>NC_081356.1:129878932-132596432 GCF_030684315.1 Stegostoma tigrinum
GGGGAGGGGGGGAGGGAGGGAGGTGGGGGTGAAAGCGGGAGGGAGGGAGGGAGGGGGGGTGAAAGCGGGAGGGAGGGAGGGGGGGTGAAAGCGGGAGGAGGGAGGGGGGGGTGAAAGCGGGAGGGAGGGAGGGGGGGGGTGAAAGCGGGAGGGAGGGAGGGAGGGGGGGTGAAAGCGGGAGGGAGGGGGGGGTGAAAGCGGGAGGGAGGGAGGGGGGGGTGAAAGCGGGAGGGAGGGAGGGGGGGGTGAAAGCGGGAGGGAGGGAGGGGGGGTGAAAGCGGGAGGGAGGGGGGGGTGAAAGCGGGAGGGAGGGGGGGGGTGAAAGCGGGAGGGGGGGGGTGAAAGCGGGAGGGGGGGGGTGAAAGCGGGAGGGAGGGGGGGGTGAAAGCGGGAGGGAGGGAGGGGGGGGTGAAAGCGGGAGGGAGGGGGGGGGGTGAAAGCGGGAGGGAGGGGGGGGGGTGAAAGCGGGAGGGGGGGGTGAAAGCGGGAGGGAGGGAGGGAGGGGGGGGTGAAAGCGGGAGGGAGGGGGGGGGGTGAAAGCGGGAGGGGGGGGTGAAAGCGGGAGGGAGGGAGGGGTGGGTGAAAGCGGGAGGGAGGGAGGGAGGGGAGGGTGAAAGCGGGAGGGAGGGAGGGGGGGTGAAAGCGGGAGGGAGGGAGGGGGGGTGAAAGCGGGAGGGAGGGAGGGAGGGAGGGAGGGGGGGAGTGAAAGCGGGAGGGAGGGAGGGGGGGTGAAAGCGAAAGCGGGAGGGAGGGAGGGGGGGTGAAAGCGGGAGGGAGGGGGGGGGGGTGAAAGCGGGAGGGAGGGAGGGAGGGGGGGGTGAAAGCGGGAGGGAGGGAGGGGGGGGTGAAAGCGGGAGGGAGGGAGGGGGGTGAAAGCGGGAGGGAGGGAGGGAGGGGGGTGAAAGCGGGAGGGAGGGAGGGAGGGGGTGAAAGCGGGAGGGAGGGAGGGGGGTGAAAGCGGGAGGGAGGGAGGGGGGGGGTGAAAGCGGGAGGGGGGGGTGAAAGCGGGAGGGAGGGAGGGAGGGGGGGTGAAAGCGGGAGGGAGGGGGGTGAAAGCGGGAGGGAGGGAGGGAGGGGGGGGTGAAAGCGGGAGGGGGGGTGAAAGCGGGAGGGAGGGAGGGGGGGGTGAAAGCGGGAGGGAGGGGGGGGTGAAAGCGGGAGGGAGGGAGGGGGGGTGAAAGCGGGAGGGAGGGAGGGGGGGAGGGAGGGAGGGGGGGAGTGAAAGCGGGAGGGAGGGAGGGGGGTGAAAGTGGGAGGGAGGGAGGGGGTGAAAGTGGGAGGGAGGAGGGGGTGAAAGAGGGAGGGAGGGAGGGAGGGGGTGAAAGAGGGAGGGAGGGAGGGAGGGGTGAAAGAGGGAGGGAGGGAGGGAGGGGGTGAAAGTGGGAGGGAGGGAGGGAGGGAGGGGGTGAAAGTGGGAGGGAGGGAGGGGGTGAAAGTGGGAGGGAGGGAGGGGGTGAAAGTGGGAGGGAGGGAGGGGGTGAAAGAGGGAGGGAGGGAGGGAGGGGGTGAAAGAGGGAGGGAGGGAGGGAGGGGGTGAAAGAGGGAGGGAGGGGTGAAAGAGGGAGGGAGGGAGGGAGGGGGTGAAAGTGGGAGGGAGGGAGGGGGTGAAAGTGGGAGGGAGGGAGGGGGTGAAAGTGGGAGGGAGGGAGGGGGTGAAAGTGGGAGGGAGGGAGGGAGGGGGTGAAAGTGGAGGGAGGGAGGGGGTGAAAGTGGGAGGGAGGGAGGGAGGGGGTGAAAGTGGGAGGGGGAGAGGGAGGGGGTGAAAGTGGGAGGGAGGGAGGGAGGGAGGGGGTGAAAGTGGGAGGGAGGGAGGGGGTGAAAGTGGGAGGGAGGGAGGGGGTGAAAGTGGGAGGGAGGGAGGGGGTGAAAGTGGGAGGGAGGGCGGGGGTGAAAGTGGGAGGGAGGGCGGGGGTGAAAGTGGGAGGGAGGGCGGGGGTGAAAGTGGGAGGGAGGGCGGGGGTGAAAGTGGGAGGGAGGGCGGGGGTGAAAGTGGGAGGGAGGGCGGGGGTGAAAGTGGGAGGGAGGGCGGGGGTGAAAGTGGGAGGGAGGGCGGGGGTGAAAGTGGGAGGGAGGGCGGGGTGAAAGTGGGAGGGAGGGCGGGGGTGAAAGTGGAGGGAGGGCGGGGGTGAAAGTGGGAGGGAGGGAGGGAGGGAGGGAGGGAGGGAGGGGGAGGGCGGGAGGCGGGAGGGCGGGAGGGCGGGAGGGCGGGAGGGCGGGAGGGAGGGGAGGCGGAGGGAGGGCGGGAGGGAGGGCGGGAGGGCGGGAGGGCGGGCGGGAGGGCGGGCGGGAGGGCGGGCGGGAGGGAGGGAGGGCGGCGGGAGGGCGGGAGGGAGGGAGGGCGGGCGGGAGGGAGGGAGGGGGGGGTGAAAGCGGGAGGGAGGGAGGGAGGGAGGGAGGGGTGAAAGCGGGAGGGAGGGAGGGAGGAGGGAGGGAGGGGGGGGTGAAAGCGGAGGGGGGGGTGTAAGCGGGAGGGGGGGGGTGAAAGCGGGAGGGGGGGGGGTGAAAGCGGGAGGGGGGGGGTGAAAGCGGGAGGGGGGGGGGTGAAAGCGGGAGGGGGGGGGTGAAAGCGGGAGGGGGGGGGTGAAAGCGGGAGGGGGGGGGGTGAAAGCGGGAGGGGGGGGGTGAAAGCGGGAGGGGGGGGTGAAAGCGGGAGGGGGGGGGTGAAAGCGGGAGGGGGGGGGTGAAGCGGGAGGGGGGGGTGAAAGCGGGAGGGGGGGGGTGAAAGCGGGAGGGGGGGGTGAAAGCGGGAGGGGGGGGGGTGAAAGCGGGAGGGGGGGGTGAAAGCGGGAGGGGGGGGTGAAAGCGGGAGGGGGGGGTGAAAGCGGGAGGGGGGGGGTGTGAAAGCGGGAGGGGGGGGGGTGAAAGCGGGAGGGGGGGGGGTGAAAGCGGGAGGGGGGGGGTGAAAGCGGGAGGGGGGGGGTGAAAGCGGGAGGGGGGGGTGAAAGCGGGAGGGGGGGTGAAAGCGGGGGGGGGGTGAAAGCGGGAGGGGGGGGGTGAAAGCGGGGGGGGGGGTGAAAGCGGGAGGGAGGGAGGGAGGGAGGGAGGGAGGGTGAAAGCGGGAGGGAGGGTGAAAGCGGGAGGGAGGGAGGGAGGGAGGGAGGGAGGGGTGAAAGCGGGAGGGAGGGAGGGGTGAAAGCGGGAGGGAGGGAGGGAGGGAGGGAGGGGGGGGTGAAAGCGGGAGGGAGGGGGGGGGTGAAAGCGGGAGGGAGGGGGGGGTGAAAGCGGGAGGGAGGGGGGGGTGAAAGCGGGAGGGGGGGGGGGTTGAAAGCGGGAGGGAGGGGGGGGGTGAAAGCGGGAGGGAGGGGGGGGGTGAAAGCGGGAGGGAGGGGGGGGTGAAAGCGGGAGGGAGGGGGGGGGGGTGAAAGCGGAGGGAGGGGGGGGTGAAAGCGGGAGGGAGGGGGGGGTGAAAGCGGGAGGGAGGGGGGGGGTGAAAGCGGGAGGGAGGGGGGGGGTGAAAGCGGGAGGGAGGGGGGGGGTGAAAGCGGGAGGGAGGGGGGGGGTGAAAGCGGGAGGGAGGGGGGGGGTGAAAGCGGGAGGGAGGGGGGGGTGAAAGCGGGAGGGAGGGAGGGGGGGAGGGAGGGAGGGAGGGGGGGAGGGAGGGAGGGAGGGGGGGAGGAGGGAGGGGGGAGGAGGGAGGGAGGGAGGGGGGGAGGAGGGAGGGAGGGAGGGGGGGAGGGAGGGGGGGGGGAGGGAGGGAGGGAGGGGGGGAGGGGGGGATGGGGGGAGGGGGGGAGGGAGGGAGGTGGGGGTGAAAGCGGGAGGGGGGGGGGGGTGAAAGCGGGAGGGGGGGGGGGGTGAAAGCGGGAGGGAGGGGGGGGGGGTGAAAGCGGGAGGGAGGGGGGGGGGGTGAAAGCGGGAGGGAGGGAGGGGGGGGGGTGAAAGCGGGAGGGAGGGAGGGAGGGGGGGGTGAAAGCGGGAGGGAGGGGGGGGTGAAAGCGGGAGGGGGGGGGGGTGAAAGCGGGAGGGAGGGAGGGGGGTTGAAAGCGGGAGGGAGGGAGGGGGGGGTGAAAGCGGGAGGGAGGGAGGGGGGGGTGAAAGCGGGAGGGAGGGAGGGGGGGGTGAAAGCGGGAGGGAGGGGGGGTGAAAGCGGGAGGGAGGGGGGGGTGAAAGCGGGAGGGAGGGGGGGTGAAAGCGGGAGGGAGGGGGGGGGGGTGAAAGCGGGAGGGGGGGGGTGAAAGCGGGAGGGAGGGGGGGGTGAAAGCGGGAGGGAGGGAGGGGGGGGTGAAAGCGGGAGGGAGGGGGGGGTGAAAGCGGGAGGGAGGGGGGGGGTGAAAGCGGGAGGGAGGGGGGGGGTGAAAGCGGGAGGGGGGGGTGAAAGCGGGAGGAGGGAGGGGGGGGTGAAAGCGGGAGGGAGGGGGGGGGTGAAAGCGGGAGGGGGGGGGTGAAAGCGGGAGGGAGGGAGGGAGGGGGGGGTGAAAGCGGGAGGGAGGGGGGGGGGTGAAAGCGGGAGGGGGGGGTGAAAGCGGGAGGGAGGGAGGGGTGGGTGAAAGCGGGAGGGAGGGAGGGAGGGGAGGGTGAAAGCGGGAGGGAGGGAGGGGGGGTGAAAGCGGGAGGGAGGGAGGGGGGGTGAAAGCGGGAGGGAGGGAGGGGGGGTGAAAGCGGGAGGGAGGGAGGGAGGGAGGGAGGGAGGGAGGGGGGGAGTGAAAGCGGGAGGGGGAGGGGGGGTGAAAGCGGGAGGGAGGGAGGGGGGGGTGAAAGCGGGAGGGAGGGAGGGAGGGGGGGGTGAAAGCGGGAGGGAGGGAGGGGGGGGGTGAAAGCGGGAGGGAGGGAGGGGGGTGAAAGCGGGAGGGAGGGAGGGGGGTGAAAGCGGGAGGGAGGGAGGGAGGGAGGGGGGGGTGAAAGCGGGAGGGGGGGGTGAAAGCGGGAGGGGGGGGTGAAAGCGGGAGGGGGGGAGGGAGGGGGGGTGAAAGCGGGAGGGAGGGGGGGTGAAAGCGGGAGGGAGGGAGGGAGGGGGGGGTGAAAGCGGGAGGGGGGGGTGAAAGCGGGAGGGAGGGAGGGAGGGGGGGTGAAAGCGGGAGGGAGGGAGGGGGGGTGAAAGCGGGAGGGAGGGAGGGGGGGAGTGAAAGCGGGAGGGAGGGAGGGAGGGGGGTGAAAGCGGGAGGGAGGGAGGGGGGGGTGAAAGCGGGAGGGAGGGGGGGTGAAAGCGGGAGGGAGGGGGGGTGAAAGCGGGAGGGCGGGGGGGTGAAAGTGGGGGGGTGAAAGTGGGGGGGTGAAAGTGGGGGGGTGAAAGTGGGGGGGTGAAAGTGGGGGGGCGGGGGGGGGTGAAAGTGGGGGGGCGGGGGGGGTGAAAGTGGGGGGCGGGGGGGGTGAAAGCGGGGGGGTGAAAGTGGGGGGGCGGGGGGGTGAAAGTGGGGGGGCGGGGCGGGTGAAAGTGGGAGGGCGGGGGGGGTGAAAGTGGGAGGGCGGGGGGGGTGAAAGTGGAGGGCGGGGGGGGTGAAAGTGGGAGGGCGGGGGGGGTGAAAGTGGGGGCGCGGGGGGGGTGAAAGTGGGGGGGCGGGGGGGGTGAAAGTGGGGGGGCGGGGGGGGTGAAAGTGGGGGGGGCGGGGGGGGTGAAAGTGGGGGGGTGGTGAAAGTGGGGGGGGCGGGGGGGTGAAAGTGGGGGGGCGGGGGGGGGTGAAAGTGGGGGGGCGGGGGGGGTGAAAGTGGGGGGGCGGGGGGGGGTGAAAGTGGGGGGGGCGGGGGGGGGTGAAAGTGGGGGGGGCGGGGGGGGTGAAAGTGGGGGGGGGTGAAAGTGGGGGGGTGAAAGTGGGGGGGGGGTGAAAGTGGGGGGGGGGTGAAAGTGGGGGGGGTGAAAGTGGGGGGGCGGGGGGGTGAAAGTGGGGGGGCGGGGGGGTGAAAGTGGGGGGGCGGGGGGGGTGAAAGTGGGGGGGCGGGGGGGGGTGAAAGTGGGGGGGCGGGGGGGTGAAAGTGGGGGGGGCGGGGGGGGGTGAAAGTGGGGGGGGCGGGGGGGGTGAAAGTGGGGGGGCGGGGGGGGTGAAAGTGGGGGGGGTGAAAGTGGGGGGGTGAAAGTGGGGGGGCGGGGGGGGTGAAAGTGGGGGGGCGGGGGGGTGGAAAGTGGGGGGCGGGGGGGTGAAAGTGGGGGGGCGGGGGGGGTGAAAGTGGGGGGGCGGGGGGGGGGTGAAAGTGGGGGGGCGGGGGGGGTGAAAGTGGGGGGCGGGGGGGGGTGAAAGTGGGGGGGCGGGGGGGGTGAAAGTGGGGGGGGGTGAAAGCGGGGTGAAGTGGTGGGTGTGGGGGTGAAGTGGGGAATGGTGGGGGGTGAAGTGGGGAATGGTGGGGGGTGAAGTGGTGGGGGGTGAAGTGGTGGGGGGGTGAAGTGGTGGGGGGGTGACGTGGTGGGGGGGTGACGTGGTGGGGGGGTGACGTGGTGGGGTGACGTGGGGGGGTGAAGTGGGGGGGCGGGGGGGGGTGAAGTGGGGGGGCGGGGGGGGGTGAAGTGGGGGGGCGGGGGGGGGTGAAGTGGGGGGGCGGGGGGGGGTGAAGTGGGGGGGCGGGGGGGTGAAGTGGGGGGGCGGGGGGGGGTGAAAGTGGGGGGGCGGGGGGGGGGTGAAAGTGGGGGGGCGGGGGGGTGAAAGTGGGGGGGCGAAAGTGGGGGGGCGGGGGGGGGTGAAAGTGGGGGGGCGGGGGGGGGTGAAAGTGGGGGGGCGGGGGGGGTGAAAGTGGGGGGGCGGGGGGGTGAAAGTGGGGGGGCGGGGGGTGAAGTGGGGTGGGTGAAGTGGGGGGGGTGAAGTTGGGGGGGTGAAGTTGGGGGGGGTTGAAGTGGTGGGGGGTTGAAGGGGTGGGGGGGTTGAAGGGGTGGGGGGGTTGAAGTGGGGGGGGTGAAGTTGGGGGGGGTTGAAGTGGTGGGGGGGTTGAAGTGGTGGGGGGGTTGAAGTGGGGACGTGGGGAGTGGTCGGAGTGGGTTGAATTGGGGTGGGGTGGGTGAAGTGGGGATGAGGTTGGTGGTGGGGGGTGGTCAGGGTCGGGCTGGGGCTGGGGCTGGTGGGGGGTGGGGGGCGGGGAGCCCGGGGTTCGCTCACTCACCGTTTCCAGGGAGACAGCCCGCTCCCGGAGACCCGACACAACCACGCTCCAGGCCCAAACCGGCCTCGTGTCAAAGGTCACAACCCCGGAGCGACGTGACATCACCGCGCCAGGGTTTCCGCTCGCGGGTTGTGCCGAATCGAAGGCTGCCATCTTTGATGCTGGCGAGAATAAAGCCGGCTGTCGCTTAAAGTGGTATCAGAGATAATGGGAACTGCAGATGCTGGAGATTCCAAGATAATAAAATGTGAGGCTGGATGAACACAGCAGGCCCAGCAGCATCTCAGGAGCACAAAAGCTGACGTTTCGGGCCTAGACCCTTCATCAGAGAGGGGGATGGGGGAGTGGGGGAGGGAACTGGAATAAATCCATTTATTCCAGTTCCCTCTCCCCATCCCCCTCTCTGATGAAGGGTCTAGGCCCGAAACGTCAGCTTTTGTGCTCCTGAGATGCTGCTTGGCCTGCTGTGTTCATCCAGCCTCACATTTATTATGTCGCTTAAAGTGGTTTGTGAGCTCCCCGCTTGCACAGCAACAATACCCTGTCTCTCTATAACACTTTTAACTTTCGTTAAACGTCCAAAAACGCATTTTCTCGGAGCACTGTCAAACACTGTTGTAATTCAACCATATAAGATGGTAAGATAGATTTATATATATATATTTTATATATATTAACCTATGGGATACTGTCTCTCTGGCTGGACTACCATTTATTGCCCTGAGAAGCTGGTGATGATCTGCCTTCTTAAACCATGTGCAGTGGGTAGACCCACAGTGTCGTTCGAGAGGGAATCCCAGGGTTTTGACCAGCAACACTGAAAGAACGGTGGTATAGGATTGTGCAGTGCCTGAGGGAGAACTTGTAGGTTGTGGTGTTTCCGTGTATCTGCTGACCACGATCTTCTACTAGTTTGGAAGATGTTTTAGACGGGTTGTCGGTGAATTGATGATGACCAAAATCTTAGTCAAAGAAATAGATTTAAAAGGAATTTTCCAAAAACAAAATGGGTTTAGCACCTAGGCAGCTAAAGACACATAACCAACGCTGCAGCACATAAAACCAGGTGCAAAAGAAGCCATAATTAGAGAAATGCTGAGTTATTACAAAGCTTATGTATTGAGTCCTCCCCTCAAAATGCTGCATTTTGGTTTACAGACTTTATTGATCCACTCAAACAAACAGAATCTTGAATTGTTCCAAAGTATTAGGAATATGAGGAAAAAAGTGGTTGGTAGGAAAGAACAGAAACATTCTGTCACTGTAAAACAGATATCAGGTTTTGATCACATTGCTGTTTGTGTGAGCTTGACCTTCTCAAGTTGTCATGATGTTTTCTACAGTGACGACTTAAACGTTGTTCCTTCATTTAAGAAGGGCAAAAGGGATAATCCGGGAAATTACAGGCTGGTGAGCATTTTCTCAAGGGTAGCGAAATTATCAGTGAAGATCCCTGGGGTAAGATTTCCTCACATTTGGAAATATACAAATTTATTAACGATGGCAGCATAGCTTTGTGCAGGGAAGGTCATGTCACACAAACCTGATTGAGGTTTTTTTTGTGGAAGTGACAAAGATGATTGGTGAAGGCATGGCAGTAGATGTTAACCAAATGGACTCCAGCAAGGCCTTTGACAAGACCCCTGAGGGCATGCTGATAAAGAAGGTAAAGTCACATGGGATCCACGGTGGGCTGGAAGGTGAATACAGAACTGGCTCAGTCACAGAAGACAGACAGTAACTGTGGAAGTCTGTGGCTAGATCAATGCCGGGATCCCTGTTGTTTGTAACATATATAAATAATTTGGAGGAGGGTACAGCTGGCTTGATTAATAAGTTTGCAGATGATACAAAGGTTGGGGGAGCTGTGGATAGTGAGGAGTACTGCCAGAGTGTAACCCAGGATATAGAGAGGCTGGACAGTTGGGCAGAGAAATGGCAGATGGGGGTTAATTGGGACAAATGGAAGGTGATGCATTTTGGAAGATCTAATGCAGGAGGGAAATATACAGTAAATATAGGACCCTTAGCAGCATCAACATATAGAAAGATGAAGGTATTTAGGTTGAATTTCTACTTTATTTCTTTATTTTTCTAATTTATAACTAACATTTTGTACCTAAAAAGGTGCTAGAAATGGCGACTTTCTACACTTTTGCTGTACTCATGTATCCCTGTACTTGAGTATACATGACAATAAGTCTAATTCTAAAAGTAATGAACGGTGATGAGTAAAAACAAATGTTTGGTTGCCAGAAATCAAAGTTTGGCATTATGAGATGACACAGTGTAGAGCTGGATGAACACAGCAGGCCAAGCAGCAACTTAGGAGCACAAAAGCTAGCGTTTTGGCCTAGACCCTTCATCAGAAAAGGGGAATGGGGAGAGGGTTCTGAAATAAATAGGGAGAGAGGGGGAGGCGGATCGACGATGGATAGAGGAGAAGAGAGGTGGAGAGGAGACAGACAAGTTAAAGAGGCGGGGATGGAACCAGTAGAGGTGAGTATACTTGGGGAGGCAGGAAGGGGATAGGTCAGTCGGGGACGACGGACAGGTCAAGGGGGTCGGATGAGGTTTGGAGGAAGGAAATGGGGGTGTGGTTTGAGGTGGGAAGGGGGATAGGTGAGAGGAAGAACGGGTTAGGGAGGCGGGAACGAGTTATGCTGGTTTTGGGATGCGAGAGGAGATAATGGGAACTGCAGATGCTGGAGAATCCAAGATAACAAAGTGTGGAGCTGGATGAACACAGCAGGCCAAGCAGCATCTTAGGAGCACAAAAGCTGATGTTTCAGGCCTCGACCCTTCATCAGAAAAGCTTTTCTAAGATGCTGCTTGGCCTGCTGTGTTCATCCAGCTCCACACTTTATTATTTTGTTTTGGGATGCAGTAGGGGGAGGGGAGATTTTGAAGCTTGTGAAATTCACATTGATACCTGTGGGCTGCAGGGTTCCCAAGCAGAATATGAGTTGCTGTTCCTGCATCCTTGTGGCACTGCAGGAGGCCCAGGATGGACATGTTGTCTGAGGAATGGAAGGGGGAGTTGAAATGGTTTGCGACTAGGAGGTGCAGTTGTTTATTGCGAACTGAGCTTAGGTGTTCTGCAAAGCAGTCCCCAAGGCTCTGTTTGGTTTCTGACAAGAGTGGGGACGGAAAAATGTCTTTGGTGGGGTCTGATTGCAGATGGTGGAAGTGTCGGATGATGATGCGTTGGATGCGGAGGTTGGTGGGGTGGTACGTGAGGATGAGGCGGATTCTCTTTTGGTGGTTATTGCGGGTACGGGGTGTTAAGGATGAGTTGCAGGAAATGGGGGAGACATGGTTGAGGCTATTCTCGGCCACTGCTGGGGGAAAGTTGCGGTCCTTGAAAAATGAGACTTCTGAGATGTACAGGAGTGGAATGCCTCAACCTGGGAGCACGTGCGGCAGTGGTGAAGGAATTGGGAAAAGGGGATGAATTTTTGCAGGAAGGTGGGTGGAGGAGGTGTATGCTAGGTAGCTGTGGGAGTCGGTGGGCTTGAAATGGATATCGGTTTCTAGGTGTTTGCCTAAGATAGAGACAGAGAGATCCAGGAAGGTGAGGGATGTGTTGGAGATGGTCCAGGTGAACTTGAGGTTGGGGTGGAAGGTGTTGGTGAGGTGGATGAACTGTTGGAGCTCCTCGTGGGAGCAGGAGGCAGTGCCGATACAGTCATCTCCCTCGTCCTCACGTACCACCCTACCAACCTCTGGATCCAAAGCATCATCCTCTGACACTTCCGCCATCTGCACTATGACCCCACCACCAAAGACATTTTCATCCCCGCTCTTGTCTGCTTTCCGGAGGGGCAACTCTCTCCGTGACTCCCTTATCCACTCCACACTCTCCTCCAACACCACCATACCCGGCACTTTCCCCTGCAACCGCAGGAAATGCTACACTTGCCCCCGCACCTCCTCCCTCACCCCCATCCCAGGCCCCAAGAAGACTTACCACATCAGGCAGATGTTCACCTGCACATCTGCCAATGTGGTGTACTGCATCCGCTGTTCCCGTTGTGGCCTCCTCTACATTGGGGAAACCAAGCGGAGGCTTGGAGACCGCTTTGCAGAACACCTCCGCTTGGTTCGCAATAAACAACTGCACCTCCCAGTCACGAACCATTTCAACTCCCCCTCCCATTCCTCAGATGACATGTCCATCCTGGGCCTCCTGCAGTGCCACAATGATGCCACCCGTAGGTTGCAGGAACAGTAACTCATATTCCGCTTGAGAACCCTGCAGCCCAATGGTATCAATGTGGATTTCACCAGTTTCAAAATCTCCCTTTCCCCTACTGCATCCCTAAACCAGCCCAGTTCGTCCCCTCCCCCCACTGCACCACACAACCAGCCCAGCTCTTCCCCCCACCCACTGCATCCCAAAACCAGTCCAACCTGTCTCTGCCTCCCTAACCGGTTCTTCCTCTCACCCATCCCTTCCTCCCACCCCAAGCCGCACCGCCATCCACCTACTAACCTCATCCCACCTCCTTGACCTGTCCGTCTTCCCTGGACTGACCTATCCCCTCCCTACCTCCCCACCTATACTCTCTCCACCTATCTTCTTTACCCTCCATCTTTGGTCCGCCTCCCCCTCTCTCCCTATTTATTCCAGTTCCCTCTCCCCATCCCCCTCTCTGATGAAGGGTCTAGGCCCGAAACGTCAGCTTTTGTGCTCCTGAGATGCTGCTTGGTCTGCTGTGTTCATCCAGCCTCACATTTTATTATCTTGGATTCTCCAGCATCTGCAGTTCCCATTATCTCTGATAGTAAAAACAAATGTTTGGTTGCCAGAAATCTCAGTTTGGCATTATGGGATGACACAGTGTGGAGCTGGATGAACACAGCAGGCCAAGCAGCATCTTAGGAGCACAAAAGCTGACGTTTCGGGCCTAGACCCTTCATCAGAAAAGGGGAATGGGGAGACGGTTCTGAAATAAATAGAGAGAGAGGGGGAGGTAGACTGAAGACGGATAAAGAAGAAGATAGGTGGAGAGGAGAGTATGGGTGGGGAGATAGGGAAGGGATAGGTCAGTCCGGGGAGGACGGATAGGTCAAGGAGGCAGAATGAGGTTAATAGGTAGGAAATGGAGGTGAAGAGGTCGAGGGAGGGTAGGAGGCCTGGGGTGGCACCCAGGAGGAGGACTTGTGTTGGAGGCGGAAGAAGGGATCAGTGGAGGGAGAGTTAGGCTCACGGTTGGAGAAGTAAGCGTGGAGGTGGGAGGTGGTGGAAAATCTGCTCAATGTCCAGACATGACTGGTATTCATTGATGTGTGGATGGAGGGGGACAAAGGTTGCTGAGGAGAGAATATAGGGTCACTAAGATAATTTAACCACTTGGATTCTGCTTCTGCAGTGATTAACCAGCAAGAAGCTGAGTCACATAAACAAAAAGCTACACTCAGATTGTAAAATGTGAGGCTGGATGAACACAGCAGGCCAAGCAGCATCTCAGGAGCACAAAAGCTGACGTTTTGAAGGGTCTAGGCCCGAAACGTCAGCTTTTGTGCTCCTGAGATGCTGCTTGGCCTGCTGTGTTCATCCAGCCTCACATTTTATTATCTTGGAATTCTCCAGCATCTGCAGTTCCCATTATCTCTCTCTCCCCTACACTCAGATTGTATTTTCAATCTAGAATCATAGGTTACTACACTGAAAGTTCTTCAACAAAGAAGCTCATTTGCATCTCCAAAAGAGCTATGCAACTCATCCTCCTCTTCTATTCTTTGCCCATGGCCTTGTAAATATTTCACCTTCAAGTGTTTATCAGTTGTATTGTATCAGCTTCCTTGGCTAACCTGATGGAGTCAGAGTCTACAATGTAGAAACAGGCCCTTCAGCCCACCATGTCCATGCTGAGCAATGAATACCAAACTATACTAATCCCATCTACCTGCAACTCGTCCAGTTACTATGCCCTGGCATTTTAAGTGCTTGTCTAGATACTTCTTAAATGTTCCCTATGAATGGAAAGTCATAGACAAGGTGTGTGAGGCCAAAACAAAGAGCAAAATATACGATAGTCACTAAAACTCCAAGGTGACTTGGGGCAGCACAGTGGCTGTGTGGTTGGCACTGCTGCCTCACAGCACTGGGGACCCGGGTTTGATTCCACCTTTGGGTTACTGTCTGTGTGGTGTTTGCACATTCTTCTGTGTCTGTATGGGTTTCCTTTGAGTGCTCTGGTTTCCTCCCACAGTCCAAAGATGTGCAGGTCAGGTAGATTGGGCGTCCTAAATTACCCATAGTGTCCAGGGATGTGCTGGCTAGGTGGATTAGCCATGTGGATTGCAGGATGACAGGGCTGGTCTGGGTCGGTGTGGACTTGATTGGCCAAAAGCCTGCTTCGCACTGTAGGGATTCTACGAAGCCATTCTATGGGAAACATCTTCCCCCCTCCATCCCCGCCTCCCGCCAAGAGAATGTTGATCTTGCTGGTACAGGGAGTTGTGATGAATAACAGATGCATTTGAAGGGAAGCTTGATGGACTCATGACTGAAGAAGATAATAAATTGTTTGGACAAAATGAAAAGTAGTGGCAGGGTCGGGGGGGAGTAAAATAAATACAAAGTGCCGCAGAAACTCAACAGGCACAATCCAGGACAAAACAGTCCCTCGCTGGGCAGGTCATCCATCATTTTGAACAGTCACTCCCTTTTTCACTGACCCAGGACGGCAACACCATCAACAAGGTGCACTGAAGTAACTTGCGAAGGCCTCTTATACAGCCCTTTACAAACAAATGATCTCCAGAAGGACAAGTGTGGCAGGAGCTTGGAAACACCATCATTTGCATGTTCCTCCCACAAGCCACATATTGTCTTAACTTTGGAACTGTATCACCGTTCCTTCACTGTCACTGCATCAAAATGCTGGAACTCCCTCCCCAGCAGCGCTATGGTTGTCTGTATGTCACACAGAATGCTGCTGTTCCAGGTTATCACCACCTTCTCAAGGGCAGTTAGGATGGACAATAAATGCTGGCCTAGCCAGTGGCACTCATCTCTCCTGAATGAGTATAAAAGAAACCTGTACACAGAGAAAAAGTATTTGTTGGAGTCCAATATGACACCTGTTTGGGACATGAAGAGGCCCAGGCATAAACAAACTTGGAGCAGTGAGACCCAAAAGCTTGTTCCCATGCTGCCAATTCTAGGTAATTTGGTGACTCCCAGCCTCATGAGGTTTTGCCTTTCCTGAAATGCATGAAATGCATTTTAACAAAATCAACTGCATTCATTTTAATCCCACATGCTAGTCACAGAGTTTTACAGCACAGAAAGAGGCCTTTTGACCCATTGTATTGCTGATCAAGTACCAATTTATTTCAATACTATTTTCTAACACTTGGTCTGTAGCTTTGCACTTCAAGTGTTCATCTAAATACTTTCAAAATGTTGTGGATTTGTGATACCTCTCACCTTCAGAGTAAATGTATCTTTTCTCAAATCCTCTATAAATTTCCTGCCCCTTATCTTAAAGCTACACCCCCAGATTATTGATCTCTCCATTGTGTGGAAAGGTGTCTTCTTATCTATGTCCCTGTACACAGATCCCCCTTAGCCTTTCTCTTATCCAGGTAAAACAATTCTAGGTGTAGAGCTGGATGAGGCCAGGCAGCATCAGAGGAGCATAGAAGGCTGACGTTTTTTACCTGAAATATTTTTTCTGAAGAAGGGTCCCGACCCAAAACGTCAGCTTTCCTGCTCCTCTGCTGCTGCTTGGCCAGCTGTGTTTGTCCAGCTCCGCACCTTGTTGTTCTCAGACTCTCCAGCATCGGCAGTTCCTACTTTCTCCACCCTTTCTAGGCTGTCTTCACAACTGCATTGATCCAGGCTAGGCAACATTTTGACAGTTTGGCCTCCTTATCTGAGGAAGAATGTCTTGGCCCTAGTGGGAGTGCAATGAAAGCTTTTCAGACAGATTCTTGCCATGGTAGAACTGATGTGTGAAGAGAAATGAATTCAGTTAGGATTGTATTCACTGGAGTTCAGAAGAACTGGCGGGGGTGAGGTTTGGGGGGGTTGGGGAGATCCTACAGAAACCTATAAAATTCTAACAGGACTGCTTGGTTTAAATGCAGGAAGGATGTTCCTGATGACCAGGGGTAACGGTCTGAGGATATAAGGTAGGCCATTTGGGACTGAGATGAGGAGAAATTTCTTCATCCAGAGAGTGGTGAGCCTGTGGAATTGCATGTTACAGAAAGTATTATCTCTGAGGCCAAAGTTTTGAATGTTTTCGAGTAGATAGATTTTGGTGCTTAGGGCGAAAAGGATCAAAGGGTGTGGGGAGAAAGTGGGAACAGGTGACTGAGTTGGATGATCAGCCATGATCATACTGAATGGGGCAGCAGACTTGAAAGGCCGAATGGCCTAATGCTCCTGTTTACTATCTTCCTATAAAATCTGTTCTGCACCCTGTCTTACGTTGTCACATCCTCACTATAGTGTAGTAACCGGAACAGCAGAGTGCTCCAGCTTTAGACTCGCTAACGTTTTGACATCCTGTACCTACTTTAGTTACAGTTTTGCAAAATTACTTTCAAATCTGTGCTCAGTCCAAAATGTGCCTCTTCCAAACAAACAGTTACAATGAAAAACACTGCATTGAGGTTTTTCAAACAGCCCGTCAGGTTGGAAACGCGTTGCAGCAGTCAAACGCATGCGTTCAGCGTGTTTTGGGAAGCAAGGGTGAAATTTGACACTGCTTCCTCATTTCCTCTTCAGATTCCACGGCAGAGAAAATAAAACCCTCGGATCACAAAACTCAGTCCGACCGGGAAGCAGAGACCAAGCGAGCGAGCCAAGAGTTTGCAGCTGGACGGTCGAGGGAAGGAGTTTCGCCCAGTCCCTGTGGGGGAGAGAGAGAGAGAGAGCAGGTAGAGGCAGGGAGCTGCCAAGGGCTCGGCTATACGGCATCTCCCCGGAGGGGACAGCTCCCGGTCTCCCGGGACACCCCCGGCAGCTTCCCTGTGCGCGGGACATCCCAGCAGGATACTGAATTACATGATCAACCTTGAATGAATTGAATGGCAGAACAGGTTGGAGGGGCCAAATGGTCTTCTCTTGCTCTATTTTCTATGTTACTCTGGATGAACATAATCTGGTTGATCGGACATTCGTCCTTAGAAGTAAGCTCCCGAAGCCTGCTCTGCCACTCTCCGTGCTCTGGTTCTGATTTTTGACAGTCTGGCCATACTATTCGGTGCCAGTGACTTGAGTTTGGATTTCATAGCATTATACAATTCTTACAGTTCTCCCAGCTTCCTTTCACTGACACCATCTTTTGCTGTTCAAGCTATAGGCCTCTTCACTTGATGTGGACCCTCTACTTGCAGGGGACAAGGTTCTTGTCTGGCCAAATCCTTAACAGGCTGATGGACTGGCATTCTAGCGCTTCCCCGTGAGACGTCAGATGGGCAGGTAAGATGTTGCAAGGCCCCTGTACTGGATTTTACATGTGCCCCAGCCTCGAAGCCAGCGCAGGGCAGGGCTTTCAACTCAAATAGGTTGTTTCTCCTCGGGGAGACTCTAGGTCCAGATGGCATAATCTCAGAATAAGGGGTCGCCCTTTCAAGACAGAGATGAGAAATTTCCTCTTTCAGAGAGTTGTTGGTCTGTGAAGTTCTTTGCAGAGGATTGTTGAGACTGGGTCAGTAAGTCTTAAAGCTGAGATAGATTTTTAATCAGGAAGGGAATCAAGAGTAATGGGGGGAAAAAAGCATAATGTTGGAGGAGACTTGATGGGCTGAAAGGCCTGCTTCTGCTCCCATGCCTTATGGTCTGGTCTACCTTTGTGGCACTGTTCTCTGGGATGAGAAGTTAAACCTAGGCCATAGCCATTCTCTCAAGTGAATGAAGATAACAAAAGATGGTTTAAAAAAAATCCCCACAACAATGTCCAAAGAGGAGCAGCGGAGTTTATCTTGGTGCCTGCACTAATATTTATCACTAAAACAAATGGCCATTTATCACATTACTGTCTTTGTGAGGGGTTGCTGTGTGCATTTATTTGCATCTTTACAGCGTCTTCTGTGAAATGCAAGATTCCAAATGCTTCACTGAATTGCAGTTAAATAAAACTTCCCAACAAGTCACATAACCAGATATTAGGACAGATGACTATAGGCTTGCTCAAGTCTTCAGGGGGCTTTAAAGGAGGAAAGAGAGGTTGAGTGTTGGAGAGGCTTAGGGAGTGAATTCCAGAGCTTGGGTTTCTGGGACAGATAGTGGTACTTAAGGATTTAAAATGGGGGACACTCATTTAGCCAGAATCAGAAATGCATAGAGATTTTGGAAAATTGTTGGAACTACTGGAGAGCACAGGTGATGAGGGGGTCCCAAATAAAATGGACGCAAATGTGAACGTTTTGCTGGAAATGGGAGCTTGTGTAGGTCAGTGAACATAATGGTGCTGGGTGATCAGGACTCAGTGAAGTATCTAGAGAGAGCAGTCAGAGCTGAGCTAATGTTTACAAAAGGTTTAGGGTTATCCTGCGGGTTGTTAGCCGTTCAGTAGTCATTCATAACTTGTTGAATGTGACTCAGCAAATGCCTGAAAGCTGACAAGGATCCAAAAGAAAGGTGGGAATTGTTCTCATGCAGCTCCTTATTAGGACCAGTAATAAAAAAAAGTGTTACTTTGAAAACAATATTAAATATATACTGTATTTGAAAGAGTGAAGCAAATAGCAGGAAGAAGTGGAAAACGCAGGGGAGCATGACTCATTGGATAGAGATAATGGGAACTGCAGATGCTGGAGAATCCAAGATAATAAAGTGTGAAGCTGGATGAACACAGCAGGCCCAGCAGCATCTCAGGAGCACAAAAGCTGACGTTTCGGGCCTAGACCCTTCATCAGAGAGGGGGATGGGGTGAGGGTTCTGGAATAAATAGGGAGAGAGGGGGAGGCGGACCGAAGATGGAGAGAAAAGAAGATAGGTGGAGAGGAGAGTATAGGTGGGGAGGTGGGGAGGTGGGGAGGGGAAAGTGGGAGGGCGGGGGGGGGTGAAAGTGGGAGGGCGGGGGGGGGGTGAAAGTGGGAGGGGGGGTGAAGTGGGGGGGGGGTGAAGTGGGGGGGGGTGAAGTGGGAGGGGGGGGTGAAGTGGGAGGGGGGGTGAAGTGGGAGGGCGGGGGGGGTGAAAGTGGGAGGGCGGGGGGGTGAAGTGGGAGGGGGGGGTGAAGTGGGAGGGGGGGGTGAAGTGGGGGGGGTGAAGTGGGGGGGGTGAAGTGGGGGGGGGGTGACGTGGGAGGGGGGGGGGGAAGTGGGAGGGCGGGGGGGGGGGAGTGCGGTTGCAGGGGAAGGTGCCGGGTGTAGTGGGGTTGGAGGGCAGTGTGTCCACCCACCCTCCTGCGAAAATTCCATCCCCTATTCCCAATTCCTCCACCTCCACCGCATCTGCTCCCACGATGAGGCATTCCATTCCCGCACATCCCAGATGTCCAAGTTCTTCAAGGACCGCAACTTTCCTCCCACAGTGGTCGAGAATGCCCTTGACCGCGTCTCTCGCATTTCCCGCCACACATCCCTCACACCCCGCCCCCGCCACAACCGCCCAAAGAGGATCCCCCTCGTTCTCACACACCACCCCACCAACCTCCGGATACAACGCATCATCCTCCGACACTTCCGCCATCTACAATCCGACCCCACCACCCAAGACATTTTTCCATCCCTACCCCTGTCTGCTTTCCGGAGAGACCACTCTCTCCGTGACTCCCTTGTTCGCTCCACACTGCCCTCCAACCCCACCACACTCGGCACCTTGCCCTGCAACCGCAGGAAATGCTACACTTGGCCCCACACCTCCTCCCTCACCCCTATTCCAGGCCCCAAGATGACTTTCCACATTAAGCAGAGGTTCACCTGCACATCTGCCATTGTGGTATACTGCATCCATTGTACCCGGTGTGGCTTCCTCTACATTGGGGAAACCAAGCGGAGTCTTGGGGACCGCTTTGCAGAACACCTCCGCTCGGTTCGCAATAAACAACTGCACCTCCCAGTTGCAAACCATTTCCACTCGCCCTCCCATTCTTCAGATGACATGTCCATCATGGGCCTCCTGCAGTGCCACAATGATGCCACCCGAAGGTTGCAGGAACAGCAACTCATATTCCGCTTGGGAACCCTGCAGCCCAATGGTATCAATGTGGACTTCACCAGCTTCAAAATCTCCCCTTCCCCCACCGCATCCCAAAACCAGCCCAGTTCATCCCCTCCCCCCACTGCACCACACAACCAGCCCAGCTCTTCCCCTCCACCCACTGCATTCCAAAACCAGTCCAGCCTGTCTCTGCCTCCCTAACCTGTTCTTCCTCTCACCCATCCCTTCCTCCCACCCCAAGCCGCACCTCCATCTCCTACCTACTAACCTCATCCCACCTCCTTGACCTGTCCGTCTTCCCTGGACTGACCTATCCCCTCCCCACCTCCCCACCTATACTCTCCTCTCCACCTATCTTCTTTTCTCTCCATGTTCGGTCCGCCTCCCCCTCTCTCCCTATTTATTCCAGAACACTCACCCCCATCCCCCTCTCTGATGAAGGGTCTGGGCCCGAAACGTCAGCTTTCGTGCTCCTGAGATGCTGCTGGGCCTGCTGTGACTCATTGGGTAGCTCCTTTGGAGAAGGAGAACAGACATGATGGGTCAAATAGCCTGACGTAAGAAGGTGTAGAGCTGGATGAACACAGCAGGCCAAGCAGCATCAGAGGAGTAGGAAGGCTGACGTTTCGGGCCTAGGCCCTTATTATGTCAGATTCTCCAGCATCTCTAGTTACTACTGTCTCTGGGTCAAATAGTTTCCTCTTTTGTAAAATTCTATGACATCCCTTTATCTACAAAGCTCAGTATTCTTTCAAATTAATACTATACATTTGTAAAATGTATGAATTAGCAGGAGTAGGTCATTCAGCCCCTCAAGCCTGTTCTGCTATATAATAAGATCACGGCTGACCTGATTGTCACCTCAAATGCATATTTCCTGCCTACCCACAATGACCTTTCATGCCCATGCACATCAATAATCTCTACTGCTGCCTTAACATTATTCAGAGTCTGCCTCCACTACCTTTTGGAGGAAGAGAGACCCAAAGACTTGCGATCTTCAGACAGAAAAAAAATCCTCCTCACCTCTGTCTTAACTCTCTCTCCTCCTTTAACGCCCCCAGAAGACTTGAGCAAGCTTATAGTCATCTATCCTAATATCTATGTGACTTGGTGGGAAATTTTATTTGATTGCAATTCAGTGAAGCATTTGAATCTTGCATTATACAGAAGACACTGTAAAGATGCAACTAAATGCACACAGCAGCTCCTCCACAGCCAGACAATTAGGGCCTCAGTAGGAGAGCATTAATGCATAATGTTTGATTACACTGTGATAATGTACCTTACTCCTGTGCCAGAAGTTTTAGGTTCAAGTCCCACCTGCCCTGGGGCTGTGTTGAATTATATCTGAGCAGTCTGATTAGAAATATATTTTTAATGCATTATGCAGGAGGATACCATTCAGAGATCTCTCTGATCAAGGTTCTAGGCCCGAAACGTCAGCTTTTGTGCTCCTGAGATGCTGCTTGGCCTGCTGTGTTCTTCCAGCTTCACACTTTGTTATAATGTGATAAATTACCATTTGTTTTAGTGATAAATATTGGTGTAGGCACCGACATAAACTCCTCTGCTCCTCTTCGAACATTGTTGTGGGGATCTTTTAATTTAAGACAGAGGTGAGGAGGATTTTTAAATTTTATTTTAAACCAGTTCTTTCTTTAAAAAAAACTACTTGGATCGCCCAATGTGAGAAAGAGTGGAGGAGGCTTTCATTGTGTTCCATGTGTTGTGCTCTTGGCTGCAAACCCTGCATTCTTGAGTGGACAGAAATCACTCAGTCGCAGACACAAGCCAGTGCCAGACAATTAGGGCCTCATTAGGAGAGCATTAATGCATAATGTTTGATTACACTGTGATAATGTACCTTACTCCTATGCCAGAAGTTTTAGGTTCAAGTCCCACCTGCCCTGGGGCTGTGTTGAATTATGTCTGAGCAGCCTGATTAGAAATATATTTTTAATGCATTATGCAGAAGGGTACCATTCAGTCATCATTCCTACAGCACATTTCCTTCAGACCCATGCTGTCATACCACCCTACATCTTCAAATATTTATCCATATCTCTGTTGAAAGCTGTAAGTGGATTCTATTTCTGTTTCCTGTTTCTTGGAGTATAAAACGTATTTTCCCCCCTTTCGAGGAGCTGGTAACAATCTTAACTTACTGCCCATTCGTCACTAACTTGCCGCCATTTAAAAGATTGCGATAAATCTGTCAAAGGTTTTCAATTTTTCCATCAGATTTTCATCAAACCACCTTCCGCTCCAGTGAGAAAAAAATGTTTGCTCCAGTCTCTCCTCATAACTAAAATTTATCTCCATGGTATCATCTGAGTCATTCCCTTTCTCAGTCGCTCCATGGCCTTAACATCCTTCCTAAAGTGAGGTGGTCTAAACTGAGGACTGTAGTCTCATTATAACAAAGTGTGGGGCTGGATGAACACAGCAGGCCAAGCAGCATCTTAGGAGCACAAAAGCTGACTTTTCGGGCTTAGACCAGCTTTTGTGCTCCTGAGATGCTGCTGGGCCTGCTGTGTTCATCCAGCCCCACACTTTGTTATCTTGGATTCTCCAGCATCTGCAGTTCCCATTATCTCTGACTAGTCTAATTGTAGCATGACTGGTCATCTATACAGTTAACATTACCACTCTGCTTTTGTATCCCATGTCAGTCAGATAAAACTTAGGATTGCATTAAATGGTTTATGCTTTATGGCCTTTAACAATTTCCCTTCCCAGAAAAATTGATTTTTAATTGCTTCAAAGATAAAGATTCACAAGTTTCACGGGGCAGGCAGTAGTATGAGTTTCCCAGAGCGGGGGGACGTTGACCGGTTTGAGGTGGAGTGACATGGCAAAAACCTGGGATATTTCACACCCTCGGATACCTGAGATAATACATCACGAGGTGATACCAAAGTATGAGAAACAATGCCATGTGGAGAATTGCTTAATCCATGGCGGTTAATAGTTACACAGAAGTTTTTTTGCATTTGGCGGTATAATAAAAGAAAGAGTCTGGGATCATAGGAACAGAATTCAGCCCTTTGAGCCTGTTCCAATTGGAACATGTATTTTAACTCAATTTATCTGGCTTGCCCAACAAAGAGCCTTTATGCTCAGTGTTAAATTTTTGAGCTGACCCTGCACCATTCGTTACTTTGCAGGAGAGAATACTTCATGTTTCTATTAGCCTTTATATGAAGAACTGAGGTCCCTAACATCTCCTGAATTACTTGCCAGCTTTAATTTATTATGATTATGCAGCAAACTTTTTATTAACCAGCACCTATGGGACCAGTTTAATCAAATACTCTGGATAATCAAGAGATCCACATAATCAATGTAAAAACACACTAAGTAATAGAAATGTAATATGGGGAGGGAGGGCTATACACATCACTGTTAGACTTGAATTACGGCATAAATCACTTCATTAATAATGCAGAGATAGTAGGAACTGCAGATGCTGGAGAATCTGAGATAACAAGGTATGGAGCTGGATGAACACAGCAGGCCAAGCAGCAATCAGAGGAGCAGGAAGGCTGACGTTTTGCTTTCCTGCTCCTGTGATGCTGCTTGGCCTGCTGTGTTCATCCAGCTCTACACCTTGTTATCTCTTATTAATAATGCAACTTTGCCTGAAATAAAACTTACTGGCCAAGAGCCTTGTCGCTCATACCCTCACTGATCTACTCAGTGATTACAATATTTGAGGAGAAATTGACTCGAAATTGAATCAACTGTTGATATTTTGTGTGGCCATTTGATTGAACAAGAAGTATATTTATATTGAGGTGAATAGATTAAAATTCTACAATAATTGGACAAAATAACACAGTAATTTTTGTGATATATGAGGTATATAATTTTACTGGTTTATCAAATGTGCCGGTTCATAAGGTGCTGGTTAAAACAACAGTTGCTGTAACTGTTTATTCCAACACCACCCCTCCAAAAGCCCCCACCACATACACACTTTGACTCACGCAGCACTGTAGAGGAAATATCTATCTTGCAGTTACATTGCGCCTTCCATAACCTTAAGATGCCCCAGAACACGTTTACAGCCATATAAGAACTTTTTTTGGTATAGTCGCTGTTGTAGGAAATGTGGCAGCCAATTTGTTCACAGCAAGTCAAGCAACTGACAATGCCCTGCTTCACAATGGATCAATAAGTGCGGTGCAGGCAGGTCTATTGCAACATTCAAAAGGAATCAGACTGTTATGTGAAAAGGAAGTATGTGCAATGTTACAGGGAGAAGGTGGGAGAATGGAACCATGTGAATTGCCCACCTGGAGACCAAACGTAGACATGATGGGCTGAACATCCTCTTTCTATATTGTATCGATCCTGTCTAATCTTTTATGTCCACCTCAGAGAATGGACATAGCCTTGGTTTCACGTGTCACTTAAAAGACAGTCCCTCCCTCAGTGCAACCTAGATTTAAAATGATAAGACCATAAGAAATATAAACAGGAATGGGCTATTCAGCCCTTCCAGCCTGCTGTGCGATTTTTGCTGATCCATCATTCCTCACCTCCACTACCTGCATTTTCCCCTTAACCCTTGATTCCTCTACCGATCAAGAATCTATCTGAGCCTTAAATATACACAGACTCTACCCCCACAGTTTTCTGTGGAAAGGAGTTCAAGACTCTCAACCATCTGAGAGAAGACTTTCCTCCTCATCTCAGTCTTTCTCTCTCTCTGTCACACACTCGCTCTCTCTCTCACACACACGCACGTGCGCACACTGTCTGCCCCCTCCCCTCACTCTCTCACACGCACACAAATCTATGGAGTGAGTTTGTATTTGCAGATACATTCTATTTTCAAGAAACACAATTTATAGACAGTCAGTCAATGTGGTGTTTTATAAGTTCCTGTTTTAGAAATAAAACCAGTCCGACTCCAAACCAAAAGATTCTAAACAAGGCCTCACACAATTGTCTGACTTAAAATGTCTCTTCTTTACACTGATAAAACCTTTAGTTCTCTCAGAATAGTGACTTCAAAGGAATTTGGGGATTTACATATACACAGTAATCAATTAAAACCTTCTAGCTGATTAAAGATTTAACAACATCTTAGGTTTGTTTAGTACATCCTCATTTGTGGTGTGACCCTTTGACCTTTTACTTATAAATTCTGTGTCTGATACTACTTCCCTCTCACTAACACCTGAAGCAGGAGCAAGACTCCAAAAGCTCGTGTTTTCAAATAAACCTGTTGGACTATAACCTGGAGTCGTGTAATTTCTGACCTTGTCCACACCAGTCCAACACTGGCACCTCCACATCAGCCTTAAATTGGCACCCCTTTATTCTGCGATTGTGCCCTCTCCTAGACTCTCCTATGAAGTGAAACGTCCTCTCAGCATTTACCCTGTCAAGCTCCTTAAGAATGCTGTAAGTTTCATTTGAGATCACCTCTTATTCTTCTAAACTCCAATGAGTGGAGTCCCAACCTGTTTAACATTTACTCATTCATCCCTTCCCCTCTGGGGATCATTGTAGTAAACCTTCTCTGAGCTGAAAGACTATCTGCCATAAGTTAATGATGTGATATCTTTCTTGCTTAAATTAAAGTTCAGCTAAGCACTCTGTTTCTTGTCGTTTGGTTGCGCAAATAGATTGATCCTGTTATTTGTGAAAGTGTTGTCAGATTCTTATTGGGTGCTGCAGAAGGAATTCAATTCACAATGACTCAGTAGTTTGGGCCCTATTTCCCTCCTCCCTTTTAGACACTGAGGGGAAGGTGAAATTGGAAACGGCAAGGAGAGGAGGAGAGAGAGAAAGAAAATAAACATAGAACATAGAACAGTACAGCACAGAACAGGCCCTTCAGCCCACGATGTTGTGCCGACCATTGATCCTCATGTATGCACCCTCAAATTTCTGTGACCATATGCATGTCCAGCAGTCTCTTAAATGACCCCAATGACCTTGCTTCCACAACTGCTGCTGGCAATGCATTCCATGCTCTCACAACTCTCTGTGTAAAGAACCCGCCTCTGACATCCCCTCTATACTTTCCTCCAACCAGCTTAAAACTATGACCCCTCGTGTTAGCCATTTCTGCCCTGGGAAATAGTCTCTGGTTATCAACTCTATCTATGCCTCTCATTATCTTGTATACCTCAATTAGGTCCCCTCTCCTCCTCCTTTCCTCCAATGAAAAAAGTCCAAGCTCAGTCAACCTCTCTTCATAAGATAAGCCCTCCAGTCCAGGCAGCATCTTGGTAAACCTCCTCTGAACCCTCTCCAAAGCATCCACATCTTTCCTTATAATAGGGCGACCAGAACTGGACGCAGTATTCCAAGTGCGGTCTAACCAAAGTTTTATAGAGCTGCAACAAGATCTCACGACTCTTAAACTCAATCCCCCTGTTAATGAAAGCCAAGACACCATATGCTTTCTTAACAACCCTGTCCACTTGGGTGGCCATTTTAAGGGATCTATGTATCTGCACACCAAGATCCCTCTGTTCCTCCACACTGCCAAGAACCCTATCCTTAATCCTGTACTCAGCTTTCAAATTCGACCTTCCAAAATGCATCACCTCGCATTTATCCAGGTTGATCTCCATCTGCCACCTCTCAGCCCATCTCTGCATCCTGTCAATGTCCTGCTGCAGCCTACAACAGCCCTCTATACTGTCAATGACACCTCCAACCTTTGTGTCGTCTGCAAACTTGCTGGGCCATCCTTCAAGCCCCTCATCCAAGTCATTAATAAAAATTACAAACAGTAGAGGCCCAAGGACAGAACCCTGTGGAACACCACTCACCACTGACTTCCAGGCAGAATATTTTCCTTCTACATCCACTCGCTGTCTTCTGTTGGCCAGCCAATTCTGTATCCAGACAGCTAAGTTCCCCTGTATCCCATTGCTCCTGACGTTCTGAATGAGCCTACCATGGGGAACCTTATCAAATGCCTTACTGAAGTCCATATACACCACATTCACAGCTCGACCCTCATCAAATTTTCTAGTCACATCCTCAAAGAACTCGATAAGGCATGACCTGCCCCTCACAAAGCCGTGTTGACTGCATTTAATCAAGCCATGCTCTTCCAGATGGTCATAAATCCTATCCCTCAGAATCCTTTCTAACACCTTGCAGACGACATGTATATGTTTCTTGTTTCCTTTTAGAGAGACTATTGTAAACCATGGAGAGAAGAGAACAGCAGAGCAGTGGTCGAGGAAGCAATGAGGCCAAGACTGAAGTCAATAGCCATGATGGGTCCTCACGCATCATTACTATTGTTTTCTTGATGCTTCTGATCGATTTGCTTGGGTTTACTCTCATCTTACCACTGCTGCCTTCCATACTGGAATATTATGGAAAGACTGATCACGTGAGTGCAAGTGAGATTTAGCTCGTTTTATCATACTTTATGGTAAAGGGAAATGTCCAGACATATATTAATATATACTTTCCATATGTTCCTGGTCAGTGGGCTGTATATTGGCACTAACAATAAGATGTGTTATCAGTAAAAGAGACAAACTGAGTTCTACTCAAGAATTCAGCATAATTACCATAGACATTATGCATTAAAATTATCTTTTTAAATAGAGGCCTTGAGTAGAACAGCATAGATATTATGCAAAAATCTCATGTTAGGCCTCAGCTCAATCCCAGGCACAATATTTTGGGAAGAATATCGCAGCTTTGGAAAGGATGCAGAAGAAACTTACTACAATGGGACCAACCTAGAACATGGAACGTAGAACAATACAGCGCAGAACAGGCCCTTCGGCCCTCGATGTTGCACCGACCTGTGAACTAATCTAAGCCCCTCCCCCTACACTATCCCATCATCGTCCATATGCTTATCCAAGGACTGTTTAAATGCCCCTAATGTGGCTGAGTTAACTACATTGTGGGACTTTAGTTTTATGGAAGGAATTGAGAAGCCGGGATTGTTCTCCTTGGAGTAGAGAAAGGTTAAGGAGCAATTTAATTAAGTGGTGTTCCAAAGAGCTGGCATCGACGTGATGGGCTGAATGTGCACCTCATGTACACTCAGGTTCTATGATTTGACTTGGGCTCTTTGAAGAGAAAGCTGTTGGTGCTGGGGACTTGAATATTGTCCATTTATAACAAATCCAAACGTCATCCTGCCTGAATCTTTGCAGCGGACTGAATGGGTCACAAGATGTTTTAAGGAAGGGTCACTTAACCCAAAACATTAATTCTGATTTCTATCCACGGATGCTGCCAGACCTGCTGAGCTTTTCCAGTAATTTCTGTTCTTGTGTCAGTGGGTCATCACCTCTGTAAAATCTTGTGGAGAGGAGTGGCTAGTGGTTCAGGACCAGAGGCTAATTTTCTCAGGATATGGGTTCGAATCCCACCATGACTAATGGGGAACCTCAATAAACAACTTGAAATAAAAAGCTAGCTTAATAGTAAGCATGTAGTCATTGTTGTTTTAAAAAAAAATTTAAAAAAGCCGTTCTGTTTCACCAATGCTCTTTCAGGACAAAAATTCACCATCCCTGACTGGTGTGGCCTTCATATGTCTCCTACCCACAGGCTCTTAACTGTTGTATGACCATGTAATGTGACTAAACCAGTAATGCCACTCTGATGAAGGGTCCAGGCCCGAAACGTCAGCTTTTGTGCTTCTGAGATGCTGCCTGGCCTGTTGTGTTCATCCTGCTCCACACTTTGTTATCTTGGATTCTCCAGCATCTGCAGTTCTCACTATCACTAAACCAGTAATGCCCACTATTTATGAATGAATTTTTAAAAAACTGCTTTGATTCTCTGCCCATAAGCTTTATCAGGCTATGGCCTTGTGGTATTATCGCTAGACTGTTAATCCAGGGACCCAGATAACCTTCTGGGACTTGGGTTTGAATCCCACCTTGGCAGATGGTGGCATTTGAATTCAATAAATATCTGGAATAAAGAATCTAAAGATGACCATGAATCCATTGTGAACTGTCGGAAAAAACCCATCTGGTTCACTAATGACCTTTATGGAGAAAACTGCATCCTTACCTGGTTTGGCCTACATGTGACTCCAGACCCACAACAACCCTTAACAATCCTTTGAGCAATTAGGGATGGGCAATAAATGCTGCCTGGCTAGCGATGCCCTCATCCTGTTAATGAATAAAGAAAAAAAATCTACCTCTGTGATTAGGCAGAGAATCCAGGCAATTCTGTTTTTTAAAAAAAAATTAACTCTATTCACCATTGAGAAATTTGATGTCAACTGTGGCCTCTGACCTGACTTCTGAAGTCCAACTCAAGGGCTTAAGCCAAAAACCAAACCACTCTCCAGTGTGACCCTGAGGGAGTTCCGCATTGTCAGAGGTGCTGTCTTTCAGTTGAGATGTTAATCAAGGTCTCACTTGACCAGGTGGTTGCAAACGATCCCATGGCTTCCCTTTCAAGGAAGGTGAGTTCTTCCCAGTGTCTTGGCTAGTATTTATCCTTTAATGTACATCACTGAAATCAGATTATCTGGTCATTGTCACATTGTTAGCTAACCACAATCACAGATGAAAGAAAATATCATGGGTGGAGTATAGATTGGATGTTAACACCAGTAAATATTAGGGTCAGGATAACTACAATGGCTGCCCAACCTACCCATACTCCTTAGCCATGAAGGACCTGCTGCATTTGAGAATTCAGGGAGATATATTTATTTAATGTAACTCATAGAGGTGCACAACACGAAAATAGACCCTTCAGTCCAACTCGTCCATGCCAACCAGATATCCTAAGTTAATGTAGTTCCATTTGCTGGCATTTGGCAACATCCCTTTAAGCCCTTCTTATTCATGTGCCCATCCAGATGCCTTTTAAATGTTGTGATTGTACCAGCCTCCACCACTTCCTCTAGCTGCTCATTCTATACACGCACCACCCTCTGTGCAGAAAAAGTTGCCCCTTAGGGCCCTTTTAAATCTTTCCCCTCTCACCTTAAACCATGGCCTCTTGGTTTTGGACTCCCCTACCCTGGGGAAAAGACTCTGGCTATTCACCATATCCATGCCCCTCATGATTTTGTAAAACTCTATAAGGTCACCCCTGAGCCTCCAATGCTCCAGGAAAATAGCCCCAGCCAGTTCAGCCTCTCCCTCTAGTTCAAACCCTCCAATCCTGGCAACATCCTTGTAAATCAGTTCTTTACCCTCTCAAGTTTAACAATATCTTCTCTGTAGGAGGGAGACCAGAATTGAATGCAGTAGCCTGTCAGTGTTAGAACCATAAACTTTTTATAGCACAGAAATAGACCCTTCAGCCCATTGTGTCCATGCTGGCCATCAAGCATCCATCTGTTCTAATTCCATTTCCCAACATATGGCCCATTGACTTGAATGCTATGGCATTTCAAGTGCTCATCTAAATTGGCAGTGAGTTCCAGTTATCCACTACCCTCTGGGAAAATATTATTCTTCAGATCCCTCTGAACCTCCTGCTCCTTTTTATTGTGCCCTGGTCCTTGACTCTTCCACTTAGTGAGTGGGTTTCTTCCTACATCCTATCATTGCCCTTAATAATTTTGGACACCTCGACCAGGTTCTTGCCCATGGTCAATGCTATACAGCATAAGCCTTCTCCACACTCGAAATAAATATTCCTTCCATCCTGGGGTTCTTTGTAACACTCCCCAAGCTGACTCACGCCAGGCCATTCTGGTACTTGCTCGTTCAAGAGCTTCTTTAAATATATAAAAAGGGAGAGAGAGTGAGAGGTCGAAGTGAATATGGGCCTATTAGAAAATGAATGTGGGGCGATAGTTTTGGAGAACAAAGAAATGGCAGAGAACTTAAATTGATATTTTGCATTGGTCTTCATGGTGGAATGTACTTTGAACATCCTTTTAACACTGAAGAATAGCAGGAAGAATTAAATACCACCTTCATTAGGGGCATTTAAGCAGCTATTAGATAGGCATATGGATGATAGTATAAGGTAGGGATGGAGGTTAGATAGAATTTAGGATTAGGGTAAAAGTTTGGCACAGCAGAGTGGGTCGAATGGCCTGTACTGTACTGTGCTGTACTGTTCTATGTTCTATGGGGCGACTGGTGGATAAGACCCCTAGCCCTGATAACTTGCTTTCTAAAATAGGTAGTTGTACAGATAGTGGTTACATTGGTTGTAATTTTCCTAATGCCCCAGGATTCTGGAGGAGTTCCAGATGATTGGAAAACTGCCAAAGTGATATGCTTATTCAAAAACAGAGGGTGGTAAGAATTGTGTAACTATAGGCTGATGAGCCCAATATCTGTTGTTGGAATCAATTATTAAGGAAGCAATGTCAGAACATTTGGAACATCATAATTTAATCAGGCAGAGTCAACATGGCTTTGCGAGAAGGAAATCGTATCTGTCCTAATCTTTTAATTTTTGAGGAAGTCTCAATCAGAGTGGATAGAGGGGAACCAGTAGATGTGTTGTATTTGGACTTAGATTCATAGAATCCCTATACCGTGAGAACAGGCCCTTTGGCCCAACTGACCCACACTGGCACTCAACATATCACACCCAAACCCATTCCCCTGATCTAGGCATCCCTGGACATTATGGGACAATTTGGCATGGCCAATCCACCTAGCTTGCACTTCTTTGGACTGTGGGAGGAAACCAGAGTACCGAGAGGAAACCCAAGCAGTCATGGGCGAATGTGCAAACTCCACACAGACAGTCGCCTGAGGGTGGAATTGAACTTGTGTTCCCTGCGCACTGAGGCTGCAGTGCTAACCACTGACCCAGCAGACGATGTTCAATAAAGTACCTCAAAACAAAGGTTAAGTCATAAGGGCACATGGTGTTGAATGTCATCCATTGATATGGATAGTGAGTTAGCTAATGGGCAGGATAAGAAGTTCTTTTTCAGTTTGGCCACAACTGTTTACAATTTATATTAATGACTTGGATGAAGGGAGTGATTTATTGTAGATTGATTTGCAGATGACAGAAAAATAGGTGGAAAGGCAAGTTGTGCAAGGGATACCAGCAGGTTACAGCGGGTTAGGTTAGGTAAGTGGGCAAAAAGTTGGCCAATGTAGTTTAATAGACTATTGTTTATTTTCGATGGGAGAACAAAAGTATGGAAAAAAGCTACAACACAAAGCGACCTGGGGGGACTTGTGCATAAAACAGAGAGAGCCAGAACATAGGTGCAGCAGGTAATCAGGACGACTAATGGAATGTTGGCCCTTATTTCAAGGATGTTGGAGTATAAGAGTAGGGAATTCTTACTGCAGCTGTACAAGTTGCTGATGAGACCACACCCTGGAGTACTGGGAGCAGTTTTGGTCCCCTTATTAAAAGAAGGATATCATTTCAGTGGAGGTAGTTCAGAGAACGTTTACTGGGATATTTGCCAATCTGGAGGGATTGTCTTTTAAGCTAAGGCTAATTAGGGACTCTACTGATAGGAGTTTGGAAGAATGAGGTGATTTAATTGAAACGTATAGGAACCCACATTCTGTGAATGAATTTAAAAAATTCTTAGGGGGCCTGACAGGGAAAATACTGAAGATGTTTCCAATCATGGGAGAGTCTAGGACCAGAGGGCATAATGTCAGAATAAAGGGGTGCAAATTTAAGGCTGAGATAAAGAGGAGTTTCTTCTCTAGAGGGTGGACAGTCTTTGGAATTCCTTGCTGCAAAGAGCCATAGGGACATAGTCCTTGTGTATATTTAAGACTGTGATATACAAAGAAACAAAAGAAACAAATAAACCTACAGCAGAGGAACAGGCCCTTCGGCCCTCCAAGCCTGAGCCGATCAAGATCCTCTGTCTAACCTGTCATCTATTTTCTAACGGTTTGTGTCCATTTGCTCCCTGCCCATCCATGTACCTGTCCAAATATATCTTAAAAAGACGCTAACGTGTCTGCGTCTACCACCTCCGCTGGCAACACGTTCCAGGCACCCACCACCCTCTGTGTAAATAACTTTCCACACATATATAAATTCTTGATCAGTCAGGCAATCAAGGGTTACAGAGAAAACACAGGAAGGTAATGTGAGGAATGAACTAATTGGTCATGATTCTGTTGAATGGCAGAACAGGCTCAAGGGGTCAGGATTTTCCCCAAAAACCTTTCACCTCCTTGCTTATCAAGGGTCTTCCAGTCCTGCACTAAAAGCATTCAAAGAAAGTGCTTCCCCTCTACCTGTTTCCTTTGATCTAATGATGTAAGACAATACATTTCAGGCCCTTAACTTGCTTCTCATTTTCAAAACCTCCTCAAATACATTCTTGAGTCATGTCTTTGAATCTTCCCGTCATTTCTCCGCCAGCTTTCTGCTCCTGTCTCTTTTCACATCCTGCTTGGCTGCATATCTGCGCCCCTCCCTAAAATATAAAAAGTTTTTGGGATGTCTTCTAGAAATGCTAGTTATTCTTGTTTTTGGTTATCCCTCTGTGTGAATAAATATTTCCTGGTGACTATTTCTAACCTTCCCTTGAATCCAGCCTCTGTTGTCTTGTTATTGAAAGGAAGGAGGAGCTGGTAACAACCAAAGCTTTGTTCTGGATTTGTTGTCTGTGTTCTGCCAATTATCTCCCACTCCCTTTTTATTGTTGAAGTATTTTTTTTGAAGGTGAAAAGCCACAGATTGTCTGGTGAGGGCAGTGAAGGTTAGAAACTATTCCGAACGGTGGTAGGATAATAACAGAAGGATGAAGAGAAGACATTTCAGCTGGAATGGGTGCCTGCAGGTGCTAATTTGCATGAAGTAAGATCCTGCAAGCAGGGGAGATAGTGTTGTAATGGTATCATTGCTGGACTGGTCACCCAGCAGTCCAGGCTCATGGTCTGGGTACCTGAGTTCAAACCTTACCACGGCAGCTGGTGGAATTTGAATTCCATCAATAAATGTAATGTTGAAAGTAACAGTGACCATTACTACAATTAATTGTAGTTGTTAAATTCCTTTCTGGTTCATTAATGTTCTTCAAGGAAGGAAATGTGCCACCCTTACCTGGTCTGGCCTATGTGTGACTCCAGCCCCCTGGCAATGTGGTTGACTCTTAATTTTACAAACAGGTGAATTTGGAACAGGATTAGGCCAATTCAGCCCCATGACTCTACTCCTACATTTATTTAGCTCATCTGATTACTTCGCATTTTGGTCTACCGCAATAACCTTTTACCTCCTTGCTTATCGACCGTCTTCTACCCCATATTAACAACATTGAAACAAACTGCTTCCCTCCGCTTTTTGAGAATGAGAATTCCAAAGCCACAGGGTTCTCTCAGTGAGAAAATATCCCATCATCTCTGAGTTACCTCATTTTTAAACAGTGACCCTTTTTTGGTGTCTTCTCCCACAAAAACTATAAGCAGTTCAGGCTCCAGCACGGTCCCTGTGGCACATCACTCAATTCTTGTTGATAACTGGAAATTTAGCTGTTTACTCCTATGGTCTACTTCCTGTTAGCCAGCCAATCTTGTATCTAATCCAGTACTTTATCTCGTATACCAAGTGTTTTCCTGCAATAACCCTTGATGTGGCACCTTTCTAATTTTTTTCAGGAAACCTAAGTACAATACGTCCACTGGTTTCCCTTTATCTGCATCACTGATAACACTGATAACTTGGTTAAACATAATTTCCCTTCCACAAAACCATATCAACTCTGCCTGATTACCCTAAACTTCTCTAAGTACCCTGTTACGACATATTTAGTAACGACTTCTGGCATCCTTTGACAGATATTATGCCAATCATCTGTAGTTCCCTCTCTTTTTGAGTAAAGGGGTTATGTTTGCTATTTTCCAAGCTAATGGGACCATTTGCAAATCTAAAATTAAAATCAATGCAACAACTATCTCAGTAGCCATTGCTACAGTTCATCAACACCTAGATACTTGTCAGCCCAAAGGCTGTAATTTTTATAGTATTATAGTAATTTTTAAAGATTATAATTTTCTTGAATTCCTCCTTCCTTTCCATTTCCTGGTGATTTCTGGGATATTATTTGCATCCTCTACAGTGACAACTTATGCAAACTATCTGTTCAGTTCATCTGCCATCTTGCTTTTTATGCACTATTGATTCTGCAGATTAACTTTCTATTGGGCACTTGTTAACTCTTTTTAATTATCTGTAGAAATTCTAACTATCTGTTTAATATTTGAACAGACCTTTTTCTTGTACTCTTTTTTTTCTCCTTTTAATCTTTTTGTCATTCTTTATTGTTTTTAAAGGTCTGTGACTCTTCTGCCACCAATCTTTACACAATTGTTACTTTTTCTTCATTATTTAGTTAAATGGTGTACCCTCCCCTTGAAGATTTTCTTTCTCCTTACTGTTAGATAAGTTATTTTTTTGAAGTGTATTCCCTTTTCCAATGTAAGAAGTGAGACAGATTATTTGTTCACAGCAAGATCTTACAAATGTGATACAAGCTGGGGTAGACTGCTTTAATAATTGAGTGATTAAAGATGGTTTGTCTCTGAAATCGGCCAGTGAAAGCCATTTATGACCACACTGGACTTTGTTTAACCTATCATCTGAAAATAATCCTCCAACTGTACAGCATTTCCTCAGTGGATGATGGAGTTAAGCCTGAAATAGGCCTCTATCCCATAGCCTTCAGGAAGCATTAAGCCAGTTTATGAACTGAAGCAGGATAGCTTAGTTTTAAAACCCCATCAAAGTCCTTTGGCCTACCCTGAATTCACAAAATGTTACATATAGCCCTGCCTATGTCTGTGCAGTCTCTAGGTTTTCTGATGCCTTCATGTTTGAGATTTTCTTCCAAGATTCCATTCCCCTCTCCTGCTCGCTGTTTTGACCTTGCATGAAAGCCTGGGAGTGTTATGAAAATCTTGCCAGAATGCAGCTGAGTCATACTCGGGACCAGCTGGGGGTGGGGACAGACTCTGGGGATAGATGAGTAACCTGTGTTTCTTGCCAAGAAAAAGCTGGGAGGTGTACAGCAGCCCCACAACTGCTCTGTTTTTGTATGATCGCTTTTGTGAAAGAGCTGAGCTGACTGAGACTTCCTGATGCTCACACCATGTCTGCTGTTTGTTTGTGAGTGTGATGTTGATCCAGTGGGTGGCACTGCTGGGGACTATCTCAGACACCCACAGTCAGCTCAGCAGCACGCATATCGCAAGGCTGTTACTGAGGAGGCTTCCTTTCCAGGTCATTGAGGACAGTCAGCCCATCAGCCTATTCTACACCATTTCATTCTCTTGGGGGAGATCTGTACATTGAGATAAGACACCTACGTATGACCTGTATCCACTGAAGGGGAGGCGTTGGCCTAGTGGCATTATCACTGGTCTATTAATCCAGAAACCTTGGGAATGTTCAAATCCTGCCATGGCAGATGGTGGATTTTGAATTCAATAAAAAGCGGGAATTAAGAATCAAATGATGACCATGAATCCATTGTCAGTTGTTGGAAAAACCCATCTGGTTCACTAATGTCCATAAGACCATAAGACATAGGAGTGGAAGTAAGGCCATTCAGCCCATAAAGTCCACTCTGCCATTTAAATCACGGCTGATGGGCATTTCAACTCTGCTTCCCTCCACGGCCGCACTTGGAGTATTGCGTACAGTTCTGGTCACCGCATTATAAGAAGGATGTGGAAGCTTTGGAAAGGGTGCAGAGGAGATTTAGTAGGATGTTGCCTGGTCTGGAGGGAAGGTCTTACGAGGAAAGGCTGAGGGACTTGAGGCTGTTTTCATTAGAGCGAAGAAGGTTGAGAGGTGACTTAATTGAAACATATAAAATAATCAGAGGGTTAGATAGGGTGGATAGGGAGAGCCTTTTTCCTAGGATGGTGACGGCGAGCACAAGGGGGCATAGCTTTAAATTGAGGGGTGAAAGATATAGGACAGATGTCAGAGGTAGTTTCTTTACTCAGAGAGTAGTACGGGAATGGAACGCTTTGCCTGCAACGGTAGTAAATTCGCCAACTTTAGGTACATTTAAGTCGTCATTGGACAAGCATATGGACGTACATGAAATAGTGTAGGTTAGATGGGCTTAAGATCGGTATGACAGATCGGCACAACGTCAAGGGCCGAAGGGCCTGTACTGTGCTGTAATGTTCTATGTTCCCTGCACTCTCCCCGTAGCCCTCGATTCCTTGTGAGATCAAGAATTTGTTGATCTTTGCCTTGAAGGCATCTAACGTCCCGGCCTCCACTGCACTCCGTGGTAACGAATGTCCTTTAGGGAAGAAACTGCATCCTTACCTGGTCCGGCCTACATGTGACTCCAGACCCACAGAAATGTGGTTGACTATTAAACTGCCCTCTGGGCAATTAGGGATGAGTAATAAATGCAGGCCAAGCCACAGTTGGACACATCCCATGAATGAATAAAAGAAAAAAAAATCCTTACCTGGCACAATTCTTATTAATTTCTCTTGTGACGTTCCAATTGACTCCCCCCACCCTGTGGTCAGTGTGTTTCAGTTTCTTTGTGAGAAAAAGCCCTAACTTCCCTCTAACTTAAAAGTTCCTCCTCATTCTGAAATCCCTTCACCTCATGAAACACTTTGTCACTATCTAATTATTCAGTCATTTTAACGTTTTGAAGACTGAAGTTAGATCACCCCTCACCCTTCAAAACTTTAGGGAATATGACCCAAAGTTGATGGCCTCATAATTTAAATCTTTAAGTATTGGCATAATTTTGGTAAAACTACACATGTACCTCCTTCAAGGCACACAATCTGTGCTGACACTCTCGTGGAGGGAACACTAGTGAGGCAAGGATTCCTTGGAACTGTGCAAAGAAGATTAGGAAGTCCGTAAATAAGGAGAGGGGAATGCACACTGGGACCTGGGTATCCTCGTGCACTAGTCACTGAAGGTAAGCAGGTGCAGCAGGTGGGAAAGAAGGCAAATGGCCTTCATAGCGAGATGTTTCGAATACAGCAGCAGGGATGTGTTGTTGCAGTTCTACAGGGCCTTGGTAAGACCACATGTCAAATATTGTGTGCAGTTTTGGTCTCCTATTCTGAGGAAGGATGCTCTTGTTCTCGAGGGAGTGCAGCGAAGGCTTACCAGTCTGATTCTGGTGATGGTGGGTCTGATATATGAGGAGAGATTGACTAGGTTGGGATTGTTTTCTCAGGAGTTCAGACGAATGAGGGGGTCTCACATAGACAGTTATAAAATTCTAACAGGACTGGACAGGGTAGATGCAGGGAGGATGTTCCTGATGGTGGGTGTGTGCAGAACCAGGAGTCATAGTATGAGGATTCGGGGTAAACCATTTAGAACGGAGATGACGAGACATTTCTTCACCCAAAGAGTGGTGAGCCTGTGGAATTCATTACCACAGGAAGTAGTTGATGCCAAAACATTGAATGTATTCAAGAGGTGGCTAGATACAGCACTTGGGGCAAATGGGATCAAAGGTTATGGGGAGAAAGCGGGATTAGGCATTTGAATTAGACAGTCAGCTATGATCATGAAGAATGGCGGAACAGGCTCGAAGGTGCTGAATGGCCTTCTCCAGCTCCTATCTTCTGTGTTTCTGTGTTAACCCTATTGTCCTTTTTAATGTTTAACCCTTAACTAACATCACTGAAAACAGATGACCTGGTCATTATCACATCATTGATTGTGGGATCTTGTGGGGCATACATTGGACACTGTTGTAACATGGTACTCAAACTTTCAGCACTAAAACATTATGGGATGCCTTGAAGCTGTTGAAAGGCAACACATAAATGCAAGCTCTTCCTTTATTTGTGAATAACATTGCCAAGACAGTGTGTCAGCTCGGAATACGTTGTTACTGCTAATAATATATATTACCCTGCAATCTCCTGTTGTGTTGCACAACATGGTTTAAGGTCAAGTTCATTTTCCAACTTGTTTAGACGGGCTGAGCTCAAATAGGCGCACCCAGACATAATTCAATCACCATTTTAACATGTTTTTATTTTTAAATAAATGCTTAGGTTTCTTACCATTCATCATTATGCAGCAAATTCAGGACGCAGGATTACAGATGGTTGCAATTTTTCTTTGTAAAATGAGATAATGGAGATGCAAGTCTGAGGTCTTCAGCGCCACCACTGAGTGGGTGGTGTAACTACAGCGTGACATATTTACATGGGCAGTTTCCATTATTAATGTGGACGTAGGGAATAAACCTTCAGAAACAAGAGAGAAAAATATGTCAAGCAACTTTTTTTTAAAAACACAGTGCAATGCTAACATAGGATTTTTAATAGATTATTCTTCACTCTACTCTGACTCACTGTGCCTTTTATCAACAGGATGGTGTTTATCAATCCTTGCAACATTCTGTATCCTGGTTTGCCGATATGATCGGGGTTCCCAGTGTAAGAAAATATAACAGTGTCCTGTTTGGGGGTGAGAACATTTTACTTGGTTAAAGGTAGCTATGTTGTTTACTGAGTTATTGCATTGTAAACATAAATATAGTGTAGCATAATGGTTGTATTTCATAGTGTGTACGCTACTGTTATAGTGTTATTTATACTGTTGTTACCATGGCCCTGCAAAGCATAATCTATTAAATGGATATTCACTCGACCTGAAGTATGTATGAGGGTTTGATACAGGATTGCTGACATTGAAGCAGGTTGACTCACTGCTCATTGTTTTCCTTTTCTACTTGCATCAATACAGGGCTCATTGGATCTATGTTCTCCATGCTACAATTCCTCGTAGCACCTGTGACTGGTGCAGCCTCTGACTATTTTGGCCGGAGACCGTTGATGATGCTGACTACGGTAAGCGGAGTCTGTCACATTGAAATCGATTGCCCTGCCGGAGATGAAATTGGTGCTTGCAGACTGGAACTCTGGTCTTCTATTTGTCTGGGCTGTTGTGATATGGGAGGCTGAGGCAGCTTATTAAGACAAGAACAACCTCCTGGATTTAGCTTTCAGAGAGTGGAACCCTCACCTCCATTCAGCAGAACTGTTTGGAAAGGGATAGAACTTAGAACATAGAAGAGTACAGTACAGTACAGGCCCTTCGACCCACGATGTTGTGCCGTGGATTAATCCTAATCCAAAATTAAAATAACCTAACCTATATTCCCCTCAATTCACTGCTGTCCACGTGCATGCCCAGCAGTCGCTTAAATGTCACAAATGACTCTGCTTCCATGACTTCCACTGGCAAAGTATTCCATGCGCTCACAACTCTCTGGGTGAAGAATCTCCCTCTGACGTCTCCTCGAGACCTTCCTCCTAACACCTCAAAACTATGACCCCTTTTGGCAGTCAGTCCTGCCCTGGAGAAAAGTCTCTGGCTATCGACTCTATCCACGCCTCTCATTACCTTGTACACCTCGATCAGGTCACCTCTCTTCCTCCTTCTCTCCAGAGAGAAAAGTCCGAGCTCAGTCAACCTCTCCTCCTAAGACAAGGCCTCCAGTCCAGGCAGCATCCTGGTAAACCTCCTTTGCACCCTCTCCAAAGCCTCCACATCTTTCCTATAATAGGGCGACCAGAACTGGACACAATATTCCAAGTGTGGTCTCACCAGGGTTTTGTAGAGCTGCAGTATAACCTCGTAGCTCTTAAACTCGATCCCCTGTTAATGAAAGCCAAAACACCATATGCTTTCTTAACAACCTTATCCGGGTATGTTCTATTGAATCCCTGTGTGGGATGTGGCACTGGCAAGGGTGGCATTTGTTGCCCGTCCCTAGTTGTTTAATTCCCTCTCTGGACCATTTCAGAGTCGACCACATCACTGTGGGCCTGGATATATGTGTAGGCCAGACTGGGTAAGGATGGCAAGTTTCCTTCCCTAAAGAACATCAGTGAACTAGATTTGCACGACAATTGACAATACATGGTTACATTAGGCTAACTTTGTTAATTGTATTCATATTTCACCAGCCACCCTGATTGGTTTCAATCCCGTATCCGGAGAATGTTAGGCTGGCTCTCTGGGTTACTAGTCCAGTGGCATTGCCACTAAGTCACCAAGCACCTTTCTGATTCAGGCATGAGAGTGCTATCATGGAATGAAGGCTGACTCCAAACAATGTTCTTTTATATTTTTGTACTTGTCACTTTGATTTGTTTGGGAGACAGAAGGGGTAGGTCACCTCGCCCCACTTTAACAGCAACATTATTTTTATTCATTCATAGGATATGGGCATCACTGGCTGAACCAGCGTTTATTGCCCATTCCTAATTGCCCCACGTAAAGGTGGTGGTGAGCTGCCGCAATCCGTGTGCTGCAGGGATAGACCTGCCATGTTGTTAGGGAGGAAATTCCAGGATTTTGACCCAGTGACACTGAAGGAACGGCCGATATATTTCAAGTCAGGATGGTGAGTGGCTTGGAGGGGAAATGCAGGGGGTGGTGCTCCCCTATATCTGCTGCCCTAGTCCTTCTAGATGGTAGTGCTAAGTAGTTTGGAAGATGCTGTCTGAGATGACTTGGTGAATTTCTGCTGTGCATTTTCTAATGCTTTGATGATGATTAATGATTTGATTTGATTTATTGTAGTCACATATCCTAAGTACAGTGAAAAGCTTTGTTTTGTGAGAGTCCTGACAGATCCTAGCAAATTAGGACATAGAGATCACAAGGTGCTTAGACAGAGTGAGGCATATAGGGTTATGGCCGCACAGGAGATGCACAATGCAAGATCAACATAACTGAAGTTAAAGAGGTCCATTCAGCAGTAGAATAACAGCAGGGAATAGGCTGTTCTCAAACTTGTTGGTACGTGTGTTCAAGCTTCTGTATCTTCTGCCTGACAAAAGAAGCTGGAAGACAGCATTACTGGGGGGGATACCAGGATAATAAAATGTGAGGCTGGATGAACACAGCAGGCCAAGCAGCATCTCAGGAGCACAAAAGCTGACGTTTCGGGCCTAGACCCTTCATCAGAGAGGGGGATGGGGTGAGGGTTCTGGAATAAATAGGGAGAGAGGGGGAGGCGGACCGAAGATGGAGAGAAAAGAAGATAGGTGGAGAGAGTATAGGTGGGGAGGTAGGGAGGGGGTAGGTCAGTCCAGGGAAGACGGACAGGTCAAGGAGGTGGGATGAGGTTAGTAGGTAGATGGGAGTGCGGCTTGGGGTGGGAGGAAGGGATGGGTGAGAGGAAGAACCGGTTAGGGAGGCAGAGACAGGTTGGACTGGTTTTAGGATGCAGTGGGTGGAGGGGAAGAGCTGGGCTGGTTGTGTGGTGCAGTGGGGGGAGGGGACGAACTGGGCTGGTTTAGGGATGCAGTTGGGGAAGGGGAGATTTTGAAACTGGTGAAGTCCACATTGATACCATTAGGCTGCAGGGTTCCCAGGCGGAATATGAGTTGCTGTTCCTGCGACCTTCGGGTGGCATCATTGTGGCACTGCAGGAGGCCCATGATGGACATGTCATCTAAAGAATGGGAGGGGGAGTGGAAATGGCTTGTGACTGGGAGGTGCAGTTGTTTGTTGCGAACTGAGCGGAGGTGTTCTGCAAAGCGGTCCCCAAGCCTCCACTTGGTTTCCCCAATGTAGAGGAAGCCACACCGGGTACAGTGGATGCAGTATACCACATTGGCAGATGTGCAGGTGAACCTCTGCTTAATGTGGAATGTCATCTTGGGGCCTGGGATAGGGGTGATAGAGGAGGTGTGGGGGCAAGTGTAGCATTTCCTGCGGTTGCAGGGGAAGGTGCCGGGTGTGGTGGGGTTGGAGGGCAGTGTGGAGCGAATAAGGGAGTCCCGGAGAGAGTGGTCTCTCCGGAAAGCAGACAGGGGTGGGGATGGAAAAATGTCTTGGGTGGTGGGGTTGGATTGTAGATGGCGGAAGTGTCGGAGGATGATGCGTTGTATCTGGAGGTTGGTGAGGTGGTGTGTGAGAACGAGGGGGATCCTTTTTGGGTGGTTGTGGCAGGGGTGGGGTGTGAGGGATGTGTTGCGGGAAATGCGGGAGACGTGGTCAAGGGCGTTCTCGATAACTTGGGGGGAAAGTTGCAGTCCTTGAAGAACTTGGACATCTGGGATGTGTGGGAGTGGAATGCGTCATCGTGGGAGCAGATGCGGCGGAGGCGGAGGAATTGGGAATAGGGAATGGAATTTTTGCAGGAGGGTGGGTGGGAGGGGGTGTATGCTAGGTAGCTGTGGGAGTCAGTGGGCTTGAAATGGACATCAGTTACAAGCTAGTTGCCTGAGATGGAGACTGAGAGGTCCAAGAAGGTGAGGGATGTGCTGGAGATGGCCCAGGTGAACTGAAGGTTGGGGTGGACGGTGTTGGTGAAGTGGATGAACTGTTCGAGCTCCTCTGGGGAGCAAGAGGCGGCGCCAATACAGTCATCAATGTACCGGAGGAAGAGGTGGGGTTTGGGGCCTGTGTAGTTGCGGAAGAGGGACTGTTCCACGTAACCTACAAAGAGGCAGGCATGGCTGGGGCCCATGCGGGTGCCCATGGCCATCCCTTAGTCTGTAGGAAGTGGGATCATTGTGGCACTGCAGGAGGCCCATGATGGACATGTCATCTAAAGAATGGGAAGGGGAGTGGAAATGGTTTGCGACGGGGAAGAGCTTTTGATGTTGGCAGTGTTTCCACGGCAATGAGAATTGTAAATGGAGTCCATGGGTGGAAGTTTGGCCTGGGCTATGCACGCAACTTTGTGCAGTTTCTTACTGTCCTGGGCAGACCCGTTGTATACCTGGATAGAATGCTTTCTGTGGTTGATCTGTGAAAGTTGGTGAGGGTCTTGGCCAAATTTCCCGAGCTGTCTGAGGAAGAAATGGCATTGTGTGCCATCCTCACTGTAACATCTACGTTAGAAGTCCAGGACAAATTGTTGGTCATCTTCACTCCTAGGAGCTTAATGTTGTTGGCCCTCTCCACTTTAGTTTTGTTGATGTAGATGGGGGCATGTTGTCTTCCTTTCTTTCTGAAGTCAATGATCAGTTCTTCTGTTTTGCAGACATTGAGGGAGATGTTGTTATTATTGCATCATCAAACCTTCTAGCTCCTTTCTGTAATCTGACTCATTGTTGTTTGAGGGTCTGTCCTACCACAGTGGCGTCGTCAGCAAACTTGTAGATAGTGTTCATTTGGAATTTGGCAACACAGTCATAGGTATACTGGGAGTACAGTAGGGGGGTGGAGGATGCTAACTTGGGGTGGGGGGGTGTTCCAGTGTTGAGTGTAATTGTGGAGGAGGTGCAGTTATCTATCCTCAGTGATTGCGGCCAATGGGTCAGAAAGCTGAGGATCCAGTTGCAGAGGGCAGAGCCAGACCAAGGTCACACACCTTTGAGATCAATCTGGAAGGGATCATGGTGTTGACAGCAGAGCTAGGAGGCGATGGCCTAGTGGTATTATCGCTGAACTGTTAATCTAGAGACCCAGATAATGTTCAGTGTAACCAGGTTCGAATCCCACCAAGGCAGATGCAAGAATTTGAATTTAAAAAAAAGAAATCTGGAATTAAGAGTGTAATGATTGCCATGAACCTGTTGCTGATTGTCGGAAAAACCCATCTGGTTCACTAATGTCCTTTAGGAAAAGAAACTGCAATCCTTACCTGGTCAGGCTTACATGTGATTCCAGACCCACAGCAATGTGGTTGACTCTTAACTGCCCTCTGGGCAATTAGGGATGGGCAATAAATGGGTCACCAGGTGGCCAGCACAAGAAGTTAGGAATTGGCTTTTTCTCACGGTTCTGCTTTTGTGTTTTCCACATCCAGGCTGGGCTGATTGCTTCCTACGCTTTATGGGCTCTCTCCCAGAACTTTGGGATTTTCCTCCTGTCTAGATTTGTTGGAGGGATCAGTAAAGGGAATGTCAGCTTGTCAACTGCCATCATTGCCGACTTCCCGTCTCCACAGACCCGCAGCAAGGGAATGGTAAGTGCTAATTTACAAATAAGGCTTCAACGTATGCATTGTTGAAAAGAGACGTGAAATCGACATTTTGTGTCTGGTACTCTTCAGGATTACAATGCAAGAAAACCAAATTCTGAAAGGAATGAGCTATTTATACAGCAGGTGATGAGGGTGTTGATTGGTTGGCATGACGATGCAGCAATCATTGTCTATCCAACAACTGATTAAATTCATCCATATCCTCTTCTCATGCTGTATAAATAGTTGTTTTGTGGCTAAAATTTGTTTTTGCATTTCAGACCTGAGGAATGTGAAGTGATAAACTTCTTGGCTGACCCATCATTTATTTCCCATCCAAAATTGCCCTTGAGAAAGTGGTGCTGAGCTGCCTTCTTGAACTGCTGTAGTCCACATGCTGTATGTTGTCTGACAATGCCCTTGGAGAAAGAATTCCAGGATTTTGATCCAATCTGCAGATTTGCCAGAGCTCTGCAAATAATAGAAGAATATATCAAAATAGGCCATTCAAGGTGGTCTGAATCAGGACCTTTGGCTTCCATCTGAGAAAGGAGTTGGGGCCTCTGTTTAGGGTCTCACTGATAGAACGTCTGACAGTATACCACTGCCTTAGTCCTGTTGTGAATTGTCAGCTTGGATTTCACACTGCAGAATGGGAATTGAACTTACAATACTCACACTCAGAGGCCTGAATGCTATTACTGAGCTACACCTTGGCTGCACAACAATTCATCTGGCCTAATCTTTGGCAGTCACTGTTTCTACCCTTCTCTCCCAATTTGCAGGCAATGATTGGTGTTGCATTTTCACTTGGCTTTACGATTGGGCCAATGATTGGAGCTTACTTTGCATCGAGCACTGAGAAGGATGGCAGCTTCTTTGTGCAGACGGCACAGCTTGCCTTGCTGTTTGCAGTGTCAGACCTGGTCTTCATCTTCCTCTTCCTCCCAGAGACCCTCCCCAGGGAGAAGCGGGTAAGAGATAAACAAGTCTTTCTTCTGCCTCGCCTTTGGTTACCAGCTCAGGATAAGTGTGTGGGAGGGAGGGGACGTGGACTGTGGTATAGACTAAACGTGATGTGTGGCAGCAAGGGGGAGGGCTGTGTGTGTGTGTGTGTGTGTGTGTGTGTGTGTGTGTGTGTGTGTGTGTGTGTGTGTGTGTGTGTGTGTGTGTGGTGACATCTTTTTCCTGATTGTTGTACGGTAGAACCAGAAGAATATGTCCAGTTTTGGAAGGTATTATGAGTTGACTGTGATCTCTCATCAACTTGTTGAACTATCTTGTACAACACAAACAATTACTGCTCCATTCTCCATTGGATATGTTTGAGTTAACTCACTGTAGCCCTTATCTTCCACCATGGTTTCAACTGTGTCACTGTGACCTACTGCAGCATGAATCACTGCACTGCAATGTTTGAAAGCATTACAATGTTTGCCAATCTTCAGCAGAGTCTTAGTCTGCCTGCAGATGTTCAGAGTTCCATTGACTATTCGCTCTAAACTTCAGCAACCCTAGATGTCTGAAACTGGGTACCTTCTTCAGTCGTCCTTAGCGAGTTTTGTGCTGGAGTGGACTATCCAACATCTAATTTGCACATAGAGTCGTTACTGACAACTTCTGAATGACGCTCGCTCAGCACGTTGATAATGGGTCTCAGTGATGGCAACAGCATTGACTACAAAGCGGCAATGGTTAGATTGTATCTGTCTCTTTCTGGAGATGGTTTTGGCATTTTGGAGGCACAAATGTTATTTGCCACTCGTCAGCCCAAACCTGGGTACTGCCCAGATCTTGTTGTATTTGAACATGGCCTACTTTAGTATCTGAACAGTCATGAATGATGCTGAACATTGTGCAATCATTGACGAACATCCCCTCTTCTGACCTTATGATGGACGGAAAGTCATTGATGAAGCAGCTGAAGTTGGTTGGGCAGAGGATACTATCCTGAGGAACTGCAGAGATGCCCTGGAACTGAGATGACTGACCTCTCACAACCACAACCATCTTCCTATGTGTCAGGTATGGCTGCAATCAGTGGAGATTTTGCCTCCTGATACCCATTGATTCCAGTTTTGCCAGGGGTCCTTGATGCCACACTTGGTCACTTGGCTTTGATATCAAGGACAGTCATTATCATTCTTACCTCTGAAATTCAGCTCTTTCTTCCATGTTTGGACCAAGGCTGTAATGAGGTCAGGAGCTGAGAGGCTGTGGTGGAATTCAAACTAGGAATAATTGAGCAGGTTATTGCTCAGTAGGTGCTGCTTGACAGCACTGTTACTGACACCTTCCATCACTTTACTGATGATCGAGAGGAGACAGATGGGGCAGTAATTGGCCGGGTTGGATTTGGCCTGCGTTTTCTGTACAGGACATACTTGGGCAATTTTCCACATTGTCAGGTAGATACCAGTGTTGTAACTGTACTGGAACAGCTTGGCCAGGGGAGCGGCAAGTTCTGGAGCACAAGTCTTCAGTACTATTGCCAGAATGTTGTCAGGGCCCATAGCCTTTGCAGTATCCAGTGTCTCCAACCATTTCTTGATATCACATGGAGTGAATCAGACTGGTTAAAGACTGGAATCTGTAATGCTGGGGATCACTGGAGGAGGCAGAGATGGATCATCCACTCAACACTTCTGGCTGAAGATTGCTGCGAAAGCTTTAGCCTCGTCTTTTCCACTGGTGTGCTAGGCTCTTGCATCATTGAGGATGGGGATATTTGTGGAGCCTCCTCCTCCAGTGAGTTCTTTAATTGTCCACGACCATTCACGTTGGGATGTGGCAGGACTGTAGACCTTAAATCTGATCTGTTGGTTGTGGGCTTACCTAGCTCTGTCACCTGTTTGGCATGTAAGTAGACCTGTTGACACTGCATTATCAGGGATGCCTGGTGCTGCTCCTGGCATGCCCTCCTGTGCTCTCCATTGAACCAGGGATGATCCCCTTACGTAATGATAATGGTTGAGTGGGGGAATATGCTGGGCCATGAGGTTACAGATTGTGCTGGAGTACAATTCCACTGCTGTAGTTGGCCCACAACACCTCATGAATGCCCAGTCTTGAGCTGCTAGATCTGTATGAAGTCTGTCCCAATTAGCACGGTGATCGTGCCACACAACATGATGGAGGTTGTTCTCAAATGTGAAGGCGGGACTTCGTCTCCACAAGGGCTGTGTGATGGTCAGTCTTACTGATACTGTCATGGACAGATACACTGCAGCTGACATATTGGTGAGGATGAGGTCAATTGTGTTTTTTCCCTCTTGTTGGTTCCTTCACCTGCCGCAGACCCAGTCTAGCAGGTATGTCCTTTTGGACCCGACCAGCTCGATCAGTAGTACTGCTGCCGAGCTACTCTTAATAGTGGACATTGAAATTCCCCACCCAGAGTACATTTTGTGCCCTTGCCATCCTCAGTGCTTCCTCTAAGTGTTATTCAACATGGAAGATACTGATTCATCAGCTGAGAGAGGATGTTACGTGGTAGTCAGTCAGAGCCCATGTTTAACCTGAAACCACAAGACTTCAGGGGGTCCAGAGTCAATGTTGAGGATTCCCAAAGCAACATTCTCCTGACTGTATACCACTGTGCTACCTCCTCTGGCCGGTCTGTCCTGCCGGTGGCACAGGACATATCCGGGGATGGTGGTGGTGGTGTCTGGGATATTGTCTGTAAGGTATGATTCTATGAGTATGACAATGTTAAGCTGTTGCTTGTCTAGTCTGTCAGACAGCTGTCCCAATTTTGGCACTAACCCCCAAATGTTAGTGAGGAGGGCTTTGCAGGGTCGACAGGGCTGTTTCTGCCATTGTCGTTTGCAAAGCTTAGGTTGATGTTGGATAGTCTGTCTAGTTTCATTTCATTCTTGAGCGATTGGTACAACTGAGTGCCTTGCTAGGCCATTTCTGAGGGAAATTAAGAGTCAACCATATTGCCTTGGGTCTGGAGTCACACATAGGTCAGACCAGTTAAGGGATCTCCTTTCCTGAAGGACGTTAGTGAACCAGATAGATTTTTCCGACATTCGACAATTATATCAGGGTCATAATTTAATTCCAGATTTTTATTGAATACAAATTCCACTATCAGTTGCGGCTGGTCCATGGTTGCTGATGACATGTCAGCAATGCTAACATCTCTTGAATAGACAGTTACAAAAAGACCTTCAGTCCCACAAAGTTCACAGAGGACAGGAAGAATTCTAAGCAGGAGTTGTGCTATTTCATCTGAGCTTCATAGACCGTGTCACCAGGGTTTGAGGGTTGCATGTTGCCTGTGGTGCAGTTTGGACAATCCTGGGTTACATTCCCATCTCTGCTAATTTTGTCTAATTGTCAATCCAATGTCTTATTCACTGTCTAGTGTCTCTACACAACTGCCCTAGTTAGAGTCATTCCTAACCCATTGGTTGCGGTTGTTGGAAGTCAGTTATCTCAAATCTGGGATATCTCTGCGGGAGGTCCTCAGGTACAGGAGGACATCTGACCCATTGTGTTGTTAGTAGCTCTCCGAATGAGCATCCTGATTTGGTGCCACTCTGCCTTTTTCCTGTAATTCAGTGCATTGAATAACCATCTAGTGTCCTCTCAAAGGCCACAGTTGAATGTGCCTCCACCATGTTTCTCAGCCCTAACTAATGAGTGAGTGACAAAGTTTTTTTTATCGCATTAACCTTTGCTTCTATCACCCATCACTCTAAATCTGTGCCGTCTTTATTTTCTTTTATAATCTTTAGGTGATAATTGCTGGATGACCTGATTGAAGGATGTGATTTAAACATAACAATAGGAAATCTTGCTCTTAATTTCTCTCCTCTTTTCCTGACCTAGGTCTCCTCAGTCTTCTCCACGTTCCAGAATGCCGTCGACCTCCTCAGTCCTGTGGCTCTGCTTCAGTTCTCTGCTATTCAACGAAAGGCCAAATCTCCATCTCCAGAAGGTGCGTGAATCTCCAGCAGAATTCCGTGGCATTTCTTTCCATTTAGTTTTGCCACTGGAGCCCACTTTCAGTGATCTGCCTGTGCGCAAATAGGCTGCGGTGTTACCTATGCTACTTCAAAAGTGACAACTTCAATAAATCTTCCTTCTTTGACTTCCTTGTTATCGGAGTTTGTTTGGCTGTTCCTGCCCAGGAAGCCAGGGTCGGAGGTGGTTGGTGGGGCTATCATTCTCTAGCCCTAATGTAACCTGCAGCCCTGGTCAACCCCTGCCCTTCTTTGATAATATGGAGTTTCGCTTGCTTCTCCCCGTTTTAGTCTTCCCCCTGCAATCGCCTGGCATATTCTGACAAGCTGATTCCAGAGAAATGTAGAATTATTCAGGCAGAAAAGGCCCTTTGGCCCATCGAGTCTGTCCTGCCAAAGTTACACTAGTCCCAATTTCCAACACAAGACCAACAGCCTTGAATTTTATGACACTTCAAGTGGCTTTCCCAACTACTTTGTAGAGGTTGTGAGGTTTCCTGCCTCAAACAACCCCCAGGCAGCTCATATTAGATTTCCACCACCCCTTGGGTAAAATAATTTCCCCAAATCGCCTCTAACCCTCCCACCTTTCACCTTTTCAATTACACCCCCTTATTACTACCCTTTACCTAAAGGGAACAGTGCTCTCTATCCATGTCCTCAATCTTATGCACCTCTGTCAGGCCCCCCCAACTTAACCTTTTCTGCTCCAAAGAAATCAGCTTATCCAGCCTCGCTCCATCGCTGAAATGCTCCATCCCAGGCAAAATCCTGCAGAATCTCTTCTGCATCCCCTCCAGTACAATCCCATCCTTCCTCCAATGTGGTGACCAGAACTGCACACAGTACTCCGGCTGTGGCCTAACAAAGTTCTGTCAAGCTCCTACATAATCTCATTGCGCTTATAATCTGTACCACAACTGAGAAAGGCAAGTGTCCTGTATGTCTTCTTACTTACCCCATTAACCTGTTATGCTGCCTCAGGGATCTCTGGATAATCATGCCAAGATCCCTCTGTTCCTCTGAGCATCCAATGTCCCACCACATACACCTGATCCAAGAAGCAAAGGCCCTTTCGTTTTACTCCAGCTCCCACTGTGATTCAGAATTGGGCCTGGAACTCCTCCACTGTGTTTCATCCCGAATTGTTCATGTTGCTAGTGAACTAAAAGTAACTTGATCTTTGCACAGTAGAGACCTTAGGAACAGGAGGAAGTAATCAGCCGCTCAAGCCTGTCACAGGAACTCACAGAGGCTCCATAAGCACCTTCCAAACCCATCACCCCTACTATCTGGATAAGAATAACAGTTATATGGGAACACCACCTCCATGTTTCCCTGCAAGCCACTCACAATCCTGACTTGGGAATATATTGCCGTTCCTTCGCTGTCGCTGGGTCAAAATGCTGGGATTTTGTCCCTCATAGCAAAATGGGTCAACCTATGGCACATGGGCTGCAGCGGTTCAAGAAGGCAGCTCACCACCATCTTCTCAAGGGCAACTAGAGATGGGCAATAAATGGTCGCCCAGCCAGTGACACGTACATCTCTGGAAAGATGCTTTGAAAGATCATTTCTGATCTGTACTTCAGCACCATGTGTCAATATCCACGAGTATCCTTGCGGTAATGTTTTGTTATATTGAGTGACAGTAATGACTTCGCACATAAATAATATTAATCCCTCTGGTTTTTTGCCAGTGAGGTCTCCTCCCACTCTCCCTAAATGTGATGAATATGTGTGGGAGGTCTAATGTCTGCAACAGGAAGAAATGTGCTTACAATCTTTTTACTTATTTTCTGTAAATCCTTAGGGATACAGACACTGAAAGTTCTCGGACTGGTGTATTTCCTCTACCTGTTCCTGTTCTCTGGCCTGGAGTACACACTCAGCTTTCTCACTCATCAACGTTTCCATTTTAACAGGTAAGCAAGGATCCACTTTCAACCATACTACACAGACACCTTGATGCTAATATTTGACCATTTATGACTTTAAAGCAAAGCATGATCTTTCTTAAAAGATTCAAGCTCAGCATTAAGATCACCAGATTTCAAGTTACAGGCCAAAAGAAACAGTGGCTTTTGTTGAGTCATTTCTGGTCTACTCAGCATGTTTTTTTGTTCTAAATTTATCTAATTCAATGGAGGGTGGATGTCTGCAGATTATTAATTTTTAAAATTGTTTGACAGTGAGTGTCATTGGAAAGTCTCTGTTTCCGTCCCTATGTGGCCTAAGGAAGTAACCATTTAATAAAGTCCTCTGGGGCTGCAGTATCACTAGAGAGAGGTGACTGGTGGTGGTTTAACCTGAAGGTCACTATGCCTCAGGCAAAACGTGCGACCTACACGGCAGCCTCAACCAGTGCGGGAATGGAACCCACACTTTTGCCATCACTCTGCGTAGCGTCCTGAGGATCCGGGTTCGAATCCCACCACGGCAGATGGTGGAACTTGAATTCAGTAAACATCTGGAATTAAGAATCTGATGATGACTGGGAATCGATTTGCTGATTGTCAGAAAAACCCATCTGGTTCACTGCTGGCTTTTACGGAAGGAAACTGCTGTCCCCTTATCTGGTCTGGACTACATGTGACTCCAGACCCACAGCAATGTGGTTGACTCTTAAACTGCCCTCTGGGTAATTAGGGATGGGCCATAAATGCTGCCTGGTCAGCGACACCCTCATCCCATGAAGAATAAAAGGAATAAAGGAACTGAGCTAATCGACCCCTAGCCATTTAATATAAATGACAATCTCAGAACGGTAAAGAACAGCCACATTATTGAGAATCTGGAGTCACCAATGTATCAAACCAGGTACGGACAGCAGATTTCTTCCCTAAAGGGACTTGAAAGCCTTTTGAAATTTCTCAACAGCTTTAAGGTGCCTTTAATTAATAACATTTTAAAAAATTATTTCCAATCTTTTTGTCTGGAACTGAAAATGAAATTGCCAGGCCACAGTTAATGTCCTTTCTCCTACAGCAAGTGGAGAAAGCCTGGAATTGACTGTCCGAGAGTGTGGTCCGGGCAGGTTAATCCATCGCATTCAAACAGTGTGTGAATTGTAAAAGGGGGGAATGTACAGGGAGAAGGCAGGGCAAAAGCCAAGGGAAATTGTTTATTCAGAGAGCTGGTACAGGCATGTTGGGCTGAATAGCCTCCTCCTGCCCTGGGTTAGAAGTGACTCCAGTCCTACACCAATACAATTGTGAACATGTGGACTTTATTGCCCCAGAATGTGGTGGGTGCTGGGCCATTGAGTAAATTCAAATAGAAGATGGATGGAGTTTTAATCACTAAGAGGTAGAAGGGTTATGGAGACTGGACAGGAAAGTGGAGTTGAGGCTGAGGTGAGATCAACCTTGATTGTATTAAATAGTGGAACGGGCTGAAGGGGTTGAATGGCCTCCTGCTGCTAGTTCCTATGTTCTTAATTCTTGATTGCCCTCCAAAACGGACGGTGATGCCCACAGAATCTTTCAGGATACCATTTAGTTCCTCGTGTGTTTTGCTGCAGAGTAAATATTTTCTCTGCACAGCCACAGTTTCTGTGATTGCTGTGTCATCTTTGTTTCTTTTTGAACAGTATGCAACAAGGGAAGATGTTCTTCTTTGTGGGGATTACAATGGCATTGGTCCAGGGTGGATATGCTCGAAGGATCCAGCCTGGCAATGAAGTGAAAGCTGTAAAGAGGGTAAGTGATGGAGATCTGGGCTGTGATCACAGGCCAGGAGGGAGTAGTTTCAGGCATTCTGTGCCTGTTCTTCCAGCTGCCTCCCAGCGATGGTCTTGAAAAACTGTTGGCAATTAGAAGGAGAAGTGGAAGGGAGGTAGGGATGACTTGTGAAAAAGTGCAGTAGAAACATGGTGGTGGGAGGGAGGGAAATGGGAACCACTGGATGGAGGAAGATGGGATTTAAGTTTGGGGAGGGAAATATTCCTCAATTTCTTTCAAGGAAAATACTGCCTACCTGAGGCAGGTCTGAGAGTATTGGCTGTAGATGCTTTGTCGGAATGTTCAAGGAGATTTATCGGAATAATTTCAACAATTGAAGATTTTTAAACCACACCATTGTTCTTCTCAGAGCAAAGAAGTCTCCGTGAAGTTATAAGGCAGACAAATTGTCTAAAAATGAACTGTTTGATCAACCTGAAGACTAGAGGACATCTCTTTAAGGTTTAGGGCACGAGATGCAGGGAGGACCATGAGGTTGAACATTCTGCACTGAGTAGAACTTGGAGCCTATGAGGGTTGCAGTAGAATAGAATGTCATAGGGAAATTGGATGGGCAGAGAGCAGGAAAATGCTGTCACTGGGTTGTTGGGCGAACAAATAGCACAGGCTAAATGGGCCAAAAAAAGTGACCTCCTCTACCATTATGGCCCTATGGTTGTAAGTCAGAGATGCTCTTTGTAACTCCCTTGTGTTCCCATTCCCTGAACCACTGGAGAAATCAGGGAGAATTGTAATTTTTTTGGGCTGGGAAGCCCTGCTCCCCTCCACTCCTTTTTTTCTCTCCTCCCCTCCCTGACAACCTCTACTCAATTCTCCTATTGCCTCTCTCCTCTCCTTCTCTCCTGTCCCCATTCTTTCTGTCCTTTCCTCTCTCTCCCTTATCTCTCCTCTCTCCTCACTTCCCCTCGCCTCACCTTCCCTCCCCTGCCCTCCTCTCACCGTCAAAGACTGCTGGTCAGTCGAACAGCTCGTGGCTCCCTGGTCACTGCCATGGGAACAGAAATGGTGGCCCTTGCTAAGACTTGGACACCAGCAAACCCCCTGGACACCTGGAGTTGAGGTGATGGTAGGTGCTGGAGAAACCAGGGTGTGATACGTGCCACATTATATGATCTGGGTGAGGGGCATTGAGGGGGGTGGAAATTTAGGTCAACAGGATGAGTTTGGGGAAAGAAAGAATTTGGGGGCACAGAGTGCAGGTGGCATGACTTCTGATGAGCCAACAGGAAAACAGAATGGCATTCCATGTTGTGCTGCCAGGCTTGGAACTCCGATTAAATCTCCCTTTTTGGTGACGGGGAACCATTATTTCGTCTCTCAAGGGCCTCAGTTTGCTCAAAGGCAGCAAGGCCATTAAATGCCTCCTGATAAGACTATGGTACATGGTTAAGCCAATGCTGAGGGAGAACTGTAAAATCCATATCGTGCGCTGATTTAAGTGCAATTCTAGCAGTGAAAAGATCTCCTTTTCTCATGACATATAATTTCTCTTCAGGCAATTACCCTGCTGATTCCAGCTTTTCTTATCATTGGCTGGGCCAAAACAGTGCTTATCCTGTACATCGGTCTCCTCTTCTACTCATTCGGTAAGTTATTGAAGTGAACTAAATGTCTTTAATACAATAAAACAGCCCGAGGAGCGTCCCTGGGCCAGGATGTTGAGGTTCTTTAAGAAATGGAGATTTCCAGCAGGTGACTGAACCCTTGTTCAAAGAACATAGAACATAGAAAAGTACAGCACAGTACAGGCCCTTTGTCCCACGATGTTGTGCCGTGGAAAACGTGGGTTTTAATCAGTGTCTTAAAAAGAGAGAAAGGGAGGCAGAGAGGGAATTGCTGAAGGCACAGCTGTCCCCAGCGCACAAGGCTGAAACTGGAGTAGTGTAGACATCTCCAAAGGATGTAGGAGCTGACAGAGATAAGGACAGACTGGGGCTTGGAAAAATTTGAACACAAGGGGATTAAGATTCTAAAATCAAGGCCAGGATCTGGTGGAGGTCAGTGAGCAGAGCAGGTGGGTGGTTGGAGAATATATGATGTGGAGTTAGGATACAGACAGCAGGTTTTGAAGAGCTAAAACTTACAGGGAAATAAAACCTTCTACATGATTATTTGATAAGTTTCATTGTGAAGCTTCAATCAATGCTACAGTTCTTAATCAGATATTTTTAAAATATCTCAAATAAAAGAACAGAAAATACTAAGAGAAAGGATAGGTTAGGGTGGAGACCACTGGAACTGTTGTGATCCAAGAAACAAATCTTTAGTTTCAACAGGGCTGGGAGGTACTTTACATAATACAAAGCATCATCCCACAGCTAATCAGTCTGGCTAAAATGCCTTGCCTCTCCAAGAGGCACTGTCTTCCTTCTCTGATGTGGAGGTGGCGGTGTTTTCATAGAATAGAATCCCTACAGTGTGGAAACAGGCCCTTTGGGATTTTGAAGCTTGTGAAGTCCACATTGATACAACTGGGCTGCTGGGTTCCCATTGTGGACTTCACCAAGCTTCGAAATCCCCCCTCCCCCTACCACACCCCAAAACCAGCCCAGCTTTTCCCTGCCTCCCTTTCCTCCTACCTATCCCCTCCTCCCACCTCAAGCCTCACCCCAGCTCCTACCTACTAACCTCATCCCACCCCGTTGACCTGTCCGCCCTCCATGGACTGACCTATCCGCTCCCTAACTCCCCACCTGCACTCACTGTTACTGGCTCCATCCCAGCCTCTTTAACTTGTCTGTCTCCTCTTCACCTATCTTTTCCTCTATCCATCTTCTATCCCCCCTCCCTATTTATTTCAGAACTCCCTTCCCTTCCCCAATTTCTGAAGAAGGGTGTAGGCCTGAAATATCAGCCTTCCTGGTCCTCTGATGTTACTGGGCCTGCTGTGTTCATAAAGCTCTACGCCTTGTTATCTCAGATTCTCCAGCATCTGCAGTTCCTACTACGTTCAAAACTATGAGGTCTTTTTAGAACAAGTAGCAGAAAGAAACTATTTTCCTTTAGCAATTGAGTTGGTAACCATGGGATGTGGATTTTAAATTGGGTAAAGAATCCAAGGTGAACGGAGAAGAAATTTTTTCATACAGGAGATCATTCAATTATAAAAAGGGTGCTGAAATTGGATTTCATAACAATTTTTGAAAAGGCAATGGGTGCTTACATGATTTGAACTAATTTTAAATGTTATGACGGGAAAGGAGGCATGTGGCATTAACTTAGATAGCATTTCAGTGTGCTGGCATGCACTTGATGGGATGAATGGCCCATCTCTGTGCTATTGGATTGGGTGATAATTCTTCTGGAAAACTCAAAGGGTGGCTGCTTCCCACCGGTCATCTCTGGTATGTTTTCACAAGCAAACATTTTTCCTCTGCAAATGCAGCAGGTCAGTCAACTGGAGGAGGTCATGGAACAATGTTGGATATCCTGCAACCAATCTAAAATGAATTTCTACATTTGTTTTAAGTGTGCTTTGCTCTCTAAATGTCATAATTTAATGCAAGTGTCATAATGGTATCAACATCCTTGGGGTTACCATTGACCAGAAATTGAACTGGACTAGTCATATACACACTGTGTACAAGGGCAGGTCAGAGGCTAGGAGTCCTTCAGTGAGTAACTTACCTCCTGACTTCCCAAAGCCTGTCGACATCTACAAGGCACAAGGAATGTGATGAAATAATCTCTGCTTGCCAGGATGGGTGCTCCAACATTCAAGTAGCTTGACACCATCTGGGAAAAGCAACCCACTTGATTGGCACTCAATTAACAAACACTCATTCCCTCTGTCTGTTGCTCAGTAACAAAAATGTAAACTATCTACAAGATTCACTGTAGAAATTCTGAAGGATTCTCAGATAGCACTTTCTATGACCACTTCCATCTAGAAGGGCAAAGGCAGCTGATACATGGTAACACCACCACCTGCCAGTTCCCTTCCAAGTTACTCAACATTCTGACTGGGAAAAATATTGCTGTTTTTTTTCACTGTCACCAAGTCAAAATCCTGAAATTCCCTCCCTAAGGGCATTGTGTGTCCACCTACAGCACGTGGATGGCAGCAGTTCAAAAACGCAGCCCACCACCATCACAAGCACAACTAGGGAATAGATTTTAACCCAGGCAGTATACCCGCATCCTAAGAACAAAAAAAAATTTTGTGTAGAGAATGACCATCCAGCCCATCATGCCCATTTTGTCCTAGTGCCCTGGTACATTCCTTGGGAACCATTCATTTCTTCTCTGGTTTCCTTCAGGAAGTTACCATTGAATCTCCCTTTACCATATTTTCTTTTTTTCCTATATTCCTTCACGGGATGAGGGCGTCACTGGCTAGACAGCATTTATTGCCCATCCCTAGTTACCCAGAAGGCAGTTTAAGAGTCAACCACATTGCTGTGGGTCTGGAGTCACATGTAGTCCACACCAGGTAAGGATGGCAGTTTCCTTCCCTAAAGGACATCCGTGTTACAGATGGGTTTTTCCAACAATCAACAATGGAATAACGGTCATCATTAGATTCTCAATTCCAGATATTTATTGAATTTAAACTCCACCATCTGCCATGGCAGCATTTAAACCCAGCTCACCAGAACATTATCTGGGTCTCTGAATTAATGATACAGTGATAATACCACTAGGCCATCACGTCCCCATGAGGCAGTACAATCCTGATCACGATAACTGACTGGTTAAAAAAAAATCATTTCTTCTCATTTCCCTTCTGGATAAAACCTGACATTGAAGTGTTAAGTCAGAAGTTTTTTGTTGCAGTCTTGCCTTGACGAGAAATGGCTGGAGGAAATGGGTAGGATTTGCAGATTGACTAAAACTCTGTCATTCTGTGGCTGATTAGTTCCATGTGTTGCTCGGGATGCCTTACTGGCTCCCCAACCTTGTTCAGTGAGGAGTGGAAGGAACCTTCAGTGCAGGGTGAAAGAACACAGCAAGTCCAGAATGATATTCATGTGATTTTTTTTTCTTGTCTTATTTCAGCTGCTGCGATAGTCATTCCATGCCTTTCTGCTGTGGTGTCAGGATATGGTAAGTGTGCATAAAAGCTGCACTTTGTAGACCCAACTAAGACTCCAACACTTTTCAGTGCTTTGACCATAGGAGTGGGGGAGAACCAGAAAGGCTCATTTGCTTCTCCCTGGATTGTCCCAAAGTTTTGAAATAAATTCTGAAACTTGAATCCATCTGTCATATTCAATTGCTCCGTGTTATTCATGTTTACATTGTTGCATCTTGATGTTTTTTTTGGTGCTCCTTAGAGTATTGACAATTATAGGAACAGAGGGAGTACTTAGCACTTTTCAAAAAAATTCAAATATGGAATGTGGACATCACTGTCAAGGCCAGCATTTATTGCCCATTGCTAATTGCTCTTGAAGATGGAGCGGAGCCACTTTCTTAAACTGTGCAGTCTATGTAGTGAGAACAGTCCCACAGTGTTAGTGTGATTTTGAGTCGCTTGCTGGACCAATTCATAGGACCATTTTAGAGTCAACTATATTGTACTGGGTTTAGAGTCACATAACGGTCAGATTAGGGCAAGAATGAAAAACTCCCTTCCTAAAAAGGCTAACACTGATCCAGATGGAGTTCTGTAACTATTGTTTGTTTAATGAGTTAGAAATGTTCATCCTGGAGACCAGTTACTAGTGGTGTACCGCAAGGGTCGGTGTTGGGTCCACTGCTGTTTGTCATTTTTATAAATGACCTGAATGAGGGCGTAGAAGGATGGGTTAGTAAATTTGCAGACGACACTAAGGTCGGTGGAGTTGTGGATAGTGACGAAGGATGCTGTAGGTTGCAGAGAGACATAGATAAGCTGCAGAGCTGGGCTGAGAGGTGGCAAATGGAGTTTAATGTGGACAAGTGTGAGGTGATGCACTTTGGTAGGAGTAACCAGAAGGCAAAGTACCGGGCTAATGGTAAGATTCTTGGTAGTGTAGATGAGCAGAGAGATCTCGGTGTCCATGTACGCAGATCCTTGAAAGTTGCCACCGAGGTTGACAGGGCTGTTAAGAAGGCATACAGTGTTTTAGGTTTTATTAATAGAGGGATCGAGTTCCGAAACCAAGAGGTTATGGTGAAGCTGTACAAAACTTTGGTGCGGCCGCACTTGGAGTACTGTGTACAGTTCTGGTCACCGCATTATAAGGAGGATGTGGAAGCTTTAGAAAGGGTGCAAAGGAGATTTACTAGGATGTTGCCTGGTATGGAGGGAAGGTCTTACGAGGAAAGGCTGAGGGACTTGAGGCTGTTTTCATTAGAGAGAAGGTGGTTGAGAGGGGACTTAATTGAAACATATAAAATAATCAGAGGGTTAGATAGGGTGGATAGGGAGAGCCTTTTTCCTAGGATGGTGACGGCGAGCACGAGGGGGCATAGCTTTAAATTGAGGGGTGAAAGATTTAGGACAGATGTCAGAGGTAGTTTCTTTACTCAGAGAGTAGTAAGGGAATGGAACACTTTGCCTGCAACGGTAGTAGATTCGCCAACTTTAGGTACATTTAAGTCGTCATTGGATAAGCGTATGGACGTACATGAAATAGTGTAGGTTAGATGGGCTTGAGATCGGTATGACAGGTCGGCACAATATCGAGGGCCGAAGGGCCTGTACTGTGCTGTAATGTTCAATGTTCTATAATTCCATTAGGAGGGAGTTGATTTTGCATCCTCAGACAGTTAACCTAGAGCTATTACTAATCAAGTAAAATGACCATTATGCTACTATGCCTATTCTACTGCTGAATGAGACTATTATCTGAGCTGTGTCCTTATACTGCTTAGCTGCCTTTACCCCACATCCCCTAATATTAATGATTTACAAAAAATATTTAAACAATTTTACCTTGATATCACCTTCCCTATTTTCTCCTAAAATTGAAAATTTTCAGTAGAAATCTCTATATGCAGTGGGTAAGGGCTCTCTCAATCTGATGTGACTTGAAGGTGTAATATTGGTGGAAACCACATTTCAGGTACAACAGGTTATTTCCCTTTACTTAAATTCTGGATTTTCAAGGGTTGTAATCTCAGGCTATGGAGTTGGCCATTTAAGACTGAGATGAGAAAGATATTCCTCACTGAAAGGATGGTATATCGAGTTTTGAGAAGATTTGTAGCTCAGTTGAGGGTCTGGATGTGAGTTTGCTCGCTGAGCTGGAAGGTTAGTTTTCAGACGTTTTGTCACCATTCTAGGTAACATCACCAGTGAGCCTCCGACGAAGCGCTGGTGTTATGCCCCGCTTTCTATTTATCTGGTTAGGTTTCCTTGGGTGGGTGATGTCATTTCCTGTGTTGGTGATGTCATTTCCTGTTCTTTTTCTCAGGGGGTGGTAGATTGGCTCCAAATCAATGTGTTTGTTGATGGACTTCCGGTTGGAATGCCATGCTTCTAGAAATTCTCGTGTGTCTCTCTGTTTGGCTTGTCCTAGGATGGATGTGTTGTCCCAATCAAAGTGGTGTCCTTCCTCATCTGTATGTAAGGATACTAGTGATAGTGGGTCGTGTCGTTTTGTGGCTAGTTGATGGTCATGTATCCTGGTGGCTAGCTTTCTGCCTGTTTGTCCAATGTAGTGCTTGTCACAGTTCTTGCAAGGTATTTTGTAGATGACGTTCGTTTTGCAAAACGAACGTCATCTACAAAATACCTTGCAAGAACTGTGATAAACACTACATTGGACAAACAGGCAGAAAGCTAGCCACCAGGATACATGACCATCAACTAGCCACAAAACGACACGACCCACTATCACTAGTATCCTTACATACAGATGAGGAAGGACACCACTTTGATTGGGACAACACATTCATCCTAGGACAAGCCAAACAGAGACACGCACGAGAATTCCTAGAAGCATGGCATTCCAACCGGAAGTCCATCAACAAACACATTGATTTGGAGCCAATCTACCATCCTCTGAGAAAAAGAACAGGAAATGACATCACCAACCCAAGGAAACCTAACCAGATAAATAGAAAGCGGGACATTACACCAGCGCTTCATTGGAGGGTCACTGACGATGTTACCTAGAATGGTGACAAAACGTCTGAAAACTAACCTTCCGGCTCAGCGAGCAAACTCACATCCAGGGTGGTATATGTTTGGAATTTTACGGCATTTAACTGTTGAGTTGATTTTAGAGTTTAAGGGTATCTAGGGATGGGGGTGTGGGGGAAATGAAACAAAATACATATGAGCCTTGGTTTTAGTTATGGGAACCAGATGGCCATCTTACTGCTCCTATTTATATGCTCATGATCACCTGATTCAAGATGCTGCCTGTTAAGTTGGTGCTAACATTTAAGAAGAAATTTAATACAATAAGAACATACAAATTAGGAACAAATAGGCCATTCATCCTTTCAAAGCCTGCTCCATCATTCAGTAAGATCATGGCTGATCCGTTTGTGTTCCAAATTTCACATTCCCTTCTATCCCCAATAACCTTTGATTCTCTTTGCATAACAGGAATGTATTTACCTGCTTTAAAAATATTAAATGACCTCACATCCATCAGCTTCTGAGGCAGAGAATTCCAAAATGGCATTGCCCTCAGAAAACAAAATCCCCTCATTTCTATCTTGAAAGGGTTGACCTGTAATTTTGAAAGAGCGCCCCTTGTTTTGGACTTGCCCACAAGAGAAAGCATCCCTTCCATGTCGGCCTTGTCAAAATCATTCAGGATCTGATAAACTTCACATCACTTTTAATTGTTCTCACTAAAGTTTTAGAAGAAAGCCAAGCCAATCCAATTTTGCCTTGTAAAACATTCATTCCAAGTATCAATTGGGAAAACCTCCTCTGAAGTGCTTCCAACACATCTATATCCTTCCTTGATAAGGTGTCCAAAACTGCATAAGAATATCTTTACTTCTATGCTCAATACCGCTCATTATAAAGAAAAGCATTAGTTAAGCTTTCTTAATACTTGTTGTTCCTACATACTAACCTTTTGTAACACGTGTGCTAGAACACCTAGATCCCACTGCACCTTGGAAAAATACTCCCGCTGTTTTAAAAAAAATCCTGATAAAGTGAACAACTTCACATTTTCTTATATTGTAGTCCATCTACTAGATTTTTGCCTACTTTCATAACCTATTTTGGATTTCATCCTTGTTATGTCACCCTCACTCCTCTCCCAACTATGTTTGTGTTATCTGCAATTTTAGTCACCATGCCTTCATTCCTCTCAGTAAGTCACTGATATAATTTTAATGGAGGAGCTTGAGAAAATTGGCTGTAGACAAGGAAAGAAAAACACGAAATTGCAATAAGATGAGCACTTTGTTTCCAACTTAGGTGCAGCTAATCAAAAAGGAACTGTGATGGGAATTCTTCGCAGTCTCGGAGCTTTGGCTCGAGCTTTGGGACCAGTCATGGCAGCTACTGGTGAGAAATTTTATTTTCTAACTCAAGGAATGTGAGTGTTGCTGGCAGGGCCAGTATATGTTTCCCCTCCCTAATTGCCCTTGACAAGTTGTGGGGAGTAGTCAACTGCCTTGAACTGCTGGAATCCTTGGAAGATGGGCAGATTCACAGTGGTTTCGGAAATAGTAGTAACTGCAGATGCTGGGGAATCTGAGATAACAAGGTGTAGAGCTGGATGAACACAGCAGACCAAGCAGCATCACAGGAGCAGGAAAGCTGATGTTTTAGGCCTAGACCCTTCATTTCTATTTCTCAAGAAGGGTCTAGGCCTGATACGTCAGCTTTTGTACTCCTGTAATGCTGCTTGGCCTGCTGTGTTCATCCAGCTCTACACCTTGTAATCTCAGAATCACAGTGGTGTGCGGAAGGAGTTTCAGGATTTTAACGCACCAACATGAAAAAACAGCAATATAGTGCCAAATCAGGATGATGTATGGCTTTGAAGAGAACTGCAGGTATTGGTTGTTCCATCTACCTGCTCCCTTGTCCTTCTAGGTGAGAGTGGTAATATGTTTGGAAGGGGCCGTCAACGGTGCCTCAGTGCATGTTGTACATAGGATATACTGCTGCTACTGAGCTTCAGTGATGAAATATCAGACTCCTGACTTATGCCTTGTAGATAGTGGACAGCCTCTGACCTGCTCCTGTATCTATGGTATGTATTACAGTTGCTCCAGTTCTATTTCAGGCTAATGGTAACTCCCAGGATGTTGGTAGTGGGGATTATCTTTTGGAGAAGGTCATTGCTTGGCACTTGAGTGTACGAATGTTACTTACCCAGATCAACCCACGCATGGTCTTGCTGTATATGGACACAAGCTGGCTCAATGCCCGAGGAGTTGGAAATGGAGCTGAACATTTGTGATCATCAGCAAACATCCCCACTGACCTTACCATGGTTATTGATCAAGCAGCTGAAGATGTTTGGGCCTAGGACACAACTACATGGAATTCTTCTTCAAAGTATCTTCCAACAACCACAATTATCTTCCTTTCTGCTAGTTATGAGTTCAATCAGAATAGAAAACTGATTCTAGTTTTGCTGGAGCTCCATGATGCCATACTCAATCAAACTCTGCCTTAATGTCTAAGGCAGTTGCTCGCACCTCTGGAGTTAGCTTTTTGTCCCCATTGAACCAAAGCTGTACTGGGATCAGGAGCTGAGTGACTTGTAAAGTTTAAATCAGTCTTACCATTAAGGGTTAATACTAGGCTGAAATTTGGTGCTGAGTACTATTATGAATGTCAGGGGTCCAAATTGGGATTTCAGAAAGCAGATGAAGTTTATGCTCCAGTCTGTAGTAAAGATATAGATTGCTTTAAACATGTACCACTTATTTATATACCATTTTATTGCAGTAAAATGTCTCAGGTGCTTCAATCCGAATCTCTCAAAGTCATGAACAAAAACAAAGTTGCTGGAAAAACTCAGCAGGTCTGGCAGCATGTGAAGAAAATATCAGCGTTAACAGTACATGTCCAGTGACCCTTCCTCAGAACAGTTCTGAAACTTTCAAAACTTTGTTTTTGTTCCAGATTTACACCATCCGCAGTTCTTTTAGTTTTTATCACACAAAGCCATAGTACTACACACTGTCAAAAGCATACATTTTTGCAGATAGTATATATTGCTATATGTGTATTTTGCAGGAAGTATATATTGCTGCCATTGTGTGCCGGTGGTGAAGGAGATCAGGTGAAGAAAAGTTGGGGAATTCTAATGTATAGAGTCTAGACAGCTGAAGAGCATTGGGATGACAATTAAAGGTGTTCATAAAACCAGAACTGTTCCAATATACTCTTTTTATAATTAACATATGACTGTTTTAAACAATAGGCTAATATATTATTGCAATGATAATTACTTTTAGGGATAAGTTTACAAACACTTAGATACAAACACTTAAATAATTGTTATTTATTTAAATGATGAGGTTAAAATAAAATGTGTTAGTTAAAAACCATTAGGCTGTCTACTGACTAAAGGACTTTTTAGTTTTCAATGCAAACCTCAACATTGTACAAATGGTACAAATTTAAACCAAGGGAAAAATTAAGCATATACCAGAGTCTTTAATCTCCCCAGAAGGATTGCAATGGCTACTAGTTGGATTTATGTAGGGCCTTTAATGTAGTAAATTGTCCCAAAATACAGCCTGCCCTCTGGCCCTGTCACATAGCAAAATTGTGGCAGAAATTGTAGGTTAGCAAAGCTCAAATAATCAGTTTTAACCTTTTGGGTCCAGTGACCCTTATTTAGAACTGTTCTGAAGAAAGGTCACTGGACCAAAAACATTAACTCTTGATTTCCTTCCACAGATACTGCTGGACCTGCTAACTTTTTTCCAACAACTTCTGCTTTTGTTTTTGATTTTGATTTCCAGCATCTGCAGTTCTTTTGTTTTTTCTCCCCCTGAAATAATCAATGATCATACCTGGAGAAAAACAACAATGATGATAAAAGTGGGAGAAGTTTGGGAAATGGAGGAAATTCCAGAGCTAGGGTCAAGGTTGCTGAAATGTAACAAGTAGGAATGAATTGCCAGAGGAAGTGGTCAATGCATGTATAGTTAGAGCATTTAAAAGACGCCTAGATAAGTACATGAATAGGAAATGTCTGGACAGAAATGGACCAAACACAAACTGGTGGGAATAGTTTAGTTTGGGATTATGGTCAGCATGGACTGGTTAGACTGAACAGTTTGATTCCATGTTGGATGACAATTAATAAAGAAAATATAACAAATACAGGGTGGCACAGTGGCTCGTAGCACCAGGTTTGATTCCAGCCTCCGATTTTCACCTGTTTTCAGTGTCTACGTGGATTTATGCCAGTGCACTAGTTTCTTCCCACAGTCCAGTAAGTGAATTGGCTATGCCAATTGTCTGTAGTGTCCAGGGATGCACAGGGTAGGTGGATTAGCCATTGTGTAAATGCAGGGTTACAGGGATAGTGTCTGGTCCTGGGTGGAATGCTTGTTGGAGGGTCAGTGCTGACTTGATGGGCCGAATAGCTGCTTTCCACATGGTAGGGACTCTATAATTCTAAAATCGATGATGTACAAAGCAGCCAGATTTGGAAAAGCACCAGTTGTATGTAGGGTGAGGTTATGAAAGGAATCTGAAAACAAGGAATCGTGCAAGATCACCTGAGAGTAGTATTTTTACACTTATGTTTTATAAATTCAGGAGTTGAAATGCAGTTGATCAGCTGCAAGTTTGCAGTTTTTCTGCTCAAATGTGGCCTGTTGCAGGTGTGATGTTTGTGTTGCAGCTAATGGGAGGCAAAGGTCGTAAAGAGATTAAATATTCTTCTGTTTTCCCTGCAGTTTACTGGTTGACAGGGGCAGAGGTTTGTTTCACCATCACCAGCTTCACCTTCCTGATCCCACTTGCGCTTCTTACAATTCCCAAAGTGAAGAAAACAGAATGAGGACCAGAAGAAATGAACTGGCTGTGTAAGCCTTAGTGAGGACTACAATGGATTCGCACTGGAACAACAGCAGTCTTTAAAGAAATCTTAAAGCAGGCAATAAAGTATACAAGCAACTGCTTATTAAAAGAACACATTTTAACAAAGAAGTACAATGTTAATGTGTAGCTTAACACAGAGTACAGTGAACAGTTTCACAGTAAATGAGTTGACAGAGTTTAACAATGGTAACAATATGGTCAAAGGTTTTTAATTTTACCCTTCCTCACAGCCACCTGTGCGTCATTTATACTTTGCTCCTTGGGTGGGACTGTGCTAATTTTTCCAGTGCTTTAATGGAGCTTTGGCTTTATCACAGTTAAAAGCTATAATTTGGAAGATTAGGTAATGCATCCTTCAACTCTACTTCTAATAAAAGTCATCAAACTAAAATGGTAACACATTCCTCTCACCACTGATGCTGCTTGACCTGTTGTGTTTCCAGCGTTCCTTGTTTTCCTTCAGCTTCCGCAGTATCTGTTCTTCAATTTTGGGTCTGTTGTTTAGCTTGGATGCTGCCTTTAATATACTGTTGGAGAGGAGTTTGGATCTGTTTGAACCTATTTGCACCTAGGTATAGACAGACAGAATACCATTTTCCCCATCAGTTTCAGAGACAGAGTAGGATCTGAGGCATGTTGCTAATAGAGCAGCAAGATCTATATCATTACTGTTATACCTCAAAAGTTTCTTATTCACTGGCATTAGGATTTGCAGATGCTATTCAATACTGAATGCATTGAAAATTAATGCAGGATATTAGTGTTTAGTGCTAATAGTTGAAAAACTGAACAGTCAAATGACTAGGCAACTACAAAAGGAATTTACTAGAGATGGGATTGGGAGTGATACATTTACCAAATACTGACCTTTTGAAGGAATTGAGAATCTCAGTATGAGCAAGATTGTATCGAAAGACCATGGTGATTTTGTAAATTGTATCTCCTCCTCATCTTGCAAAAATACTTATAAACTGTGTACTGTTTCAAACTTGTACATCATTGCCATAATTGACAAGAGGACATGGGATTAGTCTAGTTTGCAGAGCTTCAGCTATTTGTACCTTCATTTCCTAAGCAATGGTAAATGTGCCTTCTCAAGCCTAATTCCAAAACCCCACTGGCTTCACCATCATTTCTCATCCCACAATTGATGATTATGCCTTCAGCTATCTAAATTTAAAGTTCAAATTCTCTCTCAATTTTTGCCCTCTACCTCTTTTAACAGCCTCAATGCCGTACCTACCCTTCATGCAAAACTTTTCATTACTTCATCTAACATTCCTTCCTTTGCTTGGTGTAAATGCCTGATTCTGTCTGTTTCCAAATACACTGTACAGATGGCTGCGTATTTCCAGCATCTGCAGTATTTTGTCTTTTTAAATCTGTTAGTGTAATCAATACCAAAGAATGATTTGACAATACAGCCTCATGCAACTGCTGTTTTGAATTACTAATATTGTGGTGTTATCAAAAAGCTTCAACTGCATTGAAATTACAGGTTTCAAAGTGAAATATGTAATAATATAAACTTGTGGGATTAATCATAAACCAAGTCCCCACATAAAATTCGCAATTACATCTTAAAAATGATAAAAGTACATGTATATTATGGCAGTCTTGTATTTTGATATCGAACTGAAATACTGTAGTTGCATTGTCTTGTACACCAATTTATAAACTTTTACTTAATTTATTTGTCTGTGCACACTGTCTTCCTAAGAAAGCTCGAAGACGCTATCTAAACTCATTCATACAGTAACATTCTTCTTTCCAATGACAGCAATTTATTACGATTCCAGGTTATTGTCTCCACTGCCCTACCTAGAATTCATTCTGTTGTGAAGAATGGACTTCTTCTCAGTCCTAAATTTGTCTTTTGTTCATCCCTTGATATTAGATTAGATTAGATTCCCTACAGTGTGGAAACAGGCCCTTCGGCCCAACAAGTCCACACCGCCCTTTGAAGCATCCCATCCAGGCCCATCCCCCCATAACCCTGAACACTATGGGCAATTTAGCATGTCCAATCCACCTAGCCTGCACATCTTTGGACTGTGGGAGGAAACCGGAGGAAACCCACGCAGACACAGGGAGAATGTGCAAACTCCACACAGACGCCTGAGGTGGGAATCGAACCCAGGTCCTTAGCGCTGTGAGGCTGCAGTGCTAACCACTGTGCCACCATGCTGCCCCAAATGTTTCTTCATTTTTGCCTTCTGTTACAATTTTCTTTGTCCTAATAGTTTTGTGCCCTCATTTTAACTCCCATCCCCTGTTGTGTCCCTCAGTCTAGGGAAATTGTGTTCCACATCCATGACTGGTGTGAATTCATTTTCTCTCAACATCCCCCAACTAGTTTCCTGTTATTTTAGCCCATGTCCAATAGTGTGTGTTCTGGTTTAACTGGTATATTGCTACTTCATGACTTAGCTAACCTTTTGCACTTTCATGTCTTCATTCATGAGATGTCACCTTCCCGACAGCCTAATTCCTTTTGAACATGGTAATGAGTCACCATCTTGAATTACAATAGCCTACATGGTGTACGTACACTGCATTGCTGTTAAAAAAAGGGGGCTCCCTCCTGCTGGAGAGAAAGCAGAGTGTTTTCAGAGCATGTCTTTTGCTTTTGAAGTCTAGGGCAAGCTTGTGGAATTCCACTTTCTATCTTTAATTTCATGTTTCTGTGCTTTTAAATCCTCCTACCCAGCTGAAGGTTAAAACCAAACTGTTTCCTCCCTCACTTCATGGTAACTATTTTAGAGCAACACAGGTTGGTCTATCAGCAGGACGCTTGGGTGTTTTGTCTTTTATTTCTCTCTATTGAACAAATGATCAATAATATCCCTACCTTAAATGAAGGAAACAGTATTACATTTTAAGGTTTAAAGAAAAAAATTTATTCATAAGTGAAACTCAAAAATGTTACAATGAAACTTAAAAAAAAATTAATAAATTTCTTCAAAAGTAATAAATTCTTTTACTTCATGTAGTGGTAGAAGAATTGGAAAGAGAATAAAAATCAGAGTTTACAAATCTTTTATATAAGTCGAGATGATTAAGAACTGAAACAAGAATCAAAACTGGAATAATCAGAGATGGCAATGTGGTTAATATTCAAGTCTGACAATTCTAACTTTAACAAAAATGAGCTTAAAATTGCTTGGTGTACAGAAGTCATACGAGGGTAAAATACAAGCGGAAAGCCAGCGATGCCATGCAGTCCTCGTTACATATCTTATTTGCAAAACATACTCCTTGCTTTTTGATTTGCTGCCACTTCGACTACGGCCCTGCCTCAACCCACCAGTAGACCTGCTTTGAAAGGGGAAGTCAGCAGCTGGACTTCAACATGTGAACCACATTGTTAAGTCTCCAGCATAAAAGTTACAGATACCCAAACCAAGGCCTCCCCACTGGTGATGAAGGAATTTCAGCCAGAAACCATAGGCAGTGGTGTCTGAAGTTTTCTGCATGGAGGGAGTAGGCAGTTAGCGCCAAATGATGTAATTTATGTACACCAATACCTCCCCAGTGGATTGTGTAGGTTTCCACCAATCTGATGTTACTGTAAATTTTTAAAAAGCAATTGTCTCCATATTTATTGGAGAAATTAAGATTATGAGAACATTAGTTGCAAGAAATAGACTGTTTTAATTATGTGAAATCGTGAAGTTTTCATATCCGGTATTATGACAAAGAATTTAGGACATTCTGCAGAGATTGTCCTACTCCTTGTTTAGTGAAGATAGGATGGGTCAGGCAGCATGTACCTGGCAAATTCCAAGTAGCTTTGGTTGTTGCCTTATTAAAAACATGTCTCAAGTGGCTTTTATTTGTATTGTTCACATTGTAGGATTTTATGAATTTATTTTCCTCCATTTGTAACAGAGGGCGGCCTTGGCACAGGGCAAAAATTGACACCCTCCTTTCTATCCAATTTCTCTTTCACATCGAATCTTAAAAACATAATAACTCTGTTGCTGAATCTGTTACATTTAAAAGCAATACATTAAAAAAGGGACGCAACATGTTAGCCATTACACAGAATTCCTGGCTAAATGAAACATCCTTTAAATGCCACATATACCTAAATAAACAATCACTGCACTTCAAAATAATTGGAGCGGTTTCTCTAGAGATACAATAGAATACTATATAAATGCAAGTCTTAATTTTGTTTTACATACAATTCCAGCATTAAAGCATGACTTGACCATCAGCTGGATCTAACTCTTCTGTTAGTAAAATATAGGTATGTTGTGTACCTTTTTTCCTTCCCTTTCAAACAACCACACAATGTACTTTGACTGGTGTAGCAAACAAAATGGGTAAGTGAGTCACCAGATCCACTCAACCAGTTCATGTTAAGCTCCTGAACAAAAAACAATGAAGATTGGTCATGCTGAACACCTTGCTCTGAGAAATATCCAAAATGTGGAAACTCATTTTGTGACAATTCTCAGGATAGAACCAAGCATTGTTGACAGATACCGTACCAAGTTTACCAATGGGCTGCAGTCAACAATTGCTTTAAAAATTGTGCACGGACAAAATAAGGAGAGAAATTTGCCTTAAACTGAAAAGATGATAGTCATGATTCAGCAATTTACCTAGAGCATTCATTTTCATTTATAAAGTAAGCAACTCATGATCTGTGCCAATTTACAAGTCACATTTAATAACCTTCCTTTAAAACACATCCCCACACCATTTAGGCAGCATTGCAGATGGCTGGTATTTAACAGTCACAGGACGTCTCACCTGCAATAAAATTCATGTCATTACTACAATATCTGCATATTACATCGACAAAGCAATTAATTCATCATTACAATATAATCGTATTAAAAAAAGGCTTCCTCTGGTTTCATTATTCTTCTGCCTCATCCCAAAGTGGTAAACCATGCTGCAATTAAACACTTAGCGGGTTGCACCTACTGCACTGAAAGGATTAGCACCTTTTTTTTTGTTTTATGTCAAAAAAAATGTCCTGTCACTTTCCATATCAATCAAGCTATACTAGACTTTTCTTTGCATTCCGTTACATGGATGTTTTTAATAAGACATAACACTAAACGATACAATCTTGTACATTCTAAAAATGAATTAGAATCGATCTGCAAAATGAGGGCATCCTGCCTTCCCTAGGTAAAGACTAGATTTTTCTTAGGATTCGCTTTTCTTCTTGTTCTTCTTCAGGAAGGAAGGAGTGCGGAACTTTTTCTTCTTCTTCGAAGGTGACTTGCTGGGAGACTCATCGCTAGCTGCATCTGCCATGTCCTCAGCTGGTGGCGTTGACACTTGCTCAGGTGGTGGTGTGGAGGGCACTTCTTGGAGCTCAGCCGTGGTCAGCTCATCAAGCTTCCTACTCAGATCTTTGCTTGGACTGTCCGACTCCTCTTTTCCAGAAGTCGGGAAGGTCAGCGCTTCCGAGGGCTCATCAGGGGTGAGGTCTGGCAGGGACTGTTGGAAAGTTGCAGCACTGTCATCCTTGCATGTCTGTTCCACTTGCAATTCTGAAGAATTTATAAAAGAACAAAGTAAACAAGCGAGAATGCAAGTTTCAGCTTGGCCACACAACTTCCATATCTTCATTTGTTGTGAAGCACAGCATTCTTTTGGAATCCATTTAAGCATTCTAATAAAATGTGAAACCGTCAATTACATAAACCATAGTATTTTTTATTCCGCTATTATTTAGTGCCTCAAATAGATGAGTGGTCAGAATTGTTTTATAATAGTTGCCATGCTTTCCTGCCAGCCTCCCATCGCTGATCTCCTAAGGTTCATTCATGCAAAGTTCTGCTGTCTTTATCCTGGCTCACATCACGTTTCATTCACACATTACCACTAACTTACACTGGCTTAGTTTGGTTGCATCATAATTTAAAAATTCTCATTTACACATTCAAAACATTCCATGACCTGCTCTTCCTAGTGATCTCCAAGAATATTTCTGACCTCATCATGCGCCACTTCCACACCTGAACACCAACAGTCATAGCTCTAACTGTCTAAACCATAAGCTTTGGAATTTTTCATTAAAATCCTTTCTTGCTGTCCACCTGTCTCGCCATCCACAGTGACCCAGTACAGCAAGAAGCCATTTCTAAAATACACCGAAAATTTTCTGCCATCCTGTGTGTTTGTTAGTCTGTGTGAAAACCTCTCAGACATAAGCTCTGTATTTGCATTCCATTATAGAATACCTGCTGCTTCATGTTATGTGCTTCCGTTTCCTTCTGCTGTCTCCAAATCCATCCCACTAAAATGGAACTGTTACAAAATATTTAATCTTCAAGATCTGTACAATAAATATTCTTCACAACTCTGGTTATAGAACATAGAAAAGTACAGCACAGTATAGGCCCTTCGGCCCACGATGTTGTGCCGTGGAATAATCCTAATCCAAAAATAAAATAACCTAACCTACATTCCCCTCAATTCACTGCTGTCCATGTGCATGTCCAGCAGTCGCTTAAATGTCACTAATGACTCCGCTTCCACGATTACCATTGGTAAACCATTCCGTGCGCTCACAACTCTCTGGGTGAAGAACCTCCCTCTGACATCTCCTCGAGACCTTCCTGCTAACATCGTAAAACTACGACCCCTTGTGGCAGTCGATCCTGCCCCGGGGAAAAGTCTCTGGCTATCGACTGTATCCATGCCTCTCATTACCATGTACACCTCGATCAGATCACCTCTCTTCCTCCTTCTCTCCAGAGAGAAAAGTCCGAGCTCAGTCAACCTCTCCTCGTAAGACAAGCCCTCCAGTCCAGGCAGCATCCTGGTAAACCTCCTTTGCACCCTCTCCAAAGCCTCCACATCTTTCCTATAATAGGGCGACCAGAACTGGACACAATATTCCAAGTGTGGTCTCACCAGGGTTTTGTAGAGCTGCAGCATAACCTCGCGGCTCTTAAACTCGATCCCCCTGTTAATGAAAGCCAAGACACCATATGCTTTCTTAACAACCTTATCCACCTGGGTGGCAACTTTGAGGGAGCTATGCACTTGAACACCAAGATCCCGCTGTTCCTCCACACTGCCGAGAATCCTGCCTTTAATCCTATATTCAGCATTTAAGTTCGACCTTCCAAAATGCATCACTTCGCATTTATCCAGGTTGAACTCCATCTGCCATTTCTCAGCCCAGCTCTGCATTCTGTCAATGTCTCGCTGAAGCCTGCAATAGCCCTCGATATTACCAACGGCACCTCCAACCTTTGTGTCATCAGCAAACATACTAAACCACCCCTCAACCTCTTCATCCAAGTCATTTATAAAAACTACAAAGAGCAGAGGCCCAAGAACAGAGCCCTGTGGGACACCACTCAGCACTGGCCTCCAGGCAGAATACTTCCATCTACGACCACTCTCTGCCTCCTGTCAGCCAACCAATTCTGAATCCAGACAACCAAATCACCCTGTATCCCATACCTCCTGACTTAATGAACAAGCCTGCCATGGGGAACCTTATCAAATGCCTTGCTGAAGTCCATGTACACCATATCCACTGCTCGACCCTCATCAACCCTGTCTCGTGACTTCCTCAAAGAACTCAATAAGATTTATAAGGCATGACCTGCCCCTCTCAAAGCCATGCTGACTCCCTTTAATCACGCTATGCTTTTCCAAATAGTCATAAATCCTATCCCTCAGAATTCTTTCCAAAACTTTGCTGACCACAGACATAAGACTGACTGGTCTGTAATTTCCAGGGATTTCCCTACTCCCTTTCTTGAAAAGTGGGACAACATTTGCCGCCCTCCAATCTTCCGGTACGACTCCCGTGGAGAGTGAGGAAGCAAAGATCTTCACCAGCGGCTTAGCAACCTCCTTTCTTGCTTCCCGGAGCAACCTAGGATAAATCTGGTCTGGCCCTGGGGACTTATCAATCTTAATGTTTGCCAAAATTTCCAGCACGTCAACTTCCTCCATCTTGATCTGTTCAAGCCTGTTTTCCTACTCCTCAAAGTTCTCATTCACAAGGTCCCTTTCATAGAACATTACAGCACAGTACAGGCCCTTCGGCCCTCGATGTTGTGCCGACCTGTCATACCGATCTTAAGCCCATCTAACCTACACTATTTCATGTACGTCCATATGCTTGTCCAATGACGACTTAAATGTACCTAAAGTTGGCGAATTTACTACCGTTGCAGGCAAAGCGTTCCATTCCCGTACTACTCTCTGAGTAAAGAAACTACCTCTGACATCTGTCCTATATCTTTCACCCCTCAATTTAAAGCTATGCCCCCTCGTGCTCGCCGTCACCATCCTAGGAAAAAGGCTCTCCCTATCCACCCTATCTAACCCTCTGATTATTTTATATGTTTCAATTAAGTCCCCTCTCAACCTTCTTCTCTCTAATGAAAACAGCCTCAAGTCCCTCAGCTTTTCTTCGTAAGACCTTCCCTGCATACCAGGCAACATCCTAGTAAATCTCCTCTGCACCCTTTCCAAAGCTTCCACATCCTTCTTATAATGCGGTGACCAGAACTGTACACAATACTCCAAGTGCGGCCGCACCAGAGTTTTGTACAGCTTCACCATAACCTCTTGGTTTCGGAACTCGATCCCTCTATTAATAAAAGCTAAAACACTGTATGCCTTCTTAACAGCCCTGTCAACCTGGGTGGCAACTTTCAAGGATCTGTGTACACGGACACCGAGATCTCTCTGCTCATCTACACTACTAAGAATCTTACCATTAGCCCAGTACTTTGCCTTCTGGTTACTCCTACCAAATTGCATCACCTCATACTTGTCTGCCTTAAATTCCATTTGCCACCTCTCAAACTCCATTTGCCACCTCTCAGCCCAGCTCTGCAGCTTATCTATGTCTCTCTGTAACCTACAGCATCCTTCGTCACTATCCACAACTCCACCGACCTTAGTGTCGTCTGCAAATTTACTAACCCATCCTTCTACGCCCTCATCCCGGTCATTTATAAAAATGACAAACAGTAGTGGACCCAACACCGACCATTGCGGTACACCACTAGTAACTGGTCTCCAGGATGAACATTTCCCATCAACTACCACCCTCCGTCTTCTTTCACCAAGCCAATTTCCTTAGTGAAAAAGTTATAAAGTAAATTTCTACATTTTTCCCACAATTCAGGATCATATTGCTCTTTTCTCTAGCTTGAGATAAAGACAACAGATAATAGAAAACAAAATATAGGATCTTTGGCATAGGCAGCAGCAAGCTCACAGAGCACTGTGGTTAATGGAATCTTGGTTTAGTTACTTCTTCCAGTAGAAAGGGCTAAAGATCAATTATTGTACTTCTAATTAATTTTATTGTAATGAATGAAGATTTATGGCCTTCCTTTGATGGCAAACACTGGCAAGTAACTTCTAGGCTGGATATACTCAGGTGTTATAGCAGCAGATTTCATGAAGCCATTGCTTGAATTGTGAAGAGATTACACAGCTTGACTGCCACTTTCTAAAACCTGATTTAGTTAGTTAGTTCTGGTATTTATACACTAAAAAAGTCAGACTATTTTAGTATTTTGTTTATATTCCTGAAATTTTACACATCAATTTTTTTTTAAAAAGTAGACACGTAAAAATACATTGAAAAGTGTGAGCTAGAAACGCAAACATAAAATATTCAGCATCTTAGTGTTTACCATACAGACTTACACTGAATACCAAGTGCAGGCTTTATCTCATCCTTCACAGCACACGTTATTCAAAAAAATGCATCAAGGAATTAAAATTAAACAATGTTAACAAATTTTTCATTTGAAAGATATATGTACACATCAGATTACCAGATATCTAGATAAAATTAAACAGGAAATTTATTGATAGTGCACAGTTCTCTTGCCTGTCTTATCAAAAATAATATACTCTGGATCCTTGTGAGAAAACAATGGCGTAAAATCACACCAATTTCTAAAATTTCAGGAGGTTTGCAGTTTAAAATAGGCAATTAACCAGGAGGAAATGGAAGTGGGAACAGGAATGCGCAAGCTGAAGCCATGCACGCAAGTCTCGCAGGGTTAACTGAAGCAGCTCTAAACATGAATGCACAATACTTACTATGGTAACAGGTACTCTTTAGCACATCCAGCTCCTGTTTGTAATGCAGCCACAGGAAGGCGGGTGGAGGAAAAAAAAGCACAAGAAGAAAAATCTATGCATTCATAACAGCCGATTGTGTTAAACAAAAAAAAAAGAACAGAACAATTATTACAGAACAGAGAAATCAGATGAGATCAGTGAATGGAAAAACTACAACAGGACAGTGACTTAACATGACAGAAGGTTGCACGAATGCATAAATCAGATTACACCATTTTTCTATAATCACTACTATAATTAACTGCTGAGAACAGACTAACTCAACCCATCCTTAGGATAATATAAAGTACTTTTATTCTGGTCAAAACTCTAAGTTGGACTTCAAATAAACTAATATACCTGTGTTTTTTGGTGAGATATAAAGCATTCCGCTGGTCAAATTGCAGACAGATGTTTTCCTACATTCACTTACTAAATCTTTAGATTTTCCTAATAAGAACTGTTGCTTAAAACCTTTTCTAAGTAGCCAGGGAATGAAGCTGATTTCTTCTGTAGCCAAAGTACAATTCATCCTAAGGAGGTGATGTTGAACTTGTATAAGACACTTGTTAGATTTCAGCAGGAGTATTGTGTGCAGTTGTAGATATCACATCATAGAAAGATGTGAATATATTAGAGACAGTGCAGAAGCAATTTACAAGAATGGTTCCAGGAATGAAAAGCTTCAGTTGAAGACAGATTGAGCAGAAGACAGAGGAGATCTTATAGAGGTTTTCAAAATCATGAACAAGCTGGATACAGTAGACAGGGAGAAGATGTTCCTGCTTGCAAAAGGAACAAGGAGGACATAGATTCAAAGTGATGTGCAAAAGTAGTAAGAGTAATGTGAGAATCATAAAATTCACAGGGACTGGTTACTGTATGAAATGCACTGCCAGAAGTTGTAATGGAGGCAGGTTCAATTGAGGCGTTTAAGATTATATGGATGGAAATAGTGTGCAAAGGTGGGGTGGGGGTTGGGGGGACGACGACTGGAGATTGACTCTTAACCAAATGGCCTCCTTCTGCTGTGTAACAATTCTATGATTCAAAACAATCTAATCTCCTGGAGGTAACAAAGTGTAGAGCTGGATGAACACAGCAAGCCACGCAACAATCAGAGGAGCAGGAAGGCTGACGTTTCAGGTCAAGACTCTTCTTCAGAAATGAGGGAGGGGAAGGGGGTTCAGAAATAAATAGGGAGAGGGGGGAGGTGGATAGAAGATGAATAAAAGGAGAAGGTAAGTGCAGAGGAGACAGACAGGTCAAAGAGGCGGGGATGGAGCCAGTAACGGAGGGTGTAGATGAGGAGGTAGGTAGGGAGAAGGTAGGTCAGTCCAGGGAGGACGGACAGGTGAAGGGGGTGGGATGAGGTTAGTAGGTAGGAGATAAGGGTTGGGCTTGAGGTAGGAGGAGGGGAATAGGTGGGAGGAAGGACAGGTTACGGAGTTGGGGATGGGCTGGGCTGGGCTGGTTTTGGGATGCGGTAGTGGGAGGGGAGATTTTGAAGCTTATGAAGTCCACATCGATACCATTGGGCTGCGGGGTTCCCAAGCGGAATATGAGTTGCTGTTCCTGCAACCTTTGGGTGGCATCGTTGTGGCACTGCAGGAGAACCAGGATGGATATGTCGTCTGAGGAATGGGAGGGGGAGTTGTTTAGGGCGAACCGAGTGTAGGTGTTCTGCAAAGTGGCCCCTAAGCTTCCGCTTGGTTTCCCCGATGTAGAGGAGGCCACACCACGAACAGCAGATGCAGATACCACATTAGCAGATGTCAGATGAACATCTGCTTGATGTGGAAGGTCTTCTTGTGGCCTGGGATGGGGGTGAGAGGGGAAGTGTAGGGGCAGGTGTAGCACTTCCTGTGGTTGCAGGGAAAAGTGCCAGGTGCGGGAGAGCTAGAGGGGTGTGTGGAGTGCACAAGGTGGTCACCGAGTGGAATGCCTCATCCTGGGAGCAGATGCAGAACTTAAGATGGGGGTGGAAGGTGTTGGTGAAGTGGTTAAACTGTTCGAGCTCCTCATGGGAACACGAAGCAGCGCCGATGTAGTCATCAACGTAATGGAGGAAGAGGTGGGGTTTAGGGCCAGTGTAGGTACGGAACAGGGATTGTTCCACATAACCTACGAAGAGGCAGGCATAGCTTGGGCCAATGTGGGTACCCATGCGGGTATCCGCTTGAGAACCCTGAAGCCCAACGGTATCAATGTGGACTTCACAAGCTTCAATATCTCCCCTCCCCTGACGCATCTCAAAACCAGCCCAGCTTGTCCCCACCTCCTAACCTGTCCTTCCTCTCACCTATCCCCTACTCCCCCTTCAAGCCCCACCCCCATCTCCTACCTACTAACCTTATCCCACCCCCTTGACCTGTCTGTCCTCTCTGGACTGAACTATCTGCTCCCTACCTCCCCATCTACATTCACCTTTAGTGGCTACATCCCCACCTCTTTGACCCATCGGTCTCCTCTCTACCTATCTTTTCCTCTATCCATCTTCTATTCGCCTCCCCCTCTCTCCCTATTTATTTCAGAACCCCCTTCCCCTCCCCCATTTCTGAAGAAGAGTGGAGGCCCGAAACACCAGCATTCCTGCTCCTCTGATGCTGCGTGGTCTGCTGTATTCATTCAGCTCTACACCTTGTTATGTCAGATTCTCCAGAATCTGCAGTTCCTACTATCTCTGAAACAATTTTAATCTCCTGGAGGGGCAGTTCTACACAAATGCTTCCCAATCATGAGAAACAAACTGAAATTTACGGATATTAGTAACATGGTTGTTTTATCACCCTTATCGACGAGGGAAAAGGGCATACATGTTTCTTAAATTAGGAATAAGCAGGGTTTGATGAGAGTCCATGGTTAAATAGTCATCCACAGATTAGGTTGGAGTTGGTCCAAAAGACTAATATGGCTTTACTCACACCCAATTGCTATGTCCCTTAGCTTAGCTCACTGATTGCATTCTTGTTCTGAGTCATTATCCTGTGGGTCAAAAACCACACTAGAACTTGAACTAGAACTAGACCGACGCTTGAATACAGTGAAAATACATGAACCATGAGCAGGAGTGGGCAATTCAGCCTCTCGAGCCATTCCACCATTTAACAGGATTGTGTCTGATCTCATCTTGGCTTCAACTCAACTTGCCTGCCCATTTTCCAGAACCATTAAAGATATTACTAATTAATAATCTGTCTATCTCCTTCTTAAATTCACTCAATGTTCCAGCATACACTGCACTTTAGAGGTAGTGAATTCCAAAGATTCACAACCATTTGAGAGAAGTAATTTCTTCTCAGCATTTTTTTTTAAACTACATAGTTTTAAAAAACTATGGCCTCTCACTGTAGGTTGAAATATCCTGTCTACATCTACTTTGTCAATCCTCATTAGCTCCCTATATACCTTAATTAGATCTCCTCACTTCCTTCTAAACTCTAGGGAACATTATACTTTAGAGGTGAGTCTATGGATAAGATCATACTGATTTCAATGGGTCAGGTGAATTTTATATACTCCAAAAGTTATTCAACAGGATAAGGATTTCTTATAAAGTACTAGAATTTCTCCTTGCTGCAAATCATTACTGCCTATTATATACATTTATTCTTGTTACTGTTTGTAGAAAGTTATTTACAGCTGGTTTGTTCATCTGCATAACATGGATTTATCGATGTAACAAATGAAAGAGCTGATCTTCCACCATCTTGGTAGTCATATGATTCAATTATAATGGACCTGTTAACTGACACTCACTGTTAGTCTCTAATATCCTAACCTGGGTGGTGCATTAACAATCACCAATTTCTCTAAATCAAAGTAACAATATCACGAAACTTGAAAAATCCTGAAATTCCGCAAAGGAGGTGGTAATGTCACTGGACTAGCAATCCAAAACCTCAGACTAAAGCTGTGGCAAATATGGGTTCAAATTCAACAATAGCAGATACTGAAATCTGAATTCAATAAAAATCTTGAATTAAAAAACTACATTAATGGTGATGATGTAAACATTCGCCAATTGTCATAAAACTCCATCTGGCTCTCTAATGTCCTTTAAGGAAGGAAACATGTCACCCTTACATGGTATGGCCTACCTGCAATCCCAGATTACTCCTAAATACATTTATACAGCAGTTTTTTTCTTTCTGATCCCCACCTATCTCTGCAAAAAGTCAATCTCAATTGCTTTCTTCAGGTAAAGATTCTGACAAAGAGGTGTAATCCAATAGCAGCAATGAACAAGATGTGCACAACATTACTGTCTTCATGCTTGAGACTACTTATATTTTGAGCTGTACTTTGACTTATATCGGTCAACAATTCTTAAAATTGACAACCTCTCGTAATTAATCAAGTCAAAGCACATCACTGGTCATGAAGTTATACCTGCAAGTACGCAGGTCAAATTTCTATTGGAGTTAGTTTACTACCAATTTTATCACAGCTCATTGTTTTCCAGTTGTTTCACAAACAGTAATTTTATTTTATTTGCACACTTTCTTGTACACGTTTGCTCAATTAAGAGACAAAGCAGTTTTTTGAAAGTTACACAAGCACAAATACCTTTATCAAAATTCAGTTATAAATCACCATGCTTTAAAGTTAGTCAATCTGTGAACCACTTGGTGGATCTTACCATCATCTAATTTTGTTGGAGTGCTGGGAGGAGTGCGGGTAGGTGTGTGGTCTGCAGGACTCTGTCGATCATTTACTTTTTCATCCACTGACTGGGACTCTAAAATCTCTGAAGGTCAATTGAGAGGAAATAAGACAATAAAGGTTTAAATTTTGAACAAGCTGTCAACGCCTTGATTGCAGTGTTTTTTCCTCCATAGTTTTTACACATAAAAAAACATAATTTTTCATTTTTCTCAGTCTCTGGTGTTTGAATCTCAACATCAATTGTCATTTAGATCTGGGATAGCAGCAGGTTCTCAGTTGCCTGCGATGATGAATAGCAATCCACTGGATAATTTAGATGCACAAACAGCCTCTTATCTTGTTCTGGTACTCCTGGCAAGGTTAGCTAACATAGGAATAAATAACTAATGGTTTACGATCTCCATTCCTCTCTTTCTGTGCACAATTCCACTACCCACTGCAAATTATTAGACCAAACAGATTGAAAAATACCTTGCTTCGCTTGCTAAAGCGTACAGGTGGACATAAAAAGAAGATGAACTCAACTGGTGTAATCCCTTTAGCAGTCTCCACAATGTTAAATTTGATAAACATGCCAACATTCAAATCAATGTGACGTTAAAAGTTGACATGCTAATCAGCAGTGCTTAACATGTATCTTTAGCAATTTTGAAGTTTTCAGTTGCGTCTGGCTGAAAATTCAATTACCGAATTGATATATTGGAAAAACATTATTTCATCAAGTCAAACCAGTTGTTGTATGTAGCATCTTGATTCAATTGAGCTTTTACAAGCATTTTCAGCATACAAACTACACAGCACAAAAGCAAACCGTAGAAAATACCATCCAAAATACTTCAACCAAATTAAATGTACAAACTCCTTCAGTCATGCTTTAATACACATGAAAAATTGAATGCTGTTCTGAAGAATAATAACACCATCACTTTCTGTTTCTAAACTCTATAACATGCAAGGGAAGGTGAAAAGCATGCATCATTTCAAGGGTCTAAGGAAACCAACAGCGCTCAGGGTGATTATTATTTTGAATTGAGATAAGAATTGTAGAGCTGCACAGACCAATAGAAAATCCAGACCCAAAAAGAACAAATTCAAATTAGCCCTGAGCCACCAGATACAATAGCAACTGATCAAAAAATTGAGACAGAGGTCAGTGATAGTGAAGATTCAGCATGTCAAGAGGCAAAGGTAAATCAAGTTCAGGAGCCCAACGTTTTTGATTAGAGGGTATTGTGCTTGTTCGTTGAAAAAGTCTGGGTCTTACCCTGCTGACCAGCACCTGAAGGGTCAGATGAAGAAATACGGTCACCAGAACTAGCAAGTGCCTTGACAACAGCACTGCGTAACTGGTTATGTAGAGATTCTTTTCTGTCCACATGTTCTGGGCTGAATTGCACGGAGACCTGGCCTACATTGCAGGGAGGTTCCGGATCCAACATTTGCTTGTAACTGTAATGAGACTCTCCCTTTGTAGAGTTTCCTTGGCTGATGTGAGATTTTGTTTCTGTTGTATTATCTTGGTTATGGACAGGTTCATGCACTGAGGGCAGACTTTGGTTTTGATCAACTTCGGTATCAGCCACTTTCTCCGGGATAGGGTGCATTTGCGATATAATTGCTATGTCATCTGGTTTGCCAACAGGGCATTCTTGGTGCACTTGAGTGAACTCTACTTTTGCCAAGATGTCACCAATTTGGGCTGTAGCATTCTCAGCTAGGTAAGATAACAGGTTTTATGCAAATAAAAACTTTGCCAAATATTAAGTACACAACAAATAACAACAGTCCATAAGCATGGTTATTAAAAGTGGATTACATGCAAGACCTTTTCTCGCTGAAATAAAAATCAACGGCTAACTGATTTATTGGTTTTTCACTGACAACAAAAAGCTAGCTTTTTATGTATCGCTATGTTGAATATTTTTCCAGTAGATTCAAAGATCTTCATATATCTCATCCTCCCCAACTACAGCAAAATTAAAATTGACAAATAGGTATGAATATTTAAATTATAGAGGCTAGTTTTTGTTATGGAATGAAATTAGCAATCATATATACAAATTTCAAAGGATGAACCTTTTCTCATTTTTGTCTGAAACAATGAAGTTAGAGAAATCATAGCAAGTTATCAAGATGATGGTGTTAAAATAGGACAGTGAGGAAGATTTTACAAATATGGAACAATGTGGTGGGGTTACATGTAGCGTGACATGAAGCCAAGGTCACGGTTGAGGCTGTCTTCTGGGTATGGAACTTGGCTGTCAGTTTCTGTTTGGTGATTCTGTGTTGTTGTGCATCTCAAAGGCCACGTTAGAGGACACTTACCCAAGATCGGTGGCTAAACGTCCTTGACCATTGAAATGTTCCAACTGGGAGGGAATATTTCTCTCCAGTGATTGTTGTGTGGGGTCCATTTAGCGGTTGCTGTAGCATCTGCATGGTCTCACCAATATACTATATGTTGGGATAGCCTTACAGGCAGCGTATGAGGTAGACAACGTTGGTTGAGTGACAATGGGTATCTGCTGTACACGTGGTGAGTGGTGTTTCCATGTGTGATTCTAGTATCCATGTCAATGATCTGGCAAGTCTTGCAGGAGTTGCCATGGCAGGGTTGTGTGGTGTTGTGGACCATGTTGTCTTGAAGGCTGGGTAGTTTGCTGCAAACAATGGTCTGTTTAAGGTTTGGCAGATGTTTGAAGGCGAAACATGGATGCGTAGGGATGATCTTGGCGAGAGGTTTGTCATCATTGATGATATGTTGAAGGTTGCAAAGAATATGCCGCAGTTTATCCACTCTGTGGAAGTACTGAACAACAAAGAGTACTCTATCAGTCGTGTCCTGTGTGAGTTCTGAAGAGGTTGTTGCGGTTTCTCGCTGTGGCATGTTGGAACTGGCGAATGAGTTGAGCATCGCATCTGTTCTTATTTGGATATCTTTCCGTTTGTCGCATTCCTCCTCATCAGAGCAGATCCTGTGTGCACACAGAGCTTGTCTGTAGGGGATGGCTTCTTTAACGATAGTCATCGACATGGATACTACCATCACACCTGGGAACACTACCTATCATGTACATGACAGATATTGATGCGACTCAACCAATGTTGTCTACCTCAAATGCTGCAGGCAAGGATGCTCCGCGGCTTGATATATTGCTGAGACCATACAGATGGCAACAGATGAATGAATGCTGCACAACAATTGCCAGTCAGAAATGTTCCCTCCCAGTTAGGAAACATGTCAGTGGTCAAGGGCATTCAGCCCCTGATCTTCGGTAATCCTCCGGGGTGGACTTTGAGATACCCAACAACGCAGAATTGCCAAGCAGAAACTGATAGCCGAGTTCTGTACCCATGAAGACGGCCTCAACTGTAATCTTGGATTCATGTTGTGCTACAGGTGACCCTACCACACTGTCTGTATCAGTAAAATCTTCCTTACTGTCTTGTTTGGACAGCATCACCTTGATAACTTATGATCTCTCTACCTTAATTAGTTTGTACAGTTTTGGATTACTTGTTACATTGGTCAGACCTTTGGCATTGCAACTCTTATACCTATTATTTTATTCCAGCCATTTGGCGTGTCTCCAGCACCATCTTACTTTTAATTTTTTGTAATTATCTCTCTACTTCAATCAATGGGATCAAAGATCATCCCTTCACTTGCTTTTTAGCTGTTGACACTTTACTCACACTGTCTGACACCTTCGATCACCTGCAGAGACTTATTAGTCAGCCTATTGACATTCCATTTAAGCCATTGGTATGATTTTTTGATCACTCTGCCTATAAATTCTGTGCCTGTGTGCTTTTCTTCACTTCACCTGACAAAGCAGCAGCATTTTACAAGCTTGTGATTTCAAATAAACCAGTTAGACTATAACCTGGTGTTGTGTGACTTCTGACCTTGTCCACCCCAGTCCAGCACCTGCAACGTCCACATCATGAACCAATGAAGGCAATGCCATTCATACAAACATATAACTTCCTACACAATACCTAATCGGCAGATAGCTTTAACTGAGGTTGGAAGGCAGTGTAACATTATACAGTTTTAAGAATGCATGCAAACTGTAATTGTGTTTGATATACCAACCACCAGATACTTCTACACAGTTACCACAAGTTGTTAATTAAACCTGAGTAAGCTTCGATTCACAATTAAATGCTTGCCAGTTATGCAATTGTTAAGTTTCACTGGAATTTTGTTTTTTTATTAATTCAGTGGATATGAGTTTTGCTGATTTGGGCAAGCATTTATTATCCATTTTTAACTGCCCTTGAGAATTGCCCTTTACAGGGTCCATTTAAAATATGTAACAGAACGTATATCTGGCTCGTCTGAGTACTTCACACAGGCTGAATTTGTACTTTCCTAGATGTACACGAAATTGAAAGGTTAAGGCATGGTTCTTCCAAATTCTCATTTATCCTTCCTGGCTATATACAGAGGTGTGTTTAATCTTCATTTATTGTACAAGATCAGCATGCACACCACTTTGACAATGGTAGAAGTGTGATCTGGTCAGTGACCTCAAAGCAATTCTGTATAAACCAGGAAAGGAAACTAGGTGCCAACATACAAATCTGCAAATCTGCAAGGCAGGCAAAACTCCTGCCATTTTTTTGAAGCATTCTGATCCATCAGAAAAAGAACTTTGTTATTTTTGCTCCCCCCACCAACCCCAAACAACAAAGAAGAACTGAGGTCCGTACAAGAGATAATCAGAACTGCAGATGCTGGAGAATCTGAGATAACAAGGTGTAGAGCTGGATGAACACAGCAGGCCAAGCAGCATCAGAAGAGCAGGAAGGCTGACCTTTCGGGCCTAGACCCTTCTTCAGAAAATGAAAATTGAAATGAAAATAATAATTTTCTGAAGAAGGGTCTAGGCCCGAAATGTCAGCCTTCCTGCTCCTCTGATACTGCTTGGCCTGCTGTGTTCATCCAGCTCTACACCTTGTTATCTGGAGTCTGTACAAAGTTATTTTTCAGCTTATTCATGGATTGTTAGCAGGACAGAGCAAATTATTACTCATTCCCGTACTTGAGAATGTACATATTAACTGATGTAGGTACAAGATGACAGTGCTATTTGGGTTGGGCTGGGTTGGGGTGGATTTTCACTAACAGTAAAAGAAATGTGGTATAAAGTGAGGATGGTATTTGTCTTGGAGGGCAACTTGCAGTTTGTCACGTTCCTTGTTCTTCTAGTTAGGAGAAGCATCGGATTTGTAATGTGTTGTTAAAAGAGTCTTGGTGGATGCATATTGCAGATATGGCACGTGAACAGAGAACACAGAACGTAGAACATTACAGCGCAGTACAGGCCCTTCAGCCCTCGATGTTGTGCCGACCTGTGAAACCAATCTGAAGCCCATCTAACCTACACTATTCCATTATCATCCATATGTTTATCCAATGAACATTTAAATGCCCTTAAACTTGGCGAGTCTACTACTGTTGCAGGCAGGGTATTCCATGCCCTTACTACTCTCTGAGTAAAGAACCTACCTCTGACATCTGTCCTATATCTATCACCCCTCAATTAAAGCTATGTCCCCTCGTGCTAGCCATCTCCATCCGAGGAAAAAGGCTCTCACTGTCCACCCTATCTAATCCTCTTATCATTTTGTATGTCTCTTTTAAGTCACCTCTTAGCCTTCTTCTCTCTAACAAAACTAGCCTCAAGTCCCTCAGCCTTTCCTCATAAGACCTCCCCTCCTTGTTGGGCTGAAGGGCCTATTTCCACACTGTAGAGATTCTATAAAATAAAATAAAAAAGACAGGCTTTTTCCATCAGTAAGAAAATCGTGGATTATGGGGAAAAGGCAGGAAAGTAGTGTGGAAGATCAGATCAGGCATGATCTCAATGAATGATGTAGTAGGCTCCATCGGCTGAATGGCCTGATTCTGCTCCTACAAATTATGGTCTTTTGTAATGTTTCACATAACAGGTTAGCCTGCAAAATCAAAATACAAAGGATTGGTGATAATATATAGGCAGGGATTGAGAATTGGTTAGTAGACAGGAAACAAGGAAAATAAACAAAGTGTGGAGCTGGATGAACACAGCAGGCCAAGCAGCATCTCAGGAGCACAAAAGCTGATGTTTCAGGCCTAGACCCTTCATCAGAGAGGAGGATGGGGAGAGGGAACTGGAATAAATAGGGAGAGAGGGGGAGGCGGACCGAAGATGGAGAGAAAACAAGATAAATAGTGAGGAGAGTATAGGTGAGGAGGTAGGGAGGGGATAGGTCAGTCCAGGGAAGATGGACAGGTCAAGGAGGCGGGATGAGGTGGTAGGTAGGAAATGGAGGTGTGGCTTGAGGTGGGAGCAAGGGATGGGTGAGAGGAAGAACAGGTTAGGGAAGCAGAGACAGGCTGGGCTGGTTTTGGGATGCGGTGGGGGAAGGGGTGATTTTGAAGCTGGTGAAGTCCACATTGATACCATTGGGCTGCAGGGTTCCCAAGCGGAATATGAGTTGCTGTTCCTGCAACCTTCGGGTGGCATCATTGTGGCACTGCAGGAGGCCCATGATGGACATGTCATCGGAGGAATGGGAGGGGGAGTTGAAATGATTCGTGACTGGGAGGTGCAGTTGTTTATTGCGAACCAAGCGGAGGTGTTCTGCAAAGCGGTCCCCAAGCCTCTGCTTGGTTTCCCCAATGTAGAGGATGCCACACCGGGTACAATGGATACAATATACCACATTGGCAGATGTGCAGGTGAACACCTGCTTGATATGGAAAGTCACCTTGGGGCCTGGGTTGGGGGTGAAGAAGGAGGCGCGGGGGCAAGTGTAGCACATCCTGCGGTTGCAGGGGAAGGTGCCGGGTGTGGTGGGGTTAGAGGGGAGCGTGGAGCGGACAAGGGAGTCGCGGAGAGAGTGGTCTCTCCGGAAGGCAGACAAGGGTGGGGATGGAAAAATGTCTTGGGTGGTGGGGTCGGATTGTAGATGGCAGAAGTGTCGGAGGATGATACGTTGTATTTGGAGGTTGGTGGGGTGGTATGTGAGAACGAGGGGGATCCTCTGGGAGCGGTTGTGGCGGGGGCGGGGTGTGAGGGATGTGTTGCGGGAAATGCGGGAGACACAGTCAAGGGTGTTCTCGACCACTGTGGGGGGAAAGTTGCGATTCTTGAAGAACGTGGACATCTGGAATGTGCGGGAGTGGAAAGCCTCATCCTGGGAGCAGATGTGGCGGAGGCGGAGGAATTGGCAATAGGGGATGGAATTTTTGCAGGAGGGTGGGTGGGGGGAGGTGTATTCTAGGTAGCTGTGGGAGTCAGTGGGCTTGAAATGGACATCAGTTTCTAGCTGGTTACCTGAGATGGAGACTGAGAGGTCCAGGAAGGTGAGGGATATGTTGGAGATGGCCCAGGTGAGCTCGAGGTTGGGGTGGAAGGTGTTGGTAAAGTGGATGAATCCAGCTCCACACTTTGTTATCTTGGATTCTCCAGCATCTGCAGTTCCCATTACCAAGGAAAATAAACAGATTGTTTTTGGAGTGTAACATATTGAAAGTGCGGTATCGTTGAGATTAGTGATTGCGCTTCAGCCAGTCACAATATATGTCAACAAGTCAAATGAGGAAACCAAGCGTAATATTTTCAAGTTTGCTGTTGATATCAAACTAAGTGTGAATGTGACCTGTGAGGAGAATGTAAGGAAACTTGAGGGCAATTTGGACAAGTTGAGTGAGTGGACAAATACATGGTAGATGAATAAATGTGAAGTTGTCCACTTCAATAGGAGAAATGGAGTGGCTGGGTATTATTTCAATTGAAATAGATTGGGAAAGGTTGATATACAAAAGGGACCCGGGTATTCTTGCACTCTGGTCATTTCAACCTCCGAACATGAGCTGAAATCTTTCTAGTTCTGTAACTCTTAGTTTAGCCTCTTTTACTACTCTAATTTTCATTCAACCAGAAGCCACAAGCACCTTCAATTATGGGGACTATCAGAGTCATACAGTTATGCAGTACAGAAACAGACCCTTCGGTCCAACATATCCATGCCATCCAGCTATCCCAAAGTGAACTAGCCTCATTTGCCTGCCTTTGACCCATATCCCTCTAAACCTTTCCTATCCGTGTAACTGTCCAAATGTCTTTTAAAATGTTGTAACTGCACCTGCCACCAACACTGGCTCCAGAAATTCATTCCAAACATGCACCACCCTGCATGTGGAAAAAGTTCCCCTTCCCTTTTAAATTATTCCCCCTCACCTTAAATCTATGCCCTCCGGTTTTGGTTTCCTTTAACCTTGGAAAAAAAACTTTGGCTATTGACCTTATCTATGTCCCTCATGACTTATAAACCTCTGTAAATATCACTCCTCAACCTCTGCATGCCAGAGATAAAAAACAGGACCAGCCTATTCAACTTCTTCTTTTGCAAACACTCCAGTACTAGTAACATGCTTGCAATTTTTTTCTGTATTCTTTCTAGTTTCATAACATCCTTCTACAGGCGACCAGAATTATACACAGGATTCAACTGTGGCCTCACCAATATCTTGCATGGCTGCAACACGACATCCCAACTCCTTTACTCAGTGCTCTGAGAATGAAGGCAATAGTGCAAAAAGCCTTCTTCACCACTGTCAGAGATAATGGGAAATGCAGATGCTGGAGAATCCAAGACAACAAAATGTGAGGCTGGATGAACACAGCAGGCCAAGTAGCATCTCAGGAGCACAAAAGCTGATGTTTCGGGCCTAGACCCTTCATCAGAGAGGGGGATGGGGTGAGGGTTCTGGAATATATAGGGAGAGAGGGGGAGGCGGACCGAAGATGGAGAGAAAAGAAGATAGGTGGAGAGGAGAGTACAGGTGGGGAGGTAGGGAGGGGATAGGTCAGTCCAGGGAAGACAGACAGGTCAAGGAGGTGGGATGAGGTTAGTAGGTAGATGGGGGTGCGGCTTGGGGTGGGAGGAAGGGATGGGTGAGAGGAAGAACAGGTTAGGGAGGCGGAGACAGGTTGGACTGGTTTTGGGATGCAGTGGGTGGAGTGGAGGAGCTGGGCTGGTTGTGTGGTGCGGTGGGGGGAGGGGACGAACTGGGCTGGTTTAGGGATGCAGTTGGGGAAGGGGAGATTTTGAAACTGGTGAAGTCCACATTGATACCATTAGGCTGCAGGGTTCCCAGGCGGAATATGAGTTGCTGTTCCTGCAACCTTCGGGTGGCATCATTGTGGCACTGCAGGACGCCCATGATGGACATGTCATCTAAAGAATGGGAGGGCGAGTGGAAATGGTTTGCGACTGGGAGGTGCAGTAGTTTGTTGCAAACTGAGCGGAGGTGTTCTGCAAAGCGGTCTCCAAGCCTCCGCTTGGTTTCCCCAATGTAGAGGAGGCCACACCGGGTACAGTGGATGCAGTATACCACATTGGCAGATGTGCAGGTGAACCTCTGCTTAATGTGGAATGTCATCTTGGGGCCTGGGATAGGGGTGAGGGGGGAGGTGTGGGGGCAAGTGTAGCATTTCCTGCGGTTGCAGGGGAAGGTGCCGGGTGTGGTGGGGTTGGAGGGCTGTGTGGAGCGAACAAGGGAGTCACGGAGAGAGTGGTCTCTCCGGAAAGCAGACAGGGGTGGGGATGGAAAAATGTCTTGGGTGGTGGGGTCGGATTGTAGATGGCGGAAGTGTCGGAGGATGAAGCATTGTATCCGGAGGTTGGTGGGGTGGTGTGTGAGAACGAGGGGGATCCTCTTTGGGCGGTTGTGGCGGGGGCGGGGTGTGAGAGATGTGTTGCGGGAAATACGGGAGACGCGGTCGAGGGCGTTCTCGATCACTGTGGGGGGAAAGTTGCGGTCCTTGAAGAACTTGGACATCTGGGATGTGCGGGAATGGAATGTCTTGTCGTGGGAGCAGATGTGGCGGAGGCGGAGGAATTGGGAATAGGGGATGGAATTTTTGCAGGAGGGTGGGTGGGAGGAGGTGTATTCTAGGTAGCTGTGGGAGTCGGTGGGCTTGAAATGGACATCAGTTACAAGCTGGTTGCCTGAGATGGAGACTGAGAGGTCCAGGAAGGTGAGGGATGTGCTGGAGATGGCCCAGGTGAACTGAAGGTTGGGGTGGAAGGTGTTGGTGAAGTGGATGAACTGTTCGAGCTCCTCTGGGGAGCAAGAGGCGGCACCGATACAGTCATCAATGTACCGGAGGAAGAGGTGGCGTTTGGGGCCTGTGTAGGTGCGGAAGAGGGACTGTTCCACGTAACCTACAAAGAGGCAGGCATAGCTGGGGCCCATGCCCACGACAAGACATTCCACTCCCGCACATCCCAGATGTCCAAATTCTTCAAGGACCGCAACTTTCCCCCCACAGTGATCGAGAACGCCCTCGGCCGCGTCTCCCGTATTTCCCGCAACACGTCACTCACACCCCGGCCCCGCCACAACCGGCCAAAGAGGATACCCCTCGTTCTCACACACCACCCCACCAACCTCCGGATACAACGCATCATCCCCCGACACTTCTGCCATCTACAATCCGGGCGTCCTGCAGTGCCACAATGATGCCACCCGAAGGTTGCAGGAACAGCAACTCATATTCCTCCTGGGAACCCTGCAGCCTAATGGTATCAATGTGGACTTCACCAGTTTCAAAATCTCCCCTTCCCCAACTGCATCCCTAAACCAGCCCAGTTCGTCCCCTCCCCCCACCGCACCACACAACCAGCCCAGCTCCTCCACTCCACCCACTGTATCCCAAAACCAGTCCAACCTGTCTCTGCCTCCCTAACCTGTTCTTCCTCTCACCGAGCCCTTCCTCCCACCCCAAGCCGCACCCCCATCTACCTACTAACCTCATCCCACCTCCTTGACCTGTCCCTCTTCCCTGGACTGACCTGTCCCCTCCCTACCTCCCCACCTATACTCTCTCCACCTATCTTCTTTTCTCTCCATCTTCGGTGCGCCTCCCCCTCTCTCCCTATATATTCCAGAACCCTCACCCCATCCCCCTCTCTGATGAAGGGTCTAGGCCTGAAACGTCAGCTTTTGTGCTCCTGAGATGCTGCTTGGCCTGCTGTGTTCATCCAGCCTCACATTTTGTTGTTCACCACTGTCAACTACTTGTATCCGTTGTCAGAGTAAAGCTCTGCATTACCCATATGACCCGATTGCATTGTCCAGCTGCAGACCTTTTTTGTCATTCAATCTCTCCCTGGACAACTATCATGACATATGCTAGAAATCCTCTCCACAGTATGTGGCCAATTCCTCCTACAAGTGTCCCTGAATCCGTACTTGAACTGTGTCTTCTAGGTTCATGTTGACAAGTGGCTTGCATTTCTTGTATCACATCTTTGACACCTAGCCAGGGTTTCACATCTCATTTTCAGTGGCACCCTCCAATCAACTGACATTGCTGGCTGGTAAACTACCCATGAAGCTGCTTTGGGCAAATGATCCCCACATCAGAATACTTCTTCACGATCAGTATATATATTTCCTGAGTTCATAAGTCCTGCACCTCTAGTTCCAAGTTGTAGAATGCATGGCAACCTGTGTGTGGAGCCACAGGAGATGGGGGAGATTTTTAATGAATATTTCTCCTCTGTGTTTACTGAGGAGAGAATCATGGATGCTAAGGAAATGAGGGAAACATGTAGGGATGTTTTGGACCACATACGCATTACCAGAGAGGAGATTTCTGCAACCAGAAAGTGAATTAAGATGGATAAATCCCCTGGGCCTGATCATGTCAATGGTCGGATTTTGTGGGAGGCTAGGGAAGAAATTTCAGAGGCCCTTGCAGAGACGTTTGCTACATCTATAGCCACTGGTGAAGTTCCAGAAGACTTGAGGGTGGGGTGGCTAATGTTGTTCCATTATTTAAGAAAGGTAGAAAAGACAAGCTAGGGAACCACAGGCCAGTGAGCCTGACACCAGTGGTAGGCAAGTTATTGAAGATGATACTGAGGGACAGAATCAAGTCACGTAGGTTCCAGGGAAAGCTAGCTAATTGGATTCAAAATTGGCTTGCTGTTAGGAAGCAGAGGGTGATGGCTGAAGGTTGTTTCTTAGATTGGAGGCCTGTGACTACTGGTGTGCCACACGGATCGATGCTGGGACCTTTATTATTTACATAAATGACCTGCATGTGAATGTAAAAGGCATCATTACTAAGTTTGTGGAAGATACAAAATTAGGAGGTATCACTGATAGTGAAGAAAGTTATCAAAAATTATGGAGGGATCGTGAGCAGATGGGCAAGTGGCTGAGGATTGGCAAATGAAATTCAATGCAAAGAAGTGTGAGGTGTTGCACTTTGGAAAGTCAAACCTAGGCAGGACTTGTACAGTAAATGGCAAGGTTCTGGGGATAGTTGGAGAACATAGGGATTTAGCAGTACAAGTACGTAGTTTGTTGAAAGCGGCATCACAGTAGACAAGGTGGTGAAGAAGGCATTTAGTATGCTATCATTGAATCCCTATAGTGTGGAAACAGGCCCTTCAGCCCAACAAGTCCACACCAACCCTTGGAGCATCCCACCCTGACCCATCTCCCTATAACCCACCTAAGCGACATATCCCTGAACACTACAGGCAATTGAGCACGGCCAATCCACCTAACCTGCACATCTTTGGACTGTGGGAAGAAACCGGAGCACCCGGAAGAAACCCACACAGACACGGGGAAAATGTGCAAGCTCTACACAGACAGTCACCCAAGGTTGGAATTGAACCCAAGTCCCTGGTGCTGTGAGGCAGCAGTGCTAACCACTGAACCACTGTGTCGGCCTTCATCAGTCAAGGCATTGAGCATAGGAGTTGGGATGTTACGTTATAGTTGTACAAGTCATTGGTGAGGCTGTACTTGGAGTACTGTCTATAGTTGAGGTCATCCTGTTATTGGAAAGACATAGTTAAACTGGAAAGAATGCAAAGGAGATTTATGAGGCCAGAACTAGTAGGACTGAGTTATAGGGAGAGTTTGGACAGGATAGGCCATTATTCCTTGGAACGTAGGAGAGTAAGGCGTGAATTTATTGAGGTGCACAAAATCATGAGGGGCATAAATAGGATGAATGCAAATAGTCTTTGTCCAGGGAATTGAAAACTGGAGGGCATAGGTTTAAGGTGAGAGGGCAAAAATTGAAGGAGGACCTGAGGGACAACTTCTTCACACAGACAGTAGTGTGTATATGGAATGGGTTGCCTGAAAAAGTGGTTGAGGCAGGTACAATAGCAACATTTAAAGGACATTTGGATAGGCATATGGATGGAAAGGGTTTAGAGGGATATGGACCAAATGCGGGCAATCTGAACTAGCTGAGTGGGCGCCATGGTCAGCACAGACCAATTTGGGCCAAAGGATCTGTTTCCATGTTGTATGACTCTTTGATTCATGGTGTGCGGAATACATGACACTTCACAATCAGTAGATACTGCCATGTTCTCAAAGTTTGAAAGTTCATGTCTCATTCCCACTACTTATAAGGAACACACCTTCATAATCTGATTTTTGTGTTGTATTATAAAAGTTTTCCATCATGTACAATAACCTTTCCTCAGCTGTTCTATGTCAAGCCCTTCTCTCTTATAGTAAACAACGTAACCATGGAGCCACAAAGGTCTACAACACAGGAAAAAGGCTTTTGGTCCATACAGTCTATGGGTCAACAATAACATAACTAGTCTGATCCATTTTTCAGCACTTGATCTGTAGCCTTCATACATTGGCATTGCAAGTGCACATCAAAGTGCTTCTTAAGTTTTAAGAGAGTTTCTGCCTCCATCCCTCTTACAAGCATAAGTCTGAGATTCCTACCAACTTCAGTGAAAAACCTTTGCCCCTGACATCTCAAAAATTCCTGCTCCTTACTTTCCTGTTCCCTATCATTGATTCCATCCACCAAAAAGATAAGTTCCTCTCTTTATTTTTCAATCACATACCCTGTCTCCTACACCACCCAACCTTGGTCTCCTCTGCTCAAGGAAAACCCCAGGCTATTCAATCTCTCTTCATTACTGAAACACACTAGCACAGGCAACATCCTGATAAATCTCCTCTACATCCTCTCCAGTACAATCACACCCCTTCTGTAATGTGGATTCCAGACCTGAACATAATGCTCTCACTGTGACAGAAACAACATTTTGCAGAATTCGACCACAACCTCCCTGGCCTTAAACTCTCTGTGGGCTAATAAAGACAAGTATCTTGTATGCCTTTCTAGCAATTTTATCCAGCTGTCCCACTACTTTATAGCACTGGTAGAAATGCACATCAAGGTCCCACTGATCCTCAGTGCTTCCCAGGGTCCAACCATTCATTACATATTCCCTTGCCTTGCTTCTCCAGCCCATATTCATCATCTCTCACTTATCCATATTGAATTCTTTTTGCTATTTATCAGCCCATCTATAACAGACCATAAGGAATAAGAAGAAGATTAGGCTATTTGGTCCTTTGGGCATATTCCACCATTCAATAGGATCGTGGTTGATCTGACATTCCACACTTCCATTTTCCTGCCCTTGCCCTGTAACCCCTGATTCCATTTCTGATTGAAAACCTATCTCAGCCTTAAATGTACACAGGGATTCAGATCCCGCTGCTCTCTGCAACAGGGGTTCCAAAGACTCTCAACCCTCAGAATAAATTCCTCTTCATCTCAGTCTTAAATGAGTGCTCTTTTATTTTGAGATTATGCACTCTGGGTTCTAGACTGTTGCATAACGGGAAGGACTGCCTCAGCATTTACGTTGTCAAGCACCTTAAGAATCTGTTATGTTTAAATGAGATCACCTCTCATTCTTCTAAGCTACAATGAGTAGAGTCCCAACTTGTTTAGCTTTTGCTCTTAAGACAATCCCTCCATAGCGGGGATCATCCTAGCGAATCATCCGTCTCTGAACAGCCTCCAATGAAACAATATCTTTCCTTATATAAGGGAACCAAAACTGCTCACAGTACTCCAGATATGGTCTCATCAGCACCTTATACAGTTGCAGTAATAATTCTCTACTCTTATAGTCTAACCCCATTGAAATAAGGGCCAACCTTCCATCAGCCTTCCTGATTACTTGCTTCACTTGTGTGCTACCTTTGTGATTTGTTCGCAAGAACCCTCAAGTTCCCTTGTTTTGCAGCTTTCTGCAATGTTCTTTCCCACTTAAATAATATTGCTCTTTTGGTCTTCCTTCCAAAATTAACAACTTCACATTTTCCTACATTACATTTCATACTTTTGCCCACTCACTTAAGTGATCAATATCAGTGTAACCTGTTTGCGTACCTCTTGGAACTTTCTTCTCCACCTATTTTTGTGTCATCTGCAAACTTAACTACAGTGCACTTGCCTCCTCCCTCCAAGTAATTAGTATATATTATAAATGGTTGTGGTTCCAGCACTCATCCCTGTGGAACCCGACTGGTTACAAGTGGCCAAGCTGTGAAGAATTCCTTGCCTCCAATTGCTGTTTCCAGCCAGTTCTCTATACATATACATGACCTTTGACAATACGGGCTCTTATGACAAACTTCTGCAAGGTACCTTGTAGAACACTGAAAGTGCAAGTACGTCACTGGTTTCCCTCTATCCACTCTGGTTGAGACTGCCTCGAAAAACTCTAATAAATTAGCCAGATACAATTTTCCTATCACAAAGCCATACTGACTCTGCTTGATTAGATTAGAAACAAAAACAAATCATTGAAGGAACTCAGCAGGTCTGGTAGCATTTGCAAAGAAAAATCAGACTTAATGTTTCGGGTCTGGTGACCTTCCTCAAAACATTCTGATTTCTCTTCACAGGTGCTGCCAGATCTGCTGAGTTGTTCTAACAATTTGTTTTTGCTTCTGATTTATAGCATCCACAGTTCTTTTGGCTTGATTAGATTAGGATTTTCCAAATGTACTGCCATTACTTTCTTAATAGCTGATTCCAACATTTTTCCAACAATATATGTTAGGCTAACTGGCCTATAGTTACCTAGTTTTTGCCTTTTTCCCTTTCTGAACAGGGATGTCACTTGGCAGTTCTTTAATCCTCTGTTACATTTTCAGAGTCCAAGGACTTGGCAAAAATTACAGGCAATGCATCCACTACCTCTTTCAGGATACTCAGATGGACACCACCTGGGCCCACGGATTTATCTGTCGTTGGCCGCCTTAATTATGACTAATGCTACTTTGCTAGTGATGGTGATAGTACTGGTACTTAAGTCCTCCCCTGTATTCTTTAGAAGTAATGGAATGTTTGAAAAATTTTCCACTGTAAAGATTGATGGCAAATATCTGTTTAACACCTCTTCCCCTTAGGGCCCCTTAAAGATAAACAAGACCATCTTTGTGTGGAACCACAGGAGGTGGGAGAGATCTAAACAAATATTCCTCATCAGTATTTATCACAGGAAAAGATATGGAAGCTAGGGAACTCAGGAAAGTAAATAACGTTGTCTTGAAAACAGTTCATGTTACAAAAGGGAGGTGCTGGCAATCTTAAAACACAAAAGGTAGAGAAACCCTTGGGACCTGATCAAGTGCATCCCAGGACATTGTGCAAAGCTCAGGAAGAAATTGCGAAGACCCTAGCAGAGATAATTGTATCACTGACAGCCACAGGTGAGGTGCTGGAAGACTCGAGTGGCTAATGTTGTGCCATAATTTAAGAAAGGCTACAAGGAAAAGGCGAGGAATTACAGACTGGTGAACCTGACGTCAGTGGTGGCTAAGTTGTTGAAGAGGATTCCGAGAAAGAGGATCTACATGCTTTTGGAAAGGCAAGATCTGATTAGGTAGAGTTAGCGTGGTTTTTTGCATGGTAAATACGGTCTCACAAATTTGATTGATTGAAGAGGTGACCAAGACAACAGATGAAGGAAGCACAGCAGACATTGTCTACATTCACTTTAGCAAGGACTTTGACAAGATTCCACATGGTAGACTGGTTAAAGTTAGATCACATGGTTTCTAGGAAGAGCGCGCTAACTGTGTACAAAATTGGCTTGAAAGTAGGAGGCAGGGGGTGATGGTGGAGGGTTGTTGTTTAGACTGGAGGCCTGTGACCAGCAGTGTGATGCAAAGATCAATGCTGGATCCACTGTTGTTTGTCATGTATATAAACGATTTGGATGGAATACAGGACATATGGTTGGTAAGTTTGCAGATGACACCAAAACTGATGGTAGAGTGGACAGCGAAGAAGTTTATCCCAGAGAATAACAGGATCTTGATCAACTGTGCTACATTTTGGGAAGACAAACCAGGGCAGAACGTATAGAGTTAATGATGGGGTCCTGTGGAATGTCATCATGCAGGAAGACCGAGGGGGTGAAAGTGCATAGCTCCTTGAAAGTGGTGTCAGGTAGACAGGGTGATGAAGAGGGAGTTTGGCATGGTTGCCTTCATCGGTCAGGGCACTCAGTACTGGAGTGGAATGTTATTTTTTCTTGCAGCTGTACAAGACATTACTAAGGTCACATTTGGAGTACTGCACACAATTTTGGTGCCCTGATATGAGAAGGATATTATTAAACTAGAAAGTGTGCAAATTTATAAGGATGTTCCAGAGGCTGGAAAGTTTGAGTCATAAGGAGAGGCTGAATAGGCTGGGAATATTTCCCCCTGCAGCATAGGAGGCTGAGGTTCATAAAATCATGAGGAGAATAGATAAGGTCAATAGCCAAGGTCTTATCCCCATGGTAGGGGAGTCTCAAACACGAGGGCACAGGTTTAAGTGAGAGGACAAAGATTTAAAATGAGTGGTAAGGCAAAGTGTGCAAAGTCTGTAGACAGATATTGATTAAGTGAGTGTGCAAGGGTCTGGCAGATGCAGTATGATATTGGTAAACGTGACATCATCCATTTTGGTAGAAACAACAACAAAATGGACTATTATTTAAATGGCGAAAAGTTCCAGCACGCTGCTGTGCAGAGGGATCTCAGTGTCCTTGTGAATGAATCATAAAACTTTGGTTTGCAGGTGTAGCAGGTAATTAAGAAGGCAAAAGAAATACTGTCCTTCATTGTGAGAGTGGTGGACTTAAAAACAGGGGAGGTTACGCTGCAGCTGTACAGGGAGCTGGTGAGGCCACATGTGGAGTACCGCACAGAGTTTTGGTCTCCTTAATTGAGAAAGGATGTACTGGCACTGGAAGGAATACAGAGGAGGTTCACTAGGTTGATTCGGAATTGACAGAGTTGGCCTATGAGGAGATATTGAGTAGGTTAGCACAATGCCCATTGGGATTCAGAAGAATGAGGGGGAAAATCTTACTGAAACAAATTATGAAGGGATTATGATAGAAGCAGAAAGGTTGTCTTCACTGGCAGGCAAAGCTAGAACTAGGATGCACAGCCTCAAAATTGGGGAAGGCAGATTTAGGACAGAGTTGAGGAGGAACTTCTTCTCTCAAAGGTGAAATTTTCTGCCCAGTGAAGCAGTTGAATGTTTTTAAAGGCAAAGATAGATAGATTTTTGATCTGCAAAGGAATTAAGGGTTATGGTGAGCAGGCAGTAAGTGGAGCCGAGTCCATGAAAAGGTTAGTTATGATCTTATTGAAAGCCGGATCAGGCTTGATGGGCCAGATGATCTACTGCTACTCCAACTGCTTGTGTTGTTATGTAGAAGGGACCAGAGGGGCAACTTTTTCACACACAGGGTGGTGCGTATATGGAATAAGTGCCAGAGGAAGTGGTAGAGGTGGCTACAATTACAACATTTAAAAGACATTTGAACAGGTACATGGATAGGAAAGGTTTAGAGGAATATAGGCCAAACACAGGTAAATTGGAATACTTAAGTTTTGGAAACCTGGTCAGCATGGATGGGTTGAGCCAAAGAGCCTGTTTCTTCGCTGTGTGACTCTTTAACCTGTAATCTAAGGCTATCCTCTTCATTATTTACCACATAATCAGTTTTCGTATGAAGCTCACACTTACTGACCAGCTCTCCCATATTCAAGTCTAAATTGATTATTTACACTACAAACTGCAACGGCCTGACACTGATCCCTGCAGGTCTCCAATGAACACATGTATATTTAAATAATCCTATTAATCACGACCGCATTACTTTTACACTTCTGGAATTTGCCCATGTGTGCACCTCTGCTCTTCTATTTCTCTTGGACTGTTAGGGCACTTATGTGCACTCCCAGCAATACGATTGCAACATTTTAGTTTTTAAGTTCCACCCATATGGCTTCATATGAGGAGCCTTCTAACATGTTGTTCCTTCTCACTGCTCCACTCCATTCCCTATCAAAATTGTGACACAATTTCCCGTTTTACCTTCTTCCCTTAAGAGTCTACATCCTAGAATATTGAGCTGTCAATCCTGCCCCTCTCTCAACCATGCATCAGTGACAGCAATGGTCAGATCTGAAATCACCTTCAGATGTATGAAGCGTGACCTCAATCCTCTTCCAATTTCTTCTGACACTCCAGCAGTAATAGATGTTTTGTTTTAAAACAGCATGTGACACATTCACATTGGCTTTTGGTTTATATCTATCAATTCCTTCTAGATAGAAATTCAAGAGGAAAAAATCTCTGGAACAAAAAGTAGCTTAATAGCAACCATGTACCCACAGTCAACTTTTGAAAATCCCATCTGGTTCACTGATGTCCTTTAGGGAAAGGAAATTTTTAGTGCTAATCTGTTTTTGACGTAAAAGTGGTGAAAAGTACCAATTACCGTTTTAATCAGGTGTAGTGCATTTACATAATCTGCAACTACTTGACCGCATCACAATTTAATAAACCGGAAACTGAGCAACCTCCTTCCCAAACAGATGTTACCTCAAAATTGCGAGGTCGAAGTAGCTGCTATTGGGACAAACTGTCATGGCAAACAACTGATCTAAATTTTTCGTGCTAAACTGCTTTAGATGTAATAGTGCTGAAAAGTACCAAACTGCAGCTATTTGACTAATAATGTTTAGCAAGTCTAAAACAAAAGTCAAATCAACAGGTTTTTAAAACAATTATTAACAACTTGCCTTCAGGGCCCTTCTGCTTGCGTTCAACTTCTTTCCGGTACTCATCAAGTTCACGGTCTGTCAGTTTATTGAAGGGATTTGGGGCAGTGCTCACGATTACCCGTGGTTGATATTCCTTCTCGATGATTGCCTTTGATGCAGTCACCAACTCACCCTGAATAAACAGAACGAAATTACCATCAAATGATTCAGTGACCTACAGATTGGACATCAAGAAACTGATCAGATGACGTGACATACTGTTTGGCAGGTAATACATGGTCAATTTCATAACCTAGAAGAAATTTTTGGGTCATCAAGGCACTGTTTACAAACAACCATCATCTCAAAACAGATTCGGTAGTGTGGCTTTCAATGCAGCCAGAACATACTTGAAGACTACCTTTATCTGTTGAATTCATGTAAAATTATTCTAAAATGCACTTTGAAATACAGTCTACTCTGCTATCAGATATTAACTGGCCTACAAATCAATACTGAATCCTCTTATTTTCTGCTCTATCAGCAAGAAGCTGGTTTCAGGAACATTAATCTCCCAAATTCCATTTATCAAATGATATACTGCAACATAATTGAGCTAGATTAAAATAGAACTGCTGCTCTTTCAGAATTATCTACTTTTGCCAACCACCCTCTTACCTTTTGAATAAAAAGTGGCATGGACTCAGCAAAACTCCCTTGAAGAATTACTGAATTTAGAAATTCACCAATTGGGTAGTTGCAGGCAGTTTCATTGATTATCATTGCGCAAGAGCATAATTCTTTTCCTTTGAGCAAAATATGATTAGGGTTATCTATCTTTAATGAATATTCAAGGTGAGAACACATAGAATACAGGGAGTACCAGCCATTTGGATACAAAATTGGCTAGAAGGTAGGAGACAGAGGGTGGTGGTGGAAGGTTGCTTTTTGGACTAGAGGGCTGTGATCAGTGGTGTGCCACAGGGATCAGTGCTGGGTTCACTGCTTTTTGTTGTTTATATAAATGATCTGGATGTGAATACAGGAGATATGGTTAGTAAATTTGTACATGACACCAAAATTGATGGTGGATTGGATAGTGAAGGTGGTTACCACAGAGTACAATGGGACCTTGATCAGATACGCCAACGGGCCAGGGAATGACAGATGGGATTTAATCGAGGTAAATGCGAAGTGCTATATTTTGATAGGATAAATCAAGGCAGGACTTATACATTGAAACACAGAAGACAGGAGCAGGAGGCGGCCATTTGGTCCTTCGAGTCTGCTCTGCCATTCATCACAATCATGGCTAATCATCCAACCCAATAGCCTAATCCCACTTTTGCCCCATAACCTTTAATCCCATTTTCCCCAAGTGCTATATCCAGCCACATCTTGAACACATTCAATGTTTTGGCATCAACTACTTCCTGTGGTAATGAATCCACAGGCTCACCACTCTTTGGGTAAAGAAATGTCTCCTCGTCTCCATCCTAACTGGTCTACTCTGAATCCTCAGACTGTGACCCCTAGTTCTGGACACACCCACCATCGGAAACATCGTCACTGCATCTACCCTCTCTAGTCCTGTTAGAATTTTATAAGTCTCTATGTGATCACCTCTCGTTTGTCTGAACTCCAACAAAAACAATCCTAACCTAGGCAAACTCCTGTCAGACGTAGGTCCCATCATCCCCAGATTCAGCCTGGTAAGCCTTTGCTGCACTCCCTCGAAACCTACAGCATCATTACTCAGGAAAGGAGACCAAAACTGCACTAAAATATTTCAGATGTGTCCTCACCAATGCCCTTTATAATTGCAACAACACATCCCTGCTCCTGTGCTCAACATGGCTCGTAATGAAGGCCAACATACCATTTGCCTTTTTTACTGCCTGCTGCACCTGCATGCTTACCTTCAGCAACCGGTATACAAGGACAACCCAGGTCCCGCTGCACAGTCTACTCTCCCAATTTACAGCCAGTTAGTAATCTGCCTTCTTGTTTTTGATTCCACAGTGAATAACTTCATTTTTATCCAAATGATACTGCATCTGCCATTGATCTGCCCACTCACCCAATCTGTGCAGATCATGAAGGATATCTACATCCTTTTCATAGTTAACCCTCCCATCCAACTTGATATCATCTGCAAACTTTGAGATGCTATATTTTGTTCCCTCATCCAAATCATTAATAGTAAGATCCAGGGGAGTGTTGCTGAACAAAGGGACCTTGGAGTGCAGGTTCATAGTTCCTTGAAGGTGAAGTCACAGATAGACAAGGTAGTGAAGAAAAGGCGTTTGGTATGCTTGCCTTTATTATTCAGCGCATTGAGTAAAGGAGTTGGAAGGTCATGTTGCAGCTGTACAGAACATTGGTTAGAAAATTTTTGGAATACTGTGGTCAGTTCTGGTCTTCTTGCTAATAGCAAAAATGTCGTTAAGTATGAAAGGGTTCAGAAAAGACTTATAAAGAGGTTGCTAGGGTTGGAGGGTTTGAATTGGCTGGGGCTATCTTCCCTGGAGTGTCAGAGGCTAAGGGGTTACCTTTTAGAGGTTTATAAAATCATGCAACGCATGGATCGGGTTAATAGTCAAGGTCTTTTCCCTAGAGTACAGGAGACCAAAACTAGAGGGCATAGGTTTAAGGTGAGAGGTGAAAGGTTTAAAAAGAACTTAAGAGGCAACTTTTTCACAAACAGTGTGGTGCTTACAGGGAATGAACTGCTCAATGAAGTTGTGAAGGATGATACAATTACAACATTTAAAAGGCACCTGGATGGTCATATGAATAGCAAGTGTCTGGAGGGATATGGGCCAAATGCCGGCAAATGGGACTAGATTAATTGTGGATATCTGGTTAGCATGGACGAGTTGGGCCAAAGGGTCTGTTTCTGTGCAGTTTCCTATGTGATTCTATAAAACTCACAAGACTTATTTCAATATCATATCACTGTCTGTAAAATTCTTCCACATGATCCTATTCCCACCTCCACTAAACAGTGTCCTCCAGACTGACTGTAAAATTGCTTCAAAATCTCTCTTAAACCCTAAGATATTGGAGCACTAGAAGGCCATTTAGTCCACTGAGTCTGCTCCACCATGCAATGAGGTCATAGCTGACCTGATAATCCTCAACTCTACATTCCTGCCTTTTCCCCATAACACTATTCCCAAACAAAAATAGAAATTTCTGCAAAAGCTCAGCAGTTCTGGCATCTATGGAGAGAAATCAGAGTTAATATTATAAGTTGAGTTATCCTTCCTCAGAACAGTTCTATTCTCATTTATCTATGTCAGTCTTAAATTCCACAGATTCATATCCTTCAGAGGTGAAGTTTCCTCTTTGATTTAAATATGTGACCCCTTATTCTGAGATAATGCCCTCTGGTCCTAGACTCTCCCATCAGGGAAAACAACCTTTCTGCATCTACCCTGTCAAGTCTTTAGATTCCTAGTTCAGGATTCTCTTAATGGCTACATGCAGAATTCAGATGGCAATTAGGAAGGCGTTTGCAATGTTAGCATTTATTTCCAGAGGGGTAGAATACAACAGCAGTGATGCTGAGGCTGTATAAGGCTATGGTCATTCTGTATTTGGAATACTGTGAGCAGTTTCAGGCCTGTGCTTAAGAAGGGAAGTGTTGGCTTTTGAAGGGATTTAGAGGAGGGTGACAAGAATGGTGACAGACTTGAAAGGCTTGTCATACGAGGAGTTGTGTCTATATTGAAGGAGAAATATGGGGCTATGGGGGGGGGGGGGGGTGCGCAGCAGAAATGCAGAGAATTTTACAGATATGGAGAAGCCTCAATACAGTTTGGAAAAGATGTTACCACTAGTGAGAGAGACTAGGATCTGAGCCTCAGAGTGAAGGGTTGACCTTTTAGAACTGAGATTAGGAGGAATCTACTACAGGGTGGTGACGATCCAAAAGAACTTTCATTTATATATAGCACCTTCCATGATCACAACATATCCTGTGCTTTGTAGCCAATTAAATACATTTGAATGGTAGTCACTGCTGTATCATAGAAAATGCAGTACCCAATTTAAGTACAGCAAGTTCCTATGTAGTAATGACTAAATCATCTGTTTAGGAATTTTAATCGAAGGAGAGATACTGGCCAGAACATTAGGCATAACCCTCCATTATTCTCTGAAATAGTGCCACAAAATCTTATGTTCAGAGGACAGAAAGGTTCCGATTTAACTTTTTACCCAAAGGGCATGTAAGTAAACTGCAAAAGACTATCAGCCTCACTAGTTACTGGACACACTGCTTTCCAGCGAGACAATTTTGAAGAAAGTAATAACTTCACAAATCTAAACATTACTACTGAATCAAGTTGACTTAATTGGAAGTCAGTTGTTTCAACCTGCTGTCAAACTAACATAGAAAGCCTTGAATTGACAAGATCAATGGCGTAACTAACTAAATAAATGGGTATTTTTCAGTTCTTCACTCATTCAAATTAACAAGGCTAAGCAGCAGCTAACAGTTAGAAACCAGATAAAACTCAACGCAATAAAGCACAGAAGGAGCTGGTTAACTCAGTTAGCTTGATATTTAGCTTGTGGTTCAAAATTACGCACAAAGGAGTGTGGATTTGATTTCAGTTCCCACTGAGGTAGACTTAAGGACCTGCCTTCTCATCCTGCTCCTTAGAGTGGAAGATAAGACCAAATAAGCATTGACAAAGTTGCTAAGAAAGTGGGTCAGGGAGAAGTATCAGAAGATGAGTCAAGGACCTGACTTCAGGCAGAGCACAGATGATGACATGAATTAAGTCACTAAAATAGCAAACAGATTTGAACTTCTTAATTATTTCAAACTCTGTGATTGCCATCAGATAATTAAATCCTTAAATAATCTGGATATTATGTAAACATGCAAGTCAACGGAAGAAATTTAACTAATAATTGGACATATTGCTTGCCATCAAGGCAATTGCTAACTCTGGAATTTACTCTCCACACACATTAATTTACAGACAACACAGTGTTTAATTTTTTTGCAAGTACAGAAAGGCAAATTAAAATTTTTATTCTTAATAAAAATGTCTAAGGGTCATTCAGACATACCATGCCAATTAAAGCAAAATACACAAATACAATTTAGAAAAGTAAATTTTATTTCAGGTTATCAAACTAGAACCTTCATTAAAATACATACAACAAAATAAGCAAGAATATCATTGCTAAGCCAATTCAAGAACATGAAAGCATGCAACCATCAATATTAGACTGTGTATTGAACTTTGCCACCAAGTACCAAAACATCAAATTTATTATTGTCAATTGTTTCAAATATTATACATCACGTCAACAGTATTAACAAGATCTAGGAGCAGGAATAGACAATTCAGCCCATCAAGCCTACAGCACTATTTAATAGGATCACGGCTGATCTCATCATGGCCTCAACTCCACTTTCCTGCTTGCTCTTCATAGCCCTTTGAGCCATTATGAATGATAATATTTAAACAAAAATCTCCTCAAATTTACTCAATTTCAACTTCCATCACACTCTGGAGTAATGAATTCCACATGTACATGACCCTTTTGCTTTAAATCTTCCAGCACTTATCCTAAAATTACAGCCTCTTGTTTTAGATTGCCCCACGAGGAAACATCCTCTCTACATCTAATTTGTCAATCCCATTTATTAGCTTATGCATGTCAATAAGATCTCCTCCCATTCAAGTAAATTCCATAGAGTACAAGCCTGAACTGCTCCATCTCATTTCATAAGACAAACTCATCTCTGAAAACAATCTAATAAATCTTCTCTGAAACACCTCCAATACAACTACATCCTTCCTCAAACATGGGGACCAAAACTGTAAGCAATGCTCCAGGTTTTAGACTCACTAATGTCTTATACAGTTTTAGCAACACTTCTCTACTTTTATTCTGTACTCTTTTAGCAATAAAACAGCAAAATTCCATTTGGCTTCCTTATTCCTTGCTGCACCTGCACGCAGGTTTCTGTGATTCATGCACAACTGCCAAAGACAAGCATCCCATATGGGGAGGCAATGGTCTAGTGGTATTATCACTGGACTGTTAATCCAGAAACCCAGATAATGTTCTGGAAACCGGGGATCGAATCTCGCCACAGCAGATGGTAGAATTTGAATTCAATAAATATCTGGAATTAAGAATCTAATGATGACCGTGAATCCGTTGCCAATTGTCCAGAAAAACGCATCCGGTTCACCAATGTCTTTTAGAGAAGGCAACTGAGATCCTTACCTTGTCTGGTCTACATGTGACTCCAAACCCACAGTAATATGGTTGACTTTTAACTGTGGAATGGGCAATAACTGCTGCCTACCAGCAATGCCCTCATCCTGTCAATGAATAAAGGAAAAAAATGCCTACTTACAGGTGGCACAGTGGCAGAGTGATTAGCACTGCTGCCTCACAGCACCAGGGACCTGGGTTCGATTCCAGCCTCGGGCGACTGTCTGTGTGGAGTTCGCACATTCTCCCTGTGTCTGTCTGGGTTTCCTCTGGCTGCTCCGGTTTCCTCCCACAGTCCAAAGATATGCAGGGTAGGTGGAATGGCCATGCAAAATTGCCCATAGTATTCAGGGAGGTGTAGATTAGGTGGGTCATGGGGGCTGGGTCTGGGTAGGATGTTCTGAGGTTCGGTGTGGACTTGTTGGTCTGAAGAGCCTGTTTCCACACTGTGGGGATTCTAAGTCTAGTGTCCCTATCAACCTCTCATGCCACCTCCTGGAATATGTGGACAAGCATCCCAAGATCCTTGTGTTCTTCTGAACTTCTTAGTATTCTGCCATTCGTTGAGTACTCCCCTATCTTGCTCCCCCTTCCAAAGAGCCTGTCACCTCACATTTGTCAGGGTTTAATTCCATCTGACCAATCTGTTTATATCCTCCTGTAATCTAACACCTTCTTCCTCACAGTCAACCACCCAGCCAACCTTTGTATCATCCATAAGCTTACTTAGCACCTCCCTCACATTCTCATCTACATCTTTTATGTAGATAATAAACAATTTGAGACTCAAAAGTAATCCCTATGGAATGCCACTGCATGCCAGGCTGTAGTCACGTTTACAACCTTCTACCAGCATCCTCTGCCTCCTGTCACTAAACCAATTATAGGGTATGTGAAAAATGTTTCAATCCAAAAGAAAATGACAAGATTGATTGAGATAGCAAGAACTGCAGATGCTGGAACCAGAGATTACAAAGTGTGGAGCTAGAGGAACACAGCAAGCCAGGCAGCATCAGGGGAACAGAAAAGCTGACGTTTCAGGTCGGGACCCTTTCTCAGAAAAATGATTGATTATTTGTTTCCAATGCATTTTTTTTTGCAGATAGAATGCATGCTTACATAAAATATGGGATCCATATTATAGGAGGAATGAGATTGCATTGGAGAAGGTGCAGAGGAAATTTTCCAGGATTTTGCCTGGGTTGGAGAGTTAATTATAAGAAAGATCAGATGGAGGGTTCTGTTTTCATTAGAGCAGAGAAGCCCGAGTGTTGGGACATGATTAAGATATATGTTATAGGGAAGACCGGGAGAAACACTTCCACTTGATGGAAGGATTAATGACCAAGGGCATAAATGTAATGCAAGGGGTAGGAGGGTGGTAGAAATAGAGGCAGAAACCCTCATAACATTTAAAAGTATTTAGATGTATACTTGTGGTGCGAAGGTATCATCATCACCATCAGCAATCCCTTACAGGTGAGGATGATGATGAGGATGAGGATGAGCCTGCAGGTGGCTGTAGAGACTGATACAGTTACCGCAGGCTCTGTTACACTTGGGGCAGGTAGTGATCAAGGGAAGGGGTGGGTGAGGTGTTGGTGCTCTTTTTGCTGTTTTTGCTTGGTGTCTGCTTTTCCAGATGGCACGTTTCGAGGTGCTTGACACCTCCCAAGATGCTCCTCCTCCACTTTGGACAGTCTTGGGCCAGGATTCCCAGGTGGGAATGTCACACTTCACCAATGAGACCTTGAGGGTATCAGTGAAGTGCTTCCTTTGTCCGCCTGGGCTCACCAGCCATTTCAAAGCTGGGAATGCAGCACCTGCTTGTGGAATCTCATGTTGGTCATACGGACAACATGCCCAGCCCATGTGTAGGCAAGCAAGCGTGGCCAATGCCTCGATGGTGACGATGTCAGCCTGGTAGAGGACGCTGGTGTTGGTGCATCTTTCGTCCCAGCAGATTCGCAGGATCTTGCGTAGAGGCAGCACTGTTGGTACTACTCTAGTGCCTCAAGGTGTCTCCTGTAAACAGTCCATGTCTTGGACCATAGAGAAGGTCTGGAACCAGCAAAGCTCTGTAAACCAGCTCTTGAGTGTCAGATATGATGTTGTTGTTCTTGTACATTTATTTCCTCAAGGCGGCTGAAGGTTGCGTTAGCACACTGGAGGCAATGTCGGATCTCTTCTTCAATAGCCGCTTTAGTCAACAGGACACTTCCGAGGTGATGGAGCAGACTCATTGAACCAAAGAGTCTTTTTCTGTGCTGTAGACCTTATGATTCAATTGCTTGCAGTATCTGTCTGATTTAATTGGCTGGTGTGTAAGAACACCCAGATCTCTTGTACATCCACCTTTTACAATGTATTTCCACTAAATAATACTGTCTTTCTGCTTTTCACATCAAAGTGTATAACTTCAAATTTATCCAAGCTATACTTTATCTGCCATGTGTTTTTGTCCACACACTCAACTTATCTAGATTGCCTTGAAGTCTCCTGACATTCCCTTCACAACTCACAATCCCACCTAATTTTGCATCATCAGAAAATATAGAATGTTTTGTTTGATTCCCTCATAAGTCATTTATATAGATTGTGAATAGCTGCAGCCCCAAGCACTGATATCGGCAATACTCCACTGATCACCATTCAGCCAGCCAGAATGAAGACCCATTTATTCCTGATTCCTGTCTGTCAATCAATTCTCAATCCACACAAGTACATTACCTGCAGTCCTGTGTGTTTTAAATTTGACCACCAGCCTCTTGTGTGGGACTTATGAAAAACTTCTTGAAAGCCAAACATACCGCTACTGGTTCTCTCTTATCGATTCTACAAGTTGCTTTAAAAGGCATTAGTGAACTAGACGATCATGGTCACGATCACTGAAAGTGGCTTTTATTTCCTGATTTGACTGAACTCAACTGGAGTGGGATAACAATGGGTTAATATCAGGAACATAAATCTGCAATCTAACTGCTGTAGCACATCTTTCAATAATCTAACTTCCAAAGCCACAAGTCTATGAATTGGATCTTTTTTGTTTACAAATAGTTCCTGTTAGTACAATTTCTAGGACTTCTGTTTTTTTCTATATATGTTCTGTATATATGGAAGTCTGATAAACATTTATAAAATAATGATTTCAGGAATCACACAATTCACTGCCTAACTTTATTCTACAATAAAATTATAAGATATCTAATTCAACATTTCATTTTAACACCAGGAAGTAGACTGTAAAAACAGCCTTATAAATAAACCAAAAGAACTGCGGATGCTGTAAATCAGGAACAAAAACAAAGTTGCTGGAAAAGCTCAGCAGATCTGGCAGCATCTGTGGAGGAGAAAACAGAGTTAACATTTTGGGCTCGGTGACCCTTCCTCAGAATGGAGTTCTGAGTTCCTCAAGGCGGCTGAAGGTTGCGCTAGCACATTGGAGGTGACGCTAGATCTCTTCTTCAATAGCTGCTTTAGTCAACAGAAAACATTAGCTCTGTTTTCTCCTCCACAGATGCTGCCAGACCTGTTGAGCTTTTTCAGCAACTTTGTTTTTCAGCCTTATGAATACTTGAACTTTAGCTTGGTTCTTCAGTACCTTTCTGCATTATTATTATGGATTTTAGTAAGCCAGAGTTAATAGAAACTAAATCTAGATTTTAAAAAAACAAGCATTTTAGAGCAGAGCAGAGATATTGGGTTCGAAAAAGTGATAACAGGTGCAGCGTTCAACAAAACAGGTCAGTAAGTACCTTTCTAACAGGGTTAGCAGGATTTAAGGCTTGCTTTGAGAGTTCGAGACCATCAATAAACTCCGTACAGTCTGAGAGAGGTGCATCCTGCAACAGTAAATTGAGTAAACAGTGCAAACCATACCCTCCCTTAAAAGGCTGGATAACTAAAATCCGTTACGTTATTAAGTCACTTTCATGCAACTTAAGTATTCCAGTAGCAGGATGGCTAGGAGAGCATGGCATGCAGGCTATAAACCCAACTCTAATGATGAGCACACAGAAAGCTTTCAACCAGTCAAACTTTCATGATCTCATATACCATTAATGTGTTATAAAAACTTCAAGAGTTTTAAAGAAAGATAGCTAATCCTGTACTTGGTATGTGCTATGAAGAAAATTTCTGTGTCTTTTGGGGCGTCTGACGTTAATTATTGAAATTGAAGACCCAGTTTATTGGCACTCAAAATCAAAAGAAACTTGTTCCATTTGTTACTCATCTCAGGTAGACCCAAGTAAAGTTTGAATCATGTCAAATACATTAAGCACTACATGAATTAAATAAAACAGTCAAGCTATTATCAGGCTATTATAAGCAAGTTGTAAAGACCTAATGCAGTTTTGATGTAAGAATTTATGCAATAGATGTCCAGGAAAGCTTTGCAGTTTACTTATTCCTTTTTCAGATGCTTTGCCATTTTGAATGGCAAAACCATTCTTTTACATTATGACCATGCATCACAGGCCCAAGAACTTAAGCTCCAAACTGTACTTCAACCAATTAAATGGCACCAGACAAATGAGGTTTTGAAAGCCTGACTAGTGTACTCAGCATGCTTACAATTGTGTAACAGCATAATGTCTAGAAGTACGTAAGACATGCAAAGATGGCTACATTCAGCAATGGTTGGCAGGAGCTCTGATTAGCATGCTATTGCTCAACTGTCAATATTGTTTTTGTGCTGCCATATCTGCATTCTTGTTTGAATATTTTGCCATTTAGACAACAGAATATCACTAGTACTTACCTCCCACATAGATAAATTCTGCCATTTGAAGAAGTGTTTGCAAAATGTTAGCGAAATTAGTGACAGATAGACAACCTAGACGACAAGTAGCGCAAAATATTTTCTTCTCTGTAACAATGTGTTCTCACCTGAGCAAAGGATCTATCGAGTACAACACCACATAATAACTGAGATTGAGGACCCGCAGTCTTTATATCCTGAAGATTTTGTTCTCGAATCTAAGGGGAAAAAAAGAAGGAAAAATCATTATTTTTCCCTTTATAAATATGAACCAAAATTTATATACTCATCACATTCTGGGCAACACATTACATAACATTTGTCATTTTGATTTGGTTTAATAAGAGGTACAATTTTACACTCAGTAGGTCTTTTCATGAGAAGAGTGGACCATTAACAGTTGGAAGTGGTTCATAATTAATCATAGGAATTGAAATGTAAGGAAAAATACATTTTTAAAACTATAAAAAGCCCAACATCATTTCATAATTTCATACACATTACTTATTTTTCTACTATAACTCTTCTACAGGGTGTTATTCTGAACTGGAAGAATACACGTGCTTGCAGATATTCAGTAGGTTTAAAAATGGAGGAATAGGAGCTAGTCAATTGGCTCCTTGAATCTGTTTCACTATTCAGTTAGGTCATGGCTGACATGTACATCAACCCCATTTACTTGCCATTACTCTATACATCTCAACATCTGTAAAATGTAAAACTGGAATAGATTTTTAAAAAGGAGTCCACTCCCAAGCCACTAGCATTTTTGGCTTCAAGACAAAGGAGTGCATCCTGATTTCATTATTAAATGACTTGATTCCAATTTCAATATTATGCCTTCTTGTTCTGCACTCATGCAGCATAATATTTTGGTTTTTCATTGGATCAAGAAGTTCTAGCGATGCTATGCCCAAAGGTCCAAGCAGAGAAGTCCACAGTTTACAGCTTGAATCGTGGAAGGGATGGCTATCAATGGTGGAATAATTAATAACTGAAGATGCCTGAGCGGACAATCAGATGAGTACAGATGTCCAGCATATTTGTGGCAGCAAATTAAAATCACAAAAATTGAGAGGGACGAGTTATGGGCAACTCTGAACAAAAAACAATTTAAAAAATAATGGTAGAGTTGAAATTGGTGGAAGTAAGGGTACAGAAAACAGAGTTTTGGAGGGTTCAAGTTTATGAACAATTGAAAGACAAACACTGGCTAGAAGTACATTGGAAAATATTAAACTTCAAACTAACAAATTGATGGGGACGATTTCGACCGTAGATGACACTGAAGCACAGTACAACATATATGTTGTGTTATATGGAAACCGTGGGTTCCAAAGTGGAACTCACGTTTCAGAACTTTATACAGCTTTAAGCTTGATTTGTCTATTAAAGGGACAAAGTTTTAGCCTCATTTTTGAGTTCTGCGTATGGTATCCGGTTGTCTGAAAATTTCTTTTCATACATTTAAATGAGGCATTTAAAAGCCTCACTTTGAAGGAAATGGTTCAATACCTGAGATGAGATGTGATGCAGAATAACATTAGTAGCATATGGCACAGCATGTAGATTTTCTAATTTTTGAGGGGGCTGGGAGCACACAAGTTAAATTCTTCAAGCCTTGTGTAACTGCCTATCCACCTAAACATTCCTGGGTTCAAACCAATAAAATATAATAAACAACTCAAATAACTGTATTACATTTTGAACCACTGCCTTTAAATTGTTTGGGCTTTTCAATTCAAAATAGATAAACAGGCACCCACAAGACACAAAAGAAAACAGAACAGTACAGTCTAAAAGGTGCAGTCCAGTAGAGTTTGTAAAAGGAATGCAACAGCCAATCATGATAATTATGGATTTAACATCAATATAAAAACTAACTTGTACAAAATATTATTTATACAAAAGGTAGAGCAGTGAGAGCTACAATAAAGTTTATAAATGCAAATCTTTAGGTTCTATATTTCATGACCACATGTCATTTCAAAACACTGATTGGATTCATGATTCATGGAAGTCTTGTGAAGAGTATCACTCTGTAATATAGAAAATGTGGCAATCAATTTGCAAATAACAGGCTCACCTGAAGAGCAACATGCTAATGACTAGATAATCTGTTTCAGTGAAAACATGCAGAATTGTATGGAAGTTTAGGAAGGAGCTTTGGAACATTATTAGGCAGGAAGGTTTGCCCATCTTAGAGTGGAGTGGAGCCAAGACTGCTATGGGACAGAGGGGTGAGTGCTAAGGCTTATGTGGGGAGGAAGAAAAGGAATATTATCTTCTGCGGCAGTCCCCAAATGAACAAGCAGCACCTTCTGGAGACAGTATCCTTTTCTTTCAACTTTAAAAATTAGTCATTTAGAAAACAAGGTCTGAATATGCTCCCGCCATCTGCCCCATCAACTGTTTTACAACATGGGCAGGGCAATGATGCTCAACTGACCCATAATTACTTATTTACATATGCTGGGTAGGGTGCTGACATTGGCAGTGTTTCTGCTTATTATCTCTGTATTATGGAGCACAGTTTAGTGGTGAGTGGGGTGGGGCAGTGTAGGCACCAGCTTTTTTTTTGAAAAGCATACCCTCTTGCTGAAAATACACCAACAAGAACATGTAAAATCAAACCTACTGATTGGTCGATAAATATTAACAGCACACTGAGGATAGCTCTTATTCACAACAGTGCAATAGCCTCTTTCGTCTGAGGTGAAAAGAGGGACTTGGCTCAACATCACGTCCGAAAGAAGGTACCTGACAGCTTAGCAAATGATTATCAAGCCTCTGGAATTAAGCTCAGAAACCTCTGAACCAGAAGCAAATGCTACTTGACCGAGCCATGATATAAAGGGTTGGAATAGCTTGGAAAGAATTTTAAAAACTAACTCTCTCCAGTATAACAATAGTTGAAGAGAATTTAATAGAGGCACTTACAATTACAAAAATCTTTTCAGTAGATAATTAAAATGATGTCTATTAATGTTTGAACCCATAGGAGCATTCAAACACTGACTCAGTATTGTAACATGTAGTGAAGTTAGAAGAAATGAAATATGGGAACATGGAATAATTTACAATAAGGTAGTGACACAGCAAATTGAATAAGTATTTACAAAGGACACAAGGAAATGACAGGAAAAAGATATTCTGAATAGCGGAAGCTCTCCTAATGTGGAGCTAATATACAGGACAAACTAGAAACTGTTCAACCTGTGGCATCTTCAGTCCAGAATTAACACTCTCCTTCTGTCATAAGCTGCAGAACTGAAAGCGCCAAGTGTTCTGAGCTTCTCCAAAAAGGCCAGATGATGCTTCCAAATGGGCACACTCAGAGCTGATCTCCAAACTATGGCCGATGTATTCATAAAACAAAATCAGAAATATCCAGAAGACGACAGGTCTTTACCAGCCTGTCCACACCACTAAAGTGCAATGTGTTACCGGCTCCCCGTATGAGTGGGAAACATAGATACAGCAAACAGTTCAGATCTGTTGAGAAGTATCATCAGTGATGCCTGCCCCGATTGAGGCATAGAAAACAGAACCAGGAATTGGAAAAAGTATTTGTAGAAAATATTCAAAAGATAATGTACAAAATGCAAAAGTATTCAAAATTGCCACTGACAAATGGGAACGTTCAGCCAGATGTCACTCAAACTGAAGACGCCAGTGTTTTGAGCTTCTCCAAGTAGGCTAGATTGAAGACAAGTCCAAACAAAAGACAGAGTGTACGAAAACTCAAATATTCCACCTGCCATATTTAGAGAACACCATTTGCCCCACCTGTGACAGGGTTAGTGGTTTTGGTATTGGTATTGGATGACTTAGGCACCTCACAACCCAGAACATTCAAGTATAAGAAAGTAATCATTGATCCCAAGGAGAGAGGGGGGAGGAGGGAAGAATGAGGCGGTTGTTGGGAAGGGGAGGGAGATGGAGAGAAGGTGGGGGTGTAAACAGTAAGGAGTATAGAGGTGATAGTATATAATAATGAGAAATTGAGATCATTCTCTGCATCAAAAAAAAAGGCAGTCTAGTTAGCTGTGTTTTCTGCCCAATGTCAGAGATCAGGGTGGAAATGAACCTGCAATGGGAGGATCCAGTGGTCATGGTCCCTACAGGTACCAATGACATAGAAGGTCATTCTATGAAAGGTCTAGAATGTGGTTCTGCAGAGAATTTCAAGGGGGTTGGAGTATAAGAGAAGTCTTACTGCAACTGTCAAGCTACTGGTGAGACCACACTGATATACTGTGAGCAGCTTTGGTCCTCCTATTTAGGGAAGGATATCATTTCATTGGAGGCAGTTCAGAGAAGGTTCATTGGGATGATCCCCAGTTTGGAGGGATCGTCTTATGAACAAAGACTAAACAGGTTGGAACTCTACCTACTGTAGTTTAGAAGAATGAGAGGTAATCTCATTGAAACATAACAGACTCTTAATAGGCTTGACAAAAAGAACTTGCCTTGCGCATTTCCTTTTAACTTTTGTCTTTTTATCTTAAACCTATGCTTCCTAGTGTTTGACATTACCACCCTGGGAAAAAGACTCTGACTAACCACACTATCCATGCATCTCAATTTTATCTACTTTCATCAGGTAACCCTTCAGCCTCCGAAGCTCTAGCAAAAATAATCCAATTTTATCCAACCTCTCCTTATAACTAATAAACTCCAATCTAGGCAACATCCCGATAAACCATTTTTGCACTGTCTCCAAAGCCTTCACATCCATCCTATAGTATGGCAAACAGAAGTGCACACATTACTCTAAATTTGGCCTAAATAGAGTTTTACATAACTATGGAATGACTTGCCAACTTTTACTCTCGATGCCCTGACTAATGTAGACCTGTTGCCTTTTTTACCACCTTATCCTCAGGGTAACGTCCTCCTCCCATCCACCTTCAGCTGCTTCGTCAATGACCTCCTCTCCGCCATAAGGTCAGAAGAGGAGATGTTCACCGATGATTGCACAATGTTCAGCACCATTCATGACTCCTCAGATATTGAAGCAGTCCATGTTCAAATGCAACAAGATCTGGACAATATTCAGGCTTGGGCTGACAAGTGGCAAGTAACATTCGTGCTGCACAAATACCAGGTTATGACCATCATGAATAAGAGACAATCTAACCACCGCCCTGTGATATTCAACCATGTTACCATCACTGAATCCCCCACTATCAATATCCTGGGGGTCAGCATTGACCAGAAATTCAACTGCATTCACCACATAAACACAATGGCTACAAGAGCAGGTCAGAAGCTAGGAATACTGTGGTGAGTAACTCTTTTCCTGACTCCTCAAAGCCTGTCTGCCATCTACAAGGCACAAGTAAGGATTGTGATGGAATACTCTCCACTTGCCTAGATGAGTGCAGCTGCCTAACTTTGCATGACCATCAAATATATGACTTTCTCTGTCACTATCCAAGTAGTGAATAAATAATGTGAATAACTAAGGCCTTAACACAGATCCTTGTGGGATACCACTGGTCACATCCTGCAAATTTGAGTACCTAGCCCTTATAGAAACACAGAAGATAGCACTAGGAGGAGGAGGCCATCCAGCCCTTTGAGCCTGCTCTGCCATCCTTCACGATCATTGCTGATCATCCAACTCAATAGCCTAATCCTGCTTTCTCCCCTTAATCTTCGATCATATTCGCCCCAAATTCAGTATCTAGTCGCCTCTGGAATACATTCAATGTGTTGGCATCAACCCCTTCCTGTGTTAATGAATTCCACAGGCTCACCACTCTGGGTGAAGAAATTTCTCCTTGTCTCCGTCCTAAATCGTCTACCCGAATCCTCGTATCACTACTTGTTACTTGCCATTAATCAAATTCCCAGCATTGTCTATAAATTGCCGCCAATTCCATGAGCTTTTACCTTAGTTAACAGTCTCTTGTTTGAGGCTTTATCATATGCCTTCTGAAACATTTATAGATCGCCCCCTGTCCACTATTTTAGTCACTTCATTCAAAAAATTAAATGAAGTTTGTCAGGCATGACCTATCGGTCATGAATCCATGTTGATTGTCCTTGATTACCTGAAAATTTGAGGTGTTTAGTCTCCTCATCCTTGATTATAAACTCTAACAAATTCCTAAGCACAGATGTTAGGCTAACTAGTCTGTAATTCCTGGTTTAACAAAGTGTGGAGCTGGAAGAACACAGCAGGCCAAGCAGCATCTTAGGAGCACAAATGCTGATGTTTCGGGCCTAGACCCTTCATCAGAAAAGGGGGATGGGGAGAGGATTCTGAAATAAATAGGGAGAGAGGGGGAGGCGGACCGAAAATGGGTACAGGAGAAGATAGGTGGAGACGAGAGTATGGGTGGGGAGGTAGAGAGGGGATAGGTCAGCCCGGGGAGGACGGACAGGTCAAGGGGTCAGGATGATGTTAGTAGGTCGGAAATGGAGGTGCGGCTTGAGGTGGGAGGAGGGGATAGGTGAGAGGAAGAATAGGTTAGGGAGGTAGGGGCGAGCTGGGCTGGTTTTGGGATGTCATAATGATGCCACCCGTAGGTAGCAGGAACAGCAACTCATATTCCGCTTAGGAACCCTGCAGCCCAATGGTATCAATGTGGATTTCACAAGCTTCAAAATCTCACCTCCCCCCAGTGCATCTCAAGACCAGCCCAGCTTGTCCACGCCTGCCTAACCTGTTCTTCCTCTCACCTATCTCCTCCTCTCACCTCAAGCCACATCTCCATTTCCCACCCATTAACCTCATCCCGACCCCTTGACCTGTCCGTCCTCCCCGGACTGACCTATCCCCTCCCTACCTCCCCACCCATACTCTCCTCTCCACCTATCTTCTCCTCTATCTGTCTTCAGTCTGCCTTCCCCTCTCTCCCTATTTATTTCAGAATCCTCTCCCCATCCCCCTTTTCTGATGATGGTCTATGCCCGAAACGTCAGCTTTTGTGCTCCTAAGATGCTCTGGATGTGAGTTTGCTCGCTGAGCTGGAAGGTTAGTTTTCAGACGTTTCGTCACCATTCTAGGTAACATCATCAGTGAGCCTCTGACGAAGTGCCTGTGTTATGTCCCGCTTTCTATTTATCTGGTTAGGTTTCCTTGGGTTGGTGATGTCATTTCCTGTTCTTTTTCTCAGGGGATGGTAGATTGGCTCCAAATCAATGTGTTTGTTGATGGACTTCCGGTTGGAATGCCATGCTTCTAGGAATTCTCGTGCATGTCTCTGTTTGGCTTGTACTAGGATGGATGTGTTGTCCCAATCAAAGTGGTGTCCTTCCTTATCTGTATGTAAGGATACGAGTGATAGTGGGTCATGTCGTTTTGTGGCTAGTTGATGTTCATGTATCCTGGTGGCTAGCTTTCTGCCAGTTTGTCCAATGTAGTGTTTGTCACAGTTATTGCAAGGTATTTTGTAGATGACGTTTGTTTTGTTTGTTGTCTGTATAGGGTCTTTTAAGTTCATTAGCTGCTGTTTTAATGTGTTGGTGGGTTTGTGGGCTACCCTGATGCCAAGAGGTCCGAGTAGTCTGGCAATCATTTCGGAAATGTCTTTGATGTAGAGGAGAGTGGTTATGGTTTCTGAGCCCGTTTTGTCTGTTTGTTCAAAAAGAATGGGTACCCTATGAACACAGTCCGCCGAATTCTCAGCAACAAACCCAAACAAACATCTACATCTACAAAATACCTTGCAAGAACTGTGACAAACGCTACATTGGACAAACTGGCAGAAAGCTAGCCACCAGGATACATGAACATCAACTAGCCGCAAAACGACATGACCCACTATCACTCGTATCCTTACATACAGTTAAGGAAGGACACCACTTTGATTGGGACAACACATCCATCCTAGGACAAGCCAAACAGAGACATGCACGAGAATTCCTAGAAGCATGGCATTCCAACCGGAAGTCCATCAACAAACACATTGGCTCCAAATCAATCTACCATCCCCTGAGAAAAAGAACAGGAAATAACATCACCAACCCAAGGAAACCTAACCAGATAAATAGAAAGCGGGACATAACACCAGCGCCTCGTCGGAGGCTCGCTGATGAAGTTACCTAGAATGGTGACGGAACGTCTGAAAACTAACCTTCCAGCTCAGCGAGCAAACTCACATCCAGAACCTTAACCTGAGCTACAAATCTTCTCAAAACTCGCTCCTAAGATGCTGCTTGGCCTGCTGTGTTCATCCAGCTCCACACTTTGTTATGTTGGATTCTCCAGCATCTGCAGTTCCCATTATGTCTGATGTAATTCCTGGTTTTCTCTTTTGCCCTTCAATTTGTTAGTCCAGAGGGACGACGCCCTAATCTTAAGAAACTCAAAGATATTAGGGCATCTATAATGTGTTCCTTACTTCCTTGACAACAAAGCAACTGATCCAGCATCAACTGCTGTTTGTGGAAGAATGTTCCAAACCTCTACCACTCTATGTCGAAGTGCTCCAACATTTCTTCTCAACAGTCCACCTGATTTTTTTTATTATTCATTCACAGGAAGAGGTCATCGCTGGCTAGGCCAGCATTTAGTGCCCATCCCTTATTGTCCAAAAGGCAGTTAGGAGACAACTAAATTCAGGTCACTGAATGTGGCAACACAGGTGGAAAAGGTAGTCAACAAGGCATACAGCATGCTTGCCTTCAACTGGCCAGGGCATTAATTTTAAAAGTTGGCAGGCAATGTTGCAGCTTTACATAACCTTAGTTTGGCCACATTTGGAATAGTGTGTTCAACTCTGGCAGCCACACTACCAGAAGGATATGGTGGCTTTGGCTCAGAGAGAAAAGATTTACCAGGATGTTGCCTGGTATGGATCCTGGTATAGAGGGCATTAGCTAAGAGGAGAGGTTGGAGAAACTTGGGTTGTTCTCACTGGAATGACGGAGGTTGAAGGGTGACCTGATAGAGGTCTACAAGACTATGAAGGGCATGGACAGACTGGACAGTCAGAAGCTTTTTTCCAGGGTGGAAGAATCAGTTACCCAGGGGTCATGGGTTTAAGGTGTGAGGGGGAAGGCTTAAAGGTGATGTAAGAGGCAAGTTTTTTTCACAGAGGGTGGTGGGTGCCTGGAACTCAAAGGGAGGTAGTGGAAGTAGATTCTATGATGCCTTTTAAAGGGTATCTTGACAAATATATGAATAGGATGGGAATAGAGGGATACGGTCACTGGAAGGGTAGGGGGTTTTAGTTGTAACAGGCAGCATGTTGGTGCAGGCTTGGAGGGCTGAAGGTCCTGTTCCTGTACTGTAATTTTCTTTGTTCTTTGTTCTTATTTCTAAATTGCTGTGGGTCTGCAGTCACATAGTCTAGATCAAGCAAGGACAGCAGCTTTCTTCCCTCTTGGTCAATGAGTGAACCAGAGGGATTTTCCCTGACAACTGACAATAGTTCCACAGTCATCATTAGACCCTTAATTCCAGATTGTTGTTGAATTTAAATTCCACCATCTGCTATGAGGAGATTCAAATCTGGGTCCACAGAACAATACCTGGGTCTTTGGATTAACAGTTTAGCAATAATACCACAATGCCCTCTAGTTCTAGGGTCCCCAAACACTGGAAATAATTTATCTTGATCTACCTATCCTTTCTATTATTATCATCTCAAAGACCTCACTCATATTACCCATTAACCTTCTAAACTCTAGAAGAAACAGACCTCATTTGTCTAACCTCTCCAAATAAGTGAACCCCTGAAGTCCAACTATCATTCCTGTAAACCCTCCAAGGCCAAGACCATGTGCCCAAATCTGTTGTCAGTTCTTCAAATGAGGTGTGAACAGGGTTTTATAGGTGCAGCATAATGTCTGTGTCCTTATACTCCAGTCCTTCCAGATATAAAGGCCAGTATTCTATTAGCTTTCTTGATTATTTACTGCATCTGTCTGTGGCATTTTAAAGATCTATGCACCTGAACCCCCAAGTCTCTTCAGACATCCATCTTGTTTAACTTCATACAATCTAGAAAGTACCCTTATCTATCCTTTTTAGATCCCAAATGGATAAACTTACAAATGCTTACACTGAAATCCATCTGCTATAGTTTTGCTTGTTCATCTAGTTGATCAATATTCTTTTGTAATTTTATGCTATGGGTTCAGAGGGCCACCTAACTTTGTGTCATTAGCAAATTTGGATATATATGACTTTCTGCGCCACTATCCAAATAGTGAATAACGTGAATAATTGAGGCCTTGACATCAATCCTTGCGGGATACCACGAGTCACATCCTGCTAATTTGAGTACCTACCGCTTATAGAAACACAGAAGATAGCAGAAGAAAGAGGCCAATAAGCCCTTTGAGCCTGTTTCGCCATTCTTCATGATCATGTCTGATTGTCCAACTCAATAACCTAATCCCGCTTTCTCCTCATAATCGTTAATCCCATTCACCCAAGTGCTCTATCTAGTCGCCTCTTGAATACATTCAATGTGTTGGCATCAATGCAACACCAATGTGTTAATGAATTCCACAGGCTCACCACTCTGGTTGAAGAAATTTCTCCTCGTCTCTGTCCTAAATAGTTTACCCCGAATCCTTGTGTCACTACTTGTTGCTTACCATCAACCAAATTCCCAGCCATGTCAGTAAATTGCCCTCAATTTCATGAGCTTCTACCTTAGCTAACAGTCTCTTGTTTGGGGCTTTATCGAATGCCTTCTGAAACATCTATAGACATCCCCCTGTCCACTACTTTAGTCACTTCTTCAAAAAAATTAAATGAAGTTTGTCAGGCATGACCTATCTGTCATGAATCCATGTTGGCTGTCCCTGATTAATTGAAAATTTGAGGTGTTTAGTCTCGCAATCCAGGATTATAAACTCCAACAAATTCCTAAGCACAGATGTTAGGCTAACTAGTCTGTAATTTCTGTTTTTTCTCTCTTGCCCTTCAATTATTCAATCCAGAGGGATGGACTCCTGAATCTAGAAAACTCAAAGATATCATTAGGGCATCCACAATGTGCTGCCTACTTCCTTTCACTCCCTTGGATGGAAACTTTCAGGTCCTGAGAATTTATCATTCTTTAGTTCCATTAATTTATTCACTAATGATGTTTTATTTTTGTTAACTTTATTTGGTCCTTATCCCTCATCTGCTATCAATTTTATCAGGACTTCTGGCAAGCTATCCTCCTATTCTACTGTAAATACTAAGGCAAAGTAACTATTCAACATGTCTGCCATTTCCCTTGTCATGGACAATATCCCCACTTTCTGTCTTTAGCAGGATAATGCTGTTCCTGAACACCTGCCTCCCCTTCATGTAACTATAAAATTTCTTACTGATTTTTGATGTCCCTTGCAATTTTCCTGTCATAATCCTTTTAGTAGCTCATTAGCTGCTTTATAGCCCTTTGCTAGTCTTCATATCTTTTCTATTTGGCAGAATCTGTGTGTGTTTGCAGTTCACTAAGCCCTTTCTTTTCATTTTGTGCTGTCCCTTATCTGTTTAATTATCCAAGGCTGTTTTTTATCTGTATTTTTTCTGTGGAGTTTTTCCTCTTAGTTATATAAACTGGTTCAAATACTGCATTAAGTATTTCTTTAGGCATCCTTCATTATTCTTCAGTTGCTTTACTTATTAGCAGATCTGCCCCAGTTTAACTGTGGACAGTCTCTGTCTCATCTCATTAAAGTCAGCCTCACCCAAATCTAAAATTTTAGTGACTGATTTGTGTTTTTCACTTTCAAACACTACATTGAACTTAACCATGTTATGACCACTATTTAATAAATGTTCACACACAATTAGGTTAGTAATTAAATCCAGCTCATTACTCATTATGAAATCCAATACTGCTTGTACCCGCTGCAGCCAGGACATAACAGAACATAGAACACAGAACCACACAGTGCCGAACAGGCCCTTCGGCCCTCGATGTTGCACCAAACTGTGAACTAATCTAAACCCATCCCCCTACACTATCCCATCATCGTCCATATGCTTATCCAAGGACTGTTTAAATGCCCCTCATGTGGCTGAGTTAACTACATTGGCAGGCCCTTACCACTCTCTGAGTAAAGAACCTGCCTCTGACATCTGTCTTAAATCTATCACTCCTCAATTTGTAGCTATGCCCCCACATACAAGCTGAAGTCATCATCCTAGGAAAAAGACTCTCACTGTCCACCCTATCTAATCATCTGATCATCTTGTATGTCTCTATTAAATCCCCTCTTAGCCTCCTTCTCTCCAATGAGAACAGACCCAAGTCCATCAGCTTTTCTTCATAAGACCTTCACTCCAGGCCAGGCAACATCCTGGTAAATCTCCTCTGCACCTTTTCCAATGCTTCCACATCCTTCCTATAATAGGGAGACCAGAACTGTATGCAATATTCCAAGTAAGGCCGCACTAGTGTTTTGTGCAGTTGCAGCATGACATCACTGCTCCGGAACTCAATCCCTCTACCAATAAAACCTAAAACACCGTTAGCCTTCTTAACAGCACTATCAACCTGGGTGGCAACTTTCAGGGATCTATGTACATGGACACCAAGATCCCTCTGCACATCCACACTACCAAGAATCTTTCCATTGACCCAGTATTCTGGCTTCCTATTATTCTTCCCCCATCACCTCACATTTCACCGCATTGAACTCCATTTGCCACCTTTCAGCCCAAGTCTGTAGTTTATCCAAGTCTCCCTGCAACCTGCAACATTCTTCCACACTGTCCACCACTCCACCGACTTTAGTATCATCTGCAAACTTACTAACCCATCCACCTATGCCTGCGTCCTAGTCATTTATAAAAATGACAAACAGCAGTGTTTCCAAAACAGATCCTTGAGGCACACCACTAGTAACTGGACTCCAGGCTGAATATTTTCCATCAACCACCACTCGTTGCCTTCTTACAGAAAGCCAGTTTCTAATTCAAACTGCTAAATCTCCCTCAATCCCATGCCTCCATATTTTCTCCAATAGCCTAACATGTGGAACCTTATCAAAGGCATTACTGAAGTCCATGTACACCACATCAACTGCCCTACCCTCAATCACATGTTTGGTCATCTTCTCAAAAAACTCAGAGGTTTGTGAGACATGACTTGCCCTTGATGAATCCATGTTGACTATCTCCAATCAAATTGTTGCTTGCTAGATGATTATAAATCCTCTCTCTTATTATCCTTTCCAAAACCTTTCCACCAACAGATGTAAGGCTCACTGGTTTATAATTACCTGGGTCATCTCTACTGCCCTTCGTGAACAAGGGCACAACATTTGCAATCCTCCAGTCCTCTGGTAACTGTAGACAATGAGGTCTCAAAGATCAAGGCCAAAGGCTCTGCCATCTCTTCCCTAGCTTCCCAGAGAATCCTCCGAAAAATCCCATCCAGCCAAGGGAATTTATCTACCTTCACACCTTCTAGACTTGATAACACCTCCTCCTTACTAACCTCAATCCTTTCAATTCTAGTAGCCCATAACTCAGTCTTCTCCTGTACAATATTCTCTTTTTCCTGAGTGAAAACAGATGAGAAATATTCATTTAGCACCTCTCCGTACTCCACAGGGTCCACACAAAACATCCCACTTCTGTCTTTGACTGGCCCTATTCCTACCCTAGTCATCCTCTTATTCCTCACATATCTATAGAAAGCTTTAGGGTTCTCCTTTATCCTACCTGCTAATGTCTGCTCATGTCCCCTCCTTGCTCTTCTTAACTCTCTCTTTAAATCCTTCCTAGCCAATCTGTAACTCTCCATCACCTCATCTGAACCATGTGGTCTCAACGTCACATAAGCCTCCCTCTTCCGCTTAACAAGAGATACAATTTCTTTAGTAAACCACTGTTCCCTTACCTTATCACTTCCTCCCTGCCTGACAGGGACATATCTATCAAGGACATGCAATATCTCTTCCTTAAACCAGCTCTACATTTCGATTATCCCCATCCCATGCATTTTGCTTCCCCATTCTATGCCTAAGTCTTGCCTAATCGCATTATAATTGCTCTTCCCCCAAGTATAACTCTTGCCCTGTGGCATGTTCCTACTCCTTTCCATCGCTAAACTAAACGTAACTGAGTTATTGTCACTCTCTCCAAAGTGCTCACCTACCACTAAATCAAACACCTGGCCTGGTTCATTACCAAGTACCAGATCCAGTGTGGCTTCCCCTCTTGTCGGCCCTTCGACATAGTGTGTCAGGAAACCGTCCTGCGCACATTGGACAAAAACTGATCTATCCGACGTACTGGAGTTATAGCATTTCCAGTCAATGTTGGGGAAGTCAAAGTCTCCCATAATGACCACCCTGTTCCTTTCACTCCTGCCCAGAATCGTTTTGCCAATCCTCTCCTCCACATCCCTGGAACTTTGCGGAGGCCTATAAAAAACTCCCAGCAGTGTGACCTCTCCTCTCCTGTTTCTGACCTCAGCCCATACCACCTCAGTAGACGAGTCCTCATCAAAAATTCTTTCAGCCACTGTTACACTGTACTTGACTAACAAAGCCACACCTCCCCATCTTTTACCACCTTCCCTGATATTAATGAAAAGATCTAAACCCTGGAACCTGCAACATCCATTCCTGGCCCTGCTCTATCCATATCTCCGAAATGGCCACAACATCGAGAAATAACAAACAGGTGAATAAAGCACTGACAATATTAGGTCATACATTTCACAGGACGGACAGAGAAAAAGGCAAAGGGGAGTGGAAAAGCCTTACTGATTACAAACAAGAATCACTTCCATGGTGCCTGTCCATGCTGCAAGCTCACCAGCTCATAATGCTGTGGAATGCTTCCCAAACATGCTCCAGAAATTCACTAACTTTCTACAGCTGCTTGTCTACCTCTCCCACTATGCTAAAGTTAAAATCCCCCATTAATGCTACTCTGGTTTGCTACATACTTGTCTAATTTCAGCATTTGTACAAATGCTTCAGACAAACAGTCAGGTGCCATATGTACAACACCTATGACAGCTTTAGGTACTTCACTGTTCCTCAATTGCACCATTAGGTCTCCACTGGATGCTTTCCTTTCATATCCTCCCTCACCATTGAAGTGATTCTGGTTTGTAATCAGTAAGGCTTTTCCACTCCCCTTTGCCATTTTCTCTATCCGTCCTGTGAAACTTATGACCTAATGTTGTCAGTGCTTTATTCACCTGTTTGTTATTTCTTTTCTCATTTAATCAGTGAATTTCTTATAGTTTTGTTATTACTAGCCACATCTGAAGTAGGATCACTGTCTTGTTTCTTTACTCTGTCACTTGGTTTTGAAACTGTATCAACTTCTCTCCATTATCATCCCCCCACACCTGTTTACTAGTTCAAAGTCCTTATGGCCATACTGTTTAGCCTTTCTGCTAGGACACTGATCCCAGACTGGTTCAGGTCGAGCCCATCCCAATGATACAGTTTCTTCCTATCCCAATAACTGATACCATTGCCCCACAGAATAGAACCCTTCTACCTTACACCACTCCTTCAGCCAACTGTTCCTTAAATTTCTTATCACTATGTCAGTTTGCAAGAACTCAGGTAATAATGCAGAGATTCTACCCCATGAGGTTGTGTTTTTTAATTTTGTTCACAATTCCTGATACTACCCAAACAGGACCTCATGGCCCCAGCATGGAACACAATAACAGGATCCTCTCTCACCTCCCCATTCCAGTATCTGTTTAAGCCAGTTTGAGATGTCCCACATTCTGACACGAGGAGGGCAATACACAATGTGGGACTCTTTATCCTGCTTACAAAGGATGACAAGAGTACCCCTAATTATAGAATCCCCGACCACTTTTCTTTTTGCTGCCCCCTATTTGAGTGGTCTCCTGTACCATGGGGCAATGTCAGTTTGCCCTTACTCCCTTGAACAAGACAAGGCGGTGGCCTAGTGGTAGTATCACTAGACTATTCATTCAGAAACTCAGCTAATGTTCTGGGGACCCTGGTTTGAATCCCACCACAACAGACAGTGGAATTTGTAATTCACTAATCTACCGGTGATCCTAAAACCATTCTTGATTGTTGAAAATCCCATCTGACTGATCAATGTCCTTCTGAGAAGAAAATCTACCATACTAACCTGTTCTGGCCCACATGTGAAACTGCCCTCGGAAACGGCCTAGCAAGTCACTCAGTTGTATCAATTGCTAGAAAGTCTCAACAAAGAAATGAAACCCAGATCACTTGGCATCAATCTAGGCATTGGAAATGACACAGTAAAAACAGCCCTGTCGACCCTGAAAATTCCTTCTTACTAAATCAAAATTGCTAAAATTGGGGCAGCTGACATGCAGACTAGTCAAGCAACACCCTGACATGTCTGTAAGTTATGACTCCACGCATATGACTGTGTCCCAGACACCATCATCACCATCCCTGGATACGCCATGTCCCACCAGCACGACAGACACAGCGTAAGTGGTATCACAGTGGTATACATCAGGATGGAGCTGCTTTGCGAGCTGTCAACACTGACTTTGGACCCCATGAAGTCTCATGGCATTAAACATGGACAAGAAAACATTCTGCTAATTACCAAGTACCATCCTCCCTTGGATCATGAATCAGCACTCCTCCATGTTGAATGACATTTGGATGAAACACTGAGGGTGACAAGGGCGCAAAGTGTACTCTGGATGGGAGTGATTTCAATGGTCACCACCAACAGTGGCTCAGCAGCAGCACTACTGATCAAGCTGATCAGGTCCTGAAGGACACAGATATTGGACTGGATCTGTAGCAGGTGGTAAGGGAACCAATAAGAGGGAAAAACATACTTGACCATACCTTCTCAATTTTCCAGCTGCAAATGCATTTATCCATAACAGTATCAGTAAGAGTGACCAATGCACACTGCTTTTGGACACAAAGTAGCCCCTTTATGTTGAGAATGCCTTCTATTGTGTCACGTGGCAATCTCACCATGCTAAATGGGTCAAACTTTGAACAAATCTAGCAACTCAAGACTGGGTATCATGAGGCACTGAAGACCATCAACAGCAGCAGAATTATAGTCTAACACAATGTGCAACCTCATTACCTGGTAAATCACCTATTCAGTTTTTGCCATCAAGCTAGGGGATCAATGGAGAGTGCAGAGGGCATGCCAGGCGCAACACCAGGCATACCTAAAAAAAATGTCAAACTAATGAAGCTACCAAACAGGTCTACTTGCATGCCAAACATCACAAGCAGCAAGTGACAGAGCTAAGCAACCCCATAACCAACAGATCAGATCTAAGCTCAGCAGTCCTGGCACATCCAGTTGTCGATGGCGGTGGGCAATTAAACAACTCACTTAAGGAGGCAGCTCCACAATACCCTATCCTCAATGAAGGTAGAACCCAGCACAATAGTGCAAAAGATAAGGCCGAACCATTCGCAACTATCTTCAGTCAGAATGCTGAGTGGATGAGCCATCTCAGTCTCCTCCAGTGGTCCACAGTATCACAGATGCCAGTCTTCAGCCAATTTAATTCACTCCACATGATATCAAAAAATGGTTGGAGGTACTGGATACTGTAAAGGCTAAGGGCCTGATAATATTTCACCAATAGTACTGAAGACTTCTGTTCTTGAACCTTCCAGTATAGCTACAGCACTGGTATATAACTGACAATATGGACATTTTCCCAGGTATGTCCTCTAGACAAAAAGCAGGACAAATTTAACCTGGCCAATAATCACCCATCAGTCTACTTCTGATCAACAGTAAAAGTGATTGCATTGTCATCAATAGTGGTATCAAACAGCATCTTTCTAGCAATAATCTGCTCACAGATGCTCAGTTTGGTTTCTGCCAGGGCCACCCAACTCCTGGCCTCATTAAAACCTCGGTTTAAACATGAATAAAAGAGGTAAATTACAGATGTGAGAGCAGAGTGACAGACCTTGACACGAAGGATGCACTTAATCAAGTGTGGCATCAAGGAGCCCCAGCAAATCTGGAATGAGTGGTGATCAGGGGGCAAACTCACCCATCGTTTGGAATTACATCTGGCATGTGGGAATATGGTTGTGGCTGTTGATCAGTCATCTCAGCTCCAGGATATCTTTGCTGGAGTTTCTTAGGGAGGTATCCTAGGCACAGCCATCTTCAGCTGCTTCATCAATGAGATCCTCCATCATAATGTCAGAAGTGGGATATTCACCAATGATTGCTCAATGTTGAACACCAGTTGCAACTTCTCAGATACTGTTGCAGTCCACGTTTAAATGCAGCAAGACCGGGACAATACCCAGGCTTGGGCTGACATGTGGCAAGTAACATTCACGCCACGCAAATATAGGCAATAAAAGACAATCTAGCAACTGAACCTTGACATTCAATGGTGTTACCATCACTGAAACTCCAACTGTCAACATACTGGAGTTTTACAATGACCAGAAACTTAACTAGACTTGTCTTAAGAAGCTTGATACGATCCAGAACAAAGCAACCCATTTAATTGGCAATACATCCACATCTACCACCAGAGACACTCAGTAGAAGCAGTGTGTATTATCTACAAGATGCACTGCAGAAAATCGCCAAAAGGTCTTTAAATAGCTCCTCACAAGTCCAAAACCACTTCATCTAGAAGGACAAGGGCAGCAGACACAAGGAGACACCACCACCTGCAAGTTCCCTTCCAAGCCAGTCACCATCCTGACTTAGAAATAGAATACCATTCCCTCTGTCACTGTGTCAAAATCCTGGAATTCTCTCCCTAAGGGCTTTGCGGGCCTACCTAAAGCATAAGGACTCAAGTCGTTCAAGAAGGCAGCTCAGCACCACATTGTCAAGGGCAACTAGGGCAGTAAATGCTGATGCATCCAGTGATGCCCACATTCCAAGAGGCAATAAAACAAAAACAGCTGAAGCTCCACCAGTGCTAACAAACAAGAATGCTATGATTGAGTTATATAGGACATTGGTGAAATGATATCCCGAAATTTGTACCTTGCTTTGGTCTCCTTCTATAAGCAGGATGGAAATGTATTGGAGGTGGTTTACTTGATTGTAGTCTGGAATGGGCAGATTGTCTTTTAAAGATAGGTTGGATAGTCGGGTCTTTCTGTACTGGAGTTTAGATGAACAAGGGGTGAACTTCATTGAAGTGTGTAAGATCTTGAATTGTCTTAACAAGGTGGACGTGAAAGAATATTTCCTCGTGGGTCAGAATAAGGGGGCACAGTTTTAAAATTGAGGTTGACCTTTTGTGACTCTCCAATTTTGGTATTCTTTGCTTCAGAAGGCAGCAGAAGTCAGGTTATCACATATTTTTAAGACATGGATAAATTTTTGCTAGGCAGGGGAATGTACAGTAATTGGGGTTAGGCAGGAATGTGGAATTTAAAATTTAAGTAGACCATCCGTGATCATCAGACTTGAGGAGCTAAATGGTATACTTCTGCTCCAATTTTTGTATGTTCATTGAATGGTATTGGCTTATTCAGATTATTGCCTGGTGAGGATTACAGAAAATGTCCACTTTTTAATGCCAAAGGCTCGGCAGGCACTGAGTTTCTTATGAAGAACTTAAATTAGTTTACATTTAAGTATCTTCTGACCAAACTCAAATTTTGAAATTCACTATGACTACAGTGGTCATTTGTTTATTACCCAGGCACCCAAACTGCTTAACACAGAAACACTCAGGAGAATGAAAGCATTGCGTACAGTTCTGGTCACCACATTTTAAGAAGGATGTGGAAGCTTCGGAAAGGGTGCAGAGGAGATTTACTAGGATGCTGCCTGGTACGGAGGGAAGGTCTAACGAGGAAAGGTGGAGGGACTAGAGGCTGTTTTCGTTAGAGAGAAGGTGGTTGAGAGGTGACTTAACTGAGACATATAAAATAATCAGAGGGTTAGATAGGGTGGATAGGGAGAGCCTTTTTCCTAGGATGGCGACGGCGAGCACGAGTGGGCATAGCTTTAAATTGAGGGGTGATAGATATAGGACAGATGTCAGAGGTAGTTTCTTTACTCAGAGAGTAGTAAGGGAATGGAACGCTTTGCCTGCAACGGTAGTAGATTCGTCAACTTTAAGTACATTTAAGTCGTTATCGGACAAACATATGGATATACATGGAATAGTGTCGGTGAGATGGGCTTCAGATTGGTATGACAGGTCGGCACAACATCGAGGGCCAAAGGGCCTGTACTGTGCTGTAATGTTCTATGTATGTATTGTGTGGGAACGTGGGAGCTTCCATATTTCCTCATCTGGACACCAGGGGATGCATGGCTGGGGAATAAAATAAAAATACCTCCTCAGTTCAATGTTTGATACAGAATCACAAACATAAGCATGAAAACTGAAAGAACTAGGGATGATGTAGATCGGAACAAAATAGAGATTTCTGGTAAAGTGCAGCAGGTCTGGCAACATTTGTAAAGAGAAATCAGAGTTAACATTTCGCGTCTGGTGACCCGTCGTCAGAACTGAGGGAAGTTAGGAAAATGTCGGTTTATATGCAGATGATAGGGTGGGGGGGAGGGGATAAGGAGTAAATGGAGGTGGGATAAAGTCCAAAGAGAGTGAAGACGTTAGACAGATAAAGGTGTGGATAATGATCCAGCTGGGAGGGTGAACAGCTGTTAATGGGGACTGTTAGTGGCTAACAATAGGTAGTGTGTAATTGCAGATTGTGTGATAACCTGAGGAAGGGTCACCGGACCCGAGACGTTAACTTTGTTTTCTCCTTCACAAATGCTGCCAGGCCTGCTGAACTTTACCAGCAACTTTGTTTTTGTTGTTGTGTATGTGATAACGTGGCATGATGTGTAGAGTTTGGCACTAGAACACGGGAGAATTCTGGCCCTAAAACTACTAAACTCGATATTGAGACCAAAGAGCTGCAGGGTCTCCTGGTGGAAAATGAGGTGTTGCTCCCCCAGCTCACGCCAAGCTTTGCTGAAACATTGCAGCAAGCCTGCGGCAAACAGGTGATCTGTTAAAGCAGCAGGCAACTGGAAGCTCAGGGTCTTTTCTGCATTCTGCCCAGCTTGTTGCAATATTCCAGTGAAGCTCAGTGCAAGCTGGGGAGACACTTCATTTTCCGCCTGCCAGATGTGCTGAGCCTTTCCAGCAATCGCTACTTTTGTTTCTCAACATAAGCATGAACATTTCCTTACATATACTAAATACAGACAGTCTCTTGTTTTGTTATATGTTGTGTGCCTCTCGCAAACGTTTGTTAAGCAAAGGGGCAAGAGTTCTGCCAAATTTACGTTTTTAAATCTATTATTATCTATGCTACTTAAAACAAAATGCAAGGAGTTTGTCTTAAAATACAAAAGCTTGAGATAACTGACAAAAATAGTCCAGCTGGACAGCCAACTGAAACACCGTAGACTGATACATTGCTAAGTTCTATATTTTTAGTGCTAACCAGAACTTCCCAAATTAAAATTTTCCCTTTACATTGGACTGCATCAAGAACTGTTCCATCAACAGCATTAAAAAGCAATATAGTGGTGTTTAATTTTGAGCATTCTTGTCTTACCTTATTCCTCATCTCTTTGAACTCACGTGGGTCAGTGTTTAGCGGCACGAACTGATTGGGAATTGGTCCAGCTGCATCCTTCATCCACTATAAACAGCAAGAAAATAACATGGTCAGTATGTAGAACAGTTTTTACAATGGCAGAACAACATGAGACTGTTGAAAAAAGTCATGCATTTACTAAAAACATTCAGTGCATAAACATGGATTGCAGCAAGAGCAGTGAACCAATGTTTATATATATATATATATATATATATATATATGAGAGCAGCCCTACACTAAAAGGTCCAAATCTCTAGTATTCACCGAGATTACAATTTGAAACATGTGGTCAGTTTTTTTTTGCCAAAATTATCCAGACATTAGAATTTAAATCAGTGGCTACATAACTATTAAAGCATGATACATATAAATACATTCAAGAATTCTCGCCATCAAACAAACCTTTTCAGGGAGAGCACTTTTGAATCCTTGTGAGCAAGGGATTAAGTTTTAAACCATTTTTTTGCTGATGAAAATAGTAAGCCAATAAGGTTTCACCTTCGCATGTTTTTGTAAATAACCATTATGCAAAGTTAATTTTGTGTGCTCCTGTAACTAAAGGATGTCATTGTTGGGTAAGAGAACACTTTCTCCACCAGCCATTAGGATTAAGTACATGCATATTAGCAACAGTGTACTTTAACGTGTGATAAAAATTCTTTCTAATGATTAGGTTTAGAACTGCAACACTTCAGAGGCCTCTAATATGAAACATTATATGTGGTCTGAAGTAGAGAATTTTATTTGCAAAAGAACTGAATTTAAAAGTGGCTAAATTCATTCATGTAAGGTAATTTTAACTGCCAGAGAACCATGAGGAGACTAAATGGACTTGAAACTGTACTACAGCCAAGAAGGGCTAATAAGTGCCCCATACACCATTGATTCATTGCTCTGCAACATTTACACAAAAGCAAAATTAAAGCATAAAATGGCCAGTAGAGGGAAAGGAGGGGTGGTGGTGTGATATTGATAGTCCAGAAGCTTGGTGAAGGAGATTTTTAAAAATGTGCGAGTCATGAGTGGGCATCACCAAAGTTCTGTACTGGCTTAAATGATTTACTGGAAACTATAATACTAATTTATCTTTTAAAACCTGAACATGGACACTAGAATTAGCAACCCAAATTTTACTATGTAATCATGGTTAATTTAGTGATTTCTAGCATTGCTCATCTGAAAGTACTTTTTCAAAACCACCACAAGCAAACTTTAAGCACTTAATGATTTCTTTTTAAAAAGGCTGGATCCAATCCTCCATGCATACTTTTTTTCTTAAATGAGTGGGTCTGACTAGTTGATCATAACTTGCAGTTCACGGAGGTAACAATCAGTTTCAATGTACATATACTGAAGCTTTGACCAGTTGATCAGAACCCACCAAGCATATAAACAATGTGCAGAGAGAATAAGCATGAGTTGTTTTAAAGTCCGTGGACTTTTTGTTTATTCCTCTCAGTAATAATGCATTTAGAATTTATGTAAAATGTTTTTTAAAAAAAAGCTTTGGATGTTCATCATTCCTAAAACAATAAAAAGGGTGGGGGGAAAAACTGGGATGGATATGGAAGGATGAATACTCACTCAACCATTCTTCTGACAAAAAAATTACAGCACCTTTTCACCAGAAATAATTTTAACACAGTCAACACAAAATTACCACAACTAACACTATATAGAGAGAGACCACCACATTAGAACAGTCAGAAATTTTAAAAAACCTCTCGTTATTTTTTTAAGAACAGGACATGACATAAAAAAAATTATTAATTTTAAAAGATTACTTAGTCTTGAGAAATCTTACGTACAAAATGATAGCAAACCAATCAGGGCTATGATACAGCCATCACTCTGTTGTAACCACGCCAAACTTCTGGTTAAAGATGGACAAGACAGACCAAACAGAATGTTCATACATGTGAACTCACCAATAGCTCTTTCAAAAAAAAACACACACGAGTATTTGAAAAACTGCAATCGCATTATTTGCTGTAATTTTAAAAACTGCGGCTGGAAATTTTACTCAATGCATCACTAGCAATATAAAGAGTGCAAAGTTATTTCTAACAGTTGTTTATAGCAGCTACATGAAGCTATACTGATTATTCTGTACCAGTATTGGAATAATGTGAGCTGTGACATTATTAAATGTAGTGTTCTTAGTGATCAACTTCTCTAAGTTTAGAATGAAATAAAAAAATTTGTTACATTTGAGATGGTATAAATGTTAGAATGTATTTTTGCAAAGTAAAATCAACAAATAATTAATTACCTAGGATTATTGTCAATTTAAAGTTATGTACAAGTCACATACAATTTAAAGTCAGAGTCCAAAAAAATCTAGTTAACTATGTTCAGGATGATGCTAAGTGGAAGTAATGCTTAGGAATGGCCCAACAATAAGCCACACCTAATTTATGGAAAAGTAGATTTTGAACCAAAAGTTTCACGACAAATCCATATTCTGAACTACTAACCTTCAATATTGCATGCGTGCAAAAAATCTAATCAGAAGGGTCATCATATCATGACTGCACATCGGTTTTATTCTTAAGTGTTTCTATATTTCAATTGATTGCTCAGGGAAATTAATCTAAATTCCAGAAATATTTTAACTTAGAAACTGCTTTCACGATTTGGTTTAGAAAATCAGCTTCCACTGAAAAGAACAAAAATAGAAAATATAACAGAAATGAAGGCCTCATTTTTCAACATCAAGTTCTTCAGCTGTAGACTTCAAACTTGTGGTTACACATTTAACTGATTTCTGAATATACAGTTTGTGTTAAACAATTATGTTAAAAATGTAAAGCTCAAAAACAAATCAGTTCTACTAAGTTCACATCAGCACTAACAAAGGCTTCTATCCATGGATTAATGATCTCTAACCATCAGTCATTAGAAACTTTTAAAAAAATTTCTTATTAAATTTTTGCTCCTCAATCCAGATGTTTATAAAGTGGACCACTGCTGCTCCATCAGAATCCATTTTTACAATCCTCTTTTGCCGATGTTAACTAAAATTGCTGGTATTCTGAGACTATTAACATAAATGGCATTGTGCGATTAAATAACACTTTGGCAGGAAGGGGTATGGTTGTTTTCCCATGTTCCTACAGATTTCAATATTTTTACAAAGATATGGAAAAGTCTGCTTCAAACAGATGCCAATGAATGCAAAGCATTTTTAAATTTATCATAATTTTAGCACCATTTTTTCCAATGTATTCACAATTTATTTGCAATGTAAAAGAAAGCATTTTTAAAAGTAAATACTAAAATGGGTATTCACTCCTATCCTTGTCAGTAAATCTTAGCCCCCTCTTCAAAGGTTTTCACACAGCTGTCTTTAGGAGAAAACAGCATGCCAATAAGCACCCGTTAGAATAAATGTAGAGCCTCTAATATTATTCTGAGAAAAGGTCTTAAAGATTACTATTAGCGTCAAGGCCTGCTTTACTTCAGTCATGCCACACCCTACTGGTACAGGAAGGAGGGATAAGTACTATATAGCCAACTACTTGCATGCAATATTCCATGCAGAAGGCAGCTAAAGTCCAGCAACTAGAGGCTTTAGGGCAATTAAGGAAAAAATAAGCAACACAAACAATTTGAACAATAGGTTAGAATTGGTAAGAACATTAGTTTCATTCAAAACAGAAGAAAACTGCTTAAGGATTTCTAAAAGCATATGCCACTTGAAACTGAGGTCAGATTCGAAGTATCACTTAAACTAACAGAATTCTATGCATTGGTCATTAAATGGTCATAGCAGTGCTTTTCTTGACTACATTCTCATGTCTGTAGCTAAAAATGTGAATTCCTAACTAGAAATGTGGTTAGCTTTCAAAAATACATTTGTACTAAATAAGTGCTTATGAAATCCTGCAATATAAAGAAATGCTTTTTGACACAAGTCATCTCTATAGTAACATATAAACATACCACGTTGAAAGTGGTGGGCTGCTTTGATCAGAATGTTTTTGCAGTTTCACATACAGAAGTGAAAGTCCATGCACACCACATCAACAGCCTTGTTCTCATCAACCCTTTCTGTTATGTCTAGAAAAAACTTCAGCAAACTATTTAGCCATGATTTTCCCTTCACAAATCCATAGTAACTCTTCTGAATCAATAAACATTTTCCAAGTGACTGTTAATTCTATTCTGAATTGTTGTTCTTAAATTAATTCTAACCTAAGTAGAGAGTGGCACGGTGGCTCAGTGGTTAGCACTGCTGCCTCACAGCACCAGGGACCTGGGTTCAATTCCACCCTCAGGCAACTGTCTGTGTTGAGTTGCACGTTCTCCGTGTCTGTGTGGGTTTCCTCTGGGTGCTCTAGTTTCGTTCCACAGTCCAAAGATGTGCAGAATAGGTGGATTGGCTGCGCTAAATTGCCACTAGTGCTCAAAGATGTGTAGATTAGGTGGGTTATAGGGGGATGAGTCTGGGTGGGATGCTTTGAGGTTCAATGTGGACTTGTTGGGCCAAAGGGCCTGTTTCCACACTGTAGGCATTCTATGATAAGGGGCCAGATTAGCAGGTTGAGCTAAAGCCTATGAGAAAAAAAAACGTTTTGGCACTGCACAAGCATGCAATACTGGGTCTAGAACACCTTAAAAATATCTATTATGCAAATGAGAGTAAAATTCTTATGATATGCTGCTGTGTTTCATACATACTCTAAGGAGCATTATTCTAAGCTAAGCCTCACTTGTTCTTTGTACAGCACATTAAAAAACTATAAAATTAAGCAACACTGCACATGAACCAATGTATAATGGAAGGAAATCCTAAATATTACCATGCACGTTTTTAACATTAACCTTAAGCAGTTTTAAAGACTGTAAGAAGGGTAAGAAGATTACGCACACTTCATATTATATACATCCCACCCAAAATCAGAAAGAATCTGATGGCTGTAGATTCAATAGTTTGATTTTTTTTTAAAGTGTACTCATGCAGTTAGTAATAGACCAAAAGATAGACTTGCCATGATGAAACCAAGATCACAACTGCATTAATTGTGTTGTTATATTTCTGCCCTAAAGCTTCTAATGCCATCTGCCTCAGGTAGCTGTACGTGATCTAACTATGAACAGTAAGGTAGGCACAGACCAAGCAGTTGGAAATACAGCTTGGCACGCAGACACCGGACGAGAGAGACTGCAGCAAGGGTTTCACGTGATCGTGTGTAATGTTCGTCCACACCTTAGTCTTCGATTTGGGGCTGTCACCATTCCTAGATTCTTCAGGCACTTCATCAACTCTGCCTGTGCTGCCTGCATTCAGCCATCTTGTCTTCTCCCGCTGCTGTTTCTGAGAACTTTGCTTGAGAGGGGAGCGAGAGCTAGAGTCACTGTCCTCTGGGAAAGTAAAACCTGTGGCAGAGGGTGGGATTTCAACATCACTGCGATTCTTAGTTTTTTCTCGCAGAGCTGGACAACGATAAGGATAACCAGTTCTGTAACCCTGCAAGAAGACATAATAGCAGATGTAAAAGGAGAAAATATAGTCTTCGTATTTTGTTGAGAAATGCTGAACTTCAGTGTTTCGAAGTATTAGAAAGCCTCCAGTAATTTAACAATGTATGAAAGTACAGACGATTAAATGAGCTGGCCAGGGTTGTTTTCATACCGGAGGCCTGTGACCAGCAGAGTCCCACAGGGTTCAGTATTGGGTCCACTTTTGTTTGTCATTTAGAAAAATGATTTGGATGAGAATATAGGAGGAATGATTAGTAAGTTTGCAGATGGCATCAAAATTGATGGTATAGTGAATAGTGAAGATTATCTCAAACTACAAAGAGATCTTCAGCAGTTGGGTAAATAGCCTGAGGAACGGCTAGTGGAGTTTAATTTGGATGAATGTGATTGCATTTTGGTAATCCAAACAAGGACAGGACTTAGACAATTAGTAGTCGGGCCCTGGGTAATGTGGTGAATCAAGAGAGACCTAGGGGTCTCCATCTGCCACTCTTCAGGCCTAATCGATTAAGAACTCTTTGCAATCTTAGATAACCTTGTTCACAGGCTACTATACCACCAATTCTGGTGACATCCGCAAATTTGCTAACGAGTAGCTTTATCAAATTTTTAATTCCAAATACTTAAGTGGTACTGGGTTTCAAACCAAGATCCTCACATTATCTGACTTTCTAGATTAATAGTCTTTAATACCACTGTACCATTGCATGCCCTAAGTGATCACTTCTACTGATACTGGCATCTATTTAAATACTCAAACTGTCATGGCAAGATCTGAACTCTCATTCTCCAAATTATTGTTTTTCTTTACTTCGTTGGCCGAATGCATCATTTGTAACGCCAATATTTCCTGCCCATCCATGTGTGACTCTGAACTGAGTTTCACAGAATAAAAAAAAGTCAAAACAACTGTGGATGCTGGAAATCAGAAACAAGAACAGAATTTGCTGTAATATCTCTGGTCTGACAGTGCATGTGGAGTGAAGTCAGAGTTTAGGTTTTGGGTCGCTTGGGTCCTAAAGGACAAAGCTGCTAGACTGAATCTACAGCAGGTGATGAGGGGACCAACAAGGGAAAAACATACTTGATCTCATCATTGCCAATCTGCTGGGTGCATTGCATCTGTTTGTGACAGTTATCAGCAAGGATGACCACTGCACAATGCTTGAGGAGACCAAGTCCAGTGAGTTCTGAAGAAGGGACACTGGACCTGAAATGTTAACTGATTTGTCTCTACAGATACTGCCAGCTTACATTTTCCAGCAATTTCTGTTTTTGTTACTGAGTTTCACAGGCCAGTTAAGAGTCAGTTACATTGCTGTATGTTTGGCATCAAGTGTCAGCCAGACTAGGTAAGGACAGCAAAATTACTTCCCCTCAACAACTTGTCTTTAAACTCCTCTAATTTTCTTCAAGTCAGAGTGGTTGCCATGGGTACCTGCAAGGGCCCCAGTTATGCTAGCTTCTTTGTGGGGTACATGAACATTCCTTGTTTTAGTCCTATTCTGCCCCCTACCGATATATCCATAATATCATCTGTGCTGCTTCCCTGTTTCATCCAGAATTGGAAAAGTTCATCAATTTTGCTTCCGATTTCTACCCTGCCCTTACTTTCACTTAGTCTATCTGAGTTCTCCCTTCCCTTCCTCGACATCTGTTTCCATTTCTGGGGAGAGACTAGCCACTAATATCCACAATAAAACCACCTACTCCCACAGCTACCTGGATTATACATCCTCGCTCTCTGCTTCCTGTAAAGATTCCATTCCATTCCATTCTCTCAGTTCCTCCGCGCGCACACTCTCTCTACACCCCCTTCTCTCTCTCACTCACACACTTACACTCACATACACACACACACACACTATTTATAGACAGCTAGTCAATATGGTGTTTAATAAATTCCTGATTTAGAAATAAAACCAGTCTGACTCCAAACCAAAACACAAACAGATTCTAAAGAAGGCTTGTGATAATGGGAACTGCAGATGCTGGAGAATCCAAGGTAATAAAATGTGAGGCTGGATGAACACAGCAGGCCCAGCAGCATCTCAGGAGCACAAAAGCTGACGTTTCTGGCCTAGGCCCTTCAGCAGAGAGGGGGATGGGATGAGGGTTCTGGAATAAATAGGGAGAGAGGGGGAGGCGGACCGAAGATGGAGAGAAAAGAAGATAGGTGAAGAGGAGAGTATAGGTGGGGAGGTAGGGAGGGGATAGGTCAGTCCAGGGAAGACGGACAGGTCAAGGAGGTGGGATGAGGTTAGTAGGTAGGAGATGGAGGTGCGGCTTGGGGTGGGAGGAAGGGATGGGTGAGAGGAAGAACAGGTTAGGGAGGCAGAGACAGGTTGGACTGGTTTTGGGATGCAGTGGGTGGAGGGGAAGAGCTGGGCTGGTTGTGTGGTGCATTGGGGGGAGGGGACAAACTGGGCTGGTTTTGGGATGAGGTGGGGGGAGGGGAGATTTTGAAGCTGGTGAAGTCCACATTGATACCATTGGGCCGCAGGGTTCCCAAGCTGAATATGAGTTGCTGTTCCTGCAACCTTCGGGTGTCATCATTGTGGCACTGCAGGAGGCCCATGATGGACATGTCATCTAAAGAATGGGAGGGGGAGTGGAAATGGTTTGCGACTGGGAGGTGCAGTTGTTTATTGCGAACCGAGCTGAGGTGTTCTGCAAAGCGGTCCCCAAGCCTCCACTTGGTTTCCCCAATGTAGAGGAAGACACACCGGGTACAGTGGATGCAGTATACCACATTGGCAGATGTGCAGGTGAACCTCTGCTTAATGTGGAAAGTCATCTTGGGGCCTGGGATAGGGGTGAGGGAGGAGGTGTGGGGGCAAGTGTAGCATTTCCTGCGGTCGCAGGGGAAGGTGCCGGGTGTGGTGGGGTTGTAGGGCAGTGTGGACCGAACAAGGGAGTCACGGAGACAGTGGTCTCTCCGGAAAGTAGACAAGGGTGGGGATGGAAAAATGTCTTGGGTGGTGCACATCCCAGATGTCTGAGCTCTTCCAGGACCGCAACTTTCCTCCCACAGTGGTCGAGAACGCCCTTGACTGCGTCTCCCGCATTTCCCGCAACACATCCCTCACACCCTGCCCCCGCCACAACTGCCCAAAGAGGATCCCCCTCGTTCTCACACACCACCCCACCAACCTCCGGATACAACGCATCATCCTCCGACTCTTCCGCCATCTACAATCTGACCCCACCACACAAGACATTCTTCCATCCCCACCCTTGTCTGCTTTCCGGAGAGACCACTCTCTCCGTGACTCCCTTGTTCGCTCCACACTGCCCTCCAACCCCACCATACTCAACATCTTCCCCTGCAACCGCAGGAAATGCTACACTTGGCCCCACACCTCCTCCCTCACCCCTATTCCAGGCCCAAAGATGACATTCCACATTAAGCAGAGGTTCACCTGCACATCTGCCAATGCGGTATACTGCATCCACTGTACCCGGTGTGGCTTCCTCTACATTGGGGAAACCAAGCGGAGGCTTGGGGACCGCTTTGCAGAACACCTCCGCTCGGTTCGCAATAAATAACTGCACCTCCCAGTCGCAAACCATTTCCACTCCCCCTCCCATTCTTTAGATGACATGTCCATCATGGGCCTCCTGCAGTGCCACAATGATGCCACCCGAAGGTTGCAGGAACAGCAACGCATATTCCGCTTGGGAACCCTGCAGCCCAATGGTATCAATGTGGACTTCACCAGCTTCAAAATCTCTCCTTCCCCCACCGCATCCCAAAACCAGCCCAGTTTGTCCCCTCCCCCCACTGCATCCCAAAACCAGTCCAACCTGTCTCTGCCTCCCTAACCTGTTCTTCCTCTCACCCATCCCTTCCTCCCACCCCAAGCCGCACCTCCATCTCCTACCTACTAACCTCATCCCCCCTCCTTGACCTGTCCGTCCTTCCTGGACTGACCTATCCCCTCCCTACCTCCCCACCTATACTCTCCTCTCCACCTATCTTCTTTTCTCTCCATCTTCGGTCCGCCTCCCCCTCTCTCCCTATTTATTCCAGTTCCCTCACCCCATCCCCGTCTCTGATGAAGGGTCTAGGCCCGAAACGTCATCTTTTGTGCTCCTGAGATGCTGCTGGGCCTGCTGTGTTCATCCAGCCTCACATTTTATTGTCTAAAGAAGGCCTCACACCTTACGCATATTGTCTGATCTAAAATGTCACCTCTCCGTTAAACTAATAAACAGTTCTCTCAGGACAGTGACTTCAAAGGAATTTAGGGATTTACATATATATATTAATCAATTAAAACCCTCAAACTGATTAAAGATGTAACAGTATCTCAGGTTTGTTTAGTACATCCTCATCAGTGGTGTGACCCTTTGATTTCTCTCACTAACACCTGGAGGAGTACGACTCTGAAAGTTTGTGTTTTCAAATAAGCATGTTAGGACTATAACCTGGTGTCATGTGATTTCTGACCTACATTCAGAGGAGGCCAGCTTTGACAAGGGAGCCTCTGAAATGTCCACCTTCTTCCTCAACTGGTGATTCCCCAGCACCACCATCGACAGTGCCCTCAACCAAGTCCGACTCATCTCCTGCACTTCCACTTACACCCCCACCCTTCCCTCCCATGACTGTGATGGGTATCCCCTTGTCCTTAGCTACCACCCCACCAGCATACACATCTAGAAGATCATCGGGCACTGTTTCTGCCACCTATAGCGAGATGCCACCACCAGACATGTTTTCCTCTCCCCTCCCTTCTCCACCTTCCCCAGGGACCATTCCCTCTGGGACAACCTGGTCCAATCTTCTTTTGCTCTGAATAACCCCCTCAGCACCTTCCTGTGTAACTGCCGAAGGTGTAACACCTGCTTATTTACCTCCTCCATCCCCGGTACCTGCACATCCCACAATCTGGTCTACTGCATTCACTGCTGACAATGTGGTCTCCTCTACATTAGGGAAACAAAGTGTAGACTGGATGACCACTTCGCAGAACATCTATGTTCTGCCTGCAAAAAATAAACCCTGAGCTTCCAGTTGCTTGTCACTTTAACATATCACCCTGTTTCCTGGCCAACATTTCTATTTCAGACTTGCTGCAATGTTCCAGCAGAGCTGGAGGAACATCACCTCATTTTCCACCGGGGGTCCCTGCAGCCCTCCAGACTCAATGTCAGGTTCAATAAGTTTAGAGCCTGAACTCTCCCATGTCCTAGCCCCTTAACCTATGCACCAGGACTTGTTATCACATAGTCAGCCATTATGCACTACCTATTGTCAGTCACTAACTGTCCCCATACATCCAGACAACATCCTAGCTAGATTGTTTTCAACTCCTTTGTCTGTTCAACTGTTCTTGTCTCTCTTTGGATTCTATCCCCACCTATCATTTAGTTCTTACCCTCTCCCTCCACCCTATCTTTTGCAAATAAACCAACATTTTCCTAGCTACCATCAGTTCCAAGGATGGGTCGTTGGACCTGAAACTGTAACTCTGATTTTTCTTCATAGATGCTGCCAGACCTGTTGAGCTTTTGCAGCAACTTCTGTTTTTGTCCCTGAAAAGGACGTTGGTGAATCAGTTTCAGGACTCGATGAAGGGTCTAGGCCCGAAACGTCAGCTTTTGTGCTCCTGAGATGCTGCTGGGCCTGCTGTGTTCATCCAGCCTCACATTTCATTACGTTGGTGAATCAGATGGGTTTTTATAACAATGATGGCTCATGGTCACAATTACGGAGACAAGCCTTTAAACTTCAGCTTTACACCAGCTGCAACCGTGGAATCTGAATCTATGTCTCAAGAGTATTTTCCTGGGCTTCTGAATACCAATTCAGTACCATTACTACTGTACCATCATTCCCAGAGTTGGCCCCCTGAATTATTAGTTCAGTAACATAACCGCTGCACTACTTACTATTGTATTCTCCAATCTAGACAACACAACTTTACAAGCACAGAAGTGAATGCTTCCAAGAACAAAAACCTAATATGAATAATATGCCAATATGAACAGAGTCAAGTAGCAGACACCCTCAGGAATGAAATCTCTGCCTGACTAAATATTCTAATACACTACTCTGAATTTTCAAAACTGCATACTGCTAATTAGGATTCCTCTGGAAGTGCAATAACTTGATTTATAATAGTGCCTTTTTGCAGAAATGGTATATCACAGAAACACAAGGAATGAATCTTTACTTGAAACAGTCTCGGTTTAACTAAGTCACCAAACCATCATCTATCATTCTCCTGAAAATTCAGAAGCTTTCCCTTACTGGGCTTACCAGGTTATCCAACATTCTCATTATAGCTTCAAATTCTTGCTCCCCAGTCAGCCATTTGGGATGTGAACTATTTTCATCACCCCCTGAAGATTCAGGACAGCGAGACTTGGCTTTGTATTTTACAGGATCCAGCAGAATCAAATTGTCAGGCCCTCCAGCACTGGCCATTGTACGAACCTAGAAACACAACAGTATTTAAATTTTAATAACAGAAATTCTGAAAGTGTTCCTTCACTATTATCGATGCTAACTCTTCTGGACATACTTACGTCTTCTGGACACAAGTTGTGAAGAAGACACAAGGAGGGTAGAGGAGAGGAAGGTAGGTAGGTAAAGTGAGTGGGTGAAGATCTGGCAAATGAATATAACATGTGAAAATGAAATTGTCCGCTTCGGCAGTAAGAATAAACAACAAGCATGTTATCTAAATGGTGAGAGATTGCAGAGCTCTGAAACGCAGAGGGATGTAGGAGTCCTAGCACATCATTTTCAGAAGTTTATTATACAGATAATAGGAAATGTGTAGGAATGCCAGTGGAAACTTACCTTGTATTATGAGAAGGAGTAACTGCAAGGGTTAAGATTCAATCATGCAGGACACTGTCCTAAAAAGTCTACCCTGCATTCATAGGCTGTGACCCCTGATTCTGGACTCTCCGGTCAGAGGACATCCTTCCTGCATCTATCCTGTTTAGCTATTATAACTTTGTAGGTTTCAATGAAATTCTACAGCATTCTTTTAAACTCTGAATATCCAGTTTCTCCCTCTACATCTGTCCTGGCATCCAGGAATCAGTCTGGGAAAACTTTACTGTATCCCCTCAATAGCCAGAATATTCTTCTGCAGATAAGATCAAAAAGGCAAAAGAAAATACTCCGGGTGGGGTCACACCAGTGCCCTGTACAGTCACAGCAAGACATTCCTGCTACTGTGCTCAAATCATTTCGCTGCGAAGATCAACATATCAGTTACCTTATTCACCGCCTGCTGCACCTGCATGCTTACTCTCCTAACGTCTGTGAGGACACTCATATCTCATTGTACCTCCCCATTTCTCACTCTATCACCATTCAAATCATAATCTACCTACCACATATGTATCCACATCATACCACATCTGCCACATATTTGCCCACTAACTTAACTTGCCTAAATGGCATTCAAACTTCTCTGCATGCTCCTCACAGCATACCCTCCCATTCAGCTTTGTGTCACCCAAAACTGGGAAATATGACATAGTTTCCTGATTTAATATATATTGTAAATAGGCATATCATGAAAAGCCACTCAGAAATTGATCCATTTATTCCTACATGACCCCAAAACCATTTAATTTTCAATGATCTCGTATGGGACATTATCAAAAATCTTTTGAAAATCCAAGTAAACGCACCCACTGACCCCACCTCATCACTCAATTAGGTACATCCTCAAAAAATTCCAGCAGATTTGTCAAGCACAACTTCCCCTTTGTAAATCCACGCCATGTCCGATCTTGTCGCTATCTTCCAAGTACTCTGCTATTAAATCTTTTACACTAACTGTAGCATATTTCCCCACTACTGATGTCAAGCTAACTGATCTATATACTGTTTTCTCTCTGCCTCCCTTCTTAAATAATGGAGTTACATTAGCTACCCTCCAATCCAAATAAACTTTTCCAGAGTTTACTGAATTTTGGAAGATGACAACTAGCACATTTTCTATTTCTAGGGCCAATGCCTCAGGTACTCTGGGATGAAACTTATCAAGCCCTGGGGATTTATCTGCCATTATTAGGGAAATGGTGTTGGGGAAGATAATATTAATTTCTTTCAGGTCCTCTTTCTCATTAGGCCAAACGCTGCCCCTACATATTTGGGATTAAAAAAAATCATTTGTGGGACATGGGCATCACTGGCTGGCCAGCTTTAATTACCCATCCCTAGTTGCCCTTGAAGTGGTGGTAGTGAGCTGCCTTCTTGAACTGCCACAGTCTGTGTGCTATAGTAGATCCCCAATGCCCTTAGGGAGGGAAATCCAGGATTTTGACCCATGGCCAGTGAAGGAATGGTGATATATTTCCAAGTGAGAATGGTGAGTGGCTTTAAGGGAATCATCTCTGTATCTGCTTTTGTGAAGACAGAACTAAAATATTAATTTAATTGGTCTGCCATTTTTTCGTTCCCTATTTTCAATCTCCCTCGGATTCTGACCATGGGGGACCTGTACTTGTCGTTACCAATCTTTTTCTCTTCATGAACCTATAGAAGCTTTTACTATCCATTTGCTCTACCCTGCAAGCTTACTCTTGTACTCTGCTCTCCCACTCAGTCTCTCTTTGACAGAATCTAGACTGTCCCCAATCCTAAAGTCTGTTGGATTTTTGGCCAATCTGAAAGCCTCATCCTTGGATTAGCACTTTTCTTAATTTCACTTGCTGCATTATGATCTGGCCGCATTTCCAGTTTTAATTTAATAGAAGATTAGACCAACAACCTTTGCTGATCATCTAAGCACACTTTAAAGGTTTGTCACTGCCTAGCTACCATTATCCCTTTAAATAATGATGCTGAATTTATCATAGCAAGCTCGCATTTCATTCCACTGTAATTTCCTTTATTTAAATTGAAACCCCTAGTCTCTGAAACAACTACATCACTCTCCATCTTAATTCACTTTATTCTACTGTGGTCACTCTTCCTTAAGGCCTAACACAACGAGACTGTCAATTCGTCCTTCGTCATTACACAACACAAAGTCCAGGATGTCTTTTTCTCCATCTAATTCCTCAACATGTTGATTCATAAAACTAACCTCCAATAATCTCCCCTTCAGGGTGTTGCTATTGATTTGATTTGCTCAATCTACATGCAGATTGAGGTCATTTGTAATTAAAGGCAGTTGTTGGCATAGTGGTTTTACTGCTAGGCAATTAAGGCAGAAACTCGGCTAATATTCTGGGGCCTGTGTTTGAATCCTGCCACAGTAGATAGTGGAACTTGAATTCAATGAATAATATCTGGAATTAAGAATTTACTGATGTTTGTTGATCAGTAGACTCTTCAGATTATTGCCAATTGTCAGAAAAACCTATCTGACTCACGAATGTCCTTCAGGGGTGGAAATCTACATCCTCACTCAGTCTGGCCTACAAGCAACTGCCCTCTAAAATGGCTTGGCAAGCCACTCCAGACCCCATTAAGTCTCATGGCTTCAGGTTAATCATGCATGAGGAAACCTCCTGCTGGTAACAATGTTCTGTTCTCTCTCAGCTGATGAATCAATACTCCCCCTGTTAAAATGAACTTGGGGGAAGCAATAAGGGTGGCAAGGATGCAAAATAAACTCTGGGTGGGGATTTCAACGTGCGCCACTAAGCATGGCTTAGCAACAGCACTACTGGTCAAGCTGGTCAGGCCCTAAAGAACAAAGCTGCCAGACTGGGTCTACATAGGTGGTGAAGGAACCGAGGGGATAAACTTGCCCTCATCCTTGCCAATCTACCAGCAGCAGATGCATCTGTCCTTGATAGTATCATTAAGAACAACCACCAGATAATCCTTGTGGAGACAAAGTCGTGCCTTCATATTGAGAATAACCTTCATTGTACTGTATGGCACTATCACCATATGAAATGAGACAGACTTTGAACAGACCTAGCAAGTCAAGGTTTAGCATCTATGAGGCACTGTGGGCTATCCAGCACAATCTTCAACATCATGGTGCAGCGTATTCCACACTTAACCATTGCTATCAAGCCAGGGGATCAACCCAGGTTCAATGGAGAGTGCCAGAAAGCATGCCAGAAGAGCAGGTACACCCAAAAAATAAGGCACCATCCTCATGAAGCAAGCAGGACGATTTGTATGCCAAACAGCAAAAGCAGCAGGTGATAGAGCTAAGCAATCCCACAATCAATGGATCAGACGTAAGCTCTGCAGTCCTGCCATACTCAGTTAGGATGTTGGTGGACAATTAAACAACTCACTTGAGGCAGCAGTGGCTCCACAAATATCCCCATCCACAATGACAGAAGAACCCAACAAGTGCAAAGCATAATGCTGAACCATTCACAAGAATCTTCAGCAGAAGGGCTGAGATGGATGACCTATCTCAGCTATTCCATTGGTTTCCAACATCACAGGCAGTGCCCCAGGACTTGCCACTGCTGTAGCCAAGCTCTTCCAGCACAGCTACAACACTGGCAGTGTGGAAAATTGCTGGAGTATGTCTTGTATGCAAAGGACAGGAAAAATCTGACACAGCCAATTATTGTCCAATCAGTCTACTATCAATCATCAGCAAAGTGACAGAAGGTGTCATCACTGTACACAGCACATGCTGACTGTGTATGACATGTTCACTGATGCCCAATATGGCTCCCGCTAGGGTTTTTCAGCTCCTGACCTCAGTACAGCCTTGGTTCAAACATGGACAAAAGATCTGAATTATAGAGGTGAGATGAGAATGACAATCCCTTGACATCAAGGCTGCATTCAACCGTGCGTGGCATCTAGAAGCCCTTACAAAACTGGAATCACTGGGAACAAAAACAGAAGTTTCTGGAAAAGCTTAGCAAATCTGGTAGCATCTGTGAAGAAATAAAATCAGAGTTAACATTTTGGATCCAGTGGCCCTTTCTCAGAACTGCTGGTAGCTAGGAAAATGTATCTAAGAAACTGAATGTATTCAAGAGGCGACTAGATATAGCACTCGGGACAAATGGGATGAAAGGTTGCTGGGAGAAAGTAGGACTCGGCTGTTGAGTTGGATGATCAGCCATGATCGTGAAGAATGGTGGAACTGGCTCGAAGGGCCAAATGGCCTCCTCCTGCTCCTATTTTCTTTGTTTCTATGTTTTTATATGCAAAAGATAGGGTGGGGCGGAGGGGGCAAGGAGTAAATGATAGGTGGGAATAGAGCCCAAAGAAAGAACAACAATTGGGCAGATAAAAGAGTTGATAACGATCTGGCTAGGACATTGTCTGGCTGTTAATGGGGACTGTTAGTGACTAACAATAGGTGGTGTGTAATGGCAGACTACGTGATAACAAGGCCTGATGTGTGGGGTAGGGGCTAGGACATGGAAGAGTTCAGGCTCGAAAATTACTGAACTCGATATGGAGTCCAAAAGGCTGCAGGGTCCCCGAGCGGAAGATGAGGTATTATTCTTCCAGCTTGCACTGAGGTTCGCTGGAACACTGCCACAAACCTGAGACAAAGATGTCAGTCAGGAAGAAGGGTGTTGTGTTAAAGTGGCAGGCAACTGGAAGCTCAGCGTCTTTTTTGAGGGCGGAACACAGGAGTTCTGTGAAGCAGTTACCCACTCTAAGCATCGTTTTCCCAATGTAGAGGAGGCCATATTGTGAGTAGCTCATGCAGTAGACTAGATTGTGGGATGTGCAAGTGAAGTGTTGCTTCACATGGAGGGTATGTTTAGGCCTTTGGATATTGAGGACGGAGGAGGTAAATGAGTAGGTGTTACAGCCTCAGTGGTTGCAGTGGAAGGAGCCGTGGGGCTGTGGGGGTTGTTCAGAGCGAAAGAAGAGGGGACCAGCATGTCCTGGAGGGAATGGTCCCTACAAACGGCGGACAAAGGAGGGGAGAGAAATGTGTCTGGTGGTGGTAGGGGATGGGTCTGGGTGGGATGCTTCAAGGGGCGGTGTGGACTTGTTGGGCCGAAGGGCCTGTTTCCACACTGTAAGTAATATAATCTAATCTAATCTTGCTGGAAGTGTCAGAAATTGCACCTGATGATCTTCTGGATGTGGATGTGGATGGGACCCTGTTGCTGTTGCAGGAGGGAAGTGAGGGGGTGAGGGTGGAAATGCAGGAGATGGGCCCAACTTGGTTGAGGGCCCTGTCGACATCGTTGCTGGGGAATCCTCGGTTTTGGAAGAAGGTGGACATTTCAGAAGCTCCCTTGTCAAAGTTGGCCTCTTCTGAACATAAGCAATGGAGATGGAGGTATGAGAGAATGGAATGGAGTCTTCACAGGAAGCAGGGTGTGATTAAGTATCGTCCAGGCAGCTGTGGGAGGTGTGTGGGGTTAAACTGGAGATCAGTGGCCAGCAATTTCCAGAAATGGAAACAGAGATGTTGAAGAAGGGCAGAGAGGAGTCAGAGATAGACCAGGTGAAAGACAGGGCAGGGTGAAAATTGGAAGTGGAATCAATTAACTTTTCCAAATCCCGACAAGAGAGCAAAGTAAGAGTTGTAGGTGCTTGAGGTTGGTTGGCTCGCCGAGCTGGTTTGTTGTTTTGCAGACGTTTCGTTACCATGCTTGGTAACATCCTCAGTGCTGCCTCAAAAGAAGCGTTGGTGCGTTTTCCTGCCTGGTTTTTAAACTCTGGGGTCTGTTGAGATGGATTGCCTCACTTCTGGTTTTCCTTCGCAGTGGAATGTATATGGGGTCGAGTTCAATGTGTTTATTAATAGCAAGCTTCGTGGAGTGCCATGCCTCTAAGAATTCTCATGCTTGTCTCTGCCTAGCCTGTCCCAGGATCTTGGTGTTGTCCCTGTCAAAGTCGTGGTTCTCCTTGTCCATGTGGACTGAAATGAGTGAGTATTGGTTGTGTCTTTTTGCAGCCAGGTGGTGTTCATGTACTCTTGTTGTTACTTTCCTTCCTGTTTGTCCGATGTAGTGTTTCTCGCAGTCTCTGCAGGGGACTTTGTAGATAACATTGGTTCTGTCCATGGCAGGGAGTGGGTCTTTAGTTCAGGTGAGCAATTGTCATAGGGTTGACATGGGCTTGTGTGCCACTCTGATGCCCAGTGGTCATTGGAGTCTTGTGGTGAGTTCTGACGTGTTCCTGATGTAGGGTAGTGTGATAAGTGTGCTGGGCATGTAGAATCTTTCTGATGTTGTTCTTGTAGGCATCTTCTGACCCAGTTCTTTGGATTGAGCATTTGGAAGAGGCATTCTTCTTCCTCTTGGCGTAGTTCCGCGTTGTTGCCCTTTTAAATAGTGTTCGCACGTAGCTTCGTTTGTGTGTGCTGGGATAGTTACTATTGAAGTTCAATACCTGGTCTGTGTGTGTGGCTTTTCGGTGTACATTCGTTTGCAGTTCCCCATTTGTCTTGCACTCTACCATGACGTCCAAACTACTGGACCTATACCCTGGCCACCCACTTCACCATCAACAGCCAAACATACAAGCAATTCAATGGGACAGAAGCATTGATGCAAAGATTGGAAAGGATCATGCTTCTGCAAATCCAACCTAAACTGTGGATACGCTACGTAGATAACACCACTGTCATCATTAAACGGACCAAATTAGTGAAGACACACAAACTTATAAACAACACCCTCACCGAAATAAGATTCACCAGAGAGGAGAAGAAGAACAAACAGCTACCATTCCTGGGAGTCACGGTAGAGTGCAAGACAAATGGGGAACTGCAAACGAATGTACACTGAAAAGCTACACACGCAGACCAGGTATTGAACTTCAATAGTAACTGTTCCAGCGCACACAAACAAAGCCGCATGCGAACTCTATTTAAAAGGGAAACAACACATTGCAGCAATACGGAGCTACACCAAGAGGAAGAAAAATTCAACACCCACAACCCGAGCTACAGATCTAGTAAAAAACCTTAAGAGTTGTAGGTGCTGGCCGGAATAGGACTGGAACAAGGAATGTTCCATGTACCCCACTAAGAGACAGGCATAACAGCGCCTATGTGCCTATATAACCCATGGCCAACCCTCTGGCCTGAAAAAAATGAGAGAAGTTGCTGAGGTGAGGGCAAGCTTGGCCAGGAGGAGGAGGGTGGTGGTGACTGGGGACAGTTCAGATCTTTGCTCCATGAAGAAGCAGAGAGCCCAAACATCATCCCGGTGGGGAATGGCCGTATAAAGGGACTGCATACCCATGGTAAAGAGGAGGTAGCTGCAACCTGCAAACTGGAATTCTGAAACTGGCGTAAAATGTCAGAGGAATCACGACGTATGTGGGTTGGGACTGGATCAGGGGAGAAACAACTGAGTCAAGGTAGGAAGAGGTGAATTCAGTAGGGCAGGAGCAGGCTGAAACAACAGGTCTGCCCAGGTGATCCTGTTTGTGTATTTTCGGAAGAAGGTAGAAGCAAGCTTTGCAGGGCTGGTGGCCTATCAGCTTGGAGGCAGTGGAGAAGGGTGCAGATCACCCATGAAATGAGGTCAGTTACTGTTGTTGATACAATGCCCTGATGTGCCGTGGTGGGGCATTGCACATTACCTAATATCAGTCACTAACAGTTCGCATTCACAGTTTTTCACCCTCCTAGCCAGATTGTTATCAATTCCTTTGTCTGTCCAACTGTTCTCTCTCTCTTTGGCTCTATTCCCAACTATCGTTTACTCCTTAGCCTCTTCCCCCCCATCCTATCTTCTGCATACGCGCTAACATTTCCCTAGCTATAAAAACAAAATCAAAGTTGCTGGAAAAGCTCAGCAGGTCTGGCAGCAACTGTGCAGGAGAAAACAGAGTTAACGTTTCGGGTCCAGTGACCCTTCCTCAGAACTTGAGGGAGGGTCACCCGACCCGAAACGTTAACTCTGTCTTTTCAGCAACTTTGTTTTTGTTCCTGATGTACAGCATCTGCAGTTCTTTTGGTTTTACAGAAGCAACCATCCCAACACCCACAAACGAAGCTGCATTAGAACATTATTTCAATGAGCCACCACACACTGCAGCACAGACGAACTACGAAGAGCAGAAGAAAATCACCTGTACAGCACATTCAAAAAGAACGGGTAGCCAATGAACACAGTCTGCCGATTTCTCAGCAACAAACCCAAACAAACAGACAAAACGTGCCCAGAAACCATAACCACTCTCCCCTACATCAAAGACATTTCGGAAATGACTGCCAGACTACTCAGACCTCTTGGCATCATGGTAGCCCACAAACCCACCAACACACTAAAACAGCAGCTAATGAACTTAAACGACCCTACACAGACAACAAGCAAAACAAACGTCATTTACAAAATACCTTGCAAGAACTGTGACAAACACTACATTGGACGAACTGGCAGAAAGCTAGCCACCAGGATACACGAACATCAACTAGCCACAAAAAGACATGACCCACTATCACTAGTATCCTTACATACAGATGAGGAAGGACACCACTTTGATTGCGACAACCCATTCATCCTAGGACAAGCCAAACAGAGACACGCACGAGAATTCCTAGAAGCATGGCATTCCAACCAGAACTCCATCAACAAACACATTGGCTCCAAATCAATCTACCATCCTCTGAGAAAAAAAGCAGGAAATGACATCACCAAATGCAGGAAATGACATCACCAACCCAAGGAAACCTAAACTGATAAACAGAAAGCGGGACATAACACCAGTGCTTCACCAGAGGCTCACTGATGATGTTACCTAGAATGGTGACAAAACATCTGGGAAAAAACCTTCCAGCTCAGTGAACCAGCTTACATCCGGAACAAAATAAAGACCCACTCTCTTGTGGACCGAGAGGAGGAGAGTGCTGTGTTGGAGGTGGAAGGAAGACGTCGGGTTGGCTGTGCACCCTTGCAACCGGTGGATCTTAATGCAGGCTTTGGCCTAACGCTGGTTCAGGGGAGCAGCCAACCTGCAACGATGGTTGCAGCAAGTGCTCGTGCCCCAGGTCAGGGGGTCTGGAACACCATCCGTGTTTCCGTGAAGAAGGTGGACCTGTGGACCGCACCTTCTTTGTGAAGAGGGGCCTGTTGGACTGTTGTGGGTTCGCTGCTGCGGACATTTACTGCCTGCAGGATTTCCCCGGAGGAGGTTTTTACGATGTAACCTTCAGGAGTGCCAAGCTTTGCGAGCGCTTCCTGGAGGTTTTCAAGGAGAAAGGGGATGAGGGCCCCCTCTCTGTACCGACCGCTGTCCCGACCGCTGTCCCGCTGTTCGTGATGCCAGCGTAGAGGAGCCGTATGGTGACTGTACACATGTACAACCCGCATATGCCAGTAGTTGATGTCCTGACCTTCCTTGGAGGGTACGTGAAGGTGGAAGGGGACCTAACCAACATCATGGACCCCTTTGGCATCTGGACCAGTAAGAGGCAGGTCAAGGTGACGCTGAGGATGGGCGCGGACTGGAATATTGTACACCCACCGTCCAGCTTTGCGATCGGCGGGAGCAAGGGCTACCTGACCTATGCAGGGCAACCTAAGTCTGCCATGCCTGTGGGAGGTCAGGTCATGTGGCGGCCGACTGCAAAGCCACTATCTGCAGGAACTGCAGGGAGGAGGGACACCTAACAAAGGATTGCCCACAAGAAAAAAGCTGCAACCTTTGCGGGGAAGCGGGCCACCTCTATAGGGCATGCCCGCGGCGGGGGACCACCTATGCCCAGTTCGCCGGCAGCGGCATGCGGGGCCAGCCCCCCCCGGAGGAGAAGAAGGGACCAGGGTCCTGCAAGGACTCCACGAATGTGCAGAGGGCCAGGTCGTGCAGGAGACCCCAGCCCCGCAGGATGGGCCAGAGGCCAGCAAAGCGCCCCTCCAGGCTCCGCTCCCCACCGACAACCCGGAGTCGATGGAGGCAGCAACAGGCGACCCAGGGGAGTGGACGACGGTCCGGAAAGCAAGGAGGAAGGTGCGTTGGCGGGCCCAGGAACCACAACCATCGGGGGCTGTAAGAGCTCCTCTGACGAGGGAGATTCGGAGGGGACCTGACCAAAGCAGAAGCTAAAGATCTCAAGGGAGAAGGAAAGCAGCACCCCGCTTCCAGGTGACAGAAGGCGTCCTGAGGCTCCCTCCGACACCCAGCCACGTGCCGCTGGGGCCCTGGAGGGCCCCCCGGAATTTTCAGGCGGGAAGGAGGAAACAGCGCGTCCCCAGCCTGTTCCAGAGCCGGACTCTCTTGCCTCTGTACCCCCGACGGGGGGATGCCACCCGGAAGGCAGCACGGACGGTTTCCTGAGCACAGAGAGCGTCCAGCAGTTAGCCCAGGCTATGGGCATGAAGGGACAAATGGAGGGGTGGACTTTGGACTTGGGGAGGGTACTGCGGTCATTGCCCACAATGGGGGTACGAGTTGCGAGCATTAATGTGCGCAGCCTCAAGTCCACCGCAAGATGTGTGTCCACATTGGCCTACCTGACCACCATCAAGGCGGACCTCCTGTTTCTGCAGGAGTGCGGGATACCGCACCTCGGCAGGTATGGGAAATGGTCGGGCACCTGGACCTGTGGGCCTTCGATCTGGTCGGGGGGGGTAACGACTGTCGCTCCTCGGGCCTGGCTATTCTGCTGCAGGGGCGCAACTTCACCATCTCTCAAGTTCAGGAGGTGGTGGGGGGGGGGCGCCTCCTAGTGGCTGACATCACCTACAGGAATACTCCCCTGAGGCTGATCAACGTGTACGCCCCAGCGTTACGGAGTGAGCGGTTGGTCGTCCTGCAGCAGCTTCCATCCCTGCTGGCTACGTCCAGGCCGGTCATCCTAGGCGGAGACTTCAACTGCATCATTGATGCAGATGGAAGATCCGGCGTGGGGACAGCGGGTGGGGGGAGTCAACTGGATGTCACGTCCAGATTCCTGATGGGCACGGTGAAGGACGCCAAGCTGCTCGACGTCTTCAGCACACGTGCAGACGGAGCGCAGCGGAGATACACCTGGTCGCGGCCAGACGGGTCTATCCGCTCAAGGGTAGACTTCCTGTTTGTGTCACGGACGTTCTCGGTCAGGTCCACCGGCGTCGAGCCAGTGTTTTTCTCTGACCACTGCCTCCTGCTGGCCGACTGTCACTTACAGGACGACCAGCAGGCCGGCAAGGGGACGTGGAAGCTCAACACGACTCTGTTGACCCCAGAGAACGTCGAGGAGCTTAAGAGGGAGTACACCGGTTGGAGAACCGTGAAACCCCTCTTTGAGTCTCTGTGCAACTGGTGGGAGACGGTGAAGGAGAACATCAAGAGGTTCTTTGTCCTCAAGGGTGTTCAGAAGGTGAGAGAGAGGCGGGGAAAGCTGTTGCGACTCCAGAAAAGGGTGCAGAACCTGCTCCTTCTGCAGTTGATGGGGGTCGATGTCACGGAGGACCTCCCCGAGGTGAGGGGCCAGCAAGCCTCGCTCTTCACCGCGGAGGCCTCCAGGATAATCTTCCGGTCCAGGGTCCGCTCCGTGGAGCAGGATGAGACGTACTTGCGTTTCTTCTTTCAGAAGGTGCACAAAGAGTCCTCTGTGCTTAGCCGGCTGAAGGAGGGCAACGGCTCGGTGACATCGTCTCGGCTCGACGTTTTGAGGATCAGCAGATCCTTCTATGCCGGACTGTACGACACGAAGCCCACGGACAGCACGGCCTCCGAGTCGTTCCTGTCGTCTATCACGGAGGTCTTAGACGATGGCATGAGGGAGTGGCTGGACCGGCCGAAATCCCTAAACAAGCTGACCAGAGCCCTCAAGTCCTTGGAGAGGAATAAGACTCCCAGGAGCGACGGCTTACCGGTCGAGCTGTATTCCGCTCTGTGGGACCTGGTCGGCCAGGACCTGCTGGAGGTGTACGATAGCGCGCTTCAGGCAGGGGAAATGTACAAGTCCATGAAGAAGGGCATCATCACCCTCATTTACAAGAGGAAGGGGGAGAGGGAAGAAATTAAGAATTGGCGTCCCATTTCACTATTGAACGTGGACTACAAAATCCTGGCCAAGGTCAAAGCCAACTGGTTCAGGTCTGTCCTGGAGTCGGTGATTCACCCAAACCAAACCTGTGCTGTGCCGGGCAGGAAGATCGCTGAGAGCCTCGTGCTCATCAGGGATACGATCGCCTACGTGCAGGATAGGCGGATGGACACCTGCCTCGTCAGCCTGGACCAGAAGAAGACCTTCGACAGGGTCTCTTATGCTTACATGGAGGGACGTCCTCTCCAAATTGGGGTTCGGGGAGGGCATCCGCAATTGCATCTGGCTGCTCTACACCAACATCGTTAGCGCAGTCTCGATCAACAGGTGGGAATCCGACAGTTTTCCTGTCAGATCTGGAGTCAGGCAGGGCTGCCCGCTCTCTCCTGCCTTGTTTCTGTGCTGCGTGGAGCCCTTCGCCGCATCCATCAGGAAGGACGTGAGCCTGAAGGGCGTGACTATCCCAGGCAGCGGAGGCCTTCAGGTCAAGACCTTCCTGTACACGGACGACGTCGCGGTCATCTGCACCGATCGTTGGTTGGTGAGTAGGCTGTTGGACATCTGCGGTCAGTTTGAACTGGCCTCGGGTGCCAAAGTCAATAGGGGTAAGAGGGAGGTCATGTTCTTTGGGAACTGGGACAACCGCTCCTTCATCCGCTTTACCGTCAGGACAGGCTACCTGAAGGTGTTGGGTATGTGGTTCGGTGGAGCTGGGGCATGCACTAAGACTTGGGAGGAGCGTATCACCAAACTGAAGCAGAAGCTGGGCAGGTGGACGCTCCGGTCCCTCTCCATCGCGGGTTAGAACCTGGTTGTCAGGTGCGAGGGGCTTTCGGTACTGTTGTATGTGGCGCAGGCCTGGCCTATTCCCTGGACCTGCGCCGCTGCGGGCACCCGGGCCATCTTACACTTCATTTGGGGGTCGAGGATGGACCAGATCCGCAGGGACACCATGCACAAAGACCTGGAAAATGGGGGAAAGGGCGTACTGAACGCCACCCTCGCCCTGATGGCTACCTTTGTGTGCGGCTGCATCAAGCTGTGCGTAGATCCTCAGTACGCAAACACCAAGTGTCACTACTTACTGAGGCTCTACCTGTCCCTGGTGTTGCGAAGGATGGGCCTGGCCTCCTTGCCGCGGAACGCTCCGAGTAGTTGGACCAACCCGTGCCACCTGTCCTTCGTGGAGAAATTTTTGAAGGTAAACACCTTTGACCACAAGGCCGTCAGGCAGTGGTCAGCACATAGTGTCCTCAGAACCCTTCGGGAAAAGGAGAGGGTGGATCCCGTTGTGTGGTTCCCTACGCAGACTGCCAAAGTCGTTTGGCAGAATGCCTCATCGCCAGAACTTTCAAACAAGCACAAGGACATTGCTTGGCTGGTGGTGAGAGGGGCTCTGCCAGTGAGATCCTTTGTGCATGCCTGGAATCTCTGCGCCACCGCCACGCTGCCCTTGAGGTGGCTGCGGAGGGGGAGGAGACTGCCGATCACCTCCTTCTGGAGTGTGCCTTTGCGCAGGAGGTCTGGAGAGGGATGCAGTGGTATTTGTCGAGGTTCATCCCGAGCAGCTCTGTGACTCGGGACTCCGTGCTCTACGGGCCGTTTCCCGGGACACACACCAAGACCAACATCAACTGCGCCTGGAGGACCATCAATGCGGTGAAAGACGTTCTTTGGTCTCCCTGCAACTTGCTGGTCTGCCAGCTGAAAGAACTGACCCCGACCGAGTGTTGCAGACTGGCGCATTCCAAGGTCCAGGACTACGTGCTGAGGGACGCGCTAAAGCTTGGGGCAGCCGCCGCCAAGGCGCGGTGGGGAAAGACCACCGTATGAAACCCCTCGTCCAGAATTTAAAAAAAGGGCCCTATCTGGTAACTGGACCCAGCTGGCGCTTTCCCCAATGGGTCAGGGGTCCAACGGGGACTGTGAGGGGAGACAACTGCAGGGGTATTTTCTTTGCTTTGTTTCTTTTTCTCTTCTTTGTTGTTTTTTCTTTTAGTTGGTGTACATACCCCCAGGGTAACCCGGAGCGGCTTGCATGACTGGGGAGGTGTATAAATATGTTTTATTTTGTACATCTTATGAATAAAGTATATTTTTTCAAATAAAAAGTGACGAAACGTCTGAAAATGAACCTTCCAGCTCAGTGAGCAAACTTACATCCAGAACCTCAATCTGAGCTACAAATCTTCTCAAAACTCGCTAGTATATGAGGGTGACTAAAGTGTATTGGAAAAGTCAGTTCTAGAGGTAACAAAGACATGAATGAGCTTGGATACATTGAGTCAGGCAATATTAAACAGAGGTAGAAATAGTTAGTTCGACTGGAGTACTTTGCCAAATATAAAGCCAAGGTTGAAAACTGTCACTCAGGCTCTGATGGTTGCCAGGGAGAGATGGGAGTTGGTAGTTTGTAACATCAGCCAATCAATCAGTCTTCGCAATAACTGAGAAATCCCAAAGCCCACTAATCTACATCGCAGAGTCAAGAAAATGTCCTTTGAAATACCAACGAAAACAGAAATTGCTAGAAAATCTCAGAAGTCTGGCAGCATCTGGGGAGAGAAATCAGAGCTAAAGTTTTGGGTCAGGAAACCATTCCTCAGAAGTCATTCCTTGAACACTAGATGCATTGGCGGTCATCTTTCAAGATTCTATACAGACTGTAGAACAGTTCCAATGAATTGGTGGTTAGTTAATGTAACACCACTATTTTAAAAAGGTACAGAGAAAACAGGAATTATAGACAGGTTAGCCTGACTTAGGCAGTAGGGAAAATGCTGGGTTCCATTATAAAATATTTAACGCAGTAATTGCAAAAAAATGGAAATCATACTCAACAAATCTATTGGAATTTTATGAGGATATAAGCAGTTGATTTGAAAGGGGAAACCAATGGATGTATTTTACTTGGACTTTCAGAAAGTGTTCAATAAATGCCACATTGGAGATTAATTTTACATGCTAAAGCACAACGGATTGGAGGTTTTGTACAGTCAAGGAGAGAGAACTAGCTGGCCATCAGGAAAGAAGAGTAGAATAAATGGATCATTTTCTGACTGGCAGCCAGTACCACAGGGGTCAGTGCTTGGGCCCTCATTATTCACAATATATATTAATGAGGCGATTAAATGTAATATCTTCAAGTTTTCAGGCAACACAAAACTGGGTGGAAGAGTGAACAGTGACAGGGATGCAGAGTTGCTTCAGTGCGATTTGGATAAGGTCAGAAATTGCACAATACCAGGTTACAGTCCAACAGGTTTATTTGAAGCCACATACTTTTAGGGCGTAGTCTCTTTATCAGCTGAAGTGAGAAATAAGCACACAAACACAGAATTTATATGTAAAAGATCAAAGGGTCACAACTGATGAGGATGTATTCAACAAACCTTAGATGCTGTTAAATCTTTAATCAGTTAGGAGTTTTAATTGATTAACATGTATACATAAATTCCCAAATTTCTTTCAAGCCCTATGCACACACAGGATCTGTTCGGATGAGGAGGAACACAACTGACACCTGAAGGTGAGGAAGGATGCCTTCACAGGAATGGGATATAATGCTCAACTTATTAATCACCCGTTCCGATGTGCCACAGCAAAAACCTATAATGACCTCCTCAGAAGACAGACATGGGATACGACCGATAGGATATCCTTTGTCATCAAGGACTTCCCAGCAGCCGAGAAACTACGTCATGTTCTTCGCAGCTTTCAACAAGTTATCGATGATGATGAGCACCTCGCCAAGATCTTCCCCACACCTCCAGTTCACACCTTCAAACAAACACCAAGTCTTAAACAGACCACTGTTCGCAGCAAACTACTCAGCCTTCGAGACAACATCAACCAGAACACTATACAACCCTGTCATGGCAACCTCTGCAAGGCATGTCAAATCTTCGACACGGACATTACCATCACATGTGGGAACACCACCCACCACATGCATAGCAGATACTCATGTGACTCAGCCAATGCTTCCTATCTTATATGCTGCAGACAAAGATGCCCTGAGGCCTGGTATATTGGCGAAACCATGCAGACACTACAACAGATGAATGGACATCACGCAACAATTTCCAGGCAGGAATATTCCCTCCCAGTGGGTGAACGCATCAGCAGTGAAGGTCTTTCAGCTTCGGATCTTTGGTAAATGTCCTCTAAGGTGGACCTCAGGATACACAATGCAGAGTCGCCAAGCAGAGACTGACCGTCATGTTCGGTACCTACAAGGACACACTCATCCGGGATCCTGGATTAATGTCACACGACAGGTGACCCCACCACACTATATACTCTCACAGATTCTCTCTCTTCCCCCCAATCCCAGCACCCATCTTGTTGCGCACTCTTTCTCTCCCAACCCCCGTCACATGCATGCTCACAGTCCGTCCCCGCAATATGCACACATATATGCACTCACTGTCACCCCCGTCATGCACACACACCCTCTCTCTCACTGTCCCCATCTCTCTCTCTCACACACACACAAAACCTGCTCTCTCACTCTTTCACTCACCCATGTCTCTGGGGAAATGTGTATTTGCAGATACATCCTATTGTGTTCCAAGAGCACACAATTTATGGACAGTCAGTCAATATGGCATTTTAGAAATTCCTGTTTTAGGAAAAAAAACTAGCCTGACTCCAAACCAAAACTCAAACAGATTCTAAACAAGACATCACACCTAACATGCATCGTCTGGCCTAAAATATCACCTCTTCTTTACGATGATAAAACTTCTAGTTCTGATGGCAGTGACTTTAGAAAGAAATTCAGGGAATTACATATACATATTTACCTTGCTGTAATGTTCTATGTTCTATATTAAGCAATTAAAACCTTCTAAGTGATTACAGATTTAACAGCATCGTAGGTTTGTTTGGTACGTCCTTATCAGTTGGGTGACCCTTTGATGTTTCACTTATAAGTTCTATGTGCTTCTCTCTCACTTCACCTGACGACGGGGCTACATTCCAAAAGTATGTGTTTTCGAATAAACCTGTTGGACTATAACGTGGTGTCACGTGAATTCTGACCTTGTCCATCCCAATCCAACACCCACACCTCCACATCATAATTTGGAATAAATTGAGGGAGTGGGCAAATGTATGGCAATTAAATAAAATGTGGATAAATGTAAGGTTACCAACTTTAATAACAAAAACAGGAAGGTTACTTAACACTAAAATGAGGATCAATTGGGAAAGCGTGTGGTGCAATGAGACCTGAGTGTCCTTGCACACATTTCACCACAAGTAAGCATGCAGGTGCAAGAGTGTGAAAGCAACAAAAGGTATGCTGGCTTTCATAGCAAAAGGATTAGAGTACAGGAAAAGCGTCTTGCTGCAACTGCACAAGGCCTTGGTAAGACCCCACATGAAGTACTGTATGCGATTTTTTATCTCCTTATCTGGGGAAGAATGTTCTATCTAAGCAGAAAGTGCAACAAAGATTTAAGACTCATTCCTAGGATGGTAGGACCGACATGGGGTTAGTTTAGACTACATTCACCAGATTTTAGAAAGTGGGGCGATCAAATAGAAATACAGAAATTCTAAGTAGACAGGGTGAATGCAAGGAGGATGACCAGGCAGCCCAGAACCAGGAGTCAGTCAAAGGACACGGGTGGACTATAAGATATAGAAGCAGAATTAGGCCATTCAGCCCATTGAGTCTGTTATGTCATTTGCTCATAAATGATATGTTTCTCAACCTCATTCTCCTGCCTTCATTACATAACCCTTGGTCTCCTCAGTAATCAAGAACATATCTGTCTTAAATACACTCAATGGCTTAGCCTTCACAGCCCTCTGCAGCAATGAGTTCCACAGAGTCACCACCCTCTGGCTGAAGAAATTTCTCCTCATCTCATTTATAAAAGGGTCAACCTTTCGCTCTGAGGCTGTGCTGTCAGGTCCTAGTCTTTCCTACTAGTGGAAGCATCTTCATTTCCACTGTATCTAGGCATCTCAGTATGAGTTAATGAGATCACCCTTCAGCCTTCTAAACTCCATCAAGGGCAGACCAAGAGTGCTCAATCACTCTTCATATGATAAGCCTTTCATCCTTTGGATCATTTCTGTAAATGTCCTCTGGACCCTATCCAATGCCAGCACATTGTTCTTTCAATGCAGGGTCCATAATTGCTTAAAATATTCCCAATGTGGTCTGACCAGAGCCTTATAGTCTTAAGCAGTACATCTCTGCCCTTGTTTTCTAGCCCTCTTGAAATGAATGCCAACATTGCCAGGTGAACCTGCACATTAACCTAAAGAGAATCCTGAACCGGGGCTCCAAGTCCCTTTAAGCTTGAGATTTCTGATGCCTTTCCCTATTTAGAAAATAGTTTATGCCTCTATTCTTCCCACCAAAATGTGTAACACAATTTCCCACATTGTATTCCACCTGCCATTTCTTCGTCCACCTCTGTAGCCTGTCCAAGTCCTTCTGCAAACTCCCCACTTGCTCAAGACTACTTGTCCCTCCACCTATCCTTGTGTGATCTGTAAACGTTGCAACAATGTCATCAGTTTCTGCACCAGATAAGTAAGGTATAAAGTGGCTAGTTGTGGTCCCAATATCGACCCCTGCAGAACTGCTATCACTAGCTGCCATCCTTAAAGAGACCCATTCATCCCTACTGTCTGCCTTCTGCCAGTCAGCCAATCCTCAAGCCATACTACTATCCTTAACATCATGGGTTGTTATCTTATTTTGCAGCCTTCTGTGTGGCACCTTGTCAAAGTCTTCTGGAAATCCAGAAATACAATGTCAAATAGACCATATACACTGGATCTCCTTTGATAACTGGTAGGCGATTTAGGACTGAGATTAGGAGAAATTTCTTCACCAGGGAGTGGTGAGCCTGTGGAATTCTCCACCACATTAAGCAATTGAGGCCAAATCATTCAATGTTGCCAAGCAGGAATTAGACATAGCTCTTAGGACAAAAGAGAGCAAAAAATTTAGGGCAAAAGCAGGAACAGGATAGAATGATCAGCCATGATCATATTTAATAGCAGAGTACATTCAAAAGCCAGAATAGCCTACTGTTGTTCCTTATTTTCCAGGTTTCTGTCACAGATGCCAGTCTTTAGCCAAGTTGATTCAATCCACATGATATCAAGAACCGGTTGCAGACACTGGATACTACAATGACTATGGGCTACCACAATATTCCAGCAATACTACTGAAGACTTGTGCTCCTACATTTGCTGTTACCATGCTGGCAGCTACCTGACATGAAAAGTTGCTCAGGTATGTCTTGTACTCAATAAGTCAGAGAAATTGGATCCAGTCAGTCAATTACCACATTATCAGTCAATTCTCAATAAGCAGTAAAGTGATGGAGGGTGTCATCAACAGTGATTACAATCAGCACCTGCTCAACAGTAAGCTGCGCAGTGACATCAATTTGAGTTCTTCCAAGGCTACTCAGTTCCTGACCTTATTACAATCTTCGTTCAAACATGGACAGAAGAACCTGAATTCTAGACTGAGCTCAGCGTGATAGCCCTCGACATTAAGGCCACCTTTGAACATGGCATTAACAAGTCCCCACGAAAGTAGACTCAATGAGAATCAGAAGAAAATTCTCCAATAGTTCACGTCATACCTGGCACACAAGATGATGACTGCGGCTGTTGGAGGCCAGTCAGTTCATTTCTATGGTATCTCTGCAGGACTTCTACAGGGTGGTATCTTCAACTGTTTCAGCTATGACCATCATTCCAGCAGAAGGCCAGAAATGCAGACATTCGCTGATTTTTTCCTCAGATACTGAAGCAGTCCGTATTTAAATGTACAAGACGTGGGTAATGTCATGGCTTGGGCTGAGAAGTGTTAAGTAATATTTGTGCCACACAAAACACCAAGCAATGGCCATCTTCAATAAGAGACGATCTAACTATCACCCACTGGCCTTCAATGGCTTTACAATCACTGATTCCCCTAACATCAACATCCTGGGAGTTAGCCATTAACCAGAAACGGAACTGAATTTGCCATGTCATAAAGATAGAGTGGCTAAGTGAGCAGGTCGTGAGCTAGGAAGCCTGCAAACAGTAACGTACTTCCTGGTTCCCCGAAGCCTGTCCACCATCTACAAAACATAAGTCAGCAGGGTGATTGAATACTCTCCATTCGCCTGAATTAGTTCAGCTCCAACAACACTCCAGAAGCTTGACACTATTCAGGACAAAGCAACTTGCTTCACTGGCACCATTTCCATAAACAGTGGCTCCATCATTGATGCTCAGGGGCAGAAGTATGTACCATCTATAAGATGCACTGCAGACATTTGCAAAAAGACCCATAGCCAATAGTTTTCAAACCCACTAATATAAGACAAAGAAGTATGAATACTGGAGATCTAAAACAAACAAAAACAGAAATTTCTGGAGGAAGTCAGCAAGTCCAGCAGCACCTCTGGACAGAAAACGGAATTAATGTTGAGTTCTCAGAACCTTCCTCAGAACTGTTTTCTCTCCAAAGATGTACCGAATGTCTTCAGCAATTTCTGTTTTTGTTTTTTTTTCCTAAACCCATGACCATTTCCATCTAGAAGAATAAGGGCAGAAGATACATGGAAACACCATTACCTTCAAGTTCCCTTCATGCTAGTCACCTTCCCAACCTGGAAATATATCACTGCTGCAGAGTCAAACTCCTGGAATCCCCTCCCTAACAGCATTGTTGCCTGCCTACAGCATACTGACTGCAGCAGGCCAAGAAGCTCATCACCACTCTATCAGGGCCACTAGGGATGGGCAGTAAATGGCCCTGCCAGTGATGCTATGTCCCATAAGTGAACTAAACCAAAAATGCCCAAAATTTTTCTTTGAATAAGCATAAGTTTCTTTCACCTGTCTAAAAGTTAATTTTGTGTAAATGTTGATCCCACGACTTTTGGACTAAAAAGACATAATTTTCATAATTTGTAGAAAAGTTGACGTTCTTTTCAGGATCAAACTACTTGTAGTTATTAATTAATAATGCCATCGTAAGACATAATTGCTGTAGTTCATAAATTTAAAGGCATGTGTAGCACTTCAACTTTTCTTCCTTCTGCTAATTCTAGTCCACCATCTCCAAATCAATTGACAATGCTGATGTGTAACAAGTAGGGAGAACTTTGTATTTGAATATCATCATTGGCTTTATATTTGTGCCATCTGTCATACATGATGGAAACACTGTAATCCACAGCTTTGTGTAGCCTGACATTTTATAAATAATTTTGGTAATGACATTGTTTGCTGGAACAAATCAGCATTTTTCATCAGCGTTTCATCCGTACTTCCATTGACAGCCTATCATTTGGTCTGCAATGTTGGATGAGAAAAAGGTCGAATTTGAAGATACTATTGCTGAGTTGCTGTAGACTCAATTTGTGCTTTCTGATGGAGTATCAAATGCACACTTTTTCATGAGTCTTATGCATCACCCAATACTGGCCTGGAACTCTGAAATGTCGTCTTTCTTCACTCCTGAGGGTTTAGAGTTGAATGGTTCTGTCACCTTTTTCTCTATTTTAAATAGTGCTGCATACTTTGTGTTCTTTTTCAAAGACATAGTAATAAATCACTTGTTACACATCAGCATTGTCAACTGGTTTAGTGATGGTGGGCTGGAATTAGCAGCAGGAAGGAAAATTGAAGTTCCAATGCACGCCTCTAAATTTATGAACTACAGCAATTAAGGCATTATTAATTAATAACTACAAGTAGTTTGATCCCTAAAAAGAATGTCAACTCATAAATTATGAAAATTATATCTTTTTAGCCCAAAACTCATGGGAGTTTTTAAAGTCTAGCATTTAAACAAAACTGACTTTTAGACAAGTTTATGCAGTGAGTGAAGGAAATTTCTCCTTATTCAATACTGAAAGTCAGTCAATCAGCCCAATAATTTAGCAAGTGTGTAGGAATTAAGACTGCTCGTGGTGAGACACAGCTGCATATTCTCAGTGTACATATGAAAATCAACATGCCTTTGGATGTCGTTGTCAAGGGCAGCAAAAGATTAGGAAAAAAAGAGGGGCAATCTGTATCTGCAGAGCAATCTGTATGGCACACTGGAGTTAGAAGTATGGGAGCAGGAATAGAAGCTATTGCAAACAATTTGCAAAGATTAGAGAACAATAGAGCCCATCCATCTCATAGAAACAAGCCCTTTAGCCCAACAAGTCCACACTGACCCTCCAAAGAGCACGCCCCATCCCTTTTGCCCTGTAACCCACTCAATCGACACATATCTGAACAATATGGGCAATTTAGCATAGCCAATCCATGTAACCTGCACATATTTGGACTGAGAGGGGAAACCGGAGCCCCCAGAGGAAACCCAAGCAGATATGGGAAAAATGTGCAAACTCCACACAGAGTTGCCAAGTTTAGAATTGAATCCTGGTCCCTGGCACTATGAGACAGCAGTGCTAGCCACTGTGCCACCCCTTTTTTTTAAAAAGAAATCACAGAAACCCTACAATGTGGAAACAGGCCATTCAGTCCAACAAGTCCACACCGATCCTCCAAAGAGCAACTTGCCTTATCCCTACAACTGTGCACCTCCTAATCCACCTAATCTGCATATCTTTGGACTGTGGGAAGAAACCGGAGCACCCGGAGCAAACCCACACAGATCCAGGGAGAGCGTCTGTGTGGTGTCTGGTTGTTCCTGGTGCTGTAAGGCAGCAGTGCTAACCACTGAACCACTGTGCTGCTTAAAATGGCATCAAATGGTGAAGTTTTGAAAGGGAATGATGGCTTCAACCATGTCAGAGACTGTAGATAGGTTAAAGGGGATAAGAAGGATTTGACACAGTCACAGAAAATGTAATTTAGAACTTTCAAAAAACAATTTTAGTAAGTCAAGGGAATAAAGCTGTTGGAGCAATTCAAACATGGGAGGTGAAAATACATGCAAGGACGTGATTTTTAAAAAAAGAGGTTGGAGACGGGATTGTAGTTTACAAGTGAGGTCAAGGATATTTAAAATGAGGAAAAGGAGTGATAATGGCAGGTTTAAGGAGAGAGAGGGGCACTGCAAGCATATAAATTACGTTCAGGAACAAGCTGTTCACCATCTCAAACCTTTCTGCCTACCCTCAATAGCCTTTGACTGCTTGTTAGTCTAAGTTCCACCTACCTCTGCCTTAATATTCAAGAACCCACTTCCACTGCTCTCTGGGAAAAGAATTCCACAGATTCTTAATGTTCTGAGAGAAAAAGAAATCTTTTTATCTAATCCCAAATGAGATCCATTAGGTGGAGGTGCCGGTGTGAGCAAAGTCAGAAATCACATGACACCTGATTTATAGTCCAACAAGTTTACTTGAAATCACTAGCATCTGGAGCATAGCCCCTCTGCTTTGAAGCTTGTGATTTCAAATAAACCTGTGGGATTACAACCTGGTGGGTGTGGCTACTGACTTTAAGTGAGATCCTTGTCGGTTTTAAGATGGACCCTACGGTTTTAATATCTCCCACGTGGGGAATTAATCATATTATCTCAGCATCTATCATGTCAAATACCCTCACAATCCCACAAGTTTCAATAAGATCATATGTAATTCTTCTATACTCTGGATCCAAGTCAAAGCTGTCAAACCATTCCTCACAAGGCAAATACCTCATACAAGGTACAAGTAAATTCTGTCTGAATTGATTCTAATGCAATTATATCCTTTCCACATTAAAGGTGGCCAAAGCTATCCAGAGGATGTGGTCCAAGCAATGCTTTGTTTAAGTGTAGCAAAACATCTTTGTGTATGAAATCTCCATTTCACCTGCAATAAACATCATTTCATTTGCCTGAAGATAGTATCTGAAGAGAGAACTATTATTAATATCAAGTATTCAGTTGCATAATGAGCAGATTAGCAGGATTAGGGTTGAGGGAGAAAGAGGTGGATCTCATGGACAGAATACTCCCTTAGATATCTGAATAATGCAAGGTTCAGGGCAGCTTTAAAGAAACCTTGTTATGGTGTAATAGGGGAGGGAAGAAATAGGGCAGAGACAGATGATCAGATGGTCTCAATGTTAGTGGTATCCTTCACACGTTCCTCGCACTAACTTTTTTGTTAAAGTGAGGGGTGAATGCTGTTTTGGGAGATATGGCAAACAACATTCACACAACAGAAAGTCATCCAATTAACAATCTCCAACAAAATAAAATCTAGCAAAATAAAACTGGGTTATGTGCATGGGCCCCAGCTATGCATGTCTCTCTGTGGGGTATGTGAAACATTCCTTGTTGCAGTCCTATCCTGGCCCCCACCCATGGCTCTCTCTCTCCAATACAGCACTGATATCATCGGCGTTGCTTCCCTTTCTCTCCAGAATTGGAAAAATTCATTGATTTCCATTCCAATTTCCACCCTGCTCACACTTCCACCTAGTCCATCTCTGACTCCTCCTTTCCCTTCCTCAATCCATTTCCATTTCTGGGGATAAACTGGCCACTAATATCCTCCCTAAACCCACTAACTCCCACAGCTATCTGGACTACACATCGTCACACCCTGCTTCCTGTAAAGACTCCATTCCATTCTCCAGTTCCTCCATCTCAGTCACATATGTTCTGATGAGGCCAACTTCGACAAGGCAACCTCCGAAATGTCCACCTTCCTCAATCGAGCATTCTCTAGCATCGTTGTTGACAGGGCTCTCAACCGGGTCCAACCCATCTCCTGCACTTTTGCTCTCACCCCTCTCTTCCCTCCCCAACAGCAATAGAGTTCCCCTTGTCCATACCTACCACCCCACCAACATCCATATCCAGAAAATCATCAGCTGACTTTACTGCCACCTCCAGCGAGATGTCACCACCAGACACGTATTCCTCTCTGCTCCCTTGTCTGTCTTACGCAGAAAGCATTCCCTCTAGGACTACCTGGTGCACTCCTCCTTCACTCCCAACAACCCCCACAACCCCACAGCACCTTCCCCTGCAACTGCCAAAGGTGTAAGACCTGTCCATTTACCTCCTTCATCCCCAGTATCCAAGGGCCCAAAATATACCTTCCAGGTGAAGTGGCACTTCACCTGCACTTCTCACAATCTAGTCTACTGCATTTGATCTTCCCAATGTGGTCTCCTTTACACTGGGGAAAATGAAGCGTAGACTAGGTGACTGATTCACAGAACATTTATATTCTGCCAGCAAAAAAGACCCCAAGCTTCCAGTTGCCTGCCACTTTAACACGTCATCATGTTCCCTGCCAACATCTGTCTTAAACTTGCTGCAGTGTTCCAGCGAAGATCCGTGCAAGGTGGAAGAACACCTCATTTTCCGCCTGGGGACCCTACAGTCCTTAAGGCTCAATATCGAGTTCAATAATTTTAGGGCCTGAACTCTCCCATGTCCCAGATCCTGGCCCCACACACACACCAGGCCTTGTATTCACATGCACAAGGTTCTGAGGAAGGGTCACTGGACCTGAAACGTTAACTCTGATTTTTTTTTTCCACAGATGCTAAGCTTTTCCAGCAACTTTGTTTTTGTTCCTGATTTACAGCATCTGCAGTTCTTTCGGTTTTTTACTTGTTATCACATAGTCTGCCATTATACACTACCTATTGTTAGCCACTAAGAGTCTCCATTAACACCGATTCACTCTCCCAGCCATACCATTATCCACTCCTTTGTCCACTGTTCTCACTGTTTCTGGGCTCTATCACCATCTATCTTTTACTCCTTGTCCTCTTCCCCCAGCCTATCATCTACATTTAAACTGACATTTTCCTTGGGAACAGCTACTTCTGGGTAAAAATTTACTGCAGAACAGTGGGAGGCATTCAAAATGGAATTGGCAGGAGTACAGGTCTGTCATGTTCAATTTAGAGTGAAATATAGAAGCAACAAGCCCAGAGGATGCTGGTGTCTAGGAATACTCAGAACTAGATAAGAAGGAAGAGAGGCTTTTGTTGGTACAAAAGGGGGGAATACAATGGAGGCCCTGGAAGAGTATAGAAAACACAGTGGTCACTTTAGAAAGCAATTCGGAGAGCAGGGGCAGGACAAGAAAAAAAACTGGCATGTAAGATGAGGGAGAATCCCAAGATGAATATATCAAGTGGAACACAATAGGGAAGGGAAAGAGTAGGATCCATTAGGAAACAATGGGGCAATCTATGGTGTAGAGTTGAAAGGCATTGCTTGAATGTTAAATGAGTGCTTCACATCTGTCTTTACTTTGCAGTTGGAGGCTGTAGAAAAGAGTGACCAAAAGGTTCTTAACAGTTTGACACGGGTAATGAGGGAGTATTGGAGACTTTGGTGGACTTAGAGTGGACAAATCCCCAGATCCGGATGAGTTGCATCTTAAGTTGATGTGTCGAATGAGTGAAGAAATTATAGGGGCTGAGGCTTATATTTTTAAATTCCTCTCTGGCCACAGCGAAGGTGCAAAAAGGATTAGAAGACTGCTAATATGGTTCCACTTTTCAAGAAGGGGGGCAGAGATAAAGCAGGGATCTACAGACCAGTGAGTTTCACATCAGTGCTAAAAAACTATTCGAGAAAATTCTAAAAGTAGAGAATTATCTCCATTTCGAGAGGCAAGATTTGATCAGCGACAAGTCAGCATGGCTTTGTCAGAGGGAGATCATGCCTCACAAATTTGATTAAATTTTGAGAGCTAGTGACCAGATATGTAGATGAGAATATTGCAGTGGATGCGGTTTATACAGAATTCAGCAAAGTACTTAACAAGAAACCACATAAGAACTACAAGTATCAGTAGGCAGTTCAGCCCCTTGAGTCCGCTCTGCCATTTAACACATTCATGGTTGATCTCATCTCAGCCGAAATTCCACTTTCTGGTCTCCATAAGCATTCAACTCATTACTAGTTGAAAATTTGTCTATCTTCATCTAAAATTTACTGAAAATCCCAGTTTTCTCTGTACCCTGGTGTACTGAATTCCATAGATTCATGACCCTTTGAGAGAAATAATTTATCGTCTATTTTAAATCTGCTACCCCTTATTTTAAAACTATAATCTCTCAATCTAGGTTGCCACACATGACGAAATATTCTTTCTACATCTACTTTGTCAATTCCCTTTACCATTTTGCATATCTCAATTCAATCTCCTTTCATTCTTCTAAATTTCAGACAGTTTAGGTCTAAATTGGTCACTCTTTCTTCATAAGACAAACCACTCACCTCTGGAATCAATCAAGTGAGCCACCTTTGAAATGCCTCCACTGGAACTTCATTCCATTATTAACAGAAGCAAAACTGTGCAATGCTCCAGATGCTGTCTCACTAATGCCTTGTACAGTTGCAGTAACACTTTCCTATATTTCTAAATTATTTCCTTATCAGTAAATACCAAACTTCCATCTGCCTTCCTGATTACCCGCTGAACATGAATACTAGTTTTGTAATTCATGCATTCTGATCCCTTTGTACCAAAGCACTCCGAATTTTCTCTCTATTTGGATAAATCTGACTACAACTAATAACTCCACATCTACTCACATTAAACTTTGGCTAAACAAGCCAAATTTTGACTCATTCACCAAAATTATCCATATCCATTTCTAAATTTCTTTATTCCTGAGACATGGGGACTGCTGAACAAGGTAAAAGCCACATGGGATCCAGGATAACTTGGCAAGGCCAATCTAAATTGGCTTAGTGGTAAGAGATAGAGGGTCGTGGTAGAAGGCTGTGAGACTGCAGTGTGCAGTGGCGTAGCGCAGAGATCAGGGAATCCCTTATTATCCCGGGTCTCTTATTGTCATAATAAATATAAACAAATAAGAAGAAAGCATGGAGGGATGATAAGTAAATTTGTAGATGACACAAAGATCAGTTGGGTTATTGACAGTGAGGAAGAAAGTGGCAAGTGGAATATAAATCTGAAAATTTAGAGGTAATGCACTTTGGAAGTAGTAAAAGGACAAGAGAGTACTCAAGGAATGATAGGACACTAGAGATCTCAGAGGAACAAAAGAGATCTTGGGGGTGCTTGTCCAGATCCCTAGGCAGCTTAATAGGGTAGTTAAGAAGGCATATAGTCCTGGTTCTCGCTGCAGGGGTCACTACTGCCTTTGATGCTAGTGCACAGATTACAGCCTCCAGAAATGAGCATTTAGATCCAATCCATTTAGAATGTTTTTAAAGCCTTTAGCAGTGGATTTAAGAGCAAGGAGATTATGTTGGAGTTGTACAGGACTTTGGCTAGGCCACAGCTGGAGTACCGCCTGGAATCCTGGTCATCACATTACAGGAAGGATGTGATAGCACATGAGGGGGCTGCAATGGAGATTGACCAGAATGTTGGCTGAAAAGGTGCAGTTCAGCTACAAAGAGAGACTGGATAAGCTCAACTTGTTTTCTTTAGCACATAGCAGGCCAAGAGGGGACTGATTGAGGTGTATAAGATTAGGAGGGGCATGGACAGGGTGGACAAGCAGCAGCTGTTCATCCTTAGTTAAAAGGGTCAATTATAAGGGAGTATAATTTTAAAGGAGGAAAGGCAGGAAGTTTAAAGGGAATTTGAGAATGAATTTTCACTCAGAGGGTCACGGGAACCTAAAATGTACTGCCTGGGAGTGTAGTTGAGAAACCTCACCACCTTTGAAAAGTAGTTGGATGAGCACTTGAACTGTCATTAACTTTCAAAGCCATGGCACAAGTGCTGCAAAATTGGACTAATGTAGATTTAGTCATTTTTCTGCCAGTGCGGGATTCGATGAGCTAAATGGCCTCTTCTGTGCTGTACGAATCTATGATTTGCCCATTAAAAGTGGCTATTTGGGGAGGTAGAAAAAAATGTCTGAAGCTGTATTCCATTAAGAAGTGATAGAAAAAATTTACAATATGTCAAAAAGAACAATTTATGGAATGTTGCCATAGTTATTCACCACAAACTGACGAAACCCTGGGCGAATACAGAGAAATTATGAAGGAATTTAAATAAGGCAAAAAGTGGCTATGAAATGTCATTAGCATACAAGGTCAAGGAGAATCCCAAGGCTTTTTATGCATATATGTTAGGAGAAAGAGAGTAACAAGGGAAAAATTAGGCCTGCTCAAAGGAGGGAAGTGATGCGTAGATCCGCAGGAAGTGGGGGAGATCCTGAATGAGTACTTAGTATCGGACATGACTAATGTTGAGGTCAGTGATGAGTGTGTGAATACCCTAGAGAGTGTTGACAAATTGAAAGAGCAAGTTTTGGGAATCCTAAATTGCATTAAGATAGACAAGTCCCCAGGACCAGATGGGATCTACCCCAGGTTCTCAGAGAGGCAAGGGAGGAAATAGCTGGGGCATTGGCAGATATTTTCACATCCTGCTTGACAACAGGTGAAGTTCCAGAGGACTGGAGATTAGGGAATGTTGTTCCCTTGTTTATAAAAGGATGAAGGGATAATCCAGGAAACTATAGGACGGTAAGCTTGACGTCTGTGGTAGGGAAGCTCTTGGAGAAGATACTGAGGTACAAGATATATGGATATATTTGGAGTGACAGGCAGCATGGTTTTGACCCGGGAAGGTCATGTCTCACCAGCCCAATTCAATATTTTGAAGAAGTAACAAGGATAATTGATTAGGGAAGGGCAGTGAGTGTAGTTTACATGGACTTTGGTAAGGCATTTGATAAAGTGCGACATGGTAGGTTGGTACAAAAATTAAAATCACAAGGGATTCAATTAGATGGATAGAAAACTGGTTTAGTCATAGAAGAGAGGGTAGTGGTGGAAGGATGTTTTTCACAATAGAGAATGGTAACTAGTGGTGCTCCACAGGGGTGAGTTATAGGTCCTTTGTTGTTTGTAGTATATATAAATGATAAGTAGGAAAATGTGGGTGGTCTGATAAGCAAGTTTGTTGATGATACAAAGATTGGTGGAATTGCTGATACTGCCAACAATAGAGAAAGTATACAACAGGATATAGATAGATTGGCAACTTGGGCACAGAAATGGCAGATGGAGAGAAATGCGAGGTGATGCAGAAGAAGTGGTGATAGTGAGCACATTGCAGACATTTAAGAGGCACATAGATGAATACATGAATAAGAGGAGAAGAGGGATTTGGATTGAAAAATGGCAGTTTGTTTTTAGATTAATTAGGGCATGATGGTCGGCACAGACTTGGAGGGGCGAAGGACCTTTTCCTGTGCCATACATTCTTATTTGTTCATTTGTAAAACATGAGGGATGTAAATCTAAAGAAAACTTACAACAGCAACTTTTACAAAGTCATTCTTAGCAACAACTTGGGAAAATCTACTCATTCATTATTGTTCTCAAGATTGCTAAACGTCAGTTGTTTGATTGATGCACAAAGTCAATTCAATTATGAATACACTTCATTATTAATTGGTTGAAAACAAAAAATCCATTGGTGTACTTTTGGCCCATTTCCAAAGCTGATCTTATCCCTAAGGTAAATAGTCAGAAAATGCAACAAGTTTTAAAGTTAGAAGTTCAGGAAAAGGCAAACAACGTAAATAAAAATGAAATAAAAACAATATTTATTTGCCCTGTTAAAGGAGATAAAAGCGAAAAATAACAGCAAGGGGGACAGAAAATATATTTTTTTAAATTTTCAGTTGTAGAGTCATACAGCATATATGCTGTATAGCAGAACTGCACTCCAGCACAATCTGTAACCTCCTGGCACAGCATATCTCCCAGTCAACCACTACCATCAAGCAGGGAATCAACCCTGGTTCAATGAGGAGTGCAGGAGGGCATGCCAAGAAAACCACCAGGCATATCTGAAGATGAGATATCAACCTAGTGAAGCCACCAAACAGAACTACTTGGACTCCAAACAGCAAAAGCAGCAACTGATAGACAGAGCTAAGCAATCCCACAACCAACAGATCAGATCTAAGCTCTGCAGTCCTGCCACATCCCAACGTGAATGGTGGTGGACAATTAAACAACTCACTGGAGGAGGAGGCTCCACAAATACCCCAACCCTCAATGATGGAAGCCACTAGCATATCAGTGCAAAAGATAAGGCTGAAGCATTCGCAGCAAGCTTCAGCCAGAAGTGCCGAGTGGATGATCCATCTTGGCATCCTCCAGTGGTCCACAGTATTACAGATATTGGTCATCAGCCAATTTGATTCACTCCGCATGTTATCAAGAAACAGTTGGAGAAACTGGATACTGCAAAGGCTACCAGCCCTGACAACATTCCGACAATAGTACTGCAGGCATGTGCTCCAGAACTTGCCACTCCCCCAGCCAAGCTGTTCCAGTACAGTTACAACACTGCTATGTATCCGACAATGTGGAAAATTGCCCAAGTATGTCCTGTACAAAACGCAGGACAAATCCAACCTGGCCAATTATGGCGCTATCAGTCTACTTTCAATCATCAGTAAAGTGATGGAAGGTGTCATCAGTGCTATCAAGCAGCACCTGCATAGAAATGACCCGCTCAGTGATACCAAGCTGGGTTCTGCCAGAGCCACTCAGCTCCTGATCTCATTACAGCTTTGGATCAAACATGGACAAAAGAACTGAATTCCAGAAGTGAGGTGAAAGTGACAGCCCTTCACATCAAGGATGCATTTGACCAAATGTGACATCAAGAAGCCCTAGCAAAACTGGAATCAATGGGTATCGGGGGGGGGGGAAACGTTCCCGTGCTTGGAGCCATATGTGACACATAGAAAAATGGTTGTGGCTGAGAGAGGTCAATCAGGGTAGTGTACTAGGCCCAACCATCTTCAGCTGCTTTATCAATGACCTTCCCTCCATCATAAGGTCAGCAGTGGGGATGTTTGCTGATGATTGCACAATGTTCAGCACCATTCATGACTCCTCGGACACTGAAGCAGGCCATTTCGCATGTAACAAGATTTGGACAATATCCAGGCTTGGGCTGGCAAGTGGCAAGTGTCATTCACACTACACAAATGCCAGGCTATGACCATCACCAATAAGAGAGAGTCTAACCACCGCCCCTTGATATTCAATGGTGTTACCATCACTGAATCGCCCACCATCAATATCTTGGGAGTTACCATTGACTAGGAACTCAACTGGACTCACTACATTAACAGAGTGGCAACATGAGCAGGCCAGAAGCTGGGAATACTACGGCGAGTAACTCACCTCCTGACTTCTCAAAGCCTGTCCACCAACTACAAGACAAAAGTCAGGAGTGCGATGAAATACTCCCCACTTCCCTGGATGAGGGCAGTCCCAACAACACTCAAAAAGCTTGACACCATCCAAGACAAAGCAGCCCATTTGATGGCATTACATCAACAAACAAACATTCACTCCCTCCACCACCGATGATCAGTAGCAGCAGTGTGTACTATCTGCAATTTGCACTGCAGAAATTCACCAAAGATCTTCAGACAGCATGTTCCAAACCCACAACCACTTCAATTTAGAAGGCCAAGGGCATCAGATATATAGGAACACCACTACTGCAAGTTCCCCTCCCAGTCACTCATGATCCTGACTTGGCAATATATTGCCATTCCTTCATTGTTGTTGGGTCAAGATCCTGGAATTCCCTCCCTAATAGCATTGTGGGTCAACCCACAGCTGGAGGACTGCAGTGGTTCAAGAAGACAGCTCATCACCACCTTCTCATGGGCAACTAGGGATGAACGTAGAACATACAACATTACAGCGCAGTACAGGCCCTTCGGCCCTCGATGTTGCGCCGACCTGTGAAACCAATCTGAAGCCCATCTAACCTACACTATTCCATTATCATCCATATGTTTATCCAATGAGCATTTAAATGCCCTTAAACTTGGCGAGTCTACTACTGCTGCAGGCAGGGCATTCCATGCCCTTACTACTCTGAGGGAAGAACCTACGTCTGACATCTCTCTTACATCTATTACCGATCAATTTAAAGCTATGTCCCCTCGTGCTAGCCATCACCATCCCAGGAAAAAGGCTCTCACTGTCCACCCTATCTAATCCTCTGATCATCATCTTTGTATCTATTAAGTCACCTCTTAACCTTCTTCTCTCTAACAAAACTAGCCTGAAGTCCCTCAGCCTTTCCTCATAAGACTTTTCCTCCACACCAGGCAACATCCTGGTAAATATCCTCTGCATCCTTTCCAATGCTTCCACATCCTTCTTATAATGCGGCGACCAGAACTGTACGCAATACTCCAAGTGTAGCCAGAGTTTTATAATGCTGGCCAGCCAGCGACGCCCACATCCCACTGATGAATAAATATGAGAAAATTTACTCTTTAGTCCAAATAATCCAGGCCAACCAAATGTCCCAAACTAAATTAGCCCCACTTGCATGCGTTTGGCCCATACCTCTCTCAACCTTTCCTATTCATGTACTCATCCAAATGTCTTTTCAATGTTGTAACTGTACATGCATCTACCACTTCCTCTGGCACTTCATTCTACACATGAACCGCCCTCCGTCTGCAAAAGTAGACCCTCAGGCCCCTTGTAAATCTTTCTCCTCTCACTTTAAAAAATATACCCCCTTGTTTTGAACTCCTCCGTCTTAGAGAAAAGACCTTTGCTATTCACCTTTCCTATGCACCTCATGATTTTATAAGCCTCAATAAATGTTACCTCCCCAACCTCCTACCCTCCAGTTTAAAATAAAATCCCACCTATCCATATTACATAAACTCGAGTCCCAGCAATCCTGGTAAATCTTTTCTGAAGCCTCTCCAATTTAATATTGTTCCCACAGCTGACAACCAGATCTGGACACAGTACTCCAAAAGTGGCCTCACCAACATCCTGTACAACCACAACATGACGTCCCAACTCCTACACTCAACGGTCTGAGCAATGAAAGCAAGTATGCTAAATGCCTTCTTAGCCAACCTGTGTACTTGTGATGCAAATTTCAAAGAACTATGTACCTGAACCTCTAGGGTCAACAGCACTACCAAGGGCCCTACCATTAACTTTGTAAGTCCTGCCATTGTTTGTTTTATCAAAATACGATACCTCACATTTGGAAATAGAGATATCTGGAAACAGACCTTTCAGTTAAACTCATCCATGCCAACCAGATATCGTAAATTAATCTGGTCCCATTTATCAGCATTTGGCCAACATCCCTTAAATCCTTCCTATTCATATATCCATCCTGATGCCTTTTAAAGGTTGTGATTGTACCAGCCTCCATCATCTCCTCTGACGACTCATTCCAAACTCGCACTACCCTCTGCATAAAAGCCGCTTTGGTCCCTTTTAAATTTTTCCCCTCTCACCTTAAACCTATTCCTGGACTCCCCTACCCTGGGGAAAAGACCTTGGCTGTTCACCCAATCCATACCCCTCATGATTTTATAAGCTCCTATAAGGTCACCCATCAGCCTCTGACACTCCAGGGAAAATAGCCTCAACCTAAATTAAACTCCATCTACCAATCCTCAGCCCATCAGTCCAACTGATTAAGATCCCTTCTGTAACTTTAGACAATCACCTTCACTGTTGACTGTACCAATTTTGGTATCATCTGCAAACTTATTAACCATGTCCCCTAAACTCTCATCTAAATCATTTATAGAATTGACAAACAAAGGTGGACCTTTGTTTGTCATTTATATAAACGCTTTGGATGAGAATTTAGCAGTGATTCTTTCAGAACAATTAAATGTAATTTAGCTTATACTTCACATTTTTCAGAGTAATTTTGGTAGAATTTTCAGAGAAATATTTGCTTTGTCAGATTTGGAGTAACAGGTTAAGTAGTACTAAATTACTGTCAACATTCTAACAACTTATTTTGAGCAACCTTACAGTAGAACAATGCTGAAATGCTTCTTTATTAAAAATGGTCTTCAATGAAAACTTCAAGATCATCAGGTGGCGACCAAAGATTCTGCTGAATGGGTGGATAAGGCTCAAGGGGTTGAACAGTCTACTCCTGTTTCTATTTCTCATGATCTTGTGCTCTATAGACCTTTAGACAGACTGCCTTTCCAGAAAGCTTTCCAAGGGCTGCACAGTGGTTAGCACTGTTGCCTCACAGCCCCAGGGACCTGGGTTTGATTCCAGCCTTGGGCGACTGTCTGCATGGAGTTTGCACATTCTCCCGGTGTCTGTGTGGGTTTCCTCAGGGTGTTACAGTTTCCTCCCACAGTCCAAAGATGTGCAGACTAGGTGAATTGGCCATGTTAAATTGCTCACAGTGTTCAGGGATGTGCAGATTAGATGGGTTATGTGGGATGGGTCTGGGTGGGATGTTCTGAGGGCCAGTGCAGACTTGTTGGGTTGAAGGGCCTGTTTCCATACTGTACGGATTCTATGATTAAAAAAGCTCTGCACATGCACACTATGAAGCAACTGCCAGTAAAAAAAAGTGCCCAAATAAGTACACTTATATGACCAAACGAAATGTAATGACATCACTGGCAAGAGTACTGTACATGCATGTCTTGCATATGCACACCGAATACATTTCAGGGTGTCAGACATTTTACTTTTTGTATTACTAACATAATGCTGGTGCATACCTGCAATCCTTTTCAAAAAATTAGTTTTTAATATTTTATGACATACAACTTGTTTTAAATTTAGTTTATATTTTGGATAAAAATATTTTACTTAACTGTTAGGTATCAATCTCCTACCTGAATTTCACAGGCTACAACCAGGTTGTGAATATAATAGAAAGCTTCCTCAATAGTTTCACCAACAGCAACTAGGCCATGGTTCCTTAGAATGAGCACCTGGTAGAAAATAAGAACAATTTAAGTGACATAACACATCACTAACATGACCTTTCCAGTTAGTACATAAAGATTTTGCAGCAGGGGTCATTATTATCACCAAAAAGGATATCACATGGTTTTGTATAAACAATACTGAATCATGAATTAAATTATGCTCCATTGTCAATAATGCTAAATATTCTGTACTAACATTAATACAATGGTAACATACTCACACCAGTAACCAATGCCATTTAGGTTACAATGGACAGGACTGTATGCTTCCTCATTGGTGGGTTTGCAAGTAGGGGCACCTGTAACATTCTACAGACAGTTATTCAAAGACCCCCAACATTGATCCAAAATGTCCGCAATCTTACATGAGGGCTAAAATGGTTAGAGGGTTAGATGAGGGCTAGGAATGTCCACCTGCTCTCATCCCAGTTCAGTCTCTTCCTGCTGCCCAGCCTCAATTTTGGGGCTGATGGAAGGAACTCGGAGATGGAGTGGTAATCAGCCACGCTGGTCACCCTGCTGGGGTCTTGGACCAGGAGGAGGGGGACACCTATAGTGGCCTGCCGACAATCCACTTCTGTTTGTGCACCTCAATTGCTCACTAAATCATTGACCTCCTGTTCAAGCAGTCCACCACTATCTCTCCACCATTTTCAGACCTAAGCTGGCCTCTTCTCTTCTTTCCTCTCGAAGTCACCCTTTTCTTATCCAGTCCTGGTCCACAGGATTTAAAAGTTGGGGTCTGCTTGTAGTCCCAGTCTTGGCTACTGCTGACACAGACATTCTTGGGATGACAGCTGTTAGCTAAAGAGATTGGCTTGCGCCCTGGCTTTGAAACTTATGGTCAAGCCAGAAATGGAATTCCCCTTTCCAGTTAATTATCATTCATAGTTGAGGGACTGCATGAATGGTAGGGATTGATTCCTCAGGTAGGAAGCCTTGCCATCTGAAAAGTCTTGACTAATGCCTACATCACAACTTGGTGATAAAGACTATAATAATAATGGTCAATAAACCAAGATTGTGTGATGAGCTTTTCCAGCAACTTTGTTTTTGTTACTAAATGTTTCTGCACTGTTAAAACAGTCAACATTCAATTATGGCTCTTGTTTTAAGAAAAGGCCCTTACAGCTTTGGAGCAGAAAGATGTTGACACCGGACACTCACATTCAAGCATAATTTGATTTCTGTATTCCTAATTGACTTGTGTCACATTATAAAGACAAACTTTGGAAAAACTGTTGTAAAATGTATTTGGAGGCATTCAAAAGCCTGCCGAACACCACTTTCAGCATTAGCAGAGACAGACTATTGTAATTTGAATTAAGCTGACCTTGTTCTTAGGGCCCAGATTTTTTTGTATTAGAATCTTTTCTCCCTCATCCACAAGAATTCCATGGTAGTCATGGTAAGCTATCTCTCCAAGTGCCAATGCTTCTGGAGAAATGGGTAGTAGGCCACACTTCATTGCCGAAACCTGGTATAATAGAAAATAATTGGAGATGTTGTTTAGCTATCAGAAAACTAGCATTTAATCAAAAAGATTTTTAAATTCATTTAAAACATGATATCTTGAACACAATCAGGCATAAAATTAAAGCTTCAATTATCACCTTGCTGGAGTTAACAGAACCGGTAAACTGTTTCTATGAAATACAGAATGTTTTAACCTTTATGCCATTTAATCCTTTTAAGGCACTTTTAGAAATGGAGTTTAGCCAAAAATCAGTTTTATCAACAAGCTTGAAATATATTCAAAGATAACATTTTTCAGATTCATAGCCAATAATTCCTTTACATAAGAAGTTACATATGGAAGTGTAGAAAGAATCACACTGCAGTGCCAAAACAACGACAGATTTGTCTATGTGCTAATGAATGTTTGAACCATGCTGTTTCAGCAGTGAATGTAATTTCCACTAATACACCTGCCCATACAAGAAAAGTTCCAGGTCACAGTACCTCCAATTTTAAACATCTTGGCTCTTGTATTCTATGTAGACTTCCAAATAGATTGAGCTCATGTTTATCAATCAAAGAACAGCAATTTTCATCTTCCAAATACAGCTTCAATATTTTGGCTTTTTTAAGAACATTAAACTTGAGCCTGGAGACTTTAACGCTGCAATGGATTATCCAGAAGGCAACAAATTTAAACTCATCAAAAGGGATTTTTAAAAAGGCATTCAAATACTTGTCATTTAATAAGCTTTTGTCTCAAATTTGAAGAGAGGGTGCAAACTGAAAGAGGAAGTAGCAATGGCTAGCAAAAGAAGCAGGATCAAAGGGGTTAATGCCTATATTTTATGCTATTGAATGTTGATGTCAACAAATAAGGCACTACAGAATTGAAATTTTCACCTTTTCAACTGATTTGTCATTTCATGGCCCAACTTTTGTAAGGGACTGACAAATGTTATTTTAGACTTTCCCATTTAATCTCCAGATATCTTGTTTTGCAAGCTGCTGAAAATGAGAGATAGAACTAGCATCGTTAGGTGGTTGTTTTTGACTGGTGCAAATAAGGAAACCAAAACTTCTGACAGTATTGTAAGTGCAGTCTCACCAAAGCCCTGTGCAATTTGCTGCAAGAGCTCTTTACTGTTGTAATCCAGAACTCTTGCACAAACTGCTAATGTACCATTCTCCTTCCTGATTGTTGTTGCTTGAATTTGTACTGAATTCCTTATACAAACACATGCAAGTTTCAGTGAACGTCAAGTTTTACACTTCTTAAAAAAATAGTTTCCTTGAAGTGAACCTTAACCACGTTATAGATTCCATATACCATCTTGCTGCACTTTCTTTTATCCTGTCCATATCCCTGTGCAGCCTGTGTCCTCCTCATAACTTACATTTGAACATAGCTTTGCACCAAATAGAAAACCTATATACACTGCTCTCTCTAAGTCAGTGACATGAACTGCAAGTAAGTGAGATCCAAGTATTGATCCCTGCAGTACTCATTAATCACATCCTGTCATTAGTCTTACTCATTGATTAACAGACAAGCGGCAATCTTTCATGTACACTAATATGTTACCCCAACTTCATGAGCCCTTGACTTGTACTAACCTTATCAAATGCCTTCTGGAAATCCACATACCTACTTATATTGATCGCCCTTTATCTACATGACTAATCACATCCTCAAAAACACTAAATTCATAGAATAGAATTTGGATGTTGCTAGGAAGATATACAAGTTACCAAAGCTTTTCATCTTGCACCCTGTTATGGACCAGACCAGAGCCCCTCAAAATATTTTAAGAAGGTTTACCAAGATCCTAACTTTTTCTTATTTTAAAGACAAATGTGAAGTGCTATCTCTGTTCCAAAAGGTCTTTACTCTCAAGCTGTACCCTCGGTTCCTACTCTCTCCTACCAACATAAACATCTTCCCAACATCCATTCAGTATTCTGTAAGTTTCAATTAGATCCCTCCTCATCCTTCTAAACTTCATTGAGTATTGACCCAGATTCCTCTAACATTCCTCATACGTGAAGCTTTCCATTCCTAGGACCATTCTCATGAACCTCCTCAGAACCTAAGGGACTCAAAACTATACACAATACTCCAAATGTGGCCTGACCACAGCCTTATACAGCCCCAGAAGTACATCCTTGCTTTTATATTCAAGTCCTCTCAAAATAAATGCCAAAGTTGCATTCGCCTTCCCAACTACTGACTCAACCTGCAGAGAGAATCCTGGGCTAGAACTCCCAAGTCTCTTTGCACTTAGACTTCTGAAGGAAAAGTCAGAAAAATAGATTTGTCTCACAGGTAAACCAGCAGCAGAGAGAAACCTCAGCTTCGAGCTGTAACCAAGAGAGGGAAAAAGATAGCTTCTACTTCTTTAAGACCACATCAATTGCTTAAAGCTAAAATAAAATTTTTTAAAAAGGCTCGAAATCCTGGTCTGAGAGAGCTGGCCACATCCATCCTGGTTGCCTCCACTGTTCCAACTTTTAATCAAACCCAAGACCTCGTAAGCTGTTTACTTGAGTGGTTTTGAAAGACTGCTCTACACCTCTGCCTTACAACCTCTCTCCAAAATAAAAAGAACAAAATATCATCTTAAAGCCACAGCATCATCACAACCGATCAAAACAAACATGAGAATGCCAAATTTCAAATAAGCAATTCCAAACTAAAATTTATACTCCAAGAGGAAATGGGTGTTGATTGGTTAGGAAGCTAACTCTAATTGACTGAGATGGTGGAATGGAGAAAGCAACAATGAACTACAAGCCCTACATGCTTCTAGGTAACTGCAATATGCTTTTTGAGCATATTACTTTTGTTTGAAGAAAACAGGTCCCTGCATATGAACATTGCTTCTGGTAAGTGTAAGTGAGTCACATGCTGATCATCTTAAATTGGTTGTTTATATGGTTGTTTAAACTGGTTATAGATATATTAACAACTACTCAAGTGTTGTTCAGTTGGAAAATCACATCTAAAGTAGTCTTTTTTGGGTTTTCTAAGTGCTAGCTGGTTGAATACAGTCTATACCCCACCCATTATGAAACAGCTTGTTTGATTCCATCAGCCAATCACATGGACATATAGCCTACTTACCCGGCATCACACTGGCAATGAACTTCATACACGACATTACTTAATTGTGGGATAGGCAAAGTGCCTGCTTGTATTTTTTGTCTTAAAATGATGCTTTTGTTCTAGAGTGAGTGAGGAGAAAAAAGGGCAGCTGGAATTAAATGTGGGAAAGTGAGGTTTTCACCTTTGTAGAAAAAAATAGGAAAGCAGACAATTATTTAAATTGAGAGAGACACTGCAGAATACTATACAATTGAGGGAACAGGGTGTCTCATAGATGAATCCCATCAAATTAGCATATAGGTACTGCATGCAAATAGGAAGGCAAATAGAATATTGGCTTTTAGGAGGAATAGAATATTAAAGCAGGGAAGTCCGATACACCTGATAAGTGTTGGTAAAACCACATCTGATGCGCTGCATACAGTTTTGCTATCTGAACTTAAAGGGTGCTTAAAATTTAGTTGATGGCAGTTTAGTGAAGGTTCTTGACGTTGATTCCTGGGTTGAAGGAGTTGATTTATGAGAAAAAAAATTGAGTAGGTTGGGCATATTACCATCTGAACTTGGAAGGTGATTTTATTGAAACATACAAAGATTCTGAGGTGGCTTGATGAGGTAGCTGGGAAGATGTTTTTCTGGATGTGAGTTTGCTCACATTGGCTCCAAATCAATCTACCATCCCCTGAGAAAAAGAACAGGAAATGACAGCACCAACGCAGGAAATGACATCACCAACCCAAGGAAACCTAACCACATAAATAGAAAGCGGGACATAACACCAGCACTTTGTCGGAGGCTCGCTGATGATGTTACCTAGAATGGTGACAAAACGTCTGAAAACTAACCTTCCAGCTCAGCGAGCAAACTCACATCCAGAACCTCAACCTGAGTTACAAATGTTCTCAAAACTCGCTAGATGTTTTTATTTTTGGAAGAAGCTAAGGCCAAGCGTAAAGGGATCATCTATTTACGTCTGAGATGAGATGAGGATGAATTTCTTCTCAGAGGGTCATTCATTGCTGGAAATCTGTACCCCAGAAAGCAGAAGAAGCTACATTAATGAATACATTCAAGACTGAGTTACACACTTGGTTTTAAAATATATATTCATTCATGGGATGTGGATGTTGTTGGTTAGCACAGCATATATTGCCCACCTCTGGTTGGATTTGAGAAGAGTTAGTGAGCTGCCTTTTTGAACTGCTGCAGTCCATTTGGTTTAGGTACATAATGCCGTTAGAGAGGAATTCCAAGATTTTGAACATGGAACACTGAAGGCATGGTGATATAATTTCAAGTCAGGATGGTGTGTCGTTTGGATGCTTTGCAGATGTCGGTGTTACCATGTATCTGCTGGCTCTATCCCTCAAGATAACAGTGATCATGAGGCTGGAAAATGCTGCCTAAGCAGCCTTGGAAAATTAACGCAGTACATGTTGTAGATGGTACACACTGCGGCTACTGAGCATCAGTGGTAGATTCTGCCGTCAATCAAGTGGGTTGCTTTGTCTGGGATGGTATCACATATCTTGAGTGTCACTGGAACTGCACCTATCCAGCAAGAACTGCAGATGCTGAAGTTAGAGACAGTGTAGAGCTGGAGGAACACAGCAGGCCAAGCAGCAGAGAAGCAGGAAGGTTGACATTTTGGCCAGGATCTTTCTTCAGAAAAAATGTCAACTTTCCTGCTCCTCTGCTGCTGCCTGGCTGTTGTGTTCTTTCAGCTCCACGTCAGCAGTTCATTCCATCCCAGTGATTTATAACCCCACTGTGAAACCTCTTCCAAGGATGCCCACCTTGAAGAAGTTGTCCTCCTCCCTCTGGAAAGACCTCAGTGGATCTCTCTCTCACTGCAACCCACTAGTAACCTTTTCTGCCCCGAAACTCTAAAACCACATACTGAAATAAACCCGGTACTACAGGCAAAAACTAGCCAACTTATATTTCTCATGTTGTAAATTCAAACCATACATACTGAAGGTATTTCCACTGAGACACAGAAAGCCAGGACAAAATTAAAGAGAGAGTTTGAAACTACAGTTTTCCAGAGAATATATAGGAAATGTAGGTTTCTGCTAAGCAGAAGGTCTTTGATAGGGATCATCAATTTTAAATGATCACAGGAAATAAATATGGGTTTGATTCATGCATAGATGAATGTCTTCTTTACAGAGAACTGTATAAACAGTTGAAGCAGAAGGAAGTACAAAGCCTTAAGAGAAGACAATGGGATAACTTTGAATTATTTTAGTAATGGTATTGCACAGTAAACTGAATTATTTTTACTCTGTCTACAACAGAATAAGTCCATCCATACGCATACCTTCCTCTATTAAAACCAGCATACCATGTACACATCTAAACCATATATTAACTTGCCTATGCAATCTCAATCATGTAATGTGCTGTGATGTCAAGAAAAGTGGCAGAAAATATTAAATGGTCTGCTTCTGGGAAAATGAGGACTCTGTTTCAATTCAGGCAGTCTGAGAAACATAGGAAAAAATTAACCTACTGCAGCTCCAGCTGGTGTGTGAATGTGTACGATGCATCGGACATCTGGTCGAGTTGCATAGATGGCAGAGTGCAAAGTAAAGCCAGCCTGATTTATTCCCAAATTGGTGCAGCCCCGATCAATTATGTCGCCTTGAAGATTAACTTTAACCTGTAAAGCACAAAACAATTAATATTGTTGCTAGTGACAAAACTACATTTAGAACAAGAAAATATGCAAATTGCATTCGCAAAATAAAAGAAGGTATGGGGCAGAGAATCAACGAGGTTCTAACAAGGGTAAAATAAAAGGCACTTAAATTTGATCTGCCAAATTTCTAGAGTAAATCAAATGGGCACAAGTAACCAGGGGAAAGAATTCAGAGTTTTTTTTTCCAAGTGATTCCTAGAACAATGTGTCATGGATCCAACCAGGGATGAGGATCTGGTACTGCGTAACAAGGCCGGTTTAATGACCTCTCAAAGTAAAGGAACATTCCCTATGAAAAGAGTGACCATAACAGTTAAAATTTAGCATTCAGTTTGAGACGCCAAGATCTGGGATGCAAACAACTGTGTTAAATGTAATATTTTTATTCAGTGGGACACGGGCATCGCTAGCTGGCCAGCATTTATTGCCAATCCTAGTTGCTCTTCAGAAAGTGAAGGTGTGCTGCATTCTTGAACCACTGCAATCAATGTGCTTCAGGTAGACCAACAATGTTGAAGGGAGGGAATTCCAGGATTTGGACCAGCAACAGGAAAGGAACAACAGTATATTTCCATGTCAGGACGGTGAGGAGCTTGGAGGGAAATATCTGCTGCCCTTGTCCTTCTAGGTGGCAGTGGTCATGAGTTTGGAAGCTGCTGGGTAAGGATCTTTGGTGAATTTCTGATGCATCTTGTAGATGGTAAACACTGCTGCGACTCAGCTTTGGTGGTAGAGGGAATATGTACTATTAGATATGGTACAAAGCAAGTCGGCTATTTTGTGTCAAGCTTCACGAATGTTGTTGAAGCTGCACCCGTCCAGGCAAGTGGGGAGTATTGCATCACTTCTGCCTTCTAGATAATGGACAGGGTTTGAGGAGTCAGGAGGTGGTTATCTGTCGCAGTATTCCCAACCTCTGACCTGCTCTTGTAGCCAGTGTTTATGTGATAAGTCCACTTGGGTTTCTGGTCAATATTAGCCTCAGGGATGCTGTTAGTCAAGGATTCAGTGATGGTAACTGAATATAAAAGGGCGGTGGTTAGAATGTCTCTTATTGGAGATGGTCATTGCCTAGCATTTATGTGGCACAAATATTATTTACCGATTGTCAGTCCAAGTCTGGATATTCTCCAGATCTTGTTACATTTAGACCCTGACTGCTTTGATATCCAAGGAGTCGCAATGGTGTTGAACATTGTGCAATCATCAACAAACATCCTACTTCTGATCTTATGCTGCAGGGAAGGTCATTAAAGAAGCAGCTGAAGATGGTTGGGCCTTGGACACTACCCTGGGGAAATCCTGCAGAGATGTCCTGCAGCCTGGATGGTTGACCTCCAACAATCACAACCATTTCTCGAACAGGCAGGGAGTTCATTTGTTCATTTATTCTCACACGTATTATGTACAAAATATACAAAAACGTACGGTATCACCACTCTCCAGCTATATCCCACATTTTTGTGTAGATGCCACTGTTGTAGCTATACTGGTATAGCTTGGCTAGACAAGCAGCAAATTCTAGAGCACAGATTTTCAGTACTATTGATGGAATATTGTTAGGGCCCATAGCCTCTGCATCTGTGATGCTCCGGAACAGTGGTGACAACCAAGGATCATCCACTTGACACTGCTGGTTGACGACTGCCAAGAATGTTCGAGCCTTATCTTTTGCACTGATGTGTAAGGCTCTTCCAGCATTGAGGATAAACCTTTGTGGAGCTGCAGAGGAGTGAGGATTGTAGAACTTAGATCTGATCTACTGGTTGTGGGATCACTTAGCTCTCGGTCTAACATTTGCTGTTTAGCATGGAAATAGTTCTGTTTGGCAGCTTCACCAGGTTGACGTACCATTTTTTTGGTATGCCTTGTGCTGCTCCTGGCATGTTCTCCTGCAATCTCCACTGAAACCAGGTTGATACCCTGCTTTGATGGTAATGGGTGAGTGGAGGATATGCCAGGCCGTGGGATTGCATATTGTGTTGGCAGTACAATTCTGCGGCTATTAACAGCCCACAGAACCTCATGGATGCCCAGTCTCGAGTTCTTTAATCTTTATGGAGATTAATTCCAATAAACATGTGATATTGCATTTAAGTAAGACAAACCAGGGTAGGACTGGAGTCAAGGGAAGGGAGTGGTGTCAAACACAAAGACCCAAGGGTGGAGGTATATAGTGCCTTGAAAGTGGAGTCACAGGTAGACAGGGCTGTAAGGAAGATGTTTGTTACACTTGCCTTCATCATGAAAAAGCACTGAGTACAGGAATTGGGACATCAGGTTACAGCTGTACAAGACATTGCTAAGGCCATATCTGGAGTACTGCGTATAATTCTGGTCATCCTGCGATAGTAAGGATGTTATTAACTGGAAAGGGTACAAAAAAAGATTCACTAGTGTGTTACCGAGACTGGAAGGTTTGATTTATGGGGAGAGTCTGGATAGGTTGGGACTTATTTTTCCCTGGAGCGACTGAGGCTGAGGGGTGGCCCTATAGAGGTCCATAAGACCATAAGACATAGGAGTGGAAGTAAGGCCATTTGGCCCATCAAGTCCACTCCACCATTTAAATCATGGCTGATGGGCATTTCAACTCCATTTCCCTGCACTCTCCCCATAGCCCTCGATTCCTTGTGAGATCAAGAATTTATCGATCTCTGCCTTGAAGGCATCTAACGTCCCGGCCTCCACTGCACTCCATGGCAGTGAATTCCACAAGTCCACTACTCTCTGGCTGAAGAAATGTCTCCTCATTTCTGTTTTAAATTTAACCCCTCTAATTCTAAGGCTGTGCCCACAGGTCCTAGTCTCCCCACCTAACGGAAACAACCTCCCAGCGTCCACCCTTTCTAAGCCATACATTATCTTGTAAATTTCTATTAGATCTCCCCTCAACCTTCTAAAGTCTAATGAGTACAATCCCAGGATCCTTGGCCGTTCATCATACGTTAAACCTAACATTCCAGGGATCATCGGTGTGAATCTCCGCTGGACACACTCCAGGGCTAGTATGTCCTTCCTGACGTGTGGGGCCCAAAATTGGACAGTACTCTAATGGGGCCTAACTAGAGCTATCTAAAGCCTCAGAAGCACACCACTGCTTTTATATTCCAACCCTCTCGAGATAAACAACATTACATTCGCTTTCTCAATCATGGATTCTACCTGCAAGTTAACTTTTAGAGAATCCTGGACCAACACTCCCAGATCCCTTTGTACTTCTGCTTTATGAATTTTCTCACCGTTTAGAAAATAGTCCATGCCTGTATTCTTTTTCCCAAAGTGCAAAACCTCGCATTTGCTCAGGTTGAATTTCATCAGCCATTTCATGGATCATTCTCCTAAACTGTCTAAATCTTTCTGCAGCCTCCCCACCTTCTCAGTACTACCTGACTGTCCACCTACCTTCGTATCAGCGGCAAGCTTCGCCAGAATGTCCCCAGTCCCTTCATCAAGATCATTAATATATAAGGTGAACAGCTGCGGCCCCAACAGTGAACCCTGCGGGACACCACTCGTCATCGGTTGCCATTCCGAAAAAGGGCCTTTTATCCAAACAGCCAATCCTCAATCCAAGCCAGTAGCTGACCTCGAACACCATGGGCTGCAACCTTGCTCAGCAGCGTCCCGTGAGGCACCTCAACAAAAGGCCTTTTGGAAGTCTAACACCATGAGGAGCATCGATAGGTTGAATAACCAAGGCATTTTGTCGCCCCACGGTAGCAGAGCTCAAAACTGAGGTCAAGTATGTTTTTCCCTCCTGTGGTTCCCTGAGAACCTGCTGCAGACCCAGTCTAGGTGAGAGGGGCAAGATTTAAAATGGACCCAAGCGGTAAGTTTTTCTACAGAGGGCGGTGCATATATGGAACAAACTGCCAGAGGAAGTGGTAGAGGTAGGTATGATTACAATATTTTAAAAGACATTGGGAAGATTCATGGATAGGAAAGATTTAGACGGATATGGCCCAAAGGGAGGCAAATGGAACTACTTCCGTTTAGGAACCTGGGCAGCACTGAAAAGTTGGACTAAAAGGGGCTGATTCCGCGCTCTATACCTGTGATTCTGCCACATACGGTACAGTACTCAGTGTCACGCAACACAATGCAAGGTATTCTTAACATTAAGGTAGACAGAGAGGAGGATGGAAGAACATAGAATGCCATACTGTGTATGGAGGAAAGGAGAAGTCAATGTTTTGGGTATTATTCTTCTTTAGGACTTTGAGTCTTGAAAAAGGGTAATACCCAACACATTGACCTTTCCTTTCCTTCAGATGCTGCCTGGCTTGCAGTACTCTTCCAGTCTCCTCCTTGTCTACAGTGGATTCCAGCATCTGCAGTTTTGTCTCATTCTCAACATTAAGGCTGAACTCTGTCTCCACAATGATTATGCAGTGATCACTCTTATCAGTACTGTCATAGACGAATGCATCTGCTGACAGCATACTGGTAAGGATGAGGTCAAGTATGCTTTTCCCTCCTGTGGTTCCCTGAGAACCTGCCGCAGACCCAGTCTAGCAGCAACGGCCATCAGGACCTGACTGGCTCAATTAGCATTGCTACTGTCAAGCAACAATTGGTAGCTGACATTTAAATCCCCCAACCAAAGTGCAAATTGCACCCTTTCTACCCTCAGTGCTTCCTCCAAGTGCTGTTCAAAATGGAGGAGTACTGATTCAGAGGAAGAGTAATGCATAGCAATCAGCAGGAATTTTCATTGCCCATATTTGGCCTGAAGCCACAAGACTTCATGGGATCTGGAGTCCACGTTGAGAACTCCCAGGTCAACTACCTCTGCTGGGTCTGTTGTGCTGGTGGGACAGACATATCTGGGGATGGTGAGGGTGGTGATTGTGACATAGTCATATTCACAGACTATCTTATGGACAATGTCAGGTTGTTGCTTGACTCGTCTGTTTTTGACATTAGAGATAACAAGGTGTACAGCTGGATGAACACAACAGGCCAATGCTGAAGAATTTCTGAAGAAGGATCCAGACCTGAAACATCAGCCTTCCTGCTCCTCTGATGCTGCTTGGCCTGCTGTGTTCATCCAACTCTACACCTTGTTATCTCAGATTCCCCAGCATCAGCAGTTCCTACAACTCTAAATCTGTTTTTGACATTATTGTTTCCAGTGCCTAGGTCAATGCCAGGTTTTATTTTTGGAGGAGGGCAGGGGTGGTGGTGCTGGTGTGTGGTTTGTTCAGTTTCATTTTGTTGCTGACACTTCATAATGGTTGACCGCTGAGTGGCTTGCTAGGCCATTTCAGACAGTACTTGAGAGTCAAGCACATTGCTGTAGCTCTGCAGTTACACTTATGCCAGACCAGGTGAAGAAAGCAGATTTCCATCCCTGAACGGCATTAGGATATCAAATAAGGGTAATGACAAAGGAAAGAAGGCAGAGGTAGCTGGAGTAGACTAGGTGCAGTGATTGGAATGAGGTCAGCCGTGTGGCCCTTATATAAAGGGAGTTCCCTGAATGGACCAAGTTAACAGCCCAATCAAGGAGTCCTGGCTTATACATATAAATAGGAGTGTCAGGGGGTCTGTTCACTCCAGGAGCCAGCTAGTTAGTGTTATGTACTATGCACATGCAAATACAGGTTGACTTGATGAAGGGCTACCAGCCTTTGTGAGGTTTTCCTCAGAAGTAAAGAGAGAGAAAACACCCCTGAAGAGATTTACTCGCAATAGTCATCTGTGTGTTAGGGTAAGTATTCTGGCATCACGCCATTGTTTAAGGAAGCTGGACTCATTTGATCCTACTGAACACTGGGACCAGTATGTGGAAAGAATTTGTTTTCTTCCACCAGGCAAATGACTTATTTGGGCTACAGAGTCAACAAGGATGGGTTACAACCATTGGATGATAAAGGGAGATCAAAAGCTGCCCTGGCCTCCACGTCTGTACTGGAGCTTAGTCTTTCCTTGGGTTGGTGAATTATTACTAAAAATTCGTACGTAATCTGGCCTCCATTCTGACACACTTACAACTGCTACTGAATAAACATCAACCTTGGAAATGGTCCTTTCATAAACTCTATGTCCTTAGTCATGGTGGATGCCTATTCAAAGTGGTTGGACGTGCATAGAATTCATTCGTCAATCACAGGGACAATGACAGAAAAGCTGCAACCATCTTTTGCAATACATGGTCTCCTGAAGCTGTTATCATTTACCAGCAGGGATTTCAACTATTTCCTAAAGTCAAGCGGCATTCAGTATGTAAGAACAGCACCATGCCATCCATCATCCAAAGGCTGGCAGAAAGAGCAGCCTAAATTTTGAAGGCAGGCTTAAAGAAACAGCCCATAACTTCACTCAACCCCAGTTCCAACATGACTGTAGAACTAAACCTCACACAATTACAGAACCAATTCCAGAGATGCTAATGATGAGAAGACTCCATCACCAGGTTGAACCTGATCTTCCCAGATGTGGGGTGAGGGTGCAGCATCAGAAACACCGATGCCAGCCACAAGACTCTGAGGGACAGGCAGTTTACTTCACTGGGATGAATAGACAATAGACAACAGGCAATAGGTGCAGGAGTAGGCCATTCGGCCCTTCAAGCCAGCACCACCACTGGTTATGATCATGGCTGATCATCCACAATCAGTATTCTGTTCCTGCCTTATCCCCATAACCCTTGATTCCACTATCTTTAAGAGCTCTATCCATCTCTTTCTTGCAAGTATCCAGAGACTTGGCCTCCACTGCCTTCTGGGGCAGAGTCGGTACCAACATGAAGTTTAGTATCAAAACTAGGGGAACAGCCCTGCATGGAGAAGAGGCATGGTTGACGCAAGAATGGGTCAGATTACAAACAAAGTTCATGTAGGACAGGTGGTCCTGAACGAGCACGTGGACCATTTAAAATCTGCAACTGCAAACTGAGCAGAAGCAAAACATACCTGGCCCCTCAGTTCATCTGGCAAGGGTGTCAGATCTATAAGGTTCTCCCCCTCCACCTATCACTGAAGAAACTGCCGAGGATGAGATGAACACCGCAGATGTTGCAGCCTCAATGCCATTACCACCTGGAGAGGAATTTCTTCAGAGACACTCTGGGCGCAAGAGGCAGGCTATAGTTCGGTGAACATCGCCAGCGTCTGGGGCAGTTGGAGGAACGGTACCTGGTGTGAAAATACCCAGGTGAAGCTACAGGGAAAAGAATGGACTTATAGCCCGCGACTTTGAGGAGGAGGGATGTAGTGATTAGAAGGATGTCATCCAGGCGAACCCCACAGAATACACATTTCCTGATTTGGGTCCGTTATGCTGGTCCAATCCAGGATGTCTTTCTTACAGATATAAGCAGGCATGTCAAGGGTTTTATCCATTCCAGGAGTCAGCTCTGAACTAGCTGGATCAGTGTCATGTACTTTGCACGTGTAAATAAAGGGTGGCTTTGTGAAGGGATACTGGCCTTGCTGGAGCTATTTCTGCAGAAGTTTAGCAGGAAATGTACTTGTGGAATAGATGGTACATGCATAGGGAAGGTGACAGCCTAGTGGTATTATTGCTGGGCTGCTAATCTAGAATTGGTCTGGGGAACTGGGTTCAAATCCCACAATGGCACATGGTGGAATGTGAATTCAGTATAAATCTGGAATTAAGAGTCAGATGATAACCATGAATCCATTGCAGATTGTGAGGAAAAACCCACCTGATTCACTAACATCCTTTTAGGGAAGAAAACTGCCATTCTTACCCGGTCTGGCACACATGCAACTCCACAGAAACTGAAAATAGGTGCACGAGTAAGCCATGCGATAATTCGAGCGTGCACCATCATTTCAAATGATCATGGCTGATCCTGCAATTTCAGTATCCTATTCTTGCTTTCTCTCCATACCCCTTGATCCCTTTAGCCACAATGGCCACATTCAGCTCTCTCGAATATATTTAATGAACTGGCCCCAACAGCTGCCTGAGGCAGAGAATTCCACAGGTTTACAACTCCGTGAAGAAATCCCTTCTCATCTTTATCCTGAGTTTCTGGATGTGAGCTTGCTCGCTGAGCTGGAAATTTCGTTTTCAGACGTTTCGTCACCATGCTAGGTAACATCAGTGAAGCACTGGTGTTATGTCCCGCTTTCTATTTATCTGTTTAGGTTTCCTTGGGTTGGTGATGTCATTTCCTGTTCGTTTTCTCAGAGGGTGGTAGATGGGCTCCAAATCAATGTGTTTGTTGATGGATTTCCAGTTGGAATGCTATGCTTCTAGGAATTCTCGTGTGTCTCTCTGTTTGGCTTGTTCTAGGATGGATGTGTTGTCCCAATCAAAGTGGTGTCCTTCCTCATCTGTACGTAAGGATACTAGTGATAGTGGGTCATGTCTTTTTGTGGCTAGTTGATGTTCGTGTATCCTGGTGACTAGCTTTCTGCCTGTTTGTCCAATGTAGCGTTTGTCACAGTTCTTGCAAGGTATTTTGAAGTCCGGATTTGGAAGTCCAGATACACAACATCTAGTGATTCACCCTTATCCACTTGTACTGGTCATATCCTCAAAAGTGAATCCATGCTGACTAGAACCAATTTGATCAGTGCTTTCCAAATGATCAGTTATTACATCAATAATAACTGACTTCAGCATTTTCCCCACAACTGATGTCAGGCTAACTGGCTTATAATTCTCAATTTTCCCTCTCCCTCCTTTTCTTTTTTAAAAGGAGTGGGGTTACATTAGCAACCCTATAGTCCTTTCGAACTCTTCCAGAGTCTACAGAATGCTGGAGAATGGTCACCGACGCATCTGCTATTTCTCGGGCCACTTCCTTAAGTACTCATCAGGTCCTGGGGACTTACTGGGTTTTCATCTCATCAATTTCCCCAAAACCATTTCCTGACTAGGAGCACAAAAGGTAAGATGCTGCTTGGCCTGCTGTGTTCATCCAGCGCCACACTTTGTTATCTCAGATTCTCCGGCATCTGCAGTTCCCAATAAAGATTTCCTTTAGTTCCTCCCTCATGCTTGATTCTCTGTTCCCAGCATTTCCTGCAAGTTATTTATACCCTCAAAGGCAGATCCAAAGTATTTATTCAACTGCTGAACCTGATGAGTTTTATAACAATTGTCTATGGATTCATGGCCATCATTAGATTCTTAATTACAGATTTTTAGTGAATTCAAATGCCACCGTCTGCCATGGCGGGATTCAAACCATGGTCCCCAGAACATTACCTAGGCTTCTGCATTAACAGCCCAGCAATACCACCATTAGGCCATTGCCTCCCATATTGAGAAAAGACATGCCACTAAGCTTTGTCACATTGTAAGGCAGAGAATTGGGAAACTTTTTTTAAAAAATCAGACAAAAGTGACCAAAATTACGATAAAATGGGAGAAAATAAACTTTGAGGGTAAACTAATGTTGAAATGGACAGGAAGAGCTTCTTTAAATATATAAAAATAAGGGGCCAAAATGAACAAATTGAGAATGATTCTGGTGAAATTATAAATGGGGAACAAGAAAATAGTACAGGAGTTAAATAATTATTTCAGACTTAATGGTAGAAGACATTAATAGCATTCCAAAAACACTAAAACCAAGCGGCAAAGGGGGAAGAGGAAATAAATGCAATAACTATCACTGGAGAAAAAGGTATGGGAGAAACTAATGGGACTAAATGCTAATAAAGTCCCCTGAACCCAAGGAGTTAGGTAAGACATTAAAAGGAAGCAGTTAGGGGGATACTAGATGCACTGGTAGTAATCTTGCAAGAATCCTTGGATTCTGGAAAAGTCCCAGTGAATTGGAAACCTGAGATTGTAACAACTTTACTCAAAAAGGAGACAACAAAAGGTAACTACAGGCCAATTAGCTTAATGGCAGTAATTGGGGAAAATGCTAAAGTCTATTACAAAGGATGTAATAGTACAGTACTTAGAAATATATGATTGAGTCAGCATGGCTTCACAAAAGGGAAATCATATCTGTTTTCTTTAAATTCATTGAGGAAGCAGCAAGCAGGATAAAGTAGAGATAACAGATAGTTTCTAATCAACCTGTTCAGAGATGTTATTACACACCTCCAAAGCAGGTGGGACTTGAACCTGAGATAATGGGAACTGCAGATGCTGGAGATTCCAAGATAATAAAATGTGAGGCTGGATGAACACAGCAGGCCAAGCAGCATCTCAGGAGCACAAAAGCTGACGTTTCGGGCCTAGACCCTTCATCAGAGAGACTTGAACCTGGGCCTCTTAGCTTAGAGGTGCAGACACTACCATTGTGCCAGAAGAACACCTCCAGTATATAAGATATGTTTGTATTTCCAAAAAAAAAAGGCAATGAGGTACCACACGTTAGGTTACTTAGTAAGGACCCACGGTACTGGGGGCAGGATATTAGCATGGACAGAGGATTAGCAAGTAAAGAGACAAGAGAGTTAGGGAAAAGGAGGCATTTTCAGGATGACAATCTGTAGCTAGTGGTGTGCCAGTGTTGGGGCCTCAATTATTTACAACACATACTAATGATTGGAATGACAGAAGTGAATGTATTGTTATTAAGTTTCATATGTCACAAAGTTAGGTGGGAAGGCAAGTGGTGATACAGACAAGTTATGTGAATGGGCGAAAACTTGGCAGCTGGAATACAGTATGAGAAAAGAGTTGAGGTTGATTTTCTCTCAGAATCTATGGCATTCATTATCACAGAAGACTGTAGAATTTGGGTCTTACACATATTCAAGGCTGAGACAGACTTTTGATTGAAAGATAATCAGTGTTTTGGACTAAAGGCACAATAGTAGAGTATAAAGATTCAGACTCTGATGGCCAAATGGCCTATTTTTGCTCCCAATCTTATGGTCAAGTTTACCATTTCACTCAAATGACGTCAGTCAGGCACCTTGGAAAATTTCTGGAAAGGCAGCTTTAAAGAAAAATAAAGTTGTTAGTAGACATATATTAGAAAAATGACAGCCTTGCTGCGTGGTAACATTCTATGGATTATAAAGCAGGTCGACAGATGTAATGTAATTTCTGAAGCAAAACTGAAACACTAAGTTGATTAAATAAATAACATTTAAAATTGATACTTAATCCTTCTCACTCACCAAACTGGATGCAGTGACCTCACTGTAAAGGAGGCCAAAAGGTACAATGAGGAAATGTTCCTGTTCAGAACTGACTCTGACCTAGAGGAAACAATAACTTGTCTTCAGTTATTGTTACATGATCATTTTATAACAAATACATAATGCTTTTAAAAAGGGAAATCCACACAACAGCACAGTTTGTAGCTAACCCGACATTATAAGAAGGAGCTCCTGCCTTAAGCTAAAGTTTTGGTGTAACAGCTATTTAAATGATATTTATCACGTTTCTGAGTAATTCAGATTATACAAAACCCATATAACCTGGAAAAACATTAACATTTAAGAGATATATAGTGTTTGCTGGTTGGGAATCAACTGGAAATTTATGGATGTTCTTTCCATCAGGAGCAAATTTAAAGAGTGCTGATTACTAAAACTATTTTTGTCTTCCATACTTTGTTTAAAAAAAGTCAGATCTGCCATTTTGTGATTTTTGGTGTGTTTAGGATATAGTGTTTTATACAATGTGTAATACTTTTAGGTTATGGAAATTTATTGAGTCAAAATTTTTTTTATTCATAGCAATGGTATTTTTTCATTGATTTACATGGATCTAAATGACCCTGATTACTGTTAAATTACTCATCCACTCATTTATCTTCTCGGTAACTTTAAAGACCAAGATATGAAAGAAGATTAGCGAGTTTTGAGAAGATTTGTAGCTCAGCTTGAGGTTCTGGATGTGAGTTTGCTCGCTTAGCTGGAAGGTTCGTTTTCAGACGTTTCGTCACCTTTCTAGGTAACATCATCAGTGAGCCTCCGACGAAGCGCTGGCGTTATGTCCCGCTTTCTATTTATCTGGTTAGGTTTCCTTGGGTTGGTGATGTCATTTCCTGTTCTTTTTCTCAGGGGATGGTAGACTGATTTGGAGCCAGTGTGTTTGTTGATGGAGTTCCGGTTGGAATGCCATGCTTCTAGGAATTCTCGTGCATGTCTCTGTTTGGCTTGTACTAGGATGGATGTGTTGTCCCAATCAAAGTGGTGTCCTTCCTCATCTGTCTGTAAGGATTCTCGTGATAGTGGGTCATGTCGTTTTGTGGCTAGTTGATGTTCATGTATTCTGGTGGCTAGCTTTCTGCCAGTTTGTCCAATGTAGTGTTTGTCACAGCTCTTGCAAGGTATTTTGTAGATGACGTTTGTTTTGTTTGTCATCTGTATAGGGTCTTTTAAGTTCATTAGCTGCTGTTTTAGTGTGTTGGTGGGTTTGTGGGCTACCCTGATGCCAAGAAGTCCGAATAGTCTGCCAGTCATTTCGGAAATGTCTTTGATGTAGGGGAGAGTGGTTATGGTTTCTGGGCCCGTTTTGACTGTTTGGGTTGATTGCTGAGGAATCGGCAAACTGTGTTCATAGGGTACCCATTCTTTTTGAATACACTGTATAGGTGATTTTCCTCTGTGCTGCAATGTGTGGTGGCTCGTTGGAATAATGTTCTAATGCAGCTTCGTTTGTGGGTGTTGGGATGGTTGCTCCTGTAGTTCAGTATTTGGTCCGTATGTATTCACATCCATCCTAGGACAAGCCAAACAGAGACACGCACAAGAGTTCCTAGAAGCATGGCATTCCAACCGGAACACCATCAAACACATTGGCTCCAAGTCAATCTACCATTCCCTGAGAAAAAGAACAGGAAATGACATCACCAACCCAAGGAAACCTAACCAGATAAATAGAAAGCGGGACATAACACCAGCACTTTGTCGGAGGCTCACTGATGATGTTACCTAGAAAGGTGTCAAAATGTCTGGAAACGAACGTTCCAGCTCAGCGAGCAAACTCACATCCATGAAAGAAGATTGTAAACTAGGTGCTCTAGGTTGCAGTAGGTATGCAGGGAACTCGAGCAGCTTTAACTGGGGCATTAGTTGGTGACAGGATACTACAGCTCTTTCCAACAGTACTCCAAGACATCAATTAAAATTCTTATGAGTGCCTGCAGGCATCCTCCCGCATGACCAGCCGTGCTTCTGTTAGCTTTAGTTCATCTAAGAATCTTGTATGATTTTTGAAGTTTTATTTATTGTTATGTTTAATGCCTTTCACAGTTTTACCCCTGTTCTGTAATTTGCTTCAGCATCCCCACCACCACCACACTCAGTTATTCAGGTTCCAGCCTTGTACACCAAAGTTATTGAACAAGTTGGCTGAGTGGTTTCATAAATAATCAGACACAAACAATCATTGCATATATCATAGCAGCAAAGGAAACTTCTCCATACATCTGTTAATTCAATTGTGCTGAGGTACATTGCAGAGTTACAGAAATGACAGATACATCAAACATCTGATCAGGAACACAAAATGGCTATTGAATTTTATTGAAGAGACTTTATAAGTCTAACTACAGTACTATGATGACAGATTTCTGATTCACATTTATGCAAATCAAGTTTTTTCACCATATCCTTAAGATCAACAAACTAAGTTGTTCTGCTAAACAGAAGAAACAAAAGTAAAACATTTTCTGTAAAATGTACATTTTCATGCAGTCAGTAAAATTAGGATTATATATATTGAAAAGGAGAAGAAAGTGTGGAGCTCAATTTACTGTTATGTGGTTGTAGATAAGTTGTGACCATCCAAACAGGTCTGCCAGTCGGTGGAAGGCTGCTAGCTTACAACGTAGTAACTTCTCCCCTTTGTCATATGCAACAGATTCAGATCCACGGAGATCATTCACAGGGGTAACCATTCCAAGACCTTAAAAAAAGCATATATGCATAACTGACAGTACAACAGTAATTAGTAGCATTTATTGAAGCAATTTATTCAGCAAAGGGGAAATACATACCCATTTTAATTGGAACCTGCCACAAAAGAAGAATTATTTCATAAATAAAGACTTTTGAAGAGCACTAGAAAATAGACAGATTTGAGAAACAAGAGTTGTGAAAGCAGACAGAAAAGTAAGTTGAGACAACTATATCAGTCATGACCTTAAGTGAATGGTGGAGCAGGCTCATAAGTCTGAAGGATCTACTCTTCCTCCTAAATCTTATGTTTCTAGAACTGATTCACCACTAGTCTACCAGATCAGAAGCAACTAGCAGCAGGAACAATGGAATATCACCATGTCCAAGTATCTCTCCACGTCACACATAATCTGACATGAAATATGGCAATATTTCAATGGTATAGACCACAGAACATAGAACAATACAGTGCAGAACAGGCCCATCGGCCCTCGATGTTGCGCCAACCTGTGAACTAATCTAAGCCCATCCCCCTACACTACCCCATCATCGTCCATATGCTTATCCAAGGACTGTTTAAATGCCCCTACGTGGCTGAGTTAACTACATTGGCAGGCAGGGCGTTCCTCGCCCGTACCACTCTGACTAAAAGAACCTGCCTCTGACAATTGTCTTAAATCTATCACCCCTCAATTTGTAGCTATGCCCCCTTGTACAAGCTGACATCATCCTCGGAAAAGGGCTCTCATTGTCCACCCTATCTAATCCTCTGATCATCTTGTATGTCTCTATTAAATCCCCTCTTAGCCTTCTTCTCTCCAATGAGAACAGACCCAAGACCCTCAGTCTTTCTTCATAGGGCCGAGAGTCCAGACCAGGCAACATCCTGGTAAATCTCCTCTGCACCTTTTCCAATGCTTCCACATCCTTCCTGTAATGGGGCGACCAGAACGGCACTCAATATTCCAAGTGAGGCCGCACTAGCGTTTAGTACAATTGCAGCATGACACCACAGTTCCGGAACTCAACCCCCTACCAATAAAACCTAACACACCGTAAGCCTTAACAGCACTAATCAACCTGGGTGGCAACTTTAAGGGATATGTGTACATGGACACCATGATCCCTCTGCACAGCCACACTACCAAGAATATTTCCATTGACCTAGCATTCTGCTTTAATTTTATTCTTCCCAAAGTGAATCACCTCACATTTATCCGCATTGAACTCCATTTGCCACCTTTCAGCCCAAGTCTGCAGTTTATTCAAGTCTCCCTGCAACATTCTTCCACTGTCCACCACTCCACTGACTTTAGTGTCATCTGCAAACTTACTAACCTATCCACCTAAGCCTGCGTCCAAGTCATTTATAGAAATGACAAACAGCAGTGGACCCAAAACAGATCCTTGAGGCACACCACTAGTAACCGGACTGCAGGATGAATATTTTCCATCAGCCACCACTCGTTGCCTTCTTACAGAAAGCCAGTTTCTAATCCAAACTGCTAAATCTCCCTCAATCCCACGCCTCTATTTTTTCCCAATAGCCTACCATGTGGAACCTTATCAAAGGCTTTACTGAAGTCCATGCACAACACATCAACTGCCCTACCTTCATCCACATGCTTGGTCACCTTCTCAAAAAACTCAGAGGTTTGTGAGACACAACCTGCCATTGACGAATCCATGCCGACCATCTCCAATCAAATTGTTGCTTGCTAGATGATTATAAATCCTCTCTCTTATAATCCTTTCCAAAAAACATTTCCTACAACAGATGTAAGGCTCACTGGTCTATAATAAGACCATAAGACATAGGAGTGGAAGTAAGGCCATTTTGGCCCATCAAGTCCACTCTGCCATTTAAATCATGGGGCTGATGGGCACTTCAACTCCACTTCCCTGCACTCTCGCCGTGGCCCTCAATTCCTTCTGAGATCAAGAATTTGTCAATCTCTGCCTTGAAGGCATCCTATGTCCCAGCCTCCACTGCACTCTGCGGCAATGAATTCCACAAGCCCACCACTCTCTGGCCGAAGAAATGTCGTCTCATTTCAGTTTTAAATGTACCCCCTCTAATTTTAAAGCTGTGCCCACGGGTCCTAGTCTCCCCGCCTAACGGAAACAACTTCCTAGCGTCCACCCCTAATTACCTGGGTCATCTTTACTGCCATTCTTGAACAAGGGCACAACATTTGCAATCCTCCAGTCCTTTAGTACTAAACCTGTAGTCAATGAGGACTCAAAAGATCAAGGCCAAAGGCTCTGCCACTTCCTCCCTAGCTTCCCAGAGAATCCTTGGAAAAATCCCATACGGCCCAGGGGGTTTACCTACCTTCACATCTTCTAGAATAGAATAGATTACACCTCCTCCTTCCTAACCTCAATCCTTTCAATTCCAATAGCCCGTAACTCAGTCTTCTCCTCTGCAATATTCTCCTGCTCCTCAGGTGAAAACAGATGAGAAATATTCGTTTAGCACCTCTCCAATCTCCACACACAACTTCCCACTTCTGTCTTTGACTGGCCCTATTCCTACCCTAGTCATCCTCTTGTTCCTCACATACCTATAGAGAGCTTGCGGATCAAAGTTGGATCAAAGTTCTGAATTGCCTCATTTAACAGCTTTCAGCATCTACTTTCAATATTGCAGCTTTCCAAAAAGGTGGCAACTGGGGAAGGGCAACAAATACTGATCTTGCCAGTAATGGTCTCATCCTAGGTATGCTTTGACAGCATATTTATTGCCGCTTGTACATTTTAGATGAGCTTTTAAAAAAAAATCTTAAAGTAAACCTCAGTATTTAGGAGTCAGAATTGTAGGTTCAAGCCAAACTACAAGATACAAACAAATATCAGGACTAATACTTAATACAGTAATCTTTGAGACATTGTTATTAAAACAAAGCTTCATCTGCCTGCTCAAGTATAACAGATCCATAACATATCTCCAGTGGATGTCTGGGAGTTTTCTGAGTCTTTGCCAACACAACAAAAATGGATTCATTTGTTATTTATCTCAATCTGTGGAATCTTTTACCATATAAATCAGTTGTTACATGCCCACTAACAGCCGCAACTATGTAATTTACTGGTGACAAAATAATTTGGGACGAGTGGAAGTGTGAAGGATGTAACAAAAAGCTAATTCTTTCCTTTTCTATATGCAGTCATTACCCATACCAAGTTAGAGGATAATTAACAACACTGGCAGCTCATACATTTTAATTCTGTGAGCACTGTCTTGTTGGATCTCTGCAGAAACAGCTGCAGAAAAAAGAAGAGCAGCTAGTCAACCACCCAGATTAGCCTTTTTGGTTTGTTTGTGTAACCTGGAAGTAGAGTTTGCCTCAAATATTATAAACGAATGCTTTTGAATCAAATAGTCAAACTCTTATTAGATCAAATCAACCAATACACTACAAAACAATGGCAATGTGAAAGATAAAGCCACAGGTTTAATTGCTATCACTAGTGTTTTCCCATACTCCATTGTATTCAAATGAAAATTATTGCTAATCTTTGATTTTAAAAACTACGTACAATCATTCCACATTAAATTGTCCAAAAAGAGTGTCTTACAGGACTCAAAACATTAACTTTGGTTCTCTCTCCGCAAATGTTGCCAGATCTGCTGAGTTTCTCCAGCACCTTATTTTATTTCCATGCTGCTACGTTTTCTACTAGACTAAACACTTGAATTTTTCTCATGAGCCTTGAATCACCTAAACACCTTCTAAAAGAGACTGAAATCATTATAATGAAATCAAATTTTACCACTTTAAAAACAAATTTAAAATTTTCAGAAATATGCATGTAATAGGACTAAATGAAACCTCTTTATAGAGTAAGTCTCTAAGAGGTGTGGAACTCAAATTTAAGATTTGAATGGTGCTCTTTTCAGGGAGACTTTTGGACATAAGCTAGTTCAACTTTCGCTCCTAACCTTTAACCTCCATTCACATGGATCTTCCCTTTTTATCTTTCTCTACTTTATCAATATTTATGCCAGTGCTCCCAAGTTTCCTTTCGTTATTCTAAATTTTGAAAGCTTGCCAACTTCCTCAATGTGTTGAAATCAAGGCTCACCCAGTGTCTCAATTTTTCATAGATGTCAAAGTGTGGAATATCTTTAATTTCTTCAATCTTTCCTGCCTTCTAAGCTTAAAAACAGGTTTATGTACCTAAATCACTATGTTGACTTAGCATATCCTCACTTCTATTATGTTTGTGTCTTTTTAAAGCTCTGCAGCACCCTTCTCAATGTGCATTTATTTCCCAAATAAGCAATTGTATGGAAGTACAGTTCTCTGGAAATTATGTTTGACTAATCTGTCAGATTCCTGACAAAGTAACAAGCAACATGGATAAGGGGAAACCTACAGATATGAATAACTTGGATTTCCAAAAGGCATTTGAGAAGGTGGCACTCAAATGTTATTAAACACAAGTAAGAGCACGTGCGCACCATTCAGCATAAACAGAGGATTACTAATCTAACGGGAAATAATTGGGATTAATGGATCATTTTTCAGTTAGCAATTTGTAACAAGTGTCAAAGAAATCAGAACTACAGCTTCAACTTTTGACAACTCACATCAATGAACTGAAGGATGGGACTGAATGCACAGTTGTTAAATTTGCTAATGAGACAAAGATAGGCAGAACAGCAAGTTGTGATGCGGACACAAGGAGTCTGTGAAGAGATAACTGTGAGCAACAATTTAGCTTATGAGCATAATATGGGAAAATATGAACTTGATCACTTTGACAGGAAACAGAATACTAGAATATTATTTAAATGGAGAGAGACAGTGTAGTTCTTCAATAGAGAGATTTAAGTGTTCTTTGGGCATGAATCAAAGTTAGTATGCACGTACATCAAGCAACCAGGAAGGCAAACGGATTGTTGTTCATTGAAAGGAGAACAGAATATAAGGACAGGAAAGTTTTGCTACAGTTGTACAACTCGTTGGTGAGTTTTGGTCTCCACATTTACAGAATGATTATACTTACTCATGTTTAATGCAGCCATTCCACCCTGTGGTGCAGCAGGGTACATACTAGGTACATTTGTTGTCATGAAATCTGCAATCTGTTGTAATGCAAGTAGACTAGTAGGATTTTTTCCTTTTTTGAGTTGTTCCTGAATCATTGATTCCAATTCTTCACAAAAAGCCTAGGAATGAACAGGTTTCTTTTAAAAACGTCATGGTAATGATAAAGATAACACTTTTCATTGTCATTTTTCTTTAGGTTATTCACTCAACACTTATTGCACATCCTTAGCCGCCCTTGAAAAGATGGTGCCAAGCTACCTTCTTGAACCACTGCAGGCCATGTACTGTAGGCAGACCCACAATGCCCTTAGGAAAGGAGCTCCAGGATTGTGACTCAGTGACAGTGTAGAATTAACAAAATATTTCCAAGTCACGATGAGCGGCTTGGAGGGGAACTTCTCAACAGTGTTCCTATTTATCATCTGCTGCTTGTCCTTCTCAACCAAAGTGATTGAGAGTTTGGAAGGTGCTGTTGGAGGAGCCTTGGAGCCTTACTATGACTGAGCGTCAATGGTGGAGATGGTGGATGCGGTGCCAATCAAGCCGGCTGCTTTGTCATGGATAGGCTCTGGATGGTCGAGCTTCTTGAGAATTTTGAGCTGCACTCATCCAAGCAAATAGGGAGTATTCCATCACACTTCTCACTTGAATCTTGAGAACAGCAGACAGGCTTTGGGGAGTCAGAGTGCAAGTTATTCACTGCAAGATTCCTAGCCTCTGACCTGCTCTTGAAGCTACCATATTTGAAAGGGTTAATCTTATTCAGTTTCTGGTCAATGGTAACCCTCAGACTGTTGAGGGTTAGTAGGGTATTCAGGTGATTGGTGAATTTCAAGGGTCAGTGTTTCTTATTGAAGGTGGTCATTACCTGACATTTGTGCGGCACAAACATTACTTGCTACTTGTCAGCCAAAGTCAGGATATCGTCCAGTTATTGCTGCATTTGGACATGGGCTGCTTCCATATGTGAAGGGTAATTAAAATGCCCCATTATTCAATAGGGGGTATTCTAGTTAAATACCAGCAAAAATTAACAGCCATATTAAACCCAAATTTGAAGTAAAGACCTGTAATTTAGGAAGGCTGGTGGACAGAGTAGGGGGACGGGGATGAGGGGAAGGAGAAACAGAGTGGAAGAGATTTGGGTGAGCGGTGCAGGGAAGCTCTTTAACAAAAAGGAAACAATTTATTCAATTGAACAAAATCGTGAATCCACTTGAACTGTGACTTTAAATATCTTTACTGCAATATTGGAGACCAAAGCATTGTCAACTACAAGTAGTAGTGTTTTTCAGGATCAGATCAGCCATGGAGGAATGAGATTACGGTATATTTTCATGATACCAGGTAACAACTCATCTGCAAGGATCCATTATGTGCCAGAACAATACAACTGTGACAAGAAAAATACACAATCTTTGGAGCTGGCATGCTGTTATTGATATTTACATGATGCATGTAGTCAAACAGGTAGTTTCACACAATATTCAGCACAAGTTTGAAGGAACTAGTAAACATAGTACACTCCATTCAGTGCAACCAAGCGTGATTTAGCCAGCTTGAGGGAGTTGACTAACTAATGGAAATGATCACTCAAGTACTTATCTAACAGATGATAAAAATGACTCCGTGCGTTGCCTGTGGCATAATCCATCCAAAAAGGCTTCAGGTACCCCTCCTTGCCGGTGTTTAAAATGCAACATGATCATTTTTAATTCTCGGATGATAGGTATTAGTTATCCTTCCTTTATTACCCACATCTAGCTTACCAAAAATAAAGAGGTGATAGTTGTGAAAGAGGTCTCACTAAGTAACTTGTCAAGGTACTTCCAAGCGATCAAGACTTAATTGCACATGTGTCTTTCAGACCATTTTTCCCACTGAAAAGCTTTATGATCCAAGACTGCTCAATCCTCTGCGGGCTAAGAGCATCAAACTAGTTCACTTTTCTACACGTCACAATCTGTCACCATTGTCACTTTGTAGCATGCCACTATTAGAACCACAGCAAAAAAATAAAATCAGCTAGCTTTACAATAATCTGTTTACTGCTTTCTGACACGTCTTTATTTTTCTCCTCAGAAAAATTTTTGAAGTAACACTGGATAGACTTGCCTTGATTACAGGGATGAGTTATAGGCACTGTGTTGGCAAGGAAGGAAGTGGATTTGAGGTGTCAGGCAGGATAAGTTTGGTGGTACTCTGTTCGCGATCCAGAAGTGTATACATTCAGAAACAGCATTATCCAGATAACAAGGTGTAGAGCTGGATGAACACAGCAGGCCAAGCAACATCAGAGGAGCAGGGAAGCTGACGTGTCGGGCCTAGACCCTTCTTCAGAAAATGATTTTCTGAGGAAGGCTCCAGACCTGAACGTCAGCTTCCCTGCTCCTCTGAGGTTGCTTGACCTGCTGTGTTCATCCAGCTGTACACCTTGTTATCTCAGATTCTCCAGCATTGGCAGTTCCTACTATCCCTTGATTCAGATAGATTTTTGCACATTGTGAGGTAACTGTTGAACTCCACTAAAACATTGAGGGTTTCACAACTTGCTCTTCACACGGCTACAATGTTCAACGTAACCTATATTTCAACAAAAAGAAGGGCCGGAATTCCTTTTGTTGAACTAATTACTTTGCACAAATAATTTAAAAGTGATAATGGCTGACCAACTTTAACTTCTGCAATTCAAGGATGAATGGTTTACCCAATGGTGAAGTTTCCTGTAACTTTCAGCGCAGTCAGAGGGAATTCTGGAATTTTAATCCAGTATTGATGCACAAAATGCACAATGTTTCAGAGTTTAAATGATGTGTTAATTGCAGGGGAAAACAGATGGTGATATTCCCACATGGCTGCTGCCCTTTTCCTTCTAGGTTTATAAAGATCCACAATGATATCAGTGTTGTAGCTACACTAGAACAGTATGGCTACGAGTGAGGCTAGTTTTGGAGAGCAAGAATTCATATTACTGCCTCTCAGGACATTGTCAAGGCACATAACCTGTAGTATCCTGTGCCTTCAGCCACTTCCTGACATCAGATGGAATGAATCACATTAGCTACAGACTAAGATGTACGAAAATCCTTAAGCAAGAACTACAGAGCACCAATTGGGATCAGATGTTCTCAGAGATACATGACAAATGTGGAGGTTGTTTAGGGAGCAGTTGCTGTAAGTACTGGATAGGTTCGTCACACTGGAGAAAGGAAAGGATGGTAAGGTGAAGGCACCTTGGATGACAAGACTTGTGCAACACCTAGTCAAGAGGAAGAAGGAAGCTTACGGAAGAGTGAGGAAGCAAGGATCGAACACGGCTCTACAGGGCTAAAGAGCAGCCAGGAAGGAACTGAAAAATGGACTTAGGAGACCTGGAAGTGGGTATGAGAAAACCTTGGCAGGTAGGGTCAGGGAAAACACCAAAATGTTCTATGCTTATGTGAGGAACAAGAGGAGGGCCAGAGTGAGGCCAGGGCCAATCAGGAATATTGGAGGGAAATTGTGCGTGGAGTCAGAGGTGGTAAGGGAGGTCCTTAATGAATACTTTGCTTCAGTATTCAGCAGTAAGAGGGACCTTGAAGTTTGAGAGGACAGCATGAAACAGGCAGATATGCTCGAACAGGTTGATGATAGTAGGAGGATTTTCTAGAAATTTAGAAAAACATGCAGATAGATAAGTCCCCCGGGCCAGATAGGATATACCCAAGGTTAGTACAGGGAGCAAGGGAAGAGATTGCTGCCCCTTTGGCAATGATCTTTGCATCCTCACTGTCCACTGGAGTAGTACAGAGACTGGAAGGTGGCAAATGTCATTCCCTTGTTCAAGAAAGGGAATAGGGATAATCCTGGAAATTACAGACTTATCAGTCTTACTTCTGTGGTGGGCAAATTATTGGACAGAATTCTGAAAGGTAGTATGTGTGATTATTTTGGGAAAGCATAGTCTGATTTGAAATAGCATGGCTGAGGGGGATGAGTCATGTCTCAAGCTTTATTGAATTCTTTGAGGATGTGACAAAACACATAGATGAAGGTAGAGCAGTGGACATGGTGTATATGGATTTTAGCAAGGCATTTGATAAGGTTCCACACGGTAGGCTCATTCACAAAGTAAGGAGGCATGGGATTCAGGGCAAGTTGGCTGTCTGGATACAAAACCGGCCATCCAACATAAGACAGAGGGTGACAGTAGATGGAAAGTTTTCAGCCTGGAGCTCAGTGACCAGTGGTGCTCCACTGGAATCTGTTCTGGGACCTCTGCTTTGTGATCTTTATAAATTACTTGTGCGTGGGAGTGGAAGAGTGGGATAGCAAGTTTGCCGATGACACGAAGGTTAGTGGAGTTGTGGTGGGTACGGGGGACTGTTGTAGGTTGCAACGGGACATTGACAAGACAGAGTGCTTGGCAAAGAAGTGGCAGATGGAATTCAACCCAGGAAAGTGTGAAGCGATTCATTTTGGAAGGTCAAATTTGAACGCAGAATACAGGGTTAATGGCAGGAGTCTTGGCAGTGTGGAGGAACAGAAGGATCTCGGAGCCCACGACCACAGATCCCTCAAAGTTATTTCCCAAGTTGATAGGGTTGTAAAGGTGTATGGTGCATTGGCTTTCACCGGCAGGGGAATTGAATTTAAGAACCGTGAAGTTATGCTGCAGTTCTGTAAAACTCTGGTTTGACCACACTTGGAATATTGTGTTCAGTTCTGGTCACCTCATTACAGGAAAGATGTGGAAGCTTCAGAGATTTACCAGGATGCTGCCGGGACCGGAGGGCATGTTTTAGGAGGAAAGTTTGCAAGAGCGAGGACTTTTTTCATTGGAGCGAAGAAAGGTGAGAGGTGACTTGATAGAAGTGTACAAGATGTTGGGGGGCATAGATAAAGCGGATAGATAGAAACATTTTCCCAGGGTGGAAATGACTATTACGAGGGGGCATGATTATAAGATGATTGGAGGAAGGTATAGGGGAGATGTCAAGAGTGGTGGGCATGTGGAACGCGCTGCCAGTAGTGGTAGTGGAGTCTTTTAAGCAGCTCTTGGATAGGCACAAAGAGGATCGTGAAATGTAGGGCATACAGAGTAGATTGATCTTAGTAGGATAATAGGTCAGCACAACATCGTGGGCTGAAGGGCCTGTACTGATCTATGTTCTATAACTTAAGGCAAAGAATTGCAGATGCTGGAGGTCTGAAACAAAAGTAGTTGTCAAAATTCAGCAGGTCTGCAAAGAAAGCAGAGGTGAGTTTAGTGACAGTTCATCAGAACAAGTGGCATAAATTTTAGGGCCTCTTCCCTCTTGTTTTTAAAACCCAAATATAGGGTGTTCAGAACTAAGTTGAAAAGATGGACCACAAAGGCAGTGATCTCAGGATTACTGGGATAACAAAGTGTGGAGGTGGATGAACGCAGGAGGCCAAGCAGCATCTTGGGAGCACAAAAGCTGACGTTTCGGGCCTAGACCCTTCACCAGAAAAGGGGGATGGGGAGAGGATTCTGAAATAAATAGGGGGGGGGGGGGGGGGGAGGTGGATCGAAGATGGATAGAGGAGATGATAGGTGGAGAGGAGACAGACAAATTAAAGGGGTGGGGTGGGGGTAGAGCCAGTAGAGGTGAGTCTAGGTGGGGAGGGGATAGGACAGTCCGGCAAGGGCAGACAGGTCGAGGAGGGCAGGATGAGGTTAGGAAGAAGGAAGTAGGGCTGCGGCTTGGGAGGGGTGGAATAGGTGAGAGGAAGAACAGGTTAGGGAGTTGAGGACGAGCAGGGCTGGTTTTGGGATGCAGTGGCGGGGGGGGTAAGATTTTGAAGCTTGTGAAATCCACATTGATACCATTGGGCTGCAGGGTTCCCAAACGGAATATGAGTTGCTGTTCCTGCAAACCTATGGGTGGCATCATTATGGCATTGCAGAGGGCCCAGCATGGACATGTCATCTAAGGAATGGGAGGGAAAGTTGAAATGGGTTGCGACTGGGAGGTGCAGCTATTTATTGCTAATTGAGCATGGGGGACTGCTTTGCAGAACGCCTAAGCCTCCGCTTGGTTTCCTCAATGTAGAGGAGGCCACAATGGGTACAGTGGATGCAGTATACCACATTGGCAGATGTGCAGGTGAACATCTGCTTGATGTGTAAAGTTTTCTTGGGGCCTGGGATGGGGGTGAGGGAGGTGGTGTGGGGGCAAGTGTAGCACTTCCTGTGGTTGCAGGGGAAAGTGCCGGGTGTGGTGGGGTTGGAGGGGAGTGTGGAGTGTGGAGCGTGGAGCCGACAAGGGAGTCACGGAGAGAGTGGTTCTTCCAGAAAGCAGACAAGGGTGGGGATGGAAAAATGTCTTTGGCTGTGGGGTCAGATTGCAGATGGCAGAAGTGTCAGAGGATGATGCGTTGGATCCGGAGGTTGGTGGGGTGGTATGTGAGGGTGAGAGCAATTCTCTTTTGCTGGTTATTGCAGGAACAGGGTGTGAGGGATGAGTTGCAGGAAACACGATCGAGGGCGTTCTCGACCACTGCAGGGGGAGAGGTGGGCTGGGTTGCAGCCCTTGAAGAATGAGGACATATGGAGATCCATGAGGGAGTGGAATACCTCATCCTGGAAGCAGATGTGGAGGAGGTGAAGGAATTGGGAATAGGGAATGGAATTTTTGCAGGAAAGTGGATGGGAGGAGGTGTATTCTAGGTAGCTGTGGGAATTAGTGGGCTTGAAAGAGAAATTGGTTTCTAGGTGGTTGCCTGAGATGGAGACAGACGGGTCCAGGAAGGCGAGGGACGTGTAGGAGATGGTCCAGGTTACACTGACGATTGTATCGGCGACACCTCGTGCTCCCACGAGGAGCTCGAATAGTTCATCCACTTCACCAACAACTTCCACCCCAATCTCAAGTTTAAAAAGGGCCTCCTCTACATTGGAGAAACCAAGCGGAGGCTTGGAGACCGCTTGGCGGATCACCTACGCTTGGTTTGCAATAAACAACTGCACCTCCCAGTCGCGAACAATTTCAACTCCCCCTCCTATTCCTTAGACGACGTGTCGATCTTGGGCCTCCTGAAGTGCCACAATGATGCCACCCAAAGGTTGCAGGAGCAGCAACTCATTCTGCTTGGGAACCCTGCAGCCCAATGGTATCAATGTGGATTTCACAAGCTTCAAAATCTCCCCTCCCCCTACCGTATCCCAAAACCAGCCCAGCTCGTCCCCACCTCCCTAACCTGTTCTTCCTTTCACCTATCCCCTCCTCTCACCTCAAGCCACAGCCCCATTTCCTTCCTCCTAACCTCATCCCGCCTTGACCTGTCTGCCCTCGCCGAACTGACCTACCCCTCCCCACCTGCAATCACCTCCACTGGCTCCATCCCCGCCCCTTTAATTTGTCTGCCTCCTCTATCCATCTTCGGTCCGCCTCCCCCTCTCTCCCTATTTATTTCAGAATCCTCTCCCTATCCCCCTTTTCTGAAGAAGGGTCTAGGCCTGAAACGTCAGCTTTTGTGCTCCTGAGATGCTGCTTGGCCTCCTGTCTTCATCCAGCTACATACTTTGTTATCTCGGATTCTCCAGCATCTGCAGTTCCCATTATCTCAGGATTACTATTGTGCCACATTAGGGAGAATAGAAACAGTAGGATATATATCAGTTGAAGACATGGCTGGAGAGATGATGCAAAGGGGGAGGTTTCAGATTCCAGGGAGATTAGGACCAGTACAAACTGAACAGCACTGAGACTGATGCCCTTGCGCAAGTATTTGCTGGTGTGGTTGATGAGGATTTAAACTAGAACAGCAGGCAGATGAGAACTTAAGCAGGGTGACGAGGGAAAGAGATGAGAAACAAGGGCAGTAATAAAAGAAAGAACACTGAAATTACAAAAAAAAGGAAGACAAGGTAATCAAGGGCACAAGGCAAATAGGGTCACTGTAAAAAAGGTTAGGATGACCAAAAATGGCAAAAAAAGGAAAGCCTAAAGGCTTTATCTTAATCCACAAACATTCAGAATAATATGAATGGTGCAAACAAAGGTAAACGGATATGATCTGAAGATGTAGTGTCCATTTGGGTGAAGGTGAGGAAGCAGCAAGGGAAAAGCAACATTGGCAGGACTAATGCACAGATCCCCAAACAGGAGAAAGGGATAAATCAGCAAATAATAGGAGCTTGTGAACAGAATACAGCAACAATTACAGATGACTTTGACATTCATGTTGATCGAGTTAATCATGTTGAAAAGGATAGTTAAGACAAATTCAAAGTGTGTTAGGAAAGCTTCCTGGAGCAAAATGTCACGGAGTCAACAGGGAACAGGCTTTCTCAGATATGGTAACAGATGATGAGGCAGGTTTAATGAATGATCTAAGATTAAAAAGGTCCCCGGGAAGTAGTACCCAAGCTGATTTTTCATTATTTTTATTCATTTTAATTAACTTTGCTTTGGAGTCGTGAACTGAAGATGACTTGTGGACTTTGGGGAATAGGTTGTGGTCAAAGAAAAAGAACAAACCAAATATGCCTGGAGGTTAATTTCAAGCCAATACTTGATTAGAAGGGCTCCTACAGTCAGTGTCTTTGGAAAGAGCACTGTTTAACAGCTGCAGAAGTTGGCTATTAATGAGGTCACTGTTTGGAAACTAGCTCCAGTAAGTCTGGAAGTGATCCTACATTGAAGCAGATGTTGAATGTAATTGAGGTTGCGGAAAGAGACCATCAGTCTATCATGGTCAGGGCAAGAGTTGAAAGTTTTTTTTGAACTGTGTTTTCTGGGGAACTCAGTTTGGTGACACAGCATAAAGGATTTGCATCAAGATTTCCCTGCCTAATCTCCAACATCAGCTTCCAGAACGCCAAAAGAATAGAAAGCTGAATTAGAAGTACTGAATTTTACCTGAGCGAACTGGAAAGGTGACCCTAATTAACGCTTCTAGAGAAGCGACTCAGAAGTCCACAACTCTTCTTGTGAAACAATGCATCATGAAGGCCATTTAAGTAATCTGGCCAGGTTTGTTTTTTTATTATTTATAAAATAATAGTGTTTGTCTGTCTTTTATGTGAATGGGGGCTGAAAAACAAGTCTGTTTTGGATTTAAAACAGACATTAACTACACCACCATTTTTCCCCCCTCTATGTATTTAATAATGTATTTAAACTTTTGTTTAAGATATAAAGCCAGAGTCTAGAATTATCATTTGGAAAGTTTGGGATTAGTTATTCAAAAACCTAGTTAGGAACTACTGTAGTAACTACTGGAGTCTTTGACAGTTTTAATGTGTTGCGAATACGGAGGTAGAAAGGCCGATTGGCTCACCTGCCTGTGTCCATGTTCTAACACATGATTGAATTTATTATTCAATTTGAGGAGTGAGAAGCTTAGGTCAGAAACAACTATATTTAAAGGGAATTGCAATGAAACGATGATGGACTTAGCTAAGGCAGACTGGGCACATAGATTAGCTGGAATGACAGTAAGCAAACGGTGGCAGATATTTTAAGAATGTAAATCATGATTTTCAGCAACAAGTATGTCCCAGTAAGGTGGAAAGATTTTAAGAGACAGATAAACCAACCATGGCTAACCAAGGAAGTTAAGGACCATACTAAGTTGAAAGAAAAAGAATGTAAGGAGGCAAAAGTCAGTGATAGCCCTGAAGACTAGGATAAATTCAGAATCCTGCAAAAGGAGGACTGAAAAGACAGAAGTATGAAACGAATACAACAGCAAACACCCTTCCAGTAAGATAGCAGTACAGTAGGTTTTCTGAGCTCAAAGCTTGTCCGCTCCACCAACTTTCCTTTTTGTTCCCCCCCCCCGCCCACTTTTCTCATTTATTTCTCTTTATTTTATTCTACTTGCACCTTTAAGAGTTTGGAGCTCGCAGTGACTAATTCGGTGCTGGCAAGTAGGCCCATGTAGACGCATGGCAGCAGCTTCAGAGGTGGTTTGGGTACATCCACGAGGCAGTCTGACTGCTGACTCACTGCTGTGGCAAAGACAAGTTTGGGTTTCTAGTGGCGTTTGCATCCTTCACAGAGGCTGTGGCAGAGGCAACTTTGGGCCCAGTAAGAAACCGTATTGCAGGGTGAATGGGGATAAGGGGTTCTTTTGCATGTTGGTGACCTATAACCAGTGGAGTGCTACAGGGATCAGTATTGGGACCACCATTTACAATGTATATTACTGACTTAGAGCAAGGATGCAAATGTACAGTGGCTAAATTTGTAGACAACACAAAATATGGTTGCAGGGTGAGTAAGGCTAAGAACTAACAGCCTTCAGTATTTAGGAAGGACACGCTTAAAAAATGCTGTTAGCAAAGATTAAAATCAGTGCAATCGTAAGAGAATTGGCTCAAAATCTGGATGGTAACAGAAAAAAAAAATCAATCTAGGAGTAAAGAAGGAACAACGCAAGGTGCAAAACGTTTTTGGGGTTTCTCTCAGCCTCCAAACAGTAGTGGTAAGGGGACAGATGATTTAAACAGAAAATTAGAGAATGATGTAACAAGGGTGCCACAGTGATCATGGGTGACTTTAATCTACACATACTATTATTGCTGATCTGCTTTGCATAGTCTATGACAAATTTCCAGAGTGTGTAGAAGACAACTAACAAAGAAGGGAATAAGTTACCCTAGATTTGGTATTGTAAAAATAAGGATTTAATTAATCCTTGGGGATGGAAGGTGAAGTAGTCCAATCCAAAGCAAGGGTTTAATAAAGAAAAGAGACAAAGGTATGAAGGACAAGTTGGCTACAATAATGTCAGTAATTTAAATAAAAGACATGAAGGTGGACAGACAATAGCTAAAATTAAGAAATGAATGTACTGACTGCATTCCTTTTTCCCAGGAAAAAGTAGCCAAACCTTGGATCACAGAAAAATACTCAGTGTTCGATTGACAAGGAGTCATTAGACATAATGCTTTTCCAGCAGTTTAAGAACTGAGAAGGGGAAAAACAGAATAAATCCGAAGGGCCATAAAAACTAAATGCTTCTACCCAAGAAACTTCAGGTCAAATATGGACAAGAAAAATTTCCAACTGCAATCTACTGGCCCCTTTAGCTATGCACCAGCTTGCTCACATATTGAACACTACTTCATGGAAGCATTGAGGGCAGCAAGGCCGAGTACTTTGGGTGGGCCTTTTTTTTGGTTCATGAGACACTGGCATCACTGGTTAGGGATGCTGGCCTGATAGTCCTGGAGAAGGTGGTAAGCTGGTTTCTCAAAGTTGCTACAGTCCGAGGTGGAGGGAAGCCCACAATGCTGTTTGGAAGGGAATTCCAGAATTGTAATCTAGCGACAGCGAAGGACCAGTGATAAGGTTGCAAAACAGGATAGTGTACAACTTGGAAGTGACTTGCCAACTTTAAATACAGACAGATTGTCAAATACCTCATGAATTTTAATACTTTTTAAGCAAATGAATTTCTGTCTTTTTCACCAGGGCCTGCTAGCATCTTCCTGAGGTAAAGGCAGACACTTTTTTCCTTAAATACCTCATGTTCTATGCCTCCGTGTATAAGTCCTCTTTTCGGCCCCTTATTGATCCCATTCATCCTTCCACTGCCTTGGCTACATATGCATATTCACTCTCTTTCCCCCCCCCGCCATTCGTTTTTTTTAAATAATCCATTTTTCTAAATCAACCTGTTCACAGATGTTCTGATGTTACATGCCTCCCAGTCCAGGTGTAGGGACACTACCACTGTGCCAGAGGGTCCTATCAGTGTGATGGAAGTGTAGGTAAGAATTAACATTTTAAAGGAACTAAGAGGATGGTTTTGTTCTATCGACTTCTGGATTATGGCCTGCCACGCTTCCATTGCATCACTCTGCACTGCCTGACCTTTCCATATCCTGATTCTCACTTGTATTTTCTACCTAACATTGCTTTTTTTAAAACCCCTTCCTACTCAAGGAGCGCTAAATATTTTCACCCCATCTTGCCCTTCTAAGGGAATATATCATAACCATGCCAGAAACTGATCTTCTCTGAAGGTTCAATTGTTCATTGTTCGATTACCCTTTTCTGCTAACCTTTGGACTCAATTCAATGCAGATCCATTGTTAAAACATACAAGCTGGCATTTCTAAGATTAAATTTTTACTCTGGATTGTTCATCCCCATTGTCCTTAAATCACCTTAAACCCTAAGGCACAGTGATTCCTACCCTCTAAATATTCTCCCCCGACAAATGGCCCAATTCATTCCCAAGAACCAGGTCTAGCAGCCCTCCTTTCTGGTTGGTTGGGAAACATTGCTTTAGCAAATTGTCTTATTCACTTTAGGAACTCTTGTTCTTTTACTATAGATAACAAGGTGTGGAGCTGATGACCACAGCAGGCCAGGCAGCAGAGGAGCAGGAAAGCTGGCATTTCGAATCTGGACCCTTCTTCAGAAATGTGGGAGGGGAAGGGAGCTCTGAAATAAATGGGGGAGGGGAGGGCAGAATTTGATGATAAAAGGTGCATAGAGGAGCAAATTAGTGGAGAGAAGACGGACAGGTCAAGGAGCCGGGGATGAAGCCAGTATGGGCGAGTGTAAGTAGGGAATTTGGATGGGGGCACTGGCAGGTGGGAGGAAAAATGGACAGGTCAAGGAGGCAGGGATGAGGTGGGGGGAAGCAGGTCTTGGGATGAGGTTGGGGGTAGGGAGATTTTGAAGCTTGTGAAATCCACATTGAGACCAATGGGGTGCAGGGTTCCCAGGTGGAATAGGAGGTGCTGTTCCTCCAGCCCTTTACTGTTCCTTACCCTATTACTATTCCAATCTATATTCTGAAATTGAAGTCTCCATGATTTCTGCACACTTCTGCAATTTCATTGAGAATCTGTTCCTCCACATCCTGCCCACAAGTTTGTGACCTATCAACTACATCAAGCTATATATCATTGTAATTTAGCTAATCCTTAGCTGGAGTTAAGTTGATCTGTCCTTGTACTTGGGATATTCTTTTCATAGAATCCCTACAATGTGGAAACGGGGTCTTTGGTCCAAGTCCATGCCGAACCTCAAAAGTAACCCACCTAACTTACTCATCCCTGAACATTAAAGGGCAATTTTAACGCGGCCAATCCATCAAACCCGCACATCTTCTGACTGTGGGAGGTAACAGGGAAAATGTGCAAACTCCACACAGACAGTCGCCCGAGGCTAGAATCAAACCTGGGTCCCTGGCGCTTAGAGGCAGCAGTGCTAGCCATTCAGCCACTGTGGCGTCCTGTATTGCAACACTCTCAAAGCTCTCCCCTGACACTTGCACCTCCTGCATTCCCCTAAAATAGAACTTAAGACAAGGACTTATGGTACAGAAATATTTTCTTGTAATAAACTCTTGATGTTTGACCATGGTGATGTATTTAAAAATACTGAACAAATTGTGTTACCTCAGTAAAATAACAAGTTTCAAATTCCAGAGGCTATTCAAATTGGATAAGAATCCATACATAACATGAAAAAGTAATTAAAATCAAAATGCTAAAGGTGGAACACAAAATTTCATTAGGAACTGAAACGAGTAACTAAATGTTTCAGCATTTTTATGAAATTCAGGCCTTTAGGTCAATGTTCACTTGATTATTTGTAATGGCATTCTTCTTAAAGACATGAGCATTTTCCTCCTCAAACTGTAATCCTGTAAAGCTGATTATTGAAAATATGCTAAAATCAGGATTCAGCAGAAATGAAAATGCATCAAACCGTATGAGATATAACAACAGATCCAAGCAAGGTTTTACTTATCAATTTATACACAGGTCAAACATTGTAAAGCGATGGATTATGTCATGTCCAGATGAGGAGGAACAGCCTGAATGGGTTTATTCCCAGCTTGGAAACTTACACCAGGACAGTGGGAGGCATTCAAAAGGGAAATGGGGGAAAAGTACAAGCCCAGCATGTTCCCTTTGTTTGAGCAACAAGTTCAGAGAATGCTGCATGCCTAAGAAAATTTAGGCATGGATGAAAAAGGGAGAAAAAGAGCAAGTGTAGAACAGGTATAAAGGAGAACCAATTAACAGAGGTCCTAGTGAAGTATAGAAAGCGCAGGGACCAGCGGGGGTGGGGGTTTACAGCCATTAGAGGAACAAAGAAGTGCTATGAAAGAAACGTTAACCAGCAAGATTAGGGAGACGATAGACAACAGGTGCAGGAGTAGGCCATTCAGCCCTTTGAGCTGCTCCACCATTTATTATGATCATGTCTATGTAAGGAACTGGAGACACTAGTAGAGTCTTAAATGAGTACTTCACATAGGATTGAGGAAAAAGACGTAGGTACAGAAATCAGGAAGATGGACTGTGAAATTCTTGAGTGATTTGATATAGGGAATAATGTGGTATTGGAGGCTTTGCAGGGCTTCGAATTGGACAAATCCCCAGGTCAGGATGAGTTGTATCCCAGGCTGCTGTTAAAAAAAGGAAGGAAATCGTAGGGACCCTGAACTAAATTTGTAATTCTTCTCCACCCACAGGGAGATGCTAGAGGACTAGAGGGCAGTTGATGTGATTCCACTATCAAGAACAGTGAGAAAGACAAAATTAGGGAATTAGAGACCAGTGAGTCTCACATCAGTGACAGGGAGACTAATCAGAAAATTCTGCAAGACCAAATTAATCTCCATTTAGAACAGGAAGGTGTTATCAGGGACTTTATGCTGGAAATCTATTAAAAGTTGGTTAGGCCTCAGTTAGAATATTGTGTGCCAATCTGGAATTCACATTATAGAAGGGATGTGATTTCATTAGACAGGGTGCAGCTGAGATTTACCAGGATGTGGCCTGTTGTGTTTTAGTTGAAGACAGACTATAGACTGGGGTTGTTTTCCTTGGCGTAGAGAAGGCCAACAAGGGTCATGGATTTATAGGTTTAAAATTAGGAGGGACACAGATAGGGTGGACAGGACTGAACATTTCTGCTTAGTGTAAGGATTAAGAACCAGTGAACTTGGATGGAAGGTAAGGGGCAGGAGATTTAGAGAAGATAGGAGGAAAACATTTTTCAGTCAGGGGCAGTGGGAATCACTTTCTGTAAAGATGATCGAGGCAGAAACCCTCATTAATATTTAGATGCGCACTTGCAAAGCAAAGGCATTCAAGGTTATAGGCCAACTGCCGGAAAATGGGATTATAATGATTAGGTAGTTGGTTTTTGACTGGTGCAGATTTGATGGGCCAAAAGGACTTTTTTCTGTGCTGCAGACTTCCATGACTCCGAGCTGACTTCAGGAGTGAAGAGATTTTCTTACAAAGGAATGGCTGAGCAGATTGGGAGTTAAGAAAAACGAGAGGTGATCTTGTACCGATTGTAATGAGGTCAGTCAGGCAGATTTCATAGAATGAGTTACCTGAACGGGCCAGATTAACAACCCTAATCAGGGAGCCCTTCTGACAGATAAAATAGGGAGCATCAGGGGTTCTGCTCACACTAAGGGAGCTGGACCAGTATCAAGGACCTTCAGTGTATAAACATGGGGTGATGGGGTGATGCTTCACTGGCAATGACATAAAAGAACGTTCCTAAAGACAACTATTGCAAGAGAGTTTCTTAGAGTTAGGTTAAGCATTTCTGGCATCATGCTATTTGGAAAGCTTGAATCATTTGATCCCGCTATCAAAAGACTAGGACCAATACTTGGAAAGAAACAACGCAATGGCAATTCAGTTTGAACTCAATGGTGGGCTCTAGTACTTATCGCGTACAATTACAAGTCAGAACACCATCCAGGAGGCCAAGTCGCGAATGCATTGAGTGATCCCCTATTGGCATACACCACTAGTGGTACCATTACTGGAAGAGTCTGTAAAAGTTAAAATTTTCTAAACACCCTTCCAGTCATAGCTGACAATATCAGACTTTGGAAGCAGCAAGACCCAATCCTGACAGAACTAAAACAGTTAACGAGGGAAACCCAAGGGCTGTCACAAACAGAACGAAAACATTTTAGACCTGGAGAGACCAGATCAGAGGACAGCACACTGCTGTGGGGAGCAAGAGTGTTTATCTGGTGATGACATTTACTCAGGACACTGGATGAATTACACCAGGATCATTCAGGGGTTTCCAAAATGAAGATATTGGCAAGAGGTTATATCTGGTAGCCAGGCTTGGATGCAGTTGGTGGGGCAGTGCCCAGAATGCCAGCAAGGACAAATTAATGCCAGCAGCTCCCCCACATTCGTGGGAATGGCTTGGTAAGCCATGGGCTCAGTTTTACATTCAGCCAATGGAAGGACCTGTATAATCAATGTTCTTAGTCACTGTAGATGCCCACACAGTTCACTCAAACACAAGAATGACTACAGAAAAACTGCGTGCATTATTTACAAGATAATAAAATGTGAGGCTGGATGAACACAGCAGGCCAAGCAGCATCTCAGGAGCACAAAAGCTGACGTTTCGGGCCTAGACCCTTCATCAGAGAGGGGGATGGGGGGAGGGAACTGGAATAAATAGGGAGAGAGGGGGAGGCGGACCGAAGATGGAGAGTAAAGAAGATAGGTGGAGAGGGTGTAGGTGGGGAGGTAGGGAGGGGATAGGTCAGTCCAGGGAAGACGGACAGGTCAAGGAGGTGGGATGAGGTTAGTAGGTAGCTGGGGGTGCGGCTTGGGGTGGGAGGAAGGGATGGGTGAGAGGAAGAACCGGTTAGGGAGGCAGAGACAGGTTGGACTGGTTTTGGGATGCAGTGGGTGGGGGGGGGAAGAGCTGGGCTGGTTGTGTGGTGCAGTGGGGGGAGGGGATGAACTGGGCTGGTTTAGGGATGCAGTGGGGGAAGGGGAGATTTTGAAACTGGTGAAGTCCACATTGATACCATATGGCTGCAGGGTTCCCAGGCGGAATATGAGTTGCTGTTCCTGCAACCTTCGGGTGGCATCATTGTGGCAGTGCAGGAGGCCCATGATGGACATGTCATCAAGAGAATGGGAGGGGGAGTGGAAATGGTTTGCGACTGGGAGGTGCAGTTGTTTGTTGCGAACTGAGCGGAGGTGTTCTGCAAAGCGGTCCCCAAGCCTCCGCTTGCTTTCCCCAATGTAGAGGAAGCCGCACCGGGTACAGTGGATGCAGTATACCACATTGGCAGATGTGCAGGTGAACCTCTGCTTAATGTGGAATGTCATCTTGGGGCCTGGGATGGGGGTGAGGGAGGAGGTGTGGGGACAAGTGTAGCATTTCCTGCGGTTGCAGGGGAAGGTGCCGGGTGTGGTGGGGTTGGAGGGCAGTGTGGAGCGAACAAGGGAGTCACGGAGAGAGTGGTCTCTCCGGAAAGCAGACAGGGGAGGGGATGGAAAAATGTCTTGGGTGGTGGGGTCGGATTGTAAATGGCGGAAGTGTCGGAGGATAATGCGTTGTATCCGGAGGTTGGTAGGGTGGTGTGTGAGAACGAGGGGGATCCTCTTGGGGCGGTTGTGGCGGGGGTGGGGTGTGAGGGATGTGGGAGAATGGGGGAGACGCGGTCAAGGGCGTTCTCAATCACCGTGGGGGGAAAGTTGCGGTCCTTAAAGAACTTGGACATCTGGGATGTGCGGGAGTGGAATGTCTTATCGTGGGAGCAGATGCGGCGGAGGCGGAGGAATTGGGAATAGGGGATGGAATTTTTGCAGGAGGGTGGGTGGGAGGAGGTGTATTCTAGGTAGCTGTGGGAGTCGGTGGGCTTGAAATGGACATCAGTTACAAGCTGGTTGCCTGAGATGGAGACAGAGGTCCAGGAAGGTGAGGGATGTGCTGGAGATGGCCCAGGTGAACTGAAGGTTGGGGTGGAAGGTGTTGGTGAAGTGGATACTTGGGAACCCTGCAGCCATATGGTATCAATGTGGACTTCACCAGTTTCAAAATCTCCCCTTCCCCCACTGCATCCCTAAACCAGCCCAGTTCATCCCCTCCCCCCACTGCACCACACAACCAGCCCAGCTCTTCCCCCCCACCCACTGCATCCCAAAACCAGTCCAACCTGTCTCTGCCTCCCTAACCGGTTCTTCCTCTCACCCATCCCTTCCTCCCACCCCAAGCCGCACCCCCAGCTACCTACTAACCTCATCCCACCTCCTTGACCTGTCCGTCTTCCCTGGACTGACCTATCCCCTCCCTACCTCCCCACCTACACCCTCTCCACCTATCTTCTTTACTCTCCATCTTCGGTCCGCCTCCCCCTCTCTCCCTATTTATTCCAGTTCCCTCCCCCCATCCCCCTCTCTGATGAAGGGTCTAGGCCCGAAACGTCAGCTTTTGTGCTCCTGAGATGCTGCTTGGCCTGCTGTGTTCATCCAGCCTCACATTTTATTATCTTGGAATCTCCAGCATCTGCAATTCCCATTATCTCTGCATTATTTACAACACACTGACTCCTAGAAGTGTTGGTCACAGATAATGGGCCATCATTTACCAGAAAAATTTGAATAGGTATTTCCTAAAGTCGAATGGCATTCAGCATAAGGACAGATCCATACCATTCATCATCCAATGGCCTGGAAGAAAGACTAGTCCAAAAACTTTGAAGGCAGGTTTGAAGAATCAGCCCACAGCTTCGCTGGATACCAAGCTGTCCCACTACCTATTTTATTATAGGACAATCCCTCATGAGTCTACAGGAATACCTCCAGCAGAGTTGCTTAAAAGGTAAAACAGCTCTGCACCAAGCTGCAGGAGACAGGATAGTATCATTAAAATGGCATCAAATGCTAGCACCAGATTCCACCAAGCATTTTACTTCAGGGGATAAGTTTGGTGTAGGAGCCATGGAAATGGCCCTGCAATGGTAACAGGCTCAGTTGGGGCAAGGTCAGGAACAGCAGCATATAAAGTTCAGGTAGGAGCAACAGTCCTGAACAAGCATGGAGACCATGTGAAAGTCACAAAACAGTGTGCTCTACAGATCAAAGGCTGTTGGAACCCATAAGTTCTCCCACTCTGTCAAGCATTGAAGAGACATCAGATGGACATGGTGGATCTTGTCACATTGTCTTCTTTCAATGGCAAAAAGACGTCAATGAATTTCTCAGACTCTCTGGGTGCAAAAGGCAAGCTCCTGAGCAATACACGCTGCCTGTATCCAACAGAGTCAGAGGAACCTGATTCAGTGCTAAAACACTCCAGGAGGCACCACAAAGTAAAAAAGAATAAGCCAGTGTTTTTGGACTCTGAGCAGGCAGGTGTAGTGACTAAAACAAGGTCAGCAAGGTGGACCTCGGAGTTTCCTGACTGGACTAGATTAACAGTCCCAGAGTCCTGGCTAACAGATTAAAAGAAGAATGTCAGACACTGACACTCGGACCTAGCTGAGGGAGTCGGATTGGTGTCAAGGACCTACCACATGTAAATAAGGGGTGACTTGGTGACAGGGTACCAGCCTCTGTGGATTTACTTCAGATCTTATTAAAAGATATTTTCCTAACGGATCTTTTAAAAGTAGTTGAGCACTGTGGAACAGGCAGAAGGGTGCAGCTCACAGGCCAAGATAAGATCTTCCTTGATCTTATTGAAAATTGGAATAGGCTTATATAGCTAAGTGGCCTAGTCTGCCTCTTTGCAGGGACTCAAACAATACTGCAATGGCCTAAATCATATTCGTACCTATCGTACAGTGGTCAAGTCTGCACCTGGTGTTTATTTTAAATATTAATGGAGCACCTAGAGGTTCAATTAAAAAAGGTAACACTTTTACCGGACTTTGTAGAATCATGGAAACCCTTTTCCTCTGTTCCATCATATTGAAATCCTGGCGCAAATCCGGTGGCATATTTCTTTCTCTGAGGTATTCAGGATTGTTCTCATCAACTCGGTCAAAGTATTTCTCCTTGTGCGGAGCAGTTGAAGGGGGTGGGGAAGTAACCACCCCCACACCAGAGTCACCATTCATTGCAAGTTATTCTAGGTTCCTAAAGGAAGAAAACAAATTGTAAATTGTAATGTCAACATATCATAAATCAATCACAGACAGAGACAGACAGAGACAGACAGAGACAGACAGAGACAGACAGAGACAGACAGAGACAGACAGAGACAGACAGAGACAGACAGAGACAGACAGAGACAGACAGAGACAGACAGACCTCCACCTTGTCTAGTGTTGCAGTTAATGATTTTGAGCAGGAAAAAGAAAACTAAGCCAATAAACAACCCAATCCATGCCACCTTTTCAAAAATACTATACTTAATTACATGTTCTTACCATTTTAACTTCACTTGGAGTTCAAATATAAAATATCAAATATTATAGCTCAAACACTGCAACACTTTAAAATCAGCAAATCAAGTGAAGTTGAGCTGCAATGAATTTTGATTGCTTCAAGTGTCTCCATCAAAATATGCTATTTTCCCCTCAACTAAACTACGTATTTTGAAGAGCTTTTGTGCATTTAAAAATTACATTTCTAAAACAAAAATGTTTATTAACAAGAACTGTAGACAATCCACAAGGAACAAGTGCTTTACTTAGGAAACACAGACAGCAGCAGGCTGACTGGGCACCCAAGGCCCTTCATCAAAATCAGTAAAATCATGGCCTATCAGATTATGTCTTTAGATACATATCCCTGCTTTCCCATTGTTGCCTATCCTGACCCAACATCCCTCAATCCCCTTGTGCATTAAAAGTCTTTCCAAGTTTGGCTTGAATACAAATATAACTGTTAGTTACAACTCTCCACAAAAAAATCTCTTCACCTACATGTGAAATTTGCACCTCCCCTCCATGGTTCTAAATACCCTACAAGAGAGACTTCATTCAGCAGCCAACCTGCCACCTCAATTTCATGTACTTCAATAAAAGGCATCAGTTTTGCAAAAAACTCTTTGGTCTGACCTGGTCAACCTTTCCTCAAGAGCCATCGCATTTATTTTAAGAATTGGCCTGGCAAACTTTGAGCTGTCTCAATGCAAGTATATCATTCTGACTAAATGGAGGATCATCATAACCAGGAACAATTCAACCCTGAGCTTGCTCAGTCATTCAATACAATACAATCATGGCTAATCTCATATTGGCCTTAACTCCACTTTGCTGTCCACTTTCCATATTCCACATTGTTACTAATTAAAAATGTGCCCACCTCCTCCTCAAATTTACTCAGATCCCAGCATCTGCCACATTTTTGGAAAACCACTTCATTTATAGGCAGAGTATGAGATAGAGGCAGTTGGATAAGACTCTTTGCTAAAACTTAAGATAATTGAAGCAGCTAATGATATAAGGCTTCCAAAATCAAAACAGGATCACCAGAAAGCAGAGGAACTTGATGCATTTCCAATGCAACTTTACAGTCAAAATGCTGGCATCATACCTAGGTCAGCAGTATTGCCCATCACAAATGCAGAAAGTGGTGACAAGCTGCTATCTTGAATGGTGTAGTCCTACAATTTTGTAAGGATCCAGGATTTTACAATGACATTCAAAGAGTAAAGTTCCAAGTCAGAATGGTGTTTGGCTTGGAGAGGAACTTGCTGACGGTGGTGTTCCCATGCCCTTCTAGTGGCATGAGTCATGGCTTTTGGAATATGTTAGATTACAAACAAATAAGAAAATTGTTTTTCGACACAACCTTACTGATCTAAACAAAATTTCTTACATTGCCCGGTTGAAGTTTCCTTTCTAAAACAGCCACAGGAAACAAAAACTATGAACTGTATTTTAATAGATCAAGTTCCCTCAACATTAAATGTGGAGAAACAGTTAAAATCAGCCACATGTATTACACCCTCAAATTAGCACTGACTCTAATGTGCGATTCCCTCAAGGCCTGGCACTTCTAAAATCAGCCATCAGCTAACTTGTGGGCCCATGGTTTTGTACAATGCAGTGGTTTGTACACTGTGCATTCAGACAGTGGCATTAAAATCACAAATCAAGGAGACAAATTTAACCCAACAGTGCCCAAGGTGGTAACAATCCTGGAGAGTGTAATACTTTACCTTATTAATAGGAAAAAGCTGAAGGATTACTCAAAACAACCGGCAAAGGCTTTTATACTATGATGCAGACACCAGTTAGAGTCTTACACAATTCAACAAAATATCCCCAAAAGGGAATAGTGCATGACATCAGCTATTAAATATTTCTGCCTTCTTCTCATTGAAGGGCCTTGATATCTAATACATGGATTCACTTGAACTCAGGATTGCTACCATAAATTTTATTACAACAATTTTTCCCTATTTTAACACATCCAACACCAATTAACCTCATGAATTTTCAATAAACACTCCCCAGTTGACTTCATAGCCAAGTTGAGTGTTCTGAAATCTTTTAGCAATAGCAATACTAAAAGATATTTGCAGATCATAAGTTCAAAATACAAAAATAAATCAAGTTGAATAGTAGGCTTGGTCCTTTATATTAATTCCCTGTGGGCAAGTCGGTAAAGTACCTCAACCACAGTTACCATTAATGGGATAAAATTTGCATCCTACAATGTTTCTAGAATCAGTTAACAGCCACCTTCACATAGCATCAAAATTAAGATTAATTACAAGATTTGAAATCGTATCAGATACATTAACTTCTTAAAAAGGGAAAACACTGCGGTTTCACTACAATTATAATATTATAGTTAGTGGAGTCATGGCAGAACCAGTGAAAGTGGGAGCCAGCACCTCAACTAGGGTTGAAAGCTGAAATTCAGGGGCCATGAGCTCAGAGACTGTAATGACCAAACAATCCACCAGTGGTCCAACAGATCATTGCTTCCTCTCCTACTGCTCAGTGAAATACTGCAACAAAACAGGGTACATATTTGGACAATTCAGCCCAACTCTGTCATTTGACATAATAATGGCAGCTTCAATAATCCTTAGGCTCACTCTGTCTTTTCCCATAACTAGCTTCCGTTGCTGATTAAAAATTTGACCATCTATCTCAGCCTTGAATATCCTTCATGATCAATCCATGACAGCCTTCCGCTGCAAATAATTCCTCAGATTCACTACCTTCAACAAACCTCTCATCTTTGTCCTAAATGGGTAACCCAATAAAGAGGGAGGGAGGGAACCACTCCACATCTACTTTGTTAGAATTCTATACGTTCAAAAGATCTCCTCTCAATCTAAGTTCCGAAGAGTGTACAGGCAATCCCCAAGTTGTGATGAGTTCTGTTCTAGAGTATGTCTCCAAGTCAAATTTGTAATCAAGTCAGAACACAATGTAGGACAATGTTAAAGCAGCTATGTGCAAGTACAGGAAATACTCATTTATCAAGTCTTTAAAGTTACAACCTTGCATAAAATCTCATTCGTAAGTACAAACATTCATTAATCTTAAATCTGAGACCATCTATACAAGCCAAACTGCTCAATATCTCCTCAGACCTGGTATCAGCCGGCTGAACATTCTCTGGTCTGCCTTCAATGCCAGTATACTTTTCCTTATCATAACATTCCAGTGTGATCTGACTAATGTCTTGTATAATTTTAGCCAGTCTTTCCTAATTTTATGTTCTTCTCCCTTTGAAATAAAGTAAACATTCCATTTTCATTTCTTATTATCCATTGAACTTGGATGCTGACTTATGATTTGTGTACGAAGATTCCCAAATCCTCATACTGCATTTTTCTGCAATCTTTCTTCATTTAGATAATATTCAGCTCTTCTATTCTTCCTGCCAAATTGCATAAACTCACATTTTCCCACATTATATTACAATGGCCAAGATTTTGTCAACTCACCTAATTCATCACTCACTCTCTGCAGACTCTGCTTCCTCATCATTTGCCTTCCCATCTATTATTGCGTCATCTACAAACTTGGTAATACATTCACACTTCCCTCACCTAAGGGATTAATATATATTGCAAATAAATATCATCTAAGCACTGATTCCAGTGGCATTCCACTTGTTAGAAAGGTCCCAACTCTTTCTTTTATTAGCTAGCCAATCCTCTTTCCACATTAATATACTACTGTCAATGTTCTTACTATTTACACAGCCTAACGTGTAGTACCTTATCAGATGAATTCTGGAAATCTATATATTTTACATCCAACATGTTTCACGTATTGTTCCAGTTACTTCCTAATAAGTAGGTCAGGTACACCTGCCCCATCATGAGGCCGTGCTCTACGTCAAAATGCTCCTCTACTACATCCCTCAATAAACAGCATAGATAACATGAGTCTGTAGCAGGAAAATGTTTGAGAATCACTGAGTAAAGGGGTATAAAACACAGATGTGTATATTACATTTGTTAAGACTTTCTCATGAAGGCCTGCAACAATTGAAACAAATAAGCAGTTTGTGACAGATTCAATACAAGTACTCAAGTGCATTCGATCACCTGCCAACTACTGCAAACGTCACAGTGCACACAAGAAGGTAAGTGAAGCATTAGAAAGACATCGGAGAGGTCATCTCCATACTTCTTTGCATTAAAAGATCACAAATGCCTGATGGGAGCCAATATAAATCATGGCATGTTTAAACTACACTCTCTCAATGTACGAGATGTTTGATGGATCCCAGTAAATCATTCAAGGGAGGTTGTCAAGGCTAGCATTAATGGTCCAGTCAGTGAACTTGAGAAATGGATAATGAACGAGATTTTTGAGCAGCAATAGACCAAGGGTCAATTACAGCTGGCCTTTCACTGTCACGGAGTTGAAATCCTGTAACTCTCCCCCAAACAGCAGTGCGGGTATATGTGACAAAGCGGAGGCATTCACAACAATTGTCAGCCAGAAATGCTGAGTACATGATCCATCTAAGTATCCTGCAGAGGTCCCAAGCATCACGGATGCCAGTCATCAACCATTTTGATTCAGTCTACATGATATCAGTTGCCGCCCCACTCACTGTCCTAAAGGGCCTTATGGCGCAGTGGTTCTGCCTTTACCTGAGCCAGAATGCCTGCTTTCAAGGCCCAACTGCTTCAAAAAAAGGTGAACAATAATATTTTCTAAAAATCAATCTTTTCAGAGATATCTACTCACCATCAGTAAAATGATGAAAGGTGTCATCAACAGTATTACTAAGCAGCACTTACATAGCCAAACTGGCAATGAGCAGGTTATTGCTATCACTAGGGCCACTCAGCTCCTGACCTCATTGCAACCTTAGTTCAAAAATGGACAACAGAACTGAAATCAAGAGCGAGGTGGCAGCATGACTGGCTTTGACATCAAAACAGCATATGCCCAAACGTGGCAAAGAGGCCTAGTAAAATTGAGATCAGTAGGAATCTAAGCAAAAACTCGATGCTGTTTAAGAGTCACGGCTGGATGGTACGCTGGAAGATTGTTGTGGTTGGAGGTAGTCAGTCATCTTAGCTCCAGGACATCTCCGCAGGAATTCCTCAAGGTAGTATTGTAAGCCCAACTATCGTCAGCAGTTTCAATGACCTTCCTTCCATCATAACATCAAAGTGGGGGATGACTGCACAAAATAAAGTACAAATTTCTGACTCCTTAAATACTGAAGCAGTCCATGTTCAAAAATCAAAACCAGGGCAACATTCAGGCTTGGACTGAAGTGGCAAGTAACATTTACATCACATTAATGCAGACAATGACCATTTCCATCAAGACAGAATCTTACTACCGTCCCTTGACATTTAATACTGTTATCATTACCGAATTCCACACAATCAACATCCTGAGAGTCACCACTGAACTGGACTAACCATGTGAATATACTGGCTACAAGTGCAGTTCAGAAGCTAGGAATCCTGAAGCAAGTAACTCACCTTAAATCCACGAAGTCTGTGCATTTATAAAAAGGTACAAGTCTGAAGTGTGATTGAATACTCTCCACTTGCCCAAGTGAGTGCAGCTCCACAATACTCAGTAAGCTTGACATCATCTGTGACAAAACAGCTTGTTTGATTGACACCACATCCACAAACATCCACCACTGACACTTCAACGCAGCTGTGTGTACTATCTACCAGAGGAAGTGCAGAAATTCACCAAGCTTTCTTAGACAGCAACTTACAATCCTAACCACTTCCACCTAGAAGTACAATGGCAGCAGATACAGGAGAACACTACCACCTGCAAGTTCTCATCCAAGCTTGGAGATTGATCTATATGCTGAAACTCCCTCCCTAATGGCATTGTGGATCTACATAAAGAATAATCGCCTTCACCAGTTTAAGGCTACAGCTCACACCACTATCCACTTAAGGGTAGCTAGGAATGGTAATAAAAAATGCTTGCCCAGCCTGCAACAATCACATCACATACATGTTTAAATAAACCACTACAGCCCAAAGGCTGCAGTTCTAAAAGATCAGTTTATCATCAGCTTCTCAAGGGCAATTCATTCTATCCTAGTCAGCAAATCCATATCTCAAATTTTTAAGCTCACAAAATTACACCCAGTGATGCTGGGTGGGGAAATCCAGATTTTTACACAGCGAGATGTGCAATTCCAAAGACAAAGTTTACAGAGTTGTTACAGCATAAGGAAATGGCTGTTTGTCCCACAATGTCTGTGTTAGCTCTCCAAATAGCACTAGGCAAGATACTCACTCATTCTCCTGCTTTTTTCCCCCCCCATAACCTGGGCACTGAATTAGATAACTATTTTAAGAATAGTTTGAATACCTCAGCTTAGCTTGACTCTAGTACACACTCAGGCACAGCATTCCAGACACTAACCACATGCTCCATGAACAATTTTTTCCTTAAATCACTTTTGGTTCATTAGAAGTAATTAGCCAGAGTGGTTATTCTTGATCCTCGATCTGTTCAGGATACTTCACTGTGGGGAGAACTTGGAGATGTTAGCGCCCCATCTGACTTTGTCTTTAAAAGGTCAGAAATTTGAGAAGCTGAAGCAACTGCAAATTGCTACATAGTAAAATGTGAGGCTGGATGAACACAGCAGGCCAAGCAGCATCTCAGGAGCACAAAAGCTGACGTTTCGGGCCTAGACCCTTCATCAGAGAGGGGGATGGGGGGAGGGAACTGGAATAAATAGGGAGAGAGGGGGAGGCGGACCGAAGATGGAGAGTAAAGAAGATAGGTGGAGAGATAGGGAGGGGATAGGTCAGTCCAGGGAAGACGGACAGGTCAAGGAGGTGGGATGAGGTTAGTAGGTAGATGGGGGTGCGGCTTGGGATGGGAGGAAGGGATGGGTGAGAGGAAGAACCGGTGAGGGAGGCAGAGACAGGTTGGACTGGTTTTGGGATGCAGTGGGTGGGAGAGAAGAGAGAGATGCAGTGGGGGGAGGGAACGAACTGGGCTGGTTTAGGGATGCAGTAGGGGAAGGGGAGATTTTGAAACTGGTGAAGTCCACATTGATACAACATGGCTGCAGGGCTCCCAGGCGGAATATGAGTTGCTGTTCCTGCAACCTTCGGGTGGCATCATTGTGGCACTGCAGGACGCCCATGATGGACATGTCATCTAAAGAATGGGAGGGGGAGTGGAAATGGTTTGCGACTGGGAGGTGCAGTTGTTTGTTGCGAACTGAGCGGAGGTGTTCTGCAAAGCGGTCCCCAAGCCTCCGCTTGGTTTCCCCAATGTAGAGGAAGCCGCACCGGGTACAGTGGATGCAGTATAACACATTGGCAGATGTGCAGGTGAACCTCTGCTTAATGTGGAATGTCATCTTGGGGTTGGAATAGGGGTGAGGGAGGTGGTGTGGGGACAAGTGTAGCATTTCCTGCGGTTGCAGGGGAAGGTGCCGGGTGTGGTGGGGTTGGAGGGCAGTGTGGAGCGAACAAGGGAGTCACGGAGAGAGTGGTCTCTCCGGAAAGCAGACAGGGGTGGGGATGGAAAAATGTCTTGGGTGGTGGGGTCGGATTGTAAATGGCGGAAGTGTCGGAGGATGATGAGTTGTATCCGGAGGTTGGTAGGGTGGTGTGTGAGAACGAGGGGGATCCTCTTAGGGCGGTTGTGGCGGGGGCGGGGTGTGAGGGATGTGTTGCGGGAAATACGGGAGACGCAGTCAAGGGCGGTCCAAGTTCTTTAAGGACCGCAACTTTCCCCCCCACAGTGATCGAGACCGCCCTTGACCGCGTCTCCCGCATTTCCCGCAACACATCCCTTACACCCCGCCCCCGCCACAACCGCCCCAAGAGGATCCCCCTCGTTCTCACACACCACCCTACCAACCTCCGGATACAACGCATCATCCTCCGACACTTCCGCCATTTACAATCCGAACACACCACCCAAGACATTTTTTCATCCCCACCCCTGCCTGCTTTTTCGGAGAGACCACTCTCTCCGTGACTCCCTTGTTCGCTCCACACTGCCCTCCAACTCCACCACACCCGGCACCTTCCCCTGCAACTGTAGGAAATGCTACACTTGTCCCCACACCACCTCCCTCACCCCCATCCCAGGCCCCAAGATGAAATTCCACATTAAGCAGAGGTTCACCTGCACATCTGCCAATGTGGTATACTGCATCCACTGTACCCGGTGCGGCTTCCTCTACATTGGGGAAACCAAGTGGAGGCTTGGGGACCGCTTTGCAGAACACCTCCGCTCAGTTCGCAACAAACAACTGCACCTCCCAGTCGCAAACCATTTCCACTCCCCCTCCCATTCTCTAGATGACACGTCCATCATGGGCCTCCTGCACTGCCACAATGATGCCACCTGAAGGTTGCAGGAACAGCAACTCATATTCCGCCTGGGAACCCTGCAGACATATGGTATCAATGTGGACTTCACCAGTTTCAAAATCTCCCCTTCCCCTACTGCATCCCTAAACTCGCCCAGTTCGTCCCCTCCCCCACTGCACCACACAACCAGCCCAGCTCTTCCCCCCCCACCCATTGCATCCCAAAACCAGTCCAACTTGTCTCGGCCTCCCTAACCGGTTCTTCCTCTCACCCATCCCTTCCTCCCACCCCAAGCCGCACCCCCATCTACCTACTAACCTCATCCCACCTCCTTGACCTGTCCGTCTTCCCTGGACTGACCTATCCCCTCCCTATCTCTCCACCTATCTTCTTTACTCTCCATCTTCGGTCCGCCTCCCCCTCTCTCCCTATTTATTCCAGTTCCCTCTCCCCATCCCCCTCTCTGATGAAGGGTCTAGGCCCGAAACGTCAGCTTTTGTGCTCCTGAGATGCTGCTTGGCCTGCTGTGTTCATCCAGCCTCACATTTTATTATTAGGTTGGTCTAATGACATTTTTGTTTAATTCCCAAGAGGCCAAACTTAAATGCTTTTGCGCAAAATCTGAATAATACAGCAGTGACTTTAACTTGTGAATGATTGTAACACAAAGCAAGTAGCCATTACTGTTATCCCTGCTCATACACTGGAATCAAGGAATTCTGTACACAGCATAATGTACAAAATATAGAAATCTGAGATTTTATTAATAGGAACCCAACACCAGGGTATAGTCCAAACGGTTTATTTGAAATCACAAGCTTTTGGAGAGCTGATCCTTCGTCAGGTGAAGTGAAGAAATGTTGGCGCAGAGTAACAGCAAAAGCATTTATACACCTACATTTCTCCATGTCACCTGACAAAGGAGCAGCTGTCCAAAAGCTGGAGATTTCAAATAAACTTGGAATATAATCTGGTTTTGTGTGACTTCTTACTTTGTCCATGCCAGTTTAACACTGGCACACCCACATCTTAATTAACAGGATTATACAGTACAGGATCGAAGAGGTTTATGCTGACAGTCAGAAAAGTTTGGTCAAAGTAACTATGTTTATTTGGAGCGTGCTTATGGTGCAGTTGTAATCAATTGGTCCAAATTTCCAGTCTCAAAGATGTGTCACAATATGGCTGAACCGCTTGGTTAGTTTCCTACACAAGGGGAAGAGTAACAGTAAAGGCATTTGTGCCTATTTTGACATATTGGGTTTGATGTTTTCCTTTGTCTTAAGCAGCGTGGAAGCAGACAGCGAGTCTCCAAAGCTTTAGTTGGAATGTCTACACAATGAAGGAGGAAGCTTCTAGAAATACGATCAAGGGACTGACTTCTTTTAGCTAAAAAGTTCAAAAGGGTTGCCCATTTTTAAAAGAAACAGAATTTAAAACCAAAACTGCAGAAAAGAATACAGTTTTCTTTGGGATAACAAGACCTGTAGATGCTGGAGTCAGATATAACAGCGTGGAGCTGGAGGAACACCGCAGGCCAGGCAGCATCAGAGGAGCAGGAAGGTGGATGTCTCGGGTTGGGACTTTTCAGAAATGGCGAGGGGGTAGGGAGCTCAGAAATAAAAAAGGGGAAGGGTGAGGCGGTGGAAGGTATGTGAGATGGCGACAGGTGAGTGCAGGTAGGGATTGGTCAGTGAGTGCGAGGGTCGGATAGGTGGGCTAGAAGATGGACAGGTTGTGTCAGGTCAAGGAGGCATGATTAAGAGGGAGAGTCGGTCATGGGACAAGGCCAGGGGTAGTCTTGCTGTCTGGAGACTACAATTCCACATTTACCAAACTGGTATAAAATCGTCCCTTTATACCATCAGCATACGGAATCTTGGGCTTTTCAAATAAATATAATCGAGTACGAAAGCAGGGAAGTCATGCTGAGCTAGACGACAGCTAGATACAAGAGTACATGTGAAGTGGAATATATTTATTAGTATGGTTCTAAAGATTAGAAAATTTAGCTAAGAGTCAAGTAACAGAAACTGGTTATTCTCCTTGGAGTTTAAAGAGGATTGGTGGGAAATTATGGCGGGTTTAGACAAAATACAAAGTTTAAAAAAGTTCCCCTGAGCTGATAGGACTAAGCCTAGGGGACACAGGTTTACTGTCCTAGGCAATACACAAAAAAGTCGGACTGTATAGTTTTTTTTAAAAGAAATGAAGCAAGACTGAATGACTTAGAACTTTATGTCTTTGCCTCCAGAAACCTAACTAATAAATGATTTCAAAAAGGAAGCTGGATTTTCTTGAATGTACGTTTCCTTTCATTCATCCACAGGATGTGAGCATCACTAGTTGGGCCTGCACTTTTTGCCCATCCCCCAGCTATTTTTCCCCCTTAATAATTCATCATTGGGCACAGATGACCTTGGTATGGCCAGTATTTATAGCCCATCCAAATTGTCCAGAGTGTGTTTAAGAGTCAACTACATTGCCATGTATTTGAAGTCACATGTAAGCCAAACCAGAAGTGTCTAGGCCCGAAACGTCAGCTTTTGTGCTCCCGAGATGCTGCTGGGCCTGCTGTGTTCATCCAGCCTCACATTTTATTATCTAAGATTACAGATTTCCTTCTTTAAAAAAAACATTAGTGAGTCAGATGGCTTTTAAACAACAAAATCAGCAATGGTTACATGGAAGCCACAAGGCAAGCTTTTTAAATACCAGATATAAAACAGAAAATGAAGAAGGGTCCCAATCAGGAATGTCAACTTTCCTGCTGCTTCTGATGCTGCTTAACCTGCTATGATCCTCCAGCTCCACACTGGTCTCTGACTCCAGCGCCTGCAGTTCTTACTACCCCTTTTTAAATCTCAGATTTCTGTACAATTCAAGTTTCATTATCTGTGGTGGGACTCAAACCAAGTTTCCAAAACATTAGCCTCGTACGCTGAAGGGAAGGTCATTATTAGAGCAACTGAAGAAAGTCAGATCCAGGACACTAGCCTGAGAAATTAATACAGCAATGCCCTGGAGCAGAGATGATGGATTTCAAACAACTACAACCACTGTCCTTTATGCCATTGTACTCAAGTGGAAAAGATCAGGCAGAGTCAGCATGGATTTGCAAAAGAAAAATTGTGCTTGACAAATCTACTGGAACTTTGAGGACATGACTAGGAGAGTTGATAATGGGGGAAAACCAGTGGATGTGGTTTACTTGGATATTTAGAAAGCTTTTGCTAAGGTCCAAAAAGATATTAACATGCAAAATTAAAGCTAATGGGATTGGGGTAGTGGGCTGACACGGATGGGAGACAAGAGTAGGTACAAACAGGTCATTTTCCCCAACCAAGTGGCAGGTAGTGGGGTACCGCAGGTATCAGCAAATGGATCCAGCTATTCACCAACATATATTAACGTAACCAAGTATAATATCTTCACGTCTATACACATGTAAGTTGGGTGGGAGGCTGATCCATTCAAAGGATACAGAGATGAGAAATTTGGGGAAGTTCATTGAGTGGCTAAATGCAGAACAGATGAAGTATAATGTAGTCAAACATGAGATATTCCACATGGGTATCAAAAACAGGAAGGCAGATTATCTGAATAGTAAAGGACTGGGAAGAGGGTGTGGTGCAAGATGGGAGTCCTTGTATCCTTGCCAAAAATAAGATATAGCAGGTGATAAAAAGAGCAAGTAGTATGTTGGCCTTTATAGGAGAGGACTGGAGTGCAGGAGCAGGGATGTCTTGGTGCAATTGCACAGAGCCTACATGAGACCATACCGGAGCATTGTGCACAGTTTGGTTTCCCTATCTGAAGATTTTTTTTGGGGGGGCGGGGCGTCGAGTTTCGTAGAAACCTAAAAGCTTCTAACCAGACTAGAATGGATAACAGAAAGGATGGCACAATTAATCAGGACTCCACAACCAGAGAAGATAATTTAAGGATACTGAATAGGCAAACTGGATAGGAGAGAAGGAGAAATTTCTTCAACCATTGAACAGAATCTGTGGAATTTTCTGCCACAGAAAGCGGTTAAGGCCAAAAGCCTGAATTTTTAAAGTAAGAGTTACATTGATCCCTTAAGCTCCAAGAACAAAGGATGTGGGGAGAAAGCAGGAACAGGGTATCAAGATAGCTGATCAGCCACAATCATAATGGGACAGCAGGCTCAAAAGGACCAATTAGCCTATTCCTATTTTCTACATTCTGAATCAGCTCCCCCAGTTTTAGCCCTAATCACCAGATGTTTGTAAGGAGTACTTTGCCAGTCAAAAAAGGCTAAGTATGCAGCTTTCATTTCCGATGGCTGGTTAGGGGTAGGTCTTACTGAGGTCATTGGTTAATGCAACTGAATGGCTTGCTAAGTTAGTTTAACAGGCAGTTAAGAATCAACCACATACAGGCCTGAACAAATAAGGATGGCAATTTTCCTTCTGTCAAAGGACGTTAATGTAGCAGATTTTCTTTTTGTTAAAATTGACAATGGTTGCATAAGACTTAAATTTTTCTATCTGCCATGACAGGATTCAAGACCAACTACCAAGACCATTAACTGAGTCTGTGAATGTTAAGAATACAGAGCAGGCCAAATGGTTAGGAGAGAAGGAGAAATGTCTTCATCCAGAGTAGATTCTGTGGAATTTTCTGCCATAGAAGGCAGGTGAGTCCAGCGACAGTAAAACTACATCATCTCTCCATGCTTAAAATGGAGATCATTTCCTCAGCCTGCATGGAAAACCTTGGCTACTAAACAGTGAAGGCAGAAAAATCTGTTCCCATTGTTGCAAGGGCCAGAAACAATAGGACACAGATTTAACAGTAATTGGCAAAAGAACTAACAAGGTGAAATGAAGGAGACGACCTTTTAAAACAAAACTAACAATGATATGGATTGCACTGCCTGTATCTGCCACAATTTCGCTATATAAAAGGGAAATGACAGTGAACAGAACTGTTCAAACTGTCGATGCTGTCGTTAATTGACATGGGAGGTCTTCACTAAGACAGGCAAATACTTTGAGCACAGAACATAGAACACACAGCGCAGTACAGGCCCTTCAGCCCTCGATGTTGCATCGGCTTGTGAAACCAATCTGAAGCCCTTCTAACCTACACTATTCTATTATCATCCATATGTTTATCCAATGCCCTTAAACTTGGCAAGTCTACTACTGTTGCAGGCAGAACATTCCACGCCCTTACTACTGAGGAAAGAACCTACCTCTGACATCTGTCCTATATCTATCATCCCTCAATTTAAAGCTATGTCCCTTCATGCTATCCATCTCCAACCGAGAAAAAACGCTCTCACTGTCCACCCTATCTAATCCTCTGATCAGAGATAATGGGAACTGCAGATGCTGGAGATTCCAAGATAATAAGATGTGAGGCTGGATGAACACAGCAGGCCAAGCAGCATCTCAGGAGCACAAAAGCTGACGTTTCGGGCCTAGACCCTTCATCAGAGAGGGGGATGGGGGGAGGGAACTGGAATAAATAGGGAGAGAGGGGGAGGCGGACCGAAGATCCGAAGTAAAGAAGATAGGTGGAGAGAGTGTAGGTGGGGAGGTAGGGAGGGGATAGGTCAGTCCAGGGAAGACGGACAGGTCAACGAGGTGGGATGAGGTAAGTAGGTAGCTGGGGGTGCGGCTTGGGGTGGGAGGAAGGGATGGGTGAGAGGAAGAACCGGTTAGGGAGGCAGAGACAGGTTGGACTGGTTTTGGGATGCAGTGGGTGGGGGGTGGGGGGGGGGGGGGAGAAGAGCTGGGCTGGTTGTGTGGTGCAGTGGGGGGAGGGGATGAACTGGGCTGGTTTAGGGATGCAGTGGGGGAAGGGGAGATTTTGAAACTGGTGAAGTCCACATTGATACCATATGGCTGCAGGGTTCCCAGGCAGAATATGAGTTGCTGTTCCTGCAACCTTCGGGTGGCATCATTGTGGCAGTGCAGGAGGCCCATGATGGACATGTCATCAAGAGAATGGGAGGGGGAGTGGAAATGGTTTGCGACTGGGAGGTGCAGTTGTTTGTTGCGAACTGAGCAGAGGTGTTCTGCAAAGCGGTCCCCAAGCCTCCGCTTGCTTTCCCCAATGTAGAGGAAGCCGCACCGGGTACAGTGGATGCAGTATACCACATTGGCAGATGTGCAGGTGAACCTCTGCTTAATGTGGAATGTCATCTTGGGGCCTGGGATGGGGGTGAGGGAGGTGGTGTGGGGACAAGTGTAGCATTTCCTGCGGTTGCAGGGGAAGGTGCCGGGTGTGGTGGGGTTGGAGGGCAGTGTGGAGCGAACAAGGGAGTCACGGAGAGAGTGGTCTCTCCGGAAAGCGGACAGGGGAGGGGATGGAAAAATGTCTTGGGTGGTGGGGTCGGATTGTAAATGGCGGAAGTGTCGGAGGATAATGCGTTGTATCCGGAGGTTGGTAGGGTGGTGTGTGAGAACGAGGGGGATCCTCTTGGGGCGGTTGTGGCGGGGGCGGGGTGTGAGGGATGTGTCGCGGGAAATGCGGGAGACGCGGTCAAGGGCGTCTTCGATCACCGTGGGGGGAAAGTTGCGGTCCTTAAAGAACTTGGACATCTGGGATGTGCGGGAGTGGAATGTCTTATCGTGGGAGCAGATGCGGCGGAGGCGGAGGAATTGGGAATAGGGGATGGAATTTTTGCAGGAGGGTGGGTGGGAGGAGGTGTATTCTAGGTGGCTGTGGGAGTCGGTGGGCTTGAAATGGACATCAGTTACAAGCTGGTTGCCTGAGATGGAGACTGAGAGGTCCAGGAAGGTGAGGGATGTGCTGGAGATGGCCCAGGTGAACTGAAGGTTGGGGTGGAAGGTGTTGGTGAAGTGGATGAACTGTTCGAGCTCCTCTGGGGAGCAAGAGGCGGCGCCGATACAGTCATCAATGTACCGGAGAAAGAGAAGTTGTTGAGTGTGAGGACGAGTTCAGCTAGGCGGATGAGAGTGTCGGTGTTGGGGGCCAGGGAATTGGAAGTCCTGGAGGAGGTGGAAGTCCCTGGCCCCCAACACCTCATATTCACCATGGACGTCCAGTCCCTGTACACCTGCATTCCGCATGGAGATGGCCTCAAGGCCCTCCGCTTCTTCCTGTCCCGCAGGCCCGACCAGGCCCCCTCCACCGACACTCTCATCCGCCTAGCTGAACTCGTCCTCACCCTCAACAACTTCTCTTTTGACTCCTCCCACTTCCTACAGACTAAGGGGGTGGCCGCGGGCACCCGCATGGGCCCCAGCTATGCCTGCCTCTTTGTAGGTTACGTGGAACAGTCCCTCTTCCGCACCTACACAGGCCCCAAACCCCACCTCTTCCTCCGGTACAGTGATGACTGTATCGGCGCCGCCTCTTGCTCCCCAGAGGAGCTCGAACAGTTCATCCACTTCACCAACACCTTCCACCCCAACCTTCAGTTCACCTGGGCCATCTCCAGCACATCCCTCACCTTCCTGGACCTCTCAGTCTCCATCTCAGGCAACCAGCTTGTAACTGATGTCCATTTCAAGCCCACCAACTCCCACAGCCACCTAGAATACACCTCCTCCCACCTACCCTCCTGCAAAAATTCCATCCCCTATTCCCAATTCCTCCGCCTCCGCCGCATCTGCTCCCACGATAAGACATTCCACTCCCGCACATCCCAGATGTCCAAGTTCTTTAAGGACCGCAACTTTCCCCCCACGGTGATCGAAGACGCCCTTGACCGCGTCTCCCGCATTTCCCGCGACACATCCCTCACACCCCGCCCCAAGAGGATCCCCCTCGTTCTCACACACCACCCTAACAACCTCCGGATACAATGCATTATCCTCCGACACTTCCGCCATTTACAATCCGACCCCACCACCCAAGACATTTTTCCATCCCCTCCCCTGTCCGCTTTCCGGAGAGACCACTCTCTCCGTGACTCCCTTGTTCGCTCCACACTGCCCTCCAACCCCACCACACCCGGCACCTTCCCCTGCAACCGCAGGAAATGCTACACTTGTCCCACACCTCCTCCCTCACCCCCATCCCAGGCCCCAAGATGACATTCCACATTAAGCAGAGGTTCACCTGCACATCTGCCAATGTGGTATACTGCATCCACTGTACCCGGTGCGGCTTCCTCTACATTGGGGAAACCAAGCGGAGGCTTGGGGACCACTTTGCAGAACACCTCCGCTCAGTTCGCAACAAACAACTGCACCTCCCAGTCGCAAACCATTTCCACTCCCCCTCCCATTCTCTTGATGACATGTCCATCATGGGCCTCCTGCACTGCCACAATGATGCCACCCGAAGGTTGCAGGAACAGCAACTCATATTCTGCCTGGGAACCCTGCAGCCATATGGTTTCAATGTGGACTTCACCAGTTTCAAAATCTCCCCTTCCCCCACTGCATCCCTAAACCAGCCCAGTTCATCCCCTCCCCCCACTGCACCACACAACCAGCCCAGCTCTTTCCCCCCCACCCACTGCATCCCAAAACCAGTCCAACCTGTCTCTGCCTCCCTAACCGGTTCTTCCTCTCACCCATCCCTTCCTCCCACCCCAAGCCGCACCCCCAGCTACCTACTAACCTCATCCCACCTCCTTGACCTGTCCGTCTTCCCTGGACTGACCTATCCCCTCCCTACCTCCCCACCTACACTCTCTCCACCTATCTTCTTTACTCTCCATCTTCGGTCCGCCTCCCCCTCTCTCCCTATTTATTCCAGTTCCCTCCCCCCATCCCCCTCTCTGATGAAGGGTCTAGGCCCGAAACGTCAGCTTTTGTGCTCCTGAGATGCTGCTTGGCCTGCTGTGTTCATCCAACCTCACATCTTATAATCCTCTGATCATTTTGTATGTCTCTATTAGGTCACCTATTAACCTTCTCTCTAATGAAAACAGCCTAAATTCCCTCAGCCTTTCCTCCTAAGACCTTCCCTCCATATCAGGCAACATCCTGGTAAATCTCCTCTGCACCCTTTCCGATGCTTCCACATCCTTCCTATAATGAGGCGAGCAGAACTCTACGCAATACTCCAAAGTGCGGCCAGACCAGAGTTTTGTACAGCTGCAACATGGCCTCAGGGCTCAAAAACTCAATCACTCTACCAATACCACTTAACACACCGTACGCCTTCGTAACAACACTACCAACCTGGGTAGCAACATTCAGGAATCTATGGACATGGACACAGAGGTCTCTCTGCTCATCCACACTACCAAGAATCTTACCATTAGCCCAGCACTCTATATTCCTGTTACTCCTTCCAAAGTGAATCACCTCTCACCTTTCTGCATTAAACTCCACTTGCCACCTCTCAGCCCATCTCTGCAGCTTATCTATGTCCCTCTGTAGACTGAAACTTTTCCCCACTATTTAAAAACACTGATTCACAATCAAAATTTTCACAATTCGACCTAAATTTAATTAAAATGTGCAACAACTGGAACACACACACACGCACAACGAAGCTGAAGCTAACAGGCACTGATTCAGAACTGCAGACTATGTTTTGAACAATTTTCCCTTTAAGCTGTGGGGTTATATGGCAGCTAAGAAGTCCCACGCACAAATCATTCATCCTGCACAACATGAAGTGGGAAACATAGGCTTACAAAGCAAAAGGATACGGGAGGGCACAACTATTTCTGATAACGATGCCAAGAGTGAGCCAGAAAGGGACAGATCATAAAAGCATTTTTACAAACCAAAGATAGTCAAAAAGAGAGAAAATGGTAAAAAACTAAAACAATATGGCTCTTTACTTAAATGCATATAGCATTCAGGACAAAACAAATGATAGATAGCATGAGAGATTAATGGGTCTGATAATTATTATGGAAACATGGATACAAGGAAATCAAAAGGTAATAGGAACTGTGGATGCCGGAGAAGCCGAGATAACACGGTGTTGAGCTAGACCCTTCTGCCTGAAACGTCCGCTTTCCTGCTCCTAAGATGCTGCTTGGCCTACTGTGTTCATCCAGCTCTACACCTTGTTTAAAAGGAAATCAGAGCTGGGAACTAAACATGGAGGGCAGAGGGCAAAAGGTAGTCGATTAACTCAGCTGGAATGAGATGCAATTAGCAAGAAACAGGATCAGGTGAAGTAGAATCCACGTGGGTGGAAGTAAGCCATAACTACACCAGCAACACTGGTGGAAGTCACCTATATTTAGGTCCCATGACAGTAGCTGCTGTGTATGAAAGAAAGACAAAATAAGGAGATAAGAGGGGCATGTAAAGAGGCCAGTAAGTTAACCATAGTGATTTTATTCTTCATATAGATAGGGGAAAAGCAAACTGGCAAAGGTCTCTACAGGGAAGGCTTCACACACTACATGCATGACAGTTTCTTAAAACAATAGGCCTTAGATGCTAACATAGATCAGATAATAAGCAATAAGGCTGTTTTAAACAGAATGACATAAGAATAAATGATGCCAAGGGAACAGACCCCAAAACATAGCAGCATTTAACATTCAGTTTGAGTGTGAGGAACTTCGGCTGTAAACAAGAGTAACTATGGAGTGAACAAAGTGGATTGGGAAAGGTGTTAAGCAGTAGGAATGGCAGGCATTTAAGAAAATAATTCATGGCTCAAGATAGATAACAAAAAAAAGTGTCAGAAGTGTATTCAGTGAGTCAGCGTGACAATGAAGACGACTGAGCACCATTCAGCAAAGTAAAGCAGACTGGGAAGAGAGTGCCGCAAATCAGTATCAATGTGATGTAAACTGAACACAAGGGGGAAGCGGGGTGGGGGGGGTGAGCTCAAGAGAAAGGGACAGAGAGAGTGTGTGTTGGGCGCGGTAGCAGCTTCATTTAAAAAAAAGCAAAAACCAAAGTCAAAGTCAGCAGCTCCATTAAAGAGGAGACCTGCGTGAGAAGGGCTGCGACAGTGGATAATTAAAACAGATGAAGAGATTCCCTTTGACTGGTTTCAGCCTGTAGCAGCCAAAATGTGACAACGCAGCAAAACAGGTAGGTGACTGGTAGATTTTTTTTCATGTTTCAATTGTCCAAAAGGGTTAAAAAAAGGAGACTTACAGACAAAGAATACAGCTAAGAAAATTTACCTTTAAAATATTTAAATCCAAATTAATTAACTGAATAGAATAGTGATGGCTGGGCAGATAATTTATTGCAGACACTATGTGTGGAAATTGGTGGATGCTAATTTGATCTCCAGTGACCACCTCTGTAGGTGGTCCTGCTTGAGGAACTTCAAATACAATTTGAATGAAGCAGAATCTGAGGGAGGAGCCTCTCCCTCTCTCCCTATTTATTTCAGAATCCCCTTCCCCTCCTCCATTTCTGGAGGGGGGTCTAGACCCGAAACATCAGCCTTCCTGCTCCTCTGATGCTGCTTGGCCAGCTGTGTTCATCCAGCTCTACACCTTGTTTACCTCAGATTCTCCAGCAGCTGCAGTTCCTACTATCTTTGTAACAAAATAGATAAGTTGACAGCACAAATGGAAATATGTTTTTAACAGAGATGTAGTTTTAAGGGGATCATGCACTAGTAACTCAGTTTTCAAGGGTACTCCAATTCCAGAAAAAATTGGTTGAAAAGGCAAAAAAGGTGGTGGAGTAGGAGAGGGGATAGCCTAGTGACATTATTGTTACACAATTAACACAGAAACCTTGAATGTTCTGGGTACTTGGTTTCAGATCCTGCCACATTTGTGGCTCCCTCTAACAGATTTAGAGCAATGGGGATTGGGGCCCTGAAAAAGTAAGCAAAATAATAATTCAAAAATCAAACCAGTACCTAATTTTAAAGTAGTTAGATCCTTTAAGGAGAGAGAGATAATGGGAACTGCAGATGCTGGAGATTCCAAGATAATAAAATGTGAGGCTGGATGAACACAGCAGGCCAAGCAGCATCTCAGGAGCACAAAAGCTGATCCTTTAAGGAGCTGCCATTACAGATGAGCCTACAAGAGTTCCACTTCACGCAGCATTTGAAACAAGTAACAAAAACAAATTGGATCCTCAAAACTTCTGGGCCAGAAATTTAAACTAACCTCAACATACAAGGAAGGAAACCTTTAAATTTTACCATACACACCACCTCTGTACAAAAAGACAATGATTTCCTCCTCTTAGACTTCCTTCCATATCACATGAAATTATCTATGGAACAGATGAAATGGAAATCAACAGGGATTCGGAAATACCATAAGATAACTAAAGCATTTGGCAAGCTACCAGAATCTTCTGTTCTAAATGATTTGATGTTGTACAATTCCTATTATATAAAAATACCAGAAAGTTTGCCACACTTCTCTTTAAAAGGAAGAGAGATACAGGAGCACTGACAAGGCCAGCATTAACTACCATCCTTAAATGTCACCTAAAGTTGGCAGAGAGTCTTTTTCTTAAAGCATTGTGGTCCATACTCTGATAAAGTGCTGTTAGAGATTGTATTCCAGAATTACAACCCATCAAAAGACATGTAAGTGGAATATTCTCAGCTGGAATGATGCAGAGCTTAGGAAGGAGCCTACGGGTGCTGCTCAATGACCTCTAAGCTATACCGATTGTGAGGAACCCAATTATTCCCATATAGGCATTTTTAAACAACCTGTTCAGAAAAGTTATGATGCCAGGGACTGGTTCTGAGGAGGGGTCACCAAACCCAAAACGTTAACTGACTTCTCCTCAAATGCTACGAAATCTGCTGAGCTTTTCCGGCAACTTGTGCTTTTGTTTCCAATTTACAGCATCTGCAGTTCTTTCAGTTTTTATGTTATGATACCCCTCTAGAACCGGTGGAACTTAAACCCTGTGTTCGAGTGGCACCTGTGCAAGTGTGCAGCCATGCAAGGAAATTCAAAGGGCCTATATACTGCAAACAGGAGGTGAAATTGCTGGCTGTACCCTCACACACTGCCTGTGCATTATAACATCTAAATTCAAGAGGTCAATCACCGTGCTGAACAGTCTCTGATCCCCTCCTGTGATAATATTTAATGCAGTTGGTCTAGTTGTGTTTCTGGATAATCTCAATATGTAATTGTGGAAATTTGATGAAAATGCTTTTGAACATCAAATGTAAGGCAGATAGTCACTGCTTGATGTCAATGCATGTTATTTGCCAGATACTAACCAAATCTAAAATGTTGCCCAGGTCTTATTTCAGGGACCACAGACTACATAATTAACTGTGGAGTTGCAAAGAAAATGAAAACTGCATAATAGACAGTGAACATCTTCTAACTTCATGTTTGAAGGAAGGCCATTGATGAATCACCCATAAGACTGCTGAGCCTAGGACAGCACACCTAAAAAGGAGGAATGCTGTACATTTTCTGGGATGAAATGCTTGACCTTCAGGAATTCTATCTCCCCAATACTGGCAATGACTCTAGCCTGTGGAGATTTCCCCAATGCCCTAGTTCCCAGCAAATTCAGTTCTACTGAATTGTTTAATGCACAGTGAAATGCTGCATATTATGTGTCAAGGACAGTATCTCCTTCCTCTGAAAAGAGCTGCATTTGTCCACTTGTGACCATGTCAAAGGCCTTGCCGAAATCTATATAAACTACATCAACTGCCCTACTCTTATCTACACACTTGGTCACTTACTCAAAAAGTTCAACTTTTTTTTCTTTGAAAAGACATGATATTCCTCTGACAAAGCCATGCCGACTAGCCCTGACCAAACGCTGCCTCTCTAAAAGGGAATTAATTTTCTTCATCGGTATTTTTACCGATACTTTCCCTCCGACTGATGTGACAGTCACCAATCCACAGCTTCCTGGTCTATCTCTACCACTCTTCTGTCCTTTAGTCCTCTGGCACCTCCCATGGCTAAGGACAAATTAAAAGTTTGGGACAGGGTCCCAATTAGATTATTTCCTCCCCAATATCCCACAAAGCTTGGGATATAACTCATCCAGACCCGGGGATTTATCTACTTAAATCTGCCAAAAGCTCCGATATCTCTTAACTTCCTTCATAAACATGCTCAAAAGCTTCACAATCCATCTTCTCTTAATTCTGTATTTGCATCCTCCTCCTCTTGAGTAAAGACAGATAGGAATTACTCTTAACAGTCTATCAAAGTTCTTGGGCTTCATACACAAATTGTCCCTTGGTCCCTAATAGGCCCTACTCCTTCCCTAGTTATTCTCTATCCCTTGATATGCTCACAGTATATCTTGGGATTCTCCCCAAACTTGACCGCCAGTATTTCTCCCACCCCCCACCCATGTTTCTTCTGTTCTCCCAATTGTTATTAAATTCAGTCCTAAATATTTCTACACATCCAGGGTTCTCTGGGCTTGCCGCTGTATTGTCCCCAAGATCTTTGGGAATGTTTTCCACTGTTCTGTTTTAGATTCACTCGCAAGTAATGGCTCCTAGTCTATTTTGACCAAATCCTATGTTTATTTCAAATAAAATCACCTTACTCTACTCCAAAGCCTTCTTGCATTGGATAGGAGCAAGGCAGATTTTATTAAAATAAGGCATGATCTGGCCAAAGTAGATCAGAAACAGCTGGATGCATTCAAAATGGAATTGGCTAGAGTACAGGCCCAAAACGTGCCCCGTCAGGTGAAACACAGGAACAATCCCAAAGAACTTGAATGTCAAGGGATATTCAGAACTAGATAAAAAGCACAGGAGATGCCCACAACAGGTACAAAAGAAAAGAGAAAATTAACGTAGGTCCGAGCAGAGAACGTGAAGGGCTTGGGGTGAAGGCAGCATTTGAGAGCAATTCAGACAGAAGATACACGCAGCGGAAATGAGGATATCAGGCAAAGAGTGTGGCCTTCTAGGAACCAAGGGAGCAATACATGCATGGAGCTGGAGGTCAGTCCTCGAGTCAAAAAGGCACTTCACACCGGTCCTCACTTTGGAGGAAGCAGGGGCACATAAAGGAAGAGGAACTGTAAGGTTCTTGAGTAGTTTGACACAGGGAGAGAGGTGGTACTGGAGGTTTTGGCAGGCTTGAAAAGTAAAACTCTCAGGTCCAGATGAAATGAAACCCAAGCTGCTGAGAGAGATGAGGGAGGATACTAAAAAGGAACTCTGAACTAAAATTTTAATTCCTTGCTGGTGCAGGAGTGATGAGGACAGGAAGACAACTGATGTGGTTCTACTTTTCAAGGACAGTAGAGATAAACCAGAGAATTACAGATTAGGGAGTCTGACAATGGTAGAGAAACTATTGGAGAAAATTTGGAATTGAGTTAACCTCCATTTGGAGATGCAAAGTTTGATTACAGATAGTCAGCATGATTTTGTCAGAGGAAGTCAAAGCTAACAATTTTGAAATTTATGTAGTTTCAATGGATTTTGGCAAAGCCTTAGACAGACAAAGTCCCACTAGGGAAACTAAAATAGAAGCTAAAAGCACATGGGATCCAGGGTAACACAGCAAGTTGGATCCATAATTGGCTTTGTGGTAGGAGACAGTTTGAGAGACTGGATGCCAGTGACCAGTGGCACACCACAAGATCAGTGCTGCGTCCCCTGTATAAAACAACATCGAAAATGGGGTGGGGATGATGATAAGTAAAGGCTTTGGAAGACACTATTTTTGGCCGGCAGTTGACAGTGAGGAAGGTCTCAAGTTACAGATGTGTCAGATGGGAAGATCAGTGGGAGGTACTTATCAGGGTTAAAATTGTATGAGATGTGACCCGTGGATGAAATAACATGGATAGAGAGCACATTCAACTGAATAGAAGGCACTCGAAAGCTTACAGGAGCAGAAACATCTAGGGGCGCTGGTCCACAGATCCCTGAAAGCATCAGGTCAGGCTAAGAGGGTCCTTAAAAGCAAGTGACCCATACGCCACTTTATCAGTTGAGGCACAGGTTATAAAGAGCGGGTACATTAGGATGGAGCTGAATGGGACTTCAGTTGGGCCACAGGTGGAGTACTGTGAGCAGTTCTGGTCACCATACTGTACTGGATGCAGAGGAGATTCACTAGACTGTTACATGGGATTAAGCAGTTTAACTACGAAGAGGGCCCAGATGAGCTTAGCTTGCTTTTTTTGGAGCAGAGGATGTGTACAGACCTGATTGATATGTACAAGATAAATGAGGGGCATGGACATGGAAGGTAAAATGTAGCCGCACACCTTAACTGAAGGGTCAGTAACAAAAGGTGCATACTTTGAAAAGGTGAAAGGTAGGAGGATTCAAGACGATGAGGGGAAAGAAAAAAAAAATAATCGAAAAAAAGGGTGGTGGAAATCTGAAATGCACTGCCTGCAAATACTGTAACCTTTAAGTACTTGGCTGAGCACTTCATGTTATAAACAGTCACGGCTATTGGCCAACTGCTAGAAAGTGGAACTAGTGTAGACTAGGGAGTAGAATTTTGTTGGTGCAAACTCAAGAAATGCAAACATCTCTTCTGTGTTAAACAATTCTTGGACCTTGTAACAATCACTATCACGAAGCTATAGTATTTGACAAACTAATGGGATTAAATAGCAAACAAGTTGCCAGGGCCTGATGGCCTACGTCTAAAGAGCTTTAAAGGAACTGGCTGCAGAAAGAGGGGCACTGGTTGAAATATTCCAGACTTGCAGCAAAACCAAATATGACACCCCTGTTCAAGACAAGAGCATTACAGAAAACAGGAAACAACAGATCCGTTAATCTGACACCCGAGTTTATCATCAAGGAAGAAACAGTACAGCATCAAGAAAAACTAAACTCAGTCAACATTGTGAAAAGGAAAACATGTCTTTTTTTTTAAATATATAAGAGTCAGGAATATTTAAAAGGGAATTTTGAAAGAAAGGGGAAAGGATGTTATATTTGACTTATAGGCTACGCTCCTGCAATTCTTTTTACTTTAGTTTTTTCAAATGCTTCTCTTTGATGAATCTAGTAACCAAAATAGCATCCAAAAAACACTGGATATCTGGTGATCTACTCAAAATTTGGCTCATGGCGCACTGGAATAAATCTGGTGCTGATATGATGCCAAAAGAAAGTTGCTTGTAGAACAGTCCCACATGTCACCATTGTCAGTGGCGCTGGGACTCCTTTGTGAACCCCATTTGCAAGCAGGCTAGTGACATCCAGTTGAGACTTTCTTTCCCCCCAGCCAGTCCACTGAACAGGTCCTCAAATGGGTGGAAGTGGATATTGAGTCACAAAGCTTTAAGTTAACTTTAAGCTACTACAAATCTTCACCACTCCATCTGTTTTTAAGACAGGAATAATTGGAGTGCCTCATCTACTGGTGGTTACTGATTCCAACACTCCCAGGATCACAAGCTGTTCCAGTTCTGCTTTCACTTTAGGCTGGATACAGTACGGTACTGGATGTACTTTCAGGCTCCGCAAGAGAGCCCCATGCTTCAAACAAAGACATTGTTATACCTGTCCAAAATCTAATTTTCAGTCCACCCAGCCTATTAGTGACGCCATGCCCAATTTAACCTCAATTTCTGCAACCAGGAGCATCCAAACAATGCGGGGTAGTCACCTTTCACTACATAGAGGCAATCCAGCACTCTGGTCCCTTAGCTGCACTTTTACCCGCATATAGTCCTTCAGTGGCACCGCTTCCTGTGCACATCTGTAGCACAATTTTCGCAGACTTCAATGGCAGTGACTTTAAACTTTTTCCTAAATAGTAATGCAGGAATCAGATTCACCACTGCGCCCATACCCAATTCCAGCTTTACAGTCTTCCCCTCTAATTCCAGATGAGTCCAGAAATGGTCAGCTTTTCCCCATACCAAAACGGTTTTTAAAATGAAGCTCTACTGACTGAGCTATCTGCTTCTCCAGAGTCAGGGAGTCAGCCAGGACTAGTCCCTGGCTAGTGGCACGTACATGATAACCTTGCCTTCTGAACTATCTCCACTGGACATTGTCTCTTACATGAGTTGCTCCTGGCAGTTTCAGGCAATATGGTCCAATCACTTACGCCTGTGGCACTGGGCTTTTTGACACTTTGTGGCAAGTGGCCACATCGACAACATTCTACAGTTGGTACTACACTGGGTATCTGCCACTTTATGCATCAGTCAACTGTTGCTTCATTGGCAGCCAACCCCATCAAGGTAGCAATTTCCATAGTTGCCTTGAAATCCAAGTTTCTCCTTGTTAGTAGGTTCCATTTAATGGTTTAGTGTCAGTGGTCACATACAAAGCAGTTCTATGAGTCATCTTGGAGGAACACTCCATTATGTAATGTTCCACTTATCTCATTAAGGCAGTCACAAATTGGGAGATGGACTCTCTTTCATGACATACCTGTTTAGAAACACAAACATTCCACTGTGATCAAAGCTTCTCAACATTTCACATAATTATTGGTGTGTTCTCTACATGGGTTTCTCCGGTTGCACCAGACTCCTTACAATTAAAGTCTTTCTCCCAATGTGGTGCCCTCTGAACACTCACCACATCATCTGCTCCCTCACTGATTGTACTAGAATTCTTTGTTCTTTGGCATCAACAACAGTAAGCTACCAGGTCAGTACATACCTCTTCAGCTAGTCGGCTGTTGCCTGAGTCCACTCACGACCATCGCTCTCGGCTCATTCTATGGCGCATAATGTTCTTCCCTGGCTTCAATCGCTGCTCGAATGCCCTTGTGACCACTTTCCTCAAATGTTACCTCCATAAATCAGTGCCTTTTCAAAGTCCAGGCAATGTCCTTCCTCTCGATAAAGAGGACAGAAGGCATTTGCCCAGTATCTGGGCCAGATCCACTCTTGTCGCCAGTTATTACGTTTGTGCTTCACGTGAACGATAGATAGAACACAAGGCAGAGAAACAGTAAACTCAAACTTGGAATGCTTTAACGTGGGACTTTTTGGTTCCACAGTTGGTCTTAGCTACCTATGTCACCTCTTGATGCCCTCTCAAAAGGGGTAGCACATGCCCCAACTACACACAACAAATCACTTCCATTTCTCTCAACTTTCTACCAGGCCCAAATTTTGTTAAAGGAGCCAATTTAACCAGGCTCTCAGTTAACAAAAACAGAGTTTATTAATGACCAAACATGAGAAGAATAAACAATGACACTCAAGGCGTTTAACACCATCCAGGACAAAAGCAGCCACTCAATTCTTTGCAAATGTAGTGCCATTCACTCTATCCAACACCTGTGACAGCAGTGCTTACCACTTACAAGATGCAGTGCAGAAATTCACCAAGGCTCTTTAGACTACACCTTCCAAACCCACAATAACTACCATCTTGAAGATAAGAAAGAATAAATAATGGGACCACCTGCAAGTTCCCTTCCAAGCCACTCACTATCCTCAAGTGAAATAGCATAGTTGTTCCTTCAGTACCAGTGGATCAAAATCTTTGATCATTCACACTTACTGACCAAAAGTGACATCAGCTATTTACAGGTCATAGGCTACCATGTCAACTGGCATCTATTGAGCGCACTGAATGTGTACTCTGACTACTCTTCAATGGCACATCACCAGCAAATTCAAATATCCTTGGCCAGCACCTTCTAAGCCCACAGCCACTTCCATCCAGAAGGACAAGGGCAACAGATTTCTCCTCCCACCCCTTTATTCATTCATGGGATGGGGGCATCGCTGGCCAGATAGCATTTATTGCCCAACACTAACTGCCCAGAGGGCAGTCAGCACTAACCACATTGTTGTGGGTTTGGAGTCAACGTAGGCCAGACCAGGTAAGGATGGCAGTTTCCTTCCCTGAAGGACATTAGTGAACCAGATGGGTTTTTTGTATCAGAGATAATGGGAACTGCAGATGCTGGAGAATCCAAGATAATAAAGTGTGAAGCTAGATGAACACAGCAGGCCAAGCAGAATCTCAGGAGCACAGAAGTTGACGTTTCGGGCCTAGGCCCAAAACGTCAGCTTTTGGGCTCCTGAGATGCTGTTTGGCCTGCTGTGTTCATCCAGCTTCACACTTTATTATCTCGGATGGGTTTTTTGACAATCGAAACTGGATTTCCGAGCATCATTAGACTCTTAAATTACATTATCTGGGTCTCTTTGTTAGCAGTCCTGTGACAATACTATGAGGGCATTGCCTCCACATTTTCTACATGGGAACACCACCATTGCAAGTTTCCCTCCAAGCCACTTACCATCCTGACTTGGAAGTAAATCACCATTTCTTCAGTGTCACTGGGTCAAAATTCTGGAACTGTCAAAGGCATTGTGGGCCACAGTACAGCACATCAACTGCAGTGATTCAAGGAGGCAGCTCACCACCACATTCAAGGGCAGAGTGACAGGTAATAAATGCTGACCAGCCAGCAACACCCACAAGTGGAAAAAAAAATGATTTAGTGGGATTACAAAACTGAAATTTAGCCTTGATTTTGTCACGTGGATTTGCTATAAATTTCAAGGAGGATGAGAAAGAGGAGCTCCTTTTTCTATTAATACTCTTCTCAACCTCTAGTACTTCGCACTTGCTTTGGTACAGGGAGATGTTTAACAATTGATGAGTAACTAGTAAATTATGCTATTAGTAATAAAACAGTTCAAGGTCATATTATGGCAGGTAAACTCAGCTAGTGGAAGGTGCAACCTGAAATACATCTGAAGTCATTGACCCAGCGTGTACACAAGTGAAACACACCTGCAGGAAATGTCATTTACAGTTTATTATTGCTACCTATGTCTACATTCAACAATGACAGTTCAACCCTGTCTGTAAACAAAGTATTTCAAAAGTTAACGGACAAATTTCAATCAAACTCAGCACATTATAGTATGGCCCATGAATAATAAAAGTGCAAATACTGGAGCTTTATTAAAAGGATACATCTGTTAATATGAAGAGATAGGGAAAATTGATAATTTTTTTAAAATTGTTGTGCATTGTCTCAGCTGGTATTGTAAAACTGGTCACAGCTGTCAAAATATGAGCAGAGTTCAGTTCAAAAGGAGTCACCAGATCCAAAATTTCAACTGCACTTTCCCTCGAAAGACCTGCTGCGATTTTCCAAACAAATTCTGTTTTTGTTTCTGAGAGTTTTCAGAATAGTTTGCTGGATGTGTAGGAACCTGAAGCCACCTCAGTGAAATGACAGCACAAGATTTTTGTTCCCCAAACTTAAGCTACAGAGCATCAGTAAGAAAAAAAAAGTCCCACAGAAGAGCCGTGTAATTGTAATATCATTACTTGTGTGCCCTCTTCAGCTGTTTACTAATCTTTATGATTTCCCAACTCTTTAAATGAAAAACCTATTCCCTTCAAAAAGCTATTTTCTGGGCCTAGCTTTCAAATTTACGAAGTACTACTCAACAACAATAACCAAAAAGAAAAGTAAAACATTAAATCTTTTCTATTGGCTTTCATCCCCTTCCATATTTTCCCCAATAAGTGTTTTGAAAGTAAATTTTAATTTAGTTGCCCCTAAGACAATTCAGATTTTTGTTTGTTTCCCTTTGCTTATTCTTTAAATGATTATAACAAGTGCTTCCCTGGATACAAGTTCTTTTTTAAAATGTTTTAAGCAATACATAAAAGTTGGGCATCTTGCCAATCCAGAAGAGCCTGACATTTCAAGCCTCAAGTATGCTTTAAACATTTGAAGGAGAACAACAGGTAGACAGATGAATGAAAGAAACGCATCTAATTGACTTTGGATGCCTAGTCACCATCCCAGGGTGTCTCATTTCTTTGACACACTATAACAAAAGGTGCATTTGAAATTTTGCAAATTCAACAGTTTGGTTTTTGAATTAAAATGTTCAAATATCAAAGTGTTGTACCAAAATGAAAAGGCAGACCTCAAGAAAATCGTAACTTGCTAGTTCCTGTTATAGCATTGCCCCTCCTTCTGCTTTCTTGGATCAAAATCCTGGATCTTCCTTCCTAACAGCACCATGACTGCCTCGGCAAATTAAAGGAATGCTATGGCTCAAAACAAAAACAGCAGCTCATTACCACCGCCTTCTCCAAGACAATTAGACATGGCTAATAAGGGTCAACCTAGCAATGGCTATATCTCATGAACACTTCTTGCTGTTTAAAAAGCCCTCGAGAAAATATTAGTTCGTCCCCTATTCTGCCTTAGAAGTCTTTTAAAATATAATCTAGACAGCAGCTATAACAGATATTTGGGGATTAGACATGTGAATAAGATAATAAAGTGTGAAGCTGGATGAACACAGCAGGCCAAGCAGCATCTCAGGAGCACAAAAGCTGACGTTTCGGGCCTAGACCCTTCATCAGAGAGGGGGATGGGGTGAGGGTTCTGGAATAAATAGGGAGAGAGGGGGAGGCAGATGGAGAGAAAAAGAAGATAGGTGGAGACGACAGCATATCGAAGATGGAGAGAAAAAAGAAGATAGGTGGAGACGAGAGCATAGGTGGGGAGGTAGGGAGGGGATAGGTCAGTCCAGGGAAGACGGACAGGTCAAGGAGGTGGGATGAGGTTAGTAGGTAGGAGATGGAGGTGCGGCTTGGGGTGGGAGGAAGGGATGGGTGAGGGGAAGAACAGGTTAGGGAGGCAGAGACAGGCTGGGCTGGTTTTGGGATGCAGTGAGGGGAGGGGATGAGCTGGGCTGGTTGTGTGTTGCAGTGGGGGGAGGGGACGAACTGGGCTGGTTTTGGGATGCGGTGGGGGAAGGGGCGATTTTGAAGCTGGTGAAGTCCACACTGATACCATTGCACTGCAGGGTTCCCAAGCGGAATATGAGTTGCTGTTCCTGCAACCCTCGGGTGGCATCATTGTGGCAATGCAGGAGGCCCATGATGGACACGTCATCTAAAGAATAGGAGGGGGAGTGGAAATGGTTTGCGACTGGGAGGTGCAGTTGTTTATTGCCACCCGAAGATTGCAGGAACAGCAACTCATATTCCGCTTGGGAACCCTGCAGCCCAATGGCATCAATGTGGACTTCACCAGCTTCAAATTCTCCCCTTCCCCCACCGCATCCCAAAACCAGCCCAGTTCGTCCCCTCCCCCCACTGCATCCCAAAACCAGCCCAGCCTGTCTCTGCCTCCCTAACCTGTTCTTCCTCTCACCCATCCCTTCCTCCCACCCCAAGCCGCACCTCCAACTCCTACCTACTAACCTCATCCCACCTCCTTGACCTGTCAGTCTTCCCTGGACTGACCTATCCCCTCCCTACCTCCCCACCTATACTCTCTTCTTCACCTATCATCTTTTCTCTCCATCTTCGGTCCACCTCCCCCTCTCTCCCTATTTATTCCAGAACCCTCACCCCATCCCCCTCTCTGATGAAGGGTCTAGGCCCGAAACATCAGCTTTTGTGCTCCCGAGGCGCTGCTTGGCCTGCTGTGTTCATCCAGCTTCACACTTTATTATCTTGGATTCTCCAGCATCTGCAGTTCCCATTATCTCTGAGACATGTGAATAAGTTGAATAAGTAAACATTTTAAATGCTTGAGCAAATGATCAGAATGTTTTAAAGATTAAAAACTCAAGGAAAGTAAAACTATAGTGCAGAAATCCATTTTGGTTTTAGTGGTGTACTTTGCTAGTTCTTGGCGTCAGTACTGACCTCCAGAGGAATAGCATATGTGGTCACGCCAAAGAAGATCCTGCAATACCAAGTGCAGTTTCCAAAAGGACATCCTCACCAACTCTGCATTGGAGTCTTCAATCACATGGAGACCCACAAATGAAATCACTAAGCGTTTGAATTTACTGGATGTACTAGATATACATGGGATCTTAAAGCACCCATCCTAAGTACTAAATCATCCCCTCCCAAATAAAAATAAATCAGACACTTTAAAACAGTATTGAAGGACATATTGTATGGATTGAGATCAATGAGTACAGCATGATCTGCGCCTGTGGTATGGAGGGAAGGTCTTCTGAGGAAATGCTGAGGGACTTGAGACTGTGTTTTTGTTAGAAGAAGGTTAAGAGGTGACTTAATTGAGACATACAAGATGATCGGAGGATTAGATAGGGTGGACAGTGAGAGCCTTTTTCCTTGGATGGTGATGGCTAGCACAAGGGGACAAAGCTTTACATTGAGGGGTGATAGATATAGGACAGATGTCAGAGGTAGGTTCTTTACTCAGAGAGTAGTGAGGGCGTGGAATGCCCTGCCTGTGACAGTAGTAGACTCGCCAACTTTAAGGGCATTTAAATGCTCATTGGATAAACACATGGATAATAATGGAATAGTGTAGGTTAGTTGGGTTTCAGATTGGTTTCACAGCTCGGCACAACATCAAGGGCCGAAGGGCCTGTACTGTGCTGTTATGTTCTATGTTCTAAAACTCTTAACATATTTATGTATTGATGGTATTTTATAAAAACAGACCTCATGCAAAAAAGTAAGACCACTGCAGGCAGCAGTGTATTTTTGGCAGTACAGACTCGATGGGCTAAAGGGCCTCTTCTGCATGATTCCACATTCAATGAGAAAGTCAAGACAGCACTGGATGAAGAGCAAACAGCCTATCCGCACACCCAAATACACAAAAAATGAAAAGGTACAAAAAGGGACAGACAAGCACATGCTTAATGAGGCCAAAACAAGCTACCAGTCTCTTGTAAATGCACCAAATGGCAAGTTCTTTTGAACTGAAAACAACTTATAATTGACGCCTTCAATTCAGATCAAATATATTAAAATAGCCAACATATTCAAACTTAAATCTTATTTCTGTACTCAAATGTAACAGCTAAATACTGTAATAGTCAGCTTGGCAGGAAGCAAAGGGTTAAAAGCAAAACCTAGCAAGCATGTATTTTGTCTAGTTGGCCTAGCTAAAACGATTAAGCTTAAAGCTGCATACAGGCATCTGCTGAGGGCAATTACTAACTTAATTATTTGCCAAACTATACTCAGGTGTACCATCTGCATAGTATTAACTTTTTAAAAAATTTTAAATTTTAAAACATTAGAAGTGTTTGAGCAATAGAAATCTTGTGCTTAATACTTTAAACATGCTCTTAAAATTAAAATTAGCAGTACTTAGAGCTATAAACAACTTTTTCACATTCCATTCAATCTCAGAAGCGCTAACATGGTTCATTCATTATTTATGTAAGCAGGAGAGGTAACAAACCAACACATTAGGAGGAAAATGGCAATGGAGAATTATGAAATTAACCTAAAAAAAAAGCAAAGACTACATTTAAATAAATGTTCTGCTTTAGTTGTACCACAACTTTGGAATCTTTCCAGACAACTATTTGGTCCATTTCAAAAATAAGGCTCACAAATCTGCTTTCAGCAGAAAGCTACAAGTTAAGTGGTCAGCATGACAATGGAACTATGAAAGCAGAAAAACTGTAATTCAGTTTCAAAGCAGGAAATACTGCAAGAGCCTCCACTCGAACATTTATCTGTCTCAAACAAAATTCAGCTCCTCCTCAGCCTTTATCTAACGTTGTACAATTGTATCAATTCACAGACAAGGAAGAAGCCATCATGGTTGAAGTTATATGGTGCTCCAATTAAACCACACCTTGAATTCTTTATTTATTTCTGGTCATTGGAGCTCAAGGTGAGCAAGCCTTAAAAGCATAATAAAAAGATTAGAAGCGCTGAGGCTCGTTTATGAAAGCTTAAAAAGAACACACCAAAAGGCAAATGAGACCGGACATTATAAATGATAATTGTCACAGAAAAGATTAACTTTGATAAACTTTCAAACTAAGCTACAGCTGCAAGACAAAGCAAGATAATTTTTAAAAAGGTTAGGTTGAAGATTGAACCACAGATTTTAAATCTAGAATGGTCTTCCAGCTTGGATAATGAAAGCAAAAATATTTCCTCCAACCCTCTCCCACTCTCCTCCCAAAAATGTAATTAAAAACTGTACAGTCAGATAAACAGGACAGAAACAGACCCAATCGGCCCAACTTTCCGTATCAACCAGCTATCATAAATTATTCTAGTTTCATTTACCAGCATTTGGCCCATATGCCTCTAAACCCTTCCTATTCATGTATCCATCCAAATGCCTTTGAAATGTTGTAATTGTACCAACCTCCACCACTTCTTTTGGCAACTCATCCCATACTTGCACCTCCCTCTATGAAAAAGTTGCCACTTAGGTCCCCTTTAAAGCTTTCCCATCTCACCTTAAACCTATACCCTCTAGTTTTGACACCCCCACTTTGTCTATTTACCCTATCCACGGCCCTCGTGACTAATTGAATGGGGAGAGTTTAGAAGTGGTGCAGCAATTTCTGAGTATCAGTTTTTTTTAATTTGTTAACAAAATGAGGGCATCACTGGCTAGGTAGCATTTATTGCCCATCCCTAACTGCCCAGAGGGCAGTTCAGAGTCAACCACATTGTTGTGCATCTAGAGTCACATATACACTGGAGATGGCAGTTTCCTTCTCTAAATGACATTAGTGAACCAGATGGATTTTAGCGACAATCGACAATGGTTGCATGGTCATCATTAGATTCATAGTTACATGGCTGGATTCGAACCCTTGTCCCGGGATATTGTCTGGGTGTCTGGATCAACGGTCCAGCGATAATACCACCAGGCCATCGCCTCCCCTTTAACTGTAAAATGGGTTAAATTTTACATCTCTTTTGGTGCTCGTCATATAAGTCGCGTATTTATTTTAGGAGGGAGGGGAAGGTCGGCAGGAAGTAAGGAATAGCTATCCTCAAGAATCAAGCAACCTTATTTTAAGATTGCTCTGAAAATAACCTTTGTTATCTGATTTACACCTTCCAACTGTACAAGATTGGTTATGGCTTGTCTATTGTAATACCTATTGCAGATTTTCCAGAGTGCCCCAAGCCTTAATTAAATATTGATGATCGCGTTCGTGGCCAACGGCAGAAACATGGACTCAGTTATCCCAGGGCTCTTCATAGATCATATACTGCGTTCAGAACATACACGTTCCTTTCCAGGGTCCTTTATAGTTCACAGACTGCCCTCAAAATAAATATTTCCTTAACTGGAGATCAGTGCTGCTGTATCCGATGTTACAAACAAATGCATTTAGTCCAGAATATTTAACAAAAAAAAAGAATATGGCAGATTACACGAACCAGCAGCACTGAAAGTAGTCGATTTATATGGAAGGCAGGATGAAGTCCACAGAAGCGAACAGCAACACTTGTCAAATGCAGTTACACTGGTCGCGTTATATTAAATTCATTCAGTCCATAAGGGTTGACATTTCTCTTCCACCCCTAGACTGCAGCATCTACTACACCGCGATTGTGTTTATCGACATCAGGCAGCTTGTCATATTTCACATTGCAGTACTGACACACGCCGTATAGTAGAAGCCGGACAGGATGCGGTGGTTCGGGCCGTGTGCGCGCGCGCGAAGGGGGAGGGTTTTGTTCTTTCTCGTTGCAAAATTAAAACTTTAAATAAATGGGGATCACGAAACGAATTGTGCATTATGGTTACCGACAAGCACAAACACAGCCTTGCCGGACAGAGAGGGAAAGAAAATGGATGGCAATAACATCGATTGACGAAGAAGACGTTCACCGTTCGAGGCAGTATGAAAGAAAGCCACACAGAACACCAAACTGACGCGGAGCTCGACCAGCCGTCAGTTTCCAGTCGCTGGATTTACACTGAACGGCAAAATCTTCCTCAACCCTTTGCTGCAGCTTCCTACCTTTCCACTGGAGAAACACCGTCGCCAGTCTCTACGTGAAGTGATGCGCTGGTTATCGATTCTTTTTTCAACAAACGGTAAGGATTATTGGCTTTATTACATTCCCCCACCCCCTCAAGAGCTCCACTAAAGTCGATTTCTTTCCTTTTGCTCTCTATATTCCCTTTCACCCCTCCTCCTTTAACTCCGCCTCTCTAGTACAAATACATGGACGTGGGTGCGGCGACAGCACTAGCGCGTCCAGAAAAAAGAGGGTAGACCACGACGACTACGGACAACAAGCCGATATCGACTCGCGCTAACATCAGCCTCTCCCATTGGACCAGAACTTGAGGGCGGGGCAGTCAGGGCGGGACTAGCTCAACACACTTGCATACCATTGGTCAGGTTCCCATCGTCTCCACCCTCTACCCCTCCCCTCACCCCTCTCCCCACTTCGCTCGCTGCTTCTCGCTCCTCCTGACGCCAGAAACGAGGCACCTTCCCTCCTTCTCGGCCGCGCGCGCCACGAACGATGTCGTTCGGCGTGCGCGCGAAACACGCCCCACCATCTAACGGCCAGGGCACGCGCAGTTGATCGGTTTAAATTGGCATTCAGCGGTCAGTGGGAATGGGTTGCCTTGTCTGTCTTTTGTTGGTCCTGATTATTTTCGTGTGGTATTTTGTACCTGTTTGCGTTGAAGAAAGATGAGGATTACAAATAACAACTTTTGCTTTGAAGAATGGGACTTGCATGCTATAAAATGTGATTGAAACAGATGGATGTTTAATGACGGGTGCGGACACGATAGGCCGACGATCTTTCAGTGTTGTGAAAACTATGACTCAAAATTATTATTTATGATATTGTTTAAGGGATAGGGCTTTAGCACAGCTTGCAACCCTTCCCCCCCCCCCCACTCCTTCCTCTTTGCAACCACCTGAGTGGAGCTCAGTGTAATGTGTCACCTGAAAGATGTCATTTCTGACAATATAGCACTCACTTAGCACTGCACTAGAACCTCAAAACCGAGGCTTAAGCCTCTTATTGGAAATCGAATTTGACTATGAATCAAAAATTATAGGTTCAACAATGCTACCCCAGAGACACAGGGATAGGAAAATTAAATCCCCCCCAACAATAGTACTCTGAAGATGTTAACACTTCACCAAAGTTCGGTATTGTGGGCCACCTCGCCCAAATGGATATATTCGGGTGCATGATGCATGGAACCACACAAGTCCGAGCTGACGCTCACATGTTCAACTGCCCTTACATTCCTCCTGCAGGGTTGACGGAACAGCAATGAGGAGGAAGAAGCCATGTTGAGAAAGCTTGTTGCAACTTTAATTATGAGCAAATGCACAAAGTGCGTTACACAGGAGTTTATAGCAGGTAATTGGCATGTATTATTCCAATACAAAATGCTGACAATGATTTTGTTTGATCATACACTTTAACAGTACATGTATAGTGATAGTGGATTTCACAATCCATACCTGATGATAGGGGAAGGATCATGTCAAGAGAGGGTTGTGGAAGTAATTAAAACAGACTGACATCTGACAGATGGAGAAGTAAAGCCTGTGCAATTGACAATTTGGAGTTCAGTCGTAAATGAAGTGGGAAAAGTATTTTCTGGGGTTGGACTCATAAGAAAAGTTGCAATAAAAGCAATTAAGATCAGGTAGCATGTGTGGAGAAAAAGAGAGTTAGTTACACCACAACTGGAAGGATCAGAACGGAAAGAAGTGACTTTGGTGGAGGGTTGGGTAATGTGAGTATTGAGGAATATAAGGACATAGTTAGAGATGGCTTTGTGATGGAGATTATGGGAGAATAGAGATAATGGCAATGGCACATCTAAGGATAGTAGTGGTAAGTTGTGTGTGGAGTCAGATGAGATAGGGGAAGCGCTAAATGAATATTTTTCAACAGTATTCACTCTAGAAAACGACAATGTTGTCGAGGAGAATACTGAGATACAGGCTACTAGACTCGGTGGGATTGAGGTTCACAAGGAAGAGGTATTAGAAATCCTTCAGAAGGTGAAGATAGATAAGTCCCCTGGGCCGGATGGGATTTATCCTTGGATCCTCTGGGAAGCCAGGGAGGAGATTGCCCAGCCTTTGGCATTGATCTTTAACTCGTCATTGTCTACAGGAATAGTGCCAGATGACTGAAGGATGGCAAATGTGGTTCCCCTGTTCAAGAAGGGGAGTAGAGACAGCCCTGGTGATTATAGACCAGTGAGCCTTACCTCAGTTGTTGGTAAAGTGTTGGAAAAGGTTATAAGGGATAGGATTTCTCATCATCTAGAAAAGAATAAATGGATTAGGGATAGTCAGCACGGTTTTGTGAAGGGAAGGTCGTGCCTCTCAAACCTTATTGAGTTCTTTGAGAAGGTGACTAAACAGGTAGATGAGAGTAAACCGGTTGATGTGGTGTATATGGATTTCAGCAAGGCGTTCGATAAGGTTCCCCATAATAGGTTAATGTACAAAATGCGGAGGAATGGAATTGTGGGAGATATAGCAGTTTGGATTGGAAATTGGCTTGCTGAAAGAAGGCAGAGGGTGGTAGTTGATGGGAAATGTTCATCCTGGAGACCAGTTACTAGTGGTGTACCGCAAGGGTCGGTGTTGGGTTCACTGCTGTTTGTCATTTTTATAAATGACCTGGATGAGGGCGTAGAAGTATGGGTTAGTAAATTTGCACACGACACTAAGGTCGGTGGAGTTGTGGATAGTGACGAAGGATGCTGTAGGTTGCCGAGAGACATAGATAAGCTGCAGAGCTGGGCTGAGAGGTGGCAAATGGAGTTTAATGCAGACAAGTGTGAGATGATGCACTTTGGTAGGAGTAACCGGAAGGCAAAGTCCAGGGCTAATGGTAAGATTCTTAGTAGCGTAGATGAGCAGAGAGATCTCGGTGTCCATGTACACAGATCCTTGAAAGTTGCCACCCAGGTTGACAGGGCTGCTAAGAAGGCATACAGTGTTTTAGCTTTTATTAATAGAGGGATCAAGTTCCGTAACCAAGAGGTTATGGTGAAGCTGTACAAAACTCTGGTGCGGCCGCACTTGGAGTATTGTGTACAGTTCTGGTCACTGCATTATAAGAAGGATGTGGAAGGTTTGGAAAGGGTGCAGAGGAGATTTACTAGGATGTTGCCTGGTATGGAGGGAAGGTCTTACGGGGAAAGGCTGAGGGACTTGAGGCTGTTATCATTAGAGAGACGAAGGTTGAGAGGTGACTTAATTGAGACGTATAAAGTAATCAGAGGGTTAGATAGGGTGGATAGGGAGAGCCTTTTTCCTAGGATGGTGACAGCGAGCATGAGGGGGCATAGCTTTAAATTGAGGGGTGAAAGATATAGGACAGATGTCAGAGGTAGTTTCTTTACTCAGAGAGTAGTAAGGGAATGGAACGCTTTGCCTGCAACATTAGTAGATTCGCCAACTTTAGGTACATTTAAGTCGTCATTGGATAAGCATATGGACGTACATGGAATAGTGTAGATTAGATGGGCTTGAGATCGGTATGACAGGTCGGCACAACATCGAGGGCTGAAAGGCCTGCACTGTGCTGTAATGTTCTATGTTCTGTCTTCAAAAATGAGGAGCATTTGGAGTAAGAACATTTCTTTGCAAGGAAAAGTTAAGTTGAAACAATGGAACAGTGAAATTGGAGAAAAGATCAGAAAGTGAGTGGCAATTATTGTCGTAGAGATGTATAGCACAGAAACAGACCCTTCAGTCCAACTTGTCCATGCCGATCAGATATCCTATATAAATATGAAACCATTTGCCAGTATTTGGCCCATACCGTTCTTAAACCCTTCCTATTCACACATCCATCCGGATGCCTTTTAAATGTTGTAATCATGCCAGTGTCCACTTTTTCCCCTGGCGGCTCATAAAAATATGGAGCGCCTCACAAATTTGCATGTCACCCCTGCAAAGGTTAAAATTGCTGATAAGTGAAATGCAAGGCTGAAGGAGGGAAGAAGTGAGGGTGCCAGTGAGAAACTTTCAGATGGGTAGGGACACATTGGAGAAACAGAATTGAAAAAAAATGAGGTCAGGAGGAGCATTTTGGCAGACTTTATCTTTTTGAAAATCAGTTTGTTACCAATTGAGAATCTCTCTATAACAATTTCAAATTCCTCGGAATCCCAATAGACCCCTTAAAAGTGGCATAAAATCGTCCTCATGAGTTTATGTGCATCTGGATACTAAATTGGGCAATAATTGACTGGCAGGCGCACCTCTCATTGTCTTTCAAGCCCTTGGTTACTGCAGTTGCAATAGGTTAAAGGAAATTGTCCAGTGGAGTTCAGCCTTGACAGACTGTCTCTTGTTTTCTTCATTATTTCTAAATAGTACATGCTGCAGAGTACACAGTTTCTCCAGATATACACCAAATTGACAGTATTTCTGAACACCAGTCAGCGAGATCAAAAATTGCATTTAAGACTAAATTTGAGACTAGAGGCTAAAATTCAGCCAGATGCTTCCAATAAATGACAAAGAAACCCAACCCACTATGAACTGGAAATGGAGAGAGCAGTGTGAGATTTAGTGATAAAGATGACATTGCAAACAGAGTGATTTCTGTGGGTTTGAAGGATGCAATTGGTATAAAATACAGCCAGGCAAAGCAGGCTCAGGAAGGGGCAGGATGTTATATATTTTATTTCTCAATTCATGTAGGAACAATTTGAGTTTCCACGTCTGTAATAGGTTTTATGAGCAGTTCTTTATTCCATGTTTCCAGCTTTGTCTTTTAACTCTTTCTGCAGCTTAGTTTTTTAAATGTCTACACACAGGCTTAATGAATCAATTACAATGAACATCAATAGTAAAAAGACTCACTTAATCAAATGTGGAACAATTGAATACTACACAAGGAGTTGTTATTTATAAGCCATGATCTGCTATATCCACAATAAGTTCAAAAATGACATTCACTTTGTTCACAAAGGATTGGACATTCTAAGGAAATGTGGAAAGTGGTATGTTGTTGTTGGTTGGCTAGTTGGGATCAACGCTAGGTGGGATTACCAGAAGACGACTGATGAGATTAGCATCTAGCGAATGCCAGGGGAAAAATAGCAATGGTGCCAAAAGGGAACACCGCTGCCCTGCCTGTGCGCGGACAATAGGGGATTCATTCCTATTCTATGAATACTAGCATATGACTTCTTATGTTCAACTGGCTAAACAGCAGGGCCTCAAAATAAAGAATCATCTGAAAATGCCACTTCTGACGCTGCAGCACAACATGAACTAACTGTGACCTTCGGTTAAGTATAGCATATCTTAAATCCACAGCCTTCTGATTCAAAGAAGACAATTCAATGAACTGAACCAAGCTGAAACTTAACAATTTATTCTTAACATATGTGAATTGTTGATGTTTTAAGAGTTTCTGTTAGAATGTTTCAGATATGACATGAGTTGAAATATGATGGAGGAAATATGTGAGCTTGGGAAATGTATGCAATCATACTATTTGTATAATAATAATAAATATACCAAGAGGCTTAAGTAGAATATTTATTACAGGTGATGCTGAAACAACCCATCATTTTCTCCTGTTTTGGAAATGTTAGTTTGTAAAGCGTTTTGGTTCCACACATGGTTAGTTATTTTCTTTAAGTGTATTTGTTGCAAGTCCAAGAGGATCCCAAAATCTGTAGATAGACTACTAAGAAATGTGGGAGTAAGTAATTCTTCATGTATGGGTTGCACCAGTGAATGCTAGGATGCTGATCATAGAAAATATCACTGTGCAACATTTGTATCAATTAAAACTTATTCCTATCGAAGGTTAAACAAAATGATAAAACAAAGAATGGACAGAATATTTCATTTTTGTTGCGTTTAATTTATCTTATAATCTTTCAAGGTGAATATTTTGAATTTGTCTTTCTGATAATGTTAAAACATTTTTTTAAATCATTCTAAATAATCAAATATCAGATGGCATTAGAAGAAGTCAAAGTGGCTGCCTGTTCACCCTAGATCCTGTACAGGAAATTCTAATGAGATGAAAAGGATAAACTATTGGTGTTTAAATTATTTGAGGAACCAAACTGCTAATCTATTAAATATACTCCAATTATTTGGCCTACTCATTGACTACAAAAATGTTATCGTACAAGACTTTTTCCAAATACTGTGTCGCTACGCAGTACTTCTGTATTGGTTTGTTTTGTTCTTTGTACTTTGGTTGCTTTTTTGGACAATAAAATTGGTTTTTCTCATCTTTTGTTGTACCTGCACTCATTCTAAAATATTATAATAAATTTTCCGAAAGTACTATCAATTTATTTTAGTTCCAATGACCCTTTTGAATAGCTTGTTTTTCAGCTTTCTACATCCCTCACACCACTCCAGCTGTAACTTTCCAATTGAGTTTCTTTCTTTTTATTCATTCACGGGATAAGGGCATCACTGGCCAAGCTGCACTTATTGCCCATCCTGAATTGCCCAGAGGGCAGTTAAGATTCAACTACATATGGCTCTGGAGTCACATACAGGCCAGACCAGCTATGGATGGCAGTTTCCTTCCCTGCACATGTGAGCCAGATGAGGTTATCCCCAACAATTGGCAATGGGTTCATGGAAGATTTGAATGGAGCTGTTTTTGTAAGGTGTGTTCAGGAGGGCTTCCTAACGCAGTACGTTGACAGGCCGACGAGGGGAGAGGCCATTCTAGACTTGGTGCTCGGAAACGAGCCGGGGCAGGTATCAGATCTTGTGGTGGGAGAGCATTTTGGTGATAGTGACCATAACTGCCTCACATTCTACACAGCTATGGAGAAGGAGAGGATTAGGCAAAATGGGAGGATATTTAATTGGGGAAGAGGAAACTATGATGCGATTAGACATGAGTTAGGAAGCATGGACTGGGAGCAGTTGTTCCATGGTAAGGGAACTATAGACATGTGGAGACTGTTTAAGGAACAGTTGTTGGGAGTGATGAGTAAATATGTCCCTCTGAGACAGGCAAGAAGGGGTAAGATAAAGGAACCTTGGATGACGAGAGCGGTGGAGCTTCTTGTGAAAAGGAAGAAGGTAGCTTACATAAGGTGGAGGAAGCTAGGGTCAAGTTCAGCTAGAGAGGATTACATGCAGGCAAGGAAGCAGCTCAAAAATGGTCTGAGGAGAGCCAGGAGGGGGCACGAGAAAGGCTTGGCAGAAGGAATCCGGGAAAACACAAAGGCATTTTACACTTACGTGAGGAATAAGAGAATGATCAAAGAAAGAGTAGGGCCGATCAGGGATAGCATAGGGAACTTGTGTGTGGAGCCTGAGGAGGTAGGGGAAGCCCTAAATGAGTTTTTTGCTTCTGTCTTTACGAAAGAAACGAACTTTGTAGTGAATGAAACCTTTGAAGAGCAGGTGTGCATGCTGGAATGGATAGAGATAGAGGAAGCTGATGTGCTGAAAATTTTGTCAAACATTAAGATTGACAAGTCGCCAGGCCCGGACCAGATTTGTCCTCGGCTGCTTTGGGAAGTGAGAAATGCAATTGCTTTGCCACTTGCGAGGATCTTTGCATCCTCGCTCTCCACTGGAGTCGTACCTGAGGACTGGAGAGAGGCAAATGTAATTCCTCTCTTCAAGAAAGGAAATAGGGAAATCCCCGGCAATTATAGACCAGTAAGTCTCACGTCTGTCGTCTGCAAGGTGTTAGAAAGGATTCTGAGGGATAAGATTTATGACCATCTGGAAGAGCATGGCTTGATCAAATACAGTCAACACGGCTTTGTGAGGGGTAGGTCATGCCTTACAAACCTTATCGAGTTCTTTGAGGATGTGACTAGAAAAGTTGATGAGGGTCGAGCTGTGGATGTGGTGTATATGGACTTCAGTAAGGCATTTGATAAGGTTCCCCATGGTAGGCTCATTCAGAAGGTCAGGAGGAATGGGATACAGGGGAACTTAGCTGCTTGGATACAGAATTGGCTGGCCAACAGAAGACAGCGAGTGGTAGTAGAAGGAAAATATTCTGCCTGGAAGTCAGTGGTGAGTGGGGTTCCACAGGGCTCTGTCCTTGGGCCTCTACTGTTTGTAATTTTTATTAATGACTTGGATGAGGGGATTGAAGGATGGGTCAGCAAGTTTGCAGACGACACAAAGGTCGGAGGTGTCGTTGACAGTGTAGAGGGCTGTTGTAGGCTGCAGTGGGACATTGACGGGATGCAGAGATGGGCTGAGAGGTGGCAGATGGAGTTCAACCTGGATAAATGCGAGGTGATGCATTTTGGAAGGTCGAATTTGAAAGCTGAGTACAGGATTAAGGATAGGATTCTTGGCAGCGTGGAGGAACAGAGGGATCTTGGTGTGCAGATACATAGATCCCTTAAAATGGCCACCCAAGTGGACAGGGTTGTTAAGAAAGCATATGGTGTCTTGGCTTTCATTAACAGGGGGATTGAGTTTAAGAGTCGTGAGATCTTGTTGCAGCTCTATAAAACTTTGGTTAGACCGCACTTGGAATACTGTGTCCAGTTCTGGGCGCCCTATTATAGGAAAGATGTGGATGCTTTGGAGAGGGTTCAGAGGAGGTTTACCAGGATGCTGCCTGGACTGGAGGGCTTATCTTATGAAGAGAGGTTGACTGAGTTTGGTCTCTTTTCATTGGAGAAAAGGAGGAGGAGAGGGGACCTAATTGAGGTATACAAGATAATGAGAGGCATAGATAGAGTTGATAGCCAGAGACTGTTTCCCAGGGCAGAAATGGCTAGCACGAGGGGTCATAGTTTTAAGCTAGTTGGTGGAAAGTATAGAGGGGATGTCAGAGGCAGGTTCTTTACGCAGAGAGTTGTGAGAGCATGGAATGCGTTGCCAGCAGCAGTTGTGGAAGCAAGGTCATTGGGGTCATTTAAGAGACTGCTGGACATGTATATGGTCACAGAAATTTGAGGGTGCATACATGAGGATCAATGGTCGGCACAACATTGTGGGCTGAAGGGCCTGTTCTGTGCTGTACTGTTCTATGTTCTATGTCCTATTAGACTCTTAATTCCATATATTTATCAAATTCAAATTCCGCCATCTGCTGTGGCAGGATTTGAACCCAGGTTCCCCAGAACATTATCTGGGTCTCTGGATTAACAGCCTAGTTATTAACAGTCTAGTGATAATACCACTAGGCCATCGCCTCCCCTTAAGTACAAGGTTCGTATCAATACGCTCAACAAATGTTCTATTGTAATACTGAACATATTAACGTTCATAAAGTATTACTGGGGCAAATTAGCTCGTTCAAATCACAAATATTTATGCAATTGTTTCCCTTATGCAATTGGAACCAAATGTTGACAGGAGATAGGTTCCATTTGGAAATCAGAAATACATCAAGAGATTCTCTGAGTGACTTCTCCTTTAACTTCTCAGCTTTTAGTTTGAATCCAGCCCACAATAATAAAATGAAGACAACAGAAACAGAAATTGCAGTAAAAATTCAGCAAGTCTGCCAGCATCTGTAGACGGAAAGCAGTTCCAAAGAAGGGCCACCAGACCCAAAACATGAACTCTGTTTTCTCTCCACAGATGCTGCTAGACCTGCTGATTTCTTTTACAGCAATTTCTGTTTTGCTTCTGATTTCCAGCATGTACAGCTTTTTTAAATATGGTGAAGGCCACTTGCTGTCTGTAAGTCTTTTGTATGAAATAAGATTAAATGCTTTCAAGAGCTTACAGAGCACAAATAAGATTAATTTAGACTAGGCTAAAATGGCAACCTTGGATAATAAGGTGGCTCGTGAGAAATAAGAAAAATCATCTCTTGCTCAAAGGGAATTTCAGGAATCTTTTTACATTATAATTTGATGTCTTATTGGCACACTGGGTGGCATCTTAGCTTCAGAGCAAGAATCTCCATGTTCAAATTGCATTCAGGTCTTAATGGCCAAGTATTCATAATGCCAACCAAACAGCTTTAATATCAATCTGCAAACCCTTCCAACATATGCCAAAGGGAATTAGTGACAGCAGCAATAATTCCTTGTCAGCCATGAGAAAAAATGAAATTGGAGAAATTGTTATCATGATCTGTTGCTTGAAGCTGCAAAATGTACATCACCACAGACTTCTTGGGGTTTACAGAATGGTTGGTTGCCTGTGTAGCCTGTGTGGATCAGGTAATTGCCAACAACACCACTCAGTCTCCACTCCATCTGGGGTGAATTTGAGACCTGTATCCTTGCTCAGTGAATTATGTGGTATTGTGGGTCAGACTGCCTTCATGCAGTCATAAATGATAGATAGCACGGAAAGAGGTCCTATGGCCCATTATGTCCATGCTAGTCATCAACACCTATGCAATCCCATTTCCAGCACTTAGCCTGTAGCTTTATCTGCTAAGCTGTTTAAAGAAATCATCTAAATTCTTTGAAAATATTGAGGTGGTTCATACCTCAACTGCTGTTCCAGGTAGTGAGTTTTGGGTACTTGCGACAACCTGGTTGAAAACGTTCTTTCTTATATCCCCCCAAACGTCCTGCTCTTTACCTTACGACTATAACCACTGCTTATTGATTCTTCTACAAAGGACAATATTTTCTTGCTGTCTATACCCCTGTAATTTTGTATACTTCAATAATGTTGCTGTTCAGCCTTAGAGATGTGCAGCATGGAAATAGACACTTCCGCTCAACTCTTCATGCAACCAGGTTTCCTAAATTTAAGCAGAAGTGCCTGTATTTCACACTTATCCCTGTAAACCTTTCCTATCCACACACCTGTCCAAAGTCTTTTAAACACTGTAATTGTGTTCATTCCTGTGGCAGCTTGTTCTGTATGCACACCACCCTCTTTGTGAAAAAGTTACCCTTCAGGTCCCTTTAAAGTCTTTCTCCCCTCACATTAAAGATGTGCTGTCTAGGTTTGGACTCCCCTATCCTGGGGAAAAGACGTTGACCATTCACCTTTTCTATGCCCCTCATGATTTTATAAACATCTATAAGGTCACCCCTGAGCCTCCTGCATTCCAGTGAAAAAGTCCCAGCCTGCCCAGCTTCCTTAAAACCCAAGCCCTCCAGTCTCAGCACTATTCTTATAAAACTTGTTTTGAACTTTCCAGTTCAAATGCATCCTTCCTAGAGTAGGGTGACCAGAATTGTACAATTGCAGCCTCACCAATGTCTTGTACAGCCGTAACATGACGTCCCAACTCTGTACTCAATATTCAATGAAGGCACGCATGCCAAACACCTCCTTCACCACACTGCTTACCCATGATGCCACTTGCGAGAAACTATATACTTGCATCCCCCAGTCTCTCTGTTTGACAACTCACCCCAGGGCCCCACTATTAACTGTGTAAGTTTTGCCATGGTTTGTCTTACCAAAATGTAACACGTGCATTAAAATCCATCTGCCATTCCTCAGCCCCTGGCCCAGTTGATCAAGATCCTGATGGACTCTTAGATAACCTTCTTCACTGTCCACCATACCAAAATTTTGGTGTCATCCACAAACTTACCAACTATGGCTCCTACAATCTCATCCAAATTGTTTATGGAAATGACAAACAACAGGGAACCTATCACTGATCCTTGTGGCATATCACTGGCCTCAGACCTACATTCTAAACAACAACCCTCTACCACCACCCTCCATCTCCTACTAACAAGTTAATTTTGTATCCAGTTGGCTAGCTCTCCCTGAATCCCAATGTGATCAAACCTTACTAAACAGACTACCACATGGAACATTGTCAGAAGACTTGCTTAAGTCCATATAGACAACATCTACCTCTTTGCCCTCATCTGACTTCTTGGTCACCTCTTCAAAAAACTCAATTAAGATTGTGAGATACGATTTCCCATGAACAAAGCCATGCTGACTATCCCCAATCAGGCCTTGCCTTTCCAAATGTATGTAGATCCTGTTTTTCAGAATCCCCTCCAACAAGCCTATTCTCTATCGGCATCAAGCTCACCAGCCTGTAGTTCCTTGGCTTTTCCTTGCAGCCTTTCACAAATAATGGCACAACATTAGCTAACCTCCAGTCTTCAGGCACCTCACCTGTGGCTGTTGGAGATACAAATATCTCTGCAAGGGGTCCTGCAATTTCTTCCCTAGCTTTTCACAATGTCTTGGGATACACTTGATAAGTTCCCAGGAATTTATCTACTGTTATGCTTTTTAAGACCTCCAGCATCTCTTCTGTAATGTGAATTCCTTTCAAGACCACTATTTATTTTCCCAAGTTCCCCACCTTCCTTGTCTTTCTCCACAGTAAATATTGATGCAAAATACTTGTTTAGGATCTCACCCATCTCCTGTGGTTCCACACATAAGTGGCCCTGTTGATCTTTAGGGGCTGTATTCTCTCCTTGGTTACTCTTGGCCCTTAATTTACTTGTAGAATTTCTCTGGATTCTCCTTAATCTTATCTGCCAAAGCTATCTCATATCCCCCTTTCACCCTCCTGGTATTCCTCTTAAGTATGCTCCTACATCCTCTGTACTCTTCAAGAGATTCACTTGATTCCAGCTGTCTATATTTGACACATGCCTCTTTCTTTTTCTTGATTGGAGCCTCAAAATCTCTAGATATCCAGTGTTCCCTACTCCTGCCAGCCTTGTTCTTACACTACCAGGATAACTCTTGTTATCTTGCTTTTGAGAGCCACCCATTATTGGAAGTTCCTTTCTAATCCATCAAAATTGGCATTGCCCCAATTTTAGAACTTCAACTCTCACCTTAAAAGTATGCTCTCTGGGTTTGGACTGCCCTATCCTGGGGAAAAGATGTTGGCCATAAGCCTTATCTAAGCCCTTCATGATTTTATAAACATCTATAAGGTCTATCCTTTTCTATAACTATTTTAAAACTAAGAGAATGATGGTCACCCATCCCAAGTTGCTTCCCCGCTAACACCTCAGTCACTTGCCCTGCCTCATCTCCCAACAGGCAATAGAGTTTTGTCCTTCCTCTAGTTGGGCCATCTACATATTGATTGAGAAAATTTATTCTACTTGTTCAGAACAATGGAATTGCAGCGGCAAATATTTGAGGAGATATTCTAGAATATATCGTGGGATAAATACATTCCAATAAAAAGTAAAGATTCTAAAAGATAAATCCACCATCTGTCGTTAACTAATGCAACGATACTTTGACTTTAAGAGGTATATTTTGGCCTTTTTTTAACAAAGAGAGGGTAGATGGACGTACAGAATGGCCTGTTTCAAGCCAATAAAGTGAACAGCTTCTGTGGCCTTGAATTTTTTTTAAGTTGGAACAATAGAAGCAGCATGAATGGCTAGAGTCAGGCTCCCACAGAACCAGGGTTTTAGTTTAGTTTTCAGTAGTTGTTGATATTTGGTATTTGGGCATGGAAGATCTCTCTCTCTCTGTGCGACAGCTAAAAAGCTTGACTTCTCTCTCTTTCTGCCAGAATCGCATGTGAGACCATCTATTTTACTGACTTTGTGTTTGCCAAGGCTATCCTTATGGAATGCTGCTATATTGGAATAGTCGCTGTTTAATAGTTAAATAAGCTTTAATTCTATCAGAGATAATGGGAACTGCAGATGCTGGAGAATCCAAGATAATAAAATGTGAGGCTGGATGAACACAGCAGGCCAAGCAGCATCTCAGGAGCACAAAAGCTTTGTGCTCCTGAGATGCTGCTTGGCCTGCTGTGTTCATCCAGCCTCACATTTTATAATCTTTAATTCTGTTAAGTTTTCTAATGCAGTGTAATTGTTTCTTTTTGTTTGTATTTTAACTGTAGGTAAAATAAGAATAAAATGTGTTTACTTAAAGCTGAGTGGCATGACCAGTCTTTGCACGATTATATATCTTTTCTTTGAGTTTGATACTGTCTTTAACTTTTTTAGTGTTACGGACCAGACCAAACCCCGTCAAAGACATCCAGGAAATAGCCGAAAAGTCAAAAATAGTATCAAACTCAGAGAAAAGACATATAATTGTGCAAAACAACAAAATGTGAGGCTGGATGAACACAGCAGGCCAAGCAGCATCTCAGGAGCACAAAAGCTGACATTTCGGGCCTAGACCCTTCATCAGAGAGGGGGATGGGGTGAGGGTTCTGGAATAAATAGGGAGAGAGGGGGAGGCGGACCGAAGATGGAGAGAAAAGAAGATAGGTGGAGAGAGTATAGGTGGGAAGGTAGGGAGGGGATAGGTCAGTCCAGGGAAGACGGACAGGTCAAGGAGGTGGGATGAGGTTAGTAGGTAGATGGGGGAGCGGCTTGGGGTGGGAGGAAGGGATGGGTGAGAGGAAGAACAGGTTAGGGAGGCGGAGACAGGTTGGACTGGTTTCGGGATGCTGTGGGTGGAGTGGAGGAGCTGGGCTGGCTGTGTGATGCAGTGGGGGGAGGGGATGAACTGGGCTGGTTTAGGGATGCAGTTGGGGAAGGGGAGATTTTGAAACTGGTGAAGTCCACATTGATACCATTAGGCTGCAGGGTTCCCAGGCGGAATATGAGTTGCTGTTCCTGAAACCTTCGGGTGGCATCATTGTGGCACTGCAGGAGGCCCATGATGGATATGTCATCTAAAGAATGGGAGGGGGAGTGGAAATGGTTTGCGACTGGGAGGTGCAGTAGTTTGTTGCGAACTGAGTGGAGGTGTTCTGCAAAGCGGTCTCCAAGCCTCCGCTTGGTTTCCCCAATGTAGAGACCGCTTTGCAGAACACCTCTGCTCAGTTCGCAACAAACTACTGCACCTCCCAGTCGCAAACCATTTCCACTCCCCCTCCCATTCTTTAGATGACATGTCCATCATGGGCCTCCTGCAGTGCCACAATGATGCCACCCGAACGTTGCAGGAACAGCAACTCATATTCCGCCTGGGAACCCTGCAGCCTAATGGTATCAATGTGGACTTCACCAGTTTCAAAATCTCCCCTTCCCCAACTGCATTCCTAAACCAGCCCAGTTCGCCCCCTCCCCCCACTGCACCACACACCCAGCCCAGCTCCTCCACTCCACCCACTGCATCCCAAAACCAGTCCAACCTGTCTCCGCCTCTCTAACCTGTTCTTCCTCTCACCCATCCCTTCCTCCCAAGCCGCTCCCCCATCTACCTACTAACCTCATCCCACCTCCTTGACCTGTCCGTCTTCCCTGGACTGACATATCCCCTCCCTACCTCCCCACCTGTACTCTCCTCTCCACCTATCTTCTTTTCTCTCCATCTTCGGTCCGCCTCCCCCTCTCTCCCTATTTATTCCAGAACCCTCACCCCATCCCCCTCTCTGATGAAGGATCTAGGCCCGAAACGTCAGCTTTTGTGCTCCTGAGATGCTGCTTGGCCTGCTGTGTTCATCCAGCCTCACGTTTTGTTGTCTCGGATTCTCCAGCATCTGCAGTTCCCATTATCTCTGATCTATAATTGTGCAAAGATAAGTGACACTTCGGAAGATTGGACAGAATATAAAAAAAGGATTGCTAAATGTTTAAAAAGGAGGGAAAAATTAGAGCACAAGATAAAGATAAAACAGGGAAAGTGTCTTCAGATACTTAAAGAAAAGAGTTGACAAAGTAAGTGTTGCTCTAATAAAAAAGTGAGTATGGGGAATTAGTAAGGTGGATATAAAGATGGCAGATGAATTGAACAGATATTTTGCCTCAGTCTTCACTAGTGAAGATAAAGGTAGAATCCTGGAAATTGCTGTGAGTCATGTACTGAAAGGGAGGAAGGAATTTTTTTTAAAAATTACAATTACCAGGGACTTAGTACTGAGTAACATAGATCAGTACAACACAGTGCAGGCCCTTCGGCCCACAATGTTGTGCCGACCTATTACCCTACTAAGATCAAACTACCCTGCATACATACATTTTACAATCCTCCATGTGCCTCTCCAAGAGTCGCTTAAAAGTCTCTAAAGCATCTGACTCCACAGCCACTGCCTGCAGGACATTCGCATGCCCACCACTCTCTGACATCTCCCCTATAACTTCCTCTAATCACCTTAAAATTATGGCCCCTCATAATAGTCATTTCTGACCTGGGAAAATGTTTCTGGCTATCCACTCTATCTATGCCTCTCATCATCTTGTACACCTCTATCAAGTCACCTCTCATCCTTCTTCGCTCCAATGAAAATAGCTGTATCTCCCTCAACTTTTCCTCATAAGACCTGCCCTCCAATTCAGGCAGCATCCTGGTAAATCTCCTTTGCATCCTCTCCAAAGCTTCTACATCCTTCCTATAATGAGGTGACCAGAACTGAACATAATATTCTAACTGTGGTCTAACCAGAGTTTTACAGAGCTGCAGCATAACCTCATGGCTCTTAAACTCAGTTCCAATGCCAATGAAATCCAACACGCCGTATGCTTTATTTTCAACCCTATTAACTTGGGAAGGAACTTCAAGGGATCTATGGATATAGACCCTAAGATCCCTCTGTTCCTCCACACTGCCATCCTGCCATTAACCCTGCATTCTGCATTTAAATTTGACCTTCCAAAATGAATCACTTCACATTTTTCTGGGTTGAATTCTTTCTGCCACTTCTTTGCCCAGCTCTGCATCCTGTCAATGTCCCGTTGCAACCTACAACAGCCCTCCACACTGTCCACAACTCCACAAACCTTTATGTCATCAGCAAACTTACTAACCCACCCTTCCACTTCCTCATCCAAGTCATTTTTGAAGATCACAAAGAGCAGAGGTCCTAGAACAGATCTCTGTGGAACACCATCAGTCGCCGAGCTTCAGGCTGAATACTTTCTATTTGCTACTACCCTCTGTCTTCTATTGGACAGCCAGTTTTGCATCCAGAAAGCCAAGTTTCCCTGAATCCCATGCCTACCTACTTTCCAAATGAGCCTACCATGTGGAACCTTATCAAATGCCTTGCTAAGATCCATATATGTCACATCCACTGCTCTGCCTTCATCAATGTGTTTTGTTACACTCTTAAAGAATTCAATAAAGCTTGTGAGGCATGACCTCCCTTCACAAAGCCATGCCGACTATTTCTAATCAAATTGTGCTTTTCCAAATAATCAGAAATACTATCTCTAAATTGTAAATTGTAAATTGTTGGACATGTGAGTTGACTTGTCCCCAGGGCCAAGAATTTCATCCTTGAATTTTAAAGTAAGTAACTAGTGAGATTGTTGACTTGTTGATCTTAATTTTCCAACACTGATTTCATTCAGGAATGATTCCTTTGGATTTGACAGTCGCTAATGTAAAGAACCCAAGCAGGGAATGAAGTGAGTGAGAAGGGGCCATGAAATGCCCTTGGCAAATATGGCTGAAAAGAATCCCACAGCATTCTTTGGATACTTTAAAAATAAGAGGATAACTAGGGAGAAGGTAGGACCATTCAAGGATAGAGGAGAGAAATTGTGCTTGGAGGCAGAGTATATGGGCAAGATCCTAAATGAGTACTTTGTGATGACATTCACCCAGGAGAAGGATAATAAGATTAGTTTTGAGCATGCTAATATGCTAGGGCATTTTGAGATAGAGAAAGACGTGGTGTTAGGTCTTTTGCAGAGCATTGAGCTGGATGACTCCCCAGGGGCCGATGGTATCTATCCTAGGCTTGAGAGGCATGAGAGGAGATTGCTGGCGCCTTGACAAAAATCTTTGTATCCTCGCTAGCCACTGTGAGGTCCTGAAGGATTGGCAAGTAGCTAATGTTGTCCCTCTGTTTGAGAAGGGAAATAAGGATAATCCAGGAAAGCATGGACCAGTGAGTCTCACGTCGGTGGTTGGGAAACTATCAGAGAGAATTCTTAGGATAGAATTTACATGTATTTGGAAAAACATGTAAGTGTGAGGTGCTGCACTTTGGGAGATCAAATTTTAAGGAAAAGTGTACAGTTAATGGTAGGACACTGAACAGCATTGATGGACAGAAGGATCTTGTGGTTCAAGTCCATAGCTCTCTGAAAGTAATCACACAAATAGGCAGGGTGGTAAAGAAGGCATATAGCATGCTTGCCTTTATTGGCTGGGGAATTGAGTGCAAGAGTCAGGATGTCATGTTGCAGCTTTATGAGACTTTGGTTAGTTCACACTTAAGAGTATTGCATTCAGTTCTGGTTGTCACATTACAGGAAGGATGCAGATGCTTTGGAGAAGGTGCAAAAGAGATTTACCAAGATGCTGCCTGGATTAGAGAGTGTTAGCTATATGGAGAGGCTGGAAGACTAGGCTTGTTTTCTCTAGGGCAGTGGAGGCTGAGAGAAGATTTGATAGAAGTCTATAAAGTCATCAGGTGCATAGGTAGGGTTGATGGCAGAATCTTTTTCCCAGAGTTGAAATGTGTAATACTAGGGGGCATGCATTTAACGTTAGAGGGGAAAGTTCAAAGGAAGATGTGAGGGGCATGTTTTTGACACAGACAGTGGTAGGAGTTTGGAACGCGCTGCCAGGGGTGGTGGTGGAGGCAGATACAGTAGGGGCGTTTAAGGGACTTGTTAGGTAATCATATGAATAAGCAAGGAATGGAGGGATATGAACCAAGGGTTGGTAAAAGGGATTAGTTTAATTTGGCATCATGTTCGGCACAAAATCGCGGGCCAAAGGGTCTGTTCCTGTACAATACTGTTCTATATTCTATCTGTGTGTTATGTAATCCCTTTATTCAAAAAGCCAGAAAGGCAGAAATCAAGAAATTACAGGCTAATTATAAGAAATATTTTAGAATTATTATTAAAGATGTTATAACAGGGCACCTGGATGAATTCAAGGTAATTAGGTAGAGTCAGCATAGTTTTGTCAAAAAGGACATGATGTTTAAGTAAATTATTGGAGCTCATTGAAGAAGCAAGTTGTGTTGTAAGTAAACTGGAACCAGTGGCTGTTTTGTATTTAGATTTCCCAAAGATATTTGGTAATGTTCAAAACAAATGTTATTGCAGAAAATAAAAGCTAATTGTGCAGGGGGTAACATATTAGCATGGGTAGGTTGGTTTGCTAACAGGAAGCAGAGCATAGGAATAAATAGGTCTTTTTCATGTTGGCACAATGTCATGACAATGTGTCATGGAGTCAGTACTAAGGCCTCAACAATTCATAAGAGGGTCTTGAATGAAGCAATCAATTGTAAGGTAGCGAAATTTGCTGATGTCATGAAGATAGGTTGGAAAATGAGTTGTGACAAATCCATAAGAAGCTTTCAAATGACTGGGCAAAGATCTGGCAAATGGCATACAATGTGGGAAAGTAATCAATTGTCCATTTAGGCAGAAAGAATGTAAAACAAGCATATTGTCTGAATGGTGAGAAGTTGCAGAGCTCTGAAGTGCAGAGAGATCTGGATGTCCTAGCGTATGAAATGTAAATGGTTAGCATGCGAGTAAACTGAAAGCCAAAACAAGTATGTTTTATTGCAAGGGAGTTTAAATGCAAGAGGAGGGAGATTATGCTTCAGTTGTATAAACATCGGTGAGACTGTATTTGGAGAACTGTTTATTGTATTGGTCATTGTACTGATGGTAGGATGTTAATGCATTGGAAGCAGTGCAGAGAAGTTTTACTAAATTAATACCTGGAAGAAATAGATTGCCTTCTACAAGGATCTGGAAGTTTGCTGATGAAATATCCTACAGTCATATCTAGATTATTAAGGTACATTACAAACGGCAAGGAGTCCTGTGGTATGCATTGGACATAGGCTTCCAATCACAGAAGCAACCATCACACTTTGCCTTCTGCCACTGACTAGGGCATTGGGTGGATGGGATGTGTAGGGTGTAGGGTGCCAGGTGCATAGGGTGCAAGGTAGCCAAATAAATGATAAACTGTTCAGGGTAGGTCAGAGTAGGTGGGAGGGCCGGCCACGTTTTTATGCAGCGAGGTTTGCATGTGGAATGAACTTCCTTAGGAAGTGGTGAGTGTGGGTGCAATTACAACATTTAAAAGTTATTTGGATAAATACATGAATGGAAAGATTTGGAGGGATATGGGCCAGGAGCAGGCAGGCGGGACTTGTTTAGTTTGGGATTATGTTCATTATGAACTGGTTTCCCCAAAGGCATGTTTCTGTGCTGAATGACTCTATGACTCTATGACTATGGCTCTACTATGACAGTGATTGAAGAGCCTAGAGGTCCAGCCTCATTGTGTGTGCACCCTGAATGCACAGTCTCCTTGCTGCAGAATTACAATGAAAGCTGCCAGTGCAGCCTGAGGCACAGCATTGAAGTAAAAAAGTGTTCTACGAATGGATTAGCAATGTACCATGAGGGTTTTTGGAGGCTAGAACATAACAGAAACCAATGTCTGTGGAAGCCTGGTGCATGTGACCTGTGCCCATGAAGCATGTCCTGAGATGCTAATACCCAATGCCCAACAGTGAGGTCCTTCGGATCAAGCAGTGAGCAGAAGTTGCCAGGTACCCACACTAATTTCCATGCTGAGATTTCTTGTATTCTGGCTTATTTGGTGCTTTCAATAAGATAGGAAGCTGACAATTGTTGAGGCAATTTGCACCAATAATAAAATTAAATAAGTTATAATTCTCCCTTAATTGGCAATTTGCCTTTGTCTAGCATGAAGCTTGTTTTGCTAATCAGCAAAATGTTACTGAAGTCACAATTAGCCTCATCAGACTTCTTGTCCAATTCTGTCACAAATCTCACCGCAGCCCATATAGACCCTATGATTCCCAAGATTCTCCCCAATGCATTTAACAGTCTAACCCTAATGAGTAATCATTCACTTAATTCTAGCAGAAGTTAAATGCATATTTTGGGAGGGTTCCAAGTACAGAGGAATTGAACAGTGGAATCTTCAATTTCCTGAGCAATTGCTTCAGAATCTGTTAAGATAGGGATTCTGCAACTTCCATCTATGCTGGTATAACTAATATTCGGGTTGGGGAAATCCACATTTATTAGGAAGAAGTTTCCTCCCACATTATTTCTAACTTAGAGACTACATTCTAGTTAGATTACAATTATGTTTTTATTCACTCATGGGACATGGGTGTGGTTATCTCTGACAATGGAAGATAACCTGAATGTAGAAGCCTTAGGAGCTGGCCATAGATGTGGAGTGACAGTAATCATTTTCCAAAAATTATATTTGAACATATATTTCAAATCCATTATATCTTTTGATTACACAGCTCTTGCACAGACTTTACATTGATTCAGTAGACTATTTAGCATTGTCATCCGTGCACTAGGACTCTTCGAAAGAACAAGTACAGACACAGTATGCTGAATGGTTTCCTTCTGTACTGCATGATTTTCAGGGGTCTTGTTGGTTTGCATAAATTTTGCCTGGCAATGGACCACTGCTACTGGCTGCATTTCTTTTTTGTGTTGTCTTCCTTCTTTCACTGGAAAAGTTTCAGTATTTATAGGGCCGAACAGCAGCAGTTTGGGGAAGGAAATGTCCTATGTGAATTTGCAAAAATGAACTGAAGATCATCTGGCATTTTTCCAGTTATGGGCAGATGCCAACTATCACTCTTTCCAATTTCATTGGGATGTGTCTTAGAAATATTTGTGTTATGAAGTGAAGGAATACATCTTCATACAGCCAGCAATGAGAGTAATACTAGCTTGTACTCCAAACAGGAGACGGGAGATTCTTGCTTCATTGTAGCAAATTGGCTTACCTGTTATTGGTAAGTTAGCCTGGTGTATTCAGCTACATTTGCCAAGCCAGGCATGTAAGTGCTTTTTAGAGTTAAATTTTAGAGCATTTCCCACAATTGTCCAGAAAAAGAAATTTCACGAGATGATCCTCAGAAACTCTAAAGAAATGGATGATATGGAGAACTCCTAGCGTAACCTAGTTATTGGGCTAGTGTGGACAGGCTTTTGACCATTATTGGACATGTGATTTTGTTCAATGGATGGGTATTTTGTTTCCCACTTTTCACCTTCCTCACAAAACCTGACTATAAAGCTAGATAAGAGACTTAGAACAGATCAAGCAGATCCCATAACTAATGATCAAAGTTCTGCAATCCAGCCAGGTCCAGACATTTAAATATCTAACTGAAGGACCTGCAGACAGTCAACAGCTTCTAAACAAACACAAGAGGTGAGGGCCCAGATACAGTTTTTAGCTCCCAACTGAGTGGGAGAAATGAAGATGTGGTGAAGGTCACCAGTGCCAAGAAGAGTGGGACAGAAATGATCACTAGTATCTGAAGGTACATGACAGAGAGTGAGCGGATGCCGGATGCGAGCAAGGCGGCAAGAAAAAAAAATCCATGATTTACATCACAGGAAAGTCATAAGTTGTTGACCAGCTGCTGTTAGGGAAAATGTTTCAACCCCAGTAATTTATAAAAATGTAAATTTTTAAACTAGTGCAGGGAAAAATAATTTACAGGCATGGGAGAGAAACTGATTTATGAGTAATAGTGAAGAGTTTCTATTTTCCACTAATTTCCAGTTTTCAGTTAATAGTACAAGAGTAAGATTACTGTAGGTTAAAGTAATTAAAGTTACAGTGTAAAGTAACTTAAAAGTATAATTTAAAGTTTGGCAGGGCAGCTCAGCTAAGCAGGATGCTGTCCTGTGGCATATGGGCATTTGTGGCCACTTCTCGTGATCTAGATGAAAAGGTGTGCAGGAAGAGTTACTAGTTTCACATTCTTGAGCTTTGGATTTCAGAGCTCAAGCAGTTAGAATCACTAAGGTGTATCCTTGAGACAGAGAACTACATGGATAGGACATTCAAAGAGTTCAGCATACTACAAGTTAGGGGTAAGAAGTCAGAGAAGGACGACTGCTGGGCAGCTCAAAAGAAACAGGCAGGTAGTGCAGGAGTCCCCAGAGATTCTGCTCACTAACTAGTTTTGATTCTAGATGTCAATGAAGGAATGCAGCAAGTCCATGACACTATGGGAGTCCTAGTTATATAGGAGAGGAGGAAGAACAGAAGGGGAGTAGGAGTAGTGATATGGGATTCTTTAGTTGGAATAACAGAGATATTTCTGGGGTTTTCAACATGACTCCAGGATCATTTGTTGCCTTCCTGGTGCTAGGGCCAGGAATGTCACAGAACAGCTGCAGGACATTCTTCTGTGGGAGAGTGTATAGACAGACATTGTGAAACATATTGGTTCTAGTGATGTAGGAAGAAGGAAGATGTGGTCCTGCAATTGACCAAGCTTGGTCTCTAAAGTAGTTACCTAGAGGTTACTCCTAGTACCACGTGTATGTGAGTAGAAATAGAAAGATAAGCCTGATGAATGTGTGGTTGATGATGCAGGAAGGAGGGCTTTAGATTTCTTTTAAATTCATTCATGAGATGTGAGTGTCACTGTTTAGGCTGGCATGTATTGTCCATCCCTAGATACACTTCAGAAGATGATGGTGAGTTACCTTCTTGAACTACTGCAGCAAACTATTTGCTGCAAGCAGATTCAGAATACATTCAGAGTGGGATCTCCAAGATTTTGACCCAATAATACTGAAGGTTCGGCAATATTTTCAAGTCAGGATGGTTTCCAGCTTGGAGGAGAACCTGTGGATGCTAGTGTTCTCATGTCTTTGTTGACCCTGCCCTTTCCATGTGGTCGTGAGGTTAGAAGGTGCTATATAATGTGGATTTCTGCAGTATACATCTTGTAGATGGTATCCACTGCTGCTACTGCACATCCACAGTTGGTGGAAAGAGTGAATTTTTGTGGATGTGGTTTAATCAAGCAAGGTGCTTTTTCCTGAATGGTGTCAAGAGGAGATGGTCTGGGAACGGTCAAGTGTTATTATCTCAAAAGGGAAAGGTTGCATAAACAAATCCAGAGTTACCTGGTGACAAAGGGGACATAAATTAAAGAAGAAAAGGTATGCATATAACAGTTTTAATATATCTGAGAACCAAACTGAATACAGAAGGTTGAGAAGGCAGGTCAAAAAGCAAATACGAGAAGCAATGAAGAATTATGAAAACATAAAGGCAGTTAACGTGGAAGAAAATCCCAATTCCTTCTGCAAGCATATCAATACTAACGTGGTGGTAAAAGAAGGATCAAATCTGATTATGGACCAAAAAGGGCATTTATATTTAGAGGCAACGTGCATAGTTGAGGTTTTGAATGAAAACATTGTCTCATCATTTGAGTATAATGCATGTTCTTCTCAAGCCGTAGTAACAGAGGAGAAAACTCAATCACTAGAAGAGATTAAAATTTATAAGGCCGAGATATTGGATAAGATAGCTGTACTTAAGGTTGAAAAGCACCAGCAAGAGATGAAAGGCATCCAGGATATTAGAAGGAAATTAATGTAGAAACTGGAAACTGGCAATTATCTTGCAATTTTCCCTGGATTCGGGGGGGTGCTAGAAAACCGTAGAATTACAAACATTGTGCCTTTGTTCAAAAAAAGGTTGTTAAGATCAGCCAAGCGATCATAGGTGAGTCAGCTTAACTTCGGTGGTGGGGAAGCTTCTAGAAACAAGTATTCTAGATAATTAATAGTCATATAGAAATATGTGGCTTGATGTAGAAATGTCATCATGGATTTGTGAAGGAAAGAATTGTGTTTTCCTAACATGTCTGAGTTTTTTGAAATGCTACCAGAGAGGATTGATGAGGGGAAGGCTTTTGAGTTGGGATACATTGACTTTCAAAAGTGCTACACAGCATACAAAGGGACAGTATCACCATGGATCCAAAACTGGCTGACAGATCGGAAAGGAAGGGTAATGGCTAGAGAGTATTTTTTGAGCTGGAGGAAGTGACTTGGAATGAGTTTCCCAGAGATCAGTATTTAGGCCCTTGTATTTCTTGATACATATAAATGATCCAGATCTTGGTATGCAAAGGAAAAAACAATTTCTAAGTTTGTGGAAAATACAAATCCTGATAGAGTTTTAAACTATGAGGATGATGGTGTGTTAGGTGGATCGGTGACAGATAAGATTCGATGCAGAAAGTGTGAGCTGATGTGCTTTGGAAAAAATAACTTGAAGAGATAATACAAAATAAAGGATACAATTCTAAAGTGGTTGCAGAAGCAGAGAGACCAGGGTGTATATTTGTATGTACATGTGCGTAGTCATTAAAAGTGTCAGAACAAGTAGAGAAAGCTGTTAATAAAGTATATAGTATCCTAGACTTCATTATTCTGTAATAGAGTACAAGATCAACAAAGTTATGATGAACACATTTAAGACACGAGTTTGAACTCAGCTGGAATATTATGTACAGTTCCAAGTGTCACATTACAGGAATGATGTGAATGCATTAGAGAGAGTGCAGAAGAGGTTTACAAGAATGGTTCCAGGGATGAGGCACTTCAGTAATGGGGATAGATTGGAGAAGTTGGGAATGTTTTCCTTGGAGAAGAGAAGGCTAAGGGAGATTTGATAGAAGATTTCAAACTCATGACTGATCTTGACAAAATAGATATTTCTGAAGAAGGGTCTTGGCCCGAAATGTCAGCTTTCCCGCTCCTATGATGCTGCTTGGCCTGCTGTGTTCATCCAGCACTACACCTTTTATCTCAGATTCTCCAGCATCTGCAGTTCCTACTATATCTAGGGAAAAAAAACTATTCCCATTCATAAAGTAATTGAAAACCATTATTTTGAAGTGTTTGGTAAAAGATTCAAATGAAGTGAAAAAACTTCTTTACTCAGCAATTATGGAAGCACTGCATGATGAAGGCATTAGTGATGATCTTTCAGGACTCATTGAAGTCAGGTAGGGTCCCAGAGGACTGGAAAATGATGATTATAACATCCTTATTTGTGAAGGGAAGTAGGCAGAAGATGGGAAATTATAGGCCATATAATCTGACTTTGGTCATTGATAAAATTGTAGAGTCCATTATTAATGATGATATTGTTGAGTACTTGGAAGTATATGGTTAAATTGGGCTGAGTCAGAACAGCTTTATCAGGGGGAGGTCATGCATGACAAATTTGTCAGAATTCTTTGAAGAGGTACCAAGCAAAGTCAATGGACAGCCAGGGGTTTGATCTATTTGGATTTCCGGAAGACTTTTGATAAGGTGCTGCTTTGGAGTGCTAGGTATGATAAATATGCTAAATATGATAAAAGCCCATAGTGTTAGGGGCATGGATAGAAGATTGGCTGTCTGGCAGAGGGCAGATGGTAGGGTTGAAGGGGATCTTGTCCAGGATGGCAGCTTGTGACTAGTAGAGTTCTGCAGGTGTCAGTGTTGGGACTACGCTATTCATATTATACATTAATGATCTAGACAAAGGAACTGAGGACATTGTTGCTACATTTGTAGTTAATACATAGATAGATAGAGGGATTGTTAGTGTTGAGGAAGCAGGGAAGCTGCAGAAGGACTGGCACAGGCTAGGAGAGTGGGCAAAGATATAGCAGATAGATTAAAATGTGGGAAAGTGTGAAGTTATACACTTTGGTAGGAAGAATAGAGGCATAGTGGTTTTCCTAAATAGGGAAAGTCTACGGAAATCTGAGGCGGAAAGGAACCTGGAGTCCTAGTTCAAGACTCCCCGAAGGTTAACATGCAGATACAGTTGGAGTTAGGAAAGCAACTGAAATAAGAGCATTCATTTCAAAAGAGCTGGAATACAAGAGCAGGGGTGTACTGCTGGGGTTGTAAAGGCCATGGTCAGACCTCATTTGGAATATTATGAGCAGTTTTGGGCCTCATATCTCGGAAAGGATGAGTTGGCCTTGGAGGTGTCTAGGATAGGGGTGCAAGAATGATCCCAGAGATCATGGGTTGTCATATGTGAAGCAGTTGAGGACTCTGTGTCTGTACTCCATAGAGTTTAGAAGAATGAGGGAAGATCTGATTGAACTTACAGTTACTAAGAGGCCTAGATTGACTGAACATAGAGAAGCTATTTCCACTAATAGAAGAGTCTGGGATATTAGGGCAGGCTGAACCTCGGAGCAAAGGGATAGAAACTTAGAAGATAGGAGCAGAAGGAGGCCATTCAGCCCTACGAGCCTGCTCTACCATTCTTCACAAACATGGTTGATCATCCAACTCCATAAGCTCATCCTGCTTTCTCCCCATAACCTTTGATCCCATTCGCCCCAAGTGCTATATCTAGTTGCCTCTTGAATACATTCAATGTTTTGGCATCAACTACTTCCAGTGGCAATGAATTCCTCAGGTTGCCCTCTAGAATTGAGATGAGGAGGAATTTTTCAAACAAAGGCTGAAGAATTATGGAATTCATTGCCACAGAAGTTGCTGAGGCCAAGATATTAAGTGTATTTACGACAGAGACAGGTATGTTCTTGATTAGTAAGGGGATCAAAGGTTACAGGGAGAAGTCAGGAGAATGGGGTTGAGAAATACATCATCCATGATCAAATGCTGCAGCTGACTGAATGGGCCAAATGGCCTAATTCTGCTCATTATCTTGTGGTCTTAGTGGATTAACATTTAGAGTCTAGTATGATTCTTCTTCAGACATGTGGCTTATGTTTTCTTACTGCAATTTATTGACTGTATTTGCACAGACATTAAGGACAGTTATTTAAGTCTCTTGGGATCACTGCAATTATCATCATAACTTATGGTTAGTTTCAGTCTGCCACTGTGTACCATTGGGTACTCCATCCACAGATAAATAAACATAACAAATATATTTTATTGCTAAGCAGTGGTGTGGCAACATTTTTTTTCTGCTTTTTAGAACCTGAATAAATGTAAAGAGTAATGTTGAGGTACTAATTATCCAAACATGACCCTGCTAATTTATCTGCAGCAAATTTCAGTGTTTTTATTTTTCATTCCAATACAAATGGTCAGATTATGGAAACTACTGGTTAACTATGAACTCCATGCCAAACTACTGACGGAAACCTTGATTAAGGTAGCAACAATTTTACAAAACCCTTTGTGAGGTGAATCAAATGCTATCTTCTTTATAAGTAGCTACTGTAAAGCAGTCTGTTGAACTTTTGATATATCTCATTGCGCAGTTCTAAGTTGAGCAAAAATATCAACGTTATCTCTCAAAAAATGTAGACAGAAGTTGATGGTACACTAATATCTATTGCAATTGCATTCTACTGTGTTTATTTTAATGGTTTTAGAAAAATTAATTAAGTATGGAAATTTTAGCAGGAGAATTTTGGGCATTTCTTGTCTAAACTGGAATATATTAAAGAGTTGAATCACTTACTTGTAGGTTTCCAGACCTAACAAACATAAAACCCATCCATTTCCATTATGGTTGTAACTGCAGAAGTGGAATTTGACCGAGAAGCCTTGTAACTAAGCCAGCCTGTCACTGGTTAACCAATTACTATGCATATAATCTTCCAATGAGCTTGCAAGTGTCGAATATTTAAACATGAAAAAACGCCACGGTGTCTCCGTCTATTTTTTCTCAAGCAATACAAATCCTGATTTGGAAAGTAGGCACAGTCATAAATTAAATATACAACATGCTGCAACAGTAACTATCACAATATTGGACTGAATCTTACAGCACAGGAACGAGGCCTTTGGCCCACGATGTTGTGCCAAACATGACACCAAATGAAACTAATCCCTTATGCCTGCCATTGATCTATATCCCTCCATCCCTTGCATATTCATGGTCTTATCTAAAAGTCCCTTACATGTCCCTTGTATCTGCCTCCACTACCATCCCTGGCAATGCATTCCAGACTCCTACCACCCTCTGTGTAAAAAACATGCCCCTCAAGTCTCCTTTGAACTTTCCCCTCTAACTTTAAATGCATGCCCCCTAGTATTAGACATTTCAACTCTGGGAAAAGAATTCTGACCTTCAACCCTGTCTGTACATCTGATGATTTTATAGACTCCCCTCTATCTGTGCCTCTCAACAGAAAACAACCGGAATTTTTCTAGCCTATCCTTGTATCTCATAATCTCTAATCTATGCAGCATCCTGGTAAACCTCTTCTTCACCTTCTCCAAAGCCTCCACATCCTTCCTGCAATGTGGAAACCAGAGGTGAATGTAATACTTTAAATGTAGCCTACCCAAGGTCTTACAAAGCTGCAACATGACATCCTGACTCTTGTAGTTAATACCCTGGCCAATAAAGGCAAGCATGCCATACTCCTTCTTAACCACCCTGTCTATTTGTGTGGCTCCTTTCAAAGAACAAAGAACAAAGAAAATTACAGCACAGGAACAGGCCCTTCGACCCTCCAAGCCTGTGCTGATCAAGATCCTCTGTCTAAACCTGTCATCTATTTTCTAAGGGTCTGTATCCCTTTGCTCCCTGCCCATCCATGTACCTGTCCAGATATATTTAAAAGACGCTAATGTGTCTGCGTCTACCACCTCCGCTGGCAACACGTTCCAGGCACCCACCACCCTCTGCATAAAGAACTTTCCACGCATACCTCCCATAAGCGTTCCTCCTCTCACTTTGAACTCATGACCCCTAGTAATTGAGCCCCCTACTCTGGGAAAAAAGCTTCTTGCTATCCACCTTGTCTATACCCCTCATGATTTTGTAGACCTCAATCAGATCCCCCCTCAATCTCTATCTTTCTAATGAAAACAATTCTAATTTACTCAACCTTTCTTCACAGTTAGCACCGTCCATACCAGGCAACATCTGGTGAACCTCCTCTGCACCCTCTCCAAAGCATCCACATCCTTTTGGTAATGTGGTGACCAAAACAGTACGCAGTACTCTAAATGTGGCCGAACCAAAGTGTTGTACAACTGTAACATGACCTGCCAACTCTTGTACTCAATATCCTGTCCGATGAAGGAAAGCATGTCATATGCCTTCTTGACCACTCTATTGACCTGTGTTGCCACCTTCAGGGAGCAATGGACCTGAATACCCAGATCTCTCTGTACATCAATTTTCCCCAGGACTTTTCCATTTACTGTGTAGTTTGCTCGTGAATTAGATCTTCCAAAATGCATCACCTCACATTTGCCCGGATTGAACTCCATCTGCCATTTATCTGCCCAACTTTCCAATCTATCTATATTCTGCTGTAATCTCTGACAGTCCCCTTCACTTCCAGCTACTCCACCAATCTTCATGTCATCTGCAAATTTGCTAGTAAGACCACCCATAACTTCCTCCAAATCATTTACGTATATCACAAACAACAGTGGTCACAGCACAGATCCCTGTGGAACACCACTGGCCACAGTTCTCCAATTTGAGAAACCCCCTTCCACTACTACGCTCTGTCTCCTGTTGCCTAGCCAATTTTTTAAAAATCCATCTAGCTTGCACACCCTGGACCACATGCAACTTCACTTTCTCCATTAGCCTGCCGTGGGGAATCTTATTAAACGCCTTACTGAAGTCCATGTGTATGACATCTACAGCCTTTCCCTCATCAATCAGCTTTGTCACGCCCTCAAAGAGTTCTATTAAGTTGGTAAGGCATGACCTTCCCTGCACAAAACCATGTTTTCAGAGAGCTATGGACTTGAACCCCAAGATCTTCCTGTACATCAGTGCTTTTCAGATTCCTGCCATTAACTGTATACTTTTCCATAACATTTGATCTCCCAAAGTGCACCATCTCACACTTACTCAGATCAGACTCCATCTGCCATTCCTTTGTCCATATCTGCAACTGATCTATATCCTGCTGTATCCTTTTGATTACCTTATACACTATCCACAACTCCGTTGATCTTTGTATAGTCTGCAAACTTATTAAACCACCAATCTATGTTTTCATCTGAGTAATTTATATATAATCACAAACAGCAGTGGACCCAGTACAGATCCCTATAAAACTCCAATAGCCACAGACCTCCAGCCTAAAAAATACCCTTCCATTTATACCCTCTGTCTCATACAGGCAAGCCAATTCTGAATCCACGCAGCCAAGTCACTGTGGATCCTACGCATCTTAATCTTCTAATAGGCCTATCGAAAGCCTTACTAAAATCCATTATGTCCACTGTTCTGCCCTCATCGATCACCTTTGTCACTTCCTCAAAAAATTCAGTCAAGTTAGTAAGATATGTCCTGTCCTGCACAAAGCCAAACTGACTGTCCCTCATTAGGCCATGCTTTTCCAAATGTCATAAATACCACCCGTAAGAATTCTCTCCAGTAGCTTCCCAACTACTGATATGAGAGTCACTGGTCCGTAGTTTCCTAGATATCCCTATTTCCCTTCATGAACAGAGGAGCAACATTAGCAACTCACCAGTTCTCCAGGACCTTGCCAGCGGCCAGTGAGAAGACAAAAGATTTAGGTCAAGGCTTCAGCAATTTCCTCTCTTGCCTCTCTCAACAACCTGAAGTAGATACCATCAGGTCCTGGGGACTTTATTTAGCTAAGTCCAGAATGCATAAAGTTTTACAGAGGATTTATAGCCATGAGATCTAATTGGTTTTTGTTCTTTCTTACCAGACACACCTTATTAACTAAATACTCCACAGCTACAGGTCCTTCTCATCTAGTTCTAGCCCCATATTACCTTGTTCTGTTCCTGGAATAATTCATCACTGCTGGGATATCACAGAATTTCCTGGCATCTTTGGTGCCAGAGCCATCTTTTAAAAGCTGTTGTGCACCCAGACAAGCACTGTCAGCATGGAGTTGCCTTATAAGGTTCCTAAGGTTTGACTAGATATGGTAGACATGAGGAAATTGGCATCTTCAACACAGTGTGGAGCTGGAGGAGCACAGCAGGTCAGGCAATATTGGAGCAGTCGGAAAGTCAATGTTTCCGGTTGGGACCCTTCTTCAGAACTGTGGAGCGGGAAGAGAGTTGGGAAATAAATAGAGGGAGGGATGGGGCTGAGGGAAAGTAGGCGGTATAGTGATAGGTGAATGCAGATGGGGGTGGTGAGGATTGGTCAGTAGGAAGGGTGGGGTGGATAGGTGGGAGAGAAGATTGGCAGGTTGTGTCAGGTCAAGGAGGTGGGAGGAAGGATGGGTGGGGCTGGGTAAAAGGTAGATGGGGTGATGATGGGTGGATACAGGTAGGGGGTAGTGGGTATTAGTAAGTGGGAAGGGCGATACGGACAGGTGGGAGAGAAGAACAACTGCACCTCCCAGTCGCAAACCATTTCCACTCCCCCTCCCATTCTCTTGATGACATGTCCATCATGGGCCTCCTGCACTGCCACAATGATGCCACCCGAAGGTTGCAGGAACAGCAACTCATATTCCGCCTGGGAACCCTGCAGCCATATGGTATCAATGTGGACTTCACCAGCTTCAAAATCTCCCCTTCCCTGACTGCATCCCTCAACCAGCCCAGTTCGTCCCCTCCCCCCACTGCACCACACAACCAGCCCAGCTCTTCCCCCCCACCCATTGCATCCCAAAACCAGTCCAACCTGTCTCTGCCTCCCTAACCTGTTCTTCCTCTCACCCATCCCTTCCTCCCACCCCAAGCCGCACCCCCAGCTACCTACTAACCTCATCCCACCTCCTTGACCTGTCCGTCTTCCCTGGACTGACCTATCCCCTCCCTACCTCCCCACCTACACTCTCTCCACCTATCTTCTTTACTCTCCATCTTCGGTCCGCCTCCCCCTCTCTCCCTATTTATTCCAGTTCCCTCCCCCCACCCCCCTCTCTGATGAAGGGTCTAGGCCCGAAAGGTCAGCTTTTGTGCTCCTGAGATGCTGCTTGGCCTGCTGTGTTCATCCAGCCTCACATTTTATTATCTTGGAATCTCCAGCATCTGCAGTTCCCATCATCTCTGGGAGAGAAGATGGACAGGTTGTCTCAGGTCAAGAAGGCAGGGATGAGAGGGAGGTTTGGACATGGAATGAAGCCGGGGATGGGGAGGTTTTAAAACTGGCAAATTGTATGTTCAGGCCATTGGGCTGTAGGCTCCTGAGGCAGAATATGAGGTGTTGCTCCTCCAGTTTGTGTTTGGCGTCATTCTGGTACTGGAGGAGCGCCCAGGACAGACTTGTCATCAAGGGAGTGGGAGGGGAAGTTGAAATGGTTAGCGATCAGAAGGTGTTGCTAATTATTGCAAATGAAACGGTCCCCAAGTCTGCGCTTGGTCTCAGTGATATAGAGGGAGCAACAGATACTGTAGACCAGGTTGGAGAATGTACAGGTGAACCCTTGTCAAATACGGAAAGTTTGCTTTGGGCCTTGGATGGAGGTGAGGGGGGAGATGTAGGGTCATGTGTAGCAGTTCCTGCAGTTGCAGGAAAAGATGCCAGGGGTGATGGGGTTGGTGGGGAGTGTGGAGCGTTTGAGGGAGTCATGGAGTGAGCGGCCCCTAAGAACAGCAGATAGGGGCGAAGGGGGATATATCCCTTTGGTGGAGGGTTGGATTGTAGGTGTCACATTGCCTCCATACCCCTTGATGCCTTTAAAACTCAAAAACTTATAAATCTCTTTCTTGACTATACTCAGTGATCCAGTTTTGACACCCTTCTATGGTAGTGAATTCCACAGTTTGACCACTTTCTCCTTGTCTCAGTCTTTAATGCCTACCCCCCATCCGTAGCCTATGACCCCTGGTTCTACACTTCCAAACAGGAGAAATATCCTCCCTACATCTAATCTGTCCAAACCTTTTAGAATTTTATACATTCTACACTAGTTCACTTTCTAGCACTAGTCCCAATTGCCTTGAATGTTACAACATTTCCAGTGTTCATCAAAGTACTTTTTAAAGATTGTGAGGTTTCCTGTCTCAACTACTCTCCCAGGCAGTGTGTTCCAAATTCCACCCTCTGGGTGTAAATGCTTTTCCTAAAATTCCCTTAAATTCTCCTGTCATTCACCTTAAAATTATGCCCCCTTGTTATTGACTCTTCAATTAAGGGAAACAGCTGCTGTCTATCCACCCTGTCCATGCTCCTCTTATACACCTCAGTCAGATACCCCTCAATCTTCTTTGCTGTAAAGAAAACAACCTAAGCTTATCCACCCTTTATAACTGCACCATCCCAGGGAATATCCTGATGAATCTCCCCTGCATCCCTTCCAGTACAATCAAATCTTTCCTATAGCACATCACCTAGAATTGCATATAGTACTCTAGCTGTGGCCTAACCAAAATTCTGTACAGCTCCAACATTACCTCCAGATTCTTGTAATCTATGCCTTCAATGATGAAGGCAAGTGCAATGTGCTTTCTTACTACCTTATTGACCAGTCCTGCCACCTGTGACAAGCAATCTAAGTTTGCTCTGTTCTTCTGAGCTTCCTAGTATCCTGCCATTTAGCGAGTACTCCTTTGTCTTGTTACTTCTCAAATGCATCGCCTCACATTTATCAGGGCTAAATTCCATCTGCCAATGATCTTCCAATCTGACCAATCTGTCTATATTCTCCTGTAATCTAATATTTTCAGTTAAGTCTATGCAGGCATCCATCAATCCCTGGGGTGGGCGTCCGCGAACCATAGAATCCCTACAGTGTGGAAACAGGCCTTTCAGCCCAACAAGTCTACACTGACCCTGCAAAGAGCATCCCACCTAGACTCATCCCATCCTCCTGCCTTTTCCCTGTAACCCTGCATTTCCCATGGCTAACACACATAATCTACACATCCCTGAGCACTATGGATAACTTAGCATGGACAACCCAATAAGCCTGCACATCATTGGACTGTGCGAGGAAAGCAGAGCACCCAGCAGAATCCACAGACACAGGGAGAACATGCAGACTCCAAACAGACAGTCGCCCAAAGGTGGAATCAAACCCAGTTCCCTGGCATTGTGAGGCAGCAGCGCTAACCACTGAGATAGAAGTTGCCATTACATCATAGCCTACCATAAACTGCAATTATTGAAATAACTGGCCCTTCCAAAAAAAAGAAATGCATTTTACACAAATTTTTCAAGTATTGTATCAAACCAGACTAATTACCGTGATGATTGAACAGGACATACTCAGGCTCAGCAATGATGGGAATAGTTTGGAGTATGGAAAGTTCATAGGTCTACATAATTCTGGAAGTTGACACCACTCAGAACAAAGTGTATTGCTTTATTACTACTCCAACCCCAACTTAAATACTCTCCCCCTCTACTATCAATGCACACTGATAGTGTGCAACAACTGCAACATGTGTTGTAGGAACTTCCCAAGTCTTACTTTGATAGCATTCACCAAATCTCAACTCGTACAAGCTTGAAGGCCAAACACAACATATGTATGGGAACCCCACCACCTTCAAAGGCCCCTCAGAATCACACAGGAAACATGTTTTCACTTCACTTCTGCTGGGAAAAAAGCTTCAACTGGAACTCCCTTCTCAATAACATTAGTCCTGGCACAGTGAATCAAAGACGGCCTCTGATATCGGTCCAGCAGTTAAGCATCCACTTGGGAAGATGTTGGCCAGATGGTCTGTCATGGAAGTGCATTATAGTCAGTCCCGTGGTTTCATAGTGTAAAATACACGGGTGTAGGGCTATATGGTTGAGGAAATGTATAGCCACCAGTCAAGTGTCTGGCACTTCTTTTCCAGGACTATTAAGTTATGTCAATAGATTAGACCGCAGTCAGTCCACTAGATCCAACCACAGAAACTAAGGGAAAAGAAGTTTTGTGGGAAGGAACGGCAGGGGCTACAGGTGGCCACTGCTGTGGGAATTAGTCTTCAAAGTGGCGGGTTGGGAATGGATGACAGTTGTGAAGGGGATGCAACAGTATCTGAAAGGTGGGGAAATACAATAGACCATGGCTTGGAAGAGTGTCATGCAGAAGGGGGATTTGTCCACGGTCAGGAGGACTCTAGGTTCAAATGAGAGTGCAGTGAATGACCACACCTTGCATAGTCACCTCACATTTCAGAGGCTGGGAAGGAAAGGTAGGCAGATGCATGTGCATGTAAATGGCTTATGTGTCTACCTGGAGGCATGTGAGGTCTAAGGGATTTACAGGGAGCACTACAGGAAAGGAATTTGGATGTTAAGGACCTCATCAGCATTTTGAGGGGTTGATTGGAAGCCACTTGCCAAAGGAAGCTCACTGTTGCCTTCCACTGTGCTGGAAACCAAAAGTGCAAAACGGTGAAGAAAATAGCTACACATACATTCAGAGTTGGCCGGAAGAGTGACACAACTTGAGAGGGAAGGAACTGCAGGACTCACCAGTAAAAGGGCTTTTAAAGGGAAAGAACCTTGCACACACACCTGTATACTGTACAAGACACAGACCTGCATGGCCTCTATTCCCTGGGTACCCCAATATATTATCCACTGTTGTGTGTGGTATCTTGCTGCTACCAATGCTGCTCAACATGACAGTTAGAGTCTTGGACACAAGGACCACAAAAGAATAGTGATGTTGTACAAGGAAGGCCAAAGGTGTCAGCATGACCCAATGCCATATATGGACATTGTTCCTTTATCTTCCAGGTAATGCAGCAGGCTCTCAAACAGACCTCTATCCTTGGAACTTCATTCATAGCCATGAAGTGATGCTTGTTGATATCACCAAGTCACTTTGGACTGAATAGAGACACTAACAATCATATATGTAAGGTCAAAGCCGTGAAATTTATTCAAAGTGCAAAATGAATTACAACCCAGTATCATCCATGACATAAAAGAGCCCTCAGAAAGAGTCCTTCTCTTCCTCCACCACATCTTAATGTAATCCCCAGTTCCTCAGCTGAGCCCAACATATCAAAAGTCTTCTTGCCAGAAGCAAGTTGACCCTCCTTGGCATGAACTTGCAAGGGTCAAAGTAGGACAGACAAGGGGATGGAGACTCCTGCCACCTGTGTGGTGTACTGAGAGGAGAGTTCTCAGGAAGCTTTGTGTGGTTTTCCTCCAGCTGAATGCCTCCTGGCACTGCCTTGTCTTCTTGTGATGAAGGGTTGCATTCAGTACACTCCAGGTTCCCTCTCCACCTGTTGCCATTCCTTCAGTCCAGAGGAAGGAGTATAGGAGTATATTTTTCTCCAGCAGACCCAGTAGGACACAAATCTGTATGTTGCTGCTGTTCTTCCCTGTCCATGTGGCTGAAGTTCCTCAGAGCTGACAGTGCTGGGTCCTCTCAGCCTGGGGCTAAGCAGTGTTGGTCACCAGCAGTTCTCCAAGTTGCAACAGCTTAGAGTGTTTCTTCCTCAGCCAGCAGTGCAGCTTTCACAATGTGGTGCTCACCAGATATTGGTCCCACACATTCTAGCCTAACACTTTCACCAATGTGTCAGTACCTGGACCAGTGAAAAGTGCAAGGGACAGCCTGGCTGATGTTTCCTCTGAAGCCTTGGCCCACTTGTATATGGAAGTACCAGCGTGTAGCTTTTGGTGAGCTAGGCGTTTATACATGGAAATGGTGAAGATGCAAAACAAAGAATTGCATTGCAGTCAGTGGTTAGAATAAGTGTGCAATGCATACAACTGACATTGGGGTTAATGTGAGGGGTGTATGAAATGAATAGGTACGCATGCAGATGGTGCGATGTGGAAGAATCTGCACCCCATTGGAGCAGTTGGTATTTTCATGCTCGGGCCAAGATTCTGTCCTCATAGGGGCTGAGAAGCCAAATGTAGGGCATCTCTCCAACCATGCAAACTTATTCTGCCCTCTTTTGAGCAAGAGAGAGAAAGGGAGAAATTACATGAGGTAAAAGTGGATGACATAGCTGTTAATGCTGGAGAAGTTTGTTGAAAGGTGGTGAGGTATTCTGAGGGAGTGTGGAGGCAACTCAGAGGCCATGCAGGGTCAGTGATGTAGGGGAGTTGTCAGGGATAGAAAGTTGGTGAGGGAAGTTGTTGCAGGCTATAGTAAGAGTGGCAGACTGTATGCCTTTGTGGGAGGCACATGTATATTAGCAGAGATGGCGTGAAAGACAGAAGAGTGTGGCAATGACCCCAGTGCAGTGGATAAAGTCACAGGCCTTCTTCTGGCACTGCTGGCCAGTTCTCCATACCATAGTACAGCACTGACCTCAGATCAGGCTGCCAGGATCTAGTGGTGTGGCGTCCTTGGCTTGTACTTTGTAGTACCCCTTTGACAAGGGTCTCCAAAGCTTTGATGGAGAATTGCAGTGCCATCTTCCCCTTTTCAGATATAGAATCCCTACAGTGTGAGGACAGGCCATTGGCCCAACGAGTGCACACCAACCCTCTGAAGAGCATCCTACCCTGCTACCCTGTCTCTATAACCCTGCATTCCCCATGGATTTTCTCACCTAGCCTACACATACTTGGACACGAGGGGCAATTTAGCATGGCCAAGCCACCTAACCTGCACATCTTTGGATTGTGGGAGATAACCGGAACACCCAGAGGACACAGGAGAAGACACAGGGAGAATGTGCAAACTCCACACAGACAGTTGCCCAAGGCTGGGATCGAACCCAAGTCCCTGGTGCTGTGAGGCAGCAGTGCTAACCACTGAGCCACTGTGCTTCCAGAAATGTGCAGAAATGGCAGTTTTAGATGACCAGTTCTCATTCAGGTGCACAGTGATCTTTTAAAAACAGCCTGGGTTGCAAGGGCTGCTGGCCTTTTGGTGGATATCCACTAAGTGGTGAGTTGTTCTCGGAATAGTGCATGACAGATGGTTCTGGTGAATACCATAATGGTGGAGTAGGTGTTTGGACAGCGAGCTTGGTAAAATACAGCTTGAGAACTCACTAGGCTTCACAATGAGAAACCCTCTAAAAGACTCAACGCAATTCAAACTTAGTTAAAAATTTTAAGATACAACGATGTTTTCTGTTCTCAAGCTCTGGATTACTCTGATTGCTCTTAACATTCATGTTTGTAACAACTGCAGCTGGACTAATCTGCTGATATCAGAAACTCTTAACTGCCTTAACTCAAAACTCCTCATGCTACTCTGACTCAATGATCTCTTGATTTCAACATTGTCAAGCACAACTAAATAATGTGCACCATTGGATCCACACTGTAGGGAATCTAAACTAATCTAATCTAATTTGATTATTCTTTATTGCAAAAGTCACCTGATATTTTGACTATATAGCAGTGTCCAACTTCCAGCCCAGTTTGTGATCCAGAAAGGAAAACTATGTGGTCCCTTACATTTAATATAATTGTTGGGAAAGGTAAAATGCAGGTTGACGTCTGAAATATTCAAAATGCAGGACTTGATCAACACAAGCAGAATACTTCTGTGAAGAGTACTTGAATCATTTAAGAGACAGTGAAGTGCTGTGATAGAGGGATTATAGGGCTTTATGTATAAAGTAAGATGTGCCAAAACACCTCTCTAATCCAGAGAGAGCAAGAACTGCAGACGCTGGATCCAGAGACAACACAGTATGGAGCTGAAGGAACATGGCAGACCAGGCACATCAGAGGAGCAGGGGAGTTGACGTTTCAGGTTGGGACCCTTCTTCAGAAATCAGGAGGGGGACGAGAGCTGGGTAATGAATAGAGAGAGGAGGGGTAGGGCTGGGGAAGGTCGGTGGGATTGTGATAGGTGAGTGCAGTTAGGAAGTGGGGCGATTGGTCAGTGGGATGGGTGGGGTGGATGGATGGGAGGGGAGATGGACAGATTGTGTCGGGTTAAGTAGGCGGGGATAAGATGAAGGGTTGGACATGGGGTTAGACTGGGGGTGGGGAGGTTTTAAAACTGGCGAATTCCAAGTTTAGGCCATCAGGATGCAGGCTCCTGAAGCAGAATATGAGGTGCTGCTCCTCCATTTTGCGGGTTGTTGTCATTGTCATCTACAGCCCTATGTTGTCGCCTCCTTCCTAATCCAATTTTATTTAAAGATATATGTAGTCATAGTAGAAATATGCTTCTACCAGTTCTCAGATCTATGCAGTTGTTACCAAGAAACAGTTTTATTAAACAAAGTTCACACTTAAGACATTTTATTTTCCTTGATCTATCGTATAAGGGATGCAGAGTTTCGAATCCCAATTTGTACATGGCTTGAATCATTTTCTCTTGAGGATTGTGCTGAGCTCCCTAGCTAACAGCGCTTAACTGAATGGGTTGTTTATTAGGTAGTAGACTGCAAGCACGGTCTGCCAGACATGTCTGAGGTCCAACAATTTCCATTCTATAATGATGATCACAGCTGAAGGAAGGCGTTCAAAGCATTGCACATATGGGTGTGCCTTCAAAAATTTCAATGTCAGCATGTCAGAAGAATGCTTCAGCCAAGATTTAATTCTAAAGGGACATTTTATGGAAATGTGTTTGCTCTTTTATTTATTCATGAGATATTTGTGTAATTGGAAATACTGCCCATCCCTTTTTGAGTTCAAGTCACTGTTCTGAACTGCAATTGCTTGTGTGGTGATAGTACTATTGGATAGGGAGTTGCAGCAGCAATGAAGAAGCAACATCATATTTTCAAGGGATGACCTGGTGAGGAAAATTGAAGGTATGGTGTCTTCATGTGCAAACAGCCTTTTGATAATTCAGGGCACAAGTTTGGGAGGCATTGCCAAGAATGGCTTGGCTATGTACTGAAACACTCTGTTCTGACAGAGGGGTAAAGTGCACAGAGTGAGCTTTAAAAATGTCAGGCAAGGCCCTGAACTATCATATTACCAGAGTCAGAAATTTTCATTAGCACAAGAAAATAGACAGTCACAAGCCCATAGGTTGCTGTCTCAACATTGCTGGCACTAGTAGAAGTGAATAATATTAATTCTGTGATTTGAAAAGCTAAGTGAACAATGGAAGACCATTAGGCACAAAAGCAGATGAACACCATTTAGTTCATTGTGTCTGCTCTTTCAATCAAAGCAATCATAGCTGTCATACCTGATCTGATAATCCTCAACTCCAGTTTCCTGACATTTCTCCCTCACAGTTGATTCCTTTATTGATTAAAAATCTATATATTTCAGTCTTGAATATTCTTAATGACCCAGTTTCAACAGCTCTCTATGTTAAAGAATTTCACAAATTTACAACCCTCTAAGAGAAGAAAATCCACTACAAATCTATTTTATAAATGCAACCTCTTATTCTGAGATTATATTCCCTGGTCCTCGACTCGTCCACAATGGGAAACAATCTTTCAGCTCCTTTCAGTTCAATCTTTCAGTCCCCTAAGAATCTTGTAAATTTCAATAAGGTCACCTCTCATTCTTCTATATTCCAATGAGGACAGGTTCAAACTGCTCAACCCCTCCTCATAAAGCAGTCCCTCTATGCCAGCTTCTTTGGACTGCCTTCAATGCCGGCATATCCTTCCTTAGATAAGGGGACCAAAACTGTTCACACTATTCCAGCTATAGTCTAACTTGTGCCTTATACAGTTATGGCAAAATCTCCCTACTTTTGTACTCCATTCACTTTGAAATAAAGACAAAATTTCCATTTATGATTCCAATACCCGTTTTATTTATATTTTTACACATTTAAAGATGATCTTGCTGTCCATCTTGATATTACTTGCTAGTTTGACTCAAAGTTTATTTTCTACCTCTTTGCTGATTTTTGATAATATTTTGTTGGTTTTTAAAACTTTCCCAATCCTCTGGCTTATCACTAATCTTTGCCTCATTATGTTTTAGAACATAGAACATAGAACATAGAACAGTACAGCACAGAACAGGCCCTTCAGCCCACAATGTTGTGCCGACCATTGATCCTCATGTATGCACCCTCAAATTTCTGTGACCATATACATGTCCAGCAGTCTCAAATGACCCCAATGACCTTGCTTCCACAACTGCTGCTGGCAACGCATTCCATGCTCTCACAACTCTCTGCGTAAAGAACCTGCCTCTGACATCCCCTCTATACTTTCCACCAACCAGCTTAAAACTATGACCCCTCGTGCTAGCCATTTCTGCCATTTCATAGTCTCTGGCTATCAACTCTATCTATGCCTCTCATTATCTTGTATACCTCAATTAGGTCCCCTATCTTCCCTGTTTAACCATGGTTAGCTTATCCCATTTCTAGAATACTACTTCCTCACTAGAATATGCTGTAAGCATGAACTATTTTTTAAATTGAAAACAGAAATTGGTAGAAAATCTCAGCAAGTCTGGCAGCATCAGTGGAGGGAAATCAGAGTTAACATTTCAGGTCTGGTGACCTTTCTTCAGAACTGATGGTAGCTAGGAAAAGGATGGTTTGTACGCAGAAGATGAGGTTAGGAGAGGGGGGAGAGAGTAAACAATAGATTACAACCCTAAAATTGTTGAACTCAATATTAATTCCAGAAGGCTGCAGAGTTCCCAAGCAGAAAATGAGTTTCTGTCTCTCTAGCTTGCACTGAGCTCTGCTGAAGCATTGTAGCAAGCTGGAGATAGAGAAGTTGGCCAGAGAACATGGTGGTGTGTGCAAGTAGCAAGCAACAGAAGCTTGGAGCCTTTTTTGTGCTTTGTTTCCCTGATGTAGAGGAGACCACATTGTGTACAGCAAATACAGTAGACAAGACTTGGCCAGGCAAGTTGAAACAGTTGTTAAGAAGGATCCTTGCATTTATAAATAGAGGCATAGTGTACAAAAATAAGGAAGTGTTCTCACACTTCTACAAATCATTGGTCAGATCATATCTGGAGTATTGTGTTCAATTCTGGGTACTTTATTTAAGGAAGGATGTTAAAGCCTCGGAGATGGTTCAATGCAGATTTACTAGAATGATTTTAGATACAAAGAAAGATGAGAGAGATTGTGCTTATTCTCCTTGAAGCAGAGAAATCTGAGAAGTGACCTTTTAGAGGTATTCAAAATTATGAACAATTTTGACAGGGTAAAAAAGGATATTCTGTTTTCACTGTTTGGAACATTAGTAACTAGGTATCACAATTTCAAGATTGTCAGCAAGAGAGCTAGAAGTGAGATGAGGAAAAACCTCTTTACTCACAGAGTTGTTAGGATTTAGAATGCACATTTTGGGAGAGTGGTGGAAGTGGATTCCATAGGAGGTTTCAAAAGAGAGCAGGATATATATTTGAAAGTGATAAAATTAGAGGGTTATGGAGATAGGGCAGGAGAGTAGGAGTAGCTGCGTAGCCCTTTTGGAAGCTGGTACAGACACGGTGGGGCAAATGGCCCTCTTCTGCACCGTAAAATTCTGTAATTTAATGATTCTATTTCAGCTTACCACAGTTGTTCTGAACCTAAGTTCCTTCCTCTCAAATTGAATGCCAAATTCAAGTGTGCTATTGTTCACTGTTTCAGAGAGTATCTTTCACACTGAAATCATTGATTAAGGCTGCCTCATTACATATCACCAGATCCAGAAGAGTTTGATCCCTGGTTGGACATGTTTGCCAGGTCACTGGTTCTAACAATGGGCAGCTGTTAAGAGAAAGCACAGCATTGTAAATGTAGAAAGGTGTTCAGATATGTTAGAGAAGATTATTGACTCAATTAAGTTGCTTTTCTGCATAGCACAATATTTTATACTGCTTAAAATCCAGAGGTAACATGTGAAATGTCCGCTTTGCTTTCATTTTTTCCTTGAAGGTCATTTTGGCTGCATTATAGATGTTGCTGATATCCGAGGTTTTTGAATGTCCCAGAATGTTTTCCATTCAGTGATATCTTGTTTATTCAGTTGTTTACAGGAAAACTAGTTTGATGATTTCACTGTATCTTGCAATCACTAAACCATTCTGCTCAGCAGGGTTTGTTGATACAGTCATCCAAGAAACTATGAGCTTATTTATTTTCCGACAGATTAGTGCATTTTTAAAGATAATAAATAATTTCTACACAACTATTCAAATTGCATTTTTTAAATTTAATAGAGATATGATCTTTACAAAGGAATTTCAAATGTTATTGTAGGACGGTGAGGCCTGTTTATTGAAAATTTTTTTATTCGCTGTAACACATGAGCATTGCTAGCTGGGCCAGGATTTATTGTTCATCCCTAATTGCCCTAGAGAAGGTTGTGATGAGCTGTCTTCTTGAATCGCTGCAGTCCATATGCTGAACGTAGACTCGCAATGCCGTTTGGGCAGAAATTCCAGAGTTTTGTTCCGACTACATTGAAGGAATGGTGATGTATTTCTCATCCATGCTAACCAAGCTTCCTACACTGAAGTAGTTCCATTTTCCTGCATTTGGCCCATATCCCTCTGAGTCTTTCCTGTCCAGGTACCTGTCCAAATATTTTTAAATGTTTTAACTGTGCTTGCCTCTACCACTTCCTCTGGCAGCCTGATTCATATACAGACCACCTTCTATGTGAAGAAGTTGTCCTCCAGATCTCTTTTAAATCTTTCTCTTCTCACCTTAACCTAAGCTGTCTAGATTTGGACTCCACTATCTTCAGGAAAAGACTGTGGCTATTCACGTTATCTATGCCCCTCATAATTTTATAAAACACTCTAAAGTCACCCCTCAGCCTCCCGTGGTCCAGGGAATAAAGTCCCAAGCTTTCAAGAAACACAAACAGAGTTGCTGGAAAAGCTCAGCAGGTCTGGCAGCATCTGTGAAGAGAAATCAGAGTTACCATTTTGGGTCCAACAACCCTTCCTCAGAACTGACCTGCCAGACCTGCTGAACTTTTCCAGCAACTTCTGTTTTAGTTTCTGATTTACAGCATCTATGGTTCTTTCAGTTTCTACCCAGTCTATTCAGCCTCTCCTTACAACTCAAACCCTCCGGTTTCAGATACATCCTTGTAAATCTTTTTTGCATCATTTCCATTTAAATAACATCCTTCCATTAGCAGGGTGACAACAATGCAATACTCCAAATATGCCCTTGGCATTGCCTTGTACAGCTGTAACATGACATCCCAACTCCTGTATTCAATGCTCTGATCAATGAAGGCAACCATGCAAAACATCTTGTTCACCAACCTGTCCACCTGTGACGCCACTTTCAAGAAACTGTGCACCTGCACCCCTCTGTCTATTTGTTCAATAATACTTCCTAGAGACCATAAGACCATAAGACATAGGAGTGGAACTCTACCATTAACTGTGTAAGTCCTTCCCTTGTATGTCTTACCAAAATGGAACACCTCACATTTATCTACATTAAACTCCATCCACTATTCCTCAGGCCATTGGCCCAGTTAATCAAGATCCCATTGTACTCCCAGATAACGTTCTTCACTGTCCATTACACCACCAAATTTGGCGTCATTCACAAACTTACTAACCATGCCTCCTATATTCTCATCCAAATTGTTTATATGGTACTGCATTTTGGAAAGGCAAATAAGGGCAGGACTATTACACTTAATGGTAAGGTCCTGGAGTGTTACTGGACAAATTGACCTTGGAGTACAGGTTTATAGTTCCTTGAAAGGAATAGGATAGTGAAGAAGGCATTTAGTTTATTGGTCAGTGTATTGAGTATAGGAGTTGGGAGGCCTGATTGGACATTAATTAGGCCACTTTTGGAATACTGTGTACAATTCTGGTCTCCCTGCTATAAGGAGGATATTGTGAAACTTGAAAGAATTCAGGAAAGATTTACGAGGATTTTGCCAAGGTAGGAGGGTGTGAGCTATATGGAGAGGCTGAACAGACTGGAGCTATTTTCCCTGGAGCGTCGGAGGCTGTGGGGCGACCTTACAGAGATTTATAAAATTGTGAGGGAGCATGGATAGGGTAAATAGACAAGGTCCCTTTCCCTGGGTGAGGGAGTTCAAAACTAGAGGGCATAGGTTTGCGGTGAGACAGGAAAGATTTAAAAGGGACCTAAGGGGCAACTTTTTCGAACAGAGGATTGTTGCATGTATGGAATGAGTGGCCAGAGGAAGTGGCTGGTGCAATTATAACATTTAAAAGGCATCTGGATAAGTATATGAATAGGAAGGGTTTAGAGGGCTATGGGCCAAATGCTGGCAAATGGGACTAGATTTATTTAGAATATCTATTTGGCACGGGCGAGTTGGACCAAAGGTTCTGTTTCTGTGCTGTATATCTCTATGATTCTATGTCTCTATAAATAACAAACAACAGTGGACCCAACACCGATCCTTGCAGGTCACAGGACTCCAGTCTGAACAATACCCCTCTACCACCACTCTCTGTCTCCTATCATCAAGCCAATTTTGTATCCAATTGGCTATCCCTCCATGGATCCCATGTGATATAACCGTATTAACCTTATAATCAGAGGATTAGATAGGGTGGACAGTGAGAGTCTTTTTCGGAGCATGATGACATCAGCTTGTACGAGGGGGCATAGCTACAAATTGAGGGATGATAGATTTAAGACAGATGTCAGAGGCAGGTTCTTTACTCAGAGAGTGGTAAGGGTGTGGAACGCCCTGCCTGCCCATGTAGCTAACTCATCCATATTAGGGGCATTTAAACAGCCCTTGGATAAGCATATGGATGATGATGGGATAGTGTAGGGGGATGGGCTTAGGTTAGTTCATAGGTCAGCGTGACATCGAGGGCCGAAGGGCCTGTTCTGCGCTATATTGTTCTATGTTCTATGTTCTATATTCTAACTGGTCTACCGTGCAGTACCTTGTTAAAGTCCATGTAGATGCTACCACTTTGCTTTCATCTATCATCTTTGTTACCTGTTCAAAACTCAGTCAAGTTTGTGAGACACAATTCCCCCCACACACAAATATGCTGACGATCCCTAATCAATCTTTGCCTTTCCAAATGCATGTCAATCCCATCCCTTTTAGAATCCCGTCCAACAACTTATCTATCACTGATGTCAGACTTATTGATCTATAATTTCCTGGCTCTTCCTCACAGCATTTCTTAAATAATTGCAAAACATTAGCCTCCCTCCAGTCTTCTGGCACCTCATCCATGTCTGTTGATGATACAAACATCTCTGATAGAGGCCTCACATACTTTCTTCCCTTGCTTCCCACAATGTCTTGGGATGCACTGGATCATATCCTGGGGATTTATCTACCTTTTGGTATTTTAAGACCTTCAGCACCTGCTCTTCTGTAATATGGACTCTTTTCAAGATGTCTCAATTTATTTGCCAAGTTCCCGAGCTTCAAGACTTTCTCCACAGTAAATACTGACATGAAATATTTTCAGATCTCATCCATCTCCCATGGTTCCACACATAAATGGTCTTGTTGATCTTTGAAGGGCCCTAGTCTCTCCCTAGTTATTCTTTTGCCCTTAATATACTTGTAGAATCTCTTTAATTTTAAATTCTACTTAACCTTATCTACAAAGCTATTTCATGTCTATTTTTTATCTTCCTGGATTCTCTTTTACGTTTTTTCCTACAACTACAGGAGGAAGTCAGAGACTATCAGCAAGTAACTCACCTTCTGCCTCCCAAAGCCTGCCCATTATCTACAAGGCACGAGTCAGCAGCACAGTGATTCAGTGGCAGTGACAGTCAGCAGTATAGTGATTCAGTGGCGCTACGAGGCAGCAGAGACTGCTGCCTCGTAGCGCCTGGAACCTGGGTTTGACTCCACCCTCGGGCGACTGTCTATGTGGAGTTTGCACATTCTCCCCATGTCTGCGTGAGTCTCCTCCGGCTACTCCAATTTCCTCCCAGAGTCCAAAGATATGCAGGATAGGTGGATTGGTCATGCTAAATTGCCCATAGTGTTCAGGGATGTGTAGCTTAGGTGGGTTGTAGGGAGATGGGTCTGAGTGGGATGCTCCAAGGGTTGGTGTGGACTTGTTGGGCTGAAGGGCCTGTTTCCACACTTTAGGGATTCTATGGTCTCTATGAACCACTATATTCCTCAGGAGATTCACTTGATCCCAGCTGTCTATACCTGACATAAGCCTCCTTTTTTGTTGACCAGTACCTCAATATCTCCAGTCATCCGACATTCGCTACTCCTGCCAGCCTTGTCCTTCACACTAATAGGAACATGCTGTCCCCTAGTATTAAGTATGGAAAAGTGTCGTATATCAAATAGTTGACAAGGTAAATGATAATTTTTAGATAAAGATGAAAATAATAAAATGGCCTTATATACACCTGAGAGAATGGCAGGAATAGGAATACTTCAACAATTAACGTTAGATGTTGCAAAGCAAATGAAATGATCATAGAATCCCAACAGTGCAGAAAGAGGCCATTTCGGCCCACTGAGTCTGCACTGATCCTCCAATCATCCCACCCAGATCCAGACGCTACCCTTAATCCCACATTTACCACGGCTAGCCCACCTTGCCTGCAGATTCCTGGACATTATGTGGGGCAATTTAGCATGGCCAATCCACCTAAAACCAAATACTTTTTATCTGAATATGCATAACATTCTTAATAAAGCAAACAAATTGATTTTGTATGTCAAAGTGGATAAATATGATCTGGTAGACATGACAGAGATTTGGCTGTAAGATGACAAGGATTATGTCATGAATAATGTAGGATATATGACAATCATGAGAAAGAGGTAGCTAGGTAAAGGTGAAGAAATGTGGAGCTTATTCAAGGAAAAGCTCCTGTGTGTCCTAGATACCTGAGATAATGGGAACTGCAGATGCTGGAGAATTCCAAGATAATAAAATGTGAGGCTGGATGAACACAGCAGGCCAAGCAGCATCTCAGGAGCACAAAAGCTGACGTTTCGGGCCTAGACCCTTCATCTGATGAAGGGTCTAGGCCCGAAACGTCAGCTTTTGTGCTCCTGAGATGCTGCTTGGCCTGCTGTGTTCATCCAGCCTCACATTTTATTGTCCTAGATACCTGTCAGGCAGGGAGGAAGCTGTAGAACGCGGGAGCCGTGGTTTACGAAGGAAGTGGAATCTCTGGCCAAGAGGAAGAAGAAGGCTTATGTTAGGATGAGATGTGAAGGCTCAGTTAGGGCGCTTGAGGGTTACAAGGTAGCCAGGAAAGACCTAAAGAGAGAGCTCAGAAGAGCCAGGAGAAGACATGAAAAGTTGCTGGCAGATAGGATCAGGGTAAACCCTAAGGCTTTCTATAGGCATTTAAGGAATAAAAGAATGACGAGAGTAAGATTAGGGCAAATCAAGGATAGTAGTGGGAAGTTGTGTGTGGAGTCAGAGGAGATAGGGGAAGCACTAAATGAATATTTTTCGACAGTATTCACTCTAGAAAACGACAATGTTGTCGAGGAGAATACTAAAATACAGGCTACTAAACTAGGTGGGATTGAGGTTCACAAGGAAGAGGTATTAGAAATCTTACAGTGCATGAAAATAGATAAGTCCCCTGGGCCGGATGGGATTTATCCTAGGATCCTCTGGGAAGCCAGGGAGGAGATTGCTGAGCCTTTGGCATTGATCTTTAACTCGTCATTGTCTACAGGACTAGTGCCAGAAGACTGGAGGATAGCAAATGTGGTTCCCCTGTTCAAGAAAGGGAGTAGAGACAACCCTGGTAATTATAGACCAGTGAGCCTTACTTCAGTTGTTGGCATAATGTTGGTAACGGTTATAAGAGATAGGATTTATAATCATCCAGAAAAGAATAATTTGATTAGGGATAGTCAGCACGGTTTTGTGAAGGGTAGGTCGTGCCTCACAAACCTTATTGAGTTCTTTGAGAAGGTGACCAAACAGGTAGATGAGAGTAAACCGGTTGATGTGGTGTATATGGATTTCAGCAAGGCATTCAACAAGGTTCCCCACAGTAGGCTATTGTACAAAATGCAGAGTAATAGGATTGTGTGAGATATAGCAGTTTGGATCAGAAATTGGCTTGCTGAAAGAAGACAGAGGGTGATGGTTGATGGGAAATGTTCATCCTGGAGACCAGTTACTAGTGGTGTAGCGCAAGGGTCGGTGTTGGGTCCACTGACGTTTGTCATTTTTATAAGTGACCTGGATGAGGGCGTAGAAGGATGGGTTAGTAAATTTGCAGACGACACTAATGTCGGTGGAGTTGTGAATAGTGAAGAAGGATGCTATAGGTTACAGAGAGACATAGATAAGCTGCAGAGCTGGGCTGAGAGGAGGCAAATGGAGTTTAATGAGGACAAGTGTGAGCGATGTACTTTGGTAGGAGTAACCGGAAGGCAAAGTACTGGGCTAATGGTAAGATTCTTGCAGTGTAGATGAGCTGAGAGATCTCGGTGTCCATGTACACAGATCCTTGAAAGTTGCCACCCAGGTTGACATGGTTGTAAAGAAGGCATACAGTGTTTTAGCTTTCATTAATAGATGGATTGAGTTCCGGAACCATGAGGTTATGCTGCAGCTGTACAAAACACTGGTGTGGCCGCACTTGGAGTATTGCGTACTGTTCTGGTCACCGCATTATAAGAAGTATGTGGAAGCTTTGGAACGGGTGCAGAGGAGATTTACTAGGATGTTGCCTGGTATGGAGGGAAGGTCTTACGAGGAAAGGCTGAGGGACTTGAGGCTGTTTTCATTAGAGAGAAGAAGGTTGAGAGGTGTCTTAATTGAAACATATAAAATAATCAGAGGGTTAGATAGGGTGGATAGGGAGAGCCTTTTTCCTAGGATGGTGACGGCGAGCACGAGGGGACATAGCTTTAAATTGAGGGGTGAAAGATATAGGACAGATGTCAGAGGTAGTTTATTTACTCAGAGAGTAGTAAGGGAATGGAACGCTTTGCCTACAATAGATTTGCCAACTTTAAGTACATTTTAGTCGTCATTGGACAAACATATGGACGTACATGGAATAGTGTAGGTTAGATGGGCTTGAGATCGGTATGACAGGTTGTTCAGGATGTCAGATTGTAGATTTAGTTTGATTGGAGATGAGTAATAATGGGAGAGGGAGTTCCCTAATTGAAATGGTCACTAGAGCCTTATTGGTAACCAAAATATGGAACGAAGTACACAAAAAGTATTATTGGGTATCTGTAATAAGAGGATGGCTAATGATCATAGGTAAATAGGCAGATCCTTGAAAGTTGCCACCCAGGTTGAAGATCCTTGAAAGTTGCTATCCAGGTTGAAGATCCTTGAAAGTTGCCACCCAGGTTGAAGATCCTTGAAAGTTGCCACCCAGGTTGACAGGGCTGTTAAGAAGGCATACAGTGTTTTAGCTTTTATTAATAGAGGGATCGAGTTCCAGAACCAAGAGGTTATGGTGAAGCTGTACAAAACTCTGGTGCGTTCGCACTTGGAGTATTGTGTACAGTTCTGGTCACCGCATTATAAGAAGGATGTGGAAGCTTTGGAAGGGTGCAGAGGAGATTTACTAGGATGTTGCCTGGTATGGAGGGAAGGTCTTACGAGGAAAGGCTGAGGGACTTGAGGCCGTTTTCATTAGAGAGAAGGTTGAGAGGTGACTTAATTGAAACATATAAAATAATTGGAGGGTTAGATAGGGTGGATAGGGAGAGCCTTTTTCCCAGGATGGTGACGGCGAGCACGAGGGGGCACAGCTTTAAATTGAGGGGTGAAAGATATAGGACAGATGTCAGAGGTAGTTTCTTTACTCAGAGAGTAGTAAGGGAATGGAACGCTTTGCCTGTAACGGTAGTAGATTCGCCAACTTTAGGTACATTTAAGTCATCATTGGACAAACATGTGGACGTACATGAAATAGTATAGGTTAGATGGGCTTGAGATCGGTATGACAGGTCGGCACAACATCGAGGGCCGAAGGGTCTGTACTGTGCTGTAATGCTCTATGCTCTATGTTTAATTCACACAGGAAGTACAGAAATTATTGGCAGTCATAACCTGGTTGAAGAGCTCATACAATGCTTTTCAGATCATTTTGTGGAGCAGCACATTCTGGAACTGACCAGAGAGCAGGTTATAAAACTACTAACATTGTGTAATATAACATGATTAATTAACAATCTCAGGGTTAAGGCACTTCTAGGTAGCACTGATAATATGATTGGATTTTACATTAGTTTGGAAGGGAGAAATTAGATCTTAGACTAGTTCTTAAACCTAAATAAGGCAACTGTGTGGGTGTAAATAAAACAAAGAACTGCAAATGCTGGAGATCTGAAACAAAATCTGAAATTGCTGGAGAAACTCAGTCTGGTGACTGTTCATGAGAACTGTTGATGACTAGGAAAAGCTGACTAATTATGATAGTCAAAGTAAGGGAGGGAGAGGGGAAGTGGAGAGGTGAGCAGATAGGGAAGATGGAATGGGTGAACGGAAGGATGGAATCATGGTTGTAAAGTTATTGAACTTGATGTTAAGTCCTGGAGGCTGCGGGGTTCCAAAGCAGAAAGTAAGATGTTGTTTGAGTTTGTGCTGAAGCTCACTGGAACACTACATCAGGTCTGTGACAAAAATGTTGTATGTGGGCCTGATATTGAGTTAGCTTAAATCAAAAGAACTAAGGCTAGGAGTTAGGTCAATAGAGATACAGTGGCAACCATTTAACAGGATATTTTGGAATATTCAGAATAATGTTGTGGTCACAGCTGATATTATTGTCAGACACGTCAGATCCCAAACTTAAATCTGGCTTGATGGATCACATTTTAATTATTTGGTCTTAAAGAGGCAATCTTTCACTGAAACACAAATATGTGATGGGGCAGCTTCCAGTTTAACAACAAAACAGATTTACTTTGAAAAATAAATGAAGATAGAATAAACCAACCTATTTGCGTACAACATACATAGAACATAGAACATAGAACAGTACAGCACAGAACAGGCCCTTCAGCCCACAATGTTGTGCACATGGTAGAACTATCATCTGATTAATCCCAATAATACTTGTAAAGTAAACTATGTAATTTATATATTGTGAGTGAATTTATTTTCTGTACATTTGGTGGGATGTGGGTGTCATTTCTTGCCGATCCCTGGTTGCCCTTGAGAAGGTGATAGTGAGCTGCCTTCTTGAATGGCTGCATTCCTCCTGCTGTGGGTTGACCCACAATGCCCTTCGGGAGGGAATTCCAGAATTTTGACCCAGCAACAGCGAAGGAACGACAATATATTTCCAAGTCAAGATCATGAGTGACTTGGGGGGGATCTTGGATGTGGTGGTATTCCCACATACCTGCTGTCCTTGTCCTTCTAGATGGAAGTGGCCATGGGTTTGGAAGGTGCTGTATGAGGATCTTTGGTGAATTTCTGCAGTGCATCTTGGAGATAGTACACACTGCTGCTACTGAGCGTCGGTGGTGGAGGGAGTGAATGCTTGTGGATGTAGTGCCAATCAAGCTGGTTGCTTTGTCCTGAATGGCCTCAAGCTTCATGAGTGTTGTTGGGCTGCACTGAAGTGGGGAGTATTCCATCACACTCCTGACTTGTGCCTTGTAGATGATGGACAGGCTTTGAGCAGTTAGGAATCAGTCTCTGAGTTAGTAACAAACTTTTTTTTGCATGTCTAAAGTTAGTAACTAACATGTAAGTATTTCTTTAACCATGATGATTACTTTTAAAGCAGCTTTTGAGGCTTAACTTTAGAATCAATGGGTTTTTATGCACTACTGATGGATATTTGATTACATCTGTTTCAGACCCAGCAAGATAAATAATGGTCCTTCAAGGTGTTTTAGAGACTTCTGGTATTTGTTTTTGTTTAAGCATAAGGAAAATGCCATTAGCCAAGAGCGAAATCATTTTTAGGTTTACTTTGAGTTTTGAGAACTGATGAATTCTTGGATGAAGGTAGTTGCACAGAGTAATGCTCATGAGGAAGGGAGAATATAGAGAACTAGTTTACCAAAGGGTGAAGAGTTAGGTTGTGATCAGAGATAATGGGAACTGCAGATGCTGGAGAATCTAAGATAACAAAGTGTGAAGCTGGATGAACACAGCAGGCCAAGCAGCACCTCAGGAGCACAAAAGCTTGTGCTCCTGAGATGCTGCTTGGCCTGCTGTGTTCATCCAGCTTCACACTTTGTTATCATGAAGAGTTAGGGATAAAACCAAGAAATTACTTAATATTGAATATATTTAACCTCAGGACCATATAATTCCGGGAAGAAGCTATCTGTATTTCCAGTTTATAAATTGATGTCACAAATGACTGAAATGTACCAAGGTGTTAGAGACAGGGACTTTATTGTGAGTATTGTATGAGTGGTGTTTTGTGTACAATAAAAAGTGTATTTTTGGGTAATGTACCAGAGATATATTTTGAGTGTTATACAAAATATGTTGCTTTTCTTTTCCATTTGTTTTCGGGTGTTTTCGGATTAATGGGATTCTAATTTGCTGTGCATTTAAAAATATTTGAATATGTGTTATAAGCAGATGGTTTGGTTTATTCTGTTTCATCTTAATTTCTTTCATTAATAAACTTTTGTTTTAATGGTAAGTACTCAATCCTGCAAATTTTGCTGTATGTTTCAATGAGACACTGCTTTCTCAAAACCAAAACTAATCAAAATGTGATTTATCAACCCAGATTTCGGTTCACCATCTGATGACAATAATGACATCAGCTGCGATTATAACAAGTGGTTTGACCAGGGTTATTGCATACCTGGATTTAAGAGGAATCCATATATTTCCTATTAAAGATGTCAGAAATTTGGTGTTCTGGATATAAAGCAGTTGTGTTCTGGTAAAGTTTATTGCACAGAATTTGAAGATGGCTTTGAATGTTGCTAAGGATTTTGGAAAATGGAGGATATCACTGTAGATTATTTCAAATTCTTAACCAATGCTAAACAGAGTGATTTATCAGACAAATTGAAGGAAGAAGTAAAAGTGGACCCTGTAAGGTTGAGATGCTTCAAGTGATTATGCAATTTTGAGAAATGGGGGTGAGGAAACCTGAAACTTGTTTGGCACTGCTGGATTTGGTTTGATTTGATTTATTTATTATTGCCACATGTAAATAAGTACAGAGAAAAGTTCTGCTTTGCAGGCAGTACAGGCAGATCATAATGTACAAAGACACAAAGATTGTAAGGTGATTGAACAGAGCGAGGAATACAAGTTACGACTGCAAAGAAGATGCACAGAAAGCAAGATCAGCATTAGATTTGAAATTTGGAGATCGATTCAGAAGTCTAATAACAGCTGGGAGGAACATATCCTTGAATCTATTGTTACGTGTGTTTAAGCTTTTATATCTACTGCTTGATGGAAGAGATTGTAAGAGATTATAACTGGGGTGGGAGGGGTCTTTAGAACATAGAACATTACAGCCCAGTACAGGCCCTTCGGCTCTCGATGTTATGCCAACCTGTCATACCAATCTGAAGCCCATCTAACCTACACTATTCCATGTACGTCCATATGCTTGTCCAATGACGACTTAAATGTACTTAAAGTTGGCGAATCTACTACCGTTGCAGCCAAAGCGTTCCATACCCTTACTACTCTCTGAGAAAAGAAACTACCTCTGACATCTGTCCTATATCTTTCACCCCTCAATTTAAAGCTATGCCCCTCGTGCTCGCCGTCAACATCCTAAGAAAATGGCTCTCCCTATCCACCCTATCTAACCCTCTGATTATCTTATATGTCTCAATAAAGTCACCTCTCAACCTTCTTCTCTAACGAAAACTGCCTCAAGTCCCTCAGCCTTTCCTCGTAAGACCTTCCCTCCATACCAGGCAACATCCTAGTAAATCTCCTCTGCACCCTTTCCAAACCTTCCACATCCTTCTTATAATGCAGTGACCAGAACTGTACACAATACTCCAAGTGCGGCCACACCAGAGTTTTGTACAGCTGCAGCATAACCTCATGGTTCCATAACTCAATCCGTCTATTAATAAAAGCTAAAACACTGTATGCCTTCTTAACAGCCCTGTCAACCTGGGTGGCAACTTTCAAGAATCTGTGTACGTGGACACCGAGATCTCTCTGCTGATCTACACTGCCAAGAATCTTACCATTAGCCCAGTACTTTGCCTTCCGGTTACTCCTACCAAAGTACATCGCTCATACTTGTCTACATTAAATTCCATTTGCCACCTCTCAGCCCAGCTCTGCAGCTTATCTATGTCTCTCTGTAACCTACAACATCCTTCTTCACTATTCACAACTCCACTGACCTCAGTGTCGTCTGCAAATTTACTAACCCATCCTTCTACGCTCTCATCCAGGTCACTTATAAAAATGACAAACAGCAGTGGACCCAACCCCAGCCCTCGCGGTACACCACTAGTAACTGGTCTCCAGGATGAACATTTCCCATCAACTACCACCCTCTGTCTTCTTTCAGCAAGCCAATTTCTGATCCAAACTGCTATATCTCCCACAATCCTATTCCTCCACATTTTGTACAATAGCCTACTGTGGAGAACCTTATCAAACGCCTTGCTGAAATTCATATACACCACATCAACCGGTTTACTCTCATCTACCTGTTTGGTCACCTTCTCAAAGAACTCAATAAGGTTTGTGAGGCACGACCTATCCTTCACAAAACCGTGCTGACTATCTCTAATCAAATTATTCTTTTCAAGATGATTATAAATCCTGTCTCTTATAACCATTACCAACACTTTACCAACAACTGAAGTAAGGCTCACTGGTGTATAATTACCAGGGTTGTCTCTACTCCCCTTCTTGAACAGGGGAACCACATTTGCTATCTTCCAGTCGTCTGGCATGATTCCTGTAGACAATGACGAGTTAAAGATCAATGTCAAAGGCTCGGCAATCTCCTCCCTGGCTTCCCAGAGGATCCTAGGATAAATCCCATCCGGCCCAGGGGACTTATCTATTTTCACACTGTAGGATTTCTAATACCTCTTCCTTGTGAATCTCAATCCCACCTAGTTTAGTAGCCTGTATCTCAGTATTCTCCTCGACAGCATTGTCGTTTTCTAGAGTGAATACTGTCAAAAAATATTCATTTAGTGCTTCCCCTATCTCCTCTGACTCCACACACAACTTCCCACTACTATCCTTGATTTGCCCTAATCTTACTCTCATCATTCTTTTATTCCTTAAATACCTATAGAAAGCCTTACCCTACCCACCAGCAACTTCTCATGTCTCCTCCTGGCTCTTCTGAGCTCTCTCTTTAGGTCTTTCCTGGCTACCTTGTAACCCTCAAGCGCCCTAACTGAGCCTTCACATCTCATCCTAACTTCTTCTTCCTCTTGACCAGAGATTCCACTTCCTTCGTAAACCACGGCTCCCGCACTCTACAGCTTCCTCCCCGCCTGACAGGTATCTAGGACACACAGGAGCTTTTCCTTGAATAAGCTCCACATTTCTAATGTGCCCATCCCCTGCAGTTTCCTTCCCCATCCTGTGCTCCCTAATTCTTGCCTAATCTCATCGTAATTGCCTTTCCGCCAGCTATAACTCTTGCCCAGTGGTATACACTTATCCCTTTCCATCACTAAAGTAAACATAACAGAATTGTGATCGCTATCACCAAAGTGCTCACCTACTTTCAAATCTAACACCTGGCCGGGCTCATTACCCAGTACCAAATCTTATGTGGCTTCGCCCCTTGTTAGCCTGTCTACATACTGCGTCAGGAAGCCCTCCTGCACACATTGGACAAAAACTGACCCAGCTATAGTACTTGAACTATAGTGTTCCCAGTCAATATTTGGAAAGTTGAAGCCCCCATGACAACTAACCCTGTGTCTCTTACTCCTATCGAGAATCATCTTTGCTATCCTTTCCTCTACATATCTGGAACTGTTCAGAGGCCTATAGAAAACTCCCAACAGGGTGACTTCTCCTTTCCTGTTTCTAACCTCAGCCCATACTACCTCAGTTGACGAGTCCCCAAACATCTTTTCTGCACCTGTAATACTGTCCTTGACCAACAATGCCACACCTCCCCCTCTTTTACCATCTTCTCTGTTCTTACTGAAGCATCTAACTACTGGAACCTGCAACAACCATTCCTGTCCCTGCTCTATCCATGTCTCCGAAATGGCCACAACATCGAAGTCCCAGGTACCAACCCATGCTGCAAGTTCACCCACCTTATTTCGGATGCTCCTGGCGTTGAAGTAGACACACTTCAAACCAACTTCTTGCTCGCCAGTGCCATCTTGCGTCCCTGAAACTTTATTTCGGACCTCCCTACTCTCAACCTTTTCTATACTCGAACTACAATTTTGGTTCCCGTTCCCCTGCTGAATTAGTTTAAACCCACCCGAATAGCCTTAGCGAATACCCCCCCCAGGATATCGGTACCCCTCTGGTTCAGGTGAAGACCATCCTGCTTGTAGAGGTCCTACCTACCCCAGAAAGAGCCCCAATTATCCAAGAATCCAAAACCCTCCCTCCTGCACCATCCCTGTAGCCACGTGTTCAACTCCTCTCTCTCCCTATTCCTCGCCTCACTAGCACGTGGCACGGGCAACAAACCAGAGACAACAACTCTGTTCGTCCTAGATCTAAGCTTCCATCCTAGCTCCCTGAATTTCTGCCTTAAACCCCCGTCTCTCTTCCTACCTATGTCGTTGGTGCCTATGTGGACCACGACTTGGGGCTGCTCCCCTTCCCTCTTAAGGATCCCAAAAAACATGATCAGAGACATCACGAACCCTGGCACCTGGGAGGCAACACACCAAACAAGAGTCTCTCTCATCCCAACAGAGCCTCCTATCTGTCCCTCTAACTGTGGAGTCCCCAATGGCTACTGCTCTGCTCCTCTTCCCCCTTCCCTTCTGAGCAGCAGGGACAGACTCTGTGCCAGAGACCTGTCCCCCACTGCTTTTCCCTGGTAAGTCATCCCCCCTCAACAGTATCCAAAACTGTATACTTATTGCTGAGGGGAATGGCCACAGGGTATCCCTGCACTGCCTGCTGGTTCCCTTTCCGTCCCCTGACTGTAACCCATCTGCTTTTTTCTTGTACCTGAGGAGTGACTACCTCCCTGTAACTCCTCTCAATAACCCCCTCTGCCTCCCGAATGATCCGAAGTTCATCCAGCTCCAGCTCCAGTTCCCTCACACGGTTTTCAAGGAGTTGGAGTTGGCTGCACTTCCCGCAGATGTAGTCAACAGGGACACTAGTGGTGACCCTCACCTCCCACATTCTGCAGGAGGATCATTCAACTGTCCTGACCTCCATTCCCATTATTCTAAATTCCCAAAGAGACTGTTGAAAAATAAAGAATAAAAAATAAACTTGTTACCTTACCAATCTGGCGCACAGAACCCTTTTTTTTGGTTAGAGGAGGAGGATGGGTGGGAGACACTAATGTTGCTACAGTTCGGAATGAGAAGAACTGAGCTGAACTGAGAGAAACAAAGGAAAGACTTGAAATTGAGATTAAAATAATTGTCCCTCACTACTACTCCTTCACCTATCTTTGTGTCATCTGCAAACTTAGCAACAATGCCTTCGGTTCCTTTACTACATTGTTAATGTATAACATGAATAGTTTTGGTCTCAACATGGACCCCTGTGGAATTCCACTAGTCACTGGCACTGAAAAAGACCATTTATTCCCTACTCTCTGCTTTTTGCCAGTCAGCCAATCCTCTATCCATGCCACTCCACTAAACCATGGGTTCTTATCCTATTAGGCAGCCCTGTGCAGCACCTTGTCAAAGGCCTTCTGGAGAGGAAAATACAAATGCACAAAGGAATTAAAGAAATAGAAAATCTATGGATGGAAGAAATACTTTTTAAAGAACAGACAGAAGAACTTCAAAGTAAAAAGGAAGAAAAGCCAGAGCTGAAAAGCAATATGAAGAAATTAAGATGGTTTCATTATATTAAGGTTGAAAATACCGAAGCCAATTGCATGAAATTAAAATGTTGACATGGACAGCATGTCTCCTCTCGTCCCCCTAGTCTAGAACTAAAGGAACACTAATTTAAAATTAGTAGTCACTCTTTTAGATCAGAGGTGAGGAGATTTTTTTACTCAGGGGTTCTCCACCTCAGAAGACAGAGCAGGCTAGGTCATTGAGTATTTTTAGGGCAGAAGTATATATATTTCTGTTTGGCAGGTGAATAAATAATTATCAGGGGAAGATGGAAATTTTGAATTTGAAACACAAACAACAGATCTTACAGAATCGTGGAACAAGCTGGAGGAGCCAAATGGTCATCTATTACTGCTATTTTATATTGTCATATATAATATTTTCACATTGAAATAAATCTTTTTGCATTGTTTAAATAGAGTTATGAAAGAGTTATCATTTTTGACTGCAGGTTCAATGCACAATATAAAGTATTTTCAAAGAATATTACTGAAAATGTTACTGTCAGGTTCACTTGTCTACTCTTATTTAAGAATATAAGAATTAGGAACAGGAGAAGGCAAATCAGCCCCTTGAGCTTGCTCTGCCATTCATTATAATTGTGGCTGATCACATCTCAGCCTCAATTCCACTTTCCTGCTCACTCCCCATTACCCTTTAATGTGTTACTGAGTAAAAACCTGCCTATCTCTTCTTAAACTTACTCAATGTCCCAGCATACACGGATTCTGGGATAATGAATTCCATAAATTCACAACCCTTTGAGAGAAGTGATTTCTCCTCATCTCTGGTTTAAATCCACCATCCCTTATCCTAAAACTACGACCTCTCATTCTAGATTGCCCGCCGCATGAGGAAACATCCTCCATTTATCTATATTGTCAATCCTCTTTAGCATTTTATATACCTCAATTAGATTTCCTCTCATTCTTCTAAACTCTAGAGACTACAGGCCTAAACTGCTCAATCTCTCTTGATAAGACTAATCTCCTCTGAACTGCTACCAATGCAACTGCATCTCTTCTCAAATAAGTTATGGATTATGGCTTCTTATTCAAATATTTGCATACAGTACTTGAGATGCTTTTGCACTAATGATCTGACATTTGCAGCAACACTTCCTTAGTTTCCTTCCACTACTCTATTCCTTTAGCAAAAAATACTAAACTCCATTTGCATTCCTTTTTAAGTGTTTGTCTACATCCTAGCTTTCTATGATTCATGCACAATGGCACTCAGGTCCCTGTCGCTGAAGCACTCTGAAGTTTCTCTCCAGTTAGATAACAAGTTGCTCTTCTCTTCTTGCAACCAAAATGGATAACCTCACTTATCTACATTAAACTCCTATCTCCTGAAAATTTGTATGGCTAAAGTTAAAATCAAGGTTATTTAAAAGTATAACTTAAACTCTGTAAAGGTAATGCCTTACTGTGTCATAGGCCTGCTTTCTCATTGGTGGTAGTTTAACCTGAGGGTTATCACACTTCAAGTGAGGGAAGACCTTGAAAAGGAAAGTCCTTCATGCAGTGAATGCAAAGGTCGCAACCATCACTGTCAGCATCGTTATGCATTGTAAATCAGCCATCCAGACAACTGACCTACCCAACCCAACTCTTAAATTTCCCGTCTTTAAAATGACGAGCTCAGGTCTGCAAATGTTCATCACAGCATCATGAAATTTCGCAGCTTATAAATTATGGCTTCTTAAATTTTAAATATTTATGACTACATATGAGGTACTGTATGTCTATATATTGTCTCTTTGAAAGCAGACGCATGGAAATAATCCAGTGCCCTACAAGTATAGGTCTTCTCATTGTCTTCAGTCGAGATCATTCATGGAATCTAGTTTTTTTTCCCTACTTTTCTGACTTTTTCTGTGCCTTTCTCGTTTTATTTCATCTACCTTGTCTCCACTGCATTTTTGACTTAAAGTTTTCGGAACTTTGCATCATTTTACTGGAATTTGAACAGATTTTGGTCTGTACTATTTCAATGAATTTACATTGATGTATTGCCCTTTAATATTGCATACAGTTTCTAAATCTAAAACGTTAATTTCCTTTATGCATAATGCTGAGAGTTACATAATACTTTTAGTTAAAGTTTGAATAACACCGATGAACAGTGAGCCCTTATACATCAATGAAATCTGAGGATTTATTGCTTTTACACCCCCAGTTGTTATGGGATACAGGCTGCCCTTCGTTTGCTTCCTTTGTTTCTTACAAGGGAAAGTGAAGAACTTGATCTGAAAGGAAGTGACAGTTCCACTAAATTAGTAAGGATGGAGTGAGTTTACAGAATTCTGGAAACTAAAAGCATTCATTTAAAATTTATACAAAGTGATTCTGATTTCTGCCACTAATAAGTGAATGCCATGATGGGAGAATGATTTGTCAGTCTTTTTTGAGTTTTAGGGCTACATTTTTGGAAAGGTTTCTATTTTTCTTTCACAGTAGTCAAAAACTGGTAAATTGTGAATTGTAAGTCTCATGGCAAATTGCCTTCATCTATTTGCTCTTAAAGTAACCTCAAGTTTCTAAAAGCTTCAATTTCTTAAGTTGTCTTTTATTAAACCTGTTTTGTGAAAATGGATATATTCAGTAAATTATAGTTGTCTTCTTATTGCCTCCATTTATGTTTCTAGGGAGTAACCAGCATTGAGTAGTCCTAGTGTTGAGATGTTCTGATATACTGTAATGTATTAAGTGGCACAGTGGCTCAGTGGTTAGCATTGCTGCCTCACAGTGCCAGGGACCCAGGTTTGATTCCAGCCTCCGGTGACTCTCTGTGTGGAGTTTGCACGTTCTCCCCATGTCTGCATGAGTTTCCTTCCACAGTCCAAAGATGTGCAGGGTAGGTGGATTGGCCATGCTAAATTGCCCATAGTGCCCAGGGATGTTTGGGTTAGACATGGGAAATCAGGGGTGGGATAATGGGTCTTGGAGAGATGCTGTTTGGAGGGACTTGTTGGGCCAAATGGCCTGTTTCCACACTGTAGGGATCCTATGATATTATATTACATCTCCTTTTCCACAGTTATTCCTGATAAATTAAAATGTGACATTGTCAGTTGTTTACATAGCAGAAGTGCATTGATTAACCACAGAAGCAGAGCATTGGTACAGAACAGAATGAGGTCCACCATGACATAGAGTCATAGATGTCTACAGCATGGAAACAGGCCCTTTGGCCCATGCTGCCCAGTTTTCACAATTTAAACTAGTGCCATTTGCCTGCATTTGGTCCATTTTCCTTGGTACTTATTCTATTCATGTACCTGTTTAAATATCTGTTAGATGACAAAACTGTACTTTTCCCATCATTACCTCTGGCAGCCCATTCCAAACTCTGACCACCTTCTGTGTAGAAGAACTGCCCCTTTGGACCCTTTTGTGTTTCTCTCTTCTCACCTTAAACCTATGCCCTCTAGGTTTAGTTTCCCCTATCATGGGAAAAAGCTGTCGGGCATCTAACTTAATTATGCCTCTCATGATTTTATAAGGTCACCCTTAGGCCTTCTACACTCCAGGAAGAAAATGACCCAGCCTATCCAACTTCTCCTTATGACTCAAACTTTCCAGCCCAGGTAACATCCTAGTAAATCTTATCTGCACTCTTCCTATTTTAATAAGATCCTTTCCAGAGTAGGGTGACCAGAACTGCATGTGTACTCCCAATGTGGCCTCACCAAAGTCTTATACAGCTGCAACAAAATGTCCCAACTCCTATACTCAATGCTCAGATCAATGAAAGCAAGCATGCTGAAAGCCTTCTTTACCACCCTGTGACTCCATTTTCAAGGAGCTATGTACCTGTATGTCTGGATCTTTTTGTTGTATAATATCCCCCACCATTGACTGTGTAAGTCCTGCCCAGGTTTGCCTTATCAAAATGCAACGCCTTGCTTTTATCTAAATTAAACTCCATTTGCCAATTCTTCGCCCACGAGCCCAGTTGATTAAGATTTAGCTGCATTCCCAGATAACCTTCCTCACTGTCCACTACACTATCAATCTTGGTGTCATCCACAAACTTACTAATTAACCACCTAAATTCTCATCCAAATCACTTACATATATGACAAATAATGGGGGACCCAGTGCCAATGTTGCACATCGCTGGTCACAGGTCACCAGCCTGGAAAACAACCCTTTACCGCCACCGTCTGCCTTTTACCATCAAGCCAATTTTGTATCCAATTAGCTAGCTGTTTCTGAATTGTGTGACATTTAATTTTACTCACCAACCTACCAAGTGATACTTTGTCAAAGAACTTGCTAAAGTCCATTTAGAAACATCTGCTGCACTGCCGTCATCTACTTTCTTAGTCACCTGGTCAAGAAACTCAACCAAACTCATGAGACACAATTTCCCACATACAAAGCAATACTCATTTTCCAAAATGGGCTCTTGCCTCTCCAAATGCTGAAAATTCAGGCCCTCAGAATCCCCTTCAACAACTTACCCACTATTGACATCCAGTGGTGCACATCGGACTCGGAAGGTCTTGACCGAGCCAATGGACACTACGTACTGTCCAAGGCCAATCGGGCATGGACATTACCCCAGAAAAGGGGCAGGAAATCAAGCTGAAATGTCTTTAATCAGGATTGATTTATGATTCTCCTTGGCCCATGGTCATGCCAAAGCACAGATTCACAAAGAAGCTCTTTGATCTGCCTGATCCCATCTACAATGGGTGGCCAAAAATTAGGAGGTGGAGCTGAAGTGTAAACATAATTAGAGGGGCAGCCCCCTCTGAGTGTGAAAGATGGGCAATCTCCCACACTAGGTGTACATGTGGAACACAGAGTCCTCAGAGCTGCAGAAACCCCAGGTGTTGAGGAAGTCCAGGAATTAGCTTAACTTTTTATTGCATGCAATACTTCCACACTGAATGCCTGATGGATAAGAGGAGTATTTAAACATAGAGATACTCCCACCCAAGATCTCCCACCTCTACATGGCAGGATGGCATGCCACAGCATGTCTGGATATTTCACAAGCACATGGAGGAAATTTCCGTGGAAGGATTCTATCTCGTATGCTCATCAGACATGGCGTCACTGGCTGGTTAGCATTATTGACTGTACATAGTTGGCCTTAAGAAGGTGATGGTGAGATGCCTTCTTAAAGCGCTGCAATGTATGCACTGTAGGTAGACCTATAATGGCCTTAGGGAGGGAATTCCAGGATTTTAAGGAATTCCCTGCGATTGGCCATGTATTTATAAGTCAGGATGGTGAGTGGCTTGGTTTGCAGATGGTTCCATATATCTGTTGCCCTTTCTTTCTAGATAAAAGTGGCTGTGTGTTTAGGAAGTATTGTCTAAGGATCTTTGGTGAATTTCTGCAATGCATCTTTTAGATACCACACACTGCTACTGATCTTTGGTGGAGGAAGTGGATGCTTGTGATGTGGCTCCAATTAAGTAGGCTGTTGGTGTCAAGCTTCTTGAGTGTTGTGGAGCTGCATCCATCCAGGCAAGTGGCAGTACTGCATCACATTGCTGGCTTGTGCCTTGTGGATGGTGGGCAGCTTTGGAGAGGCAGGAGGTGAGTTAGTTGTGGCAGAATTCCTAGCCTCTGACCTGCTATTGCAGCCACTGTATTTATACTGTATTCATATGGCTAGTCCAGTTTGATTTCCGGTCAATGGTAACCCCAGGATGTCGATCGTGGGTGATTCAGTGATGATAATGCCATTGAATGACAAGGCAAGGAGTCACTGTGAATTTCTGTCTGAGCAGGGGTCAGCTTGAAGGAGTTCACTGCATGTCTGAGCTGCCTTGATGCTAGGATCACAAAGGGAATGGTGACAGTGATCGAGAAATTTGGAGATAGTAGAAAATTAATTATTCCCTCCAGAGATGAGTGGAATCATCACTGATTCTGTACTCTCACTCACAAGGTGGACAAAATCGGGAATGACATGTGCAGACCAGACCCTAGCACAATCCCTACACTCTGTGTTTAGACTCAGTGTGCCCCACATTGAACCTAAATGCCTTGGGTCATCTACATTACAGTTCAGGGATCACTCAACCACTGAGACTGTCAAGTTGTGCAGTCAAGTTGTCAGTTGCTGTGAGAGATGACCAACAATTGGCCATTAGAAAACCCTTCATCCTTGGGATGTCCGAAATAGCTTCTCATCTCTCACATTGTTGTGATTTAGCCAGTTCTGACAGCAAAAAAGTCAATTATGCAGGCATTTTAATGGAGCAGGTTAAATATATTTACAAAAGTGAAAGATTATTTACATGGATATTTGACCCGTGTTATATAGGTGCCGTCAGTAAGTGCTTTTCTTCCTCTGCCTCATACTATGTCTAAGTTCAGTCTTGCTTTCTGCAGCTGGGATGGTGGGAGCCTCTTCTGCGGTTTGTCTTGTTGGCCTGGGAAGTTTGGATGGTCATGCCTAGGTGCCTTTGAGTCTGGATGGCCCAGACTTGCTGGGTGTCTCCTGTCTGGACGTAGTTTAACTCTCCACAGCTTAAAATTTTGCAGAATCTGTGATCACAAACAGGGTGAAAGTGGAGGGGCTCAGCAGCGTCCTGAAGAAGTTTTTGGGGATAAAAACCCAAAGAACTGTGGATGCTGTAAATCAGTTCTGAGGAAGGGTCACCAGACCCAAAACATTAATTCTGTTTTTTCCATCACAGGTACTGTCAGACTTGCTGAGATTTTCCAACAACTTTGTTTTTGCTCCAACTTTTTGGGGATCTTGTGTGGCTCCTGTTGTGTGTGGGTCACACTGAGATGCAGGGACACCTGAAGTGAAGGCAAAATTCCTTCCTCCCTCTTGCCTTGTTACTGATGCTGTGAACCTGTGGCTAGAGTGATGGGGATAAAAGTAGGATCTGTTGCTACAACCTTAGAAGGCATAAGTGAGACTGTATTTGGAGAATTGCATACAGTTTTTCCCCTTAATTCAGGAAGGATGTCATTGCATTGGAGACAGTTCAGAGGAGTTTATTAGATTGATTCTAGGGGTGAGGGGTGCGTGCAATGAAGAATGATTGAGCAGTTTAAGCCCATACTCTCTAGAATTTAGAGGAATGAGAGGAGATCTAATTGAGGTAAACAAGATGCAAATGGGTATTTACAAAGTAGAAACAGAGAGATGTTACTTCTTGTAGAGCAATCTAGAATGAGAGATCATAATTTTAGGATGAGGGGTAGCAGGGATAGTAGAAACTTGACAACCTTTTAAAAAGTACTTGAATGAGCATTTGAAATGTCATGACATTCAAGCCTATGAGTCAACTGCTCAAGAGCAATAAACTGCATTACTTCAGAACTTCTTAAATGCCAGAGAAAGTCATATATCAAAATTTGCTGAAGACAAAGTTAAGTGACATTGTAGACAGTGTAGATGATACCATAAAATTTCAAAGGCGTAGTGATAGTCTAAATGAATGGACAAAACTGGTAGAAGGAGTTCAATGTAACCAATTGTGAGGTTATCCGTTTTGGATCAAAAAAGGCTAGGTCTGTCTGCTTATTGAGTGTGAAATTAAACATACTAGATATTCAAAGAGACTTGGGTGTTCAGGTGCATAGATCTTCAAAATGTACTGAATAAACACATAAAATAATCAAGAAAGCTAATGGAACGCCACTCTTTCTATTTAGAGGACTGTGGTACAAGATTGTAGAAGTTATGCTGCAGTTATACAAACCCTGGTTAGACCCCACTTGGAATATTTTGAGCAGGTCTGGGCATCACACCTTAGGAAGGATACATTGGCCTTGGAGGGAATACAATACAGGTCAACAAGATACCTGACTTCAGTGGTTAAGTTATGAGGAGAGATTCAGGCCTGTTTTCTCTAGAATTTAGAATGTTAAATGGTGATCTGATCAAAGTCTTCAAGATATTAAGAGGAAAAGACAGATTAGATAAAGATAAACTATTTCCATTGATTGGAGATTCTAGAACGTGGCGGCATAGTCGGAGAATTATGGCTAGATCATTCAGGAGGGATATTAGGAAGCATTTCTGCACGCAAAGGATGGTAGAGTTTGAATTCTCTTCCACAAAGAGAAGTGGATGCTTGATTAGTTGTTAAATCTGAGACAGATAAATCTTTAAGCAAAAGTACAAAGGAATATGGGCCAAAGGCAAGTATATAGAGTTAGGCCACGATCAGCCATGAACTCGCTATATGGCCTACTTCTGTTCTCACATTCCTAAAATGACACATGTATAGATTTGGTGTAGCTTTTGCAGTGCAGACTTGATGGACAAAAGAACCTCTTCTGTACCGTTTGATTCGAGGATTCAGGTTTAATACAGAGATGATGAGAAATTACTTCTCTCAAAGTGTCGTGAATCTGTGGAAATCACTATCCCATGGTGGAGAGTAAATATAATTTAAATTTAAGAAGAAGATAGACAGATTTTTAATTAGTAATGGGTTGAATAGTTAGGGTGAGCAGGTAGGAACATGGAGTTAAGGCTGAGGTGAGATCAGTTGAGATGTAATTGAATGGCGGAACTGGCTCAAGGGGCTGAATTGCTTACTCCTATTCTTAGTTCTTATATTCTTATGTTCTAACTCTTAAGAAACTTGACAAGGTTTGCATAAATGTTTATCCTTATGACAGAGTTCAGGATCAGAGGGCATAATCTCAGAATAAGGGATTGTGTGTTTATGATAAAGTGGAGGAATTCCTTCTCTCAGAGGGTGTGTGGAATTTGTGGAATTCTTTACCACTGAGAGTTGTGAGGTTGGCTTATTGAATAAATTCAAGGATATTGTCAAACAGATTTTTAATCAGTCAGGAAATAAAGGGTTGTCGAGAAAAAGCAGGAAAATTGTTGACGATTGTCAGATCAACCATGATCTCATTGAATAGCAGAATAGCCCAATAGTTTGAATGGCCTACTTCTGCTCTTATGTTTTATGGTCTTTTACCTTGTATTGAGTGAGGAACTTGATGTGTGCCACCACTTCCACTGGTCTTGACCTGCTCAACCTGATTATTGACCAATTTTTTTCCAAATGTGACAAAGGGAAAGAATCAGCAGGAGCAAGGGGTGGTGAGGTGTCCCTTATGAATGAAGCAGAATAGTTTGGGACGAAGAGGTGAACGTGAGCCATTGCGTGGATACAATGCATGCAATTCTGAGCATTGAAGTCCATAAGCCTTGGTGAGTTGTGTGTGCAGTGACAGAGTTAGGGTGTTTGGTGCCCTGTGAGTATGAGCAGGAGAGAGATGATGGCTTTTACTTTGACCTGCTTCTTGCTCTGCAGCCTCACGCTGGATAAAGGACCGACCTGAGCTCACTTGGATCCAGGTTGTCTTGTTTTGTTGATGTAGTCTCATGTGGAGTGCGTCCTCTCCCACCCTGTTTACCAGCATCTCTAATCACTATTTATGAGGTGTGAGCATCATAACATGAGGACCAATCCTTGGTTGATAGGCTCTGAAGTGATGTGTAGGTGAGCTTTAAATATGGTGTGGCTGGTGTGAACAGCAAAATATTCTTCCATCTCTTCCATCTTTCCTGCCATGTTACCCCACAAGAAGCACACTGAAGAGTTGTCACATAATTAATTAGATTAAGGGCAGAAACTTACATGAGCAGAGTCACTTTTGGCCGGGGCGTACTGGATGCTGTGAATCTCACTCGATGAAACACTTTACCTGAAAATAGGAAAATTCTGCCCACGTGGTCCAGAGTTTAAATGTTTATCTAATGCTTCAAGCGTAACATTCTCAAATGAATGCTTTGTGTGATCTTTGATTTGAATCCCAGGTTAATGAAGTAATAATGGCCACATTTTACATGTATTTAAGAAATTTAGACATTTGTGAGAACCCAAGCCCACTATTGGAGTTCCCTTTCACTTCTCAGTCAAAAGACAGCTGAAATAATTTGTGAACAGACATCTCTTGTTGACATCTTTAGAAATTGAAAAGGATAATTTATCAAGTTGAAAGGGAATTATTATTTTGATTCAGTAAAATAACTTCCTAGCTTCTAACTTTAAAAACAACTGTTACCCCTTTTGTGGATGGTACATTCTAAGATTCAAGCCTGTTTATGTCCTTGATTTATAACAAGACCTAACCACACTCATAAAGTCCCTTCAATTAAAACAGGAATGTTATTTGATTCATCATGTTCTCATACCTACTTTGATCCCTTTAGTTTTGATTGTTCCTTCCTCAGATTAAAAAAAAGTGTAGATTTCATTAACATATTCCCAAACTAGTTGCAGTGCCATTTCTTGGTCCTGTTTTGAATTATTGTACGCTTGTATTATGAAAAACGTGAAAGCCAATCATATCTTGTTGATACTTTCCTAGAATAACAATTTCAGGAAAAAAGCTTGCAATTGCTTCACATTTGGGTATATTGTCACAGTATTAGAAATGGTGTGAAATTAAAAGCTTAAAAAGGAGACCTATGACTGCATTTTACATATTCTTCAACTCAGATCAAAGTTTGAAAGTTGTACAGAATAGAGGGAAAAGAAAGGGCCCTATTTTTTTCAAACACCATTACTCACAATATGGCCTAGGGCCATGTATCCCCTACATCTCCTTCACTTTGACCCTTGGCAGACTTGTTGTTCCAGATGCTTTGAGTTTCTCTTTACAGTCTGCCAGCTTATACAATGTTGACTGATGAGCAGGAATTCATTGTTTTTCAATTTCCTATTGCTGTGCAGCAAAGAAAAGCAGGAAATGCTATTCAAAGACAGTTTCTGCAAGACTTTATTAAAACAGCATTATTGTGCCTCTGGTTCTTTTGACTGCGAAACTTATTCCTATTGTTAATTGTTATGGTGGTAAATTTGAAATCAGCATTTTGCTATCTAAGGAATTGTGGGTACAATTCTCTGACTGAGAATGGAGCATGAGTAGAAAATTATTTACAATTGTGGCTAAAATCCATATTGAGAAGGAGTTAATTTAACTAAAGAAGATTAGATTATTAATTATAGCTTCCTAAGAAAGCTTGTAAAACCTGTTTGGGCATCTTTATTCTGCTTGCAATATCAGCAAGACTTACAAATCAAGTTTCTTAAATAAACGTATAATTTTTAAATTAAAGAAAACTGTAGAATCTAATGACCTTGATAATAGACAAATACTGACATTGACTTTTTTTTCATTTTATTGATACTCATAAAAAAAGCAACCAAGTTTCTGAAATCTTAACACCTCGCATTTCTTTTTTTTTGTCAAGATATAGGACCCGTGGGCACAGCTTTAAAATTAGAGGGGGTAAATTTAAAACTGAAATGAGATGACATTTCTTCAGCCAGAGAGTGGTTGGCTTGTGGAATTCATTGCCACGGAGCACAGTGGAAGCTGGGACGTTGGATGCCTTCAAGGCAGAGATTGACAAATTCTTGATCTCAGAAGGAATCAAGGGCTACGGGGAGAGTGCAGGGAAGTGGAATTGAAATGCCCATCAGCCCCATTATTTAAATGGTGGAGTGGACTTGATGGGCTTATGGTCTTATATAGTTCTACGTTTTCAGGCAGTCTTTGTGGTGTAACAGGTAGTATCCTGCGACTGAGCCATAAGTCAAGGTTTCCAGTCCTACTCTGCACTCTAGATTTCTATGGAAGGTATTGGGACAAACATGGAAAATGGCAGCAGCCCAGAAAAATGGCCCTCACTTGGTTCTTTAATTGTCTAGATTGGCTGCCTGCCTGCTGTTGGTAGGACGTTGAACTGTGTTGTTACTATCAATCAGAAACTTTCAGAAGGGCCAAGAGGGTTTCTCTGATATGGCTTCCCTGTTATTTTATCAATTCCCCACTTCCTAGCTTGCCATCAGGGGATCATAAAGCTCCACCGTTTATGTGTTTGTGTACTGTTGAAATGATAATTTCCTGAAATAATGACCGCTGACACACTAACTTGGGACAAAGAACCTACAGTTCCTCTAAATGCAAAATGTGGTTGGTCTTCCACCAAGGACTGCCTCTATCTGAATTGTTGAAGTCCTGCCTTCTACCAGATGCTCAATTCCAACCACGAAATTGGTCCCTCCCAGTGTGGGAACTTGACCCAACTGAAATGTCCAGTTGGCTTTCTTTAATTGGCTTCAGATGGTTAAGATCTCAGTTAGGCTGTTAATTCACCAAGGTTCCTCAAGAGCCAAGGCCCCCAACACCTAAAATGACAAGAGCATCAGACATGTAGAAACATCACCATCTCCAATTTCTGCTCAAAGTCACAAATCATCGTGACTTGTAACTAGCAAGGAATTAGGATGGCTAAATGGGGACATGTAAAGTCCTTGATAAATAGAATTAAGAAGAATTTCAAGGCATTTTATACATATATTAGAGGATAGCTGGGAAAAGGTAGTTCATTCAAGGATAAAAGAGGGAATTTACGTGTATAGCCAGGGAAAGTGGGTGAGATCCTTAATGAGTATTTTGTGTTGGTATTCACAAAGGAGAAGGATATGAATGATGATAAGAGAGGGATTTGTTAATGTTTTAGGGCATGTTGATATTAAGAAGGCGGAAGTGCTTGATGTCTAGAATAACATTAAGGAAGGTACAACACCAGGGCCTGATGGGATCTATGCCAGGATACTGAAGAAGGCGAGGGAGGAGATTGCTAGTCCTTTTCAGAGACCTTAATGTCCTTTTTAGCCACAGGCAAGATCCCAGAGGAGTGGAGATTAGGCATCATTTTTCCTTTGCCTAAGAGGTGCAATGGGGATAATCCAAGAAATTATAGGCTGGTGAGCCTTAATTAGTGGTAGGAAAGTCATTGGAGAAGATCTTTAGTGTCAGGATTTACTCACATTTGGAAAAGAATGGACTTAATAGGGATAGTCAGCATGGCTTTGTGCAGGGGAGGTCTTGTTTCATAAATTTGATTGATTAATGAGGATAAGGCTACTATGGCCTGTTTTCCAGTATGGAAATGTTAAATAGCAGAGGGCATAGGTTTAAGGTGAGAGAGGGATGTTATCTACATGAATTTTTCTAAAGCATTTGTAAAGGCCCCTCATGTAGGCTGGTCCAGAAGGTTAGGTCATAAGGGATTCACAGTGAGGTGATAAGTTGGTTAGAAAATTGGCTTGGTCACAGAAGACATATGATAGTTATGGAGGGATGTTTTTATGACTGTATGTCTGTGACCAATGGTGTTCCACAAGGATCAGTGCTGGGATCTTTATTATTTATAATGTATATATAAATGTTTTGGATGAAAATGTGGGTGGTCTAATGAGTACATTTGTAGATGACACAAAATTTGGAATAGTGAATATTGAGGAAGGATAGGAACGAAGGATATCCTTGCCAAAGGATTCAACAGGATATAGGTTAGTTGGAAAGTCGGGCAGATGCACTTTACTTTGGACAAGAGTAAGGTGATACATTTTGGGAGGTCAAAGACAAGAGGAAAGTATACAGTAAATGGCAGAACCCTTAGGTCCTGCACTTATATAGAGGTATCTTGAGGTATAAGTCCATAGCTTCCTGAAAGTAGCAACACAAATGGATAAAGCCGTAAAGAAAGTATAAGGCATGTTTGCCTTCATCAGTTGAGACATTGCGTATACAAGTTGGCATCTGTATAAAACTTAGTTCGGCCACATTTGAAGTATTGTGTGCAGTTCTGTTTGCCACACTAAAAGAAGGAAGTGGGGAGGATGTAAAAGAGTTTTACCAGAATTGTTGCCTCGATCGGAGCATAATAGCTTGAAAGACAGGTTGGACAAACGTGGATTGTTTTTGCTAAAGTGTCAGAAGCTGATGGTCAACCTGATGGAAGTATGTAAATTAATTAAGACATGGATAGGGTAGATAATCAGAGTCTTTTTAACCAGTATAGAAATGTCAAATATTTGGGGGCATAAGTTAAAGGTAAGAGAGGGAAAGTTTTAAGGAGATGCGTGAGGCAAATCTTTTACATAGAGGTGGGTGGGTGCCTGGAACATGCTGCCAGTGAAGGTGGTAGATGCAGATATAATTGCAATGCTTAAGAAGTTTATACAGTCACATGAACAGGCAGAGAATACAAGGATTTGGACTATGTGCAGACAGATAGGACTGGTTTAGAATGGCATCACGGTTGACACAGACATTGTGGACAACCTGTTCCTGCGTTGTACTGTTCAATATTATAACATAGAACAGTACAGCACAGGAATGGGCCCTTCGGCCCATGACATTGAGCTGAACATGACGCCAAATTAAACTAATTCCTTCTGCCTGCCCTTGTTCCATATCTTTCCATTCCTTGAACATTCATGTGCTTATCTAAAAGTGTCTCAACGCTCCTATCGTATCTGGCTCCTCCAACTCCCCAGCAGCATGTTCCAGACTCCTAGCACTCTGAGTAAAAATACTTGCCCCTCACATCCCCTTTGAATCCCCCCCCCTCACCTTAAATGTTCTATCATTGTTACTTCAATGTTACTTGATCAAAATCCCACGAGTCCCTTCCTAACAGCACTGCGGTTCTAAGCACACTCCAAGAACAGCAGCAGTTCAAGTAATAGCTCACCACTTCTTTCTGCAAGGCAATTCAGAATGGGCTATAAATGTTAGCCTAGCCATCAACTCCCACGTTCTATGAATAAAGAAACAAAAAAAATGTAAAATGCTGGAAATTGAAAATAAAGATAGAAAATTCTGACAGTGTGTCAGTCAAAATCTGAAAAGGCCTATCAACATTTTGGCATGTCTTACAGATGCTCTCCCCCAACTTTTAACATTTCTCAAAATGCTGTCTCCTTTCCTTTCTTATTCCAATGCTTGCTAGCTCATTGTACTCTGAGCCACATTTCCTGTTTTCATTCACTGCATTTTCCAATATTGGCAGGAAGCCCATTCACTAAATCTTCCAGTGGCAATATTCTGCAGTTCTAACAAAAAGATTCTTGCTAGCTGCAAAAGGGTTTCTGGTTCAGCAGCAAACTGCGGGATGGGAAGATATTTGTTTTCTAAAACTCTTAAAGCTACATAAAACCATGGCAGGAACCCTGCTTGTTTAAGATTACGTTCCATGAGCTCCAGAATGGATCTGACAGTGCAAGAGTTACAACCATCTTCTTTGCTGCCATTTGCAAAGAACACAATTTTGTAATTTCACAGCTTGCTTAGAATTTCTACCCTGCCTGTGTTGGTTTCAACATTATTTCCAGTACAGCAGATTCAGGAAGAGGATTTTTGGCACTTGCTAAACAGAACAGTCTGTCATACTGGATTATTTGGTTAAGCCACTGAGCATGTGAGCCATGCAGACCAGCAAGTTTCAGGTCCAATCTTAACTTGAGCATAACAGTTGTACTTTCTGTGAACAGAAATTTCTTTTCTCCCAGTTTACAGAAATTACCTAGAGTTTCCATTCTGCATTACTATCCTACTGGAAGTGTGCCTGTGTGAATATCATATGATGATAAGATCATCCGTGGCTGTGATACTGTTTGCAGTTCAATAAAACGCCACTACTCCAAAGGAAAAATAACACCATTAACCAAATAATGACACAAGTCGTTCGCAACTGGAATGATGAAATGCTCTCACAGATTTCAAAAATAGTTTACTTGTATAAAAATTTCATATATACATTTTGTAAATAATTTGCAATATGTATAAATGGAAGTTATTCCAATATAAATCAGTCCATTATGTAGTTCATATTTAAATAAATGCAATGTAGTTAAAACTTTTATTACCACCGAAACTCATTCTTTGCCTTTATTCAGTCACGTTGCTATGCATTAAATGCATAAATGATCAGATTCATCAGCTCCACAAAGGAAAAGGCTTGGCTACCATCAGATATTTGGAGATAACACAATGTGGAGCTGGAGGAATACAGCAAGCCAGGCAGCATTAGAGGAGCAGGAAAGTTGATGTTTTGGGTCAGAACCCTTCTTCAGAAATGGGGAAGGGGAAGGGAGCTCAGAAATAAATACAGAAATGATAAGTGGGGCTGGGGTAAGTAGGTGGGATGGTAATAGATGGATTGGTCAGTGGGGTGGGAGGAATGAATAGGTGGGAGAGATCGACAGGTTGTGTCAGGTCAAAGTGGCAGAGATGAGAGGGATGGTTGGACATGGGATGATGCCAGGTGTTGGAGAGTTTTTCAAACTGGTGAAATCTATGTTTAGGCCATTGAGTTGTAAGCTCCCGAGGCAGAATATGAGGTGCTGCTACTCCAATTTGTATTTGGCATCATTGTGACACTGGAGGAGGCCCAGGATGGACTTGTCACCCAGGGAATGGGAGGGGGAGTTAAAATGGTTCACAGCCGGAAGGTGTCATTTGTTGTGAACAGAGCATAGGTGCCCTACAAAACAGCCTCCGAGTCTCTGCTTGGTCTCACCGATGTAGAGGAGGCCACATCGGGAGCAGCAGGTGCAGTAGACCAAGTTGGTGGATGTGCAGGTGAACTCCTGTATAATGGGGAAGGTTTGTTTTGTGCCTTGAATGGAGGCGAGGGGGAAGGTGTAGGCGCAGGTGCAGCACTTCCTGTGGTTGCAGGAAAAGGTGCCTGGGTGGTGGGGTTGCTGGGGTGTGTGGAGCGGATGAGGGAATCATGGAGAGCACAGTCCCTATGAAAAGCAGATGGGGTGGGGAGGGAAATATATCTTTGGTTATGGGGTCAGATTGTAGGTGGCGCAAGTGGCAGAGAATGATATGTTGGATGCAGAGGTTGGTGGGGTGATGTGTGAGGACAAGGGGCATTCTGCCTTTATTTTTGTTGGAGGGAGGGGATGTGAGGGCAGAGGTGTGGGAAAAGCGAGAGATGTGCTTGAGGGCATTTTCAATCACCAGAGGGGGCAAGTTACTGTACTTGAAATAGGAGGACATCTGGGATGTGCAGGAGTAGAATGCCCATCTTGGGAGCAGGCATGGTGGAGGTGGAGGAATTGGGAGTAGGGGATTGCATTTTTGCAGGAAGGTGGGTGAGAGGAGGTATAGTCCAGGTAGCTGTGGGAGTCGGTGGGCTTGAAATAGATGTCAATTTTGAGGCGGTCACTGGAGATGGAGACAGAGGTCCAGGAAGGAGAGGGAGGTATCGGAGATGGTCCATCACAGATATGGGCCTTTTTAAAATCAGATCTATGTCACAACTATGTGACGAAGAAGCAGTACTCTGAAAGTTTGTGATTTCAAATGAGCCTGTTGGAATATAACCTGGTGTGTGTGTCTTCTGACTTTGTCTACCCCAGTCCAACACCAGCACCTCAAAATCATAGTTACCATTGACATGAAAAAGATCTCTGCACACTTTAAAATGCAAAATTGTTCCTACTTCCCAAGCACACTGTGTCTGACCATTCCACTCCTCCATGTACCACCATCACCATCAGTCTAAATAGCAGTTCTATTCTAAATCTAAAGATTCTAGAGACCACCAAATTATATTATGGGGAACGGATTGAGTGGAGAGAGATAAACTATTTCTGCTAGCTGTGGAGAGGTAGTAGGAACTGCCGATGCTGGAGAATCTGAGATAACATGGTGTGAAGCTGGATGAACACAGCATGCCAAGCAGCATCAGAGGAGCAGGAAAGTTCACGTTTTGGGTTGAGGCGCTTCTTCTGAAGGGTCTCAACCCGAAACTCCTCAAATCTGTTTTGCTATTAACACACTGCTTAACCATAGGCATTAAGGGATATGAAGCAATTTTAGATATGTGAATTAGGATGCAAATTAAGCATTCATCACATTGAATTGTGGAACAGGCCTGAATGGTAAAGTGGCCTACTCTTATTTGTATGCTGATTTTGGGAAACTGTTGTACATACGGCTAACACATCACTTTGTATTCTTTTCTCCACAGTTGTTGCTAAATTAATGAAAAGAATGCAGTAAAATTAATTGTGTGGTATTATTACACAGTGAAATTTTAGGACTGTGAGTTTTGTTTTAATCCAAGAAAAAATAAATCAAACAATATTTTAGGATACCACAATGACATAGCCATATGGGGAATTGAGGAACTGAGCCTTAGAGATGGGTCAGAAACAATAGGAATGCAGATGCTGGAGAATCTGAGACAACAAGATGTAGAGCCGGATGAACACAGCAGGCCAAGCAGCATCATAGGAGCAGGAAGGCTGACGTTTCGGGCCAAGACCCTTCATCAGAAAATCAGAAAATTCTATGAAAGGACTAGGCCCGAAACGTCAGCCTTCCTGCTCCTATGATGCTGCTTGGCCTGTTGTGTTCATCCAGCTCTACACCTTGTTAGCCCTTACACATGGGTCCCAGATTCAGCCTCTGCTCTATGCTCAACAAGCTGACCTCAGTTTAAGTAGCAAAAGAACTGCTAAAATTTGTCTCCCTATTCCTATGGTAGGAAGTAGAAAATCCAATATCTGCCAGAAACTGCAATGAGGTGCTTGGGTCTAGGCCCGAAACATCAGCTTTCCTGCTCCTATGATGCTGCTTGACCTGCTGTGTTCAGCCAGCTCCACATCTTGTTATGTCTATCTCTTTGGATGAAGTCAGCTTTCATCCCCTCAGCTTGGACTGGCATTCTTGATACTCTAAATTAACAATTGGATGGACAAAGTAGATATGGACAGGATGTATCCACTTGTGGGAGAATACACAACTAGAATCCATGAATACAACACAGTAACTAATAAATTACTAAAAAAGAGTTTGCAAATAAAGAATTTTTTTTTAAAACTTAGAAAATGGTTTGAATTTGTATTGTGTACTTCAGGAAATGGTTGGGGAAAGTAGCTCAGATCTCTCCCAAAGGATAGTGGGCTTTATTAAAATGAAAATAAAGTTAAAAGTGGGAAAATGTAATTACAATAGTCAATCAAGTCCACTACCAGAGAATTGCACATAGTTTTGGTCTCCTTATTTAACAAGGAATGTACTTGGAGGTGCAGAAAGTTCATTATGTTGATTTTTACAAAGAAAGGTTGTCTTATGAGGAAAGGTTGAGCAGTTTGGGCCTGTACTATTTGGAGTTTTGAAGATTGAGAGGTGATTATTATTGAAACATAACAAGATTCTAAGGGAAATAAAAGCCAAAAGAACTGCGGAAGGGTCAGCAGACCCGAAATATTAACTCTGAAAGATTCTGAGGGGTCTTGGGAAGATATTTGCTGACCATACTTCCTCTTGTGGGGAAAACAACAGTTTTAAAATAAGGGGTCTTCCATTTAAGAATGAGATGAGAAAGAATTTGTTCTCAAAATCATCTCTTTTGGAACTCTTGACCCAGATAGAAGTGGACGCTGGGTCATTTAATATATTCATTTCAGACATAATTTTTGATCTACTAGAGAATGGAGGTTTATAGGGGGCAGGCAGAAAAATTGAGTTATCATGATTGAGTTCGATCAGCCGTGATCTTATTGAATCCTAAAACATGATAAAGGGGCCAAATGGACTACTACTATTCCTAATATACTCATCCATCATATTATTTCATTGAATTGTGGAATCCCTACAGTGCAGAAAGAAGCCATTTGGCCCACTGAGTCCACAAAGACCCCCTGAAAAGCATTTCACCCAAAGTCAGCCCCCCACCCCATCACTGTAACTCCACATTTACCATGGCTAACCCATTTAACCTGCATATCTTTGAACAGTGGGAGAAAACTGGAGCACCCAGCAGAAATGGGGAGAATGTGTAAATTCCACACAGACAATCACTCAAAACTGGAATTGAACTCAGGTCCCTGGCATTGTGAGGCAGCAGCACTAAGAACTGAGCCATCCTGCTGCCCCTATTTGAGAAAAAGGGATAGGAAATATACTGAAAGGCTGAGATAACGTAGATGGAATAAGAGACTTGTGGAATATGAAAACAAGCACAGACTAATCGGCCAAGTTGCTTATTTCTGTGCATTATATTCTATGTCATATTCAGAAGGTAAGTAAATAAAAACTTATTAAAATATAACAGCAAATCTACAAATACTTGGTGCTTGTGCTGGCATCTATATCCCATCTTCTAGTCACTTAATGTTGTACAAACCGAAGAATGCTTTAAGATTCTCAAAACATTTTCTCCCATCTTGGAATTCCTTTTAATATGCAGGAAATCCTGACTGCTAATTGAGGAATGTATAAGGAGTCCAATTACAGGATTATTAATCAATATGGTAGATCAGTGCTGAAAAGGCAAACTAAATTGTAATACTCTGGAGACAAAAACAGAAATTGCTGGAACAGCTAGCATCTGTGGAGAGAAATCAGAGTTAATGTTTCAGGTTGACTGACCCTTCTTCAGAACTCTGGACTTGAGGTGGATGTTGATAATAAATGACAATAAAGAGCCCAGGTGATTCCCCAGTTATCTCTGAATGGTCAGGATTCTGAGCAGAAAGTGCTTCACAACTAGAAAAGGGAACGATGCATCCCAGTTCAGACAATTGCCAATATCTTTTCTCTGTGACACAGAAATATGAGAGAAGTCAGCATAAGTCATTACAGACTTTTTGTTTTGATAAAGTGATACTTCACAGCTTTCCAGGTTCTCCTGTTACAATAGCTGATGCAATGTACAACAGTTCTGTTTCTTCTCTCTTTCTGCCTTCTTCTAAAACAGTGTTGCTTAAATCATCTTCAAGTTTTTAATGTGCAGTTTAATTTGTTTTGTCGATCATTTTTATTTGTTTCACGTTCAAAGAGGCAGCATATGAAGAGTTAATGTCATGATGGGTGCTTATAGCCATAAGGCACTCTAAGACGTAAATTATCATGTATTGGGAGTGTGTGCTTATGGTAAAACTCAACCATACTTGCGAGGCATACAAACTTTACATCGGATTCCAGAAAGAACTTGGATTCCTAAAGAAAAAGCAAAAATAGTATTTAGAACAATACTTCTCTACTGCTGTCAGGAATACAAATACAATAAATTGCAATCAATAAATTTTGAATTCCAGTACAGCTTCATAATACTAGTAGGACAGCATTGCTTTAAATCTCAGAAGACAATCATTAATTGGAATGAATACAAATTTTGAGTTTTTGATGCAAGTTAGATTTTTGTCAGACTTTATATAATTTTTAAAAGTGTCCTAACATAAGCTTTCATGACTACAGAAATAAAGTGCAGGAAGGGACTGACTGGATTGTTCTACAGATAGTTGGATTGGATTTGAAGGGCTGCATGGCTTCCTTCTGTGTTATAATTTCTATATAACCATAATTTTATGCTGGCAAGAGAGTGGACTGGCAGCGGTATTGATTGTAAAATCAAGTGGCAAGCTGTGTCCAACGTCGTTCCACTTTTACTTCAATATGGGGGGCAGTGGCATTGGATTAGGCAGTGTATCTGCTCTTTGGCAAGTTGGTGCCCTTAAATGGCTATTTCGATACCTTAAGTGGCCAATCAATGGCGTCCAAAACCCATGAGATGAGAGAAAAGGGGAAACAAAATGAGAGATTTTCCATGACAATCTAGCCACACCTAAAAAGTAGCCACGTTGACTAATAGCTTGTGTGCAGGGCATCACTGTTTTGGAAGTGTTTCCCAATGAACTGAGATTTATACTCTAAAAGAGGAATACAGAATTAAAATAACAAATGTAGTCAAATACTCATCATTATGTGACAAACTTGGCTGCAAAAATATTTAAAGAATGTTTACTGACCTTTTCAAAAATTCTGTAGTTCCTCACTTTCTTCTCTGAGTCATCCCATACAACTAAAACCTTTTGCAACAGGGCCGAAAGTAGGAAAAATACATTTAAAACAGACTAGTTAATTATCAGTGATGGATCAAAGGGTACAACTTGTGCAAATTTTAAGACTGGTACCTGTCCTGACTTTGAAGAATTTCGTATACAGTACAATCCATTCTCTGGGTTGGATCTGGGATTTGTAGATATGAATAACCTTGTTGAATAAATGAGAATTATTTTAAGTAAGTACTTCATGAGTCTCAGTACTTTGTTAAAGCAATTGTATTCACCAGAAAAAGGGTATTGAGAAAATTATTATAATTGAAAGCTGACAATTTGCCATTTCTTGATGGGCTTCTTCCAAAGATCTAAAGTAAAATGGTTTCAGAGATAGTACGAACTGCAGATGCTGGAGCATCTGAGATAACAAGGTGTAGAGCTGGATGAAGATAGCAGGCCAAGCAGCATCATGGTTACTGAAATGATAGACACTTCAAACTAATTTTCCAGGATTTCCTAGATTCTGGAAAGGTCCCATAAAAATGGAAAATAGGATTGCTCTATTCAAGAAAAGCAGAGATAGAAAGCAAGAAACTACAGGTCAGTTAACTTAGCATCTATCATAGTGAAAATGCCAGAATGTGTTATTAAGAAGGATAGAGGTGAATTTCTTGCTACTCTATCTCCATCATGCTTTTGAAAAGCCCATAAGATCTGGAGCAGAATTAGGCAATGCAGCCCATCGAGTCTGCTCCACTGTTCAATCACATTTGATATTTTCTCAACCTCATTCTCCTGCCTCTCCCTGTACCCCTTAATTCCCTTACCAATTAAGAACATATCTATCACTATCTTAAATATAGAACATAGAACAGTACAGGCCCTTCAGCCCATGATGTTGTGCCGAACTTTTACCTAAGGTCTATCTAACCTCCACCGCTACTTTATACTATCATCCATATGCCTATCTAATAGCCGCTTAAATGCCCCTAATGAGGTCGACTCCATTACCCTCTCCGGCAATGCATTCCACGCGCTGACCACTCTGAGTAAAGAACCTACCTCTGACGTCTCCCCTATATCTATCTCCACTCATTTTAAAACTATGCCCCCTTGTAATAGCTACCTCCACCCGAGGAAAAAGTCTCTGGCTGTCCACTCTATCTATACCTCAGATCACTATACCTAGAGGATCACACCTCTACCAAGTCACCTCTCATCCTTCGTCATTCTAAAAAGAAGAGCCCTAGATCTCTCAACCTTTCCTCGTGAGACTTTCCCTCCTTTCCAGGCAATGTTCTGGTAAATCTCGTCCGCACGTTTTCCATTGCTTCCACATCTTTCCTGTAATATATACTCAATGACTTGCCCTCCACAGTCCTCTGCGGCAATAAGTTCTGCCTTCTGACTGAAGAAATTCCTCCTCATCTCAATTCTAAACGGTCGCCCTTTCACTCTGAGGCATGCCGTTGTAATCTCTTCTACTAGTGGAAACATTTTGTCCATGTCCATTCTGTCCAAGCTTCTTAGTATTCTGTAAGTTTCAATAAGATACCCCACAACCTTCCAAACTCCAATGAGTACAGACACAGAATCTTCAACCACTTGTCTAATGAAAGCACTTCACCCCCGGGATCATTCTTCGGAACCTCTTCTGGACACCCTCCAACACCAGCACATTTTTACTTAATCGGGCCCCAAACAATATTCAAAATGCATTCTGATGAAAGCCTTATATTGCCTCAGCAGTACATCTCTGCAGTTACATTTTAGTCCTGTTGAAATGAATGCTAACATTGCATTTGTCTTCCTAAGTGCCAACTGAACCTGCATATCAACCTTAATAGAATTCTGAACTGGGACTCCTAAATTCCTTTGTGATTCAGATGTCAAAAGCCTTCGCCATTTAGAAAATAGTTAATGCTTCTATTCTTCCTGCCAAAGTGAATAATCCCGCACTTGCCCACATTGTATTCCATCTCCCACTTCTTTGCCCACTCTCCTAGCCTGTCTAAGTCCTTTTGTAGCCTTCCTGCTTCATCATCATTTCCTGCTCCTTCACCTATCTTTTTCATCTCTAAAATTAGCAACAATGCCCTCAGTCCCTTTATCTAGATTGTTAATGTACATCATGAATAGTTCTGGTCTCTGTGTGGACCCCTGCAGAACTCCACTAGTCACTGGCTGCCTTCTTGAAAAAGATTCCTTTATTCTGACTCTGTCCCTTCTGCCAGTCAGCCGATCTCTTATTAGCAGCCTCCTGTGTGACAACTTGCCAAGGCCTTCTGGAAAGCCAAATAGATCACGTACACTCTCCCTTTGTCTAACTTGTTTGTCACTTCCTCAACAGACATGTCAGGCATGACCTCTCCTTGACAAAGCTGTGCTGACAGCCTATTTTACCATATACTTCCAAGTACTCTGCAATTTCACCCTTAATAATGGCCTCAAAATCTTACCAACAACTGAGATCAGGCTAACTAACCTGCATCCCTCCCTTCTTAAACAGGAGTGATACATTAGCCATTTTCCAGTCCTTTGGGATACTTCCTGACTCCAGTGATTCCTGCAAAATCATCACAAATGCCTTTACAATCTCCTCATCTATCTCTTTCAGAGGTGTAGTCCATCTGCTCCGGGTGAATCATCCATCTTCACATCTTTCAGCCTCTCCAGCATCTTCTCCTTCGTGAGGCCACTACACTCAACTCTGCTTCTTGACTGTCTTGAAGTTCTGATATGCTGCTGGTATCTTCCACCATGGACGCCAATGCAATATACCTATTCAGTTTCTCCACCATTTCTTCATTGCCCATTACTGTTTCTCCAGCATCATTTTTCAGTGGCTCAATGTCCATCGTTGCCTCTATCTAACCTTTTAGATATCTAAAAATATGCTTGAAATCTTTTGTATTACTGTCTAACGTACCCTCATATTTCATCTTCTCTCCCCTTGTTACTTTTTCAGTTATCCTCTGCTGATTTTTAAAGGCTTCCCAATAATCTACACCATGTTAAATGTTTTTTTTCTTTTGCTTTTATGCTATAAGGATCTTCTGTTTGCAACAAAGAGGAGAAGAACATTTTCTATCAGGTTTCTGGCTTACAGAGATGGTACTATTTGAGATGGTTCAGATGAGGCGATGAAGAGTTACAGATTAGCCAGGAAGGATTTAAAGAGAGAGTTAAGAGGAGCAAGGAGGGACATGAGCAGACATTGGCAGGTAGAATAAAGGAGAACCCTAAAGCTTTCTATAGCTATGTGAGGAATAAGAGGATGACTAGGGTAGGAATAGGGCCAGTCAAAGACAGAAGTGGGAAGTTGTGTATGGACCCTGTGGAGATTGGAGAGGTGCTAAATGATTATTTCTCATCTGTTTTCACTGAGGAACAGGAGAATATTGTAGAGGAGATGACTGAGTTACAGGCTACTAGAATTGAAAGGATTAAGGTTAGTAAGGAGGAGGTGTTATCAATTCTAGAAGGTGTGAAGGTAGGTACATCACCTGGGCCAGATGGGATTTTTCCGAGGATTCTCTGGGAAGATAGGGAGGATGTGGCAGAGCCTTTGGCCTTGACCTTTGAGTTTTCTTTGTCTACAGGTTTAGTACCAGAGGACTGGAGGATTGCAAATGTTGTGCCCTTGTTCAAGAAGGGCAGTAGGGATGACCCAGGTAATTATAGACCTGTGAGCCTTACGTTTGTTGTAGGAAAAATTTTGGAAAGGATTATAAGAGAGAGGATTTATAATCATCTAGCAAGCAACAATTTGATTTGAGATAGTCAAGGGCAGGTTGTGTCTCACAAAACTCATTGAGTTTTTTGAGAAGGTGACCAACATGTGGATGAGGGTAGGGCAGTTGACGTGATGTACATGGACTTCAGCAAAGCCTTTGATAAGGTTCCACATGGTAGGCTGTTGGAGAAAATACAGAGGCACGGGATTGAGGGAGATTTAGCAGTTTGGATTAGAAACTGGCTTTCTGTAAGAAGGCAACGAGTGGTGGTTGATGGAAAATATTCAGCCTGGAGTCCAGTTACTAGTGGTGTGCCTCAAGGATCTGTTTTGGGTCCACTGCTGTTTGTCATTTTTATAAATGACTTGGACGCAGGCATAGGTGGATGGGTTAGTAAGTTTGCAGATGACACTAAAGTCGGTGGAGTGGTGGACAGTGTGGAAGAATGTTGCAGGTTGCAGGGAGACTTGGATAAACTGCAGAATTGGGCCGAAAGGTGGCAAATGGAATTTAATACGGATAAATGTGAGGTGATTCACTTTGGGAGGAATAATAGGAAGGCAGAATACTGGGTCAATGGAAAGATTCTTGGTAGTGTAGATGAGCAGAGAGATCTCGGTGTCCATGTACACAGATCGTTGAAAGTTGCCACCCAGATTGACAGGGTTGTTAAGAAGGCATACAGTGTTTTAGCTTTTATTAATAGAGGGATCGAGTTCCAGAACCAAGAGATTATGCTGCAGCTGTACAAAACCCTGGTGCGGCCGCACTTGGAGTATTGCATACAGTTCTGGTCACCGCATTATAAGAAGGATGTGGAAGCTTTGGAAAGGGTGCAGAGTAGATTAGGATATTGCCTGGTATGAAGGGAAGGTCTTACGAGGAAAGGCTGAGGGACTTGAGGCTGTTTTCATTCGAGAGAAGGAGGTTGAGAGGTGACTTTATTGACACATAAGATAATCAGAGGGTTAGATAGGGTGGATAGGGAGAGCCTTTTTCCTAGGCTGGTGACGGCGAGCACGAGGGGGCATAGCTTTAAATTGCGGGGTGAAAGATATAGGACAGATGTCAGAGGTAGTTTCTTTACTCAGAGAGTAGTAAGGGAATGGAACGCTTTGCCTGCAACGGTAGTAGATTCGCCTACTTTAAGTCATCATTGGATAAGCATATGGACGTACATGGAATAGTGTAGGTTAGATGGGCTTCAGATTGGTATGACAGGTTGGCACAACATCGAGGGCCGAAGAGCATGTACTGTGCTGTAATGTTCTATGTACATGGATTCCTGAAAGTTGCCAACCAGGTTGATAGTGCTGTTAAGAAGGCTTACGGTGTGTTAGGTTTTATTACTAGAGGGATTGAGTTCCGGAGCCGTTATGTCATGTTGCAACTGTACAAAACGCTAGTGCGGCCTCATTTGGAATATTGCGTGCAGTTCTGGTCACCCCATTACAGGAAGGATGTGGACGCATTGGAAAAGGTGCAGAGGAGATTTACCAGGATGTTGCCTGGTCTGGGGCGCAGGCCCTATGAAGAAAGGCTGAGGGACTTGGGTCTGTTCTCATTGGAAAGGAGGAGGTGAAGAGGGGAATTAATAGAGACATACAAGATGATCAGAGGATTAGATAGGGTGGACGGTGAGAGTCTTTTTCTGAGGATGATGACTTCAGCTTGTACGAGGGGGCATAGCTACAAATTGAGGGGTGATAGATTTAAGACAGATGTCAGAGGCAGGTTCTTTACTCAGAGTGGTAAGGGTGTGGAACGCCCTGCCTGCCAATGTAGTTAACTCAGCCACATTAGGGGCATTTAAACAGTCCTTGGATAAGCATATGGATAATGATGGGATAGTGTAGGGGGAGGGGCTTAGATTAGTTCATGGGTCGTGCAACATTGAGGGCTGAAGGGCCTGTTCTGTGCTGTATTGTTCTTTGTTCTACGCTCTATGTTCTATGGTACTAATATTACTGGCAATTGCAAAATAGGGCCAGACTATGAAGGTCTGCACAGTCCAAATTCATGAAAAAAAATTACCATCAGGGCTTCAGAATAATAACTGCTTTGGCAAAGAACTAGTAGATGCCAGCATATACATCAATACTTCATCAAACAGCCAACATTTATGGAAGGAATGGGGAGAAACTTAACATCTTAAAGAATGGAATCATTGCATTATCAATGCTCAGTTGACTTAATTAAATAAAGCTTCCAAAAATATTGGTATCTATTTTAAGCTGGAAAAATTCTTTGGAGAGTTATATTGTATACTGCAGGAGCAATTGCATTTCTACTACTGTTTGAAGGTGTCAAAAAAAATGAATGGTGCCATTTAGGCCTAATGGTTAGAAATATATCTATGTTTAATGATACAATAAATAATTACCTCTCAACATCATTGGATTCTGTTGTATTTACAAATACAGAGGGTGGCAGCTGCACCTGTAATAAAACCGCATAATAAAAATGTAAGTAAAATGCCAGTAAATAAATAAATGTGGTAATTCAGTCTAAGACATACTATCATATAGACCTTTTCTATTTTCTGTGGCTGGAAGAAAGCACTTTGGATTAGGTTTTATCGGCAGGTGGAGTAGTCATGTTCAGGTAATATTTTCTTAAATAAAACCAGCACTGCAAAGAGTTCAGAGATCAGAGGGGCAGAACAGCAAAATGTAAGGATCACTTTCTTTGATCTGTTGACTAAAATGAAAAAGAGATTTTGCTTTAAATCTAGAGGACTGTGTAAGAAAATGCTCAAAGTATTAAAAACAAACTACAGGGATACACAGTGCTTTATTGATAAGGTTTCCTTATTCAAGCAGTGAGGGAGCAATTATAAAGTAGCACTACCCAAAGACAGCTTTTTGATTGCTCTTTTAAATCAGGACCAGTTGTGGACTCAGTACAGTAACAACTATTTGACTGGTTCCTGAGCAGATGACTTCAGCCTTGTGCGTGGACAGTACAGCAGAGACATCCAACAGGCAAAGCGAAAACAACCATCAAATTCCATCCCTCTCTTCTGCGTGGAGAAGTAACAGGAAATATTTAGTAGCAAGCTATGCTCCCTTTCTCTAAGTTGTTCTGTCTACAAATCCACCAATTAAAGGAAAAAGAGAAAAACACATACAGACATACTGAAAAGGAAATCTCCTACCAGTGAATGAAAGACTAAGAATCTCTGTATCCACAACTTCATGTTTTTAGCAAAGAATCAGAAGGAGTCGAGAAAAGGCTGAAAGAAAACAACTCATCAACAGCTCTGATCCGGACTATTGCCAGAACTATGCTCCTCTGACTTTTTTCCCTTCTCCACCAAAAATATTTGTGTCTTGTCATCTCTTTATGTGTCTGTTTGATTGTGTATGGGGATTTAAGAAAGAGATGGAGTTTTAGTTGTGGAGTTATAGATTAGCAATTCAACTTGTTTTACTATTGATTTAAAAGAAACAGTTTAATTACAATAAACCAATATTTTCTTGATAATGGAATAAAAACCTGGCATGCATCTTATTTTAATCAGAATTACACAGTTGAGTAAAATTGGACAGTTGAGTATTTTAAACTAATCTTCGCATTTGTGGCAACTCAAATAATAGTGGAGCCTCACCTCCAGTACACTACCCCAGTGAATCATGACAAAACAGTACAGAGATTAACATACTGCAATGTAAGGAACTAGGTCAGACTGTGGCTTCAGAATGAACCAACTGCATTCTGAGCAAAATCAATGGGTCATCAAAGGAAAACATCCAACTGATTCATTGGTGAGTATTTTCTCATTTATCTTTCAAAATTAGTCATTTTAAGTTTTTATTTGTATAAATAAGGTTCCTAACTGTCGTAATGCTCATCATTACGAGTACGATTTATTAAATTATAAATTAAGAACCATTAATTCACACATAATAAAGCTGGCATGTCAGTTGACATATTGCAGTTGCAGTAAACGGGCTTTGATGGACACTAAATGAGATCCAAGGCAACCACATATAATCAAAGAATCATATAGTACAGAAGAACCTGTACTACAAAGAAATATAGCACAACCTATACTAGTCCTGCTTTCCTCTCTAGGCCCAAAGCCTTGAATGTTATGATACTTCAAGTGTTCATCCAAATATTTTTTTAAAGGTTGTGAAGTTACCCGGCTCATCTACCTTCCCAGGCAGTGCATTCCAGACCACCACCTTCTGGGTCAAAAAAGTTTTCCTTATATCCCTCTAAACCTACTGCCTGTCACTTTAAAAAAGTGTGGTCCCTTGTTCTTGACCCTTCAACTAAGGCCATTAGCAGCTTTCTATCCGCCCTTTCATGCCCCTCGATCTTATACACCTCTTTTAGGTCCCCCCTCAAACTCTGCTGTTTCAAAGTAAACAACACCATCTTATCCTGGCCTGCTGTATTCTTCCAGTTCCACACTGTATTATCTCTAACTGCAGCATCTGCAGTTCTTACTATCTCTGACAATCTTATCTCACCTCTCTTCATAGCCAAGATAACAAGCTGTAGAGCTGGATGAACACAGCAGGCCAAGCAGCATCTCAGGAGCGCAAAAGCTGATGTTTCGGGCCTAGACCCTTCATCAGAGAGGAAGGGTCTAGGCCCAAAACATCAGCTTTTGTGCTCCTGAGATGCTGCTTGGCCTGCGGTGTTCATCCAACTCCACACTTTGTTATCTTGGATTCTCCAGCAACTGCAGTTCCCATTATCACTGATACACTCTCTTCATAGCCAAATGCTCCATCTGGGGCAACAACCTGGTGAATCTGCTCTGCACCTACTCCAGTGCAACCATATCCTTCCTGAGGTGTGGTGACCAGATTTGCACTCGATACTCTAATTGTGGCTTAACCAAAGTTCTATACAACTCCAGCACAATCTCCCTACTCTTATAATCTGTTACAACTAATGAAAGCAAGTGTCCTAAATGTCTTCTTAAGCACCCAGTCCAGACACCTTTAGGGATGTATGGACAAACACCCTCTAAGTGTCCTAGTGTCTTGCCATTCGTTGAGTACTCCTTTGCCTTGTTTCTTCTTCCAAAGTGTGTCACATTTATTGGGGTTAAGTTCCATCTGCCAATGATCTACCCATCTGACCAATCCATTTATCCTGTAAGCTAAGATCTTCCTTCTCAGATACCTTGCCAATCTTTGTGTCATCCACAAACATTCTTATAATTTTCCCTACATTCTCAACCGCATCATTTACAAATATCAAACAATACAGGACCCACCACTGACCCCTGTGGTACATCACTGGTCACATGCCTTAGGCACACATACAGCCTTCTATCACCACTCTCTGTCTCATGTGACTAAACCAATTTTATATCCAACTTTACACCCCGCCCCCGCAATAATCACCCCGCAACTCATCCCTCACACCCCGCCCCCACAATAACTGCCAAAAGAGAATCCCCCTAGTCCTCACATACCACCCCACCAACCTCCAGATACAACGCATCATCCTCCGACACTTCCGCCATCTACAATCCGACCCCACCACCAAAGACATTTTTTCCATCCCCACCCTTGTCTGCCTTCTGGAGAGACCACTCTCTCCGGGACTCCCTTGTCCGCTCCACACTCCCTTCCAGCCCCACCACGCCCGGCATTTTCCCCTGCAACCACAGGAAGGGCTACACTTGCCCCCCACACCTCCTTCTTCACCCCCATCCCAGGCCCCAAGATGACTTTCCACATCAAGCAGATGTTCACCTGCACATCTGCCAATGTGGTATACTGCATCTGCTGTACCCGTTGCGGCTTTCTCTACATTGGGGAAACCAAGCGAAGGCTTGAGGACCACTTTGCAGAACATCTATGCTCGGTTCGCAATAAACAACTGCACCTCCAAGTCGCGAACCATTTTAACTCCCCCTCCCATTCCTTAGATGACATGTCCAATCTGAGTCTCCTGCAGTGCCAATAATGATGCCACTCGAAGGTTGCAGGAACAGCAACTCCTATTCCGCGTGGGAACTCTGCAGCCCAATGGTATCAATGTGGATTTCACAAGCTTCAAAATTTCCTGTCCCCCCCACTGCAACCAAAAGCTAGCCCAGCTCGTCCCCGCCTCCCTGACCTGTTCTTCCTCTCACCTATCCCCTCCTCCCACCCCAAGCTGCACCTCCATTTCCTCCCTACTGACCTCATCCCGCCCCCTTGACCAGTCCGTCCTCCCCGGACTGACCTATCCCCTCCCCACCTCCCCACCCATACCCTCCTCTCCACCTATCTTCTCCTCTATCCATCTTTGGTCCACCTCCCCCCCTCTCCCTATTTATTTCAGAACCTTCTCCCCATCCCCCTTTGCTGATGAAGGGTCTGGGCCCGAAACATCAGCTTTTGTGCTCCTAAGATGCTGCTTGGCCTGTTGTTTTCATCCAGCTCCACACTTTGTTATCTTAGACCCAACTTGTCAAGCTACTCTGGATCCCATGAGATTTTACCTTTATCATCAGTTTCCCATGTGGACCTTATGAAGTCCTTGCTGAAATCCATATAAACTACACCAACTGCCCTACGTTCTTCACCTCCCTCTGATAAAGCACCCAGGTAACATCTGCAGTAAGTGTCTGTAACTCAAGAATCTTTGGTTCAGTCAATGAGCAGTAGCCTGATCTGTAGACATTGCAGTACAACAGAGAGGGGAATGTTATCTGGGCACTTTGTTCCTGAATAGAGTCACACCCCTTATGCGGGTGCCATCTGGTTTGCTCCAACAGAATCAAAATTCTGGCAGCTTGCATGGATGACTGCAGGAGCTCTAAGGAGAAGTGAATTGACCATGGCACATAAAACCATTCACTGAGGGGAGTAAATAGGTATGCAGTGGTGGTATAAGACAGTATAAGCAAAGGAATCGACAGATTCTCTGCAGCCAAGAACAAGAGGCCAGAGGCTGAGCTTCCTGTCTCATGTCAAATGTCTACACATTTGCCAAAGACTGGAGATAAAATTGCAGCGGGAGGGGAAGGATCCAGTGGTCCACAGGTATAAAATGGCACAGCAGAACTAGAAAAAAAAGGTTCTGATAAATGAATATCAGCAGCTAGGAGCTGAATTGAAAGCAGAACATTGATCGTAGTTCATTTGAGATATTTCTGAGCCTTCAGCAAATTAGAGTAAGATTAATAAGATTCAAGGGATGAATGTACATCACAAGGTTGTATTTTGACACTAGTAGTTTGTGTTTGTCTTCGCTGTAGAAAATTTAGCAAATCTGTCAAAGATATTTAGAAATTAAGAGCCAAAGAAAAGAAGGAACTTAAAGCAATTGCCATCATCAGGAGAAAAACTGCTGAGAAAATTAAAATATCTCATGGCTGAAAAGATTCCAGAATCAGATGGGCTGTCTCCTAAGGTCATAATAGACGTAGTGCATTGACAGTAGAGGTAATAGTTATTATCTTACAAAATTCCATAGATCCTGGAAGGTCTCAGAAGATTAGAAAACAGCAGTAATACCTTTATTCAAGAAAGGAAGAAATCACACGACTATAGCTCAGTTGGCTAACATATGCCAGAGGGAAATGCTGGAATCCATTATTGAGAAGATTCTACCAGGTTATTTAGAAAGTCATAATGGACTCGGAGTCAATATGCTTTTCTGAGAGGGAAATTGGGTTTAACTAATTTATTAGACAGTAGCTTAGTAGTACAGGACTTAAGTATTGTCATAAAAGAGGTTTTTGATCTCCCATTACAAGATCATAAGAATATCAAATCTCAAAGGGAATAACAATTTATAACTGCACCATACTGCTGATTGGTTGGCAAATGGACCCGGATAGTAGTGTTGCCATGGAAGTACCAGGATTTTTCATTGGTGGATATTCATATGTTGAATTAGGTTGGAAAAGACTTAAGATTCATAAAGATTTTATTGTCAATCTACAGTCTACCACAAACATCAGTTTCTACCTTTCCCTGTCCAGAAGTCTGCTACCCATTAGTGGAGAACTGAAATCATGATGTTTTCTAATCCACCTGTTCATAGATGTATAATATGTGGCTGGGGTAGGTGGTGGTACATGAACCCTAGCTCAGAGGTAGAGACACTACAACTGTGCCACTAGAGACCAGGCAGGACTGAGATCATTGTTTAAATAAAATAATCCCTGATCCCAATTAAACAGTTAACAATTAATAAGCACTACTCAACAGGGGCAGTGCAACAACAATAAAAATAGAAGAGGGTAGGATAAGAGAGAGGGAACTAAATTAAAATTAAGTTGGAGGGGAGCAGAATAAAGATCATTTTCTAAGAGTCAATCACATTGCTGTGGGCCTGGAGCCACACATATGCTAGACTAGGCAGGGATGGTGTATCTCCCTCCCAAAAGGATACAGTGAATCAGAAGTGTTCCCACAACAATAATTACAAGCTCACCATTTTAATTCCAATACTGAACTTATCTGCAATAGTGAGATTTGAACCAATGTCTCCAGTATACTAGCTCTGAATTACTTGTCTAACGATACTACCGCCATACCTCAAGCACCCCAGAAAACCAAGAGCATAAAACAAAGTCCAGTAAGCATCACCAAATCTCAAATAACTTTGGAATTGTTATGGTTGACCCCTAAACTGGCTTGCGATTTTAACACTGGCATAGGGAACAGTTAACGCCAATATTTTAAAAAATGCTAAACAGGCATGCTAACTAATTTTGTGAGAAATTGCCATGAGAAATGCACTGCAGAATGGCTATCCCTGAGCCTTTGTATGGTTTAGCCGTCCTCCAGGCTTAAAGGCAATGCCAGAACATGTTTTCTCTGTAAAGAACAGAACCCTAGATGTGAATATATTGAGCTTCTAGCATACATACGTCAACCACACTATGAACCCAATGGGCAGGTAAGCTTAATCTGATTGTTAGTATATTTCGTAGCATATCTGTACTATTTAGCAAGTATTGTCCACTCATGATGTCATAAGGAATTTCTTCTAGGCAAATCATGTTTGGTTAACATGATTTCATCTAATAATGGAGGAGATTGACAATGCTAATATTAAGGTGTATATGGACTTTCAGAAGACATTTGTTAAAATAGCAGATAATGGAATTGTAAGCAAATTTAAATTTTAGAGGAATATGACAGAATGTGATGTGATGGACCTAAAATTGATCAAGGATCAGAAAGCAGAGAATAGAGCATAATTTGTTTTCAGACTGGAGGTATGCAGAGGATTGAGAATTCCTGGGATTGGTGCTAGGAGTATTACCTTTTTGATCTTTAGGGATCAAGCATTAGTGGCAAAAAAAAATCCTTTTACTGACTATCCCTAATTGCTCAAATTGAGAAGGAGGCTATTAGGATTTGGTCCTTTTTACTGTTATTGATATGAAATTGAGTGTGCAGTACAAAAATTCAAAGCTCTCAGTTTGAAAAAACTCAAATGTATTAAATCAAGATAAAAATAGTTATAGGCGTCAGAACGCAAAATCTGATGAAGAAATGGCAGATCCATCACAAATTTAAAAGAAGAGAAGTGTGATGATACATTATGTGACGGAGAATGAAGAGAAACAAAGTACAGCAAAATATACAATTTTAAAGCAACTATAGGAACAGAGACAACTGGAAAAAGTAACCAAATCTTTAGAGGTGAGAGCAAAAGTTGCAATATATGGAATCCTTGGCTTTATTAATGTAGGCATAAAATGATAGGCAGAACAGCAGAGGGCTTAGAGTGATATGAAATGTTTTTATATACAATAAATTATAGTGATGTGGAATACAGTACCTAAAAGGATGATGCAAGATGTTTAAATAGTCACTGTCAAAACAGAATTTAAAGGAAAGAATTCAGGACTTTGGGGAAAGAGCTGAATAATGGATAGAGAGCCAGGATATGCACAATGGGCCTCAACACCTAGTTCTATGCTGCATCATTCATGATTCTGTGATACCATAGCCTTGACATTTCAGTTCTTGCGACAGTGTTGTGACTATGTGACTTTGTAATTAACAAAATAGCTCCGGTTTCCTATAAAGTGGCTAAACTGCAAGTGTTAGTATCAAATAACAATCGTATGTTATGCTCCTCCCAAGTTTACTTTTTTCAGACTCCTCCCCATTATTGCTAGATAATTCCACTAGAGGCCACTGTTTGTTAACCTCCATTATTTGTTTCCTGTCAGTCACTCCATAAATTAACTTTACAATTCTCAGAACTAAGGGTAACTGTTTACATATTTTAGAAATTTTATATAACATCACAATTTTTGATTTCATTATTGTTAGTACAAAATACATTGTAAAGATACAATGCCTTTTAAAAACAAAAGAGCATCTGTGCAAAAGTCCAATACATCCAACCAAGAATACAGGAGTGAGCCATTTAACCCGTCAAGTCTGCTCATCACTGAATTAGATACTGGCTGATCTTCTACCTCAATGTCACTTTCCTGAACTATCTCCATATCCCTTATTGTCATTAGCATCTTCTCTTCATGATTGAATGGCGGAGCAGACTCGATGGGATGAGTGGCCTAATTTCTACTCCTATGTCTTATGGTCTTAACAAGCCAATCATCTCATTGCTGTTTCACTGATATTACTGATGCAAAATAACAATAATATTTGACAACACATTTCATGTGAAATATTAACCAATTTTGACAAGGCAATTAGGTACTTTATAAATGCAGACCAGTCTTAACCAATGGTCAGTAATTTATTAAATCAAGAAAATAAAATATTATGAAATGATCAGAGGGATAGGGAGTATTTCACTTTACCCTAAAACTTCAACATATAGATAACAGAAACAATCTTTGCCAACTGGAGCATTTCTACTTTTTGTTTTCAAAAAATATTAATTCAAATAGTGCCATGCTTTATCTCATTAATATTCAAAGCACTATTGCATTCTATTGAGTCATTGGACACAGGATCAGAAGATTAGAGGAATAAATACTAATGGTGTCAGCAATATGTGCTCATTAAAGAAGGGCATATTCTTACATTTTCGTAATCATCATCAGCATCATTATACTCAGATTTGTGACTCTGTGATGGCTGTGATTGAGATCTTTGTCGAGGAACTGGCTTTTCAGTTTCAGCTGACCGAAAACTGCGTCCTTCAGGAGATGAGCGGCTAGAAAATATAATATTTTATTCACTTTTAGTCCTGATGTATTAACTTTGATTTTTTTTCTTAAACCCTAATGTAGCAGTATGACTCGTTCAATATTATACATATTAGTCATGGTGTAAATCATCACAAATAAAATGGTGAGCAAGGGTCAGAAATATATTGTATAAATGTGATGGGGCTAACATTGCTCTGCAATCATCAAGTAGTGCCAAAACCTTATCTTGCTGGGAGACTCAGCAATGAAATACATGGAATGGCATAAAATTCCAATAGTTGCACAATGTAGGTGCACCAAACTGGCCCAAATGATGTTGTTATGCCCAAACCCTGTACATTGTTGCAAATGAAAAGAGCAACGAGTTTGGTCTAAGGGCAGTTTTTTACTATAATGAGAAGAGGGTTATCTGAACCATTTGGATTCAGTTCCGTGACATGAATAATTTGGATATTGGCCTAAGGGAATGATTTTAAAAGTTTCAGAAGACACCAAGATAGCAGGGATCTTGGCTGCAAATAGATTTTGATATGATGAAGGATAAGGTTAGAAGGTAAAAGATATAAATCAGTATATCTCAATGAGTCATTAATTTTCTTTGTTAAAATGTTGCATTCTATAAATGTAAGTTGCTGTTTGACGCTGTGCCAGAGGAGAGAGATTTTTAGCTAAAGGCTCACAATTGTAGCAGAAGTTGATGTAATTCTAGACTTATTGCGAGCAAATAGAATATAAATACAGACAGATAATGAATCTATACAGTATCTTACTAAGCTCTCAATTGTAGTGCCTATTATTACAATCCAAACTAAAGGAAGATTGTTGAGTTTATAGATTGGGTACAATGCAAATTCTTGAGGACGCTGTCTGAAATCGGGAAATATAAATGCAAAGAAAGATCTCAGATGGGGACAGGGAAACAAGTGGAAAAATTCTACACAATTTTCCTCATCAACCTATATGGTGCATCTATCCGTGACAGTATTGGTAGGATCCATTGGTATGAAAACCGCTACACTAACTTTTATTATTTATTCCATGACCATCTTTTTTTGAGAGAGATATGACTTTAACTAGTGGTAAGTTTTCAGCCGATTCCTTTTGACATCACGTTTGCTAGGGCCCCATGATACCTTACACAGTCCAATGTTGTTCGAGGACAGCCTTACCTCACCTTGAGTTTAGCTTTTTTGTCCGTGTTTGATCAAAGGCTGAAATAAGGTCAGGTGCTGAGTGGTCCTGACAGAACTGTAACGAAGCACCCGTGAGCAAGTTATTCCTTGGCAAATGTAATTGAGTAGCACTGTTGATAGTCCCACTTTACTTATGATGGAGCATAGACCAATACATTGATCATTAGCATAGATGCATTTGTCCTGCTTTTTGTGTACAGAATATAATTTTCCATATTATATGAAAGAAAATAAAATCATTGCAGATGCTGAAAATCAGAGGCAAAACAGAAATGGCTTGAAAAACCTGTCAGGTCTGGTAGAAACTGTGACGAGAGCAGAGTTAACATTTTGGGTCAAGTGACCCTTCTTCAGAACTGATTGTACCTGGGAGAAGGTTGGTATGTATGCTGACAATGGGGTGGAGGGAGTGGGGAGTTGGGGAGAAATAAAGGAGAGGCGGAGATGGAACCCAGACAGAGAGAAAAACAATTAGGCAGACAAAGGAATGGGTAAAGGTCGGCCTGGAAAATGAATAGTTGCTAATAGAGGCCATTAGTGGCTGACAACAGGTTGTTTGTAGTAGTAGACGACAAGACTTGGTATTTGGGGTTTGGGGTAAGGACATGGGAGAAAGTGCTCAGGCCCTAATATTATTGAACTTGATATTGAGTTCTAAAGTCTGCAGGATTCCCAAGCAGAAAATGAGATGCTCTTCTTTCAGCTTGTGTTGAGCTTTGTTGGGGCACCATAGCAAGCCTGAGGCAGAGATGTTGGTCTATCTCCTTCTAAACTGACAGCACTCCGTGCTCTCAGATCCAACTCTGACTTTGTAATTAAGCCTGTTGACAATGTATCTGGCATCCTCACTTCAACATTGTGGAGGCTGAGCACCAGCTCTCAGACTCCTCTTATTTCCCCCGGACTTTGACCCCACCATTGAACACCAGGCTATTGTGTCCACACTGGTTGCTAATTTCATTTCATGTGGTGATCCCCCACCCCCACCATGTCCAAGCTCATAGTCTCCCAACCCCGCACAGGCCACTTCCACCTCTTTCCCCAAAATCCATAAACAGATCTTCCAGGGTAGACCCCCTATTTCTCCCTGCTCTTACCTCAAGGAACTCATCTCTTTCTACCTCATACAAAGAAACCTACAGCACAGGAACAGGCCCTTTGGCCCTCCAAGCCTGCGCCGATCAACTTGATCTTTCTCTCTCCTTGGTCTTTCTCTCTCCTTGGTCAGTCCCTTCCAACCTACATCTGTGATTCTTCTGACACTTTTCGCCAGTTTCAGAATTTCCAGTTCGTGGGTTCCAGCTGCCTCCTCTTCACCATGGAGATGCAATTCCTTTACATATCCATTCCTCATCAGGATCGTCTCCACTCCACCATGGAAAAAAGGCCTGAATTGTCCCCATCCACCACTACCACACAGCTTGTTCATTGTCACTTTGAACAATTTCTCCTTTAACTCCTCTCACTTTCTTCAGGTCAAAGGTGTGGCCATGAGTGCCCACATGGGCCCCAGTTATGCTTGTCTCATTCTAGTGTACATGGAATATTCCTTGTTCCAAATCTTCTCTGGACTCCATCCACAACTCTTTCTCTAATACAGCAATTACATCAACAGTGCTGCTTCCCTCTATCACGGAGTCATACACCATGGAAACAGACCCTTGAGTTCAACTCATCCATGCTGATCAAATTCACAAAATAAACTAATCCCATTTGCCTGTGTTTGGCCTGTATCTTTCCTACTCATATACCTGTCCAAATGTGTTTTAAATGTTGTAACTAAACCTGCATCTACCACTTCTTCTGGCAGTTGATTCGACATATGAGCCACCTCCTGTGAGAAAAAGTTGCCCCACAGGTCCCTTTTAAATATTTCTCCTCTCACCTTAAAATTATGCCTTCTGGTTTTGAACATCCCTCCCTGAGGGAAAAGACCTTTTCTATGGAACTGGTAACCTCTTATAGGAAAGATGCAGAAGCTTTAGAGAGGGTACAGAGGAGATTTACCAGGATGCTGCCTGGACAGGAGTGCAGGTCTTATGAGGAAAGGTTGAGGGAGCTAGGGCTTTTTTCTTGGAGCGAAGAAGGATGAGAGGTGATTTGATAGAGGTCTACAAGATGATGAGAGGCATTGATAGAGTGGATAGTCAGAGACTTTTTCCCAGAGTGGAAATGACTATTACGAGGGGGCATAATTTTAAAGTGATTGGAGGAAGGTATAGGGGAGGTGTCAGAGGTAGTTGCCATCCAGGTTGATAGGGTTGTTAGGAAGGTGTATGGTGTGTTAGGTTTTATTGGTAGTGGGATTGAGTTTCGGAGCCATGAGGCCACGTTAAAGCTGTACAAAACTCTGGTGCGGCTGCACTTGGAGTGTTGCATACAGTTCTGGTCGCCGCATTATAGAAAGGACGTGGAAGCATTGGAAAGGGTGCAGAGGAGATGTACCAGGATGTTCAGAGATAATGGGAACTGCAGATGCTGGAGAATCCAAGACAACAAAATGTGAGGCTGGATGAACACAGCAGGCCAAGCAGCATCTCAGGAGCACAAAAGCTGACGTTTCGGGCATAGACCCTTCATCAGAGAGGGGGATGGGGTGAGGGTTCTGGAATAAATAGGGAGAGAGGGGGAGGCGGACCGAAGATGGAGAGAAAAGAAGATAGGTGGAGAGAGTATAGGTGGGGAGGCAGGGAGGGGATAGGTCAGTCCAGGGAAGACGGACAGGTCAAGGAGGTGGGATGAAGTTAGTAGGTAGATGGAGGTGCAGCTTGGGGTGGGAGGAAGGGATGGGTGAGAGGAAGAACAGGTTAGGGAGGCGGAGACAGGCTGGGCTGGTTTTGGGATGCACTGGGGGGAGGAGAAGAGCTGGGCTGGTTGTGTGTTGCAGTGGGGGGAGGGGACGAACTGGGCTGGTTTTGGGATGCGGTGGGGGAAGGGGAGATTTTGAAGCTGGTGAAGTCCACATTGATACCATTAGGCTGCAGGGTTCCTAGGCGGAATATGAGTTGCTGTTCCTGCAACCTTCGGGTGGCATCATTGTGGCACTGCAGGAGGTCCATGATGGACATGTCATCTAAAGAATGGGAGGGGGAGTGGAAATGGTTTGCGACTGGGAGGTGCAGTAGTTTGTTGCGAACTGAGCGGAGATGTTCTGCAAAGCGGTCTCCAAGCCTCCGCTTGGTTTCCCCAATGTAGAGGAAGCCACACCAGGTACAGTGGATGCAGTATACCGCATTGGCAGATGTGCAGGTGAACCTCTGCTTAATGTGGAATGTCATCCTGGGGCCTGGGATAGGGGTGAGGGGGGAGCTGTGGGGGCAAGTGTAGCATTTCCTGCGGTTGCAGGGGAAGGTTCCGGGTGTGGTGGGGTTGGAGGGCAGTGTGGAGCGAACAAGGGAGTCACGGAGAGAGTGGTCTCTCCGGAAAGCAGACAGGGGTGGGGATGGAAAAATGTCTTGGGTGGTGGGGTCGGATTGTAGATGGCGGAAGTGTCGGAGGATGATGCGTTGTATCTGGAGGTTGGTGGCGTGGTGTGTGAGAACGAGTGGGATCCTCTTTGGGCGGTTGTGGCGGGGGCGGGGTGTGAGAGACTTGTTGCGGGAAATACGGGAGACGCGGTCGAGGGCGTTCTCGATCACTGTGGGGGGAAAGTTGCGGTCCTTGAAGAATTTGGACATCTGGGATGTGCGGGAGTGGAATGTCTTGTCGTGGGAGCAGATGCGGCGGAGGCGGAGGAATTGGGAATAGGGGATGGAATTTTTGCAGGAGGGTGGGTGGGAGGAGGTGTATTCTAGGTAGCTGTGGGAGTCGGTGGGCTTGAAATGGACATCAGTTACAAGCTGGTTGCCTGAGATGGAGACTGAGAGGTCCAGGAAGGTGAGGGATGTGCTGGAGATGGCCCAGGTGAACTGAAGGTTGGGGTGGAAGGTGTTGGTGAAGTGGATGAACTGTTCGAGCTCCTCTGGGGAACAAGAGGCGGCGCCCATACAGTCATCAATGTACCGGAGAAAGAGGTGGGGTTTGGGGCCTGTGTAGGTGCGGAAGAGGGACTGTTCCACGTGACCTACAAAGAGGCAGGCATAGCTGGGGCCCATGCGGGTGCCCATGGCCACCCCCTTAGTCTGTAGGAAGTGGGAGGAGTCAAAAGAGAAGTTGTTGAGGGTGAGGACGAGTTCGGCTAGGCGGATGAGGGTGTCGGTGGAGGGGGACTGGTCGGGCCTGCGGGACAGGAAGAAGCGGAGGGCCTTGAGGCCATCTGCATGCGGAATGCAGGTGTATAGGGACTGGACGTCCATGGTGAAGATGAGGTGTTGGGGGCCAGGGAATTGGAAGTCCTGGAGGAGGTGGAGGGCGTGGGTGGTGTCACGGACGTAGGTGGGGAGTTCCTGGACCAAGGGGGAGAAAATGGAGTCCAGATAGGTGGAGATGAGTTCGGTGGGGCAGGAGCAGGCTGAGACGATTGGTCGACCGGAGCAGGCAGGTTTGTGGATTTTGGGAAGGAGATAGAAACGGGCCGTGCAGGGTTGGGGAACAGTGAGGTTGGAGGCTGTGGGTGGGAGGTCCCCTGAGGTGATGAGGTCATGAATGGTGTTGGAGATGATGGTTTGGTGCTCGGGCTTGGGGTCATGATCGAGGGGGCAGTAGGGGGTGGTGTTGGAGAGTTGGCGTCTGGCCTTGGCGATGTAGAGGTCAGTGCGCCATACTACCACTGCGCCACCCTTGTCTGCGGGTTTGATGGTGAGGTTGGGGTTGGAGCGGAGGGCTGCCTGTTCTGCAGGGGAGAGGTTGGAGTGGGTGAGAGGGGTGGAGAGGTTGAGGCGGTTAATGTCTCGACAGCAGTTAGAGATGAAGAGGTCAAGGGAGGGTAGTAGGCCTGGGGGTGGTGTCCAGGAGGAGGACTTGGTGTACCAGGATGTTGCCTGGTATGGAGGGAAGGTCTTATGAGGAAAGGCTATGAGGGGCTTGAGGCTGTTTTCATTAGAGAGAGGAAGGTTAAGAGGTGACTTAATAGAGACATACAAGATGATCAGAGGATTAGATAGGGTGGACAGTGAAAGCCTTCTTCCGCGGATGATTTCGGCTAGCACAAGGGGATATAGCTTTAAATTGAGGGGTGATAGATAAAGGACAGAAGTCAAAGGTAGGTTCTTTACACAGAGTAGTAAGGGCGTGGAATGCCCTGCCTGCAACAGTAGTAGACTCTCCAAGTTTAATGGCATTTAAATGGTCATTGGATAAACATATGGATGATAATGGAATAGTGTACTTTAGATGGGTTTCACATTGGTTTCTCAGGTTAGCGCAACATTGAGGGCCAAAGGACCTGTACTATGCTGTACTGTTCTATGTTCTATGTTCCATGTTTAATTTAAAAGACTTTTGGATAGGTACGTGTGTAGGAAAGGTTTAGAGGGATATGGGGCAACTGTAGGCAAGTTCGGAGAGATAATGGGAACTGCAGATGCTGGAGAATCCAAGATAATAAAATGTGAGGCTGGATGAACACAGCAGGCCAAGCAGCATCTCAGGAGCACAAAAGCCGAAGGTTGCAAGAACAGCAACTCATATTCCACCTGGGAACCCTGCAGCCTAATGGTATCAATGTTGACTTCACCAGTTTCAAAATCTCCCCTTCCCCCACCGCATCCCTAAACCAGCCCAGTTTGTCCCCTCCCCCCACTGCACCACACAACCAGCCCAGCTCTTCTCCTCCACCCACTGCATCCCAAAACCAGTCCAACCTGTCTCTGCCTCCCTAACCTGTTCTTCCTCTCACCCATCCCTTCCTCCCACCCCAAGCCGCACCCCCATCTACCTACTAACCTCATCCCACCTCCTTGACCTGTCCGTCTTTCCTGGACTGACCTATCCCCTCCCTACCTCCCCACCTATACTCTCTCCACCTATCTTCTTTTCTCTCCATCTTCGGTCCACCTCCCCCTCTCTCCCTATTTATTCCAGAACCCTCACCCCATCCCCCTCTCTGATGAAGGGTCTAGGCCCGAAACGTCAGCTTTTGTGCTCCTGAGATGCTGCTTGGCCTGCTGTGTTCATCCAGCCTCACATTTTATTATTATGTAGGCAAGTGGTACTACTTTAGTTTGGAAAACTTGGTTGGCATGGATGAATTGGGCCAAAGGGTCTGTTTCTGTGCTGTATGACTCCATGACTCTTTGATTATAGAGACATCGCTGCAGGTGTCCAGGGCCGAGAACTGAACATCCAGAAGTATTCAATATTTAAAAGATGGTGGAGTTGTATTGCTGTTTGAAGAGGAAATTAATGCAATTGTTTGGAAAGATATTTGCTCCGATGATGCCAAATCTACAAGGGTAGACCTCAGAAACACCAAAAGACAATAAACTTTAGAGGGGCTTGTATATAGACCCCTAAACTGCAGGAGTAATATTGGGAATGGCATTTAAAAGGAACTCAGAGATGCCTGCTATAAAGGCAATCTGTAATTACATGTAGATTGGACAAATCAAATTAGTAACAATATTGTAGAAGAGAAAAACCTGGAGTGTATGCAGGATATGTTTTGGTCCTTATCTGAGGAAGGTTGTTCTTACTATGAAGAGGGTGCAACTAAGGTCTGCCAAACTGATTTTTGGGATAGCGAGACTGATGTATAATGAAAGGCTAAATTGGTTATGATTACATTCCCTGAAATTCAAAGAATAAGGAGTCGATATGATAGAAACCTACAAAGTTCTAACAAGACTTAGATAAGATGCATCAAAAATGATCCCAAAGGTAGTGGAGTCCAGAACCAGGGATCACAGTTTAAGGCTAGGAGATATAACACTTAAGAGTTAGACAAGGAGAGATTTCTTTGCCCAGAGAGTATGCACCTGTGGAATTTGCAACCACAGAAAATAGTCAAGGCAAAAACATTTTATGATTTCAAGAAGGAGTGATCTAGCACCTGAAGGCCCAACCATCCTCAGCTGCTTCATCAATGATCTTCCCTCCATCATAAGGTCAAAAGTGGGGATGTTCGTCGATGATTGCACAATGTTCAGCACCATTTGTAATTCTTCAAACACTGAGGTAATCCACGTTCACACGCAATAAGATCTGGACAGGCTTGGGCTGACAAGTGGCAAGTGACATTCACACCACACAAATGCCAGGCTATGACCATCACCAATAAGAGACAATCTAACCACCATCCGTTGACATTCAATGGTGTTACCTTCGCTGAATCCCCCACTCTCAACATCCTGGGGGTTACCATTGACCAGAAACTCAACTGGACTCACCACATTAACATAGTGGCTACAAGAGCAGGTCAGAAGCTGGGAATACTGTGGCGAGTAACTCACCTTCTGACTCCTCAAAGCCTGTCCACCTTCTACAAGGCACAAGTCAGGAGTGTGATGGAATACTCCCCACTCGCCTGGATGAGCCCCACCAACACGCAAGAAGCTTGACACAGTCCAGGACTAAGCAGCCCACTTGATTAGCACCACATCCACAAGCATCCACTCCCTCCACCACCAATGTTCAGTAGCAGCAGTGTGTACTATGTCCAAGATGCACTGCAGAAATTCACCAAAGATCCTCAGACAGCATCTTCCAAACCCACAACCACCTCCATCTAAGGACAAGTTCCCCTCCAAATAACTCACCATCCAGACTTGGAAATATATCACTTCCCTTCATTGTTGCTGGGTCAAAATCCTGGAATTCCCTCTCTAAGGGCATTGTGGGTTAACCCACAGCAGGAGGACCGCAGCAGTTCAAGACGGCAGCTCACCATCACCTTCTCAAGGGTAACTAGAGATGGGTAAGAAATTGTGGACAGCCAGCAACGCCCCCATCCCACAAAATGAATAGCAAAAAAAGGTAGAGGGATTCAAAGGATATGGAGATATGGAGCAGGAACAGACTATTGACTTGGATTGTCAGCAATGATCATAATGAATGGTGGAGCAAGCTCAAAGGTCTAAATGGCCTACTCTTGCTCCTATTTTCTATTTTCTATGTTTCTATGACACTGCCTTCACAACCCCTACAGTTTTAGAATAATATGAAATGTTTTGAAGGAATTTAGGAACATGGTGAGTAAATTTGATTCGAATTCCTGCTCACATGAAGGGTAAATGCTAATACAGTGGTGTAGCCATTTTACTTGAGATGTCAATTATGCATCAATTGTAGTGATAATTTATAACAAACCACTTACTGTAAGGGTTTTGCCAGATGTGCACCATATTCTTGAAACTTAGGTTTAACAGGAGGTGGTTGCTTGGTCAAGGCTGAAGTTCCTTTTGGCAATAGTTCTGGTTTATATAGTTTAGGCTTAACCTGTACAGGTTCAGATGGAATTGGTGACAAAATGGGTTTGTTTGTTGGTAATGGAGGGTGGCTTGCATTGGATCCTTTGGACATTAGCACAGGAGGGGATCCATCATTACATCCTTTTGTCATGAGGATTGAAGGAGATTCAGTGCTTGGTTCTTTGCTCATAAATATTGTATATCCAGCTTTAGATCCTTTATTCACAGGCAGTGGGGGAGGTGCAGCATTAGATCCTTTGTTCATGAGCACTGAAGGAGGTACAGCACTAGCTCCTTTGTTCATAGGTACTGGAGGAGGCACAGTGCTGGCTCCATAGTCTATAGGCATTGGAGGAGGTACGGTGCTAACTCCTTTGTTCATTGGTACTGGAGGAGGTACAGTGCTGGCTCCTTTGTTCATAGGCACTGGAGGAGGTACAGTGCAAGCTCCTTTGTTCATAGGAGGTATAATGTTAGTTCCTTTGTTTAAAGGCACTGGAGGAAGTATAATGTTAGTTCCTTTGTTTAAAGGCACTGGAGGAAGTATAATATTAGTTCCTTTGTTTATAGGCACTGGAGGAGGTATAATGTTAGTTCCTTTGTTTATAGGCACTGGAGGAGGTACAGTGCTAGATGCTTTGCTCGTGGATGTGGAAGGAGGTCCAGAGTTAGGTCCTTTGAAGAAGAGCACAGAAGGGGATACATCATCAAGTGATGTCTCTTTTCCAGTTGTCTGTTGTAAATGCTTATTTAACTCCATTGCAAATGTACTTTTCACTTTGACATCAGAGCTTGTAGTTTCTGAATATCTCCAGTGTTGCTCCTTTCCACCTGAAGCAGATTTTAAATGTACACTAGGTGGAGTTGGACAGCTTGGAGAAGCTTTGGGAGAAAGACATTTGGACAATGCATTGACTTCAGTTTTTGTAGAGGAAGGAGAAGGCAAACGGTCTTGTAGTGAACTTGATAAATCTTCTTTAATTACAACCAACCCATGGGACATGCGTCTTTGTGTAGGAGGTGGCAAAGGAGGTAGCGGTTTTTTATTGCTCCTTTCCAGCTGAATTGGAGAATTCAACATGGGGTGAACACCTAAACACATTGGAAAGAGAAAAGTAATACGTCACTTCACTGCAACTAAAAAGCCAATTGAAATGCTATAAAAGTAATTTTCAAATTTTTAATTGATGCCATCCATAATCCTTCTCATTTCTCCTACAAATTAAGAAATTAACTGATTCAATACATTCTACAACACTTTAGTACTTCTGATTGTTCTGAAAATCTGTGTTCTTTGAATCAGTGGACATAAGAATTCAGTGTAATCACTTACTTGCCTAATGCTGGGACAACCTTTATTAGTCATATAATAACATAATTCATACTTCAAATAAAAAATCATTGCAAGGGTCTAGGCCCGAAACGTCAGCTTTTGTGCTCCTAAGATGCTATTTGGTCTGCTGTGTTCATCCAGCTTCACACTTTGTTATCTTGGATTCTCCAGCATCTGCAGTTCCTATTATCTCAGGTTTTCAAGAATGTCTTAAAGGAGAAAAGTGTATCAAAAAAAGGCAAAGAGGTGTCGGAACAGTATTCCAGAACTTTGGGCCTGGGTATCTGAAGGTGTGGCCACCAATGGTAGAGTAATTACAGTTGGGAATTCACAAGAGGCCAAAAATAGAGGATGACCAAGATCTTGGTGGATTGTGGAGCTGGGCAACATTACAAAGTTAGGAAGAGGTCAGGACATGGAGGAATTTAACAGTTAGGATGAGAATTTTAAAGCCAGGTTGCACTTGACCAGAAGCCAAATAGCAAGTACATGTTTTATAGGGGAACAATATGCATGTGCTTGCATCATAGAATCATATGATACAGAACAGGCCCTTCAGCCCATTGAGTCTACACCAGCTTGCTTCTGTAATTTTAAAGATTCTGAAAAGGTTCCTGATGACTGAATAGTATCTTCCACTATTTAAGAAGGGAGGGAGAGTAGAGATCTACAGACTTGTTAGATCGATATCAGTACTAAGGAAAATATTAGAATCTATTATAAAGCTAGTAATAAGTGGACATTTGGAAAAATTAGCAACATTGGAAATAGTCAACATGGATTTATAAAAGGGAAATCTTGTTTGATAAGCTTGTTAGAGTGTTTTGACAATATTACTTGGCATGCCTGAGGCCATGAATAGAAATGCCAAACAATACAATATTCTTTTCTATAATTTTTGGTTTAATTCAAAGTGGACTCATAAAATGGTCACATGATCATATTTTCAGAAACTTCCGAGTCTCCTCCATTGTAGTGATATCCAAGTTAAAGCTGACAAAAAGGAGTCCGACCCTAACTGTCTGCTTTCTGCCAGTTCTAGATAAAGGAGAGCCTCAAAACAATTTATGTTTTCAGCTTGTAATGGAAATGCTGATGGGAGAGGCAAAGCTACGCTGCCAGCTTAACAACCTTCTAATAAACCCACTGAGAAGAGCTTTGAGCACCCGAAATACCTGCCTCTATCACATATGTCTGTGGTGCAATAGGCTACTGCATTCCACTGTTAACCAAAGTGTTGCTGGTTCGAAACTACCCAGAAACGAAGAAGTTCTTTATTTGCCCTCTTGTGGTGCAATGGTAGTGTCCTTGTCCTGGATGTGGGAGGCCCAGGTTCAAGTCTAACCTGCTCCAGGGGTGTGTTATAACATCTCTGATCAGGCTGATTAGAAAAAGACAAAAATTGGGGAGGCATGATGGCTCAGTGGTTAGCACTGCCGCCTCAGTGCCAGGAACCTGGATTCAATTCCACCCTCAGGTGACTGACTGTGTGAAGTTTGCACATTCGCCCTGAATCTGTGTGGGTTTCCACCGGGTCCTCCGGTTTCTTCCCACAGTGCAAAGATGTGAGGTTAGTTGGATTGGCCGTGCTAAATTGCCCGTAGTGTTCAGGGATGTGTAGATTAGGCGTGTTAGCCATGGGAAATGCAGGATTACAGGGAAAGGGCATGGGGATGGGTGTGGGTAGGATGCTCTTCGGAGGGTCAGTATGGACATTTTGGGCTAAAGGACCTGTTTCCACACTGTAGGGATTACATGATTCTATTCTATAATTCTACAACTGGAAGCTGAGGCAGTTGAATGGCTTAAAATGTACACTTGTGGGATTCTACATCAGTTACTGCGGACCTATGGAAAGAGAGAGCAGAATTCCATCTATATCTTGAAGTTACTGGATGGAATGTTGACTATACTTTGCCTGTAAGAATGATAGTTACTGAGTCTATCTCGCAAAGGAAACTATTACTGACCCTCAGAAAACTGTAACTCATGAACTGATTTTTTTAGAACCTTTGGATTTGACAAAACTTGTAATATGCAATCCATTTCTTCTCCTGTCCTGACTTATTTAATTCCTAGAGTGCATATCTATGTGGAAGGAGTAGCAAAACAATTCCTCTGCATTTTGATTTTCTTATTAGTAAGCCCTATCCTTAATTTCAGTTTAAAGGTTTTTGCTGTAGGCTTATTTTGAAAATTGTAATCCGAAAACCCAGAGCATTAGGGATATATCCTTCAGCCTACCTCAGTAAGGGAAAAGAATTAAAAAAGGAAAGGAGTAAATTAAACAATACCTTGCTGTCCTGGGCTTAAGAAGGGAAAAGCAATCATAATTTAAATTTACTGCTATTCCACATCTTGTCTGCAATAAATTGGCAAAGAAGAATCAATGGATGTGGCATGTTTAGATTTCAGAAGGCTTTTGATAACATTTCACACTAAAATTAAAGTGCATGAGATTGGCAAATAAGCTACTAATATAGTTTAAAAATTGGTTATCAGACTAAAAGCACAAAGTATGGATAAATCAATCATTCTGTGGATGGCAGTCTATTTCTATGGAGTATCAAAGGTTCCACAACTGTACACAATCTATATAAATTTGGTGGATATTAGTCGCAATTGTAAGAGCCCAATTTTGTTGATGACACTAAACTAGGTGGAAACTAAGTTGTTAGGAGTATTCAAGAAGGCTTCAAGAGGATTTAGACAAGTTAAGTAAATAGCTAGTACATATCGAATGGAATACAATGTGAATAAGTTTGGAGTTACTTATTTTGGTAGAAAATATTGGAAAGGCAGAATATTTCTGAAATGGTGGGAGATTGGAAAGAAGGTGTCCAAAGAGTCTTGGGTGACGTAGGCAGCCAGGTGTAGTAACCAATTAAGAAGGCAAATGGTTCATTGCCATTCATTACAAGGCAATTTGGATACAGAACGAAACAAGTCTTGTTGCAGTTGTATGAAGCTATGGTAAGACCATATCTGCCATAAGATCTAGGCCCAAAATGTCAGCCTAACTGCTCTTCTGATGCTGCTTGGCCTGCTGTGTTCATCCAGCTCTACACCTTGTTATCTCAGATTCTCTAACATCTGTAGTTCTTACAATCTCTACAATATTGTGCACAGTTTTGGTTTTCTTACCTAAGGAAGGATATACTTGCCAGAGAGGGAGTGCAATGAATTCTGCAGATTCATGAACCTTTGACAGAAGAAACATTTCCTCATCTATATCCTAAATGGGTAATCTGTTACTCTAAGATTATGCCATATGGACCTAGAATCTCCTGCAATGGGAAAAACCTTTCAGCAATTATTCTGACAAGCTACATAAGAATCTAATATGTTTCAATATGGTTGCCTTTCATTCTTCTCAATGCCAATGAGTAGAATTCTTACCTACTCAACTTTTCTGCATAAAAATACATCTATATCTGGTTTCAGCCTAGTGAACCTTCTGTGGACTTCTCCAATGCCACTATAACTTTCCTGAAACAAGAGAATCAAAACTGTTCACATTATTCCAGCTATGCTCAAACTAGTGCCTCTTATAGTTTTAGCAAGACTTTCCTATTTTTATATGCCATTCCCTTAAAATAAAAGTCAACATTCCATTTGACTTTTCTGTTTTCTGCGCCTTCTGAAGTCTTTCTCCACTTAAATTTAATTCAGCTCTTCTAGCCATCTTGCTAAAATGTCTAACCTCACATTTTTCCACATTATATTCCATTTTTTAAGTTTTGCTTTTTTGAGGCATTAAACAGTTTAGCTGCTGGCAAGTTATTTCCCTAAACTGCAGAATTGAAAAATCAGGATAAGGGGATGATTATTTTAGACTGAGAGGTAGAGTAATTTCTTCAGAGGGCTGTAAATCTTTAGAATTCTGTATTATAAAGGAGCCATAGGTGTGAACTGTCAGATTCAAGGTGTGATTGACATATATTTTGTCTCGACAGGAATCAAGGAAATGAAGCACCAAAATGATTGAGGTCAAGGATCAGCCATGATCTTACTGAATGGTAGAACAATGGCAGGTTCAACAGGACACGTTCTTATTCCTGTGCTTTCTTTTCAATTTATGACCTTTTTGCTACCACATTAGCTTTCGTAAAAATGGCAGCCACATAAAATGACTGGAATGGTTCATTGGTGATGTCGGGGTATAGTGGTAATCTTACCAGACTCATAATCCAGAAACCTAGTTTAAAATTCTGAGGACAGGGATTTAAATCTCATTGTGGCAGATGGCAAAAATTTGAATTCAGTTATAAAATACTGTAAATAAAGCTAGTCTAATGGCGACTCTGTCAATTGTCATAATTGTTGATTGTCATAAAGCCCACCTGATTCACTGGGTCCTTTAGGGAAGGAAATCTGCTATCCTTCCCTGGTCTGGCTTATGCGTGACCCTGGGCAAATAGGGATGGGCAATAAATTTTTGCCTAACCAACAATGTCCACATTTCACAAATGACTAAAACTAAAATACCTTCTGATTTTAGGCTTACAGAGAGTCCATCTGGTCTCAGGTAGTCATCCTCCTCCTCCTCCTCCTCCTCCTCTTCTTCCTCCTCATCATCATCTGCATAATCTGAATAAAACAATTAAAATCTGTAAGAATACGTAGCACAAAAGAGGAATATAGGAATAAGGATTCTTTCAGGTACTATGAACTCTGCTTAATATCTTGCAATACTGCTAGAAATAATACAGATTTTATTCATACCTATTTACAACCTTGCTATATGGAAGGACCAAAGTAAATCTCATCCCCCCTCCTTACTCAACAGAAACGTGATTCACTGTTTGATCTATCCAAGAAAGGTATTTTGGATGCTGTAACATTAATATCTAAAGCATTGCGGGCACAATTCAATTATTGGAGTGTGAAGAATGCAATGAGTGACGAGATAAAATGAATGAAATCAGTAAATAAACATTTTTGCTCCCTGCTTTTCCCTGCTATCTTTCCAGCCTTTCACATACACATACTGCCAGATTCTCATCTCTTAACCCTCCATTGAGTTTTTTTCTTTATTCATTTCTGGCATAAGGGTGTCACTGAGCCAGCAGCATTTAGTGCTATCCTTATTTGCTCAGACGGCAGTTAAGAATCAACCACGATGCTGTCATGTCTGGAGTTACATATCGGCCAGACCAGTTAAGGATGGCAGTTTCCTTCCCTAAAGGGCATTAGTGAACCAGATGGGTTTTTCCCACAATCAACAATGGATTTATGTTCATCATTAGACTCTCAATTCCAGACATTTACTGAATTCAAATTCCACCATCTGCCATGGCAGGATTCAATTCCATGTTCCCAGAACATTATCTGGGTCTCTGGATTAACAGTTCAGTGACAATACCACTAGGCCATCACCTCACCTGTTGGGTTATGATTAATTACTCACAGGGGCAAGTGATCCGTTAGATGTAAAATTGCAAGTTTTAAACAAAAGTCATCTTAAGACACAAGTTGAAATGTGCAAGTGCAATCACTTATAAAGCTTTGTGCTTTACTTTTTCTACTGTTATCATGTCCTTTGCTCTTGTTCTGTAGGGTCATTGAGTCATAGAGATGTACAGCACAGAAACAGACCCTTTGATCCAATTCACTGATTCCAATCAGATATACTAAATTAATCTAGTCCCATTTGCCAGCATTTGGCCCATATCCCACTAAACCTTTCTTATTCATATACTCATTCAGATGCCTTTAAAATGTTGTAAACGTACTAGCCTCAACAACCTCTTCTGGCAGCGCATTCCCTTTACACACCACTCTCTGCATGAAGAAGTTGCCCCTTAGATCCTTTTTAAATCTTTCCCCTCTCACCATAAATATGTGCCCTCTCATTTTGGACTCCCCTACCCTAGGGCAATGACCTTGGCTATTCACCCTATCCGTACCCCTCATGATTTTCTAAATCTCTATAAGGTCACCCCTTAGCCTCCGACGATCCAGGGAAAATAACCCAAATTTATTCAGCCTCTCCCTATAGCTCAAACCCACCAACCTTGGCAATATCCTTGTAAATCTTTTCTGAACCCTTTCAAGCTTCACAACATTTTTCCTGTAGCAGGAAGACCAGAATTGAGTGCAGTATTTCAAAAGTAGTCTAACCAATATCCTGTACAGCCGCAACATGATATCCCAAATCCTATACCCAATGCATTGACCAATAAAGTCAGAAGTCACGCGACACCAGGTTATAGTTCGACAGGTTTATTTGAAATCACAAACTTTTCGTGCATTGCTGCTTCGTCAGGCAACCTGTTATAGTGAAGCAGTCTGGGAAGAGTGTCCTTGCAGCTGGTGTCACAGTGAAGCAGTCTGGGAAGTGTGTCCTCACTGTCATTGTCACGGTGAACCAGTCTGGGAAATGTGTCCTCACAGGCGTTGTCTAGGTGAAACAGTCTGGGGAAAGTGTCCTCAGAGTTGATGTCATGATGAAGCAGTCTGCGAAGGCAATCTTGCAGTCAGTGTCACAGTGAAGCAGTCTGGGAAGGTTGTCCTCTCAGTTGGCAAGGGATCTTGTAGCAAGTTCAGAGGGGATTTACAAGAATGATCCTGGGAATTAGGGTTTGTCATATGAGGAGCCATTGAAGACTCTGGGTCTGTACTCAATGTGTTGAGAAACATCTCAGCAGATCTCACAGAAACTTACTGAACACTGAGGTGTCTGAATAGAATGGATGAGGAGTGGATGTTTCCAGTAGCAGGAGAAACTAGGAACAGAGTGGGCAGCTTCATAGCAAAGAGACAATTCTTTAGAATTGGGATGAGGAGGGATTTCTACAGCTAGAGGGTGGTGAGTCTGTGGAATTCATTGCTGCAGAAGACTCTGGAGGCCAAGTCATTAAATGTCTTTAAAAATTATGGGGAGAAGGCAGGAGAACAGGGTCAAGAAACATATGAGCCATGGACCAAATGGCCTAATCCTGCTAATCCTGCTCCTATATCTTATGGTCTTATTGCTCATCCCTAATTGTCTTGTGCCACCTTTTTGAACTGCTGTAGGTATTGCTGTTGAGAGGGAGTTCCAGAATTGGAAACCGTAACCATAGAACTATGTACATTTATTATCTCTTCTCGTGAAGCAGTAGGCTGGGCAATTCTATTTGGACATATCCTGGGAAATGTTGTCAAATGACTTCTGACTGCCACCACATTCCCTCCGTAGGTTGCCTGATACACCCATCCTCATTTGGAAAGTGAGCAGGTTTGCTTAGTTGGTTGCCTTTTAAAGATCATGTAATCAACCTTGTATCTTAACCACAATATTTCTATAATGAATAAGTTTAACTGAGAGATGTCCCACTTTTCAACAAAATTCAGGTTATGTACTAATAAACAAATGTTAAAACAAATGTCAAAAATGTAATGCCACTCCCTGGAAATGCTTGCAGCAGAGTTCTGAAGATTAGTTATCAATTCCTAGAGACACCAGGACAGTTCTGGAAAGCTGATATTCCTCTTTGGAGTAAATATTGGCCAGAATTTGTGGTTTTAATGACCACATAACCATTAACACTGGGTAAAACTGACAGTAACCACTGGCATCTATACAATGCAGAAATCCAAAAGATTTTTGTCAACAATACCTTTAGAGGGCACTGTTGCAAGCTTTACACATTGAATCATCTTTCATTGTATTGTGAACCTCAACTATTTACACAGTCTTGTCACAGAAAAGATTTAAATGTTAAGCTGTTATCAGTCACAGGTTGCTGAGTTTCTAATGGAACATGAAGCCATGGTTGCTGCTGAACAAGTTCTCTGGTTCTGTAAAACTCAGGTGTGGTGTTGTATTCCCTTAGAACAACACCTGACAGTTGCAAATCATAGAATCTCTACAGTGTGGAAACAGGCCATCCAGTCCAACAAGTCCACACCACCCCTCTGAAGACCATCCCATCTCAATTCATTCCCCTACCCCTGCATGTCTAACCTGCCTAACCTAAACATCTCTGGACCCTATGGGCAATTTAGCATGGCCAATTCACCTACTCGTCACCTCGTTGGACAATGGGAGGAAACCAGAGAACCTGGAAGAAATCCACACAGACACAGGGAGAATGTGCAAACTTGACACAGATAGGGTGTGGAGTGTGGGATCAAACCCATGTCCCTGGCACTGTGAAGCAGCAGTGCTAACCACTGAGTCACTGTGCTTTTCGTTGAATAATTTTGTTTTTCAAATCTTCTTTCTCCTATTGACCCATGTATGTGTTCCAATGTTTATTTCCTTCCTACTTTGTGAGAACGTTTCCATTTGACTAGTGTATCAGACTTCCTGCTGCCTGCCTTGTTTCCATACACTACAGATTTCCTGCAGACGGTGCCAAATTGTAGGATTTTCAACATCAGTTTCAATCTGTAGAGCCTGCTCAATCTTTGTGCGCATCTTTATTTCAGGACAACACCTAGTGCTGTCCTTTAACTACTGACCACAACATCTGGGCCATTGGAGGAAGCAGGCGGAGGGGGGAATATTGTATTTGGCAGGTTTTGGTAGCTGACATTCCACTGTTCTCCTGGATTGACTTCAATAACCAAGCTATTTTGCATCAAGACACGGATAGAGAGATACACAGAATTCACCTGACTGCCACAGAAGATGATCATCGTTCTATCATCAGATGCATGCATCACAGCAATGCTGCTGGCAGTGGCCTTGTGGAATTTGAATCACATAGCTCATACTAATGGCTCCAACACCAGCTGTGAAATACATGCCCCATCATTTCCCAGAAGACTACAGCAAATATAGCAGGAAAGCAAAATGCTAACCACCTACCTCCAGATTCTGATCCTCTTGCTGTGTACTTTATCTGTACAGGACGCTCTATTGAGCCATAAAACTTCTCGGAATCACAGCAGTCACTGAAAGGAACAACAAGCAAAGTAATTTGCTAAAATCCAGCCATTTGATTTAGATTCATGATCTATTCCGTCGTAGCATTTCTGTGGTTATCCTGTAGCAAGTTCCTCTTAAAATTTGAGATTCACAGTCCCAATTTGATGATGAACCTACATATGAAACTTGAATCTAGCTTTTTCGGTCTCAAATTTTGCTGTGAATTCACCACAAGTTTATATGCTGTTAATCAGAAAAATACAGCAATTAGTAACACAGATAATTAGCATGTAACCAGAGTAATATAAGAAATGGGACAAAGAAGCTATTTAGTCCTTTAAACCTCCATTCTATTAGTCATGGCTGATCTACCTCTGCCTCATCACTTCTTTAATGTCAGCTCCTCAAAGCGCTCAATGTCCTGATATTTTGAATATCTATATTTAAATACTTTCAGTAACCTAAACTCCACAACCCCCTTGGGTGTGGAATTACAGAGTCTTCACAGAGATTCTGGGAGAAGAAATTCTTCTGCATCTCAGTTTTAAATGAATATCCCCATTATTCTATAACAATGTTCCCTAGTTTGTCATTTCACAACCAGTGCATACAACTTCTCAACATTTATCTTTAGAATCTTGCACGCTTCAGTAAGATTCCTTTACTCTAATGAATAAAGAACTAGCCTGTTTAGCCATTCTTGATAAGTCAACACCTTCATTCCAGAAATCTGCCTGATGAAACTCTGTTTTGCAGAAATATGCATTCATTCATGAAAAATCTTTAAGTTCATATACAGGTACTAAGGCAGTTCTGAAAGGTCTTTGCATATCAAGGAAAACAAGCCTTGGATCAAACATTCCCTGCTGTTGCAAAAGCCAATGAAATTTCTTGCTTACGCAGAACACAATTTACATGCATCGAGGCAATGAGAAGGTCTGACTACTGAACAGACACCCATTATACATTGGCAGAAAAGAGGTTAGATGGTGATCATTCTCCTCTGCACCTTGGTGGCAACTGCCCCAAGCTTAATGTGTCTCTCAGCATGTAGTCCTGGATGTTGGAATGTGCCAGTCTAAAAAACTTGGTTGAGGTCAATTCTTTGCACTGGAAGACCAACAATGTTTAAGGCAGACCAAACAGCAAATTTCACTGAGTTTACAGTCTTCCAAGCAGAGTTGGTGTTTGTCTCAGTGTGCGTCTGGGAAACAGCCCACAGAGCTCAGAATCCTGCTTCATGGACCTGCTCAGGTCAAACCTTGATAAAAACTATTGCATGTCTCTCCAGACCTTCTTTGGAAAGGCATCCAGCTCACCCCCCACAGTCAATTTGATGGCATGCGTCCGGGTATATATGAAGAATCTGACAGGCAGTGCCCTTCTGATCACCAACTAAGCTATGTCTTGGTGCTTATTGGGAAGTTCTATGTGCTCTTCTCACCACCAGCCAAGCTACATTTTGGTGTTTGTTGGAAAGTTCTGGTGATGATGCATTTTTGATGACTTTGACAGTCTGCACAGGAAACCTTGGGATAGGATATACCATCTCCTTTTCCCACAGGATCTCGAGGATGCTATGTGCCAACCACTTTGTGATGGCCTTGTAGTCAAAGGTGTTTTTCTTTCCAAATTCTCCCACAAGGGACAGGTGATGCAGAATGGTCCAATCACTTGGAGCATTCCACAAGAACAAGGCCAAGCCAATCGTTTGCAATGCCTGCAAACAGGACACAGAAGGGACCATCACCTTCTTTCTCCTTTACACCTTCAGGAGATGTTCACATTGCTTCATGCTTCAGAAGATCATATCCAAATACTGGCAGCTGGGGAAATCCTGCAGACAGAATATATCTACAGTTTGGAGCCTGCAGCATTCCAAGAGGGTCCACTTCACAAAGAAGGCCCAATTTACTGGTGTTCCTCCTTCCATCTTTTTCACTGTCACCCTGACTGTGTTCCAAACACCCTGACGTTAGGCTTAGCTGCTTGCAGTAATCATAGCTCCAGTTGGCTGTGTGCTGAATTGGCATTAGGCCAAAGCCAGCAGAAAGATCCACCAGTAGCAGCTCAGCTCAACCAACAATCCTCCAACACCTAATCACAATCTGCTGACCTTACTTTCTATTGCGACTCTTATTTCAGCCCTGTCTCCCAAACCCCATCTGTGTCTTGTTCACAAAAGGTTTCTTTGTCAGTAGAGATGGCCTATGTTCTGATATTCGCACTGACCTTTGATACCATTAGCACTTATTTTTCATCTATAAAATTCCTCTACCAGCATTCCCTTTTGCTCTGAGCATTCCCCCATCTGTGCCACTTGCCCCTCCTCACCCTTTAACAACAGAATAAAAACCATTACTTTCGAGTCCACTTGAAACATTATGTCTCTCTTCACAGATGTTAAGTGTCCTAACTCAACCATTTCCAGTGGTTTCAGCAATGATCTTCCTTCCATTATATGGTCAGAAGTGGAGGTGTTTGCTGATAATTGCACAATATTCAGACAAATTACAACTTCTTATATACCGAAACCATCCATGTCCGAATGACAAAAATACCTGGATAATATCCGTGGTTGACCCTGACAAGTGGCAAGTAATATTCATGCCACACACTGCCAAGCAATGACCATTTCCAAAAAGAGAGAATTTAACCATTTCCCCTTGATGTTCAATGGCATTATAATTGATGAATCCCTACCATCAACATCCTGAGGGTTACCATTGATGAGAAATTAAACTGGGCTAGTCATATAAATGCTGTGCTTAAAACAGCAGATCAAAGGCTAGGAATCCTGCAGCCAGTAAGTAATCTCCTGACTCCCCAAAGTCTGTCCATCATCTACAAGGCTCAATTCATGAATGTGATGAAACATACTGCTAAGATGAATGCAGCTCCAGCAACACTCATGAAGCTTGATAACATACAGGACAAAGCAGCCTGCTTGACTGGTACCACATCCATAAGCATTTATTCTCTCCACCACCAATACTCAGGGGCAGCAGTGTGTACTATCTACAAGATGCACTCTAGAAATTCACATGGTTCTTTGACAGCACCTTCAAACTCATGACCACTTTTCCCTATAAGGGCAAGGGCAGCAGCTACACAGCAACACCACCATCTGCATGTTCCCCCAAAGGCACTCACCATCATGACTTGGAAACACATTGCTTTTCCTTCAGTACTACCAGGTCAAAATCCTGGAACTCCTTACAATGGCATTATTATTCTACATTCAGCAAATAGACTTCAGCAATTCAAGAAGGGAGCTTATCTTTATAAGCCAATTGGAATCAATTATTAAGGAAGCAATAGCAGAACATTTGGAAAATCATAATCTAATCAAGCTGAGTCAGCATGGCTTCATGAAAGGGAGATCATGTCTGACTAATTTATGAGAGTTTTTCGAGGACTTCTCAAGCAAAGTGGATACAGGGGAACCAGCAGATGTGCTGAATTTGGACTTCCAGAATGTGTTCCTCAAAGTACCACACAAAAGGTTAAGTCAGAAGATAAGAGCCCATGCTTTTAGAAGTAGTGTATTGGCATGAATAGAAAATTGGGTAAATGGGCAGAAAACAGCAAGTGAGGATTAAGGAGTTCTTTTTCAGGCTGGCGGCCCATAACTGAAATAACTTCAGAGAGGCTGGTACCCCATCACCATGTGGAAAGTTCCTGTCACTGGTCCAGCTGCCTTAGAGCCAGCTCTCAGAGTGATCAGGATGTCTGACACTCCTGTTTAATCTGTCAGCCAGGGGTCCCTGGTTGGACCAGATTAACAGCCCCAGGGAGGGAACTCATTCTATTCTGATCTTGTTATAATCATTTGATTGAATCCCCTTCTGAGTCCAAGAATATGGGCCATTTCTTTTTTTTTTGTAGCTCCTCCTGGGGCGTTGTTTGTAGCGCCTCTGATTCTGCCTCGGATATGGCCGGCATGTAAAGCTTAGTACTTGCCTCTTGCGCCTGGAGCAACTCAGAAGTAAGTAATTCTCTACTTCAGGTTGCAAAGGCTTTGAGGTGGCAACATTAGCCATGTTCATCTCGGATTCTGAGGTCTCTTCAAAACTTGGCAGCGTTGGAGAACCCATGGGTTCCACCAACCTTTACAACTGTTATGAGGAGCCAGGCCCATTTTGCTCCCACTTCATTTGCAAGTTTGCAGCTTTCATAAGATCTCTGTTTGTTCAGGATAATTGCACCTACCTGAACTTTATACATCACTGGAACTGATGATCTTTAAATCATGAAATGTGCTTTGTACAAGACACAGGCAGTCCCTTCTCACCCAAGAAAGTTCTAATTATCACAATGACTCAGAGCTTAATTTCTTTTTGAATTATATATTTTCTTTTTCCTTTCAACTTTTCTTATAAAGTTCTGCCTCGATGGATACTGTACAATGGACAGCAGTTCTCTTCAGGGTGCTGCACACAAGTGGCTCTTCTGTAGGCCTGAATTCAAGCTGTATTCATCAATGGGTTATTCGTCTTGGGAATATCACAGTATGGGAAAGAACCAAGACTGGGGTTATGCCACACAAACCCAGAAACGATGAGTATAATTAAGACATTCCTCTTTGTTTCCCAGGCTGATGTCTGAATGTGATAGATAATGAAAATTCACTTATGACAATGAACAACTGAAAGAAAGCACTGAATAAGAGCTAAGTAAAGGTTTGTGAAAGAGATAGTAATTAAGAAATGTGCGTGTCTATAGAAAAACTAACTTCTCCTCTTCCGCAGTTGAAAGTTTTCAGTGTAAGTGGATACCTCAGATTTCCTTGCACGTCTGCCTTCTCATGATAACGATCAATTTCTTTTCGCAAACCCATCATCCATTTCTGAAAGAAACAGCAATAAGAAATGATCAGACCACTTTTCATCTGCGTCTTTTCAGCACTAATTTACCATGGATGCTATGGTAAAAAAGGACAAGCAAGGCCCCGAACCTTCACAATACTGGTCATTCAAAAGTTGCAGTCGTAGAGACAATTCATTGTCACAATTCTTAAAATTCTGGTACTGTTGAACATTTCATCATTCTGGAGTGAAAGCTGGAAACTGTGACCTTTTTTCCAGTTCTTTTCTCATAACACACTTCCAGTCCAAACAAGGATGTAATTTGAGAAAGAACAAAAAGGAGCTGAGAAGCTCCAAATGACATTTTCTGGAATGTTGAATCTTTCCTAAACTTGATTGTGCACATCAACATTCCCTCTGACCTACAGCTGCTGTATTCATTACACAGCAAAGAATAAGACCATGTCGTCGATTGCAAGCAAGCTTTTTGAAAGAGTAGCCAATTTCCTTTCATTTGGAAAGAAATATTGCACATAAGCACATTCCTGTTCCCACTATCATCTTCATGCATTCATACTCCCAGCGGAGCTACCGAATTAGAGTCATAAGTCACAGTGGTCCGGAGCAAGAACTTTGTCTAATTTCAAGTACCTACTTCTGTTTTAAATTGATGGACACTAATTGACAACAGTCACAAAGGTTTGGAGCAGTTCACCCAGAAAAAGGATTAAAGAGAAAATAGTCGAAACACTCAATAACGAAGAAGCTTAACTATTGAGAAACCCTTCTTAACAGGAAATTTGCATGATATTCTGAATTGGATTTTTCATTTCTGATGAGTTCAAAAAGTTTATTTAGCCCTCACCCGTGCTTAATTACAAGTATTTTCTCTTTGTGACTATTACATATAGATGTAGAACACAGCAGCAGGAGGTGACCATTCGGCCCTTTGAGCCTGCTCCACTATTCTTCACGATCATGGTTGATCATGCAACTCAACCTCATCCTGCCTTCTCCCCATAGCCTTTGATCCCATTCGGCCCAAGTGCTACATCTAGCCATGTCTTGAATACGTTCAATTTTTTGGCATCAACTGTTTCCTGCAGAAATAAATTTCACAGGCTCACCATTCTTTGGGTGAAGAAATGTTTCCTTAGCTCCATCCTAAATGGTCTACCCCGAATCCTCAGCCTGTGACCCCTGGTTCTGGACACACCCACCATCTGGAATATCCTCCCTGCATCTTCCCTGTCTAGTCCTGTTAGCATTTTATAAGTCTCTATGAGACGCCCCCCCCCCCCTCATTTGTCTGAACTGCAGCAAAAACAAATCTAACCTAGCTAATTTCTCCTCATACGTCAGTCCTGCCATTCCCGGAATCAGCCTGGTATACCTCCGCTGCACTCCCTTGAGAGCAACAGCATCCTTCCTCAGAGAATGAGACTAAAATTGCATACAATATCGTAGGTGTGGCCTCATCAAGCCCCTGTAAAACTGCAACAAGACATCCCTGCTCCGCTACTCAAAACCTCTTGTAATGAAGACCAACATACCATTTAGTGTGGAGCTTGAGGTACACAGCAGGCCAGGCAGCATCAGAGCACCAGGAAAGCTGACATTTTGGGTTGGGACCATTCTTCAGAAAATGCTTTCTGAAGAAGCTTTTATGAAGAATGGCCCTGACCCGTAACGTCAGCTTTCCTGCTCCTCTTATGCTGTCTGGCCTGCTGTGTTCCTTTAGCTCCACATTGTGTTACCTTTGACTCCAGCATTGACAGTTCTTCTATCTCCAACATACCATTTGCCTTCTTTACTGCCTGCTGCACCTGCATGCTTACCTTCAGTGATTGGTGCACGAGGACACCCAAGCACTCTCCTCTCCCAATTTAGGTAGTAATCTGTCTTTTTGTTTTTGCTTCCAAAATGAATAACCTCACATTTATTCAAATTATACTCCATCTGTCATAGATTTGCCATCTCACCCATCCTGTCCAGATCATGCTAAAGGATCTCTGTATCTTCATCACAGTTCACCCTCCAAATAACTTGGTATCATTTGCAAACTTTGAGATATTGTATTTTGTTCCATCATCCAAATCATTAATATATATTGTGAATAGCTGGGGTCCCAGCACCGAATTTGAAAAGAACCAATTAATTCCTACTCTTTGTTTTCTCTCTGTCAACTAGTTTTCTATCCATCGCAATACACTTTCTCCAATCCTATGCGCTTTAATCTTTGACATTAATTGCTTATGCAGGACTTTGTTAAATGTTGTCTGAAAGTCCAAATATATCACGTCAATAGCTCCCCCATGTCGACTCTACTAGTTATATCTTCATAGAATTCGAACAGACTTGTCAAGCATGATTTCCCCTTCATAAATCCATGCTGACTCAGTCTGATCCTGCCACTTCTTTCTAAATGCTCTGCTATAAAGTCCTTGATAATGGATTTGAGAATTTTCCCCGCTACTGATCTTAGGCTTACTGGTCTACAATTCCCTGTTTTCTCTCTATCTTCATTTTTGAATACTGGAGTTACATTAGCTAACCTCCAATCTGCAGGAACTGTTCTAGAGTCTACAGAATATTGGAAGATGAACACCAATGCATCTACTATTTCTAGGGCCACTTCCTTAAGTACTCTAGGATGTAGATTATCAGGCCCTGGGGATTTATCAATCCTTCAATCCCAACAATTTCCCAGACCATTTCTCTACTAATATCGATTACCCTCAATACTTCCCTCTCATCAAATCTTGCATTCTCCAACATTTCTGCTGTTGTGTCCTCTTTTGTGAAGACAGAACCAAAGTATGTACTCAGTTGCTTAGCTATTTCTTTGTCCCCATTTATAAATTTCCCTGTCTACTCTGGGCCTACATTTGTGTTCACAAATCTCTTTCTTTTCACGCACCTATAGAAACTCTCTGTGCTAGTCTTTATGTTCCCTGCAAACTTATTTTTGTTCTATATTTTCACCTTCTTAATCAAACCCTTTATCCTTCTTTGCTGAATTCTAAATTGCTCCCAATCCTCAGACACATTACTTTTCTGAGCCAATCTGTATGCTTCTTCCTTGGATCGGACACTGTCTCTAATTTCCTTTGTAAGCCATGGACTGGCCTTCTTACCCATTTTGCTTTCAAGCCAAATAAAATCCAGAAGAACTGCAGATGCTATAAATAAAGTACAAAAACTGAAGTTGCTGGAAAAGCTCAGCAGGTCTGGCAGCATCTGTGAAGTGAAAATTAGAGTTAATGTTTCGGGTCCAGTGACCCTTCAGTTCTTGATCCAAAACGTTAACTCTTATTTTCTCTTCACAGATGCTGCCAGACCTGCAGAGCTTTTCCAGCAATTTCTGTTTTTGTTGCTTTGGTGCCAGACAGGAATAAACAATTGTTGCAGCCTCCCCATCCATTCCTTCAATGTGTGACATTGCCTATTCACTATGATCCCTTTAAGTAATTCACCCCAATCTATCAAGGCCAACTCATGCCTCATATCTTCATAGTTTCCTTTATTATGATTTAGGACACTAGTCTCCGAATCAACTACCTCACTCTCCAACATGATAAAAAATGCTATCATGTTATGATCACTCACCCCCAAGGAGTCTCGCACAGCTAGATTAGCAATGACTCCCTTCTCATTACACAGTACCCAGTCTAAGATGGCCTGCTCCCTAGTTAGTTCCCCCTCATATTGCTCAAGAAAACAATCCAATATATACTCCAGAAATTCCTCCTCCATGGCACTGTGGATAATGTGATATGCCCAATCTATGTGCAGATTAAAATTACCCATGATCACCGATATTCCCTTATCACATGCATCTCTAATTTCCTGTTTAATGCCATTCCCAACATCACTGCTGCAGTTTTGGGGTCTGTATATGACACCCACAAACTTTTTTGCCCCTTGACATTTCTCAACTCTACCTACATAAACTCCACATTTTCAGAGCTAATATCCTTTCTCACTATTGTGTTGATTTCCTCTTTAAACAACAATGCCACTCCACCACCGTTTCCTTTTTGCCCATCCTTCCTAAGTACTGAATACCCTGGGTCATTCAGTTCCCGACCCTGGTCATCTGGCAGCCTTGTCTCCGTAATCCCAATTATATCTTATCTGTTTACATCTATCTGCATGATTAATTCATCCACTTTATTGCTCCAAATACAACAAATGACTATGAAGCAGTGTATACAACAGAGAAACTCCTGTTCTCTATCTTACAAAGGAAGTATTCTATGCTAAGAATAAGGTGGAATTTCAGTGGGGTCAGGAAGACTCTGCAGAGCATTTTAAGATGCTGGTTGATACTTGGATTCCGAGCACCTGCTCCCATTTCCAGCCAAACATATTTTGGCTGATTAGGAAGAGCAAGTTAAGGTTAGGGTAGGGAGGATATGCAGAGGAACAAGCCCCAAATCTCTTCCATTTAAAATTGGTTCAGAATTGAAACATGGCACATTTTGGCTAGTGCAAGGGCCTTATAAAATGGGAGTGACAAATTGATAGAATCGATGTAAACATTCTGAAAGGCAGATATGGTTTGTTTGACTGCCATGGTCTGAGATTTTTAAAAAATCCTCTGTTCTTTAACCTTAAACTAAGGTAGCAACTGTTACCAAAAGAGAGAAAGAAACATCTTACTGGACTGCATTGATTAATAGGCGTATGTTAGAGAAAACATCAGAATCTGCTTCTGCAGTGTCAACAGGGCTGTGTTGAAGAGTTACTTAGGATTTAAAAACCCTGAAATTTGTGTTTTGGATGAAGAGTTGTTTCATTATCAAGTGTATAGGGAGCGTGTATTATTTTATTCAATTTTCTTGTCTCCACATGGCATCTGAAGAGTAAGTCTAGAGTCGGTTGGGGGTGGGGGGGGGGGGGGGGGCGGCGTTTGAAGGAGGAGGTCAGAGCTCTGAAGAAGGGTCACTGGATCCAAAATGTTAAGTTTGTTTTCTCTCCATAAATGCTGCCAGACCTGCTGAGTTTCTCCAGGAATTTCTGTTTTTGTTCCAAACCTTCTAACCAGTCTGCCTTGGCACTAATCTACTCCCAACGTCATCTACGTTGAACTTAAGTGGTTAGCTTCAGACCCCTCACCCCTACCACTGAATAAAATTGTCTGTATTCTATACTGGGAGTATCCAAGGCTGAGCTAGCTGACCTTAAATCGAGTGATGGAGGTGTCGGATCAGTTAATTCACTGAATTTCCCTGACTAAATATTTTGAAGACCAGATTTATTATTCTATATATTGTTCTCCATTCCTTGGTCACTCGATCCATATTTGTATGTGGCAACTGTCAGAAGCAGTACCCAACCTTGGTGTTTGTCATATTTGATCCTGAAATGAACACTGACCACATATCTGCTCCATCAAACACACATTGTATGGGTACAGGCTACGTTAGGTACAGTGTAAATCTCATTCTATACTATCTCACTCCTGAGGAAGGGATAGCATGGGTTAAATCAGGGCTTTGGAGCCCAATATGGGATAATGATCTGAAACTTTGGGGTTCCAACCTCTGTGATGACTGCTGTGCATCTCTGACCAAATTATCACAACGGTACTTTCTCACTAACAGGCCACTGCCCTCTCAATACCCCCCAAACCCATTCTCTCAGTTCTCACCTTTCAAACTAAGCTCAGCAGAGTAAGTCTGCATTATGATCAAGGTGCACTGCAGAAATTCACCATGGCTCCCAAGACAGCACGTTCCAAATGCATGAGCACTAACTCTAGAAGGACAAGCGCAGCAGATACATGGAAACACCACAACCTGCAAGTTCCCCTTTAAGTCACTCAGCGAGCTTACTTGGAAATATATTGCTGTTCCTCCAGTGTCTCTGCGTCAAACTCGGGGGTTCTCTCCCTAACAGTGTTATGGATGTTCCTCGTCCCCAAAAACTGCAATGGTTCAAGGCACAGGTCACCACCACCACTGCCACCTTCTTAAGGGCAACTAGGGATGGGCAGTAAATACTGGCGCAGCACAATGCCCTCATTGCATGAATAAATTTAAAACAAATTGAGTCACAATACAAAAATATTTGGGAAGCAGTAGATCAAAGACAGATCAAGGTTTTGTTGCACTTTCTGCTGAGTCATTTGCAGAACCTTCTGGTTTTGTTTGTTGTAACTAATCCATCTAAACAGAAAAAAATGCTAAGCCGGACACATCAAAATGACCTAAGGTTTGGTATGTTGTCTATTCTGAAGTAACTGAACTTAAACCACGACAATACTCAGGACAAGAATTCCACAAATAAGAATGGTGTTTAAATGTCATGCAGAGTTTAATTTTTTTTTGTAATCAGAACATAGAACAATAGAGCGTTGAACAGGCCCTTCGGCCCTCGATGTTGAGCCGACCTGTGAATTAATCTAAGCCCCTCCCCTACACTATCCCATCATTATCCATATGCTTATACAAGGACTGTTTAAATGGCCCTTATGTGGCTGAGTTAACTACATTGGCAGGCAGGGTGTTCCACACCCTTACCACTCTCTGAATAAAGAACCTGCCTCTGACATCTGTCTTAGATCTATCACCCCTTAATTTGTAGCTATGCCCCCTCGTACAAGCCAACGTCACATCCTAGGAAAAAGACTCTCACCGTCCACCCTATCTAATCCTCTGATCATCATGTATGCCTCTACTAAATCCCCTCTTAGCCTTCTTCTCTCCAATGAGAACAGACCCAAGTGCCTCAGCCTTTCTTCAGAGGGCCTGTGCTCCAGACCAGGCAACATCCTGGTAAATCTCCTCTGCACCTTTTCCAATGCTTCCACATCCTTCCTGTACTGGGGCGACCAGAACTGCACTCAATATTCCAAATGAGACCGCACCAGCATTTTGTACAATTCCATCATGACTTCACGGCTCTGGAACTCAAATCCACTACCAATAAAACCTAAAACACCGTTAGCCTTCTTAACAGTACTATCAACCTGGGTGGCAACTTTCAGGGATCTATGTACATGGACACCAAGATCCCTCTGCACATCTACACTACCAAGAATCTTTCCATTGACCCGGTTTTCTGCCTTCCTATTATTCCTCCCAATGTGAATCACCTCACATTTATCCATATTAAACTCCATTTGCCACCTTTCGGCCCAATTCTGCAGTTTATCCAAGTGTCCCTGCAACCTGCAACATTCTTCCACATTGTCCACCACTCCACCGACTTTAGTGTCATCTGCAAACTTACTAACCCATCCACTAATGCCTGCGTCCAAGTCATTTATAAAAATGACAAGCAGCAGTGGACCCAAAACAGATCCTTGAGGCACACCACTAGTAATCGGACTCCAGGCTGAATATTTTCCATCAACCACCACTCGTTGCCTTCTTACAGAAAGCCAGATTCTAATCCAAACTGCTAAATCTCCCTCAATCCCATGCCTCTGTATTTTCTCCAATAGCCTACCATGTGGAACCTTATCAAAGGCATTACTGAAGTCCATGTACACCACGTCAACTGCCCTACCCACATCCACGTGCTTGGTCACCTTCTCAAAAAACTCAATGAGGTTTGTGAGACACAACCTGCCCTTGACGAATCCATGATGACTATCTCAAATCAAATTGTTGCTTGCTAGATGATTATAAATCCTATCTCTTATAATGCTTTCCAAAATTTTTCCTACAACGGACGTAAGGGTCACAGGCCTGTAATTACCTGGGTCATCCCTACTGCCCTTCTTGAATAAGGGCACAACATTTGCAATCCTCCAGTCCTCTGGTACTAAACCTGTAGACAATGAGGGCTTAAAGATCAAGGCCAAAGGCTCCGCCACCTCCTCCCTGGCTTCCCAGACAATCCTCAGAAAAATCCCATCTGGCCCAGGGCGTTTATCTACCTTCACACCTTGTAGAATTGATAACACCTCCTCCTTACTAACCTTAATCCTTTTAATTCTAGTAGCCCGTAACTCAGTCATCTCCTCTACAATATTCTCCTGTTCCTCAGTGAAAACAGATGAGAAATAATCATTTAGCACCTCTCCAATCGCCACAGGGTCCACACACAACCTCCCACTTCTGTCTTTTACTAGCCCTAATCCTACTCTCGTCATCCTCTTATTCCTCACGTAGCCAAAGAAAGCTTTCGGGTTCTCCTTTATTCTATCTGCCAATGTCTGCTCATGTCCCCTCCTTGCTCTTCTAAACTCTCTCTTTAAACCCTTCCTAGCTAATCTGTAACTCTCCATCGCCTCATCTGAACCATCATGTCTCATCGTCACATAAGCCTCCCTCTTCTGCTTAACAAGAGATACAATTTCTTTAGTAAACCACGGTTCCCTTACCTTATCGCTTCCTCCCTGCCTGACAGGGACATACCTATCAGGGACACGCAATATCTCCTCCTTAAACCAGCTCCACATTTCGATTGTCCCCATCCCCTGCATTTTGCTAACACATTCTATGCCTCCTAAGTCTTGCCAAATCGCATTATAATTGCTGTTCCCCCATCTATAACTCTTGCCCTGTGGCATGTTCCTATCTCTTTCCATCGCTAAAGTAAACATAACCGAATTATGGTCACTCTCTCCAAAGTGCTCACCTACCACTAAATCAAACACCTGACCTGGTTCATTACCAAGTACCAGATCCAGTGTGGCCTCCCCTCTTGTTGATATAAACATAACAACATGGAAATTATTTTTTAAATTTAATGAAATGGAAATGCCCACTGTCTACAATCATTCTTCACACCAAAATAATCCCCTTTTGGTTAAAATGTCTCTTCTGTCTTCCAATCTATAAATTGAATGCAGTTTTATTCAAGATTAGATAAACATTCATGCTTTCATTGAAAAACCAATATCACCAAGTCTGGAGACTTCTTGTTTTATTCATGATTGGTTAGTTTCACTCCTAAACAAAATGCTGTATTCCATATTTTTCTTCCTTTCTTCCTCTTCTGAAGACAATAACTCAATATTACAGGTTTTGCCCATCCCCCTGTACCAGACATATATGTACATGAGCAAAGATAGTGAGTGCTGGTTGGCTGTTCATCCATGGGCTATGACAGCTAAGTTTGATATTATCCTCATTTCAAATATACACAAGAACTTTTGGGGATAGGAATCATATCATGAGATAGAGATCTAGGCAAGTTGCTTTTCTGACTTGTGGGTCCAATCCCCCATTGCAATCTTAGGCACATTAACAATTCCACAGCCTCTGGTTGTGAGCCAGGTTTTGCCCTGACAACCTATTTCTAACCTGAACTTGTCAAACTAGATTCACAGTCACAGAGATTACTCAAGAGTGAAAATAAGATCATCACTCAATGATCAAAAAAAGGCAGAAAATCAACTGGCATTGATGAAAATACTGAAAGAACTGCAGATGCTATAAATCAGGAATGAAAATAGAAGTTGTTGGAAAAGCTCAGCAGGTCTGGCAGCTTCTGTGAAGAAAAATCAGAGTTAACGTTTCGGTTCTGGTGACCCTTCCCTCTGAGGAAATGCCCATAGTGAAGAAAAATCAGAGTTACCATTTCGGATCAAAACATTAATTCTGATTTTTCTTCACAGATGCTGCCAGACCTGCTGAGCTTTTCCAGCAACTTCTGTTGTTGGCAGTATCATAAATTATCCAGATAGATCTGAAATTAAGCAAGAAGGCAAGAAGAGCCAAATGGACTTAAAGCTCGACTTCTCATGGGAAAACTTCACAGAACACCTATAAAGGCAGGGGTTGTCCTTAGGCTTGTAACTTAGGGATTTTATAATCTTTCATGGAATGTGAGTGTTTAATAGAACATTACAGCACAGTACAGGCCCTTTGGCCCTCGATGTTGTGCCGACCTGTCATACCGATCTCAAGCCCATCTATCCTACACTATTCCATGTACGCCCATATGCTTATCCAATGACGACTTAAATGTACCTAAAGTTGGCGAATCTACTACCGTTGCAGGCAAAGCGTTCCATTCCCTTACTACTCTCTGAGTAAAGAAACTACCTCTGACAAGTGTCCTATATCTTTCACCCCTCAATTTAAAGCTATGCCCCCTCGTGCTCGCCGTCACCATCCTAGGAAAAAGGCTCTCCCTATCCACCCTATCTAACCCTCTGATTATTTTATATGTCTCAATTAAGTCACCTCTCAACCTTCTTCTCTCTAACGAAAACAGTCTCAAGTCCCTCAGCCTTTCCTCGTAAGACCTTCCCTCCATACCAGGCAACATCCTAGTAAATTTCCTCTGCACCCTTTCCAAAACTTCCACATCCTTCTTATAATGCAGTGACCAGAACTGTACACAATACTCCAAGTGCGGCCGCACCAGAGTTTTGTACAGCTGCAGCATAACCTCTTGGTTCCAGAACTCGATCCCTCTATTAATAAAAGCTAAAACACTGTATGCCTTCTTAACAGCCTTGTCAACCTGGGTGGCAACTTTCAAGGATCTGTGTACATGGACACCGAGATCTCTCTGCTCATCTACACTACTAAGAATCTTACCATTAGCCCTGTACTTTGCCTTCTGGTTACTCCTACCAAAGTGCATCACCTCACACTTGTCTGCATTAAACTCCATTTGCCACCTCTCAGCCCAGCTCTGCAGCTTATCTGTGTCTCTCTGCAACCTACAGCATCCTTCATCACTATCCGTAACTCCACCGACCTTAGTGTCGTCTGCAAATTTACTAACCCATCCTTCTACGCCCTCATCCAGCTCATTTATAAAAATGACAAACAGCAGTGGACCCAACACCGACCCTTGCGGTAAACCACTAGTAACTGCTCTCCAGGATGAACATTTCCCATCAACTACCACCCTCTGTCTTCTTTCAGCAAGCCAATTTCCGATCCAAACTGCTATATCTCCCACAATCCTATTCCTCCTCATTTTGTACAATAGCCTACTGTGGGGAACCTTATCAAATGCCTTGCTGAAATCCATATACACCACATCAACCGGTTTACTCTCATCTACTTGTTTGGTCACCTTCTCAAAGAACTCAATAAAGGTTTGTGAGGCACGACCTACCCTTCACAAAACCGCACTGACTATCCGTAATCAATTTATTCTTTTCTAGATGATTATAAATCCTATCCCTTATAACCTTTTCCAACAGTATGCCAACAACTGAAGTAAGGCTCACTGGTCTATAATTACCAGGGTTGTCTCTACTCCCCTTCTTGAACAGGGGAACCACATCTGCCATCCTCCAGTCATCTGGCACTATTCCTGTAGACAATGACGAGTTAAAGATCAATGTCAAAGGATCGGCAATCTCCTCCCTGGCTTCCGAGAGGATCCGAGGATAAATCCCATCCGGCCCAGGGTCCTTATCTGTCTTCACCCTCTGAAGGATTTCTAATACCTCTTCCTTGTGAACCTCAATCCCACCTAATCTAGTAGCCTGTATCTCAGTATTCTCCTCAACAACATTGTCGTTTTCTAGAGTGAATACTGTTGAAAAATATTCATGTTGCTAGCAATTTGTTGCCCGTCCCTATTTGCCCTTGAATGATATTCACCAAAAGCTAAATGTTTTCAGGCAAAATCCAAAATAAATTCCTAGTTAAAAATTTCATTTCAGCTCATCACACACCACAACACCTCAGCCACCTCCTGTCTGACACTCCATAATACATATTTTTAAATCAACTTGCTCAGGGATGTTGTTACTCATCTTTGGAGAAAATGGGACTTGAATCCAAGCTTCCTGCCTCAAAATTAGGGTCACTAGCCCTGCAGAAGCCCCTTGAGTCTTCTTTTGGTTTGCCTTCTTACTTTTAATTGCTAGGTATTTAACATCCCATTGTCAGAATTAGATACCAACAGATTGAACCATTTCAGAAGGTAGTTAAGGATCAACCACAATCCTGTTGTTCTCCATCTCACGTAGGCCAGACCAGTAAAGGTCAGCAGATTTCCTTCCCTCAACGACATCAGTGAACCAGATGGTTTTTTTATAAAAATTGACATACTCACCATTAGATCAGCTTTGTTTTTAATTGAATTCAGATTTCACCATCAGCTCTGGTGGGATTCAAACCTCTGTCCCCAGTGCAAGAGCACAGGCATTCTGGATTTCCAGTGTAGTGACAATGCACCATACACTTCCTCTCCAGTTAACTCACCTCATGACTGCAAGCCTTCAAATGACCCCTGCCCCATGTTTCCACTATGCGCCATTTAACATATCCATTTTCATTGGACACTGCCATCCCATGCAAATTTGAAAGCCTGTTGGATTAGTGATAATGGGAGCTGCAGATGCTGGAAAATCCAAGATAACAAAGTGTGAAGCTGGATGAACACACCAGGCCAAGCAGCATCTCAGGAGCACAAAAGCTGACGTTTCGGGCCTAGACCCTTCATCAGAGAGGGGGATGGGGAGAGGGTTCTGGAATAAATAGGGAGAGAGGGGGAGGTGGACTGAAGATGGAGAGAAAAGAAGATAGGTGGAGAGGAGAGTATAGGTGGGGAGGTAGGGAGGGGATAGGTCAGTCCAGGGAAGACGGACAGGTCAAGGAGGCGGGATTAGGTAGTAGGTAGGAAATGGAGGTGCAGCTTGAGGTGGGAGGCAGGGATGGGTGAGAGGTTAGGGAAGCGGGGACAGGCTGGGCTGGTTTTGGGATGCAGTGGGGGGAGGGGACGATCTGGGCTGGTTTTGTGATGCAGGGGGGGGGGGGGGGGGAAGAACTGGGCTGGTTTGGGGATGCAGTGGGGGAAGGGGAGATTTTGAAGCTTGTGAAGTCCACATTGATACCATTGGGCTGCGGGGTTCCCAAGCAGAATATGAGTTGCTGTTCCTGCAACCTTCGGGTGGCATCATTGTGGCACTGCAGGAGGCCCATGATGGACATATCGTCTGAGGAATGGGAGGGGGAGTTAAAATGGTTCGCAACTGGGAGGTGCAGTTGTTTATTGCAAACCAGGCGGAGGTGTTCTGCACAGCGGTCCCCAAGCCTCCGCTTGGTTTCCCCAATGTAGATGAAGCCACACCGGGTACAATGGATACAGTATACCACATTGACAGATGTGCAGGTAAACATCTGCTTAATATGGTAAGTCATCTTGGGGCTTGGGATAGGGGTGAGGGAGGTGGTGTGGGGGCAAGTGTAGCACTTCCTGCGGTTGCAGGGGAAGGTGCCGGATGTGGTGGGGTTGGAGGGGAGTGTGGAGTGGACAAGGGAATCACGGAGAGAGTGGTCTCTCTGGAAGGCAGACAAGGGTGGGGATGGAAAAATGGCTTGGATGGTGGGGTCGGATTGTAGATGGCGGAAGTGTCGGAGGATGATGCGTTGTATCCGGAGGTTGGTGGGGTGGTGTGTGAGAACGAGGGGGATCCTCTTGGGGCGGTTGTGGCGGGGGCAGGGTGTGAGGGATGTGTTGCGGGAAATGCAGGAGACGCGGTCAAGGGCATTCTCGACCACTGCGGGGGTAAAGTTGCGGTCCTTGAAGAACATGGACATCTGGGATGTGCGGGAGTGGAATGCCTCATCCTGGGAGCAGATATGACAGAGGCAGAGGAATTGGGAATAGGGGATGGAATTTTTGCCGGAGGGTGGGTGGGAGGAGGAGGTGTATTCTAGGTAGCTGTGGGCGTCAGTGGGCTTGAAATGGACATCAGTTTCTAGCTGTTGGATTATTCTTGATTGTTCGTCAAACAATCTTCCTACAAATCTACAATATGTTTGTAATAAATAAACAAATGTATTCAAAGTAAATAAAGGATAGTTTTCAATTCCTGGAAGCTCTAAGACAATCTGGAGGAAAGGGGGGAAGTGGATAGGGGGGGTCTGTTCACAGCTTTGGTGCCATTTCTGGCCTTGGGGAGAGCTTCTGATGACTTATCCGGAGTCTATACATTTTCATTCTGTAACATTTCCAAATTTCACATGCCCCTCACGCCATCTGATGTTGAAGCCCTCATCTATGCCTTTGTTACAACTGGACTTGTTGATTCTAAGGTATTAAAAATCATAAGCTGGCTTGATAGAATAGTTAGGAAGAAACTGTTCCCGCTTGTAAAAGAAACAAAAATGAGAGGGCATAGATATAAAGTGTGAGAACATTTTTTTCACTCAGTGAGAGGTTAGGATATGAAACACACTGTCAAGAATTAAGTGTGATAGAAGCAGGCTTAATTGGAGCATTCAAGAGGATATTATATAAATATTTGGATAGAAATAGCATGCAAGGGTGTGGGGAGATTGGCACTAGGTAATTATGCTCATTCCAAGAAATAATGCAGGCTTGATTTCCCAAATGGTCTTTTTCTATGTGATAAGACACCTGTGATTCTGTATTTCTGGCCAACATCTCACATTCTACACATTATTAACCTGAGATACTCCAAACCTCTGCTGCCATGTACATATTTACTCAATGGTCATTCATCCATTATTTCTCTGCTAACTTATATTGATTCATGGCTAAAAAATGTTTAAATTTTAAAACCCCAATCCAAGTTTCCAAATCCCTACATGGCCTTGTCCTTTCCCAATCTCTATAAACTCTGCATCCCTTTCAGTTATTTGCTCTCCTCTAATGCCAGTCGCTTCAGCATCCTTAGTTTTAATTACGCTACCATTTGTAGTCATGCCTTCAGTTGTCTAATTCCTAAGCTCTGGAATTTCCCTAAATCTCTGTCCCCGTGCACCCCCCCCCCCCCCCCCCCCCCACCCACTTCCTTTATAATACTCTTTACCATCTACCTTTTTAAGCGTATTTTTGATTATCTGCCCTAACATTCATTGGCTATGTCAGATTTGCTTTATTATGCCCATGTGAAGCACCTTTTATTAGCATTAAGTGCAAAATGTGGAGACAGAAATGCAACAGAGATAGTAGGAACTGCAGATGCTGGAGAATCTAAGATAACAAGGTGTAGAGCTGGACGAACACAGCAGGCCAAGCAGCATCAGAGGAGCAGGAAAGCTGATGTTTCCGCCCGAGGGTCTAGGCCTGAAACATCAGCTTTCCTGCTCCTGTGATGCTGCTTGGCCTGCTATGTTCATCCAGCTCTACACCTTTTATCACAGAAATGCAACAACTAGTTTTTAAGAGATAATGGGAACTGCAGATGATGGAGAATCCAAGACAACAAAATGTGAGGCTGGATGAACACAGCAGGCCAAGCAGCATCTCAGGAGCACAAAAGCTGACGTTTCGGGCCTAGACCCTTCATCACCCTCATGAAGGGTCTAGGCCCGAAACGTCAGCTTTTGTACAACTAGTTTTTAATGCCAGTTTAAAGCAGAGAAGGGTAAGCAAGTGATTTAGAAAGACAGTTGCAAAGGTAGAGGCACAAGTACTAACAGAAGCGATTGCATGTATTAGTTTGAAGTCAAGAAACTGACAAATAGGTTCAACTAGAACAACTGCTTTATGAAACAAGGTGCATGACCTTTATGAAAATTCTTTCATGTTTGTTCACTTCACTGACCAAGGCACATGGCTCAGTAAACAGAAGTTTTGTTTCCTGTTTTGACTGCAACAATAAGCTTTAGTATAAGGGTTTTCATTTATCCATATCTTACTCTGAACAAAATATTCCTAAGGTTATGACTGTGCAAGTTAGAACTGTCAGTTTTTACTTACAGTGTAAGAACCTGGGGATTACTTTATTAAAAAAATTGTTTACTTTCAGTTTTTAATTTTTGCATTGATTTAATCAGGGAGAGTGATCTGAATCTGGCTAAGTTTGGATAGCTTTAATTGATTTGAACATGTCAATTGAACATAAAACACACTTTACACTTTTTTGTTTCATGGTGTGGCACCTGTTTAGTGGGCCACTGGCAAGACCGGTATTTGTTCCCCATCCCTAACTACTGCTGAATCGAGTATCTTGCTTGGAGTAAAAATCAACCACATTGCTGTGGATGTGGAGTTATATGTAGGCCAGATAAGGTAAAGATGGCAGAATTCCTATCTTAAAGGAAGTTAGGGAACCAGGTGGGTGCTTGCAACAAATAATCATTAGATTCACAATAATCATGAATGCACTTACAAATCCAGATTTTGATATTTTGAACCAAGCTGTTCAGACATGTCATTCCAATTCCATGTTATAGTCATTGAATTTAAATTCCACTGGTTGTCATGACAGTATTTGAACCCAGTCTTCCAAAGGATATCCTGGGTCTCTTGGTTGCTTGTCCAGTGATATTATCAGAACTGCAGCATCTCTTCCTGATTTCACAGTATTTGTGAATGGACAATGGCCTGCACAGAACCGTATATTCAGAACAAATCTAGAAACTCAAAATGTGGAAGGCAATGAGTTACATGTGCAAATCTAACTCATTGCCTTCCACAACATCTTCTAAATAAATGGTCTATTATATCTGCCATTCCACCATTACCAGCAAAATAGGGAACTGACTTTGATTCACTGAGGAGTACAGAAGAGGAAGCTAGGTGCAGAACCAGTTATGGCTAAAAAAGGAGTTGGCAACTTGGCGCAGCTGCAACACAGAACTTCATGAATGCTAAACAGTGGAAACATCATGCTCTAGATTGAGCTAAACAAACCCACAACCAAGAGATTAGATTAAGGCTGTGCAGTCTTGCTGTAAGAGATGGTGAGCAGCTAAAGGCACAAAGAGTCTCCACAAACACGTCTATCCTCGGTGAGGTGCAGCCAGGATGTGACAAGGTTGAAGCATTTGTAACCATCCAGATGTGCCTAAGTGGATAACAAAGCCAAAGCTCCTCCCAAGATCCATCATGTCAGCAGCTAGTTTGATTCAGTCTATAAAATATCCAGAAATATCCATTCTGAAAACAGCAAAGATTATGGATTCTGATAACATCCTACTACCACGTTGTGGTTGTCGGAGGTCAGTGATATTGCTGCAAAATCATCTCCTGTTGAGTTTCAATGTCATTACTTATACTACCCCAACCCCACCCCAACAATATCCTGGGGGTTACTTCTGACCAGAAACTAACTGGATCAACCATACAAATACCATGGCTACAACAGTGTCAGAGGCTGGGATTCCTTCAGTGAGTGAGACACGTCGTAATTTTTCAATATTTACAATGTACCAATTAAGAATTTAAAGGAATACTTTTTACTTGCTTAAATGAGTGCAGATTCAACTGCATCCAAGAAACTTGACACTATCCTTGTCAAAACACCCCACTTAACTACATCCTACAACACCAACTTAAACATTCACTCCATACACAACAAATGTATAGTGGCTACAATGTCTACAACATACACTGTCACAAGCACTGCTTCTAGAGCACTTCCAAACCCACAATCTCTATGACTTGGAAGGCCAGAGCTGCAAGCATTTTGGAATACTTTATGAAGTTTCCCTACAAGTCACACATAGCTAGAACTTGCTGCAATGCCACAACTTGGAAAGGTTCATTGTTCTTTCATCGTGGCTGGTCAAAATCCTGAAACACTCTTCCTAACGGCACTGTGGGTTTAAAAAGGTAAAATTGCCATAGTCTAAGCATACCACAGGGCTGCTCTGTAATTAGAGAGTGATGATTGGCAGTCAGTCATTCAACGTGACTGTCACCATGACTCAGGCGACAGGAGTCCTTCATGGTAACCTCAGTCATACACCTATCTCACAAGTACCATAGTAGTTCAGGAGGGGAGCTCATCACCTCTTCCTCAAGGGCTGCACAACAAACGCTGGTCTTGCCAGCAATCCCTGTATTCCATATGTCAATTTTAAAAAAATACCCATACATACATAAGACAAAGGTCACATGGGATACACAGTTCAATAAGTAATAGTGAAACTACATGCCTGCCATTGGTATGTATTATTCATGGTCCAGTTATTAATCAAATAATAAAATAATTACGTTGTTGAAATTGGGATTTTCAATTAGCCACTTGTAAAAAATGGCTAACATAGTGGATAACAGTACAGGCCCTTCGGCCCACGATGTTGTGCCGTGGAATAATCCTAATCCAAAAATAAAATAACCTAACCTACATTCCCCTTAATACACTGCTGTCCACGTGCATGTCCAGCAGTCGCTTAAATGTCACTAATGACTCCGTTTCCACAACTACCACTGGCAAACGATTCCAGGCGCTCACAACTCTCTGGGTGAAGAACCTCCCTCTGACGTCTCCTCTATACCTTCCTCCTAACACCTTAAAACTATGACCCCTCGTGGCAGTCAATCCTGCCCTGGGGAAAAGTCTCTGGTTATCGACTCTATTCATGCCTCTCATTACCTTGTACACCTCAATCAGGTCACCTCTCTTCCTCCTTCTCTCCAGAGTGAAAAGTCCGAGCTCAGTCAACCTCTCCTCGTAAGACAAGCCCTCCAGTCCAGGCAGCATCCTGGTAAACCTCCTTTGCACCCTCTCCAAAGCCTCCACATCTTTCCTATAATAGGGCGACCAGAACATGACATAATATTCCAAGTGTGGTCTCACCAGGGTTTTGTACAGCTGCAGCATAACCTCGCGGCTCTCAAACTCGATCCCCCTGTTAATGAAAGCCAAAATACCATATGCTTTCTTAACAACCTTATCCACATGGGTGGCAACTTTGAGGAAGCTATGCACTTGAACACCAAGATCCCGCTGTTCCTCCACACTGCCGAGAATCCTGCCTTTAATCCTATATTCAGCATTTAAGTTCGACCTTCCAAAATGCATCACTTCGCATTTATCCAGGTTGAACTCCATCTGCCATTTCTCAGCCCAGCTCTGCATTCTGTCAATGTCTCACTGAAGCCTGCAATAGCCCTCGATACTATCAACGGCACCTCCAACCTTTGTGTCATCAGCAAACATACTAAACCACCCCTCAACCTCCTCATCCAGTCATTGATCTTGGCATTTTAAAATCCTCAACTGTCTCAACCAGACACTAACAGCAGTGTGCACATTAAACCAAATGCTCTCACCTTTCTTTCCTCCTCGCATGCTGCTGAAAAGTACCAGGTTCTATGTTTTTTATTAACGTGGATGATTTTGAAAGGAAACACGTTGCTTGATGTTGTTTCCTCTGTTGATCTCATAACTCTGAGGAAAAGGAAGAGAGAAATAAACACCACAGTAATAGGGTTATGGAGTGCAGACAGGGAAGTGGAAAGTTGAGGCCAAGATGAGATCTGCCAATAATTAAAGTAAACGGTAGAACATGCTTGAGGAGCTGAATTGCCTACTCCTTCTCTTAGTTTTATGGTTCTCATCTTCAAAAGCTGTTGAGGACACTGTAAAATGCTCCAGATTTAAAACATGAGAAGTTCACAATGACTAGATCAATAATATCACACGTGAAAACTTTTAATCCAGTTTCCAGAGAATCAAAGGAACTAATATTTACAATTATCATCTGGTTAGGGACTTGTGCCCTTTTTGTTTAAAGGGACAGAATTTGAGATTCCAAGATTTATTAAGCGAATATCGCCACAAAACTTTGTGGTTTTGAAAAAACAACTAAACTTTGTTATACCAAGTTAGAATAGCAAAACAATTTGTTGCATATGTTTTACAACTTACACTCTAGCATCCAGAGCTAACACAACATTAATATGGAAAATAAAACAAACTGTTATATGACATCCCCAGGGCACATCAAATTGCAGCTTCAGTTCAGACAGATCCCACAGATTTCTCAGCAACCTGGTCTGTTAGGAAGAGGAGGTCGAACCCCTTTGATAAGTAAAATTGAAACACAGACCCCCAAACTGTTTGGAGTAGAGGTCCCCTTCTAATAATTAAACCTGAAACACCCAGAGAAGCACACCTTACCTCACCTAACCTGTTAAACTGACACAGAGAAGGGGAGGTTAAATGAAAGAAAATCCCAGATATTCACTTAATAAATAACAAGTAACAATTTGTTTATTTAACCCTAATAGTGAACAAATTAATAGAATTACCATCAAACCAAATAATTCCCTCTTGACAACTAACTATTCCCTAACTGAACTAAATTCTGCTGATATGCTGTTCCAATAAACACAAGTCCCACTTATATAAACCCAGGTAATAAAATAATAAATTAAAACTTAGTCTCTCGAAGTCTAAGCTGCATCAGAGGAGCAGGAAAGTTTGATGTTTCAGGCCAAGACCCTTCAAGGGTCTCAACCTAAAACATCAAACTTTCCTGCTCCTCTGATGCTGCTTGGCCTGCTGTGTTCATCCAGCTTCATATCGTGTCATCTCAGATTCTCCAGCATCAGCAGTTCCTACTATCTCTCTCAAAGTCTACATGCCTTTCTTCTGCTGTTTTCAAGTCATAACACCTTTCTTCTGCTGATTTGGCTGTCAGGGATGTTTTCTGTGAAATCTTCTGTAAGGACTCTTAACTAGAGGTGTCACGGTGCCTTTGGTAGACAGATGGTGCTTTTCCTTCGCAAGAATAGTGATTTCTTGTGAGAGCTAAACGCTTACATCTCGGATGGCAATTTGCTCTCACACTGATTTTCAAAAGCCCTCTCCTTACATACGTTGGATGACTTATCAATTTTCTTCCAATAGCATTGGTCTGAGATTACCAAAACCATCAGATTTAAATTCATTGGCTTTCAATTGCTAAGTGCTTGGTTTACATTAATTGGCTGATTCCAGCTCATTGCAAAAACATCAAAACAAGCCTAAGGTTTCCAATCACACAGCCAATGTGCTTCAATTTCAGATCTGTCTGTACTCCTTCAGCTGCTAAGACACATTTTCTGTATAAATCTCCAAGCTTAGAAAAGCACTTTATCTCTTAAAGGAGCCACACACACTTCTCCCTTATTATTTCTTTAACAAACAATTTCTAGCTTCCTGCCTTCCAATTCACAATTATTCTACACAACTTCCTAACACCTTCTCCGTCTTAAGCAAAAAATGAACCATCATTATGAAAAGATGGCTTTTTAAAAAAATCTAAATACTATTATCATGAGAAACATTGGTCAGTAATCTAAAGTTGCACCATTCATACTAATTCTGCATACATTTATAACATTGGACCATACCAGTTCTATACTGTCAGCACATTTTCTTTTAAACCCATGATAACACATCTGCAATAACATTTTTACAACCCGCAACATGTACAATCTGTAATTTAGAAGCCTGTAACACAAGACTCCAACAGTCTCATATTCCTGTCCTTAAATCTTTCCAAAAAGGTGAGAGGATTGTGATCTGTATACACAACTGTCTCCAAAACATTGTTTGTAACATAAACAATAAAATGTTGTGAGGCCTGTACCAAATTGAATAACTGTTTTTCAATGGAGGAGTATTTTCTCCGGTGAGTATGGCATTTCTTTGAAAAATCCACCATCAATTCCACCATCATCTTCCTGCATTGGCACAGTTCCAACACCTACATCACTGGTGTCGAGAGGGGCTTTAAAGGGTTTCAAGCGTTAACGCAGCTTTTCAATTTACAAAAGCCTCCTGGCATTGTTCTGTGCACTGAAATTTCATGTCCTTCTTTAGAAAATCCATCTGCAGTGCCAACACACTACTAAAGTTTGGTACAAACTTCTGATAGAATCCATTCAGTCCCAAAAATCGAAGCACCTCTTTCTTCAAGGATGGTGTTGGAAATTCCTGCATGGCCTTCATGTTCACATCCCTCACAGTCATCCTTCCATGTCACTTCTTCCTTTGCAAATTTAGTTTTTGCTAAATTTATAACCAGTTTTGCCTCCTGGAGTCTTTCAAAGAGCTCTGCTAAATGCACCATGTGATGTTTCCATGAATGGCTAAAGATGACCAACTTGTCTATATAGATGGCACAATTATTCAATCCTACCACATCTTTGTTTATAAGTCTTTGAAATGTGGCTGGTGCTTTCTTCATTCCAAAGGGCAGTACTTTAAATTGGCACAGCAGAGTAGGACAGAAACTTCTTTTGCTCCCTCTGACAAAGGTACTTGCCAGTAACCATGAAGTAGGTTTAACTTTCTGATATAAGTGGCTTGTACAACTTTTTCCACATAGTCCTCTAGCCTTGGAAATGCATATGAATCCAATTTAGTTGCGGCATTGACCTTCCGATTGTCCAAACAGAATTGTTGAGTACCATTAGGTTTGAAAACCAACACAAATCGGTGAACTCTACTCACTTTGACTCAGCTTGATGATGTCTTCTTGGAGCATCGCTTTCACTTCCTTCTGTATCTGTGTGACTTTGAGATGCTTGATACTGTAAGTGTATTGTTTTATTGGAACAGCATTCCCTACTTCAACCTTATGTACTATAATATTAGCCCTCCCCATTCTATTCCTACATTTGTCCTCATATTGCTGTAACAAGCCTGTCAATTCAGTTCTCTGTTCCTGAGGCAGTTATCTCACTATCCTATCCCATTCTCATGGCTTCCTCATTATTAAACTTATTTTGAGGCCGATCAAAATCTAAATAATCTAGATTTGATTATTCACTCTGAGGGGGCAGTAACCAATACCTGTTTCTCTGGCTCCCTGTCTTTGTCGTAGTAAGGTTTCAGCATATTCACGTGACATACCTGATAAAGTTTTTTTTTCCTATCTGGCATCTTTACAAGATAATTCACCTGACTCAACTTCTTCTCAATCTGATAAGAACCACCAAACCTTGCTTTGAATGGATCTCTTACCACTGGTAACAGCACCGATACTTTATCCCGATGGGCAAGTGTATGAATTTTAGATTTCTTATCTGACTCTTGCTTCATTAGATGCTATGCCACCTTCAGATGTTGTCTAGCTAATTCAAATACTCTGTTTAATTTATCTCTCACCTTAGATACATAACCCCAATTGTGAGATCTCTGACTTCGGACCTATCAACTTACCCTTACTTAATTTTAAAGGCACTCTTACTTCGTGTCCGATTATCAAGTCAAATGGAGTAAACTGAGCCGATTCATTTGAAGCATCTCTGATGGCAAACAATATAAATGGGATACCTTTATCGCAATTATTTGAGTAATCCTGGCAATAAGCCCTCAGCATTGTCTTTATGGTCTGATGCCACCTTTCCAATGCTCCCTGGGATTCAGGATGGCATGCACTTGATTTAAAGTGTTGGATACCTAATCTATCCATGACCTCTTTAAATAGTTTGGCAGTAAAATTGGATCCCTGGTCTGACTAAGTCTCCCTGTGTAGGCCATAATGGGTAAAGAGAGCAAGCAACTCTCCATGAGTGATAATGGGAACTGTAGATGCTGGAGAATCCAAGATAATAAAGTGTGAAGCTGGATGAACACAGCAGGCCAAGCAGCATCTCAGGAGCACAAAAGCTGACGTTTCGGGCCTGGACCCTTCATCAGAGAGGGGGATGGGGTGAGGGTTCTGGAATAAATAGGGAGAGAGGGGAGGCAGACCGAAGATAGAGAGAAAAGAAGATAGGTGGAGAGGAGAGTATAGGTGGGGAGGTAGTGAGGGGATAGGTCAGTCCAGGGAAGAGGGACAGGTCAAGGAGGTGGGATGAGGTTAGTAGGTAGGAAATGGAGGTGCGGCTTGGGGTGGGAGGAAGGGATGGGTGAGAGGAAGAACAGGTTAGGGAGGCAGAGACAGGCTGGGCTGGTTTTGGGATGCAGTGGGTGGAGGGGAAGAGCTGGGCTGGTTGTGTGTTGCAGTGGGGGGAGGGGACGATCTGGGCTGGTTTTGGGATGCGGTGGGGGAAGGGGAGATTTTGAAGCTGGTGAAGTCCACATTGATACCATTGGGCTGCAGGGTTCCCAAGCGGAATATGAGTTGCTGTTCCTGCAACCTTCGGGTGGCATCATCGTGGCACTGCAGGAGGCCCATGATGGACATGTCGTCTGAGGAACGGGAAGGGGAGTTGAAATGGTTTGCGACTGGGAGGTGCAGTTGTTTATTGTGAACCGAGCGGAGGTGTTCTGCAAAGCGGTCCCCAAGCCTCCGCTTGGTTTCCCCAATGTAGAGGTAGCCACACCGGGCACAGTGGATGCAGTATACCACATTGGCAGCTGTGCAGGTGAACCTCTGCTTAATGTGGAAAGTCATCTTGGGGCCTGGAATAGGGGTGAGGGAGGAGGTGTGGGGGCAAGTGTAGCATTTCCTGCGGTTGCAGGGGAAGGTTCCGGGTGTGGTGGGGTTGGAGGGCAGTGTGGAGCGAACAAGGGAGTCACGGAGAGAGTGGTCTCTCCGGAAAGCAGACAATGGTGGAGATGGAAAAATGTCTTGGGTAGTGGGATCGGATTGTAGATGGCGGAAGTGTCGGAGGATGATGCGTTGTATCCGGAGGTTGGTGGGGTGGTGTGTGAGAACGAGGGGGATCCTCTTTGGGCGGTTGTGGCGGGGGCGGGGTGTGAGGGATGTGTTGCGGGAAATGCGGGAGACGCGGTCAAGGGCGTTCTCGACCACTGTGGGGGGAAAGTTGCGGTCCTTGAAGAACTTGGACATCTGGGATGTGCGGGAGTTGAATACCTCATCGTGGGAGCAGATGCGGCGGAGGCGGAGGAATTGGGAATAGGGGTTGGAATTTTTGCAGGAGGGTGGGTGGGAGGAGGTGTATTCTAGGTAGCTGTGGGAGTCGGTGGGCTTGAAATGGACAGCAGTTACAAGCTGGTTGCCTGAGATGGAGACTGAGAGGTCCAGGAAGGTGAGGGATGTGCTGGAGATGGCCCAGGTGAACTGAAGGTTGGGGTGGAAGGTGTTGGTGAAGTGGATGAACTGTTCGAGCTCCTCTGGGGAGCAAGAGGCGGCGTCGATACAGTCATCAATGTAACGGAGGAAGAGGTGGGGTTTGGGGCCTGTGTAGGTGCAGAAGAGGGACTGTTCCACGTAACCTACAAAGAGGCAGGCATAGCTGGGGCCCATGCGGGTGCCCATGGCCACCCCCTTAGTCTGTAGGAAGTGGGAGGAATCGAAAGAGAAGTTGTTGTGGGTGAGGACGAGTTTGGCTAGGCGGATGAGGATGTCGGTGGAGGGGGACTGGTCGGGCCTGCGGGACAGGAAGAAGCGGAGGGCCTTGAGGCCATCTGCATGTGGAATGCAGGTGTATAGGGTCTGGACGTCCATGGTGAAAATGAGGTGTTGGGGGCCAGCGAATTGTAAGTCCTGGAGGAGGTGGAGGGCATGGGTGGTGTCACAGACATAGGTGGGGAGTTCCTGGACCAAAGGGGAGAAAATGGAGTCCCCTATTCCCAATTCCTCCGCCTCCGCCGCATCTGCTCCCATGATGAGGCATTCCACTCCCGCACATCCCAGATGTCCAAGTTCTTCAAGGACCGCAACTTTCCCCCCACAGTGGTCGAGAACGCCCTTGACCGCGTCTCCCGCATTTCCCGCAACACATCCCTCACACCCCGCCCCCGCCACAACCGCGCAAAGGGGATCCCCCTCGTTCTCACACACCACCCCACCAACCTCCGGATACAACGCATCATCCTCCGACACTTCCGCCATCTACAATCCGACCCCACTACCCAAGACATTTTTCCATCCCCACCCCTGTCTGCTTTCCGGAGTGACCACTCTCTCCGTGATTCCCTTGTTCGCTCCACACTGCCCTCCAACCCACCACACCCGGAACCTTCCCCTGCAACCACAGGAAATGCTACACTTGCTCCCACACCTCCTCCCTCATCCCTATTCCAGGCCCCAAGATGACTTTCCACATTAAGCAGAGGTTCACCTGCACATCTGCCAATGTGGTATACTGCATCCACTGTGCCCGGTGTGGCTACCTCTACATTGGGGAAACCAAGCGGAGGCTTGGGGACCGCTTTGCAGAACACCACCGCTCGGTTCGCAATAAACAACTGCACCTCCCAGTCACAAAGCATTTCCACTCCCCCTCCCATTCTCTTGATGACATGTCCATCATGGGCCTCCTGCACTGCCACAATGATGCCACCCGAAGGTTGCAGGAACAGCAACTCATATTCTGCTTGGGAACCCTGCAGCCCAATGGTATCAATGTGGACTTCACCAGCTTCAAAATCTCCCCTTCCCCCACCGCATCCCAAAACCAGCCCAGTTCGTCCCCTCCCCCCACTGCACCACACAACCAGCCCAGCTCTTCCCCTCCACCCACTGCATCCCAAAACCAGTCCAACCTGTCTCTGCCTCCCTAATCTGTTCTTCCTCTCACCCATCCCTTCCTCCCACACCAAGCCGCACCTCCATCTCCTACCTACTAACCTCATCCCACCTCCTTGACCTGTCCATCTTCCCTGGACTGACCTATCCCCTCACTACCTCCCCACCTATACTCTCCTCTCCACCTATCTTCTTTTCTCTCCATCTTCGCTCCGCCTCCCCCTCTCTCCCTATTTATTTCAGAACCCTCACCCCATCCCCCTCTCTGATGAAGGGTCTAGGCCCGAAACGTCAGCTTTTGTGCTCCTGAGATGCTGCTGGGCCTGCTGTGTTCATCCAGCATCACATTTTATTATCGCAGACATGTTAGAGTCTTTCAAGATATATTTGGACAGGTACCTGGATGGGCAGGGAGCAAATGTTCACAGACGCTTAGAAAATAGATGACAGGTTAGACAATGGATCTCGATCAGCACAGGCTTGGAGGGCCGAAGGGCCTGTTCCTGTGCTGTAATTTTCTTTGTTCTTTGTTTAAGTTTGTGCAAGACCTCAGCTAAGCTGAGAACCTATACTAGGGAACCTTTACAGATTAAGGGTACAACTTTGGTTACAGTCTCTTATGAAAAGCAATTGGTTCAGTTACCAGTGATTGTAGTAAAAGGCTCAGATCCAGGCTTGGTGGGGTGAAATTGGTTGCAAGAGATTCACCTATATTGGCTCAACATTTTTCAATTAGAACATGGTTGCCTGAATGAAATCTTAATTAAACATCAGGAAGTTTTCCAGGAAGGTTTCGGACTATCAGAGGAGCCAAGGCCACCTTGCATTTTGACTAGGAAGCAATTCTTTGATTCTTCAAGGCACATCCAGTGCCATTTACCTTTCATGCAAAAATAGAAGAAATCAGAATGTTGGAATGCTAAGGAATCATCAAACTAGTCCAATTTGCGGAATGGGCAGTAACGGTCGTACTGATTGTGAAGGCCGATAAGTCACTTCGCCTTTATGGGGATTTTTATGATGGGGAGAGGGCTGTCCTTCATGAAGCTGGACATGAGCTGTGCTTACCTGCAATTGCTGTTAGCTGAGGATTCTCAGAAGTATGCTACAATTAATATCCATAAGAGTTTGTACCAATATACAGACTGCCATTTGGGATATTATCAGCATGTTCAATTTTTTCAGCAGAAGATGGAGACAGAAATGCCCATCAGCCATGATTTAAATGGCGGAGTGGACTTGATGGGTCGAATGGCCTTAATTCCACTCCTATGTCTCATGGTCTTGTGGTCTTATTTTGTACGGTCTACCTCAGGTTGTCATTTATCTAGATAACATTCTGATAACAAAAAAAAACTAATAAGGAACACTTAGAGAACTTGACATAGGCCACAGGCATTTTACCAAAGTGGATATATGCCTAAGAAGGGGAAAATGTGTTCCAGGCCCCACAAGAGACTTGCTTGGGCTACAGAGTTGACAAGACTGAGTTACACCTGTTGTAAGATAAAGTGAGGTCAATCAAAGGTGCCCGGCTTCCACGTCTGTACATCTTCCACGCTTATGTTATTTCTTGGGCTGGTAAATTATTATAGAAAGCTCACACATAACCTGGCACCCATCCTGGAACCTTTGCACCAATTCTTAAGAAATGGGGCAGCCTTGGAAGTGGTTGCGTAGCCAAGTCAAAACTTTCAGTGAAGTGAAGGAACGTCTAATAGCACATAAAAAATGACCACATATTTTATTAACTGTTGCAAAAACCCATCTCTTTAATAATGACCTTTAGGAAAGGGCATGTCCCATTCTTACCTAGTTCTGGCCTATATGTGACATGACCCTTTGAAATATTCCAACAAGTCACTCAATTCTCAGGACTGTGGCTCTTTACCACCTTCATGACTGGAATTAATTAGAAGCTCCCAAATTCTAAGAATGATGTTTTTAAAAAAAGAGTTAATCCTTAACAGAATCTGTCTGGAAATGTTAAAGCTTTTGGACTGAACTCAACTTTGTGTGGCCTGGGCAGGAGTAACAATGATTTTATATATCTGATCAGTATTTGATTTTAAAGCATGTCAGAGATTAGAAAGTGTATACATTACAGTCAGTATTGATGCACTGCCAAGCCTTGCAAACCTGAATGCAGAGGCTGAAATATCACAGAAGCTTTGCAAATATGCTATAACCTAATGCTCACATCCTGTTTTTGCTCAAGTGGACACTATATGCGTCCATGAATAGTCTTTGGCTTGTAACCACAGACGTTACAAAATTCTTTGAACAGTAACGTTCTACAGTTTCAGTTATAAACTGATACCATCTTTAACTCATGCCCTGCTTGTGAAGCTAAGGCTGCAGATTGCAAATCCCAGCAAGACCATGAAGACCAATAAAAGCAACACAATTCTTGCTAAGTGTATTCAATATATGTCACAAGGAGTTGTTGAGGTGAATAACACAGGTGCACTATATTGACACAAAGAAAAAAGGAATTACTAAAGACAATGCTAATAGGGCTACTTGAATTAGGAAGGGTGGAAACATAAATGGAATATAAACATTTGCATCAAGTCCAGGTGGACAGCAATTGAAACACCAAATGCGCTTATAATTTCTGTATCATAAAAAGAAGCTCCTCCAGCTATGGAGTGGTGAGAACTTGCTATTGAATGGAATATTTAAAGCAAATCGCACAGACGTATTAAGGGAGAACTAGATAAGTACATGCAGGAAAAAGGAAGAGAAGATATGTTGATAAGATTTAATGAAGTGTGCAGCATAAATATCAACTCGGGCTTGTTGGACCCAGTAGCCTGAATTTGTATGTTAAAGTTATCTATATGACAAAAATAGAAACTTCTCAGCAAAATTCTGAGGTTCGGTCACTGGACTCGAAATGTTAATTCTGCTTTTTCTCTTACAGATGCTACCCGACCTGCTGAGCTTTTCCAGCAACTTTGTTTTTGTTCCTGATTTACACCACCCACAGTTCTTTCGTTTTTATAAAGCCCAAAGCTTTCTGCACCGAGCTTCCTCTGACCAGCTACTACTGAATTTAATTAAACGCTGACTCCTGCATTGTATAACACCACTAGACTGACCACAATATAAAGTCACATTTGAATTTCACAGAATTCTGGTACAGATTGAGAAGCAGAATATATTACAGAATATACTATATACAGAATATACTAAATATGCTACAGGCTGTACATTTCTGGAGCTTGTATATACTACTTCACGAAGGCCATGTAGAACACCCGCAGATTACTTCTTTATGAGGAGTGTTTGATTCAGTAAAGCCATCAAATTTTATTACTGAACCTGAATATAATCCATGGTGAGGGACAAATACTGTAATTACATAAGAACCACAGGTGGCACATTGAGCTTGTTCTAATTAACGTATTTCTGTCATGAAGACTGTGCTTGGGATCACTCCAATTAGTGAGCAAAGATTAAGCTTATCTATAGATTTTGCATTACCTCAAAATATCCTAAATTACTTTACAGCCTTGAAGCGTAGTCATTATTATCTTGTACGAGGAAGTACAATATAGCTTTGGATCTGGAAATGATTTATTAAAGAACAGTTGGTTGGGATGAGGATGGGAACAATGCATTTGGATGAATGAAATCCAACTGCTCAAAATCCAGGCTTGGAAGTATGGAAACAAATTAATGACCAATCTGTGAGGTATGAACAGCTTCTTTACAATGCAATGCTACCAGTCAGCCAGTATTCATACAGTACAGGGGAAAGATCATTCTGATCAGATGATGAGTTCACCAAGGGCTTAATTAATTTATAAAATTCCTCCTGACCATTGACAATTAGAGGAGTGGACTTTCCTAGAATCTGTGCCTCCCAGTTACTCACAGTTCTTAGACAGTATAAGACCATAAGATGTAGGAGCAGGAGTAGGCTATTCAATGAGAGCAGGGCAGACCTTTCAGCTATCATTGTTTGAGAATACAGATAAGAAGGAGCTACGATAGTTGCTAGGGTGAAGATGTTCACCAATAATGTACAGCAGAGTTTTTTACTTTCAGCTGTGAGATGGGACCAGACACAATTCTAAAATATTTAGAGAATCCTCCAGAACCCATATCCCAACATTCTAATCTTGGCTTCGAATTGGTGAGAATACCCACCATCTTGTATCCCAAAAAAAGTCAAAAGAATTTTTGATTAACCAGTTCAGACACATCTCCATGCTGCTGTTCTGAAGAAGGGCTGCTGGATCCAAAACTCTGATTTCTCTCCACATATGCTACAAGATCTGCTGAGTTTTTCCAGCAATTTCTTTTATTTTCTGTCGCAGGTGGGGCTTGAACCTAGATCTTCTGATTCAGAGGTAGGGAGACAATGCAGCACAACAGTTCCTCAACTTGTATCTATGCTCACACATAATGATTGGCAACTTGTGTCCGTGATACTGGACAATCTGCTTTAGTTATGCTTTCAGAAAAATAGAACCATAGGACTGGTAGAGGGGAAGAGACACTCAGAGAGCAGTGTGAGTGAGAGGCCAGTGAGAGTGTAGACTATATCACTGTGCATACAATGGCAGGCTTGAATCTCTCTGGGATTACACTACCATTGATACAATGAGTAAAGACTCCACAGCATCACTGTGTTGGCTTTCCACTATAACATAACAAGTGAAGTTGCATAATCTACTCTCTACATCTTAGTCTTCAATGGGCAACCCCTACCTAATGTTTAAACCATGCCCTTTAGTTCTAGCCTCTCTCAAAGGAAAGAAACAATCTTTCAGGATTTGAACTGTCAAATTTCGTCAAGAGTTCTGTGTATCTCAAGAAGATCACCTTTAATCTGTTTTTAGAAAATGCTAATGTAAGTTATTAAGGGCATAATAGCAGAGCATTTAGAAATACATAATATAATCAAGCAGAGTAAGCATGGCTTCATGTCTAATAATCTATTAGAATTCTTTGAGGAGGTAACAAGCAGCATTGTAATGGAAGAAACATTGGATGTAATATATTTTTGGATTTCCAAAAGGTGCTTGATAAGGTACCACATATTAGGCTGCTTAATAAGGTAAAAATCCGTAGTGTTGGAGGCATAGTAGCATAGATAAGGAATTGGCGAACTAATGGAAGACAGAGAGTTGGGAATAAGGTGGATATTTTTAGGATGGTGACATCTAACTAGTGTTAGGTAACAATTGCCCCTGTACTTATAATATACCTGAATCTCTTGAATTAATGAATTGAATTTCAGGACTGTTCACTAAGTCTCTTAGTTCTCACTCAATTAGCATCTACCTGTTTGAATTTTATAGGTTACTGTGAGATTCCCCCTCATTTTTCTAAACTCCAGTGAATACAGACCTCTCACATGTCAGTCCTTCTTCATATGTCAGTCTGCAATTCCAGGAATCAGGAATAAAAAAAAGTTTATAGGGATGACACTGGATTAGGTTACACCCATTCATAAAAGATATACAAACTTGATCTCTTCTTTAGAAAGAGAAGGCTAAAGCATTATCTAATAAAGATACTTTTTTTTTAATTGCGTGAATCTTTGATAGGTCAGAGAGTGAGAATGTTTCCACGTGTAGGTAAGACCAAAACTAAAGATAATCAATATAAGATTAATCCCTAAGTAAAGGAATTCCAAAGAAATATTTTGATCAACAAAGTCGTGAGAATGTGGAACTTGCTACCAAGGACATTGTTAAATTGAATAGCTGGGATAACAAAGGCAATAAAGTCAAAATTGTGTAACCAACAAACCTTGTAGGGATACACAAGGATTGGATAAAGAGAAAAAGGGAGGCTTGTTGCAAGTACTGAGGGCTCAGTACACAAATGGAAAATTAAAAAGGAAATTAAGAGAACTAAAAGAGAGCATGAAAGATTAATGTCAGGTAAAATAAAGAAAAATTCAAAGTTATTTTACAAATACAATGGCTAAAAGGGAACTATGGAAAGAATGAAGACCATTAAGGGTAATTTGTACATGGAGACAGGGATTATAGGTAGTGCTCTAAATCAATACCTTGTGTTGGTGTTCACTATTGAGAAGGATGCTGTGGGAACAGAAATCAGCGATAAAAACCATGATGCACTTAAAAAGTTTAGCTTAGTCAGACAAGAGATTTGGAGTGGTCTGGTAGGGTTAAAAGTAGATAAATCTCCAGGGCTGGAAGAATTGTTCAATTGGACAAGAGAGGAAATGGTAGGGATGCTGGCAATAATTTTCAATTCCCTTCTGGCCACTGGAGAGGTGCCAGAGGACTGGAGGACGTCTCATGTGGTACTTTTATACAAGAAGGGACCAAGGAATAAAACAGGGAACTACAGAACAGTCAGTCAAACCTCAGTGATGGGAAACTATTGCAAGCAATTCTGATGAACTGAATCAATCTATACTTGGAGAGGCAGGGATTAATCAAGAACAAGATAATACAAGATAATGAGAGGCATAGATAGAGTTGATAGCCAGAGACTATTTCCCAGGGCAGAAATGGCTAGCACGAGGGGTCATAGTTTTAAGCTGGTTGGTGGAAAGTATAGAGGGGATGTCAGAGGCAGGTTCTTTACGCAGAGAGTTGTGAGAGCATGGAATGCGTTGCCAGCAGCAGTTGTGGAAGCAAGGTCATTGGGGTCATTTAAGAGACTGCTGGACATGTATATGGTCACAGAAATTTGAGGGTGCTTACATGAGGATCAATGGTCGGCACAACATTGTGGGCTGAAGGGCCTGTTCTGTGCTGTACTGTTCTATGTTCTATGTTCTATCTATGTTCTAACAGTCAGCAACCTTTTGTTAAGGGGAAGTCATTTCTGACCAACTTTTTCGAAGAGATAACCAGATATGTCAGTGAAGACAATGCATTCTTTGTAGTCTATTTGGACTTTAGCAAACATTTTGATAAGAAGCGAAAGAACTTTTGTTCAGGTTCCACATGGCAGACTGATACCGAAGGTAAGAGCCTATACATCCAAGGAAATTTGGCAAATTGGAACCACAATTGGCTGAGTGACAGGAAGCAGAGGGTGTTTGTCAAGGGTTGTTTTTATGACTGGAAGCCTGTGTCCAATGGGGTCCCATAGGGATTACTGTTGGGACCTTCACTGTTTGAGATACATATTAATGAATTAGATTTGAATGTACAGGGCTTGATCATTATATTTGCTGATGATACAAGAAAATTGGTGGGGTGGTAAAAAGTGAGGAGAAAGGAGGATATAGATCCTCCGGTCAGATGGGCTGATCAGTGGTAAATGGAATTCAATCTGGATTAATGTGAGGTGGTGTACTTGGGCTGGAAAAATAGGACCCTGGAAAGTACAGAGGATCAAAGGAATCTTGGTATGCATATACACTAGTCCCCTAAGGTAGCGGGACAGTTAGATAAAGTGGTTTAGAAGGCATCTTGGATACTTCCTTCCATGAGCCGAGAGAAAGAGTTTAAGAGCAGAGTGGGCTTATCCTGGAATTGTATAAAAAGTTGGTTAAGCCACAGCTAGACTATTATCAGAGATAATGGGAACTGCAGATGCTGGAGATTCCAAGATAATAAAATGTGAGGCTGGATGAACACAGCAGGCCAAGCAGCATCTCAGGAGCACAAAAGCTGACGTTTCGGGCCTAGACCCTTCATCAGAGAGGTTAGAGCTAGACTATTATGTCCAGTTTGGGAATCTACATCATACAAGAGATCTGATTGCACTGGAGAAAGTGCAGGGGTGAATTTACCAGGATGCAAGAGTTTTACTGCGTTCTTACTGTAAAATACACATGACAATACAGTCATGCATTCAAGAGTTCTAGTTATGGACAGACCAGGTTGTTTTCCTTGGAGCAGAGTAAATTAAGGGGGACATGATTGAGATGTGGGGCACAGATAGGAGAAACTTTTCCTCTTGTTGCAGGGATGAATGACCGGGGGCATAGACTTAAGGTAAGTGTAGAAGATTTAGAGGGAATGTGAGGAAAATCTTTTTCACCCAGAGGGTGGTGGGAATCTGCAACTCATTGCTGTGATGGTGGGAGAGGCAGAGACCCTTATAACACTTAAAAAGGATTTTAGATGTACACTTGCAAGGCTAAGGCATACAAAGCTATGGGCCAAGTGCTGGAACATGGGACTAGTATAGATAGTTGGTATTTCTTTGACCAGTACAAATTTGAAGTGCTGAAGGGCCCTTTTCTGTGCTGTTGACCTCTATGATGCCAAGGATGAATTTAAATATAGATACATGTGAGGAGGAAGGGGATAGGGAGGTATACTTATAGAGGTAGATGAGAAAGTAGTTGTTGAAGTTCAAATGCAATATAAACAAAATAGACTGATTGAACTGATTGGCTTGTTTCTGTGCTTTATATTCTGACAGACAGTCATTAACAATAGCTTTGCAGCAAACTATGGTCTAGCCCCGAAACGTCAGCTTTTGTGCTCCTGAGATGCTGCTTGGCCTGCTGTGTTCATCCAGCTTCACACTTTATTATACTGAACTGTATGAGCTGTCAAGATGTGCTCAAGACCTTGATAACTGACTGGGTTCCTCTCAAGGATTACATTAATTATTTATACAGTTTATAATGGAATATGAATAGACATTGTCACTCACATCACTTGTCTCCTGACTATAGAATGTATAAACTGGAGAATTTCAGTTGAGGTAATTTCTGTATGTGTGTTGCTGCGTATGCATTTCTGTCTGTCTCTGTGTGTCCAAGCCATTGACTCTATGTGCACATCTCTTTTTGTTTATTCATTCATGGGATGTGGGTGTCATTGGTGAGGTCAGCATTTATTGCCCATTGCTAATCACCCGGAAGGCATATAAGAGTTTAACACTTTGCTGTGGGTCTGACGTCACCTGTAGGCCAGACCAGGCCATGATGTCAAATTTCCTTCCCTAAATGACATGTATCTTTCCATGTGTACAGAATGTGTGCGCATATATCTGCCTGTGTGCATGCATCTGTACCTGTCTGCACATCTCTATGTGCATACATCTGTACCTGTGAGTGTGTTTGTGTGCATGCTTTTTTTGGTGCACGTCTGTATCTATGTGTGCCCTTGTGTCTGTGCGTGTGTGTGTGTGTGTTTGTGTGCAGGCATTTCTGTTTGCTTGAATGCATATCTGTCTGCTTGTGCATGTCTCTGAGTGTGCAAATCTCTAACTGTGTGTGTGCATCGTTTTCAGTATGCACACATCCCTATCTGTGTGTGTGCCTCTGTGTGTGTGCTTGTCTCTATATCCAAATGTATCTTTCTATGCACATGTCTCCACTGTCAAGGGTGCTATCCTTTCAATAAGACTTTAAATAAAGGCCCCACTTGCTCTCTCAGGTGAACATAAAAATTCTTAAGCCACAGCATGTGATCAAAAGCAGCGGAGACGCCTCCTCATATACTGGCCGATAATGAATTATCTGTCAGCCATCTAGTCACTAACACAACAGCTGTTTGTAGAAACTGACTGCGCACAATTGGCTATTGCCTTTCCTACCCAACAACAATGATTATGCTTCAAGTATAATTAACTAGCTAAAGCACTTTCAGACGTCACAAAAGGTGTTGTATAAATGCAAACTCTTTCTTTCATTACAAGAATGATCATTTTTTAATTTAAGATAAGCCAGCTTGACTTCTACAAGAAGGACCCAGTGGCGTGAATGAACAAAGGTTAATGTGTTTGATGTCATCTATGTCTAAAAATGTACTGGAGAAGACTGTTTTTAGAACAAGCATTTCCTTTCTACTACAGCAGGAGCCTGAGAAGCCTTGAACAGTAGACTCTCCCAGGAACATCTATGATTTTTGATCATTTTGAAACAATAGGACCAGATCATCTCAAGATGCTGAAGAAAGGTAATACCCAAAACGTTGACTACTCTTTTCCTCCAGATGTTGCCTGGCTTGCTGTGTTATTCCAGTCTCCTACCTACCCTGGATTCCAGCATATGCAGTCTTTTTTGTCTCATCGCAAGGTGCCTTCCTGCTTCAATATTCCACTTGAGTTCATAGCTGGACTTCATGTGCAACCACATTACACTCCTCGTTAAGGCCAGCTATCTGTATGGTTTAATATGCTGTTGGCAAAATCATTTTCTTCATTCTCACATGGGCTGTGTAAAATACTGGCTGGAGAGCATTTATTGCCCGTCCCAACCCTAATTGTCCTTGACGTGGTGATGAGCTGCCATCTTGAACTTCTGCAGTCTGTGTGCTGTAGGTAGACCACAATGCCATTATGAAGGGAGTTTCAGGATTTTGACTCTCCAACAGTGAAGGAAGGGGAATATATTTCCAAGTTAGAATGATGAGTGACATGGTTGGGAACTTGCAGGGGTGGTGTCCGTATGTATCTTCTGCGCTTGGCCTTTTAGACTGGGTTTGAAAGGTGCTGTCTAAGGATCTTTCATGAACTTCTGCAGCTCCTCTTGCCAATGGTATGTATTGCTGTTACTGAACATCAGTGGTGGGTGCTTGTCAATGCGGTGCCTGTCAAACGGCTGCTATGTTCTAGATAGTGTCAAGCTTCTTCAGTGTTGTTTGAGTTGTACTCAACCAGGCAAGTGGTGAATATTTCATCACACTCTTGATTTTTGCCTTGTAGATGGGTGGACAGGTTTTGGGGAATCAGGAGTTGTGTTATTCACTGCAGGATTCCTAACCTCTGACTTGCTCTTGTAGCCACTATGTTAATCTGGCAAGTCCAGATGAATTTCTGGTCAATGCTAATCCCAAGGATGTTGACAATGTGATTAACACTGCTGAATGTCAAGGGGCAGTGGTTGGATTGTCTCTTATTGAATTTGGTCATTGTCTGGCATTTGTGTTGCATGAATTTAACTTGCCACTTATCAGCCCAAATCTCAATATTTTTCAAGTCTTGTTGCATTTGAATATGGACTGCTACAGTATCTGAGGAGTTGCGAATGGTGCTGCACATTGTGTAATCATTGGCAAATATCCCTTATCTTTTGATCTTGTGATGGAGGGAAGGTCATTGCTGACACAGTTGAAGAAGGTTGGGCCTAGGACACTACCCTGTGGAGCTCCTGCAGAGATATCCTGGAGTGTGAGACCACTGACTTCCAACAGCCATAGCCTTCTTCCTATTTGCCAGGGTTGACTCCAATCAATGGACAGTTTGCCCCTGATAACTATTGATTCCAGTTTTGCTACGGCTCCTTGATGGCACTTTGTTGAATGAAGCCGTGATATCAAGGGCTGTCACTGTCACCTCACTCTCATCTCTTTTGTCCATGTTTGAACTGAGGTTATACTGAGGTTGGGAGCTGGGTGGCCCTGGTGGAACTCAAACTGGGCAACACTGAGCTGGTTATTTCTGAGTGGGTGTTGCTTGATAGCAATGTTGATGACACCTTCCATCACTTTTGATGATTGAGAGTAAAGTGCTAGTGAGGTAATTGGTTTTGAATTTATCCTGTTTTTTATGTACAGAACCATACCTGGGTAGAAAATTGTCAAGTAGATGTTACAGCTGTAGTGGAATAGCTTGGCTCGGACAGCAGCAAGTTCTAGAGCACAAATCTTCAGTTCTATTTGGACACAGTAAGGACTGCAGATGCTGGAAGCTAGAGTCAATAAATGTAGAGCTTGAAAAGCACAGCAAGTCAAACAGCATACCAAGGAGCGGGAAAGTCAATGTTTTGGGATGAAAAGTTGACTTCCCTACTCCTCGGAAGCTGTCTGACCTGCTGTGCTGTTCTAGCTCTGCAGTTCTAATGCTGCAGTGCTGTCAGGGCTCATAGCCTTTGCAGATACAGTGCCTCCAATCATTTCCTGGTATCATGTGGAGTGAAGCAAATTGGCTAAAGATTGGCACCTGTAATTCTGAGGACCTCCTGAGGAGGCCAAGATGGATCATTCATGTGCACTTCTGGTTGTAGATTATTGTGAATGTTACAGTCTTATGTTTTGATGTGTTGTGCTCTAACATCATTGAGTTTGGAGATATTTGTGAAGTCTCTTCCTTTAGTGACTACTTTAATTGTGCACCACCATTTACGACTGGATATGGCAGGATTGCAGTGCTTGAAACTGATCCACTGGTCGTGGGATTGTTTAGCTCTCTCAACTACTGTTATGCAATCTGGCATGCTAGTAGTCCTGTTTGGTAGTTTCACCAGTAGATGTGTTGTATTTGGACTTCCAGAAGGCATTTGACAAGGTTCCTCACAAAAGGTTTAGTCATAAAAGCCCATGGTGTTGGAGGTAGTATATTGACAATAATAGAGAATTGGCTAATGGTCAGAAAAAGCTGAGAAGAGACAGGGGGTTCTTTTTCAAATTGGCAACCTGTAACCAATGGGGTTTCACTGGTATCAGTGCTGGGACTGTAACTGTTTACAATATATACTAATGAGGTTAGGGGAAGGAAGAGAATACAAAATTTGCAGATGACACAAAAATAGGTGGAAAAGAAGGTAGCAAGAGAGAGAGAAAGACAAACAGTTTACATTTTTTTCTTTATTCATTCACAGGATGAGGGCATCACTGACTAGGCCAGCATTTATTGCCCATCCCTAATTGCCCAGAGGAGAGTTAAGAGTTAATCACATTGCTGTGTGTCTAAAGTCACATGTAGGCCAGACCAAGTAAGGATGACAATGTCCTTCCCTAAAGGACATTAGTGAACCAGATTTCTTTTTCCAAAAACCGACAATGGTCTCATGATCATCATTAGACTTGTAATTCCAGATTTTATTTTATTGAATTCACATTTTACCATGTGACGTGGTGAAATTTGAACCCAAGTAACAGAACATTATCTGGGTCTCTGGATTAACAGTCCAGTGATAATACCATTAGGTTATCACCTCCCACTGATAGGTTAATTAAGTGGATAAAATGCTCACAAATGGTATATAAAGTGTGAAAAAATCAAGTTGTTCACCTTGGCAGGGGAATAAAAGAGTATTATCCAAATGGAGAGAACTATAGAAAGCTGCAACATAGGTGCAGGTAATCAGGCAGGTGAATGGCATTTTGCCTCTTATTTCAAAGGGATTGGAGTATGAGTAGAGAAGTCTTACTACAACTGTACAATATGCTGGTGAGACCACTTCTGAAGCACTGTGAGCATTTTTGGTCCACTTGTTTTGAGAAAAGATATAATTTCATTGAAGACTTTTCACAGATGGTTCACTAAGATGATCCCTGGTATGGAGAGATTGTCTTATGAGTAAAGGTTACCAGGTTGGGACTGTACTCACTGCAGTTTAGCAGAAAAAGAGATGATCTCATTGAAATGTACAGGATTCTTAAGGGGCTTGACAGGATACATGTTGAGAGAATGTTCCCTCTCATGGTAGAGTCAGAAGGCACAGTTTCAGAATTAGGGGGTACCATTCTAAGACTGGGATGATGAGGAATTTCTTCTCTCAGATTGTGTTGAGTCTTTGGAATTACTTGCCACGAAGAGTTGTGGGGTCAGAGTCCTTGAGCTTAAGGCTGAGATACAAAGATGGATCAGCCATCAGTAGGGATATCAAGGATTACAGGGAAACACAGGAAAATGGACATGAGGGATATCGGATCAGTCATGATCTGATTGAATGGTAGAGTAAGCTTACAGATCAAATAGCCTACTTCCCTTCCTATTACGGTATTATGGACACCTCATTTTTATCGTGACTGGTGCTGCTCCTGGCATGCCCTCCTGCACTCTCCATTGAACCAAGATTGATCCCCTGGCTAGATGGTAATGGTTGAGTGGGGGATATGGTCATAAAGTTGCAGATTGTGCTGGAGTACAATTCTGCTGCTGTTGATGGCCCAAAGTGCCTCATTGACACAGAGTCTCGAATTGCTAGATCTGTTCTAGATCCTTGTTTCCACAAAGACTGTCTATAGTCACCCTTACCAATACTGTCATGGACAGGTACATCTGTAGCTGGCATTTTAGTGAGGATGAGATTGAGTATGTTTTTCCCTCTTGGTGGTTGCCTCACCACCTGCTGCCAGGTGCTGCTGAGACCCAGTCTTGGTGGTGAACATCGAAATCCCCCAGCAAAAGTACCTTTCATGCACGGCCACCTTCAGTACTTCCTCGTAGTGTTGTCAACACAGGGAAATATTGATTCATTCAGCTGAGGGACTATGGGTATAGTCCAGAGATTTCCTTGCCTATGTTTAACCTGCTGCCATGAGGTTTCACGGGATTCAGCATCAATGTTGAGGACTCCAAGAGCGACTCCTTCCTGACTTAAAGATAGTGGAATCAAGGGTTATGGGGATAAGGCAGGAACAGGATACTGATTATGGATGACCAGCCATGATCATAATGAATGGTGGTGCTGGCTCGAAGGGCCAAATGGCCTACTCCAGCACCTATTTTCTATTGTCTATTGACTGTATACCACTGTACTGCCACCTCTCCTGGGTCTGTCCTGCTGGTGGGACAGGACACATCCAGGAATGGTGATGGTGGTGTCTGGTGCATTGTCTGTCAGGTAATTATTTTGTGAGTATGACCATGGCTGATGCTTGACTAGTGTCTGAGACAGCGCTCCCCAACATGTTATACTAGACCCCAGATGTCAACAAGGCTGTTTTTGCCACCGAGGTCGATGCTAGGTGTTCCTCCAACTTCTTTTCTTTGTGGTGACTCTGTAGTGATTGCTACAATTGAGTGCCTTGCTCAGGCCATGTGAGAGGGTAGCTGAGAGTCAACCATGTAGCTGTGGGTCTGGAGTCAGGTCTACCCAGGACCTGGTAAGGATGGAAGACTTTGTTCCCTCAGGGACATTAGTGAACCAGATGGGACTTTCTCCCCAGAATCATTTTTAATGGAATTTAAATTCCAACATTTACTGTGGTGGGATTTTAGAACATTAGCTAAGTTTCTGGATTAATAGTCTAGTGATAATACCACTAGGCCTTCAGCTCTCCCTATCCCCAGATCCAAATCACATTGCCTCAAATCATATTCTTGTCAAACATGCAAACTCTTTTGATACACATGAATAAAGGCAAAATACTGCAGAAGTTGTAAACCTGAAACGTACACTGACCCACCTTGACCCTCAGGCAAGGTCTAACACAAGTAATGTGATTGTTCCATACTGACCTGTTGTACCCATTCAGGGAAAAAGCTCCCTGTGGAGAGGCCGCAGTGCTGGATTTGAAGTAATAAATACAGCCCTTGTGAATGATAACAAATCGCAGTGGCCCTGAAACCATAAATAGAATTGATTTTAGACCAGTAAAAACATGTCCTGGAATAAAGTGAGGAAGCTAGGGAACCTCATAAACAGAGAAGACAAGTCATAGTCATTGTCATACAGCATAGAAACAGGTCCTTTGATCCACCATGTCTCTAATAACCAACAAAAGCCAAACTACACTACCTGCACTTTGTCCATAGCCTACTGTGCCCTGGCATTTTAAGTGCATGTCCACATTTCTTAAATGTTATTAGATTAGATTAGATTCCCTCCAGTGTGGAAACATGAGAGCACCTGCCTTCACCACTGTGTCAGGCAGCAAATTCTATATATCTTCCACCCCCCCCAGTGAAAACATTCTTCCTCAGATTCCTTCTAAATCACTTACTCTTTACCTTAAATCAATGCCTTCTGGTCTTAGATACTTCTGCCAATGGGGAAAAGATTTTCATGATTTATTCTACCGAAGCTTCTCAATTTTGAATATCTTAATCAGACTCCCTCTCAGCCTCCTCTACTCTCAGAAAAACAAACCCAGCCTTTTCAATCTCTCCTCATAACTGAGTCTTCCCATCCCAGGCAATATCCTGGTGGATCTTCTCTGCACCCTCTCCAGTGCAAATATGTTCTTACAATAGTGTCATGACTAGAATTGTACACAGTATTCCATCTGTGATCTAATCAATGCTCTTTAAAGTTGCAACAAGATTTCCCTGCTCCTATATTCTGCACCCTGGCTAATGAAGGCAAACATCCTGCATGGCTTCTTCATCACCCTCTCTATCTATGCTGACACCTTCAGGGATCTATAGACTTGTACATCAAAGTCACCTTGTTCCCAAGTACTCCAAAGGCCAAGCAGGGAACCCTGGCTGACAGGTATAAACAGGTGTCTCAGAGAATCTCCTCACTCTAGGGACTGGCTCTGAGCTAGGTGGTCACAGTTCATGTACTGTGCATGTGTAAATAAAGGATGACATGGTGACAGGATACTGGCCTCTACGCAGTTATTTCACATCCCCTTATTAGATCTCCCAAAATACATCACCTCATACTTTGCAGGATTACATTCCTTCTGCCAATGCTCTGCCCAATTTAGCAGCTAATCAGTATCAGACTATAGCCTGTGACTGTTGTCCCCACGATCAACAATGCCACCAATTTTCATGTCATCTGCAACCTTCGGAAGATCAGAACACAGGAGCATGAGTAGGTCATTCAGCCCATCAAGCCTGCTCTAACATTCAATAAGATCATGACTGATCTGTGACCTAACTCCATATGACTACCTTGTTGTTAAATTGTTAATTAATATCAAATTGTTAATTTAAAAATTGTCTAATTAAATTTAACAACTGAATTAGCATCAACTGCTATCAAAGGAAGAGAGTTCCAAACCTCCATTTCTTGTGTGTAGAAGTACTTTCCAACATTGCTGCTGAATGGACTGGCCTAATTCACAGACTATGCTCCCTGGTTTTAGAATCTTCAGCAGAGAAAATAGTTTATCTTTATCTACCCCCTCTTTCTCTGTTAATATCCTGAAGAGACTTGCTAATTAAACCCTCTACATTCACATCCAATACTTTCATGTACATATCAAATAGCAAGTGTCCCAGCACTAAGCCATGTATTACATACTGATCAGAGGCTTCCAGTCACTAAAGCAATATCCAACATCATCTTTCGCCTCCCATTTGGAAGCCAATTCTGAATCCAGTTTTGTAACTTGCCATGGATCCCATGGGCTCTTACCTTTCTGATTAGCCTTCCATGTGGAACCTTGTCAAAAATCTTAGTGAAGGCCATGTAAACCACATCAACTGCACTACTATCATCAATACAGTCAGTCACCTTTTCAAAAGTTAAACTAAATTAGTCATTCAGAATCTCCCTCTAGCAAATCCATGCTGACCATCCCTGCCTTTCAAAGTATTGATTAATCCTGTCCCTCTGAATTCTTTCTGATAATATTCCCACCATTGACATCAGACTAACTGGTCTGTCATAACCTGGCCTATCCCTGCTATCCTTCTTGAACAAAGGAACCACATTAGATATTGAGATAACAAGGTGTAGAGCTAGATGAACACAGTAGGCCAAGCAGCATCAGAGGAGCAGGAAAGCTGACATTTCGGGCCTAGACCCTTCTACAGAAAAGGATAGGGTTAGGGTTAAGTTATGCTAGCACTTCACCTATGGCCAGCAAGTTATTAAATATCTCTTCCAGGTGCCCAGCAGTCTCCTCCCTTGCCTGCAATGTCAACCTAGGATACATTTCACGAGGACCTGGGGCTTCGTGCATCTACCTTATTAATCTTAACTTGTTCTCGAATCACACCATCCAAACTGAACTTTCCAGCCAAACTGTCTTTTTCCTCTGTGAATACAGATGAGAAGTGTTCACTTAAGACCTCACCCATGTCCACTGGCTCCACGCACAGGTTGCCCCTTTGGTTTCTGATAAATCCCACGCTTTCCCTGATATTCCTCTTAGTCTTAATAATACTCATAAAAAGCCTTGGATTTTTCCATAATCCTATACGCCAAAGATATTTTGTGCTCCTTCTTTGCCCTCCTAATTTCTTTTTTAAGTATCTTCCTACACTATGTATTGCTGAAGGACCTTCTGTGTTTTAAACACTCTGCACCTAACATATGCTTTCTTCTTTTTCTTTATCAAAATCTCGATATCCCTTGATGCCTAGGGTCACTGGACTTGCTGCCCTTGCCTTTCTGTGCTGCCATCTTCTATGATTCTACATAATTTTGAAAATAAATCTATAAGTATTTGGATTTCCCACTTCCTTGGTGTGGAAGAGTAGCCAAAGACCAGGCTTCACCCATAGGTAGGCTGAGAAATTGGAGATTTGATCGAGTTTAGACTTTCACAGCAGCTGCTTTCAAAATGACTTACAGAGTTAGTTATGTGTCCTTCTGTCCTTACTAACACAATCTGTGATGTTAGGAAGTCAAGAAAGGGGAAGAAGAGCAAAATAGACCCACAGTGTAAAAAAAATCAACACTGTGACTCAATGCAGCAACAGGCAGGATAATAAAATGTGAGGCTGGATGAACACAGCAGGCCCAGCAGCATCTTAGGAGCACAAAAGCTGACGTTTCGGGCCTAGACCCTTCATCAGAGAGGGGGATGGGGTGAGGGTTCTGGAATAAACTGGAATATTCCAGAACCCTCACTCCATCCCCCCCTCTGATGAAGGGTCTAGGCCCGAACCATCGGCTTTTGTGCTCCTAAGATGCTGCTGGGCCTGCTGTGTTCATCCAGCCTCACATTTTATTATCTTGGATTCTCCAGCATCTGCAGTTCCCATTATCACAGCAACTGGCGGGAAGTGCCCTTTCTGTGCTAAGCAATCCCAGTCATGGTTAGCCACAGTATTACTCTGTTAGAGTGTGGGAGACAAGACCGGGCTGAATTTTATCTCCCCGCGTCACCCATAGCTTTTACGCAAACTAGTGTTGCCCAGGTTCAGGAAATGTGGCTGTGTAGTGTGTAACCACTGAGATTGTCAGTATCTTTGATCTACACTGTCCAGATCCCAGGAGACGAAAAGTGGACCATATTGATAGAAGTAGACATTTGTTCTTCCACAAATAATTTACAATCATGGACAAGTGAAAATAATTTTATTCAACTACTGACCCCTCCTATCGTACTCTAACATTAGGGTGAGATATTAAACTAAGATTCCAGCCTGCTCTCTCAGCAGAATTTAACAGAATCTAGGGCTGCTATTACGAAGACAAGGAGCCAATTTCTCCCTATGTGTTGGCCAATATTTGTTACATGTTTGTATCAACCTAATTATCTATATGCAATCCAGAACATGTACAAATACCAAAACCCTGCATTTCTTAAAATGAACTGGACGTAGTAAACTGTTCTGAAGAGCTTCACAGAGATATCAGATAAGCAGTCAGAGGATGTGTTTACAAGTGCAGAGGAAGGGAAGTTAGAGGAAACTGACACTGGGTGGGAGGAAAGCGTCTCTGAACCTGATATCAGTGGAAGGAGCTTGTGAAGAACTTGGTTTGATAAACCCGAAACCACAAACTGCGTGATTGAGAAACTTACACTTCATGATCTTCCACTGGGATCCTCCTTTCTTATGGAGGTAGCCAGATTGTGTAACCCCTCCTGGCATGGTGAGAAGGTTCTGAGCCCCAATCGCTCGCATTGGGACTGGCCAATTTTCCTCTACTCCAGTGGCCATTGTGCTGAAACAAAATATTAAAAATTGCTAATTATGTATTAAATTCAAACAGTCCCAAACATGATAATTTCATAACTGTAACTTAGCACAGTACCAAATAGTTATTTAAATAGGCTCGAGTCTTCATTGAACTTTAGACTACTGTATACTTGTATTTTTATTGTCATTGCAGAGTCGCAGACTCACAGAATGGTTTCAGTACAGAAGGAAGTCAATCAGACCATCCCATCCATTCCAGCTTTCTGCAAGAACAGCCCATTTGTTGCCACTTTCTACTTCCTCTGTTTAGCCATGCAAAAATTTGTTCTCTTCAGGTAATTACCTAATTTTACCAGAGGTCACCCTGTTTGGAGTTTTCTATAGGCCTCCGAATAGTTCCAGATATGTAGAGGAAAGGATAGCAAAGATGATTCTCGTTAGGAGTGAGAGAGACAGAGTACTTGTCATGGGGAACTTCAACTTTCCAAATATTGACGGGGAACACTATAGTTAAAGTACTATAGATGGGTCAGTTTTTGTTCAGTGTGTGCAGGAGGGCTTCCTGACAAAGTATGTAAACAGGCCAACAAGGGGCGAAGCCACATTAGATTCGGTACTGGGTAATGAGCCCGGCCAGGTGTTAGATTTGGAAGTAGGTGAGCACTTTGGTGATAGAGATCACAATTCTGTTATGTTTACTTTAGTGATGGAAAGGGCAAGAGTTATAGCTGGGGGAAAGGCAATTACGATGAGATTAGGCAAGATTTAGGGAGCATAGGATGGGGAAGGAAACTGCAGGGCTTGGGCATGTTAGAAATGTGGAGCTTATTCAAGGAAAAGCTCCTGTGTGTCCTAGATAAGTATGTACCTGTCAGACAGGGAGGAAGCTGTAGAGCGCGGGAGCCGTGGTTTACGAAGGAAGTGGAATCTCTGATCAAGAGGAAGAAGAAGGCTTATGTTAGGATGAGATGTGAAGGCTCAGTTAGGGCGCTTGAGGGTTACAAGGTAGCCAGGAAAGACCTAAAGAGAGAGCTCAGAAGAGCCAGGAGGAGACATGAGAAGTTGCTGGCGGATAGGATCAGGGTAAACCCTAAGGCTTTCCATAGGTATTTAAGGAATAAAAGAATGATGAGAGTAAGATTAGGGCCAATCAAGGATAGTAGTGGGAAGTTGTGTGTGGAGTCAGAGGAGTTAGGGGAAGCACTAAATGAATATTTTTCGACAGTATTCACTCTAGAAAACGACAGTGTTGTCGAGGAGAATACTGAGATACAGGCTACTAGACTAGGTGGGATTGAGGTTCACAAGTAAGAGGTATTAGAAATCCTACAGTGTGTGAAGATAGATAAGTCCCCTGGGCCGGATGGGATTTATCCTAGGATCCTCTGGGAAGCCAGGGAGGAGATTGCCAAGCCTTTGGCATTGATCTTTAACTCGTCATTGTCTACAGGAATAGTGCCAGACGACTGGAGGATAGCAAATGTGGATCCCCTGTTGAAGAAGGGGAGTAGAGACAACCCTGGTAATTATAGACCAGTGAGCCTTACCTCAGTTGTTGGTAAAGTGTTGGAAAAGGTTATAAGGGATAGGATTTATAATCATCTAGAAAAGAATAATTTGACTAGGGATAGTCAGCACGGTTTTGTGAAGGGTAGGTCGTGCCTCACAAGCCTTATTGAATTCTTTGAGAAGGTGACCAAACAGGTAGATGAGAGTAAACCGGTTGATGTGGTGTATATGGATTTCAGCAAGGCGTTCGATAAGGTTCCACATAGTAGGCTATTGTACAAAATGCAGAGTAATAGGATTGTATGAGATATAGCAGTTTGGATCAGAAATTGGCTTGTTGAAAGAAGACAGGGGGTGGTAGTTGATGGGAAATGTTCATCCTGGAGAGCAGTTACTAGTGGTGTACCGCAAGGGTCGGTGTTGGGTCCACTGATGTTTGTCATTTTTATAAATGACCTGGATGAGGGCGTAGAAGGATGGGTTAGTAAATTTGTAGACGACACTAATGTCGGTGGAGTTGTGAATAGTGAAGAAGGATGCTATAGGTTACAGAGAGACATAGATAAGCTGCAGAGCTGGGCTGAGAGGTGGCAAATGGAGTTTAATGAGGACAAGTGTGAGGTGATGCACTTTGGTAGGAGTAACCGGAAGGCAAAGTACTGGGCTAATGGAAAGATTCTTGGTAGTGTAGATGAGCAGAGAGATCTCGGTGTCCACGTACGCAGACCCTTGAAAGTTGCCACCCAGGTTGACAGGGCTGTTAAGAAGGCATACAGTGTTTTAGCTTTTATTAATAGAGGGATCGAATTCCGGAACCAAGAGGTTATGGTGAAGCTGTACAAAACTCTGGTGCGGCCACACTTGGAGTATTGTGTACAGTTCTGGTCACTGCATTATAAGAAGGATGTGGAAGCTTTGGAAAGGGTGCAGAGGAGATTTACTAGGATGTTGCCTGGTATGGAGGGAAGGTCTTACGAGGAAAGGCTGAGGGACTTGAGGCTATTTTCTTTAGAGAGAAGGAGGTTGAGAGGTGACTTAATTGAGACATATAAAATAATCAGAGGGTTAGATAGCGTGGATAGGGAGAGCCTTTTTCCTGGGATGGTGACGGCGAGCACGAGGGGACATAGCTTTAAATTGAGGGGTGAAAGATATAGGACAGATGTCAGAGGTAGTTTCTTTACTCGGAGAGTAGTAAGGGAATGGAACGCTTTGCCTGCAACGGTGGTAGATTCACCAACTTTAGGTACATTTAAGTCGTCATTGGACAAGCATATGGACGTACATGGAATAGTGTAGGTTAGATGGGCTTCAGATTGGTATGACAGGTCGGCACAAGATCGAGGGCCGAAGGGCAGGTACTGTGCTGTAATGTTCTATATTCTATATGTTCTGTGTATGAAGAAAAAAAATAAGAACCATTCTCCTCCAATTCCATTTTGATTTAGTCTGTTCTGTCACTACCTCACCCATACTTTTGATTCTTTGTATTGCCCTTAACAGGTTTTAAATATCTAAGTGGCTACATGTACGTTTTACTAACGGTGGTTGGTGTTTAAAAAGGGAAACAGAAAAAGAGTCAAGTTGATTTTGGTGGTTGGAATGTTACTCAGTTGTGTGTGATTTTAAAACAAAAAGCCTCTGCTTAACCTTTTATGTAAGAAAAGGCCTCTGACTGTATGCTACCATTCAATACTGCAATAGCAATGCTGAACTAAGTTGCAAACGTAACTTACTAAAATGCGACATGAAACACAATTTTCTGATCCAAAGTACAGTACATTGGTGAGGCCTCTTATGGAAATCTGTGTCCAGTTCTGGCTGTCCTGTTCGAGGAAAGATAGAGGAAGCTGGAGACGTTCCAGAAAAAATTTACCAGGATGTTACTGGGGATGGAGGGTTTGAGTCATAAGGAGAGGCTGGATAGGCTGGGACATCTTTCACTGGAGTGTAGGGGGTTGAAAGGTGACTTTATAGAGGTTTATAAAATCATTAGGGGTATAGATAAGGTGAATTGCAGGTTTGTTTTCACTAGGGTGGGGATATAAAGACTAGGGGACATATTTTTATGGTGAGAGGAGAAAGATTTAAAAAAGACATAAGGGGAAAATATTTAACACACAGAGTGGAGTTAGTGTGTGGATTAAACTTCCAGAGGAAGTGGTGGATGCAGGTACAGTTACAATGTTGAAAAGACTTTTAGATAAGTACTGAATGAGAAATGTTTGGAGGAATATGAGACAAGTGTAGTAGGTGGGACTAATTTAGTTTGGGGTGTCTGGGTGGCATGAACTGTTTGGACTGAAGGATCTGTTTCTGAGCTGTATGACTGTGTGAATGGATGACTCTACGACCCACTGAGGTGCAGTTGAGGATACGGGGAGTAGAAGATATGATTGAAAAGAAAGGGAGAGGAAAATTTATTTATTTTTGAATCTCATATTTCTACCTGTATTGAATACAATGCCCTCTCCAAAACAAATTAAACAACTGAAAATTTCAAAGTCAATTTCTGTCAAATAAAAGTATAGAGAGTTACGGAACGTAGGCCTGTGATTGAAGTGAAAATACAGATTGGCCACGATGTAGCTGACTGAGGCTTGAAGGATTAAATAACAGACTCCTGATCCCAAGTTCTAACTCTACAGAAATGTTGCCAAACAAGAATGCGTCAGCACAATGCTGCTATTTTAGTGAAAGTTATTTATAGGTTTGCTCATCTCCACTCGCCTACGCATTCCGCATTCACACCTCCTTATTTCTGAATTATAGACAGTGCTTTTTGTGTCACAGCTGATGTTGTGGGCAGAGAACAACAAATGGTTATAAAGTAAATCAAAATCAAGTAGGCACAGTTATCTGTTAGAGGTAACAATTACATGGTAAAGATTGAATACTTTAACATTGCATATACGCTATGTAACCTTCACATCAACACAAGTTTAAATTTGTCCCTTGGCACAGTGTAATTTAGAATCCTACAGAATAAGTTGCCCAAAGTTCTACTATGCCACACTTTGGGAAAGCTACCAAATTAGTTCCACTCAACCAAAAATGAACTAAGATTCTTGAATTCAATCTAGTTCTACAATTTGCAGTGTTTGGAATTTGAACCCATAGCCCGACTTCGCATATAGAAACCTCCTACAAACAAAGCACTATTGATAAGGCAACATAGAATAACATAGCAAAGATGAGTGGGAAGCCAGAGGACTGGGAAGCTTTTAAAGAGCAACAGCAGATAACTAAAAAGGCAATACACAGAGAAAAAATGAGCTATGAAGGAAAACTGGCCAAAAATATAAACGAAGATAGTAAAAGCTTTTTTAGGTATGTGAAAAGAAAAAAAATGGTTAAGACTAAAATTGGGCCCTTGAAGTCAGAAACGGATAAATTTATTAGGGGGAACAAGGAAATGGCAGAAGAGTTGAATAGGTACTTTGGATCTGTCTTCACTAGCGAAGACACAAGCAATCTCCCAGATGCAATAGTGGCTGAAGGACCTAGGGTAATGGATGAACTGAAGGGTATTTATATTAGGCAGGAAATGGTGTTGGATAGACTGTTAGGTCTGAAGGCCGATAACCCGGGACCTGATGGTCTGCATCCCAGGGTACTTAAGGAGGTGGCTCTAGAAATTGTGGACGCATTGATAATTATTTTCCAAGGTTCTGTAGATTCAGGATCAGTTCCTGCAGATTGGAGGGTGGCAAATGTTGTCCCACTTTTCAAGAAAGGAGGGAGAGAGAACACAGGAAATTATAGACTGGTTAGCCTGACGTCAGTGGTGGGAAAGACGCTGGAGTCAACTATGCTGGAGTCAACTATAAAAGATGAAATTACGACTCATTTGAATAGCAGTAACAGAATAGGTCAGACTCAGCATGGATTTACGAAGGGGAAATCGTGCTTGACTAATCTTCTGGAAATTTTTGAGGATGTATCTATGAAGATGGATAAGGGAGAACCAGTGGATGTAGTGTACCTGGACTTTCAGAAAGCCTTTGATAAAGTCCCACATAGGAGAACAAAATTAGGACACATGGTATTGGGGGAAAAATACTGAGTTGGATTGAAAATTGGCTGGCTGACAGGAAGCAAAAGGTAGTGATAAACGGGTCCCTTTCGGAATGGCAGGCAGTGACCAGTGGGGTACCACAAGGTTCGGTGCTGGGACTGCAGCTGTTTACGATATATATTAATGATATAGACGAAGGCATTAAAAGTAATATTAGCAAATTTGCTGATGACACAAATTTCGGTGGCAGTGTGAAATGTGGGGAGGACATTATGAGAATACAGGGTGACTTGGACAGGCTAGGTGAGTGGACGGGTGCATGGCAGTTGCAGTTTAATGTAGATAAATGTGCAGTTATCCACTTTGGTGGCAAGAACAGGAAAGCAGATTACTATCTAAATGGAGTCAAGTTAGGTAAAGGGGAAGTACAACGAGATCTAGGCGTTCTTGTACATCAGTCAATGAAAGCAAGCATGTAGGTACAGCAGACAGTGAAGAAAGCTAATGGCATGCTGGCCTTCATAACAAGAGAAATTGAGTATAGGAGCAAAGAGGTCCTTCTGCAGCTGTACAGGGCCCTTGTGAAACCGCACCTGGAGTATTGTGTGCAGTTTTGGTCTCCAAATTTGAGGAAGGACATTCTGGCTATTGAGGGAGTGCAGCGTAGGTTCACGAGGTCAATTTCTGGAATGGCGGGACTATCATATGTTGAAAGATTGGAGCGACTGGGCTTGTATACACTTGAGTTTAGAAGGATGAGAAGGGATTTGATTGAGGCGTATAAGATTATTAAGGGATTGGACACTCTGGAGGCAGGAAGCATGTTTCCGCTGATGGGTGATTCCAGAACCAGAGGACACAGTTTGAAAATAAGGGGTAGGCCATTTAGAACAGAGTTGAGGAAAAACTTCTTCACCCAGAGAGTGGTGGATATATGGAATGCTCTGCCCTAGAAGGCAGTGGAGGCCAACTCTCTGGATACGTTCAAGAAAGAGATGGATAGAGCTCTTAAAGATAGTGCAATCAAGCGTTATGGGGATAAGGCAGGAACGGGATACTGATTGTGGATGATTAGCCATGATCATAATGAATGGTGGTGCTAACTCGAAGGGCCAAATGGCCTACTCCAGCACCTAATGTCTATTATCTATTGTTTATTGTCTACTTTAATGATGTTGTTTGCAAATGAATATTGGCCAGAAAACTTTGCTGCTGTAAAATAAAACAAAACATATTTTATATCCAGCTGAGGGAGCAAACAGGGCCACAGTTAAAGTCTCATCCAAGAGATGGCACCCTGAAAGTCCAGCATTCCCTCAGGACTTGTATCTGTCTACATTTTTCAAAACATTATAAGAAATAGGAGCTGGTGTAGGCCACTAAGCTAACTAACTTTCTTTTCTATTAGACCAGATAGTAGCTGATTTTGCCCTCAGCTCAATTTTCCTTGACTCTCCACATAGTCCTTGACTACCTTATAACTCAAAAACAGCCTCCACTGCCCACTGGGAGAGAATTTCAAAAATTAACAAGCCTAAGAGTAGAAATATGATCTTAAAACACCTTACTTTTAAATAGTGCTTCCTAGTTATACATTCACCCAAAAAGAGAAACATTCCCTCAATATCTCAGCTACTTCAGCATGTTATATGCTTCAACAAGATTATATCTCATTCTTCTAAACTCCAATATCAATCCAACAGGTTCAACCTTTACCCATAAGGCTACTTCTTCTTCCCAGGAACCAGCCGCATGAATTTTCTTTGAACAGGTCCCAATGAAATTCTGCCCTCATTGTCAGGAAGGTAGCCAAAGCTCTGTACAGTACTCCAGATGAAATCTCTTCAATTCCCTGTACAGATGTGGCAGGACATCCCTACATTTATACTTCATCCCCTCAGCAATGAAGGGATAGAACATAGAACATAGAACATAGAACAGTACAGCACAGAACAGGCCCTTCAGCCCACAATGTTGTGGATCTACTGGCCTTCTTAATTACGAAACAGATACATGTGTCTGAGTATGATTTTACAAGCTCGAAACAAACTGTGGCTTGTAAAGTTCAGATGAGATTGGCTGAATCAGCACTGATTAAATCAAATTTTCCTGGTTCAAGCAGAGGTGCCTTTCTCTTCTTCAGCAACCTGTTGCTAGTGTCTGGAATTGATAATAACTTGAGCTAATTTAATGCTCTTGTATGCAATAGACATATTTGTCAGATTATGCTACCTTTCATAATGTTTGCAAGCAAATAATTGTGTAAAGTTAATCTCCTGTGAACCATTTTCTTGTTCGAATTATCAGAGATCCTACCCTCTTCGATCTTGGAATTTTGCTGGGGTTCAGGTTCCTTTTCTGATGAAGGGACTAGGCCCGGAACGTCAGCTTTTGTGCTCCTCTGATGCTGCTTGGCCTGTTGTGTTCATCCAGCTCCACACTTTGTTATCTCGGATTCTCCAGCATCTGCAGTTCCCATTATCACTGATACAATTACTTCTGTGTTCAAGTGACCAGTCTAATTCAGTCCTCAACTTAACTAAGGGCAATTACAGAGGTATGAAGAAAGAGATGTCTAAAATTGGCTGGCAAAATGCACTAAGGGGAAAGCCTGGGGATGAGCATTGGTAGACATGTAAGCAGATATTTCATAATTTGCAGCATTTTTTATTTCTGGTGAAAGAGGAGGATTCTGTGAAAAGGATGAACCACCTGTGGTTAATATATGTGGTCAAAGAAAATTTCCAATTAAAAACTAAGATATTGGTATAGTGGAGGCATTGGTCGATATATTCCAGAACGCTCTGGATTATGGGAAAACTACTAGTGTGACAATCCTGTTCAAGAAGGGAGGAAAACAGGAATCAAGAAACTATAGGCAAACTAGTCTAACATCTGTTACAAAGTCAGAGATTGCCTGAGAAACTGTATCTTTGGCTTTTCTAGTACTATTTAGAGAAGGAAATCTACCATTTTTAATTATCTGGCTTGTATGTAAATCCAGACCCAAAGCAATGTGATTGATTCTTAACTGTCCTGTTAGATGACCTAACAAACCACACAGAAGGCAGCTCACCATCTCTTTCTTAAGGGCAGTTAAGGATAGGCAAATAAATATTGCACATAACCCCATGTTGTACCTGCCCTGGACATGTTTGATAGGGACAGTGTAGAGGAATCTTTACTTTCAGTGAAAAGAATAGTGGGAGCTCTACTCTATCTAACCCTGTGCTGTGCCAGCCTTCAGACTGTTTGTTGGGGATAATGCAGAGGAAGATTTACTTTCAGTTTAAATGAGTAGAAACAGTGAATTTTAGCTGAATGGTAAGTAAGAGGATGCGAGAATGAACAGCATGTACAGTGTACATGTGAACAAAGCTTTAATTGTGCATCTGTATTGCTCTGTGGATGACAGTGTCTTCCCAATATTGAATCTGTCTCAACACAAACAAACACAGATAATGCTGGAGAAACTCAGCTGGGTTTGGCACCATCTGAGCAGAGAGAATAAACACTGTGCTTGCTAGTGATGTCTACCAGAAGCTGGTATCCCAGGCTGATACTCATACCACTGACAGACACCATTTAGTTGGTTGGTCATCGGAACTGCAGTTTACAGTAGATAATGTTGCGTCAAAATTTCACTTTTGGGTTTCTACCAGCATGATATGAATTGGAAAAATCATAAAGAAGTAACCACAACAATGTTGAACAGCAGAGTATGTACCTGTCAGGAGAGGCCACTATAGTGGAGGATTATGAAGGTCACTCAAATCCTGCAGAAAACAAATAGCAAATTACTGTTATTCAAGCAGGTTCTAAAGGCAGCCAACAAAACAGTAATACTTTTCGCAATCAAACCAGCATGTCAACAACATAAAAACAGCCTTAGGGAGTAGTCAATAAAAACCAAAAGAACTGCAGATGCTGGAAACCAGAAGCAAAAACAGAAATTGCTGGAAACATTCAGCAGATCTAGCAATATCTTTGGACAGAAATCAGACTTAACAGCTAAGTTCTGAAGAAGGGTCACTCGACCCGAAATGTTAACTCTGATTTTTCTCCACAGATGCTGCCAGACTTGCTGAGCTTTTCCAGCAATTTCTGTTTTTGTTATTTGGGCAATAGTCGTCTGGTAGTACAGAATTCAAAAATTGCTGAAAATAATGAGACATGCTGTGGAAATTTTTCACCTTACACTGATCAAGACAAATAGAAGAATACCAAATCGAATGCGGCAACTATTTATTGTCTATGAGTAAGGGGTGCTGATTGGTTAGCAAGTGGACTCTAAGGCAATACCTCACCAATTAGAGATAACAAAGTGTGGAGCTGGATGAACACAGCCTAGACCCAAAACGTCAGCTTTTGTTCTCCTAGGATGCTGCTTGGCCTGCTTTGTTCATCCAGCTCCACACTCGGATTCTCCAGCATCTGCAGTTCCCATTATTTCTCTCACCTCACCATTTAGACTTTTTTTTATTCATACACTGGATGAGGGCATTGCTGGCCAGGCAGCATTTATGGCCCATCCCTTATTACCCAGAGGGCAGTTAAGAGTCAACCATATTGCTGTGGATCTGGAGTCTCATGTAGGCCAGACCAGGTAAGGATGGTAGTTTCCTTCCCTAAAGGGCATTAGTGAAACAGGTGGGTTTTAGTCATTATATTAATGGAAACATAAAAATGCAGAAACATAGAAGATAGGAGCAGGAGAAGGCCATTCGGCCCTTTGAGCCTGCTCTGCCATTCTTTACCATCATGGCTGATCATCCAACTCAACAGCGTAATCTAAATCAATAATACATGTTGTGAGTAGCTGGGGTCCCAGCACCGGTCCCTGTGGCACCCCACTAGTTACTGCCTGACAATTTAAAAAGGACCCATTAATTCCTACTCTTTGTTTCCTCTCTGCCAACCAGTTTTCTATCCATCTCAAAACACTTCCCCCAATCCTATGTGCTTTAATCTTGCACATTAGTCTATTACGTCGGACTTTGTCAAACACGTTCTGAAAGTCCAAATATACATCGACTGGCTCCACCATGTCAGCTCTACTAGTTACATCTTCATAGAATTCCAACAGATTTGACATGCATGATTTCCCCTTCGTAAGTCCAAGGAGTCTTGCACAGCTAGATTGGCAATGATTCCCTTCTCATTTCTCAGCGCTCAATCTAAGATGGCCTCCTCTCCAGTTGGTTTCTCCACATATTGGTCAAGAAAACCATCCGTATACACTCCAGGAATATCTTCCCCATTCCAATTTCTTTATGGTTTGTGGATAGTATGGGAACACCTGTGGAATTTTTGGCGACAAGAAACGGTTGCGGCCAAAAACATTGAAGATTTTCAGGAGAAATAAAGATGTAGTTCTTTGGACTAAAGGGACCAAAAGATTTGAGGGAAATTTGCTGGAAAATTGAGAACAGGGTGTTGAAATAGGATGATCAGCCATGATCATGCTGAATGGTGGAGCAGGCTCAAAGCGCCTAGCCCTGTTCCTATTTTCCATGTTTCTAGCCTGGGAAACCAATCTTGTTACAAATGGGTGAGGAAGTGTGAACTGGCTCCACTCTTTTTAAACCTCTTTAATTGGCTGCAACCAAAGTTTATGTCTTTTTAGTGCAAGGCATTCCTCAGTCCAATTAAATGTAGTTCAATAGTTCATCAGAAGTAATAAGGAACCAATTTCAAGGTTTATTCTCAGAGTGAAAGTATGAACAGTTTTATTATCTATGGAAAAAGTAAAAATGATGCAATGTCTAATGTACTAGCACAAATGTACAACATTGTAAAAAAGGACAAAGTCCAGTTCCAAAGGAAGATCGAAGGAACATACAATTTAAAATATTTGTGGTTTGAAAGTTTTAATTTGAGGCTGCAGTTGTTTAACTGAGTCTTGTATTTCCAGGTGGAGTGAATATTTCAGTTGTCTTTTAAATCCTCGCTGTTCAGATGTTTTCTCTTTATCAGATCTGTCACTGGGCACTTCTTTTTGAGCAGCTGAGAGATCACCTTCTCTAACTGGGTCCTAGAAAACCTTGAAATTGATTCCTTGTTATTTCTGGTGAACTAATGAACTAATTTAATTGGATTGAGGTATGCCTTGCACCAAAAAGAACGTAAATACATCTCTTCAGTGCTGCAAAAGCAGCTCCTTCAAGTACAACTGGTTATGATTTCCAACATCAGACTTTCTTATTTTCAAGCTTAATAATTCAAGAAGAAGGTGTCATCCACAATATATGAAATTTATCATGTATTTGTAAAGCATGAAAAGTGGTGAGGGTTTCTTTGTGCTCAACTGGAAAGAACAAGTTTCAATATCTTTTGATCAAAAATATTAATTTCAATTCACATGATTTTGTTTAGGTCAGTTTGGTGTCACAAAGCTTGATTAACCTGTGTGGTCTGCTGATTGCAGTGGCCATTTTAAGACAGGATTTTTTTTCTCCTTTAAAATAATTTTAGTCCATGAAGGCCCCAGGTACTAAAATAAGATGATTGACTTTGAAAATCAAAAGTCCATATTTTATCACCATCATGGCCCATCTCTAACCTTCAGATATAGCAGGAACTGCAGACGCTGGAGAATCTGAGATAACGAGGTGTAGAGCTGGATGAACACAGCAGGCCAAGCAGCATCAGAGGAGCGGGAAAGCTTACGTTTCAGGCTTCTTCAGAAATTTCAGCTTTCCTGCTCCTCTGATGCTGCTTAACCTGCTGTGTTCATCCAAACACCTTGTTATCCCATCTCTAACCTTCTCCAGTTCTGATGAAAGGTCATCAGCTGGAAACATTCTATATACCTCTTTGCATAGATATGTGTCAGAGTATTTTCAGCACTTCCTATGTTAATACAGACTTCCAGTATCCTCTGTATTTCATTTTCACTTCAAAGGTACTTCACTGGCTGCAAAATGCTTAATTATGATGTCCCACGGTTATAAAAGATACTGTATACATGCAAGACTTTCTTTTAAAGTTTCCTAACCAAAGTAAATAACAATTGGATGGTCTTCTACTTTTAATTCCTATGGAAGTATGGCTCAGCAATACTTCAAAGGTATAATTTCAGGTTCACAGGTGTTGTAAATTTCAGCTGCAGATACTTTATCATGATCAATGTACTCAAGCCACTACTGTAAATGGATCCATTCCACTTATGTGTCTAGACTAATTCACACTGCCCTGTTAGTACATGCAAGATATTGTTATGTTCCCTGGGATGCACTATGTCCTTCCTTTAATAGGTGAACAATATGTTTGTCAAATATGCTCTTGTCTAACCAAGGGAACATTTACTAAGATGAGGTGGTGATGAATTCTTCATCCTCTATGTCACAGACATCAAGGCACAATGCAGAACAATACTAACCATTGCACACACTCCATCTATATAACTAGCCTTCATATAATATAAAAATTAAAATGTTTTTGTCTCCCCACATCAAATGGGTCACTTTGCCTGACTTAAACAGAACAACTGCCAGCTGTTTGCCTGCGTTCTAACCCATTGAGCCTGATCAACATTCATTGAAAAATCTGCAAGCATGATCATGGCCCTTGTCAAATCTCATTGTCTGTGGGCTTCAACAATGCCTGAGTTTCAGTTTTCTCATTTTCTGTGCCACAGGAAGTTTAACCTTAAATTCTGACCACTGTACATGTGCAGGGTTTTACCAAATTGTGCACAGACATCTCCTAAAATAGCAGTAAGGTCATAGAGTCATACAGAATTTAGAATTTCACAGTGCAGCAGGAGGCCATTTGGCCTAGGCCCGAAACGTCAGCTTGCCTGCTCCTTTGATGCTGCTTGGCCCGCTGTGTTAATCCAGCTCTACTCCTAGTTATCTCAGAAATTGCTGGACTGACAGGTCTGGCAGGACCTATGGAGAGAAATCGGAATAAACTTTTCGGGTTGAGTGACCCTTCCCCAGAACTGTTTTTTACTAGCATGAGCATAGTCAATTCCTCTGAGTTCTGTGAAAGGGTCACTCGACCTGTAACATTGACTCTGATTTCTCCCCACAGATGCTGTGATTATATAGTCTCCCTCTTCACCAATTCCCTCATGACTGTACAATCCCTCAGGTTGCCCGCTGGTTAAAGCCATAACAACTGCTCCTCAAAAATTCATGCATCACACTTACAGTGAACACAATCTTTTCAAAGCTGTAATAATTGCAGCTGTCACATGACTGAGGGTCACATGGTCACATGTCATGATTGGGCCACTTGTAACTCTGCCAACTACAGTTGGCAACATTCATGTTATTGATTGAAACAGAAACATTTCAAGATTAATTACCCGGGCCCTGTTATAGGCAGCTGGGGCAGAAAAAAGCATCAGCGTTTTTAAAACATGGTTTTATTTAATTTTTGTTGATCCCTTCCATTTCTTTGCTATAAGAAATACTGCAAAAGAGATATAATATGCCTGTGAACAGATGGGGCAAATGGTGAAACTGCCAGGAGTGTAGTCAAACAGAGCTGGTAATGACACTTCCCCCTGTCCTACTGCCTTGCAATCTCCTGGCTGCTGGCTCCCAATTCCATTGTCTCATCCTGTACATTTTGTGAAACTAATGTACAAAAGCAGAAGCTGCCAGTTTCTGGACGCCTCAGTCTCATTTGCAACCAAACAGGCAAAAAAAAAAATGTGAAGGGAAACTTTCAGTGATAGGGACTTTACTTGACAACAAACGTTGGTTGCATTTTTCAGTTGAGTCTCGCACTGCTAATATAAGATAAAGAACTTACACTTTCTTCACACCCGGCTCATTTATGAAGCATTGTCACTGTTGTTTGGCAGGAAAATGCATCAACCAATCCAAAGTTCTAAAATCAGCAAGAAGCAAAGTGGGCTGTTCATCTGATTTTTGGTGACATGATTTGACGGTTAAATTAAAAGATGGCAACTTCAGGAAGGGAGCATTTTCTCAATGCTGCACTGAAATATCAATCTAGATTACTTAGCGTAAACTAAAAGATGCAATTTTGAACAGGTGCAGAAACAGAGACCTGGATACATAGGATAGCAACTCCCTCTATCCTTCATGAGCACCACCCCTTTTCCCAATTATTTCCCATCACTTCAAGCAGGTCTAAATGCTGACACCTCTAAATCAAGAATCGAGCAACTGCTGTAAAAACAGCATCACAAATTAGAAGTTGAGCAATCTAAGCATCCTGTTTTTTTTGTATTTGCAAGAAGAGGTTACATTTCCTTTAACTGTACTTCCTGATATCTTTTACAGTTTTAATATTTCAATACCATGGCAGCAGGATTGTACCATAAGTGTGTGCTGTATTATAATAACTTAAAAGCAGAAATGAGCAATAGAGGATCAGGTCATGACAACGTGCATGGGCAGATCAATGATAGCACAATTACTGCCACATTGCCCTCATATCACAGAGCACAGCCATCCTTGCCAGAGCTAGGACCTGGGCAGTAACTGGGAGCAGACATGGAAGAAGAGATCATACAGTACATCACAAGAATTAGTCAGAGTATTGGAAAGACAATGAAAACTTAATCCACAGATCTAAAGAGTATACAAGGGGAGAGGAATATGGGGGTTCATGTGACAGGACGTACTCAGAGGGTCATTCGCAAAGTAAATGGGATCTGCAACTTCAGGAGCAGAAATATAGCACAGAAAAGCAAGAAAGTTGTGCTGAAATGCTGACATCTGATTATCCCATAATTAGTGTATTGTCTCCAGTTCTGGTTATGACAGTTTAATGAGGATATGAGGAGATCTGAAAGGGCAAAGGGGAGTTTTACCCTTTGAATCTACACTGCCATTTCATAGGATCGTAGCAATTCTAGCTCAACGCCACCTTCCCACTCTCCTATCCTTTGATTACCCATTGAGGTAACATGTTGAAGATGAGAAGTCAGGATCTGCTTGAACATGTGACTTGGTCACTAGTCAAGTGCAGAAATAGTATACTGAGCCTAATCTAAACAATCTCTTGGCCTAACCAAGTTTGTAGTTTGGGTTTACAAGCCAGGCTACAACAAGAACTTAAACATTGCTAAATAAAGGCATGTTTTGTTGAAGTTTTTTGTGTTTCATTCATTCGGGCAACACCAATTTAAGTGGAAAATCAACATTTTCCTGCAAGAAAGGAGAGTTTTGATTAGTAGGTAAGTGAACTGTGAGAGATGTTACCATGGAAAATGGAGGCAAGCAGAAAGCCTGTTGAGCTACTTCTGTTAGTCAGTACAAATTTGGTTAATCTTGGGCTTTAAATCTACTGTTCCTCGTTTCTCTTGATTCAGTGAGAGGACAAAAATCAGTTAACCTTGGCTTTAAATATATTTGACAATGGTGTATCTTTAACCCCCTAAGGTAGAGAATACTAGGGATTTGCAAGCCTTTAAGTCAAGAAATTCCTCCTCAGCTCAATCCTAAATATTTGGTCTCTCTGCTGAGACTGTTAAACTACCTGGTTTGGGGACTGCATCTATTAGATCTCATTTGACGAACAGAGACAGAGTTGTTATATTGCTAGGAGACGAAGTTAAGCCAATTTGTTCATAAATTACAGAGATATATAATGAAAGTAGAACAATAATAATATCAGACTTTAATTTTTTACCCCCACATGGACTGCAAAGAGCATGGTTTTAATGAGGGAAAGAAATGATTCTCTGACATGAGATTTTCTCCACTCAACTGATTGGAATAACATGCCCTATCCAAAACTATCAGTCTTTCTATAAAATTTCCTGTCAATCTCCATTGCTTCTCCCTGTGTTCTGTTAACTAAAATCCCTCGATGCAAAAATATTGTGGTAAAACTCCCCTTTGCCCTTTCAGATCTCCTCATATCCTCATTAAACTGTCATAACCAGAACTGGAGACAATACACTAATTATGGGATAATCAGATGTCAGCATTTCAGCACAACTTTCTTGCTTTTCTGTGCTATATTTCTGCTCCTGAAGTTGCAGATCCCATTTACTTTGCGAATGACCCTCTGAGTACGTCCTGTCACATGAACCCCCATATTCCTCTCCCCTTGTATACTCTTTAGATCTGTGGATTAAGTTTTCATTGTCTTTCCAATACTCTGACTAATTCTTGTGATGTACTGTATGATCTCTTCTTCCATGTCTGCTCCCAGTTACTGCCCAGGTCCTAGCTCTGGCAAGGATGGCTGTGCTCTGTGATATGAGGGCAATGTGGCAGTAATTGTGCTATCATTGATCCGCCCATGCACGTTGTCATGACCTGATCCTCTATTGCTCATTTCTGCTTTTAAGTTATTATAATACAGCACACACTTACGGTACAATCCTGCTGCCATGGTATTGAAATATTAAAACTGTAAAAGATATCAGGAAGTACAGTTAAAGGAAATGTAACCTCTTCTTGCAAATACAAAAACAAAAGGATGCTTAGATTGCTCAACTTCTCCTAATTTGTGATGCTATTTTTACAGCAGTTGCTTGATTCTTGATTTAGAGGTGTCGGCATTTAGACCTGCTTGAAGTGATGGGAAATAATTGGGAAAAGGGGTGGTGCTCTTGAAGGATGGTGCTCATGGGAGAGTCTAGGACCAAAGGATATAATCTCAGAATGAGGGTTTGCACTTATATGATAGAGGCGAGGAACTTCTTCTGTCAGATGGTTGTAAATCTGTGGAATTCTTTATCACAGTTCACTGTTGAGGCTGGGTCATTAAATATATTCAGGGCTGAGACAGATAGATTTTTAATGAGTAAGAGAATCCAGTATTTTGAGGTAAAGGCAGGAAAGTGGAATTGAAAATTATAAGATCAGCCATGACCTCATTGAATGGCAGAGCAGACTTGATGGCTGAATGACCCACTTCTGCTATTACATCTTATGGTCTTATGAAAGCTGGAAAACAGTTATTTTAGGAATACTTTCAGCAATCATGCTGAAAATCACAGCAGTAGCTGTAGCAGAAATCTGCAGTAGTGCAAGTAACTGATTACTGTACTCCAATGACAGATCATTATATCAAACAGAGGTACCAGAAGGATATCAGCCGTTCTCACTACCTCCCAAATCATTCTGTTCTGTAGCTTTCTACAGTCTTTCTCCATTTAAATAATATTCAACTCCTCTATTCTTCCTGCCAAAGTGCACAACCTCACATTTGCCCACATTATTTTCCATCTGCCAATTTCTGCCCATTCGTTTAACCTATCTATATCTCTCCCCAATTCTTTAGTCCTCTTCACATTGCCTTCCCACTTATTTTACAAACATAGCGAAACCATGGTGATTCTGCTTGATCATATTATGTATTTTTAAATGTTCTGCTGTTACATTATTTATAATAAACTCTAAGAATTTCCCAGTAGCAAATGTTAATCCAACTGACCTTTAGTTACCGAGAGATAATGGGAACTGCAGATGCTGGAGATTCCAAGACAACAAAATGTGAGGCTGGATGAACACAGCAGGCCAAGCAGCATCTCAGGAGCACAAAAGCTGACGTTTCGGGCCTAGACCCTTCATCAGAGAGGGGGATGGGGGGAGGGAACTGGAATAAATAGGGAGAGAGGGGGAGGCGGACCGAAGATGGAGAGTAAAGAAGATAGGTGGAGAGGGTGTAGGTGGGGAGGTAGGGAGGGGATAGGTCAGTCCAGGGAAGACGGACAGGTCAAGGAGGTGGGATGAGGTTAGTAGGTAGCTGGGGGTGCGGCTTGGGGTGGGAGGAAGGGATGGGTGAGAGGAAGAACCGGTTAGGGAGGCAGAGACAGGTTGGACTGGTTTTGAGATGTAGTGGGTGGGGGGGAAGAGCTGGGCTGGTTGTGTGGTGCAGTGGGGGGAGGGGATGAACTGGGCTGGTTTAGGGATGCAGTGGGGGAAGGGGAGATTTTGAAACTGGTGAAGTCCACATTGATACCATATGGCTGCAGGGTTCCCAGGCGGAATATGAGTTGCTGTTCCTGCAAACCTTTAGTTACCTGCTTTTTTTGTCACCTTTCTTTTTTAAATAGAGGTGTTACGTTGGTACTTTTCTAGCCCTCTGGGAATTTTCTAGAGTCTAAGGAGTCTTGGAACAGATCCAGTCTTACTAATTAAGTTACAGCAATATTTCAAATTGACATAGTTTAAAAAAAATTAAAAGGCATTTCCAGGTACTTCTTTCCCATGTTAAGATACCTAAAATCTTTCTTCATCAGTCAATTCCCTAACACACCCATTAACTGAAACATGCACTTTCTCCACCGCTGACATATAGCAGTCATGATGTGGAGGTGCCGATATTAGACTGGAGTGGCGAAAGTCAGAAATCACATGACACCAGCTAATAGTCCAACAGGTTTATCTGAAATCACAAGCTTTCTGAACTCTGCTGCTTTGCCTGACGAATGAGTACTCTCTCTCACACACACACACATGCACATGCACATGCACACACACACACACACATGCACATGCACATGAATCTATGGGGTGAATTTTCATTTGCAGATACATTCTATTTTATTCAAAAACACACAATTTATGAACAGTCAGTCAATGTGGCATTTTAAAATCCCCCACTTTAGAAATAAAACCAGTCTGATTCCAAACTAAAACACAAAAGATTCTAAACAAGTTCTCACAATGAACATACATTGTCTGACCTAAAATGTCACCCTTCTTTACACTGATAAAACCTTTAGTTCTCTCAGGAACGTGACTTGAAAGGAATTCTGGGATTTACATATATGTATTAATCATTAAAAGCTTCCAACTGATTAAAGATTTAACAGCATCTTAGGTTTGTTTAGTGCATCCTCATCAATGATGTGAACCTTTGATTTTTTACTTATAAATTCTGTGTCTGATACTACCTCTCTCATTAACACCTGAAGAAGGACTGAGGGTCTGAAAGCTTGTAGCTTTAAATAAACCTGTTGGATTATAACCCGGTGTCATGTGATTTCTGACCTTGTCCACCCCAGTCTAGCACCAGCACCTCCACAACATGAGGTTGCAGAAGGCAGCTCACCACTTCCCAGGGCAGGCAGAGATAGACAACAAATACGGGCCCAGCCACTCACATCTCACAAACAAAGATAGCTGTTAAAGATTGCATGGGTAATATTTGGAAGAAAAGGAAGGAAATTGTCCCCCAGTATCATGGGCAGTCTTTATCCCTGAAACAACATTACTAAAACTGATTATCACGCTGTGCCTGCAAGCTTGCAGTACACTCATTTCCTGCATCATAATGTAGTGTTGAACTTCAAAAGCACTTTATTGGCTTTAACGCACTTTAGAACATCCTGAGCCTGTGAAAGGTGTTAAAGTGAAAATTCTTTTGTTTATTTTCAACCAATTAAGCCCAACCTTTATTTGAAGACTGACATTTTTTGAATCAAGTACATTTGCAAGGCAAATACTTGTACAATCTGGCAAATAAAGATAGTGGCTACTTCATTCTGAATACAATAGATATATTTCTAAAGTTAACATTTTTTGCTTACTGCTGTAATATCTTTACTCCAATTTGCTGCCTTGCATCCGGTTACTCATAGTCTCCATTCAATCTCCACAAGTATTGCATCAGCTCACATAAAGATCTTTTCTTCCCACTCTAATTGTACAGACTTGATGGGCTGAATGGCCTCTTCCACACCATAACAATTCCTCTATTACAGCCCATTACCTGTTGCCACAAAGAGAGTGTTGTTATACTGCTTTCTTATACTACTGCAGTCCATTTACTGTAGATGCACCTACAATGTCATTGTGGAGGGAATTCCAGGATTTTGACCCAGCAACGCTGAAGAAACAGCGATATATTTCCAAGTCAGGATAGTGAGTGGCTTGGAGGGAATCTTGCAGGGGGTGGTGTTCCCATCCACGTTCTGCCTTTATCCTTCTAGATAAGGAGATAAGTTTGGAATGTGCTGTTTAAGGAACATTGGTGAGTTACTGCAGCACAACTTGCATAAATATTGGTTTTGAAAGATAAAGCCTGGATACATTTGACTGAATGGTATCTTTTTGTGCTGTGAATTTTTAGGATGCTCTGAATTACTCAGAAACCTTTATTTAGGAAAATGTGGCAGGAACTTTCCAAAATAAGTCAACAACTTTCAAAAGCTAACTGAATTTTAATTGATATACAATTGGCATGAATTTTGCATTGCCATGGAGAAAAGGTGAAGGGGAGTGGATTAATTAGATAGCTTTTTAAAGAGCTGACATGAACAGGATGGTCGAAATGACCAGTTTCTGTGCTTTATGAACATAGGAGTAAGGAGGAGTAGGCTAATCAGCCCTTGAGTCTGCACCACCACTCATTGAGATGATAATTGATCTGATTATAAGCTCAAATCCTCATTCTTGCCTACTCCTTATAAGCTTTCATTCAGTTGCTCAGCAAGCATCTATCTACCTCTGCCTTAAAAATATCCAAGAACTGTGCTTTCACTATCTTTTCAGAAAGCAAGTTCCAAAGATTCACTGATAATGGGAACTGCAGATGCTGGAGAATCCAAGATAATAAAATGTGAGGCTGGATGAACACAGCAGGCCCAGCAGCATCTCAGGAGCACAAAAGCTGACGTTTCGGGCCTAGACCCTTCATCAGAAAAGGGGATGGGGTGAGGGTTCTGGAATAAATAGGGAGAGAGGGGGAGGCGGACCGAAGATGGAGAGAAAAGAAGATAGGTGGAGAGAGTATAGGTGGGGAGGTAGGAAGGGGATAGGTCAGTCCAGGGAAGACGGACAGGTCAAGGAGGTGGGATGAGGTTAGTAGGTAGGAGATGGAGGTGCGGCTTGGGGTGGGAGGAAGGGATGGGTGAGGGGAAGAACAGGTTAGGGAGGCAGAGACAGGTTGGACTGGTTTTGGGATGCAGTGGGTGGAGGGGAAGAGCTGGGCTGGTTGTGTGGTGCAGTGGGGGGAGGGGACGAACTGGGCTGGTTTAGGGATGCGGTGGGAGAAGGGGAGATTTTGAAGCTGGTGAAGTCCACATTGATACCATTAGGCTGCAGGGGTCCCAAGCGGAATATGAGTTGCTATTCCTGCAACCTTCGAGTGGCATCATTGTGGCACTGCAGGAGGCGCATGATGGACATGTCATCTGAAGAATGGGAGGGGGAGTGGAAATGGTTTGCGAGTGGGAGGTGCAGTTGTTTGTTGCGAACCAAAGATTCACAACCCTTAGAGAGAAGATTTCACCTCATTTTCTGTTTTAAATGAGTGACCAAAGATTTTTAAACAGCAATCTTTATTCTAGATTCTCTGTCTTGAATCTACCTATGGACTCTTCAAAGGTGTGATATCAGGATCAATGGAAGAATAAGCCGTATATTAGTTTGTACTTTTTAGATGAGGTTCATAGAAGGTTGAATGTTGCCAGGGCACTGTGGAGAACTCTTTGCTCATGATCAAATGTTACCACCTCAACTTAAAGCAAGAACTAAAATGGCTAAGGTTCAACAGAAACTGAGGGCACAACTGTACAGAAATCTGACCCTTCTGAAGGACAAAACCACAGTGTGATAGGACAACACCGCATGACCATTCTGGCAGGAGCTGCTGAACCAAAAACAATGTTAACATTTAACCAACTTTTTTTTCAGTAATGCCAATTTCAAATAAATTACAAGTAACATTTTCCTCCTTTTGCGTTGATGTATTAAAGAGTTCACTACAACATGTAAATACACTGCAGTGGAAACAATGCAGGGATGTTATGACAGAACAAAAGAATGAATGTAAGAAAAGAAAAGTGAATTCAAGGAAGAGAGTAAATTGTAGTAGGTCATCTCAGAATCACGTCTTGCTTTGCCCCACTATCATTAGGCCTCCTAGTGAACCTGGGCCCCTGGTGACAGAGCCTGCCTCATGGGGGAAGACGGATGAGATATTTAGTTCAGTGTCATTACCTGCCACTCCAGAATTGGTGAATATCTCAGAAGCAACCAAGTCATCCACCCTATCTCAATCAATGAAATCCCAAAAGAAGTTTCTGGAGAATACCTTTCACCTCAAGGTAGGCTATTGAGCCCATTCAGCTGGCCCAGGGAAAGCACAACCTACAAGTCCATTCCCATTGCCTCTCCCACTGCACAGTGGTTTTGGAGAGTTCCTTAGGAACAGGTCAGATTAATCTGACTTGAATCAGTGTTTTCAAAATAATCAGAGAAATGATTTCATCTGATAGGGGACTTCAGGCGATGAGTATGATTGGTGACAGTTAAATAGTCCTTTCTGTCTCACTTGATACCTCTGCGTGCACATTAAATCAGACACTAATAAAATGCCAAAATCCTGGAATTCCCTCACTAAGGGCATTGTGGGTCTCCCTTCAGCACATGGACTGCAGTGGTCCAAGAAGACATCCATCACCACCTTCTCAGGGGCAACTATGGATGGGCAATAAATCCTGGTTCAGCCAGCAATGTCCCCATTCCTGAATAAATAAACAACAGTCTTGGATGGTGGTGGACAATTAAACAAGGAATAAGATGTGAATTTATGAACAACCCTCTCCTCAATGAAGGTGAAGCCCAGCATGAATGCAAAAGAAACAGCTGAGTTATTGAAACCAACTTCATGAAGTCAGTGGTAATCAAACAAATTCTCCATTGGCCTGAAGAACAGGGGAAGTTGGTTGGGGCTGTTGGGGTCAAATCATCCCAGTCAAACCCAAATTCACAAACCCAAACCCAAACCCAAACCACACCATTCCCAAACCAAACCCAAAACACATTCTATCCGAATTGAAAATATGTCTCTGCATCTTCACTGTCACTGGGTCAAAATCCTGATGTAGGTATTCCCACATCAAATGAATTGCATCAGTTGAAGAAGCAATGAGGACATTTATTGGTGGGCAATAAATACTGGCCTAACCAGTGATTTTCATAAGCCGTGAACTAATAAAAATTAAAGACAAAACTTGGTCATACAGTTAAAATAGATCAGTGGAGCAATTCGTAAAATAGTGCCAATTATTTGGTTTACATTATCAATATTTTTCCAACTGGCAGATTTCATTTCTTTTATCAACACTATAGTACATGTCACTGAGATAGTTGTTAACCTTGGCTGTTAGTAACCTTGGAGGCATGATTTAAAATCCATTTCCAGAAACTTGTACAAAAAATCCAGACTGACAATCAGTGCAATGTGTTTGGAAGCCCGATGGTCCTGTATCAAAGAGCAGGGGATTTCTTCCTGAAATTCTTAGCAATAATTGTCCCTCAACCAATATCAGTAATGCAAATTAGCTCCTTCCAGTCTGTGGTTGCTTCCTCTCTGTTTATCGGTTGCTTCACTTCCCACATCCCAACAACATCCGGAACTCCGATTTACGTAGCACCTTTTAGATAAGCAAACAGCCCGAGGTACTTTCCAGGAATTAGCTCATAAGTTGACATTAATCAAACAGGTACATTTTTGAAGAGCACCTTAAAGAGGGAGAGAGAAGCGGAAATTCCAGACTTTAGCACTTGGATTGATTGAGGCCATCAATGGTGACTCAAATCAGGGAATGTTGAAAAGGCCAAAATTAATTGGAATGCAGAGTTCTGGGAATTGTACGCTTGTGAAACAACAGGTCGAAAGCAATTCATTAACTACTTTGGAACAGCCATAAGTTTTGAAAAACACCACAGAAATGGAAGTTTTTCAATATCACTACCAATGTAAGAAATTCTGTCAAATACTGTCCGTTTAGGAGAAATGAAAAGTTTAAGTGGTGCTGAAGAAAGCTAACAATAGTATAAATTATTGGAAATACTTTGAATCAGTGGGTGCTGTGGAGAAAACTGTTGTGTCTTCAGTTGCCATTGTCTGGACAGGTACTTGACCATTTCCTCCCTCTATCTATACCTAGAAATCCTGAACGTCTACTCTTGATCTAACCCATACTTCTTTCTCAACAACAAAAACAAAATTGCTGGAAAAGCTCAGCAGATCTGGCAGCATCTGAGAAGAAATGTTTTTCTTTGTTTTATTTTTTTCCTGATTTATAGCATCCACAGATAATAAAATGTGAGGCTGGATGAACACAGCAGGCCAAGCAGCATCTCAGATGCTGCTTGACCTGCTGTGTTCATCCAGCCTCACATTTTATTATCTTGGAATTCTCCAGCATCTGCAGTTCCCATTATCTCTTATAGCATCCACAGTTTTATTTGGTTTCCATTCACCTTTCTGTCCATTAACTGATTTACTCTCATTGTTCAAAACTCCAGGGGATACGGGCCTAACTGTTCAAAGCTTCCTCCTAAGATAACCCCTCCATCCCAGGATCAGTTGAGTACATGTTTTCTGCATTGTCTCCAATGCAAGTACATCTTTCTTTTTGAGGAGTCTTTTGGCACAGTGTAGTGTTCCAACTCTGGGTTCAAGTCCCACCTGCTCCAGTGGTGTGTCTGAACAGGTTGATTAGAAATGTAAGGAACTTATTCAAAACTGTCTGCAATACTTTAGGTACAGTCTCTACTCACAGCTCTGTGCAAGTGTAGGAAGACAACTATATGTTAATACTCCATCTGTCTAACAATGATTGCTAACATCTGATTTACCTTTCCAAACTATTGTACTACTGTACTATTCAAGACAGGTTATCAAGACAGATGAAATTTCAAAGAGAGGAAAGGTTTAGAGAGTAACGTCCTGATTTTATGTAAATACCATTTGTTGGAATGTGGAATAAAACCACAAAAAAAACTGGAAATATTCATCAAGACGGTAATGTGGAAGGAGGCAATAGCCTAATGGTATCGCTAGCCAATAAAACCAGAAACTTGGCTAATGTTCTGAAGGCCCAGATTTGAATCCCACCATGACAGATTGTGGAATGTGAATTCAGTAAAGAACATCTGGAATTAAGAATCTATTGACAATCATGAAACCACTGTCAATTGTTGGAAAAACCCATATGGTTCACTAATATCTTTCGGGGACATCCTCACCTTGTCTGGCCTTTGTATGGCTTCAGACCCCATAGCAATTTGCTAGACTCTCAACTGCTCCCTGAAATGGCATAGAAAGCCATTCAGTTGTAATAATCACTATGAAGTCTCAAAGAAATGAAACTGCACAGACCACATGGCATCATCCTGGGCACCAGAAAAGGCAATGGCAGAAACAGCTCTATTGATCCTGCAAAGTCCACCTCACTAACATCTGGCGGCTCGTGCCAAAATTGGGAGAGCTGTTTCACAGATTAGTCAAGCAACAGCTTGACATAGTCATACTCGTGGAATCATACCTCACAGACAATATCCCAGACACCACCATTACCATCTCTGAATATGCCCTGTCCCACTGGCAAAGTGCGATGCAGTCAGAAGGGAGAGATAACGGGAACTGCAGAGGCTGGAGAATCCAAGATAATAAAGTTGGAAGCTAGATGAACACAGCAGGCCAAGCAGCATCTCAGGAGCACAAAAGCTGACATTTCGGGCCTAGACCCTTCAGCAGAGAGGGCTCATCAGAGCTCTCTGATGAAGGGTCTAGGCCCGAAACGTCAGCTTTTGTGCTCCTGAGAAGCTGCTTGACCTGCTGTGTTCATCCAGTTTCAGACTTTGTTATCTTGCAGTCAGAAGGGATTTGCCCTGCGAGTCTTAAACATTGACATGGAATCCCATGAAGTCTCATGGCTTCAGGTTAATCAGGAAACCTTCTGGATATCATGTACAGCCCTCCTTCTGCTGATGAATCAGTACTCCTCCATGTTGAACAACTCTGGAAGGAAGCATTGAAGGTGGCAAGGGTGCAAAATGTACTCTGGGAAGGGGATTTCAAAGTCCACCACAAAGAGTGGGTCAGCAGAAGTACTACTGACTGAATTGGTCGGTTTCTAAAGGACATACCTGCTAGACTGGGTCTGCAGCAGGTGGTGAGGGAAAGAGCAAGAGGGAAAAACATACTTGATCTCATCCTCACCAATCTTCCAGCTGCAGTGTATCTCTCCATGACAGTATCAGTAAGAGTGACCACCATACAATCCTTGTGGAGACAAAGTCCCACCTTCACATTGAGAATAACCTCTATCGTGTTGTGTGGCACTATCACCGTGCTAAACAGGACAGACTTTTCACAGATCTAGCAGCTCAAGACTGGGCATATATGAGGTGCTGTGGGCCATCAACAGCATCAGGACTGTACTCCAGCACAATCTGTAACCTCATGGCCAAGCATATCCCCCACTCAACCATTACCATCAAGCCAGGGGATCAACCCTGGTTCAATGGACAGTGCAGGAAAGCATGCCAGAAGCAGCACCAGGCATACCTGAAGATGAGGTGTAAACCTGCGGGCACCACCAAACAGGACTACTTGCACACCAACAGCATAAGCAGCAAATAATAGATAGGGTGAGGTGACCCCATAACCAATGAATCACATCGAAGCTTTGCAGCCCCAGCGCATCCAGTCGTGAATGGTGGTGGACAATTAAACAACTCACTGGAGAAGGAAGCTCCACAAATATCCCCATCATCAATGATGGAAGGGCCCAGCACATCAGTGCAACAGATATGGCTAAAGCTTTCACAGTAATCTTCAGCCAGAAGTGCCAAGAGGATGATTCATCTTGGCCTCTTCCAGTGGTCCCCAGCATTACAGATATCAGTCATCAGCCAATTCGATTCATTTCACGTGATAGTGAGGAATGGTTGGAGATGCTAGATACAGCAAACGCTACGGGCCCTGACAACATTGTGACTGATTGTGGATGATCAGCCATGATCATAATGAATGGTGGTGCTGGCTCGAAGGGCCGAATGGCCTACTCCTGCACCTATTGTCTATTGTAACATTTCAGCAATAGTACTGAAGACTTGTGCTCCAGAACTTGCTGCTCCCCTAGCCAAGCTGTTCCTGTACTGTTACAACACTGGTATCCACACAGCAATGTGGAAAATTTCCCAGGTCTGTCCTGTACACAGTACTTAATGTGGAGAAGGACTTGATAGCCAGGGAACTTGGAGAAATAAAGAATGATATCTTGAAAAGAGTTCATATTACAGCAGAACAGATACTGGAGGACTTAACACACATAAAGGGAGATAAATTCCCTGGACCTGATCAGAACTTTGTTTCCCAGACCTCTCTGTGGAAAGCTAGGGAAATGATTGCTGGGCCCCTTCAATAGCCACTTGGTGAGGTGCTGGCAGACTGAAGGTTGGCTAATGTGGTGCCATTATTTACACTGTAAGGAAAGAACAGGGAACCATAGAACGGTGAATTTTATATCAGTGGTGGGTAAGTTGTTGGAGGGGATTCTGAGGGTTAGAATTGACATGCATTTGGAAAGGCAAGGACTGACTAGGAATAGTCAGCATGGCTTTGTACATGGGAAATTGTATCTGACGAACTTGATTCAGATCTTTGAAGGGGGGCCAAAGAAGATTAATGAAGGCAGTGCAGTAAACATTGCCTATACGGACTTTAGCAAAGCATTTGACAAGATTCCACATAGTAGTCTGGTTAGAAACGTTAGATTGCATAGAATCCAGGGGGAGCTAGCTAATTGGATATAAAAGTGTTGAAGGTAGGAGAAAGAGGGTGGTGGTGGACGGTAGTTTTTTGGACTGGAGGCTTGTGACCAGTGGTTGCCACAAGGATCAGTACTAGTCCACTGCTTTTCATCATTTAGGTAAGTTTACAGATGATACCGAAATAGGTGTTGCAGTGGACAGTGAAGAAGATTGTCTCAGAGTACAACAGCTGATTAGATGGGCCAATGGGCTGAGAAATGGCAGACCAAGTTTAATTTAGATAAATGTGAGATGTTGCATTTTGTGAAGAAACCAGGGCAGGGCCTATACAGTTAATGGTAGAGTCTTGGGGAGTGTTACCAACAAAGAGATCTAAGGGTGCAGGAGCATAGGTCCTTGAAAGTGGAGCTGTAGGTAGGCATGATGGTGATGAAGGCATTTGGCATGCTTGCCTTCATTGTTCAGTGCATAGAGTTTAGGAGTTGGGATGTCATGTTGCAGCTGTACAGGACATTAATGAGGCCGCTTCTGAAATACTGCATACAATTCTGGTCACCCTTCTACAGGAAAGATGTTGTTAAACTTGAAAAGGTGCAGAAAAGATTTACAAGGATGGTGATAGGACTGAAGAGTTTGAGCTACACAGAGATGCTAAATTGGCAGGGGCTCTTCCCTGAAACATCAGGGACTGAAGGGTGATCTTAAGATATTTATAAAATAAAGAAGAGCATGGATAGGGTAAATAGCTCTTATCTACATCAGTGGAACTGAGGTGGAGATGGTTGAGAGCATCAACCAGTCTCCCTTCCAAAGGATAATACAATGTGAGGCTAGATGAACACAGCAGGCGCAGCAGCATCTCAGGAGCACAAAAGCTGATGTTTCGGGCCTAGACCCTTCATCTAGGCCCAGAACGTCAGCTTTTGTGCTCCTGAGATGCTGCTGGGACTGCTGTGTTCATCCAGCCTCACATTTTATTATCTTGGATTCTCCAGCATCTGCAATTCCCATTATCACATCCCTTCCAAAGGAGAAATGTTGTGAAACTTGAAAGGGTTTAGGAAAGATTTATGAGGATTTTGCCAGGGTTGGAGGGTTTCAGCTATAGGGAGAGATAGACTGGGGCTATTTCCCCCAACTGTCAGAGGCTGACACTTATAGAGGTTCATAAAATCATGAGAGGCATGGATAGGGTAAATAGACAAGGTCTTTTCCCTGGGATGGGGAATCAAAAACTAGAGGGCATAGGTTTAAGGTAAGTAGGGCAAGATAGAAAAGGCACCTAAGGGGCAACTTTCTCACGCAAAGGGTTTTGCATGTATGGAATGTGCTGCCAGAGGAAGTGGTGGAGGCTGGTATAATGACAGCGTTTAAAAGACATCTGGGTGGGTATATGAATAGGAAGGGTCTTAGAGGGATATGGGCCAAATGCTGGCATATGGGACTAGGTCAGAATCGGATGTCTGGTCAGCGTGGATAAGTTGGGCCAAAGGGTCTGTTTCGGTGTTTTATATCTCCATGACTCGAAATCCAATGTGGCCAATTACAAGTCTTGGTTCAAACATAGACAAAAGAGCTCAATTCTAGAGGTGAGGTAGGAGTGGCATCAAGGTTGCATATGACTGAGTGTGGCATAAGGGAATCCTAACAAAACTTGAATCTATGGGCATTGGGGGCAAACTGTTTGCTGGTTGGAGTCATATGCACATTGGAAGATGGTCATTGTCGTTGGAGGTCAGTTTTCTCAGCTCCAGGACATTTCTGTAGGAGTTCTTCACGTTCATGTCCTCAGCCCAACCCTCTTCAATTACTTCATAAATGACCTAGTCTCCAAAATAAAGATCTTTAGACAGCACCTTCCAAACTTCTAACCACTTCCACCTTGAAGAACAAAGCCAGTAGTTAGGTGGGAACACTACCCCCTGCAAGTTCCCCTCCAAGCCACTCACCATCCTGAATTGGAAATATATTGCCACTCCTTCACTGTCGCTGGATCACAGTACTGGAATCCTCTCCCTAACGACATTGTTGGGTCATCCTTCAGCATGTGGACCTCAGCAGTTCAAGAAGACAGCACACTACCACCTTCTCAAGAGCAACTAGGAATGGGCAATAAACACTGGCCCAAACAGTGATGCCTATTCCCCTGAGTGAATTAAAATTAAATGAGGTCAGAAGTGGGGGTGTTCATTGATGATTGCACTATTTTCAGCACCACTTACAACTCCTCAGATACTGATGCAGTCCACATTCAAATGCAACAGGATCTGGACAATTTCCAGGCTTGGGCTGACAAGTAGCAAATAACAATTGTGTCACACAAATGCCAGGTTATGACCATCTCCAATAATGGACAATCTAACCACTGCCCTTTGACATTCAATGGCTTTAACATCACTGAATCCCCCACTATCAACATTCTGGGGGTTACCATTGACCAAAAACTCACCTGGACTTGCCACATAAATGTGGTGGCTATGAGAGCAGGTCAGAGGCTAGGAATACTGCGGCGACTAATTCATCTCCTGACTGTCCAAAGCCTGTCCACATCTACAAGGCATGAGTCAGGAGTGTGATGGAATACTCCCCACTTGCCTGGATTGGTGCAGCCCCAACAACACTCAAGAAACTTGACACCATCCAGGACAAAGCAGCCGCTTGATTGGCACTACACCCAGAACCATTCACTCCCTCCACCAGTAACAGCAGTGTGTACCATCTACAAGATGAACTGCAGAAATTCACCAAGGATTCTCAGGCAGCACCTTCCAAACCTACGACCACTTCCATCTAGAAGGACAAGAGCAACAAATACATGGAAACACCACCCCTGCAAGTTCCCCTCCGAGCCACTCACCGCCCTGACTTGAAAATACATCCCCTGTTCCTTCACTGTCATTGGATCAAAATCCTGAAATTCCCTCGCTTACACCATTGTGGGTCAACCCACTATATGTGGACTGCAGCGCAAACCACCTTCTGATGGGCAACTAAGGACGGACAATAAATTCCAGGCCCAGCCAGAGATACCCAGATCCTACGAGTGAATAAAAAATGTGAGGGGTCCTCAACAGCACCATGAGTTTGTCCCAGTCTCTCTTCACGGATACTCAGCGCTTCTAGCCTTTCCTGGATTTCATTTTAAAATAGAACAAATTAATATTAAATTTCCAGACTAGGATTGGGCCGAATGGTCATCAAATCCTTAAATTCTTTAAATAATTTATGAAATGTAAATATTGACATTTGTTTTCTGTTCCTGTGCTCTCTGTCGCCCTGTTTAGTTTTTCATCTCCACTCAGTAAACAGGCTGTAACCTCATTGAATAAGCACAAGGGACAGATCACAGTCCCACTCATGTCCGGGACAAACGCTATTTTCACTACATCTGGAGGCGAACCTTCCAAACGCGTAGTTAGAACTCAACCTACAAGCCTCTGAGTTTATAATTCATCTCTCCCTCTGTTCTGAAGTTTCAACTCTACCTGTCTTGACTTCTCTTTTTGATTAAAAGAAAGACACTAGCTATGGCACTGTACCTGAGCAAAGCTTCCATAAGAGTGGTCAGTTAGAAAGGCAGCAGCTCGATGTTAAAATCCGGAATGCGAACAGTCCTACTGACTCGCTGAGTCTCTGAGCCAACACTGCTCTGTCTCTCTCTCTCTCTCTCTCAACTTCCTCAACTGAATCCGCTGACTCAGTTCCTTTGCACGGGTTTGACTTTATGCTTTCAAAAAAAAAGCTCACTGACGCCTTGTCGGGCAACTGTTAGAAACTGCAGGTGCAATGAGTAAATGCTGCCCCGGAGTTAACCCTGGGGGTGGGGGTTTGGCCGAGGGGGCAAGGTAGGGTGTCCGACAGAGAGCAGCCTGGGCACGAAACTCCTGTTGCCACTGGCCTTTGCATTCAGCATGTAAACGCTGGACATAAAGAGCAGCATCAGAACCCGGGGGCACACTGACTGACAGCTAGTCAGTGATAGAAACTAGAGTTAGGATCATGGATAAGACTCCTCAACTCTCTGCACCGCAAATCACTTCTCGCTTTGCACTTTGGAGTGAATTTGAGCTGATTTCAAAAAGTTTGGAAACAAAATGCTGGTGAAGCTGTCAAATGAGGCCAACACCATCATTACAAGCACACAACCACTGACCCATGTGTACATCTATACACTCATACACTGACCCATTTGTGTACATCTACACATGCGTGAACGCATAGACTGACCCCATGTGTGTCCATCTAAACATAGACACACTGACCCATGCGTGTATACACACACACACGCGCACACACACAGACCTATGTGTGTGCATCTGCAGAAACACACGCATACTGACCCGTATGTACATTTGCTGACCATGTGTGTACATCTACTCTCATACACCCTGACACGTGTGTATTCCACACACACAGATTTATGTGCGTACACCTAATTACAGATGCACTGATTCGTCTGTTATATATCCACACATACACTGTCCTATATGTATACATCTACAGAAACACATGCACACTGACCTATTTGTACATTTAAACACACATATGCTGACCATGTGTGTACATCTACACTTACACACACACACACTGACCTTTATGTGTACATCGACACAAACACACACATTCACACATACACTGACCCATGTGCGTACATCTACAAGCACACACACACACAGACCTAAGTGTGTGCCTCTACACTCACACAAACACACACACACATCTATGTGTGCACATCTACACAAACACACACAGACCCGTGTGTACATCTAAGCATATGCACACTGACCTTTTGTGTACATTACACAAGCACACAGGCTTACACAAATACTGACCCATGTATGTACATCTACACTCACACACACACTGACCCAGGTGTGTACACCTGCACTCACGCACACACAGAGACCCGTGTGTATCCTTCTACATATACACACTCACACATACTGATCCATGTGTGTACATCTACATTCACACTAACTGACCTATGTGTGTACATCCATGCATACACAAGCTGACCTATTTGTGAACATCTACAGACATAGTCCTGTTGTTCATTGGTTAACTCAATTGGCTGGATAGCTGGTTTTTGATGCTAACAGTATGTGTTCACTTTCCACACTGGCTGAGGTTACCATAAAGGGATCTCCTGCTACCAGAGGTATTGCGACCCTCAGGTTAAACCACCACCAGTTATTTCTCTTTAATGAGAGAGCAGGGCTATGGTGACTTTTGCATTGACCCATGAGTGTGCATATCTGCATAAACACTGATCTTGAGTGTGTGCATCCACCAACATATAGAAAGTCCTATAAGAGATAGGACAGTGTTGGACCTATTCTGAGGGAGCAAAGCCAGGCTAGTGGGAAACGTGAGTCTACTATCAGTATTAGGGATACTGTTGGAAAAAATTCTCAGAAACAAAATCTTCATTTAGAAAGGCAAGGATTAATCAAAGATAGTCAACATGGTTTGAAAGGAGGAGATCATTTCTCACAAATTGGAATGAATTTTTCAGGGAGCTGATTAGGTGTGTAAATGAGGGTAGTGCAAATGATAGGGTAGTCAACATGTAAGCCTTTCAACAAGGGCTAGCATGACAAACTAATTAAGAAGCATAGAGTCCACGGGATCCTGGACAATTTGCCGAATTAGATCCAAAATTGGCTTCGTGGCAGGAAGCAGAGGATGATGATCGAAGGGTTTTTGTGAGACAAGAAGCCTGTGTATAGTGGCATACCACAAGTTTTGTTGCTGGGTCCCTTGCTGCTTGTAGCACACATTAATGATCTAGACATGAATAGAGGAGTTATGATCAGTAAGTTTGCAGATAACACAAAAATTGGTGGTACTTTAAGTAGTGAAGTGGAAAGTCTTAGCCTACAGGATGATATAGATACAGTGGTCAGATGGGCTGAACACTGGCAAATGGAATTTAATGTTGAAAAGAGTGAGGTGATGCATTTTGGAAGGACTAACAAGGCAAGGGAATACATAATAAATTGCAGGACCTAGGAAGTACAGAAGATCAGAGGGACCTTAATGTGGATGTCCATAGATCCTTCAAGATCACAAGACAAGTATGTGGTTTAGAAGTCATTATGGAATTTCTAAATTGATCAGTCAAGGCATTGAATTCAAGAGCAAGGAGGTTATAATGGAGCTGCATAATGTTAGTTAGGCCATAGCTGGAGTACCGTGTGCAAGTCTGGTCACCACACTGTAGGAAATATGTGATTGCATTAGACAGGGTGCAGAGGAGATTCATCAGGATATTGCCTGGGTTGGAGCGATTCATCTATGAAGACAGACTAGATAGGCTGGGGTTGTTTTCCTTAGAACAGGGGTGGGAGGGGGTCATATGATTGAGTAGTATGAAGTTCTGCGCGGCATAGAGAGAGTACATGGGGAAAATCCTTTCCCCTCAGCAGAGGGAACAGTACCCAAGGGACATAGGTTTAACATAAAGGACAGAAGGTTTAGAGGGGCTTTGAAGAAACCAGCTTTCATTCAGAGGATGGTGGGTATCTGGAAATCAGTGCCAAAAATGGTGGTAAACGCAGGAAAACTCAAGACATTTTAGAAGTATTTAGATGAGCACTTGAAATGCCACAGCATACATAGTTACAGGCCAAGTGTTGGAAAATGGAACAAAAAATAGACACTTTATGCATGGACATGATAGGAATTGTTTAAAGGGCCGCTGATGAGAGCTCATTAGCATGTTCCAGTAAAGAGGAAGGACAAAGATGGTAAGGTAATGGACTTTTGGAACACGAGGGAAGCTGTGAATTTAGTCGAAACAGAAAAAGGAAACATATGTAATGTTTAGAAAGCTAAAATCAGACAGGGCCCGAGAGGATTATAAGGAAATCAGGAAAGCACTGAAGCTGGGAATTAAGAGAGCAACAAGAAGCCATGAAATGACCTTGGCAAGTAGGGTTAAAGAGAATCCCAAGTCATTCTACAGTTACATTAAAAACAAAAGGATAACTAGGGAGTAGGTAGGACATTTCAAGGATAAAGGATAAACTTTTGCTTGTAGACAGAGGATGTGGGTGATATCCTAAATAAGTACTTTGTACCGGTTTTCACCATGGAAAAGGATATGGAGGATAGTGAGATTTGCATGGAGCATGCTAATATGCTGGGGCATTTTGAGATTAAGAAAGAAGTGCTGTTGGACCTCTTGAAGAGCATTAAGGTGAATAAGTTCCCAGGATCCAATGGTATCTACCCCAAGTTACTGAGAGAGGTAAAAGAGGAGATTGTTCGGTCCTTGACTAAGATCTTTGTATCCTCACTAGCCACTGAAGAGATCCCAGAGGACTGGCAAGTAGCTAATGTTGTTCCTTTGTTCATGAACGGAAATAAGGACGACTCATGAAGCTGTAGACCAGTGAACCTTACATCAGTGGTCGGGAAGCTATTGGAGAGAATTCTTAGGGATAGTATTTATAGACATTTGGAAAAGCATGATCTAATTAGAGACAGTCAGCAAGGCTTTGTGCAGGAGAGGTCATGTCTTACTAACTTGATTGAATTTTTGGAAGAGGTGACAAAGGTCATCTATGAGTATGGAGCAGTGGATGTTGTTTACACGGATTTTAGTAAGGTTTCTGACGAGGTCCCTCATGGCAGTTTGATCCAGAAGATTAAGATGCATGGGATCCACAGTGGCTTGGCCATGTGGATTCAGAATTGGCTTGCCCACAGAAGGGTGTTTTCAGGCTGGAGACCCGTGACTAGTGATAGTGCACAGGGATCCATACTAGGGCCTCTACTGTTTGTGGTAAATATAAATGACTTATGTGTAAATGTAGATGGGTTGGTTAGTAAGTGTGCAGATGATACAAAAATCAGTGGATTTGTGGATAGTGTAGAAAGTTGTCAAAGGATACACTGTGACATGGATCAGTTGCAGATATGGGCGGAGAAATGGCAGACAGAGTTTAATCTAGCTATGTGTGATATACTGCACTTTGGGAGATCAAATGTTCAGGAAAAGTATACAGTTAATGGCAGGACTCTGAACAGCATCGATGGACAGAAGGATCTTAGGGTTCAAGTCCACAGCTCCCAGAAAGTGGCCATGCAAGTAGATAGGGTGGTACAGAAGGCGTGTGGCAAGCTTGCTGTTACTGGTCAGGGAATTGAGGACAAAAGTCAGGATGTCATATTGCAGCTTTATGAGACTTTGGTTAGGCCACACTTTGAGTATTGCATTCAATTCTGGTGGCCACACTACATGAAAGATGTGGAGGTTTTGGAGAAGGTACAGAAGAGGTTCACCAGAATGCCACCTAGATTAGAATATATGAGCTGTAAGGAGTGGCCAGAAAAACTCAGGTTGTTTTCTCTGAAGCGATGGAGGCTGAGGGGAGACTTGATAGAATTCTATAAAATTGTGGGGTGCAGACAGGGTTGATGGTCAGAATCTTTCTCCCAGATGTGAAATGTCCAATAGTAGGGGGTCTGCATTTAAGGTGAAAGGAGGCAAGTTCAAAGGAGATGTGGGGGGCAAGTTCTTTACACAGAGAGTGGTAAGAGTCTGAAATGTACTGCCAGTGGTGGTGGGTGGAGGCAGAAACAAACAGGATATTTAAGGGACTTTTAGATTAGCACATGAATATGCGAGGAATGGAAAGATATGCACCAATGGCAGGCAGGAGGGATTAGTTTCATTTGGCTTCGAGTTTGGTATGACGTTGTGGACTAAAGGGCCCATTCCTGTGCTGTACTGATCTGTGTTCTATGGGCTGAAGGGTCTTTTCCCATGTTTTAAAAAATTTATGACATAGAACTGTGTATGTGTAAGTACATGTGTATATGAACGCATCTGCACACACATCTATTGACCCATGTGCGTTAACACCCACACTGATACATTGACCTGCAAGTATGCACAATACACATACATGCCTGATAACAAGCACATGCAACCGGTAAAACGGGTGTGTTCTCAGGCATTAAAATACACAAGCTAATATAATGGCAGAAATAAAGAAATACTGAGAATATAGGAATGTGAATGAGCCATTACAGCAGAACCACTAAAATAACTCCACAAAGGCCAGTATCCCCACCAGCAAGTCGCTCTACATTTATAATGAAGAGACCTTGACACTGATCCGGCTCTCTCAGAGCCAGCTCTCAGTGAACAGGATGACTGACACTCCTGAGAGGGCTCCTTGTTTGAACCAGGCTAACAATCAGGGAACCAATCAGGGAACTCGTATTCAATGAGGTCCACCTGGCTGACCTTGTTACAATCACTGCATCCCTCCCCCTCTGAGTCCATGGAGATAGGCCAGTTCATTTTTTTTGCAGCTCCTCCTGGGGTGTTTTAGCACTGGATCAGGTTCCTCCAACTCTGCCTCGAATACGGATAATATGTAACACATTGTAGCTTGCCTCTTTTGCCCAGAGCATCTTGAAAGAAATTCATTCTCCTCTTCAAGTGGCAAAGGCATCAAGGCAGTGACATCCGCCATATCCATCTCAGATTCCAAGATCTCTTTAATTCTTGACAGAGAGGTTCTCCAACAGTCGGAAAGGCTTTTGAGGAGCATAGAGTTAATTTGTCAAACGTGGGGACAACGATAGAAAAACTGCACACATATTTAGCGATACACAGATTCCCATTGGTCACAGATGATAGGCTATCATTTGCCAGAAGGGAATTTGAGTACTTCCCAAAGTTGAACGGTACTCGACATATAAAAACAGTTCCATATCATTCAATGGGAGAAAACTCTGCACTATGTTAAATCTGATCTTCCCGGACCTGGGGGCAAACAGTGAAATGGCATCTGGAATATCAATGCCAGACACAAGACTCTGCTAAGCAAGAGAGACCATTTATTCAGGGACAAAGCTTGGTGTAGGAGCCACTGGAATGGCACTGTATGGGTAAAAGACATGATCGGCACAAGGTCTGGTCCAGTGACGTATAAGGTTCAGGTGAGTGCAGTGGTCCTGAACAAGCACATGGACCATCTGAAAGCTATAAAATGCAAATGGTGTGGGAGCAAAATGCACCTGGTTTCGCCAAAGCCTTTCTGACTGTTCTGGAATCCATGGGTTCTCCCTCTCTCTTAAACATTGAAGATATCTCGGAATCTGAGAGGGACATGGTAGATGTCACCCCCTCAATGCATTTGCTGCCTGAAGAGGAGAATGAATTTCTTCCCAGACACTCCGGGCACAAGAGGTGAGCTACACTGTGTTACATGCTGCCCACATCAGAGGCAGAGTTGGAGAAGCCTGACCCGGTGCTAAAACACTCCAGGAGGAGTTACAAATATAAAAGAACTGGCTTATGTCCTAGGACTCAGAGGGGGAAGGATGTAATGACAGTAATGAAGTCAGCAAGGTGGACTTTGTAGAATGTGAGATCCCTGATTGGGGTTGTTAATCTGGTCCAATCAGGGACCCTGGCTGACAGATATAGTCAGGAGTATCAGAGGGTCTGTTCACTCCGAAAGCTGGCTCTCAGGAAGCTAGATCAGTGTCAAGGACTTTCCATGTGTAAATAAAGATTGATTTAGTGATGGAATACCAGCCTCTGTGGAGTTAGTTCAAAAGCAAATGGTACATTGGCTTTCATAGTGAGAGGGTTTGAGTACATGAACAGGGATGTCTTGTTACAGTTTTAGAGGGCCTTGGTAAGACCACTGCTGGAGTATTGTCTTAGTTTTGGATCTCTTTATCTGGAGAAGGATGACCTGGCTATGGAGGCAGTGTAGTGAAAGTTTACAAGACTGACTCCAGGGATGGCAGGACTGACAGGTTGTATGAAGGAAAGTTAAATTGATTAGATTAGGTTAGATTCCCTACAGTGTGGAAACAGGCCTTTTGACCCAACAAGTCCGCACTGCCCCTTGAAGCATCCCACCCAGACCCATCCCCCTATAGCCCACACACCCCTGAACACTATGGGCAATTTAGCATGGCCAATCCACCTAGCCTGCACATCTTTGGACTGTGGGAGGAACCTGGAGCACCCTGAGGAAACCCATGCAGACACGGGGAGAATGTGCAAACTCCACACAGTCAGTCACTTGAGACTGGAATCGAACCTGGGCCCCTGGCGCTGTGAGGCTACAGCGCTAACCACTGAGCCACCGTGCTGCCCCAAGTTGATTGGAATTATATTCACTGCAGCTCAGAAGAATGACAGAGGATCTCACAGAAACTTTAAAAAGTCTTAACAAGACTAGACAGGGTGGATGCAGGAAGGATGTTCCTGTTGGCAGGGCAGTTCAGAATCAAGAATATGGGGTAAACCATTTAGGATTGTGATTAGAAGTAATTTTTTCACCAGAGAGTGGTAGAAATTCGCTACCACAGAAAGCAGTCAAGGCCAGAAATGTACATCATTTTGAAAGAGTTGGGATAAAGCGCTTAGGACCAAAGGGATTAAAGAATTTGGGGTCCATGGTTCACTTTGTAAACAATTTTCCTTGTTGAATATTATAAATACTTCTATCTTTATTTATAATTCTGGTTAGCTTTCTCTCACGTTTTAATTGTTCCCTCCTTATGAATCTGTTAGTCATTCTTTGCTGTTTCTGTTCAATCTTCTGACCTGCCACATGTCTTTATGCGCCTTTTCTGAATTTTTCTGTATTTGAGTAAGGAAGTGCTCAAACAGATCCCCAAGTCTGTCCAAACCTCCCACTATTACCATTGTTAACTTTGTAAATGAATCACAGATGGTCTGTCATCACCTTTGAATTTTTCTTTCTCAATTTGGCAGAAGTCTGGAATCGGTGAAGATAAGGATCAGAAAGAAATGGAAAAAGATTATCAATTTTGACACAGCTGGCTAAAGACGGTTGGCAAAGTTTCAGCCTCGTCTTTTAAGAATGTAAGAAATTCAACTTTTGAGAAAGAAGCCTCTCAAAACTCTGCCTCATCTCAGATGTGAGGCTGGAAATACTGGAGAAGAAATAACTCCTGTGGGTTGTTGCAGTTTTAGAAAGGATGAGGGACAAAGGAAGAAAGAACTTAGGGACAGTACAGAGGTTAGCTCTGCAGCCTCACAGCACCAGGGACCCAGGTTCAGTTCCAGCCTCAGGCAACTGTCTGCATGGAGTTTGCACATTCTCCCCATGTCTGTGTGTGTTTTCTCCAGGTGTTCCAGCTTCCTCCCACAGGCCAAAGATGCGCAGGCTAGGTGGATTCACCATGCTAAATTGCCCATAGTGTTCAGGGGTGTGGGTGGGATGCTCCAAGGGGCAGTGTGGACTTTTTGGGCCAAAGGGTCTGCTTCCACACTTTAGGGAATCTAATCTTTAAAAAAACTTGTATCTGTACCACACCCTTCACATCTCCAGACTTTTCATAATTATTTTTCAGCAAATTAAATTCTTAGCATCTGTTGTCCCTAAGTTCTTTCTTCCTTTGTCCCTCATCCTTTCTAAAAATGCAACAACCCACAGGAGTTATTTCTTCAAATTAAATTCTTAGCATCTGTTGCAACATAGGAAAAAACACAAGCAATTGCACACGACAAGCCCCAACAAACAGATACGTGATAGTGGCCAGCTGATCTGTTTTAATGATTTATTTGAGGGACAAATATTAGCTAAAATACTGGAGATGGACTTCCCTATTCATCTTCAAAACAATGGCCATGAGATTTTTTTACATCCATTTGGATGGCAGCCAGGGACCCAGTTTAACATCTCTTCTGAGAAGAGTCTTCGGCTCAGTGCAGCCTTGTTATGGACTCGAACCCACACCTTTTGAATCAGAGGTGAGGATATGGCACACTGAGTCACAGTAACTTCAAAAGAAGTAAGGTTAGAGAGTGTCAGTTCATTACTTTGACTTGTCAAAATTAGTTGTCAACTTTTTTGAAGTAAGTGTAATTTACAGGAAAAGCCCCTAATTAATCTTAAACAGAAACTCACTTCAACCAATACTACACAGACTAATATTAGGTGTGGCTGGATATTTGCAGATGATGCAACTATTTATGAAACACATGTAAGTCGCGGGGTGAGTCATCTATAGGAAACCTTCTCCATTACGCCCTCGTTTGAAAGATAACCCAACAAAATTTGTAGTAATGGGAGAAGATTCAACTCTGTCCATTTGGATTCTTCAGTTCTGTAACTGATTGAGAAGGTACCAATTGATGTGGCAGATGTATCATATTCCCTAGATACAGAAACATGTCAGTTAGAGCATTTTCCAAACCAGTAGATTTTCCTCCAACTGCTGTGTTTAACACAATCGACCATAGTGCTGCTATTTCAACTTAAGGCACTATACAGATTGCAACAAATATATGCAAACATACAGTTGGAGCAAAACTGAGCCATTCAGCCCCTCGAGCCTTCTGCACCATTCAGTGGAGCTCTGATTGTACCCTCAGCTCCACATTCCTGTCCAACCTCATACCCTTTTACACCCCCCCCCCCCCCCCCCCCCCCGGTTCATCAAGAATCCATTCACCTCGTCCTTCAACATTTTCAAAAACTCTACTTCCACCAGCTTTGGGAAAATGTTTTTCCTCATCTCAGACTTAAGTTGTCAACACTTTATTCTTAAACAGTAGTCCTTTGTTCCTGATTCTCTGACAAGAGGAAACAGCCTCTCCATGTACACATGGAAAGACCCTCAGGATCTTATACATTTCAATCAAGTCACCTCTTACCTTTCTAAACTTTAGCATGTACAAACCTAACCTGTACAACCTTTCCTCATTAGACAATCCTCTCATTTTTGATATCAGTCTGGTAAATCTTGTCTAAACAGCTTCCTGAATGCTGAATCATATTGTAAGAGGCTCAGAATCCTGCAGCAAGTAACTCACGTCCTGCTTCGCCAAAGCCTGTCAGCCATCTAAAAGGCACAAGTCATCAGTGTGATGGAATACTCCCCGCTTGCCTGCTTGAGTGCAGCCCTAACAACATTCAAGATATTTGACACCATCCAGGAAAAGGGTGATCAGAGATAATGGGAACTGAAGATGCTGGAGAATCCAAGATAACAAAGTGTGAAGCTGGATGAACATAGCAGGCCAAGCAGCATCTTAGGAGCACAAAAGCTGACGTTTCGGGCCTGGACCCTTCAGCCTGAAACGTCAGCTTTTGTGCTCCTAAGATGCTGCTTGGCCTGCTGTGTTCATCCAGCTTCACACTTTGTTACCCAGGAAAAGGGTATCTGGTTTGATTGGCACCACATTCACAAACATCCATTCCCTCCGCCACTGATGATCAGTAGCAGTAGTGTGTACTATCTACTGCAGAAATTCACCAAAGTTCCTTAGAAAGCACCATTCAAACCCACGACCACTTCCATCTCAAACACCAAGTGTACCAGATATATGGGAAAACCATCATCTGCAAGTTCCCTTCCAAGCCACTCATCATCCTGACATGGACATATATCGTCATTGCATCACTGTCACTGGGTCAAAATTCTTGAACTCCCTCCCGAATGGCATTGGGAGCTACCTAAATACACAGACTGCAGAATTTCAAGAAGGCAGCTCAATACCAAGGCTAAATAGGCACGGACAATAAACATTGGCGCAGCCAGCAACACCCATGTCCCATGAATGAATAAAAAGTGCTTGTATCCAATGCGTTACTTTAAACTTGACCATATCAACATTTTCCTGGTTGGCTGCTCACTTGTAGAATTAATTACCTGATTGGATAATTTTTGACTGTCAGTGTCAGACATTAGAATCTCATGCTGCTGCCAGTTGCTTTGGTAAACAAAGTGAGAGGCCATCCTTGCTTGATGAATCTGCTAATTCTTCCAACAGGCTTGAGCTAGGAGCAAATCCTGGCCAGCTGTACTCGATGTGGAGTGGTGAGCCTTGAGCAATAAAAGGCACTGGATTGGTTAGGACAATATTCACTGAGTTTAGAAAAATAGTGGAGGTAAAAATCTCATAGAAACCAGAACAGAGTGAACAGCAAAAGAATGTCCCAAATATAATGGAGTCCAGAACCAGGGGTCACATTTTAAGAAAATAAAATGTGAGGCTGGATGAACACAGCAGGCCCAGCAGCATCCCAGGACCACAAAAGCTGACGTTTCGGGCCTAGGCACTTCATCAGAGAAGGGGATGGGGTGAGGTTTCTGAAATAAATAGGGAGAGAAGGGGAGGTGGACGAAGATGGAGAGAAAAGAAGATAGGTGGAGAGGAGAGTATAGGTGGGGAGGTAGGGAGGGGATAGGTCAGTCCAGGGAAGACGGACAGGTCAAGGAGGTGGGATGAGGTTAGTAGGTAGGAGATGGAGGTGCGGCTTGGGGTGGGAGGAAGGGATGGGTGTGAGGAAGAACAGGTTAGGGAGGCAGAGACAGGTTGGACTGGTTTTGGGATGCAGTGGGTGGAGGGGAAGAGCTGGGCTGGTTGTGTGGTGCATTGTGGGTAGGGGATGAACTGGTCTGGTTTTGGGATGCGGTGGGGGAAGGGGAGATTTTGAAGCTGGTGAAGTCCACATTGATACCATTGGGCTGCAGGGTTCCCAAGCGGAATATGAGTTGCTGTTCCTGCAACCTTCGGGTGGCATCATCTCCCAGTCGCAAACCATTTCCACTCCCCCTCCCATTCTTTAGATGACATGTCCATCATGGGCCTCCTGCAGTGCCACTATGATGCCACCCGAAGGTTGCAGGAACGCCAACTCATATTCCGTTTGGGAACCCTGCAGCCCAATGGTATCAATGTGGACTTCACCAGCTTCAAAATCTCCCCTTCCCCCACCGCATCCCAAAACCAGCCCAGTTTGTCCCCTCCCCCCACTGCAACACACAACCAGCCCAGCTCTTCCCCTCCACCCACTGCATCCCAAAACCAGTCCAACCTGTCTCTGCCTCCCTAATCTGTTCTTCCTCTCACCCATCCCTTCCTCCCACCCCAAGCCGCACCTCCATCTCCTACCTACTAACTTCATCCCACCTCCTTGACCTGTCCGTCTTCCCTGGACTGACCTATCCCCTCACTACCTCCCCACCTATACTCTCCTCTCCACCTATCTTCTTTTCTCTCCATCTTCGATCCGCCTCCCCCTCTCTCCCTATTTATTCCAGAACCCTCACCCCATCCCCCTCTCTGGTGAAGTGTCTAGGCCCGAAACGTCAGCTTTTGTGCTCCTGAGATGCTGCTTGGCCTGCTGTGTTCATCCAGCCTCACATTTCATTATCTTGGATTCTCCAGCATCTGCAGTTCCCATTATCACTGTCACATTTTAAGAATGCAGGTTAGGTCATTTCAAGCTAAGGTGAAATGAGATTTCTTCATCCAGAGAGTAGTGAGCCTATGGAATTCTCTGCCACAGAGATGGAGTTTTTGAGAAGGAGTTTGATATAATTCTTGAGGCAACAGTGATCAAAGACTATAGGGAGAAAGCTAGTACAGGGGACTGAGCTGGGTGTCAGTCATGATCGTACTGAATGGCAGAGCAGGTTCAGAGGGCCAAATGACCTACTTCTGCTCCCATATTTAACCTTCCATGTTTCTACAACCATTTGACTCTTATTTTCTCTAACAGAGAGGTTCCCTTACAAACTATGGCTAATTGCAGACACGTGGCCCACCCCCGCATTAATCAAGTTGTTATTTAGATCCCAAGGTTTGTGATCCTAGGTCAGTGCTGGGAAATGTGTTTGAGGAAATCATCCCAAAAATCCGGACCGTACTGCTTCTGGATTGCTGGCTCTTACTTGGAGAGCTTTAGATTCTCAGAGATGTTTACCATTCTATTGCTGTGTCTGTCTAAAAGGACGGAACACTCTGGAATACAGCTGAAGCAGGAAACTTCTCCAGGGTTGCACGGTGGCTCAGAGGTTGGCACTGCAGCAGTGACCCAAGTTCTATTCCAGCCTTTGGTGACTGTCTGTGTGGAGTTGCACATTCTCCTATGGGTTTCTGCCAGAAACTGCACATTGTGTCCAGGGGTGCATAGGATACATGGGTTAGCCATGGGAAACGTGGGATTATGGAGATTGGATGAGTAATTCATTGTGGTGTGATGCTCATTGGGGGGTCTGTGGAGGGGGGTGTTGGGGGGGAACAGTCGCTTTCTGCAATGCAGAGATTCTAAAATGTGGCATTAACCTCAGATGCTCACTGCTCCTGAGGTGACCAGGAAATGTGCCTCCCTTCATTCCACACATCCTTCCATTCTGTGTGAGGGACAGCCAGTCACTCAGTGACAGCAAACCACTGCTCCTCCTCCAACACTGCAACTGAGAACCAGGGCCAGTTGAGGAAGAGTCTAGGCCTGAAATATCAGCTTTCCTGCACCTCTGATGCTGCCCGGCCTGCTGTGTTCGTCCAGCTCTACACCTGGTTATCCCAGCTGGAATACCAACAAGATTCAGTTTTTATCAGGAGGGCAGAAGAAAATTACAGAGTCAACAATTGAGGGCATGGTTGGAATCAAGTGCATTGGAAATCTGGAATGTCGAAAGTTGAGGGTTTGAGGAGTCAAGGGGAAAATCCAATGCATCAGAAATTGAAAGGCTATTGACATTTGATGGGGGTTTGACAGAAACAAAGAGTGTGAGAACTGCGTGGGTGTCAGGAACTGTGAGTGATTAGAATTGAAGGTGATGGGAATTGAGGGCAACACAGCAACAATGAGATATCAGCAGGTGAGATGTGTCAGCAAAAGGAAGCTTACTGACCTATTGTTGGTGTAAGGTGATCGTTAGGTTTCATGCACAATAGTTACTGCTGTTTATAACTTCTTCAAGGAATGAGCAATGAATGCTGGCCTAGTGATGCCCACATGCGAATGAATCAAAGAAGAAATACTTTGTGATGTTCAGGAATAAATACGTCTTCTTGCATAAATTGTGTTGTGTCTTACCATGCTTCCACCCTCAGCAATAGGTACGAGGGTTAGATTTTCTTTAAGATCTTGTGTGTATACTCCATCTAGTGGACTAAAGGTCTATAACTTTGTGAGTAACTCAGAAAGCTAATAAGGAAAAAGGATAACCTTTTTTACTCAGAGAAAAGTGAGAATGTGGAACTCCCTAACGCAGTGTGTAAATATGTTTAATCAACCCATTCAGACATGTTGTAGTACACTTCTGGAGCAGATGGAACTTGAACCCAGATCTTCTGGTCCAGAGGGATAGACATTACCACTGCTCCACAAGTATCCTACCATTATGCAATTAGGATGAATGACATGAGTATGTTTAATATGATACATAGAGGAAAGGAACTGATGGTTATGGTGAGAGGTGAGGTGGAGTAGGGTGGGAGGGAGTTCTTCACCGGTATGCCCGTCATGGTTGCTCAAGTACAACATTTTGCCATCACCCATGAGCTACACACAATTTACATTACAGTGCCAGCTAGTGAACAAACTTATTTCGGCCCCTGTTTCAATCTATATTAAAGCCTTTATCCATACCATTGTTAACTCCAGACATGACCATCCCTACACGCTTTTGGCTATTTTGCATCTGCTGTAAAGTGAAGCTCACTAAAAAACTCTGGCCCTGCATCCTATCCAATCAAATGTCATTAATCTGTTGCCCGGTTCTCAATGATCTACATTAGCTCCTGGTCTGGTCATGCCTCAGTTTTAAAATGATCGCCATGATATTAAAATCTCTCCATGGCCTCACCATCTCTGTAACCACTTCTAGCCTCATAACACTTGCTAAATGTGCATGTTAATTCCTCGTTAAACTTGTATAGAAAATTACAACACATAGAATTGTAAGCGCATTTTTAATGCCATGATAATTGCTAATACAATACCAATCAATGTCTTGGCCTTAAAGGGAAATATTTAAACTTTTTAAATTCATCTGTAGCAAATTGGCTTTAGATATTAGTAAAGTTTAACCTTTTCCTTTTTGTCTTCTTCTTTCTCTTTTTTACATCCTATCTTTATTTTTGTCTTGAATAAGATATTAACTTATGGAAGTGGATTTGTTTTGAATAAATTGAAATTTCTCTATACTTCTCTTTCTGTAACTGGTTTATGTGTTGACCAGTTTTTGAAACACAATCTAAGCAGTTATTGTTTCGGCAAGTCAGGAGCTCTAGATAAAGAATCCCCCCCAAATTGCTTGTCACACCTGCAGGATGCATGGAATATTGACCAACTCCTGAAAGCCTGTGGAAAATTCTGCACTTCCCACTGTTCTTGGACGGAATATGACAGGATCTTCGAAATGCAGAGGGATTTCCCCACTGATTCAACACTGTGCACTTGTCTGTTTCTCTTTAACTTATGAATGGAAACTCTCAGGGCTGTTAAACGCTGAAGTCACGCAACTCAGGCATTCCATAACAAACACGTTTTATCGCAACGTATGCTCTGACTCCCCCTACTGACGTAGCATAACAGTGACAGTCCCAGATTCAATTGTAACCATGCAGCAAATGAAAGCTAACATTTATGTAACACATTTCAAAATATTGAGAAAGGGCTTTAAAATAATTCTACCATTTTTCATACTACAGTCATTGCAGTCTATTAATTAATTAATTAGTCATTAAACCTTGCTAATTGGCTCCAGTGATGGTTGTGAGGAAAATAATTTTGGAATGTTACGTTAATGAAGCCACACTTCATACGGTGCCGGAGATCTTTTCTAAAAATCTTTCTAAGCACAGCAGGTAGGCGATGGCATAGAGTATGAATTCAGTAGACCCAGGATAATGCCATGGGAACAAATCTCACCACTGTAACTGGTGGAATTTTAATTCAATTAATAAAAATAGTGAAATTGAAAACTAATCTAGTAATGGTAACCATTAACTTATCGTCAATTTTTGTAAAATCTCATCTGGTTCACTAATGTCTTTTAGGGAAGGAAAAATGCTGTCCTTACTGGTCTGGCCTACATGTGAAGCCAAACACAGAGCAACATGTTTGACTCATTAGAGCTTTCCAAAATAGCTGATGAAGCAACTAAATTTAATGACAATTCTGGATGGGCTTATTTATTCACAGCTTAAATCTTTATTTATTCATTTCTGGGATGAGGGCATCGCTGGCTGGGCAGCATTTATTACCCATCCCTAATTGCCCAGAGGGCAGTTCGGAGTCAACCACATTGCTGTCAGCCTGGAGTCACATGTAGGCCAGACCAGGTAAATATGACAGTTTCCTTCCCTAAAGGACATGAGTGAAACAGATGAGTTTTTTGAACAGTCAGCAATCAATTTATGATCATCATTAGACTCTTAATTCCACGTAGTTATTGAATTCAAATTCCACCATTTGCTGTGGTATGATTCAACACCAGGCCCCAGAACATTATCTAGTCTCTGGATTAACAGTCCAATGACAACACCACTAGGCCATCACCTGTAACAAACATTGCCTTGTCAATGACACCCACATCTAGTGAAAAGATTGTTAAAAATGAGGAATGGCTGGTTTATATTGCAAAGGAGTGTGTATAAAAGTAGGAAATTCTTCTTACAATGGCACAGGACATTGTACTATGATTCTCATGGCAACCAAAACTCTACAAAACAGAAATGAATTCCCAGTATCAGAGATAATGGGAACTGCAGATGCTGGAGATTCCAAGATAATAAAATGTGAGGCTGGATGAACACAGCAGGCCAAGCAGCATCTCAGGAGCACAAAAGCTGACGTTTCGGGCCTAGACCCTTCATCAGAGAGGGGGATGGGGGGAGGGAACTGGAATAAATAGGGAGAGAGGGGGAGGCGGACCGAAGATGGAGAGTAAAGAAGATAGGTGGAGAGGGTGTAGGTGGGGAGGTAGGGAGGGGATAGGTCAGTCCAGGGAAGACGGACAGGTCAAGGAGGTGGGATGAGGTTAGTAGGTAGCTGGGGGTGCGGCTTGGGGTGGGAGGAAGGGATGGGTGAGAGGAAGAACCGGTTAGGGAGGCAGAGACAGGTTGGACTGGTTTTGGGATGCAGTGGGTGGGGGGGAAGAGCTGGGCTGGTTGTGTGGTGCAGTGGGGGGAGGGGATGAACTGGGCTGGTTTAGGGATGCAGTGGGGGAAGGGGAGATTTTGAAACTGGTGAAGTCCACATTGATACCATATGGCTGCAGGGTTCATATTCCGCCTGGGAACCCTGCAGCCATATGGTATCAATGTGGACTTCACCAGTTTCAAAATCTCCCCTTCCCCCACTGCATCCCTAAACCAGCCCAGTTCATCCCCTCCCCCCACTGCACCACACAACCAGCCCAGCTCTTCCCCCCCACCCACTGCATCCCAAAACCAGTCCAACCTGTCTCTGCCTCCCTAACCGGTTCTTCCTCTCACCCATCCCTTCCTCCCACCCCAAGCCGCACCCCCAGCTACCTACTAACCTCATCCCACCTCCTTGACCTGTCCGTCTTCCCTGGACTGACCTATCCTCTCCCTACCTCCCCACCTACACCCTCTCCACCTATCTTCTTTACTCTCCATCTTCGGTCCGCCTCCCCCTCTCTCCCTATTTATTCCAGTTCCCTCTCCCCATCCCCCTCTCTGATGAAGGGTCTAGGCCCGAAACGTCAGCTTTTGTGCTCCTGAGATGCTGCTTGGCCTGCTGTGTTCATCCAGCCTCACAATGAATTCCCAGTAATCCATTTAAAAGGCTGAAATAACTGCACAGAGGCCAGTATCCCATCACTAAGTCATTCTGTATTTACAAGTGTACACGGTACACTAACTGTGACCAGCCAGCTCGGAGTCAGTCTTTGAAGTCAGGAGAGTGTCTGAATCCCCTGTTTATATCTGTCAGCCAGGGGTCCCTGATTCACCCAGGTGAACAATCCCAATCAAGGATCTCATAGCCAGTAAGATCTACTTGGTTCCAATCACTACGAAGTCTTTTCCCCTATTGGTTGTAACGTTTGCAACTGTCCTGCCCCTTTGTATTCAGTATGAAATATGACACCTAGGTTCAGTTGGTCTTAACCCCTGTCCTCATGGTGACCATCACTAGCACTGTTGCAGGAGATGTAATGTCCCTTACCAGAAGAACATTGGAACAGGAGTATGCCATTTAACCTGTTAAGCCTTTTTCACCATACAGTGTGACCATGGCTGACTGAACACTTCATGCACGTACCCATCCATAACCTGAATACCACTGGTAATCAGAAATAAGACCATAAGACCATAAGACATAGGAGTGGAAGTAAGGCCATTCGGCCCATCGAATCCACTCCGCCATTTAAATCATGGCTGTTGGACAAAGAAACAAAGAAACCTACAGCACAGGAACAGGCCCTTCGGCCCTCCAAGCCTGCGCTGATCAAGATCCACTGTCTAACCTGTCATCTATTTTCTAACGGTCTGTGTCCATTTGCTCCCTGCCCATCCATGTACCTGTCCAAATATATCTTAAAAGACGCTAACGTGTCTGCGTCTACCACCTCCGCTGGCAACGCGTTCCACGCACCCACCACCCTCTATGTTAAGAACTTTCCATGCATATCTCCCTTAAACTTTCCTCCTCTCACTTTGAACTCATGACCCCTAGTAATTGAGTCCCCCACTCTGGAAAAAAGCTTTTTGCTATCCACCCTGTCTATACCCCTCATGATTTTGTCAACCTCAGTCAGGTCCCCCCTCAATCTCCGTTTCCCTGCACTCTCCCTGTAACCCATGAAATCTATCAAATCTCTACCTTAAACATATTCAAAGATTGAGCCTCTGAAGTAGAGAATTCCAAAGGTTCCCACCAACCTGAATAAAATAATTACTCGTTGACTCAGACTTAAGTGGTAACCCCCGTATTTTTAAACATTGTCCCTGGTTTTAGACCCTCTACCCGGGGCAACATCTTATTGCATTCACTCTGTCCATGTCTTTGTACTTTGTAAGTTTCAATGAGATCTTCTCTCATTCTCAAAACTCTCAAGAATGGCCCAGTTTGCCAAATCCCTCTTCAGAGAACAGTCCCACCATCCCAGGAAAAGTCTGGTAAACCTTCATCGCACTGCCTCTATAGAATAATATCTTTCCTGAAATACAGAGACCAAAACTGTGCACAGTACTCCAAAATGCAATTTAACAAAACTTTTACACAGTTGAAGCAAGACTTCACTACTCCTGAATGATGAATGATTTTATTGACACGTGTATTGGGGAAAATACAGTGAAAAGTGTTTTGTTGTCAAAATCTGGCGCTGGTTTGGATTACAAAATGAGTAAAAAGCAATTACTTAAATAGAGCTTCATCTTCTGTTTAATTGACAGAACAATATAAAGGAAGAAAAACAAGAAATAACATTCAACTTTGTAGTCCTTCTTGTAAAGCACGGCTCCAGGTTTTCTTAAGATCTCTGGGATTCAGTAAGGTATTCCAGTATCTGGGCCACAATGAGTTCCCTGTTCTGTGTCCAGCTGATGCCCCAGGTGCCCCCAGCTCCACTGCCACTGCCTCACCAATGTCACTAGGAATCCCTGCTCTGGGCCTACTACACAGCCAAACTTCTAGCCGCTGCCTCGCCAACGTCACGAGGAATCCCTGCTCTGGGTCTACTACACAGCCAAACTTCTAGCCACTGCCTGACAGACATCACTAGGAATCCCCACTCTGGGCCTACTACACAGCCAAACTTCTAGCCGCTGCCTCGACAATGTCACTAGGAATCCCTGCTCTGAGCCTACTACACAGCCAAACGTCTAGCCACTGCCTCATCGACATCACTAGGAATCCCTGCTCTGGGTCTACTACACAGCCAAACTTCTAGCCGCTGCCTCGCCAATGTCACTAGGAATCCCCACTCTGGGTCTACTACACAGCCAGACCTTTAGCCGCTGCCTCACCGACATCACTAGGAATCCCCACTCTGGGCCTACTACACAGCCAAACTTCTAGCCACTGCCTCATCGACATCACTAGGAATCCCTGCTCTGGGCCTACTACACAGCCAAACCTTTAGCCGCTGCCTCACCGACATCCCTAGGAATCCCTGCTCTGGGCCTACTACACAGCCAAACGTCTAGCCGCTGCCTCGTCAACGTCACTAGGAATCCCTGCTCTGGGCCTACTACACAGCCAAAGCCTTAGCTGTTGCCTCGTGGACATCGCTAGAAGTCCCCCCACTGGGCCTACCACTACCATGAGCCACCAGTGCAGCCATCGCCTCATCACCTTCGCCATGGGTCCCTGTCCAGCCTCCTCTGCAATGACACCACTTCTGCTTCTGAAAAGATGAAGGTGAAGTAAAAGTAAAAGAAGATTGAAAGGAAAGAGAAAGAGGGATGCATCAACCTGGAGCGCACAGGCTCAGGAACCCAAACACTACTTATTGTGCTGGTGCCACCATGTTGAAAACCTCCTGTACTCAAATCCTCCTGCAAGAAAGGCTAACATTCTATTAGTCTTCTCAATAGTTTGCTGCATCTGCATGTTAGCCTTCAGTGACTTATTGACAAGGTCCCTTTGGACATCTACACCTTCCAAACTCTCACCAATTGAGAAATACTCTGCACATCTGTTGCTCCCACTAAAGTGGTGACCTGACATTATTTTCCATCAGTCATATGCTTGCCCATTCACTAAGTCCCTTCAAATCATCTTGAAACTGCTTTCCATCTTCCTCTCAACTTTCCTACTTAGCTTTGTAGCATTCACAAATGTGGAAATATTCTATTTGTTCCCCACTTCCAAATTGTGAATCTAGATTGTGAACAGGTGGACCCCAACCACTGATCCTTGTGGTATCCCACTGGTCACAGCATCCCAATGTGAGAATCACCCATTTATTCCTACTCTCTGTTTTCTGTCAATTAGCCAAACATTAAGTTTGCATTAACATTGTTTCCCATCCAGTCTGAATAATTTTTTCTACCCAGCCTCTTGTGGGGGACTGTATCAAAAGCCTATGAAAATCTAAGTATGTTATGTCCATTAGCTATTCTTTCTGAATCTTGTTAGTAACATCTTCAAAAGACCGCAACAACTTCATCAAATGCTACTTCCCATTCACAAATTCATGTTGACTCTGCCCGATCAGCTTATTATCAAGCACCTTATTTATCCCACCCTTATAATACACTCTAGCAGTTTCCCTTATACAGTGCAAGGCCAGCAGATCTGTAAATCCCTGTTTGCTCCCTAGTTCCCTTTTTTTAATAAGTGTGCCATTTTGTTACATTCCAATCTGTGGGAATCATTTTAGAATATATAGGATTTTGCAAGATGATCATCAAGCATTAACCATCTCCTTCACCACCCTGGGATATGAACCATAAGGTCCTTGGGATTTACCATTTTTCAGCCCAAATAATTTCACTGTACAATCTTCTTATTAATACTAATTCTTTGAACTCCTCTATCCATAGCCACTTGAATTGCTAATTCTGGGAATTTTAAAAATTTTTCTTCAGTGAAAATGGACGCAAAGAAATCATTTAACTTCTCTGCAATTTTTCTATTCACCACATGCTTGGAGACAGTACAGAAAAACCTCATTTGGCTAGTCCTGGGAAGAAGCTGTTGCTTTATGAGGAAGGATCGAATAGATTTTGCCTGTACTCATTGGTGTTTTACACTTCCAATTGTTAAATTAGGCTTCATGGTGAGTTGTTTAATCAGTTCAAGGATTCTTGATGATTATCGAGTTTTGAGAAGATTTGTAGCTCAGGTTGAGGTTCTGGATGTGAGTTTCCTCGCTGAGCTGGAATGTTAGTTTTCAGACGTTTCATCACCATTCTAGGTAACATCATCAGTGAGCTTCCGACAAAGCGCTGGTGTTATGTCCAGCTTTCTATTTATCTGGTTAGGTTTCCTTGGGTTGGTGATGTCATTTCCTGCGTTGGTGATGTCATTTCCTGTTCTTTTTCTCAGGGGATGGTAGATTGGCTCCAAATCAATGTGTTTGTTGATGGAGTTCCGGTTGGAATGCCATGCTTCTAGGGAAACCTAACCAGATAAATAGAAAGCGGGACATAACACCAGCGCTTCGTCGGAGGCTCACTGATGATGTTACCTAGAATGGTGATGAAACGTCTGAAAACTAACCTTCCAGCTCAGCGAGCAAACTCACATCCAGAATCTTGATGATTATATTGAATGGCAGAGCAGACTCTAGGGGCTGTATGGCCGAAATGTCCTCCTATTTCTCAACCTCTAACAGCACAAACAGTACATGATTGATACTGGATCAGCCTAGATTTTGTATTCAGATCTTTTGGAGTGTGAATTCACACAGTCTTCTTACTCAGAGGCAAGATTGCTGCAACTGATAACTGTTCAGGTACATAATTTCTTGAAATTTGTATCACAGATGGATAGGGTGGTTAAGAAAGCGTTTCGCATGCTTGCCTTTTTCACTCAGACCCTTGAGCAAAGGAGTTGGGACATCATGTTATTGTTACACACAATGTTGGTGAGGCCTGTCCTGGAGCGCTATGTGCAGTTCCTGGAGCGCTATGTGAAGTTCTTCTTGCCCTGGTATAGGAAGGATATTATTAATTTGGACAGGTTTCCAAAGAGATTTACCAGGATGTTGCTGGGAATGGAGGGTTTGACCTATAAGGAGAGGCTGGACAGGCTGGAACTATTTTTACTGGAGCATAGGAGGTCGAGAGGTGATCTTATAGAGTTTTATAAAACCATGAAGGAGACAGATAAGGTGAAAAATAGGTGTCTTTTCCCTAGGGTGGCGGTTTTCAAGACCGTGGGACATATTTTTAGGATGATAGGAGAAAGATTTAAAAAAGACAAGGGGGCAATTTTTTTTACACAGAGAGTGGTTCGTGAGTGGAATGAACCTGAAGAGGAAGTGGTCGATGCAGATACAGTTACTATGTTTAAAAAACATTTTGATAAGTACATTAATAAGAAATGTTTGGAAGGATTAGGGCAAACACACATAAATGGGACTAGTTTAGTTTGGGATTATGGTCGGCATTGATTGGTTGGACTGAAGGGTCTATTTCCATGCTGTATGACTCTATGACTCCATAACTGAGCTACCTCCTGGAATTAGGAGACAACCTAGATAACTGACTGCTGAGCCTGACTGGAAGCATGGCGTGCAAGCATTAGGCAAGGGTATAATTCAGCATGACTGTTATGCCCCTCACTAGAGAATACATGCCCAATGTCAAGGTCAGTATGTAAAGAACAGGCACCTGAGCAGGTCTGCCAGTGGAGTGATGAGACAGGGAGAAACCTAGCACCACAGGGCACTAGATACTGATTCAGTGGTATCCTTCAAACACAAACTTGGAGGAGAAAAGTTTTGCAGGAATACGGGAAAGAACCAAAGATTAAGATTAACTAGATAACTCTTCAAAAAATAGAACGAATAGGCCTCATTTTGTGCTGGATCATCCTATGTTTCTATGATAATTCCATTTGTTTACGGATTTTTATTTTGACTGAGTTCAGTTTCTACATTTTAAATCTGTTTCTGGGATCTTCATTCACCTCCCCACATTCGCTTGGCTTCCCTCGCTGCCTCCTCTCCACATGTCACTGGTTGACCGGGTTCATCTTGTTAATGTCCCCCTTAACCACTCAGCGCCTCTATTTAGAGGATTGATGAAGATTTGGAATTCCCAACTCAGAGGGCTGTGGAAGCTGGTTTTGAGTTGGTTCAACAACAAAGGAGCAGATTACTGCAGATGCTGAAATCTGTCCTGAAAATAGCAAATGCTGGAGATCACAGCGGGTCAGACAGCATCCATGGAGAGAGAACAAGCTGATGTTTCAAGTCTGGAGCGCTGATGAAGAGTCATCTAGACTTGAAATGTTAGCTTGCACTCCGTGGATGCGGTCTGACTTGCTGTAACCTCCAGAATTTAATGTTTGTAGTCGTTCAGAATGTTCAAAGATTGATGGATTTTTGGAGGTTCATAACATTAATGGACATGGAGATGGTTCAGCAAGCTGAAGTTGAGAAGATGATCAGCCATTACCTAATTTAATGCTGAAATAGGCTACTGGGCTAAATAGCCTACTCCTGTTTCAATGCTCCTATAGAACTGAAGGAGGTTACTGGGATAGAGATGAGTGAGGCAATTATTGGGTTTGAAATAATCAAGAATGAGAATTTTAAACCTATGCATGACTGGACTTTAAGCCAATGGAGATCAACAAGTACAAGGGTGAAAATGACTTAGTATCTGGCAGGATGTAGTGTGAGTTCGTTGAGATGGTGACAGTGTGGTAAAGTCACTGGACTAGTGATCCCAAGCCCAGGCAAATAATTGGGGGACATGTCCAAATCCCACCATGGCAACTAGCGAAATTTAAAGAATAAACCTGGGTTTGAAAACCCATCACAGTAATGATGACCACAAAACTGTCATTTATTGCCCTTAGGGAAGCAAATAGAGTCATACAGCTTTGAAACAGGCCTAGGAGACATACCAATCATGTCCCATTTGCTTGTGTTTGGCCCATATGCCTTGAAACATTTCCTATCCATGTTCCTGATCAAATATTGTAATTGTACCAGCCTCTACCAATTCCTGTGGCAGCTCTTTCAATTTACACACCACCCTGTGCATGAAAAAGTTGCTCCTGAGGTCCCTTTTAAATCTTTCCCCTCTCACCTTAAACCTACGCTCTCTAGTTTTGGACATCCCTGCCCTGGGGAAAAGACCTTGCTATTCACCTTATCTGTGCCCCTCACGATTTTATAAACCTCTATAAATGTTATCTCTCAGCCTCTGAGACGCCAGGGAAGGAAGTCCAAATATGCTATCCTTACCCGGATTGCGTACGTGTGACTTTAAAACAATGCAGTTGACTCTTAACTGCCCTCTGAAGTGGCTGACTAAGTTACTCAGTTCAAGGACAACAAATGAAGGTCTTGCTACTGATAACTACATCCCATGAAAAAATAAAGACAGCCTTAAATTCTTCTTCTCTACAACCACACTGAATGAAGGTATAGGCTGGACCTGACCCTCTCCAGTCTCCCTGAGGGACACTTAGTGAGCTGCCGACTGACAAGAGCAGTTTGTTGCTCATTTCAATCAGGTACATCTACCTCAGAGCATTGTTGGTTACACTACTGTTGATGGTTACATTACTGTTCAATACATTCAAGGCTATGATAGACAGAGTCCTTATTTCTTAGGGGAGCAGGTGGGAAAGTGGAGCTGAACGGGAAGATCAGCCATGATCCTATTGAATGCTGGGGCAGCCTCAAAGTTGATTCCTGCTCTTATTTCTGATGTTCCTAAAAACACAGTGGCGATTTCTCAAATGTAGCAATAGATGGCAGTGCTGTAAACTAGCTTTCATCTCTGATGCAAAAGCAAAAGATTGTGGATGCTGGAGATCTGAAATAAAAACAGGAACTCAACGGGGCTGACATCCTCTGTAGTGTGAGAGGAGAGCCAATGTTTCAGGTTTGTGAATTTTAATCAGAAGTTGGAATTCAAAAGTGGAGAAAGGGAAGGTGAGACCAAAGTAGACATGTTTCTTAACAGCTTGAACGAGCTAGAAACTGATGTCCATTTCAAGCCCACTGACTCCCACAGCTACCTAGAATACACCTCCTCCCACCCACCCTCCTGCAAAAATTCCATCCCCTATTCCCAATTCCTCCGCCTCCACCGCATCTGCTCCCAGGATGAGGCATTCCACTCCCGCACATGCCAGATGTCCACGTTCTTCAAGGGCCGCAACTTTCCCCCTGCAGTGGTCGAGAACGCCCTTGACCGCGACTCCCGCATTTCCCGCAACACATCCCTCACACCCTGCCCCCGCCACAACCGCCCCCAGAGGATCGCCCTCGTTCTCACATACCACCCCACCAACCTCCGGATACAATGTATCATCCTCCGACACTTCCGCCATCTATAATCCGACCCCACCACCCAAGCTACATTTCCATCCCTACCCTTGTCTGCTTTCCAGACAGACCACTCTCTCCATGACTCCCTTGTCCGCTCCACACTCCCCTCCAACCCCACCACACCCGGAATCTTCCCCTGCAACCGCAGGAAGTGCTACACTTGCCCCCACACCTCCTCCCTCACCCCTATCCCAGGCCCCAAGATGACCTTCCATATCAAGCAGATGTTCACCTGCACATCTGCCAATGTGGTATATTGTATCCATTGCACCCGGTGTGGCCTCCTCTACATTGGGGAAACCAAGCAGGGGCTTGGTGACCACTTTGTAGAACACCTCCGCTCGGTTCGCAACAAACAACTGCACCTCCCAGTCGTGAAACATTTCAACTCCCCCTCCCATTCCTCAGACGACATGTCCATCATGGGCCTCCTGCAGTGCCACAATGATGCCACCTGAAGGTTGCAGGAACAGCAACTCATATTCTGCTTGGTAACCCTGCAGCCTAATGGTATCAATGTGGACTTCACAAGCTTCAAAATCTTCCCTTCCCCCACTGCATCACAAAACCAGCCCAGCTCATCCCCTCCCAACTTTCCAGGAAAGGTGCAGCTCCATCAACACTCAACGTGCTGGGCACCATTCAGGACGAAGAGGCCTACATGATTGGCACCACATCCACAAACATTATTACCCTCCACTACCAACAATCAATAGTAGCAGTGTGTATCATCTACAAAATGTACTATAGAAATTCACCAAAGATCTAGAGACAGCACCTTCCAAATACATGACTTCCATCTCAAAGGACAAGGACAGCAGATACATGGGAACAGCCACAACTGCAGGTTCTCCTCCAAGCCATTTACCATCGTGGCCTGGAAATATATCAGTGTTCCTTCAGCATCACTGGGTCAAAATCCGAGAACTCCCGCCCTGACAACATTGTGGGTATCCCTACATCATTTGGACTGTTCAAAGACAGTCTCTATATCTACACTCATAGAGTCATACAGCACAGAAACAGGCCTTCAGTCCAATGCATGCGCACGACCAGATGTCCCAATCTGATCTAATCCCATTTACCACCATTTGACTATATCCCTCTAAACCCTTCCTATTCATATACGCATCCAAATGCCTTTTAAATGTTATAATAATACCAGCCTCCATCACTTCCCTATCCTGGGAAAAATACCTTGGCTATTCACTCTATCCATGATCCTCATGATTTAAAAACATCTATAAGGTCACTCCTCAGTCTCTGACACTCCAAGATAAAAAGTCCCAGCCTATTCAGCCTCTCCCTCAGACCCTCCAGTCTCAACAACATCCGTGTAATTCTTTTCTGCACCCTCTCAAGTTTAATAATATCCATCCTATGGAAGAGTGACCAGAATTATACTTCAAGAGAGGAGCACAAATATTTCAGAGGGTTGAGGTCAAGTCTCCTGACTGGGATTTGAATCCATTGCATAACAAGATAAAAACTGGAGTAGACACTTTAGTCTCTCACCCAATCAGGTCAAGGCTGATCTGCTACGTAACTCTACAAAGTCGTCTTTGTCTTCTACCCATTCATACCATTGACTGCCAAAAATCTATCAAATTAAAATTAACACTTGATCTAGCATCGATTACTGTTTACAGATAGGAATTTCAAACATTCACTATCCTTTACTTTGCCAAGTGGCTCTTTATTTTACTTCTGAAGGATCGGCTCTAATTTTTAGACTGTGTCCCCTGGTCATAGGCTCCCCAACCACAGAAACAGTTCCTCCCTGCCCTGATCTGAATAATATTTAAAATACCTCAATCAAATCATTCCTAACCTTTGAAATTCCAGAACTACAACACTAATTTAATATTGTAAATATTACAATATGTTCATTTGATAATTTAATATCAGGAGTCCAGATTTCATTTAAGTCACTAAGATAATACAGTAGATTTGTAGCTCAGGTTGTGGATGTTGTGGTTGGTTGGCTCGCTGAGCTGGTTCGTTGTTTTTCTGCAGACATTTCGTTACCCTGCTGGGTAACATCATCAGTGCAGCCTCTGATGAAGTGCTGTTGTGTTTTCCCACCTAAGTTTTAAACTCTGGAGCCTGTTGAGCTGGATTACCTCACATCTGGTTTTCCTTCACAGTGGCGTTTATATGGGGTTGAGCTCCATGTGTTTGTTGATGGTTTTCTTCATGGAGTACCAGGCTTCTAGGAATTCCCGTGCTTGTCTCTGCTTTGCTTGTCCCAGGATCTTGGTGTTGTCCCAGTCGAATTGGTAGCTCTCCTTATCCATGGGGATAGAGATGAGTGAGTATTGGTCATGTCTTTTCCGACTACATTGGACAAACAGGAAGGAAATTAACAACAAGGGTACATGAATATGAACTGGCTACAAAAAGGCACGACCAATACTTGAATAAAACAAAACTCTAACTGTTCCAATAAATACAAGTCCCATTTCCATAAACCAAAGTAATAAGCCAAAAACAAATTAAAACTTAGACTCTCAAAACTACAGTGATAATGGGCTCTCTGATGAAGGGTCTAGGCCCGAAACGTCAGCTTTTGTGCTCCTGAGATGCTGCTTGACCTGCTGTGTTCATCCTGCGTCACATTTTATTCTCTCAAAACTACAGTCAGGATGCATATTCTGGGATGTCCCAGGACCTTTTCGCAATTCTTTAGTCATGAATTCTTTATTCAATGAATCCTTGTGTCAGGAATATTAGCTAAGAGTGCCGCGGTACTTTTTAGATGGTGCTTAATCAGAGAGCTTAAAGATTTCTGTGAGAGCCAGAATTTTAGTCTTCCAATGGCAGTTCACTCTCACCTGATTTTCAGAACCCTCTTCTTATATATTCTTAATGACCTGAGAATGTTCACCTAATATGATTAGTCCTAGGTTGTCAACACCATCAGATTCAAATTCAACTGATTTTCAGTCTGTAAGTGCCTGGTTTAAACTAACTGGCTGATATTCAAACAGGTTGGCCTAACATCAAAACAAGTCTAGGTTGCCAACCACAGAGCCGCTTGATAAATATGTTTCACTTTCAGAACTGTCTGTGCATCTGCAGCTGCTTCCTGACATTTTTTAACCTCCAAGCTGAGAAAAGCACATCACATCTTAAAGGGACCTTGCACTCTGCACCCCCCCCCCCCCCCCCATCACTTTTAGAAACAAATTCTAATATCCTGCCTTCCAACTCATCCATTCCAATGTTGGAAGAGTGTTTTGCTGGCTGGAGGCCCATGACTAGTAGCATTCCACAGAGATCCATAATAGCATCTCTGACGTTTGTGATATATATAAATGACTTGGATAAAAATGTAGATGGGTGTGTTAATAAATTTCCACTCGATAAAAAGATAGGTAGACTTGTGGATAGTGTAGAAAGTTGTCAAACGATTCAGTGGGATAACGATCAGTTGCAGATATGGATGGAGAAATGGCAGATGGAGTTTAATTCTGGTAAGTGTGAGTTGTTGCACATTGGGTCATCAAATGCTAAAGAAAAGTATATAGTTAATGGCAGGTTGTAGAAGCTTTGGAGAGGGTGTATAAGAGGTTTACCATGATGTTGCCTGGATTAGAGGATATGAACTGTAAGGAGAAGCTAGAAAAACTCAGGTTGTTTTCTCTGGAGTGGTGAGGCTGAGGGAAGACTTGATAGAAGTCTGAAAATTGTGAGATGAATAGATACGATTGATGGTCAGAATCTAATGCCGGGGGCATGCATTTAAGGTGAGAGGGGAAGTTCAAGGACATGTGAAGGGCATTGTTCTTACACAGAGAGTGGTAAGAGCCTGGAACATGCTGCCAGGGTTGGTGGTAGAGGTAGATACGATAAGGATGTGAATATGCAAGGAGTGCATCTGGAACAAGGACAGGCAGAAGGGATTAGTTTAAATCAGAACAACATCGTGGGCTGAAGGGCCCATTCCTGTGCTGTACAGTTTAGTTTCCCAAACTAAACTAGTCCCATTTGCCTGTACTTGGCCTATATCTATCTAAACATTTCCTATTTATGTACCTGTCCAAATGTTTTTTTAAATACCATTTGGCCCTTCGAGCCTGCTCAGCCATTCTTCATAATTATGGCTGATCATCCAACTCAATAGCCTAATCTTGCTTTCTCCCCATAACCTTTGATCCCATCTAGTCAATTTTTGAATACATTCAATGTTTTGGCATCAACTACTTCCTGTGCTAATGAATTCCACAGGCCTACCACTCTGTGGGTGAAGAAATATCTCCTTATCTCTGTCCTAAATCATCTAACCCGAATCCTCATACTGTGACTCCTGGTTCTGGACACACCCACCATTGGAAACATCCTCCCTGCATCTACCCTGTCTAGTCCTGTTAGAATTTTATAAGTATCTATGAGATCCCCCTCGTTCATCTGAACTCTAGTGAAAACAATTCCAACCTAATCAATCTCTCCTCATAACATCAGACCTGCCATTCCCAAAATCAGCCTGGTAAACATTTGCAGCACTCTCTCAAGAGCAAGAGCATCCTTCCTCAGAAAAGGAAACCAAAACTGCACACAATATTCCTGATAACAAAATGTGAGGCTGGATGAACACAGCAGACCAAGCAGCATCTCAGGAGCACAAAAGCTGACGTTTCGGGCCTGGACCCTTCATCAGAGAGGGGGATGGGGAGAGGGAACTGGAATAAATAGGGAGAGAGGAGGAAGTGGGCCGAAGATGGATAGAGGAGAAGATAGGTGGAGAGGAGAGTATAGTTGGGGAGGTGGGGAGGGGATAGGTCAGTCTGGGGAGGGCGGACAGGTCAAGGAGGCAGGATGAGGTTAGTAGATTGGAAGTGGAGGTGCAGCTTGAGGTGGGAGGAGGGGATAGGTGAGAGGAAGAACAGGTTAGGGAGGCAGGGACGAGCTGGGCTGGTTTTGGGATGCAGTGGGGGAAGGGGAGATTTTGAAGCTTGTGAAGTCCACATTGATAGCATTGGGCTGCAGGGTTCCCAAGCGGAATATGAGTTGCTGTTCCTGCAACCTTCGGGTGGCATCATTGTGGCACTGCAGGAGGCCCATGATGGACATGTCATCTAAAGAATGGGAGGGGGAGTGGAAATGGTTTGCGACTGGGAGGTGCAGTTGTTTATTGTGAACTGAGCGGAGGTGTTCTGCAAAGCGGTCCCCAAGCCTCCGCTTGGTTTCCCCAATGTAGAGGATGCCAAACCAGGTACAGAGACAGCATGGATTTACAAAGGGTAAGTCATGCTTAACTAATCTGCTGGAATGTTTTGAGGCTCTAACTAGTGGAGTGGATTGGGGGAGCTGGTTGTTGTGGTTTACTTAGATTTTAGAAGGTTTTCACCGTGGTCCCCCATGAGCGATTAGCTTCAAAATTAAAGTACATGGAATTGAGAGTAATGTTTTGAGAGGGATAGAGAACTGGTTGGCAGACAGGAAACAAAGAGTAGGAGTAAACAAACCTTTTTCCAAGAGGCAAACAATGACTAGTAGGGTGACACAAGGATCAGTGCTTGGAGCCCAGTTATTCAAAATATATGTTAGTGATTTAGATGACAAAACAATGCATCATATCTCCAAATTTGTCCATGATATGAAGCTGTGGGAGATTGAGTTCTGAAGAGAATGCAGAGAAGTTTGCATGATTTGGACAATTTGATTGAGTGGGCAATTATGTGACAGATGCAGTATAATGTGGAAAATGTGAGATAGTCCACTTTGGCAGTCCTGGGTGACTCCATGATCTTCTGACTTTATGGTGGCAATAAAAGACATGCAGATCATTTTCTGAATGATGTCAGATTAGGAAAAGAGAAGAAGGGCAATGAGACCTGGATGACATTGTGTATCAGTCAATGAAAAATCAGTATTGTGATGTAATGTGCTATGTTCTATGAAAGTAAGTATGCAGGTGCTGCAGATGGTGAAGAAGGCAAATGGTATGTTTCATAGTGTCAGGATTCAAGTATAGGATTAGCGATTTATTGCTGAAGTTGCACAAGACCTTGACGAGAGCACACCTGGAATATTGTGTGCAGTTTCAATCTTCTTACCTGAGGATGGATATTCTGGCTTTTGAGAAAGAAGGCTTACCAGACTGACTCCTGGCAGGGCAGGCTGACACACAGGAAGAGACTGAAAGGCATTAGGACTATATTTGTTAGAGTTTAGGGAAATGAGAGGGGTTCTCATGGAGGCCTATTAAATTCCAACAGGACTACATAGGGTAGATTGGGAAGGATGTTCTTGATGACTGAGGAGAACAGAACCAGGGATCACATTCTAAGGATAAAAGTAGGTCTTTTCAGACTGAGATGAGAAATTTCTTCACCCACAGAGTGATGAGCCTGTGGAATTCTCTACTGCAGGAAACTGTTGAGGCCGAAACATTGAAGACTTTCAATAAAGATATAGATGCAGTTCTTAGGATTAAAGGAATAAAATGATAAGTGGCAAATATTTTGTCATAACAAGAATGGATGAACACAGTAGGCCAAGCAGCATCAGAGGAGCAGGAATGCTGACATTTCGGGCCTAGATCCCTCTTCAGAAAATGGTTCAGTTCCTACTATCTCTGAAATATTTTGTCATCCTGTTCCGTCCCATTTGTTGAACACCAGTGCTTCACTGGAGGCACACTGATAATGTAACCTAGTAGGGTAAAAATATTTTTTCAATTCATTAATGGATTGTGGGCATCGCTGACCAGGCCAGCATTTATTGCCCATCCCTAACTGCCCAGAGGGCAGTTAAGAGTCAACCACGTGTAGGGTCTGGAGTCACGTGTAGGCTAAACCAGGTAAGGATGGCAGTTTCCTTCCCCAAAGGACTTTAGTGAACCAGATGGGTTTTTCCCAACAATCGACAATTGATTAATGGTCATCATTAGACTCTTAATTCCAGATTTATTTCTAAAATTGAATTCAAATTCCACCATCTGTCATGGCAGGATTCAAACCCATGTTCCCAGAACATTATCTGGGTCTCTGGATCAGCAGTCCAGCGGTAATATCACTAAGCCATCACCTTCCCTTACAACAAAACCCACTGACTTGGTGATCATGGATGGACACAGCAGGCCAAGCAGCATCTCAGGAGCACAAAAGCTGATGTTTTGGGCCCAGACCCTTCATCATTCTCTGATGAAGGGTCTAGGCCCAAAATGTCAGCTTTTGTGCTCCTGAGATGCTGCTCGGCCTGCTGTGTTCATCCAGCTTCACAGTTTGTTATCTTGGATTCTCCAGCATCTGCAGTTCCCATTATCTCTGACTTGGTGATCATGTCTACAACCTCATCCACAACCCGAGATACAAATCTTCTCGGAAAGAAATATAGCCACTGTGAGAACAGGGTACTGAGTTGGATAATTTGAATGGTGGAGAAGATTCAAAGGGCTGAATGGTCTACTGTTCCTAAATTCTAAGCATCTGTCAATGGCAGAATAATCTCATAGGGCTAAATGGCCTATTCCTTCGCCTATGTTTCTATGTGTACTATTTTTTCCCTAGGATAATTGTAAAGTATGTTTGGTGTGGATTTTCTTTCAGTTTCTTTTCACACCCCTTGTCTCAGCTCTTTCTAGCTGCAATGTGACCATCAGCTGTTCATTTTATCAGCTCCACTTACTTGGATCTGTAAATTTAATTAACAGACCCTTTTATAGAATCATATGTCATTTCTCCCCTCTTCTACTGTTCATGGATTTTTTTTTGGCATGTACAGATCTTGCCCTTTCAGGTATAAACTGGTTCCGAATTACATTGAATTATTTTTTGAACACCTCCCACTGATTTTCTGTCATTTTACCCATGAACAAATTTGACCTTCTAGCTTGGAAGCACTGACCACTGAGGAAGAGGGCAGAACAAGCATCCTTAACCTTCTAATTTATCCGAACTGAAATGAGCTGCAGCATGTCTGCTCGTTAATGTCAACGCGCTCACACTGTTTGTGATTCTGAAACTGTAGGACATCATTTCCACTGACTGCATTGAATATGACCTCACCACCATTGTCCCCAGAGTTCCCCAGGTCCAGCTCTCAGTGTGAGAAATGTGGGGTAAGTTCAACATTCACAACTCAACCATTCACAACAACCAAGCTACAGCTCAGTTTCAAATTGAATTGCTAGAAGGCACACATTCTGGCTCTCGGTCTTTCTGATCACGTCACTGGGTATAAATCTAAGACAAAGAATGACAAAGTGTCAGATTCTGTCTTGAAAGACTAAACTGGGAACTGAATCACTGGGGTTTTCTCAGATGCTGTTGCCTTCAATGGTACAAAACAAATGTATATTAATAATTGTCGCTTCAATGAGAAAGTCTGCAGTGGTGATTTACGGCAGATGCTTTTGTTTTCAATTTTTTTTGAGATTTCTTCTTAGGCATATGGTATTCTCCAGCCTGGATCATGTACTCTAAGCTGGAACTTTATAGAAATTTGACAGAAGGCTTTAATTAGTGAGGCGAAAACAGAGAATTCCAGCAATATATCCGATCAATCAAAATCTGAGTAATAAGGCACGTTTTGAACATTTGGGTAAGATTCCCCAAATATACCCAGACCACACAAAATACATTCTCTATGGTGATGGTAACTCAAGTTGGATGTATTATTAGAAATCATTGCATGACTTCCTTTTTCTAATCACCCTGCTTAATCAGGCAACCCTTTTACCTCATCTTCAGAGTTAGAAGTTAAATTGTCCGTTGTGCCCAGGCATGCTCGAAGTTAGTATTCAAAGGAATTTGTTCCAGTGCCAAACATGACATTTTTTCTGGATAATTCTTTAATCTCTGCAAAGTCTGTGTGGTAGTTGGCAACTTTCTCTGCATTTTGATTATGGTTTTCACAACTGTTTTAGCATAACAACTTTCACCAGCCAGTATTCTCAACTTGATTATTACTGAAAAGAGAGACACATTGCTGAACCAAACATCTAATCAGGACAAACACAAGAATGGCAACTTTTAAACAATCACAACAATTTACACTCTAGGGAAAAAGATGCTGAATGGTTGGCAAATCTGGTTAGCTGAGGCATTAGCAAGTGAAAACTGTAGGATGTGACAGGCTGCTTAACAAATTTCGACATGAGGGAATGTTACTATTGTGATATTTATAATAATAAAAAACAAATTTGATAGGGTCACTGAAAAAACAGAGGAATGAAGGAACAAAGGGCCATAATCTTAAAATTAGAACCAGATAATTTAGGAGGGAAATTGCACTGAGGATAGAGAATCTCTGGGCTCTTCACTCCAAAACAGCTGTTCATGTTCCATGGGAACGAATCCAAACTCTCAAGACTGAAAGTTCGATTTTGATTCAGGAAGGGATGTGGAGCAAAAGCAGATCAATTGGACAGAGATATAGATCAGCTACTGTGATGTAATGAAGTAGGCCTAAGGGGCTAAACAGATACCTCCTGTTCCTTGCTTGTATAGTTTTTTATTCTCTGAGATATTTTCAGGATCTAAGGATTCCTGGAGAATTACCAGCAGTGTCTCTGCAGCTACTTCCCTTAACATCCTAAAACGTGACACATCAGATCCATGAGATATAATAGTAGTTTCCCTTGTATGTATTCTCTAGTGATAACCATTGTGTTTATTTCCTTGCTTATTTTCTGTTTGATGATTCAATATCGTTTGGAATGTTACTAGTGTATTCTACAGTAATGACTGATGCAAAGTACTTATTCATTGCTTCAGTCATTTTCCTATTCTTCAATATTATTTTCCCAGCCTCATTCTCTAAGGGGCCTGTGTTCGCTTTGGCCTCTCTGTTCCTTTTTATATATTTAAAGAAGCTGTTGCTGCCTGTTGTGTTATTACTTGCAAGTTTACTCTCAAAGTTTATTTTCTCCCTCTTTATTATTTTTTTCTTTTGTTGCTTTTTAAAACTTTCCCAATCTTCTGGATTACCACTAATCTTTGCTATGCTGTTTTATGCTATCCCTAACTATCCTTAATCATGTTTAGTTTATCCCTTTTCTACAATCATTCATTCTCACTGGGATAAATCTTTGTTGTGAGCCATTAACTATTTTCTTAAATGTCTGCCATTTGGCTTTCCTACAAAACATAAAGATTTATCCCTGTGAGAAAGAAGAATTGTCGGAAGGGGATAAACTTGGGGGAAGCACAGTGGCTCAGTGGTTAGCACTGCTGCCTCACAGCGCCAGGGACCCGGGCTCATTTCCTGCCTCGGTGACTGTCTGTGTGGAGTTTGCACATTCTCCCCGTGTCTGTGTAGGTTTCCTCCAGATGCTCCAGTTTCCTCCCACAGTCCAAAGATGTGCAGGGTAGGTGGATTGGCCATGCTAAATTATCCATTGTGCCCAGGCACGTTTAGGTTAGGTGGGTTAGACATGGGAAATGCAGGGATAAGGGAGTGGGCCTGGGTGGGATGATCTTCAGAGGGGCAGTGTGGATTTGTTGGGCCAAATGGCCTGTTTAGACACTGTAGGGATTCTATGAAAACTCCTTCCCCAGTACACTCCAAATAGCTTTGCCTTCATTGCTTTGTAATTATTTTAGGTTTAACACAGTTGTTTCCGATCCAGGTTACTGAGTCCCAAACTGAACGTGGAATGCCCTGCCTGCCAATGTAGTTAACTCAGCCACATTTGGGGCATTTAAACAATCCTTGGATAAGCATATGGATGATGGTGGGATAGTGTAGGGGGATGGGCTTAGATTAGTTCACAGGTCGGCGCAACATCGAGGGCCGAAGGGCCTGCTCTGCACTGTGTTGTTCTATGTTCTATGTTCTATGAACGTTAAATGCTACCATGTTATGGTCAATGTTGCCTAAGGGAATCTTTCAACATTGAGATAATTTATTAAAGGTTGTTGACTTGCTCGCAGAGCTGGCTTGTTTTCATTCAGACATTTCATCGCCATGCTCGGTAACATCATCAGTGAGGCCTCCAATGAAGTGATGTTGTTCTACTCCGCCATCTGGTCATTATGGTGAGTACTGTCATTTCCTGTTTTGATCTGTATGGGTTTGTAAAAGGGATCCAATTTTGTATGTTTGTTAATTGCATTATGGGTTGACAACCATGCTTCTAGAAATTCCTGTACACGTCTATGTTTGGCTTGGGCTACTACAGTTACCTTGTCCCAGTTAAACTGATGGCCTTCGTTGTCCGAGTGTGCCGATTTTAAGGAAAGTTCATGGTGTCATTTTGCTGCTAGTTGATGTTTGTATATTCTGATGGCTGCGTTGGTTCTGCATGTTTGGGAACACTCACAAGGATTAAAGACCCCACTCCCACAACATGCAGAACCAACACAGTTTACAAATTTCCATGCAAGGGCTGCCACAAAAATTACATCAGACAGACAGAAAGGAAACTAGCCATCAGAATACACAAAAATCAACTAGTAGCAAAACAGCATGTCTATTTCTCCTTAATATCAGCACAATTGGACAACGAAGGCCATCAGTTCAACTGGGACAACGTAACTGTAGTAGCCCAAGCCAAACAAAGACACGCACAGGAATTTATAGAGGCATGGTTCTCCACCCGTAATGTAATCAACAACCATATAAAATTGGACCCCATATACAAACCCATACAGATCAAAACCAAACATTCAGCAAGCAAATAGAATTGGATGCCATATACAAATCCATACAGATCAGAACTGGGAATAACATTACTCGCCATAATGGACCAGGCAGTATAAATTCCAAATGGAGTAGAATAACATAGCTTCATCAGAGACTCCACTATTGATATCACCGACCGTGGTGATGAAATGTCTGAATGAGAACAAGCCAGCTTGGTGAGCAAGTCAACAACCTCACCCACAACCCGAGCTACAGATCTTGGCTAAAACCTTAAATAATTTATTAAACTTGCTTTCTTGTACTGGTTAAGATGTTTCTTCTTCTGCACCCGCAAATCGTGTCTCACTAACTTAACTGAGTTTTTTGAAGAAGTAACAAAGAAGATTGATGAGGACAGAGCAGTGGATTTAATCTAGATGGACTTCAGTAAGGCATTCACAAGGTTTCTCATGGTAGACCGGTCAGCAAGGTTAAATCACATGGAATACAGGGAAAACTAGCCATTTGGAAACGAACGTAGGAGACAGAGGGTGGAGATGGAGGATTGCTTTTCACACTGGAGACCGGTGTGCCACAAGGATCAGTGCTGGGTGCATTGCTTTCGTCAGTTGTACAAATGATTTAGATGTGAACATAGCAGGTATGGTTAGTAAGTTTGCAGACGACACCAAAATTGGAGGTGTAGTGGACAGTGAAGAATGTTACCTCAGAGTACAACAGGATCATGATCAGATGGGCCACTGAGGAGTGCGAGATGGAGTTTAATTTAGATAAATGTGAAGTGCTGCATTTTGGAAAGGTCAGTCAGGGCAGGATTTTTATACTTAATGGTAAGGTCCTGGGGACTGTGGCCAAACAAGGAGACCTTGGAGTGCAGGTTCATAGTTCCTTGGAAGTGTAGTCGCAGGTAGACAAGGTAGTGAAGAAGGCATTTGGTGTGCTTATCTTTATTGGTCAGTGCATTGAGCATAGAAGTTGGGAAGTCATGTTGCGGCTGTACAGGACATTGGTTAGGTCACTTTTGGAAAACTGTGTGCAATTCTGGTCTCTCTGTTATAGGAAGGATGTTGTGAAACTTGAAAATGTTCAGAAAGGATTTATAAGGAGAGTGCCAGGGTTGGAGGGTTTGAGTTATAGGGAGAAGCTGAATAAGGCTGGGGCTGTTTTCCCTGGAGCGTTGGAGGCTGAGGGGTGACCTTATAGAGGTCTATAAATCATGAGGGACAGAGGCAGGGTAAATAGACAAGGATCTGAAGAAGAGTCTAGGCCTGAAATGTCAGCCTTCCTGCTCTTCTGAGGCGGCTTCGCCCGCTGTATTCATCCAGCTCTACACCTTGTTATCTTAAATAGACAAGTTCTTTTCCCTGGGGTGGGAGAATCCAAAACTGGACGACATAAGTTTAAGGTGAGAGGGGAAAGATTTAAAAAGGACCTAAAGGGCAACTTTTTCAGGCACAAGGTGGTGCATGTATGGAACAAGCTACTAGAGGAAGTGTTGGAGGCTGGTACAATTACAACAATTAAAAGGCAACTGGATGGGTACGTGAAGAGGAAGGGTTTAGACGGATATGGGCCAAATGTTGCCCACAAATCTGCACCAATGATTTGCAAAGCCAAGATACCTGCTGAGATGGCATCCTAAACTAGAGGAGAAAGTAGGAGTTAGTCCCCAAACGATCCAAAAAGATTTACAGGAGAAAGTGCCTTTTTCAAAGTGGTCTGTGTCAGGGTTTGAAAGGGTTAATTGTCCCTAATGTCTTAAGCACCATCCACTATGATGATATCATAGGGACTTGGTGGGAGGGTAAATTTGGATAGTCCTTCCTCAATCTGTTCCTGCAGAAGCCACACCCAGCCTTGAAATTTGATCTGATCCCACAGTGTGAACTGTGAGAGTTGAGTGGTAGATCAGAAGTGAGGGGGTGTTCCTGTCAGACTGGGAGCACAGCTGGTAATAACTCAGTCAGGGCTCCACTGTGACCACTGCTGCCTCACAGTTCAGGATGACAACATTTCAGTTCTGACCCCACTTGAGCTTTCGATCCACCCCACCTTGCAAAGCCCAAGTTTAGGATTGTGAACAGCAAATGGCCAACAATCTAGGTCCTCCTTAATCTCAATCTAGACAGTTTCTAATCCATGCTGGAGCAAATGGGACTAAACTCAGGCCTCCCGGTTCAGAGGTAGAGTCATTGCCACTGTACCAAATGAGCCCATACTCTCAGTCTATTCCATCAGTTGCTATCATTAGAATAACCAACATCTTAATAAAAACAAAAGCCCTTTCTTGTTAAACTATCAAATCTGTTTTTCTCCAGCACACCAAACCAAGAAGGCCCTATCAGGAGAGAGAATAGTGGATGCTAGCTCACGATGGGCAGGACGGACGAATCATTATACAGCAGCAATGAAAAGGTCACAGATCCATTGACACAGATACTGCCTACATGATTTGCTCTTTCAGCATTTTTTGTTTATCTTTCACTACCACAAGGAGTTAAGGCCAAGAACATTTCAGGGGAAGCTTAATAAACACACCGCTGGAGAGAGAATGTGGTGAGACTTGTCCCTCATTGGGAAGTGTCAACAGGATCTATATCTGTGGTCTAAATTCTATTCAACAATCGTATCCGAACTCCCCACAGGGAGTTATCATTTGTCATTTGTCAGTGAAGGATCGGTGATGTATCACTTCCTGGAATTGATTGATGAAAAAAAACCCACACAAATAATTCTAACGTGTAGTTTTGAAAAACCTTTTTCGGCCGGTAGCTTCATTTACAAAACTTCCTTGCTGACAAACAGCCCGCTCACCATCCCACCTTGCCTTTTTCCTGGGAGAATCAGTGCCAATTGCTTTCTCTCGCCTTTCACATTCACATGAAACTGTAACTAAATTAGGAGAAATAACATGAAGCGGATGTTGCTGTAACAGGCAGCACACGCCCACTGGGCGAAGGAGTGTTGTGTAACGAATGTGACATGTGTACGGTTAACTTTGAGAGGGGAGGGGGAGGTCGAAGAAAAAGATCAGATTTTAAAGGTTGTAAACCCCTCATTTAAAGCAAAAGGGTAAATCCGAGCAGGAAGCGTCAGAACGTCACAAAACGTCCATCAACCGAGTTAGTTCCGGCTAGTCAGACACGTGTTAATGTTTAAAAAAAAAGTAGACCTGCTCCTGTGTTTTTTTGTTACGAGTGGTTTTCTTGGAGCTTTCAACTAGCAAATGGTAATTGGAACCAGACGGACACAGGCAAGTGAGCGGAGTAGAATCGGCCCCTTATTTTTCAAAAGAGAGAAAAGTACGAAAAAAAATCCAGAGAAGGAGGGGGATCCCCCGGGGAGGAAATTCCCGAGCTGCTGGATGGAAATACGCCGATTACGAAATGACATGGAGGGAACGGAATGGATACAGTCAGTCACTGCCCCTAGGACAAGGTTTAATCTCTTCATATTTACTATCTGCCTGTCGGAGTGAACGCTCCAGAGAATCCACATTTAGCTACAGTGTCTCCCATTAATTAGCTTTCAATGCTACTCAGAAAGTACGGACAATTTGTGCTAATTACTGCATTTTTAACATTGTCCGCAACCTCTGAATCAAAATTGAGACAGTAATCTATATATATATATTTAGAGACCGAGGGTCGACTTTTTTGGCAACTTTTTTTAACAATTTGACACAGCACACAATGTCTTCGTTTAGATATCTCTTTTTCTAAAAACTTATAAGAATTTCGAGAAGAAAATCCCGACTGATTGCTTCCCCCCCTTCCCGAGTCGGGGGAGGTCGCATTCAGAACAGCATTTATATACAATGTCTGTGGACGGCGATGAGAATGCGGAGCAGCAAAAGGACAGCCGGCTTCCGAAGGCCAGGCTAAAAAGCTACAACACCATCACCACTTTCTACCACGAAACCCTGCAGGAAGTGGGCCGCCTGAGTCGGGAGCTCACCCTGAAGGACGGCCTGGTCAAAGACCTGCAGGCTCGCCTGGCCGCCTACGAGGGCAGCATCGCGGTCGGTTTCGGCCAGGAGCCCGGGGTCAGCTTTGGTCCGTCCGGCTCCCTTGTGGACTGTCTGCTGCAAGAGGTGGGTAAAGTCAAAAAGGAGCTGGCGGATTCAGCAAGGATTTGGCAGCAAGAGAACACCAAGCTGAAAGAGGTAAGGGGCAAAAACATCTATCTGTAAAGATGTGTCTAGTATTTTTGGAAAAATAATAAAAATCTTCCTGTGGCATAGTGAAAATATATAATCCAGGTTAATTCACAAGTGAGTAAAACCTGCTGGGGTAAGGAATTCCCTTTTGTTCAGAATCAGTAGATGCTGACTTTTATCAGAATGGTTCTAGGAATGAGGAGTTTTGGTTTTGAAGATAGTTTGGAGATTTTGGGATTCATGTCCTTTCAGAGAAGATTAAGTGGATATTTAATTGATATTAATTTGTTTCATGGCTTATTCAAAATCAGGAGGTCTGGACAGAGTAAATTGTAAATGTTCCCACTTATGAAATGATGGAGGAATGAAAGGGCACAGATTTTAAAGTAATTGGCAAAAGCATTGAGGAAACTTTTTTTTAAATTGAGCATTTAAGGTCTAGAATGAATTGCTGGAGAACATGGTGGAGGCAGGATCAATTGAAGCATTCAAAAGGGATGTGAACTTACCTGAAACGGAAGAAAATGCAGAGTTATGTGAACATGTTGGAGAATATTATTAAATGAATTTCTCCTTTAGAAAGCTTGCACAGGCACAGTGACCTGAATGGCCGCCTCCTGTGCTTGTAACAACTTGTGTCGAAGGGATGTCGCACAAAGTTAAAACAACTGATCTGGATGAACTGTATTTTTGGATGTCTTTTAACAAAAATAATCAACTGAAGCCTGCCTAAGCTGATTGTGTGGGTTCTGATACACAGCATTGGTCTCAGTTGACGTAACAGTGTAACTTCCCTCCTTCGGAGGCCGGGAGTCCAGACAGCTAGTGACCCACCTTGAAATCGTCTTTAGATTTCAGGCACCCTCAAATGCATACGGGAGGATAAGATCTGATTCAACTAATACCCTTGAGGAAAGGAAAACAGCCCCTCGGGCTTACCTGTATGACTCCAGTTCTGCCCAATAATGGTCATGGTGGCAAGTCACTCAGTTGTATCAAATCTCTCCCAAGAGGTCCAGAAGAGTCACTATTACTTTCTTATTAAAGATGGCCAATAAGTGGTAACTTTGCCCTGGGGACCACAGCCCAATGAGGGAGAAACAAAGAATACATTTTTTTTAAGGAGTAAAAATTACATTTTTCTTCTTTTCCTAAATGTCAGCCACATTAAAAGGAATGCTTTTTTTATGAGAAAATTAGAGAAACACATTGTCTTTGTAATACCTTGTCCCAGAGTATTTCTAGGTAATAAAGTACTTTTGAAGTGCCATCACTGTCGCAATTTAGGCTCAAGTTCCCAAAAACAGCAGGTAATAAAGATCAGAATCTGTTACAGTAATATTGGCTGAGGGATAAGTACACTGCGGAGAATACCTCTGCACTTCCACAAAACTGTAGTGTGCTATCACCTGAGAGGGCCCGCAGAGCCTTATCCAAAAGACAGTGTCTCTGATAGTGCAGCACTAGGAGTGTCAATCTAGATAGTCAGAAATTGCATGACACCAGGTTTTAGCCCAACAAGTTTATTCAAAACCAAAGCTTTTGGCGTCTCGCTCCATCTTCAGGTGTTAGTGAGAGAGGTGGTATCACTATCTCTTACTAACACCTGAAGAAGCACTGAGGCTCTGAAAGCTTGTGTTTTCAAATAAACCCGATTTTGACTGAGGGATAAATATTGTGCAGGTCACCAGGGGAGACTCCTGTACTCTTCCTTGATTAGGGGGCCATTGAATCTTTATGTCAATCCCAGCTGAAAGAAGTCACCTTCATTCTGACACTGGGGATGTCAGAGCTTAGATTTTGCGTTGCTGTAGGAATTGAACCTGCAGCTTTCTGAACCAGAGATGAAAGTATGATCCACTGAATCACGTCTGACCAATCATCTTGCTGTTGGCCAGACATTTGGTTTTCCTGTTTTTCCATTTCTGAAGCTAGAAGCCTCCAACCTTAAAATTCCTAACTTCTGCATTTACTCCATGAAGTCCTCTCTTCCTCATGACTCCACTGTTGTCCACCCAACTGATTCACAGCACCCTTTGTGTTCCTAGAATGTCTGACATCCATTCACAACAACACATCTCTGTAATATTGATTTTTTTTTCAGGATGTCAGTATCGCTGGCAAAGACATTGTTTTAGTGACTGTCCCAAGTTACTCAGAGAAGGTGGAGCTGGCCCACTGTTACGATATCAATGGTGGTTTGATACAGTAGAGTGACTGCTTGGCAATTGAGTAATTAAGAGCAAAGCATGTTGGTCATTCTTCCAATAGATATGATATGATATGAAAATACTCAATGTGGTCCTTTTGAACTGAGAACAGAGAAGAACGTCAACATAGTATGAGAGGCTGCGACTGATAATTTTGAGATCAAATTTCAGCAAGAAAGTGGGGAATTTAAACTAACTTGATAACATAAATCTGGCATCAATTTGCATCTGTAAGTGCAAACACAAAATTACTGGATTTTTCTGTTTACAAGTTTCCTATAAGGAAGGAAATCTGTCCTTGCCCAGTCTGGTCTCCATGTAACTCCTGATCAACAGCAAAGTGATGGAGTCTCAATGGCCCGAGCAAGTCACTTCCCCCAAGATAGGGATGAGCAATGAGTGCTGGCCTTTCCAGCAATGCCCGCATATCCTTGATTTGAATAACCAAATACTTGTGAATTTGTGCGTCCAAAATTGATTTGTGTCAGCAGAGGTTCTGCTTCTTCCAGAATCACTCTGTGACTGCCATAATTATGAACTTCCCCCTTCTGCGTGATCTCTTTTATCCCACCCACGTGTAAATCAAACTGATCTATTAATACCATGTAAGTTTCAGTCCCTGGGGTAAAGCAGCTATGGCTACAGAGAAATTTGAGAGATTATGCAGGAAACTCAGTGGCACTTTGAGGACTCTGTATTCAAAGTCGACTAACTCAGGTGATCTGAAAGGTTTCTTTGAAAAAACCCACTTCTTTACTTATGGATTAGTGAGAATGTGGAACTTGCTGTCAGAAGAATTGATTGACTTGAGAAGCATCAATGCATTTAAGGGGAAGCCACATAAACACTTGAAGAAGAAGAGATTCAAAGGACGTGTTGATGGGGTTAGAAGATAACGGTTCATGTTGTATGAGCTCTGGTGCACACCAAATGGCCTTCGTTAACACAGTACAGTTTCTATTTGTTTGCATTGTTCAATTTGAATGATAGGATGATTTAGGTATTCCATGGGGGCGGGGTGGGGGGGAGGGCGGAGGATCTTTCAACACAGTAGCCTGTACTGGTTACTTTGCCCACGGGTAGCTCCCTCACTTTTCAGCCAGGAGGCTATGGCTACAAGTTCCACTTCCAAACTCGAACAATACATTTTGGTTGTTGTTCTGTCGCAGTCTTGAGGGGGCTGTTGCACTTTGAGGTACCACCTTTTGGGTAGGATATTAAACCAGGACTGTCCTCTGATGGATACAGAGATCACGTTGTACTATTCTGACAAAAAGGAGGTTCCTGGTTATCCAATATTTATCTCTCTATCAACTGCTCTTTTTGGGAGCTGGCAATGTATAAATTGGCTCTTCTTGCCTACAAAACAATATTGAGTAGAAATATAGAAAATGGGAGCATGAGGGGCTGTTTATTCCATCAAATCTGCTGTGCCATTTAGTATGATAATGACTGATCGTCCAACTAAGTGCACTGTTCCCACTCTGTCCCCAGACCCTTTGATCCCTTTCGGCTAGGAACTATACCTAACACTTTGAAAAGAGTCAATGATTTGATGTCAGCTGTTTCCTGTGGCAGAGAATTCCACAGGCATACCACTCGCTCTCATTTCTCCTCTCAGTTCTGAACAGCCTACCATGTATCTTTAGATTGTGACCCTTGGTTCTGGGCTCCCCAGTCAGCATGAATATCCTTCCTGCATTTACCCTGTCTAATCCGGTTAGAATTTTATGCATTCCGTGAGGTCCGTCCTCCTCCTAAGCTGCAGAGAATGTAGTCTGAACCGATCCAGTGTTTCTCCATATGCCAGTATGACTGCACTGTAATTACTGTGAGGCCTGTCAGGACTTTCTGAGGATGTGAATTTTTGTATAAATGCAAACTTGTTGCTCTACTGATTTAAATTCTTCTTGCTGAATATATTAAATATCTGAAATCAGATCTTCCCACAGATCTTGAGTAAACTTCTATAGGTTACCATCCTTAATGGAGACGATTCTTGGCCAGATTTATTTTAATTAACATTGAAGTCAGACAAGTAATTTGAGAATAATTAATTAACAAAACACTGTCTTACAACATTGGGGATAGGATCTTCTGGTAATCAGTGGCTTACACAAGGTGGAGGAGGAAAGTTAGATAGAAATGTGTATTACGTTGCAGAGACAAGTACAGGGAAAGGCTTGGTAGGTGAGTGACAGCTAAAGGTTGCAACATATACGGCTGAGGTAAGTCTGGAGTTTTGGAAGTGCTGAATCTGATCAGAATGTTCTAACTTTTTGATTTCATTTCTGGAATATGTGTTTTTGCTCAATGTTACTTGCTCATTCCTAATTGCCCTTGTGAAAGTAGTGATGAGTCGCCACTTTAAAACCATTGCAGGTCCACCCACAATGCAGCCGAGGAGGGAATTCCAGGACTTTGACCCAGTGACACTGAAGGAATATTTCGAAATTAGGTTGGAGAGGCTTGAAGGGGAATTTTCAGGAGGTGATGTTCCCAGGGATCTGCTGCCCTTGTGCTTTTAGGGGTTAGAGGTCGTGGGTTCATAAAATGAATGTAGATTTATCTCAAAGCAGGATCTGAAAAAAATTTGGTGCATTAAATATTTATTTCGGAAGTGAGGCAGGGAGGGTAAAATGCCAAATTTGGATGCTGATCCTTGTAAAGGCAAACAGTTAGAAAAATAAGAAGTTGCATTTCTATAGCACCTTTCCTGAACAGATAACATTTAAATGTGCTTCACAGCTAATGATGCTAGACACAGGAATCTCCACAAACGTTAATAAATAATCAATATTTATTCTTGTTAGAGCGTTGAATGTTGCCCAGGATATGGGGATACATCTCCCGATTTTTCTACTAAAAAGTGGTTCACTGGGAGCTTTCACATATGTTTTTTTTGTCAGGTGTTGATCTGAGCCTTGGTTTAAACTCTCAGCCTGAGGTGGGCACCTCTGACAGTATGGCACTTGCTGAGTATTGCCCTGGGAATGTCAGCCAAGGTGATCTGCTCGGGAGCAGGATTTGAAGCTGTGACCTTGTGACAATGAGGCCTGAGAGCTAACTACTGTGGCACCAGGTCAGATGTTAAATGAAACTAACTGGGTTTGTTTCTCTTCCTCCCTGCTCCCTTCGCTGAAGGATCTGCAGGTGGTTCAGTTGCGGCTCAGGGAGAAGGAACGTGAAGTGGAACAGATGGTGGGCAGCTCAAAGCATGAGGCGGCCAGTGAGATTGTTCGACTGCGCCAAACTCTGCGGGACAAGGAGAGGCTTAATGCCACCCAGAAGCTATGGTGCCGCTCACTGGCAGATGAGACCGAACAGCTACAGCTGCGGCTGGCTAGCACTGCAGACATGTGCCAACAGCTGGCAAGGCAGCTGGAGGAGCAGCGGGCGAAGACTGGGCACAGGATGGAGAAGGAGCAGAACCCTGCCAAACAAGATAGCGAGGCACTACCGGTACTTTTCCAAATTGGGCACGTTCATGTTTAAAAGTGGGAGGTGTTAAGCCACTGAATGTCACCGAGTTTGTGTGGAGGGGCTTTGGTACTAAGACTTGGCCCAACCCAAGAAATAATCGTTTTGATTGGGGTTGAAGTCTAGACGGGCTCCCCTGGCATCTCACTGTAACTTATCTGCAAGTACACCACCCTGCCAGGCATGTGGTACCAAATAGATGGATCTGCTTCTGTTCTTTGTGTGCAGAATGATTTGTTACTGACAGATGTTCATAGATTACAGAGAGAACCCATGCTCGGCAGGATGTGCTGAGCTCCTGATAGTGTAAACCTTTGGGGGCGCAGTACCTGACAATGCTGCTCCTCTTGGTATGAACCTCCCATTTCCCAGATTAGCAGGAAGCTTCAACACTGCTCCCCATGCTCCCCAACTTGTTCATTCTGTGTGTGTCTGTTTTGTCTTTTTGGTTTATATCCTTCTTTCTCCTGCTTCCCCCTCCTCTGCATTAACATCTGAGTGTTCATCATTTTTCAATCCCTCTTAACTCACTCTCTCAGCCTAATGTGACAGCAGCTGGAATTTGAGCAGGATTACGGTGTCTGTCTGTCTGTCTGTCACGGTGGGACAGCAGCTGTTTGTTTCCAAGGAGCAAGCGATGTCAAAGGAAGCATTGGGCAGTGACAGTAAAACACAAAGCCCCTCTAACCTGATCTGTGAAACATTCATGAACATACACTGTGCAGGTCTGGCCATACCTGGGACTGTCTAGCTCCACGGCCTTGCAGGTATTCTTATCCAGCAGACTGGACCTTTTTTTTGGTTTTATCAACCTGTGCAGGGATATTAATGAGCACTTCTGGCTGGGACTTGAATTCAGGTCCCCTGGCTTAGAGAGAGGTAGTGGGACAGTACCCTCCTCACCACCAACTGCAAAAATTCCTAAAACTGCAAATGGACTATCTCAGCTGTTTGACCTTGAGAACCTTTTGGATTTAGTTTTTTATTGAAAGGTTGAAATTGTAGGCAAAAAACACAAAAGCGGAAATAAAAAGCTATGAAAAAACACTAGGATAATATGATTTCCAAGGAATAGGTTTTGAAATTTCCCAGGCACAGACATGAGATTTATTTCCAGTCAGTTGATGTCGGAGGTTATTGATGATGTGAAGTGTGGACTTTCCCATCCTCCATTTTATCTATTTGATTAATGCTGGGACTTTCCAACAGCAAGACTGATAGTTATAAAAGTATCTATAGTGCTGCCCCACATTATAATTAACCTTCCTGGTGGCATAATTTTGATCGCCTGCCTTCAATTCTTTTAACTGAATTTCTTCATTGATGAGAACATTTTCTTTTTCTCTAATATCCAAGTTTAGCGGTAGCCATATTGTATGAGCATTTATGAGCTCGTAGAATGATACAAAACAGAGGCAGACCATCTCAACTATGTCAGCTCTATTATGTAATGCTCCAGTTACTCCCACAAATGCTGCTCTGTCCCTATTGCTGTACAGTTCTTGCTTTTCTTGAATTATCCAGTTCTTTTTAATTCTGCCCTTTTTGAGCCATGCATTCCAAATCTTACTAACTTTTTATTTTAAAAAATGTTCTCCTCTAGATGTTTTGCCACTCGCCTTTGATTAGTGTCCCTCGAGTTAGTGACATTCCTGTCAGTGGCAACAGTTTCTACTTGCTTACATGACACTTTGAATAGCTTCATCAAATCATTTCCCCCCCCCACCTCCAAAGTTTGTTGATCAGGAGAGAATAACCCCAGCTTCATTAGACTCTTTAGTGAACTGACTTTCGAAAAAAACAGTAAATTGTTTATGGAAAGGTTTATTGGAGGGGTGGGGGAAGGATGTAGGGGGTGCTAGTCTTTCCCTGAAAAGTTCCAGTTAACTTCAGCATCTCGATTACAGCGTGCACTTCTGGTCTCTTACTTAAGGAAAAATGTAAATGCATCGGAGGAGGTTTTCCACATTGATACCAGGAATGAGCTGGTTGTTTATGAGGAGAGGCTGGACACTGGAGTTTAGAAGAGTGAGGGGAGACTTGATTGAAGTGAATAAGATCCTGAACGTTTTCAAAAAGGTGAATGTGGACAGGATGCTTCCTCTTGAGGGTAATTCCAAACTAGGCACCGCTGGTTTAAAATGAAGAGTCTTTTGTTCTAAACAGAGATGGGGAGAAAATTTTTGTGAGGGTCATTTGACTTTAGAACTCAGAAGCAGTGGAAGTGGGGGGTCGTTGAATATTTTTAAGTCAGACGTCAATAGATTCTTCTTCGGCAGAAGAGTCGAGGGTTATTGGGAATAGATAGTGTAGGGTCCAAGATGCCAACAGATCAGACTTGCTGATGTTGTATGAAGAGCAGGCTTGAACAGCCAAGCAACCTACTCCTGGTCTGTGTTAATTCAGCAAGTAGCAGTGTTTTGTCATTGTTTCAGCATGTATCTGAACATCGTAACCTTGATATTCACTTAGATTTACTCTGCGGTGTGGAGGGTGAGATTACATGGGGGAGGGTGAGATTACATGCTGAACTTGCTTTATTAGATGAGGAAAGTGAATAATAATGGGAGTTTGTGTATGGAGATTCATATGGAGATTCACTCTGAAATGAAATGTGAGCAGTTGAATGGAAGTCAGATTCCATTTGTTGTCACTCTAAAATAATTTAGTTTAATTTAATTTGTCATGCCTTTAGAATCTACAGTATAAATTCCAAGAAAGCTATGTGGAGGGGATGAACCCAGGCAGACCAGGAATGATCAGAGAGGTGACTGGTTAGATTGGCAGCTAATGTCAAAGCTGGGCAGAGGAGTAAAACAGAGGAGGGGCAGGAGGGAAATTAAGAAGGAACTGAGGAACGGCAGGAGAGATAAACCTGCAAACTAAGACCAGAAGATCTCTGTGGATAAAAGTTAGGAAGGATTGTTGGAGGAACTGAAAGTGACTGTGAAATGAAGGATCAGTGAGTGAGCAGGACCGTAGGAATCAGTGCTAAATTCCAATCTGAGAAGTTAACACCTCCAGGCAAACTGGCCGTTCCCAGTATATTCCGAGAAAGCGGGTTGACCAGGCTGAGCCTCTTTTAAAACTGTGTCAGCATCCATACCATGAGTGCTGCCAACTCCACACCAATTCCTGTAGGTTTCAACAGAAATGTACAACTGCCAGTCCATACACTCTGCCATTGGTCACACAATATTTCCATCTTTGTGGAACCCCTACTATAGTCCAACCTTCAGAAGTGAGTGGACTCTTCAGTACCTAATCGGGTAATTTTTATTATTAAATTGTAGGACTTGGGTGTTACTGGCTGGTCTAACACTTACTGTCCATCCCTAGTTACCCTGGATAAGTTTGTGATGAGCTTCCTTCTTGAACTGCTGCACTGATTGGGATGTGTAATGTTGTATATAAACAAAAGAGTTTAAATAAATAATCTTTTTGAGAGCCCTTCATTGCTGTGAAAAAGCAGAAGAATAACTTGACCATGTGTTTCCATAGCAACGTCAACCAAGGTTCAGGATCTAATTTGGTAAGGATATGAAAGTCTGAACAAAAGCCTCACAATGTAACCTTTCCCTCAACAGCCACGTCAAGCAGATTCATCAGACAGCAACATTTGCCGACTGCAAGAGGAGAACCAAACGCTGAAACAGAAAGTCCTTTATGTAAGTAGAATCAACCATGTTCCTTTCTGCCAGCAGTAAACAATGCCTGCCTCTTTGTTCTAAAGTTCTCATCCTTTTCAGCCCCTTTCCCTTCGGGCTTCCCCGTTTACAAACCTCTGCGATCTCTTTACAGCCCTCTCCAGTTTTCGCGTTCCTCTACTGAACAGCCCCTGATTTCCTTTGCCTCATTCTTGACGGCTGTGCCCTTAGTCCTGGAATCTGGCAGGTAGCAGCTCCCTGAAAATACTGATGAGATAAACGGCCAGTAAATGTGCCTTTTGTGATTGGCCAAGCTAGCAAGAGGATGCCCCTACTCTTTTCAAACTGGTTGCCAATGGGATCTTTTACACCACTTGGGAGGACGGATGGTCAAGCCTTGAGTTTAACCATTTCATCTGAAAAACAGCCTTTTGTGTTATACTGTCTGATGCAAAGACCTGTGTGTCACTCCCTGAGCTGGAGGACACTGGAAGTCTCATGGTGTGTGGCACTGGAGTCCCATGCTTGGCCAAACAAGGTGGGAAGACATTGCATTTTGGGTTGCAGGCAACACTTCTTCCCTCGCATATCTGATGGTGATCGCTGTTATTTACCAGGCTCTTTACGAGCTTGACCCTAAGATCTAGGAGCAGAAGTAGGTCATACGACCCTTTAGCTTGCACCACCACTTGATTAAATCATGGCTGATCAGATCATCATCAAATCCACTTTCCTGCCTTTTCCTCATAAACCTGGTTTTCTTCACTAATTTGTAAAAATCCGTCTGTCTTCGCCTTGAATACTGTTACTATCCCAGCCTCTCCAGCCCTCTGTGGTAAAGGATTCCACAGATTCATTACCCTGTGAGAAGAAGTTCCACCTCATCTCTGTCTTAAATGCGTGACCCTTTATTCTGAGATGATAGCCTGGTCCTCAATTCTCCTACAAGGGGAAGCAATTTCTCTGCATCTATCCAGTCAAATTTCCCTAAGAACCGTATATGTTTCAAGAAGATTGTCCCTTTATTCTTCTAAGCTCTAGGCCTAGCGTACCAACCTGTCCTTGTAAGACAGTCCCTCCATATACAGGATCAGTTTAGTGATCCTTCTGTAGGCCACCTTCAGTACCAGTATATCTTTCTTCTAGACAAGGGGTACAGAACTGTTCATAGTATTCCAGTTGTGATCTGACAAGTGCCTTGGGTCTGGGCTTTCAGTATCGTTGCAGTATGAATGAAACAATGACCACTATAGGACAGTGTTAGGGAAGGTTGGTGATGTTTTTCTCCAATCTCCTGCTCTCATTCAGGGCGGTGGCTGCATTTCTGGGAGGTCACTGAGAGCAGCACTAATATGGCTAAGACAATCTAAGACTCCAGGCATGTGCATTATTTAACAGTTCCTTGCTCTTCCCTCACAGGTGGAAGACCTTAATGCCAAATGGCAAAAGTACGACATCAGTCGAGAGGAGTACGTTAAGAATCTTCACCACCAGCTGAAAGATCTTAAGTCCAGGGTTGACCGAACTGGACTTGGTGCCCCTCAGGCTAACGAGAATGTACTGCAGCAGGAAATCTTGCGACTAAACCGGCTGCTGGAGGAGAGTATGAAGGAATGTGGTCGCCTCGCAGTATTCCGGGATGGCCTTGACAAGGAGAGGGTGACCATTCAGCAACTCCGTGATGAACTACAAGCCGCGCAGGCAGCTGAAGCTGCTGCTAACGAGAGAGTGCAAATGTTGGAGCAACAGGTACTGAGACAGAGAAACCGCCACCAGCCCTGACCTTGCTGCTCCCTTTAAAATAGGAGTGGGTTAATATTGCCTCACTGTTCCAATGAAAGTGCATGACTTCACATTTCTGTGCCCTGTGTTTTATCTCCAATGTGTTTTGCTATTTCTTCATGTGTTTCAATCAGACTGAAGTCTCCATCTATGCTCCTGTTTGTTGTTGATGGCATTATCAAGTTCTGAAAATTCTGAAACTGCACCCTGTGCATTCAAATTGAGAGAAAATCAGAGAGAGCAGTGATGTTGTCTGTGCTTATGGAGATGAAGGCTCATTGGACCAATTGAGTATGTCCCAGCTTCAATCTCCCCTTAACAAATTGTCCCAATTCCTGGCAGAGGTATCGGCCAATTTACACACATTTTGGGGAAATTTCTCTCCAACTCTCTGCCACTCCAGGCGCTTCATGACTCATCCCAACAACAATTAGCTATTGATTCGAAACATCTTCTTTTGTCAGGAACTTGCCAACTTCCTTTTTTTTTCAAAATTAAAAGTACTGAAGTGAGTCACAGAATGCCTTAGGGGTTCCGTCCTTGGGGCCTTTCCTATGAACCAGGATATTGTCCATTCTTGAAACTTGGGTTTGGTAGTTAGCAGGAATTGTGTCCTGACTCACCAATGAGCAGGTGAGGAATTGTTTTGGAGCTCTTGCAGCGTAGGAGGCTATTCAGCCTGTCAACTCCATGTTGGCTGTTTATAGAGTTGATACATGATGTCATTCACCATTTCAGACCTTCACAGCACAAAATGTTTTTCTTTTTAAGTGTAGTGAAGTAGGAACCACAGTAATAAAATGTGAGGCTGGATGAACACAGCAGGCTAAGCAGCATCTCAGGAGCACAAAAGCTGACGTTTCGGGCCTAGACCCTTCATCAGAGAGGGGGATGGGGAGAGGGAACTGGAATAAATAGGGAGAGAGGGGGAGGCGGACTGAAGATGGAGAGAAAAGAAGATAGGTGGAGAGGAGAGTATAGGTGGGGAGGTAGGGAGGGGATAGGTCAGTCCAGGGAAGATGGACAGGTCAAGGAGGTGGGATGAGGTTAGTAGGTAGATGGGGATGCGGCTTGGGGTGGGAGGAAGGGATGGGTGAGAGGAAGAACCGGTTAGGGAGGCAGAGACAGGTTGGACTGGTTTTGGGATGCAGTGGTGGGAGGGGAAGAGCTGGGCTGGTTGTGTGGTGCAGTGGGGGGAGGGGACGAACTGGGCTGGTTTAGGGATGCAGTAGGGGAAGGGGAGATTTTGAAACTGGTGAAGTCCACATTGATGCCATATGGCTGCAATGTGGACTTCACCAGTTTCAAAATCTCCCCTTCCCCTACTGCATCCCTAAACCAGCCCAGTTCGTCCCCTCCCCCCACTGCACCACACAACCAGCCCAGCTCTCCCCCCCCCCCCCCCCCCCCCACCCACTGCATCCCAAAACCAGTCCAACCTGTCTCTGCCTCCCTAACCGGTTCTTCCTCTCACCCATCCCTTCCTCCCACCCCAAGCCGCACCCCCATCTACCTACTAACCTCATCCCACCTCCTTGACCTGTCCATCTTCCCTGGACTGACCTGACCCCTCCCTACCTCCTCACCTATACTCTCCTCTCCACCTATCTTCTTTACTCTCCATCTTCGGTCCGCCTCCCCCTCTCTCCCTATTTATTCCAGTTCCCTCTTCCCATCCCCCTCTCTGATGAAGGGTCTAGGCCCGAAACGTCAGCTTTTGTGCTCCTGAGATGCTGCTTGGCCTGCTGTGTTCATCCAGCCTCACATTTTATTATCTTGGAATTCTCCAGCATCTGCAGTTCCCATTATCTCTGATACTATAGGAACCACAGTAGCCAGTCTCTGATGTTGGTGAATCTTGTGGTAAAATGTGATGATGGCCTGTGTAATTTTTCAGTGACTGAGGGACTGACCAGGAACTGGGGAGAGCTGATCTGCTTCCTGCTGGCTTGAGCATGTAGCTTGTACGACTGTTATTCCCAAAAGGAATTTCAAGGCACTTTTCCTAAAGAATGTACATTTTTGCTAATCTCAATAAGAGATACACAAATTGTGTCCAGCTGTCTGTAGTTTATTTTTAACAGTCTGGTTTAGAATGACTCTTAACCCAGCCTTAACTTCCCCGGCCCCTCCCTATTCTAACCATGGCCCCTTCCCCTCAGCCAGGTCCCAAAGATGGGCTTTTGGGGGATGATGTCAAGAAAATATTTGTCTTTTTTTTTGTTCTTATCAGTTCCCCAATAGAGGCAGAGCAAATCAACCCAGAAAACCCAAACTCAGCAGAGTAAAATCCAAACCCATCACAGTCCAAATCTCCCTCACCACCACCTCTTCCACCTTCCCTGTCACTCTGTCTCTGATCCACTTGCCATGTACCCACTGGTGTATTCTGTTAATTTTTTTTTGCTGTCGCCGCTCCCTCCCTCCATTCTCTAACTGAAATTTGCTTGGTTCCAGGTCCTTGTCTACAAAGATGATTTCAATTCCGAACGGGAGGACCGCGAACGGGCTCAAAGTCGGATTCAGCAGCTCGAGGAAGAAATGGCTTGCCTGAGGTTACAGTTGCCAAGGAAACAGGTAAGGAAAAAGGCAAGGGCTGGGAGGTGGACAGGACACTGAAAGGATCAGTGTGAATCTAGCAACAGTCTGTTCTGAGGGCTGCAGCCACAGCCGTGTGTGGAGAGAACTCCTTCTAGCCAGAGGGTTAGTCCCACCCTCGGCTGAAGGTCTCAGTGCACAACCGAGGCTGTGCTAAGCTGTCGGAGCTGTCTTTCTCTGTACATTTAGTCAAACCTGTCATTGGTGGACATAAACACTTCTGTCGCATCAATTCAGAGACGCGCAGGAGAGGTCTCCCTTATTATCTATCAAGCATCAACTGCTAAAACAGGTTACACAGTTATGGGTTTCATGTTGGGATCTTGCTGTGCAGAGAAGAGCTGGCACATATTTCTGTGTGAAGCTGGATGAACACAGGCCAAGCAGCATCTCAGGAGCACAAAAGCTGACGTTTTGGGCCTAGACCTTTCATCAGAGAGGGAGATGGGGAGAGGGTTCTGGAATAAATAGGGAGAGAGGGGGAGGCGGACTGAAGATGGAGAGAAAAGAAGATGGGTGGAGAGGAGAGCATAGGTGAGGATGTAGGGAGGGGATAGGTCAGTCCAAGGAAGACAGACAGGTCAAGGACGCAGGATGAGGTGGTAGGTAGGAAATAGAGGTGCGGCTTGGGGTGGGAGGAAGGGATGGGTGAGAGGAAGAACAGGTTAGGGAGGCAGAGATAGGCTGGGCTGGTTTTGGGATGCAGTTGGGGAAGGGGAAGAGCTGGGCTGGTTGTGTGATGCAGTGGCGGGGGAGGGGATGAACTGAGTTGGTTTTGGGATGCGGTGGGGGAAGGGGAGATTTTGAAGCTGGTGAAGTCCACATTGATACCATTGGGCTGCAGGGTTCCCAAGTGGAATATGAGTTGCTGTTCCTGCAACCTTTGGGTGGCATCATTGTGGCACTGCAGGAGGCCCATGATGGACATGTACTCTAAAGAATGGGAGGAGGAGTTGAAATGGTTTGCGACTGGGAGGTGCAGTTGTTGTGAACCGAGCGGAGGTGTTCTGCAAAGCGGTCCCCAAGCCTCTGCTTGGTTTCCCCAATGTAGAGGAAGCCACACCGGGTACAATGGATACAGTATACCACATTGGCAGATGTGCAGGTGAACCTCTGCTTAATATGGAAAGTCATCTTGGGGCTTGGGATAGGGGTGAAGAAGGACGTGTGGGGGCAAGTGTAGCACTTCCTGCGGTTGCAGGGGAAGGTGCTGGGTGTGGTGGGGGTGGAGGGCAGTGTGGAGCGAACAAGGGAGTCACGGAAAGAGTGGTCTCTCCGGAAAGCAGACAAGGGTGGGGATGGAAAAATGTCTTGGGTGGTGGTGTTGGATTGTTGATGGCGGAAGTGTCGGAGGATGATGCGTTGTATCTGGAGGTTGGTGGGGTGGTGTGTGAGAACGAGGAGCGTCCTCTTTGTGTGGTTATGGCGGGGGCAGGGTGTGAGGGATGTGTTGCGGGAGACGCGGTCAAGGGCGTTCTCGACCACTGTGGGGGGGAATGTTGCGGTCCTTGAAGAACTTGGACATCTGGGATGTGCGGGAGTGGAATGCCTCATCCTGGGAGCAGATGCGGCGGAGATGGAGGAATTGGCAATAGGGGATGGAATTTTTGCAGGAGGGTGGGTGGGAGGAGGTGTATTCTAGGTAGCTGTGGGAGTCGGTGGGCTTGAAATGGATATCATTTACAAGCTGGTTGCCTGAGATGGAGACTGAGAGGTCCAGGAAGGTGACGGATGTGTTGGAGATGGCCCAGGTGAACTTGAGGTTGGGGTGGAAGGTGTTGTTGAATTGGATGAACTGTTCCTGCTCCTCTGGGGAGCAGGAGGCGGCGCCGATATCGTCATCAATGTAACAGAGGAAGAGGTTGGGTTTGGGGCCTGTGTAGGTGCGGAAGAGGGACTGTTCCATGTAACCTACAAAGAGGCAGGCATAGCTGGGACCCATGCGGGTTCCCCATGGCCACCCGCTTTGTCTGTAGCAAGTGGGAGGAATCGAAAGAGAAGTTTTTGAGGGTGAGGACGAGTTCGGCTAGGCGCATGAGGGTGTCTGTGGAGGGGGACTGGTCGGGCCTGCGGGACAGGAAGAAGCGGAGGGCCTTGAGGCCATCTGCGTGCAGAATACAGGTGTACAGGGACTGGACGTCCATGGTGAAAATGAGGTGTTGGGGGCCAGGGAATTGGAAGTTCTGTTGGACGGCGTGGGTGGTGTCACGGACGTAGGTGGGGAGTTCCTGGACCAAAGGGGAGAAAATGGAGTCCAGATAGGTGGAGATGAGTTTGGTGGGGCAGGAACAGGCTGAGACAATGGGTCGACCAGGGCAGGCAGGTTTGTGGATTTTGGGAAGGAGACAGAAACGGGCCGTGTGGGGTTGGGAAATAATATCTCCACCCTCACCCCTATCCCAGGCCCCAAGTTGACTTTCCATATTAAGCAGAGGTTCACCATATCTGCCAATGTGCTATACTGTATCCATTGTACCCGGTGTGGCTTCCTCTACATTGGAAAAACCAAGCGGAGGCTTGGGGACCGCTTTGCAGAACATCTCCGCTCGGTTCGCAATAAACAACTGCACCGCCCAGTCGCGAACAATTTCAACTCCCCCTCCCATTCTTTGGATGACATGTCCATCATGGGCTTCCTGCAGTGCCACAATGATGCCACCCGAAGGTTGCAGGAACAGCAACTCATATTCCGCTTGGGAACCCTGCAGCCCAATGGTATCAATGTGGACTTCACCAGCTTCAAAATCTCCCCTTCCCCCACCGCATCCCAAAACCAGCTCAGTTCATCCCCCTCCCCCCACTGCAACACACAACCAGCCCAGCTCTTCCCCTCCCACCACTGCATCCCAAAACCAGCCCAGCCTGTCTCTGCCTCCCTAACCTGTTCTTCCTCTCACCCATCCCTTCCTCCCACCCCAAGCCGCACCTCCATCTCCTACCTACTAACCTCATCGCACCACCTTGACCTGTCTGTCTTCCCTGGACTGACCTATCCCCTCCCTACCTATACTCTCCTCTCCACCTATCTTCTTTTCTCTCCATCTTCGGTCCGCCTCCCCCTCTCTCCCTATTTATTCCAGAACCCTCACCCCATCCCCCTCTCTGATGAAGGGTCTGGGCCCAAAGCATCAGCTTTTGTGCTCCTGAGATGCTGCTGGGCCTGCTGTGTTCATCCAGCTTCACACTTTTTATTATCTTGGATTCTCCAGCATCTGCAGTTCCCATTATCTCTGGCACATATTTCTGATAGTTTATGCACTTCAAGATCTATGTGTTTGTAAAGTGGTTCAGGAAGACGGATTGTGTAAGTTTTTGAGTGTCTTCTAATAATGCCAAGGCACTGTTGCCCTCCCCCCACCCACCACCCCCCGCACTTTCCAGATGACAAAGGAAAACACTCCTGTTTGTGGGAACTTGCTGTGCCCTCCAATTTTGACTATATCAGTGAATTCAATCTGTTTAAAAAGTTTCTGATAAAGAATGAATTGCATATATATTGCTGTCTTTACAACTTGGAAATTGCTTTACTGCTAAGAAACTTTTAACAGCATTCTGATGTCACTGTTGTAATGTTTATTTGATGAGAGTGTTGTACAGAGCCTGAGTCAAGTCAGTGAGCATGCAGTAATTGTGCCTTTCATTTTGGTAGGAACACCGGGATGCAGCTGCCCATCACCATGGCAGGGTTAGCCCCTACTACTTGGAGCCCAATGTGCCAGCACCATTGCTCGGTAATAGCTCAGAGACACCAGCGAAGAACTCTCGACCCTTACTGTCCAGTGGGAGCTCGGGTGCTGAGGCCAGACAACAAGGACTTCTACAGTGCCCCAAGTGCATGAGGCTATTTAACGATGAGGTGAGCGATGAGTGCCTCAGGCACATCTCCGAGTGCTGCCAATGAACCTACCCACCTCTTGGATCAAACCACCAGCAGCAAATGTTGAGTCTGATGTGCCTTCACCATGAGTCTTCCCATTGACACTGATTACACCATGTTTGCCCCATTTGCGACGACTCATACTGAAGCTGTTCATGTCCAAATGCAGAAAGACCTGGACATAAGCTATTGATAGACTAACATTAAGAAAATTCCTGGATTTACAGGAAAAATCTGCACAACAGTAACTTTTAAACATTTCATACAAATGCTTCATCAGTTACTTTCTCGATCAAAGAAGTTGCTTTTTCTTTGATTTGTTCAGTATCATCCATGATTCCTCAGGTACTGAAGTAGTCCACATGCAGCAAGACTTGGACAACAACCAAGAGAGTGGAGAAGCAGTGGCAAGCAACGTTCAGAACATGCAACTAGCAGGCATTGGCTGTCTGAACAAGAGAGAATCTAACCATTTATCCCTTGACATTCAATGGCACTACCAATACTGAATTGCCCACTATCAACATCCTCATAGGTCACCATTGACCAGGAATTGAACTGGACAAAGCTTGTAAATGCAGTGACTACCAGTAGGTCAGTGGTTGGGAATCCTACAGTGAGTAACTCCCTTCCTGACTCCTCAAAGCCTGTCTATCATCTATCAGATGTTAGGAGTGTGATGGAATACTCCCCACTTACCTGGATGGGTGCAGCTTCTACAACACTTGAAGTTTGACACCATACAGGACAAATCAGCCCACTTGACTGGCACATTCATGTCCACAAGTATCCACTCGTTCCACCACTGATGCTCAGTAGTAGCAGTGTATGTACTATCTATAAGATGCACTGCAAAAATTCACCAAAAATCTTCAGGCATCACCTTCCAGACCCATGACCGCTTCCATCCGAAGGACAAGGGCACTAGATACATGGGAATACCACCACCTGCAAGCTCCACTCCAAGACACTCTCAATCCTGACTTGGAATAATATCAACTGTTCCTTCATGTCACCAGGTTAAATTCCTGAAACTCCTCTCCTCATCCTGGATGCTTTATAATAGTACTGCATTGAAAGCAGATTGTTTTTAGGTGGTTGACAGAGAGGAAGGAGACATGTTGCAGACATGGCAGCATTGTAGGAGAGTTTTGCACAATCTGAGCTCCTGCCCTTTAGATGAGATATTAGCATGAAATCAGATCTGCTCTGTTAGATCCTAATGCCATTATTTCAGAGAACAGGGGATTTCTCCTTGGTTATCTGACTAATATTTATCCCCTATCCCCTCATCGCTATAAGTTAGATTATCTAGTGATTTGTTGCTGTTGAAGTTGCAGTTGCAGTTTATGGAAGCTTGCTGTGTGTATTTTTTCACAAATTACTTCATTGGCTGTAATGCACTTTGGAGCATTTTAGAAAATGCAACTCATTTTGCAACTTGTGTTGTAAGATATCAAGGGGGAAAAAAAACCCTGTGGTAAAATAAAATTGGTTGTTGGGACCAGGAATACAGCAGGTTCCAGCATTAACACTGCATGGTCACTGCCTGGATACAGCGCATGTTACTCTCTTGTTACAGTATACTCTGGAGAAAGAAAGGAAGGAGCGAGGGTTAGGAGGGAAACGGAATGTCAATGACCAGAGCTTACATCCGGAATTACAGAATCTGAGTGATTAGACAGACAGGGAAATAGAATGTGGAATAAAATTAAAATTCACTTTACACACAGCTGATATGAGATAATGAGGTGAGTTTTAAGTTGTAGCCATAAACAATGTTACTATTTGCAAAACTGCAAGTGTACAGTAGGTAAGGAAATTTAATCTAATGATGATGCAGTGAAGGAAACAACTGTAGTCTGAAAAACACCTGGTACTCCTCCTAAGCTTGCCATATTCCTCACACATCATGTCTCCAGTTCCTCCTACACTCCACCCGAAAATGCATAGAACAATACAGCGCAGAACAGGCCCTCAATGTTGCGCCAACCTGTGAGCTAATCTAAGCCTATCCCGTCCTCATCCATATGCATATCCAAGGACTGTTTAAATGCCCTAATGTGGCTGAGTTAACTACATTGGCAGGCAGGGCGTTCCATGCCCTGACCACTCTGAGTAAAGATCCTGTCTCTGACATCTGTCTTATCTCATCACCCCTCAATTTGCAAATATGCCCCCTTATACAAGCTGAAGTCATCATCCTTGGAAAAAGACTCTCACTGTCCACCCTATCTAATCCTCTGATCATCTTGTAACTCTCTATTAAATCCCCTCTTAGCCTCCTTCTCTCCAATGAGAACAGACCCAAGCCCCTCAGCCTTTCTTCATAGGGCCTGCGCTCCAGACAAGGCAACATCCTGGTAAATCTCCTCTGCACCTTTTCCAATGCTTCCACATCCTTTCTGTAATGGGGCGACCAGAACTGTACGCAATATTCCAAATGAGGCCGCACTAGCGTTTTGTACACTTGCAACATGACATCACGGCTCTGGAACTCAATCCCTCTACCAATAAAACCTAACACACCGTATGCCTTCTTAACAGCACTATCAACCTGGGTGGCAACTTTCAGGGATCTATGTACATGGACACCAAGATCCCTCTGCACATCCACACTACCAAGAATCTTTCCATTGACCCAGTATTCTGCCTTCCTATTATTCTTCCCAAAGTGAATCACCTCACATTTATCCACATTGAACTCCATTTGCCACCTTTCAGCCCAAGTCTGCAGTTTATCCAAGTCTCCCTGCAACATTCTTCCACACTGTCCACCGCTCCACCGACTTTAGTGTCAGCTTCAAACTTACTAACCCATCCACCTATGCCTGCGTCCAAGCCATTTATAAAAATGACAAACAGCAGTGGTCCCAAAACAGATCCTTGAGGCACACCACTAGTAACCGGACCCCAGGCTGAATATTTTCCATCAACTACCACTCGTTGCTTTCTTACAGAAAGCCAGTTTCTAATCCAAACTGCTAAATCTCCCTCGATCCCATGCCTCTGTATTTTCTCCAATAGCTGACCATGTGGAACCTTATCAAAGGCTTTACTGAAGTCCATGTACACCACATCAACTGCCCTTCCCTCATCTACATGCTTGGTCACCTTCTCAAAAAACTGAGGTTTGTGAGACATGACCTGCCCTTGACGAATCCATGTTGACTATCTCCAATCAAATTGTTGCTTGCTAGATGATTATAAATCCTATCTCTTATAATCCTTTCCAAAAATTTTCCTACAACAGATGTAAGGCTCACAGGTCTATAATTACCTGGGTCATCTCTACTGCCCTTCTTGAACAAGGGCACAACATTTGCAATCCTCCAGTCCTCTGGTACTAAACCTGTCGATAATGAGGACTCGAAGATCAAGGCCAAGGGCTGTGCCACCTCCTTGCTAGCTTCCCAGAGAATCCTCGGAAAAATCCCATTGGGCCCAGGGGATTTATCTACCTTCACACCTTCTAGAATTGATAACACCTCCTCCTTACTAACCTCAATCCTTTCAATTCTAGTAGCCCATAACTCGGTCTTCTCCTCTACAATATTTTCCTTTTCCTGAGTGAAAACAGATGAGAAATATTTGTTTAGCAGCTCTCTGATCTCCACAGGGTCCACACACAACTTCTCACTTCTGTCTTTGACTGGCCCTATTCCTATCCTAGTCATCCTCTTATTCCTCACATGCCTATAGAGAGCTTTAGGGTTCTCCTTTATTTTACCTGCTAATGTCTGCTCACGTCCCCTCCTTGCTCTTCTTAAATCTCTCTTTAAATCCTTCCTAGCTAATCTGTAACTCTCCATCACCTCATCTGAACCATCATGTCTCATCGTCACATAAGCCTCCCTCTTCCGCTTAACAAGAGATACAGTTTCTTCAGTAAACCACGGTTCCCTTACCTTATCACTTCCTCCCTGCCTGACAGGGACATACCTGTCAAGGACACGCAATATCTGTTCCTTAAACCAGCTCCACATTTCGATTGTCCCCATTCTATGCCTCCTAAGTCTTGCCTAATCACATTATAATTGCCGTTTCCCCATCTGTAACTCTTGCCCTGTGGCATGTTCCTATCCCTTTCCATCGCTAAACTAAACGTAACTGAGTTATGGTCACTCTCTCCAAAGTGCTCACCTACCACTAAATCAAACACCTGGCCTGGTTCATTACCAAGTACCAGATCCAGTGTGGCCTCCCCTCTTGTCGGCCCTTTGACATACTGAGTCAGGAAACCCTCCTGCACACATTGGACAAAAACTGATCCATCTGACGTATTAGAGTTATAGCAATTCCAGTCAATGCTTGGGAAGTTAAAGTCTCCCATAATGACCACCCTGTTCCTTTCACTCCTGCCCAGAATCATTTTACCAATCCTCTCCTCCACATCCCTGGAACTTTGTGGAGGCCTATATAAAAACTCCCAGCAGTGTGACCTCTCCTCTCCTGTTTCTGACCTCAGCCCATACCACCTCAGTCGACGAGTCCTCGTCAAAAGTTCTTTTAGCCACCGTTGTACTGTCCTTGACTAACAAAGCCACATCTTCCCCTCTTTTACCACCTTCCCTGATCTTAATGAAAGATCTAAACCCTGGAACCTGCAACATCCATTCCTGACCCTGCTCTATCCATGTCTCCGAAATGGCCACAACATCGAGGTCCCAGGTACCTATTCAAGCTGCAAGCTCACCTACCTTATTCTGGATTCTCCTTGCATTAAAGTAGACACACTTCAAATCAGTTTGCTGTCTGCCAGCACACTCCTGTGACAGTGGGATCCTGCCCATGTCCTCCCTACTGTCTTCATCCTGTATATTGGAACTACACCTCAATTTCCCAACCCCCTGCTGAGCTAGTTTAAATCCACCCAAATAGCACTAGCAAATTTCCCACCCAGGTTTATTAGTGCCCCACTGGTTCAAGCGCAGACCATCCTGTTTGTAGAGGTCCCACCTTCCCCAGAAGGAGCCCTTTGAGATTGGCATTTCCTGTTGTTTCTGACACCTGGGCTATTGTGCAAATGTGCAGCTTCCCTTTCACTCCTGTGGGGACATCTCGTTAACTGCTGGTGGAATCAAGAAGCGGTGATGGGGCCCAGTGCTTTGCACTGTCTCTGGTGAAGGCCAACACTGGATCAAGCTGTCTCTCTCCACAAAGTTATGGTAGGACTGAGATGACCTCATCAGTGCCAAATCTAAAACAGGTGTTGCACATTGAAGCGCATGCAACACTCAACTATTGGGGAGAGTCCACAGCGGAAAATAGATTAAATCAAGAGCTTTGATCTTAAACAGGTATTTATTGAGTTATTTAAAGAAGTGTTTGTTTAATTTTATTGCACTAGTTTGTGTTAAGGCTCATTTGAAAATTCATTATTTTAAACTGATAAACAAAGATTGAGCCAGTTCTCTTTCCCAGTTGTTCTGTATCTGTACTTATTCAATGTAATTTTGTCAGGCTTTCTCACCTGCCCTTCTGACATTGCTGGAAGTCTTGTTCTAAACCATTTCCATCCTGCATAAAGAGGTTTAATCGACATCTTCTAAACATATACACTGCACCTGAATTTGGCTACAATGTTCTTTTTGTTTCAGAGTTGACGGGTTTGAGTTATAACTGCACATGGGGGAGTAGTACCGCGTCAGTGTTGGGAGCCAAGCTCTGAGTACCAGGAATGATACTTATTTGAAGAGCTGGTGCAGGCACAGTGGGCTGACTGGCTGCCTTCTCTGCCATAAACAGTTGTGATTTTTTTTTCCTGAGCTCTGGTGGCATGCGGACCAGAACTGAACAGTTAGTCCAGGTAGGCTGTGACCAACCTTCTGAACAAATGAAGCATCATTTCCTCCCCTTTTGTAGGAGTGTGATAACCAAATATTTCTATGGCATGTACTGGGCTGGCAACTATTGTTCCTCTGTCTGAAACTCGACAACTTTTTCTTTGGGAGAGAGGTTTCTGCTTCCCATTTCCAAAGAACTCTTGATCACCTGACCAGCCCAGTCTACTTTTAACAACCTACCCCTCCTCCAAGCAGAGTTTCCATCCAGCTTTGACTCTCTAGTCATCTCCAGTTACTGAGTATGAGAACAGTAAAATACTGGATGAACATTCTGGAAATTCCAGTTGGGTTTCCAGACTTACATGTATGAAAAACACAAATGGACAGTTTGTGAACAAGTGCTCACGCAAATTGGTCTATTTATTGGTAGCAGCACCATTGGATCCAGCACAGAGTATGGGCTCCAGTGGTCATTCAGAATTGCACAATGGTTCAGTTGTGTCAGATCTATTTTAATAATTTTCTGTGAGTTTCATTGCATTTTACTCATCTTCCCTCATGTATTTTTGTAATTTGTTGCACAAGTTTTACTTCTTGAATTTCCTCCTTCTCTGTAGTATGAGATAACTGTTATGAACTGTTAAATTTGTTTAAATTATTTTTATATTAAAATAACTTTTGAAAAGTTTTGGTGTTTAGTGTCTAATACTTCACCAGTTTTTGAGAAATGTTAAAACAATAACCTGCATTGTTTCGTTCAGCCCACTGCCCCTGTCCATACTTGTGATTCTAAAATAAAATGGTGCAGACCCTGGAAATATGAAACTAACAAGAAAATGCTGGAATACTTATTTCTGATGGCATCTGTGGCCAGAGAGAGAACTGAAAAAAAATTAATTTTTAAACAAGAGATTTTTTGGGATGATAGCAGCTCAGAAATGGGCACAAGCACACTATGAAGTGCTTTAACTAATGGCTTACCATTAACTTCTTGCGATGGGCAATAAATGTTGCCCTTGTCTGCAAGGCCTACCTCCTCCGATTTGAATCTCTGTCTGAATGACTGTAGCTTTTGTTACAAAATGAATGAATTCCCCCACTATCAACATCTTGAGGCCATTGGCCAGAAACTCAAGTGGACTCACTACGTAAACAGTGACTACAAGAACAGCTCAGAATAGTGTTGTGAGTAACTCACCAGTTGATTTCCCCAAAGCCTGTCTATCATCCATAAGGCACTACCCAGGACTATGAGGGAATACTCCCCAATTGCCTTGGGTGCAGCTCCAACAACCGTGAAGAAGTTTGAGGCATATTCAATACTTTGGAACTGGAGGAACACAACAACATCAGTGGTGCGGGAAAGTCAACGTTCGGGTTTACACTCTTCAACAGGACTGGGAGAGGGGGAAGGGAGCTGGAAATAAATGGAGGACTGGGGCTGGGGGAAGGTAGGTGGATGCAGGTAGGGGGTGGTGGGGATTAGTCAGCGATGGACAGGTTGTGTCAGATCAAGTTGGGGATGAGAGGGGGTGTTAGACATGGAATGAGGCTGGGGGTTGGGAGATTTTAAAACCGGTGAATTCTATGTTGAGACCATCGGGCTGTAGGCTCCTGAGGTGGAATAGGAGGTGCTTCTCCAGTTTGCATGTGGCATCATTGTGACAGTTGAGGAGACCCAGGATGGACATGTCACCCGGGGAGTGGGAGGGGGGTGTTAAAGTGGTTGACAACTGGAAAGTATTGTTGATTATTGTGTAGAGTGCAGATGCTCCACAAAACTACCACCAAGTCTGCACTTAGTCTCACTGATGTAGGGAAGACCACATCAGGAGCAACAAATGCAGTAGTCCAGGTTGGAGGATGTGCAGGTGAACTCCTGTCAGAAATGCAAGGTCTATAGGCCCTGGATAGAGGTGAGGGGGCAGGTGTAAGGGCAGGTGTAGCACTTCCTGTGGTTGCAGGGAAAGGTGCTGGGGTTAGTGGGGAGTGGGGAGTGGACAAAGGAGTCGGGGAGAGAGCGGTCCCTATGAAAGGCAGATAGGGATGGCGAGGGAAATATCTCTGGTAGTGGAATGGGATTGTAGGTAACAATTGGCAGTGGATGATGCATGGGATGCAGAAGCCAGGGGGACTTTGTCTTTATTTCTTTGTTGGAGGGCAGAAGTGCAGGATATATAAGTGATACAGTTGGGGGCACTCTGGGTCAATGGAGGAGGGAATTTATGATCTTTGAAACAGGAGGATATCTGGGATGTTCAGGAGTGCAACACAACATCTTGGGAACAGATGCGGCAGAGGCAGAGGAATCTGGAGTAAAGGATCAAATTCTTGCAGGAGGGTGGGTCAGAGGAAGTGTAGTCCAGTCGGTGGGTTTGAAATAGATGTCAGTGTTGAGATGGTTAGCAGAGATAGAGACAGAGAAGTCCAGGAAGGGGTGGGAGGTATCAGAGATGGTCCAGGTGGAGTTGAGGTTGGGGTGAAAGGTGTTAGTAAAATTGACAAACAGTTCAAGATCCTTGTGGGAGCCTGAGGCAGGAGCAATACAGTCATAGCATAGTGGAGGAAGATGTGAGGTTTGCTGCCTGTGTAACAACAGAAGAGGGGCTGTTCCACATATCCTATGAAGAGACAGGCCTAGCCTGGACCCATATGGGTGCCCATTGCCACTCCTTTAGTTTGTAGGAAATGGGAGAAGGTAAATGAAATGTTGTTGAGGGTAAAGAGAAGTTCTGTTAAGTGGATGAGGGTGTTGGTGGAGGGAGACTGGTTGGGCATGCAGGAGTCGAAGAAGCTTTTAGGCCATCTGCGTGGGTGATACAGGTATACAGGAATTGGATGTCCATGGTGTAGATGAGGTGGTGGGAGCTAGGGAATTAGAAGTCTTGGAGGAGTTGGAGGGCATAGACAGTGACCCCAACATAGGTGTTCCTGGAGCGGGGAGGGGAAAGACAGAGAAAAGTTCAGTGCGGCAGCAACAGGTAGACGCAATGGATCGACTGGGATAGTCAGGTTTTCAGATTTAGGGAAGGTAACAGAACTGAGCGGTGTGGGTTTGGGGAATGATGAGGATGGAGGCTGTGGGTGGAAGGTCTCCTGAGGTGATAAGCTTATTGATGACCTGGGAGATGATGGTTTGGTGATCGGGGTGGGGTCATAATCGAGGGGGTGGTAGGAGGAGAGTCGGTGCTTGGCCTCTGCAAGGTAGAGGTAAGTACACCATACCACCAACACTCTACCAGAGGTTGGAGTGAGTGAGAGGGGTGAAGAGTTGGAAATGAAGGGGTTGAGGGAGGGTAGGATGCCGTGGAGTGGTGTCCAGGAGGATGGAGTTTGTTGGAGGCAGAAGAAGGTGTCTGCATGGGGTGGGCTCGATTCCCTGTCAAAGAATTAGGCGCAGAGGTGGAGGAGAAAGAGTTTGACATCCAGATCTATATGGGATGTGTAGATGTGTGGGTGCAGGGGAATGAATGATGGTCCTTTGCTGAGGACTGACTATTTGTCCTCATTAAGGGGAGGTCTGAGGGGATGGTGAATGCCTAGCATGGCTTAGGGCTGGGACTAGCCATAGAGCTGGAGCTGGGAGTGGGTCACCGCATAGAAACGGCGACGTGGTCAGTAGTGTTGGACGTTTGACAACATCTGGGACTAGCACTACATCTTTGATTAGCACTACATTCACAAACATCCGCCCCCGCCACCACTGCTGCTCTTTATGACCTGTGTGTACTATTACTTACAAGGTGAATTGCAGAAATTCACCAAGGCTCCTTAGACAGCACCTTCCGAGCCCATAACCGCTTGCACCTAGAAGCATTAGGGCAGCAGATACATGGGAACACCACAACCTTCAAGTTGCCCTCCAAGCCACTCACCATCCTGACTTGGAAATATATTGCCATTCCTTCACTGTCACTGGACCTAAATCCTGGAACTTCCTCCCTAAGGACATTGCGGGTTTATGTGCAGCATTTCAAAAAGGCAGCTCACCACCACCTTCTCAAGAGGCAACTAACACAGGCCCAGCCAACAAAATAGTAAGATCCATGATTCACAGTCTCAGAATGCAGCTTTCATCCTTGTTGTTCTGGTCTTGAGTTTAAAGCTCTAACACCATGGTGGTTGGCTGACCTCCACTTCCCCCAGAAAATAAAACTGAATGAACTGAACATCAGAATTAGAATCACAAGGAGGTTTGGAATTGTGAAATCAGTCTGAGAAACAGCACAAATTCTGAGACCTTACGTAAATAGCAGAATTTGACATCTTCAGTTTTGTAACACATTGGCTTCTCTCGTATATGATCTGCCAGCTATCGTGCCTTTGGTAACAGTAACTCATTTGCATCAGAAGGTTATAGGTTCAAATACCATTCTGGAGACTTGAATGCGTGATTCAGATTGCCATGTGTTGTGTGAAACCGTATGAATGCTGCCCTGAAAGAACAGTCAGTTTTCAGATGGGACATTAATCCAAGGTGCTGTCTATGTACGCAGTGGATGCTACAATTGCCACCGGCACTGTTATGAAGAACTGACTGGTGGCTTTGTTCAAGTTGACTCTCCAGATAATTGCAGAAGCTTTGGTTATCTCTCATTTGTGGGTACTTGCTGGGTGTACGTTGCTTTCCCCAGACTGCAGGCTGTTGTCGGGGGATCAAAGGTTATGGGGTGAAAGGAGGAGAACGGGGTTGAGAAATTAATCAGCCATGATTGAATGGCAGAGCAGACTGGATATTCTGAATGGCCTAATTTCTGCTCCTGTGTCTTATGGGCCTGGCAGTTTCCAATGGAGCAGGGCGGCAGAATGGAACAACAGTTCCAACACTACTGACCACGTCGCTATTTCTATGCGCGGACCCACTCCCAGCTCCAGCTCTATGGCTAGTCCCAGCCCTAAGCCATGCTAGGCATTCACCATCCCCTCAGAACTCCCCTTAACAACAGCTCGTTCCTGCTGCTTCTGCACCTCAAGCCAAGCAGGGGCTGGTTGGAAAGGGTGTTGGTCAACTTGTATCGTGAAGATTGTGGGGGACGGCCCCATGAGGCTTCTGGAGGCAGAGAAGTAGTTAAGTGGAAGTCAGCTTTATACAAATAGTATTCAAAAGGTACAGGGAACAGTAGCAAGACCCAGTGCAGGCCAAACGGCCACCTCCCACACCCAGCAATTCTATGATTCAGTTCCAGCCATCAATTTAATGGGCACCCCATCTTTCCCTCTTCTTTAAATAAAGTCTAACAGTCCAACATGTGACCTTCTGCAGTGGATTCTGCTGCTAAATGCATTGTCCAACCTCCTCATACCTGGATATAACTCACTCCCAATGGTTTTCCTGTAACTAGAAAAAAAAGAGTAAGTGTGCAACATAGAATTGAAGTTGATTTTCTTTTTATATGTTCAAGCTGTTTTGCCTCAGCTTGGACACTGCACCAAGCTTTGCCATTGCACTGTGGTCTGATGTGAATATATTGCAGAGGTTTAGGAAAAACCCATTCCTTGTGCCTGTTCCTGCTCCATGGAACTCATCTCTTCCTACCTCAACTCGATTTTTTTTTCTCCCCTTGTCCAGTCCCTTACCACTTACATCTGCGATGCCCCTGACACTGTGTGTCAGTTTTAGCATTCCCAGTTTGCAGGCTCCAGCCACCTCCCCTTTACGATGGACATGCCATCCCTTTACATATCCAGCCTGAGCAGGATGAGCAAAGCTCTCTGCTTCTTCCTCGAAAAAAGGCCTGAATGACCCAATCCTCCACCACCACCCTCCTCCACCTAGCCAAGCTCACCAGAACAGTTCTCTTTTAACTCCTGTCACTAGAGGGGTGGCTATGGAAACTTGCCTGGGGCCAGTTATGATCAGAGATAATGGGAACCAACAGCTGGAAAATCCGAGATAACAAAGTGTGAAGCTGGATGAACACAGCAGGCCAAGCAGCATCTGAGGAGCACAAAAGCTGACGTTGAAGGGTCTGGGCCCGAAACGTCAGATTTTGTGCTCCTCAGATGCTGCTTGGCCTGCTGTGATTATCCAGCTTCACACTTTGTTATCAGGGGACCAGTTATACCTGTCCCTTCATGAGATATGCAGAACATTCCTTGTTCCTGTCCTATTTCAGACCCACCCACAACTCTTTCTCTGCTTCAACACACCAGTGTGTGGCCAACATCTCCGTGGCAGGCTTGCTGCAGGGCTCTGGTGAAACTCAGCATAAGCTGGAAGAACAGCACCTCATTTTCCACTTGGGAACACTGCAGTCTTCTGGACTCAATGTCAAGTTCGGCACTTTTAGAGCTTGATGCGCCATCTCCCATATCCTTACCCCAACCCCGACACACCAGATTTTGTTATCATGATCGGCTATTACACACACCCATCGTTAAGCCACTAATTGTGCACTGATCGCTAAGCATTCTCTCTAGCGTTATCCACTCCTGTGTCTGTTCTACTATTCTCCGCCTTTGGGCTCTGCCTCCACCCATTGTTTACTCCTTACACCTTTTCCTATCTTATGTTCTGCATAAAAAAAATTTTTTCCCAGGTACTGTCAGTTATGAGGAAGGATCTCTGGGCCTGAAACATTAACTGTCCAAAGATGTTGCTAAGCCTTTCCAGCAATTTCTGATTGCCAGTTTCCGCAGTTCAATAATTTTAGGGCCCAAATTCTCTCATGTCCCAGACCCCACCCCCCACCCACACACCAGGCCTTGTTTCACATAGCCTGCCATTACACACCCCCTATTATCAGTCACTAATAATTCCCATTAACAACTATTCACCCACACAGCCTGATCATTATCAACTTAGGGCAGCACAGTGGCTCAGCGGTTAGCACTGCAACCTCACAGCGCCAGGGACCCAGGTTCGATTCCAGCCTCAGACAACTGTTCGTGCAGAGTTTGCATATTCTCCCCGTGTCTGCATGGATTTCCTCCGGGTGCTCTGGTTACCTCCCACAGTCCAAAGATGTGCAGGCTAGGTGGATCGGCTATGCTAAATTGCCTGTAGTGTTCAGGGGTGTGTGGGTTGTAGGGGAATGGGTCTGGGTAGGATGCTCCAAGGGGCAGTGTGGACTTGTTGGGCCGAAGGGCCTGTTTCTGCACTGTAGGGATGCTAATCCTTGAAAGTTGCCACCCAGGTTGACAGGGCTGTTAAGAAGGCATACAGTGTTTTAGCTTTTATTAATAGAGGGACCAAGTTCCGGAACCAAGAGGTTATGGTGAAGCTGTACAAAACTCTGGTGCGGCCGCACTTGGAGTACTGAGTACAGTTCTGGTCACCGCATTATAAGAAGGATGTGGAAGCTTTGGAAAGGATGCAGAGGAGACTTACTAGGATGTTGCCTGGTATGGAGGGAAGGTCTTATGAGGAAAGGCTGAGGGACTTGAGGCTGTTTTCATTAGAGAGAAGAAGGCTGAGAGGTGACTTAATTGAAACATGTAAAATAATGAGGGTTAGATAGGGTGAATAGGGAGAACCTTTTTCCTAGGATGGTGACGGCGAGCATGAGGGGGCATAGCTTTAAATTGAGGGGTGAAAGATATAGGACAGATGTCAGAGGTAGTTTCTTTACTCAGAGAGTAGTAAGGGAATGGAACGCTTTGCCTGCAACAGTAGTAGATTCGTCAACTTTAGGTACATTTAAGTCATCATTGGATAAGCATATGGACGTACATGGAATAGTTTAGGTTAGATGGGCTTGAGATCGGTATGACAGGTGGGCACAACATCGAGGGCCGAAGGGCCTGTACTGTGCTGTAATGTTCTGTGTTCTAATCTAATCTAAAACTCTTTGTCTGTCCAACCGCTCTTCTCTCTCTTTAGGCTCTATCTTATCATTTACTCCCTAACCCATTTTTCTGCATATAAACTGACATTTTCCCAGCCAGCAGCAGTTCGGACAAAGTCGCACTGGACACGAAATGTTAACTCTGTTTTTCACTTGACAGATGCTGCCAGAGCTGCTGAGCTTTTCCAGCAACTTCTGATTTCCACCCCCCCCACCCCAGTTCTTTCAGTTTTTAAATTAAGGCAAATAGTTTCAGGGAGGAGACAATTCAGATTTGAGGAAAGATTAGAGGGTCTTGACCCAAAATGCCAGCTTTCCTGCTCTTCATCTTGGCCTGCTGTGTTCATCCAGCTCTTCGCCTCGTTATCTTCGAGAAATTGGGATTGTTTTCCTTGGTGAAGAGAAGATCTGATTAAAAAGTGTTCAAAATCACTTTATAAGTTGATAATTTGACTCAGAAAGCAGTCAAGAATCAGTCCATGTTGCTGTGGGGCTAGAGTCACATATAGGCCAAAATGAATAAGAATCACAGATTTGTTACAGTACGGGTGTGCCTGCACTGGCTCTTCAAGCAAGCATTATTGGCACTGGGCAACCTCCTGCTCTTTCCTCATACTCCTGCATATTATTTCTATCTAAATAATCATCCAATGCTCTCTTGAATACCTTAATTTTACCTGCCACCACCATGTTTCTATTTGTCAGATTTCCTTCCCTAAGGAGCACTAGTGAACCAAACAGTAAAAACGGCAATCATTGTATCATCATCACTATGGAGGCACAAAGATCTATTCATTAAACGTAAACTGTAGCAGCTGCCTTTAGTGGGATGAGAACTCATGACCCCAGAGCAGAAACCTTTGGAATACTAGTCTAGTAACAATGCCATGAGTCCACCAACACCCTATTATGGGAAGATTGAATAAATAGCTTGTCAAGCCTGTTTCCCCCATCAAATAAGATTATGACAGATCCGTGGGTCAACTATCTACATCCACCTCAATATTTTCGCTTAAAAAACATCTTAGTTTTAAAATTAACAAATGATCCAGCATCCATTGCCATTTGTGGAAAAGAATTCCAAACCTTTACCAGCCTGTGTGTCTAAGTGCTTCCTACCATCACTCGTGAACGGTCTGGCCCGAATTCACAAACTATGTCCCCTAGTTCTACAATCTCCAAACAGCAGTAGTGTATTTTCATTCACTCTGCCTTTTTCTGTTAATATCTTCTTGAACAGCGATCAAAAAACCTTCGACTTTCTGAATTCGAGAGAAAACAGGCCTAATTTATACAAATTCACCATAAGACACAGGGGGAATGTGCAAACTCCACACACACAGTCACCCGAGGATGGAATCGAATCTGGGTTCCTGATGCTGTGAGCCACCCACTTTGGATATTCTCTTTGGTCATTCACATTATTAATCCTCACTCCATTTAGAAAGTCCCCTGATCTAACCTTGATGAAAATGTTCCCACTTGTAAAAGGACTGAGAACAAGAGGGTACAGATTCAAAGGATTAATAAAAAGAGCACAAGTATTTCAAAGAAAAACTTCTCACTTTGTGAGAAGTTCTCACTGCTCACACTGCCCAAGAGTGGGGTGAGGGCAGGTTCAATTGAGGCTTTCAAACTGGAATTAGATGGTTATTTGAAAAAGGAGGAATATGCAGGGTTATGGGGAGAAAGCGAGAGAATGGTACTAACTTATGAAGCTGAAGTGGCACACATATGATGGGTGATATGGCTTTTCCTTGTGCTGTAACAGTTCAATGAGTCTGCAGTTTCCTTTAAAATGATTCTGATTTCAGCACCCATTTGCCTTCCATAGTCTTAGAGATTGTGTGACAATATTGGGGATTGCCAGCAACACATCTTATCCTATTTTATGTAAATGTGGGATGTGAGCAAGGGTGGGTGGGGGGGTGCATGTGATTTGCAGCTTGTAAAAATCAAGTCCTATATTAATACATCAATTCTGGTATGTCTAGTAATTGCAAAAGCTGCACTCAGTGTGGGAATTCTAACTTTTATAACCCATCTCTGATATATATGCATCAGGCACATTACAGCAATTACTGTGATAGTAAACATAGCAATCAATTTCTACACAGCGCAGTTTAACAAATTTTGGGTGTCACATTGACCTAACCAGATCATTCAGGTCAGGAAAAAGTACAGGATGACAAGTGTTGGCAAAAACCAATTTAATTTTGTCTTTCATCCAGGCCCAGTTGTGTTTTGGAAATGAGGAGGAAATAACAGTCAAGACACTGAGGACAACAAGTGGGATCTTCCAAGTCTAACCTCCAACAGCGGACAGGCCATGAGGTTAAGTCTCAGGCGAAGACCAATCGGTGCATACAGCCTCCCTTACTCTCAATCTCATCCAGAAACAGGAAGGTTTATGATTGGATCAGTAACCCAGAGGTTGAGAGTTAACACTCTGGAGCCATGAGGTCAAACCCGACAGCAACTAGAAAAAAAATGTGAATTCTATTAAAACACCAGTAATGACCCCAAAAAAACCCATTAGGTTTATTACTGCTTCTTCTTTTTAGGGAAGGAAATCTGCCACCCTTACCTCATCTGGCCTACATGTGACTCCAGTAACGTGGCTGACTCTGAAAAGACCAAGCCACACAGTTGGAAACAGGACAGTTCATTTTCAGTGCTCGAGGACAAATGGGATAACTGAGAAAAGCTGACTTTGCCAACATTGCTCACTTCCTATGAATGAATATTAAAAAAAACCTGAGCGGAGAACTCACTAGAGGCAAACTTTTTAACATTTAACATTTAAATAAATGTGTTTCATGAGTGAACAGTTTGCAGGAATATTCTTGAAAATAAGGCCAGGGCTTTCCCCACCTCCCATACTGAAGTTAACCTTATGAATTACACCAGACCTCAACCACCTCTTACACTCTCCAGCACACAGCCACAACCCTCTTCATACCACTCTTCTTTTAAGGATCACTATCAAACTTCCCCTGATGCTGAAGAATGACAGCCACCTGGTTTGAAATGTCTTTTGGGAAAAAGAGATAGTCATCACAATTTGTGATTGGTGGAGATGTAAGAAACAATGGGTTTGCTCCCCTTGCAATAGAGAAGATACAGGGGAGATTAACATAAGTGTTCAAAATGGTGAAGAATTTTCATAATGTAAATAAAACAACCGTTTCCAGTGGCAGGAAGGTCAGCAACCAGATTTAAGATAATTGATAAAGAAACATACAGGATCCTGAGGGGAACATCATTGGGTGAATGTTGAAGGCATGTTTCCTTTTGTGGGAGAATCTAGGACTTAGAATGAGAGCTTAAATAAAAAGGCACACCCATTTAAGACAGAGATGAGAAAACTTTAGGACGGGGTGATGGGCTAGATGAACTCCTTCTGTATTGTTCCACTTTGTTCAAAATAGTTAAAGATTTCATAAAATATAAATGGTATATCCCAGTCCTACATTCTTTATTATCCTTCATTGTAGCCTTCTGACCCTAATCATCTGACAATGAGGTAAGAAAGTGAGATATTATGGGTGCCATACAGGGATAAAGTGAAGTCCATTGCACATAAACACTTCTGCTGTGCATCCCATTGGGCTCCATATTGAAATAGTCTGGCATGTGGACTTGATGCCTGCATTCCCATTATGAAATTTAAAATCTACCAGCCATGGCCTTTCTTTCATCTCATGCAATGGGAGAAGCATTAAGTAGCAGAACTGGCTTTTCCAAACCCACCTCCTCCCCAACAAACATTCAAAAGGATGCTCAGCCACTCACTGATTAGCTACAGGTCACTTGTACAAGAGGGTGGTGCTAGCCACAGGTGTGACCAGTTTGTGACAATGTAAACTTCACAACTTTAAAACTGTTCATGGACTGAAAATAATCAGAAATAACTCTTTCAGGAATAAAGTGTTTCTCGAGATGAAAGGAACAAGTAGAAACTGTTATAAAGGTATTGAAAGCAACATGTGAATTAACCAGTGATAATGGGAGCTGCAGATGCTGGAGAATCCAAGATAATAAAGTGTGAAGCTGGTTGAACACAGCAGGCCAAGCAGCATCTCAGGAGCACAAAAGCTGACGTTTCGGGCCTAGACCCTTCGTCAGAGAGGGGGATGGGGTGAGGGTTCTGGAATAAATAGGGAGAGAGGGGGAGGCGGACCGAAGATGGAGAGAAAAGAAGATAGGTGGAGAGGAGAGTATAGGTGGGGAGGTAGGGAGGGGATAGGTCAGTCCAGGGAAGACGGACAGGTCAAGGAGGTGGGATGAGGTTAGTAGGTCGCAACTCATATTCCGCTTGGGAACCCTGCAGCCCAATGGTATCAATGTGGACTTCACCAGCTTCAAAATCTCCCCTTCCCCCACCGCATCCCAAAACCAGCCCAGTTCGTCCCCTCCCCCCACTGCACCACATAACCAGCCCAGCTCTTCCCCTCCCACCACTGCATCCCAAAACCAGCCCAGCCTGTCTCTGCCTCCCTAATCTGTTCTTCCTCTCACCCATCCCTTCCTCCCACCCCAAGCCTCACCTCCATCTCCTACCTACTAACCTCATCCCCATCCTTGACCTGTCCGTCTTCCCTGGACTGACTTATCCCCTCCCTACCTCCCCAACTATCTTCTTTTCTCTCCATCTTTGGTCCGCCTCCCCCCTCTCCCTATTTATTCCAGAACTCTCACCCCAGCCCCCTCTCTGAAGAAGGGTCTAGGCCCAAAACGTCAGCTTTTGTGCTCCTGAGATGCTGCTGGGCCTGCTGTGTTCATCCAGCTTCACACTTTATCATCTTGGATTCTCCATGAATTAACCATCTCCGTGAATTAACCATCTGTGTGAAGAAGCAACATATATAATCTGGGCACTTCTACAGAAAGACACTTGGTGAAATCCTGGCCAGAATCCATCATTAATCAGTGGTAGGGAAGTTAGATTGAGAGGTTTAACATGCTTACTTGAGGGATCTTATTTTGGTTACCTCATGCAATAAAGTTAAATAATTGTTTCAGTACTTGATTGTCTGTGAGATTTCTTAATAAGTAATAGAATTAAAGCTAACTTGTGATGATTTATGCACATGAGAATGTGCCCATTTGCAGGTGTATGCCTTCTGTAAATTTGTTATTTGTGCACAAAAGTGAGTATGCATGTGTTTGAGTCTTAGTGCCCTATAGTTCAAAAGATTCCCTTAAAGCAGAAGGGTTCAGGAGCTGTTTGAACTTCAACAGTGGCAGATCTGATACATGTAATTAAATAACCAACCTGTAAATGAAAGTTGAATGTCAAAAGCCACACACAGCCCACACAAAGAGGATGCCAATAATGCGATCAGCCTGGGTGAGGGGGAGGGGGGGGGGGGGGGGATTGGGGAATTCCTAGTGTAGCTGACATGAAAGTGAGTTATGGGATACAGATCAGAGTCCAATCTACCATTACTCAAAAGTGCGAGGGAGTTTTACTAAAATGATTTGTGGATGCGGCAGTAGTTGGCGGGGGGAGGTGGGCAGTTTCTGTTTCTAACAAATAGGCGTGAAGGGTATTTTAGAAACCCAAATATGATTGGGTCATGCTTTATTTCACTCCACCAGCGGGAGAGCCCCATCACGTATCCCCCAGCCCAATGGACATGTCAGGCATTACAGCAGGTCAAAATTTTCAACTATATACTGGAAAAAGCCTCTAAAATAGTATTTACTCCTGAAACTACATTGATCAAGTATTGACTGCATGATATAGACTCATCAGTGGACCTCAACACAGACTCTCAGCCACTACATGGGATATTTCCAGCTAGAAATGTCAGTGAGATTAATAAAAGTTGCCAGACAGTACAAGTTTTCTTTGTCTGAGATCCATCAATACGCCTCCACCACCTTTTTATTTCAAAAATATGCTTTATTCCTAAAAATCTTTATATACATAGTCACTAAAGCAAAAATCTTTATATACATAGTCACTAAAGCATTCAGTTCTGTACAGTAGCATATGAAGAAACAAACAAGGGAGTTTGACTTTATCCAACAAACCAACCAAAGGTATTTCTTCCTTGTCAAAGATCATATTTGTGGCACTGGAGGGTCTGATAACTGAACAGACCCCCATTTACCTTCAGCAGGAAGACCTTAGACAGAGGTCAATCCCCACTGCGCCCTGGCAGCAGCTGCCCCTAGCTTTGGTGCATGTATCAGCACATAGTCCTGAGACCTTGGAATGTGCCAGTCTGCAACACTTGGTTGGGGTCAACTCTTTGCTCTGGAAGACCAACAAGTTTTAGGCATCTTTCACTGAGTTGATGGTCCACCAGGCACAGTTGATATTTGTCTCAGCGACTCCAGGGGAACAGACTGTAGAGCCAGGAGTCCTGCATCACAGGACTGCTCAGGATGAACCTTGACAAAAACCACTGCATCTTCCTGCAGACTTCCTTTGCAAAGGCACATTCCAGCAGGAGATGTGAGAGAATCTCTAGCCGTCCCCATCCCTGCAGCCACTTCGAGGGCAGCCTGTGGTGGTGTAGAGAGTTTGGATGAACATGAAGGATCTCACAGGTAATGCTCTTCTCACTACCAGCCAAGTGATGTTTTAGTGTTTGTTGGAATGTTCTGACGATGCTTCATTCTGTCAAATGACAAACAGTTTGCTCAGGGAAGAACTCGGCAAGATCCACTCCGTCCTCTTGCCACAGGATCTCAAGGACACTATGTGCAGGCCACTTCTTGATAGACTTGCGGTCAAAGGAGTTTTTCTTGCAAATTTCTCAACAAAGGACAGGTAATACAGAATGGTATTCCTCTACTGCCCTAATGATTGGTGCTGTACAGGACTTTAGTTAGACCACAACAGTGTGCAGGTCAGCACAGCACACTATAGGAAAGATGAGATTACACTACAGTGTACATGGAGGAAGCTCACAAGAATGTTGCCTGGGCTGGAGCACTTTAGCTACAAAGAGATTGGATAAGCTTGGACTGTTTTCTCTGGAGCAGAGAAGACCAAGAAGGGACGTGATAAAGGTGTTATACAATTATAAAGGGTACAGAAAGGATGGATTCAAAGCACCTGTTTTTCTTTGAAGTGTCAATAACAAAGAACAAAGAAAATTACAGCACAGGAACAGGCCCTTCGGCTCTCCAAGCCTGCGTCGAGCCAGATCCTCTGTCTAAACCTGTCATCTATTTTCGAAGGTTCTGTATCCCTTCGCTGCCCGCCCATCCATGTACCTGTCCAAATATACCTCCGCTGGCAACAGGCTCTAGGCACCCACCACCCTTTGTGTAAAGAACTTTCCACAAATATCTCCCTTAAACTTTCCTCCTCTCACTTTGAACTCATGACCCCTAGTAATCGAGTCCCCCACTCTGGGGAAAAAGCTTCTTGCTATCCACCCTGTCTATACCCCTCATGATTTTGTAGACCTCAATCAGGTCCCCCCTCAATCTCCGTCTTTCTAATGAAAATAATCCTAATCTACTCAACCTCTCTTCATAGCTAGCACCCTCCATACCAGGCAACATCCTGGTGAACCTCCTCTGCACCCTTCCAAAGCGTCCACATCCTTTTGGTAATGTGGTGAGGGGACACAATTTTAAAAAGGAAAGACAGGAAATTTAGACAGAATTTGAGAAAAAGAGTTTTCATCCAGAGGTTGGTAGGAATGTGGAATGCACAACCTGAGAGGGTGGTCGAGGCTGGAAACATCAAAAGCCTATAACAAGTACTTGTATGAGTACTTCAAATGTCATAACAAAAGGCGATGACCCAGGGGTAATAATTGCTGGACTGTTAATCCAGAAACCCAGATCACGCTCCGGGGACCAAGACTCAAAACCCGCCACGGCAGATGGTGGAATTTGTATTCAATAAATATCTGTAATTAAGAATCTGGTGTCAATTCTCAGAAAAACCCATCTGGTTGACTAATGTCCTTTAGGGAAGGAAACTGCCATCCTTACCTTGTCTGACCACATTACTCGAGACCCACAGCAATGTGGTTAACTCTTAACTGTCCTCTGGGCAATTAGAGATGGACAATAAATGCTGTCTGGCCAAAAATGCCCTCATTCCATGAATGAAGAGGGGGAAAAAAAGTGCTGGAAAGTGGGACTAGCGCAGATTGAGAGTAGTTTTTGTCAGTTAAGACTCATTGGGCTATGATTCTATGGTCTACACCTCAAAGATCACATCTGCATAAAGTAAATAATAATAGCTTTGAGCTCTAGTTTCTGACTCAAGTTGAATGGCTTGGATAATATTTCAGTCAGACTGGTGACAGAGGGAGCTAATCTTTGAAACCTGAAATCGAGATAAAAGGAAGCATTTTGAAGTTTGGGAATTTGCGCACAGTGAAAGAAACTGGAGACAGGGCAAATAATCAGAGATGGTGTGGGTAGGAAGGTAGGTCAGTAAAGCTAAAGCTAGAAGTTTAAAGTAATTGCTGTGAGGATTTGTCAGTCAAGAGCAGTTGTTGTGTGTATGGAGTCACAAGTAGGCTAGAACAGGTAAGGACAATAGATTTCCTTCTCCAAAAGGATGTCAATGAATCAGATTCGTTTTTACCAAAAAAACATCAACAATGGCTGCCAGTGAGCTTTTCACTCTAGATTTTTATGAAACTGAGTTCAAATTACACAATCTGCCACAATGGGATTCAAACCCACATCAGCCTTCCTGCTTGGCCTGCTGTGTTCATCCAGCTCGACACTTTGTTATCTCAGATTCTGCAGCATCTGCAGTTACTACTATCTTTGTTTCAAACATTAGCCTGGGTCTCTGGATTACTGGTCCAGTGACGTTATCACTACACCACCACGACCTAATTCTGGAACTCACTCTCAGAAAAGATGTTGGAAAGAAGCAGAAGCTCCAAACAAACATCATGACTTCTGCACCTTATTGCTGTAGCCTACAGGCCACAGACCAAGAATTGCAAAGCTCTTTCACAGCTGCAAAAAGGCCCTTTTCTCTGTCGTAAATTTCAGGAAGTGCACACAAAATTGTGGCAGGGCAATGGGGAAGAGGGAAAGAGAAGGAAAAAGAAGGTGAATGAGAGAAATTATGGGGAGTTTCGAGTTTTTGGAGGTGGGGAAGAAAATGGACAGGTGAGCCAGAAAAGCTCCCATATTAAACTGCATTGAGACAGGGTTTAAGACTGCTTCCTATGCCCAGATTTTTGTTTAAAATTAAGAAAAGCAAAATGGACTCTAATCTCAGGAGTAAAAATCTCAAACTCTGTCATATGTTAGTCCATGTATACCTGCAGATACAGTATTACACTGTACCTTTCATGGGTCATCTTAGCCAGTAACTTCCCTCTCAGGCTGCAAGGAAGTGGTTAAACATTAACGTCTGTTTTAACAACTTGTTAATAACTTAAGTACTGAACTTCCTGTGGATTTACAGGGAGTCTTCCTTGCTCAGGATGTGTCAGCAAACAACTGAAGGGACTGGGAAGAACAGTGGGCTGAGAATCTTTGTGAATGATGGGAGAGTGTAGGGGGAGGGGCTTAGATTAGTTCACAGGTTGGCGCAACATCGAGGGCTGAAGGGCCTGTTCTGCGCTGTATTGTTCAATGTTCAAGCACTTGAAAGCTCTGGTTATCATTTGTCCCTAAACCTACATCATCAGGAATGGATTATTTCGCCATGTAGCATATTGGTGAGTGTGGATGGCTAACATGTCCAGCATTACATCTAAAAAGGACTCCAGTGGAATTTTTTAAAGAAATTCTTCCACAGGACACTGAGGTCACTGGCAAGACTGCAATCTGCTGCCAGCCCCGAGAACTGCAGAGCTTACCAGGTCACTTCCAACATAGTTCAGAGCCTGGACAGGAGGCCAGCACACGTATGGATGGTAGATCTCCTTCCCTAAAGGATTACTGAAACAGACAGGATTTACAACAATTAATAATGGTTTCCTTGTCACCATTACTTAGACAAGCTTTACATTTCAGATTTAATTTATTGAACCTAAAGTTCTGCATAGTGGGGTCTGGTCACACCTCCAGGACAATAGCCTGGGCTGCTGTTCTCCTAGGCCAGTGACAACACCACCACAGCAATGTTTCCCCCCCCACTCCCTAACTGGATGAGACTGGGGATGTCCTTACCTCGTGAAGGCACTATGTAAAACAAATTCTCTCATTCTAATCCACTGACATAACTCAACGGAAATCCAAGGTTTGGCTGGAGTTGTTTTACTTTGAGCAAAGCAGAATGATGGAAAATCTGGCACAGGTAAGTAAGATGATGACAAATCTAGATAAGGTACACAAAGAAACAATTCCAATCAGCTGAAGGCACGAGCAATTGCGAAGGCAGATTTTGGATTCTGGCCTGGTCATTAGGAGGAATGGGTGGAAGAATGTTTTTATGCAGCAAGACGCAATAGCCTGGAACTGCCTTCTCACAAAGATAGTGGAAGTTGGTCTGAAAGTTGTACACTATACAAATATTGGGATTTGGCTTTTAAGATAAAGATGAGGGATGTGGGTCAGATTTATAAAGCTGTTGGTGTGCAGATACATAGATCCCTTAAAATGGCCACCCAAGTGGACAGGGTTGTTAAGAAAGCATATGGTGTTTTGGCTTTCATTAACAGGGGGATTGAGTTTAAGAGTTGTGAGATCTTGTTGCAGCTCTATAAAACTTTGGTTAGACCGCACTTGGAATACTGCGTCCAGTTCTGGGCGCCCTATTATAGGAAAGATGTGGATGCTTTGGAGAGGGTTCAGAGGAGGTTTACCAGGATGCTAAAATGTGAGGCTGGATGAACACAGCAGGCCAAGCAGCATCTCAGGAGCACAAAAGCTGACGTTTCGGGCCTAGACCCTTCATCAGATGAAGGGTCTAGGCCCGAAACGTCAGCTTTTGTGCTCCTGAGATGCTGCTTGGCCTGCTGTGTTCATCCAGCCTCACATTTTATTATCTTGGAATCTCCAGCATCTGCAGTTCCCATTATCTCTTTACCAGGATGCTGCCTGGACTGGAGGGCTTATCTTATGAAGAGAGGTTGACTGAGCTCGGTCTCTTTTCATTGGAGAAAAGGAGGAGGAGAGGGGGCCTAATTGAGGTATACAAGATAATGAGAGGCATAGATAGAGTTGATAGCCAGAAACTATTTCCCAGGGCAGAAATGGCTAGCACGAGGGGTCATAGTTTTAAGCTGGTTGGTGGAAAGTATAGAGGGGATGTCAGAGGCAGGTTCTTTACGCAGAGAGTTGTGAGAGCATGGAATGCGTTGCCAGCAGCAGTTGTGGAAGCAAGGTCATTGGGGTCATTTAAGAGACTGCTGGACATGTATATGGTCACAGAAATTTGAGGGTGCATACATGAGGATCAATGGTCGGCACAACATTGTGGGCTGAAGGGCCTGTTCTGTGCTGTACAGTTCTATGTTCTATGTTCTATTTGGTTTTTGAACAGGTCAGAAAGTGATTTGGAACAGTGGCCCGCATCAATTCCAGGAATGAATGTGACTGTAGTCGGTGCTTGGAAGAATATCTTTATTGGTGAATGGAATGTTTATTTATTTTATAAGTAGTGGGGCAGATGTGGGCATTGATAGTTGGGTCAGAACTTATTGCCCATCCTAGTTGCCCGTGAGAAAGTGATGGTGAACTACCTTCTTGAGCTGTTGGAGTCAAGGTGCTGCAAGTAGACACATAATGCCCTTAGGGAGGGAACTCCAGGATTTTGACCCAGCAACACTGAAGGAACAGTGATACATTTCCAAATCAGGATGGACAGGGTCTTAGATGGCAACTTGGAGGTCATGATGTTCCCATATATTTGCTGCCCTTGTCCTTTTATGTGGAATAAGTTGCATGCTAGAAAAGTGCTGGCTAGGGATCTTTGGCAAATTTCTGCAGCACATACTGCTGCAAATGAGCATCAACAATTGAGGGATTGAATGCTAATGGATAGGGTGTGAATGAAGTGGGTTGCTTGTGCATCAGGTGATGTTAAGCTTCATGAATGTTGGTGGGAGACTGCAGTCATCCAGATAAGAGAGGAGTCAGGAGCTGAGTTACTCAATTGCAGTAGTCTTAGCCTCTGGCCTGCTCTTGTAGCCACCGTATTTACAATGGTGAGTCCAGCTCAGTTTCTGGTCAATGGTAATCCCCGGGATATACATTGTGAGGGATTCAGTAATGTTAACACCTTGAATGTCAAAGGGCAACGACTAGATTCTGTTATTGGGCTCTGCTGCCAGACCTGCCGAGTTTCCCCAGCCCTTTGTTTTAGCTTCAGATTTCTAGTGTGCACAAATCGGCACCTCGTTTTTTAAAAACATTGTTTTCCAGTTTAAGTTCTGACTACCCATTCAATAGCTTTGCCCTCCCACCCCCCCTCCCTTTTGTGTAACAAACCTACCACTCTATTGTAAGTACATCTTGTATGACAATGTTTTAGTGACTAATTATGATGAGTAACCAAATGCAAAAACTGAACACATGATTTATCAAGCTAGGTCTACACCTGGAATCTGACTTGCCCACTAACACTACCAGTTGGGATCGTAATGACAATAATTTCCTTCTGTACAGTAGATAATTTTATCAAACAGATCAGTCAGCCAATTAGTCTGTGCTGGTGTTTATTTTACACACAAGCCTCATATCTTCTTATCTCATCTAACTACATCTACCCTTTTTCCCATGACTCCGTATCGACACTATTGCCCTAAATTGCTTTATGAGCACTCTCACTTCTGCCCTCTCCTTCCTTGGAAATTCTCCAGCTAGTTCCTCAGAGGAGCTGGCTAGACAATAGCTTCCTGATCAGCCAAGGATAAATTTCCCTGGGAAAGTACCTCCGCTTTCACACACAGTCTTCCTTCACATATTGAAAACGCTGTGCTCCGTACTTGGGCATTAGCAAGTAGAAACCTGTACATCACATACCAAGGTACAACACACAGAACTCTATTCAATAGATCTAGGGGGATTAGGAGAATGCCTTTTTTAAAAAAATTATTTAGCAAATGTAAACCCCAGTGTCTCTGCAAATGCAACAGGTATTTTCTAATAAGGAACCTAGTGACAGATTGGCTGCACGGTAGCCCTAGTTTGCTTTAAAACTATTTAGCGATGATCCTTCTTGCAATAGTAGATCAAAGCCCAATATTCAATAAATGGGGTGTGCCACAAGGAACTTTTCCTGTGTTGTGTATTCCTTGTTTCAATGCTACCTGTTGGTGGACCTTGCTCAGGAGGGAAGCAGGGGTAAAGTGAACAGGTCAAAGAAACAGGTAAGTGAGAGGCATGACAAATGGCTTCACTAGCTTTCGGGTTTCTGTCAATCAGCAGATAGGTGGGAGTGATGTTTGTGAGGCAGAGCCGAGGAGGGTCGTTGAGCCGGGTTTATTTATTCACATTGCTGCAGTGTTATATCAAGATAACGTCTTATCAAGAGGCAGTCCCAAGTCTGGTGGGCTGGGATCATGCATCATTCAGTCGCTGGTCATCAAGGTAGATAGATGATACTTAGTTGGCACTGGCATGGTGAAGATGGAAAACACTGGATATGGTTTTACAGGGTTTCAATTTCACATACAATAGTCTACAAACTTCCTAACCTCTGTGAAGAATCTGCACAGGGTGCAAAAGGACAGAGCTTTGATGGTTTAAGACAGAAATGAGGAGGATTTTCTTCTGAGATAATGGGAACTGCAGATGCTGGAGATTCCAAGATAATAAAATGTGAGGCTGGATGAACACAGCAGGCCAAGCAGCATCTCAGGAGCACAAAAGCTGACGTTTCGGGCCTAGACCCTTCATCAGAGAGGATTTTCTTCTCTCAGTTTTGAATCTGTGGAATTCTTTTCAGCAGGGGCGGAGAAGTTTGGGTCATTAAATGCATTCAGGGCTGAGCTGGATTTTTAATCAGCAAAAGAATCAAGGGTTATGGGGAAAAGAAGTGGAGTTGAGGATCATCATATCAATCTCAATCTCAGTGATGGCAGAGTAGACTTGTTAGAAGCAGAAGTGGGCATTCAGCTTATATTTTATGGTGTAACAGGAGACACAACATGTCATCAGCATTGAAGGTGAGGGACATAGGAGGCAGTGGGCCATTTACATACACATGCTGACTAGCGTTGGGATTGAACTACTAACTCCAAATAGTAAGTTCCAACAAATACAAGTCAATATTTGACTTCCAAATAGACCCAGCCAGACTGCCTTAGTTAAGGCTGTTTAAAATAGTCTGGTTCAAGTGGCCAGTCTCACTAGGAGTAATGCTGGAATGGTAGCATTGACCTCAAGATCTTGAGGTTAGAGAAAAGAGGTGTTATCGAGACAGACAGAATCACGTAGCACAGAAGCAGCTATTCACCCCATCATGGCTACGCTAGCTTTCAGAAAAAGCCAAATTCCTCTTTGTTCTTTCCGACAGAAAATTTATCAAAATCTCTCTGGAAAGTTACAATTAAATCCACTTCCAACACCCTTTGCTTTCCAGGTCATTATAATGTACCATGCATATGCTGCCTCTGGGTCTGCGTCACAGAAAACAGTTCCTCTCCATTCAGTTTATCAATTCCTGCATGATCTTGAAAATCACTTTCAACTTCCCCCTTACCAATGCTCAACTTTCAACTAAAATTATTTAATTTTAAATGAGAATACCACATGAAGCCAATAAAAGCCACTGCACTGTCAAACTCCATTTATCCAGAATGTGTACATAATAAACCTCCTCCACCCACGTCCTCGCAAGTTCAGAGCACAAAACATCTTTGCATCCCCTGGAGATAATCTACTTTTACTGCAGTCCAGTTCCCAGGCGTCTGCTCTCCATTCCAGTAATTTGGCATACTTCATAGAATCCACAGCATGGACACAGCAGTCAGCCAAACTGATTTAATGCAACACGTGAATTTTCTACCATTTTGATCAATAGTTCTGTGTCCGCAAGCCACGTTTAAAATGAACTCATTCTGGTCCTTAAAGAAATGCAAGTTCAGGCCAAAAAGGATAGTCACTTAGGTAAATATAGGTTAACGAAGGAAAGCCTGCAGGGATTCGTTTTGGGCAACTAATTTGCTTGAGGAGGTTAAGCATAGAAGCAACGTACATGGACTTCCAAGAAGCATAGGATTAAAAAAAGGTTGCTCAACCTGCCGGTGAAATTAGAGCTCATGAATTCAAAGGGACATTAGCACTATGCATGCACAATTGGCACAGTGGCAGAAAACAGACAATGATAATGGGAACTGCAGATGCTGGAGAATCCAAGATAATAAAATGTGAGGCTGGATGAACACAGCAGGCCAAGCAGCATCTCAGGAGCACAAAAGCTGACGTTTCGGGCCCAGGCCCTTCATCAGAGAGGGGGATGGGGTGAGGGTTCTGGAATAAATAGGGAGAGAGGCGGAGGCAGACCGAAGATGGAGAGAAAAGAAGATAGGTGGAGAGTACAGGTGGGGAGGTAGGGAGGGGTTAGGTCAGTCCAGGGAAGACGGACAGGTCAAGGAGGTGGGATGAGGTTAGTAGGTAGGAGATGGAGGTGCGGCTTGAGGTGGGAGGAAGGGATGGGTGAGAGGAAGAACAGGTTAGGGAGGCAGAGACGGGCTGGACTGGTTTTGGGATGCAGTGGGTGGATGGGAGGAGCTGGGCTGGTTGTGTGGTGCAGTGGGGGGAGGGGATGAACTGGGCTGGTTTTGGGATGCGGTGGGGGAAGGGGAGATTTTGAAGCTGGTGAAGTCCACATTGATACCATTGGGCTGCTGGGTTCCCAAGCGGAATATGGAGTTGCTGTTCCTGCAACCTTCGGGTGGCATCATTGTGGCACTGCAGGAGGCCCATGATGGACATGTCATCTAAAGAATGGGAGGGGGAGTGGAAATGGTTCACGACTGGGAGGTGCAGTTGTTTATCGCGAACCGAGCGGAGGTGTTCTGCAAAGCGGTCCCCAAACCTCTGCTTGGTTTCCCCAATGTAGAGGTAGCCACACCGGGTACAATGGATACAGTATACCACATTGGCAGATGTGCAGGTGAACCTCTGCTTAATATGGAAAGTCATCTTGGGGCCTGGGATAGGGGTGAGGGAGGAGGTATGGGGGCAAGTGTAGCATTTCCTGCGGTTGCAGGGGAAGGTGCCGGGTGTGGTGGGGTTGGAGGGCAGCAGGGGAAGGTGCCGGGTGTGGTGGGGTTGGAGGGCAGTATGGAGCGAACAAGGGAGTCACGGAGAGAGTTGTGGCAGGGGCAGGGTGTTAGGGATGTGTTGCGGGAAATGCGGGAGACACGGTCAAGGGCGTTCTCGACCACTGTGGGGGGAAAGTTGCAGTCCTTGAAGAACTTGGACATCTGGGATGTGTGGGAGTGGAATGTCTCGTCGTGGGAGCAGATGCGGTGGAGGCGGAGGAATTGGGAATAGGGGATGGAATTTTTGCAGGAGGGTGGGTGGGAGGAGGTGTATTCTAGGTAGCTATGGGAGTTGGTGGGCTAGAAATGGACATCAGTTACAAGCTGGTTACCTGAGATGGAGACGGAGAGGTCCAGGAAGGTGAGGGATGTGCTGGAGATGGCCCAGGTGAACTGAAGGTTGGGGTGGAAGGTGTTGGTGAAGTGGATGAACTGTTCAAGCTCCTCTGGGGAGCAAGAGGCGGCGCCGATACAGTCATCAATGTAACGGAGGAAGAGGCGGGGTTTGGGGCCTGTGTAGGTGCTTTTCAGATGAGAGAAGTGACCCCTGCTGAGGGTGATATCCAGGACACTATATCCATTTAGTTATAGCTAAATTTATTTCCGTCACCCTTTGGTTTTGGTGTACAGGACACTCAAAATTTGCAGATGTCACAAAGTATCATGAACTGAGAAAATGAAAACGTCGAACTTTAAAAGAATATCGACAGGTTGGTGAAATGGGTGAGCAAGCAGATGAAATTTAAGGCAGAGAACTAAGAAGTGATTCACTTTGGTGGGGTGAACCCAGACAATATGAAGGGTACAATTTGAAAGGAGGTTCTATACTGTTATGAAGTTGCGCAGTGTGTGTGGTTCCTTTAAGGGATAATGCGCTTTCCTAAGCTTGGAGATTTATTTTTTTAAAAAAAGTCAGTAAGTAGCTGGAGGAGTACAGATAGTTCTAAAATTGAAACACATATCAATTGGCTGTGTGATTGCCAAAACATCAAAACAAGCCTAATGTTTCTAATGAGCTGGAATCAGTTAATTAATGTAAACCAAGCACTTAGCAATTGAAAGCCAATGAATTTAAACTTAATGGTTTTGATGACCTCACACCAATGGTGTTCTAAGAAAATTAGTATATCATGCAAGGTAGATAAGGAGGGGGTTCTTGGGGAAAAAAAAATTGGTGTGAGCTCAAACCACCATTTGAGAAATAAGCACCTAGCTCTCTAAGAAAACACCATCTTACTCATACAAGGCACCATGGCACTTCTAAGAATCTCTGGAGAAAACGCCCCTGACAACAGGATCAACGGTAGCAAGGAGAGACAGTGGAAAAGGCAGAGCATTCTGAGGAGTCAATCTCTGACTCCCCACAGGATAAGTTTTAATTTTTTTTCTTACGACTTGGGTAATAAGTGGGATAATAAAATGTGAGGCTGGATGAACACAGCAGGCCAAGCAGCATCTCAGGAGCACAAAAGCTGACGTTTCGGGCCTAGACCCTTCATCAGAGAGGGGGATGGGGAGAGGGAGCTGGAATAAATAGGGAGAGAGGGGGAGGCGGACCGAAGATGGAGAGTAAAGAAGATAGGTGGAGAGAGTATAGGTGGGGAGGTAGGGAGGGGATAGGTCAGTCCAGGGAAGACAGACAGGTCAAGGAGGTGGGATGAGGTTAGTAGGTAGCTGGGGGTGCAGCTTGGTGTGGGAGGAAGGGATGGGTGAGAGGAAGAACCGGTTAGGGAGGCAGAGACAGGTTGGACTGGTTTTGGGATGCAGTGGGTGGGGGAGAAGAGCTGGGCTGGTTGTGTGGTGCAGTGGGGGGAGGGGACGAACTAGGCTGGTACTTGTGTTTATTGGAATAGCATACCAGTAGAATTTTCTTCAGTTAGGCATGGCAGGGGGGTGGGCAAGATTGTTCAGTTTGCGAGTAGTTCTGTTAATTTGTTCACTGTTAGGGATAAACAGATAAATTGTTACTTGTTAAATATAAAGTCAATATCAGGCATTTTCTTTCATTTAACCTCACCTTCTCTGTAACAATACAACAGAACACAAAGGGGTATATAAACCAAAGCAAACAGGAGCCTGGGTTTATACACAGGGTACAGAATACAAAAGCAAAGTAGTTCTGATAAACCTGTATGAAAATGCCACTTCAGCCTGGACTTGAGCATTGGGTTCAGGGGTGAGCACCATACAATCATAAGGTGGTGAAGGTATTGGTAAAGACTCTCAGTTCTGATTCAAGGATATAGGATTGTTTCCCTTGGAGAAGGCTGAAAGGAGATTTAATTCAGGCATTAAAAATCATGAGGGGTCTGCCCAGGGTAGAAAGTGAAGCAATGTTCCCATTTATGGAAGGATCAAAACCCAGGAGGCATGGGGATAGAACATAGAACAATATAGCGTAGAACAGGCCCTTCGGCCCTCGATGTTGCGCCGACCTGTGAACTAATCTAAGCCCCTCCCCCTACACTATCCCATCACCATCCACATGCATAGAACATAGAACAATACAGCGCAGTACAGGCACTTTGGCCCTCGATGTTGCGCTGAGCTGTGAAACCCATCTAACCTACACTATTCCATTATCATCCATATGTTTATCCAATGTCCATTTAAATGCCCTTAAACTTGGCAAGTCTACTTCTGTTGCAGGCAGGGTATTCCATTCCCTTACTACTCTCCGAGTAAAGAATCTACCTCTGACACCTGTCCTATATCTATCACCCCTCAATTTAAAGCTACGTCCCCTCGTGCTAGCCATCTCCATCCGAGGAAAAAGGCTCTCACTGTCCACCCTATCTAATCCTCTGATCAACTTGTATGTCTCCAGATGTATGTCTCTGGATTTAGACAGATTGGTAAAAGTAACAATTACCACTTGTGGAAAAATGTTTTATTGAGTGGTTTCCATGTGGAACACACTGCCTGAGAGTAATATAATCATGGCATTCAAAAAGGAATTGGATTCTTACCTTAAAAAGACAAATTTGCAGTGCTACAGGGAAAAGGTAAGGGGAGAAACATTGGGGCAGTTATGCTTGGCAACTGCTAGTGTAGACACAGATTCCAATGCACCTACACCCCATGTATCAGCACTTTGTAGTGCTAAAACCAAGGCAAAAGTAGTTTTTCTGTTTCATTTTCTTTCAGTAATTTCATCAGTAGATTGACTGGGTGACAGGATGCCTGGATTTCCAAGTCCTTCATGTTCCTTGCTCATAAGTGGTAGAGACACTGATGGGAATCTGTTCTGTAATAACAGAAAGGAAGCAATGAAGCACTTGGCAGCAAATGGGAAATAGCATTTAGGTGTTAACCATCCACAAGTGACTGTAATCCTGAGATCTTCTATCATTCCTGTAGCATTCTGTGGGTGTTTCTTCAGTTAAATCAAAAACACCAACAAATCTTGTAAATTATTTGGTCTCAGCTACATACTGTTACCTTAATTACTGGTAAGGCAAGGATAGGTGATGGCCTAGTGATATTATCACTAGATTATTAATCCAGAGAGCCAGGTAATGTTCTGGGAACTTGGGTTCGAATGCCACCAGGGCAGATGTTTGAATAATCTGGAAATAAGAGTCTAATGATGACCATGAAACCATTGTCTGGTTTCTGATTATCTGCCATCCTTACCTGGTTTGGCCTACATGTGACTCCAGACTTGCAGCAATATGGCTGACTCTTAACTGGGTATTTAGGGATGGGCAATAAATGTTGGCCACGCCAGTAATGCTCACATTTTGTGGATGAATTAACAGAAAGTTGCTGTATCCAGTTATCGACGGAAGGAAGCTACCACTTCATTTCCATCAGTAAAGCCTAATCTCGACAGAAAGAAAATAGATAACCTCAGCTGTTTGGAAACTTTAAATTTCCTTGTTTTTCTGGCTTAACCTTGTTCTCTCTCTCTCTCTCCGGCTATAATCAGGTCCAGTCCTACAACCCTCTAAGATAGGAACATTAAAAAATAGGAGCAGAATGATTAGCTATGATTATGTTGAATGGTGGAGCAAGAACATGCTCCAACATTCAACACAATTGTGACTGATCTAACAACTCCATTGATATCTGTGCTTCCCCAACTCTGGCCTCTTGCACTTCCCCAATGTGAATTGCTCTCAGCTAAGGGGAGGCAATGACCTAAAAGGATTATCGCAGGGCTGTTAATACTAAGACTCAAAAAATGATCTGGGAACCTGGGATCGAATGGTAGAATGGTTCAGGTGGTAGAATTTGAAATCAAAAAAGATTGGAATTAAGTGTCTGATGACCATGAATCCATTGTTGATTGTGGGAAAAACCCATCTGGTTCACTAATGCCCTTTAGGGAAGGGAACTGCCAACCTTGTCTGGCCTGGCCTACATGCAATTCCAGACCCACAGTAATATGGTTGAATCTTGACTGCCCTCTGGGTAATTAAGGATAGGCAATAAATGCTGGCATAGCCACTGATGTCCTGATCCCGTGAATTAATTTTGAAAAATCTCATTGGAGGAAGTGCACAGTTAGTGCAAGGGATTGCTGACATCAGGATAACACTCTGGGGGACCAGGTTCAAATCCTGCCAGGGCATGGTGGTGGAATTTGAACTGAATTGAATAAAAAAAATCTTGAATCAAGAGTCTACTGGCCATAATACTATTAAATTGTCAGAAAGTCCCTTTGGTTTGCAATTCTATTTAACAAAGGAAACTGCTGTATTTACTTGATCTGGCCTACGTGTCACTCTGAACGCATAGCAATGTGGTAGATTCTCAACTAGGGTTGGATAAATGCTGACCTAACCAATGATACCCACATCCTGAATTTTAAAAAAGGCAGCTTAATCTACGCTGTTTCAGGGGTGTGAATGACATATCCCACCCCAGGGGCAGTGGAACCCAAGCAACAAGAAAGATCTCAATGAAAACTGAGGCAGAGGAAGTGCCGCACACCGAAGACAGAGGCCATAAACTGTGGACTGCAGGAGATTACGATCTGTCACCCCTGGACAGAATCGACCAGCTGAAAAACCTCAATTGTTCCTCCCTGAGCACATTGTATAATGTGCTGTATAATGTGTGCTTACCAATATTACTTTATGCTTCACATCAAAGCCCTGCATCTAGCAAAGTAGAGGATTTTAAAAAAATTTGCAGTGTAACAACTTCAACAGATCAGCAGTCATGAATCTCACGAGACCAGAACCACCCATATCATTGCAGATGAGCGAGACTTTATGTCACTGTCAAATTACATCTGGAGAGCACACTGCCCATTCAGAGACCCTCTATACTTCCACTAAGTGATTATTCTCATCTTTGGTTTCGATATCTAAATCATTTAAAACATTAGGTGAATATTGTCAACCCTGAAAAGTGTAAAGAGATTCAGTTTGGAAGGTCCAATTTGAATACAGAAAACAGGGTTAATGGCAGGATTCTCGGCAGTGTGGAGGAACGGAGGGGTTTTTGGGTCCATGTCCATTTATCCCTTGAAGTTCCTACCCTTTATGTCTATCACAAATAACAGTGGTCCCAACACGGATCACTGTGGAACACCAATGGTCACAGTTCTCCATTTTGAGAAACTCCTTTCCACTGTCTCCTGTTGCCCAGCCAATTCTCTATCCATCTAGCTAGTACACCCTGGACCCCATGCAACTTCATTTTCTCCATCAGCCTATCCCTCAGTATCTTTTCCAGCAGCTTCCCACCACTGATGTCAGACTCATCAGTCTATAACTACCTGGATTATCCTTGCCACCCTTCTTAAGGGAATAACATTAGCAATTCTCCAGTCCTCCGGGACCTCACCCGTGCTCAAGGACACTGCAAAGGTATGTGAAGGCTCCAGCTATTTCCACTCACTTCCCAAAGGAACCTGGGATAGATCCCATCCAGACCTGGGGACCTGTCCACCCAAATGCCTTTTAGAATACCCAACACTTACCCCCCACCCCTTATGTTAAGTTGCCCTAGGGTAATCAAACATCTATCCCTAACGTCAGCATCCATCATGTCCCTCTCCTCAGAGAATACTGATGCAAAGTACTCATTAAGAATCTCACTCATTTTCTCTGACTTCTCGCATAATTTCCCTTCTTTGTCCTTGAGTGGGCCAACCCTTTCTCTAGTTACTCTCTTGCTCCTTATTTACAAATAAAAGGCTTTGGGATTTTCCTTAACCCTGTTTGCTAAAGATATTTCATGACCCCTTTTAGCCTTCTTAATTCTTTGTTTCACATTGGTCCTACTTCGTTGATATTCTTCCAAAGCTTCGTCTGTTTTCAGTTGCCTAGACCTCATATATGCTTCCTTTTTCCTTTTTGCTAGTCTCACAATTTCACCTGTCATCCATGGTTCCTTAATCTTGCCCTTTCTATCCCTCAGGGGGACATGTCTGTCCTGCACTCTAATCAACTTCTCTTTAAAAGCCTCCCACATATCAAATGTGGATTTACCTTCAAACAGCTGCTCCCAATCTACATTCCCCAGCTCCTGCCAAATTTTGCTGTAGTTGGCCTTAATCTTAAAAATCTTCTGAAATTTTGAGTAAAACACATTCACTGGCTTTCCCTTAACAACTCTTACAAGTTACATCCCTGAAAAAGTCCCGTAGATTTGCTAAACACGATTTCTCTTTCATCAATCCCTTTGTCCTCCTTTGTTGAAATCTACATAATTTTCAAACCTGCTGCTTTTATTGGCCAATTTGTATGTCCCTTCCTTGGATTTAGCACAAGCTCTAACTTCTCTTGTTTGACTTGGCTTCTCTCCCATTTTATCTCGTGCCAGGGAGGAATGAACAGTAGTTGCAGTTTGTCCAAGCATTGTTCAAATGTTTAACATTGTCTATCCACCATCATCCCTTTAAGTTACAATCCACAATTTATCACGGCCCACCCATTCCTCAGGATTTTGTTGATTTGTATTCAGGACTAAGAATCTAAGAACAGATGTCCAAAATTCAACTACGTAATGCTCCATTATATTGAAGAATTCTATCAAATTATAACGTAGAGGAGCTGGTGTTGGACTGGGGTGGACCAGGTCAGAACTTCACCTGCTGAAGGGACAGCATTCTAAAAGCTTCTGATTTCAAATAAACGTGTTGGACGATAACCTGGTGTTGCATGACTTCTGACCATATTGAGTCAAAGTCACTCCTCCCCAAAGGGCCTCACAGTTAGATTCCCAATTATTCCTTCCTCATGACACAATACCCAGCCAAGGATGGCAATTCCTGGAATGTATGTAAGATGGTTTCTTTTAAATTGCCATCCTTGGCTGGGTATTGTCATGAGGATGGAATAATTGGAATACCAGTCATGTTTGGACATAGAGCAGTTTTTCTGCCGCCTCCACGCTTACTTCTCCAACCGTGAGCCTCACCTTCCCTCCACTGACCCCCTTCACCCACCTCCAACACAGGTCCTCCTCTTGGACACCACCCCAAGGCGTCCTACCCTCCTCCAACCTCTTCATCTCCAACTGCCGTCGTGACATCAATCGCCTCAACCTCTCCACCCCACTCATTCACTCCAACCTCTCCGCTGCAGTTCGGGCAGCCCTCCACTCCCTCCGCTCCAATCCCAACCTCACCATCAAATCCCCGGACAAGGGAGGTGCAGTTGTGGTATGGCACACCTGACCTCTAAATCGCTGAGGCCAGACACCAACTCTCCGACACTTCCTCCTACTGCCCCCTGGATCATGACCCCACTCCCGAGCACCAAACCATCCACAATCTCATCACCTCAGGCGACCTCCCACCCACAGCCCTCCAACCTCATTGCTCCCCAACCCCGCACCACCCGCTCTATCTCCTTCCCAAAATCCACAAACCTGCCTGCTGTGGTCGACCCATTGTCTCTGCCTGCTCCTGCCCCACCAAACTCATCTCCACCTATTTCGACTCCATTTTCTCCCCTTTGGTCCAGGAACTCCCTACCTGCGTCCGCGACACCACCCACGCCCTCCACTTCCTCCAGAACTTCCAATTCCCCAATCCCCAACACCGGCATTCCCCATACAGATGGCCTAAAGACCCTCTGCTTCTTCCTGTCCCGCAGACCCGACCACTCCACAGACACCCTCATCCGCTTAGTCAAACTCATCCTCACCCTCAACAACTTCTCCTTTCATTCCTCCCACTTCCTACAGACCAAGGGGGTGGCCATGGTTATCCGCATGGGCCCAAGCTAGGTTATGTGGAACAGTCCCTCTTCCGCACCTACACTGGCCCCAACACGACCACTTCCTCCATGACATTGATGACTGTATTGGCGCCGCCTCGTGCTTCCAAGAGGAGCTCAAACAGTTCATTCACTTCAACACCTTCCACCCCAACCTTACGTTCACCTGGACCATCTCCAACACATCCCTCATCTTCCTGGACCTCTCTGTCTCCATCTCAGGAAAACACCTAGAAACCGATGTCCATTTCAAGCCCACCGACTCCCACAGCTACCTAGAATACACCTCCTCCCAACCACCTTCCTGCAAAAATTCCATCATCTATTTCCAATTCCTCCGCCTCTGCCGCATCTGCTCCCAGGATGAGGCATTCCACTCCCGCACATCCCAGATGTCCTCATTCTTCAAGGACCACAACTTCCCCCCCCAACCGCAGTGGTCGAGAACGCCCGCGACTGTGTCTCCTGCTTTTCCCGCAACTCACCCCTCATACCCTGCCCCCGCAATAACTGCAAAAAAGAGAATCCCCCTCGTCCTCGCATACCACCCCACCAACATCTGGATACAACGCATCATCCTCCAACACTTCTGCCATCTACAATCCGATCCCACCACTAAAGACATTTTTCCATCCCCACCCTTGTCTGCCTTCTGGAGAGACCACTCTCTCCGCAACTCCCTTGTCCGCTCCACAGTCCCCTCCAACCCCACTAGGCCCGGCACTTTCCCCCACAACCACAGGAAGTTCTACACTTGCCCCCACACCTCCTCCCTCACCCCTATCCCAGGCCCCAAGATTATTTTCCATATCAAGCAGATGTTCACCTGCACATCCGCCAATGTGGTATATTGGATCCGCTGTACCTGTTGTGGCTTCCTCTCTATTGGGGAAACCAAGCCGAGGCTTGGGGACCGCTTCGCGGAACACCTACGCTCGGTTTGCAATAAACAACTGCACCTCCCAGTCGCAAACCATTTTAACTCGCCCTCCCATTCCTTAGATGACATGTCCATCCTGGGCTTCCTGCAGTGCCACAATGATGCCACCCAAAGGTTATTGGAACAGCAACTCATATTCCGCTTGGGAACCCTGCAGCCGAATGGTAACGAAGTGGATTTCCCCAGCTTCAAAATCTCCCCTCCCCCCGCTGCATCCCAAAACCAGCCCAGCCTGTCCACGTCTCCCTAACCTGTTTTTCCTCTCACCTATCCCCTCCTCCAACCTCAAGCCGCACCTCCATTTCCTACCTATTATCCTCATCCTGCCCCCTTGACCTGTCTGTCCTCCCTGGACTGACCTATCCCCTCCCCACCAATATTCTCCTCTCCACCCATCTTCTCCTCTATCCATATTCAGTCCGCCTCCCCCCCCTCTAATTATTTCAGAGCCCTCTCCCCATCCCCCCTCTCTGAAGAGGAGTCTAGGCCCGAAACGTCAGCTTTTGTGCTCCTGAGATGTTGCTTGGCCTGCTGTGTTCATCCAGCTCCACACTTTGTTTGTCTCGGATTCTCTAGCATCTGCAGTTCCTATTATCTCTGATCACAATATGCAGATTACAGTTGCCTAGAATTACAGCTATGCCTTTATTCTTGGTCTGTAATTCCCTGTCTAGTGCTTTCCGCAATATCACCCCTACAGTTTGCAGGTTATATGCAACCCTCAAAACGTTTTTGCCCTTTTGTGTTTCTAAGTTTTACCCAGACATATTCCACTTCATATCTTTCCGCATTACTGTACTGTTTTCCTCTTTAAATAGCAATGCTACCCCAACTTTTCCTTTCTGTCTGTCCTTCCTAAAAACTGAATAGACTGAGATATTGAGTTCCCATCCCTAGTCACCCTGTAGCCACATTTCTGCAATCTCAACGATATCATCCTATCTACATCTACCTGCATGACTATCATTTTCTTATTTCCTATTCTTGTAATTTTGCCCTCATTTCCTGTATAGGTTCCCATTTCCCTGCCATTTTAGTTTAAAGCTGCCCCAAATGCACTCACCCTCGGACATCAGTTCCAGTCCCATCCAGTTTGTATTGGCCGCACCGGCCCAGAACTGTTCCTGACGTCCCAGGAATCTGAAACCTTCCCTGTCACACCAATGCTCCAGACACACATTAGTTTGATTTTTTTTTGCTTATTTCTACTCTGACCAGCGCATGGCTCTGACAGCAATCCTATGATCACTGCCTTTCAGATCTTACTTTTTGACATGCTTCCTAAACTCCCTATATTCTGTTTCGTGTCGGGGCACTGAGATGTACCATAATCAATGGCTCCAGCTCCGAAACATCCTGCAGCTACTCCGGGACATTATGGAACATAGTACCTGGGAGGCAGCATGCCATCCTGCAGTCTTGTTTGAGGCCACAGGGACATCCATTGATTCACCTTACAACTGAATACTTAATTACCAAAGCTTTCCCACATTTATTACTTTCTCATGAAGCACCGCTAACAATGGTGGAACAAATTCTGCTGCTTTCACTTTCTTCAGGACCCTTCACAAATAGTATCCAAAACTATCTGTATGGCAGGGGAATGGCCACAAGGGATTCCTGCACTGCCTCCCCAGTGGTCATCCGTTCATAGGCCTTTCAGCCCCTCAAGTCATTTATTGAGATCATGGTTAATCTGTGGCCTAACTCCATACATCTGCTTTTGGCCCTTTCCTCAAATGTGTTTGCTTAACAAAGAATTCTCATGTATGAAATTACCAACTAACCCAACATCCAGTTATTTCTGGAAGAGAATTCCAAACATATACCACCCTTTGTGTATTGAAGTGCTTTCTAACATCTCTCCTGATGTCTGGTCTGGCCCCAATTCTCAGACTATGTCCTCTGGTTGCCTCTCTGCCTGTACAGTCTTAGTCTACAGAGTGTTTATCTCTGTATGTGCTATCTACGATTCTCAATCTCACCAATGTTCCACAGTGTCTCCAGCCAATACTCTAGCTCCAAATGTTAGGCTCCCAGGAGCTTCAGCTCAGCATATTTGCAGCACACATTCTGAACCTGGGCAATCGAACTGCTCAGCTGCACCATATACAGTAGTAGTATGCAGACCACGACCTAGACCTCTCTCTCCAAGACTCATTCTGTTAAATTAAATCCCGGGATTGCCCTTAAAACCAAAAAATTATTCATTACTCTAAGCTGCTTCTTTTCTGGACCTCTGCACAACTGTCTTTCCAAATTATTAACCCAAAATAAAGACTTTACAAACTTTAAGCGATAAAAATAGCTTAAATACTCACCTAACTGTATTCAGCCAGCTGCTTCCTCTCACCCTGTATCACTTTTAGACAACCTTCCCAGGCTGCTTCACTGTGATGCTGACTGCAGGATACTCTTCTCGGACTGCATCACTGATGTCGATTGTGGGACATTCATCCTGGACTGCTTCATGGCAATGTTATATGCAGGACACTTTTTCCAGCTGTATTTCCACACATAATTTTAAAGGAATCTCAATTACTATCACATATAAAACTTCTTGGATGTCAAACTACAGCCATTTGGGCACATGTCTAGACAGTAGCAATCAGCACCTCTCCTTTTAAAAAAAAGCTTCATTCATGGGATGTGGGTTTTGCAGTTGCCTAGCCCTAAATGCCCTTGCGAAGCTGGTAGTATGACACCTTCTTTGAATCTACAATGCTGTTAGGGAGGGAAATCCATGCCCCAGAAACACTGAAGGTGATATATTTTCAAGTCAGGATGGTGAGCAGCTTGAAGGAAAAAACTGCTGATAGTGGTGTTCCAGTGTACCTGCTGCCCTCCGCTCTGAGTGCATAGTGGCTGTGGGTTTGGAAGGTGCTATGGAGCATTGATCAATTGCCATTGTACAGTTTGTAGATGGAAGGAGAGTCAGAAAATGGGATGCTTTGCTTCAAAGGATGAACGTTGTGGGAGAAGGATTGGGGGTGGGTGGGAGACAAAGAGTCGCGACACAAAGCTAAGGCTGATCTGTACTGTCATAAAAAAGGTCACTGCAGACAGGAAATGAGAAAACCAATCCCCTAAAAGAGGAAGGCAGCACAGATACCAGCACTGATAGACTCTCAGATCTGCCAACAACCCACACAAACTGCTCAAATTAAAACTGACAGCCTTTTTCATTCGTCACATCTTAATAAAACCCCATGGTGATATTTTTAGGGAATTGGCAAAGCCACAGCAGGTGATTCTAGTGTACACACACACCTCCACCTCCTCCTTTTCCAGTGATGGACCTTTATTGCCTGTGATCACTGCCTTTTGTGTTTGAGATGATATCATAACCAGTAACTGAACTGAGTGAGGCAGTCTGCCAGCTGCTGGCAGATTTGGAGGAGAGTCAATGTTCTATTTTCATCATGGTCTTTCATCGACTTCAAGTGGATGAAAGAAACATGTCTTCATATGGGGCTGTGCTGGACAGCAGTGGTTAAGGACGAGTAGTAGTCAGCATAACAGCAGATGCAAGAGGATCTGAAAGTCACATTGTGCGCCATGAGGACAACATTCAGGTTCCATCACTTCCAACAGAATCAGCTGGCTGCACACAAGGCTCAGCGTTCAAGTCACACTCTGAGGGCCCATCACAAATATGAAACCTGATACCCAATGCATTTTTGCACCGTCAGAGGTGTCATCTTTCAGGTGAAAAGTTAAACCAGCCAGCCGACTGGTCTGTTTGGTTTGGCAAAACAACCTACAACAATTTTGAAGAATGGGGATTAATGCCCATGCCCGCACTGATATTTCCACCTCAAATCAACATTACAAAACACACACTGCTAACTATCACATTGATTTTGGGAGTTTGTTGACTGCAAATCAGGACTGATGGGTTTTTGTGCAGCAGTGAACACGAGATAATGCAAATGCTATAGGCTCACACAATATTCCAGCAGTGGTACAGAAGACATGTGTTTCAGAACTAGCCATACACCTAGTCAACCTGTTCCAGCATAGATTAAACATGGACGTATTTGACAACGTGGAAAATTATCTATGTCCTTTTTATTTGTTTTTTTGAAAAATGGTAGTCCTGCTCAGGAAACAGTACCTCCACCTGCAATGATAGGGTAATACTGAACATCATTGCAAAAGGCAACTGATCCATCTAGGATAATGGGAACTGCAGATGCCGGAGAATCCAAGATAACAAAGTGTGAAGCTGGATGAACACAGCAGGCCAAGCAGCATCTCAGGAGCACAAAAGCTGATGTTTCGGGCCTAGAGCCTTCATCAGATGAAGGGTCCAGGCCCGAAACTGCTTGACCTGCTGTGTTTATCCAGCTTCACACTTTGTGATCCATCTAGGACTCGTCCAGCGGTCTCCAGTATCAGATGTTAGACTTCAGTCAATTCAGTTCACTTCATGCAACATCAAGAAACGGAGGGAGGCACTGGATACTGCAAAGGCTATCGCAGCAGTACTGAAGACATGGGCTCCAGAACTTGCTGCATCCCCTCGTCAAGTTTTTCCAGTTAAACTACATCATCGGCATCTGCTCCACAATATGAAAAACTACATGCGCACAAAAAAAAAAGTGTAATCCAACCTGACCCTGTACTCTCGAACATTGGCAAAGTGCCGGAAGGTGTCAGAAGTGTTCAACAATAACCTGCTCACTGGTACTCAGTTTGGGTTCGGCCAGGACCACTTGGCTGCTTTCTTCTTTACAGCAGGTGAGGTGAAGAAAGAGTGACAGCCCTCGAGAAGGCTACATTTGACTGAGTTTGGCATCAAGGAATCCTAGCAAAACCAGATACAAGAATCATCGAAGGAATCCCACCACTGGTTGGAGACATACTTAGCATAAAACAAGATTTTGGAGGTCAGTCATCTCTACAGGAATTCCTCAGTTTAGTGTCCATCGTAAGATCAAAGTTAGGATGCTCGCCAACGGCTACACAATGTTCAGCACAATTCAGGGCTCCTCATATACTGAAGCAATCCATGTCTACATGCAGGACCTACATAATACTCAGGCTTGGGCTGAAAATGGCAGGTAACATTCATCTGACACCGACACTACGTAATGGTCATTTCCAACAAGACAACCTAATCACCAACTCTTGACATTCAAAGCGTTACCATCACTGATTCTTTCCCTTGTTCATTTCACTGACTAGGCCAGCATTTATTGCCCATCGCTAATTGCACAGAGGGTCTCACCTTTGCCCCCTCCACCCACACATTGATGAATATAACTCCCATCTATATATTGAGTTTTTCCGCCGCCTTCGTGCTTACTTCTTTAATTGTGAAACTAACCCTCCCTTCACTGACCCCTTCTCCCGCCTCCAACGCGCCTCCTCCTGCAAACCACCCCAAGGCCTCCTACCCTCCCTCAACCTCGTCATCTCTAACTGTCGTCAAGACATCAATCACCTCAACCTCTCAACCCCTCTCACCCACTTCAACCTCTCCCCCGCAAAACACACAGCCCTCCGCTCCAATCCCAACCTCACCATAAAACCCACGGACAACGGAGGGGCAGTTGTAGTATGGCGCACTGACCTCTAAATCGCTGAGGCCAGGCACCAACTCTCCGACACCTCCTCCTACCGCCCCCTGGATCATGACCCCACCCCGAGCAGCAAACCATCATCTCCCAAACCATTTACAACCTCATCACCTCAGGTGACCTCCGACCCACAGCCTCCAACCTCATCGTTCCTCAACCCTGCACTGCCTGCTTCTATCTCCTTCCCAAAATCCAGAAATCTGACTGCCTTGGGTTGGCCCATAGTCTCCGCCTGCTCCTGCCCACCAAACTCATCTCCACCTATCTGGATTCCATTTTTCCCCCATGGTCCAGGGACTCCCTACCTACGTCCGTGACACCACCCACGCTCTCCACCTGCTCCAGAACTTCCAATTCCCCAGTCCTCAACACTTCATCTTCCCTGTACATCCAGTTCTAAACACTTGCATTCCCCAAGCCGATGGCCGAAAAGCCCTCCGCTTCTTCCTGTCCCGCAGACCCGACCAGTCCCCCTCCACTGACACCCTCATCCGCTTACCCAAACTCATCTTCACACTCAACAATTTCTCCATTAATTCCTCTCACTTCCTACAAACAAAAGGGAGGTGGCCATATGTACCCTCGTGGGCCCAAGCTATGCCTGCCTCTTTGTAGGGTACGTGGAACAATGCCTCTTCCAAAGCTACACTGGCCATATCCCCCATGTCTTCCTCCATTACATTGATGGCTGTTTTGGCGTTGCCTTGTGTTCCCACGAGGAGCTCGAACAGTTCATCCACTTCACTAACATCTTCAACCACAACCTTAAGTTTACCTGGACCATCTCTGACACCTCTCTCTCCTTCCTGGACCAGTCTGTCTTCATCTCTGGCATCCACCTGGAAACCGATATCCATTTTAAGCCTACTGACTCCCACAACTAACTAGAATATTCCTCCTCTCACCCACCTTCCTGTAAAAATGCCATCCCCAATCCCAATTCCTTCGCCTCTGCCCCCAAGATGAGGCATTCCACTCCCGAACATCCCAGATGTCCTCTTTTTCCAAAAACTGCAACATCCCCTCCACAGTGATCAAAAATGCCTTGGACCACATTTCCCGCAACTCATTCTTCACATCCCCTATCCGCAATAACCAAAACAGAATCTCCCTCGTCCTCACGTAACACCCCACCAACCTCCAAATCCAATGCATCATCCTCCGACATTTCTGCCATCTGCAATCAGGCCCCACCACCAAAGACATTTTTCCCTCCCCACTTGTATGCGCTTTCTGGAGGGACCACTCTCTCCGTGACTCCCTTGTCTGCTCCACACTCCCCTCCAGCCCCAACATCCCCGGCACATTTCCCTGCAACCAAAGCAAGTGCTACACCTGCCCCTATACCTCCCCCCTCACCCCCATCCCAGGGCCTAGGAAAACTTTTCACATCAAACAGATGTTCATGTGCACAACTGTTAACGTGATATACTGTATCCACTGCTCCCACTGTGGCCACCTCTATATCGGGGAAACTAAACGGAGGCTTGGGGGCACTTTGCAGAACATCTATGCAACAAACAACGACACCTCCCAGTCGCGAGCCATTTCAATTCCCACCCCCACCCCCGCAACTCCTCAGACGACATGTCCATCCCGGGCCTCCTGCATTGCCACAATGATGCCACCCGAAAGATGCAGGAACAGCATCTCATGTTTCACTTGGGAACCCTGCAGCCCAATGGTATCAATGTGGACTTCACAAGCTTCAAAATCTCCCCTCCCCCGACCACATGCCAAAAGCAGCTAGTCCTTGCCTCCCTAACCATTCCTCCCACCTCAAACCCCATCCCCGACCCATTAACCTCATCCCACCTCCACTGACCTCTCCGTACTCCCTGGACTGACCTATTTCCCGCCCCCTAACTCCCCAACCACATTCACCTTGACTGGCTCTAACCCTGCCTCTTTGACCTGTCTGTCTCCTCTCACCCTATCTCCTCCTTTATCCATCTTCTATCCGCCTCCCTGTATCCCTATTTATTTCAGAATTCCCTTCCCCTCGCCCATTTCTGAAGGGTCCCAACCCGAAATGTCAAGCTTTCCTGCTCAGCCTTCTGTGTTCATGCAGCCTCACACCATGTTATCGCAGATTCTCCAGCATCAGCAATTCCTACTATCTCATGAGCATGTCTAGTCTGCTTTTGACTGGTGGAGACTTGATGGGTCAAAGGGCCTTGTCTGTGCTATAAATCTGAGTGAATAAAAACTTTTTAATAATTACTTCATTCCAAATTGCATGACCTAACACTTTCCTACATTTAACTCCATCCCCAAGTTAACACTTGGTCATGACTAGGGAAGAATTGGATTGGCAGGTCTTTTGAGGAGCTAGCACGGGCAAAATAAGCCTGATGGTCTCCTACTATATTGTATGATCCTGAGATACACTTCAATACATGATGATTGCTAAATCAGTACTGCATAATTTACCTAATACATGATTGGGTAAGTCAGTTCAAATTCTTGGATTTTGCATAGCATAACACAAAATACTTACACATTACCTAGTGGATACCATCATTGATGGCAGACTGTTAGGCAGACAAAATACCCACAATGGAACATTAAAACATGCACAACATCATTCTTTAGACTGATGATATCTCAATATCAGTTAAACCAATGAGAAGTCGCTTAATTAACTCAGTACAGGCTTGGGCTGTGTGGAAGTTCAGAAAAAAAGGAGCATATAGAGAACAGAAGGGAAAAATCAACAAGCTGGATTTTTACAACATCTGGCATGCGCCCAGGATGTCAGTGTTTTACTGCTAAATAATTATTTCTAAAGTGTAATCACTTATGTAACATTAATTAATTTTTCAACTCTTTCTTATTCCATAGGTAACACTGCTTTAGTTACAAACTGAGCCAACAGAATCTGATAACAGATTTGATTTAATCAGGAGAGTATTACTTTCGCTGACTTCCTTGCCTTTGAATTACAGGACCAAAGTGGGTAGATGAGAGTTAGTATACGGATCAGCCGCAGCAGGCCAAAGGGGCTGAATGGTTTACTCCTATCTCTAAGGTCCAGCACGCGTTTTTTTGTCCTCTTCTGCTGCTTTCCAGTTGGAAGAATAGCTTTATAATAAACAGAATAAAATTCTGCTCACCTGGACAGAGACTTGCCTACTTTTCCTTGTAGCTGACCTTGAAAAGACAAATGCAGTGATAGAAATCTTTTCAGATTTTGAAACAGATGTGATAGGGTAGTAGTAGATGCTCTTCCTATTTGTGGGGAAGATCAAAACTAGGGAACATCAATTTAAGATAATAAAATGTGAGGCTGGATGAACACAGCAGGCCAAGCAGCATCTCAGGAGCACAAAAGCTGACGTTTCGGGCCGAGACCCTTCATCAGAGAGGGGGATGGGGGGAGGGAACTGGAATAAATAGGGAGAGAGGGGGAGGCGGACCGAAGATGGAGAGCAAAGAAGATAGGTGGAGAGGGTGTGGGTGGGGAGGTAGGGAGGGGATAGGTCAGTCCAGGGAAGACGGACAGGTCAAGGAGGTGGGATGAGGTTAGTAGGTAGCTGGGGGTGCGGCTGGGGGTGGGAGGAAGGGATGGGTGAGAGGAAGAACCGGTTAGGGAGGCAGAGACAGGTTGGACTGGTTTTGGGATGCAGTGGGTGGGGGGGAAGAGCTGGGCTGGTTGTGTGGTGCAGTGGGGGGAGGGGATGAACTGGGCTGGTTTAGGGATGCAGTGGGGGAAGGGGAGATTTTGAAACTGGTGAAGTCCACATTGATACCATATGGCTGCAGGGTTCCCAGGCGGAATATGAGTTGCTGTTCCTGCAACCTTCGGGTGGCATCATTGTGGCAGTGCAGGAGGCCCATGATGGACATGTCATCAAGAGAATGGGAGGGGGAGTGGAAATGGTTTGCGACTGGGAGGTGCAGTTGTTTGTTGCGAACTGAGCGGAGGTGTTCTGCAAAGCGGTCCCCAAGCCTCCGCTTGGTTTCCCCAATGTAGAGAAAGCCGCACCGGGTACAGTGGATGCAGCCTGCTCCTGCCCCACCGAACTCATCTCCACCTATCTGGACTCCATTTTCTCCCCTTTGGTCCAGGAACTCCCCACCTATGTCCGTGACACCACCCACGCCCTCCACCTCCTCCAGGACTTCCAATTCCCTGGCCCCCAACACCTCATATTCACCATGGACGTCCAGTCCCTGTACACCTGCATTCCGCATGGAGATGGCCTCAAGGCCCTCCGCTTCTTCCTGTCCCGCAGGCCCGACCAGGCCCCCTCCACCGACACTCTCATCCGCCTAGCGGAACTCGTCCTCACACTCAACAACTTCTCTTTTGACTCCTCCCACTTCCTACAGACTAAAGGGGTGGCCATGGGCACCCGCATGGGCCCCAGCTATGCCTGCCTCTTTGTAGGTTACGTGGAACAGTCCATCTTCCGCACCTACACAGGCCCCAAACCCCACCTCTTCCTCCGGTACATTGATGACTGTATCGGCGCCGCCTCTTGCTCCCCAGAGGAGCTCGAACAGTTCATCCACTTCACCAACACCTTCCACCCCAACCTTCAGTTCACCTGGGCCATCTCCAGCACATCCCTCACCTTCCTGGACCTCTCAGTCTCCATCTCAGGCAACCAGCTTGTAACTGATGTCCATTTCAAGCCCACCGACTCCCACAGCTACCTAGAATACACCTCCTCCCACCCACCCTCCTGCAAAAACTCCATCCCCTATTCCCAATTCCTCCGCCTCCGCCGCATCTGCTCCCACGATAAGACATTCCACTCCCGCACATCCCAGATGTCCAAGTTCTTTAAGGACCGCAACTTCCCCCCCACGGTGATTGAGAACGCCCTTGACCGCGTCTCCCGCATTTCCCGCGACACATCCCTCACACCCCGCCCCCGCCACAACCGCCCCAAGAGGATCCCCCTCGTTCTCACACACCACCCTACCAACCTCCGGATACAACGCATTATCCTCCGACACTTCCGCCATTTACAATCCGACCCCACCACCCAAGACATTTTTCCATCCCCACCCCTGTCTGCTTTCCGCAGAGACCACTCTCTCCGTGACTCCCTTGTTCGCTCCACACTGCCCTCCAACCCCACCACACCCGGCACCTTCCCCTGCAACCGCAGGAAATGCTACACTTGTCCCCACACCTCCTCCCTCACCCCCATCCCAGGCCCCAAGATGACATTCCACATTAAGCAGAGGTTCACCTGCACATCTGCCAATGTGGTATACTGCATCCACTGTACCCGGTGCGGCTTTCTCTACATTGGGGAAACCAAGCGGAGGCTTGGGGACCGCTTTGCAGAACACCTCCGCTCAGTTCGCAACAAACAACTGCACCTCCCAGTCGCAAACCATTTCCACTCCCCCTCCCATTCTCTTGATGACATGTCCATCATGGGCCTCCTGCACTGCCACAATGATGCCACCCGAAGGTTGCAGGAACAGCAACTCATATTCCGCCTGGGAACCCTGCAGCCATATGGTATCAATGTGGACTTCACCAGTTTCAAAATCTCCCCTTCCCCCACTGCATCCCTAAACCAGCCCAGTTCATCCCCTCCCCCCACTGCACCACACAACCAGCCCAGCTCTTCCCCCCCACCCACTGCATCCCAAAACCAGTCCAACCTGTCTCTGCCTCCCTAACCGGTTCTTCCTCTCACCCATCCCTTCCTCCCACCCCCAGCTACCTACTAACCTCATCCCACCTCCTTGACCTGTCCGTCTTCCCTGGACTGACCTATCCCCTCCCTACCTCCCCACCCACACCCTCTCCACCTATCTTCTTTGCTCTCCATCTTCGGTCCGCCTCCCCCTCTCTCCCTATTTATTCCAGTTCCCTCCCCCCATCCCCCTCTCTGATGAAGGGTCTAGGCCCGAAACGTCAGCTTTTGTGCTCCTGAGATGCTGCTTGGCCTGCTGTGTTCATCCAGCCTCACATTTTATTATCTTGGAATCTCCAGCATCTGCAGTTCCCATTATCTCTGATACTATTTTAACATCAATTTAAGGTAAGGTTACAAACAAATCCAATAAGGAATTCAGAGAAGCAATATAAAAATGACAGTGATAAGGTGGAAAATCAATAGCAAGTTATGCTGATTGGTTTAAATAAATTCTAGATGTAGGGAGTATGAAGTATGGCATGTGCGTGCTGGCTTTTGTGTAATTATTGCAGTTTCAACAGAAGAGACTCAGCTCAACCATAAATCTCCCATCCTTGACTCTGGTAGTGCAAATATGGAGTCAGATGGGATGACTTGCACGATCATAATTCTTAAGTGTTTGTATGAAAATCACAGCAAAATCTTTTTACTGAAACTCATCCATGGAACTTAGGCAATACAGGCGAGGCCAGCATTTCATAGAATCCCTAAAGCGTGAAAGCGGGTAACTTGAGTCATCAAGTCCACATGAACTCTCCCAAAAGTATCCCACCCAATCAGTACCCGCCCCACCACCGCCAACCTCTCCCTGTAACCCTGCATTTCCCATGGCCAATCACCTTTTCTGGCACACCCCTGGACACGATGGGCAATTTAGCACGGCAAATCCACCTAACCAGCACATCGATGGACTGTGGGAGGAAACTGGAGCAATTTAACAATCCCCAATTCCCCTGACAAAGTTGTGAGCTTCCTTTTTGGAGATGATTGATCTAGGACATTTCAGAGGGCAATTATGAGTCATCCATGTTATTGGAGTCACTTCTAGATCAGATCAAAGGGTGCTGATTATCTCCCTTAAACAAAATCTATAAACAAGATACTTTTTCACAACAATTCGGTAGTTTCATGCTCGCTATAACTCCTGCGCTTTTTAGAAATTCCACATTTTTCATTTCGTTAATTTAATTCAATAATGTGTTACTGTGGGAATGTGACCTATCACTTCTGATAAATTCACGCCTTTGAATTACGAACAATAACCACAAGGTTCATGTAAAATTACTGTTGTCCAACCAGACCATAGGGTTGCTCTCTCATGAAAGCGACTGCTGGTGGTTTAACTGGAGTGCCCATGCCTCAGGAGAGAAAGGATGATGAGAAGGAGAGTCCTTCATGGTCAACTCAGTTGGTGTAGGAATTGAACCCATGCTGTTTATATCAATACATCACAAACCGACTGTGCAGCTGATTCAGCTAACCAACACATGCTAGCATATGTCCTGTAGGAAGGGGTAAGCAGGAGTACAACAAAGATAAACTGTGAGGCAACATTCACAATTAACATTTAGTGTCAAAAGACATTGAACAGACAGAACTAGTTACAACATATCTGCCTTATTGGTGAACCAAATACCGAGTGACATTAAGAAATAACTGTGCAAGTGGGCGCACTCAGCTTATTTTTAATATTTTGAGGCTATTTTCTTCTGAGAGTTATAAAACTGCTCTCCTCCTGTGGTGACTTTGACTGCTTGCAGGTCAAGGGTCCCCCAGGGCACTGCTCAACCTCTCGTACCTCAGGTAATTTTTCCTCTTTGAACTTGACAGTATGTTCCATAAGACTATTCATCTACAGGGAAAGAGGGTGCAAGGTTGGCTGGATGGCAATGTAATCGTGGAATCCAATTCTACCCTCTCATCAGCACAGTATCTATAGTAGCCATTAGGCAGGGAATTAAAATATGAATCCTTGTTTTTATTCTAGACTCCCTTTCACAAGCTTATGGTGATCTACTGATCAGGCTAATGTGCCTTTATGTAGTACATTTAACGTAGCGGAACTATCTTGATCAACTGGGTCAATGGGCTGAGGGGCAGATGGAAGTTAATTTGGGTAAATGCAAGGTGTTGCATTTTGGTAAAACAAACAAGAGCAGGGCTTATACAATTAACAGCAAGGCCCTGGGTAGTGTTGTAGAACAGAGACACCTAGGGATTCAGGTATGTAATTCTTTGAAATCTGCATCATAGCTAGAAATAGTTGTTAAGGTGTTTTGCATGCTTGCCCTCGTTGCGCAGGCCTTTTGAGTTTGGAGATGGGACACCATGTTGGAGGTTGTCCAGGACACTGAGTGAAACCTCTCAAGAGTAGCGTACACAGTTCTGGTCACCTTGCTATAGAAGATTATTATTAAACTAGAGAAGGTTCAGAAAAGATTTATCACGAATACTGCCAGGAATGGAGGGTTTGAATTATAAAAATAACTTGGATAGGTTGGGACTTTTTCCACTGGAGCACAGGAGGTTGAGGGGTGACCTTATACATGTTTATAAAATCATGATATACATAGATAAGGTTAACAGTAAAGATCTTTCCATAAGAAGTTGGGGGTGGGGATGAGTTCAAAACTAGGGGCATTTAAGGTGAGAGGAGAAAGACTTGAGGACATGAGGGGCAACTTTTTGTTTAGCATAGTATGGTTAGTTTGTCGAATGAACTGCCAGGGGAAGTGGCAGGTGCAGATAGTTATGACACTTGGATAAATACATGAATAAAAATGGTTTGAAGGGATATGGGCCAAACGCAGCCAGGTGGAGCCACGTTAGTTTGTGAATGTGATCAGTGCGGACTGGTTCAACCGTAGGGTCTGATTCTACATTGTATCAGTCTATGACCCAAGACACTTCACAGGACAGTCAACAAGCAAAATGTTTATTAATGCATAATGTGAAGAAATCATGAGGAAAGTGCCCAACAGCTCAGTTAAATAGCTTTTTAAACGGTGTCTTCAGCAGAGCTAATGAAGTGAAGATGTTTAGGGAGATAATTCTAGAGGTTTTATATTGTAAGAAAATTTGAGTGAAGAGTTAAAATGTTTTGTGCCAATTGTACAGAACCTTGGTGGGTCCACTTTTGTAGTGGCTGGTCAACAGAATGAATCCTTGGATAGTGGGACTTTCCTTTGGAGGAAAGACGAAGGAATTGAAGCCTGACCTTTCTGGGGTTTAGAAGAACGAGAGGAAAGGTCATTGAAACATCAACACTCATTCCAGCAATAAATATAGCAAACTGCCTCCATCACAATTACATTCCTATTTAAATAAGGAGACCAAAACTGTGCACAAAAATCAAATTGTCATCTTGCCAATGCCCTGTATAACTGAAGCATAAAACACCCTTACTTCACATTCATCTCCTCTTGCAATTTAAGTACTCCAATCGACTTCTTGAAAATGTTTTGAGTCATGCATTAGAACAGCTAAATCACTTTGCATTTCAGAATTCCATAGCTGTTCATTTAAGTAATACCCTACATTTTCATTTGTCCTTCTGAAGTGAACAACTTAACACTTGCCTACTCATCCAAACCATTTATATCTGACCACTTCACAATATAATTTCTCTTCCTTGGTTTTATCTGCAGATTTAAAAAAAAACAAACCATACCTTCTCTCCCCTCATCCAAGTCATTGACATAAATTGTAAACTTTTGAGGCCCTGGTACAGACACCTGCATGATCCCACAAGTTACATTCTGCCCAGTCAAAGACCATATATGCATACTGTTTTCTGCCAATCTTCTAATTGTTTTAATGTGTTATTCCTTACACGATGAACTGTTATTTTCCTCAACAATCTTTGATGCAGCAACTTCTCAAATGACTTCTAGTAATCCAAGAAAAATACTTTATCCTTTTCAGCATGTTACTCCTTCAAAGTAATCTCATAAATTGGTTACACATGATTTCCTCTTCATGAAATCGTGTTGACTCTTCTTAATTACCTTGAGTTTTTCTAAATTTATGACAATAATCCCTTTAATGAATGACGTTCATACCTGCCCCATGACAAACTGACTTATAATTTCCTTTTCTCTGCTTCCCTCCCTTCCTCAATGCAGAAGGATTTATCATCTCTCAACTCTCGCCCCGCCAACATCCAAGTAAATATTATTTCTTACATTTGGAAAAAAGTCAATTATACAAGATTGTGCTCCCGAGATGCTGCTTGGCCTGCTGTGTTCATCCAGCTCCACACTTTGTTATCTTCTATACAAGAATTATGTTTATTTCACCCATTTTGAACAACTCATGTCAGATTAAATTTTGACACATGGCAAAGAACTAAATTGTATGCGTCATCAGGACAATCCTACAGACACAGACAACATGACCCCGTGACATCTCGGGTTTCATGGCTGACCTCCACTAAAAATTAACTGACAATCTACAATTGCAGATTCTTGTAAAAACATAAGTTGGCTACTCAGCTCATGTGTCTGTTCCACACATCGAACTGGATCCTGACAGATCTCTATCGTAATTCAGTCCAGCTGGTTGTAACCCGCTCAGATTTTTGAACTGTCTCTAAAGTTGGAAATTGTCAAATTCATTTTAATTCTCTTAAAATTATGCACAAAAAGTGGTGTTAAATCTAGATCACCCAAGAATAAAATGATTCAACATACTTCCTGCACTTGAGTTCACATGATCATTTAATTTGCTGGCTACAATCTGAAAGACCGAACATAGATATCTAACATACTTACTGGGTTAAGAAACTTGTTCATTGATATTGTTGTCTTTTTATCACTACAACTTCCTATATCCCCTGAGATTTCTGAACATTTATTCTTCTCTTGTGCATCACCAATTTCCATAGCTCTAACAGTGGTGACCTTAAATTCTGGAATTCCCTTCCTAAACTACTACTCTTCTGTAAGCTGTCCCATCAAACTTATCACTACTTCAAAGTTTTTGGCTAGCTGGCATAATTCCATGACTGTGCCAAATTCAGCCTGGGAGCATTCCTATGAACAACTATAACAACCTAACAATTCTATTAAACACAGGACTACACTTACTTTCCTCTGGACACACACTGTAGCACCACGGGCATCATGATGGAATTCAATCCGGGCAAATGCGAGGTGATACATTTTGGAAGATCTACTTCGAGGGTGAACTATACAGTAAATGGAAAAGTCCTGGGGAATATTGATGAACAGAGAGATCTGGGTGTTCAGGTCCACTGTTCTCTGAAAGTGGCAACGCAGGTCAATAGAGTGATCAAAAAGGCATACAGCATACTTTCCTTCATCGGATGCGGTACTGAGTACAAGAGTTAGCAGGTCATGTTACAGTTGTATAAGACTTTGGTTCGGCCACATTTAGAGTACTGTGTACAGTTCTGGTTGCCACATTACCAAAAGGATGTGGATGCTTTGGAGAGGGTGCAGAGGAGGTTCACCAGGATGTTGCATGGTATGGAGGGTGCTAGCTATGAAGAGAGGTTGAGTAGATTAGGATGATTTACATTAGAGAGACAGAGATTGAGGGGGACCTGACTGAGGTCTACAAAATCATGAGGGATATAGACAAGGTGGATAGCAAGAAGCTTTTTCCCAGAGTGGGGGACTCAAGTACTACGGGTCCTGAGTTCAAAGTGAGAGGAGGAAAGTTTAAAGGAGATATGTGTGGAAAGCTCTTAATGCAGAGAGTGGTGGGTGTCTGGAACACGTTGCCAGCGGAGGTGGTAGACGCAGACACGTTAGTGTCTTTTAACATGTTTCTGGACAGGTACATGGATGGGCAGGGAGCAAAGGGACAGAGACCCTTAGAAAATAGATGACAGGTTAGACAGAGGATCTCGATCAGCACAGGCTTGGAGGGCCGAAGGGTCTGTTCCTGAGCTGTAATTTTCTTCGTTCTTCTTTTTCTTTGTTTTTGATGGTTTTGTGGTTAGCACTGCTGTCTCACAACACTAGGAATCTGGGTTCGATTCCACGCTCGGGTGACTGTGTGGAGTTTGCATGTTCTCCCCTTGTCTGTGTGGGTTTCCTCCTACAGTCCAAAGATGTGCAGGCTAAGTGAACTGGCCATGCTAAATTGCCCCTAGTGTTCAGGGATATGTAGATTAGGTGGGCTATAGAGAGGAGTGTCTGGGAGGGATGCTTTGAGGGCTGGAGTGAATTTGTGGGGCTGAAAGGCCTGTTTCCACACTATAGGGATTCTATGATCTTCTGTGATTCTGCGATCTCAATTTTAGTAAGCAGTAATACAAATGAGAACCTTGGCTACTTGATAACATAAATCATCTTCACGCACTTCAACATTTGCTTTTTTTCAAAACCAAGAACATACAAACCCATGTCTTACCTGATGGCAGCAGACTTTAGAATCTTGCGTTGCTCTGGTCTGTAGTTTACGCACACAGTTCACTCACCAAACAGTGAGCCAGTTTGAAGTCTCTCAAACCAAGAATATCCAAATGTTTAGCAGCACCCAGCCAATATTTACTTCTCCTTTACCACATACCTTTACATGAGCAATCAGATTAGTTCAAAGTTATCAACCTGTTCTACAGAAACAAGAGTTTCGCTGAATTCATAAACAATGCTCTGGCCATCCCACCATTACACTTTAGAAACACAGGTACATTGAGCAATATGCAATAAGATGCAAAACGTGATGGGACAGAGATGAGAAGCAAAATCAATGGCTCAGGCTTTTTTTTTTGCAGAAGATATTAATTATTAAAAGGAGGCAAGAGAAACAACAAGCCAGAAGGCTTCAGGCAAAAGTTCAAGTGTATTAGAATGAAGATGCAGTGGAAGGAAAAGTGACTGAAGCAAAAAGAGCAGTATGATCAGTTTTTGAACAAGACAAAATGGATGAGATTGGCTTCTCGGGTCTAAGAACTGACAGCACCAAGGCCATTTGCCCTATCACACTGTCGGCAGCTTGGAAACACTCGAACATTTATCGATACAGGCCTCTGCCCCACACCCTTTTATCTTTTTACAAAACAATTATCTAAACATTATTTTTGTATTCATATCAGATTCAGCTTTCCTCAAAGATTGACCAGGCAAAATATATCCAAATATGTTGCATTTCAAAATACATTTCCATGGCTCTCTCTTTGGTCCTTCATCAATAATATTCAAATTTGGGCTCTCCAGTAACTGAATCACTACTATTGAGATAGCTTTTCCTTCCATTTACTTTTAAGGACTTCCCCTCATTGTGGAAAATCTTTTACAGCATGGCTTTCTTGTCAAATTGCAAGTTCCTCACTCTGGAAATTACGGGGAGGCAATGGCCTAGCGGCATTATCACTGGGATTGTTAATCCGCAGACCCAGATAATGTTCCGGGGACCCAGGTTCAAAATCCTGCCACAGCAAATGGTGGAATTTGAATAAAATATCTGGAATTAAGAATCTAACAACGACAACAAACCCACTGTCTAATGTCTGGAAAATCCCATTTGGTTCACTAATGTCCTTTAGGGAGGGAAATTGCCATCCTGACCTGGTCTGGCCTACTTGTGACTCCAAATTGTCAGCAATGTGGTTGACTCTGAACTTCCTCTGGGCAATTAGGGATAGGCAATAAATGCTGCCTAGCCAGTAGTGACCTCACCCCATTAATGAATGAAAAAAAACTTCAAAGAGAATTTTCTACCCTCCATGGACTTGATTAGATTCCTGGCACAGGGAATCTAAAGCTGGGCACTACTTCAAATATGGCCGTAAAATGACTTGAGTGGGTTCAGGATTACTGTTTTACTTCTGTCCTCCACACTTCTACACAGCTTTATATGCTGTGAGCCTTGGTTCAGTGAATATATATGGACACACAAATTACGGAATTTAGATCATTTGAGCCTGCTCCGAAATTCAATAAGATCATGGATGATCTACATTCTGTCCTACTCCAGAGAGCTTCTATGCCCTTGAAAGTAGCACTTTCACCTCGAATCAGATGGCTGTATATTCAAGTTCAACCTCAGAGATTTGTGGATGTAGTTTAGGTTCACAATCCAGCAGACTAATTGTACGAGGACTGCACTGTTGGAGATACCACTTTCAGACTATATTTTAGGACATGTATGTAGAAGACACCATTGAACTATTTCGAAGATCAGGGAGCTCTCAGCAGTGCCTAGCCAAGAAAGATCACTGAACTGACATTAATAAAATCAGATAAAGTTATTTTAGCGTTGCTGTTTGTCAGAGTTTGCTGTATGGAGACCTTTGCCACATTTTCTACAACACAATACTGAAAATTCAGTGAAGCCTCCTATTGGCTGTAAAGCACTTGTGACATCAAGGTTGAGTAAGTGCAACATAAATGCAAGCCTTCTATCAATTTATTATCCTACTTTAAAAGTTGGATGTATCTTAAGAACCAAATTCTTGAATCTTCCTGAAAAGAGACATGTTGCTGAGATATTGTGTCTGGTGCTCATCAGGACAAATGCAAGAATGCCAAATTGCAATCAATCACACCAACTTATACAACCTGAGCAGAGCATGCTGATTAGTTGGCAATTTGATTTGGATTCGTCAGTCATTGTCTTGGAAAAAACACAAGCTCCCGAAGTTCCCAGTTAATTCAGAAAAGGCTTAAATCTTGAACACAGTCATACCTCCAGATACAGGAGATTTCCATTCCCAAGAACCCGTGAATGATGAAATTTGCAAGTGTGGAGCTCATTTAAAAAATAGGTTAAAAATTGCAGATACATAATTTTTGCCTGCAGATGTTGAGTATTGTTGTGACTTAATTTTTGGAACAGATAAGCAAATTCACCACTTGTGATTTCACCGATTCAGGAATTTACTGCACTCCTTTAGTTCGTACAGAACAGATCCTTGCAAATTAAGGTATATCACTTCCAGCGAGTACGAATGTACCACTCGGCAAACTTAACGATTATCCTAAATTGTTCATTTTGCAGCTACTAACATACTCAATTGTTCAGCAAGTCCTGTTCAAATGCAGATTCACACCCAATAGTAGACATTTTGTTTTGGGTTTTGCACGTGTGGCCTGGTTGCACCCTGACTGTATTCTGTCCAATATGAACATACTGTTAGATTTGATCAGCCATTCTTTGCTACAAGTTCCGGCACCAAGAGGTTATGGTGAAGCTGCACAAAACTCTGGTGCGGCCGCACTTGGAGTACTGTATACAGTTCTGGTCACCGCAATGTAAGAAGGATGTGGAAGCTTTGGAAAGGGTGCAGAGGAGATTTACTAGGATGTTGCCTGGTATGGAGGGAAGGTCTTACGAGGAAAGGCTGAGGGACTTGAGGCTGTTTTTATTAGAGAGAAGGTGGTTGAGAAGTGACTTAATTGAAACATATAAAATAATCAGAGGGTTAGATAGGGTGGATAAGGAGAGCCGTTTTCCGAGGATGGTGACGGCGAGCACGAGTGGGCATAGCTTTAAATTGAGGGGTGTAAGATATAGGACAGATGTCAGAGGTAGTTTCTTTACTCGGAGAGTAGTAAGGGAATGGAACGCTTTGCCTGCAACGGTAGTAGATTCGCCAACTTTAGGTACATTTAAGTCGTCATTGGACAAGCATATGGATGTACATGGAATAGTGTAGGTTAGATGGGCTTGAGATCGGTATGACGGGTCGGCACAACATCGAGGGCCGAAGGGCCTGTACTGTGCTGTAATGTTCTATGTTAACACACATACATTGCATTATTCTGATATCTATACATGCTCAATTGTGTGGTTCTCATGGCCTCCTTTTGGAGGAAAAACAGCCCTTGCATAGCCTCTACATGATAGCAACAAGAAACAGCTTTCTTAAACTATTTTCACAATGTTGAGGCATACTTTGTAGGCCCTGGCAAACCAGTGTTCTTTTCTCCTGCAGTAGAAATTGCTGTGATTGCATGAGCTTTAGCATACTTAATTGGTCTTGAGCGCAGATTGAAATGCTTTGCAACATGCCTTTCTTTTCAGCAAATATTCAGATTCTTTACTACCAACCTTCAATTCAAAATGCCTTTTGCAGTGTTACCGTTTACTGTATGTGCCCCCTCTTAAATCTTCACCCTATGGACATTTCAAAGAAATGCAAAGCTATAAAAGACATTTTTACATCGAGAGAAAAGGACAAGTCAGACATCCACCTTTCTGCCATACTACTGTATTCCATCTTTCAAAAAGAAAGACATGATTTTTTTTAATATTACTTAACAATATGTTAAAAAAGTAGCCAGTTTAGGCTTCAGTGTTAATACAATTATACACTCTATAACAGGTCGATAGTGTGAGCATTGTTCTTTTGAATTCATTCTGCAAGTATTCTTACACAAGCTGGCTACAAGTCAGAAATCAAACACAATATAGCGTAACCTTGTACACTTTAAACAGTGAATTTGTGAAGGAGTACTGGAGGCAACTGGGATTTCACTGCCCAGTTCAGCATGAGCATTCCCATCGTTCAAACCATTTTGTTGAGGGAACACTGGAGCAAAGACGAATAAAAATTGATGAAGTCCATTCCTTTGTCAGTAGTTGGATTGTATGTACAGTGCTGAATGCAAGACGTGAATAAAAGTCACGGCAGATTGATGCAAAGGAGGGAACAAACAGACTGACCTTCACCCAAGCACATGCTTGGGCAGACACTAGGGAAGAACAGTCAGAGACAGAAGGTTGTTTGAGTTCCAACCCGAGCAGGTTATGACTACTTTTGAACAAGTCCCACTCACAGACTACAAACACACAAGCAAACGAAAAAATAAATCAGGTAAGGAGTATGTGGAGCGACATCCAGCCAACTCTTTCTCCAAACACTGTAAGGAAGTTCCTACGGCCAAGGCGCCCTGCACCAATCCCAGTGCAGAACCACACACAGCAGTGGGGAGATGGGATGGTGAGGGCAGAAGGATGAAGGGCAGAAAAAGGCAAGGCAGTTCCAGAACAACCTGGTTAGCTCTCGGCACAGCAGAGTACTGTATATTCGAGTGAGAATATTCCATGGAGTCACAAGTTGGGAACTCTTAATTTGATCAGTGAGCAGCAAACGTGGTTTTCTTCAGGCTGAAGTTAGACCAGTTGATGGAGAGTCTCTGCCTGTTTTGCCGGGCTGAATCTAAGCAGAATCTGTGGAGGGAAAGGAGAATGTAATGAGTTTTAAAATAAAAAGCATGCCAGAAACACTCAGCACATCTGACAATATCTGTGGAGAGGGAAGAAAAGTTAAAACTGCAGGTGACGATCTTGCGTATATGACTGTAATGAGCCCAAGGCAAACCATACGACCTGGGAGCAGAAATTAGGCCATTCAGCCCATTGAGTCTGCTCTGCCATTCAATTATGGCTGATAAGTTTCTCAACCCCATTCTTCCGCCTTCTCCCAGTAATGTTCCATTCCTTAACAATCAAGAACCTATCTGGCTCAGTGGTTAGCACTGCAGCTTCACAGTGCCAGGGACGCAGGTTCAATTCCACACTCGGACGACTGTCTGTACAGAGTTTACACATTCTCCTTGTGTCTGTGTGGGTTTCCTCCCACAGTCCAAAGATGTGCAGGCTAGGTGGATCAGCCATGCTAAATTGCCAGCAGTGTTATAGGGGGATGGGTCTGGGTGGGATGCTTCCAGGGCAGTGTGGACTTGTTGGGCCGAAGGGCCCATTTCCACACTGTAGGATATCTAATCTAATCTGTCTCTGTCTTAAACATACTCAGTGATTTAGCCGCCACAGCTTTCTGTGGTAATGAATTTCATAGATTCATCATTCTTTGGCTGAAGACGTATCTCATCTCCATTCCAAAGGGTCTTCCCTTGATTCCAAAGCTGTGACCCTGCTAACGGAAACTTCTTCCCAGAAATTACTCTATCCCGGCTATTCAGTATCCTGTAAGTTTCAATTAGATCCCCCTCGCCCTTCTAAACTCCATCGAGCGTAGATGCAGAGTCCTCAAATGTTCCTCATATGTCAAGCTTTTCATTCCTGGGATCATTCTTGAGAATGTCCTCTGGACCTGCTCCAGGGCCAGCACATTCTTTCTGAGATATGAGGCTCAAAATTGTCCACCATATTCTAAATGTGGTCTGACCAAAGCTTTATAAAGCCCCAGAAGTACACCCCTGCTTTTGTATTTAGTCGTCTCAAAATGAATGCAGTCTTCCTAACTTTCAACTCAACTTGCAAGCTAACCTTAAGAGAAACCTAGGTTAGGTCTCACAAGTACCTTTACACTTCAGACCTCAGAATTTTCCCTGCATTTAAAAATTAGTCTATGCCTCTATCCTTTCTACCGAAGTGCATGGCCTCTCACTCTCTCATGTTGTGTTCCATTTGCTACTGCTCTGCCCATTCTCCGAACCTGTTTAAATCCTCTGCAAACTCTCCACCTCCTCATTATCTGTCCCTCCACTTATCTTTGTATCATCTGTGAACTCAGCCAGAATGCTCTCAGTTCCTTATTCAAGTCATTAATGTATAAAATATAAAGTTGTGGTCCTAACACTGATCCTTGTGGAACTCCACTAGTTATCAGTTGCCATCCTAAGAAGGACCCTGTTATCCTACTCTCTGCTTTTTGTCAGACTGCCAATCTTTTATCCATGCCAATACCTTCTAACACCATGGTTATCTTACTCAGCACCTTGTCAAAGGCCTTCTGGAAGTGTACGTAGATAACATCCATTGGTTCTGCTTTGTCTAACCTGTTCACTACCTCCTCAAAGAATTCTAAAATTTGTCAGGCATGACCTCCCCTTGATGAAGTCATGCTGACTTCACCCAATTTACCACACACTTCCAAGTATTCAGAAATCTCATCCTTCACAATGGATTCCAAGATCTTCTCAATAACTGAGGTCAGGCTAATCAGCCTGTAATTTTCAACCTTTTGCATTACTCTCTCGCTAAACAGCGGGGTTACATTAGCAATTTCCAGTCCTGACTAGTGATTCCTGAAAGAGCATTTCTCATGCCTCCACTATCTCTTTCGAAAGTCTGGGGTGTAGTCCATCTGGTCCAGGGTATTTATCCATCTTCAAACCTGTCAGTTTTTTCTGGTATCTTCTTGGTGATGACCACCATACTCGCCTCTGCCCCCAGCCCACAACAACTCCCTTGGATTTTTGGCATGTTACTTGTCTTCCACCGTGCAGACTGACGCAAAGTACTTATTCAGGTCCTCTGCCATTTCTTTGTTCCCCATTACTACTTCTCCATTGTCATTTTCCAGTGGCCTAAAGTCCACTTGTGCCTCTCTTTTGCCCTTTAGATGTCTGAAGAAACTCTTACAATCTTCTTTTGTATTACTGGCTACCTTAGCCTCATATTTAATCTTCTCCCTCATTTCTTTTTTAGTTGTCCTCTGTTGGTCTTTCAAGGCTTCCCAATCCCCTGATTTCCTACTGCACTTCACCACATTATATGGTCTCTCTTTTGCTTTTACGCTGTCTAACTTTCCTCCTCAGCCATGGTCGTTTTCTCCTCCCTGTACCATGCTTATTTTTCCTAGGGATGAAGTTTTGCTGTGTCTCCCAAATTACCCCTAGAAACTCCTGCCATTGTTGTTCTGCTCTCTTTTCTGCTAGGCTCCTCTCCCAGCCAATTCTGGCCAACTTCTCCCTCATGCATCTGTAATTACCTTTATTCAACTGCGATACCATTACATCTGATTCCAGCTTCTCCCCCTCAAACTGCAGAGTAAATTCTATCATAATTGTGGTCACAAGCTTTTAAGGGTTCCTTCACCTTAAGTTCCCCTACCAAGTCTGCTTCATTACACATCACTACATCGAGAACTGTCTGTTTCCTACAGCGTTCCTCCATAAGCTGTTCCAAAAAGTCGTCTTGTAAACATTTCACAAATTCCTTTCATTGCGATCCAATGAACCACATCACACCTGCTAACTTCGATCTCCACCATAAGCTCATTTACCTTATTTCGTATGCAACATGTATTCAGATACAACACTTCCAGTCCTGTACTTACCGTCCCACTTTTCCTTGTCATCCTTCTATTCGATATGCTTAAAGTTAGATTCCTAACCCTTTCCAAACACACTGCCCTATTGTATTCTGGAGACTTTAATAACCTCTCCTGAGTTCTTCTTTATATTTTCATATTTCCATTACTTCCGGTTCTGTCTTTCAGTAGTTTTGCTCCAGTTCAATATGTTTGTTCAAGGAGTTCTGGTTAGAATGCCAGGCCTCCAGGAATTCCTTGTGTCTCCGTTTGGCTTGTATTATTATTATGGATGTGGTCTCCCAGTCGAATGTGTGTCTTTCTTACCCATGTGTATTGAGATCAGTGAGAATTGGTCGTGCCTCTTGGTAGCTAGTTGGTGTATCCTTGTCAGTTTTCTTTCAGTTTGGCCTATGCAATGTTTCTCATAGTCCCTGCATGGTATTTTGTATATTACGTCAACATTACTGATTATGTGTACTGGATCCTTTATGTTTGTCAGTAGTTGTTGCAGGGTGGTTGTTGATTTATGGACTACCCTGATATCTAGGGGTCCGAGTAGTCTCCAGGTCATCTCTGAAATACAGCAGGGTGATTAACGTGCCCGGCCATGTTGTCTTCTTGTTGTGGCCTATCATGGAGATAACACAAGACGTCTCAGACCCTTAGCCCACAAATCAACAATCACCCTGCGACAGCTACTGACACATGTCAAGGATCCTATACCCACAACCAATAAAACTAATGTAATATATTAAATACCATGCAAGGACTACGAGAAACATTACACGCCAAACTGGGGAAGACAAAACCGACAATTAGGGCCCACTAACACCAACTAGCCACCAAGAGACACGATCAATTCTTGCTAGTTTCAATACATAGACACAAATTCAACTGGAACAACACATCCACAACAGCACAAGCCAAACAGACACATGCCGGGGAATTCCAACCGGAACTCTCTCAACAAACACAATCAACTAGATCCGATATACAAACTACTGAAAAACAGAACCAGAGTGGTGCCAACCACCCCAGCAAACCAAGACATATAAATAACAAGTGGGACAGAACACCACCGCTTCACCAGAGACGCACTGATGATGTTACCTAGCAGGGTGACAAAACATCTGCAATCAAACGCACCAGCTTCGCAAGCAAGTCTACAATCTCATCCATAACCTGAGCTACAAATCTTCTCAAAATCTTTTGAGCAACAACTTTGCTTGCGATAGTCAAAACGTCAGGACCAATGCTGCATTATTACAGTACTCCCATCCTCAACGAAAAAGCTAAGTTTCAAACTAAACCGACTTGCTTGGAATGTATTTCAAAACTGAACTAGCTAGGCAACTGAAGAGGGAAATTTGCAGATCTACGAGAAAAAGCAAGCCTGTGAGACTAAAATAAAGCCAAGAACTGTGGATGCTGGAGATCCGAAACGAAAACACAAATTGTTGGAGAAACTCAGCAAGTATGGCAGCATCTGTGGCAAGAAAGCAGAGTCTGATGACTTCTTCAGAGATGAAAGACTAGTTGAGATTTTCTTGCAAAGAACGGACATGAACAAGTCTTTCTGTGCTATGAAATTTTTTAAAACTGTAGTCAGTGCTGATAAACATTATAAGGGGCAATTTACTAATGCTTGCTCCTGCATTCAGTGACTTTATGATGTGAACTGCTGACCACATGCAGCTGTTTCTGGCTGAAATGAAAGAAGCGCATGAGATTTAATAATCAGTAACATTTTGATATTAATTTTATTAGCTTATGGTTTGAAGATATTGCTGCAAGTCCAGCATTTACGGCTGATCTCACATTGTCCTCAACAAAGTATTCAGCCCCTTTCTTTAACTGTTTCAGTCAGTATGGTGCAGATATAGCTGCAATGCTATTAGACAGGGTGTTTGACACAGTGAAGCAATGTAGGTTAATGTCTGCCTGAATGGTCTAAGTAATAGTCTAAGTGGTGAGAACAACAATTGAAATGCCAACTGCACCACCAGCCCAGACTCCTTCCTGGCCTTTAATAAAGAAGTGGCTAACTAGAACTTTAAAATCTCTATGCACCAGAAACAAGAGTTAGCCCTTCAAGCCTGCTCCATCACTGGATATGCTCAATAATCTTTCAACATGGGACAACACAAGAACTGGAACTGGCTATTTCGCCTCTCAAGCCTGTTCTGCCATTCAATTAGATAATGGCTGATCTGTGACCCAGCTCCATATACCTGCCTATATCCCTTAATACTACAGCTTAAAAAATTATCACAGATTTAAAATTAACAACTGATCCAACATCCACTGCCATTTGTGGAAGTGAGTTCCAAACCTCTACCAACCTGTGCGTGTCGAAGTGTTTCCTAACGTCTCTCCTGAATGGCCCACTCCTAATTTTCAGACAATGTTCTCTAGATCTAGAATCCCTGAACAGTAGAAATAGTTTATCTATCCTTAAGATCGTAAAGACTTCAATCAGATCATTCCATAACCTTCTAACTTCTAGAGAAAACTGGCTTAATTTGTATAATCTTTGCTTGTAACAGCACCTGAAGTCCAGGTATCAATCCTGTTGCCTAGATCTGTTTTCAGTATCCCACGCAAGGTTGAGCAGGGTTTTGTACACCTGCAGCATACCTTTTGAAGCCTTACAGCCAAGCCCTTTAAATTAAAAAGGTCAACATTCCATTAGCTTTCTTGATCATTTCCGCCCCCCTCATAATCAAGAGTCTATTACCATGCATAAAAAATATTCAAAAATTTTGCATCCATTGCTTTGAGGAAGGGATTTCCAAAGATTCTCAACCCTCGGATAAAAAAAGTTCCCTTATCTAGTTTTTATTTTTGAACTCTGATCCTTAGTTCTAGGCAAGGGGAAACATGTTCCTGCATCAACCAAAAACTTTCCAATTCGTCCAGTTATTTTAAATAAGTTGCCACTCTTGTTAAAGTGACACGAGATGCAGAATTCAGGCCTGCATACACACATAGCACATTGATGAAAGATGATGTGCCATTTTACAGCCCACTGTGCCTGCACTGGCTCACTGCAAGAAATTTCAACGTGCTCCTTCCTATTCGGTTAACCTATTTTTGTAATCAACCTGTTCAGACTGATGTTATTGTACATCTCTGAAGTAGGTAGGACTTGAACCCAGGTGTCTTGGTTCAGAGGTAAGGACACTACCACTGTGCCACAAGAGGCCCTCCCCTCCTATGCCTCTTCCTCCATAGCCATGCAAATGTTCCACTGCTTATCCAACTCAGGTTGAAAAGTCTAAGTTGAATCTGCCTCACCACACTTGGCACTGTGTTCTGCATAGAAATAGTTTGTTCTTATCAGGCATAGTTTTTTCGCCAATCACATTGACCAGTGCTCTGGTTTTCAACGTTTCTCGTAATGGGAACTGTTTCTTTTTAAAACTGACTCTGGCAAAACTCTCATGAACATGAAACCAATTTGTTTTTGACAAGGATTAGTAAACAGCTGTTTGATGCACTCGGACCAAAAGAAATGCTGCAAAAATTTTACATTAAGTCTAGTTTGACTACAGCTGTCAGAGTTGGATTCAATCTTTATCCCCGGTCCACAAAGGGATATTATAATTAGCCACTGCACCTCAATGTAGAACAAAAAACACTACAGCACAGGAAGCCAGGCTGTTTTGTCCCCCTCAGTAAAAACTCCCAGATATGGCAATGTGATGCAGTGATCTGTGCTAATTGGTGCATACTGGAAGATGACTGTGGTTAAATAAACCCCTCCCGAAATGGCAGCAAAAACAAGGTTACAGCCACATGCACAGCAATGCCACCATACATTACCAAACAACCAAAAATTCATATTACCTCTTGAAGTATTCTACTTCCCGCTCGGTCTCATCCATCTCCACACTGTCTAAATCAATGTCTTTAGGGAGGAACACATCATCTATTCAAAAATAAAATAAAGTTGTCATCAATAGATTCTTTCAGATGCAAAATTTAGATTTCTTAAATAGTGTCTTTGATTATGGTACAGGAGTATTTTGAGGCAGTGTTTGTGGTGAGGATCAGGCAATTTTATGCTTAGAGTTTCCTAACCTCTCCTCCACAGGGTTTATTTTCTTCATTTCATATTCAGAGCTATTGCTACGATCACCAAAAAAATCTATTACTGCTGTACCATACAGTGACCAAACCTTTAGATGGACTTAGAGAGAGTAGGAACTGCAGATGCTGAAAATCTGCTAAAAACAAGGTGTAGAGCTGGACAAACACAGCAGGCCCAGCAGCATCAGAGGAGTAGGAAGGCTGACTTTTCAGGCCCAGACCCTTCTTCAGAAATGGATTTCTGAAGAAGGGTGTAGGCCCAAAACACAGCCTTCTTGCTCCTCTGACGCTGCTTGGCCTGCTGTGTTTGTCCAGCTCTACACCTTGTTATCTTTAGATGGGACTTAGTTTGTTTTCATCTTGCAATGTTGCTTCAATTACAAGCCTGAGGAAAATGAGATTACGTTGATCAAAAAGGTAGGTTTTTCTTCCAAGCAGAGATTTTCCAACACGTTGTAGAAAATGCCATTGTGTAGTTTTGCAAAAGGAGCATTGAAACATAGGAGTAGGATAGGCCATTCAGCGCATCAAGCTTATTCCATTATTCACATTCGATCACAGCTGATCATCTACCTCCATGCCTCTTTGGCTCAACAGGTATATTTACGTTGATGATTTGTTATGAAATTAATGCCTTAATCACCCTTGACAAAACAATAGTACCCAGAAAATGACTCAACAACTGTTAACGTCTTCTGATTCACTCGTCCAAGAGCCACTGCCAATGCTTTAAGTTTCTGTCAATCCCTAATTATCCTTGCTAAGGTTGACAAGCTACCTTCTGCAGTCCATGTTTTGCAGTGACACCAAAAATGTTGTCAGGGAGTTCCAGCATTCTGATGCAGTAACAATGAAGGAACAATAACATAGTTCCAAAGGAATGGTGTATCTCAACCGGCAGGAAACCTATAGGCAGTGGAGTTCACATCCATCTTCTGCCTTTGTCATTCTAGGTGAAAGAGGTTATGGGTTTGGAAGGTGCAGCCAAAACAACCTGGGTAAGTTGCTGCAGTGCATCTCGGCGATGGCACACATGGCTGCCACTCGTCAGTGATTGAGACAGCAAGTGTTGCAGGTTGTGGATAGGGTGCCAGTCAAGTAGACGCCTTTATCCACGAATGATGAACTTGCCCCGTGTTTTTTCAAATAGTAAGATTAATGGAGGGTTGAAAGCAGGTTATCACAAACGGGATAGCAAAAATGAAGAACCTATCAGCAAAATTACTACGAAGAACCCCATAAATTGGACAAGTAGGAGACATACAGGTCTAAGAACCACTTAAGATTCGGGGTGACCTAATATTCGCCTCAGCACCACTTAACTGCCTTCTCTCCACACACATAGACGGCCTTAGGGTTTAAACATACAGCTCTCCGAGTACAGAAGCAATCCACAGCACTCTTGGATATAGAATTTCAAAGATTCACTACTCTCAAAGGGGAAATTCCTCATGATTGCCCATTTAAGTCTGATATCCCTTATTCTGAAACTGTAATCTCAGTTCTGACAAAGGTTCACTGGACTCAAAATCTTAAGTGTTTTCTCTCCACAAATAGAACATAGAAGAGAACAGCACAGCACAGCACAGCACAGTACAGGAAAAATCTACCCTGCAAACCCTACATTTTACCTTCCTCCATGTGCCTATCCAAGAGTAGTTTAAAAGTCTCTAAAGTATCTGACTCCATTACCACTGCCAGCAGCGCATTCCACATGCCCACCTGTGGGAAGAACCTACCTCTGACATCTCCCCTATATCTTCCTCCAATCACCTTAAAATTATGTCCCTTCGTAATAATCATTTCCACCCTGGGAAAATGTCTCTGACTACCTACTTTATCATTTTGTAAACATCTACCAAGTCACCTCTCATCCTCCTTCGCTCCAATTAGAAAACCCCTAGCTGCCTCAACCTTTCCACATAAGACAGTGTCCTCCAGTTCGGGCAGCATCCTGGTAAATCTCCTCTGCACCCTCTCTAAAGCTTCCACATCCTTCCTATAACGAGGTGACCAGACCTGAGCACAATATTCCAAGTGTGGTCTAACCAGAGTTTTACAGAGCTGCAGCATAATCTCACGGTTCTTAAACTCAATTCCCCTGCCAATGAAAGCCAACACACCAAACATCTTGTTTACAAACCTATCAACTTGGGAAATAACTGAGGGGTTTATGGTTGTGGGCCCCAAGACCCCTCTGTTCCTCCACACTGCCGAGAATTCTCCAATCAATCCTATATTCTGCAATCAAATTAGACTTTCCAAAATGAATCACCTCACATTTTTCTGGGTTGAATTCCATCTTCCAGTTCTCTGCCCAGCTCTGCAACCTGTCAATGTCCCGTTGGAAACTACAACAGACCTCCACGTTGTCCACAACTCCACCAACATTTGTGTCATCGACAAACTTACTACCCACCCTTCCACTTCCTCATCCAAGTCATTTGTAAAGATCAAAAAGAGCAGAGGTCCCAGAACAGATCTCTGCTGAACACCACTGGTCACCGAGCTGCAGGTTGAATACTCTCCATCTACTACCACTCTCTGTCTTCTACTGGACAGCCAGTTTTCTGTCAAGACTGCCAAATTTCCCTGAATCCCATGCCTCCTTACTTTCAGAATGAAATGCTGTCAGAGCAGATTTTCGGAAGCAATTTCTGTTTTGGTTCAGATTTCCAGCATCTTACGTTCTTGGTCTTACTTGCCTCTCGTTCCAGATTCTTTCAGGCCTTCAAGATCAAGACCAATAGATATATTTGGAAGATAGAGAGTCAAGGCAGTTTGTTGCAAATCTGCCAGGATTTGAATTGAGGAAGCACAATCTCTGGAACAGAATGGGCACTACTGTTCTTTTGTACTTACACTATGATTCAAATACACTAGCCATTCACTGTGACCAGTGGGACTTTGAGAATACAATCATTTCACTAAAATACTCCTTTCTCAAACTTCAGCCTGGGTCACTAGCACAGGTTTCTCAGAACCAATCTGGAAACTGTTTCAATCCATACAGTTGGCAATGAAACAACTAACTCTCCCTCAAGGCTCCATAATGAGGAGTGAATACTTGGTAGAAAGTGTCTTTCAGACATAACCAAAAAAATAGTGAGCACTACCGCAAAGAGAGTCAGTGTTATACAGCACAGAAACAGACCTTTCGGTCCAACTTGTCCATGCCGACCAAAAACTTTCCAAAATAAACTCGTCCCATTTTCTTGCATTTGGCCTGTATTCCTCCAAACCTTTCCTATTCATGTACTTACCCAAGGGAAAAGGCTTTTGCCATTTACCTTATCTGTGCCCATGATTTTATAAATCTCCCTAAAGTCACCCCTCAATCTCCTATACGTCAGTGAAAGTCCCAGCTTATCTGGCTTCCCCATATAACTCAAACTGTTTGAATCCATTGACATCCTCATAAATCTTTCCTGCACGCTTTGCAATTTAATAATATCCTTCCCATAACAGAATGTCCAGAACCGTACACAGTACTCCAAACAGGTTTCATCAACATCCTGTACAACTGTAACACGATGTTGCAACTCCCTTACTCAATGGACTGAGCCACTGAAGCAAGCACGCCACATGTCGTCTTTATCACCCTGTCTACCTGTGACATAACTTGCAATGAACTATAGCAAAAGCAAGGGAATTAATCATCAGTTTCCAATGAGCTTTTCCATTGCATAGTAAAACTGAGGCAAGTTCGAGCTCAACAATTTCACAGAACACTAATAGTAGGAGATTTAATTATATAAATAAGTGACTCAGAAAACATCAGGCAGACCAAATAGCAAAGAGATCAGAATGACCAAGCAACACTGAAGGGGGAAAAAAAAGGACAGATTTTCTTTACAGACCATAGTAAAGGATGACAGTGACAAGAAGGAAGTGCCAAAAGAAAATCAGAAATAAGGGGGTAAACATGAATAAACATGAATAAACATGAGGGTAAAATCAGTTTTAAAAACACCCAATGGCTAATGTGTGCGTACTCAGATAAAAGTGAAGTACTGCAGATACTGGATACTGGAAATCTGAAACAAGAACAAAGTGTTGGAGAAATTCAGCAGGTCTGGCAGCATCTGTGAAGAGAGAAATAGTAAACATTTAGAGTCCGATTTAACTGTTCTTCGGGATAGACCCAGGTCAGATCTCAGAAGTGACCAAAGTGTTTCTGCATTAGGAATAGATTACTTGACAGTAGTCCTTCTTCTGGACTTTAAACATCAACCCCTCAATGCACAGATATCGGAAGTGAGAGCTTGGTCATGGCAATCTTCATGATGGGTGTAATTGAAAGATTAGAGTGTGTACATGCACTTGGAGTTGATTTTTGAGACAGGATGCAAGGGCTTTGAATAAGCTACATAGAATATGATGAAATGCTACAGTGGAAACATCAGTGAGCTTTAGTGCTCGTTATAATACATGTTTAGAACGATTAAGCAGGCTCTGAAGTAATTTGCTTTCATCAAGCTGGTCTCAGAGCTCCCTCTCCTGGTGGAAACTTACTGTAGCATAACAATCTACAGAACTTCAAAAGTGCTCATCACCACCTCTAGACTACAGCAAGTCATTGGGATACGTATACAGGTGGAAGTTCCCAAGAAATAAGTGTGTACCAAACATGTACGGAAGGCAAAAGCAACAGAGAAGAATGAGCAAAATGAGATATTAGGCGAGGAAGACAACTATGATATCAAAACTAGGCACATATGACAGTCTGTGTGAGGCTTTTAGCTGTACAGAAGCAGGATCCAGGGTCATGGACCAGCTAGCTGGTCCTTCCCTACCTGTTATTTCTGTATGCTTCACAAAAGCACGTCAGCTATTAAGATCAGCCCGAGTTGTGTTTGAAAATAATTAAATGTATTAGCATGTAAATTAAGTTGACTTCTGAATATTTGCAGACAGTTTTTTTTTTAAAACGTTATAATGTGGATGTTGCAGACTCAGCCAGTATTTATTGTCCATCCCTAGTTTCTTGAAAAGGTGGCGGCTAGCTGGCTTCTCGAACCTCTGCAGTACATTTAGTATGAAATGTGACTTGTGTTGGCCACTACTGATTTAACACAATATTGAATAGCGAGTTTTGAGAAGATTTGTAGCTCAGGTTGAGGTTCTGGATGTGAGTTTGCTCGCTGAGCTGGAAGGTTCGTTTTCAGACGTTTCGTCACCATTCTCGGTAACATCATCAGTGAGCCTCCGACGAAACGCTGGTGTTATGTCCCGCTTTCTATTTATCTGGTTAGGTTTCCTTGGGTTGGTGATGTCATTTTTCTCAGGGGATGGTAGATTGGCTCCAAATCAATGTGTTTGTTGATGGAGTTCCGGTTGGAATGCCATGCTTCTAGGAATTCTCGTGCGTGTCTCTGTTTGGCTTGTCCTAGGATGGATGTGTTGTCCCAATCAAAGTGGTGACCTTCCTCATCTGTATGTAAGGATACTAGTGATAGTGGGTCATGTCGTTTTGTGGCTAGTTGATGTTCAACGACATGACCCACTATAACTGGTATCCTTATATACAGATGAGGAAGGACACCACTTCGATTGGGACAACACATCCATCCTAGTACAAGCCAAACAGAGACATGCACGAGAATTCCTAGAAGCATGGCATTCCAACCGGAACTCCATCAACAAACACATTGAGTTGGAGCCAATCTACCATCCCCTGAGAAAAATGACATCACCAATGCAGGAAATGACATCACCAACCCAAGGAAACCTAACCAGATAAATAGAAAGCGGGACATAACACCAGCGCTTCGTCGGAGGCTCACTGATGATGTTACCTAGAATGGTAACGAAACGTCTGAAAACGAACCTTCCAGCTCAGCGAGCAAACTCACATCCAGAACAACATTGAATGAAATAACTCATTTAGCTGTCCAAGACAGTGATGAGTGATGATCACTTGTATAACCAAGGAATACTACTGGCAAGGCTAATTCGGTCAAAGCATTCTTTATTTTTATACAAAAATAGAGTGAAACTTACCGATAGAGCTGTTCAGTTTGTCGCCTTTCTTCTTTTTGTTTTTCTTGGTTTTTCCTTTGGGCTGGGGCGATTCCGCAGTGTTTTTGTTAACTTGTTGTTGGTCATTAGAAGGGGCAGGTTCACTCATTGCTAACACCTTTTCTTCTTTCACATGGTTGAGCTTCTTCCCATTGCTATTAACTCCTTTTTTCTCCTCTTTTCTGGTTTCTGCCACGATTTGGCACTCGGACAGCTTTGGTTTGGGTGTTCCCAATTCTGCCTGACACTTGACTGAGCTTTTTGGGTACGTCTCGCAGGGTCTGAAGCCCTCAGTTGGCTTCAAGGGCCGTTCAGTACTCTGTTTGACCACCAGTGATTTTACCTTCTGCTTGCCGTTTACTTCATTGGGGACTGAGAGTTCCAGGCTGATGCTGCCTTCTGGTTGCTTGGCCTTTGCCTCCCGCTGAGATGGAGCCTGGGTCAGTCTGGGGTCTTTCCCATTAGCTGGTGACTGCTGTGTTGTACTAGATTCTGGCAGAACACATTGCTCCTCTTTGCTGTTTGTTTGTGGGGGTGGTGGGTTGGGAGGCTTTGCTACAGTATCTGGATGCTGGGATTTACCATTATCATTTACCAGCTCCACAGCAGTTTCCTTTAAACGTGCATTTTGTAAAAAGCACTCATTTTTTTGGGACTCTTTAATTCTCTCTTTTTTCTTTTTCTTGGCTGATCTTATTTGCTGCAGCTCTTGAAGCCGTTGCAGTTCCTGTTTTAGCCGCTCTTCCTCTTCCTGCCGCCTCTGCTCCTCCAGTAGCTGTAATTGTTCTCTCTCACGGGCTTCAGCCTCAAGTCGGGCCTTCTCTTCCTGCTGGAGGAAAACAGCAGTAAGTTTATTGAGCTAAAGCTTTTGTGGCTGTTATAAAAAGGTGTAGTACTCACCCCATCGTAGTCCTGTGGTTTTCAATCAAGTTTTATCCCCTAACATATCAAGAATTGGAATCCTTAACGTGGAAGTGAAAACATGACCCAAACCTTCCTTTATGAAATCGATCTTTTTCTGCCTTAAGCTAAGCTAACAGAAAAGTTACTGATTGAGACATTATCCTCAGAAGCCTTTCTCTCTCTCCACTAGTGATACCCGACCAGTTGAGTTTTCCAGCATTTTCTGCTTTTATTGCAGAAACCAGCAATGACACAAGCTTTTGGCTTTTCCATGTGATAACTGTATTTGAAGAGTTCTGTTGCATCTCACTAGACTCAACTTGGTGACCTCTTCAATGTTCAAAGGATGTTATGCATTTTCACTTTTACACAGTTAAGTTTCAATATCCAATCAACACTGCAATTCCCTGAACTCTGGGGAAGCAGAAATGTGAACTGTCATTCAACAAGGGAAAACTGGTCATTCTGATTCAAAGTGTAATTTAGGTGGATATAAAACTTGGTCAATTTTGTCCACAAGTGCCACTCATTATAAAATAGAATTGCACACAATACTCTAGTTATATAAAACAGAACTACATACAAGTTCAGCATAATCTCCCAGTCAATACCTCTATTTCTGAAGTCCAAGATCCAGTTTGTCTTTTCATAAATCCTTACTAGCAAACCTGAAGTTCTTCCTGTACACTTATTTGAACAGTGCCATTTAGCTTATATTGCCTCTCTCTAGTCTTTCCATTAAATGATAAACACACTGCCTTTAGAAACTCAGTTGATAGTCTGTTGACATTTTGGGTCAGGGCCCTTCAGGGCCCTTCATCGGGACTGAAGGAGGGTCCTGGCCCAAAACGTCAGCTTTCCTGCTCCTCTGATGCTGCCTGACCTGCGTTCCTCCAGTTCACACTGTATTGACCCTGACATTTTCCACAGAAACTCCAGTTTCTAGAAGTCAAAGCTCATCACATTATCAAATTTAGGCCTTTGGGGCTTCCGAAGCAGTTAATGTTGAACAGATTCAACTCCTCATGACAGTTCACAAGAACTGTAGAAAGCTAATTTCTCTGTCTCCACACGCTACCCACAGTCCAATGCCTCCTGCACAAGTCAGGTTCGGTTCTCAAAATTGAAGCCCTGGCAAACTTTACAGTAATACACAAATAGAAACAACTACTAAAGTATCATTTAAAGCACATTTCCTCAATTTCATGAATTCCAAATGATTAAAAACTTCAATTAGGATATGAATTAGGATTATGAATTAGCTCAATTCAATTCTTCAATTCTTTTTCAAACTTTCAAATGAAAATACAAGTATTTTATCTTGCTCGTGGGATTAATTTTTAAACCAAAAACATTAGGATGCTGAAACAATCTATGTCCAATGTCTTACCTCAAATGACAACTTTGTCTGGTCAAGATAACTGAAAATGATAACTATTCCACAATGCAAAGACAATCACATTGATAACTGGCAACTTAAAATTCACCAACTCTACGCAGTAAGATGTTGAAATCGAGATTGTAAAATAACTTAAGGAAGCCTACAAATGGATATAAATCGGTCAAGTGAGTAGGCAATAACTTGGCAGATGGAGTCTACAATGACAGGCAGAGTAGAGAAACAGCTTATCATTTGAATGTAAAGAAACTGTAGAAGTCTGTATCATAAAGGAAGCTAAGTGTCCTGATACATGAATCACAAAATGTCAGAATGATGGCACAAATGAAATGCTGTTATTTATTACAAGAGGAATGGAACATAAAAGTTGTAACATTTTGCCAAGATGTACATGGAATTAGTGATATGGCACCTGATGTTATGTACATAGTTTTCAACTCTCTACTTACAAGATACTCATGAGGAAAGCAAAGATTGGAAAGATTGGACAGGTTGGACCTGGATTCACTGGAATTTGGCAAAATAGGAGGCAGTCTTACTGAAACAGAAAAGCCCGAGAGGACTTGACAGGTTGGATGCTGAAAGGATGTTTCCACTCATCACACAAAGCTAGAACTATGAGTAAAATTTTAAAATACCGGTCGAACATTTAAGCCATTAGGAGATATCTTCTGAGGGTCATTCGTCTGTAAGCGCTCTCTTCCTCAGGGATCAATGGAAACAGGGTCACTGAATATTTTTAAGGCTGACTGAGATGGATTCTTAACTGACAAAAGAAATTGAAAGCTCTTGGGGATGGGTAAGAAAATATAGTCAAGGCCACAATCAGGCCATTAATAATATCCAACACTGGAGCAGACTTGAGGGAACGCATGGCCTACTCCTGCTCCTAATTTCTTTGCCTGTAGAACTGCAAGCTCAGTCAGGAAGCTGGGTTCTGGAAAGCTGTTTAAGGTTGGGAGCAACATGTAAAGGTGGAAGCGTTTGGGATAGGCAGGTGCAAGTACAGGACTGTAGAGGTCTTGCTATCTGGGGTGGAAGGAGTTAAACGGCAGTTAAGGGTCTAAAGAGAGACAAGTTGGGCCAGAGGTTTAAAAGAAGCCGGAATAGGACAACACTGTTTGGGTACATAGTACACTTTTTCAGAGGATATGGGCTTCATCTAAACTGTACTGGCAATGTTTGCACTGTGGTGACGGGTAAAACTGGAAAAATGGAAGACAACAGGGGCCAAAAACAAAACAAAACTGGCAACAGTACAAAGATCTACCAGAATATTCAATGGGATGAAATAAAGTACCGGATGAGTGAGAGAATGTTGATTGTTTTCATTCCTTCAAACAAATGGATAAAAGATGGTGTACAATGGTTTATATGTAACAATGACAAACATGACTAATCTTTTCCATTGGTTATGGTGATAACTGAAGATAAATTGAGTAACTGGGATGCTTAAATGGTTAATTAACAGTAACAGGTTATCAACACCAGGTAAGCCAAGAGAGTGGGCTTCTTGGGCAGATAAGTTCTGTAAATCGCCATAGTGCACCAACAATGGGACGGTCCAGTATCTCAAAAATACAAAATAAGTGCATAGCAATAAGTGAATTGTATGGTACATAGATGTAGGGAAATGGAACTAAAACCAACCACAACTAAGTTGGCACTAGGATATCTGGAAGGCATCTGGCATGTTTTATGGGCGTTGTAATCATAAATGTTGAAGTCATACAGTACGACTTAGCATTCAGCTTTGGGCATCCTATCTGAAAAGTATGTTAATATAACTTAAATGGCTTAAAATAGAGTTATAGCTAGCCCCAGTAGACTGGCTCGTGAAAAATACATTAAGCAAATAACTGCCCAGACCTATATTCGCCACTTAGAAGATTGCAGAGAAATATAATTTGCATTCAAACAATGGGACAAAACAGGTCATTTAATTTGGACAAGGAACTGAGTACATCAAATACAAGCAATCAAAGCATGGATGAGGATCAAGAGAATCTTTTCTCCCAAGGGATAATGGGCCCATGCAACAGTCTCCCGAAGGGTGCAAGTTCTTTTCTGGTACTTTGATGGGATAACAGCATTACTGGCCTTTAGTCAGTGCCCTCAAGGGAGCTAGCCACTTGTTTGAACCACTGCAGCCCATTTCATGGAGATACACATAGTGCTGTTAGGAAGGCTGCTCCAGGATTTTGTCCAGTGACAGTGAGGGAACAGCAATATTGTTTGATTTCAGATTGGTATGTGGCTTGGAAGGGAGCTTGGCTATGTTCTCATGTATCTGATGCTGAAGATGGTAGGTTTGGAAGATGCCAAAGAAACCTTGGTGAGTTGCTACCGTTTAATTTATTGACGGTAGGCACTGCTGCTACCATGCAGAGGCAGTGGGAGGGGCGCTTCTTATAAGGCAGTTGAAAGGGTGCCAATCAAATGTGCTGCTTTGTCCTGGGTGGTATTCAAAGAAATGGAATTACAACACAGACAAGAGCAACAGCTTAACAGCTTGTACTCCACCAAATGAGATTTCTATGACAATGCCTATCTGAACAAAGAAACATATTGTTGCATTTATTGCTGTAAAACTGAACAAAAAGAGGACTAAATCATCAACGTGAATAAGAACCTGGGTCTAAGTCAGTACAGCAGAAAAGGAACAGAGGCCACACCAGTCCGTGGTATGGAGAAATCTCTTACCTTTCGCTGCTTGTGCCTTGCGCGTTTAGCTGCCCTTGTGCTGCTGACTGGTTTAGATTCTGTGCTATTTATAAATTGTAATAGATCTTCCACTTTTCGATGATCTACTATCTGCTCCTTCTCAAGGATCTGGTCTGCTTTCTTTGGCTGTTCCTCTTTTCGTTTTGTCAGCCGTAACCGGAGCTTCTCACGCATTTCTGCATAATTTCTACTCGTTGGTGCAGCAGGTGGCTGAAAGACATGGGCAGTAACATTTAGTTGCAGGCCTCAATTTGTTAGTTGTGCCAATTCAAACAAATAAAGTTAATGAGACTGCAAGCTTAAACTAACATGCAAATAAAATTCATATACCATTAACAAAATCCACTAAGCATTGCTGCTTTTACAACTGCTAGCAAAATAAACCATAATTGCATGACCATCGTATGAAAGATTGCACCTACAGGCTATGTAATGCACAACCTTTACAATCTAGACATTATGCAAATTACTTCCAGCCAGCTGTTCATTTATAGTTACTTTGGTTGAATTCACGAACGAAATCAAGACTTCAAAAACACGCATTTGAAAGGAAGCAGAAAACTGGCCTTTGGAAATGCGACGTGAACTTGGTGCATATATAACTGAAGTTTTCATTCTTCCTCAATTCTGTGGCAATGTAGCCAACCTTGATTTGATGGTGCTACGTGTACTACATTTGACATTGAAGCTGACCTGTCTAACTCCCCAAACGCTTTGCCAAAGTTGGGAAGATCAGAACACCACTCATGATCTCTAACTAGTAAACCTTGCAGCATGTGATAAATGCAAAATCTCACACTTGGTCACAATCATTTTAACAGAAGAATTAGTGCTGGTAAGGATCACAAATGAGTAGTGGCCCCTGAAGTAAGGCATCACAGGATACCTGTGAAACTATTCCTTGCAAGTAGTCACCACCTTTGGGGAGAATGACAAATTACAAAAAAATTTAAATCAAAGAGCCTCTGCATCACCATCAGAAAACTTTATACATTTAACTTTTTCTCAAAGCAAATGAAGGAGAGGTGGTATCAGCCTACACACTGACCCTGGCCAACTGATCCATTTACATGGACTAAAACAAATACCCAAACACTAATGAGAAGGGATCTGAAGCAAGGAGAGTGGATACCTTTTATCAAAAAGTGTTCCATGAAAAAAGGCAATTCACCCTGTTAGAGGCTGATCCTCTGTCTCAATGCCATCTTGCTCTTCTCTCCAAATATCCCTCCACACTGTTGGCATCTAGAAAGCTATATTTTCAAACTATATTCAGAAACACTGCTGTCACAACCTTCTATACTAGCAAATTCCAAGAATGCACCACCCTCTGGAGTAGGAAATAAAAAATCATCTCTGCCCAAAACTGTCACATTTTCTGGCCAGGGGAAACGTCATCCATGCATTCAGACTGTCCTACCCTGTCAGGATTTTACATGTGTTAATGAGATCCCCTCTTATTCTTCTAAACTCCAGTGAAATAAAGCCCAATTGACTGAATCTTTCCTCAGATGACAAACCTGCCAATTGCAGGAAATAGTCTAGGTTTTTTCTCAGTCCATTTTTTAAAAAATCACTAAGGTGGCCAAAACTGCTCATATTTCAGCTGTAGTCTGACCAAGGCCCTACACAAATGCAGCAGGACTTTATTGCTCCTGTACTCAAACACTCTTGCAATCAATGTTAATATACTATGTGCCTTCCTAACTCTTAAGTGTTTTCCAACCAAACACTATTTAAATAATCCTTTCCCCTGAATGAAATGGACAACTCATTTGTCTGAGTTACACTGCATCTGTTAAACCTTTAACTACTCACTCAACCTAAATTGGCCTGGAACCTCGAAGCCTCCCAACAAGCAGGATCCCACTTAGTTTTATGTCATTAACAAACTTGGTGATATAACCTTTCATTCTCCCATACAAATCATTACAATATGTTGTGAACAGCTCAGATCAAATATCAATGCCTTTCTTCATTAAAGTTTTCACTTTGGAAATGATCCATTTATTTGATTTCCTGTTTGGTAACAAATTCTTAATCCATGCTAGTATTTTATCAATCCCAAGCGCTCTGACTTTATACATTAAGGTCTCAAGTAGAACTTTATCAAAAGCTTTCCAAAAATCCAAATATACCACATCCACTGGTTATCCCTTATCCATGATGTGGAGGTGCCAGCAGTGGTCTGGGGTGGACAAGATCAGAAATCACATGACACCAGGTTATAGTCCAACACGTTTATTTGAAATCGAAAGCTTTCGGAGCCTTGCTTCTTCTTCAGGTGTTACTGAGGTGGTATCAGGCACAATATTAATAAATAAAAGATCAAAGGTTCACACTGTTGATGAGGATGTAGTAAACAAGCCTAAGATACTGTTAAATTCTTAATCAGCTTGAAGGTTTTAATTGGTTAATATATATATGTAAAATTCCTTTCAACTCACTGCCCTGAGAGAGCTAAAGGTTTTAGTAGTGGAAAGAGGTGGAGACATTTTAGGTTATACAATGCATGTTAGGTGTGAGGCTTTGTTTGTAAATTCCTACTTTAGAAATAAAACTCAATATGACTCCAAACCAAAACTCAAACAGATCATAAACAAGGTCTCAAAAGTCCATGCTGACCATGCTCCCAAACTAAACTAGCTCCACTTGCCTGCATTTGACCTACATCCCTCCAATCCTTTCCTATTCATGTACTAATCCAAATGTCTCCAAAGCTGTAATCATACCTGCACTCACCACTTCCTTGGCAGATCATTCCACAAATAAACCAGCGTATAAAAACAGTTGCCTCTCATGTCCTTTTCAAAACTTTCTCTTCTCAACTTAATATGCTCTCAGAGTTTTGAACTCCCCAGGCCCAGGGAATGACCCTTGCCCTCATGATTTTATAAACTTCTGTAAGGTTACACCTCAACTTCCTCCATCCTCACCATAAAACCCGCCGACTAGGGGGGCGCTGTTGTAGTATGGCGCACTGACCTCTTAATCGCTGAGGCCAGACACCAACTCTCCGACATCTCCTCCTTCCGCCCCCTGGATCATGGCCCCACTCCCAAGCACCAAACTGTCATCTCCCAAACCATCCACAACCTCATCATCTCAGGTGACCACCCACCCACAGCCTTCAACCTCATCATTCCCCAACGCCATACCGCCTGCTTCTATCTCCTTCCCAAAATCCACAAACCTGCCTGCCCTGGTCAACCCATTGTCTCCTCCTGCTCCTGCCCCACCGAACTCATCTCCACCTACCTGGACTCCATTTTCTCCCCCTTGGTCCAGAAACTCCCTACCTACATCTGTGACACCACCTACGCCCTCCCTTCCCCCAAAACTTCCAATTCCCCGGTCACTAACACCTCATTTTCACCATGGATGTCCAGTCCCTATACACCTGCATTCCCCACGTTTCTTCCAGTCCCACAGGCCTGACTAGTTCCCCTCTACTGATGCCCTCATCTGCTTAGCTGAACTCGTCCTCACCCTTGACAACTTCTCCTTTAATTACTCCCACTTCCAACAGACAAAGGGGGTGGGCATGGGTAACTACATGGGCCCAAGCTATACCTGCCTCTTTGTAGGTTACGTGGAACAATCCCTCTTCTGTACCTACATTGGCCGTAAACCCCTCCTCTTCCTCCGTTACATTGATGACTGTATCAGCGCCACCTTATGCTCCCATGAGGAGCTTGAACAGTTCTTCCACTTCACCATTTTCCACCCCAACCTTACGCTCACCTGGACTATCTTTAAGACCTCCCTCACCTTCCTGGACCCCTCTGTCTCCATCTCGAGCAACCACCTCGAAACCAATATCCATTTCAAGGCCACCTACTCCCACAGTTACCCAGAATATACCTCCTCCCACCCACCTTCCTGCAAAAATTCCATCCCCTATTCCCAATTCCTTCTGCTCTGCCGCATCTGCTCCCAGGATGAGGCATTCCACTCCCATACATCTCAGATGTCCTCGTTTTTCAAGGACCATAACACCACCAAAACTCCACCCCCACCCCCGCAGTGGTTGAGAGCATCCTTGACTGTGTCTCCCACATTCTGCACAACTCATCCCTCATACCCCGCCCCCGCAATAACAACCAAAAAAGAATCCCCCTCGTCCTCCATCAACCTCCTGATCCAATGTGTCATCCTCCAACACTTCCAACATCTGCAATCCGACCCCACCAAAGACATTTTTCCCTCCCCACCCTTGTCTGCTTTCTGGAGGGGCCACTCTTTCAGTGACTCCCTTGTCTGCTCAACACTCCTCTCCAGCCCCACCACCAGGCACTTTTCCCTGCAACCACAGGAAGTGCTGCAACGATCCCCCCACACCTGCCCCCCTCAGCCCCATCCCAGGCCCCAAGACAACTTTCCACATCAAGCAGATGTTCACCTGCACATCTGTCTATGTGGTATATTGCATCCGCTGTACCCGTTGTGGCCTCCTCTGCATTGGGGAAACCAAGCGGAGACTTGGGATCGCTTTGCAGAACACCTACGCTCGGTTCACACCAAACAACTGCATCTCCCACTCATGAATCATTTCTACTCCCCCTCCCATTCCTTAGACAACATGTCCATCCTGGGCCTCCTGCAGTGCCACAATGATGCCACCCGAAGGTTGCAGGAACAGCAACTCATATTCCACTTGGGAACCCTGCAGCCCAAGGGTATCGATGTGGATTTCACAAGCTTCAAAATCTCCCCTCCACCACCGCATCCAAAAACCAGCCCTGCTCTTCCTCTCACCTATACCCTCCTTGCACCTCAAGCTGCATCCACATTTCCTACCAACTAACCTCATCCCGCCTCCTTGACTTGTCCGTCCTGCCTGGACAGACCCATCTCCTTCCTACCTCCCCACCTACACACCTCTCCTGGCTCCATCCCCGCCCCTTTAACATGTCTGTCTCCTCTCCACCTATCTTCTCTTCTATCCATCTGCGATCCACCTCCCCCCCTCCCTATTTATTTCAGAACCGTCTTCCCCCCCCACATTTCTGAAGAAGGGTCTGGCCCGAAACGTCAGCTTTCATGCTCCTAAGATGCTGCCTGGCCTGCCGTGCTCATCCAGCTTCACATCTTGCTATAAAAAATCAAGTCTTTCCAGTATATTTTTACAACTCAAACCCTCCATTCCCAGTAACAACCTGGTAAATCTTTTCTGAACTTTCGCCAATTTAATCATTTCCTCCCTATAGCAGGCGACCAGAACTGCACACAGTATTCCAGAAACGGCCTCACCATTGCCCTGTATAACCTCAATGTGATGTCCCAACTCCTATACTCAAAAGATCTTAGAGATGAACGGTTTGCTAAAAGTCTTGCTGAACACAGTCTTCCCAAATTCAAAGAAGTGTGCCCAGAAAATTAAAAACCATTACAAACTTCACTCGGACAGCCATTTTCTAACTGAAAAATGTTGAGTCAGATTAGGTGAATCTTTCTCAATGAATTTCGCCCCATCAACATTGGGCCCAAGACTTTTACTACAATTAGTGGTAACTGAACTAGCTACTTCTCATAAGAGACTAGAAGCAAAGTTATCCCCTTAATCTGTAAATATTCCCTCATACAAGTTCTCAGTCTAGCCAAGGTCTTAGGCAAACTTAAGTGTTGGAACCTGGAGTGAATTTTGTTGAAGACTGGTTCAGTGATTACTGAAACAGCCATGCTAGTATCAACCTCCATTAAAACGGGGTGACTATTTAACCAGATGTAAACTTTGATTGGTTTGGATGTCACTGAGAACCAGATGTAGGCGAATTTTCCAGGGTGTGCACTCTCGCGGATACCGGCCTATGAGTTCTCTTACTCCATTCAGGTCGAGTGGAACAACTGCCATCGCTGTATACCGGCAGCATCTACAACGGCTTGCCAGCCCAAATCCTGAAGAAAATTTTAACTGCTCGGCCGAGGCTTGGCTCGTTTTGGGGGTTCTGTTGTGGGCTGACCTAGAGACCCCTGTTCAGGATATTACTTGAGTGAGGCTATGCAATTGCCTGCACTTGAATGGTGCTCCGCAAGCTCAGTTGGACTGGCAAGGGTGCTCATTTCCACGTATCCTGCAACTCATGCTCCACTTAACCCATTTCCCAATGATAATGCCAGTAGTAATGCTTCTTTGAAGTGCAGTTGGTCTTCAATTAGCTAGTACTTTTACACTGTTTCACCATTAATCCCACTCTCGTCGCCACTGAACTAAGTCCACAGAGGCCAGTATCCCCTCACCAAGTCACCCTACATTTACACATGGGAAGTTTTTGAACTGATCCAGCTCCCTGAGAGCAAACAGGGTGTCTGACTCTCCTGCGCTCATCTGCCAGCTAGTGTTCCTGACTGGATCAGATTAACAGCCCAATCAGGAACTCATATTCGAAGAGGTCCAGCTGACTAACCTAAGTACAATCACTACAATTCCTATCAAGGAAATGGTGTGAGAAATTTACCCCTATTTCATAGAACACACAGCACAAGATGTCATTTGGCCTAACTAGTTCACTCCTGAGTTTCTGCATGACCCCCTTCCATCATCTTGGTGTCACTATTTGCACATCCTTCTATTCTTTTCTGCTTTTTACTTATCTAGCTTCCCCTTAAAAGACATCTGTTCCATTTATTCAACTATTCCTTAAGTTGCACATTCTAACCTGTCTGAACGAAGATTTATTAGCTGCCTTACAGTCGCAGCTGCTAGTATTATTCTTGCCACTCGTAAGTAAAGATTTTCTCTACTTTTACATGTGACTTAGTCATTGGCTGTTAGAACAGTGCAATTCACACTCATTACAATAATACGTGAGCCTTCCATATTTAAGAGGAAAAAGCAATCCCATGAGAAAACTCATGCCCTTTCATTCTGGGAAAACGTACAAGGTGCATGTCTGCACACATACAGTGGATCACAGTTGAAACCAAAAACTGCTCTTGCGAATCACGACTCCACCTATCCCTAAACCACCCAGCAGCATGAATCACTCACCCCACCATGCCCAAAGAATTCACAGTAGCAGCAGTCACAGTATTTTCCTTCCTTCTGGTTGGTTGATGTCGAGGTACTAGAGCTGTGTTCAGAGCAGCTGTCTTCATCTTGACTCTCCTCACCATCAAACTGCTGATGATCGTACACATTGCTGCTTTCACACGGGTGTCCCTCGCAGTCTGGGTCACTACAGAAGCATCAAATAGCATTTAGGCAAGAGAGGAACTGAACTCATGAGGATGGGATAAGAAAGGGACATATAAATATGGATTCATTTCTACAAGTTCTCATAAGTACTTATCAAGTGACACCATTCTCTTAAGCGACTTACTTTTAAAAGTTCAATGATTGATCAATTATTCAACAAATTACAATTTCTCTTTCATCACAGCTCTCAGCCTCTCAAGTTCTGAATAAGTGAGTGAACATGAAGCATTAATTTTTTTTCTCTATATACTTGGTGCCAGACCTGCAGACTTTCTCTTGTACTTATCTTTATTACAGTTCCAAGACACTTGCTGCGAAGCTTTCCCTTACCCTTTGCCATTGCGAACAAGTTAGCAACAGTCGGCTATTTGGCACCTTAAATCTGCCCATAATTGAACGATGTTAATCAGAGTGTAAATTTAACTCAGTCAACTCGCAGTCCCACCCGAGAATCTTTCATTATCTTGTGCACCAAGAATTTATTCTGTCTTAAAGACAATTAAGGATTCTCTTTCTCGAAAGGTGATGGTTGCAGAGTTCCAAAGTTGTGAGGCACTCGAAAAAATTTCGTATCGTTATTTTAACATCAGTTCTAAATTTTCCCAAAGATGGAGGATCTTCTCCATGTCAATTTTGACAAGTCTCCTCAGGTTCCTGTGCTTCAATCAAATCGCCTCCTCCTCTTCTAGACTTCAATGGATATAAGCCTAGCCTATCTAATGTTTTCTTACAAGATATCTCAGCCGTTTTAGGTATCAATTAAATAAACAGATATGATGTCACTAATGCGCTATATAACTGAAGATAACTACCCTATGTTTGCATTCAATTCCTCTTGTGATAAATAACAACATTTTATTAGCTTTCCTAATTAGTTGCTATATTCAATACTAGCCTTTCATAATTCATGATTTCAGATTCCCAGATCTCGTTACATCTCAAAGCTTTGCATCACTCACCGTTTAGAAAATATGCTCAGTTCTTTTTCTTGCCAAAACGTGCAAGTTCAAGTTTTCTCACACAATACTCCATTAGCAAGATCTTCACTCTCTCACTTAATCTGTCTATATCCCCGTGTAGCCTAATGTTTGCCTCACATTTCATGTTTTTTGTCTATTATGTCATCAGCAAATGTTGCAACCATTCCACTCATCCCTGCATTCAAATCATTTATATAAATTGTAATACATTTCGGCCTCAGCACTGATCCCTGTGGCACAACACTGGTTATGACCTGCCAACCATAAAATGACCAATTTATGCTGACACACTTGGCTGTTAGCTCGCTAGTCTAGCTATGCCAATATGTTATTCCTTATCTTATTAGCTTTAATTTCCTGCAATAAGGCTTGATTATAGCACTTTATGAAAGGTCTTCTGGAAATCTAAGTACAGCACATCCACCAATTCCCTTATCAATAGTGTACGTTATTCCTTCAAAGAAATCCTTTAAATTGGTTAAACACCATTCCCTTTAACAAATTCATGCTGACTTGGCCTGATTCCCTTGATTTTTTTTAAACCAGCACCTGATATAACGTCTCCAGCAAAAACTTCTAGTACCTACCCTGTAACGGATGTTAAACTAATTATCTGTATTCTCACACTTTGCCTGCTTCCTTTTCAAATACGGGAGTCACAATCTTTTGATCTAAGAAAGCATTCCCTGAATCTAGGGAATTTTGGAAAATTAAAACTCATACATAACTATGTGTCCAGCCACTTCAGTTAATACCCAGCTCCAACAATTGGATTAGCATTATTACCATGGCAACTATAATTTTCTGAAATACCTCTCTCCTTTAATTCCTCATTTAAAGCTAGTCGGGAGATGATACTTGTATCCTATATAGCGTAGACTGATGCAAAACACTTGCTCAATCCATTTGCCATTTCTTTATTTTCATTGATTTCCCAGACTATGTCAATGTTCACTTTATTAACTCTTTGCAACAATTAATAATAGACGCTTGTTTTTAATAATTGTAGCTAGCTTTCTCTCTGGCTCTACTTCAGCGCCCTTTATTAACCTTTTGTTCAATCTTCGCTCTTTTGTCCAGTCTTCTGACTGATTGCTAACCTGCGCAATTAATATATTTTCCTTAAGCTAGACACTAACTTCAACAACTTTAATTCAGCACTTCAAATTTCACTTTTTTGTTGCAATGCATCTATGTAGTCTTAAATATCCCTTTAAATGTCTGCCACTGTCTCTGTGTTGACCTATTTTTTTTAAAAAGTAATTTGGCCAATCAATTTCAATAGCTCAGCTTTCATGCTTCTACTTAAGTTTAAAATACGAGTTAATAACAGCGAGGACCAGGGAGCTACTGAGAGGTATGTTTCCCATTTAAATACTTACCTCGTGGAATCAGCGGCCTCCATTTTTGCAGCAGCAGCAGCAGGAACGGTGAGCGCGAGGGTCAAGGGGAAGGTAAGTTCTTCATTTCGGCAGCAGAGCTGAGCGGGAGCAGTCAAGTTACGCTCTGGGAAGGTGAGTGAACTGAAATATTTTGGACAGTGGCTAAACCCGAGACACTACACATGTAGTGTCTCCCACCCGTCCTCCTCCTCTGACCAAAAGACAGACTTTGGTGTGTTGTTAAGGTAAGGATTTTCTTTCTTTTTTATTTGGAGGTTGGTAAGTGGAGTATTTGGTAAAAATGTATTCATTTCATTTATCTATTATTTGATATTATAGTAGGACTAAGCTAAGCTTAAGAGTAAAAATGGCACGAGATCCCAGACCCATGTTATGCTCCTCTTGCTCAAAGTGCGAGCTCAGGATGCGGCTAATGTCCTTGACTCCTACACATGGGGAAGTATATCCAGCTGCAGCTCTTGTTAGACTGCCTGACGGCTCTGGAGCTATGGATGGACTCACTTTGGAGCATCCACAATGCTGAGGAAGTCATGGATAGCACATTTAGCAAATTGGTCACACCGCAGTTTAGGATTGCTAAGGGAGAAAAGGAATGGGTAACCTAAAGGCAGAGAAAATGCAGGCAGGCGGTGCAGGTGTCGTCTGAGGTCATCTCCCTCCAGATTCATGGCACCATGGCTGGCTTTGCTATACAGAAGGGCGAGAAAGAGAGTGGAAGGATTATAGTCATGGGGGATTTGATTGTAAGCAGAGTAGATAGGCAGTTCTGTGGTCATAAACGAGACTCCCAAATGGTATGTTGCCTCCCAGGTGCACAGGTCAGGGATGTCTCAGATTGACTGCAGGACATTTTGAAGGGGGTAGGCAAACAGCCAGCTGTCGTGGTGCATATAGGCACCAACAATACAAACAGGGTGAGATCCTACAAACTGAATTTCGGGAGTTAGGAGCCAAGTGAAAAAGTAGGACCTCAAAAGTAGTAATCTCAGGATTGCTACCAGTGCCATGGGCTAGTCAGAGTAGAAGTCAAAGCATAGGCATGTTAAATGAGTGGCTAGAGAGATGGTGCAGAAGGGAGGGTTTCAGATTTTTGGGACTGGTTCTGGGTGAGGTGGGGCTGTTACAAATCAGACGGTCTATACCTGGGCAGGACTGGAGTCAATGTCTTAGGGGTTGCTTTAGCTAACACTTTTGGGGAGGATTTAAACTAATGTGGCAGGGGGATGGGAACCAAATGAGGTGGTTCATGGACAGTAAGGAGGTGGTAACTAAAGCCTGTAAAAGAACTAGATAATGAAATCAGTGTGACTAAGGGGAAGAGTCAGCAAAGAGCAGATGATGAACGCAAAGGGACAGGTAGTCTGAGGTGCATTTGTTTTAATGCGAGAACTATAGTAGGTAAGGCAGATTAATTTAGGACTTGGATTAGTACGTGGGAGTATGATGCTATTGCTATTACTGAGACTTGGTTGAGAGAAGGGCAAGATTGGCAACTAAATATCCCAGGATGGAGATGCTTCAGACGGAATAGACAGGGAGGTAAAAGGGGTGGAGGAGATGCATTACTGGTCAAAGAGGATATCACAGCTGTGCTGAAGGAGGGCACAACGGAGGACTCGAGCAGTGAGTCAACATGGGCAGAGTTCAGAAATAGGAAGGATGCACTAACAACGTTGGGGCTGTACTACAGGCCTCCCAACAGCAAGCATGAAATAGAGGTATAAGTATGTAGACAGATTATGGTAAGACATAGGAGCAACAGGGTGGTGGTGACGGGAGATTTTAAATTTTCCCAACATTGACTGGGATTCACTTAGTGGTGGGGTTTAGATGGAGCAGAATTTGTAAGGAGTATTCAAGAGGATTTTATAGAGCAGTATGTAAATAGTCCAACTGGGGAAGGGGCCACACTGGACCAGGTGTTGGGGAATGAGCCCAGCCACTTTTTTGAAGCTTCAGTAGGGGATTATTTTTGGAATAGTGATCACAATTTCATAAGTTTTACAACACTCATGGACAAAGATGACAGTGGACCTAAAGGAAGAGTGCTAAACTGGGCGGCGGGGGGCAACAAGAGCAAAATTCAGCAGCAGCTGGGGAATGTGGATTGGGAGCAACTGTTTGAGGGTAAATCCACATTTGATATGTGGGAGGCTTTTAAAGAGAGGTTGATTAGAGTGCAGGACAGACATGTCCCCCTGAGGGATAGAAAGGGCAAGATTAAGGAACCATGGATGACAGGTGAAATTGTGAGACTAGCAAAGAGGAAAAAGGAAGCATACATGAGGTCTAGGCAACTGAAAACAGACGAAGCTTTGGAAGAATATCAGGGAAGTAGGACCAATGTGAAACGAAGAATTAAGAGGGTGGCGCAGTGGCTCAGTGGCTAGCACCGCAGCCGCACAGCACCAAGGACTCTGGTTTGATTCTAGCCTTGGACAACAGTCTGTGTGGAGTTTGCACATTCTCCCCGTGTCTGCGTGGGTTTCCTCCGGGTGCTCTGGTTTCCTCCCACAGTCCAAAGGTGTGCAGGTTAGGTGGATTGGCCATGCTAAATTGCCCGTAGTGTTCAGGGTTGTGGGGGTTATAGGGGGATGGGTCTGGATGGGATGTTCCAATCGTTGGCGTGGAATTGTTGGGCCGAAGGGTCTGTTTCTGCACTGTAGGGATTCTAACTCTAATAGGGGTCATGAAATATCTTTAGCAAACAGGATTAAGGAAAATCCCAAAGCCTTTTATTTGTACATAAGGAACAAGAGGGTAACTGGAGAAAGGACTGGCATACTCAAGAACCAAGGAGAGAAGTTACGTGAGGAGTCAGAGAAAATGAGTGAGATTCTTAATGAGTACTTTGCGTTGGCATTCACTGAGAAGAACATAGAACATTACAGCGCAGTACAGGCCCTTCGGCCCTCGATGTTGTGCCAACCTGTCATACCGATCTCAAGCCCATCTAAGCTGCACTGTTCCATGTACGTCCATATGCTTATCCAATGACGACTTAAATGTACCTAAAGTTGGCAAATCTACTACCATTGCAGGCAAAGCGTTCCATTCCCTTACTACTCTGAGTAAAGAAACTACCTCTGACATCTGTCCTATATCTTTCACCCCTCAATTTAAAGCTATGCCCCCTCGTGCTCGCCGTCACCATCCTAGGAAAAAGGCTCTCCCTAACCACCCTATCTAACCCTCTGATTATTTTATATGTTTCAATTAAGTTAAGGGACATGACGGATGTTAAGGTTAGGTATAGATGGTTTTATTACAGTAGGTCAAGTCGGCATGGGGGGGCGGTGGGGAGGGAGAAAAGAGGTGTGTGTTAGGTATTCTAAAAGGCATTAGGGTGGACAAGTCCCCAGGTCCGGATGGGATCTATCCCAGGTTACTGAAAGAAACGAGAAAGGAACTGGCTGGGGCCTTAACAGATATCTTTGCAGCATCCTTGAGCATGGGTGAGGTCCTGGAGGACTGGAGAATTGCTAATGTTGTCCCCTTGTTTAAAAAGGGTAGCAAGGATAATCCAGGTAATTATCGACCAGTGAGCCTGACGTCAGTATTGGGGAAGCTGCTGGAAAAGATACTGAGGGACAAGATCTATTTACATTTGGAAGAAAATGGGCTTATTAGTGATTGGCAGCATGGTTTTGTGCAGGGAAGGTCATGTATTAGCAACTTGATAGAATTCTTTCAGGAAGTGACAAAGTGGATAGATGAGGGAAGGACTTTGGATGTCATATACATGGACTACAGTAAGGCATTTGATAAGGTTCCCCCTGGTAGGCTGATGGAGAAAGTGAAGTTGCATGGGATCCAGGGTATACTAGCTAGATGGATAGAGAGCTGGGCTGGGCAACACGAGACAGGGTTGTAGTGGAAGGGAGTTTCTCAAAATGGAGAACTGTGACCATTGGTGTTCCACAGGATCCGTATTGGGACCACTGTTGTTTGTGATATACATAAAGGATCTGGAGGAAAGTATACATGATTGGATTAGCAAGTTGGCAGATGACACTACAATTGGTGGAGTAGCTGATAGTGAAGGGGGACTTTTGGAGAATGCAGCAGAATATAGACAGATTGGAGAGTTGGGCGGAGAAATGGCAGATGGAGTTCAATCCAAGCAAATGTGAGGTGATGCATTTTGGAAAATCCAATTCAAGAGCGAACTATAGGTAAATGGAAAAGCCCAGGGGGAAATTGATGCTCAGAGAGATCTGGGTGTTCAGGGCCAGTGTACCCTGAAGGTGGCAACGCAGGTCGATAGAGTGGTCAAGAAGGCACACGGCATGCTTTCATTCATCAGATGCAATATTGAGTACAAGAGTTGGTAGGTCATGGTACAGTTGTACAGGACTTTGGTTCGACCACATTTGGAATACTGTGTACAGTTCTGGTTGCCACATTACCAAAAGGATGTGGATGCTTTGGAGAGGCTGCAGACAAAGTTCACCAGGATGGAGGGTGTTAGCTTTCAAGAGAGGTTGAGTAGATCAGGATTATTCACATTAGAAAGATGGAGGTTGAGGGGGGACCTGATTGAGGTCCACAAAATCATGAGGGGTATACCAAGATAATAAAATGTGAGGCTGGATGAACACAGCAGGCCAAGCAGCATCTCAGGAGCACAAAAGCTTTTGTGCTCCTGAGATGTTGCTTGGCCTGCTGTGTTCATCCAGCCTCACATTTTATTATCTTGGAATTCTCCAGCATCTGCAGTTCCCATTATCATGAGGGGTATAGACTGGATAGCTAGAAGCTTTCTCCCTCCGTAGAGCGGGGGACTCAATTACTAAGGATCATGATTTCAAGGTGAGAGGAGAAAAGTTTAAGGGAGATATGCATGGAAAGTTCTTTAGGCAGAGGGTGGTGGGTGCCTGGAACACGTTGCCAGCGAAGATGGTAGAGACAGGCATGATAGCATTATTTAAGATGTATCTCGACAGATATATGAATGGGCAGGGAGCAGAAGGATACAGATCCTTGGAAAATAGGTGACTGGTTTATTTAGAGAATCTGGGTCGGTGCAGGCTTGGAAGGCCGAAGAGCCTGTTCCTGTGCTGTAATTTTGTTTGTTCTTCGAGTCTTGTAATTAAGTGTAACAACTAATTAAAGCACTGTACAATACCACAGAGCAGCAATGCAGTATTGGTAGTGATACTGGGGGAGACAGGAGTCAAAGGACTACTTACCATTCATCTGAGCCAAACAAACAGACAGAAGTGAATTTAAGTTCACAACTCATCCAAAAGGTGGCATGATTAACAATCTAACTCTCCCTCTGCAATATACAGGCGTAGTCTGCATCATTTATCAAGATTGTTCATTTATAAATATTTAGAAACAGGACTTGGGTGACTACCTGATTTCTTTTACACAAACACAGTAGAATGAAATCAGGATCAATGCTATTTCCATCATTTTAACATCAGCGGCTGCCAGAAGATAGCAAAATTCTCGAGAATGCAACTCAACTGTCAGCATTTAAGTATTCAGCAGCAAATTTGTAAAAAAGTGAGAGATACATTTTGTTCCAGACTTGCTTTGCATAACAAATTTGATGGAGACGCTTCACTGAAACTGAAAATAATCATAACAGGAAGAGTACTCACCTGCAGACACTGGCTGAAGCACTCACTGAACCTTCTGTAGTAGCTGCAGGGGCTGCAGTTGAGGTGGGACAGAGTCCAGAATGGGAATCGACAAAACCTGGGGCAGTTGAAGCTGTCTTTGGAAAAGGCGAAGTCACAAGGTTAGACATGTGAGGTGCAGAGGCAGGGGACAGCGGCGTGGGTGCGAGAGATGGAAGAGATGTTAAACCTGTAGGGCTATTCCTCGGTGCGACTGGTGTGGGATGTCGATGATCATCTTTACCTAAACTGTGGAACACTTCACCTGTGCCAAAAGCAAAACACAAATTGTCAACATCTTGACTTAGCATCACCAGAAATCAAAACACCCAACAGCTTTGGGTGATGGATTTGTTCAATTACAGAAACACTTGAAAAACATGCTGTTCTTTTGCAATCGTTTCTACTTTTTAAGCTTAGGAATGCTATGTTTTTTAGCCTTCACCTCCCAAATTAATTTTGTCCAAGTAACACTGTGGACATCTCAACTTTCAACTGATTATACGAACTGCAGATGCTAGAGAATCCGAGATAACAAGGTGTGGAGCTGGATGAACACAGCAGGCCAAACAGCATGTTAGGAGCAAGAAAGCTGACATTTCGGGACTAGACCCATCATCAGAAAATCTTTTCGTGATCTGTGTTGATTGTAAAGCGAGTATCAGGGGTTTATTTTATTTAATCATTAGAAATTGCTGAAAAGCAGGTTACATCAATTTTCACATTCCTTTTACAGATTATAGGGTGAGGTGCTCCCCCTTGAGCGTTTTGGTTTTAGTTCACAGAAGGGTGTCTATCTCCGCTTTATACCATTCAGCACCATTTGTGGCTCCTCAGGTACTGAAGTAGTCTACGGCCAAATGCAGCAAGACCTGGACAATACATAGGTTGGGGCTGACAAGTGGCAATTATCATCCATGCCACACGACTATCAGGCAATGAGCATCTCTGACCAGAACAAATCTAACCATCACCCTTTGACATTCAACGGCATTATCACCGAATTCCTCAATTCCTGAAGGTTACATCAGCCAGAAACTGACCTGGACTAAGAAGGTGCCAATACGGGAATTGATAAAAAACCTTGACAGGAAGGGATAAACTAAGAGTACATCAATAGATAAGCCATGATGCTACAAAAGAAAAGGACAGGGTAAAGTCTTTGCATCTGTATGCTTGCAGCACTTGAAATTAAGTAGGTGAACTAACAACACAAAAAGAAATAATACAATTTGATTTGGTAGCCATCACAGAGACTTTATTGCAGGAGAGATGCAGAATATTCAGGAAGAACCACAAACCAGGTAGGGTAGATGGATTGCTCTGTTCAGGATGACATAAGAACATGAGGGGATATCCTGTGTTCAGGAGACCAGATTTGCATGTGGTTTGGGTAGAGATGAGCAATGTTAAAAGGCAAGTAACCCCTGTGACTTACGTATAAGCTCGATTAAAGTACAGTCAGAGTCAAACAGCACACCAATAGACCCTTCGGCCCAACTCGTCCATGTTGACCGTGTTTTCTAAACTGCATTGGTCATGTTTGTCTCCATTTGGCCCATATCCCTCTAAGCCTTTCCTTTCCATGTCACGACATTTGGACAGGTACATATGTTGCAGCTGTACTCATCTCTACCACCTTCTCTGGCAACTGATTCCAAATACACACCAGCTTCTGCATGGACAAGTTGCTTTAGGTTTTTTAAAAATCTTTCCCTCTCACCTTAAACCTATGTTCTCTAGTTTTGGGCTTCCCTACCCTGGGAAAAAGCCTTTGGCTATTCACCTTATCTACACCCCTAACGATTTTATACACTTTTATAAGGTTACTCCTCAGCCTCCAATGCTCCTGGGAACAAATCCCAGGCTACCCACCCCTCTCCTTATAACTCAATCCCTCCAACCCAGAAACATTCTTGTTAATTTTATTAGCACCTTTTGCAGTTTAGTAACATTCTTCCTAGAGCAGGATGACTAGAATGATACTCAATACTCCATATGTAGCACTAATGTCTTGTTCAGCTATAACATGATGTTTCAACTCCTATACTCAATACACTGAGCAATGAAGGCAAGCATGGCAAATGCCTTGCTCGCCACTTTGAAGGAACTAATGACCGGGACCCCTAGGTTTCACAGTTCGACATAACTCCCCAGGGCCCTATGATTTACTGTGCAAATCTTATCCTGGTTTGTCTTTCCAAAATACAAATCCTTGCATTTATCTAAACTAAACTCCATCTGGCATTCTTCAACCCACTGCCCCATTTGATCAAGATTCCATTGTACTCTTAGATAACCTTCTTCACTGTCCACTTTACCATCAAGTTTGGTGTCATCTGTAAACTTACTAACTAGGTCTCCTATATTGTCATCCAAAATGGTTATATAAATAACAAACAACAGTGGACCAAGCACCAATCCTTGCAGCACACTGCTGCTCATCTGTTTCCAGTTTGAAAAGCAACACTCTTACCACATCCCCTGCCCCCAACCATCAAGCCAATTTTGTATCCAACTGGTGAGCTCTCCCTGGATCTAATGTGATGAAACCTTTAGACCATAAGACATAGGAGGTGGAAGTAAGGCCATTCGGCCCATCAAGTCCACTCTGCCATTTAAATCATGGCTGATGGGCATTTCAACTCCACTTCCCTGCACTCTCTCCCATAGCCCTTGATTCCTTCTGAGATCAAGAATTTGTCGATTTCTGCCTTGAAGGCATACAATGTCACAGCCTGCACTGCACTCCGTGGCAATGAATTACACAAGCCCACCACTCTCTGGCTGAAGAAATGTCATCTTATTTCAGTTTTAAATTTACCCCCTCTAATTTTAAGGCTGTGCCCATGGGTCCTAGTCTCCCCACCTAACGGAAACAACTTCCTAGTGTCTACCCCTTCTAAGCCATACATTATCTTGTAAGTTTCTATTAGATCTCCCCTCAACCTTCTAAACTCTAATGAGTACAATCCCAGGATCCTTGGCCGTTCATCATACGTTAAACCTACCATTCCAGGGATCATCCGTGTGAATCTCCTCTGGGCATGCTCCAGGGCTACTATGTCCTTCCTGAGGTGTGGGGCCCAAAATTGGACACCGTATTCTAACCAGTCTACCATGCGGAACTTTGTAGAAGGCCAAAATCAACTCCACGTAGTCAATGTCTACCACTTGGCCTTCATCTATCTTTTTGGTTACCTCTTCAAAAAAAAACTCAAACAAGTTAGTGAGATAGGTTATTTCCCCACACACAAAGCCACGCAAACTATCCTTAATTAGCCCATACCTTTCCAAATCCATGTCCTGTCTCAGAATCCCCTCCAACATCTACCCACCAGTGACATCAGGCTCACTGGTTTTCAGTTCCCTGGCTTTTCTTTGCTACCTTTCTTAAATAATGGCGCAACATTTGCTACCCCAGCTTTGATACCTCATCCATGGTTGTTGATTATAAAAATACCTCTACTATGGGGCCTTACAATTTCTTCCTTAGCTTCACACAATATCCTGGAATACACCTGATCAGGTCCCAGAGGCTTATCTGCCTTCACGTGTAGAAATCTTCAGCACCACTTCTTTTGTAATGCGGACTCTTTCAAGCCATCGTTATTTACGTACCCACATTCCCTAGTTTCCATGTCTTTCTCCACAGTAAATACCGACAAGCACACACAAATGACCTCGTTGATAAGGGGGCTATCCCTAGTCTCTCCCCAGTTACTCTTGACCTTAATAATAACCGTACTGGAGAATGGAGCATAAAGGAAGATAACGATGGGAGCCTGTTAGAAAGACATGAAATGAATCATGGTCGATTTAAATTTACATGTAGGCTGGAAAAATTAGATAGGCAAAAGCTGCCTGGCTGCTGAGTTCATGGAACACTTTCATGATTGTTTCCTAGAACAGCACGTTCTGCAGAATGTAACAATGAGATATGGGTGCCTTTGCTACAAAGATTTTAAGCCCTTTGCATCAGAAAATCGATTTATGATTTAATACAAAATTCAGTTTGAGGGAGAGAAAAGTGGGTTTGTGAGTATTTTTAGTAACTTAAACAAGGGTAATAATGAGATCATGAAACGACAGCAAGAAAAAGTGAATAGGCAAATTAGGTTAAATGATGGGCTAGTAAAGATGCAGTGACAGACTTTTAAGGGGCTATTTCAAAATACACGAAATAGATACAATCCAGTAAGTAAGAAGAACTCCAAGAGACGGAACCACCATCTGAATCCAACTAGAAAGGTTAAAGACAGTGTCAACCATGAAGTAAAAATAAAAACCCTGCAAGGAGACGTGGTAGATCACACGTTTGCAGCCAAGGAACAACAAAAAATTTACAAAGTAAAACGTAACAGCATGAGAGAAAGCTAGTCAGAAATCTAAAAACAGAGCAGGTTTCTACTAGTATCTAAAGAATAGAGTTATGGAAATGAACACTGGTCTGAACAAAAATGGTCTGGAGAATTGATCACGGAAAATAAGGAAACAGTACATATACTGAACAGGTAGTTGCAATAATCTTCATGATGATGGGCACAAGTAATATCACAGAAGCAGCAATACATCAGGAAATGAGGGAGAAGGGGGTAACTGAAGAAATTCACAATCACCTGAGAAGTGGTACTGCGTAAATTATTAGAGCTGTAGTTGAAAAAGTGCTGGGGTGCTGATGGACTTCATCCTCAAGTTCTTGAAAGAAATGGCCATTGAAATAGTTGATGCATTGGTTTTAATTTTCCAAAACAGTCCCATTACATTGGTAGATAGCAAATATAACTTCTACATTCAACAAGTGGGAGGGATAGAAAGTGGGAAGTGACTCTACTTCAATTTCCAGAAGGCATTTAAGTGCCCCAAAAGTTATTGCAGAAAATAAGTATTTTTCAGGCTGGCAAGATGTAATCAGTCATGTACCACTGGGATCAGTGCTGGGACCTGAACAGTTTACAATTTAAAGGACTGAAGTTACAGTTGCCGATTTTAGTGTCGACACAAGCATAGGTGGAAGACAACATAAGTAGACTATAATAAGAAAAAGCCAGGTTGAGTGAGTGGGCAATATCTGGTAAATTGAATGTAACGTTGGAAAGTGTGAAACTGAACGTTTTTGACATGAATAAAAAGGAGCATAATATCTAAATGGTTAGAAATCGCAGATAACAATGTGTGGAGCTGGAGTAACACAGCACGCCAGGCAGCATCGGAGGAGCAGAAAAGTTGATGTTTCTTCAGAAATTGCAGAGCTCTGAAATGCAGAGGGATCTGATATCCTAGTGCATGAATTGCAAAAAGTATACACATTCAGTTAAGCAATTAGGAAATAAATAGAATGCTATCATTTATTGCAAAGGGAGCTGAATACAGAAGTAGGTGGTTATAGTTCAGTCATGCAGGGCACTGGTGAGCCCACGTCAGGAGTACTGTGTACAGTATTGGTCACTTTATTAAAAACTTTCAGAGAAGGTTCACCAGACAGGAATGAATGGATATGTGTGGAAAAGTTGGACAGATGAGGCCTTTGTCTGCTGGAGCTCAGAAGAGGTGACTTGTTAGAACATATAAACCTGAAAGACCTTTACAAGGTCATCACAGAGAGGAACAAAGCAGAACTTGGCGTCACTCGTTTATATCACATCTACTGTACAATTTTTGCTTTCAGAGGGCTGACAGACTTTGCAACTCCCTTTCTGAAAAGATGGGGGCACCAGAATCCTGAAGTACATATAAGGCAGACATGGGTAAATTCTTAGCAAAGAATGGGGTGAAGATTATCAGCTGTAGGCAGGAGTGTGGATTTCAGTTTGGGCTTAAAAACTGTACCTTCAAACCAGACCATTAAGCGTTAATTGATGATGGTCATGAGCAACTGAAGCAAAGTGGAAAAACACATTAAAATAGGCCTGGTGTTAATAACATGCCTGTTTTAGCCAGGAGGTAACCGCGTAACCTTGAGTGTCAATGTGAACTTTGTGGGGTTAACTGAACCTGGAGAAATTTTCAACTTATTTTCTGCACATAGAATATCTGGAAAATTACTGAAAGTATTATGAAATGGGAGGTCATCTTAGATTCAGAGAAGTATTAAATATTAGTATTTTCTCCACTCATCTGAGTTTTCACCCTTGCCTGGGGTTCACAAGAACGTGCCATGGAACCTGAGATAGAGCTCAGAATGCCAGTGTTACCAAAGTTCCCAACAAGACAGAAAGCAGAGGGAAACTCAGAGATAATCAATTCACCCAGTCGTTTGCTTGTCTCTAATATACATTAAGCAGATTAAGTTAATAAATTTGTTTCACATTGAAGTACACATTGAAGTACACATTGAAGTACACATTGAAGTACATTGAAGTCTTTTGTAATCATTTTGATTAGATTTTAAAGAACCCCTTAGGTACTTTCGGCCTAACAATACAAAGTTGTGTCAAGTAGCCTACTCCTGCTCCTTGTTTGTATGTAAACATAAATAATGAACAAACCAGTCCTTTTGAATGCAAATGATAACATTGACAGATCAGTACTGGTTAGAAGTCAAGGAAACAGTGCCTTGCTTCCTGGCACATTTTTGTTTTCAAAACACACTGAGCATATGTGGATCTTCAGTTTAAAGCATCAACTACAAATCTGCTTTGGTGTTCTGAGGAGCTTTTAAAAAAAAAATCTTTACAGAATGTGGGCATCACCTTACAGGTCAGCATTTCTTGTCCATCCCTAATTGCCCAGAGGGCAGCTAAGAGTCACCAAAATTCGTGGAGGTCTGGAATCACAAGGGACAGATCAACTAAGGACAGCATCTGCTTTCCCCAAAAGGACTTAAGTGAATGAGATGGACTTTCATGGTCATCATTAGACTTTTAACTGCAATTTTTAAAAATTGATTTAAAATTCTATCATCTGCCATGGCAGGGTTCAAAGCTGGGTCCCTAGAACATTACCCAGGTCTCTGGACTACTAGTCTCATGATAATACCACTAGGCCATCTACTGCCAAGGCCATGCATTTAAATCAACTTAGCTATGTTCAAATCTCCAGAGTGGGGATTGAACACAATCCCTCATCAACAGCGACAGGTGACAATAACACAAATTGCTTTCAAATGCACAATTATTTCATATTAATAAGGCTAATATCATTGTAGTCCTCTCCCCAAAGGAATGCTAACTGCAGTGGATAAATTTATTTACCTTCCCAGTAACTAATCTACACAGTTTGGCTTTGGGATAGCAAGAGAGCACTACATTCAAAGGAGGGTAGCACTGGACTCAGCTGTGGAAGATTCAGTTGTCAAAAATAATATTTAAAAAACCATCATTCTGCAAACATTATGGAGCCTTGCTCAATCAATGCTTCTGGAAATGGAACCTAGCAAGTAATCAACCCTTCAAGAAGTGAGATCAGCAACAAAAGGAAGGAAAACCAACATGACAACAAACTATGCTTGATGCAATATTATCAATTTCAATGACAAAAATGAAATCTCTGTCGACTTAATTGGCTAAATGCATTCTTCCCTTACATACTGACTGATTAAATCCAAAAACACTGGAAAATGCATTGGATGAATGAGCATTTAGAAAGGAAACGTGCATAAATTCGATGTGTCAAATAATCTGGCTTCACCTGAAGTGAAACACAACCAACATTGACCAAGTTGACTTTACCTAGTGACGTAGGTCTTTTGGATGAAACCTTAAATTGATTGGAGCTAGATTGTACAGTCGTGGCGGTTGATGAGACAGAGGAGGTGGCTGATGAGGTTGCCATGATGACTTTATTTGTTTCCACAGAGGGAGGGGTGTTGTAGAGACATTTTTTTCGAGATGTGGGTTTTTTCTCCTTGGTGTCTGTGACAGCTGTATCTGTGCTGGTTGTGGGAGGAAGTGCTTCGGGTCTAATCTCTGGGAGTGGTGACCCCAACACATCACCTACAGTAAATGACAAAAGCAGACGGTAAATATTACAAACTAATCTTCTGCCTCTCCCAAACTACCTTGGACCTATAATACCTTCACAGGGACCATAATTTCAGACTATAAGTTTGGGTATCATAGAATCCCTGCAGTGTGGAATCAGGCCCTTTGGCCCAACAAATCAACACCAACCCTCAAAGCATCCCAGACAGAACCACCCCCATTCTTTTCCTGAAATCCACCTCATCTACACATTCCTGAACACTGGGGACAATTTTAGCACGGCCAGTCCACCCAGCCTGCACATCTTTCAACTGCAGGAGGAAAGTGCAGCACCCAGCAAAACTCACACAGACAAGGGGAGAACGCGCAAACTCCAGTCGCCTGAAGGTGCAATTGAACCCGGATCCCTGCGCATACAGACAGTAATGCTAACCAGAGCCACCATACCATCTGCACATTAATATTTCTCCAGTTTTTAAGAAAGATATTCACTAACTGGAGGATAAAGGAAGTTAATTGCCATCTCATAGGCAAATAAAAATGTGGGCTAGATGGCGAACTGTGGATTTTCTCAGAATATTTATATATGGACATATCAAAGTCTTTTGAGAATATCTTCACATAGCTCCTTGGGGTAATGAGGTTTTGGTATGCAACAACACTAAATGGGTTAACTAAATTTGTTGAGACAGATATTCAAGGTGACAATACTCTCATGCCACTTGCCAGCTGACTTTCAGAACTGGTGAGAAAATATCAGAGCTGCCCTCCAGCCACACAGTTGGGAATCTGCCAATTCATTCTCCTGCAAAGAGGCAACAAGCCCATCTGGTGACTAGAATTGCCACAGTTAAGCTGAAACTTCTTTTCACAAGTCTAATACTATTTGCAGTGCACTTAAGCAGAAGAGAAATTGACTAATTTCACACAGGGAGCAGGATTCTGGAAAGCCCAAACTCAATGAGGTTAGGTACAATCATTCTTGTGCACAGGAGAATTTGGTGATTAGCTTGCATTACTGAAGACAGACACTTTCATCAAAGCTTTCCATCTCACTCATCAGGGCAATACATAAAAATACTGATAAAAAATTAAAACTTAACGAAAATTACATGCCCATATACGAAAGGACAGCACTGGCTCATCAGAAAACGTGCTGCAAGAGAATATGACAGCAGATGATATCTGACAGTTGAATACAGGCTTCCCAAACTCAGCAGGCACATCATTGTTATGGCTCAAGGAATTTTAATCCTTCATCCTGGGATAGACTTAAATACAGTAAAGAGTATAAAGGATTATCTAACCTATTGCCCCTGCCCAACTGCCCATATTTTTTCAAAATGGAAAGGGATTCAATCAAATAGATTTCTTGTTCAAAGATACCACAAATAGCATTTAGAAATTTCAAAGTAATTGTTTTACATTCAAAATTACACTATTAGTTTCATGGATAATGGGAACTGCAAATGGAGAATCCAAGATAACAGAGTATGGAGCTGGATGAAAACAGCAGGCCAAGCAGCATCTTAGGAGCACAAAAGCTGACGTTTCAGACCTAGATCCTTCAACAGAAAAGGGGGATGGGGAATGGATTCTGAAATAAATAGGGAAAGAGGGGGAGGCAGACCGAAGATGGATGGAGGAGAAGATAGGCGGAGAGGAGAGCATAGATGGGCATGTAGGGAGGGGATAGGACAGTCTGGGGAGGACGGACAGGTCAAGGGGGTGGGAGGTTAGTAGGTAGGAAATGGAGGTGCAGCTTGAAGTCGGAGGTGGGGATAGGTGAGAGGAAGAACAGGTTATGGAGGCGGGGACGAGCTGAGCTGGTTTTGGGGTGCAGTGGGGGGAGGGGAGATTTTGAAGCTGGTGAAATCCACATTGATACCATTGGGCTGCAGGGTTCCCAAGCAGAATATGAGTTGCTGTTCCTGCAACCTCCCGGTGGCATCATTGTGGCACTACAGGAGGCCCAGGATGGGGCTAAGAAATGGGAGGGGGAGTTGAAATGGTTCGCGACTGGGAGGTGCAGTTGTTTATTGTGAACCGAGCATAGGTGCTCTGCAAAGCATCCCCAAGCCTCCGCTTGATTTCCCTGATGTAGAGGTAGCCACAACGGGTATAGCGGATGCAGTATACCACATTGGCGGATGTGCAGGTGAACATCTGCTTGATGTGGAAAATGATCTTGGGGCCTGGGATGGGGGTGAGGGAGGTGGTGTGGGGGCAGGTGTAGCACTTCCTGCAGTTGCAGGGGAAAGTGGTGGGGTTTGAGGGGAATGTGGAGCGGACAAGGGAGTTGCGGAGAGAGTGGTCTCTATGGAAGACAGACAAGGGTGGGGATGGAAAAACGTCTTTAGTGGTGGGGTCGGATTGTAGATGGTGGAAGTGTCGGAGGATGATGCGTTGTATCCGGAGGTTGGTGGGTGGTATGTGAGGACTAGGGGGATTCTCTTTTGGCAGTTATTGCAGGGGCAAGGTGTGAGGGATGAGTTGTGGGAAATGCAGGAGACATGGTCAAGGGCATTCTCGACCATCGCGGTGTGGTTGGGGGGTGCAAAACGTCAACTTTTGTGCTCCTAAGATGCTGCTTGGCCCGTGTTCATCCAGCTCCACACTTTGTTACCACTATTAATTTCTTGTTACCTTCTGAAAAAATCAAGTAATTGCAATTTATAGGGCTGTGTTGAAGGGTGAAGAAGGTTGAGGAGTTACTTTCCTATGAGGAAACTGAACTATGAAATGCAGCTCCTTACCAGATAATGTTTCTGGTAGAAAAGCAGCAGGGTTCCACGGCTTATCCCCATTGATTAGTTCTGATCCCCAAAGACTTGCCAATTTATGGGACGTTAGCAGCGGGTTGTTCCAGTCTGTACTACCAAAACAACTTGGATAGATGTGGTCCTGCAGAGAAGCATTGAACACCTGATGTTTGCTTGTATGATTCGGAGGTGGGGCTGATGGAAGAGCCTGTAAAGGAAAGCAAAATTAAACAATTATAATTCCTTGCTCCATAGCACTGAGTTGAATCCCAGTACTCTACATTATATACAGGAAACACATGATCAATAATGGTTCTGAACAAACATTCTGAAGCATCATTTCTGAAGAGAGAAGCACAACCTTAAAGACAGAAAAGATGTCAACTTTCAACTGTCATATACTTTACAGCATTCTTTCATCAGTCAAGCAACGGTGATGTGTTTCCAACTCTGGATGGTAAATGCCTTAGGCAGAAACTTGCAGGTGGTATTCCCCTGTATCTGCTGCTCTCGTCCTTCTAGATGGTTGTGGCTGTGGATCTAATAAGAGCATTCTAGCCAGCATTGGTGAATTTCTGCAGTGCATCTTGAAGATGGTACACACTGCTATTATTGCGCAGTTGTGGAGGTCGTGAATATTTGTGCATGTGGTGCCACCCAAGTGAACAGCTTTATGCTGGATGGCATCAAGTTGAGCGGCACACATTCAGGCATAATCCAGACTTGTCCTATAGATGAAGGACAGGATTTGGCATGTCAGCAATTGAATTTATTCACTGCAGGATTCTTGTATCCACAATATTTCTGTGGCTAGCCCAGCTCAGTTCTGGTCAATTGCTATTAAACGCCAAGTCAAGGGGCCATTAAAATATTTGCTTTTGTTGGAGAGAGGCATTTGTGCAGCACAAATGTTACCTGTCACTTCTCTGCCAAAATCTGAATGTTGACCAGAACTTGCAGCATTTGGCCATCGGCTGTTTCACAGGAATCATAAAATTGTACTCGATATTGTGTAAACAGTGAACATTTCATTTCATTTCAGACCTATGACAAAGGGAAGGTCATTGATGTAGCAGCTGAAGACGGGTGGACCAAGGACATCAACCTGAGGAAATCTCGCAGACTGCTGGACATGCACATTGTCAGCAGTGAATTGAGGGGAATGTAGGTTAGGTTATTTTATTTTTGGATTAGGATTATTCCATGGCACAACATCGTGGGCCAAAGGGCCTGTACTGTGCTGTACTTTTCTGTGTTCTATGTCCTGGAGCTGAAATGGCTGATACCCAACAACCTTCTTCATTTGTACTAGGTAAGGCTCTAACTATCTTAAAGTATGAGCACTGAACTTCATTTTGCTCCACCTCCTTGTTGTCAGACTTTGTCAAATGATGCGCTGACATCAAGGACGGTCACCCTCACTTCACAACCAAGGCTGGGCTGAAGTCAGGAGCTGAGTGGCTCTGGTGGAATCCAAACTGAAAATCAGTAAGCAGGTTATTGCTAAGCAAGTACTGTTTGGCAGCAATATTCTTGATCTTTTCCATCACTTTAATACTGATTCAGAGTGTACTGATGGCGCTGTGGTCAGCTAAGTAGGATTTGTGCTACTCTAATGTACAGGATCTAACATCAATATTTTACATTGCCACCTAAATGCCAGTGTTGTAGCTATATATAGTTTGGATAGGGACACAGCAAGTTCTGGAGCAAGACGTTTTAGTCAGAATGTTATCAAAGCCCATACCCTTCGCAGTATCCAGTGCCTATAGCTATTTCTTGATATCATACGGAGTGGATCAAATTGGCTGAAGGCTAGCTTCTATAAATGATAGGGGTCTCTGAAGGAGGTTGAGATGGATCTTGGGACATCCTGGCTGAAAGGTTGCGACAAATGAGTCAGTCTGATCTTTTGCACTTAACGATTGTGTTCTACCACTGAGGATGGGGACATTTGTGGAGCTGCTTTCTCCTCCAATGAGTTATTTAATCGCCCACACCATTCACAACTGGATGTGGCAGGACTTCCGAGTTTTGATCTGATCTGCTGACTGTGGAATTGCTGAGCTTTGCCTACCACTTGTTGCTTATGCTGTTTGGCACGCAAGTAGTCCTGAACTGTAACTTCACCAGGTTGACACCTCACTTTTAGGTATGCTTACTGCTGATTCTGGTAAAACTTCCATCATTCTTCATTGAATCAGGGCTAATCAGCTGGATTGGTGATAATGGCAGAGTAGGGGATATGCCAGGTCATCAGCAACAGATTGTGTTTGAGTACAGTTCAACTGTTGCTGATGCCATACAGCAGATATGTCCAGTCTTAAGATTACTGCTCGAAATCCTACTTTGTGTGGTGAGACTCTCCATCTTCAATAAGATGCCTTCATGTCAACGACGACTGAGTTGTGGTCACTCCTCATGGGAGCGACACAGACAGGCTAGCAGGCTGATTGATCAGCATGAAAACATTTTACCCTTGGTTCTCTCACCGCCTATCAGTCGAGCAGCTATTGTCTTTACAGGTGTGACCAGTTCACTAAATAGTGGGGTTAGACCACATTTAGAGGTGGACATGGAAGGCCCCATTCAGAACACATCCCGCACCCTTGCCAACCTCAGAGCTTCCACCAAGTGGGGCTCAACATGGAAGAGCACTATTTCATCAGCTGACTGGGTGGCATATATGGTAATCAGCAGAACGTTTACTTGCCCATGTTTAATTGAATGCCATGACACTTCATGGGGTCTGGAGCAATGCTGAGGATTCACAAAGGGACCCCCTCCCACCTATAAAGCATTGCACTGCTACTTCTGCTCGGTCTGTCCTGCTGGCGGGGCATGACGTACCCAGCAATGGCATCTGAGACATTGTAAAGTATCGTTCCGAGTGTATGACCATGTATTGCCGTCATTTGTATAGTTGTCAGATAACTCTCCCAATTTTGGCTTTAGATTGCAGATGTTACAAAGGAAAACTCTGCAAGGCAGATAGAGGTGAGTTTGCTGCTGTTGATGTTTCCAGTGTCTAGATGCTGATCCTATAGCATGCCTTTTCTGAGACTTTTTAGTGATATGATACAACTGAGTGATTTGCGAGACCATTTCAGAATAAAGTTAAGAATCAACCACAGTGCTCTGGGTCTCAAAAGACATGTAGGCTAGGCCTGACCAGTTACGGTTCGTTCCCAAAAGACAGCTGTGAATCAGATGGAATTTTACAACTGGCAACGATGATATGGTCTTCTGGCCACCTGCTGTGGTGTAATTTGAACCCAGTTCCTCCAGGGCATTGCTGGTTATCTGGATTAGCAATCCAACAACACCACCAGTACACTAGTGCCTTTGCCAAAGTTCTATCTCAGGACTTGAGCACAAAAGTCAAGATCGGCATTCCAGTGCAGTTCTGAGCAAGTCCTCCAGAGATAAAGATAAAACATAGGACAATACAGCGCAGAACAGGCCCTTCGGCCCTCGATGTTGCACCGACCTGCGAACTAATCTAAGCTCCTCCCCATGCACTAGGCCATCATCATCCATATGCTTATCCATTATCTTTCAGTGAGACATTAATTTGAGACCACATTGCGTGGCTGGGAGCTAGCTTCCACGGCGCTATTCTGAGGAGCAGAAGAGTTCTCAAGTGTGCTGGCCACAATCTATCCTTCAATTAACATTACAAAAGTTAAGACCTAGTCAGTATTTGTTTTCTGTGCGAGGTTGCTGTGAGCAAAGGAACTGCTGTGCTTCCTATACTGCAACAGTGGTTACACTTCACGTGTATTTAATTGGCTATAAAGTGCTTTGGGACGAAGGTGGTCACACATAGTGCCATATAAATACAAGTCTTGTTTGAGAAACGACGAGAACCTCAACAAATGCACTGTTTTTCTCTGAAGAGCAGTCAATTATGTAACAAAGTGGAAGAAGTCACTTTATGCATTCCAGTACAGCAAAGCGATGCCTAATCAATTAATCTGATTTGCATGCTGATGGAAGATTATTGGCCAGGACACACCAGGAACAGAAAGCTCTTTAAATGGTGTAATAGGTACAGAATCAGGCCTTGCAAAACAAAAACTGTCACAATGCATCATTTGTGCAAGATTGCACTGAAGTATCAACCTCAGTTTATCAATTTTTAATATTTCTTGGCCCTTGTTGACCAGACATCTCCTTGCTGTTCCGATCTATTCCAAAGTGATGCCCACTCTTTACAATAGTGCTCTAACACAGAAGTACACTCAATTGCTTGAGCTTATTTTGCCAGTGAGGTCATGCTTGATCTGTCTATTAACTCAGAGTTCCGCATGCTTTTCTAAATTTGATTCCGAAAAGCCTACTGAGAATAGATTTAAAATACGTGGTTTTTTTGTGGGGAGAGGGTTCCACACTTCTCTCAAACTTTGCAGAAAACAAGAAGTGTCTCCTAACTTCTGAAAGACAGGGCTTTAAGGTTATGCCCACTTAATCTAGACTTTCACCAGTGGGAAAAAGTTTAATCCTCGCTTGGAATTCATTTCAGAATCCTAAAACATCAAACAGATCTTCAGTCCCCTAAATTTTAGATGTACAAAATTGACATGTGATACAGATACATACTTAGCACTTGGATAACTGCCCTCTCAGCTTACTAAATTACTATGTCTTTATGATTTTTCTCGAAGTGAGAGAATGAATGATAAAGAAATATAGGCACAGAAAATGTAGGTGGGGGCTTTCAGCTGTTTGCCAAAACAAAGAACAATATCAGTTGTAAAATCAGTCTTACAGCACAGAAACAGACCTTTTGGTCCAACTCATTCGTGCCAACCAGACATCCCAATCTGACCTAATCCCATTTGTCAGCATTTGCTCCATATCGTTTTAAATGTTTTGTATTCTTATACCCATCCAGATGCCTTTTAAAATGTTGTAATTATACCTGCCTCCACCATTTTCTCTAGGATCTCATTCCATACACACACACCACCCTCTGCTTGAAAAATCTACCCCTCGGGTTTTTTCTCAATCTTTCCCATCGCACTTGGAACCTATGCCCTCCAGTTTTAGACTCCGTCTTCCTGGAGAAAGAGATATATTGGTTATTCACCCCATCCGTGCCCCTCATGATTTTATAAACCTCTATAACGTCACCCCAGAGCCTCCAACACTGCAGGGACAATAGCCACAGCCTCTCCCTGAAACTCAAATTCTCCAGTCCTGGTAACATTCTTGTAAATCTTCTTGTGCCCTCTCAAGTTTAAGATATTCTTTCTATAGAAGGGTGACCAGAATTGTACGCAGTATTCTAAAAGTGGTCTCTCCAAAGTCCTGTACAGCCACAACATGATGTACCAACTCCTATAAGAAACCTACAGCACAGGAACAGGCCCTTCGGCCCTCCAAGAATGTCCTGACCAATGAAGGCAAGTGTGCCAAATGCCTTCTTCATTACTCTGTCCACTTGCAACTCCACTTCCATGGAACCGAGTTTGTTAGGTTTGAAACTAAAATCAAGACAGGAATCCTAAATATAATAAATGTCAAATCTGTACCACTGGTGTGCATAAAGATTAAATGCTTTCATGATAACATCATTTGGAAAAGTGCTCGGGTACAAGTCCTTTCCACACCAGGGCAACATCTTACCTTGTTGTGTGTGAACGGTGGAGTTGTTGCGTAGAGTGTGGGATGGAGGAGAGGCCGAGGCAGATGAGGAATGGTATGGAGTGGTAAATGCCCATGGATATGTGGGTAGAGGTGAAGAGCAGGATGGGAAGGCTTCTCTGTGGGTAAAAACTGGTGACTGTTGGGGAGACGCCCAGCTGCAAGTGCAGATGTGTTCAGTCCTGAGCCTTCTTGCTTACAGACATGGCATTCACAAACATTTTGGACCTGGTCAGCCTTTGGAAGAAGAGAAAACAGCATAAGCAGCTTTATCTGTTAAGTATTTCTTTCAAAAACATGCATCTCGTACAAAATGACCCCATTACAGAGGGGTTGACAATACATGAGCTTTGTTGCTCTCCATACAGGTTGTCAGACATGTTGAGCTTTTCCGCATGCTCTCTCTCTTTTATGCCATTTAATATCACCTGCCAAATAAAAATTTTCAAGCACTGTCCAATACAAAGATCTTCATACCTTTTATCACTACAGTGGCTCTTCTACGCACACTTTCCCATGATCTAGTGTTGCACAAATTCAAAAACAGAATTCTAAAAGTAGCTTAACCAATGATTGATGTATATTTCATATCACAGGTAGTACTCAAAGCCTTGTTTTTAAAAGGTTACGATTCCAGACATATTTTCTTTAATAAAACAGGCTCGTGAACTTATCATCCCTCCCAAAACATTCTTTATTTATCTGTACCCAATGACTGCCCCCATCCACTTATGTTTGTCACAACTGCTCTGATTGCAAGTTCACCTGTAACACCAAGAGACTCTACATAAACGAGGGAGACACAATGGCCTAGTAGTATTATTGCTGGACTATTCATCCAGAGACCCAAATGATATTCTGGGAATTCAGGTTCAAATCCCATCATGGCAGATGGTAGAATATGAATTCAAAAAACATCTGGAACTAGGCCATTGTTCGATTCTGTGAAAACTAATGTCCTTTAGGCAAGGAAACTGCTGTCCTTACCTGGTCTGGCCAACACTTGACTCCAGACCCACAACAATGTAGTTGACTCTGAACCGCCCAATGGGCAATTAGGGATGGGCAATAGTGCTACATGGCTAGTGACACCCTCATCCAATGAATGAACAAATAAAAAAAAAAGTGGTTGGCTTGGCTGATGGGCCAAGGAAGCTACTGTATAAGATATTTTATAATGCAACAATTGTCATCTTGTGTGACCTCGTGCTAAAGCAAATCACTATCCTTGTACAGCAGAAAGTTTGCATAATCCAAACAGCATCCACTATTCATCAATTTTGTTACAGCCAACTCGTGTTAATGAAACATACGTTATAGCAGAACTAAGTTCTTGCCTTCAACTCTCTGGCACAAATTTCCAAAATCGAAACTAACTGTCTACATATTCACTCGAAGTGGCCAAAGAAGAGTCAACATTTTAACATCATTCAGAGATTGTCACCTGTTTTATTTCTCAAATTTTTTTCAGTTATTTCATTTTTCTAACACTGTTCTTTCTTCCCCCTATGTTTCCTCCCACTCCCACAACATATGTTGTTAATGAATTGAGTACCTGCTGACTCGGATAAGATGGTGGAGGACTGTCCCTCCTTACTTCCTCCTTCCTAGCCACTCTCTTCCCAGCCATCTCCTCTGGATGAGATGCAGGAGGTTCACTGCTGCTTTCTCCATCATCACCATCTTCATCATCAACCTCTGAAGAGCTACTACTGGTGCTGCTTACCGGTGGAGACTAGAGTGCAAATTTCAAAATTAAAAAAAGGGATTAAGGATTGAATGACCTGAGGATATCCCAAAGTGTTCCACAACTCCAGGACTGTAAATCGTGAGAAAATATGGAGGTTAATTGATAGAGCAAACTCCCACAAACAATAATGAGATGGGTATATATAATTAGTTTCAACTGCCGGGAATGTAAATGAAACAGCAGAAATTCTATCAGCCAACCCTAATATAGTCCCAGAATGGGAGTAGGAAAAAGATGCATACTGTCTGGTATGGAAAGCCCAACTGCAGCAGACCTCAAAGCCAACATATGGTTCAATGAGACATCTGTCGTTCAGATACATAGCATCCAACTAGGTCTACTCACAGAACCAGGATGTGGAATTAAAAATTAACTACCTTGATCCTTAAAAGGAATAAAAAGGAACAAACAAAGAGTAACAGCACAAAAAGAAAATCAGCACAAAGAAGAAAAACCTGATCTGAGTTGGTGCCAATGGTTTCACTGAAATTTTAAAATACAACTCCAGTGGAACCTGGAAGGAACAGAAAAACAAGAAAGAAGCAGCCTACTCCAAATCCAAAAAAACTCTTAGTGAGCACTGAATAAGGGTGAAGCAATTACAAGTACTCCTTGCTTTGATTATTACAAGCACAGGAAGCTACACAAAATCAATAACTGGCATAGAAAAAACACAAACATGAAAAGGTAAGATCGATAAAAATGAAACCCAAGGTAACTTGTGCACAGTAGTACATGCAGAAAAACTGAGGTTACTCAAAATCTCTGGAACTGTTTATGAAGCGCAGGGATTCACTGCATCTCATTTTTCAATTTTTATTTTTGTGTGTTACATACCTCATCCTTTAATGCCATATTTTCACCCCCACCATTGAGTTCTCCATGAATACCATTCATGTTGGCTACAACTTCTGCATCATCATAGCTGTTGAGTGGGTATATGTCAGCAAACTTAGCTGACAAAGGGGTGACATCTTCATCATCACTGCCACTGAGAAGAAAAACAAAACTGATATGATTGAACGATAAGGTGTTTAATAAAATCCCATGGTACAAATGAAAGTATAACAAACCCATTTCCCTTATGTCCTGGCCAACAGTTAAACTTCAACCAACGTAATTCACCAAAATGCCACTTGTGTAATAAGGATAGTATTGCAAACTGGCTGAAGTATTTCTGACATTGCAATGATACTGACACTTCATTAGCTCAAGTGGAGCGTAAACAGTGGAATGGATCCATTGGATTGATTGTCTGTTTAAGTTCTGTTCGATGAAGTAGTTAATACCCTAACATTGTCAACAATGCTACATAAATACACATTCTTTCGAGGTGAACAGGGCAACAGCCCAACAGTTCATATGGTATCTCAGACAGTGCCTCAGTTAGGCATTACATTTCCAAATAAATTTGAGTTCAGTCAGGTCCCCAAAAACAGGCCTTTTTGACCCATACATGTGAATTCAATGCAAGTCATGGAGCACAAACATACACAAGCAGCTTTCTAGTGTTGTGCCTGACTCAGTTTTAGATGTTTGATGTAGGATTAGAAAATAGCTTACATAGAGAACTAGCTTTAAGAGTTTAGTCTTCTCCTGCTCCACATGACCATCTATCAACTGAAACAACTTGTTTAAAAACATCACAAGCAACACCAAGGACTCGAGCACTTACAAGGTGGGGGCTGAGTTGCTATCAGCCAGAATGAGCCGTGGGTGTTGCTGAATGGTGATTGGCGAACTTGAGCCAGATCCTGAGCTTGCGGATGACATGCTAGGTGGACGAATCTCCGAGAGGTAATCTGGTGCAGACTCCACTTGTAACGGTAATGTATTAATAGAAAGGTCATCAGGAATGGACGAGTCCATGATGCCACATGTGAGTATATGAGACAGGCTGCAGTCATCACAGGTGCACCTGCAAAAAGGTCAAAGCAAAGTTGCAGGACTTGATCCAGTCCTTTGTGTAATGCACAGTACCACAGGGGACTGACTGGGTGGCGGAGAGTTAAAATTTGCTCTCTTTTCACATCTGGTATCTGTGTCGGTACTTGGCCCCAATTCATTGAGTGAAAATCTCCTGTCTTTGCTGGATTAAAGTCAAATTCATGAAGAAAAAAATGGCTCACATTGGTGAAGGTGAGAGGGTTTTTCTGGTGAGGCGAGGGCTTTAGCACTGAGGAACAACTATTTCTCCCAGGGCTTCCACAAGGACTCAGTTATCTAAAACAACGAGCCCCATAAAGAACAAAAGCCTGAAGTTAATTCTGAGAAAACCAATAGAATTGGTTTCTAACATTGGTTTTACCAGATTTTATTCACCACTTAAGTCAGACGTGTTCAATCCTGAGTTTCCCAATCGACAAGTCAGGTTGCAATGACAGTCTCCACTTATGCTGAATTAACACACGTCAGCAACTACCACTGAGCTTAGTGGTCCTCTGGGAAGGGAAGAACTGGCTACATTCCCCAGTTCTGATCACTGTGCAGGGACCTGATGAAGGTTGTCTGGACATCAGATTCAGGACCAGATTCTTCTGCCCTATTCTGTTCCTGGGGGCGAAAAGCCTGTTGGCACTCACCAAAGCTCACAAGCATGGAACCAAAACCTTCAGGGAGGGAGAATACTTGGCAGTATGAGGAATAAAATTTCAAATACTGGAGTCTGAAAATATACCCATGGACACCTGACTGAATAAATAGAACAAACCTATATGTAACAATTCAATGAAAACACAAAAACAAAATGCAGCTCAGGAGGAGGGATTACGTACACAAATGAAGGAGACTGTCAGGTAACTAAATCAACCACATTAGAAGCTTTCTAGTGAATCTTCCATAGGGAGAATGTGAAGACAGGTTATAGGGAGAAGACAACAAAAAACACTTAATGCATGGAAATTCTTGAGTCATAATCATTCCACATACATGTTCTCTGGACGCTTACCTGCGTCTGTAGTTACAGTTGGGACAATCAGGCATGCTCAGTCTTGATGACAGCATGTGCCTCATTGTGTCTGTGAAATTATTCTCCCCAGTTAGCGCTTTTTTGCTGTTTGTAAGCTAGAAGAAAATGTTAAATTTTTACAAATAGAATATATAACATGAATTATAGGGATAAGGCAGGAACAGGATACTGATTGTGGATGATCAGCCAGGATCAGAATGAATGGTGGTGCTGGCTCGAAGGGCCTACTCCAGCACCCACCGTCTGTTGTCTATTGAATAGACCATAAAGAATAGGAAATGTCAGACATAAGATGCATCATCACTACATTAATTCAAAGTAGAGAGGTAAACAATTAAGGTCTTTCATCTTTAAGAACTTGACCTCAAATCTAGCCCAAACAATGGTCATGAAGATCTCCCCTCTCTGCAGATTCTGAAGTAGCTTACACATAGTCCTATTAACACAGGTTAAGGGAACTTGCTAAGAACAAAACTGCTGTTGCGATTCCAACACTTAGTAAACTTAGAAAAAACACAATTGTCTACAAAAGATTGCAAACTCACATTTCAGGGTTTAAAGTGCTTTAATATACAATTTTAGTTTTAGAAAGTTAAGTTGGATTGTCGAAAATGGAATAAATGCAATAGAAGCACATTGAAGCCTAGAGTACTTGAAAGGTTAGGGTCATGCTGCTTTGAAACATTAACCACTAGGCAGGAAAGATAATTAAAATGCTGCGCTTCAGTAATTGCTAGAAAATCTAAAACAAATGGCAGGTTAGAAGGTTACCTATATTGGTTTAATTAAAAAAGATGGACCTACAAAAACAGCAAGTGGTTGACTGAGCCAGAGGTGTGTTGCAGAAATGGCAGTCAACCGCTTAAAAGTACGGAGTAAATACTAGAACACCAACTGCTTTGGGGGTGTCATTCCACACTGTAAAATTGTTAAACTCGAAAGCTGTAGGGTGCCTAAGTGAAAGATGGAATGTTGTTCTTCCAGCTTGCATTGAGCTTCGCTGGAGTATGGCCACATCCTGAAGTCATGCAAAACGTGCACTTCTTAAACACCTACAATCTTTGTCATCCTTAACATATTTCCCAATTCCTTTCATTGAGAAGTCATCAACTTGTGTGTAAACAATTTTGAGTCTAACAGGTAGGTGCTGTTCTAATTTCATTTAATTTGAATATTTCCAGCGTAATTCATTATCTCAATGAACCTTCCACTCATTAAGTAAAACATATACTGAGAATATTGAACAAATTAGTTCGTCTGTATTCCCTCACACTTATTCGCTAAACTGACAAAGGAATCACGAAGCTAACAGGACAACCATGAGGCAACCACAGGCTATGATCGAGCTATCTTGGATGGTGATCTAACCAAGTGGGCTGAAGGAGCAGTTGGCTTTTCTCAAGATTAAATGAAAGGCTTTGGCCCATACACTCAATTTTCTTGACAGGGTTCAATCAAAAGATGGGACCTTGGCAATTAAAACCTTTCCCAAATTACAACACTTCTGATGATGTAGCACTTTCAGTCATGAGCTGAAGTGGCAGACCCAATTTTAGGTGCTTCAGTGCTGGTATAGAGCTCAAATTCCCAGTCTTCTGACGGAGACGCAAACAAGCCAAGGAGTATGTTTAATATTATACATGGACTTATGATTCGAGAACCACCTTAGCCATATTGACTCTTGTAAACAACAACTTAATGAGAATTCTTGCTGTAAATTCTGGTGCTTTGCATTCAAACTTTATAGGTGACATCTGGGGATTTATTTAATATTCAACTGAGAATGATTTGTCATGCAAGGGAACCTAGGAACAAAGTATCCAATCTGTCCTTCGGGCATGCCCCATTTTTCACAAAGATCAGGCATGAACATTATTTTAACTCAAGTTAACTTCCTGATAATGCAACCCTTTGCTAAACAACAACAAATTTTCATTTTGAAATATTCAATTTTAAAAGGGAAGATTTACAGTTTTCACAGTCCTGAGAGAGAAGATTTTCCTTACATCATCTCTAAACACTAAGCTCTAAACTTAAGGTCATGTGTCTTTGCATTGACCAAGCCAAAATGTTCAGACCACATGATTCACAAACATGTCAGGAGAGGTTATCATTTTACCTGCTCTTCTAATAAACGGCGCTGTTTGAAGAACTCCCAGTCCTCCTTCAGCATACGCTGTTTAGTCTTCATTGCCATCTAACAAGGATGGAAAAGTAGCTATTCAAATTTAGCCCAATATGTTTTACAATTCAACTCCACCAATTGACTTTTTCCCCCCCTCAAACTGAAGTAGTGCTATCTTACTAACCTTCAGGTGATTTCTTGACTCAGAAGGTATGGTGCCAGAGTCAGCAAAACACGGTGCAAAGTCCACTTCAGAGACTTCAGCACATAACCACAATATTGTTACAGTGCAAGACGAGACCAGTCAGTCAATACCAGCTCTCCAAACACGCATTTCACCTGGTGCCATTCTTGTACCTTCTTCCGTAACCCTTCACATTATTCCTTTTCAAATAATCATCCTATTCCCTTTTAAATAGCTTGATTGAACATTTCAGCCGTGGTTCTGAACACTTGTGCTCCAGAACTACTACTTTTCTTAGCCAACAGTATCAAAAACGTGGAAACTCCCTCAAGTATGTTATGTACGTCAAAAGCAGAACAAATCCAATCCACCCAATTACTGTATCATCAGTATAATCTTGATCATCAAAGTAACGGAAGGGGTCATTAACAGCGCTAACAAACAACATGTGTTTGGCAGTAACATGCACAGTTTGGTTCCACAGCTGCCAGTCAGCTCCTGACCACATTACAGCCTTGGTTCAAACATGGAGAGAGCAGCTGAACTCCAAAAAGGTGAGATCAGAGTGACAGACCTTGACATCAAAATCCCTGAGTATGTTTAATCAAGGTGCCCTAGCAAAACTAGAGTGAACTGGAATCAGAGGAAACAATCTGGATGGAGTTATATCTAGCATACAAAGGAAGATGGTTGTAATTGTTCGAGGTCAATCACTTCAGTTTCAGGACATCTCTGCAGGAAGTCATCAGGGGAGTGACCTTTGCCTAATCATCTCTAGCTGCTCCATCAATGACCGTCTCTCTATCATGAAATCAGAAGTGGGAACGTTCACTGACGATTGCATAACGTTCAGTACTGTTTGTGACTCCTCAGACACTGAAGGAGTTGTCCACCTCCAAATGGAGCAAGATCTGGACAACATTGAGGCTTGGGCTGACAAGTGATAAACCATATCTGCACCACTCAAATGCCAAGCGAGAGTCTGATTATTGCTCCTTGACATTCAATGGCTTTATCTTCACCGAATACCCCAGTAGCACCACCCTTGGAATCACTATTGGCCAGAAATGAACTGGACCAGCCATATAAATATTGTTATTAGAAGAGTGAGTTGGAGGTGAAGAACCCTGCACCTCCCGAATCCTCAAAGTCTGCCAATTATCTCCAAGGCACATTTCAGCAGTGTGATGGAATAGTCTCCACTTGCTTTAATGAATGCAGTGTCATTGCAACTCAAGACGCTTGAGATCACTTAAGACAAAGTAGCCTGCTTGATCGGCATTACAGCCACAAATGTTCCTTGAAACCATGGAATGTAGGTGTAGTAACTGGCCATTCAGCCCAGTGAATCTGCTCTTGCTATTTAATGAGATCCTGGTTGACTTAATAATCCTAATCTTCACTATCCTGCCCTTTCCACATAATCACTCATTCCCTTACTGATAGAAAGTTTTTCTATCTCAGCTTTGAATGTATTTAAATGACCCAGCCTCAGTAGCCCTATGTGGTAAAGAATTCCACAGCGACTCTACCCTCAGAATAAATTTCTCATCTGTCTTACATACGTAGCCCCTAATTCTGAGATTAGATCCTCTGATTCTCGACCCTTCCACAGAGGGGTAACAACTTATCCACATTCTCCTGTCAAGTCACGAAAGAATTTTGTATATTTCAATAATGGCAGTTCTCACTCATCGAACTTAAATCAATACAGACCCAACCTCTCAACCTCTCTTAAGACGGTCCCTCCACACTCAGGATCAATTTTTTGAAGCTTCTCTGAATTTCCTCCAATGCTAGTAGATCTTTCCTTAGATAAGGGGACCAAAACTGTTCACAGTATTCCAGGGGTCTTCAAACAGCTGGTTGAAATAAAGGTCAACATTCCATTTGCCTTCCTTTTACAGGGAGGCTCAGTGGTTAACACTGCTGCCTCACAGCACCAGGTTTCTGGGTTCGATTCCAGCCTCGGGTGACTGTCTGTGTGGGCAGTGCATCGACATGGGTTTCTGTTCTTCTTCCACATTCCCAAGATGAGTGGGCTGAGGAGATTAGCCATGGTAAATAAAAACCAAAAAAAACTGTGGATGCTCTAAAGCAGAACAAAAACAGAGGTTGCTGGAAAAGCTCAGCTCTGGCAACATCTGTGAAGAAAAAAAATCAAGAGTTAATGTTTCGGGTCCAGTGACCCTTTTTCAGGAGTGTTAATTCTGTTTTTTTTCTTCACAGATGCTGCCAGACCCGCTGAGATTTTCCAGCAACTTCTGTTTTTGTAGCCATGGTAAATGTTGGGTTTAGGGACAGAGTGGGGGCCTGGGTCTGTATTTGGATGCTCTTTGAAGGTCAGTACAGATTTTATGGGCTAAATTTATTGATTTATGATTCTACTTACCACAGAGCTATGATAGCTCTTTGTGATTTATGCACAAGGACTCCCAAAGTCCTCTGTGCTCGGGTTTTCTGCAATGTTTCTCCATTTAAATAATACCCAGCTCCTCTATTTTTCCTGCCAAAATACACAGGCTCACACTCCCCCATGTTATATCCTTTCTACTAAGTGCTTGCCCATTTGCTTTGTCTGTCCAAATCTGTGTATCATCCTCACCACTTGCATTCCCAGGTCTTCATGTCACTCACAAACTTGGCTTTCACTTTCTCCTCTAATACCAAAATGCACAGTTGTAGTGATGAGTAACATCTACAAGATCCTTTGCAAAAATTCACCAAGGCTTCTTCAACAGCTTCTCCTAAACCCACAGTCACTACCACCTATAGGCATGAGAGCAATTTGGGAATACCAACACCTTATAGCCTAATGGTGCCAAATAATCAAAGGCATTTCAGCAGAGCATGATGGGAAAATTTGACACTACACTGGTACGTGGTCAAACAACTTCTAGATTTTAACTCAGTCTCACTACTGATTTTTGCACAACTGCCTAAGATTTATATTCCAAAAAGGTAACTGTATTTAAATAACATTCTAGTCCATACTTCTACATAGCTTTATTTCAGTTAGCCACACTCACCTCATTGATTACTCGCAGGCCCAAGTTATAAACCAATTCAAATCCAAAACCAATTCACTCAGTTAATATAGTCATCACCTATTCCCTCATTCCACGAGATGTGAATCTTTTCCGCATTAGATCACAACCAGAGATGTCTGCACTCATCTTAACCAGGCCTTAATAGCTTCATCATGGGTGGTCTTCCCCCTCGGTTGCCTAGGTTCTGAACTCTAGAAATCCCCACCTTGAACCTTTCCACTTCTGCGTGTTCTCCTTTGAGGCGTTCCATCAAACATCTCCTCATATTGCTTGTTGTACTGCTAGCATTGCACTCTTTACAGTAAAAGATTTGTGGGGGCAGGGGAACACGGCAGGCAAAACAGGAAAGGAGGGAAGTGACAGAGTATGTTGGGATCAATTAACTTTCTCAGGAACCCTGGAAAGCTACTGATCATTGTTGAACATGGCAAAATAGATAGAACATAGAACAGTACAGCACAGAACAGGCCCTTCAGCCCACAATGTTGTGCCGACCATTGATCCTCATGTATGCACCCTCAAATTTCTGTGACCATATACATGTCCAGCAGTCTCTTAAATGACCCCAATGACCTTGCTTCCACAACTGCTGCTGGCAACGCATTCCATGCTCTCACAACTCTCTGCGTAAAGAACCTGCCTCTGACATCCCCTCTATACTTTCCACCAACCAGCTTAAAACTATGACCCCTCGTGCTAGCCATTTCTGCCCTGGGAAATAGTCTCTGGCTATCGACTCTATCTATGCCTCTCATTATCTTGTATACCTCAATTAGGTCCCCTCTCCTCCTCCTTTTCTCCAATGAAAAGAGACCGAGCTCAGTCAACCTCTCTTCATAAGATAAGCCCTCCAGTCCAGGCAGCATCCTGGTAAACCTCCTCTGAACCCTCTCCAACGCATCCACATCTTTCCTATAATAGGGCGCCCAGAACTGGACGCAGTATTCCAAGTGCGGTCTAACCAAAGTTTTATAGAGCTGCAACAAGATCTCACGACTCTTAAACTCAATCCCCCTGTTAATGAAAGCCAAAACACCATATGCTTTCTTAACAACCCTGTCCACTTGGGTGGCCATTTTAAGGGATCTATGTATCTGCACACCAAGATCCCTCTGTTCCTCCACGCTGCCAAGAAAATGTGAAAAGTTTTTTGGGAAATCCTGATTTTTGCAATTATATTAATACAAAACTTCAGGACTATAATGGGTTCTGTGCAATCTGTACACAAACAGAAACTGATAGCGAGTGGACTGCCAATTTGTTACAGTCTGCAGTGTTTTATGCTTTGAGTTGTCTGTTAAAATGAAGTCACAGCAGCTATTACACTGTAATAAAAATTGGACAAGACAGTTTAGTTGATTTCCACCACATTGAGGCCTGTAGTTCTATAATTAACGAAGGACATTTTTCGAAGACATTCCAGTAAACAAACTGATATTGGAATTTCTATCCTGAAGTTATTTTAAGACGCACTGAGATGCAGGTGAACTTATATGACAAACATTTTGCAAGCATTTAAGCTGTGAACCTGAAGTTGCAATATGATTTGAATAAAAGAAAGCTTCACCTGTTCATCCACATAATCATCTATTCGCTTTTGACATTCCAACCACTCTGCAGCAACTCGACTCATCTCCTGGTCCATCTGTAGGTACCGTTGTAGTAATGTACTATACATGTCCTCACTGTATGAGTCATGTGATGCTGTACCCAGCCTTAAAAGAGATCAGTGTAAGCATAAATATTCAAAACAAACAGATGAGAAACTGCGCTGAGCATTGTTACACAATACTCTGCAATAAAGTGTGCTATCTTCCCCAACTATTGTAAATAGTAGGTACTGGGTGGGAGGATAAAAATAACAGAGGAAAAAATCTTGAACCAATTTTAGAAAGATTATTTTAAGGAATTTGAGGAAAACATTCACTGGAACTGATAGTTTAATAATAATTGAAAGAAACTCCCAGACAATTCTTTCATGGAACAGCAACAGATTTGATAGGCCAAATGGTCTCCTTTTGTGTTCTGTGACACTGAGAAGGGTTATGATGAGGTAAATAGTTACAGATAGGCAGAGTTTTTGTTCACATGTTCTGAAAGCTAAAAGGGAAACAGCAATGATTGATTTAATGCTTTAAATATCTGAAAACCTACAGGTGACTATCTTACCTATTTTCAGGAAGCAAAAAAAAATGCAATGGAGGCCCACTGCATTTTTCAGTGAGCTCTGAAACTCAGGCTCAGGATGCATAATTAATTGATTATAACCCTTAATTAAGTTACACAAACTGGGATGGCTCAAACTATCCTTTAAATGATCAGAGTCTTCAACTCAAAAGCACAATAATTTAGCAAACGTCCAACGCTTCTACAGCACAACTCAAGAATGCTGAAATATCAGAGTGCTAATTTTGTGCTAATATTGTCCGAATTTCTGATAAAACTTTTTAATACCACAATCCCATTATGGTGGCACTACAAATTTATAGCTTAACCATGATAGATAGAGCTACACAACTTTACAGGAAGTAAAGTCCAGTAGATTTCCCAGGCATCAGAATGTTAACCCCAGTCCTAATGACCTTTATTATGAGAATGCATACACTCACTGGGCAACTGAAACACACGAGGTGACGGTTAACAAAGTTGCCCAAAACAGTGCAAATCATTCTCTCAAAGTGAAAGGCAACAAATGTATTCACAATCTATGGGTGAACAGAGGTACTAACATGGTCAATTGCTGGCCATAGTTTTAAGTATTTTTTGAAAAAAAACTCTGCCATTTTACTTCTCAGCTCTCCCCTTCCCTTCTGAATGCTGTAACTTGTTGCAACTTTTATGGCAACTTAAATTAATGGTCATTAGCATACTATCTAAGCTGCCGTTCAAATGTTGATAGGATATTTGGCCACAGGGGACACCACAGCCACTATTTTCAGTCAGTATTAACGTCACTGGATACCAGATATACAATGTTGAGTCAAGATTAATAGGAGGAGCCTTCTTTAATCCGCTAGACTAGCTACAAACATGCTTCCCAGTGAGGCCAAAATCAAGTGTTAGTTATATATTTTATAAAAAATGTTCCAAGTCCAAATAACTTCAATTTAATCTAATAGAACTAAATAGATCACGTACTGAATGCAACCATTAACAGTCCGAGAACCTTGGCTGCATTCAAAAATTTTAGCAATGCTGAAAGAAGTGAATCATAAAAGCGGAACATAAAAACAAATACAATGGTGCTCCTAATGCAGATACCGTATTTAAATGCAATGGGAGAGGGCTTCGGATGTGGATCATTGGGACGTATTTCAGGAAAGTTGAGATCAGTATAAGAAGTCCGAGTTGCACCCAAAATAGTGGTCGCCAATAGGACAGTTTGATAGTGCCATTTGAGGGTTTAAACTAGTGTGGCAATGGGATGGGAATTGGAGCACAGGTCAGTCATAACAGTCTGAAAACTCTTCCCCAGTTAAGGCAAATAGAGCTAAGTGACACACAGTCAGGGAGAGGTTGCTGAGCTCAGCGACACAAGAGTTAGATTTAATTTGCTCCAATACAAGTAGTACAAAAAGATGAGGCAGATGAGCCTGGATTAATGCATGCAATTATGATGTTGTTGCTATCAGAGACATGGTTGAAAGAGGAATAGGATTTTGATGTTTTAGACAAGCTAGTGGAGGAGGCAAAAATGGCAAAGGAGTTGCATTGCTGGTTGGGAACATCTCACAGCTGTGTTGAGGAATGACACCCCAGAGGTTCTTGCAGTGAGGCATAATGGGTAGAGCTCAAGAATAGGAACAGTGCAATCACAATGCTGGGATTGTGCGATTGTGCCACAAATGTCCCAGCTACCAGCAGGAGAGAACAAATAAGTGGTCAGATTCTGGAAAGATGTAGAAAAAAAGGGCTGTAGTGATGGATTATTTTTAACTCCCCCCATATTGTCTGGGATTTTAGTGCTGTGGGTTTGTATATGTTTCCAAAAGGGTTTTTTGAAACAGGGCATGGATAGTTCAATGAGGGAGCCATACTGGACCTGGTGTTGGGAAATGAGCCAAGCTAGGTGACCAAATTTTCAGTGGGAAACCATTTTCTAAATAATGACAATAAGTTTTCAGACATTTACGAATAAGGACAATAGTGGACCTTGGATGAATATGTTAAATGGGGTAAGGCCAACTCAAGCTGCAATAGGCTAAAATTTGCAAGTGTGGATTGGGAGCAGGTATTTGAGGGTCAATCCACATTTAACATGTGGGAGTCTTTAAAGACCAGTTGATTACAGTTCAAGACAGGCATGATCCTCTGAAAATGAAGAACAGGAATGGCAAGATTAGGGAGCCTTGAATGACAGAGGGAATTACCAACTTGTCAAAACAAGCTAGCATTGGGCTACAGAGTTCCCAAGTGGAATATGAGATGCTGTTCCTTCAACCTTCAGGTGCATCATTGTGGCACTGCAGGAGGCCCAGGATGGGCATGTCATCTAAAGAATGGGAGGGGGAGTTGAAATGGCTCACGACTGGGAGGTGCAATTGTTTAGTGTGAACCGAGCGGAGGTGTTCTGCAAAGCGGTCCCCAAGCCTCTGCTTGGTTTCCCCAATGAAGAGGAGGCCACAACGAGTATAGCGGATGCACTAGACCACATTAGCAGATGTGTAGGTGAACATCTGCTTGATGTGGCAAGTCTTCTTGGGGCCTGGGATGGGAGGGGGAGGGAAGGAGGAGGTATGGGGGCAACGGTTGCACTTCCTGCTGTTGCAGGGTAAAAGTGCCGGGTGTGGAGGAGTTGGAGGGGAGTGTGGAGCAGACAAGGGAGTCGCGGAGAGAGTGGTCTCTCCGGAAGGCAGACAAGGGCGGGGATGGAAAAATGTCTTTCGAGGTGGGGTCGGATTGTAGATGTCAGAAGTGTTGGAGGATGACGCGTTGTATCCGGAAGTTGGTAGGGTGCTATGTCAGGACTGGGGGGGGGGGTTCTCGTTTGGCGGTTATTGTGGGGACGGAGTGTGAGGGATGAGTTGCAGGAAATGCAGGAGAGATGGTCGAGGGTGTTCTCAACCACCGGGTGGGGGGGGTGGTCCTTGAAAAACAAGGGCATCTGAGATGTACAGGAGTGGAATGCCTCAAGCCAGGAGCAGATGCGGCACAGGTGGCGAAATTTAGGCCCAAAATGCCAGCTTTTGTGCTCCTATGATGCTGCTCAGCCTGCTGTACTCATCCAGCTCCACACTTTGTTATTAAGGTGAAGGAACCCTTAGGAGGCAGTGACTGTAATTATGATAGAATTTACCTGCAGTTTTAGGAGAGAAGCTGGAATCAAATGTAACAGGTATCACAGTTGAAAAAAGACAACTACAGAGGCATGAGCTGGCCAGAATTGACTGGGAGAGGAGCCCAGCAGGAAAGAGTGGAACAGTAATGGCAGGAGTTTCTGGAAGTAATTCGGGAGACACCGAAAAAATTCATCCCTAGGAAAAAGCAGCATACTGAAGGGAGGATGAGGTAACCATGGCTGGTAAGGGAAGTTGGGGACAGAATAACAGTAAAAGGCAGGGCATTTCATGCGGTGAACGGCAGTGGGAAATCAGGGGATTGGGAAGCCTATAAAGACCAGAGGACAACTGAAAAGAAATGAGATTAAATAGGAGGCAGTAATACAAAAGAAGATTGCAAGAGTTTCTTTAGATGTATGAAGGGCAAAAGAAAGGCAAAAATGGACATTACTATTTTTCCATTGGACCACTGGAAAATGACAATGGGGAAGAAAAAAATGGCACAGGAACTGAATAAGTAGTTGTAAACACGTTTGCCAAGCTGGTAGGTTTGGTTTCAAATGTTTTGTCATCCTTCCAGGTAACATTAGTGAAGTGTTGGTGTTCTGTCCAGCTTGTTGGGTTGTTTTGGTACCACTTCAGTTCTGTTTCTCAGGGCTTTGTACACAGGCTCTAATTCAATGTGTTTCAAACACATTGATGGAGCTCTGGTTAGAATACCAGGCCTCCAGCAATTCCCTGGCATTTCTGTTTGGCTTGTGCAATTACGGATGTGTTGTCCCATTTGACAATATGTCCCTCGTTGTCTGTGTGTGGTGAGACAAGCGAGAATTGGTCGGGTCTCTTGGTGGCTAGTTGGTGTTGGTGTATCTGTATTGTCAGTTTTCTTCTGGTTTAGCCTATGTAGTGTTTCTCACAGTCCTTGCATGGTATTTTGTACATTACAGCGGTCTTGCTGGCTTTGGGTATGGGATCCTTTACATTTGCCATTAGCTGCTATAGGGTGGGTGTTGGTTTGTGGGCTCTACTCATAACCAGAAGTCTAAGTAGTCTTGTGGTCAAAAATATCCAGTAGGACAGAACACCAATCCTTCACTGAAGGCACACTGACCATGTTACCTAGCAGCGTGACAAAATATTTGCAACCAAACCCACTGGTTTGGCGAGCAGGTCTACAATCTCATCCACTACCAGAGCTGCAAATGTTCTTAAACTTTAAAGAACTGAATAAGTACTTTGCATCAATCTTCAAGGCGTGAGTATGGTGGCCATCACCAGAGAAGGCGCTAGAGAAACTGAAAGGTCTGAAGATGGGTCAATCACCTAAACCAGACTACACTCCAGAGCTCTGAAGGAGATATCGGAAAAGATAGTGGAGGTATGTGATCTTTTCAGGATCACTGAAGTCAGAGAGGGTCCAGAAGACTGGAAAATTGCTAAGGTAACACAGTTGAGAAACTTATTAGCTACGACAGAATGGCACAGTAGACTTGACTGTCTCTTATGGTCCACAAACAGAGCAAGTCCTACCAGCGTATTAAAAATGTAGGAAGAAGCTCAAACAAAGTTAGGAGGGTTAAAACAGGCCAAGAAATGTCATTTGTCAGTAGAGAATCCAAAGGCATTTTACACATCTATTAGGAGCAAGAGGGTGGCTAGGTAAAGAGTAGGTCTATCCAAGGGTAAAGGACAGGGTTGTGTGGCGAGCCAGAGGAAACGGATGAGATTGGTACTGAGGACTATCGGCATTCATTAAACAAGGGATATCAGTGTTAGGGAAAGGTGTATGCATCCTCTCAAACAGGGCAACATAAAGAAAGAGAAAGTGTTAGGTGTCTTGAAATGCATTAAGGAAGACAAGTCCCCAGAGTCAGAGGAGTTCTATCCCAGGATACTGTGGGATGCAAGGGAAGAAATAGCTGGGGCCTTAACACACATTTTTGCATCTTCTTTGACCTCAAAGTTCCAGGAGACTGGAGAATGGTCAATGTTGTTCTTTTGTTTAAGAAAGGAAACAGAGATAATCCAGGTAATTACAGGCAAGTGAACCTGACGTCAGTGGTGGGAAGCTGTTGGAAAAGATACTGAAGACAGATTTATTCAAATTTGGAAGCAATGGACTTGTTAGTGATAGGCAGCATGGGTTTGAGTGGGGATGGTCAAGTCTCAACAAATTGATTGAGTCTTTCTGAGGTGGTAACAAGAATGATTCACGAGCGAATGATTGATGTTGCTTACATGTACTTCAGTAAGGCATTGATAAGGTACCTCATGGCAGGCTGGTACAAAAGGCAGAGTCTCATAGGATCTGGTGTGTGCTGGCAAGATGGATACAGTACTGGCTCAGTCATAGAAGACAGTGGAGGGATAGAAGTATGCTTTTCGGAAAGGAGATCAGTAACTAGTGGTGTTCTGCAGGAATCTGCGCTGGGGCCTTTACTGCTTCTAATATATACATATGGATGGTCTGATTAGTAAGTTTGAAGATGACACCAAAGTAGGCAGATTTGCAGATTGTGAGGACAGCTGTCAACGGATACAGCAGACTACAGACAGACTGCAGATATGGGCAGGATAACTGTAGATGGAGTTTAATCCGTGCAAGTGCGAGGCGATGCATTTTGGAAGACCAAATTCAGGTGTGAATTATACAACAACATGCAGAACTCTCAGGAGCATCGACAGAGGAGGAGCTGGGTGTACAGGCCACGGATCCCTACAAGTGGCATACAGGTGGATAAGGTAGGGCCCCAAGGAAGGGTCATCTGATCCAAAATGTTAACATGATTTTGCTCCACAGATGCAGCCAGGCCTGCTGAGCTTTTCCAGTAATTTCAGTTTCTGTACCAGCGTGTGCAAGTTCTCTAAGTCACTCATCTTCTTGACTTGGAAATATGTCGCTGTTCCTACACAGTGTGAAAATCTCAGAACTCCCTTCCTAATGGCACTATAGATCTAGCAAATTAACTGCAGTGGTGCAAGAAACCATTTCACCATTCTTGCTCAAGTCAACTAGAGACAGGTGACACATTCTGGCCCAGCCAGCATCATCTACATCCCACAGGGTATATAGAGAAGTGAATATGTATGTAGAACCTATGCATTTTCCAACCATTTCACCAAGGTGTAGCACAAAAGGCGAGGGGGGGGGGGGGGGTGGAAGCAAAGACTGATCTTTGGTGAACACGAGAGTCAATGATGCAGAAATATGAAGTGAGCCATGTCAGGCGACTATTGCTATGATCAGACAGACGAGAAAGGAACCAGGCAAATACAGTAGCATCAAGCTGGACACAGTGGAGACACTGGTGAAGGGGGTGGGGCATTGCAAGATGAACCATGTCAAAGAATGATATGTTCAGATGGAGTAGATGGTGAGAGTTTGCATTTTTCACAGTTATAAACAAACGTTTCAGGTTTTGCTAGAACAATTTTAGCAGTATTACAAGGCAAAACATGGTGATTGGAGGGACTGAAATATATTGTTCTGGGAAAAATGGGCAGACATTGTGAATCTAAGATCGCTCTTCTTCAGTGAAGGAGCCATTTCAGATTTAAAACATCAACTTTGCCTCTCCAGATACTGCCAGCCCTGCAGACTTTCTCGAGCACCATTTTTATACAAGGTTCAATGATACTGCATAGTAAAGGGGATTTAAAGTTGGGCAGTTTCGAAGGATGGAGAGACCAAGGCTTTTTTTTGGAGGATAGTGCTGAATATGGTATCCATATCAGCAAACATGGCAGCCAGGAAGGGCATAAGTTAGTCAGCAATCTAGAATGAATTCCATCTGGGCCAGGTGGCATAGCAACTTTCAATAATGCTAGTCTTCTTGCACTTTCGTGCTTTATGTTCAATTTACTGGAAGATAACTCTGGCAGTGCAGCAATTCCGTCAGCATTCTACCCAAAGGCAGACTAGCCAATCCCCTCAAGTCCCCAAAATGTATTCTCTCTGCTGGCCATCAAGGTGTGATGTTTAATGGGTAAATTAATTCAAAGCTCTCCAGAGTGCTTGCAAATCAACAGTACAAAACTCTCAAAACATATCATCCTCCTTCCACATACCATAAGCCTAGTCTAAGAGGCCACAAACATGGATAGATCAGAGAGGAAATATTTGCAGCAGTGCATCACACCATATCTCTGGGAGGTCAGGTCAGTAAATTAGGTTGAATAGACGATACCTTACACTTCACGTTATCAAATGATACCTGGCAAGGACACTGGGTGTCAAAAAAAAATCTTGCCCATGTCAGTGGTGTTCTAAGTACAAAATCACAATTATAAACAATTATGCTTGCTTTACAATCAGTGTCCAACAAGTCATTTAAATCCAAAGCTTTCAAGGTGTGGAGAATCTTACCGGAGTTGTGCTACTAGTGATGGTAAGCTACTCTGCAGAAGTGGCTCAGAGAACACCAAGTTTTCAAAGAGGTGCTTATTATGAAGCTCCCACGTGACCTGGAATTTCTTCAAATGTTCACTTTCCTATAAGAGAAAACAAGGAAGACATCTATAGCCCAAGCAACTGAAACAGGTTTTCAATATGCAAGGGATGTAATGAAACAGCTTTCCATTTGCAATGGCAGCCATCAAGCATTTCCTTTTGTTTTCAGTTACTAAGTCAACTTTAGATCCAATTTGACACATTGCCCTGTATCCCATGGATCCTTACTTTTGACCAGTCTGCCATGTGGGACCTTGTCAAATATCTGAGTAAAATCCATATGGATAACATCCACTGCACTATCCACATGGTTCCTCCTTGACACTTACTCAAAGAATTAAATCTGTAAATTTGTAAGGCATAAACTTAACTAAGCATGCTGACTATCCTTGACAGATCCACACCTTTCTAAGTGACAGTTTATCTGTTCTCTCAGGATTGATTCTAACAACGTACCCACCAGTGAACTAAGACTAGTTGGTCTATAATTGTTTGGCATTCACTGGGGGAATATCTCAGAAACTAATATAGTACTAACATGACTAGACAGGGTAAATGTAGAAAGGATGTTCAATGTTCCCAGATATAGATATCACAGTCTAAGATTATACGGTTAGCCACTTAAAACACATATGACGAGAAATTTTTTCTCCCAGAGAATGTTAAGCCAATGGAATTCAATGCCACAGAAAGACTTTGATGCCAAAACATTGAATACTTTCAAGGAGTTAAAATAGATCTTAGGACCAAAGGGATCAGAGGATGTGGGGAGAAAGCATGAACAGGACAGTTGTTTAGTCAACCATGATCAATTGAATACTGAAGGGCAGAACAGGTATGAAGGGCAGAATGGCCTACTCCTGCTCATATTGTCAGTGTCTCTATCACTTGAATTGTCACCAATGCCCTTTAAATATTAGTAACGGGTGAAACTTTGGCAAAAAATCAGGTGCTTTTTGAATATAAACCTGTCACAATCTCAGGGTGTCCCAATGCATTCAGAAATCAATGGCCTACTTTTGAAGTGTAGTCACTTCAATTGTAGGCCAATTTCAGTCAACAGCCCCTTGAGCATTCAGGAGTTAATGATAATCGCATAGGCAAAAAGACAGATTTGGTACTCGTGGACCGGGCAGGAAGCCTAACTGATAGCACAGTTGATGAACTGTAGCAGATATTTACAGAGATCTTCAAAAGGTAACATCAGCAAAAAAACTGAGGTATACCATATTGCAAAGAACAGTGGCAGTCTGGAAAATTAGGAAGCTTTTAAAGATCAAAGGGTGACTAAAACAAAATTAAACGGGTAAATTATCAAAGAAAACTAGCACAAAAAATACACAGATAGCAGTAGTTTCTGTAATGAAACAGAATGCAAGAGAGGCTGAATTGAATGTTTTTGGAAAATGAGACTGGAAAGTTAATAATCGGGAGCACGAACGGCAGAGCCATTAAATCAATATTTTGCTTCAGTTTCACGGTGGAGGATATTAGTACCATTCCAATAGTAACAGATAATGCAGAGGTTATAGAAAGGGAGGAACACAAAACAACAGCATGTATTGTACTGAGGTTGAAGGCAGACAAGTCCACAGGGCCTGATGGCCTGTGCGCTAGTGTCTTAAAGAAGTGGCAAAAGTGATAGTGGATCTAATGATTATAATATTCCAAAATTTCCTAGATGTGGAAAAAGTTCCAGTGAATTTGAGAAATGCTAACATAACACTTATTCAAAAAGGCAAAACGTAAGAAACTACAGACCAATTAGTTTAACATCTGTTGTTGGGAAGTTATTATAATCCACTATTAAGGAAGTTGTAACAGGACATTTAGAAAGTTCAAAACACAACCCAGAATTAGTGTACTATAAGGGTAAATGGTGTTTTAATATATTGGTTGAGGTCTTTGAAGAGGTAACAAACAAAGTGGATGATGGGAATCGTGCAGATGCAGGACATCTGGATTTTCAGAAGGCATTTACTAAGTTGCCACATGAAAGGTTAACAGAAGGTAAGATCACATACAAATAGAGCTAATTTATTAGTCTGGATAGAGACTGGCTAATCAACCGAAAGCAAAGTGGGATAATGGTTATTTTTATGGTTGAGAAGATGAAGGTACGATAGCCAAATTGCTACCTATTTTGGTGTTGCCCACAAATTAAGCTGCAATAAAGAACTAAGAAATTTACAAATGGATAAAGATAGGTTAGGTGAAAGTGCCAAAATCTGGCAGAGTTTAGTGTGGGTGTGAGGTTATCCATGTTAGTCAGAGGAACAGAAAGACAAATTATTTAACTGGAGAGAAGTTTCAAAATGCCTTGGTGCAGACAGATTTGGGTGTTCTTGTGCATGAATTACAAAAAACTAATATGCAGGTACAAAGGAAGTGAAGTAGAATGTTAGCATTTATTGAAGAAGACAGTATAAAAATAGCTAAATGTTATTGCACCTAGACAAAACATTAATGAGACCAAACCCAGAGTGCTGCTCCTTACAAGAGAAGGGATGAACCACATCAGAGAAAGCCCAGAGGAGGTTCACTAGATAGATTTTAAAGATTGCACAGTTTAGGCCTATACTCCCCACAGTTTAGAAGTTTGAGGGGAGATCTACTTGAAGCATAATATACGAAGGGGAATTGGCAAAGTAGGCATAGAAAGGATGTTTCATCAGAAGGATAATCTAGAATGAGAGGTCATAGTTTTAGGACAAAGAGTAGCAGAATTAGAATGGAGAGGAAGGGAAATTACTTGTCTCAAAGGGCTGTGAAGCTGTGGAATTCCTGCAGATGGCATGCAGTAAGATGCTGGAATATTGAATAAATTTAAGAAGGAGATAGACAGACTTTTAAAGTAATAATGGGTTGGAACAGGGATGGAATGTGAAAATCAGGGAGGTCATGCTGCAGCTGTATAGAGTACTGGTGAGGCCACACCAAGAATACTGTGTACAGTTCTGGTTTCCTTACTTGAGAAAGGATGCATTAGTACTGGAGAGGTATTTCACTAGATTGATTCTGGAATTGAAGGGCTAGGCTAATGAGAATTGAATAGTCTAGGACTATACTCATTGAAATTTAGATGAATGAGGGGGGATCTTCTGAAACAGAAATATAAAGGGAATAGATAAGATAGAAGGGGAGGCTGTTTCCACTGACAGGTGAAACTAGAACTAGGAGGCATAGCTTCAGGTGAAACAGATTTAGGACTAAATTGAGGAGCAACGTCTTCACACAAAGGGCTGACAATCTATGGAAATCCTTGCCTAGAAAATAAATGGAGGCTACCTAATTGAATGTTTAAGGCAAAGATAGATTTTTGAACAATAAAGTAATTAAGGGTTATGGTACGTGGGTGGCTCAGTGGACCTGAGTCTATTAAAAGATCAGCAACGACATTGTTGAATGGCAGCGCAGGCTCGAAGGGCACCTACCTCTTATGTTTTTAAGCAAATTTTACAGGCAGACAGGTGGGCAGGAAACTGCAGTCCAGACAGAGATGATCAGCCATGAGTGCACTGAATGGTGATGCAGGCTCACGGAACTGAATGGCCTACTGATTCTCCTAGCTCTTAGATCATTAATTGACTAGCTGATGCTAATACTGGCTCCCTGCAGCAATCAAGCCAATAACTGACAGTAATCAGAGTCCATTAATGCAGTAACAGATTCAAACTCCACTGGGACAGACATCTCATTTCTGGGCTTTGCCCAAGTCTCCCAAAACAACTGTTCAGGCCAGATTTGATGGGACTTGAAGCCATGCTCCCAGATCGTAATCCTGGGCCTCTAGATCACTGGTCTAGTGACATTATCATTGCAACAAATCCTTTTCATATCCAGTACTAATTAATGAGCTGTTTATCATTAATAAGGGCAAAGTGATTGAGAAATTCTTCAGGTCTGGCAGCATCTACCAAGAGGAAAAACAGAGTTAATATTTCGAGTTCAGTGAGCCTTTGTCAGTAGGTGGACTCAAAGATACTGCCAGACCTGCTGAGCTTCTCCAGTACCATTGCTGTTTTAGATCTCCAATACCTACAGTTCTTAGCCTTATTTTAGACTAACTAATAAGCCTGCTGAAGAAGAATCTTTAGCAAAGAATGACCATAGTACGGGAGAATTTTTTATTAAGTTTGAAAAAAGATTTAATCCACACTGAAATGAGGGTCTTAAATCTAAATAAGGACAGGTCTTTATTGGCATTGGATTGAATTAAATATAGGAGTTGGTCAGTCATGCTGTGACTGTATAGGACATTGGTTTTGATTCAACAGTGCGGAGCTAAAGGAACACAGCAGGTCAGGCATCAGAGCAGGGAAGTTGACGCTTCGGGTCAGGACCCTTCTTCAGACCCAAAACGTCAACTTTCCTGGTCCTCTGATGCTGCCGGGCCAGCTGCGTTCCTCCAGCTCTGGACTGCATTATCTGACTTCAGAATCTGCTGTTCTTGCGATCTGATTTATTGTAGTCACGTGTACCCAAGTACAATAAAAAAAATACAGGCAGATCATTACAAGCAAGGACATACAGATCACAGGGTGCTTACACGGAGTGAGGCATACAGGTTGCACTGCACAGTAAGTGTGCGAAACAGAATTAACATTAACAATGTCAACATTATTTGAAGTTAGAGAATCCATCCATCATACTAATAGTGGCAGGGAAAATGCTGTTCTTGAATCTGTTGGTGCATGTGTTCAAGCTTCTGTATCTTCTGCCTGACAGAAGATGTCACTTAGTCAGGCGCGTTACCGAGGTGGGAGGGATTTTTGTTGATATCGACAGCCTTTCCAGGGCAACAAGAAGTGTAAATGTAGTCTATGGATGGAAAGTCGACTTCTGAGATGGTTTGGACTATGTTTACAACTTTCCACATTTTCTTATGGCCCTAGGAAGAGTAATTGCCATGGCAGGCTGTTATGCATCCAGATAGTATGCTTTCCATGGCTTATCTGTAAAAGTTGGTGAGGGTCCTTACGGACATGCTGAATTTGCTAAGCTGCCGGAGGAAGAGGAGGCATTGTTGTGTCTTCCTGATCGTCACATTTATGCAGGAGATCCAGGACAGGTTGTTGATTACTGTCATTCCTAGGAACTTGACACGTTCAATCTCTGTTCCATTGATGTAAATGGGTTCGTGACCTCATTTCTTCCTTAATTCAATAATCAGATCTTTGGTTTTGTCAACAGTGACAGGTAGTTATCCTTGCACACAACACCAAACGTTTAGAATACTGCTTTCAATTCTGGTCTCTCTGTGATAGGATGTTGTGAAATTTGAAAAGATGCAGAAAAGATTTAGAGGGATATTGCCAGTGGTGGGTTTGTGCTATAGGGAAAGGTTGAAGAGGCTGGGTCTATTTTCTGCCAGGAGCATTGGAGGCTGAGGGGTGACATTATAGAAGTTTATAAAACCATGAGGGGCATGGTTAGGGTGAACATCCAAGGTCAGGGAGCACAGAACTGGAGGGCATGGGTTTAAGCTGAGAGGGGAGAAGATATAAAAGGGACTGATGGGGCAATGTTTTCAGAGTGGGTGGTGTGTGTATGGAATGAGCTGCCAGAGGAAGTGGAGGCAGCTGGTAGAATTACAACATGTAAAAGGCATCTGGATGGGTATAAGAACTAGAAGGGTTTAGAGGGATATGGGTCAAATGCCAGCTAATGAGACTAGATTAATTTAGAATATCTGGTCAGCATGGGCGAATTGTACCAAAGGTTCTGTTTTTTTTGCTACACACTTCCAGGAGAATGCTGCTACATTCAACAACGAAAGCAGTTGAGTTCCAACCATTGTCATAATTAAGTTGAGAGGGGTAGGGAACCAGGAAAGATATTTATTGATGCAGATTCGATGAGCCAAACAGTCTCTTTCCATGACATGTACACCATTAAATTTGAAGTATTAGCGAAGATCTGTGGTGTGGATGAGGTTGTTGACTTGCTCACCGAGCTAGCTCGTTTTTGTTCAGACGTTTCGTCATCGTGCTAGGTGACATCAGTGGGGCCTCCAATGAAGCGATGTTATTCTACTCCTTTTGGAATTTGTATGCCCAGTCCATCATGGGGAGTGCTGTCATTTCCGGTTTTGATCTGGTGAGAGTTTTTGAGAGTTCGAACTTTCCTTAATATCAGTGCACTCAGACAATGAAGGCCATCAATTTAGCTGTGACAAAGTGACATCAGCAGCCCATTCCAAACAGACACTCTTGGGAATTCCTTGAGGCATGGTTCTCCACCCGTAATCAACAAACGTAAAGAACTGGACCCCATACATGACCCCATGCAGATCAAAACTGGAAATGACAGCACTCCCCACGATGAACTGGGCAATACAAATGCCAAAAGGAGTAGAATAACATCGCTTCATTGGAGGCCCCACTGATGAGGTCACCTAGCATGGTGACGAAACGTCTGAACAAAAACAAGCCAGCTCAGTGAGCAAATCAACAACCACACCATTAAATTTTTATATGAAATGAGAGATCAGACAAAGTTAAAATCTGACCAACAAAAGAAGCAGATCCAAACGATGCAAAAAAAATGAAGCAGTCAAATAAACTGGGTAAAAACAGGATAAATGACAGAAATATGCATCAAAAAGATGATCACCTTGTATTCTGCAGGAGGATCAAAGAAGTGGAAGCTGAGTCATCGATTATTTTAGACAGACGTAGATAGATTCCTGATAAGCATAGGGTGAAAGGTAATTTGGAATGGGTGGGAGAGTAGAGTAGTCAGGTCAGCCATTATCTAACTGTATGGCAGAGCAGGCTCAAAGGCTGAGTAACCTACCCCGATCCGTAAGCTCACGAGCCAAAAATATGAAATAAATTCAGAATGGAGAAAAAGTGAAAAAAAACGCAAGAAAAATTCAATACCTTTGCAACTTTCAGCTCAAAAGAATTCAACAATCTCTTTTGTTAACCAATTCTTGTGCAGAAATGGTTAACACCACCCCCCCACCTCCCCAAACATGTTGATTAAAGCCCTTGATAATTCTGGGTCCCTCATATTTGACGTCCTCTTAAAATGTTTCTATTCAGGTGAAAGAGGTTCCAATTGCTCAAGTTTCATAAGTAAATCTTATCACTGGTATGATCTCAGTGAAATTCTTGTGTGTCCTTAAAAGCTCTCCGAAAACAACACGCAAAACTGGATAAAATATTGTTACTGCAGCACATTAATGGAGTGCTGTTCAGCAGTCTCTTATTGTTTTACTGTTGTGTCCAAAATTCTCCCTTTGTCTATCCTTGTAAACAAGTCTTGCTCCTCTTAAACCTATTTATTGCTTTACCATTTTAAGTTTCACACCTTGAACTTCCTTCTGAAATTAAATTTCATCTAACATTTATGCCCAATTTCTTAATCTACGTCAGGTTTGCTGCAGTCACTCACCATGTTTTGGTCATGAACAACAATCCTTACTTTGCAAATGCTGCAATTTCAGCTCAGTCCTAAAAGACGACATGCAACAGTGGCTGAACATTCGAGTGTCAACAGTTTTTTTTAAGAGATCAATGTCTTTGGACTGGTTCTGGAATGTTTGAAGGTCTTTACACATTTTGTGATACTGTTCTGACCATCACAAGATGTGGATAGTAGGCCTGATAAATTGGTACAAAGTGTTATGGCATTAACTTGTTCTTGCAACTTACCAGTGTAATGAGGAAAGTGCTGATTGTGCGAGCAGCTTGACAGAGTGCACTGTATTCCTCCAATAAGAGTGAGATGAACTGATGAGCCTGTGGTGGGCCCTGTGCCACAGTTGTGACCTTGGACCCAAGTGACAGATGTCTGAGCAAGCGTACTTTCATTTCCAAAACATACTCCCTGGCCTGCTGCTCTAGGCGTTGGTATAGTTGGTATGGGTCCCGTTCACATAACCTAAGGCAAAGGAAACAACAAAAAAAATGGACAGCACATTATCCATCTTTCACAAGTCTCAGTTTTTCACATTTAAAACAAAATTATACCTCAATAAAAATAAGCCTACCCCAGGAGACATTCAAACATTAGGAAGTGAGGGAGTAGAGTGCAAGTCTCGAAACAGTGCATCTCATCTACTATATGTGAGAGTTAAAGTTTTGGTTCATCAGAGACTTCTAACACGAGGTGCCTTTTATGTTATGCATAATTTTATTTTGTATGGTGATTTATATCATTTAACGTAATTATCTATGATGATGAAACGGTGTGATAAACAAAGTTTAATAGAGTTAGCCATTTGAGTGGAGAACAGCAGGAACAGAAATCCAAAATCATGCAAATTGCACAAAAATTGCCACAAAATTTAATAACTTCCAAACATGGAGGTGCCAGTGTTGGGCTGGAGTGGACAAGATCAGAAATTACACGACACCAGGTTGCAGACCACAAGCTTTCAGAGCCTGAAGGACGACTGTGGCACTGAAAGCTTGTGTTTTCAAATAAAGCTGTTGCAACTACAACCTAGTGTCGTGTGATTTCTGACCTTGTCAACTTCCACGTGAACACAGGACAAAATTATTCAAGGCCTTGGCTTCCACTACCTTAACAGGATGAATTTCAAAGTCTCACAAACCTCAAAATAATTCTGTCTTGGATGGATCAGCTCTAATTTTAGAACAGCGGCTCCTACTTCTTGATTCTCTTCTAAAAGCAGATATCCTTTCCGTACCAACCATGTCAAGATGCACCCTAACCTTCTATGTTCAATCAAGTCACTGCTTATTCCTCTCAACTCTAATGGATACAAAGCCTATTCTGCCTTTTCTTCATAAGGCAACCCTCTGATTCCAGGAATGAGTCTGATAAACCTTGACTGAATTGTTTCTCAAAGAATTTACACCTTGCTTAAATAAGGAAACTAACACTGGTAGGATGCAGGATTCCACTGCATCCAGGAGTTCTGCAACCTCTTAACTTTAAGATCATATGCTTTTTTTAAAATTCTATCTGCCAAAATTGACCATTTCAGTTTCACTTATTCACAGATTATGTTCTTTCATAGTTTTGTTGCCAACTAGATAAACAGGAACTTGCAGATGTACGATAGATGGATTTCCAGAAGACATTTCACAACATTCCACATGAAAGGTTTTGTGGCAATAAAAGCTCATGGTGTACAGGTACCATATTTACATGAAAAGTTGACTGACAGGTTGGCACAAAACTATAGGTATGATTGCTATGATAGGTAGGAGAAAGTGAGTGGTGTCCCAAAGGAGTCTGAGCTGGCCCTCATCTTTATACCAGTTACGTCAATAACTTACATGAGGGGAGGAAAAGCATGATCGGTAAATTCACCGACAACAGCAACACAGAAAGGAGTGTATACTGTAAGGAAGACACAGGGAAGCTGTAGACAAATATAGATCGGTTAAGAGTGGACAATAAGGCTGTCAGACGGAGTAGGTGGGAAAATATGAAGATTGGGCAGCAATTAAAAAAGCAAAGAATGAATTAAATGGAGAATGAATGTAGAATTCCAAGGTGCTGAGATATTTAGGTTTTCTGGTGCGTGAGTTGCAAGACGTTAGTATGTAGATCAACGAGCAATCAAGATGATTACATGAATGCTCTCCTTTACTACGAAAGGACCTGAAAATACAAGTAAGGATGTTACGCTTCATTATACAGGGCACTGGTGGGACCAGGTGAAATTCTTGTGCAGAGATAACAAAGTGTGGAGCTGGATGAACACAGCAGGCCAAGCAGCATCTTAGAAGTACAAAAGCTGACAATTCGGGCCTACACCCTTCATCAAAAAACTTCTTGTGCAGTTTTGGTCTCCTTATTTAAGGAAGGACGTACAATACACTGGAGGTGGTACTGAGGTGGTTTATGAGATCTATAACTGCAATGAGCAGGTTGTTAGGAGGTAAGGTTAAACTGGATGCCTTGTTTGGACTGGAGTCTAGAAGATCATGACATGACTTAGTTCGAGCGTATGAGATCCAGAATGACATGAAAAGGATATTCTCTCTACTGGGTCAGCCCAGAACCTGAGGATTCTGGGTCACTCCCTTTTAACTCAGATCTTTCTTTTACCTCTCAAAGGATTGTGCAGCTCTGGAACTCTTCCCTGCAGAAGGTGCTGGAGGCAGGATCATGGAATATATTTTTAAGGTTGAAGTGGACAGATCCTCGTTAGGCAGGACAATGAAAGGTGATTGGGGATGGGTGAGAGTATGGAATTCAAAACACAGCACCCATGATCTTGTTGAATGGCAGAGCAGGCTCGAGGGTCCGAATGGTCTGCTTCCGATCCTATTTCAGATGTTCAACCCACCTATGCCTTTTTGCAGCCTCGTATCCATCTACTTAGCATTGCCTCCTCAGTAAATTTGCTAACCGTACTGTGTCCTTTCATCCAAGTCAATCGTATAAATTATATAAACAGTTGAGATCCCAGCACTGATCCCTGCAGAACACCACCGATTACATCTTGCAAACCTGAAAAAGGCTACTCTTCAAGACCACTCTCTTCTATCCATTAGTCAGCTCATCTTCTGTGCACATTCACTCATCCTTACACCACAAGCTTTTATTTTTTGCTTAACTTTTGATGTGGCACTTTATCAAATGAAGAGTATCCACTGATTTCCCTTTATCCACAGCAGTGGTTACTTCCTCCAAATGTGTGAAACACATTTGTTAACCACTGTTTCGCATTCACAAAATCATACTGATTGTACCCAATTATCGTGAACTTTACCTAAGTGCTTTGCTATAACTTCTTTAATAATAGCTTCTAACAGATGCTAGGCTAACTGGTCTGAAGTTTTCAGTTTTCGTTCTCAAATGAAGGATTCACATTGGTTACTTTCTAATTTAATAGGATCCTTGCTAAAATCAAAGGCAGTTTTGCAAAAGTAATACCAGTTAATTAACTATCTCACTAGCCTGTTTTATTAAGATCTTCAATATTTTCAACAAGTGTACCTAACTTGATCATTAAATGAGGTTTCATAAAATAGAAGACATTGAACAGCAAAAGAACATGGCTCTGCCTTATAACCTTTATAAGGTGACTTGACAATCCTTAGTTAATATTCAAGGAAAAATGGCACATTTTAAAGATGCACACTGACAAATTTAGCATCCCAATGTGTCTTTTGCACAGAATAATCTCCGATGGAATTAAATCCCACGGCTGCTCCTTGGATGGATAAAGCATCCAATGAGAAAATGGATTTGTAAAGTTTTTTCATGCAACCACAAAATATTTTCGTAAGTTTGTCACATACCTGTCTACCAGTTCTTTCATTCCCTCCTTATCTGGCACCAACGATTGATCCTGATCATCAGCTAACGGTGTCCCAGCTTGGCGATAAATACACCGAACCATGTATCGTACCTCAGACCAATAATGCTGAAGCTGTTGAGATTCACGCTCATTTTCTGCTGATATTTCTCTGCAAAAGAGAATATTCAGCAACTATTACCTCAATCCTCCAGGACCAAAGATGCACAACTTTAAGCAACCACTTACTTGAAATGACCCCACATGCGGATTACACTTTCTCTGTATCTTCAAGGTACTGAGAAGCAAGACGGAGATCAATAGTCAAGTACAAATAAGCCGCTTCAGCATCTAAATGTCATTTTCACTCTCCTGTCATTCTTTGCCCCCCTCCCTGACTTCTAACCTCAGGTGCTGCTGGGTTATGTAAACTGACACTTCTGGCTTTGGAAGGGCTGAAGTATGGGTTAAAAGAATGATACAGAAGCTGAAAAGATTAAATTCCAATCAGATCCGAACACTGGAAGTAGAAAATTAAGGGTAATCTTCTTGAAGTGTTTACAAAGATTTATTAAGGTATGTAGCGACTATTTCATCCCATAGGAGGATCTTACACAAAATTGGTATGCCTTTTAAATTGCAGCCAGGCAGCTTAGAAGCAACGTCAGAAGCATGTCACATGAAGAGTAGTGGACATTGAAAACACATTGCTCCCAAATGTAAGATAACAAAATGTGAAGCTGGATGAACACAGCAGGCCAAGCAGCATCTCAGGGAGCACAAAAGCTGACATTTCGGGCCTAGACCCATCATCAGAACAGGCCTGAAACGTCAGCTTTTGTGGTCCTGAGATGCTGCTTGGCCTGTGTTCATCCAGCTTCAGACTTTGTTATCTTGGATTCTCCAGCATCTGCAGTTCCCATTGTTCCTCCCAAATGTTACTGACACAACGTGACAGTAGAAATATCAAGATTGGGATCACATTTTTATGAGTTGATGATATTAAAGGCTACAGAACCCAAAACAGGTAAATGAAACTAAAACACACATTTGGTCTTAAGGTTTAAAGAGCTGAATGCATACTCCTGCTTTTTATTTCCTGTCATAACAAAATGCAGTCACTGAATCAGATACAGTAATTTCAAAAGTAACTAAATTATTACTTGTTCTTGCAGTGAAAATGAAAAGATATATCCAATTTCCCCATTCATCATCCCTATGCCAGCAATGATCTTTATTTTTCCCCCAGTGTAATTAACAGGACCACTGGGACTCAGAAGTACCTCACATAAACATTCATGCGCCGCATGCAAGTTTAAACAAAATTCTCACCAAATTATTTCACGGAAATCACTGAAGTCCGACCTATCCTCAACTGACAAACAAGCACATGCATTTCTATTATTTAAATTGGCAACTATTAGCCTGACAATTATTCAACTTAGCAAAGTTCAGATTCAAATTCAATGTTCCAGTTCAACAGGGCAGATTAACACCCATTGTAACTCAGATTGATGACAAAGGAATTGGTTCTGCTGTATTCATGGGCAATTAAGAATTCAAGAGGCTTAAGAAAAAATGCCTTGTATTCAAATAAGCACTGCTGCCTGATTACATACAATTTGGCAAATTGCCTCACACATTTGGCAGTGAAGACGGGAAATTACAAATGTTGAATTGATTTTTAAAAATGCCACCACTGTTAACATGAAGTGGAGTAACAAATTGGGAAGGAAGGAAAGGAGGGCAAAAACAATACTTCCAAGCAGAATTATAATACAACGGAATGTGGCTACTAACAGAAACTACTGGGCTAAAAGTGCTATTTCAACCTCGAGTTACATTATGGTTCCTCACTACCTTAACTTAATCAAGGTGTACCAATATCATTGTCACGATCACTGTTGTTTGTGAAATATTAGAAAATCTTCGTTCCAGTGCACTAACCTGTAATGACCTCAGAGATACCTTCCCCTGCAACCGCAGGAAATGCTACACTTGTCCCCACACCTCCTCCCTCACCCCCATCCCAGGCCCCAAGATGACATTCCACATTAAGCAGAGGTTCACCTGCACATCTGCCAATGTGGTATACTGCATCCACTGTACCCGGTGCGGCTTTCTCTACATTGGGGAAACCAAGCGGAGGCTTGGGGACCGCTTTGCAGAACACCTCCGCTCAGTTCGCAACAAACAACTGCACCTCCCAGTCGCAAACCATTTCCACTCCCCCTCCCATTCTCTTGATGACATGTCCATCATGGGCCTCCTGCACTGCCACAATGATGCCACCCGAAGGTTGCAGGAACAGCAACTCATATTCCGCCTGGGAACCCTGCAGCCATATGGTATCAATGTGGACTTCACCAGTTTCAAAATCTCCCCTTCCCCCACTGCATCCCTAAACCAGCCCAGTTCATCCCCTCCCCCCACTGCACCACACAACCAGCCCAGCTCTTCCCCCCCACCCACTGCATCCCAAAACCAGTCCAACCTGTCTCTGCCTCCCTAACCGGTTCTTCCTCTCACCCATCCCTTCCTCCCACCCCCAGCCGCACCCCCAGCTACCTACTAACCTCATCCCACCTCCTTGACCTGTCCGTCTTCCCTGGACTGACCTATCCCCTCCCTACCTCCCCACCTACACCCTCTCCACCTATCTTCTTTGCTCTCCATCTTCGGTCCGCCTCCCCCTCTCTCCCTATTTATTCCAGTTCCCTCCCCCCATCCCCCTCTCTGATGAAGGGTCTAGGCCCGAAACGACAGCTTTTGTGCTCCTGAGATGCTGCTTGGCCTGCTGTGTTCATCCAGCCTCACATTTTATCATCTTGTAATGACCTCAGTTTTTTTTACATTAAACACTCAAATCCATGCATAACCACATCTACACAAGTGTTCTATAACACATTAACTGTCACACCAACGTTCTCCAAGGTATACCATAATCATTTATTACTATTTTATAGGTACCTAAGATGAAGAATAAATCTTTCAACCTTGCATTAAAAACAGGCATATGACCAGGAAATGGCAATTCGCTGAGGGTGCAATGTAACAATGTACGCTTATGAGGGAGGATCCCAGGCCTCAACTGTGTAAGCAGTGTGCAAGATACATCAAGGCAGAAGTCACTACTTTGAAGAGGGATAGATGAACTAACCACTATTCAGCTCACAAAAGCACAAGAATCAGGAGGTCATTCAGCCTCTTGAGACTGTTCCACTGTTCATGGTGATCTGTTATCTAGCCTCAACTCCATCTTAATGTCTGTCACCCATTCCCATCCCACTTTCTGGCAACCTGATCCACAACTTTCCAGGTTACAGCGCTTCAATCCGATGTCCTCTTAAAATAAGTTTCAACCTCAAATGCTGTCACAAGCAGCAAATTACAGGTGCCAACTCTGCACCCCCGCCCCACCCCAGCGCCCCACCATCCCTCTACTCCAACTGAGTGCAAGCGCTTTTTCTGGTAGAATCCTGTTACCAATCACCTTAAATCTGTAACCTCTGAAAATAAACCTATTAAGGAAAACATTCTATTCAAGCCCTCTCATTATTTTGCACATTGTAGTTAAGTTACTCTTCCGTCTCCTCTGTTCTAAGGAAAACCACCTGGTCCTATACAATATTTCTTCTCCTTTAAATTTCAACACTTAGCAACACGCTTTTCAACCTGTAATGTACTCTCTCTGCAGCACTTCGTGTGTTGACTGGAACCATACACAAAACTCCAGTGTTGGCCGAGCAGTGTCTTACATAGTTCTAGCATTGTCCTTGATTTTAAACTCAATACTTGCATAATGAAAGAAAGATATGCATGGAAAGTTCTTTACACAGGGGTTGGTGGGTGCCTGGAACACGTTGCCAGCGGAGGTGGTAGACGCAGTCACATTAGCATCTTTTAAGATATATTTGGATAGATACATGGATGGGCAGGGAGCAAATGGACACAGACCATTAGAAAATAGATGACAGGTTAGACAGAGGATCTTGATCGGCACAGGCTTGGAGGGCTGAAGGGCCTGCTCCTCTGCTGTAATTTTCTTTGTTCTTCTTTGACTCAAATATTCACCTGTTTCATCATTAAAGGCGGCTAAACCCGAGACTCTACAACTGTAGTGTCTCCCACCCGCCCTCCTCCTCTAACCTAGTTAATAAGGCAAGGCTCATTCTAAAAACTCTCTATTGAATATAAGTTTGTTATTAATTTGTTATTATTACTTGAAGTAAGCTTTCTACTTTAGTACTGAGTGGGTGTTCAGATAGGTGGGGTATGGATGCTAGGGCAGTTGCTTGCTCCTCCTGCAGAATGTGGCAGTTGGGAGATGTGGCACACGTCTCCGCTGGCTACATCCGCGGGAAGTGCACCCAGCTACAGCTCCTTGAAAACCGTGTTAGGGAAATGGAGCTGGAGCTGGAGCTGGATGAACTACGGATCATTCGGGAGGCAGAGGGGGTAACTGAGAGGAGTTATCGGGAGTTGGTCACTCCTAAGGCTCAGGTCAAGGATAGATGGGTTACAGTTAGGGGGAGGAAAGGGGACAGACAGACAGTGCAGAGATCCCCTGTGGGCATTCCCCTCAGCAATAAGTATACCGTTTTGGATATCGCTGGGGGGGATGACCTACCAGAGGAAAGCCATAGTAGTCAGTTCTCTGGCACTGAGCCTGACACTGTGGCAAAGAAGGGAAGGAGCCAGAATAGAAAAGTACTCGTGGTAGGGGACTCGATAGTTAGGGGAATCGACAGGAGATTTTGTAGTCAGGATCGGGATTCCCGGAAGGTATGTTGCCTCCCTGGTGCCAGGGTCCAGGACGTCTCCGATCAGCTGTATAAAGTTCTAAAAGGGGAGGGCGAACAGCCAGAAATCGTGTTACATATTGGCACTAATGATATAGCCAGAAATAGGATTGAGGATATAAAAAGTGATTTCAGGGAGTTAGGATGGAAGCTGCAAAGCAGGACGAACAGAGAAGTGTTCTCTAGTTTACTACCGGTGCCACGAGATAGCGAGGCGAGGAACAGGGAGCGGGCACAGCTGGTGTAGGAGGGAGGGCTTCAGATATGTAGATAATTGGGATGCCTTCTGGGGAAGGTGGGACCTGTACAAGAAGGACGGGTTGCATCTGAACTGGAAGGGGGCCAATGTCCTGGGTGGAAGGTGTGCTCGAGTAGTTCGAGAGGGTTTAAAACTAGTATGGCAGGGGGGTGGGAACCTGAGCTGTATACCGGAGGTGAGAGTTGATGCAGGTGAGCAAGAGGTAGACCAGCTAGTGGGAAGGATTTTCCTGGGAAGGAACCAAGGGATCAGTTAAAGTGTGTTTGCTTTAACGCAAGGAGTATCAGGAATAAACGTGATGAACTTAGAGCATGGATCAGTACCTGATGCTATGATGTTGTGGCCATAACAGAGACATGGGTTTCTCATGGGCAGGAATGGTTGCTGGATGTTCCAGGGTTTGGAACATTTAAAAAGAATAGGGAGGGGGGGAAAAAAGAGGAGGGGGTGTAGCACTACTAATCAGAGAGGGTATCACAGCTACAGAAGCTTCCATTGTTGAGCAAGATCTGCCTACTGAGTCAGTATGGGTGGAAATTAGGAACAGCAACGGAGTAGTCACCTCGTTAGGTGTTTACTACAGGCCCTCCAATAGCAGCAGGGAGATTGAAGAAAGCATAGGTCGACAGATTTTGGAAAAGTGTGGACGCAGTAGGGTTGTTGTAATGGGTGACTTTAACTTTCCTAACATTGATTGGAACCTCCTTCGAGCAGAAGATTTGAACGGAGCCGCTTTTGTAAGGTGTGTTCAGGAGGGTTTCCTAACTCAGTATGTTGACAGGCCGACGAGGGGAGAGGCCATTCTAGACTTGGTGCTCGGAAACGAGCCGGGGCAGGTATCAGATCTTGTGGTGGGAGAGCATTTTGGTGATAGTGACCATAACTGCCTCACATTCTACATAGCTATGGAGGAGGGGGGGGATTAGGCAAAATGGGAGGATATTTAATTGGTGAAGAGGAAACTGACGCGATTAGACATGAGTTAGGAAGCATAGACTGGGAGCAATTGTTCCATGGTAAGGGCACTATAGACACGTGGAGAATGTTTAAGGAACAGTTGTTGCGAGTGATGAGCAAATATGTCCCTCTGAGACAGGCAAGAAGGGGTAAGATAAAGGAACATTCGATGACGAGAGTGGTGGAGCTTCTTGTGAAAAGGAAGAAGGTAGCTTACATAAGATGGAGGAAGCTAGGGTCAAGTTCAGCTCTAGAGGATTACACGCAGGCAAGGAAGAAGCTCAAAAATGGTCTGATGAGAGCCAGGAGGGGGCACGAGAAAGGCTTGGCAGAAGGAATCAGGGAAAACACAAAGGCATTTTACACTTATGTGAGGAATAAGAGAATGGTCAAAGAAAGAGTAGGGCCGATCAGGGATAGCATAGGGAACTTGTGTGTGGAGCCTGAGGAGGTAGGGGAAGCCCTTAATGAGTTTTTTGCTTCTGTCTTTACAAAAGAAACGAACTTTGTAGTGAATGAAACCTTTGAAGAGCAGGTGTGCATGCTGGAATGGATAGAGACAGAGGAAGCTGATGTGCTGAAAATTTTGTCAAACATTAAGATTGACAAGTCGCCAGGCCCAGAACAGATTTGTCCTCGGCTGCTTTGGGAAGTGAGAAATGCAATTGCTTTGCCACTTGCGAGGATCTTTGCATCCTCGCTCTCCACTGGAGTCGTACCCGAGGACTGGAGAGAGGCAAATGTAATTCCTCTCTTCAAGAAAGGAAATAGGGAAATCCCCGGCAATTACAGACCAGTAAGTCTCATGTCTGTCGTCTGCAAGGTGTTATAAAGGATTCTGAGGGATAGGATTTATGACCATCTGGAAGAGCATGGCTTGATCAAATGCAGTCAACACGGCTTTGTTAGGGGCAGGTCATGCCTCAGAAACCTTACTGAGTTCTTTGAGGATGTGACTAGAAAAGTTGATGAGGGTCGAGCTGTGGATGTGGTGTATATGGACTTCGGTAAGGCATTTGATAAAGGTTCCCCATGGTAGGCTCATTCAGAACGTCAGGAGGAATGGGGTACAGGGGAACTTAGCTGTTTGAATACAGAATTGGCTGGCCAACAGAAGGCAGTGAGTGGTCGTAGAAGGAAAATATTCTGCTTGGAAGTCAGTGGTGAGTGGTGTTCCACAGGGCTGTGTCCTTGGGCCTCTTATTGTTTGTAATTTTTATTAATGACTTGGATGAGGGAATTGAAGGATGGCACAGCAAGTTTGCAGACGACACAAAGGTTGGAGGTGTCGTTGACAGTATAGAGGGCTGTTGTAGGCTGCAGCGGGACATTGACAGGATGCAGAGATGGGCTGAGAGGCGGCAGAGGGAGTTCAACCTGGATAAATGCAAGGCGATGCATTTTGGAAGGTCGAATTTGAAAGCTGAGTACAGGATTAAGGATAGGATTCTTGGCAGTGTGGAGGAACAGAGGGGTCTTGGTGTGCAGATACATAGATCCCTTAAAATGGCCACCCAAGTGGACAGGGTTGTTAAGAAAGCATATGGTGTTTTGGCTTTCATTAACAGGGGGATTGAGTTTAAGAGTCGTGAGATCTTGTTGCAGCTCTATAAAACTTTGGTTAGACCGCACTTGGAATACTGCGTCCAGTTTTGGTCGCCCTATTATAGGAAAGATGTGGATGCTTTGGAGAGGGTTCAGAGGAGGTTTACCAGGATGCTGCCTGGACTGGAGGGCTTTTCTTATGAAGAGAGGTTGACTGAGCTTGGACTTTTTTCACTGGAGAAAAGGAGGAGGAGAGGGGACCTAATTGAGGTATACAAGATAATGAGAGGCATAGATAGAGTTGATAACCAGAGACTATTTGCCAGGGCAGAAATGGCTAGCACGAGGGGTCATAGTTTTAAGCTGGTTGGTGGAAAGTATAGAGGGGATGTCAGAGGCGGGTTCTTTACACAGAGAGTTGAGAGAGCATGGAATGCGTTGCCAGCAGCAGTTGTGGAAGCAAGGCCATTGGGGTCATTTAAGAGACTGCTGGACATGCATATAGTCACAGAAATTTGAGGGTGCATACATGAGGATCAATGGTCGGCACAACATCGTGGGCTGAAGGGCCTGTTCTGTGCTGTACTGTTCTATGTTCTAAATATATTGCTGCTGCAATACATATAATCTATAAGATGCAGTGTATTTGAATAATTTCTACCTCAGACGGCAAAAGCAGCTGTGATGCGAGAATACCATTATTCCCGAGTTGTCCTATCAAACAAAGGAATATTCTGACCTATTTTTGTTCTTACAATCATTGATGGGACTCTGTTCCGAGCGGTCCCTGTTTGACACAACCATGGGATCACCGTAAAGATAGTAGCAATACAGACCTAATGCTGTCTTCTCATACTGCTTGAACAGGGCAATAAATCTGAACTGCAGTACGTAACTGCTTTTGCAGTATGACATGAGCCACTGGCAGTAGTTTGCATCTAAATCTCACTTAATCCATTATCATCAACATATCTTCCCCCATACACCAAGCGTGACCAGTTTGGAGGCATGTCATTGTATAATTAAATCATAAGTAATACAACAAGCAAGGGCAAAAGCCCGAAGTATAATATTTCATTCAGGCAAATTTAAAATTAAACTAGATTTAAATAAAATTATATTAACAAAGAATGATTAGCTCAATTATAATTGAAAATTTTAAGGACTTTCATTATCTTAATACAATTTCATTAAAGAAAAATAAGCTAATTCAACAAAGTGAAGAGGGAGAAATCAAAACGGGAAGAAAATCAATGTAAGCAGAAAAAAATGAAGGATTAGTGAAAACAACAGGTTAAACATGGTAATCAAGTTGCAAACAGAACACTAGAGAGCTACACAAAGATATGCAGCACACTAAGGAAATAATTTATCACTATAATTATGTAAAGATTGAATTCCTCCCGCAGTCAATCTCTGAAGAATAAAAGTAGCAGAGAAACCAAAAATGCATGGCAAGTAGCAAATTACTCAAGGATTGCTTGTGAAAGCTATTTAATCAACTGAAAAATACTGATTTATTCTTCTATTACCACAGTGCACTGATCATCAAAGAGGAATTTTAACTCAACTTGCAGCAGGCATTCAACAAATGAGAGATTTGGAGAGACAAGGGGAGATCTAATAGAAACTTACAAGATAATGTATGGTTTAGAAGGGGTGGACGCTAGGAAGTTGTTTCCGTTAGGCAGGGAGACTAGGAACCGTGGGCACAGCCTTAAAATTAGAGGGGGTAAATTTAAAACTGAAATGAGACAACATTTCTTCAGCCAGAGTGTGGTGGGCTTGTGGAATTTATTGCCCCAGAGTGCAGTGGAGGCCGGGACCTTAGATGCCTTCAAGGCAGAGATCGACAAATTCTTGATCTCAAAAGGAATCAAGGGCTACGGGGAGAATGCAGGGAACTGGTGCTGAAATGCCCATCAGCCATGATTTAAATGTTGGAGTGGACTTAATGGGACGAATGGCCTTTGTTCCACTCCTATGTCTTATGGTCTAAATGAGAAGACTAATAAATTATCTGGAAGATAAGGTGGTAGGTAGAGTATGACAAGAGCGTGAAGGAAACATGCACATTTCAGAATATAATCACAAATCAGAAACTGCTTATTCCTGGGGCTGTACAGATAGGAAGGACTTGTAGTATTTAATTATTAAAGGCTGCAAAGATGGGACTTCACAAGGATGCAGTGTAACATTTGATTTGGAGAGAAATACTTTGTGACGATTTCAGGCTAAGCTGCTAACGTAGAAGACAAAAAAAAAGTAACTGGTTTCCTCAAGCATGGTGGCATCCACCAATTAAAGCAGAAAACGATGGAAATGTTCAGATTAGGCAACATCTGTAGATACAGAAGCAGAAACAAGTCTGATTAATTGCTTTTCTGTACAATTTCTAGCCCACTTCCAGGATTTTCTATTTTGTTTTATATTTCCAGCGCCTGCACATTTCTGCTTTGACCTTTCTTTAGAAGTGCTTCACCAGTCTGAGGAACTTCTGAAATATTTCTTCCTGTCACTATAGTTTCCTAATTTCTTTGCATTCTGAAGTTTGCTTGTAAGGAGACCATTTCTTGCAAACTGCTGTCTTTCAGTAGTTTGCTCAAATGGCTAGACTTCACTCGGTAAGAATTACAGGAGCAAGAGCAGGTTTCTTGATAGGTGTGGGAGTGGGGTAGTGTATGTTTAGAATTCTAAGAAACTCTTACCTGCGTTCATTGCATGCCTCACAGTTGCAAGCTATTTCTGAAGCTGCGGTCGTATTGACATCCGTACCAGGTACAGACTGTGTTCCGACTGCCAGTCTTCCACCTATTGAGTCCTGGGGTGCTCCATTATTAGCCATTGGCATATGCAGTAAGAAGTCCTGGTTCTTTAGATTTGTTGCACAGAAAAGCAGAAAAACATTGATTCAGTGACATTAAATAATTTTAGAAAACACCAAACAAATGCAGCAATGCACAAAGATCACTGAACGTGGCTTTGTATTCCAAATAGTTTTGAACTTCAAAGATTAAATCACAACCTTGGCCAAAAACCCTGTGTGGGATTTAAAGGGAGTCACGTTGTTGCAGGCCCTACGCTTTGGCTATGAGAATGATATCAAAGCTGCCAGCACTTCTGTTGGCGGGCATGCCTGTGGAGGGGGTGGCGGTGTCAATAAAGTCCACATGGTGCATTTCATGGAGCAGCAGATGACTTAGTCAGTGCTCCTTCTTTAACTACCAAACTCAAGTTAAATTGGTTGCTGGCTTTTGCTGGAAATACTGCATTCTTACTTAGGAACTAGTTAATAGCCAAGTTAATAATGAACCAATGGGCTATACAACTAAATATTAGAGCAGAAAATTTTTTAATGCGACTAACAGTCAACAAGTGCCCCACCACACACCCGTCCCCAGCATAGGATCTCAAAGCTCTGAAACCTCAGAATGCAAGCCAAGTATACGTGCTGATTTTCCAAAATTCATTTTATTCTAGCTTGGCCCCCATAACTTGGAAAATAGGAAATGTGGCCCCATGATGCAAAAATGGTGACAGAAAAACAAAGGTAATTTGACCAGTTAGCTTGAAATCAGCAGCACATAAAATGTTCGAATCTATTATGGATGTAGCAACAGGGCTTTGTTGTGCTGACAAGTCATAATATGATTAAGGTTGAGACAAGATAATTTTTCCAACAACACACCTTTGACAAATCTGAAACCCACTAAACAGCAAAGGAAAAAATCAGCTACCACTCAAAAGGTTACCACACAATATTGAGGCTCAGTGCATTGAGGTTAATCTATCAACTTGGATCGAAAATCATTGGACATAAAAATATATTTGGAATAAAAGGTGCATTTTAAGATTGGTAAGTTATAAAGAGAAGTGCTTGGGCTTCAGCTAATTACCATCTGTATGGATGACTTGGGCAATGGAGCAAATGTAATTTATCAAATGTACTGATGATACAAATATCAGTGAGAAAGCCAGAGGAAGAAGCAAAGACACTGCAGAGGGATATAGTCAGGTTAACTCAATGTGAGCACAGAGTGGGGAAATGGAGCATCTGTGAGGAAGTGTATAATTATCCACACTGCTTGAGTTTATGAAGATGAGAAGCCACTAAACATCAGTAGGCAAAGGGATTTTGGTTTTCTTGTATAGAATGGTGAAGTTAACCTAAGCTGAAACAAAGCAATTAGAAATGAAAATAATACTTCAGCCTTTACTGGAAGATGGTTAGCATGTACAGCTAATTAAAGTGTGCTGAAATTATCCAAGTATGGTTGAGAGAACACACTTGGATTGCTTTGTACAGTCTGATCTGATCTCAATCAACATGGACAACAAAATCAGATATTGCTGGAAAAATCCAGGTCTGGCAGCATCTTTGGAGAGAAAGGAGAGTTAACGTTTCAGGTCCAGTGGCTCTTTTTTGAACTAACCCTTTTTCAGTCAACATTAAAAGTCAACATTTTGGGTTTGAATCCTGGCATGACAGAGTGTAATTCTAATTCACTGAAATAAATCTGGGATTAAGAGTCTAATGATGACCATGAAACCATTGCCAATTGTCAGAAAAACCCATCTGGTTGACTAAAGTCCCTTAGGGAAGAAAACTGCTACCCTTTCCTGGATAACAAACTATGTAGCTGGACGAACACAGCAGGCCAAGCAGCATCTCAGGGGCACAAAAGCTGATGTTTTGGGCCTAGACCCTTCATCAGAGAGTTGTCTGATGAAGGGTCTAGGCCCGAAACGTCAGCTTTTGTGCTCCTGAGATACCGCTTGGCCTGCTGTGTTCATCCAGCTTCACACTTTGTTATCTTGGATTCTCCAGCATCTGCAGTTCCCATTATCTCTGCTATCCTTTCCTGGTCTGGCCTACACCTGATTCTAGACTGACAATAATGTTGACTCTCAACTGCTCTCTGGGCAATCAGGGATGGACAATCAATGCTGATTTAGCCAGCAACACCTTCATCCTGCTAATGAATTAAAATATGAGTCCAGCATGACTCTTTTTCAGAGATAAAGTGTCATACTAGACTCAAACGTTCACTGTTTCTCTACACAGATGCTGCCATACTGGCTGAGTTTCTCTAACATTTGTCTCTTTCAGACTTCCAGCATCCATACTGTTTTGCTTATAATTCCTAGAGTTTACAGGGGTGAAGGGTAGTCCTGTTGCAGAAAAGAAATCCTAAAAAGGATGAGAAAGTTGCAACAACTGGACAGATGTAGCTGAACTGCAGGTCATACTCTATGGTTAAAGAGTCAGCTAATTAAGACAGAGTGGGAGTGTTGCAATTGCGAGATTATCCCAGAAAGTTGCAAATGGTCAATTGTTGAGATACTCAAGACAGGGATCAACCACCTTTATTGGGCACAAAATTAGGCAAGAAATCAGGCAGGGAAATGAATTTGAACATTGCTCAGTTGCGATCTTATTGAATGGAAGATAAATCGCAAAGGCACAAACAGCCTACTCCTGCTCATATTTCTTTAGCTGTTCAAAGTTTGAGCATAGGCAAAAATAGGTTTCTCTGAAACAAGCCAGGGTTCACAGCAGAGTGGCCCAAACCTGAAGGATCCCAGAAACAAACTAAGACAGGAATTCTCTTGACAAAGTGGAAAAACGAGGCCAACGTGAAGCAAAAGTGAACTTGAGATAGGTACAGAATAGATACGCAGACAGAGGTGAAAAACTGTCATCGTGCAAGTTATCATGAACATGCAAGACCATTTGATTCTGTTCTCACATAAACAGAACCTGATCAAACCTTTAAAAACTAAGCAAGCATTGGGTCTGCGTGATCTAATGGCAGAAACTATTTCACCAATATCAGAAACAGACTATATTTAAACAGAGTTCAAGCAATTGTCAAATAAATGCAAAATTTCTAGTGAATACACTGTCACTTACACATCTGATCTCAAAAATACAGAATTTATTGCAAAATGTTCAACATTGTGCCATGAACCATCAAGAGAGAATGCTGTGCTACCAAAAGATTTATGCACCCTCGTTTGCTTGGCTATTATTAGGACTCATAGAAGAAAAGTTAGCATAGTGCGAGGAATATCAAAGCTGTTTTTATGGAAACCCTAAGCACTGTTTTACTGAATTTTCCTTGCTCGACTAAATTCTTTGCTACTACATGTCTAGAGCACACAAGATGCCAAACCCAAAATTATTCGCAATCTGCTTTCACGAATAACAAAGTGTACCATGTGAAAACAGATGGGAATGAATCTCAATAGATCATCTGCACATCTGTGACAGCAACCCACTGAACATCATGAAAGAAGATTACAAACCAAACACACAATTTTTGCATTGATTACATCAGTATTTCTTCAGTTATCAGAGTAGCTTGCATCTGAAAGGTATGTTTGCAAGCAAAAGTAAAAGAAACTGCAATTCAAGAGCACCTTGAAAGACCGTTAGCTACAATGTGTTTTCTACAGCCGATAAGGCACTGTTTGACAAGTGCAATCATGTTAACAATTACAATTAAGGCTGTATGTTTAACTTTAGTAAAATTGCATTTAATGAACTGTGGACAGTTGTATTGACTGCTATTCTTAATTTTAATTCTTAAATTTAATTTCTTAATTCTTAATTTAATTTAGAAAAAACTAGGAATATCTGGAAATCACATGTCTCTAATAATGACTGATCTTTATTGCTTGAACTCACTTTAGGGAAAATAACTTTTTGCTACTGGAGGAGTGTTAGCTCTGCTTAAAGATTATGTCTCTCGAGCTTTTCCTTACACTGCATAGACCTCTGATCCACAAGCCAATGCACCTGCAAGCCAATGAACATGCACAGACCCTGGGAGGGTGAGTTGCCTTGGAGGTCAGCAGGGATATGATTTCAGGAACATTTGGATTCCTAGTTAGGGACAATCCCATTGGAAAAAGTCTTCAGCTCAGCTGTGCCATTGCTACTGCTGATCCAGTATGGGATCCGAAGTGCTTGTACAAAGTATGACTGACTGCAGTTATAATCAGTCAGAATATCAGACAGGGAAATGGAATTGGGAATTATCATTTCATTGAATAGCGGTAGCAGATTATTTGGGCTGAATGGCCTATTTCTGCTCCTACATTTATGGTCGAGTACATGTGTCTTGGGTTACTTAGAAGGCAGTCATACGTATGTTCAGACTGCAATCAGTGCTAATGAACTCGGAGCCTGTGGAATACATTTTACTTAATAAAGAGAATAGACAAAGACAATGCATTTGGAGTGACATGAATTACTGATTAGATGCTTAAGCTTTTGTTGTAGTTCCTTTGCTAATTTGTGTAATGAGATTCCTGGTACAGCAACCACTGGTTCGAAGAATGTGTCAGGCTTGCATATCTTAGGCAGTCCGTAGAATCTTGGAGTGTTGTTGCCTTCTGGTTTCACCCTCTGTAATTCTGTTTTTGTCACCTATCCTGTTCTGAGTAGTTTCTGGAATATATTGGTTATTCTGTCTGTTAGCTGTGGTGTGGGGACCCACTCTCTCTGTTGGTAGATTTATGAATAGCAAGTAGTTCTTCCGAATATGTTGCACGTTGTCCGCTTTGTTCAACACCAGTCATTCTGCCTTCAATCAGTGGGAACAATGATGATAAAGAACAAAGAAAATGACAGGACAAGAAGCCGCCCTTCAGCCCTCCAAGTCTGCACCGACATGCTGCCGGTCACAAATAAAACTCCTTATCCTTCGAGGGACTGTATCTCCCTAGTTCCATCCGATACATGTATTTGTCAAGATGCCCTTTAAAAGTCACTACAGTATCTGCTCCCACTACCTCCCCCAGCAGCAAGATCCAGGCACCCACCACCCTCTGTATGAAAGACTTGCCTCGCATATCACCTTTAAACCTTGCCACTTAAACCCAGGGACCCTGGTAACTGACATTTTCCACCCTGCGACAAAGCTTCTGACTGTCCACTCTGTCCATGCCCTTTGTAATATTGTAAGCCTCTATCAGGTCACCCCTCAACCTCCATCATTGTAGTGAGAACAACCCAAGTTTCTCCAACCTCTCCTCACCGCTAATGGCCTCCATACCAGGCAACATCTGGGTAAATCATTTCTGTACCCTGTCCAAAGCTACCACATCCTTCTGGTAGTGTGGTGACCAGAAGCCTAAGGTTCTATAAAACTGCAATATTACCTGCCAATTTTTGAACTCAATGCCCCATCCGATGATGGCAAGCATGCCATATATGCCTTGTTGACTACCTTCTCCACCTGTGTTGCCACTTTCAGTGACCTGTGTACCTGTGCACCCAGATCCCTCTGCTTATCAGTACTTTTAAGGGTTCTGTCACTTACTATATATTTTCCATTTGGATCAGACTTTCCAAAATGCATGACCTCACATTTTCCCCAGATTAAACCCCATCCGATATATCTCTGCCCAAGTCACCAACCGATCGATATCCTGCTGTATCCTCCAATGGTCCTCATCTCTATCAGCAATTCAACCAACCTTTGTGTTACTGGCAAACTTACTAAATCAGACCAGCTACATTCTCCTCCAAATCATTTATATATATTACAAATAGCAAAGGTCCCAACACTGATCCCTGAAGAATGCCACCAGTCTCAGCTCCCCCATTCAGAAACGCACCCTTCCACTGCTACCCTCAGTCTTCTATGACCGAGCCAGTTTTTTATCCATTTTGCAAACTCACCTCTGATGCCATGCGACTTCACCTTCTGTATCAGTTTGCCATGAGGGACTTTGTCAAAGGCCTTACTGAAGTCCATGTAGATAACATCCATTGCCTTACCCTCAATCACCTTCATCACTTCCGCAAAAAATTCAACCAAGTTAGTGAGACATGACCTCCCCTTCATAAAACCATGTTGCCTCTTGCTAACACGCCCACTAATTTCCAAGTGCAACTAAGTCCTGTCTCAAAGAATCCTCTCCAATAAATTTCCCTATCGCTGACATAAGGCTCACCAGCCTGTAATCAGCTGGATTATCTTTGCCACACTTCTTAAACAAAAGGAACAACACTGGCTCTTCTCCAAGAATGTTTTTGTCCTTTTTGAGGTTCTTCAGAGCATCTCTTTCCTCAATGAGTGTGTTGGTTTGTGTTCTTCGTCAGTAGGGGTACAATGGTCTGTCTGATAGTTTATGTCCCCTTGTTTAATCTGTTGTTTGACTGTGGATTCTAGTGCTGCCAGTGAGTCTGCTTTTTCAGTGTCTCTGTGGTTGTAATTCAGTCCTTTGACTAGTAATGTTGTTTCCTCTTTCTGGGAGCTGTCTGTTGAGAGGTTTCTTAGCCATTTGCCAGTCATGTTGTTTCCACTGTCGTTGGTCAATTTGGTCAATTTTTCTGTATGACTTTTGTTGTGTGTGGTCCTGTTGTTATTGTGATGGCCTATTTGATTCTCATTGTCCACTCCAGATTGGTTGCTTTTGAAATTAACAACTCTAAGCACAATTTCTTGTTTGTACTTGTAGACTCTTATGGGCATTTGTGATCATGACTTGTATCATCCTGCAGCCATTCTATCTAGCTGTTTCTCTGGCTTATGGGTTATTAACTGGTGGCCTGTACTTTGAGCATGGTGGCAGGAGCTGTGTACCAGAAGCAAAAACCGGACTGTATAAATTCGAACTGGCACAAGACAACAGCGCTTCACAAAAAGCTCCATGGCACTGAGGATGTTGCCTTGTTAAGAGCCAAAACATCTATCAAACAGGATGCAGAGATGGGCTGAGAGGTGGCAGATGGAGTTCAACCTGGATAAATGCGAGGTGATGCATTTTGGAAGGTCGAATTTGAAAGCTGAGTACAGGATTAAGGATAGGATTCTTGGCAGCGTGGAGGAACAGAGGGATCTTGGTGTGCAGATACATAGATCCCTTAAAATGGCCACCCAAGTGGACAGGGTTGTTAAGAAAGCATATGGTGTTTTGGCTTTCATTAACAGGGGGATTGAGTTTAAGAGTCGTGAGATCTTGTTGCAGCTCTATAAAACTTTGGTTAGACCGCACTTGGAATACTGCGTCCAGTTCTGGGCGCCCTATTATAGGAAAGATGTGGATGCTTTGGAGAGGGTTCAGAGGTGGTTTACCAGGATGCTGCCTGGACTGGAGGGCTTATCTTATGAAGAGAGTTTGACTGAGCTCGGTCTCTTTTCATTGGAGAAAAGGAGGAGGAGAGGGGACCTAATTGAGGTATACAAGATAATGAGAGGCATAGATAGAGTTGATAGCCAGAGACTATTTCCCAGGGCAGAAATGGCTAGCACGAGGGGTCATAGTTTTAAGCTGGTTGGTGGAAAGTATAGAGGGGATGTCAGAGGCAGGTTCTTTACGCAGAGAGTTGTGAGAGCATGGAACGCGTTGCCAGCAGCAGTTGTGGAAGCAAGGTCATTGGGGTCATTTAAGAGACTGCTGGACATGTATATGGTCACAGAAATTTGAGGGTGCATACATGAGGATCAATGGTCGGCACAACATTGTGGGCTGAAGGGCCTGTTCTGTGCTGTACTGTTCTATGTTCTAAACCACCCAGCTCGGCCAAAACACCAACATCTACAACTCGCAACCAAGCTACAAATCTTCACTCAAACCCTAAACTGGAGTTTCCTTTTCCATGCTGTTTCTTCTATACATAGAACATTACAGCACAGTACAGGCCCTTCGGCCCTCGATGTTGTGCCGACCTGTCATACCGATCTCAAGCCCATCTAATCTACACTATTCCATGTACGTCCATATGCTTATCCAATGACGACTTAAATGTACCTAAAGTTGGCGAATCTACTACCGTTGCAGGCAAAGCGTTCCATTCCCTTACTACTCTCTGAGTAAAGAAACTACCTCTGACATCTGTCCTATATCTTTCACCCCTCAATTTAAAGCTATGCCCCCTCGTGCTTGCCATCACCATCCTAGGAAAAAGGCTCTCCCTATCCACCCTATCTAACCCTCTGATTATTTTATATGCTTCAATTAAGTCACCTATCAACCTTCTTCTCTCTAATGATAACAGCCTCAAGTCCCTCAGCCTTTCCTCGTAAGACCTTCCCTCCATACCAGGCAACATCCTAGTAAATCTCCTCTGCACCCTTTCTAAAGCTTCCACATCCTTCTTATAATGCAGTGACCAGAACTGTACGCAATACTCCAAGTGCGGCCGCACCAGAGTTTTGTACAGCTTCACCATAACCTCTTGGTTCCGGAACTCGATCCCTCTATTAATAAAAGCTAAAACACTGTATGCCTTAACAGCCCAGTCAACCTGGGTGGCAACTTTCAAGGATCTGTGTACATGGACATCGAGATCTCTCTGCTCACCTACACTAAGAATCTTACCATTAGCCCAGTATTTTGCCTTCCGGTTACTCCTACCAAAGTGCATCACCTCACACTTGTCTGCATTAAACTCCATTTGCCACGTCTCAGCCCAGCACTGCAGTTTATCTATGTCTCTCTGCAACCTACAGCATCCTTCGTCACGATCCACAACTCCACCGACCTTAGTGTCGTCTGCAAATTTACTAACCCATCCTTCTACGCCCTCATCCAGGTCATTTATAAAAATGACAAACAACAGTGGACCCAACACCGACCCTTGCGGTACACCACTAGTCACTAGTCTCCAGGATGAACATTTCCCATCAACTACCACCCTCTGTCTTCTTTCAGCAAGCCAATTCCCAATCCAAACTGCTATATCTCCCACAATTCCATTCCTCCACATTTTGTACATAAACAATTTTATACATAAACAATTTATTGGACCCACCAAAACTAGAGTATACTAGAATGTGTAGAGATTATTTACAAACATTTCGTATGTAACCTAGATATCTCTAACAGGAAGGTAAATGGAATAAGCTGTGAATGTAGCTGCGCAAACGCTTAATGAAAGCGAAGAAATAAAAAAATTGGATCTACGGCCAAGTCAAGATCAGTCAGGGAAACTAATAAGTAACAAATTCCATTGTAGCAGCTTCACCCACTGGTTAGTAGTTAATCATTCATAACTAGATATGGCAGGCTGGCAGAATTTCACTTAGGATTGTTTCACTATCTATTGCATGCTACTTCTGCTGTTTGAAATGCAGGTAGTCTTCTGCTGCAGCTTCATCAGGTTGATCAGATGTTCTTGGCGCAGCACTCAACATGCTGTCTTGCCCTCTTCATGCAACCTGGGTTGATCTATTGCCTTCACAGTCATGGTGAAACACAGCTATGAAGAAACTGGTCTTTTCCCACGTGGCCACCACAGACTAGCAGGGTACCACAAGGATCAGTGCTTGGACCCCAGCTGTACACAATACCATAAATCCTCTGTATTCGCGAGATCTCGATTCGCAAACGTGCTTATCCATTTTAAAAACTAAGTGACAACAAAATTCAACATTTGCAGGCAACTTATACATACAATTTTCAATCCTGTATTTTTAACAAACTCCTGACTCTCAAATTTCATCATTTGCAGGGGCGCTTGGGAACAATATCCTTATGTACATGGACAAACAACTAGTGACGAAGGATTAGTGACTCAGTTTAGGGAGCCTTAGCTTGCAGATGACACAAAGTTAGATGGGGGGGGTGAACTGTAAGGAGGATGCAGAGACAGAATATAGAATTTCACATTCTTAGAATTAGAGAATCAGAGCCATGCAGTACAGAGCAGGGTTTTCAGTCCATCAAGTCAACACTGACAAAATACTACGCTAAATCTACACTTGTCCCACCGCTTTGAATGTTCCGACATTGAGCGCTCAAAGGTGTTTTTAAACTTCATGAAGGTTCCTGCCTCAACTGCCGTTTCAGGCAGTGCACTCTCAATTTCTACCACCCCTAGGTGGTATAATCGCTCCTCAAATAAATTTCCAATCATCCTATCTTTGAACCTAAAAGTATGCTCCGTCCCCCTCAGACTGCTGTGCTCCACAGTACACAATCTGAGGCCATGGAATCCGGGGTGGAGGGGAAGAGCAGAGCGCGCGAGAGAGAGAGAGCGCGCGAGAGAGAGAGCGCGAGAGAAGAGAAGAGAGAGAGAAAAAGAGAGAGAGAGAAGAAAGAGAGAGAGAGAAGAAAGAGAGAGAGAGACAGGCAGAGATGGGGGGGGGACAGAGACAGCGGGGGGGGGGGGGGGGACAGAGGCAGCCGGGGGGGGGGGGGGGGGGGGACAGAGGCAGCCGGGGGGGGGGGGGGGTAGAAGAACAGAGACAGCCAGGGTGGGGGGGGGGGGGGGGAAACGGTCAGAGATGGGGGTGGAGACAGACAGACAGAGCGGGGGGGGGCAGACAGACACAGCAGCAGGGGGGGGGGGTGACAGACAGACACGGCAGGGGGGGAGACAGACAGACACGGCGGGGGGGGGAGACAGACAGACACGGCGGGGGGGGGAGACAGACAGACACGGCGGGGGGGGGGAGACAGACAGACACGGCGGGGGGGGTGGGCGAGGAGAACACAGACAGCGGTGGGGGGAGAACAGAGACAGGCAGACACAGCGGGGGGGCAGAACAGACAGAGTGAGGGGGGAGAACAGAGACTGACAGACAGCGGGGGGGGGGGGGGGGGCAAGAGAGAGAGAGAGGGAGGGACACACAAAACATTGGGTTCTTCACATGAAAATTTCATTTAATGCTGTTCTGCCTTCTCCCTATAATCCTACATATTTTACCTTTTCAAATAACTTGCTTACTTTGGAATGCCTCAATTGAACCTGATTCCACCACATACTTCGGCAGTGCATTCCAGATACTACCCACTCGCTTCAAGCAAAAGCCTTGTCTCAGATCATCTTTGCTTCTTTTGCCAATTTCACTCTGTGCCATTATTTTCTTGATGTATCTTTGCTATCGCTTCAACAGGGCTCGAACTCATGCAATGGAAGCACTGCCTACATTACAAAAGTCTTCATTAGACCCCATCTGAAGTACTGCTTCAATCTCAGATAATACACCTCATGGAAGTGGCCTCAGAGGAATATAGCATTAATTCACCCAAATGATGAAAAGGCTTTCAGTTACTGTCCAAGAAGCTATTTTGTGTTCCTTATGCTTCAAATAGTTGAAGGTTAATCAAATTAAGGTGTTTAAAATAGAAACGGCAAAACTACTTCCTCAGCTAACAGAATCTAGAACAAGATGGAACATCTCAAATCAGAGATACACCTTTTATGGAGTGAAATCAATAAGCAACTTGTCACAATAAAAAGGCTAATGGGAATTTGGAAACCCCTCCTCAAAAATTTAGGGATATTGACACAATTCAAACTTACAAGAAAGACACTGACCAGTTGATTGTTGTTAACCAAGCACTTCATGAAATATACAAAATGGGTGTGTACTTTTGTTCCACATGCCAAACTGTATTGGTCACTAGATGCTTGAGGTGGTTAAATGGCCTGCTCATGTTTCCACATACCTGTTCAACAGATTCAAATTTTTTAGGGTTTATAAAGTCTTCATCTTTAACAGGTGGCATTTGTTTCAGCAGTGACTCCAACAACATCCTTACTGGTTAATTCAGTCGCGAAATATTTACACGTACCACTCAGAAGTATATGCCAGGTGTTATTAACAAGTGGGTTAATGCATTTTCATTAAATTTAACAATTATTAAAATCACACTGCACAATTAAACAGTGGAGAAAGGAAAACAAAACATCCTGACTTTTTAGTCCATGTGTCTAATATTCTACTTCAACCAGGAGGTGAAATGTAGTGGGGAGATGGACGTCTTTGAGTGGGGTTGGGCCTAGACGGCAGGATAGTAATAAACCAGAAATCTGGAATAAACAATTTGATATCCAACAGCATGTACATTCTGAACTTTAAAACAAAGCAGTGCTGAGCTGAACCCACAGAAGACAAATATTAAATTAGCCCTACTTACCACTAGAGACTGCTCAAGAGAAACTTGCCGATCATCCTTTTCAACCGTACGCCTACAATCCGGGCAAACCCACAGTGGAAGGTGCAACATGCTATTAGTTTTTGGAGATGTAGAAAGTGCCATTTTATTTGGGTTTGTAATCCCACTCTCTGAGAGTGAAGAGTCTTTGCGTTCACTTCGACACAGAAGACATCTTTCTCCTGTTGAGTACGGTGCTCTCTGACCCAGGCCAAAAGTGAAGGGCGTCTGAATTGAGAGAAATACAAAGTAAGTCCAGTAGCAAGTGACTAAAATTAGTCAAACACCTTCAGTTTTACACAACATGAGTTTCATGGCTCCTCAAAGGCTATGCCATATTAAATTTTTATTATTATTTCAAATTCCAGGACTTTCTGGTATTTAGACGCTATTTTCATTCTCCATTTTATCAGTCACTGGTCTTGCAATGTACATTTAGCACAGATCTAGAATACAGACATAGCACAAATTTAAATACTACAGGTCATGTACAGCTTGCCTGTACACTTGTACCCAATTCTTAAGACTTGTATTGCTCTACAACTGATTGACTAACAACTCTTCGGGCCTTGACTGCCACTAATTTATCCAAACTAATTTTAATTTGTACAACCTTCAACCTCATTGCTAAAAGCTCATGCACCTTATTCTGTCTCTAATGAACAAAGGACTTTTTAAACATCCAAGCTCATCAAGTAACCCTTTACATATCAAACACCCAGAGCCTCACTTGCTGAGCCAATTTGAACTGGCATTTAAATCATACAACTTTTGAAATTGAGGTGGCAATGTTGCCACGAAGACACAAGATTTGCTTTGGGAAAATACCAAATCTCCTTTCCTCATGATGGAGACATTGTGCCAATCAGGAAAAAAAATTACTTCAAGCCTCCAACTGCTCAAGTAAATACAAGTAAGGTAACTGCCCTAAATCTATAACAATTTGAGTTTATGAAGTTCAATGCTTCAAATGGGGTACTGAGTTGAATAAACCGAGCAAAGCCATGGGTTATATCTGCTACAAATACTCATGGATGAAAGGAGTTGAAAGAGCAAACAGGGAAAGAGTATCTCTTCTTCTCACTTAACATTTAAGTGGGGATGTCAGAAGGAACATTTCTCCAAATAAACTTACTAAGCCAAGAGTCTGTCAAAGGTTAGTCAATTAACCGGCAGGAAGGAAGTGGCTCAAACGCTGCACAGGACATGCAGGGATCTGAAATTCTGACTTCATTAATGGACAGTTATGACAAACTGACAACCGAGGCGCTAACATCCAATCAACAAAGCTTCCAGGTGATAAACGTCCTCATCATATATGTAGCATCAGCCCAACACTAACATAAGGCACTGACTTCAGCCTGACTCGGCAGTAACTTTCACCACGTCTTGCCTGGACTATTACATTCACTAACAAAAAAACAAAGAGCTGCAGATACTGGAAATCTTAAACAAGAACAGAAATCGCAGAAGGACGGTGACCACTAGACCCGCAAAAGTGACCATGTTTTCTCTTCATAAATGCAGCAAGACCTGCAGTGTTTCTCCAGCAGGTATGGCTTTTGTTGTGTTCTCACCCTACCTTGCAGAACAACCAGGACTTGCACATCTTGTTAAATTAAAAAACTCAAGACTTCACAAGAATCATTGTCCAATAAAGCAAATAATTTTTATTTTTAACTTGCTAGAAGTATTTCACGAGATCTTGATGTCACAATTAAAGTCAACATTATTTGCCTGTCACCAATTTTACTTTGATCTGAGTGGCTTCTTAGGCCAGTATAGAGGAAATTTAATTTCTGTCGCACTACAATCACACGTAGGGGTCAGTCCAAGTGATGATGGCAGAACCCCGTCACCAATACATCACGTTCAATTCTAACTGGCACAGCCAATGCCTGCATCCCATGAACGAAGAAAAAATATTAAATTAATTTAAATTTCACAAGCTCTGTATCATCAGTCCAGTGTGGTAAGAATATTTAGTTAGATACTTTTTAGAGTATAGATTTCAAATAGTGGCATATCGGTATTGGTTACTTTGTGAAAGATTTTCTTCCCAAACCAAATAGTCAGCCTCCTTCCAGACCGTAATCTATCCAACACTGCTCAGCAAGCCAATGGCTATGGACCCCTGGAGTGTTTGTAGAAATTTCTTTAATTCACTCATGGGGTGTGTGTTGATGGCCAGGAAAGCATTTACCAGGGCCTACATAGTTGCCCATGCAGTCGTGATGGTGAGCTGCCTTGAATTGCTGCAGTCTATGCGCTGTAGTTTATCCACAATGCCACCAGGGAGGTTGTTCCAGGACTTAGATCCATAGAGATTAAAGGAATGTGAAATATTTTCAAGTCGGAGATGACTGGAGGGGAATTTGCGGGTGGTGCTGTTCCCACACATCTGCCCCTGTTCTTCAAGATAGAGGTAGATGTGAATTTGGAAGGTGCTATCTAAGGACCCTTGGTGAATTCTTGCACTGCATCTTCTAAATGGTGCTGCTGCTGCTATTAAGCATCATAGGAGGAAGTGGATGTTTGTGGAGGTAGTGCCAATCAAATGGGCTGCCGTGTCCTGGGTAGTGTCAAGCTTCTTGAGTGTTGCTAGAGCTGCACCAAGGCAAGTGAGAAGTATTGTATCACACTCCTGACTTGCGCCTTGTGGATAGGCATTGGGGAGTCAGATCGTGACTTACTTGCTGCAGGATTTCATCTTCAGGCTCTTTAAAGCCTGTGAACAGTTCACGGAAATGCAAATCTTACATTGTGCTTAGGCCAGTAAAGTGCCCAGACTGCTTCCTTATTTTATGATATTAAGCATACCTAAGTTAAACATTTTTGTATCTAAAAAGAGAAAAAGCTTACTTTGCTGATGGTAAATGATAGGGTTCAAAAACTGCAGTTTTTTGTATAATATTACAAAACATCCCAAGACTTTTCATACGATCACAAACGCCAATACCTTACTATGTAAGCTTTATTAAAGAAGTGAATTTTAGAGTGTCTTATTGGCGAGGAAATTCAATTGCTTCTTTCCAAAGCAGATGAAGACACAAACACAACGTGGTGAAGATCCATGAGTAGCCAGATGATCGGAAAGCCTTTATAAAAGAGTAGCGGACAATTTTTAAAAAAAAGCTGGAGAAGTGAGGGTAATATACCTTCTGTAATATAAAAAGATTGCAAGAGTATAAGATAGATCAAGTCAACAGAGATACAAGCATGGATACTGGACCACTAGAGTGGTAGTAATCCACAGTGAAATGGTAGAGGAACAGACTGCATTCTTTGCCTCTAATTTCATAGTAGAAGACACCTATAGTATATAAGAATTTCAAGAGAGTCACAGGCAGAGGCGAGTGCAGTGGCCATCATGAAAGCAAAGTTGCTGATGTCATTACTAAGACTTTAGACTCTGCTATCAAAAGGTGAAATTGCGGAGTACTTACAAGTGCATGACAAAATAGGGCTCAGTCAGAATGAATTGTCAAGGAGAGACCATGCCTGACGAACCTGTTATAATGCTTTGAAGTAGTAATGAGCAACTCTGACAAAGGAGAGCCGATGGGATTTGATCTATTTGGATTTCTAGAAGGCCTCTGACAAGGTGCCACACAGGATGCACTTAGTAAGATAAAAGCCCATGGACTTAGGGGCAAGGTATGTGTATGGATAGAGGATTGGCTGACTGGCAGAAGGCAGGTGTGTAGGAATAATGGTGTCTTTTGCAGGATGACAGCCAGTAACTCAGAGTTCTGCAAAGACCTGCAGTGAAACCACAACTATTGGCATTAACCATTAATGATCTGGATGGAGGTATTTTCAAGTTTGGAGATACGGCAAATAGGTGGAGGGGGAGGTAGTGTTGAGGAAGCAGAGAGGTTGCAGAAGGACTTCAGTAGGCTAGTGTGTTGGAGTTGGCAAAGAAGCGGCAGATGGAATATAAAATGGAATAACGAGATTACATCCTTTGGTAGGAAGAATAGAGGCATCGACTATTTTTTAGATGGGGTAGGCCTTCGGAAATCTAAAGCACAAAGGGACTTGGGATTCCTAATACAGGTTTCTCTTAAGGCTCATTTGGCAGTTAGTAAGGAAAGTTCGACGTCAGCATTCATTTTGTGAGCATTGGAATACAACAGCAGAGATGTACTGCTGAGGTTTTATAACACAATGAGTCAGACAACACTTGGAATACTGAGAGCAGTTTTGGGTCCTGCATGTCAGGAATGTCGAGAGAAGGTTTACAAAAATGAGCCCCGGATGAATGGCTTGTTGTAGGAGGGGTGGCTGAGGCTTCGGTCTGTACTCAACTGAGTTAAGAACAATCAGAAGTGGACCTGATTGAAACTTTCAGAATACTGCGCAGCCTGGATAGATCGCTCATAGAAGACATCAGAGAGAGCATGACTGAAGGGTACAGCCTCAAAGTGAAGGCACCATGTAGAATTGACGCGACATGTGTGTTCTTCAGTCAGAGTTGTGAATCTCCGCAGAGGTCAAGTCACTGAGTGCATTTAAAAAAGGAATGGGGGGGCTTCATTAGTAAGAGCATCAAAAGGGAGAAGGCTGGAGAGTGGGGTTGAGAAACTTCATTCACGATTGAATAGTGGAGCAGACTTGATAGGTCGAGTGGTCTAACTTTACTTCTATATCTTACAGTCTTAAGCTCAGTTATGATGGAGATGGCTTTATGTAGGGATGCTCAAGGAGTCAAAATAAGAGGGATTGATATCTTGGAGAAAGCGGGGGGCAACTGAAGGAGATTACAGAAATGGGAAGTGATAAAGTCGTAAGGAATTTGAGCCGTTGTTGCCTGTTGGTATAGGTAGACCCATAGCACCATTCGGCACAGAGTTTCAAGGTCTGGATTCATCAACACTTAAGCAACAACAATATATTCATAATCAAGATGATGAGCAGCTTGGAGATTTGCAGAACAGAAAAAGGTTTTGGAGCAGAACTGTACAAGGTACATACCTCATTTCCTTGTCCTTCTAGATGGTAGTGGTCATGAGGTTGGAGCTACCAAGTCAGTGGGGGAGGGGGGGGGTGGGGAATGCTTGTGAATGTGGTACCAATCAAAAATCCAATGGTGCCAAGCTTCTTAGGTGTTGCTAGACTGACACTAATGAAGGCAAGTGAGGGCATTTTATGGTGTTTGGCATGCAAGCTTCTTAGCTTCACTGCTTCATCAGACTGACCTTTTAAGGTATCCCTGGTGCTGCTCCCAGCATACCCTCCTGCACTCTTCCCTGAGCTACGGTTAATCACCTGGTTCAATTATTACAGTAGCATACAGGACATGCCAGGCCATGAGGTTGTAGAACGCAGCTGAACATAATTCTGTTGATGGCCCACAGTGCCTTGTGGATGTCCAGTCTTCAGCTGCTAGATCTGTTGGAAAGCAGTCCCATTTTACACAGTGCTAGTGCCACACAACTCAAATGGAGCGTATTCTTAAAGTCAAGTTGGGAGTTTGTCTCCACAAGGATTGCGCAGTGGTCACTCTTCGTGATCATATCATGGAAAAATCAATCTGAGGGAGGCAGATTGGGGAGGGGGAGGTCAAATATGTTTTTCCCTCGTTGGTTGTCTCACCACCTGCCACAGCCCAAGTCAAGCTGTTCTGTCCGTTCGTATTCAACCTGCTGCTAACCACTCTGGATGACAGACATTCAAGTTCCCATACATAGAATAAATTCTGTGCACTTGTCACCCTCAGCAGTGTTTAATATGAAGCAGCACTAATTTATCCTAAAAGGTTTCCTTGCCCACAGTGACCTGATGTTATGACACTTCATGGATTCCTCAAATAAATGAACTCCCTCCTGACTGTACACCCTCTGCTGGTCTGCCAGTTTGTGGAACAGTACTTATCCAGTGAAGGAGATGGTACTATCTGGGGTAGTGTTTAAGCGAAAGAGACAGTATAACTTTCAAGCTATTGACTTGACTGTGAGACAGCTCTCCTAATTTTGCTACTAGAAAGGTGGACATTGTAGGATTGACAGGATTGAGGTATAGTCAAGTCTGTCCTTTTGAGACCTTAGCAGTTGATACATGAACCAGTAATGTTGCATTAATTTCCAAGAGAAATAAAAACTAACCACCTCCCTGCAAGTCAGATGTCTGCAGATTTCCTTGGGTTTTGGATCATGTTTTTATGACAATTGACAGTGGCTTCATGGTCATCATGAGACTTTTAATTCCAGATTTTCATGAAGTCGAAATTCCAAGTGCCATGCTGGAATTTGAATCTGGGGCCTGGAACGTTATCCAGGTTTCTGGATTACTAATCCAACAAAAGCACCACTATGTCATTGGTTTTGCATTCAAATTAAAGCAATTCTGAAATGAAGTCATCATAACAATGGGGTTACCATATTCCCACCCCAGCAATGGATGAGCCCAGCACATCACTGTATAAGACAAAGCATTTGCATCCATCACAGTAAGATCACAGACGATCCAGCTCTACCTCCTCCTGAGGTCCCCAGCATCTCAGATACCAGTTAGTGACTTATTTGATTAAATCCGTACGATATCAAGAAATTGCTAAAGGGCATTGGGTGTTGCAAAGGTAATAAACCCTGACAACATTCAGTACTAATTCTTTAGACTTCTGTTCATGAAAAAGACAAATCCAAATCACAACATCATTCAACCTTATGCCTTCTTCCACAGTGAAGTCGGTTCAAGGCGTCACATGCAATTAGCAGATGTTCATCAGTAATTTGTCCAAACACAGGTTTAGTCCGGCATCTTAAATTTGCTAACTTCAGCATCTCGTTTTCTTCTCTTGCAAAGTTTGAGATTTGTAAGTCTGAAAACAGCATTTGGCACGCTTGCCTTCATTGGTCAGACTACTGAGTATGGAGTTGGTACATCATATTGCGCTGCGTATAGGAGGTTGAGGGGTGACATTACAGAAGTTTACAAAATCATGAGGGGCACAGCTAAGACGAATAGCAAAGATCTTTTCCTTATGGTCAGGAAAAATCAAACTAGCTAGTTTTAGGGTGAGAGGTCCAAGATTTAAAAGGGGACCTGAGGGACAACCTTTTTCACGCAGACGGTGGTACATATATGGAATGAACTGTCAGAGGAAGTGGTGAATGCAGGTACAGTTACAACATTCAAAAGACATTTGGACAGGTACATGGATAGGAAAGGTTCAGCGGGACCGAGGCCAATACATACAAATAAGACTAGTTTAGTTTGAGAAATCTAGTTGGCACGAACAAGTTCGACCGAACGGTCTGTTTCCGTGCTGCAAGACTGACTTTAATTCTTACATCATCATCTTTGGACTTATTTACAATTATTGCGGGGATAGCTGGATTTTTGTTGAAAAAGATTCACTGGATTTTTTTAAAAGTTAGGCACTTTTCTAGAAATATTAAGCCTCCAAATAACTGTTGATCTTAGTTGCCTGAACTAATCTCAAAGAAAATAAATGGATTTTAATGCATTTTGTTTGCAATGTTTTGCAAGCTTGATTTTGGTAAATAGACTGGGATTGTCCAGGGAATTTTGCTGTACAATAATCCATCTCGTGTCCCACAATGCTGGAACTTTTTCGGCAAATTCATTTTTGCACCTCACTGCCCTTTAAGAGCAATGGGAAGACTTCTCGATACTGCGCTGCCTAAGCAAGTTGCACATGCTAAGATCCCAGATATAACTACCATATTTGGCGAGGTCTGTCTACGCATGCGATAATATCAACTAGCTGCCATCTGAATATCTGAGTGTTTTAATTCATTCAAGGGATGTGGGTCCCGCCGGCTGGCCAACATTTATTGCAAGAGTAAGAGTATTCCCATGTACTTACTTGCCCTTGACCTACTAGATGGAAGTGATTATGGTTTGGAAGGTGTCATCTAAGGATCTGCGGTGAATTTCTGCATCTTGTCAATAGTAGTACATTGATGGTGGGGTAGGTGGATGCTTGTGGATGTGGTGCCAATTAAGCAGGCTGCTTTGCCTTAGATGGTGTTAAGCTTGAGTGTTGACAGGGCTGCACCCATCAAGAAAGCGGGGAGTACTCCAACACACTTCTGACTTGAGCCTTTGGGGAGTCAGCAAGTGGGTAAATTGCAATGTTCCCAGCTTCTGACCTGTTCTTGCAGCCACTGCGTTTATGTGATAAGTCCACTTGCATTTCTGGATAATGCAAACCCATTTTTTAAAATATGTTGATAATGGGAGAGTCAGTGATGGTAACAATATCGGAATACAGATGGGTGTTGGTCTCTTATTTGAGATGGTCACTGCCCAGCATTTGTGTGCTGCAAATGTTACTTGCCAATTGTCAGCCCAAACGTGGATATCATCCAGATCTTGTTACATTTGAACATGGAATGTACATCTGAATGTGCTTCAACACATGACTCCACAAATGTCCACGTCAGTGGCAGTGGTAGACAGAGGGCTGTTGGAGACCAGGCATCTGATCACCCCCAGAAAAAAAAAGAGAGAGCATCACAGTTTCGTCCGTTAACAACTTGATACACACTGCATCGTGTAATATGCACAGTAACAGGCAGGTTTGCCAGAAGCACTGACAAAGATGATTTGAAAATTGGAAGACAATATCTGGTCATCGTCCAGGACCAAGCAGCTCAGTTGATTGGCATTCTACCCACCACCTTCATCAATTATTTCATTTGGCACTGATGCATAACAGGAACAGTGAGTACCACCTTCAAAGTACACACGAGCACTCACTAAAACTCCTGACAGCGCCTCCTAAACCCATGACCTCTATTACTACCAAGGGCAGTAGGTTCATGGAAACACCGCCACACAAGAATTCTCCAAGTCAGAAACCACGCCAGTTTGAAATTACATCACTGTTCCTGGGTCAGCATTTCGGAACAACTGGAAATTCCCGAAAGCATTGAGAGTGTGCCTCTACCTCCCAAAGACTGCAGTAGTTCAACATGACAATTCAGCTTTTCCAGGGTAATCTGGGATGGGCAATAAATGCTGACATAACCAATGACATCCACATCCTATTCATGCACTATGAAAAATCCTACGCTTGTTCGTATTTGCACCTGATAAGTTATAGAACATATTGATTGGTAATTAGCTAGGACGAACAGAGTTGTTGTCTCTGGTTTGTTGCCCGTGCCACATGCTAGTGAGGCAAGGAATGAGAGAGAGAGGAGTCGAACGCGTGGCTACAGGGATGGTGCAGGAGGGTGGGTTTTGGATTCTTGGATAATTGGGGCTCTTTCTGGGGTAGGTGGGACCTCTACAAGCAAGATGGTCTTCACCTGAACCAGAGGGGTACCGATATCGTGGGGGGGAAATTTGCTAAGGCTGTTCGGGTGGGTTTAAACTAATTCAGCAGGGGGATGGGCACCAAAATTGTAGTTCGACTATACAAAAGGTTGAGAGTAGGGTGGTCCGAAATAAAGTTTCAGGGAAGCAAGATGGCACCGGCAAGCAAGAGGTTGGATTGAAGTGCGTCTACTTCAATGCCAGGAGTGTCCGGAATAAGGTGGGTGAACTTGCAGCATGGGTTGGTACCTGGGACTTGGATGTTGTGGCCATTTCGGAGACATGGATAGAGCAGGGACCGGAATGGTTGTCGCAGGTTCTGGGATTTAGATGTTTCAGTACGAACAGAGATGATGGTGAAAGGGGCGGAGGTGTGGCATTGTTGGTCAAGGACAGTATTACAGTTGCAGAAAGGATGTTTGGAGACTCGTCAACTGAGGTAGTATGGGCTGAGGTTAGAAACTGGAAAGGAGAGGTCACCCTGTTGGGAGTTTTCTATAGGCCTCCGAATAGTTCCAGAGATGTCGAGGAAAGGATAGCAAAGATGATTCTCGATAGGACTGAGACAGACAGGGTAGTTGTCATGGGGGACTTCAACTTTCCAAACATTGACTGGGAACACTATAGTTCGAGTAGTATAGATGGGTCAGTTTTTGTCCAGCGTGTGCAGAAGGGCTTCCTGACACGGTATGTAGAAAGGCCAACAAGGGGCGAAGCCACATTAGATTTGGTACTGGGTAATGAGCCCGGCCAGGTGTTAGATTTGGACGGAGGTGAGCACTTTGGTGATAGCGATCACAATTCTGTTATGTTTACTTTAGTGATGGAAAGGGATAGGTGTATACCACTGGGCAAGAGTTATAGCTGGGGGAAAGGCAATTACGATGAGATTAGGCAAGATTTAAGGAGCATAGAATGGGGAAGGAAACTGCAGGGGATGGGCACATTAGAAATGTGACGCTTATTCAAGGAAAAGCTGCTGTGTGTCCTAGATAAGTATGTACCTATCAGGCAGGGAGGACGCTGTAGAGTGTGGGAGCCATGGTTTACGAAGGAGGTGGAATCTCTGGTCAAGAGGAAGAAGGCGGCTTATGTTAGGATGAGATGTGAAGGCTCAGTTAGGGCACTTGAGAGTTACGAGGTAGCCAGGAAAGACCTAAAGAGAGAGCTCAGAAGAGCCAGGAGGAGACATGAGAAGTTGTTGGCGGATAGGATCAGGGTAAACCCTGAGGCTTTCTATAGGTATTTAAGGAATAAAAGAATGACGAAAGTAGATTAGGCCCAAACAAGGATGGTAGTGGTTAAGTTGTGTGCGGAGTCAGACGAGATAGGGGAAGCGCTAAATGAATATTTTTCAACAGTGCTCACTCTAGAAAACGACAATATTGTCGAGGAGAATACTGAGATACAGGCTACTAGACTAAGTGGGATTGAGGCTCATAAGGAAGAGGTATTAGAAATCCTTCAGAGGGTGAAGATAGATAAGTCCCCTGGGCCGGGTGGGATTTATCCTCGGATCCTCTGGGAAGCCAGGGAGGAGATTGCCCAGCCTTTGGCATTAATCTTTAACTCGTCATTGTCTACAGGAATAGTGCCAGATGACTGGAGGATAGCAAATGTGGTTCCCCTGTTCAAGAAGGGGAGTACAGACAACCCTGGTAATTATAGACCAGTGAGCCTTACCTCAGTTGTTGGTAAAGTGTTGGAAAAGGTTATAAGGGATAGGATTTCTCATCATCTAGAAAAGAATAAATTGATTAGGGATAGTCAGCACGGTTTTGTGAAGGGAAGGTCGTGCTTCACAAACCTTATTGAGTTCTTTGAGAAGGTGACCAAACAGGTAGATGAGAGTAAACCGGTTGATGTGGTGTATATGGATTTCAGCAAGGCGTTCGATAAGGTTCCCCACAATAGGCTATTGTACAAAATGCGGAGGAATGGAATTGTGGGAGATACAGCAGTTTGGATCGGAAATTGGCTTGCTGAAAGAAGACAGAGGGTGGTGGTTGATGGGAAATGTTCATCCTGGAGACCACTTACTAGTGGTGTACTGCAAGGTTCGGTGTTGGGTCCACTGCTGTTTGTCATTTTTATAAATGACCTGGATGAGGGCGTAGAAGGATAGGTTAGTAAATTGGCAGACTACACTAAGGTCGGTGGAGTTGTGGATCGTGACAAAGGATGCTGTAGGTTGCAGAGAGACATAGATAAGCTGCAGAGCTGGGCTGAGAGGTGGCAAATGGAGTTTAATGCAGACAAGTGTGAGGTGATGCACTTTGGTAGGAGTAACCGGAAGGCAAAGTACTGGGCTAATGGTAACATTCTTAGCTGTATAGATGAGCAGAGAGATCTCAGTGTCCATGTACACAGATCCTTGAAAGTTGCCACCCAGGTTGACAGGGCTGTTAAGAAGGCATACAGTGTTTTAGGTTTTATTAATAGAGGGATCGAGTTCTGGAACCAAGAGGTTATGGAGAAGCTGTACAAAACTCTGGTGCGGCCATACTTGGAGTATTGTGTCCAGTTCTGGTCACCGCATTATAAGAAGGATGTGGAAGCTTTGGAAAGGGTGCAGAGGAGATTTACTAGGATGTTGCCTGGTATGGAGGGATGGTCTTACAAGGAAAGGTTGAGGGACTTGAGGCTGTTTTCATTAGAGAAAAGAAGGTTGAGAGGTGACTTAATTGAAACATATAAATAATCAGAGGGTTAGACAGGGTGGATAGGGAGTGCCTTTTTCCTAGGATGGTGATGGCAAGCATGAGGGGACACAGCTTTGAATTGAGGGGTGTAAGATATAGAACAGATGTCAGAGGTAGTTTCTTTACTCAGAGAGTAGTAAGGGAATGGAACGCTTTGCCTGCAACGGTAGTAGATTCGCCAACTTTAGGTACATTTAAGTCATCATTGGATAAGCATATGGACGTACATGGAATAGTGTAGATTAGATGGGCTTGAGATTGGTATGACAGGTCGGCACAACATCGAGGGCCTTTAGGAGACTTCAATTTTAAGTTCAGTCTATTCTGTAATAAGTCTATTGTAACGACTGTGTATAAAGGGCAATAAATAGTAAATAAAATTCACAATTAGATATCTTTATTCTTAGGTTTCAAATGGTTCTAAAACCCAGAATTAGCAAAGGAGATCTTCAGATGAATGGCTCTCAATCCCAGCACTGCTGGTCACCTGACAACTCCATTCCTCTCTTGACAATCAAAATCTTGAGAGAGTTAGTGACCTTCAGTCAAAGTCAGCTGTGCATGATATTGGACTGGTAATCCAAAATACACCAATTTGAATCCCATTCATATCCTCTAGCTATATACTATCTGGATTACTTAACACACACTACTCAGTTAATAACACAAAATCCTGTTTAAAAAATGTCAGAGCCTCAATAGGCAAACAATGAAATGATGTTTTGCTACCCTGACTCTTGGAATTTAAAAAGAACTGGGATTCTCAATTGTTTCAATCAACAGTTGTAGAACTTAATTCAGCAAAACATGTAATATACAAATAATCCTACCTGAGGGACCTCTCCGAACTCTGATCCCACAGTTCCATCTGACAGCTGTGTGCCATTTATAGAAACCTGCAAAACAAAATATGGGTAAACATTAATATAATTAAAAATGATAAAAGTAACCAAAAATAATAAGAACTTGGCATGCTGGAAACCAGAAATAAAAACCGAAAATGTCAGAAGCACTCAATGACTTTTCATCAATTGACTATATTTTTCTCATGGTCAATACCATAAACTGCTACATTGGCAGAAGTTTTTTTCATTTCTGAAATCTAACCAGGTTAGGTGAGTAGAGGACTACATACAGTGAGTAATCTTGTTTTAACGTTATTTTCAGTACTAACCAGAGCATTCATAAAATTAATGCAACTGCTCCACTGTTCTCCCCAAAACCCCTGCATGGTCATCTGCTCCCAATATTGATCTACATCTATCAACAGAATCTATCTTAACCACTCCCTACAGAAACAAACTTCCCATAAACTGGCCATTACAACAAATTTTAAATTGATAGCACCTTGTCACCAAATTCAGATGCAAATTCCCTCAAAAATTTCATATACGTATTAGATTGTTATCTCAGTCTCTCGGCTTAATAAGAGTTATTTTCCAAAAGGAGAAAAGGGATCTCCTCTTGGCTATAGTTTTTCCCTGGCATTGTTCTGTATAATTAGTGATAATCCAACGCCACCTCAATTATCTGGAACTTGGATTTTAGACAATACTATCTTCAATGCCTCGGACTCCACCGCCCCAACATTGGAAACAGCAGACCCTCGGGACCAACCTACCTAATTTGAAAAGACACCAGGATATTCACGCAGGCCCTCCAGTCAGTAGTCCAATCAGTCTTAAATTTTCTGCAAGCCATTATTGTTCAAAAATTCTTTGTGGCCTTAAAATTTGAAAATCCTAGCTGAGTCTCCCAGGCTTGTTTCAAACAGAGCACCTGTAGGTGAAATGACTGACTACAGTACACGACCTGAGACACAGCACTAACACTCAGCTGGTAATGCAATGACAAATTTTGTCCTTGGAGGAAGGAGATCCAGGTGTCTTAACAGTGACGACTATTTGGTGCCCAGACAATAAAAGGACACAAGATAGTTACGAATATTTAAATAAGCATATTGCCAAAACACCAAATTACAATTCTCCCCCTACCATTTGTCTAAGCAAGCCCCATGACGACAATGCTACTTCACACAGTGCCCTCTATTTTAAATAATTAGTGATCTTCCACTGAAGCGTACACGTACTTCAAACCGAGTACAGACACATGGCAAACAGTCCTTACTATTTAATACAACGTATATGAGAAGGGCCAGTCTTATTGGGAAACAGACATGTCAGTAGAAGTTGATGGGAATAGGGGTTGGGGGAATGAACTAGGTAACATCAATTAAAATTTCCATTTAGAAACCTTTCACTACAGGTTCAGCAACCAGAATAGCCTGGGCTTGTTAAAGCTAAGCAAATAACAGCACAGCTTTTACTGGGCACAAAGGAAGAGGTGCATCTGTTTGGAAACAGCTCAGCCAATTCCTCAGTAGCATAGTCTTTGCAAATATTGCAAGGTTTGCATTTTTTTGGGGAACTGCCATCAGATTAACTCTCAATTTCATTCCTTCAGATAAACAAGCACTGAACTGTGTTCACCTCTCATATTTGGTCATCTTAAGGAGACAGCACACAGATCTGTCTGACCAGCTCTGTATGTGCCGTTTTTTTGTGAAAACTGTTACAGTACTTCAGTTTTGAAAAATAATTCCTTGCCTGGATGGATAAGTACCTATGCTTAGTAGTGAATAATACAAATCAAGCAGTTTATTACAGGCTCCAAGCACTTGATTTTTCTTTGGAATGTTGCCCATTTCTTTACAACAATTCATAGATTTTTTAAAAAATTACAATATCAAAATAAATCATTTATAATAGTGTACCTCCACTCCTAGACAATGGGCTTATATTGAGGCCTCTGAATGAAGCCAGTTGAACTCTTGTTCACATCCACTAAAGCTTCCAACTGTTTGTTCGGAACTGTAGGCCTGTACTTCACCTCATTATTATGCAACTGAATGGCCGGCTTACAAAGCACATCCAGTGGGCCAAATGGTATACTTTTGCTCCTATGCTTTAACAAATCGAATAATCATGTTGTGGTTATAACTGAGACTCACTTGAGTGTTGTTTCAGGAAGAAAAAGTAATGCAAAGTGTTACTTAAATGGATAATGATCCAAAGTGCAGAGGGATTTAGGTGTTCTGGTGCACGAAACACAAAACGTTAATACGCAGATCAGCATATAATCAATGGGATACTTTTCTTTATGGAGAGAAATTGGAAGGATGTTATTCTTCAGTTATACAGGGCATGGCTAAGAACATATTTAAAATACTGTTCGGTTTCGGTCTCTTGATTTAAGGATGCAAATGCATTGGAGGCAGTTTACTATATTGATTCTTCAAATGAGTGGGTAGTGGTCATCTGATGATATGCTTGACAAGCTGGGCTGGTTTTCACTTGAGTTTAGAGGACGGTGACAGGATTGAAGTGTATAAAATTCTGAATAGTCTGACAAAGAGGGTGACTCCAGACCGAGGGCACGTTATTTTAAAGTTAGGGGTCAGCGTTTCAGGGCAGACGAGGATTTTTTTTTCCAAGAGTTGAGACACCTCAGAAAGCAATGGAGTCAGGGTCATTGATTATTTTTAATAGAGAGATGGAGAGACTCTTTACCGGCAGGGGAAATCAAGAGTTAGGAGGATAAGTGGACATGACAAATTCAAAACAATGATCAGCCATGGAGGTAAGCAAATGGCAGAGCAGGATGAAATGTTAAATGCTTTAATTCTGCTTCTATTTTGGATATTTGTATTCCTGAAATAAAGTGTTCAGTACAGGCAGAATAAAGAAGCAACATGTGCTGCCTGCACACAATGTCGAAAAGGTACCTCTGTCAGCTGAGATATATCCAGGCACTGATCGAAGTGAGACTGGAAATCATGGAGGCACTGGTCATAAATTTTTCCAGTCTTCCTTCAACTCAAGAATGCTGCCAGAAGACTGGAAAGTTGCAAATTTCACACCCTAGTCAAAAACAGAGCGCAAAGACTGGCTCATATTTATTGGGGGTCTGGTCAGTTTTACTTTGGTGGCAGAATGCTTCTCAAAATGAAGAATTATTTGGAAAAGTGTTAATTTAAAGAAAGCTTTTAACTAACTTGTGGAGGTAACAGAAGGTTGACGAGGGGAATACTGTTGACTTGGTGTGTGTGGACTTCCAAAGACATTTGATAGAGTGTCACAAATAGACTTGTTGGCAAAGTTAAGCTCACCAAACTGAAAAGGGCATCAAGAAATTGGCTGAAGGAAAGGAAACAGTAATAGTTAATGTCTTCCTACTATATATTAAAGGTGCAGGCATTGGTCTACAGGTTGGAATAGCACCAACTGAACTGTTTTTTAGTGAAGTCAGCACAGACACAAAAGGTAAAATGGCTGTTTCCAGTCTGTTCCAGTTTGAATGTCTGAGAACTGTACTGTTGTGTTCTGAAGAAAAATAAAATGAATGCAGATCTAAAGGGAGCTCTCTCCAGCTATATTAAAATAAATTGACTATGTTGAAATATATGAAGTTGGAATATTGAACTGGCATTTGGTCTCAAGAGTTCATTCTCCAAGGAAGCAACATGCTCCAAGTGCCTGACAATATCATGGATAAAAAGGTGATTAATCAACGACAACAGTCTCAGGGAAGAGAAGGTATGTTGTAATGTGTATGTCTTGTCAAGCATTATCTCAGTAAACAATTACGACAGGACCACCTTCAATCTGAAATATTCATTACAAATGCCTGAAACAGCCAACCAAGCTAGATTGTTTATCCTCTGAAGATCTTCCAGCACAGTACAACTATTAAAGAAATAAAGTGATACAAGGAACTACAGTTAACCTAAAAGGATGCATCAAAATGCACAGCATAAAAATAATTTCCAATGTGGCCACGTGCAACATGAACATAGTTCACTGCTTTTGTAAACAGACTGGGGCATTTGGAAGTACTTCACGGTCATACATATTAAAGATGCTAGCTAACTGAAAATGGCTTTTATTTATGAAATAGAAATCCACAAAGAAGTGGCTGCCTTGCTTTGAAACCTATTTATTTTTAAGCTAATACATTTAAATATCCAGACTGTGGAAGTTAGATTAAGGCATGAACTGGAAAACCTGGAGGAAATCTGTTTTCAAAACTTAATGTAAAGATTTATTATAGATGTGAAAATGAAACAAGATGCTTCATGGTTGTGGAACTGCAGGCCACACTGGACCAACACCAAGGACTTGTATTCGCTGACTGAAATAAATCTTTGAAAAAAAAGACAAAGACAATCTACTGTTCAAAACACAATAAAATAAATAAGTCACTCCAAATGCTAACACAAACCTTTGTATGTACATGCAAAAATATTTTCTCCCAGAGTCAATTTCCTTCGCTCTTCTTAGGCACAATGATATACAGTACTAAGCAGCCATTACTCATGCAGAAGATCAACCTATATCAACGCACTGTTTCAAAGACAAAAGCCACGATAGCAAAACTTAAATTCTCGTAAACGGACATCTGCACTTCTCACAGCAGGGTTTTACAGGTACGTAATCAGGAGTGAGAGTTATGAATTTTCCTCCATTCCAGCCAAAGGACCAATCGAGACAGCATGAGAAAGTGAGGTCATTTAACTCAACAGATCCATGATCTAAACTGGGGAAGCGTCTTAGTCTTCACACCTCAATACCAGTGACCTATGGCTATCATACAAATCTAGCAAGCTAAATAATATTTGAAGGACATACTTCACTTCAAGCCTGCTTGATTTCCATACTTTCTTGGTTTCACTTTATTCCCAGGTTATGGGCAGTAAAATCATAGCATCATTCTACGTGGCTAAAAGTCAGAAAGGCTATAACAATATAGTGGTGTACACAACATTTGCTTATCTCAGCCATACAAACCTCTAGACTGGCTGGTGACAAGGTGGGCTGATACACAATGTGAAAACTAAGAACAACCAAGGTAATAATTTGAGGATAAGGGATAAATCTTTTCAGACTGACACTAGGAGAAATTTGTTGATAGGTGAGCCTGGGGAATTCACATACAACAGCCTAGTGGCTGTGGCTACAACATTGTTTTCAAGGAGTTAGATGTAGCTCATGTCTAAAGAGATCAATTGATGTATATGAGAAGACAGCTGGAAGAATATTGAACTCCGTGATCAGCCATGATCATACTCAACGGCAGAGCAGGCTCAAGGGATTGAATGGCAGACTCTTACTCTTCTGTTTCTGTATTGAAATTTGGTTTCAATTAGTCTACATCTCGCAACTTCCAACATGTCTGAAGGTGGTCAAAGGGTGATGTGACTGCATAAGATAACCCACAAGCAAATGCAGTATGAACTGCTAGTTCTATGAATGCCATACTGAATACCCATTGCTGATGAAGGGTCCAGGCCTGAAATGTCAGCCTTCCTGCTTGGCCTGTGTTCATTCAGCTCTACTCCTTGTTATCTCTGATTCTTCAGCATCTACAGTTCCTATTATCTCTAAGTGGGTGCTTTTCCAGTTGGCAATTAATGTTACTGGTGTCTCTCTGGGATCAGCATTGGGACCAAAATTCTTTACTATTTGTATAGATGACTTGGAGTTGGGAACAAGAGTAGTGTGTCAAAATTCTCAGATAACATTACGCGGACACAAAGTCTGCACAAAGGTGAATGGGCAAAGGTTGGCAAATAGAGAAAAATGTTGATAAATAGGAGGTCATCAATTTTGGTCGAATAATGGCAAAATGGATTATTATTTAAATGGTGAAAAATTGTTGCATACTTCAGTGCAGAATGACCTGGATACTCATGTGCATGAATCACAAAAAGTTGGTTTGCAGGTGCAGCAATTAACTTGTCAAAGGGAATGCTGTCCTTCATTGCTAGAGGGATGGAGTTTAAAAACAGGAAAGTTTCACTGCAGCTCTGTAGTGTGTAGTGAGGCCACACATGGGCTACTGTGTTCAGTTTTGTTCTTCCTATTTGACAGGGAAAGTACTGGCACTGGAGGGGGTGCAGAGAAGGTTCACTGGGTTGTTTCTGGAGTTGAGAGGGTTGGTTTGAGAAGAGATCAAGTAGGCTGGGAGTATACTCATTGGAATTTAGATGAGGAATTGGTAGGGGGATCTTATGGAAATGTAAAATTATGAAGGGAACAGATAAGATAGAAACAGGGAGGCTGCTTCTACTGGCAGGTGAAACTACAACTAAGGAGCAAAGCCTCAAAGTAAGGGGGAGTAGAACTAAGTTGAGGAGGAATTTCTTCACCCAAAGGGGTGTGAATCTGTGGAACTCCTTGCCCAGTGAAGCAATACAGGCTATTTTGTTGAATGTTAAAAATCTATCTTTGCCTTAAAAACATTGAAGGAATTAAGGGGGATAGAGAGAGGTTGGGTATGTAGAGCCAAATCCACGAAGAAACATGAACTATGGTCTTATTAAATGGCAGAGCAGGATTGAGGAGCCAGATGGCCTACTACTGTTCCTGTTTCTGATGTTATGTTCTTCTGTCCTTATTGTAAAGTGCTATGTAATTCACTATTTAACTTTGCGCCTGCAAAAAAAGTACCCCAGTCTTTCCATGATCAGTCTGAAATAAATAACCTCACTTGCTTATATTATGCCACTCTGTTTCAAGATGGAGGCAGTGCAACAGAGCTGCACGTGGACTCTTGCCTGGTGCTCATTTGCTTTCCTTTCTTTTTATTTTTGCTCTTTTTCTTTCGTTTCTCTTTTCTTTGGCAGGTTAGTTGACAGCATCGGCATGACAGCAAGAACTGGCTGTGCATAGAGTAACAGTGGACACGGCATCTCCTGTCAAATGGACGCGGTGGCAGCCTGCCCTCACAACTGAGCCAGAAACTCCAATTTACAATAGGCTCAAAGCAGGGACTCCTGGCATTGGCAAGGTGACACCAGAGCCAAGGACTCCTGGTTCTTGACATGGTAGATCCGGAGAAGGGTCACTTGGCTATTGGCAAGGCAGTGCCAGCAGCTGAACTGGGGACTCCTGGCTGTGGGGCTAGTGTGGGTTCAACATGGGACACGGCATTGGTGAAATGTGCCCAGCGAAGAGATGGTGCCTAAACAGTGGCAACTCCTACGTGAGTGGGCCTGGCACAGACAGCAAGGTGGTGAAGGTGGTGTGGTGGCTGGTTAGCTGACTTAAAACTCATGGAGGCAGAACAAAGCGTCTTTCCATTGTATCTTTTTGCTCAAACTATCGAAAATGGTGCCGTATTGAGATGACGGTTGTTTTTTTTACCGTATTTAATGTATTATTCAGTGTAAAATGCAAGTGACAATAAATAATTCAAATCAAATCATCTGCCACAGCCTAACCCATTCATTTAATGTCATTGTTTAACTAATTTTTTGTGGTCAGTGTCAATAATGCTGCTCAATTTTGTACTGTCAGCAAATTTGGATACTTGACTTTTTTGTCATTATCCAAATCTTAATTAACGAGTGTAACTGAAGCCCCACAGATCCCTACAGGACCCCACAAGTCACATCCTGTCAATTTGAGTACTAACTCAATATTCCAACTGTTTCTTGCACTCAATCAATTTCCCACCATGTCAGTAATTTTCCCTCAATTCCCAGGGCTTCCACATTAGCTAAGTCTTTCGTATCAGACTTTATCAACAGCCTCCACAACATCAACAACACCCATCAACCTACCTGCCCACCACTTTAGTCACCCCTTCAAAATTTTGAGGTTTGCCGGCATGATCTACTTTTCATGAATCATGCCAATTTGTCCATCACAGCAGTGATGCTAACTGGTCTGTGATTCCCTGTTGCCCTGACAACATTCTTGAGTGCGTGACATGAGCAAATTTAAAATCCAAAATAATGCCCAAACCCAGATAACTAAAAGATTACGGTTAGGGCTATGTGCTCTCCTATTTCCTTTCACACCCAAGGATGGACATCAGTCCCAGGGATTTGCTACTCCAGTTCCATTAATTTCCTCTTTACTGATGATTAACTTAAAGCTAATTTTATTTAACTGATCCTATTATTTTCTTTGGGACATCCGGCAAGGTATCCTCCTTTTTTTGCCAGGGAACTGGAGCTGGAGCTGGATGAACTTCGGATAATTCCGGAGGCAGAGGGGGTTATTAAGAGGAGTTACAGGGAGGTAGTCACTCCTCAAGTACAGGAAAAAGGCAATAAAATGTGAGGCTGGATGAACACAGCAGGCCAAGCAGCATCTCAGGAGCACAAAAGCTGACGTTTCGGGCCTAGACCCTTCATCAGGGAACACGGTTTTTAGAACAAAATGGCGGCTCAGGACCACTTTGAGACGGGCCCGAGGAACGGTTCCAAAGACGGTGGGCGGTAATTTGCAACTCGTGTGCATGCCAAAGAGCTCTCGGAGGTCGGATTTTGAACACTTTGTCGAATTTCTGAACACTTTGTCGAACTGTTGAACACTAATTGTCGAACTTTTGAACACTTTGTCGAATTGTGAACAGGTTGGCCGTGACATTCGACACTCGGGCGATTAACACTCGATAATCCGCCCATTTTAAGTTCGACACTCGGGCGATTAACACTCGATAATCCGCCCATTTTAAGTTCGACACTCGGGCGATTAACACTCGATACTCTGCCCATTTTAAGTTCGACAGTCTGGCGATTTTTGTGTTCGATACTCAGTGCTGCTTTAAGTTCGACACTCTGGTGGCGATTTGTGTTCCTCGACACTTTGGCGGTTGTGTTCGACATAGTCTGGCGGCTTCCTACCGGACCTTCCGATCTCTTCGCGCCAGTTCTAACTGTCCAGGCCTCCGGGCCCAAAACGTCGGAGGGCGGGCAAAGGCGGCGCAGCCCGGGGCCGTCGACCCGGAAACGGCCGTCCCCCCTCCGCTGATGAAGGGTCTAGGCCCGAAACGTCAGCTTTTGTGCTCCTGAGATGCTGCTTGGCCTGCTGTGTTCATCCAGCCTCACATTTTATTATCTTGGAATCTCCAGCATCTGCAGTTCCCATTATCACAGGAAAAAGGCAGATGGGTTACGGTCAGGGGACGGAAAGGGAACCAGCAGGCAGTGCAGGGATACCCTGTGGCCATTCCCCTCAACAATAAGTATACCATTTTGGATACTGTTGGGGGGGGGGGACTTATCAGGGGAAAGCAGAGGGGCACAGGTCTCCGGCACAGAGTCTGTCCCTGCTGCTCAGAAGGGAAGGGGGAAGAGGAGCAGAGCATTAGTCATTGGGGACTCCATAGTTAGGGGGACTGATAGGAGGTTCTGTGGGGACGAGAGAGACTCACGGTTGGTGTGTTGCCTCCCAGGTGCCAGGGTGCGGGATGTCTCTGATCGTGTTTTTGGGATCCTTAAGGGGGAGGGGGAGCAGCCCCAAGTCGTGGTCCACATTGGCACCAACGACTTAGGTAGGAAAAGAGACGGGGATTTAAGGCAGAAATTCAGGGAGCTAGGATGGAAGCTGAGAGCTAGGACGAACAGTTGTTGTCTCTGGTTTGTTGCCCGTGCCACGTGCTAGTGAGGCAAGGAATAGGGAGAGAGAGGAGTTGAACACGTGGCTACAGGGATGGTGCAGGAGGGTGGGTTTTGGAGGGTGGGTTTTGCTCCAAGACCCCATATCAACAGTCAGCAATACACTCTTCATCTCAGTTCTGCGATCATGGGAGCTTCCTCACTAATACTATATTACCTAGGCAACTCCTGCATAGCAACTGCAACATTCTATGGCCAGTTGAGCAAAGGAACCCACACCATGTCATGTGACAAATTCACATACAAAGACATGCTGAATGCCAAACCTTGAAGTCTGTAACCTGGGCTGAATTACATGGGAAAAGCAGTCCTTGACAGCCACACAGAATTCTGTCATTAAAACAATCTGAACATTAGGAATGAAGCCTAGTTCCAATAGCACAAGCAAGCACACTGCAAAGCTAATGCTGTCACCCAATCCCCCAATGACATCACATTGTATCTGCAATGTGATCTGCAACTCAAGATTTACTTTAAAATCACATTAGCTGATACTAACCTAAACAATTAAAAACTGGTCTCCTTACTGGGCACTCCATCAAAAGAACAGCAAAAGCCAGAGGATTTAAAGGTGGCACCAAAAGACTAAGTTTTAAAATTTTACCTAAGCATTGTTCTACACAGCAAAATGTGTTTACAAGAACTTGGAATAAATTGCAGTCTATTCAGTAAAACAGAAGAAAACACTGAATAACTCTACCTTTACACCATCACAAAATATTTTTGTTAGGAAGTGTTATGCAGCCAATTCTCTTGTTAAAAATTGCTGTCAACAAGTATTAATTTTGTACAGAGAAGTCAGAGTTTTCAATGAGTTTATTCCAAAATAACTTGTTCTGAAGTGACACCAGTTGAGGGTTAAATGTTGTCTAGAAAATAATGAGAATCCTTTTGTACTTCGGAGTATCCTGTCATCTTTCTGTACATTTTAGCAGGAAGATTGAACATTGCATTCAAAAGACGGCAGCATTTCCTCAATTAAGGTATTGTGAAGCTTTGGTCATTTTGTGCCTCTGCAGAGACCACCCCCATCTCAGAATGTGAGCATGCCTGAGGCTACAGTCTCATCTAACAGTGACTTTTTCGAAATACTTTTCAGTTAAGGGCAGGATTTGAAAAGTGGTGCACGCTGCACAACATTCATGTCACGACTGGTGACAGCAACTTGAACAAATGGGCAGGGGGTGGGGTGGGGGGTTGACAGAAAGGGAGACATGCAATTGTGCCTTAGAGTGCTACCTTCATGAATTATTAACAACAGTGGCTGTTGAGTGGACAAATACAGCAGCAATTGTGCTATCAATACCCTAGAGACAGCAATGAGATGAACAACTAACTAATCTGCTACTGCTGGTACATTTGACAGACATCTAGCGCTTTAATTTACTAACAAAGGCATAGCATCTTACAGCATGCATGTCGACTGGCAGAAAACAATATGCAGCACAATAGTTGGTCCCAAAAGGAGCGTGAGCAGCTCATCCACTTTACTAAAACATTCAACCCCAACCTTAAGTTCACCTGGGCCATCTCTGATACCTCTCTCCCCTTCCTGGACCTCTGTCTCCATCTCTGGTAACCACCAGGAAACTGATATCTATTTCAAGTCCACTGACTCCCACAGCTACCTAGGCTACACCTCCTCTCACCCACCTTCCTGCAGGAATGCGATCCCCTATTCTCAATTCTCCTTCATCCTCACCACATCTGCTCCCAAGATGGGGTGTTCCACTCTGGGAGATCCCTCGATGTCATTTTTCAAGGACCACAATTTCCACACCCTCGTATGCTCCCCCGAGTGGTCGAAAGCTCCCTTAATGGCATCTCTTGCATTTCCCGCACCTCAACCCTCACATCCTCCATCCCCCCAACAATAAAAACAGACAGAATTCCGCTTGTCCTCACCTATTACCCCATGAACCTCCGGATTCAACGCAACATTTTCCACCACTTCCGGCACCTGCAATCTTACCCCACTATGAAGGATACATTTCCCTCCCCATCATTATCTGCCTTCCAGAGGGAGTGCTCTCTCTGCGACTCCCTTGTCCACTCCACACTCCCCACAAGCACCCCCACCCCCGGCACCTTTCCCTGCAACCACAGGAGGTGCTACACCTGCCCCGAGAGCTCCCCCATCACCTCCAACCCAGGCTCCAAGAAAACCTTACGCATCAAACAGATGTTTATCTGCACATCCACTAATGCGGTCTATTGTGCCCCTTGTTCTCCATGTGGTCTTCTCTACATCAGGGAGACCAAGCAGAGGCTCTGAGACCACTTTGTGGAGTGCCTATACTTGGTTCGTGACAAATGACAACACCTCCCAGTCACGAACCACTTCAACTTGAACTTCCCCTTCCACACCCTGGATGACGACATGTCCATCCTGGGCCTCCTCCAGTGTCATAACGATGCCACCTAGAACAGCACCTCATATTCAGCATCAGAAGCCTACAACCCAGTAGTCTAAATGTGGACTATGAGCTTCAAAATCTCCCCACCCCCAACCTCAACCCGCCACCCCGCCTCCTTGACCTGTCAGTCTTCCTTCCCACCTACCCACACACCTCCCTCTTCACAGACCAACCCCTATCCCAACTCCCTACCTACACTCACCTTTACTAGCTTCATCTCCACATCCCTGACCTGTCCGTCTTCTCTCCACCACCGACCTATCACCGCCTGCCCCCCTCTATTTGTTTCAGAGCCCCTTTCTCCTCCCCCATTTTTGAAGATAGGTCCAGTCCCGAAACATCAGCCTTCCTGCTCCTCTGATGCTGCCTGGCCTGCTGTTTATCCAGCTCCACACCTTGTTACCTCAGTCTCCAGCATCGGCAGTTTCCACCCTCTCTCATAATGGTTGAGTTTGAACTACGTTATGGGCCATCTTGAATGCCAAGTCCATGCAGATGTATTCATACATATTTGTTTCCAAATTACACTGAATATGCTGCAAATTACTGGTTACAGGGTGCGAGGAAACAATTTCACTTGTAGTTACTCTTTAAAGCTTCTGAAATAATGTTAAAATTAGAAACACCACAAAAAATTGAATATGCACAAGTTGGAGTTGCTGTCTCAGATTGATTCAACACAATTTATTCCGTCAGCCATTTTTTTCAAAAAATCTGACCAAAAAGAATGCAGCTTGAAAAGTCAAAAGCACAGCAACCCAGTGGAACCATTGAGAATTATTTAATTTGGAGTAGGAATTCAGGTATCTTGACAAGCAATTGAATTTTTTTTTCAATTTACATGGGCTATTCCACCCAATCTTGAAAGCTGTAGTCCAACTACACATAGTACTCAACTATACTGCAGTGTTACAGTTTATGTCAGCAAAGGCCAAGTAAAACCACTGACAAAATATTAGAAAGGAGATGTTATTCATGCCAGCTAACACCAAAATTTAAATCCTGAGGGCGCTATTTCACAGTCCGGGAATCGGCATCATCCTTTCACACATGCAGGCCAAAATTTGAAGTCAATGGTGGATTTCTTACAATCTTAAATCTATTCGTATCGAACTGCAAGCATCTTCATTTTTGTTTTTGCTGTGCCATAATTTGACATACTGCCTGAGAAATCTTATTCTGCAGCAGGGTTGTCTAAACTGTACTTGTCTGGGCAACGTTTAAACTTCTAATTCGTAGCAACCTGAAGCCCAGAAAGCTTAGCCCTGGTTGCTTTTAATTCATCATTTAGATTACTAGAATTTTGTAGGCCGCAGGAGCGGATGCAGGCTGCTTATTAACACTGCTCATTCCCTGGTAAATGAGAAAAAGAAGTGGAGTTCTGTTTCTACTACTAGAGTATTAATTTTAAATCAAATGATTAATCAATAGCATGTTTTTTTAAGCCTGCTACACATGCAGAATCCCAATTATACATACACCACAGAGCCAACTATTTGAAACAGGTGGGATAATCTAGGTTCTGAATGGATCTGACAGCACAAGATATGATAATCCAGTCAGTGTCACTTCAAGGCAAGTTTGTCACTGCTGAGTTTCATACCTATAATTTATTTTGTTATAGATACAGTACGTACACCCAGTCCAGGCATAACAATAAATTTCTCCACAGAAACAGACATAGGTTATCAGACTAATTTACAGCACAGAAGGAAGCCATTTAGTCAATGATGTCCATTGTAGGCTCTCTGTAAAGCAAATGCCAGTTTCATTTTCTCATTTGATCACTACATCCCTGCCCATTTACTTCCTTCGTGTGTCCATGTGAATTTCTTTCAGCATAATTAATTGCATTCATTTCTACTACCCGTATACACAGCAAGTTCTAGGTCCTTACCACTGCGTAAAAAATCTTCCTCACATCCCTCTTGCATCCTTTCCCAAAACCTTACATGTGTCTGCTAGATTTTGCACTGGTCAACAAGAATACAATTTTTTCATCTCCTCCTGTACTCCCATCCAAATCACTTGGTAAAATGACAAAAAGCAGTGGACCTAACACCAATTCTTGAGGCACACCACTGAACACGTGCTTCCAGCCTGAAAAACAACTCAGCACTAATATCCTGTCTCCTATTTTCATGACAATTTTGTATCCAGTTGTCTAGGTCCCCTTGAAACACCTTGCTAAACTCCACATAGACAGTATCCACCACGCTGCCTTCAATCTGCTTTGTCACTTTAATCCAAGTTTGTGGAATTGGCAATGAATTATGCAGGTTGTTAATAGAAATTTAAGGAACGAACAGGGAAAGAGGTTACTTCCACCAATGGTTGACGAAACGGAGGGATGGACAAATAAATTAGACCTTACATTAGTGAAGAATTCAGAGAGATTCTGGGAAGCAGCTTTGAAATTGACAACTGATGAAAGCTTTTGAACTCTCAGATTAAATAGACTTTTGTAGGTGTCAATAAAACGACAAAGCCACCTCAATTTTCAGAGGGACTAGAGTATCATTTTTGTAAAGCTGATTTTGCCATAGATCATCAGATCTGACTGCAGAACAAGCACGATGAAGCGGCACTCTCCACCAAGGGTTACAACCAGTGCATTTCTGCAGATTGAAGAAAATTCCCAGCTTCTTTCCTTCACAACCATTCATCTTCTGAAACTCTTCTCTTGCTTTACCCATTGTACACTCACTTGCAACATGTTATGAATTCTCAGATAACTGACAGAAAGGTTAAATCCATTTCTTGCTGTGGGGAGAATAAAAGGGGCAAAGCACAAAGCGCACAAAGACAGAACGTCAAAAAATAAAGTTGTATTAAAATAATCTCATCAATTGAGGGAAATATTTTCTACATTATTCTGATTGCTTATTCCACCTCTTTGTAGGCAGCAACCATGGCAAAAGTTAAATGCAAAGTTTAGTCCAGACCACTTGGTTCAAACGCTGACACTTGCCTGCTCAAAATGACCAAACGGGTGGAACAACTGAGTGTCTATTTGTTCCAGTCAGATCAGAAACCAGGAACTGGCCACTGAAGGGTTAGGAGTTCCACTATAAACAGCAGAGACCAAAACAGATGCTTTTAATAAAAGTAATCCTGTCACATTTGGATAGTTTCTATACTCTAGTATTAGGGCTCACAAGAATTTCTATATCTAGAATCATAGTCCTATTCGGCAAGAACTGAATTTCATTCACAGAAGCATTACTTTGACAATGTAGATTGGGAAAAGGTGTTCTTGACGGAAGGAGTATTATGTTGGAAGAATAGTGAAGTTGTTCCACAAGTTAAAAAACCCTTCAGAGGGGTCTGCTCCAGATACCCACTGACACAACAGAGCATTCCACATGCTGAATTGAAAATTCTACCTAAACACAACACATAGTTTGACTGCAACATTCTGGCATACCAGTTGTATTAGTTGGAAGATATACCAAAGTCTTAGAAGCTGGCCTGCCAGATTTCTAACAATGCAGTTAAATGCTGTATCTCTACTTAATTGCCTATTTAGTCACCCTGAGATTCAGCACTTAAACTATTCCAAGTCAATTACGGAAAGTCATACGTAAATCATTAAAGCAAAACTTTCACTTAAAACGTCTACAGATTTATTCAACAAATTTCAGAATTCAGATTTAAGTGTTTTTCTTTAAACAGAAAGTGTGAAGCTGCTTTCTAGCTAAGTACACTTGTTAATGCTCTCTCCTGTCGATTGAGGCTAAGGCATACATCAACTCATCTGGGTGTTGCTCAAGATGTGCTGGTCACTCGGACCGACAGCTCTGAAGTGTCATTCAAGCTGCTGCAGAGTCAAGCCTGTTTCCTGCCATTACTTTTAAACACCCTACCCAATGACATCAGCAGAGCAGCAGGTAGAAGTAATCACCATCATACCTGTACCCAAGGAAACACTGAGTGTGCCTTAATAATGATGATCGCCCATTAGCTATTTTATAATCATGTCGTGCTTTGAGAGTCCGGTCATGGCACACTGACTCCAGTCTCCCAACCAGCCTCAATTTCCTACAGTTTGCCCACCAACATAACAGACCCACAGAGGATGCGATATCCCTAGCCCAGCACGCATCCCTGGAATCTCTGGACAAAGACACCTATATCCGATTTCTGCTCATTGATTACAGCTCCACCTTCAACACCATTATCTCCTCCAGACTGATCTTGGTCTCGGCGCTGCTTACTGCAAGTGGATCCTCAGCTTTCTGACCCATAGGCTGCAGTCAGTTTAGCTAATTGCACCTCCTCCACAATAACAATGCTGGAGATCCTCTCCACAGCACCCCCACCACCCTAACTCCACACCAAACCAAGGATGCATCTTCAGCCCTCTACTGTACTCCCTGTACACTTGAGACTGTGTTACCAAATTCCAAACAAACGTTATCTACAAGTTCGCTGACAACATCACTGCAGTGGGTCAGCTATCTAATGAGTCAAAATACAGAAGGGAGATAGAGGGCACGGTGGCATGGTGCAATGAAAACAATCTCTCTTAACGTCAGTGAAGTTAAAGAACTGATCATTGACTTCAGAAACAAAAAGGAGGAAAACATGCCCCATCTACATCAACAGAACTGAGGTTGAGAGTAAAGAACATCAAGATCCTTGGAGCGACAATACCCAACTACCTGTCCTGGACTTCCCACATAAATTCAACAGTCAAGGCAGCACAATAATACCTCTTCTTCCTCAGACAGCTTAAAAAATTTGGCATGTCCATAAGATCCATCACCAACTTCTATAAATGCACCAGTGAAAGCATACTGTCTGGGTGCATAACGGCCTGGGATGGCAGCTGCTCTGTGCAGGCCCATAAACTACAGGAAGTGATGTGCACAGCCCAAACCATCATGGAAGCCAACCTTCCATCTATAGAATCTATTTACACGGTCTGCTGCCTTGGAAAGGGAGCCATTTTCATCAAGGGCCTACAGCACCCTGGTAATGACCTCCTACAACCTCTTCCGTCAGGCAGAAGATACAGAAGCCTGAACATATGCACTGGCAGTGTCAGGAATAACTTCTTTTTAGCCATTATCATACTGCTGAATGGACTCTAGCTACAAATGATGTAATCTGTGTGCCTCAAAGTCTTTTTGAGCTGTACATCCTTTGTTTACTGTTATCTGCCGATACCACTCGTAAACAAAGTAGTTCACTATATTTCGATACACAGTAAAATTGAAATCAAGTTAATAATAAAGGTCTCCCGCAATTTCTCTTAAAAGCAGAAACAAATTCTGACGGTTTTCCTGGATTTCATTTGCTCTTTACAGATGATACTTTCATACATGACAGTCTTTTATTATGCATTTCAAGACATGCAAAGATAGCTGCAGTCAGGCTAAGAGTTAATTTTGCCAAATAGCAATTCTGCAAACCAGATGGAACCACACAAAGGACTAAGCTCAGGACACTAATATTAGTTGCAGTGCATACACAGAAGGTCCAAATGTGCATGGGTAGTTCTCAGAGAACACAACAGTTGTATTCTTGTGTGACCTCACCCCACAGCAAATTGTTATAGAAAATCAATATATCTGTACATAAAAGTATTTGTGTTATCCAAACAGCATCCACAATTCATTTACCAATATACAACCAATTCACATTAACAAAACAGCATTATAGCAGAACTACATGTAAGTGGTAATTTAGCATAAATTCAGGGCTATTTTTGGAGATAAATGAGTTCTTTATTCTAGTACAGGTTGTGCTCGAGTGACCTCATGCTTTAGAAAATCATGTTATAGGGAGATTGTTATAGAAAATCATTACACACGTACAGCAGCAAGTCTGTGTTATCCAAACACACCCACTATTCAATCACTTTACAGCCAATTCATGCTAATGAAACACACGTTATAGGAGAACTACCTTTAACGAAAACCTGCTCTGTTTGATTCCATGTAGTTTTAGTTACATTTTTAAAACAGAAATCAGCTGAGTTATTCTCTGGTGAAGCTAGTTAACTGAACAACTGGTTTGATGCAGATCAGAAACATTGCTTTTGGGGCCAAGAAAAAGGAGGCAACCTCAGTATTGCTTGGAGATGCGCAAAAACAGGGAGTTAGAAGAAGCTGAAAAATAAATGAGCACAGCTGCTCAGTCTGGACAGTCAAAAAGTATCAATATCCCAACAGAAAGCATTAAGTATAGCTGCTGAGCATTTATTTACAGTTTTTAAAGCATAATATATTAGCTTAAATAAAGGATGCAACTTTGAATTATATTAGTTTTCAAATAAAGGAAGGTCTCTAACTAAATAAAATTCTCAAGGGAGCAACTAGCTTAATTTAGAGAGGTCATGACAGGAGGCCTCAAAACCATGGTGGACTCTTATTTCCCAAACTGGGCAAGAGGAGACATTTCCAATGATCCTGACAACTACATGTACAAGTACTGCTTCTAACTGCAGCTCCTAGCTCACTGCCTTTCAGAGCTAGAGCTGTGAACGGACTTACCATAGAACATCTATGATGCTGTGAATATCATGGATAGCATATTCAACGAGGCGGTCACACTGCAGGTGAGGATTATACAGAAAGAGAATAGTGACCATCAGGCAAAGTAAAGGCTATGGAAGAAAATGCACGAGTCCCCTGTGGTCATTACCCTCTCAAAAAGGTATACTGGTTTGTTACTATTGGTGGTTATGGTCTCAGGAAAAAGCAGCATCAGCCATGTTCATAGCTCTGGAGCATAGAAGGGGAGGAAAACAAGCAGCAATAACAAAACGGGATTCAATAGTAAGGAGGTATAAACAGACATGGAGCCACAATGATATATTGCCTCCCTGGTGCCAGGGTCAGGAATGTCACAAGTGGCTGCAGGACTTTCTGAAACCGATAAACAGCCAGTGGTCATGTTACATATAGGTACTAATGATGAAGTAAACAGAGGAATGAGAACCTGAAAGTTGAAAACAGGAAGTTAGGAGATAAATTAAAATATAGGACCTCAACAATTTGCATTTGAGCGCAGGAGCACAATTGGGAAATTTACAGACTAGCCAACATCAGCCCTACAGTGCAGAGAAGAGATGAGCTCAAATTATGTCCGTGAAAGGGAATACAGAAATGTGAAATTAGACAGCACAGCAGTTAGCACTGGCACCCCTCAACACCGGGTACCCCGATTAGATTCCCGTCTTGGATGGCTGTGTGAAATTCACGCATTCTCCTAGATGCATTTCCGCTAGGTGCTCTTGATTTTCTTCCACAGTCTCACATACATACAGCCTGTCCCTGCTAAATTCCACCTTGATGTTCAGGGTAGTGCAGGCTAGTTTGGTTGGGGGTCTGGGGTGGGACGCTCTTCCGAGGATTGGCCTCCGTCTACACTGTATGCAGGTTGAGAGGGTGGACAGCATCAAGTTCCTCAGTGTGACCAATAACCAACAACCAGTCTTGGAATTCTGGTGTTGATGTGACAGTCAAGAGGTACAACAATGCCTCTTTTCCCTCAGGAAATTTGGCATGTTCATAAGGACCCTCGCCAACTTCTACAGATGCACCATTGAAAGCATACTGTCGAGGTGCATAATGGCCTGGTATGGCAGCTGCTCTGCCCAGGACTGTCTAACCACAGAAGGTGGTGTGCATAGCCCAAACCATCACGGGAGCCAAGCTTCCATCCATGGACTCCACTTACATGGCTCGCTGCTGCACAAAAGGTTAGAACATAGAACATAGAACAGTACAGCACAAAACAGGCTAAGATCAAAGACCTGTGGCACCCCAGTAATGATCTCCTACAATCTCTTCCACCATGCAGAAGATACAGAAGCCTGAACACACCAGCGGGTTCAGAAACAGCTTCTTCCCAGCCATTACGAAACTAATGAACGGGCTCTCAAGCCTCAAATAATGTTGATCTTACTAACATGATCTCTCCTTGAGCTCGCTGTGGGCAATGCAGCCTGTATGCCTGTCTAAGTCTTTTCAATCTGTACAAACTTGGTTACAATGGTCTGCCTGTATTGCTTGTAAACAAAGCTTTTCACTGTACTTCGCTTTAAGGGACAATAAAATGAACCAAGGGTTTTAGGAGATACACAGATTAAGGAAGAGGTCTTGGCATGCAGCTACAGGTCCCTAGAGGAGGCAGTAAATGCAGATTACATTGTAAAGGCGGCATTTGGAATGCTCTCCTCCTATGGCACAGACAGAACAAAAATGAAAAGATATAATGACAAAACTGTACACGACACTGGTGAGGTGACAACTTGAGTATCGTGTGCAGTTCTTGTCACCACATTACTGGAAGGACATACAGATGATTGACCAGAAAGATGTCAGGGCTGGAGATTTACAGCTATGAAGGATGGTGTGGTTGAGGTATACAGAATTGTGAGGCACAGAGAGACACTAACCAGAGGAGCCCATTTCATTTGACAGATTTCAAAAACCAGCAGTCAGAGAATCAAGATAAGTGACAGAGATTAAAGCGGAAACAAGGATTTTTTTTGATGGGTGTCTTACTGAGAATTTGCTGCTTGAGTTGGTGAGGGAGACAGACACTCTAAATTTAAAGTACAGACCCAGGTAATTTAAGCATTGTAAGCTGCAAGGCTACGGATAATGTGCAGGAAGTTGGGATTAGGAAGTGCATCTAGGTGTTTCTGGGTTGGTACAGACAAGATTGGCCTAATGGCCCCCTTCTGTGGTGCATAATTTCTATGGTCCTGCCATGTCCCCATAACTCTTAATCCGATTACCAAAAAACATATGTCTTATATACACTCAATGACTGTCTCAATTGCCCTCTGTGGCTACAAGATTCACCACCTTGTGGCTGAAGAAATTCCTCATTGGTTCTAAAGGGTCATCTCTTCATTCTGAGGCTGTGCCCTCAGGTCCTAACCTCTATTAGTGGAAATACCACCTCCACGTCAATTCTATCCAGGCCTCTCAACATGCAGATCCCTTCTCATCTGCACAGAAAAGGGTCACCAGCCTGAAAATGATCAAGTTTTAAACTTAAAATCTTAAGCTACTACTTAAATGACCATAACAAAAGTCAAGCAGAGATACATTTCAACATTCGCAAATGTTTTCAATGAATGATAAAGTTGTGTGTAAATGTAAAGTTCGCTAAATGGTTGGTTTTGAATTTTTAAAAAATTTGAGCAAAATGGGTGCCATAAGTGTCCTGAAAGACCACTGGAATGTAGATGAAACAAGGTGAAAAAACTGTGGATGCTGGAAATCAAACAAAAATAAATTACTGGAAAAGCTCAGCAGGTCTGGCACCATCAGTGGAGAGAAGGCAGAGTTAACACTGAGTCCAGTGACACTTCTCAGTCTTCCTCCAGACAGATTTTTACTCTACTTCTTAGATTATCACGAAATACATTTTATTCACCTGCATTTCCTCTTCAAACATAGGTCTCCCCTATGCTACACATAAAAATTCAGTGCCTTAATTTGAGAATTTCAACAGTCAAGTTTAGTTAAGACTCATTATCTCAAGATGAGAGGAAATATCCTGGTTGGCAATACCTGTACTACTTATTCCTAAACACTCACCATCCATTCCAGATGTTGCATAGTGAAGCAATGCATCCCCAACAGAATTGGGAAACTTTTCACTAAAGCGCACAGCTTACGTGCTGAAGCTGAATTCTGTTTCAAGCACTCTTGTTCATTGAAATATCAAGCCTTGGTTTTGTTACTTGAGTGAGAATGGCCAGGATGACAGGGGAGAGGGGAAAAACGTGAGGACGTTTTGACTCATTCATTTCTGCCTTTCTAAAAGGCTGGGAGTATTAAAAAACGGTATGTTTCATAAATCTAATTTCCTAGTAGGTCACATGACAATCCTGCAGCTCTCAAAAGCCGTTCACTTCCACAAGAATTTTGGACAGCTTTTACATGCTATAAGAGGTTTAATACACAGTCTCTCTCAATTTGTCAAAGAAGGGTGGGATTTCACATCCTGGTTTCCCTTCATCAAATTCAACACTAATTCAAACCAGTGTGACTTTGCAATGTCAGTGTCATATTTAAGCTACAGGAGATATTGATAATGTAGAGTAATCCGAGGCCAGGTGTTGCTCTGTTCCAATGCATCTCGTGATTACTCTAATTCATCAAGACAAATTACTTCCAGGTTTAATGAGACCTTGAAATGATAGTATTCAGTTCAAGCTTGTACTCAAAATGGTAAGCAACAGTGATAAAAGTGTGCAGAGGGGAACCCAAATGTATAGTTAAGTGTTTATGTGGAGATAGCACCAAAATTCACACACCCACTAACACTAAAAAAACTACCCAAATTTTAATAAAAATGTCAGAACAGGACTATTTGTTAGGCTGGCTGTTCAGGGAACAGACCTTCTCGTACTTTCATCACGTAGAGCCAAGTTCCTCAATTCATCTTAGAATGTACTTAAGTCAAAACACAGAATGACTTTGCCGACATTAACAGCCAGATAACCAGTTATTTATCACCTGCTTAACATGCAGGGCACATCCATCATCCTTAGATCCTGGGTTCACCTCTAGACATGCCTCTTTTAAAATGGAGAGCAACTTAAAAGTAGAAAAATAAATACCATTCTTAGCATTTTGCTTTTACTGACAGAAACAAGATATTTATTGACAACATTGAATAATTTTGCAGTAGTATTTACAAAATTGCTAACTAATTGACAAGTTAATGAATTGTTAAATTAAACAAAAATAATCAATCGAGCCAAAGGACACAAGTGAGATTTCACAGCACAAGAGAAGCTGAATTACACAGCCATTAGATGCTACCTAGCATAGGTATTAAATGATTCAATGAGAGGAGGAAAGGTTCACAAAGGTGCAAGGCAGACTCTTGAGACAAACAATTATGATATTGATTTCAAGATGAAGAAAGAGGAAGACTAAGACACAGGAGTGGAAATTAGGCCATTCAGCCCATCAAGTCTGTTCTGACATTCAATTATGGCTGATATGTTTCTCAACCCCATTCTCCTGGTTTCTCTCCATAACCCTTGAACCCCTTGACAATCAAGAGCCTATCTCCGTCTCAAAAATACTCAATAACGTGGCCTCCACACCCTTGAGGCAGTGAATTCCATAGATTCAACACTCTGGCTGAAAGTTTTTCCTTATGTCTATTCTAAATGGTCTTCTCTAGACTCTAAGACTGTGTCCTCAGGTCCTAGTCTCTCCTACCAATGGAAACATCTTCCCAACACCCGAAAGTATCAGCAAAGATCTGTAGCTCAGGTTGTGGGTGAAGTTGTTGACTTGATCTCAGAGCTGGCTTCGGACGTTTCATCACCATGCTAGGTGACATCATCAGTGGAGCCTCTGAAGAAGCGATGTTATTCTACTCTGCTTGGAATTTATACTGTCTGGTCCATTATGGGGAGCACTGTCATTTCCGGTTTGGATCTGTATGGGTTTATACATGGGGTAATTTTATCCCAGTTAAATTCACAAGAGAAGAAGAAACCAACAATCAACTTCTGTTTCTGTAAAAGGTAGAATGACTGAAAAACAGGGTGTTCCAAACCTCAGTAAACAGAAAAGCAATCTATACAATGAACTGTACTTATTTTTAAAAAACCTGTGGTTCCCCAATCCTACCCACACAGGTTCTACACCATCTGACCCCACTTCATTTCTTACGATCTATGTAATTTCATTTCTTACTAATAAGGCAGCCCCACCTCTCTGTCCACTCTCTATCTTTTTGATAGGATGTAGATCCTTGGAAATTCAGCAACGAAATCCTGATCCCCTTGCAGCCACATCTCCGTGATGCCCAGCATGTCTCACCAGCCAATTTCGGTCTGCACCACGACCTCATTTACCTTATGCTTTACACCATGTGCATTCAAGTATACACCTTCAGTATTAACCATTCCTCTTCTCGTTGGTTTGTCCAGTGTGTTTGAAGTTTGATTCCTAACCCTTTCCAAAACACAGTCCTATTTAGGAGGCGATGGCCTTATCACTGGACTGTTAATCCAGAGACTCAGATAATGTTCTGGGCACTGAGGTTCGAATCACACCATGGTAAGTGGTGGAATTTGAATTCAATAAATATCTGGAATTAAGCGTCTAATGATAAAACATAGAACATTACAGCGCAGTACAGGCCCTTCAGCCCTCGATGTTGTGTCGACCTGTGAAACCAAACGATGACCGTGTATCCATTGTCAATTGTTGGAAAAACCCGCTTGCAACTTGCTATCAGCCCCATGATAGAAAATTGCAAGATCACCCTCAGCTGCAATGATCTATAGCTAGCTAACCCTGACTCCCAATGCTTTACGTTGACAGGTAGTCAACATAAAATAAATTTTCACTTCACATGTAGGACGGGTGTTTCTTAAATCACAGTTGACAAATAACTTCCAGTTAATTTTTTAGAAAGAAAGGCAAATGTCAAATCACTCAAGATGGTCACAGGATAGCAATATGCTTTTAAATGCGGAGTTAAACAAAAGATACATCTCTGAAGGAGGTAGCATAATACTGGAGACGCAGTTGTTTATTTACGTCCCTGTTCACAACATTTGAAAATACAGGCCGTGCTTCGCGCTTACTGTTGAAAGAGTCAAGGCATTTAACATGAAGTTTGTAATTACAATGTCCTTGTCAGACGAATTGCCGTATTTCCAAAAACCCTTTCACATGAGGTTTTTTTTGGGGGGGGGGTGGAGACAAAAAAAACCTCAAACAGTTGAAACCTTATCAACTCAAACTTAGTTATTTCAAGTAATCTAAAACAGAATTTCAGTCAATACAATTGTGATTCTTAATACATTTTCATACTTCCACCCACATATCCTGCAGTTTCCACAAATTTTAATTTGACCAAATTGAGAGATACTGTGAATTCCATTTCAAATATGATTTGATTAGTCTTCCTCTGCTGCTGTCATTGCTCCTCCCCCACGACAACAATGTACAAAATGCACAGTTCTAGTTATACATTTCATCTCACAGCTTGAGGAAATGGAAGGTTCACTAATATAATGACTGAAGTAACAAGATTACAGCAACTTAAATCCACACTTGAACACAAGACAAGTGTTAAAACGACATTGCCCCAGGGTCACAGGCCTCTATGTGAATAGTTTAAGCTAGTCTTTCTAGCCTGAGCGAAAATACAGCATCATACACAATGAAACCATCTGCTACAAAAATCACAGATAATAAAGTATGAAGCTGGATGAACACAGCAGGACAAGCAGCATCTCAGGAGCACAAAAGCTGACGTTTCGGGCCTAGACCCTTCATCAGAGACAGGGTTGGGGTGGGGGTTCTGGAATAAATAGGGAGAGAGGGGGAGGCAGACCGAAAATGGAGAAAAGATACGTGGAGAGGAGAGTATAGGTGGGGAGGTAGGGAGGGGATAGGTCAGTCCAGGGAAGACGGACACCTCAACGAGGTGGCATGAGGTTAGTAGGTAAGAGATGGAGGTGCGGCTTGAGGTGGGAGGAAGGGATGGGTGAGAGGAAGAACAGGTTAGGGAGGCAGAAACAGGCTGGAGATAATGGGAACTGCAGATGCTGGAGAATTCCAAAATAATAAAATGAGAGGCTGGATGAACACAGCAGGCCAAGCAGCATCTCAGGAGCACAAAAGCTGACGTTTCGGGCCTAGACCTCTCTGAAGAAGGGTCTAGGCCCGAAACGTCAGCTTTTGTGCTCCTGAGATGCTGCTTGGCCTGCTGTGTTCATCCAGCCTCACATTTTATTATCTCAGAAACAGGCTGGGCTGGTTTTGGGATGCAGTGGGGGGCGGAGGGGATGAACTGGGCTGGTTTTGGGATGCGGTGGGGGAAGGGGAGATTTTGAAGCTGGTGAAGTCCACATTGATACCATTGGGCTGCAGGGTTCCCAAGCGGAATATGAGTTGCTGTTCCTGCAACCTTTGGGTGGCATCATTGCAGCACTGCAGGAGGCCCATGATGGAAATGTCATCTAAAGAATGGGAGGGGGAGTTGAAATGGTTCGCGACTGGGAGGTGCAGTTGTTTATTGTGAACCGAGCGGAGAGGTGTTCTGCAAAGCGGTCCCCAGGCCTCCGCTTGGTTTCCCCAATGTAGAGGAAGCCACAGCGGGTACAAGGGATACAGTATACCACATTGGCAGACGTGCAGGTGAACCTCTGCTTAATATGGAAAGTCATCTTGGGGCCTGGGATAGGGGTGAGGAAGGAGGTACATGAAGGACCTTCAGAATCTGCCACAAGCAAATCATATCCCAACACTTGAATGTCTGATTTAAATTTCTTTTGAGACAGTGGAATTAATGCAACAAAAAAAGTGGTGTACAGATGCTGCTGTAGGATCTGACTGGGTTGCAATTAAGGGATAGCCACCATACTACCAAGCCATTTCTGCCTCACTCAGTGTTACGATACTAAGGAGCTAAAATTAACTTACTAGGTATAAATCTAAACAGAACACATTTAGGTGATATTATGTAATACTTAATCTTAGCAAAGAGACAACCAAGGATATATGGCATGAAGATCTTAATTAAATCTTCTACAAGTGTCTGAACTCAATTGCCTTCCAGTTGAAGGTCAACCATTAAGGGTTACAGGCAAGGATAGCAGATCCCAGGTTGTTAAGGGATATAAGGAATGTGACAAAGAAAAAGGAAGGAACCATATGTCAGGTAGTGCACTTCAAAGCAGTAAGGGTGTGCAGGTGGTTGCCTAAAAGGGGAATTAAGAGGACAATGTGCACCACGAAAAATCTTTGGCAGAGGGGATCAAAGAAAACCTCGTAGCCCGTTATGAAGATATTAAGAGTAAAGGGATTACTAGGAAATGGGTAGGTCCTATTTGAGATCAAAAGGGGCAACCTGAGCTCAGAAAGAGCATTGTGACCAAAGTCTTAAGCGAATACATACCTGTATTCACAGACGAAAAAGACACCGTGCCAGGGATTTCAATTGGAACAAAGATCTAGAAACAAGCCAAGACTAATGAGGAGGTGGTATTAGATGTTTTGAAACACAGGTGAACAAATTTCCAGGGCCTGTAGATATGTATCTCAGTCTATGATGGCAAGGGAAGAGATTGCCAGGGCCCCAGAGATATTCACTACCTAGCTAATGTGGTTCCTTTGTAAAAGAGCAGGGATCAGCAGGTAATTACAGCCCAGTTAGTCTGATGTCAGTGATGAGAAAATAATTAGAAAAAACTCTGAAAAACAGTATTAGAAAGGCAGGGATTGATCAGGGACAATTGGCATGGAGGAAGAGGCAGATCCTATTTGACCAAGAGATAGTAGGAACTGCAGATGCTGGAGGATCTGAGATAACAAGGCGTAGAGCTGGATGAGCGCAGCAGGCCGAGCAGCAGAGGTGCAGGAAAGCTGATGTTTCGGGCCTAGACCCTCCTTCAGAAATGGGGGAGGGGGAAGGAGGTTCTGAAACAAATAAATAGGGAGAGAGGAGGAGGCAGACAGAAGATGAATAGAGGAGAAGATAGGTGGAGACGAGACAGACAAGTCAAAGAGGCGGGACGGAGCCAGTAAAGGTGAGTGTAGGTGGGGAGGTAGGGAGAGGATAGGTCAGTCCAGGGAGGACGGACAGGTCAAGGGGGCGGGATGAGGTTGGTAGGTAGGAGTTGTGGGTGATGCTTGAGGTGGGTGGAGGGGATGGGTGGGAGGAAGGGCAGGTTATGGAGGCAGGGACAAGCTGGGTTGGTTTTGGGATGCAGTAGTGGGAGGGGAGCTTTTAAAGCTTGCCAAGTCCACATTGATACCATTGGGCTGCAGCATTCCCAAGCGGAATATGAGGTGCTGCTCCTGCAACCTTCGAGTGGCATCGTTGTGGCACCACAGCAGGCCCAGGATGGACATGTCATCTGAGGATGGGAGGGATAGATGAAATGGTTCGCGACTGGGAGATGCAGTTGTTTAGTGTGAACCAAGCGTAGGTGGTTCTGCAAAGTGGTCCCCAAGCCTCCGCTTGATATCCCTGATGTAGAGGAGGCCACAATGGGCACAGCGGATGCAGTATACCACATTAGCAGAAGTGCAGGTGAACATTTGCTTGATGTGGAAAGTCTTCTTGGGGCCTGGGATGGCGGTGAGGGAGGTGGTGTGGGGGCAGATGTAGCACTTCCTGTGGTTGCAGGGAAAAGTGCCGGATGCGGTGGGGCTGGAGGGGAGCTTGGAGCGGACAATGGAGTCACAGAGAGAATGGTCCCTCGGGAAATCATCGCCTTTCTTAGTACGCGCCTATAGAACCAGATCATCCCCAATGGGCTACAGTCCACGTTCAGGCCTTCCCACTTTGGCCCCAACATTGTTATCCCACTTCCTACAGACAAAGGAGGGTGGCCATGGGTACCCACATGGGCCCAAGATATGCCTGCCTCCTTTCTAGGTTGCATGGAACAGTCCCTCTTCTGTACCTACATTGGCCCTAAACCCCACTCTCTTCCGTCGTTACATTGATGACTGTATCATCGAGGCCTTGTGATCCCACGAGAAGCTGAAACAGTTCATCCACTTCACCAACACCTTCCAGCCCAACCTCAAGTTCACCTGAACCATCTTTAAACCTCTCTCTCCTTCCTGGACCTCTGTTTCCATCTCTGATAACCATCTGGAAACCGATATCTATTTCAAGCCCACCAACGCCCACAGCTACCTAGAATACACCTCCTCCCACCCACCTTCCTGCGAAAAATGCCATTCCCTATTCCCAATTCCTTCTCCTCCACCGCATCTGCTCTCAGAACGAGGCATTCCACGTCCATGCATTTCAGGTGTCCTCGTTTTTCAAGGACCACAACTTGCCCCCTCAGTGGCCGAGAATGTCCTCAACCATGTCTCCCGCAACTCATCCCTCACACCCTCCCCGCAATAATCAAAACAGAATCCCCCTCGCCCTCACATACCACCCCACCAACTTCCACATCCAACACATCATCCTCTGACACGTCTGCCATCTGCAATCAGACCCCACCACTGAAGACATTTTTCCCCTCCCCACCCTCATTTGCTTTTGGAGGGACCACTCTCTCCGTGACTCCCTTGTCCGCTCCACGCTCCCCTCCAGCCCCAACACAGCCGGCACTTTTCCCTGTAACCACACGAAGTGCTACATCTGTCCCTACATCTCCCCCCCTCACCCCTATCCCAGGCCTCAGGAGGACTTGCCGCATCAAGCAGATGTTCACATGCACATCTGCTAATGTAGTATACTGCAACCACTGTTCCCATTGTGGTCTCCTCTACATCGGGGGAGCCAAGCAGAGGCTTGGGGACCGCCTGGCAGAACATCTACACTCGGTTCGCACTAAACAACTCCTGCTCCCACTCCTCACACGACACGTCCATGGTGGGCCTCCTGCAGTGTCACAACGATGCCACCCAAAGGTTGCAGGAACAGCAACTCAAATTCCGCTTGGGAACTCTGCAGCACAATGGTATCAATGTGGATTTCACAAAGTTCAAAATCTCTCCTCCCACTACCGCATCCCAAAACCAGCCCAGCTTGCTCCCGCCTCCATAACCTGCCCTTCCTCCCACCTCAAGCCTCACCCCCATCTCCTACCTACCAACTTCATCCCACCCCCTTAACCTGTCTGTCCTCCCTACCTCCACTCACCCTTACCTGCTTCTTTGGCCTGTCTGTCTCCTCTCCACCTAATTCTCTATCCATCTTCTATCTGCCACCCCCTCTCTGCCTATTTATTTCAGAACCTCCATCCCCTCCCCCATTCCTGCTCCTGATGTTGCTTGGCCTGCTGTATTCGTCCAGCTCTACACTTTGTTATCTCCTATTTCACCAGGTTTCTTTTCAAAAAGGTGACTAAATATGTTGATGAGACTTGTGCAGTTACGCGGACTTTAGTAAGGCCTTCGACAAGATCCCACATGGGAGGCTGATCCATAAGTAAAGAGCCCATGGGATTAATGGCAAGATAGCAAACATCGATCCAGAATTGGCTTACAAATAGCAGACAAAGAGTGACAGAGTCACACAGCACGGAAACAGGGCTTTTGATTCAACCTGTCCACGCTGACCATAATCCTAAACAAAAAACTTGTCCAACCCACCTCTGCTTGTTCCATATCCCTCCAAACCTTTCCTATTCATGTGTCTTCCTATCCTAATGTCTTTTAATGTTCTGACTGTAGCTACATCCGACACTTCCTCCAACAGTTTATTGCACACACTTATCATACTGTGTGAAAAAAAGCTGCTGAGCGAACATTCACTGGGCCATCCCTGACAATATATCTTTCCTCGGGTAACATACCCAAAACTGTTCACAATATTCCAGTTGTGGCCTGACTAGTGCCTTGTATAGTTTTAGCGAGATCTCCCTACTTTTATACTACATTCCTTTTCAAATAAAGGGCAACATTCAATTTTCCCTCCTTATTAATCTAATCGCCAAGTTCAACGGGTTTAAAAACAAAGGACTCCCAAATACCCCTCTTTCATAACTTTTTGCAATTTTTCCATTCTTTCTGCCAAAGTCCAAAACTTTGTATTTCCCTATATTATATTTTGTCTACCAAGTTTCTGCCCACTTGCTAAACGCAACCCTATCCCTCTGCAGACTGATTCCTTGTCACTTGCATTCCAAATCTCAAGCTTTCTATAGTACAGAGACATTTTCCATCCAAGCCATTAACATGTATTGTAATTAATTACAGCCCCAGCATCCATCACACTCCTGACATGTGCCTTGCAGATGGTACAGACGTTTTGGGGAGTCAGGTGAGGAGTTCCTCATAGCAGGTATCCTGGTCTCAGATCTGTTTTGATAGCACAGTATATATTCCAAGTCCAGTTAGGTTTTGGATCAATGTAACGCCTAGGATGACAACTGTGGAGTTTAATTGATCGTAATACATTGAAGGTCACGGGGCATTGTTTAGATTCACTCTCAATGGAGATGGTCTTTGCATGGAACATGTCATGAATATTACTTGTCACTTATTATCCAAGCCTGGATACCTGGCACACCAAACTTTTACACTTACCACAGGGCATGATTTGGTGCTCAAGGGCCTATGGTGGTCCCTTAACATCAGATGTCACAAGAAAATCTTAATAAGCAGAGCCAGGAGTTTAACTGTTGGACGTGTGTATCAACAGCAGCAACATGTATTAGTCATTACTCAGTTAAAGATAATCAGTACAGTTTTAAAGAAGGATTTTACAGAAAAGGAGAGAAGGAATAAATTCCAGTGCACAAATCCTAGACAACTAGCTGCACTGAGTTTGATCCCACATTGGTTTACTTCAGACCAAACATGGATGTGCTTTCTCTACCCTCCACATCTCTGGATTGTACAAGTTGTGAGAAATTATGCAAAAAGGCCCCATTTTTTTTGCTGGAAGAGCAGAGCAGGTGGTAAATAAGAATAGAATTAGACTCAGCTTTAATACTGCTAAATGATTGAACATCTTGCCAACACTAAACATACTATTCTTTCACTTCAAGAAAATTCATTCAGTAGAATTAACGCAGTGATCAATTTTACGAGCATACATCAACAGGGAGTCAACACCTTGGAGTGTTGAAAAATTAGCTGAGATAAAAAGAGAAAGTGGGGTATGGGAGGGTGGGGAGGAGTGACAGACTTAGCCATCTGTTCTTTTCTTCAGCATGGGAAAGGTGTTAGGAATACATGCCTGCGAACATGTAAAGCAGGATCACAACCACAAAATTCAGCCGGGGTAAAAAAAACAAATTAAAGGGATTTAATTGATGTTTTTAAACTTACTTTGCTCTTTGCAAACCAGAATTTTATTACATATGTCTCAAGTAAAACAAACAATTTAACTAGTTTAGCACATATAAGGAATGATCAACATTTTGTCACTGGTCTATAAAAACCTCAATTCTGAGCTGGGATGACACTGATGTTAAAAATGGCCATATATCTTAGACAAGGGGCTTGGGAAAGATCAGGTGTTTCTGCTCCAAAGAATCAATATAGCCCCTGCTAGAGCTCATCTCTCTTTGGACGACATCAGGCTTGGATTAAATATAAATACTGTTCCCAAAATATTCCTATGGGAACAGTCAGAAGCCGAGGGAAACAATTGCAGACTGTGACCGCAGCTCTGATCTGTGGGCCAGTCACTCAGCTTTGCCAATGGGTTGTGGTGAAAAAGGATACCATTTTATTTCTGCTTACCAGCTGTAACTCAAATAGTCTAATTTCCTTACAGATGACAATCTTCATCCAACCAAGGCTATTTAAACAGAAAAAAAAAGAGTTTAGCTTCCATCCGAAATATCAGAGGTCTACAATGCAAAGAAAGGTCATTCCACCCAATAAGTCTATGCCTGTCAAAAACAACCTATTTTAATCTCATTTTCCAGAACTTGGCCACATCCAACATCTAAATACATGATTGTTATTATCTAATGGTTTCATCTGTAAAAGGCACAGGAGCGGGTTTCAGCTGATCAAGTCTGCTGCGCCTATCATGACTGACATGTTTCTCAACCCCACCTTCTTGCCTTCTCCCCATAACCCTTAATCTCCTTATCAATCAAGAACCTATCTCAGGCTGAAATACATGAAATGATTTGGCCTCCACAGCCTTCTGCAGCAATGAGCGCCAAAGATTCACCACCCTCTGGCTGAAGAAATTCCTCCTCATCTCAGTTTTAAAAGGGTCATCCCTTCACTGCAGCTGTGCCATTGGGTCAGAGTAACCTACCAGTGGAACCATCTCCACATTCACTCTATCCAGATCTCATAATACTGCAAGGTGCCCCTACATCCTTCTAAACTCCACTGACTACAGTGTTCACAACTTTTGTTTATGTCATTCTTATAAACCTCCTCTGGATCACCTCCTAGGCCAGCCTATCCTTCTTTACATACAAGTCTCAAAACTGCTCACAATATTCCAAATGTGGTCTGACCAGAGCCTTATACAACCTCACCAATTCATCTCTGTTCTTGTATTCTATCCCTCGAGAATGCTAACAATGAATTTGTCTTCCTTACTGCCAAATGAACCTACGCTAGCCTTGAGAACCCTAACTGGAATTCCTAAATCTCACTGTGCTTGAAGGTTTAAAGCCCTTCCTCATTTACAAAATATTCTAAGCCTCTACTCTTCCTTACAAATGCATAACCTCTGAATTTCTCACATTGTATTCCATCTATCACTTTTTAGCTCACTCTTCTGGCCTGCCCAACTCCTCCTGCATCCTCCCGACTTCCTCAACACCACCTACCCATCTAACCTAGCTGCCAATTTAGCAACAATGCCTTCAGGTCTTTGTCCAAATCATTTATATATAGCATGGCCCCTGCAGAACTCTGCAAGTCACCAGCTGCCATCCTGAAAAATTCTATCTCTACTCGCTGTCTTCTGCCAGCCAGCCATTCCTTAGTACCTTACCCCTAACATCGTGGCCCATTTTATTATTTGACAGCCTATGTAGTTTCTGCCTCAAAACACCCTGTAGAGACAGGAAGTTCCAGATTCCCACCATTATCTGGGTGAAAAAGCTTTTCCTCAAATCCCTTCTAAATCTCTGCCCCCAAACCCCACCACAGACTCCTTTCTTGAGAAAACAAAACAAGCCCCAACTATGCAATCTCTCTTCTTAACCGCAACTTTCCAGCCTGGAAAACATTCTGGTATATCCAGCTGCAGCATAATCAACATTTTATACAGTCCCAGCATACCCACCCTGCTGTTGAAATCTATATGCCAGCTACTAAAGGCAAAGATACCACCTGACTTCTTAACCACTCTATCTGCTATGTTCAAGGGAATGGTGTACATGCACAAGGTCCCTCCGATCCTTGATGCTTCCAACGTCCTACGTTTCATTAAGCATGCCTTTTTTTTCTGCCCAAGCGCATCACTTCACCCTTACCCAAACTGAAATCTACTCACCACTGACCAGCCCATCTGACCAATGCATCCAATGAGTCTATGTCCTCACTTGGACAGCATTATCCAGTTTTTATTGCTTTTCATGGCGGGCGAGAATTCTTGGAACACCTCCAGTATAAGACATCTTGGTTAGGCTTAAAAAGGAATCTACATATTGAATTAACGTAGATGAATGGGTAACCTGATTGAGATTTAAAAGACAATGAATGCACAAATTAAGCTAGGGAAGATCTAAATTAAAGATACCGAGGCTTATTTAAAGGAGGCTTATGTAAAGATGAGGCATGCTCAGTTAGGGTGCTTGAGAGTTACAAATTAGCCAGGAAGGACCCAAACAGAGCTAAGACGAGTCAGGAGGGGACATGAGAAGTCTTTGGCAGGTAGTATCAAGGAAAACCCTAAAGCTTTTTATAGGTATGTCAGGAACTAAAGAATGACTAGAGTAGGATTAGGGCCAGTCATGGACAGTAGTGGGAAGTTGTGTGTGGAGTCCAAAGAGATAGAAGAGGCGCTAAATGAATATTTTTCGTCAGTATTCACACAAGAAAAAGGCAATGTTGTCGAGGAGAATACTGAGATACAAGCTATCAGACTAGACAGGATTGAGATTCATAAGGAGGAGGTGTTAGCAATTCTGGAATGCTTGAAAATAGATAAGTCCCCTGGGCCGGAAGGGATTTATTCTAGGATTCTCTGGGAAGCTAGGGAGGAGATTGCAGAGCCTTTGGCTTTGATCTTTATGTCATCATTGTCTACAGGAATAGTGCCAGAAGACTGAAGGGTAGCAAATGTTGACACCTTGTTCAAGAAGGGGAATACAGACAACTCTGGTAATTATAGACCAATGAACCTTACTTCGGTTGTGGGTACAGTGTTGGTGAGGATTGTAAGAGATAGGATTTATAATCATCTAGTAAAGGAATAATTTGATTAGGGATAGTCAACACGGTTTTGCAAAGGGTAGCTCATTTCTCACAAACCTTACTGAGTTCTTTGAGAAGGTGACCAAACAGGTGGATGAAGGTAAAGACGTTGATGTGGTGTATATGGATTTCAGTAAAGCGTTTGATAAGGTTCCACACTGTATCTTTTGCAATAGCCTACCGAGTCATGGGATTGAGGGTGATTTAGCGGTTTGGATCAAAAATTGGCTAGCTCTAAGACGACAGAGGGTGGTGGTTGATGGGAAATATTCACCCTGGAGTTCGGTTACTAATGGTGTACCGCAAGGATCTGTTGTGGGGACAGTGCTGTGTCATTTTTATAAATGACCTGGATGCTGACGTAGAAGGATGCGTTAGGAAATATGCAGATGACACTAAAAAGTCGGTGGAATTGTGGATAGTGCAGAAGGATGTTGCAGGTTAGAGAGACATAGGTAAGCTGCAGAGCTGGGCTGAAAAGTGGCAAATGGAGTTTAATGCGGAAAAGTGTGAGTTGATGCACTTTGGAAGGAGTGACAGGAATACAGAGTGCTGGGCTAATGGTAAGATTCTTGGTAGTTTGGATGAGCAGAGGGATCTCAGTGTCTGTGTGCACAGATCCCTGCAAATTGCCACCCAGGTTGATAGGGTTGTTAAGAGGGTGTACGGTGTGTTCGGTTTCATTGGTAGAGGGATTGAGTTTTGGAGCCACAAGGTCATGTTGCAGCTGTACAAAACTCTGGTGCAGCCGAACTTGGAGTATTGCGTACAGTTCTGGTCGCTGCATTAGAGGAAGGATGTGGAAGCATTGGAAAGGGTGCAGAGGAGATTTACCAGGATGTTGCCTGGTATGGAGGGAAGGTCTTATGAGGAAAGGCCGAGGGACTTGAGGCTGTTTTCGTTAGAGAGAAGGAGGTTAAGAAGTGACTTAATGGAGACATACAAGATGATCAGAGGATTAGATAAGGTGAACAGAGAGCCTTTTTCCTCTGGTGATGGCTAGCACGAGGGGACATAGCTTTAAATTTTAGGGTGATAGATATTGGACAGAAGTCAGAGTTAAGTTCTTTCCTCAGAGAGTAGTAAGGGCATGGAATGCCCTGCCTACAACAGTAGTAGACTCGCCAAGTTTAAGGGCATTTAAATGGCCATTAGATAAACGTATGGATGATAATGGAATAGAATAGTTAGATGGGCTTGAGATCGGTATGACAGGTCAGCACAACATCGAGGGCCAAACAGCCTGTACTGCGAGGTTATGTTCTATGTTCTAGGCCAGTCTACGCTAGATGTCAGGTTGTGGTTCTTTTCCTCACGCTTAGAGAGGATCTCCATATCATACTGCATATTAGAACATGCTGTAATGTTCTATGTTCTAATATGCAGTATGATATGGAGATCCTCTCTAAGCGTGAGGAAAAGAACCACAACCTGACATCTAGCGTAGACTGGCCTAGAACATAGAACATAACCTCGCAGTACAGGCTGTTCGGCCCTCGATGTTGTGCCGACCTGTCATACCGATCTCAAGCCCATCTAACCTACACTATTCCATGTACATCCATATGCTTATCCAATGATGACTTAAATGTACCTAAAGTTGGCGAATCTACTACCGTTGCAGGCAAAGTGTTCCATTCCCTTACTACTCTGAGTAAAGAAACTACCTCTGACATCTGTCCTATATCTTTCACTCCTCAATTTAAAGCTATGCTCCCTCGTGCTCGCCGTCACCATCCTAGGAAAAAGGCTCTCCCTATCCACCCTATCTAACCCTCTGATTATTTTATATGTCTCAATTAATTCACCTCTCAACCACCTTCTCTCTAATGAAAACAGCCTCAAGTCCCTCAGCCTTTCCTTGTAAGACCTTCCCTCCATACCAGGCAACATCCTAGTAAATCTCCTCTGCACCCTTTCTAAAGCTTCCACATCCTTCTTATAATGCGGTGACCAGAACTGTACACAATACTCCAAGTGCGGCCGCACCAGAGTTTTGTACAGCTGCAGCATGACCTCTTGGTTCCGGAACTCGATCCGTCTATTAATAAAAGCTAAAACACTGTATGCCTTCTTAACAGCCCTGTCAACCTGGGTGGCAACTTTCAAGGATCTGTGTACATGGACACTGAGATCTCTCTGCTCATTGACACTACCAAGAATCTCACCATTAGCCCAGTACTTTGCCTTCCGGTTACTCCTACCAAAGTGCATCACCTCACACTTGTCTGCATTAAACTCCATTTGCCACCTCTCAGCCCAGCTCTGCAGCTTATCTAAGTCTCTCTGCAACCTACAGAATCCTTCGTCACTATCCAGTCACTATATCATTGGTGCACTTGGATGTGTTGAATTGCTTCAAGTGAAAACTGGTTTAATTTCTGGTACATGGAAAGAACATTCTTCTAGACTATCTTTGGTCATTTAGATGAGGGAGACAGACTTCCAACGTTTGTCCCCCAGATTCACCTAGCTTTAGGTATCTGGGTTGCCAGCACTAAGAGAAGCAACAGGCTTTGGAAGCCGGGGGGGGGGGGGGGGGGCAGGCAAATGAACACCAATTGTGATATGAACTTCCACAAATTGTATGAGAAAGGCTGAATGACTTGACAGCCTCCACCTTTCCATCAATTTTTTTTAAACCCTCATTATTTTATACATAATCTTCTACACAGGGGAGGGAATGGTGCAGAGGTACTGTCACTGGAACAGTAATCCAAAGGGCACAGTGGTTCAAATTTCACCAGGGCAGCAAGTGGAATTTAAATTCACTTAGTAAAAAACCTGGAATAGGATAGACTAGCCTGTGATGGTGGCACCACAATGGTTGTTGAGTACTAAAAACTCATTTGGTTCACTGATGCCCGTTTGGTTTTGCCATCCTTCCTCAGTGCAGCCTGCATAACTCTAGACACAGGGAAAAGTAGTTGGCTCTTAACTGCCCTTCGTAATGGCCAAGCAAGCACTCAGTCCAAGGGCAAATCTGGAATGACAATGAATTCTGGCTAGCCAGCAACTACATCCCATAAAGGGCTAAAAAGCAATCAGTGTAAATCAACTCAATTCAACCAACACTAATTGGTGAAGGTACTAAACAGGACTATTTGCACGCCAACAGTATAAGGTACAAGCGATAGTCAGAGCTAAGCAATTCCACAACCAACAAATCAGATAAAATTCTGCAATCCGCCACATCTAATCATGAGTAGTCGACCATTAAACAACTCAGCAATAAAGCAGCTTAGACAAACATCTCCATTTCAATAATGGGGCATGCAACACATTTGTGCAAATAATAAAACTGAAGCATCTGCAACAATCTTCAGATAGAAGTGCTGTGTGAACGATCCTTTTCAGCATCTCCAAAGGTCCCCAGTATCACAGGTGACAGTCCTCAGTCAATTTGATTCACTCCACAATATCAAGAAAGGTTGGAGATACTGGATAATGCATTAACTATGGGCCCTGACAACACACCAGCAGACTACTGCTCCAGGACTTGCTACACCCATAACCCAGCTGTTCCAGTACAGCTACAACACTGGCATTTACACAAATTTGCAAGCTTGCCCAGGTCTGTCCGCTACTCAAATCCAATCAAGCGAATTGCCTCCCATCAACCTATTATCAATCAGCAGTGAAGCGATACAAGTTGCCAGTGTTATCAAGCAGCATTTTCTCAGCAATAACCTGCCCACCAATGTCCAGTTTGCAACCCAACAGGCTATTCAGCCTCTGACCTCATTACAGCCTCGGTTTAAACATGGACAAAAGAAATGAATTCCAGAGGGAATAGAATTTTTTTTCTTTATTCATTCACAGGACGAGGGCGCTGGCCAGGCAGCATTTACTGCCCACCCGTAATTGTCCAGAGGGCAGTTAAAAGAGTCAACCACATTGCTGTGGATCTGGAGTCACATGCAGGCCAGACCAAGTAAGGATGGCAATTTCCTTCCATACAGGACATTAGTGAACCAGATGGGTTGTTCCCAACAAACGACGAGGGATTTATGGTTATCTCTAGACTCTGAATTCCAGTTTTTAAACTGAATTCAAATTCCACAATCTGCCATGGCGGGATTCAAGCCCGGGTGCCAAAACAGTATCTGGGTCTCGGGATTAACAGTCCAGCAATAATACGACCAGGCCATCACCTCCCCTAATGAGTAACTGCCTTTGATATCAAGGCAACATTTTACAGCATGTGGCATCAATAGGTGCTAGCAAAACTGGAGTAAATCTCAATCAGGCTGAGAGCTCTACCCTACTTAAGAGTCATAACTTGCACAAAGTAAGATGGCTGTAGCTGTTGGGAGGAAATCAGCTTCTGGACATTTCTGCAGGAGTTCCTCACTCTAGTGTCTGATGGTCAATCATCCTTAGCTGCTTCATCAGTGACTTTGCCTCCATAAAGGTCAGAAGTGGGAATGCTCATTAATGGTTGGCAACATCTCAGATACTGAAGACCTGAACAGTTTTGGGCTCAAAAATGATAAGCAACAACCATTTCCAAAGACAGAATCTAACCATTTCCTCTTTCCATTCAATAGCATTAATGCTACTGAATCATCCACGATCAACATACTGGGACTTACCATTGAACATAAGCCCTATAAACAAGAAGAACATCTACAAGAGCAGGTCAGAGCCTAGAAACCCTACAGTGAGTAACTCAGCTAGTGACTCCCCAAAACCTGCCCACAATTTACAAAGGAGGACTGAAGTGAATAGCCATCACTTCTGTGAATGATTGCACTTTCAAAAGCACTCAAGAAGCTTGATACTATCTGAAACAAAGCAGTGTTTGATTGCTCCACTCCCAACGTTGATGCTGAGCAGCAGCAGTTTGCACCATGTACAACATATTCTGCAGAACTTTAAGACTCTGCAGACATCTTCCAAACCCACAACCACCACGATGACCATCTGAGGGTAAGGGCAGTTGATACATAAACAATACTAGCAAGTTCCCATCAAATTCTCTGAGATCCTTTCTTGAAAATATCAGCCATTTCTGCCATGTGGTCAAGTCAAAATCCTGAAACCCCCTCATTAAAGCATTCTGACTAACTACAACAAATGGGCTGCAGTTATTCAAGGCAGCAGCCCATCATCACCTTCTCAAGGGAAACTAGAGATGGGCAATAAATCTGGCCCAGGCAGTGAAGCCCAAAACCAAAAATGAATTTTTAAAATTAGGCAGCATAAAGTTGTTCACTCATGTGCACGTGATCATTTTAATTCAGAGATGGCAAGACTGTGAAATTAAATAATACTATTTTCTTCAGTATTTCAATCAAGTTAAAATTATGCCTTTCTTGGTTTGTATTTTAACTGTGATGTAAGAACAAAGTATGTTTTGCTTAAGGTCTAGTACTTTGACCAACCAATTCACGTCTGGAATGCAGAGGCTTACCTTTGTCTTCAAGATAAGAGGTAACATCTAAGCTACTTCCTTGATGTGTTTTGAGGTGGTTCAGACTGGTCCACAACAGGAGTAAGTTAAGCATTTGATATCAAGAAAAAGAGCTTTGCAAAAATATGCTTATCCTTCGAGAAGTGTTCTACTATGCTAAGCTTTATTTTTCATATCACCAATATGGTCCTGTCAGTACAAAAATATCTAACTTAAAAGAAACAGAGGAAACTCCAGGTCTTCTTCCAAAAAGGTTTCCACACATGGCACTGTAAGATTGTAAGCTCAAAAATTTTCCATTTGGATGGCAGAATCATGGCCACTTGAAGTTGCTTACATCAGTGCCTGCCACTCTGACCATATGCTGGACTTGGAGCAGAGAAATGATTAGCATTCATAGACTCCACACTTGCAAGCAGTTCACTTTTGAAAGTCACTTTTGAAACAATGGGGAAGAGTAGGCCCATGCAGGCTAGGTGTACAGTCCACATTGCTGAATGGGGCTACTGATGACCTGGGCGGAAAAAAAGATAGCCAGTATCTTGCTTCAGCCCTGGGCACTAGCTCATCCTGGGTATCAAAGAAAGCCATCTTCTGAGCTAATTCTGTGATGCTGATATTTCTTTTAACTGCTGTGTTCAAGCTGCCATGCATAGCTGTGAAATAATAAACAATGAGTAAAGTGCAATATCAACCAACCACCAAGAGCTGATACAACTCTGGGACAAGTTGTCCTGTGCTTTGATGCATCAGGTTCTGAACTTGCATTGACAGATTCAGCTCAGTCAGCACCCTGGGATACTCAGTCAGATCCATGCAGATCTGACAAGTTCATCTTTCGGGTAGGGTGAGTGAACTTCAAGACGAGAGCCATAATGTAAAGCACTCACTTGTCTCGCTTCTCAGGCTGTTCAGACTGTTATACATTTCCAGAAATGTCTGTCTGCTTTTAGATTCTGCAGTATTTCCCTTACTTTCTAATTCAGAATCTTCAGACTTAAAGCCTGAAATCAAAGTCAAGTTAATTAAGTACAAGATAACAAAGTAGCTTTAAGAGCAGATCAAAAGCTCAGATTCCTGTGGGAAATAACAGTCGACTCCAGAAAGCCTATCACAGCTACGAAGCATAAGTCAGGAGACTGAATGAACACAAACCAAGAAGTTTGACACTAAACAGATCAAGTGTGGCCCACTTGATGCTGAATTTTGTCACATGTACTGAAATAGTATGTAAAAAAAACACTTTGTTTACCAGTAATACAAGCTGATCACAGCAAGCAAAAGTTGCACAGATCAAAAAGACTTGGAGGCATACAGGTTACATCATTTGAGACGAGAGTCCCATTCAACAATCTGATAACAACTGGAAAGAAGCTGCTCCTGAACCTGCTTGTGTATGTGTTCAGGCACCCGTTGTGCATTCAGACAGCACACTTTCAATCGTGCTTGTGCGGAAGTTAGTCAGAGACCTTATGGACATGCCAAATTTCTTGAGCCACCTGAGGAAGAGGCGCCATTGTTGTATCTTCTTGACTGTCACATTTATGTGGGAAGTGCAGAACGGGTTGTTGGTTATTGTCACTACGAGGAACTTGATGCTCTTCACTTTCTCAACCCCAGTTCTACTGAAGATGGGTGTGCATTCTCCTTCCTTTTTGAAGTCGATGACTAATTCTTTAGGTTTTGCTGACATTGAGGCACAGATTGTTTTCATTGCACCCCTCATCCTCATGTAAAATTCACTCCTCCATCACCAAGTGACAAGAGAACATACCATAATCACGATGCACAGTATTCTGCTTTGGCACTGAAATACAGTCAGGTTGCACCTGAATGCCGACTACACCAAGCTCTGTCTCTTTCCCTGCCTCATTGACTTCTGGGCGCTCAGCCTTTTTTTTGAACCACAATTTCCTCCACTTAATCATTAACAAGATCAAAGCATTGGCACCACCTAACCTGGCTCCAGACACTGACTCAGACTAAATTCTTCCATGTGCCTTCACTCTCAAAGACTATTTGGCTCCAACTCTATAGCATCACCACAGTAACACCCTATTAACTGATAAAAACAACCTATTCATGACATTATCACCTTCATTGCCCATGTTCTCCTGGCCAACTTTCATTTCTGCAAACTCAAATCTACTGCCTATCTTTATTCCACACCATCTAGTTGAGTTCTGGTATCCTTGACCAACAGTGGCTCCAGTTCCACATGTCCACTGTTCAATCATGTTTTTTGTGAAATTCTTTTGAATAAAAGACTCAATGCAAATTTCTTTTTAATAGTGCTGCACAGCTAACAGCCACTAGAGGCCCTCTAGTTACACAAATACAACAACTACACACTTGGAAGAGCACAATGCAATTCACAGCAAGGCCCAGAGTTGCTGCTGTCCAATAGCCAGCAAATGCTGACTAGTCAGTCAGCGTTCAAACCAAACAATACAAATCATCCTTCAATCTGACTCAGTCCACCCCCCAACCCGCACCCCCGCAATGAAATTAGCTGAGATGCGAAACAGCACAATAAGGAAGATCTGAAAACAGTGCAATTCCAATTGTCTATTAATTTCTGCGGTTCAAGGGCAGCCTTCCCTTAATTTCAAGTATTTTACAACTAGACATTATTCAGCTAAGGCATGCTATACTCAAAACTTTCTGACTTTACACTGCTTTGAACACATTTTCACAGAAATCCAACCAGCTGCAATCACTTACTAACACTATATGCACTTCATAAACTGAATTCTAGATTATACTAACCTGCTTGTAGAGTTTAAGCCTATAAATAAAATATTAAAGGCCATTCTGTAGTCGCTGCAAGCTGCATCTATCAATTGAAATTGTTTAATTTAAAATGATTCGTTTTTTCAAAGCTTTGTTAAATAATGTATATTTTAAAACAAGCTATTACAAAAAGCAAAAATGCATGCAGTGCACCAGAACATTTCAAAGAGATCATTATATTCACTGAAATAAATTGATATAATGAATATTTTTGACAGAAGATGCGGAGCTGTCCAAACCAACTCCCAAATAGGATGTTACTCCAAGCCGCTTTTCAGCTTACAAATGCTCAGTCCTCAGCTACCCCCACTCCTCCTGTGCCAGAGGCCTTGGAACAAGACAAGACTTGTGATTTAGACTGGTGACTCTCATGCTAGCACAGATTGTTAGGCCAAAAGACAGCTTCTGTGGTCCAAGTTTATTCATAAATTGTTTGCAACTTTAGAGCACTGGCATTTCTACAAAGCATGACAAATGCTTATTTTGACAGTCGCTGGCTAGACCAGCATTTATTGCCCATCATTTGTAGCCCTTGAAAGTTGGAAATGGGCTCTTCTTGAACGACTGCAGCCCATGTGTGGAAATACACTGATAATGCTGTTAGAAAGGGAATGCCAAGATTTTTATTCGGTGACAGTGAATGAACAAGGACTTGTTTCAAAATCAGTGTTGTGGGTCTTGAATGGGAATTTGCTTGAGGTTCCTAAGATCTCGGCTGAATTGACTTTAACTCAACTCTACATATCTCCGATAATCTTTCATCCCATTGGCAATCAAGAGTCTAACTCCCAATGCCTGAAAAATATTTCAAGATTCTGCATCCTGTGTTTTTCGACTAAAGGAATGCCAAAGGCTCTCACCTGCCTGAGGAAAAGAAAAGTTTCATTTCAATTTTAAAAGGGGGGCACTCATCTAAAACATTGGCCCTTAGCTCTAGATTCTCCAAAAGGAGGAAACATCTTTTCAACGTTCAGCCTGTGAAGTCCGCTCTCTGATGCAGGGTCTAGGCCCAAAACGTCGGTTTTTGTGCTCCCGAGATGCTGCTTGGCCTGCTGTGTTCATCCAGCTCCACACTTGGTTATCTTGGATTCTCCAGCATCTGCAGTTCCCATTATCTCTCCTCCCAGAATCTTGTGTGTTTCAATTAAGTCACCTGATTCTTCTAAACTGCAGAGGATACATGCAAAGCCTGTTCAGTCTTTCCTAATAAGGTAATCTACTCATTCCAAAGTGCAGAAAATCTTCTCCGAATTGCTTCCAAGGCATTAACATCTTGCAGAAAAAGTGGAGTGACCAGTCACTCCAGAAGTGGTCTTACCAATGTTCTGCATAACAGAAGCATATCCACACTGCTCTTGCGGTCAATTCCAACACCCTGCCCAATAAAACATAATATTCTATTAGCTATAATAACAGCGTGGAGCTGGAGGAACACAGGCAGTCAGCAGCACAGGAGCTGGAAAGCTGATGTTGCTGGTCAGGACCCTTCTTCAGAAATATAAAAGGGTCCCAACTCAAAACATCAGCTTTCCTGCTCCTGATGCTGCATGACCTGCTGTGCTCCACCAGCTCCATATTGTGTTATCTGACTCAAGCTTCAACAGTTCCTATCTCACATTATATTAGTTATCCTGATTGCCTGAAGTACCCTCTATACTAATCTTTGTGATTTATGCACAAGGACACACAGATCCCTGTGTATCTGAGCTCTACAACTTCTCACCATTTACAAAGTGTTCCTTTTTTCAAACGTTTTGCCAAAATGGCGAATTTCACACTTTCCCACATTGTACTCTCTTTGCCAGATTTTTACCTACTCTCCATCTGTATTCCTCTGTAGGCTCCTTACATTCTCTTCACTGCAAACGTTCCTAACTACCTTTGAGTCATCAGCTAATTTACCTACCATGCCTTCAAAGCTTTCATCCAAATCATATATAAATTGTACAGTTGAAGCCCCAGAAACCTTGTGACACAACATACAAAACATCTTGCCAGCATGAAAAAGACCGAGTTATTTCTACAAACTGCTTCCTGTTAGCAGGCTAATCTTTGATCCATGTCAATACTTTACCCTCTACACAGCTTTTACTTTTCGCGCTCTCGTTTAAAATAGCACCTTATCAAATACCTTCTGGAAATCTCAAGACAATACATCCTCTGGTTTCCCATTCGATTGGCAGCACAAGTTAATAATCATAGAATCACAGAATCCCTACAGTGTGGAAGCAGGCCATTTAGAGCATCCCATAATGCCATGGCTAATCCACCTAGCCTGCACAACCCTGGACACTGTGGCTAATTTATCATGGCCAATCCACCTAACCTACACTTCGTTGGGCTGTGGATGGAAATTGGAGCACCTGGGAGGAAACCCATGCAGATACAGGAAGAACGTGCAACTCCACACAAGACAGTCGCACAAAGCTGGAATTGAACCTCAGTCCCTGGCGTGGTGAGGCAGCACCAACGGCCCACCATACTGCCCAATTTTAATGGTTTTAGTGCCATTTTTACTGTGAACATGATCAGTTTCCTGGAATTTAACATCCAACACAACCTAACCCTTCCAACTTCTTACTACCTTCACGCTTTCTTTTAATTCTGGCACCTGCCCTATTTTTAACAAGCAATGTGTAGAAATAAGCTGCGATTCTGATAACTGAGTGAATGTTTGTATCAATTGTACGGTGTAGTACGTAGGCAGCATTTGTCAGATAAGTGTATGCACTACCATAACATGGCATGGCCATACTTAACCGTAATACTTGTTACTTCATCACTGCATCACTTCCTGAGGGGAATGAGATTAGGACCAAGCGTTGCAAGTTAACTGGAATTGCCGTGGTTATTCTTCACAAGGCACAGAAGGCAGGAAGGAGATTAAGAAAAAAAGAACTGTTCTAATTGAATAATTGGGGAACTGTTTCCATTGAAAGAAATGTCAGTTAACTACTGGATGCAGATTTAAAGTAACTGACAAAAGAACCAGAACAGGCATGTGACAGCAAAGTGAGGAGTAATCCGCTTGAAAAGGGTTAACTAAACAAGGGATTATACAATGATAACAAGGTGTGGAGTTGGATGAACACAGCAGGCCACGCAGCGTCAGAGGAGCAGGAAAGCTGATGTTTCAGGCCTAGATCCTTCTTCAGAAATGTCAACTTTCCTGCTCCTCTGACGCTGCTTGGCCTGCTGTGTTCATCCAGCTCTACACCTTGTTATCTTAGATTCTCCAGCATCTGCAGTTCCTATATCTCTGAAGGGATTATACTACGAATGGTGGGACATTGGAAAGTGAAGACCACAGTAACCTCTGGTGTGCATATCTACAGATCCCTCATATTAGCAGGGAAGGTAGGTAAGGTGGTTAAGGTCCTTTAAATGGCATACAAAATGGCACTCCAAAAGCAAGCCTCAAAAACTGTTTTTTGAAAGAAATCACAATGTCTATATAGATATAAGCTAATAATTAGGTTCAGATATGTAGTAAAATGTGGGTTTTCTAACTCAGAAAACAGAAACCAAAACTTGGAGTAAACGAACGTACACAAATCCCAAAGTTTACATCACAAAAAGCAGCAAGCATCTGCTCAGTCTTCAGTGCTTAGTCCCTGAGGATGACACTGAACAGAATATAAACCATAGAAAAGAAGGAAAATACAATAGGTGAAAATGATCATACAGATTACGATACCCGGTCTACTGCAGTGTCTCTTCAAAATGTCATTATCCCTTCTTTGGCAATTACAGTCAACACACAAGATTCCTCCTGCCTTCCTCAGCTTACACCTTGTAGTTCTTGGTTTCATGATTACCACCCGGATCGATATTTACTGGCCTCACTAACCTCCATTCCAATATTCTTCAAAGTACAGCAAGAAAAGTGGTTAAACACGATTTCCTTTTGACAAAACCATGTTGGCTCTGCCTAATTACCCTGTACTTATTCAAGCATCATGTGACAAAATGTCTTTCATAATTGCTTCGAATATTGTTCCTATGACAGGTGTGAGACATAATAGGAAGTTCTCTTCCCTGTAGTATATTATAAACTCTTTGGGTTTGCTGTTTTAAAAAGTAATCTGTAAAATGGTTCATTTTCCTGTCAAAAATTATCCAATTTATTGGATTCAGTTTTAGAAAACTGAATTTCTAACCCAGTGCCCATTGCCATTCATCTACTGTACAGTTCTTCCATTACCAATGTCACAAAGTAAATAAATTTGTCACAGGTGCATAAACACAGGGTCTGCCAGAAAGGTTTTCTGCTACTTATTTGGCCTCTCCTACTTGACAATCTATACTGGGAACCACATTTCTTATATTTCACGTGCAACTAAAATGTTGGGTGATAATCCTCTCATTTGCACTTGCTATTCCCGATAAATGTTAATGGATGGATTCAGACATTTGTCTGGTTAACATGTCAACACCCAGTATAACTTATTTCAACCCCACCATCGCAACGGATAACATGATATCCTTGGCACACATTCCAAAATCAAAATTCTGCCTGTCAAAAACTCAGTTCTTAGGAACAGCATGTGAAATGGGAACTAGCATCACTCTTTTTAGATTTTCTCATCTGTCAGTGGTTTCTCTCCTGCACACGGAATTGTGTTTCCATTGTTTGTTACACAAAACAATTCTAACCATTAATCACCTCCTCCATCTCCACTCACCCCATGCTGTGAACCTTAATAGCTCATACATATCAGAAAGCGTGTAATTTGTATTCTATTTTATGAGCCTCTACCATAATACTGAGCTCTACTGCTCACACATTTAGAGAGTGACAGATGTGAAGGCCCAGAGGATGACTTCAGAAACTATTGAATTGATGAGTCTGGCTAAGTGTTGATTAGATCTCAGATCATAGTGCCACACTCTCCACTGAGTTGGGATAAAATGCTATCCCAAGCCACAATTCTGTGAACAATGGCATTAGCAAAGAAACATTGAGAAATTTAAGCAATGAATTTGTGCAAGGGAGCCTGGGATCTAAGCCACAAAGGTGAGAAATTTGCACTGATGATCCACATAACGTCTAATACTATCTCTGAACATTTCGTTTGTTGTATAAGAACTGCTGATGCTAGAGTCAGAGATAACAGTGTGGAGTTGGAGGAACACAGTAGGCCAGGCAGCAGAGGAGTGGGAAAGTTGATGTTTCTGGTCAGAACCCTTCTTCAGAAATGGAGACGGGGAAGGGAGCTCCGAAATAAAGAGAGAGAAGAGGGGTAGGGCTGGGGAATATAGTTGGCATGGTGACAAGTAAGCGCAGGTCAGCAGTGGTGGGGATTGGTCGTGAGGTGGAGGAGCAGATAGGTGGGAGAGAAGATGGACAGGTTGTGTCAGGTCAAGGAGGAGGGGGTGAGAGGGACAGGTCGGTCATGGGATGAGGTTGGGGGTGGGGAGCTTTTGAAAATAGTAAAGTCTAGATTTAGGCCATTGGGCTGTCAGCTCCCAAGGCAGAATATGAGGTGCTGCTTCTCCAGTTTCCAGATGGATGGTGTCACTGTGACACTGGAAGAGGCCCAGGATGGACACATTACCCAGGGAATGGGATGGGGGGTTGAAATGGTTCGCAACTGGAAGGTGTTGTCGTTTGTCACGAACAGAGTGCAGGTGCTCCACAAAGCGGTCTCCGAGGCTCCGTTTGGTCTCACTGATCTAGACAAGGCCACAATGAAACGTTGTTCTCTTTGCTCATTAATTAATACTATTACCTTTCAGAACAGATCCAAACTTCAATTATTAGTTTACAACAACCAATGAATAGTGGGGCCCTTTCTCTCATTACAACTGCAGATTAAGGCACCATTCAGGAATACGACAGATTAAGTAATTCATATTCATGCAGTGTGATCATTGGCAATTCCAGCATTTACTTCTCATTGCTAATTACCCTTGAGATGTGGGTGATGGTCAGTTGCCTTCTTGAATTACCGCAGTACATATGCTACAGGTAAATCCACAGAGCTGCTGGGAAGGAAATTCCAAGATTTTGATCCAGTGGCAGTGAAGCAACATCCAAATGATCCAAATCAGGTTGGTACGGGACTTGGAGGAATTCTTGTAGACGGGTGCTAGTACTGTGATGTCATCTTTTAATTCGCCCGTGTTGTGTTGCAATCTTTTAGAATTGAAATTTGGGCTCCTTAATTTTACTAACACTTGCTTTTGTACACTGTCCAGTTCCAGTGTTAAATGAAATGTCAACATGGTTTATCTCTCCACAGATGCTACTGGTTTGCTCCAGCATTTTCTGTTTGTATTTCAGATCTCCAGCAATCACAGTACTTTGTTTTTATATAAGCTAGGGACAAAATTTGAAGACATATTGGAAAAAAGGAGGAGAAACAAGATGAACTGGATAGCACTTGAGAAACATGCATGATGAGTTGAATGGCATCTTTCTAATAGCGTTGATTAACAAATACTGATCAGGTCCTGATAATACATTCTGCTATGAGTTTTTATTATGAATAGTCTTAATAACATCCAGTTGCAGGTCAAAACTAACAGTATAAACCTAAAGTCAGCAAGAAGGTAAAAAAAAATCAGAAGTCAGACAAGCTGAAGTAAAGACATTGATAGATCTTGAGTAAAGAAACAATAGATTATCCTTCAAACATTCAGCAGCAATGCTCTCAGAAGCCAGTCAGAAACACGACACATGCTGATCAAATTAATAAATTATGAGGGGGGGGCAAGGACTACTTTTGGAATTTACATCATCCCACTGCGTACCAACAAATTTACAACATCCATCTTCGCATCACCCACTCCCTTAAAGATCAGTTACACAAAACTAGGACTTTTATCATAAAACAAGCAGCTAAGTGGTTTCCTTGTTTATCTTACTATTACTTGCGACACCTAAAACAGGTCCCCTTTCTCCAAGACATTGAAATTGGAATACTGACCTCTATCTGTCATGCTTTTCTGTGTATGTCAAGTGCCTCCTATACAACGATCCAATCAGCATTTACAATAAAGCAGCGCAACCACATGGGACTAGCTACATGCTGTTCACTTGCTACAACAGGAGGCGATTACTCAGAGGATAGATTCATAGGCCCACATTTTCAGTAATTCTGACTCTACATTAGACATATCATTTATGATCAAATACAGCTGACAGAGAGAGTTGGAGGACGGTGCAGAGGGGAATGTCTGTGAACCTTTGCCACAAATTCACACTCTCAAACCACAAATCCAAACCGATTCCCAAATGCAACATTAAGACTCTTCAAATGAAAAGTATACCGGGACGATATGTGCAGTTAAAACAAAGCAAAATTAAGAACTGCAAATATATAAAAATGTTTTTTCCATATGGTGTAATAAATTGTACATAAGGTGGTTATATTTTTGGTTAAGTTTTGAACTGAAGGTTAACATGCAGATTAATGCTGCAAAAAGAGTGATTAATCAGACAATAATAAACAATATCTCCAGTGAAACAAAGCAGATCTGGCAGGATCTATCAAAGAACCAGGATAAACATTTCAAATCGACAGAACACTTCTTCGGATCCAGTAACAATGTTTAGGTTCACTCCTGACAGCTCTTCACATCTCATTGCTTCAAAAGGATCTCCACGACTAAACCATCTGCTTGGCCACAGCTTCTGCTCCCAAAACCAGAATATAATTACCACACTGACTTACCTCTGTACACTTTCATTTTTGTGGTCTTGTCTGAACTTCAAGTGGCTCTCCACTGTATATCACATTAATCAGTTCCCCACTTCCTCACCATTTCAACTCAGCAAATGAGAATTTACACTTTGCTCCTCACATCCTAAGTCATCAGATTCTGGTGTCTAGTTTCATTTTAAATGTTTCACCATATATTTCTGCTCAATGTGTATTACACACCTCTGGGGCATATGTGACTTGAACTTAGGCCACCAAGTGCAGGGGTAGGGACACTGCCACAATACCACAAGAGGGCTAGTTAATGCAACAGCTGCACTGGATTCTTCAAACCATTTGTGTAACATTACAGCTTTATCAAAGGTGCTATCAGAAATTGAAATCCTGCCTTTTGTTGTTGAGAGGTGGAGTGGGTAAGTCACTATGCTGAAGATACTTCATGGCGGGCTATACATGTACAAGTTTAAGATTGACCACCATCACAATTACAACAGGGCCACTTTGTCACGTCCAGTCTGTGACTGGAACCAAAATTTGACTCTAGTCACTGGATCTTTGAAGGCTAAAATATTTTTATCATTCATGCTCTGCTACACTGCTTGACAATGTAAGTAGCATGCTACAACCCACAAGCCTATTCCAGCAGCACCTCCACTCCAGAACTTTGGCAGTGGACCCTGAATGCAGCAGGGGAGCGCACCACAGCTCTGCTAATATTTCAATCAGTTCACTTCAGAGGGGTGGGGGCAGGGGTGTAGATCTATCAACAAGACATTAATGGCACTTAAAGTAGGACAACAATAAAAAAAAGTCTGCTAAGCCTGACTTGTGGAACTCAACATTCCTAGCTTTGAGAACCTGCCAGCCTGAACAGGCCTTAGCAAAATAATGAATGGTTTCAACAACAGCTTTGATATGGGACTTTTTAAAATCTGCCTATGCATTTTCTCTATTTGACGAGCTGTGAACCCTACACGGGATTTCTACTTCACAGCCATTAAAAAATTTACAGTACAGAAGATGTACTGAACAGACATGAAATATTTTTTAAAACTGCCTTTCAAACTATAATCTGGTAATACTAATGCTTCAATGCCACAGTAGGAGATACAGAAAAGCACAATTTTCATGGGATTATTCCCACAGCTTGCAATGCAGGGTCAATAAACATGGAGTTAGAAAAACAGAGGTCAGACAACATCAGAGGAGCATGCAAGTCAATGTTTCAGGCCTAAACCAATGCAGGGTCATTGGCTTAAATCATACATGGTGGTCATCTGCTTCCTTCATTGGTTGCTTTGTGCAAAATGCTTATTGAACATAGATCAGAAAATTAAACCTCTGTGGAGACCCTACATTAGAGTTTTGTTTGGCCAGTGGGGTGTTTGGGTGGGGGGAGGCGGTGGGGAGAAGCGAACATGCAGTCTAGGATACACCATGCCATATCCTGCAAGCAGTTTTGAGAATTCTAAAATTGGTGGGGTTTTTTTTCCAACTTACAGTATGTGGTATAGGTTGCCATGAGCCAACTTAAATATTAGACAGTAACACCTGAGCTTTGTTGTTGATAAAAAGCAAGGTATTTTCCAAGTTGTACATGGACATCCAGGATTTAGGAGGCTCCAAGTGAACATTACTATTCCTGGACAGTGGTCAAACATGAGCAATGGAGCTGTCCGACAATGACTGACACACAGTTTAACATCTGTTTATTGTTCCTCAGGCCTTAACTATGGTGCTGCGTGAAACTGGCAAAATTGAGCGGGAGTTAATAGGAATAACAGAAGTGAAGTTGATCAGCATCTGTATTTCTTGCTGCAGCGCATCCACTTCGATCCATGTTGGCAGTTGCTACATAGCATCTCCCACCCAAACGCAAGGCAAATCTGGCTGATTTAAGGTCTGGGCCATGGAGTCTATATTATTTTCTAAATCCAAGTCAGAAATAATTGTGTGAGACTTCTAAATTAGTGAGGAGCTGTTGTGTTCGTAACAGTGCACAAAGTAGTTTTTTGCGCACCAAATAAAAAGAGACGGCACGCTACTTCACTGCTGTTCTTAATCAACTTCATTCAAAACATTTCATGAGTTTATATTTCACATCAGAAAGAAGTTTACAAATTCTTCTGCTTGGACAGTCATTAAATTTGGCAAGATCATCACAGACAAACTCAACTCAAACTTCAAAGATAGTCTAAAGCCATCATGGAAACAGGTGTTCAGAAGGGTGTTGCGAGACAAATCTCAAACAATTAAGGCCTCCTATTTTAGTTTAATTGGCATCACAACCATATCTTCTGATAGCTACTTCACAAACAATCAACACTGCACAAGCTCCAAAGGCGGGAGGAAATATAAATTAGCATTTAGACAAATGTGTTTTCTCAATATTTTAATATAGATTATATTTTCAATTGTTAATATTTTAATTTTAGAATGGGTATAAACAGTTCTGTTGAAATTTTGCAAAAAGTAAACACCAACAATAAACAAGTTTGCTTCCAAAAGTATAAATTACAACTTAAGCTCATCAACATTATCCAAGTACTGCAGAAAACATGATAATGTAGAAATCAATCAGCTACGAAGTCCTACAATATGCAGGCAAATCAACTCAAGCAAACAGATATTAATTCTTTTTACAGCAAGGTATCACCACTCAGCTGCAAGTCTGCTAAGTCCAAATATAAAACAGCAAGAAATAAAAGCACCTCCTTCAGAAAAACATTCTCCTGCGCTTGAAGGCTTTGCTATATTAATATTTTTCCATTATATTTATTCAGGCATTAACAGATGATTTGTCCAATAAGTGAACAGTTTTGTTAAAATATAAAAACAGATAAATGCTCCTCTATTAAGGATCACCCAGTACAAGCAGACGCATCAGCACCCTCAGTTAATACTAGTGCTAACCCCATAGTCACTAGTTATGCTGAAATCAAAAGAAAAATACCAAAACCACCTGTATATTACCATCATATTTCTTGACTAGTAGCATTTGCATAGTTAAATAGTCAGTTACAGTAAAACATTCCAACTTTCAACCAAAGGGGCACTTTCATATGCTCATTCAGACAGTCAGTGGCTGTCAGCAGGTTTCCATAGATCATCACTTATACAGTTACTTGAAATGCTGTAAACTTTTTATTATCCAGCCCTTGCAGGACCAGAGTGTGCTGGTTGATCAAATATTCTGGATAATCAAGAGGTCCACATAACAAACGTGAAAACATGCACTAAGTAATAGAAATATGAACTACTTCATTAAAAGCTGTGAAGAGATTAATTTTGGAAGGTCGAATTTGAATGCAAAACAGGGTTAATGGCAGGACTCTCAGCAATATCAGGGAACAGAGGGATCTTGGGGTCCATGTCCCTCACAGTTGCGACCCAAGTTGATAAGGTTGTAAAGAAGGCGTACGGTGTTGGCTTTCATTGGCAGGGGAATTGAGTTTAAGAGCCATGAGACTATGCTGCAGCTCTACAAAACTCTGGTGAGACCACACTTGGAATATGTGTGTTCAATTCTGGTCACCTCATTATAGGAAGGACATGGAAGCTTTACAGACGGTGCAGAGTAGATTTACTAGGATGCTGCCTGGACTGGAGGACAGGTCTTATGAGGAAAGGTTGTGGGAGCTTGGGCTTTTCTCATCGGAGTGAAGGGGGATGAGAGGTGACTTGATAGTGTGCGTACAAGATGATGACAGAGATAGAGTGGACAGTCAGAGGCTTTTTCCAAGGGCCGAAATGACTCTTACGAGGGGACATAATTTTAAAGGTGATTGGAGGAAAGTATAGGGGAGATGTCAGAGTGGTGGGTGCGTGGAATGCACTGAGATAGTAGAGTCAGATAATTTAGAGACTTTTAGGGGACTCTTGGATAGGTACATGGATGATAGTATAATGTAGGGTATGCAGAGTAGTTTGATTCTAATAGGATAATAGGTTGACAACATCGTGGGCCGAAGGGCCTGTACTGTGCTGTACTGTTTGATGTTCTATGCTCAATAAAAACACAATCTTGCCTTAAATAAAACTTAGAGAAAGCATCCTGTACAGACGTATAACAGCATAGTATGGCTTTTCCCAAGACTGCAAGAAACTAGAGTCATGAACACAGGACAGTCACACAAACTAGCCTTCCATCCACCAACTCCATCTATACTTCCTGCTGTCTCGGAAGAGCAACCAACGTGTTCAAAGACCCTCCCAACCCAGTTATATTCCCTTCCATCCTCTTCTGCCAGGTAGGGGACACGTATGAACAGATTCAAGAAGAGCTCCTTCCGCTCATTAACTTTTGAACAGACCTCTCAAATGCTAGTTCAGATCTTTCTCTCTGCACCTTCTGCTGCTGTAACATTGCATTCTGCACTCTCTTCTGCTCCCTGATGCACTACGTATGATACAATCTGCCTGCATAGCATGCAAAACACCACTTTTCACTGTATTGTGGTACATGTGGCAACGATAATTGAGTTCAATTGAGTTCAAGTGACTCCTCTGGCATTGCAGTAAATTGCACCAAGTAGGTAACTTGAAATTTGATCAGCTGTTGGTATTTCTTGTAGCCATTCAATTGAACAAGTACATTTACATTGAGGTAAATAAATTTAAAAAGCTCTAATTATTGGATGCAATAACACAGCTAACTTCAAGGTTTTTGAGGAATACATCAACTCGTACTGGTTTACCAGAAGTGCCAGTTAAAACAAAGTATACGGCATGCATAAAAAGGGCATTTGTACACGTCTATATTTATGCTCTACACAGCCTTCGGCCCACTTCTCTGCATTAAATCTTATTAACGGGAAATAGCTGAATAGTGACAATATTATTGGAGTAGAAATCCAGAGAACCAGGCATAAGCTCTGGGGAGGAAAATAATAAAGCCTTTTGATGGATTTGAAATTCAAGTAATAAAACCTCGAATTGAAATAATACTCAAAAGTATACACGTGACAGATGGGAAACTTTGGAAGCAGATGCAAATTCTTCTGGAGAAGTCAGTTTTTGGAACAATCAATCAGGCAAAAGCTGTCCCCTTAAAAACAATGTGCATACATGGTAAGGAAAGAAAAAAGGTGGTAATAAGATGTAGAGCTGGATGAACCCTCTTCTGAAGGAGGGTCCAGACCCAAGAAGTCAGCTTTCCTGCTCCTTTGATGCTGTCTGGCCTGCTGTGTTCATCCAGCTCAGACTCCAGCATCAGCAGTTCCTACTATCTCTAACAGAAGAGGGGTGTGCATGCGTGTGCACATCATTTGAGATTGGAGAAGGGTGGGGGGCACTGTCACCCACCTACAACAGTAGCTGTTTCTAACTTGCTAGAAGGATATTCAGCGAATTGGATCCCAGAAACCAAAGAACAAGTGAATATGAGGCGAAGAAAGTACAATCACACAGTCTGATCAGACCTTTCATGAAGCAAAGATAACTGGTGGTAGTTTAATCTGAAGGTCACCTGCCTCAGGAGAGGGGACAGATTCAAAAGATGAAAACTTCACGGTAACCTCAGCTGGTGTGGAAATTGAAACTGTGTTGTTGCAACACTCTGCATCACAAATAGGCCAACCAGCTAACTCACCTAACCAGCATTCCTACTGGATGTGGAATCTCTAGCTGAACGCTCAGTAGGTTCAGAAGTTACTAAACTTGGTGGCAGTGTTCCCTTTTAGCTACTCAGCTGTGCAGGCTCCATGCAGGCCAACCAGCATGATGACTCACACTTACAGTTTCAAATGTCCCTGCTGCACATGGACCTCAAAGCTCCACTGAGTCAGATGGAGCTAGTTCTTCAGAAGCAGTTTCAAGGTCAGATCAGCAAAAACGAATAATTGTGATCCCTAGTGAAGTTTAATGAGATTTAATGCCCTGTGTTAAATTAACATTTTCTTAACAAAAAGATCTAGGCAATATTCAGGTTTGGGCTGACAAGTAACATTCGTACCACTCTAACGTTTGGTAGTGACTATTTCCGTCAAGAGACAACCTGACCATTGCCCCTTGACATTTATTCAATGATATCAGCATCATTGAAGCCCTGACTATTACTATTTGGGAGTTACCAATGACCAGAAACCAAACTGGGCTTGTCATACAAGTACTGTGGCTACAACAGCAAGTCACAGGCTCAGGTTCTAGGAGCAAGCAACTCCTCAAAACTGGTCAACCATTGACAAGGTATAATTCAGGGATGTAATGGAATACTTGCCTGGATGAATGCAAATCCAACAACACTCTAAGCTTGGCTACATCCAGGTCAAACATTTTGCCTGACTGGCACCACAACCATAAGTATTCAGTCCCCCCAGCACCAACATTAAGTAGCAGCAGTAACACCATCTACAAGATGCACTGCATAAATTTACCAAGCCTCCCAAGAAAGCACCTTCCAAACACACCAACATTACCATCTAGGAGGACAACATGCCAGCAGATATGTGGCAGCACCGCCACCTGGAAGTCCCACTTCGAGAAAACCTGCATTCAGACTTGGAAATATATTACCATTCCCTTCTTAAAGGCATCGTGGGTCAACCCACAGCAGACAGACTGCAGCAGTTCACCACTTTCTCAAAATATCTGCTCCAATCCAACATCACTGCTCTTTCCCACATCTTCATAAAATCTAAGTGTTTATTCAAATCAATTTTAAATCTTTTAATTGTTGTATGAGTAGCCACATTCAAAAAAGCATTCGATGCCCCCATAAGTTGCCGCAGAAAAACCTGAATTCATGTTTCCTTCTTTGTGCAATTAGCTTGCTTTCCTGTCCGTCAACTTTTATTGCCTGTGCTTTTACTATTTAACTACTGAACAGTTAGCTCCATTTTTCATCAAACAGGAGTGGCCTAATCAACGTGGTGAGAAGAAGCTCAGACAAGAGATTCAAACTCAGGTTCCCAGTGAACACAGGTGTAAAACAAAGAAAATTCTTCATTATGCTCCTCAAACTGTAGAGAGTGTAGAAAACCTGAGCGCATATTGTCAGAGAATCATAGAAAATAAGAGCAGGAGTAGGCCAATTGATGCATGAAGTCTGCCGCCCCCCCCCCCCCCATTCAATATGATCATGGCTGATCATCCAATTCAGTAAACAGTTCCCACTTTCTACCATTAACCTTTGATTCTTTAGCACTAAAAACATCTCTCTCTCCTTTGAAAATAATGTTGTGACCTCAACAGCTTTTATTAAGAGAATTCATCCAAGACTGGCGGATCTGAAGAAGAAATTTCCCCTCAGTCTTAAATTGGTCTATTCCATATCCTTAGGCTTTGACCCCTCATTGTGCACTCACCAGTCAATGGAAACATCATTCCTGTTTTAGTCCCTTCAGAGTTTCACAAGCTACTATGAGCTCCTCCCTCATTCTTCTAAACTCTAGTGAATATAGTCTCTCAAGTCAGTCCTGTTATCCCAGGAATCAATCTTGTAAAGCTTTGTTGCACTCCCTTTTCTTCCTTCGTCAGATAAGGCTGCCAAAATTGCAAACAATCCTCCAGGTGTGTCCTAACCAAGGTCCTATCATTTCTATAAACAGCAATAGAGTGAAGAACTGATGCTAACATCAGTACTAATTCACCAGGATTTGGAATCAAGAGTTTCACAGAAATGAAAGTGCACATGAAAAACAAATTAGTTTCAGTGCAATTTTTTTCAATTCATTTGTGGGATGTGAGCATCACCAGCTGGCCAGCATTTATTGCCCATCCCTAGTTGCCCTTAAAGTGGTAGTGAGCTGTTTTCTTGAACCACTGCAGCCCACCTACTGTGGGTAAATCCAAAATGCCATCAGGGAGAGAATTCCAGGAACCTGATCCAGTGACACTGAAGGAACAGTGATGCATTTCCAAGTCAAGATGGAGAGTGGCTTGGAGAACTTGAAGTGAGGGAGTTCCCATATATCTGCTCCCCTTGTCCTTCTAGATGGAAGTGGTCATGGGTTTGTAAGGTGCTGAAGTGGTCATGGGTTTGTAAGGTGCTGTCTAAGGATCTTTGAATTTCTGTTATGCATCTTGTAGATGGTACACTGTTGCTAGTCAGCAGTGGTGAAGGGAGTGGATGCAATGCCAATCAAGCGGATTGCTTTATCCTGGATGGGATCAAGCTTCTTCAGTCCTGTCAGGGCTGCACTCATCCACACAAGTGAGGAGTATTCCATCACACTCATGATGGAACATGGGCCTTGTAGAAGGTGGATCGGCTTTGCTAAGTCAGAAAATGTGTGACTTGCTGTAACATTCTCAGCCTCTGACCTGCTCTTGTAGGCACTGTGTTTATGTGATGAGTCTAGTTCAGTTTCTGGTCAATGGTTCAACTCCACCCCCGCCCCCCAGATGTTGACAGTCAGAAACGGTAACAGCAAGGGGCAGTAGTTAGATTGTAACTTGCTGGTGATGGTCACAGCCAGACATTTGTGTAGCAAAAGATATTATTTGCTACTTGTCAACCATAACCTGGATATTGCCCAGATCTTGTTGAATTTGGGCACGGAATGCTTCAGTATCTGGACAGTTGTGACTGGTGCTGAACACTGCACAATTATCGGTGAACACCCCCACTTCTGACCTTGCAATGGAAGGAAGGCTAGTGATGAAGCAGCTGAAGGTGTTTGGATCTAGGACACCTGTGGGGAACTCTTGCAGAGATGTGTAGAGCTGAGGTGAATGACCTCTAACAACCACAACCACATATGCAAGACAGATAGCAACAATAGTGTGAAGAAGCCCAGTAAAATTACTGATTGGCACGTGGATTCACATCATTTCTTCTGTCTGGTATTTCCATAGAATCTCTACACTGGGGAAGCAGACCACTTGCCCATCGAATACACACTTAGCAAAGAACATCCCACCCAGGGCTGCCCAAGAGCCACCCCTTCACCACCAACTTACATCCGAGACTTCAAACAATAGCTTGCAATCATTAATGCAAAAAAAAATCACCATCCAATATGCCATTTGCACCTTAACTGCAAGTCCACAGCTACCATTAATTCAGCTCTAACATCCAAAGATGCAGCATTCTTGTGACTGTGATACAGTAGAAATTCACTGAGCACTCAATGTGAAATCTTATTATACCAGAAATAAGAACCACAACTGCCAACTGTACAGAGCGATGTGTCTTGCTCCTGCTATCTTCAGGGCATCTTAAGATGGACAATAAAAACTGGCTTGCAAGTGCCACCCAAATCCCTGAATAAAATTTTTTAAAGACTATTCACAAAAGGAATTCAGATTAATGAGTGCAACACCCTCTTCTTAAACAGAATTCTTTTCATCTAGTACAGAATTCTGAAATGTATTAAAGTCTTAATTATGAGGGCTATGCTGTAAGAGAACAAAATGCAGGAGTCAGCTATTCAACACCTCACCCTCACCCCCATTCTACCTCACTGAGCCTGTCCACTATTTAATTAAAACTAATCTGTATCTTGAGGCAGGAAAACAGCTCACTCCAAAGCTCAAAGTCCTGGCCTAATGATCTCAGCCCTGGAAGTTTTAATTAATGCAGAATCCATAGCTTTTTGAGGAAGGGAATGCCTGACTTCTGACTGGCAAAGCATGTTTTCTATGCTTACACCAAAATAGCCTACTTCTAGGGTTAAGATTGTCACTATTTTTGACTACACTCCAGAGAAAACATTTTGATGCATCAACACTGTTAAAGTTTTTTTTTAATACTTCAAATGCCTGATCAGGTCACTTCTCTGATCTATCCTCAAGAGATTACAGCCTAACTTGAAAACAAAAGTCTTGATATTGTTTGGGGGAATATGCTGTCTTCCTCCAAAAGGTTAACACAATATAGGAGCTCCATATTCTTTTCCTGTTTCTTCCAATATCCTTTGATACTTTTAGTCCCAAGAATTATACCTACATGAACGTCTTCATGTTCGAGTCTCAACAGCTTCCTACAGCAGAGTGCTTCACAGCCTTACCACACTCTAGGTGAAGAAATCTCTGATCTCTGTCCTTACCCCTCTTCGTTCTGGATTCCCTGCTCATCAAGAACATCCTTATTGCAGCTACCCTGTCTAATCCAGCTATAATTTTATGTATTTTCTATTAGATTACCCCTCACTCCTCAAACCTCCAGTGCAGCTAACTCTAATCAATCCAGTCTCTGCAGAAGGAGAGAGGCTTATGTCAGTCCTGCCACACCTGGAATTGGAGTAGTTAGCCTTCTTTGCACTCTCTCCATAGCCAGAACAGCATGCTTCAGATAAGGCAAAACTGTACACAATATTCCTGGTGTGGCCTTATCAATGCCCTGTAGAGTTGTAGCAAGACAGCCCTGTACTTGAATCCACTCACTATGAAGGCCAACTTACCTGCGTGCATACTCTCTCATCAAAAGGTGTAAAGGACAGAGGTTACATTGCATCTCACTATTTCCCAAGCTATCCCCATTCATATAGTCTGTCTGCCTATGCTGTCAAGTGGACAGCCTCACTTATTCACAAAAATAATACTCTGCTATGAATTTGCTCACTTTCATACCTTGTCGAAGTCAAACTTCTCCACAACTTCCTCACAGCATCCCCTCTCCACCCTTTGTATCATCTGTAATCCTCGAGATGACATGCAGTTTTCATACCTAAGTCATCAATATATCCTGTGAATAGCTGGGATCCAAGCACTGGTACATGTGGCACCAGCGTCACTGCCTGACATTCAAAGAAGACTCGCTTATTCCTAATCTTTGTTTCCTGTCTGCCAACCAGTTAATCCACTTCAGTACATGGCCTCCAATCCCATGCATTTTGACATTGCATGGTAATCTTGTGTCTGACCTTATTGAAAGCTTTCTCAAAATCCAAGTAAATCACCATGACTGGTTCCCTGTTACCCACTCCACTCATTAGTCAAGCACAAACTTGCCCTTCATAAATCAAGACCGACTCTGTTCTAATCCATCACTATCTTCCAACTGCTCTTGTATTAAATCCTTCACTGATAACAAACCAACTCAGCTCACTAAATGGCCTCCTTCGAAAGAGAAGGGAAACAGTATCTACAAGTTCTACAGGAACTTTCCAATGATTCATCTAAGTAACCAGACTTCACAGTTGAGTTCAGGGAAGCAAAGACCATCTAAGCCTTACACATTAAGGATGTCACCACTCACCTTGGTCTCAATGACCAATGAATGTTTCACTTTCTGGCAGTGAACAGCAGGGACACTTGCCACTTTGCCCTACACCATCACAAATCAAACCACACCATTGCAAATAATGCCAATTTGAGATCAATTTACTCAGCCAAACAATCAAGCTAGGGTCCTTCCTAATAACTACGTTTCCAGCCCTTCAAGAACCATCAGTTTCCTCAGTTGAACGAAGAATGTTCTCAACTTCAGATAAAGGGAAGATTAAGATAAAGGGAAGTTATATCCTGGCAATAGTCTGTGTTGCAGAAGGATAAAGACTATTCTCCCCATTGAGATACAGATTATCAGAACATACCTAATTTCAGTTACAAGTGAATGACAATTTTCAAGCAGACACCCGTATCACTGAATATTAACTAACATAAGTTACAGCTAAACTTCAAAGACAACTAAAAATCCAGTAGTGCATGTACTCCAGTGCAAGACAGAACACTAAGATCACAGGAGAAGAGAAACAGAAGTTCCATCTTAAATGTGAGCTTTTGCAACAAAACACTATCCTCAATTTAACAGTACAGTTTCAAAGTTAGTAATGGTTTAAATAAGATGCAGTGCATTGGAGAACAGTATTGAAGAAAAAAGGACCACCATTAAAGACTCTTCACTACCCAGGAAGACACTTACTTCAAAGCAGTGTAATTTGCTGAGTGCTACAAATTTGTTCATAACATTCCAGAAATACTGTGCTGTTTTTCCTCAGAAATAACAAATCACAAGATAGCACCCACACCCCCCACTCACCAACACTAAAGCACAAAGTGCAGACTATTTTCATGTATTCCAGTACCCACTACAGTTATTTAGTCTTGATACCAACTCATGATTGCGAAGTTTCAGGAACCAGAAACACAGAAGACAAGAGTTCTGAGAAAGGGTCACCAGGCCTGAAACGTTAACTGTTTTCTCCTCTACAGATGCTGCCAGACCTGCTGAGCTTTTCCAACAACTTTGTTTTTGTTCGTGAGAAGACAGGCAGACTTGCATTTCTAAAACACCTCCCATACCCTCAGGATGCTGCAAAACACTTTGCAGCTGGAATAATTATGAAGTGTTGTAATTTAGGAAAGCACAGCAGCCAATTTGTACGCTGCCACATTCTAATGTTTAGTTTTTTTATGCTTTCTCACATCCAAGCTCAAAATTTACTTTAAAGTTGAATGTCAGGTAGCCTGCAGTGCCACACAGTGGTGGAATTGAACTCTAATAATTTCTTGATCTCTGACCTTCAACAACAGAGATGAGTGGAAACAAACATTTGCACAAGTGGGATGGAAGGAAATAGTCATCAACATTTCATTCATGCTGTTGTTACTTTAAGAGTCAAAGACTTTAAAACTCCCCTTGGCTAACCCTCTCCCTTTCACCCCTCCAGAAATTTTAGCTCATCCAAACCTTTGCTCCGAAAGATTTATCAAGCTGGTCAGGTTGCCCAGATAGCCAACACTTTGTTAACAGTAACAATGCTTTCTTCTCTCAAAACCGTTCGGTTTCCACTCACATTACTGTTAATAGAAGAATATGCAGTTGTAAGTGGTGAGTGGTGTTCCACAGAGCTCTGTCCTTGGGCCTCTACTGTTTGTAATTTTTATTAATGACTTGGATGAGGGGATTGAAGGATGGGTCAGCAAGTTTGCAGATGACAGTATAGAGGGCTGTTGTAGGCTGCAGCAGGACATTGACAGGATGCAGAGATGGGCTCAGAGGTGGCAGATGGAGTTCAACCTGGATAAATGCAAGGTGATGCATTTTGGAAGGTCGAATTTGAAAGCTGAGTACAGGATTAAGGATAGGATTCTTGGCAGTGTGGAGGAGCAGAGGGGTCTTGGTGTGCAGATACATAGATTCCTTAAAATGGCCACCAAAGTGGACAGGTTTGTTAAGAAAGCATATGGTGTTTTGGCTTTCATTAACAAGGGGATTGAGTCTAAGAGTCGTGAGATCTTGTTGCAGCTCTATAAAACTTTGGTTAGACTGCACTTGGAATACTGCGTCCAGTTCTGGTCGCCCTATTATAGGAAAGATGTGGATGCTTTGGAGAGGGTTCAGAGGAGGTTTACCAGGATGCTGCCTGGACTGGAGGGATTATCTTATGAAAAGAGGTTGACTGAGCTCGGACTTTTTTCATTGGAGAAAAGGAGGAGGAGAGGAGACCTAATTGAGGTATACAAGATAATGAGAGGCATAGATAGAGTTGATAGCCAGAGATTATTTCCCAGGGCAGAAATGGCTAGCACGAGGGGTCATAGTTTTAAGCTGGTTGGTGGAAAGTATAGAGGGGATGTCAGAGGCAGGTTCTTTACGCAGAGAGTTGTGAGAGCATGGAATGCGTTGCCAGCAGCAGTTGTGGAAGCAAGGTCATTGGGGTCATTTAAGAGACTGCTGGACATGCATATGGTCACAGAAATTTGAGGGTGCATACATGAGGATCAATGGTCGGCACAACATCGTGGGCTGAAGGGCCTGTTCTGTGCTGTACTGTTCTATGTTCTAATTAAGACAAGCATCTGCCACGTTCCATTGAATGAGTTTTCTAGCTTCAGTCTGTTTCCTGTTGTTTAACACAGGGGAGGGAGGTAGATTTAGGGGCAAATTGGTTAGTTGAAAGAAGCTCCCATAGTCATTGAGTTTGCAGCTGAGCCAAGAAGCCCTAGCTTGTCATGTCATCTGCATTAGAGAGCTGTGATCTCAGCTGATTATGGTGCAGTAGGAAAACAAACCATCGTCATACAATGATTAAAAGTCAAATTTATCTGAATGATAATTTTTATACATGAAATGCCTCAAATGTTGTTGTGTAGCAGCACAAATAATGGCACTTATTTGGAACTTACAAAAACATTCCTTATGAAGACACCAAGTTCACTACGTCCAAGCCTTCAATCGACTTTCCCCACAGACAAATTTTGATCGAAAACCAGAGTTGAAATGAACATTTTTATGCTATCAACTTTTACTGCATATCAATTGCTGTGCAGAATTGAAGTGGCACACACGAGATGTGACAATGTCATTGCTCTTATAGATCAGACGGTCTCATGATTCAGTGAACTGCACCACTGACAATTTATTAATACATACAGAAATGCTTGGCATCTATTGCACAACTAAACTTCAAAGCAGGACACCTGCATTTTTATTCTTCCTCATCTTAATTTGCATAAATGTTAAATCTAAACCCCAACAATTCTTAACTTGAAGTAGTAGGAAACTATCATGTCAGACTATTGCTATCTGCAAATAGTGCGGTGATAACAGGAAAAAAAGTCACACCAAATAATTCTTCAAAACCTGTTTAGCATTGCTGCTTAACTGAGAACCAGTGCTGAAAGTCAGGTTAGAAATTCAAAGGCAAAGAAAACTACAAGAAAACTTCATAAAGGCTTGAGTTCACGGGGCTCTGGCATATTAATCTATCAGCACAAACAGACTCAATGTAGCAAAAATGAACTTCCACAATGCATTATGTACATAACACAATATGTTCAAAATGCTCATAGCAATTTTCAGATTAGTTTGTAAAATGACTGACAGAAAGACTGATCATTCACAAAACGCTATACAACCCAATTTCATCAGCTGCACCCTCTCCTTATTCCTATATTGTGGGTAATCAGTACAAATGGAACAAAGAGTTATTTGAGTCTTAAGGATGGACATCAGTTTGACATTTTTGTGGAAGGATAAAACCAAGAAAATCATGAACTGAACAGTTAACATGATGGAGCACTCAAGGTTGAAAGTTGATCACTTCATTATTTTTTTCTTCTGCCTTCATTTTTTGTGTTTTGTTTTATTTTTCTGTGCTGAGATGGCATAGGAGACTGGGGACACTGAACAACACTTTTCACTATATTTAGTAACAAAATACGCAATATATAAAGCCAAGTCAAAACAGGTTGGAAAAACTAAGTTTATAGACAAAATGAGCATTCACTTGTACAATTTAATTGCTTTAAAGACTCAGTATGAGTTCCTTGCCTCAAGGAAAAGCACTTTGCAGTGGCTACTTATCAGAATTAGCAGGCTTACATTCAACTACATGGGCACCCAATCAAACATGTGACCAAATCTGATCAGCAGAAGTTACTTATGATCAGTGTCAGAGTCCTACAGCATGGAGGCCCTTCAGCCCAAAATGATCCTGGCCAACCAAAACACCCATCCACACTAACCCCATTTCTCTGCACGTGGCACATATTCTTCTAAACCTTTCCTATCTGTGTATTTGCCCAAATACCTTTTAATTGTTAAATGTGTCTGCCTCAAACACTTCTGCTGGCAGCTCATTCCATATGCATACCACTCTGTATAAAAATGTTACCCCCCCAGATTCCCATTTATTCTTTCCCTTCTTACCATAAACTGATACCCTCTAGTCCTCAATTCCCCAACCCCGGGAAAAAGACTGAGCGCATTCACCCTATTCACACCTTGCATGATCTTATATATTTCTATCAAGATACCCACCTCAGTGTCATATGCTCCAAATAAAAAAAAAGTCTTTGCTTATCCAACCTCTCCCTGTAAATCAATCCCTCGAGTCCTGGCAACATCATCTAAAGTTCTTCCGCACTCTTTCCAGTCTAATAACATCCTTCCTGTAGCAAGATGACCAAAACTGAACACAATACTCCTAAGTACGGCCTCACCAACATCCGGTACAACTGCAACATAACTTCCAAACTTCCGTATTCAATGCCCTGCCTCATGAAGGCCAGTGTGCCAAAAGCCACATTCACTGCCCTCTCTACCTGTGACTCCACATTCAGAGAACTGTGCACCTGAACTTCAAGCTCTCTGTTCCACTACATGCCTCAAGGCCCTACCATTCACCATGAAACTCCTACTTTGATTTGACTTTCCAAAATGCAAAGCCTCACACTTTTCTATATTAAACTCCATTTGCAATTTTTCAGCCCACTTCGCCTGCTGATAAGATCCTATTGTACTTCTGATAAGCTTCCTCGCTGTCCACATTACCGCCTACTTTAGTGTTATCCACAAACTTATTAGTCACACTTTGTATATTCTCATCCAAGTCACTGACATCGATAACAAACAGCAACGGGCCCAGCATTAACCCGAGGCACATCGCCACTCATAGGCCTCCAGTCCGACAAGCATCCTTCCACCATTACTCTCTGCTGCCTTCCATCAAGACAACTGTGAATCCGATTTGCCAGCTCTTCCTGGAATCCACATGATCTAACCTTCCAGAGCAGCCTACCGCACGGAACCTTAAAGGCTTAACTGAAATCCATTAGGCTATGTCTACCATCCTGCCGAGATCCTGGTCACTTCAAAGAACGCTAACAAATCTGAGAGGCATGATCTGAAACACATGACGCCAGAAGGTGGAGTGCACAGGCCAAACCATCACGGAAGCCAACCTTCAATCCAGGGACTCTATTTACATGGCTTACTGCCACAGAAAGACGGTCAACATCAACGACCCAGCACACCTCGGAACGACTTTCTACAACCTCTTCCATCAGATAGAAGACATAGAAGCCTGAACACACACACAAGCAGGTTCGGGATCAGCTTCTTTCCAGCTGTTATCAGATTGTTGAATGGACTCTAGCCTCAAATAATATAACCTGCAATGTAACCTGTATGAGATGACAAGGTGTAGAGCTGGATGAACACAGCAAGCCAAGCAGCATCAGAGGACCAGGAAGACTGACGTTTCGGGACTAGACTCTACTTCAGAAATAATTTCTGAAGGACAGTTCATGCCCGAAACGTAAGACTTCCTGCTCCTCTGATGCTGCTTGGCCTGCTGTGTTCATCCAGCTCTACACCTTGTTATTTCAGATTATCCAGCATCTGCAGTTCCTACTATCTCTGAAATAAATGTAACCTGTATGCCTCAGTCTTTTTAATCTGTACATCCTTTTCTTGCTGTGATCTGCCAGTACTGCTCATAAAGCTTTTCACTGTATTTCAGTACACATGACAATAAAAATCAATCAATATAGACTAATCCTCATCAAACCCTGTCTTTCCAAATACACATATCTTATCAGTCAGAATCTTCACAAGTAACTTACCACAAATGTTAGGCTTACTGGTCTACAGTTCCCAGGCTTTTCTTTGTAGCCCTTCTTAAATAAGGGCACATTTGCTACCCTCCAAACTTTTAGGACCTCACCCACGGCTAACGATGATGCAAGTATCAGAGCTAGGGCCCCAGCAAATTCCTCTCTCGTCTGTAGTAGGTTCTTGGATATATCTGGTCAGGACCAGGAGATTTCTCCACCTTCATACATTCCCTTCAGTTGAGCAAGGGTCATTGGACCCGAAACTTTAACTGATTTTTCTTTCACAGACGCTGCTAAACCTGCTGAGCTTTTCCAGCAACTTTGTTTTTGTTCCCTTCAGTACTCTACTGGAAACATTGAGACATCCTTCCTTAACATTACATGCATAGATTTATTTAATATTAAACTTGGATAATATTCACCCAAAGCAGTAGTGTGTACACTTCACTTGTCATTGTCCCAGCCCTCCCATGAAAACAATCACCTACAGGATCACAAATTGCATTAATGGGGAATTCCCTTAATATCCAGGCAAAACATACCCTCTAACAAGATCATTAAAGCAAACTGTCTAGCTAATACCATGTTCCTGTGCACAAATGTCTGTTATGTAGGTGAAATTACAAGGGCTTTTGAAATATAGCCATTCATCGGTATTGCTGGCTGAGCCAATATTTACAGGCCTTCCCTAATTGTTCTGACATGGAGATGGCTAATTGCCGTTTCACTCATTTCAGTCAGATTTTTGAGTTATTACTCTTGACTGCATCTTAAGTGGCCAAACACATACCTCAAAAGTGTTGAGGTAAACTATACAGACAGATTGCATAGTTTTAAAGATGAAAACTTTCAATGCTAAGACAGATTTTTGTTGTTAAATGTTATAGAATCAAGTGGATTATTGGAGATAAGTGACTTAACTGGAAGAGACAGCAAGCTCTAGGGGATGAGCAACTAGTTCCTATTTCTGTTAGACCTAGAAGGCAGTCATTATTTCAGCTTTAGATGGTCTTCTATTTTTAGTTAATTTCACTTTCCGCATTTTCCCAAAACCCTTAAAGTATTTCCTTTTAAAGTATCATTCAGTTCCAAGACAAGCACATTTATACAAGGCACTAGATCATGACATTAGATTTCTTTTCCTAAAAGGGCACGAGCAAAGTTGGATCACAGGTCCAAGCATGATCCTGCTACTGAAGCACTTTGTTTTGAAGGTAAGATAAATGCAATTCAGCACAGTACTTCTGCAGGCTTAATTTTGAGCTCAATTATTAAAAAATAAGCCATATCTCCAAACAGCAGTTCCTACTCCACCCAACAAAAAACAAACAAGAAATGTGTAGAGCAATGGTATTTAATCAGGGCTTCAGTAAAGAGTCAGAAGTATTTCATGGGCAAAATTACATTTCAACGTCTAAAGACCAGTACCTGGGATGTAATTTGATTTGGTCGACAGGGCTGAAGTAGTGTTAGCCATTGTGGTGGTAAGATTAATTTAAAAAGAATGAATTAACAGGAGCACAGAACAATATCTTGCAGTTATAAATAAGCTATAATGACATTCAAATCCTGGTGAAAGTGAAGTTTTGCTGTGCCATATTAAGACCAATTAGATTATTAACAGAAAAAAGGTACATTCCTAACCCTGTGCAAGTGACTCGCTAATCTCAATGGAGGTTAGAAGAGAGAGAGGTGATCTTATCAAAACAAGATTTTCTGAAGCAGCTGAACAAAATAAATAGGGACAGGGCAGTCCCTCTCCTGTGGAAATCTGGGACAAAGAGTCACAGTTTCAAAGTAAAGGATTTCTATTTAAAATGAAGATGAGAGGATTCTTCTCTAAGACTGTCATTACCCTTTGGAGTTTTCTACAGCAGAGAACAGTGACAATCGCATCATTAAATTTAAATCAGTCAGACAGACTTCCGACCATTCTATCATACTGGAAAGTGATGTTATGAAGACAGGCAAGAAACTGAAGCTACAATCAAATCAGTTTTGATCTTTATAAAATGGCAAAACCGGCTCAAGGGGTTAAACAGCCTACTCCAGCTTGTATTTCCTTTAATATGCTATGTTCTTACGCTGGTTATCAGTCAGTCAAAATCTGGTACCTTCACTCTCCTCAAGATCTTTTATGTAAAACTGCAACTGACAAGATAACTGAAAAACAGAAATTATTGAAGGTGTGCGCTGCACATTTCTATGGACACTAACTTCTTCACTCATATCGGCAATCAGCTATTTTAATCTGCTTCAAACCCAGCAAAATAGGACTTCTGTAACAGAATTACAAATTCCAGTGTGGCGCAAATGGCACTTGCAACTTTTCCCTAAAACAAGACCTTGAAGAAGTCACAAGCATTTGCACTTTTATTGGTCATTGACATCAATCCTGGCACGTTAGTTTCTTAAAAATGTCAGGAACCAGCTGCACAAAAGAATTATAAAGAAATATGTAAAATTCTGTGGAAGACGCTTTTGAAAAGCTAGACAACACCTGCACCAGAATAATCTGTTGATTTCTTTTGAGATGGCCTGACTATGTAGGTGCATTTAAACATTCAATCTTTGCAAAATTCTTTTGAGGCCCTTACAGAAGAACATTTTAAAAATTTAGACTTCCAAGTAGACTGGTTGATAGTTAATTAGTACACTGCAGCAAAGATTAGTGCACTTTAAACTCGCTTTGAGTGCATTTCTAATCCCATTGGTAGCACAGCTGGCGAGGCACAAAACAGATGCATATCTGGTAAAAATTAGACATCACAGGAAGAGATATCTAGGAGCCTTTTGCGTAACAGCATATTAGCTAGCGGCTAGAGCAACAGCTGCTGACAACTCTATTTGCCTGTAAGACAAGGGTTTTAAAAAAGGGTATGGGAAAAAGATGTATTTCCCACTCTTCCTTAACTCGAAAGGAGCTAATACTTCCAAGTATGATGCATGTACCACTTTGCAGATGTTCAATTGTTTCTGATGGATGTCATCACAATCTTGTTACAAAAGGCCAAAGAGGCGAAAATGAACTTTACCAAAGCTCCAAATATCCAGCTAAGGATCATTGGCCCTTTTATTTTGCCCTTTAGGACAGTACTTAAATGGAAGGTATACATAAGCTTGCCTTTCTACAGAAGACAAATGTTAGCTACGACTAATCTCTCTTCACAAGCTACAATACTCTCCTGCTCTCTGGGTAGGATCCAACAATTGTATAATTACTACAAAATTCTGAGTGCAGAAGGAGTCTGATCAACCCACCATGCCCACAGTGGCTGTCCTTATGAGTACTGTGATTTAGTGACATACTCTTATATCCAGAACCTCAACCTGAGCTACAAATCTTCTCAAAACTTGCTACCCTTGCCTTTTCTCGACAAGGCTGAACATCTAAGTATATAAATAATCAGCTAACAGCCTCTTAAATGTCTCAATTGAACCTGTCTCCAGCAAGTTATAAGCAGTTCTTTCTACACCCATACCACTCTGAAGACGTTAGCTTCTGCAACATATTTACTCCTTCTCCAAATTACCTTCTATCTGTACCTTCTCACTCCTGATCCTTTTAGGAAATGGAACAGTTTCTCCCTAACTACTCTGTCCATTCCCTCACGATATTGAGGACTCTGATAAAATCTAAGCTTTTTCCTCTCCAAGGAAAACAAAGTCACGAATTCTCTCATCCATCTGGAAGCCTTTAGGTTCTCACCCCTGGAATAATTCCCATAAACCTTCTCTGCATACCCTCCATCACATTCATATCTTTCGTAAAGTGTGGCACACTGTACACAGTTCTAATACAATTTCAGCATAATCTTCTTGATTCTCTATGCTATGCCACTATTAAAGCTTAGGATACTGTAAGTATTACTAACTGCACACACTACCTGTCCTTTAATCATTTCTAGTGACTTGTGCACATGAATGCACATCTCTGCTCCAGCACTCCTTTGCATTATACTGTAACACCATTTTCTTTCTACCAAAAGGCATCACTTCATTTCACCATATTGAAATGCACCTACCAACTATCTTCCAAGACAACCGACATCTTGTGATTTTACACTATCTTCAGTTTACAATAATCCCAAGCAATCTTCTTTCCATGCACACCAACATCTAGATCATTACTAAACATCAGTAAAAACAAAGGGTCCCAAAACCAACCCCTTGGTAAGTGTGACAAATCTTCAAGGTCAAAAAAAAATTAACTTACCATGACTATTGGTTTCCATATCTCAGCAAATTGTGTGTATTCAACAACTGTCTTGTTTATTCCATGAGTTATAACTTTTCTCAAGTCTGTTGGATGCATGGTATTGAACACCTTTTCAAAGTTCATGTGCACTACATTAACAGCATAATGAGGTAGTGGGAATTGTCGATGCTGGAGTCTGAGATAATAAGGTGTGGAGCTGGATGAACACAGCAGGCTAGGCAGCAGAGGAGCAGAAAAGCTGACATTTCAGATCTAGACTCTTCTTCAGAAAAGTTCAGACCTGAAAAGTCAGCTTTTCTGCTCCCTGATGTTGTCTGGCCTGCTGTGTTCATCCAGCACCACACCTTGTTATCAACAGCAAAATTCTCATCAGCACTTAGGTCAGCAGCCTTGCTTTTGTTCATTGTTACAAGGGTGTCACATTTGCATAACTTCAGTCCTCTGGCACAACTGAATCTAAGGAAGATTGAAAAATCCCCCTTTTAGGTTCATAACCAATCACTCTGCTTCATCTCCTTCTGAATTTTCTACATTTAGCTTGGGACTCAAATATATTTTCTACCTGACATTTTCTTTTATTCATTCAGGGGATGTGGGCTTCACTGGTTAGCATTTGTTGCTCAACCACACTGCTCAGTCTGGAGTGGCATGGAGGCCAAACCAGGTAAGAGCAACAATGTCCTTTAGGAAAGAACATCAGTGAACCAGATGGGTTTTTCCAATAATCAGCAATGGTTTCATGATCATTAGACTCTTAGTTACAGATTTTTACTGAATTCATATTTCAGTATGTGTGTAGTGGGATTCAAACCCAGGTTTCCAAAACATTACATAGGTCTCTGGATTAAATAGTCTGAGACCAAACCACTGAGTCACTGTCTCCCCACAACAACACTATCATAGTCATTATATTTTGTGCTTGAGAGAATATCCCTTAACTGTGCCAAAACCAGCTCTTCCTTGAAGGTTGTCCATTGTTCAGCTACAGTTTTTTCCAAAGATGTTTGGCTTCAGTTTATCCTGTCCAACTCCATTCATGCCCATTGAAGTCAGCTCTCCACCAGCTGATTCTTACTCTGGATTGTCCTTTTCAACCATCATCCTAAATCTTTTGATTCCATGATAGCTGTTCCCTAAATGCTCCCCCACTTACACAACCAACTTGTCAACCTCGTTCCCAAGTATTAAGTTCAGCAACGCCTCCAATCTTATCGGGACTGGACATATACTACAGAAAATTCTCATGAACACAATCTAGGAGCACTTGTGTCACACTGCTGTTTACACGAACATTATGCCAGAACATATCTGGGTAAAGTCTGCCATTGTAAATACTCTACATTGGAGCCTCATCTGTAAATTCTTGTAAATTTGCTCCTCTACATTTTTCCCACTGTAGATCCATAGCAACAAATTAATTGTGCCCTTTTTGTTCATTACTTCTAGCCAAATCAACTCTGTCCTTTGTACCCTCTGGGACATCCTCTCCTTGGAGCACTATAATACTTTCCTTAACCAATTTTCCCACTCCTACATTTAAAAAAAAATTTCCTATCTTGAAGATCTTGTTACTAGAAATACTTAACATGCAGTCTGGCCCTTCCTCAAGCCACACCTCTATTCTAACCACTCAATCATAATTCCACTATAAACTACACCTGTAACTCACCAATCTTATTGGTTGTATGCTTTAGATTCACGTATGCAGTGTAACTATCATTTAAATTCTATTCTTTTCTTTTAAAACCATAGTTCAAGGTTAGACAGATTAACACTTGATACACCAGTACCTGTCTAGGTCTACAACTCCTCATATGCCACAGGACAGACACTCCGTTTGACCAAGCTGCCCTGTCATATCTTGATTTTAACTCTCTGCCTTAATTTTTTTTAAAATTTAAATCTCATTTTTGTGCTAGGTTTTAAAAATGTATGCTTTCAAAATTTGCCAGGCCTCAGAAGCTGTTGTACATAAAGGACCACAAGGAATTTTCCCTCACAGAATCGGAAACTTCCCTCAATCTGTGTAACTGTTTTATCTTTCTTCATTTTGGGTGGCACGGCGGCTCCGTGGTTAGCACTGCAGCCTCATTGCACCATGGACCGGGTTCGATTCCAGCCTTGGGCAACTGTCTGTGTGGAGTTTGCACGTTCTCCCCGTGTCTGCGTAGGTTTCCTTCAGGTGAAGGCTAGGTGGATTGGCCATGCTAAATTGCCTGTAATGTTGAGGGGTGTGAGGATTATAGGGGGATGGGTCTGGGTGCGATGCTCCAAGGGGATTGTGGGATTGTTGGGCCAAAGGGCCTGTTTCCACACAGTAGGGAATCTAATCTAATAACCTAATTAGGTCAATTATTCTCTGATCAATTCTTTACAACTTTCCACTCAGGTGTACAAAATGCTACAAATACTTATCACACAAACTATTCTAGTTGTACTCACTGCATTGAAATCAAGGTTCACAATCAAGCATGTCCTAACTAACCTTTTTAATGAACTCAAAAACATTTATTCAGCCTTTGTGTTTCCAAAAAACCAAACTGTAGGGCTTTAAACTAGGCTTGACCTTGTCAAACCACCATCTTCTGACATGTCCAATCTTCCTTTTCACTTGTCAATTTTGATATACTTGTCAATCAGTACTTATTTTTGGAAATTAAGGGTCCTGTTTCCTCCATCCCAAGCCTGCAAATGCAGAGTACTAGAGCTTCTCTTGAAGGATTAAACCCAAATCCCAGAATCCAAAGTCTGTTAGTATCAGTAACATTTGAAACAAGCAAATTAAAAGACAAAGGCTACATCTTGCCTCTCAAGCTTCAGAAAGCTTAAGTCAAGGAATCAAATGGCAGCTCTGAACAGTCTTAGACAATAGATATTAGACAATAGATAATAGATAATAGACAACAGGTGCCGGAGTAGGCCATTTGGCCCTTTGAGCCAGAGCCACCATTCATTATGATCACGGCTGATCATCCACAATCAGTATCCCGTTCCTGCCTTATCCCCATAACCCTTGTTTCCACTATCTTTAAGAGCTCTATCCATCTCTTTCTTGAACGCATCCAGAGAGTTGGTCTCCACTGCCTTCTGGGGCAGAGCATTCCATATATCCATCACTCTCTGGGTGAAGAAGTTTTTCCTCAACTCTGTTCTAAATGACCTACCCCTTACTTTTAAACTATGTCCTCTGGTTCTGGACTCATCTATCAGCGGAAACATGCTGCCTGCCTCCAGAGTGTCCAATCCCTTAATAATCTTATGCATCTCAATCAGATTCTTTCTCATCCTTCTAAACTCAAGTGTATACAAGCCCAGTCGCTCCAATCTTTCAACATATGATAGTCCCGCCATTCCGGGAATTGACCTCGTGAACCTACGCTGCACTCCCTCGATAGCAAGAATGACCTTCCTCAAATTTGGAGACCAAAATTGCACACAATACTCCAGGTGCAGTCTCACCAGGGCCCTATACGGCTGCAGAAGGACCTTTTTGCCCCTATACTCAATTCCTCTTATAGCAGATGACATTCAACATCCAACTCTCACATCCCCAACTCCATCAGCTAATATTCTTTTAATTTCACGAAGGTTCCAGGATAGATCTACAGGAAATATTTTAACATTCCCTCTAAATACTTTTCTAGTACAGCACACTCAGCTAACAGGCCTTGATAGGTAAACTAAAATGTTACAATGAGGTTCTAAATACTAATGTCACTAATGTGCCATTCAAAGCAGAGGGATTTCCAGCTGAAAGCAGATTTAGAGAGTAATACTGGTCATTCACTGTGTTCTGTTAAATCATTTTTGCCTCTTTCATTCGCCCATAAACGTTGCAGAGTGAATGGCTAACTTTTATTTATCAAAGTTATTTGGAAAACAATGGCAGCAAAATTGGACACTGCATCAGCTGTTTTACAAAGGTATTAAAAAGTTGCGTACACATTTGACTGCAAACTTATTTACTGGCAATTATACTAATTAGTGTAAGTGAATTTGACGAGTAACTCCCATATTTTCTCAATTAGCTGTTTTAAACGTGAAAAAACTGTTGAAAAACATACAACATAGAAACAGGCCATGCAAGGTTCTGCACTCTTTCAAAGAGCTACCCTGTTTATTCCACTCCCTACTTACTGCAAAGTTTTTCCAGTCAGGTTTTAAAGCCACTTTGAAATTTACTGTTCAAATCACTCACACAAGCTTCAGCAGAATATTCCAGATCATATCTTTCTGCAGAGTATTTTTTTTCCCCCCAAGTCACCTCTGATTCATTTGCTAATTATCTGAAATCCCCACTCTCTGCTTAAACAAATCTTCTGCCAGTGGAAAGAGTTTTCCTTCTTTATTCTATCAAAACCCATCTTAATTCATGAATCACCCAACATAATTGAAAACTTACATCGTGTACTTCACCAGTAAATTTTCTATATACCTTCTACAGGCTTAGCTTTTATCCAAAAGACAAATGGTATTATTTGCAATACTCCATTAGGAATAACTGTATTTTATAAAGATTTGATATAACATCTTTGGTTCTATACTCCATGTACTTCCAAACTAAAAGGTTTTTTGATAGCCTTCTCAACTTGTTCTGTCAGTTTCAAAACTTATATCCCACATTTCCACTGTCCCTTCAAGTCCTTTTAAATAAAACCATGATTCCAGTTTACCTGTCTGACTACACCCTGAAGTATCCTCTCCCTATTGCACAACCAAGTTTCTACATTTGTAACTTTTGAAATTATGCCCCATATATTAAATCTATACCAAATACAGAAGTGGTCCTAATCACTTTTGCAATAATCTCATTAGCTTTAACTTTATTACCAAAGTCTATCACAAAAGGACTTTTTAAAAGTACACTTACAAATTAACTGCACAACCTTCACTTGTACACTGTTCAAACCACTGCTAAATCCTTAATTTACATGCACATTATACATACTGTGTTAGGAGGAAGTAAAATGCTGATAAAAATGAATGAGATCCCAAAACAAAACAAATTCAATTGATTCACACTGCTAAACCTCATCTTGCAGAAATGTCTTAGGATGAGCACAATCACAAAACATTTAAGGCCCATAGCAGGCAAATACACTGTGATATTAGTACAAAATAAAAAAGGTCCAAGTGAATTGTGCAGATGGTACAAGCTGCAGCCGCTATGCATCAGTTTTGCGGGAGATGCATCCATCAAGACAAGCAACGAGTATTCCATCACATTTCCAATTTTGATTTGTAGATGATGGGCATGCTTTGTCCCAGAGTCTGACCAGACCTTGCAGCCTTTCTGTTTATCCAGCTGACCCAGATCAATTTCTGGATAATGACGACCCCTAGAATGGTAATAGTGGGGCGAGTTAGTGACAATAGCACCATTGAACATTAAGGGCCATTATAGACCAGATCAAGCCCCCTCAAAATACATTAAGATGGCCCAGACCCTAACCTTTTCTTAATTTAAAAAAGTGTAAGATGATGCATTCCAGTTTCAATTTGACTGGTCAAATTACCAGACTTGAAGCAAAACACAATCTTTTTTCTTTATTCATTCATGGGACAACTGTGTCACTGACTAGGCAGCATTTATTGCCCATCCCTAATTGCCCAGAGGGCAATTAAGAAGCAAACTCATTGCAGTGGGTCTGGAGTCACATGCAGGCCAGACCAGTAAATATGGCAGTTTCCTTCCCTGAAGGACATCAGTGATACAGATGGGTTTTTCAAATAGTCGGCAATCGATTCATGGTCATTAGACTCTTAATTCCAGACAGTTATCAAATTCAAACTTTACCATCTGCCATGGCTGGATTCGAACCGGGTCCCCAGAACATTATCTGGGTCTCTGCATTAACAGTCCAGTGATAATGCCACTAGGCCATTGCCTCCCAACCATAGCTGAAAAGAAGAAAGAAGAAATTACTCGTTGGGTCGAATAGCCTGTTCCACACTGTAGGAATTCTATGGAATTGGAATACCAAACAGACTATTTTACTGCTGAACAGTAACAGTCCAATGTAGTAAGCAATATCCTATAAAGACACCATTGTAAAAGCAAGTTCAGAAAAATAGACTGTCTCACATGCAACTCCTGCAGCAGAAAGAGAAGCCCAGCTTTTAGCTGTAACCAGAAGCAAACAGCATCTACTTCAAGACACCAGCAATAACTGCTACTGACACGAAAATTCCTGGCTCTGTGGGAATTTGACCACACCCATTCAGGCTGCTTCTATTGTTTCAAGTTGTTGAATAAATCCCCAAGACCTCACAAACCATTTACTCCAGTGGCTCTGCACAGACGGCTCAACATCTCTCAATAAAACCCTTCTTCAAATAAAAAAAAGGGATAAAATACACCTCAAAGCCATAGGACAGCTGCAGGGAGATGGTTAGACTCCCAATGGAGAAGGTCATGTGTGCCACAGAAGTGCCAGCCAATGTTACTTGCCACAAACACAAACCTAGATCTTGTCCAAGTCTTATTTTAAGGGACACAGGTCACTTCAGTATCTAAGCAATTCCAAATGATGCTGCACATTCCACAGTTAGCACACATCTTCATTTTTGACCTTATGATGGAGGTAATGTCATTGACAAACTATTTAAAGTTGGTTGGGACAAAGATGTATACCCTGAAGAATTGCTGCAGAGATGTCCTGGGACTCGTTGGGGCTCCAATGATAACCATCTTCTGTTCTGGTATGACTTCAGAGTTTTCATCAATTTCCACTGCCTCCAGCTCTGTTAGAGTTCATTGATGGCACATTCCGTCAAATGCAGCCACGATTTATTTCAGTCTCCTTTGTCCATATTTGGGAATGGTTATAACGAGGTCACAAGCCCAGCGGCCCTGACATGATCCAAAGCAAGAATCAGTGAGAAACTGTTGTTGAGCAAGTGCTGATTGTTAGCACTATTGATGATATATTCCATAGCTTCACTAATGTTCAAGAAGCTGGCAGGGCAGTGTTAAGCCAAACTGTATGTGCCCTGCCTTTTATTGACAGGACAAACTTGATCAATATTCCACATTGTTGGGTCACCTTCATTGATGCAACTGTACTGGAACTAGACTTCAGTACAATTATCACAAAGTTGTCAGAATCCTGAGCCCTTGCAACGATCTTGGTTGAAGGATGTCCTGTTCCTCAGGACATTTGGGGGTGGTCCCTACAGGCACCCAACAAGGCTATAGTTAACTTAACATCTTAATCAAAAGACTTGACCTTCATTGGCACAATACCCCTTTTAAACTTCACCAAAGTATTAACCAAGATCTCCATATGTTGTCTTTAGAGTGGGACAATCAACGTCATGAAGTCAGGCAAATCACAGCAAGCAAAGGTTTTACTGATGAGCTCTCCCCTGATTTAACTTCCATAAATTTCCATGCAGCTGAACCCAGCCAATAACTATGGAGCTTAAAGCCCTATCCACCGCACTCGTTATGTGATATGCACGAACTCTGGACCTAGCATGATTCAGTTGGAATGCAACTTACTGGACAGCCCTCTGCTTCACCAGTGTCCCATCATTTTGTACCCATTTCTCCCTCACCACTCTTTGATCCATGGTTTACCTCAAATCTTTTTGACCCTGTGCTGATTTGCTTATGGTTCAGGTAGAAATCCAGAGCTTACCACTGGAGGTGCGCTGACAATGTTACCTAGCAGGGTGACGAAATGTTTGCAACGAAACTAGTGGCTCAGTGAGCATGCCTACAACCTCAAGTTATCACCTTTTTGGTTGATTTTCAATTTAGATCCTTGCTGCTCATATTCCCTCAACAGAACCAAACTTCTTTCCGCTTTAGAATATAGAGAACACAGAACAGTACAGGCCCTTCAGCCCACAATGTTGTGCCAACCCATTATCCTACTAAGGTCAATCTACCCTGTTTACCCTACATTTTTCTATCCTCCACGTGTCTACCCAAGAGTTGCTTAAAAGTCTGGAAAGTATCTGACTCCACTACCACTGCCGGCAGCGCATTCCATACAGCCATCACTCTCTGTGTGAAGAACCTACCTCTGACATTTCGCCTATACCTTCCTCCAATCACCTTAAAATTATGCCCCCTTGGAATTGTCATTTCCACCATGGGAAAAAGTCTCTGGCTATTCACTCTGTGCCTCTCATCATTTGTAAGCCTCTATCAAGTCATCTCCCATCCTTCTTCACTCCAATGAGAAACGCCCTAGCTCCTTCACCCTTTCCTGCCCTCCAGTCCTGGTAGCATCATGGTAAATCTCCTCTGCAGCCTCTCTAAAGCTTCCACATGCTTCCAATAATGAGGTGGCCAGAACAGAACACAATACTCCAAGTGTGGTCTAACCAGTGTTTTATAGAACTGCAGCATAACTTTGTGGCTCTTAAACTCAATTCCCTGCCAATGAAAGCCAACACACCATACGCTTTCTTTACAACCCTATCAACTTTGGTCGCAACTTTGAGGCATTTATGGACGTAGACCCCAAGATCTCACTGTTCCTCCACACTGCCAAGAATTCTGCCATTAATCCTGTATTCTGCATTCAAATTCAACCCTCCAACATGAACCACTTCACATTTTTCTCGGTTGAATTCCATCTACCACTTCTTTGCACCAGTTTGGTATCCTGTCAATATCCCGATGGAACCTACACCAGACCTCCACGCTGTCCAGAACTCCACCAACCTTCATGTCACTGGCAAACTTACTAACTCACCCCTCCACTTCATTATCCAAGTCACTTATAAAATCTACCTAAGTATATCATTGGATCTTTCCCCTCCCATTCCAAATTTCTCTGCAACTCAGATGTTATATCCTGAACCCATACACCGGACAGGCATCACAACCTCTGGGATTTTAATCCTAGCCACAGAGAACGATATCTATTCCCCTGACCATTCTATCTTCGATCACATTTCCTTCACCTCTCACTTGAACGGCTCCCTGTACCATTGTGTTATGGCCAGTTTGCTTGTCCTGTCCACAGTCTATACACTCATCTACACAAGGAGCAAGAATCTCAAACCTGCTAGACAAGTTCAAGGTTTAAGGTTATTTTAGCACCAATTCCTTGATCCCTCTGCCTATCTCACCCTTTGTCACACCCTCCTCCCCCAGTCACTGGCCAAATTTACGATAGTTAATCTAAGGAGGTTTGCATCCTGAAATACTGCTTCCAGGTAACTCTCCCCCTTCCTGATGTGTTGCAATGTTTGAAGCTCAGTCTCTAGTCCATCAACTCAGAGCTCTTGAAGAAACCGACATTTGCTACAAACCACAAGAGGGTCCACCAGCTTCCACACTGTGCAGTTACAACGTAATGCTAGCCCAAAATCCCTACTTTAGTGACTTAGTTTTTAATGTGATTTTAAAAAATTTTTGTACTGTTCTTTTCGCTTGTAGCCTGTAAATATTTCCACTATTTACCTTCAATAGGAAGGTAACCTACAATAGTCAAATTGGTATGTTCATTGGTGATAGCGACAGTTTACCAGTGATGTCACTGTTTTGAGCTCGACCCAGATCCGATACAATTTGTCTTGTGTAAAGACAGGGGGTGAAAGTAGGAGTCGGTGTTGGGTCCCTTGCTGTATGCAGTGCACATTAAAGATCTAGGCATGACTGCAGAAAGCATGATCAGTTCACATAACAAAAGTGGTGGTATGGTAACCAGTGAAGAGGAAAGTCTCAACTACAGGGCTAGCCACAACAGTGGCAAATGGAATTTAATTCTGAAAAGAATGAGGTCATGCATTTTGGGAAAACTAACTTGCGAGGGAATACATGACCACGCTAGAAAGTACACGATGACCTGAGGAAGTACAGAGGTTCAGAGGGAGCTTGGTGCGAGAGTGTCTTGATCCTATACACAGGACAGGCATAGAAGGTGGTTAAGGCAGCATATGGGACAATTATCTTTGAGTCAATGTATGAATACAAAAGTAGATAGACTATGATAGAACTGTACAAACACTGGCAACTCCACAGCTGGAGTACTGTGTGCAGTTCTGACTATCACACCAAAGAAAGGATGTTATTATACTAGAGGGTGCAGAAGAGGCTCACAAGGATCAGCGATAATGGGAACTGCAGATGCTGGAGAATCCGAGATAACAAAGTGTGGAGCGGGATGAACACAGCAGGCCAAGTAGTATCTTAGGAGCAAAAAAGCTGACGTTTCGGGCCTAGACCCTTCATCAGAAAAAGGGGATGGGGAGATGGTTCTGAAGGACCGCAACTTTCCCCCACCCACAGCGGTCGAGAACGCCCTTGACCGCATCTCCCGCATTTCCCGCCACACATCCCTCACACCCCGCCCCCGCCACAACCGCCCAAAGAGGATCCCCCTCGTTCTCACACACCACCCTACCAACCTCCGGATACAACGCATCATCCTCCGACACTTCCACCATCTACAATCCAACCCACCACCCAAGACATTTTTCCATGCCCACCCTTGTCTGCTTTCCGGACAGACCACTCTCTCCGTGACTCCCTTGTTCACTCCACACTGCCCTCCAACCCCACCACACCCAGCACCTTCCCCTGCAACTGCAGGAAATGCTACACTTGCCCCCTCACCCCTATCCCAGGCCCCAAGATGACTTTCCATATTAAGCAGAGGTTCACCTGCACATCTGCCAATGTGGTATACTGTATCCATTGTACCCGGTGTGGCTTCCTCTACATTGGGGAAACCGAGCGGAGGCTTGGGGACCGCTTTGCAGAACACCTCCACTCGGTTCACAATAAACAACTGCACCTCCCAGTCGCAAACCATTTCAACTCCCCCTCCCATTCTTTAGATGACATGTCCATCATGGGCCTCCTGCAGTGCCACAATGATGCCACCCGAAGGTTGCAGGAACAGCAACTCATATTCCGCTTGGGAGTCCTGCAGCCCAACGGTATCAATGTGGACTTCACCAGCTTCAAAATCTCCCCTTCGCCCACCACATCCCAAAACCAGCCCAGTTCGTCCCCTCCCCCCACTGCACCACACAACCAGCCCAGCTCTTCCCCTCCACCCACTGCATCCCAAAACCAGTCCAGCCTGTCTGTGCCTCCCTAACCTGTTCTTCCTCTCACCCATCCCTTCCTCCCACCCCAAGCCGGACCTCCATCTCCTACCTACTAACCTCATCCCACCTCCTTGACCTGTCCGTCTTCCCTGGACTGACCTATCCCCTCCCCTCCACCTATCCTCTTTTTCTCCCCATCTTCGGTCCGCCTCCCCCTCTCTCCCTATTTATTCCAGAACCCTCAACCCATCCCCCTCTCTGAAGAAGGGTCTAGTTCCAAAACGTCAGCTTTTGTGCTCCTGAGATGCTGCTGGGCCTGCTGTGTTCATCCAGCCTCACATTTTATTATCTTGGATTCTCCAGCATCTGCATGTCCCATTATCACAGATAGCCAAAGTCAGTACCCCACTGTAAGCTTCATCATCACACAGAAATAGCATTACCATCACACACATATGGTAGTAATAGCAATCTCCACACAAGTTCCTAGAGCTGAAAGCATTGTGCAGCTTAAGTTAATGATTTTCACCTCAGCTTCTGCCTCTACCACAACTACATAAGCAGGGAACATGCTATGACTTTCCATAAGCAATGACCAATTGCTGCTCTTTCTTGATTTTCCAAGTCATGTCACAAGACAGTTACAGTTCTCTGACATAAGCAGGCTCCAACAACTCTCACTGATACTGTAGCTTTAAAGGTATTGAAAAGATAATACATTTTTCACCAAGCTACGTTGCAGATGATCAATAACTCAGGTTTATAGGAGTTTTAAGGGGGATGGGGGGGTGGGTTGATAAGGAAGTTAGGACTTATGGTCTAGAAACTTTACAGCATTGCTGCTAATGCCAAAGTGATGAAAATTCACAATGGTCAAGCGACCAAGAGTGCAGACATTTGAGAACTGTAAACCAAGAGATGATCAGAGAGACAAGAGGGACGAAACCAAAAAGGGATTTGAAAATAAGACTGAATTTTAAAATCAAATAATTATTGGACTGGAATCAATACAGGTTGATGAACACAGAAGCGATTTATAGAGCAGACACTGGTATGATTCAGGATACGTGCAGAACTTTCATTGAGCTCTAGCTTATAAGGTGGGAAGCTAGCCAGAAGACCACTGTAATAGTTGAATTTAAAGAAACAATGGCCTGGATAAGAGTTTCAGCAGATGAGATGAGCTTCCTGTCAAAGGATTAACACTTTCAACAGAGTGAGGTTAGAGTTTAGAGTTTAGACCACAGTCTCGGCTGAGTAGTTGAGAAATGCAAGTAACAAGTAAATTTGTACTTTCATTTTAAAATACAGATTATACATGGAAGGCAATGATTGCTCCCTCAGTTTCCCTACCCTGTTCAATCTCATACTTCTATATTCAGTTACAACCTCCCTCTCTCCACCTGAAAAAGAGACAACTGCCTGAGGTCACACACCCATGTCAGAAGTGCAATCCTCTTCATATTAGCAGATTTTTAAACTGGATTTGGGTCAGAGCGACTAAAGAAGTTGTTGCAGCTGTACAGCACATTGGTGAGGCCACTTTTGGAGTACTATGTACAGTTCTGGTTGCCCTGCTGTAGGAAGGATATTATTAAATTGGAGGGGGTACAGAAAAGATTTACAACGAAGTTACCGGAACCGGAGGGTTTGAGTTATAATGATAGGCCAGGACAATTTACTCTGAACTACAGGAGGTTGATGGGTGACCACAGAGAGTTATAAAATCATGAGCGGTATCGATCAGATGAAATGCAAAGATCCTTTCCCTGGGATAGGGGAATTCATAATAGAGGGGACAATTTTAAAGTGAAAGGGAAAAGTTTTAAAGGGACTTGAGAGACAACCTTTTCACAGAGGGGGAAGTTTATACATGGAATGAATTACCAGAGGACATGGCAGGTACAGTTACAACATATAAAAGACAATTGGACAGGTACATTAATAGGAAGGATTTGGAGGGATATGAGCTAAATGGGACTGGTTTAATTTGGGAAACCTGGTCAGCATGGACAAGTTGGACCAATGGGTCTGTTTCCATGCTACATGACTATGGCTCTTTGGTACAGTAGCACAGTGTTACTGAGCTAACAATTCGGACAAGAATTCAACTTTCACCATTAGCAGTGGGGAATTTAAATTCAATTAACTAACTAAAGATGGAATTAAAACCCAGTACCAATAATATTAACACTGAAATAACTGGGCTACCATTAAAATCCTCATTGATTTTTTGAGTGCGAGCAGCAGCGGAGGCAAGACGGACCCGGAAGACTGCAGCTAAGGTAAAGCAGTTTATTTTTAAAATTACTTACCGATAGCGGGCAGCGGTGTTTTTTTTTCCTCTTTCAGAGAAGGAGCGGGAGCACCAGAGGAAGTGACGAGGACCAGAGGGGCAGCCGGGAAGGAAAGCAGTGAGTATAAATACTCACCCTTCGACGCCAACGGCCATTTTGAGTGCGAGCAGCAGCGGAGGCAAGACGGACCCGGAAGACTGCAGCTAAGGTAAAGCAGTTTATTTTTAAAATTACTTACCGATAGCGGGCAGCGGTGTTTTTTTTTCCTCTTTCAGAGAAGGAGCGGGAGCACCAGAGGAAGTAACGAGGACCAGAGGGGCAGCCGGGAAGGAAAGCAGTGACCGTATATATCAGCAAGGCGGCTAAACCCGAGACTCTACAACTGTAGTGTCTCCCACCCGCCCTCCTCCTCTAACCTAGTTAATAAGGCAAGGTTCATTCTAAACTTTCTCTATTGAACATAAGTTTGTTATTAATTTGTTATTATTACTTGAAGTAAGCTTTCTGCTTTAGTATTGAGTGGGTGTTCAGATAAGTGGGGTATGGATGCTAGGGCAGTTGCTTGCTCCTCCTGCAGAATGTGGCAGTTGGGAGATGTGGCACACGTCTCCGCTGGCTACATCTGCGGGAAGTGCACCCAGCTACAGCTCCTTGAAAACCGTGTTAGGGAAATGGAGCTGGAGCTGGATGAACTACGGATCATTCGGGAGGCAGAGGGGGTAATTGAGAGGAGTTATCGGGAGTTGGTCACTCCTAAGGCTCAGGTCAAGGATAGATGGGTTACAGTTAGGGGGAGGAAAGGGGACAGACAGACAGTGCAGAGATCCCCTGTGGGCATTCCCCTCAGCAATAAGTATACCGTTTTGGATACTGCTGGGGGGGATGACCTACCAGAGGAAAGCCATAGTAGTCAGTTCTCTGGCACTGAGCCTGACACTGTGGCAAAGAAGGGAAGGGGGCAGAATAGAAAAGTACTCGTGGTAGGGGACTCGATAGTTAGGGGAATCGACAGGAGATTTTGTGGGCAAGATCGGGATTCCCGGAAGGTATGTTGCCTCCCTGGTGCCAGGGTCCGGGACGTCTCCGATCGGGTGTATAAAGTTCTAAAAGGGGAGGGCGAACAGCCAGAAATCGTGTTACATATTGGCACAAATGATATAGCCAGAAATAGGTTTGAGGATATAAAAAGTGATTTCAGGGAGTTAGGATGGAAGCTGCAGAGCAGGACGAACAGAGTAGTGTTCTCTGGTTTACTACCGGTGCCACGAGATAGCGAGGTGAGGAACAGGGAGCGGGCGCAGCTGAACACGTGGCTACGCAGCTGGTGTAGGAGGGAGGGCTTCAGATATGTTGATAATTGGGATGCCTTCTGGGGAAGGTGGGACCTGTACAAGAAGGACGGGTTGCATCTGAACTGGAAGGGGACCAATGTCCTGGGTGGAAGGTTTGCTCGAGTAGTTCGAGAGGGTTTAAACTAGTATGGCAGGGGGGTGGGAACCTGAGCTGTATACCTGAGGTGAGCATTGATGCAGGTGAGGCAGTAGCAAGAGGTAGACCAGCTAGTGGGAAGGATTTTCCTGGGAAGGAACCATGGGATTGGTTAAAGTAAGTTTGCTTTAATGCAAGGAGTATCAGGAATAAAAGTGATGAACTTAGAGCATGGATCAGTACCGGGTGCTATGATGTTGTGGCCATAACAGAGACATGGGTTTCTCATGGGCAGGAATGGTTGCTGGATGTTCCAGGGTTTAGAACATTTAAAAAGAATAGGGAGGGGGGAAAAAGAGGAGGGGGTGTAGCACTACTAATCAGAGAGGGTATCACAGCTACAGAAGCTTCCTTTGTCGAGGAAGATCTGCCTACTGAGTCAGTATGGGTGGAAATTAGGAACAGCAAGGGAGTAGTCACCTCGTTAGGGGTTTACTACAGGCCCCCCAATAGCAGCAGGGAGATTGAAGAAAGCATAGGTCGACAGATTTTGGAAAAGTGTGCACGCAGTAGGGTTGTTGTAATGGGTGACTTTAACTTTCCTAATATTGATTGGAACCTCCTTCGAGCAGAAGATTTGAATGGAGCTGTTTTTGTAAGGTGTGTTCAGGAGGGTTTCCTAACGCAGTACGTTGACAGGCCGACGAGGGGAGAGGCCATTCTAGACTTGGTGCTCGGAAACGAGCCGGGGCAGGTATCAGATCTTGTGGTGGGAGAGCATTTTGGTGATAGTGACCATAACTGCCTCACATTCTACATAGCTATGGAGAAGGAGAGGATTAGGCAGAATGGGAGGATATTTAATTGGGGAAGAGGAAACTATGATGCGATTAGACATGAGTTAGGAAGCATGGACTGGGAGCAGTTGTTCCATGGTAAGGGAACTATAGACATGTGGAGATGGTTTAAGGAACAGTTGTTGGGAGTGATGAGTAAATACGTCCCTCTGAGACAGGCAAGAAGGGGTAAGATAAAGGAACCTTGGATGACGAGAGCGGTGGAGCTTCCAGTGAAAAGGAAGAAGGTAGCTTACATAAGGTGGAGGAAGCTAGGGTCAAGTTCAGCTAGAGAGGATTACATGCAGGCAAGGAAGGAGCTCAAAAATGGTCTGAGGAGAGCCAGGAGGGGGCACGAGAAAGGCTTGGCAGAAGGAATCCGGGAAAACACAAAGGCATTTTACACTTACGTGAGGAATAAGAGAATGGTCAAAGAAAGAGTAGGGCCGATCAGGGATAGCATAGGGAACTTGTGTGTGGAGCCTGAGGAGGTAGGGGAAGCCCTTAATGAGTTTTTTGCTTCTGTCTTTACGAAAGAAACAAACTTTGTAGTGAATGAAACCTTTGAAGAGCAGGTGTGCATGCTGGAATGGATAGAGATAGACGAAGCTGATGTGCTGAAAATTTTGTCAAACATTAAGATTGACAAGTCGCCAGGCCCGGATCAGATTTGTCCTCGGCTGCTTTGGGAAGCGAGAAATGCAATTGCTTCACCACTTGCGAAGATCTTTGCATCCTCGCTCTCCACTGGAGTCGTACCTGAGGACTGGAGAGAGGCAAATGTAATTCCTCTCTTCAAGAAAGGAAATAGGGAAATCCCCGGCAATTATAGACCGGTAAGTCTCACGTCTGTCGTCTGCAATGTGTTAGAAAGGATTCTGAGGGATAAGATTTACGACCATCTGGAAGAGCATGGCTTGATCAAATACAGTCAACACGGCTTTGTGAGGGGTAGGTCATGCCTTACAAACCTTATCGAGTTTTTTGAGGATGTGACTAGAAAGGTTGATGAGGGTCGAGCTGTGGATGTGGTGTATATGGACTTCAGTAAGGCATTTGATAAGGTTCCCCATGGTAGGCTCATTCAGAACGTCAGGAGGAATGGGATACAGGGGAACTTAGCTGCTTGGATACAGAATTGGCTGGCCAACAGAAGACAGCGAGTGGTAGTAGAAGGAAAATATTCTGCCTGGAAGTCAGTGGTGAGTGGAGTTCCACAGGGCTCTGTCCTTGGGCCTCTACTGTTTGTAATTTTTATTAATGACTTGGACGAGGGAATTGAAGGATGGGTCAGCAAGTTTGCAGACGACACAAAGGTCGGAGGTGTCGTTGACAGTGTAGAGGGCTGTTGTAGGCTGCAGCGGGACATTGACAGGATGCAGAGATGGGCTGAGAGGTGGCAGATGGAGTTCAACCTGGATAAATGCGAGGTGATGCATTTTGGAAGGTCGAATTTGAAAGCTGAGTACAGGATTAAGGATAGGATTCTTGGCAGCGTGGAGGAACAGAGGGATCTTGGTGTGCAGATACATAGATCCCTTAAAATGGCCACCCAAGTGGACAGGGTTGTTAAGAAAGCATATGGTGTTTTGGCTTTCATTAACAAGGGGATTGAGTTTAAGAGTCGTGAGATCTTGTTGCAGCTCTATAAAACTTTGGTTAGACCGCACTTGGAATACTGCGTCCAGTTCTGGTCGCCCTATTATAGGAAAGATGTGGATGCTTTGGAGAGGGTTCAGAGGAGGTTTACCAGGATGCTGCCTGGACTGGAGGGCTTATCTTATGAAGAGAGGTTGACTGAGCTCGGTCTCTTTTCATTGGAGAAAAGGAGGAGGAGAGGGGACCTAATTGAGGTATACAAGATAATGAGAGGCATAGATAGAGTTGATAGCCAGAGACTATTTCCCAGGGCAGAAATGGCTAGCACGAGGGGTCATAGTTTTAAGCTGGTTGGTGGAAAGTATAGAGGGGATGTCAGAGGCAGGTTCTTTACGCAGAGAGTTGTGAGAGCATGGAATGCGTTGCCAGCAGCAGTTGTGGAAGCAAGGTCATTGGGGTCATTTAAGAGACTGCTGGACATGCATATGGTCACAGAAATTTGAGGGTGCATACATGAGGATCAATGGTCGGCACAACATTGTGGGCTGAAGGGCCTGTTCTGTGCTGTACTGTTCTATGTTCTATGTTCTATGTTCTATGTTCTATGTTCTATGTTCTATGTTCTATGTTCAATGATTCAGTTATGTTATTTCAGGAAAGAAATTTACCCTTCTTGTTTAATCTGACCTACGTGATTTCAACATCGCAGCAATATATTTTGCCTCTCAACTGGCCTCTGCAACAGTCAAACAAGCCATTCAATTGAATGAAAATTGTGACCACACAGACCATACTAGTTCAAGACAGTTGAATAGTTGATAACAAGAAGCTATCAACTGTGATTACAGATCGATGAACAAAGCAATGACCATATCTCCCTCAGGAAGGAATATTCTTGTGGGCTGAACGGCACAACATTGTGGGCTGAAGGGCCTGTTCTGTGCTGTACTGTTCTATGTTCTATGTTCTATTCCTGCATCAAAGGCAGTTCAGAGAAGGTTCAATAGGCTAATTCTGGCAATGAATAGGTTGTCTTTAGGGAATATTGAACTGGTGGAACGTATTCCCATGCCAGGTTAAAGGATGGAGAGATAACCTTAGTGAAACAAAAATGACTTGGGCAGTCGAGACTGGAATTCAACACCCAATGGAGCAATGAAGGACAGGTCAATGAACATTATCAAGGCCAAGTTTGTGTGTGTTAATAAAATAGACAAGGGGCAATGAAGGTGGATGAAGGTAGACAGGCAAATGAAGTTAAAGCCACAATCAGCCACAATCTTATTAAATGCAAAACTGCCTGAAGCGACAAAATAGCCTACTCCTGTTGTTTTCCCTTCATGGGACATATGCAACCCTAGTACCGCCATCATTAGTTCCCCATTACTAACTGCCCTTGAGGATGATGAGCCAGCTTCTCAAACTGCAGCTGTACATTTGGTATGATCTTATTCAGAATGAATGAATGAAAACAAAACATGCCAGCTGTAACAAGTGCAAACAAGATAGAGTGATGGAGCAACAAGCTGGCTGCATTGCAGAATTCAGATTGCACATTGAAGGTTTTTCACTGATCAATACCCAATTTAGCTGTCCAGAACATTCGTTAACCTACAAAACTAACACAAGTCCAGTTATTTTAAAGTTACACGGTTTGCCTATAGAATTTTTTGCAGAATCAAGGAAGATGGATGAAGGAGCAGATGGGTGGAAAGGAGATGGACACTTCAAAGAGGCGGGGATGGGGCTAAAGGTGAGTGTAGGTGGGGAGTTATGGTGGAGGTTGGTCAGTACAGAGAAGATGGACAGGTCAAGTAGGTGGGGATGAGGCTGGTAGGTGGCAGGGGGGCTGAGGCAAGAGTTGGGAGGAGTGGATAGGTGGGAGAAAGAACGGACAGGTTAAGGAGGCAAGGATGAGCTGAACAGGTTTTGGGATGTGGCTGGGGGAAGAGGAGATTTTGAAGCTTGTGAAGTCCACATTGATACCATTGGGCTGCAGGGTTCTCAAGCAGAATATGAGGTGCTATTAGTGCAACCTTTGGGTGGTATCGTTGTGGCACTAGGGGCAGCCCAGGATGGACATGTCATCCAAGGAGTGGGGGGCGGGAGTTGAAATGGTTCGCGACTGGGAGGTAAGGTGCAGTTGTTTGTCACAAAGCGAGCACAGGAGTTCCACAAAGTGGTCTCCCAGCCTCCACTTGGTTTCCCCAACGTAGAGGAGGCCACATCAGGAACAGCAGATACAGCATACCACATTAACAGATGTGCAGGTGAACATCTGCTTGATACGAGATAACAAAAGCGTGGGGCTGGATGATGAAGGGTCTAGGCCCAAAACATCAGCTTTTGTGCTCCTGAGATGCCGCTTGGCCTGCTGTGTTCATCCAGCTCTACACCTTGGTATCTCAGATTGTCCAGCATCAGCAGTTTCCATTATCTCTGCTTGATGTGGAAGGTTTTCTTGGGGCCGGGGGTGGGGGTGGCGCAGGCGCAGGTGTAGCACTTCCTGCGGTTGCAGGGAAAAGTACCAGGGGTGGTGGGGAGTGTGCAGTGGACAAGGGAGTCACGGAGAGAGTGATCCCTCCACAAGGCAGATGAGGATAGGGAGGGAAAAATGTCTTCAATAAGGGGCCAGACTGCAGGTGGCATCAGTGCCAGAGCATGGTGCGTTGTATCCGGAGGTTGGTGGGAACTTCACAAGCTTCAAAATCTCTCCACCCCCGACCGCATCCCAAAACCAGCCCAGATTGTCCCTGCCTCCCTAACCTGTCCGTCCTTTCTCCCACCTCCCATTTCAACCCCAAACTCCTACCTCCCAGACTCATCCCTGCCTCCGTCTTCCCGGGACTGACCAACCCCCATCCTAATTTCCCACCTAGACTCACCTTTACTAGCTCCATCCCCACCTCCTTGACCTGTCCGTCTCCTCTCATCTATCTGCTCCTTTATCCGTCTTCCATTTGCCTCCCCCTCTCTATTTCAGAATCCCCTCCACCTCCCCATTTCTGAAGGGTCCAGACCCAAAACGTCAGCTTTCCTGCTCCTTTGATGCTGCTTGGCCTGCTGCGTTCATCCAGCTCTACACCTTGGTATCTCAGATTGTCCAGCACCAGCAGTGGACACTGTTTTGGCAGTTGGAATGAGAGCAATAGTGTGAACTTGTCCACTCTGGACAAAAGAGCAGAAAGACAACATATCAATTAAACGGACCGACAGTGGCATCTCTCTATTAGAGTTCTGCAATGTATTGATTCATGAATCAATAGACATTAGAGTGCAGGTATAGAAAACGAAAGACGAGTGAAGGACAAACCGAATGCTGCCATTTATTGAAAAAGAAACGAAAGATAAAAATTGAGAAGTTTTATAGAATTTGTATAATGCCTCAGTGAGACCACATCTGAAGTATCATGGGTTGTTTTTGTCTCCTTTTTGACAATAGTAATAATTGTATTAGCAGTTCAACAAAGGTTCACTTTACTCAGTCATGGGATGAACTTCTTATAGAGGAAGTGTGACCAAGTTGGGACATCATTGTTTGCAGTTTAAAAGAATGAAAGGTGATCTTATATTTTGAATACAATATTTTGAACACATTTTGTAAACAAGGAAAAGAGGTTTCCTCTTACAGGGAAAGAGGGGATACAGATAAAGTGCAAGAGGTCTCCCATATACAATGGAGATGAGAAGATTTTTATCCTCAGGGGGCTGTTAGCCTATGAAAGTCTCTTCCCCAAAAAGCAGTGGAGGCCAGGTCTTCAAATTTAGGCAATTTCATATTGGATTTTGAATAGACAAGGGAGTAATGGAGCAGGCAACAAAGTGGAAATAAGATCACAACAAAACAGCCATAAGCTTACTGAATGACGCAGAGATGGCGTTGAATGGCCTATTCCAGCTTCGAAGTCCAATGGAATTTTTTTTACGGCCACAAAGAGAATTAAGGGTGATGGGGATAATGCAGGAAAGTGACACTGAGGTAGATGATGTGCGACCCAAGTGAATAGAGTAGAGTCAAAAGGCCATGGATCTGTTCCAGAACAGGAAGTAGGCAGTCGAGATAAATGGGATATTTTCAAATTGGCAGAAATCGGTACTACGGCCTGTTAATTGCAATCTATGTTATTTACTTAAGCAAAGAAAGGCAAACATATCTAATTTTGCTCACAATACAAACCTAGTTGGGAAAGCAAATTTGAAGAGTGTACAGATAAAGACAGAACAAGTGAATGGTCAACAAGATGCTGCAAAGAAGTGGGAGGTTGGGCACTCTGAAGAACAAGGAAAGTAGGTTTTGTTTTAAAAATGGTGTCAAACTCGTAAATGCTGTTAAGCAGCGATCTGGATATGCTCTGTAGAGATCTCAAAGTTAGCACACTGGTGCAGCAGGCAATCAGGAAGGGAAATAACAGACTGGTTGTATTGCAAGGAAAATAGTACAAGAATGGGGGCCATTCTAGCTGGTTTGCAATGCAGAGTAATGCCAATAGTCCAGATTTAATACTCATACTGGCCAAGTCACCACAAAGATCCTGCCTTCTCAACCTTGCCCCTCACACAAGACGTGGTGACCCTCAACTTAAATTCACCATCATTTCTGAGTCCTCTGGGACTATACCAACTTTACATTTATCTTGTATAAGAATACAGAACCTTTGCCCCAGAAAACACGGATTCAAGTGCCACCAGCTCCAGGGGTGTGTCACAATCGACCTGATCAGGCTGATTCAGAATATCTACAGAAGCCTTGATGCAATTGTGCACTCATTTTTAAATACGAGAACCAGAGTTACATAAGCGCTAATTTGCATTGGTCCTGGGATCACAGGGGTGTCCTACGAGAGAGGTGAGGCTAAGTGAATTGGATCAATATTCTCCACAATTTACCAAAACAGGTAATCACATTGAAACATACAAAATTGACAGGGTAGTCAGAGCGGTTATTGGCCCAGCCGGGAAACCTATACCACAATGGCAGGGTACTGGAATAAGGAGCCAATGGTTCAAGGCTGAAATCAGGCAAATTTACTTTGCTCAAAGGGTTGTGATCTTTGGAGTTTTCTACCCGATTGTTTTGGATGCTCCATCACTGAATACATTTAAGGTTCAGAGACAGATTTTTGGCCCCTCAGGGATTATCAAGGCATATGGGGACTTGGTGGGACAGTGGGGTTGCAGCTGAAAGTCAGCCATCATCCTATTAAAAAGCAGGCACAATAGGCAGTTGGTCAATTGATTAACATCCATATTTAATTATTTGAGGCCTCCCCTTCATTTCAGTACTAATCTTGAATTTTTATCCCAGTTGTCATTCAAACATCAGAGAAAACTACTGTTCATTTGTTTCCTTCTAGAATTCCCTCTATTTTCAACACTTCTAGACATTTTCTCTCCACCACACCCACAATTTCCTCCATTTGAGAGTATAATCATATTTTCTGGTATTAGTCTAGTGAACTTAGGTGTAAAGTACTTTAGTGAAGTTACTTCAAATGACATATGCAACATTTACAGGAAATAAATTGGATTCTGATATGTCAACTGTGTTGGTAATGATTGGAAATTTGAAATGTGGCAGGTACTGAACAATTCAAATAGTAGGAGTAAAATTTACTGTTTATATTCTGCCATTGTCTTTGCTGGTTAACATAAAACATGCATTAATTCTCACTGAAATGTGACTTTTGACTTCAACTAAATTAGATGAATGACCAATATGGCAACAATCGGCAATGAATAGCTACCAATTCAAAACAGCAAGTGTTTTTGTTGGTACTGATGCCTAAACCACAAACAGTCATAAAATTGCAATACTTCACTTCCAAAAGGCATTTTCTTCTCTAACAGGCAGAGCAGTAGGCAATTCATGTCTACAACACTGTCAATTAAATTTTCAAGTACATCAAGTACTGAGCAGAGACACCTAACAATTCATAAAATGTACAAACTTAGATTAACAACGGACGTTGATAATCTTTTTTTAAACAAGTAATCTTTAAATATTTGAATAAATTATTTTGAAGATAGTTCTCAAATTTTGAGAAGTCTTATTGATTCATGGAACATAGATGTTGCTGTCTAGGCCAGCATCTGTTGCCCATCCTTCAAGTGCCCGAGTGCAGTTAAGAGTAAAATTGCTGTGGGTCTGTAGTCATACGTAGGCCAGGCCACAGAAGGATCAAAGATTCCTTCCCAAAAGCATATTGGAGACATAGATGTTTTGTTTTCAAACAATTAACAGTGGTTACAAGGTGACCATTAAGCTTTTTTTTTATTCCAGATATTTTATTGATTTAAAGTTTCACCAGAAGCCATAATAGGAACTGAACCCATGACACTAATCTAGGGTTCTGGATTACCAGGTCTGTGACAACATCACTGCCTCCCCTTAATTTCTAGATCCAGAATTTAAACCTTAAATGTGACTAGTCAACAAAAACTGATTTCAATCACCCACGCTGTGAGCCACCAACATGTAACATGTTTTGCAAATAACCAGTCACAACAAGTATACATCCCACACAACAGGATTTCTGGTATTGTACAGCATTACAGTGCTTGTTCTATCAAAGGGTCAATCCTTCAAAGAGAAGCAAATGGAAACTTATTTTGCATGGTTCATGACCTCCTCTTATCCCAAACAAGTTAAAGTCTCTGTACTTTATTGCACACCTGTGAACAGCTCACCCAACTTGCAGAAAGATCTTTTGTCTCTAAAATTATAGTATTTGTTGCAAACATCACTAACTAGATTCTATTCATCAGTAACCAAAATCATATCACTTACAACTGATCTAACTATATGATAAGCTCAGATAACACAGACACAATGTGTACATAAATTTGGAGAAATTTGACTAATTAAGTAACACAATGACCAAAAATGGGAAATAAATAATAACAGGTGATGAGGTTTGAAAATCTAACCTAAGAAAATTATTATTCTGGGTCCAAATTGTGACATTACAACACGGGACTGGAATACTGATCTTGAAAAAGTTGAATATTATATTGAATTTACAACAAATGCACATTTAAACTAAATGGCTAAGTAACCTATTATATGCCACACCACGAAATGTCATTTCTAATCAAAATGAATCACTTGTATTTGGACAATTACCTATGTAAGACCATGGATCATTTCAAAAATTAAAGATCAGCATTAAAACAAATGCTGACATAACTATTTGGTATAACAACTCAAGCTGGCATAAAACTGCATGGCTGGACTGCCATATGCAAATGTGTAATACTCAAACCTAAGCTCAACAATTCTCCATTACAAAGGCCACCTGCTCCCACCTCCATATCACCTGTCTCCACTCAGCCCATCTGTTGCCGAGAACCTCATTTATATCTTTGCTGTAGCCAGACTTGACTATTCCAGTGTTCTCCAGGCCAAACCTTTCAATCTCCACCTCTCATAAATTTGGGATATACTAAAACTCTGCAGATCATATTTGAACTCCAAGCTGTAGTCATCTGTATTATACAGTTCAACATAAACAAGAATTCGTTTTACTACTAGATAGTGCCTACTTCAATCATTTTGTACATTTGCTTAACAAAAGATACTATTACCCATACCATTGATATGGGGATGTCATTGATACTCGTCATCCTAGTACAACAGTCTCCGCAAAACATGGACTTCTTAAAGTTCACATTCAGCATCCAAAAACATCCCAACTATTTTACATTCAAAATAACAAATCACAAGCATCCCCAAGACAGTATACTGCCGTAGTATAAAATATTCTAAATACAATTCCCATGCAGTACTGTATACATTACCAATACTTTCAAGAAAGTAAACAACTGAAATACAGATGAAAAAAGATAATAGAAAGTATATCGATCCAAATAAACTACTCTCCTGGTACATGCAGGTGAACTTCAAACGTAAGAAAGCAGCGCAGATTAAAATCAAATCACTGTACATCTCAAAAGCTTAGGGTTGGAAAATTCATTATCAAGGAAATATAGTGTAAACTGTTTTGTGTGTACATACATATTGAAGAAAAAACACATTAAAGATGTACTGAATCGGCTTGGATTAAACAGAGGGAATGAGCCTCTGGAAGTGAACGGTTTGGGAGTGGATTGGGGAAGGAAAGAGAAAAAAAAAGAGGTGGAATTCATTGTTTTGAATGGCAGACAGGGGTTTTGGCTGTTTTTTTTTGAGTTGCAGGTAGCAGACAAGAGGCCTACAGATCAAGGCTGAGTTTACAACGCCCTTTACATGTCCCTGTCAGGCACACCGGCTAATTTCTGATCTAGGATGTGGTTTGTTATTACCAACACCACTACCCACCAACCCGATCACCCTTTAATATTTCTCTCCATATGAAAATGTAGGGGAGAGAAGGAGATGCAGGAGTTGCCTGCCTCCTTGATTTACCTCCCCGTGTAAGGTGCCGTTGGTCCCGGTGCCTCCTCCTCCTCCGCTACTCCCGTTGCTGGACGAGGGCGTCAGGGTTTTTTGTTGACGGCTCACTGTCTTGCCACCGCCCCGCTTATTTTTTCTCCTCTTCGCCCGTTTGGCGTCGGCGGGGCTCATTGCGACGGAGGGCCCCGGTCGGTGTCTGTGCACGGGGACGGGGTGGGGGGAGTGGAGTGAAGGGAGGGAGGGATCAGGCCCAGGGGAGGATACAGGCTGTCGGGGGGGGAGGGGGTGGGTGTCTGGTCGGGGAGGAGGGGTGGAGATCCGAGGTCGAGGCGGGGGGGGGGGGGGGGCGAAGAGTGTATGAGACAGAGAGAGAGAATCGCCTCCTTTTTGGCTCTTCTTTCCTCCCCACCCTCTCTTTTTTTTCACGCTCCCTAGTGATATCGTACGGAGGTTGGCCCTTTCTTTTGGGGGGGGGAACTCTCTCCCCCTCCTCTATTTTTTCCCCCACCCCCTCCTGCTCTGCTCGCCGGTGGAAATGTTGCTGTTGCTTGCTCCGGATTTAGAGCTCGGCTCCGGCTCTCACTCCCAGCGCCTCTGACAGGATCCGAACAGATACCAATATGGCGGCGAGTGCAGGGCCCTATCCCGGCAGCCACCGCGCCGGCCCCGGCCTCTCTTCCCCCTCCCTCGCTCGCAGACGGACCGACGCTCACTGCGCCTGCGCCGCCTGCACTGCATCCTGGGTGTTGTAGTCCCGTCCTCCTTCCCTTCCCCCTCAACACAGTTTCTTTCCCTTCCCCCACCCCTTCCTCTCTTCAACTGCCAGATCTCTACGTTTTCTCATTCCCTTTCAATTTCCTCCCAGGCCCCTGGCTCTCTTTCTTCTTAAATCTTTCCATATTCGCCCTCCCCTTCATAATCCTTTCCATCTATTTCCCATATTAGTTCTCAGACTTTATTTTTAAACCTTTCCATTTCTCCCCATGTCTCCATAATCCTTTCCATCTTTCTCCTGCCTAAATCTCTCAATCATTATATTTAAACCTGCCCATTTCTCCCCATCTCTCCTTAAGAATCCTTTCCATCTTTTCCCTGCCTAAATCTGAGTTGCTATATTTACACTTTACCGTCTCTCCCCAAGTCTCCTTCATAACCTTTCCCATCTTCTCTGCTGCCTGAATCTTCTAGTCTTTATACCTAAATGTTTCCATTACTCTCCATCTCCCCTTCATAATTCTTTGTTTCTTACCCCAGTTAAATCACTGTTTATATTTCAGTCTTTCTATTTCTCCCATTTCCCTTTCTTAAATCTTGTTAATATTTTTCCCTGGTTAAATATTAGTGTTAACATTTAAACCTTTCCATTTTCACCTCTTTAAACCTTTTCATTGTTTCCTCCCTGTAAATCTTTATTTTTAAGTCCACCTATCCTCCCTTCAATCCTTTACTAACTTTTTATCCCTTTAGTCCATCTTTATATGTAAGCTATTTTTTAAATTTCTCTTCTCCCCCATCCCTTCAAATTTCTTCTTCATAGAAACAATTTCATACAAACATACAAAGGACGATTCTCCAGTGCATGCTCCACCATTCAATAACATTTATGGCTGCTCTGATTACTCTAAGCTTCCGCCTACATTAGATAATCTTACACCTCCTTATCAAGAATCCATCTACTCCTGCCTTAAAAACATTTAATGTTTTCACTGTCTTTTGAGGAATAGAATTCCAAAAAACCCACCAACTTTTGTGAGTAAAATGACTCCTTAAATGACTCCTTATTTTGAAATGGTGACCTCTGTGGGAACTTTTTCTCAATTAGGTTTACTGGCTTTCTTTAACTTTTTTAAAAAACTTCACTGATGGGATATTGGCATCACTCTCCAGGCCAGCATTTATTGCCCATTCCTAGTATCCTTGAGAAGGTGGTGGGGAGCAGCATTCTGGAACCACTGTTGTCATTGTACTTTTAAACAGGCCCACAATGCCATTCATCCAAACCCTAAAATGCAGAAATGGGCTATTTGGCCCAGGCTCAGGAAGGAGCTGAGCTCCAAAAGGTTGCATTTTCAAATAAACATAACCTAGTGTCATGTAATTTTTGACCTTCTCCACCCCAGTCCAACACCAGCATCTCCACATCATCTTTGGAATGGGAGAGGAAACCAGAGCACCTGGCAGAAACTCACACAGACACAGGGAGAACATACAAATTTCATACAGACAGTCACCCAAAAATGGAATCAAGAAAAAAAAGTTGCTGAAAAAGCTCAGCAGGTCTGGCAGCATGTGTGCAGGAGAAAAGAGAGTTAACATTTTGGGTCTGGTGACCCTTCATCAGAAGGTTGGAATCAAACCTAGATTCCTGGTACTGTGAGGCAGAAGTTCTAAATCGCTGTACTACCATGCCACCCATGGAAAGAGTTAGGGAGAGAATTCTAGATTTCAATCCAACAACACTGAAAGAATGGTGATTATATGTCCAAGTCAGATGGGTGAGTGGCTTGGCAAGGAAGATGAAGGTGCTGCTCTTGTCCTTCTAGAAGTAAGTGTCCCTGGATCTGGAAGATGTTATCTCTTATGGCAGGGGGGGGGTGACAAGAACTAGGGGGTCACAGGTTAAGAATAAGAGACTTCTCTATTCAGGTGGAGATCGAAAGAATCATTTTTTTAACCTTCACGCAGTAGTTAATGTGGAATTTTCTTCTTCAGAAACAGCAGAACTCATGTCATTGAATATATTCAAGACGGAGTTCAAAGTATTTTTGATTGACAAGAGAGTTGGAGTATAATAGGATAATGGTAATAATGTAATTGATGATGTTATTCTGACATTAGCACATCAGACTAAAGCAGGAGATCAGACCAGACAGAAGTGTATAATGGAGAGGAGTAAACCATTGGACAAAGGAGTTGCATTCACAGATATGTATTTACAAGTGTGATTAAATAGTGGTATAGTATTGAGAACAGTGAGAGAGCCTCACTCAAGGATAAAGACAACACAGGCATGCCAGACAGCAAGAAAAGTAGCAGTAAAATGGACCAGCCTCAAGGAGTGTATGTGTAGACACAATGCATGAAGAAACGAGAGATAGTTGAGTGTGATCATAAAGAATGCTGAAAACAAGAATTCTTGAAAGCCAGTCACACATTCCGGGTCCAAGAGACACAAGATGGGATTGACCCTGGTGGACAGAAAAGAATCCTCAAAAATATCAAAGATAAAACAGTGTAACAGGTAATTCTGGAGCACAAACATGGTTCATTGACAATTAACAGAAAAAAATGCAAGTACTTCCCACAGTCAGTGCAGTTCAGTAATCAATCACAATGGCAGCTCCAGTTGAGGCACTGCAGCATGTAAATGGTAAGAGGCACAATGAGATTAGGAGTGAGAACAAGCTCTGTAACAGCAGTTCCATTCAAACAGGATTGCATCAGGGTTATATACAAAGGAAAAGTGGCCTCAGCTGAGTACACATCTGTACACAGTTGCAACTATAGCCAATGACATGGGGTAGTGTGTAGAAGAGAATACTATTGGCTTTAAAGGTCCAAAGTAAAGCCTGGTCATCGAAACAGCAAGGTTCAGTCAGATGTCCCAGCAACTAGAGAAGTATTTTAAACACATTTATACATTTTAACGGGGTGCTGCTGATGTGGGGCCTTAAAAGACAGGTTAATTAGGGATTACATAATTGTAGGAAGAGCTCATGCTACAGCAAGTGTTTCAATCTGCTGTTCAAGCCAAGATCTGGGCCTAAAATCAGTACGTAGTTAAGGGAAACACTGCAGATCCTTCTGATGTGGTTAGGTGGCATTGTCACCTTCCCCAAAGCTTTTCAAAATGCCAAAAAAGGCAAGAACTAACCATCTTATGATTTTCAAGACAAAGTTCAAGAAAATATCAGAAATAACAAGGTGTAGAGCTGGATGAACACCGCAGGCCACGCAGCATCAGAGGAGCAGGAAAGCTGATGTTTCTGGTCTGGACTCTTCAGAAGACCCTTCAGCTCTACGCCTTGTTATCTCAGATTCTCCAGCATCTGCAGTCCCTACCATCTCAAGAAAATGTCAGAAACACATTGAGTGTTCAGCAGGGGGTGCTATCAATGTGGAAGAGCAGGTCATTGTGAGAAGCAGTGCAGATCAACAGTTCCAATATCACCATAGAAAAATTCCAGGCAAATGTAAGTTATTTGTAGAAGGAAATTCCCAAGAAAGCAAGGTTGAAGTTCAACAAAGTAAAACATCATTTCTATGAAATCAAAGAGGAGCAACAGAAGTTCTGAACTACCACCTTACAAGCAAAAAAGTTTGCAAATATCCAAATTAGGAGCAGGAGTGAGTCATTCAGCCCATTGAGTCTGCTCCACCATTCAATAGGATCACGTCTGATCTCATTGTGGTCTCAAATTTATATTCAGTCCAGTCCCTGATATCCTTTAACTTCTTCGTTAGTAAAGAATCTGTGTACCTCTGCCACAAAACTGTTTAATAACTTGCTTTCCATTGCTCTTTGGGAAACAAAATTTTAAAGACTCATGAGCCTCTGAGGGGGAAATGAAGCCTCCTCGCCAATATTCCATACTACAGCAAAACATGCTTATTTTTATATTTCATTTCCCTTGCAACAAACACCAACATCCTGTTTGCCTTTCAAATCATTTGCTTTACCTGCATCCTAATTTCTTTGTGATTTATGTAGCAGGATACCCAGATCTCTGTGCCCCACAGAGTTCTAAAATCTCTCTCCATTTAAATAATATTCTGCTTTTCTAAACCTCCTGACGAAGTGGACAAGTGCACATTGTCCTGAGTTATACTCCATCTGCCAAATTTTTTGCCCATTCAGAACCTGTTTACATCCCTTTATAGAGCCCTTAAGATTTCCTTTTAATATCATTTTTACAACTTATTTTTCTACAGACTTTATATCATCAGTAAATTTAGCAACCATAATGTTGATCCCTTCATCCAAGTCATTTATTTACATTGTAAATAATTGAAGCCCCAATATAGTCCCTGCAGCACTCTACTTGTCACATCCAGCCAACCTGAAAATAAGCTATTTATTCTCACCTTCTGCTTCCTATTAGCCACTTCATCCATTAGCCATACTAATATGTTACCCCACACAAAATGTGTTCTTACTTTATATGCTAACATTTGATGGGCACCTTGAGATATCTAGGTACAATGCATCTATTGGTTTCCCTTTATCCACTGGCACAGCAATGATCTAGGAGGGTGGGGCAAGTGCTTTCTTGTTCTACTCTTTCACCAGTCATAACAAACTTTCAAATTAACTATATAGTCAATTTTGTCTCTTTTTGTCTGCATCTGGTTTATTATTAGAAACAAGTTGGATAGTGTCTTTTGCCAACAAAGAATATTCAGTTTGTTGTAAATAAAACTTGCAAGGCTCATTAAAAAAATATAGTTGTCAACTATGCAAAGATAGATATGACATATTCTAACAAATAAAACTTAACATGAGGCAAATATAGATGTCAGAGAAACTATGGTTGAACACCGCAGAAGACCGCAAATAGCAGGTGTAATGAGAACAAATCCCACGGATGTCTCAGTAACCCCCAGACTTTAATAACTTTTTGAATCACCAAATTTCGTTAAAATATCATGAGGGATAACAATTCTTCACTTTCAATGACCTGGCCTTGAAACTCCTTCAAAGAACGCTCCATCATGCTCAGTTTTACTTACTGCTCATGCCCTCGTAGTCCATCCTTTCCTGGGACTATATTACCCCAGGCTTTGGAAACTGCACAGGCACAATTCCAAATTTTCACCAACAGCCAACTTCAAGTCACGTCGATTTGCAGATTTTCCTGCTCTCTAATTTTTTTCAGTTCATTCAGGGGATGTGCATCTCACTAGCTAGGTTAACACTAGTTGTTGTTGAGAAGGTGGTGGTAGTGAGTTATCTTTTTGAACCACAAACCAATGGCTGTAGGCATATCCACTATGCCAGTAGGGAGGGAGCTACAGGATTTTGGAAGAGACGTGAGAGGAAGTAAAAAAAGAATTTCCAAGCCAGGATGGCAGGAGGCTTGGGAGCGAACCCACTGCTGTTAGTGTTCGCGAGACTCTACTGCTCTAGCCCACCTAGATGGTAGTTGTCCTGGGTATGGAATCAATGCAAAAAGCAAGTACTGCTTTTGTGTTTTCCACACTTATTGACTGCTTTACTGAACAATTAATTGTGCACTGGCACCTATAAGACTTTACCATCTCCTAGGATGTATCCCATCAGGTCCAGAGAATACATAAGTCTTTCGTCCCATTAGGTTCCCTCACACTTGTTCTGTACTGATATTTACCGTATTTAATTCATCTCTTTGTTTAGCCCCTGAATCATTTAGTAATTTTGGAACGCTGACATGGACCGATATATCTGTGGCAAGTGGATCAGTGAGGATGAGGTCCAATACATCTTTCCTTCTTGTTCGTTTCCCCCACCACCTGCCCTGCCACAAACCCAGTTGAGCAGCTATGTCCTTTAAAACTTCACCAGCCTGGTGAACCCTGGTGCTGCCAAGCCACTCATGGCTACTGGACATCGAAGTTGCCCACATTCTGTGCACTTGCCTGTATTCCTCCTTTACGTCTTTGTCACCATCAGTGAGTTCTCCAAGCGTTGTTCAATATGGCAGAGTACAGATTCATAAGCAGATAATTTCCCAATGCCATGAAACTTCATGGAGTCCAGATTCAATGTTGAGGGCTCTCAGGGCAATTCCTTAAGGACTGTATGCCAGTAATAAATGAGAAACGCATACATTATGTTGATGGTGATGTGTGTAATGCACCAGAGCTGACCCCTGAGAATGTATTAAGATGGCAGCCTAGACCCTAACTTTTTCTTATTTTAAAGTAAGTGTGAGGTAATATGTTCTAGATGCAATTCGATTGGTCAAACTACTGGATGTTAAGCAAAACATAATTTATTCAAACACTATAGTTAAAACACAACAAAAGAAAGAAGAACTTAACAGAATAATAGATACAGTATCTATTACTAATTAACTGTCCCAATAAAAGGCAAATTCAGAAAACAGATTTGTCAATGCAATCCAACGGTGTCGGAAGAGAACACCAGGCTTTTGGCTGTAATTGAGAGAGGGGAAAAATAGCTCTGCTTCTTCAAGATCCTAACAGCAACTGCTGCTAAAGCTAAAGATCCCTGGTTCTGTAGGTGGTAGCTTGACTACACTGATTTGGGCAACTTCTATTCTTCCAGCTTTTCAAAAAAAAACACCCAAAGTTTTATCTTCTCATAGACTACTTGTCGCTTCTGCTCAGTCTCTCTATTTCAGAAATAAAGCCAGGACAAAAATAACCTCTTCAAGCCACAGCATCAGCACATGTGTCAAACACTTGGTGAGATATGATTCTGGGAGAATGGCTATATCAAACTGCTGTTCATCCCGTCTATGAGGCCACATTCTCATACCGTGTGGTTCATCTGGTTTCATTCCTTTTTATGGACTTTGTAGCAGCTTTAATACAACTAAGTGTTTCGCTGGTCAGTCCCATTGCTGTCACATGTAGGCTAGATCAGATAAGGTTGGCAGGCTTTTATTACCTAAGAGGCATTAATGAACTAAATGGGTTTTTAATGATCGTTAGAACATAGAACAGTACAGCACAGAACAGGCCCTTCAGCCCACGATGTTGTGCCAACCATTGATCCTTATCTACCATCTACCTTATCTACTACACTTCTCGCATTAAAACGATGCACCTCAGACCACCGAGCTTTTTTTAAATTCCAGAATTGTATTATTTGAACTCAAGTTTTATCATCTGCCTTGGAGGGATTTGTTTCTAGATTACTCTTCCACGGATAAGACTATTGTATTTTCATCTTCCCCTGCCATTCTTCTCTTTATTTACACTTTGCCCGCTTCCCCCACTCGTTACTTTACACAACTTTACCTTTTTTGCAAGTTCATTGGGAGATATTAATAACATTTCCAATGCTATGTCAACAATTCACTTACAAAATGTGATCATGTTCAGAAAGAACAATGGGAGATGTAATTTTGAGTGGCTGTGCATTGCATGCATGATACTCATATACATATATAGTCACAATCTAGTTTACGTGTCCACCTAGCCATGAAAAGGCTTTTGTACTGGTGAAGTTGAGATGCTGTTTTCTGATTAAAACCCATATTTTAGATTAGCAGGGCAGAGCTATGTCAGTGAAGATTATGATTCAAGGTAGCACAAATTTTCCATCTCAGTACAGAAAATGAATTTGTGTAGCAAAATGCTCAGAAAACCCAAAAACTAAAATGACCTAACCAAAACATCAGCTTTGAATTTGTAACATCAGAATTTATGAATAGTCTTGACATCACATGACATTGATTAGTTTTCATTAACCTGCTTGATTCACTCTGTTCTCCAAAGCAAAGGAACTCTCTTTATGTGGTTTATGAGGGAAAATTTATGACGATTGTGAAGCTCACTTTGTTGAGGGACCTGAAGTTAAATTATGAGTTCACTAAATAGACTTCCAGATGAGAAAACCAGGATAAATGTTGTTCATGGCAATAACGCTACACAGCTTTCACACATACTTCTGAAGTAACGCAATGATGTAACATGGTAATAATTCACATATTGCAAGATCTAAACTAATGCTGTATACTGTACTACCATTCAGCCCATCTGCATCCAGAAACAATCCCTAGATCTTCTTGCTACAGGATTCTTTAATCAGTCTCAGGTTTCTGTCTCCACTAGCCCAGGAAAATACAGTTTGAAGCAGTAGATACTTAGGTAGAGAGTTAAAGAGCAGGACCTCCAAGGTTGTAATCTCAGGATTAATCCCTGTGCCACATGCCAGTGAGGCTAGAAATAGGAGGATACTACAGCTCAACACATGGCTAAACAGATGATGTACAAGGGAAGTTTCAGACATCTGGACCATTGGGATCTCTTCTGGGGCAGGTGGGACCTGTGCAAGAAGGACGGGTTGCATCTAAACTGAAGGGGCACAGATATTCTGGCTGAGAGTTGTGCTGGTGTCACTGGGCAGGATTTAAACTAGGTTGGCAGGGGGTTCGGAACCAAAGCAAAGGTGATTTGACTGAAAGGGAACCAGAGAATAGGGCCAGTAAGACTCAGAGGAAGAGCAGTCAGGCTGTGGTTGTGAAACAAAATGGGCCAGGTGGACCGACATGTATCTGTTTCAATGTGAGAAGTGTAACTGGTAAGGCAGATGAAATTAAAGACTGGATTAGTAGTTGAAACGATGATGTTGTTGCTATTACAGAGACTTGGTTAAGGGAGGGACAGGATTGGCAGCTTAACATTCGAGGATACAGATGTTTCAGGCAGGATAAAGGAGCATATAAAAAAAGTGGGGAAGTTGCGCTACTGGTTAAGGAGAAAATCACAGCTGTACTGTGGGAGGATACCTTGGATGGCTCATACAGCAAGGCAATATGGGTAGAGCTCAGCAACAGGAAGGGTGCAATCACAATGTTTGGGGTTTACTATAGGCCTCCCAACCGCCAGTGAGGGATAGAAGAACAGATATGTAGGCAGATTTTGGCAATCTGTAAAAGTAACAGGGATGTTGTCATGGGTGATCTTAACTTCTCATATATTGACTGGGGACTCACTCAGTGCTTGGGGCTTGGGTGGGGCAGAGTTTGTCAGGAGCATCCAGGATGGCTTCTTGAAAAGTATGCAGATAGTCCAATTAGGAAAGGGGCTGTACTGTATTTAGTACTGGGGAATGAGTCTGGCCAGGTGGTCGATGTCTCAGTAGGGGAGCAGCTTGGGAACAGTGATCACAATTCAGTAAGCTTTCAGGTACTGATGGATAAAGATCGGTGTAGTTGTGAGGTGAAGGTCCTGTTGGAGGCAGATGTTTGAGGGAAAATCAACGTATGATATGTGGGAGGCTTTCAAGTGTAAGTTGCTGGGAACTCAGGATAGATGTTCCTATAAGGATGAAGGATAAGTATGGCAAGTTTAGCGAACCTTGGATAACGAAAGATATTGTGAGCCTAATCAAAAAGAAAAAAGAAGTATTTATCAAGGCTAGGAGGCTGGGAACACACAAAGTAAGGGTGGGATACAAGTAACATCGAAAGAAACTTACACAAGGAGTCAGGAGGGCTAAACGGAGTCATCAAGAGTCATTGGCTAACAAGATTAAGGAAAATGTCAAGGTCTTTTATACATATATGAAGAGCAAGAGGGTAGCCATGCAGCAGGGTGACCCACTCAAGGACAGGGAAGGGAATTTATGTGTGGAGCCATAGGAAATGGACGAGGTGTTAAATGAATACTTTGCATCAGTATTCACCATGGAGAAGGACTTGGTGGATGATGAGTCTGGGGAAGGGTGTGTAGACAGTTTGGGTCATGGTGAGGTCAATAGAGAGGAGGTATTGGGGGTCTTGAAAAACATTAAGGTAGACAAGTCCCCAAGGCCTGATGGGATAGATCCCAGAATACTGCGAGAGGCAAGCAAGGAAATTGCTGGGGCCCTGAGGAAAATCTTTGGGTCCTCACTGGCTCCAGGGGAGGTCCCAGAATATTGGAGAATAGCCAATGTTGTTCCTCTGTATAAGAAAGGTGGCAAGGATAACCCAGCTAATTACTGGCCAGTGAGCCTTATATCAATGGTAGGGAAACTATTGGAGAGGATTCTTCGAGACAGGATTTACTCCCAATTAGAAATCAATGGGCGAATTAGCAAGAGGTAACATGGTTTTGTGAAGGAGAGGTCATGTCTCACTAACTTCGTTGAATTTATTATGAAGTGACAAAGATGATTGATGAGGGTAGGGCAATGGATATTGTCTACATGGACTGCAGTAAGGCCTTTGACAAGGTCCCTCATGGCAGGCTAATACAGAAGGTAAAGTTGCATGGAGTCAGAGTGAGCTTGCAAGATGGATAAAAAAACTGGTTCAGCCAAATAAGATAGAGGGTAACAGAGGAAGGGTACTTTTTTGAATGGAAAGCTGTGACCAGTGGCTTTCCTCAGGGATCAGTGTTGGGATCTTTGCTTTTTGTAATATATATAAATGATTTGGAAGAAAATGTAACTGATCTGATTAGTAAGTTTTCTGATGACACAAAGGTTGGTGGAATTGTGGACAATGATGAGGACCATCAAAGGATACAGCAGGATATAAATCGGTTGGTGACTTGGGCAGTGAGATGGCAGATGGTGTTTAGTCCGGAAAAATGTGAGGTAATGCATTTTGGAAGGTCTAATCCAGATGGAAAATATACAGTAAATGGCAAAATCCTTAAAAGTACTGATAAGCAGAGGGATCTGGGTGCACAGGTACACAGGTCACTGAAAGTGGCCACGCAGGTGGAGAAGGTAGTCAACAAGGCATATGGCATATTTGCCTTCATCAGCTGGGGCATTGAAATAAAAATTGGCAGGTAATGTTACAGCTTTATATAATCTTTATTAGCCACATTTGGAATATTGCGTTCAATTCTAGTGGCCACACTATCAGAAGAATGTGGTGGCTTTAGAGAGGGTGCAGAAATGATTTACCAGGATGTTGCCTGGTATGGAGGGCATCAGCTATGAAGAAAAGTTGGAGAAACTTGGGTTGTTCTCACTAGAACGACGGAAGTTGAGGGGTGACCTGATAGAGGTCTACAATATTATGAAGGGCATGGATAGAGTGGACAGTCAGAAGCTTTCTCGCAGGGTGGAAAAAATTAGTTACCAGGGGCCATGGGTCTAAGGTACGATGGGGCAAAGTTTAAAGGTGATGTACGACGCAAGATTTTTTACACAGAGGGTGGTGTGTGCCTGGAACTCACTACTCGGGGAGGTAGTGGAAGTAGATACTATAGTGACTTTTAAAGAGCATTTTGACAAATACATGAATAGAATGGGAATAGAGGAGTACGGTCACTGGAAGGGTAGGGGGTTTTGGTTGTGACAGGCAGCATGTCAATGCAGGCTTGGAGGGTTGAAGGGCCTGTTCCTGGACTGTAATTTTCTTTGTTCTTGTTCTTTTTGTTCAGTAATTAATCCTCAAAAAGAAATAAAAGGTAAGCTTGCATATATATAGCATCTTCCACATGAGCATAAAAATATAAACAGCAATAGACCATTTGGTTCTTCGAGCGGATCATGCCTGATGTGCCCCAAGCCTCAACTCCTTATTCAAGCAGCACAACATGGCCCTCAATCCATGATATTTCAAAAGTAATTACTTCATATATTAGTTGAATTTAAATTCCATCACCAACCATGGTGGGAGTTTAACCCATGTCCCAGAGCATTAGCCAAGAAAAATTATCACTACACCTCGACTTCCCTCGACAGGATGTTGTAAAATGCTTTATGGTCAATAAAGTACATTTCCAGTGTCGCCCTTATTTGGATGTGGGAGAAGTGATAGAAATTTATGCACAGCATAAACAGCAACAAAATATTTGAACAGATTTAAGGATGAAAAGAGCAAGCCTGGATGCATCGCAACAGGTGCAGTGGCATTTTTGAGGAGGCAGATAACGCTTCCAATGGTTTTTCACTGGAGTCATCAGCTTTTGGTTGTTCATCGAAAATAAGGGACATCATTTAGGACTGAGATGGGGAAACTTCTTTTTCCTCAGAGGGTGGCAAATATTTGAAGTTCTTTACCCCTGGGGTCTATGGAAAGCTCAGTCTTTGGGTGTATTTATGATAGGGATTGACAAGGTTTTGATTATCAGTGGTGTAAAGAGTTATGGAGATTATGTGGGTCAAAGGCATCAATGTGTTCCATCTGCCGTCATCATATTAATTGGTGGAGCAGCTTTAACAGGCTGAATGGCCAACTCCTGTTCCAATGCTCCTAACCTGGATTATATCCTAAAGCCTCTGAAGTGGGAATTGAACACCCAACTTCCCTCATTCAGAGGAAAGAGTGTAACAGTTGAACCACATTTTTGACTAATTGCTCCCTGACATCACCCCAGCATGTTTGTTTCATCAATATTAATTTATAACTCCTGGAATTGATTTCTGGAAAGTTCCACCTTAGCTATATTTATGCCGCCTATTATCTTCTAGTCAACTCCATTGCTGTCAGCATTTTTCACAAAAAATGCATTACTTTAGTCTTCCATTTACTGACAACTAGAGTTGACCTTGTGCCTTTTGTACCTTGACAATCAAAACATGCAAGAACACTACAGCCTCAACTCGTTGAGCCTACTCCGCCAAATGATATAATTACAGATAAAAAAAGTGTGGAGTTGGGTGAACACAGCAGGCCAAACAGCATCTCAGGAGCACAAAAGCTGACGTTTCGGGCCTAGACCCTTCATCAGAGAGGGAGATGGGGTGAGGGTTCTGGAATAAATAGGGAGACGGGGGAGGCGGACCGAAGATGGTTAGAGGAGAAGATAGGAGGAGAGGAGAGTATAGGTGAGGAGGTGGGGAGGGGATAGGTCTCCTCTCATCTATCCCCTCCTCCCACCTCAAGCCGGACCTCCATTTCCCACCTACTAACCTCATCCCACCTCCTTGACCTGTCCGTCCTCCCCCGACTGACCCATCCCCTCCCCACCTACACTCTCCTCTCCACCTATCTTCTTTTCTCTCCATCTTCGGTCCGCCTCCCCCTCTCTCCCTATTTATTCCAGTTCCCTCTCCCCATCCCCCTCTCTGATGAAGGGCCTAGGCCCGAAACGTCAGCTTTTGTGCTCCTCAGATGCTGTTTGGCCTACTGTGTTCATCGAGCTTCACAATCTGTTATCTTGGATTCTCCAGTATCTGCAGTCCCCATTATCTCTGATATAATTATGGCTGATTTTGGGCTTCCGCTCCTCTTTTGCATCTGCTCCCTGAATTCTTGACACACCAAACTTCTGTCTATCCCAACCTTAAATACTTTCAACAAAAGGGCATCTATGATTTCACATCTCTTTGAGTAAAAAATATAGTCCACATCTCAGCCCCAGATGACCCTTTATCTCAACATTGTGGCCCAGGTATTTGAGATTCACCAGACAGTGGAAAAGAGCATTGAGTTTCTTGCCTGTTAAGTCCTTTCAGAGTCGTGTACATTTCACTGAGGTAACCTCTCATTTCCTGAACTCCAGAAAAATGTAAACCCAAGGAGGCCATTAATATTTCAGAAAACAGGAGGGAGTAAGAAATTGAAGGGTATGTTGATGTGATTGGTTAAAGACAATGGCAGAAGGATCATTGGATTGAATTATTTGTTTCTGAGATGTTCATTCTATACAAGATTAGGAGGAGTGACCAAGAACTTGATCAATCAGTTTCAAACAGGCTCTTAAGAACATTTACTGTAAAGCTATCTTTGACGCATATACGTGCTTCCCAATATCTCTAGGAAGGAGCAGCATTCTGCCTCCCTTAGAAACCAATCCTTTCTGATCTCAGTTAGAACTTATTCAATTGATACAATTTCTCCAGAGGTCCCAAGGAATATATGCTTGCCTTCTGCTTGTAAATAGCTGGAGGGTGCCCCCTTCATGGAACATAGAGTCATAAGGACACAAGGAACAGGATCAGGAGTAGGCTATCTGACCCTTCCAGTCTGCTTTGCCCTTCTATAAGATCATGGCTGATCTTTTCATGGACTCAGCTCCACTTACTGGCTCACACACCATAGTCCTTAAATCCCTTACACTTCAAAAATATTAAAAACATTCAATAAGGTAGCCTCAACTGCTTCAATGGGCAGGGAATTCCACAGATTCACAGTCCTTTGGGTAAAGGAGTTCCTCCTCAACTTAGTTCTAAAGCTGCTCCCCCAGTTCAAGTTGCACTCACCAACGGAAACAATATATTTGCTTCTATCTTATCTTTTCTCTTCATAATTAAATATGTTTCTATGAGATCCTCCTCATTCTTTTAAATTCCAATGAGTATAGTCCCAGCCTACTCAATCTCACCTTATAAGCCAATTCTCCCAACTCCAGAATCAACAGAGTGAACCTCCCGTGCCAGTACATCCTTTCTCAAGCAGGGAGACCAAAACTGTACTCGAGGTGTGGCCTCCAAGTCTTCCTGCTCCTCTGATGCTGCTTGGCCTGCTGTGTAAATCTAGTTCTACGCCTTGTTATCTCAGATTCTCCAGCATCTGCAGTTCCTACTATCTCTGCAGCATAATCTCCCTATTTTTAAAAACTCCATCCTTCTAGCAATGAAGGACAATATTCCATTTGCCTTCTTAATAACCTACTGCACCTTTTTGTGATTCATACACAAGGACACCAGGCAGATTTCCTTCCCTAAAGAATATTAGGGGACCAGATGGGTTTTTAACAACACTCAATAACAGTTTTCATAGTTACCATCCCTGATGACTAGTTTTCCGTTTCAGATTTATCAATGTAATTTAATTTCTACTAGCCTCGGTAGATTTGAACCCATGTCCCCCATATTTTTTCACCTAGATTCAAGTCCAGTAGCATTATCACTGTGTCGTCATCTCTTCGGACTGCTGAACAGGCTGAACACTGCCTTCTTGAAGGGTAATTAGGGATGGGCAGTAAATGCTGGTCCAACCAATGAAAAAATTTAAAAAAAAACTCCTCTCCTGCCAAGGTGCTGAGTCAGTTAACTCAGCAGGAATGGGAGAAATTGACCTAGTACCCTTTCAGTTTATGGCCACATGCTACATTTATTTGCTGAGTAATGAGGGGACATAATTAGGCTGGAATTCGGATTAGGGCTCCTAGAAGCAAGTTTTATGCTGAAACACTCAGGACTGTGGTCAGTTTGACAGACTAATAGGAAGCATTAAAAGCAAAATACTCCAAATTCTGGAAATCAGAGCTTCTGAAGTAGAGTCATACCAGAATTGAAATGTTAGTTCTGTTTCTCTCACCAGAGACCAGCAGAGTTTCTCCATGTTTCTGTGTTTGCAATAGGAAGTATTGTCTTGCTTGACTTTACAAGACAAATAAAAACATTGAGAAATAAAAATATACACATTTGTTAACGTGGATGAATAGGGAAATAGATTGTGTTATTTATCACTGAATGTTTATATATTGAAAAAGCAGATCATTGAAGCAAATGATTGCCTGATGCATAAAGAATTCCATTTATTAATAGAATAATGCAATGCAATTAAGATCATTGATGCAGAATTGTAAAAACAACCAGCAAATCCTCATCAATGTCCAATATCTACACTTTCAAGTCAGCCTATCAATCACCAATGATGTGCCGATAGCTGTATCGCAAGTTGATGCTTGTGTGGGTATTTTAAAGGCATATTTAATAACTTTTAAAACAATAACATGGCAAATAAGGAAGTAATTAAGTCACCTTAAAAGAAAAGTGGGGCACTGCTTGGAACTGAACATTGACATGAAGAAAACAAATTAAAAACTGAGGATGAATTTGATCTGCACATTTAAAACCTGGGCAACTTCTCTCTGTGATAATGATATCCCGGAGAGTTCAGCGGGCAAGATTGAATTGAACTATAATGAAGAACAGTAGGCAGCAGGAAATGAAGAAAACCTCCAGTAGAAAGTTAAGTAAAAGCTAACCAAAATAAGATCCTTCGTGTAGGTTTGTTCCGACCAGAAACCAAAATCATTTAAACCTTTACTTCACCAAATATCTCCTTTGCTTCTGGACTGAATCATTTGTTGAACCAGTAATTTGTAGATGAGACAATGAATAATTATTTCTTCTGTGTGAATGCGTCCTATAAATATTGTTTCTTAAAGATGAGATTCCTTTCAAATGTTCCCATTGACTCTTTGTTTCTCCCTGAGCCTCAGACATTCTAGGGCAGGGGTGAAAATGCAGAACTGGAGCTGCAGCGTTAATTTATTTCCATAGGGAGGACTCACTCTTAGGAAAGGACTGATTGGGCAAGTTAGAACACAAAGCAAGGCTATCTGCAAAATCTTATCAGTATGCTTGTGATGAAGGTGAGAATCAGGCCAGCTGCTAATTTTAAATGAGTATTTGAAGTAGCAGAAATTTCCATTGTTTTAGTTTAAGACTAATTGCTGGGTACCCATATTTGTTGTGGGAAAGCCTATCAAAAGGAAATTGTTCCCAGTATGGAAGGAACCTAGAGCACCTTCCACAACTTCAGAGCATTTCAAAGAGCTCGATAGCCATGGAATTACATTTGAAGTGTTGTCACTATTGATAACAAAGCGTGGAGCTGGATGAACAGAGCAGGCCAAGCAGCATCTTAGGAGCACAAACGCTGATGTTTCTGGCCTAGACCCTTCATCAGAAAATGGGGATGGGGAGACGATTCTGAAATAGACAGGGAGAGGGGGGAGGCGGATCGAAGATGGATAGAGGCGAAGATAGGTGGAGAGGAGAGTATAGGTGGGGAGGTAGGGAGGGGATCGGTCAGTCCGGGGAGGACGGACAGGTCAAGGGGGCAGGAAGAGGTTAGTAGGTAGGAAATGGAGGAATGGTAGTTTATTGGCACCCAAAAGATGGCACATGCACAGTGAAAGAAACTGGATGAGGGATAAAATTTGGACACCAGGGGGATATCCCTGCTTGTTGTTAAAATACACTCACTCATGAGGACAGACAAGGCCTCAGTTTAATGCCTCATCTTCTGAGGGAACTGTAATTTAATACTGTACTCAGAATGTCAAGCTGAAGCTGTGGACTTAAATTACTGGAGTGGGAATTGAACCCACCATCTTATACTAAGGGGTATGAGTGTTACAGACTGAACTGCAGCTGACAGTTTTTGATCCCATAACCCCTCAGGATCAGAAACATTTCTCTTTTGTATTCATACTTCACTCTGGTTGAGGTCATCTCTATTCTGTTTAAAAGTAGTCCTGCAGATGATGCGGCTTGGCCTGCTGTGTTCATCCAGCTCCACACCTTGTTATCTTGGATTCTCCAGCATCTACAGTTCCCATTATCCCTGCAGATGATTGCCATTTTTATTTAATTCTGGAGAATATTGTTTTAATTTCCTTTATTTCCCCTTTAATTCTGAAGGAGCAGGAGGTAATTGTTACTGTGTGCTCCAGCAGTTCTTCATGCTGCTTTATTCTATCGAAGGCTTGCTTTAACATATGGCCTTTCACAATGCCCCAAAGTACCTTATAGTCAGTTAAGTACATTGGAGTGTAGTCACTGCTGTAAGGCAGGAAAAGTGACAGATAAATTTTGCACATTATATCACTCAAACAGCATTGACAAAGTGCTTTCTTTTTCAATGCTGTTGCCCAGGGATAAATATTTTTCAGGACGCTACCCTCCATCCCCCAAACTTGCATTGCCTCCTTAGAGTGTCTGGCCAGATGAGGTGCACAAGCCTCTCATTTGAAATGTGAATCTGTTTCTTTAGAAGATGTGGGAGGTGTAAGGTGCCCAGTGAGTCACAGCTGACCTTGACACAAAGTGGAGCAAGTAGCCTAGAATATATGGTCTGATGGAGTGACTGGGAATAAATGCACCGGAGAAAGAAAGAAGTTGCAATCCTCCCAAAGTTTTGGCCAGTCTCCCCTGGTGTTTCCTGTGACCGGTCAGGAATACCCAATAAATCACTTCATAGAGCTTTTCTTCAGTTTTCAAAGAACCACAAGCTGAATGGATGTTAATAACTTGTGGTTGGAATTGGTGGGGAGGAGAGAAGGGGACTGGGTGCCTGGAGGGACAGGATTGGGCAATTGGGTGTTGGTGGTAGTGACATAGGATGTGGAGCAGTGTTGTAATGAAGTTGGAAAACAAAAGTTGGCGTGCTTGCTTGGGGAGATTGGCCTGGATTCAGAGCTGAGTGTCTCATTTCAAAGGTTTTCAAAGAAAGGAAAGTTCACCCAGGGTAGGAAATGATTGTAGGTTTCAGCACTCTGAGGTTACACTTTCATAATTAATTAAATGGAACTTCCCATCAAAGAGCTGTAAAAGGTGTGAGAATAACAGAGCATTTTGTATGCAAAACAACTCTGGGAGAAATATTTAAAGAAAAATTTCTGTTTCATCAGTGGGAGTGGCACTTCAATCAAATTGATGATGAAGGATAATTTAGTTCCTATAATTTATTAGATATTAGTTATGCTTGGACCTGCATACCAGACACCAAAGAGAACTTGTAAAACTGAGCTGCAAACCAGCCAATTGCTTGACAAGGCCATCCCTCCATCATCACTATATCTTTCTCTCCCTAGCCTGTATTCTATGTTGTGTGAAGAATCCTGAAAACTTTGACGGAGGTTAATGGAAACAACACCCCTTGCCCACTCTCTCTGGAGCTCCCTCACACCTCCATGAGGTCCTGCACTTTCCTTGTCCTGGGCTCTGCAACTCGAAACCTAGGGTCTGCTTGTAGTTCCAGATTTTGGCCATTGATGCCACTGGCGCTGCTGAGACAACAGAGCCACCAGCCAATCAGATTGGGTAGTCAGGTAGAGAATGAAGGGCAGACATTCTATTTCCAGCCAATTCGTGCCCGTCATCTGGTCTAAGGCTTTTGGCAAAGAAGATGCAGGGGGAGTAAAAAGAAGGACTTTTTTTTACACAGCAAGAGGTAATGACCCCTGGATCTTGCTGCTCTTGAAAGTGGTAACCATGAGAGTCCTGCACTCTCCTGGTCTCCAAATGCTGTCCACCATCTACAAGGGACAAGGCAGAAGTGTGTGGAATACTCCTCACTTGCCTGGATAAGTGTAGCTCCAACAATGCTCAAGAAGCTTAACGCCACCCAGAACAAAGTAGCCCATTTGATTGGCACCACTTCCACAAACATCCACTCCCTCCGCTGCTGACCCTCAGTATACTATCTACAAGATGTACTACAGAAATTCGCCAAAGGTCTGCAGACAGCATCTTCCAAACCCACAACCACATCCATCTCAAAGGGCCAGGGCAGCAGATACATGGAAACACCAACACCTGCAAGTTCCCCTTCAAGCCACACTCCATTCTGACTTGGAAATATACCACCGTTCCTTCAGTGTCACTGGGTCAGAATCCTGCAATGCCCTCCCTAACATCATTGTGGGTACCTTATCCCCAAATGAATTGTAGTGGTTCAAGAAGGCAAATGGGGATGGTCAATAAATGTTGGCCCAGCTGATGGCACCAAAATCCCACAAGTGAAATCTTTACAAGTGACAACCATCATCAATTATTATAAAATGCCATCTCATTCGCTAATGTCCTTGAGGGAAGGAAACTGCTGTCCTCTCCTGGTCTGGCCTTCATGTGACTCCAGTCTCACAGCAACACCCACATCCTATGAAAGAATTTTTAAAATATCATTATTCAGTGTTACAGTAGTACTGGAGAAGATTTGTTAATTCTGGCCATACAAGGATGAACTTGTTTTGTGTCAAGACTTTTTCAAGTGCAAACAAGTCCAAATACCAAAAACATTTTGTCAATTACATGGCAATGTGACATCGGGTACACCTGGATATTCAACACAGAAGAAGGCCAGTATGTGACTGTGTGTACAAGCCAAGGATAAATCAGGAAATTCAATGACTTGTAAATGTGTCAAAAGTACCAAACCAGGCCCAGAGTGAAACTCCCAAACCACAGGTTGTTCCAACCACTCATTTGACAATGAGACCTATTAGAAACATAGGAACAGAAGTAGACCACTCAGCCCGTTGAATTTGCCCTTCCATTCAATTGGTTATGGCTGATTGAACACTTCAATGCCACTTATCCACCCCCTAACCCATAGCCCTGTATGCCACTGGTAGTCAGAAACCTATCGCTATCTTCCTTAATTATACTCTAAGGCCAAGCTTCCTTATCCCTCTCTGATACAAAATTCCAAAGGTTCACAGTCCTCTGAACAAAATAATTTCTCCTCATTTCTAACCTGAGTAGTATCCCCTTATTTCTAAATTGTGGCCCCTGTTTCTAGACTCCACACCCAGGCGAAAGATAACATCCTTGAGGTAGATTCATAGAGTCATAAAATCATAGAGATGTACATAACAGAAACAGACCAACTTGTCCATGCTGACCAGATATCCTAAATAAATCTTGAGCCATTTCCCAGCATTTGGCCCATATCCCTGAAACCCTTCCTAATCATATAGCAATCCAGGTGCCTTTTAAATGTTGTAATTGTACCAGCCTCCACCACTTCGTCTGGCAGCTCATTCCATACACACACCACCCTCTGTCAGAATAAGTTGTCCCATAGGTCCCTTTTGCATCTTTCCACTCCCACCTTAAACCTATACTCTCTAGTTTTGGACTCCTCTATCCCAGGAAAAGACCTTGTCTATTAGCCCTATCCATGCCCCTCATGATATTATAAACATCTGTAACCTCAGCCTCTGATGCTCCAGGATAAATAGCCCCAGCCTATTCAGCCTCTTCCTTATGTCAAACCTTCCAACCCTGGCAGCGTCCTTGTAAATCTTTTCTGAACCCTTTCAAGCTTCACAATATCCTTCCAATAGCATTACATCTCTAAATTTCCTGTTGTTTGAAAACCTAGCAATAGAATGGGCATGATCATCACTGATGCAATGAGTGAGATCTTCTGTTTCTTCAGAATCCCAGAATGTATAATGCATGTTTATTGGCAATTCCTTAAAGACAGATATGCTAAGTGGAGAGTGACCCAAATCACATTGTTCCCTCTCTGTCCATGTTCAGGCAATCTGGGAGAATGCACTATCAAATCAATGACTGCAATAACAAGAGATACCAAGGTGTAGAGCTGGATGAACACAGCAGGCCAAGCAGAATCAGAGGAGCAGGAAAGCTGACGTTTTGGGCCTAGACCCGTACTGCTGCTCTGATGCTGCTTGGCCTGCTGTGTTCATCCAGCTCTACACCTTGTTATCTCAGATTCTCCAACACCTGCAGTTCCTACTATCCCTGCAATAACAAGGGTCTGTTCAGTTGTCAGACTCTCTTGGTGCCTCAAAATGAGCACATATGGTTTCCTCATAAGAGATAATGGGAACTGCAGATGCCGGAGAATCCAAAATAACAAGGTGTGGAGATGAATGAACACAGCAGGCCCAGCAGCATCAGAGGAGCAGGAAAGCTGATGTTTCAGGCCAAGACCCTTCGTCAGATGATTTCATTGTTAGTATGTCATTATGCCTTTAAGACACATTCTCATTACAATATCCCACCTGGACCCAAAGAGTTAACTCTGATTTCTCTCCACAAATGCTGCCACACCTGCTGAACTGTTCCAAACAATTTCTGTTTTTGTTTCACATTACAACATCATTGTATCATAACACATAGGGGTACGAAGATCACATTCTTTATTTTAACTTGGATCATGTATGTTATGGAAAGCTTGCTGCTGTAAACTAGTAACTTAACATTTGTCTAGGTACTCAGTGCGTGAGGAATGCAAAATTTGTATCTAATCCTAGTTGTAATAAATGTCTGCTGGATTGATCAATACCATGATCTCCAGTTTCTTATATTATGAATGATATTGTAATTGCCACATCAGTAAAATACCTGGATGGAGGCTAAAAACTCTCAACAATTGCCTCGTGGAGCAGCCTGTAACTCTGCCTTGCAGATCTCTTCTGATTTGAGCATCTTCTGTCAGGTCTGAGATGCTTCCTTTATCGTTCTCTGAAGGTGTTCTGCGTTGAATGTTGCTGTGAGGTGTATGGGGTTTGCTGTCATCAGTGCTCAGTTGTATCTGTTTGTCCTGATCAAGTTTGGGCCACCGGCCGGTTTATTCACTGCCTTTTTTGTCTTGAGACTCTGAAGTGTCATTTCTCTTTGTTAGCATCACTTAGAAGTGGAGTTGGTCACCACTGATCACACGGTTGCGGTAGGGCTCAGCTGTTGTTACCACACCATATTGCTGCTCACCATGCTGCCTGCGCAGGTCCCCTCAAGCCTCAAGTGGTGGACTATAATTGAGCGTAGCCAACTTTCTGGTCTAGCTTGAAAAATCTTGTGAGGTTAGCAAATGAAGCATTATTGCAACTATTGGCAGGTTATGGGACTGTGAACTACATTACTACAGAGACCGTTAGGTCCTAGCCCCAGGTCTGTATTGTTGAAGCTCTTTCTTTACTCTGACCATGTCCCTCAACAGAATGGGCAGTGCTAAATGCACTTAATCAAGTATTTAGAGATAATGGGAACTGCAGATGCTGGAGAATCTGAGATAACAAAGTGTGGGGCTGGATGAACACAGCAGGCCAAGCAGCATCTCAGGAGCACAAAAGCTGACGTTTCAGGCATAAACTCTTCATCAGAAAAGGGGGATGGGGAGAGGATTCTGAAATAAATAGGGAGGGGGGGAGGGGACTGAAGATGGATAGGGGAGAAGATAGGTGGAGAGGAGAGTGTAGGTGAGGAGGTAGCGAGGGGATAAGTCAGTCTGGGGAGGATGGACAGGTCAAGGGGGCGGGATGAGGTTAGTAGGTCAAGCTGCACCTCCATTTCCTACCTACTAACCTCGTCCCGCCCCCTTGACCTGTCCGCCCTCCCCAGACTGACCTATCCCCTCCCTACCTCCCCACCCATACTCTCCTCTCCACCTATCTTCTCCTCTCTCCATCTTCAATCTGCCTCTCCCTCTCTCCCTATTTATTCCAGAATCCTCTCCACATCCCCCTTTTTTGATGAAGGGTCTAGGGCCGAAACGTCAGCGTTTGTGCTCCTAAGATGCTGCTTGGCCTGCTGTGTTCATCCAGCTCCACACTTTGTCTTAATCCATTTAGGCTCATATTCAACAAGGGGCAGAGACAGCTGTATTCACAAAGATCTGGGAAAAAAGCTACAAAGATGGATCTAGCTCCCGGGTGTTAGTACCCTTCACAGCTTCTGGAAGTCACAGTTTCACCTTCAACTATTGCCTGAAACCAAAAATGCATGTGAAATGCCAAGAACCATATGCATTTACATAGTGCCATTGATGTGTAAAACAGGCCAAGGCATTTTACAGCAGCAATATCGGACAATATTTGACATTGAGCTACATAAGGGGAAGTTAGGGCAGGATACAAGTAGATTTTAAAGAGCACCTCAAGGGTAGGTAGAGGTAGTGTTGGAAAGGTGTTCAAAGCTCAAGGCTTCGGCAACTGACGACACAGCTTCCAAAGGTGAGGCAAAGAAAATCAGGCATGGGAATGTAATAGGACTAGAAAGCATTCATTTGGCCCCTTGATTCTGCTCCACCAGTTCATAAACCCATGGCAAATTTTTTACCCCAACTCCAACTTGCTACACTATTCCCACAGCCCTTATCCCTTTACAACCAATAAATCTTATGCTCTATCTTGGAGATACTCAATGACAGACCTTCCCCTATTTTTCTGCAGGACAGAATTCCAAAGACACACAAACTTTTGAGTGAAGATATTTCTCCTTTTCTCAATCCTAAATAGCTGACTCCTTACCCTGAGATGATGCCTCCTGTCTGACTACTCCAGCCAGAGAGAAACACTTTCTCAACATCTACTTTGTCATTCTTCTAAAATGCAGGGATTAAAGGTCTATCACAGAGTTAGTGAGGTTTTAATATATTCTCCCTATGGTGGGAGTATTTTCCTTGTATAAGGAGACCAAAGCTGTACACGCAGGTGCCAGGCTGATTTCACCATGAACCTGTGCAATTGTGGTAAGATTTATCTATTCCTCCTCCAGCCCTTGTGTAATTAAAGCTAATATCACTAGCGCTTTCCTAAATGATTTTTTGTACATGCTGTTTAGCCGGTTTGTGATTCATCTAGGAAGATTCCTCTTAGTGCAAATAACAGCATTTCCCAGTCCCACACAATTTAAACAAATATTTTGCTTTGCCATTTTTTCTTCCAAATAGGAAGACTGAACTTCATGTCTTTGCCCACTCATTTCATCTCTCTGCATCGTTTTGCAATCTCCATGCATCGTCCTCACAGCTTTCTGTCTCATCTTATTCTGCGCCATATTATGTCACTGGATGAGTAATCCAGTTGATATTCTGGGGACAATGGTACAAGTCCCACCATGGCAGCTGGTCAAACTTAAAATTCAATTAGCAAAATCTGAAAATTGGAAGATAGTCTCAGACAGTCAACTGTCATCAGTTGTCACAAAAACCCACTTGGTTCACTCTTTGCTCTTCTGGGAAGTGTACTGGTCTACATGTGACTCCATACCCACACCAATGTGGTTGACTCTGAACTGCTCCCTGAAATGTCCTAGCATGTCACTCAGTTCAGGAGCAATGACGAGTGAGCAAGTTTTACAAACAGTCCCCAAATGAGTTTGCCCAATGTGTTTGGGTTCTAGCCCGGTAGCCCATATCATTAAGCTTTTGGGTGAGGACAGATGACTTGGCTCCTCTTCTTTAAGCACCCCACCCCACCCCTGTCAGTTGGCAACAAGGTTCATTTAAAAAAGGATCTCTTTCCCTTGTGGATACGATTTTTCCCAGACCAAAGGAATATAAGCTTTAAAAGATGCCAATTTAACCAGGCTTTCTTGAGTGAACAAAATTGTGACTTCTTTTTATTTGATCCTAAGTATGAGAAAAAAACATCAATATAACTCATACAAGCAGATTAGGAATAAGAAGTGAGCCCCCCTCCCCCAGCAATGAGTTAAGAAACAGAAATACTGAATATGAATATGAATAAGTCTCCAAGACATTCTTGAAGTGCAGGTAGTAAAATGTTAAGGCTGAGAAAATATGCTGGAGATCACATTGGGCAAGGCAGTATCCATGGAGAACATTTTGAGTAAAGATGACTTTTCATCAGAGCCTGTTACAGCAAATGTTACCAGTGGTCTTGCTGTTGGTTGATTTCGAGATTCTTGGCTTTATGGGTTGATTGAAATTCCTTTTTCCTAATTCCTGTCAATAGTGATTAGTTGGCTGCAGTTAGATTGGGCATTTTTTTGCTCTTCTTTACCTGCAGTGCAGGGGTAGTTAATAGCTGTTCCAAGTTGTGACCTTCATTAGTCTACACACTGGGATGTCAAGCCACCAACACATTAGTGTTGAAGTTGCATCTGAACCCTATGTTCTTGTATCTCCCTAAAATGGTAAAGCACAAACATTTTGCCAGGAGATGGCCTCCTGCCGAAATGAGATTGGATACTCAGCCTCTCATTCTCCCCTCTCTTCTCGCCTTTCTGTTTGAAATTTCTATGATTTTGCACTGGTTTAAATTTCCAGAGTTCCTCCCCAGACAGCCACTGAATTTCCATCCACGGCCATCTTTTGACTACATCAGCTTTTATTTAAAAAAAAAATGAAATGTTGCAATTAAAAGTTTACCATATCTATAGCTGATCTGAGGGTGGTGGTCAGGAATGCAAAGAATATCAGCCTTGCCAGCAATATCCATATCACATGAAAGCAGAACAAAAGTAATGAAACACTGCACCTAGTTTTTCATCTCAGATATTGTTGTAAATAGCTAAGGCCCAAGTGCTGATCCATGTGGTAATCCATTGCACCCTGTCACCCAAAAATGCCTTTGTTTTAATTCTTGCTCCCATTTTTTGCCTTTTAATTAATTTGATTCCATCACGTTATTCCTCATCCCATGCAAGACTCTAAGACTCTATGATTCTATGACTCTATGTGAAATAATGTTGTGTAATAAAGGCAAAAGGTCAGAATTAGGGGAACGCAGAGCTCTTGAGGAATTGTAAGTTTGGAAGAGATTTCAGACATGAAGAGGGGTCAGTTTGACAATGAGGAAGAGAACTTTAAAACTGAGGTATGGCCAAACTGGGAGTCAAAGTTGGTCAGTGAACACAAGGATGAGAGGTGAAAGGGACTTGGCTAGAGCTATGATATGGATAGCAGTGCTTTGGAAGAGCTTTAACCTATAGAGGGTACAAGGTGGTTGACCAGTCTAAAAGTACAAAAGTACAAATTCTTCCAGAGTTACAAAGGCTGGGACTACTTTTGCATAAACAATCAAGAAAACTGTCAGTATTCCTTGAGTAAATCCATCTTGCTAATATAGATAACTTTTCCTATCTTATCCATACACTCTTGCAGCTGGATGATTAAATAAGGGTTGGCTTTGTCACTGCATTAACTTTTCATTAGTTAATGCATATGCTTGTAGAGAAATATGACATGGGCACGAGACAAATAGAAAGCTCTAACTACATTTTGAAAAGGCAAATCAGGGCAAGACTTATACACTTAATGGTAAGGTCCTGGGAGTGTTGCTGAACAAAAAGATTTGGCATGACTTGGCATGCAAGTTCATAATTCCTCGAAAGTGGACTCACAGGTAGACAAGATAGTGAAGAAGGTGTTTAGCACGCTTGCCTGTATTGGTCAGTGCTATTGAGTGTAGGAATTTGGAGTACAAGATGTGGCAGTTCAGGACATTGGTTAGGCTGCTTTTGGAATACTGTGTGCAGTTCTGGTCTCCCTGCTGTAGGAAAGATGTTGTGAAACTTGAAAGGCTTCAGAAAAAATTTACAGGGATATTGCCAGCGTTGGGAGGGTTTGAGCTTTAGGGAGAGGCTGAATAGGCTGGGGCTATTTGCCTGGGGCGTCAGAGGCTGAGTGGTGACCTTATAAAATCACGGGGGGCATGGATTGGGTGAATATCCAAGGTCTTTTTCCCAGGGTGGGGGAGTCCAAAACTGGAAGGTTGTGTCTGCGTGGGTTTCCTCCGGGTGCTCCGGTTTCCTCCCACAGTCCAAAGATGTGCAGACTACGTGGGTCGGCCATGCTAAGTTGCCCATAGTGTTCAGGGGTGTGTGAGTTATAGGGGAATGGGTCTGGGTGTAGACTTGTTGAGCCAAAGGGCCTGTTTCCACACTGTAGGTAATCTAATCTAATCAAAAAATTGATCTGTAGTGGCCTCGTTGCTTGAAAGGGAAAGGAAAAAACAGCTGTAGATAGATTGAGGTTAAGAGAACTGACGGAAGAATAAGGATAAGCAAGAAAGGGCTGGGCAGCTGTTGGTAATAAGTAAAGAAGGTTTATCCTGTGCCTTTCATCAGGTTGTGCAGGAAAATGGCATCAAGGAAATGAGAGCTGTTTAATGGAAAGGAAACAGAGTAATGATGAAGGAAATTATTAGATTAGAAAGAAGTATAAAGCGATGTCATCTGCACATAGCCTCCTCCATGATTACCCAGGTCTGTATTATTCTCTGTTGATTTCTATGTTGACCTGAATTTTGATAATCAGGAAATAATTTTGTTGTTTGTAAATATCAATGAAATGTGGAAACATGGTAATCAGGGAGGAGAATAGTCTGTGGCATAAGGACATAGTCCTGAAGGATTGTGGGAAAATGAATTTATTTCAAATTTGAGGGCGTATCTAGAGTGTATTTTTTGAGAGACGTCATTGAAGCTCAGAGTGGGCTTTTGCTTAACATAAAAGATTTTGTAAGGGACAACATGCATTTTTATTCCTTTTCAATTATAAACTGAAAAATAGAAGTTTGACAGTGATATTTTGCAAATTGACAATCCTGAGGCACTTTCTGCTATCCAATTTAGCTGCACAAGATCATGTTATGTTTTGCAATTGTGAGATGGTTGCTTTATGAGACAGAGTCACTCCAGGTGTCTACGGTTAAGACTAAGCTACCTAGTGAGAGACTTTGGATTGGTCCAGCTGCAATTTGTTCCCAACCTGTAATTACAGAGCACTCAAAGACATCTAGAGGCTGCAAGCAAGAAACAACTTTCACCATCTCTCACTGTGAGTAAACAAGTCAAAACTTGAAAAATCTGAAAAGAAAATGTTCTTTTCCAAGAAAAATACCTCGGTCCACCTGAGCAGATATTGAAATGAAGATTTACAGTTTTTCAGCATACAACATTGTGTCCCACCTTCAAAACAAAAGAATTGGGAGAAAAACTTTCCCCACTCTAGTGGGCTGGACTCTTAAAACTACAGAATTCAGGTTCTCTGTCGATGTTTATCCACCCATAACAAGTGTCAAAACATTTGTTCTTGTCTGTTCTGTTCATGAATCATTATGTGTGTTTAGAGTTTTAAAGAGGTATTCTTAGGTTGAATAACAATAATGAGCAATCAGTTTTTATTTGCCATTTGATGAAGAATAGGTCTATCGACAATGTTATTTTTCTTGAGCATGATGTAACCTGTTGGGAATTACAATTGCCCTGCATAGCAGCCTATTGGGCAAATTGATCATCTTCATGGTTTAGTTATGTACATAGAACATAGAACATTACAGCACAGTACAGGCCCTTCTGGCCTCGATGTTGTGCTGACCTGTCATACTGATCTCAAGCCCATCTAACCTACACTATTCCATGTACGTCCATATGCTTGTCTAATGATGACTTAAATGTACCTAAAGTCGGCAAATCTACTACCGTTACAGGCAAAGCGTTCCATTCCCTTACTACTCTAAGTAAAGAAACTACCTCTGACATCTGTCCTATATCTTTCACCCCTCAATTTAAAGCTATGCCCCCTCGTGCTCGCCATCACCATCCTAGGAAAAAGGCCCTCCCTATCCACCCTATCTAACCCTCTGATTATTTTATATGTTTCAATTAAGTCACTTCTCAACCTTCTTCTCTCTAATGATAACAGCCTCAAGTCCCTCAGCCTTTCCTTGTAAGACCTTCCCTCCATACCAGGCAACATCCTAGTAAATCTCCTCTGCACCCTTTCTAAAGCTTCCACGTCCTTCTTATAATGCGGTGACCAGAACTGTACACAATACTCCAAGTGCGGCCGCACCAGAGTTTTGTACAGCTTCACCATAACCTCTTGGTTCCGGAACTCGATCCCTCTATTAATAAAAGCTAAAACACTGTATGCCTTCTTAACTGCCCTGTCAACCTGGGTGGCAACTTTCAAGGATCTGTGTACATGGACACCGAGACCTCTCTGCTCATCTACACTGCTAAGAATCTTACCATTAGCCCAGTACTTTGCCTTCCGGTTACTCCTACCAAAGTGCATCACCTCACACTTGTCTGCATTAAACTCCATTTGCCACCTCTCAGCCCAGCTCTGCAGCTTATCTATGTCTCTCTGCAACCTACAGCATCCTTTGTCACGATCCACAACTCCACCGACCTTAGTGTAGTCTGCAAATTTACTAACCCATCCTTCTACGCCCTCATCCAGGTCATTTATAAAAATGACAAACAGCAGTGGACCCAACACCGACCCTTGCAGTACACCACTAGTAAGTGGTCTCCAGGATGAACATTTCCCATCAACTATCACCCTCTGTCTTCTTTCAGCAAGCCAATTTCCGATCCAAACTGCTATATCTCCCACAATTCCATTCCTCCGCATTTTGTACAATAGCCTATTGTGGGGAACTTTATCGAACGCCTTGCTGAAATCCATATACACCACATCAACCGGTTTACTCTCATCTACCTGTTTGGTCACTTTCTCAAAGAACTCAATAAGGTTTGTGAGGCACGACCTTCCCTTCACAAAACCGTGCTGACTATCCCTAATCAATTTATTCTTTTCTCGATGATTATAAATCCTACCCCTTATAACCTTTTCCAACACTTTACCAACAACTGAGGTAAGGCTCAGTGGTCTATAATTACCAGGGCTGTCTGTACTCCCCTTCTTGAACAGGGGAACCACATTTGCTATCCTCCAGTCATCTGGCACTATTCCTGTAGTTAATGACGAGTTAAAGATCAATGCCAAAGGCTGGGCAATCTCCTCCCTGGCTTCCCAGAGGATCCGAGGATAAATCCCATCCGGCCCAGGGGACTTACCTATCTTCACCTTCTGAAGGATTTCTAATACCTCTTCCTTATGAGCCTCAATCCCACCTAGTCTAGTAGCCTGTATCTCAGTATTCTCCTCGACAACATTGTCGTTTTCTAGAGTGAATACTGTTGAAAAATATTCATTTAGTGCTTCCCCTATCTCATCTGACTCCACACACAACTTACCACTACTATCCTTGATTGGGCCTAATCTACTTTCGTCATTCTTTTATTCCTTAAATACCTATAGAAAGCCTTAGGGTTTACCCTGATCCTATCCGCCAACAACTTCTCATGTCTCCTCCTGGCTCTTCTGAGCTCTCTCTTTAGGTCTTTCATGGCTACCTCATAGCCCTCAAGTGCCCTAACTGACCCTTCACATCTCATCCTAACATAAGCCTTCTTCTTTCTCTTGACCAGAGATTCTACCTCCTTCGTAAACCATGGCTCCCGCACTCTACAGCTTCCTCCCTGCCTGACAGGTACATACTTATCTAGGACACACAGGAGCTTTTCCTTGAATAAGCTCCACATTTCTAATGTGCCCATCCCCTGCAGTTTCCTTCCCCATTCTATGCTCCTTAAATCTTGCCTAATCTCATCGTAATTGCCTTTCCCCCAGCTATAACTCTTGCCCAGTGGTATACACCTATCCCTTTCTATCACTAAAGTAAACATAACAGAATTGTGATCGCTATCACCAAAGTGCTCACCTACTTCCAAATCTAACACCTGGCCGGGCTCATTACCCAGTACCAAATCTAATGTGGCTTCGCCCCTTGTTGGCCTGTCTACATACCGTGTCAGGAAGCCATCCTGCACACTCTGGACTAAAACTGACCCATCTGTAGTTACACATTATAGCAGCTTGTGAAATAGTGAGGCTCACTTCTCAGTGCTCTCCTCCCAATTGAAACAGAGCAGTGAGATGGAGAAATATATAGAGGATGATATTTATTAACGAGAAGTCTGAACAGATGCATTTTTGTAAGAAAGATGAGAAGCAACAATTTCAGTTAAACTGTACAAAGTTAAGGGAGACGCAGGACCTGGTGTTGCATGCGTACAAATATTTGAAGATGATAGCTGAAGTTATGGAATTTGGCCAAAAAAATGTGTTCATAACATCACTTGTCCTCCCACCTGCTTTTGTGCTTAGAACATTCACTTTCTTTATCTAAGTCATTAACTAATATTGTAAATTACTGTGGTCCCAGCAGTGAGCCCTTTAACATACCAATTGTTATAGGTCACTGTCCTGAAAATGTCCCCTTTATCCGAGTTCTCTGTTTTCTATTAGTAGCTAATCCTCTATTGATGCTAATGTACTACTGCTAACAGCACTGACTCTTATTAATGCCTTCTGAAAATCCACATAAATTAGGGGGACAGTGGTAGCACTGCTGCCTCACAGCACCAGGGACCCGGGTTCAATTCCACCCTCGGGCGACAGTCTGTGTGGAGTTTGCACATTCTCCCTGTGTCTGCGTGGGTTTCTTCCTGGTGCTCTGGTTTCCTCCCACAGTCCAAAGATGTGCAGGTTAGGTGGATTGGCCATGCTAAATTGCCCGTAGTGTTCAGGGATGTGTAGATTAGGTGGTTTAAAGGGGGACGGGTCTGGTTGGGATGTTCTGAGGGTTGATGTGGATTTGTTGGGCTGACGGGCCTGTTTTCACACTGTAGGAATTCTATTCTACATTTACTGCTTCTCCTTTATCTATCCTGCTTGTTATCCCCTCAAACTATTCTAATAAATTTGTCAGTCATGGTTTCTCCTTCATGAAGGCACACTGACTCTGCTTGATTTTATTATGTATTTCTATATACCTAGCTATTACATCTTTTGTAATTGATTCTAAACATTTTCCTGAAAATAGATATTAAGCTAACTACCCTGTGGTATGTTAGTCTCTTGCCCTTTTTTGAGTAAAGTCATCACATTGGCAATTATCCAATCCCCTACAACTTTCCAAAATATAGGGATATTTAGAAGATTATTGCCATAGCATTTACTCCCTGCATAGCCTTTTCCTTTAGTAGCTTAGCATGCATCCTACCAGGTCCAGGGTCTAGCATTTAGCCCCATTAGTCCTTGACTTTACTTATCCTATGCCAGTTTGATGTGGCTCAGCGAGATCTTTACCTTGGAGATAATGGGAACTGCAGATGCTGGAGATTCCAAGATAATAAAATGTGAGGCTGGATGAACACAGCAGGCCAAGCAGCATCTCAGGAGCACAAAAGCTGACGTTTCGGGCCTAGACCCTTCATCAGAGAGGGGGATGGGGGGAGGGAACTGGAATAAATAGGGAGAGAGGGGGAGGCGGACCGAAGATGGAGAGTGAAGAAGATAGGTGGAGAGGGTGTAGGTGGGGAGGTAGGGAGGGGATAGGTCAGTCCAGGGAAGACGGACAGGTCAAGGAGGTGGGATGAGGTTAGTAGGTAGTGGGGGGTGCGGCTTGGGATGGGAGGAAGGGATGGGTGAGAGGAAGAACCGGTTAGGGAGGCAGAGACAGGTTGGACTGGTTTTGGGATGCAGTGGGTGGGGGGGGAAGAGCTGGGCTGGTTGTGTGGTGCAGTGGGGGGAGGGGATGAACTGGGCTGGTTTAGGGATGCAGTGGGGGAAGGGGAGATTTTGAAACTGGTGAAGTCCACATTGATACCATATGGCTGCAGGGTTCCCAGGCGGAATATGAGTTGCTGTTCCTGCAACCTTCGGGTGGCATCATTGTGGCAGTGCAGGAGGCCCATGATGGACATGTCATCAAGAGAATGGGAGGGGGAGTGGAAATGGTTTGCGACTGGGAGGTGCAGTTGTTTGTTGCGAACTGAGCGGAGGTGATCTGCAAAGCGGTCCCCAAGTCTCCGCTTGGTTTCCCCAATGTAGAGGAAGCCGCACCGGGTACAGTGGATGCAGTATACCACATTGGCAGATGTGCAGGTGAACCTCTGTTTAATGTGGAATGTCATCTTGGGGCCTGGGATGGGGGTGAGGGAGGAGGTGTGGGGACAAGTGTAGCATTTCCTGCGGTTGCAGGGGAAGGTGCCGGGTGTGGTGGGGTTGGAGGGCAGTGTGGAGCGAACAAATTCCATCCCCTATTCCCAATTCCTCCGCCTCCGCCCCCACGATAAGACATTCCACTCCCGCACATCCCAGATGTCCAAGTTCTTTAAGGACCGCAACTTTCCCCCCACGGTGATTGAGAACGCCCTTGACCGCGTCTCCCGCATTTCCCGCGACACATCCCTCACACCCCGCCCCCGCCACAACCGCCCCAAGAGGATCCCCCTCGTTCTCACACACCACCCTACCAACCTCCGGATACAACGCATTATCCTCCGTCACTTCCGCCATTTACAATCCGACCCCACCACCCAAGACATTTTTCCATCCCCTCCCCTGTCTGCTTTCCGGAGAGACCACTCTCTCCGTGACTCCCTTGTTCGCTCCACACTGCCCTCCAACCCCACCACACCCGGCACCTTCCCCTGCAACCGCAGGAAATGCTACACTTGTCCCCACACCTCCTCCCTCACCCCCATCCCAGGCCCCAAGATGACATTCCACATTAAGCAGAGGTTCACCTGCACATCTGCCAATGTGGTATACTGCATCCACTGTACCCGGTGCGGCTTCCTCTACTTTGGGGAAACCAAGCGGAGACTTGGGGACCGCTTTGCAGAACACCTCCGCTCAGTTCGCAACAAACAACTGCACCTCCCAGTCGCAAACCATTTCCACTCCCCCTCCCATTCTCTAGATGACATGTCCATCATGGGCCTCCTGCACTGCCACAATGATGCCACCCGAAGGTTGCAGGAACAGCAACTCATATTCCGCCTGGGAACCCTGCAGCCATATGGTATCAATGTGGACTTCACCAGTTTCAAAATCTCCCCTTCCCCCACTGCATCCCTAAACCAGCCCAGTTCATCCCCTCCCCCCACTGCACCACACAACCAGCCCAGCTCTTCCCCCCCACCCACTGCATCCCAAAACCAGTCCAACCTGTCTCTGCCTCCCTAACCGGTTCTTCCTCTCACCCATCCCTTCCTCCCACCCCAAGCCGCACCCCCAGCTACCTACTAACCTCATCCCACCTCCTTGACCTGTCCGTCTTCCCTGGACTGACCTATCCCCTCCCTACCTCCCCACCTACACCCTCTCCACCTATCTTCTTCACTCTCCATCTTCGGTCCGCCTCCCCCTCTCTCCCTATTTATTCCAGTTCCCTCCCCCCATCCCCCTCTCTGATGAAGGGTCTAGGCCCGAAACGTCAGCTTTTGTGCTCCTGAGATGCTGCTTGGCCTGCTGTGTTCATCCAGCCTCACATTTTATTATCTTTACCTTGGAGGTTCTGTTTTTCTATTTAGCTCCTAACTGTTCGATTCTTTTTTCAGCAGAACCTCCTTCCTAGCCTTACAACAGTTTTTGGGCGTCAATGCGGTTGACAGCAACGGCACTGTTCCCCCCCCACCCCCCATCCCCAATTTCCTCTCCAGCCCTGGGGAGACGTCCTTAACCCTGGCCTCGGGCAACACAGCCTTTGGACTCCCACTCACAGCCGCCCCTAATTATACTGCCCACTACTGTTATAATATTCCCATTTTCTCCCTCCACTCGAACACTTCCCTGGACCATGGTACTATACTCCACTATTCTACCTGAAATCCCTGCACAGCTTATAAACTCCTCGTAACTGTTGGACTGTGGCTCCTCAAACACTAACCTGAGTCCTCACATCTATCTCACCAGCAGTCACACCCTCCTGCCCTTGATCACAGACTAAATCTGAATGACCTAATCTGAAAGATGTGACTGACCCCTAGAACAAATAATCAGGTAGCTTCTGTCACTCCTGATGTTGTACAATGTTTGCATTTCATGTGTCCCACTCCTCAGCTTGAATTCTAATTTGTCTAAGCTGCAAACACTTACTACAGATATAAACACTGAAAGAACCGCAGATGCTGTAAGTCAGGAACAAAAGCAGAAGTTGCGCAAAAAGCTCAGCAGGTCTGGCAGCACCCATGAAGAAAAAAATCAGAGTTATATCACCCGACCCGAAATCTCATTCTTGATTCCCCTCATTTGTACAAATTTCCCTCTCCTGCCATTTTAGTTTAAAACCTTCCCAAACACTCCAGCAAATACTTCCCCCAGGATTCATTCAAACTGGTCCTGCCTCCTCCAGAACTGATCCCAATGTACCAGGAATCCAAAACCCTTCCCCTTATAACATCTCTTCAGTCACGTATTCATCTTTATATCCCACTGATAAGAACATAAAATAGTACATCACAGTGCAGGCCCTTCAGCCCACGATGTTGTGCCAACCTATTATCCTACTGAGGTCATTCTACCCTGCATACCCTACATTTTACCATCTTCCATGTGTCTATCCAAGTGTTACTTAAAATTCTCTGAAGAATCTGACTCCACTACCAAGCCTATCTTTACAAGCCTATCAACTTGGGTCGCAACTTTGAGGGATCTATGGACATGGACCCCAAGATTCCTCTGTTCCTCCACACTGCCGAGAATCCTGCCATTAACCCTGTATTCTGCATTCAAATTCAACCTTCCCAAAATGAATTACATATGGTACTGGTAGCAATCCTGAGATCATTATCTTTAAGGTCATATGTCATTTTTAACCAATATGTACTATGCCCATTGGCTGTTAGTAGGTTCACTGACTCTGGACCAGAAGGTGCAGTGGTAATCATAGAATCCCTACAGTGTAGGAATCGGTCATTTGTCATAACAAGTCCACACTGTCCCTCTGAAGAGCATCCCAGCCAGACCCATTCCCATGCATTTCCCATGTCTAACCCACCTAACCTAAACATCCTTGGGCACTATGGGCAATTTAGCACAGCCAATCCACCTAACCAGCACATCTTTGGACTGTGGGAGGAAACCCACGCAGACACGGGGAGAATGTGCAACCCCCACACAAAGAGTCACCTGAGGGTGGAATTGAACCTGGGTCCCTGGCGCTGTGAGGCTGCAGTGCTAACCACTGAGCCACCGTGTCTCCCTTTCTGGTTATGAATGGTTAGTCACCATCCCCCTCCAAAATGTCCTGTAGCCAATCTGAGACATCCTTGACCTTAGCACTGGGGAGATAACATACCTGGACTTTCATTTGTGGCCACAGAAATGTCTGTCTATACCCCTTACAATTGAAGCCTGTATAAATATTGCATTCCCACGTTTTTTGCTCATCCTCTGTGCAGCAGAGCTAACCATGGTGCAGCAAGTTTGGTTGTTGCTGCTTTCCTCTGAGAGATCATTCCCCTCAACAGTATCCAGAGTGGTGTATCTGTTTAGCAGGGGATTGCCACAGGGAATTCCTGCACTGCCTGCTTAGTCCTCTTGCTCTGTCTGGTGGTCACCCATTCTCTTCCTGTCAGTAGAGTCTTAGCCTGCAGTGTGACTACGTCTCTACAAGTGCTATCCATGACACTCTCTGCCTCATAGATTCCCAGCCACTCTTCTTCCTCTAAAGCCTGTGTTTCTCAGGCTGCAGCTGGACACTTCCTGTAAACATGGTGAACCTGGGCTTCCCACATACAGCAGGGAGAGTATACCATGACTTTGAGCTTTACTCCTATGCCTTACCCCTTTAAAATTATATCTTTTGGAAGATGCTTAGTGTCTAATGACATCAATTACTCTAGGGACCTTATTCCCTGGTGCTTGTTACAATAGGATATAACCCTTTCAAACTATAAAGTAAAATAAGGAGCAAAAAAAGTTAAAATGTACCTCCTACCCTCTGCAATGAATTCCCACGCTGCTTCCAAACTTCCAGAAACACACACTCTGGCTGTGCTTCACCAGGGATGGGGTTTCTCCCAACTGCTTGTGCAAAACTTACTGATGATGTGCTTTCAAACGCCCCGTTCTTAAACAGAGCTGAGATGACCTCTTCAGTTCCATTCTAGAGGCTGTAGCTAGGCTGCAGGTGATCAGCGATGATCGTGTGAATGACAGGGAAAGGTCTGAGGGCTGATTGGCCCACACATGCTTCTTTTCCTGTGTTTTTTATGAAAAGGTGGTGGAAGAAGATCCAAAAATAACTTTCAAAATGGAATTCGATAAATGGTTAAAGGGGAAAGTTTTGCAGGGCTGCGCGTTAAGATTAGAGGATTGGAACAATTCAAATGTACCCTACTAAAGGCAGGACAGATACAATGGCCAAACAACACCTGCCTGATCAGAGATAATGGGAACTGCAGATGCTGGAGAATCCGAGGTAACAAAGTGTGGGGCTGGATGAACGCAGCAGGCCAAGCAGCATCTCAGGAGCATAAAAGTTGCCTGCTCTACTGTTTTGTCCTATAGTTCTAAACAAGAAAAGAAAGCTTCATTACAGCTGGCACTCAGTCTTCAGTATGTTAGTGATATCAGTATTTGGAAGATAATTATCAGAGGGGGTGCAAGGGGTTGGGGGAGGCAGAAGAGAGTTTCTAGTCGTTTCACTGAGTGTTCTAATCCTTTCCCTCCCAGTAAATCAAGCCTCCCTATGGTCATCCCCGACTATATCCATATTTGTTCTTCTCAAGGATGCGGAAGCTGGGCTAATGAAGATTGAGCCAAGTTGGGGATTTGCTCCTCCCCAGTTTCTTGAGGTTTTTTTGTTGAAAAGGCTCAGGAGCATCAATTTTTGGGGGAACAGAATGGTTTCCGATTAGGCTGCAGGTGAAGTTGGACACACCGGAAGTCAGTGCACATTTTAGGGGGTTCACAATCACAGTTACCTAGTCCAGGCTTTATGTAATTTGTAAGCAATTTGCTGTTAGTTTATTGTTTGTTCAGAAGCAGTAGTATCATTCATTAGTTCATTAGATGATGTTTACAACTGTGACAACTGGAGATAGCTCGCTGGGTACCAGAGGATTGATAGAATGTCAACACAGAATGTTTCAATCTCATTAAAGTGGCGAAGATAGCCCTCTAACTGAGGCGTTAAGGAACTCTTCCCTCAGTCTTCCTCCTCTCCTTCTGGTCTGTCTTCTATCTGCCTGATGAGGACTGCTCAATGAAGATTGCTCTCTGGAGACCACTCAATGAGAACAGCTGCGGACAAGGTCTGCTGAATTGATCTGCTCTCAGACAAATGTCCTCTGCCCTGGCACTTCCTGTTATCTTGTATTTCTTGTGTCAACCAGTTGTCTGAACCCTTCCAGCCAATGGCCATGGGACCGCTCCGAATGGCATTGATAACTGTTGTCCTCTTACCCACCTCCATCTGAAGGTTATTTAACATTCTTTTAGGAAGAAGTATGTCTTATTTTCAACAACAACACCCCAATAATAGTTTCAGAGATAATAGGAACTGCAGATGCTGGAGAATCTGAGAAAACAAGGTGTAGAGCTGGATGAGCACAGCATCAGAGGAGCCGGAAGGCTGACGTTTCGGGCCTAGACGCTTCTTCTGCATTTCAGCCTTCCTGCTCCTCTGATGGTGCCTGGCCTGCTGTGTTCATCCAGCTCCACACCTCGTTATCCCTGATGATAAGGTGAATTTGGTAGCACTAGTTTGTTGACACTAATTCAGTGGGTGCCGTGACCTCACATTTTTATTTATAATTCTTCCCTTTGTTTACCATGCTGGGATTTTGGAAAGTTGAGTGCAGTTCCATAGCTGCTAATGAAATCTCAGGCTACACGGTAAGTACGAGGGAACTCAGGATTTGAGGGGTACCAGTCTAAATCCTGTGGTTTGCCGGAGGGATTTCCATGGCTCAGTAGTAGCACTCTCAACTCCACGTTGGCAGATTGGAATCTGCCATTTCCATTCCATAAAAGTGAGCTCTAAGGCCTTGCTCCTACAGGACTGAGGCAGCTCTGCAAGATCAGGCACTCCATCTCCCAGGTGAGATGTTTGAATCTTCCCTGTCAGTGGGTTTGAAAGGTCCCATGGCAGCTGTTTTAAGGGAAATGCTGTCATGGTGTTCTGGCCAATTTGTTACCTATTAACCAATGCCATAAAAGAAAAAATAACTATCTGGTTAATATAAAACAGGAACCCTGTGAAGCCACTTATGTAGCAGTAATGTGACAGGGCGAGTCACTTTGGAAAAGTGTAGTAGTGGCATGGGCTAAAATCCCAGGACAGCAGCTATGTGATCGAGAACATTTAGATAGTTGCTTCTAACAGGTGCAGACTTGATGGGCTGAGGGGCCTCTTTCTGTGCTGTTGACCTCTATGGCGTTATTGAGAGATTGGCATAGATGTGCTAACTTGTTGCCATTAGGACACTGCCCGTGGCATTTCACCGGAAGGGGGTGATTTCTGACTTTTTCAACAAACAGCCAGCAAAGTGCGAACTGTTAGGCTGGGAGTGCACCTCAGAGGGGAGCCCTGTCTCCTAAGCAGCCAGGGCTGACGATAGAATGGGATCCACGTAGGGACTCACCTGGAAGACTGCAGTGTGTCAAGAAGCACGTAACCTGATGTGTTCCAGGAAGGTGAATGTGGCACAAAGCATTCAGTTTGCAACAAGTTAGCATGGCCAATCCACCTAATCCATACATCTTTGGGCTGTGGGAAGAAACCAGAGCACCTGGAGGAAACCCATGCAGACACAGGGAGAATTTGCAAACTCCACAGAGATAGTCACTCAAGGGTCAACCTGGGTCCCTGGCTCTGTGAGGCTGCAGTGCTAACCACTAAGCCACAATGCCACCCTGGAAGTACACTTCTAAAGGGAGTGCTGGAGCAGTGGGACCTGGGTGCATATCTGCACAAATGATTGAAGGCAGCTGGATGAGTGAAGAGAACAGCTAATACATTGTCTGCAACTTAATTGTCAGGGCATAGAGAGCAAGAGCAAGGATGTGACAATGAACTTGTATAAGATAGTTGTTAGACTTCAGCTGGAATATTGGGTACAATTATGGGCGCCACATTATAGGAAAGATGTGAATGCCTTGGAGAGAATGCAGAAACAATTTACAAGAATGCTTCCAGAGATGAGGAACTTCAGTTATGAGGAGATACAAGAAGTTGGGACTGTTTTCCTTGGAGAGGACTGAGAAGGAATTTCAATAGTCCCTGTGCACAGGGTTCACAGAAATAACCCTTCTAACTTGTCATTCTTCAATCACTCTTAGAATCATAGAATCCCTACAGTATGGAAGCAGGCCATTCAGCCCCCACCAACCCTCGAAAGGGCATCCCACTCAGACACACCTTAGCCCTATGTGGCCAACCCATCTATTCTGCACAACTTTGGACGGAAACTGAAGCAAACCCACATAGACATGGGGAAAGGCCATGCAAACTCCACCCAGATAGTTTCTCAAGGATAGAATTGAACCCAGGCCCCTGGCACTGTGAGGCAGTAGTGCTAACCACTGAGCCACCGTGCCACCCAGCTTCTCTAGGTACTTTAATTTGTCTGTATGAAGTATAGAGTGACTGGCTCACAATGTGTAAAGTCTTTGATTTATTTGTTAAAAGCAACATTGTATTGCAAGAAGTAGGGAAAATAAATTGTCTTTCTTCAGGCTTTAGTTTCTATATCGCAGAGGTAAACACACCACCTCCCTTTCTAGATGTTCAAAGGCTTCTGACCATATTGGTCACACCCACAAGCTGTTCTGCTGGCAGGGGACCAACCTCACAGTTGTTACTAGGTAACTGGTCAACAGATCAATCAGCTGCTGGTTGCTGGTTGAATCTCCCAATCCCCTGGCTCCAACCCATCGACAATAATCTCTCGCCCATTTCTTAGACAAGCAGCAGTGTAAACAGCACTTGCGATGTGTGTCGATACCTTGCTTTTAAACAGTAAACCCTTCCACAGACCCGTGTCTTAAAAGTCCTTTCCCCATTTCAATACACAATCAAAAATACGGAAAACCAAAACGATATGGTCTTTACAGTACCAATTAGCGAGCCTCCTCTGAACTGCTCCAACTCATTCTTTTTGGATGGATTTGGAGACAAGGAGAATGTAATGAACTTTAGCTCAAGGTTACACAGTATGCAGGGTAGCTCATAACGTACAGACTGCCTTGTGAGATAATGTCCTTGCTTAAGCTTAATGAAGGGCAGAAACGGGTGTTAAATATTCCTGGTTCCAGAGAATTCATCAAAGAAGGAAGGCAAAAAAAGGTTGACATTTTTCATTAAGGATAGTGAAATAACTCCACAGGGGCCAATATCTCATCACCGAATCACCCTTTATTTACAAATGAACGCTACTTGCATTTAGTACCGCCTCATTCAGAGTCGGGTACCACAGTGTCACTATCTCTGACAGTCACGCTTCTTATCTGGCAGCCAGGTCTCCCTGATTGGACTAGCCCTAATCAGGGACCTCAGATTCTATGATATTGAGCCGGCTGATGTTCTTTACAATCACTGCATCCTGCCCCCTCTGAGTCAGATAACATAGGTCGGTCCTTTTCCTTTGAGAGCGTCCTGGGGTGTTTTAAGTACAAGGTCAGGCTCCTCTGACTCAGCGTCTGGTACAGGCAGTGTGTTACACACGGAAGCTCACCCTTTGTGCCAGGAGCACCTCGATAGAATTTAACTCTCTTCTTCCACTGGCAAAGGTGTTGAGACAGCTACATTCGTCATGTCCATTTCAGATTCAGATGACTTGGCAATATTTGTTGGCGAGAGTGAATCTGTAGGCTCTGGCATCATTTATGACTGTTCCAAGGGACAGGGGACACTTTGCGCTCACAAATTTGTAGCTTCCATATGGTCCATGTGCTTGTTCAGGACCATCACACCTACACAAAGTTATTTGACACTGGACCTGGCCTCGTGTCAACCATGCCTTTTACTGATGCAGGGCCTCCCCTGTATCAAATTGTCTCTCTCGCTTGGTAGAATCATGTATCCAGCATTGGTGTTCCTGATTCCATTTCATTCTCCTCCTGCCCCCACCCTCACAAACAACAGGTCCACAAAAGATCAGATTTAACCTGGTGCAGTGTCTTCTACCAATGAGCAACTCTGCCAGGGCTAACCCTGTAGGTGCATGTGGGATAGTTGTGTAATTAAATAGGAATCAGCTTGGTATCGAGTGAAGCTGTAGGCTATTTCTTCAAGCCTGCCTTCAAAATTTGGGCTGCTCTGTCTGCCAGACCATTGGATGATGGGTGGTACAAATCTGTCATTTTGTGTTGAATCCCATTCAACTTTAAGAAAAAATACCAATTTCCCTGATGGTAAATAATAGCCTGTTATCTGTGGCCAACACTTCCAGGACTCCAGAACAGATATGCAGTTTATCTATCATCATCCCTGTGTTTGATAAATGAACTCTCTGCATGTCCAACCACCTTGTGTGGGCATCTACAATGACCAGATCATTGCCTATACAGGTCCTTTATTGGGGTCAATGTGTAACTGAGTCCAGGGCTTACCCAGCCAATCCCATCGATGTCTGGGAATTTTTGTCCTTATTGGCATTCTGGGCACTGCCCCATCAATGTCATTAAGTTTCTATCCAATCCTGGCCACCAGACATAACTTCTCACCAACATCATCATTTTTGACAACCCTGGATGACCCTGGTGGTGTTCAGCCAGTAGCTGGGGGTGGCCTTTGCTCAGGACAATTGCTCTTCCTCCCTATAACAATATGCTGCGCACTACAGTTGTGATGGCCCTTTCGTTTTCCCCACACCCTCTTGTTTTAGTTTTGACAGGACTGGGTCTTTGTGTGTCCAAAGTCTGCTATTGTCAGCTGTGACTGGGACCGCGTCCAGGAAATTTAATACCATCACGGCTTCTTCCAATGGGATTACTACTGGTGGTGTCTCTGTTAATGGGAGATGGCTCAACACATCCACATTTTCTACTCAGCCTCCCAGACAGCGTTCTAACTTGTAATAATACGCACTTAGTGTTAGAGCCCACTGCTGAATTTGGCCTGAAGCTATGGTTTCACTGCCTCATCCTCTTTAAGCAGACCTAGTAGGCATTTGTGGTCAGTTATTATCACAAGTTTTCATCCACAAAGGCATTGGCGGATCTTCTGAACCCAAATATGACCACCAAACCTTCCTTCTCTATCTGGGCGTATTTACAGTCTGCATTGGCTAAAGTCCTGGATGTATACACCACTGGGTGTTGCTCTCCACTGGGCCGCCTATGAGATAATACCACCTCAATGCCGTGCACGGAGGCTTTGCAAGTCAATACCAAATCTTTCTTGGGATCATAGTGGGCCAATATCTCAGGATGATAACCGTTTCTTCACTCCCCTGAAAACTAGTGCTTGGTTGTGCAGCTATTTGCATGGCTAGGCCTTTTTTAGGAGTTGATGCAAAGGTGCCAGGATTTCTGCCTGCAGGCAGGCCGTGCAGAATTGTGGAATTACTTCCTGGTCAACATGCAAGATGATCTTGTCTCATTTGATGATCCCTAGACATTCCTGGAAGACCTCTGGGTATTTAGAGTCACAGAATCATAGGATCATACAACATGGAATCATATCCTTCAGTGCAAATAGTCCATACCGTGTTCCCGAACTAAACTAGTCCCAATCGCCAATGTTTGGCCCATATCTGTCCATACTGTTCCTATTCATGTACTTATCCAACTGTCTTTTAAATATTGTAACTATACCTGCATCCACCGCTCAAAGCAATAGAATCATGGAAACAGAACCTTTGGCCCAACTTGTCCATGTTGACCAGATGTCCTAAGTTAATTAAGTCCTATTTTGCAGCATTTGGCCTATGTCCCACTACAGAAAATCATACAATCACCACATCACGTAAAGCGATGGGGACGGAATCATGTTATAGCCAACACAGGTAGGGAAAGTTCATGTTTTACAAATAGCGTTCTCCTATTTTTCAATCATGTTATAGCCAATTCACATTGAAGAAATACACATTATATCAGAACCAACCGTATTCCTTAACTGTGTCAATCAATTGTTGAAAGGTTTTAGGATCCGGTGCCTCAGGAAAAGTAAGACTCCTAATGACGGAAAAAGCTGCAGCTCTACATGCTGCCAGGAGAACTATATTGTTTTTCATCTGTCACAATGTCGTTTTCCCAGACAAAAATAACATTCTTTCCAAATACTGAGCACAGTTCTCAATAGCAGGATCAAACAAAGAAAAGCATAAAATAAGAAATGTTTACCCGAACGCAAAGGTGACTGTTGGGAATGAGTTTCTTCAGAATCGTGCTTTATTCTCAGTGCCACTGAAGTAGCTCCATAGAGGCTGGTATCCCATTACAAAGTCACCCTTTATTTACATATAGAATGTCCTCGACTATAGGACTGCCTCATTCAGAGCACATGCCAGCATCTCTGAAATTACCATTTTCATCTCTCACCCAAGATCAGACTAACAGCCCCGATCAGGAAACTTGTGTGTTCTATGAGGTCCAGCTGGCTGACCTCATTGCAATGCTGTCTGTCGTGATTGTAATACTGGAGAAAAAGGATATTTCAAATGGCTCAAGGACAGAATCACTTCTACAAATAAGTAATTATTTGGGAGCAATTACATTGCTCATTTTCACATGTGGACTATCTGCTAGTGGGGACGATATAGAGGAACAAATCTGCAATGAAATTTTAGGGAGGTGCAAGCATCTTACCTGTACATTACCTGTATATCAGCTAGGATGGTGGAAGTGCAAGGGACAAGAATTCCCAGATTGTGTTCAGGAGAATTCCCTACACCAGTATGTGTCCACAATGAGGTGGACCAAATTGATCAAGTGAGAGAGAGGGAACATTTAAGGACGATGATTATAGTATTGTAATGTTTAGGTAGAAAATGATCTTGGTGAATCAAGAGTAAGAACAGGTTTGAGCTACAAGTTGAGAGGAAGAACAAAGAGGTACTTTCAGAGGTATATTCCTTCAAAAGGGTAAATTCAGAGCTTACTGAGTGACAAAGAAGCAAAAGTCTGTTTAAGACGGGTGTCAGGGACAGTTGGGAACCAAATTAAATGCAGAAGATTCAGAAATGAGGTGAAAAAGCAAACCTGAAAACCCAATTATGAAAGAAGAAAGAAAAGTTTGATCAGGGATGGTCAACATGGCTTTATCAGAGGGAGGTCATGACTAATGAATTTGAAAGATTTTTTTTGAAGACAGGACCACTTAAAAATAATGACTGCAAGAGCAGGTCAGCGGCTAGGAATTCTGCAGTGAGTAATGCATTTCCTGGCTCTCCAGAACTTGTCCACAATCTATAAGTCAGGAGTGTGATGGAATACTCCCCACTAGCCTGGATGAGTACAACCCCAATAACACTCAAGAAGGAGATAGCAAGAACTGCAGATGCTAGAGCCAGAGTCAATTCAGTGTGGAAAATATGCCTTTCATAGGGACCATGCTCTCCACGGCCACTTCGTCTGATCCACACACCCCACTAACCTCACCACCCCCGCCCGTTTCCCTGTAACCCGCAGGAAGTGCTACACCTGCTCCTACACCTCTCCCCTCACCTCCATCCAATGCACAAAACAAACCTTCCACATTAGACAGGGGTTGACCTGCACATCCATCAATGTGGTCTACTGGATCCACTGCTCCCAGTGTTGTCTCCGTCACAGTGAGACCAAGCGGAGGCTCGGAGGTTGTTTGTAGAGCCCGTGCTCTCTGTGCAACAAATGACACCTTCTGGCCGTGAACCATTTTAACTCCAACCTCCCACTCCCTGGGTGACATGTCCACCCTGGGCCTCCTCCAGTGTCACAATGATGCCAAACACAAAATGAGGCAGCACCTCATACTCCACCTCAGGAGCTTACAACCTAATGGCCTGAACGTGGAGAGATGGTAGGAACTGAGATAATACAGTGCGGAGCTGGATGAACACAGCAGGCCAAGCAGCATCAGAGAAGCAGGAAAGCTTGATGTTTTGGGTCAGGACCCTTTTCTGAAGAAGGGTCCAGACCCGAAATGTCAGCTTTTCTGCTCCTCTGATGCTGCCTGGCCTGCTGTGTTCATCCAGCTCCACACTGTGTAGACACTCAAGAAGTTCAACGCCATCCAGGACAAAGCGACCCTCTTGATTGGCACCGCGTCCACAAACATCCACTCCCTCCACCACCGACACTCAGTACCAGCAGTGTGTACCATCTACAAGATGTGCTGCAGAAATATGCTCAAGATTGGAATTAATAGCTACACGGGAAAATGTTGCCAGGCAGGAGACTGTTCAGTTATGAGGATAGATTGAAGAAGTTAGGATGGCTTTCCATGGACAGAAGTTCAAGAGGAGATTTGGCAGATGTTTTCGAAGTCCGAGTCGAGAGGGACAAACTATTCCCGTGAACGGAACAAGAAGCAGAGCGCACAAATTCAAAGAATTTTGCAAAAGGAGCAAATACAAGGTTAGAAAAAACCCTTTGCACACAGCAAGTAGTTAAGGTATAGAATGAGGTGCCTGGAAACGTGGCCGATGCAGGTTGAATTGAGGCTTTCAAGTGGGCATTGGATGGTTATTTAAATAAAACAAATGTGCAGCTTTCAGGGCACTAAGTTTAAAGAACCCAGAAAGCAGTGCAGGCATCAAATGGCCTCCTTCCACACTGTAACAATTCTGAGATTCTGTTATTAATGTTGACTAAAACTGTAAGATTCGAGATGCACTTTCACCAGTGCCTTGTACAACTAAAGCATATCTTTTTAATTTCATGTTCAATTTTTCTCATAATAAAGGGTAACGTATCATTAACCTTTTAAATTACTCACTGTGCCTGCCCACTAACCTTCTGCTATTCTTCGTGAGAATCTTTTTACACCTTGGGAGACTCATCGATCGCTAGTTTTGACGTGCCACAGCGAAAAACCATAATGATCCCCTTAAAATACAGTCACAGGATACATCTGATAGGGTACCCTTCCTCATCAAGTACTTCCACAGAGTGAAGAAACTATGTCATGTTCTTCATAGGCTTCAACACATTATCGATGACAATAAACATCTCGTCAAGATCTTCCCCACACCTCCAAACAACCGCCAAATCTTAAACAGACCATTGTTCGCAGCAAACTACTCGGCCTTCAAGACAACATCGACCAGAACACTATACAACCCTGTCATGGCAACCTCTGCAAGACATGTCAAATCTTCGACACGGACATTACCGTCACATGTGGGAACACCACCCACCACATGCATAGCAGATACTCATGTGACTCAGCCAATGCTTCCTATCTTATATGCTGCAAAGATGCCCTGAGGCCTGGTATATTGGCGAAACCATGCAGACACTACAACAGATGAATGGACATCACGCAACAATTTCCAGACAGGAATATTCCCTCCCAGTGGGTGAACGCATCAGCAGTGAAGGTCTTTCAGCTTCGGATCTTTAGTAAATGTCCTCTAAGGTGGACCTCAGGATACACAATGCAGAGTCGCCGAGCAGAGACCGAGCGTCATGTTTGGTACCCACAAGGACACACTCATCCAGGATTCTGGATTAATGTCACACTACAATGTGACCTCCCACACTGTATACTCTCACACACACTCACTCTGTCAGACACACACATGCATCACATGTGCATGTGACTCAATGGGTGAATTTGTATCTGCATTGCATTCTACTTTGTTCAAAAAGCACACAATTTATATCAGTATAACAGAGAAGAGGTGACATTGTGGGTCGGACAATGCATGTTTTATAAATTCCTACTTTAGAAACAAAGTCAGTCTGACTCCAAACTAAAACACAATCATTCTAAGCAAGGTCTCACACTGAACATGCATTGTCTGATCTAAAATGCCACCTCTTCATTACACTGATAAAACCTTTAGTTCTCTCAGGAACGCGAGTTGAAAGGAATTCGGGGATTTACATATACATATTAATCATTCAAAGCTTTTAACTGATTAAAGATTTAACAGCATTTTAGGTTTGTTTAGTACATCCTCATCGATGGTGTGAACCTTTGATATTTTACTGATAAATTCTGTGTCTGATACTAATTCTCTCATTAACACCTGAAGGAGGATTGAGGCTCCGAAAGAGTGATTAGAGACAACCCTATCTTCTCCTCTATCCATCTTTGGTCCGCCTCCCCCCTCTCCCTATTTATTCCAGAACCCTCACCCCATCCCCCTCTCTGAAGAAGGGTCTAGACCCGAAATGTCAGCTTTCCTGCTCGGCCTGCTGTGTTCATCCAGCTCCACGCTTTGTTATCTCGTATTGAGGCTCCGAAAGCTTGTGTTTTCAAATAAACCTGTGGACTATAACCTGGTGTCGTGTGATTTCTGACCTCGTTCATCATCAAAGAAATGCTCCTTTCTCAATTCTTTCTGCAAAAATGAACAACTGCACATTTTCCCACATTATGCTCCACGTACATAGACTTTTATCCATTCGCTTATCTGTAACTATTTGCAGCTTCCTTATGGCCTCTTCAGGACATACTTTCCTCCCAATCTTTGGAAGCACCATGGGATTTTGTTACAGAGAGGAGAAGAAGCTTTTTGGTTGCTTTTTTGGCTTATAGTTTGTTGGGTTTTGTTTTAACAGCATAAAGTGTTGGGAAGCAGCACAAAACAGAGTGACATCACAGGGAAAATGTAAGTTCTTGGTTGGTGATGGCTGCTAATTTGGCTGCCTGTTATAGGTTACTTTCAGATTGAAAGTAAATAATAGAGATATTTACTGATAACAAATTAAAAGACTAGTAGAAATTAAAAATAAAAACAAATGAAGAACTAAGTAAATAAAAACAGAGATGCAGGCCAGGCAATATGTTGAACTTGCATGTGGGAGTTGTTGGACAGCATTTTGGTTCATAGGAACTATATCTGTTGCAAGCATTGGTTGCATGGAAAATGATAAAAATCCAAGGTAAAGGAGAATGGAGAATTGCTGGTTAGTGATGGGGTTGATTGTTACCAAAAAATAAAAGAAAAGGACAGTATGTGTGAATTGTACCAAGGAACAATACAAATGTAAGGAAACTCAATGATAGATCAGACTGTGGAGGAGAAAACAGAGTTAACATTTCGGGTCCGGTGACCCTTCCTCTCGCAAAACAAGAGCTGTAATCTCTTTAGTAATCACTTCAAACATCTTCCCCTCAACAGACGTTAAGATAACTGGCCCACAGCTTCCTGTTTTCTACCTTCTTTGAACGTAGGGGTTATACTTACTACGTTCCAGAATCTAGGAATTTTGAAAAAATGACACCTACGCATCTACAATCTCATTGACAGCCTCTTCCAAGACCCTGACATGAAGTCCCTCTGGCCTCAGAGACTTGGCAGCCTGTAGCTCCATCTACATTTGTTTAGTGCCACTTCCCTCATTGCTGTAACTTTGATGAGTTCCTTACTACTTTCCACCTCCTGATTTATATCTTTTATTGGAATTTTTTGGTGTCCTTTATAATGAAGACACAGTAAAATACTTGTTTGCTTCATCTACTATTTCCTTAATATTTATTAACTCCCCATTTTCAGCCACAGAGGACTAACACTTGCTTTTTTACTCTTTTCAGATATCTGCAGAAACACTTCATAGAATCACAGAACCCCTTTGGCCCAACAAGTCCACACTGGCCCTCATAGCATCCCATCCCCCAAAACCCACCTAACCTACACATTCCTGAACACTACGGGCAATTTAGCATGGCCAATCCACCCAGCCTGCACATCTTTGGACTGTGAGAGGAAACAAGAGCACCCAGGCCGTGTGCAAACTCCAGACAGACAGTCACCTGCAGGTGGAAGTGAACCCTGGTCCCTGGAACTGTGAGGCAGCAGTGCGAACTACTAAGCCACGGTGCTGTCCACTGTTACAGGCCTTAATTGCTTCATCTTGTATTCCATTTTCTTTCCCCTGTTTAACCTGTTAGTCATTCTCTGCTGTTCTTAATATGTTGGTGAATCACCTAACTTTTATACATATTTGCATGGTTATATGCTTTTCAGTTAATTTAATCCTTTCCTGAACTTGTTTAGTTTATCACAGGAGATTTTTTTAAAGCTTTTTTTACAGGAGCGATAGACTTATTCTGAATATTCTAAAGATATTTCCAGAAATGTCTCTAACATGTCCCTTGATATCTGGTATATAAGACAATTTAAAAAGATCTTAACAGAGATAGAAAAAGAAAAAAAATCATATGAGTGACTGGTTGAGGAATGCGAATGTACTATCACCATGTCTGTGGAATACACAAAAACAGGATTGGGGAGAGGTTATGCACTTTGACAGAAAGAATAGAAGAGCTGATTATTATTTAAATGAAACAACCATGGAAAGCTGCAGAGCAGAGAAATTCGGGTGTCCCCTCACACAAATTGCAATATGCCAGCATCTGAGTTAGGCAGATAATTGGGTGGCAAATGAACTGGAGGCCTTTATTTCAAAGAGCATAAAATTAGGAGGTATTGCTAAAAATATACAAGGCACCAGTCAGACCACACTTGTTGAGATACTTTGGCATTGGACAAGGTCAGAAGTCATACAGCACCAGGTTATAGTCCAACTGGTTTATTTGAAATCACGAGCTTTTCTAGTGCTGCTCCTTCATCAGGTGAAGGGAAGCGCACAAGCACAGAACTTATAGGCAGAGAGACCAAAAGATCATACAAATGGTGTGAGTGGAGTGTTAACGGGCTGAATCACAGTCCAGACAAGGTTCACCTAGTTGATTCTGGGTATGGATGTGGTTGAGCGGTTGACCTTGTACTCATTGCAGTTTAGAAGACTAAGAGGAGACCCCTATTAAACTAGATAAGATTCTTGGAGAGCTTGATTTGGTGGGATGCAGAGAAGTTGTTTCCCTTTGCCGAGGACCAGACAGCATAATCTGCGAGTAAGTGATCATCCATTTAAGACAGAGACGAGCAGAATTTTTTTTACCCAGGGGCCAGAATCTGAATTCTTTACCACGGAGGGCTGTGGAGACTGGGTCAATAAGTATTCAAGGTTGAGATAGACAGATTTTTAATCAGTGGGGGAATTAAGACTTATACAGGAAAATGAAGTTGTGGTTTGTTAGATCAGCCATGATCTCAATAGCAAAGCAGGCACATTGGGTCAAGAAGCTTGCTGCCACGTATTACAGTCCAATACTTATCCCAACAATATCCTACACAGACATTCAACCCCAATTAAGTGTCACTCCTATCTTAAATTTTTAATTTCTTACTTAACTGATGAGGTTGCAAATCTTTCCTGTCAATAATTTTCTATACTTTTCCTGGATATGATGTTACACTACTGTGTCTCACTGTGATCCAGACATCACTGACCTTACTGGACTGAAATTCATGAAAAGCCCTGTCTACTTACACTGCTAAAAGTTTCAAAACTTCTTTCTTTCCAGTTCTGAAAGCTTAGACTGCCCCAAACTAAACCATTTCCTTCTGCGAGGAGCAAACTCCTCAACAGAAACCCGAGTGTGGCCCCTCAGATAACAAGGTGTGGAGCTGGATGAACACAGCAGGTCAAGCAGCATCTTAGGAGCAGGAAAGCTCAGGCCTCGACCCTTCCTCAGGATTTGTCTTTCTGAATGTTGTATTACCTTGAGTAGTTTATCTATTAAATTTAATTTAAGTCACATACTTTCTTGGAAATGATGATGGCTTTGAACTTGCTCTTCAAAATGATTTTCTTACTTTTGTGGAAAGAAATAAGTCACAGTCACAGTTCTGAAAACTCAAAATGTCTCCTTCCTCCACTTCTGAATTAAAGTTCCCAAATAACAGCATCGTGCCACAAACTTTCGTCACATTACTTACCTTATTACCAGCAAATGTACCTACCGCATATTTTATGAAGAATGTTATAAATAGTCGAGGACCTAGTCTTGGTAATTACAGCTTTCCAAGTTGAAAATGATCTGTTAAGATTGTTAAAAAAAAATTGCATCTCTTGGCAGTGTTAGCAAGTTGCCAAGCTGAATTGAAAAGTGGGAGGACAAAGGAAACAAAAAAAAGTGCTAATAAACTGAAAACAGCTCATTTGGGTGCAGTGAGAAACTACAGGAATTTGTTCCAGATAATTTGGTAGATACATCATGAATCTACATACGCTCACATATTGATATTGACAATTTGCTACACAGCTGGAAGAACTGCCTTCTTGTAGATGTGCTAAGCCTAGGCCCTATCTCTAAATTGAATGTTAAAACATCACAATTACTTCCAGGAAGAGCAAAGTTCTCCTTCGTGCCCTGACCATCACTTACCTGTCAAACAACAGCTTTCATCCTAGCTAGCTCTCATCTCATTTCTGGCAACGACACAAGTTGACTGCGCTGCTTCCTAACGAAGTGGATATGCTTGAAGAGGTAGCTCATAGCTGAAAACCAACATCCTGAAGTTGTGAAAGGTGCCACATATACATAGATTTTTTTGCATTACTCAAGTGCAAGAGATTCCTACTGTGCTAGTGGATAATCAGAATAATTGGATTGGAATAATTATGAAGTTTTCTTTGGAATGGCAAAGGGACAGAAACTATCTACGCAATTCGGCCATCCTGTGGTTGACAGCATTTCTACGGTCTGTCATATTTCGCTGTATTTTCATAGACGTCATATACTTTTGGATGCTTCTATGTAGAATTTGCAACTTCTTCCTATTGAATTTTAACTGCTAATCCACACAGAGCTCTGACAGTTGGGAAGTGTAGGTATACAAAGGGATTGAGGCGCCCTTGTCAATAAGTCAATGAAGGCTAATATGCAGATGCAGCAAGCTAGTAGGAAGACTAATGGAATGTTAGCCTTTATCAGAAGAGGATTTTTGAGTACAGGATTAGTGAAATCTTGCTTTAAATATGCAACAGCTTGGTTAGACTGTACCGAAAGTACTGTGTGTAGTTTTTGTCTCCTTATTACAGGAAAGTTATGACTGCTGTAGAGGGAGTGCAATGAACAATGAAGGTTCACCAGACTTGTTCCCAGGATAGCAGTACTACACTACAAAGACAGGTTGAGCAAACAGGGCAATTATTCTCTAGAATTTTGAAGGATGAGAGGTGAAATGAGTGAAACTTACAATACTTAGGGATAGACAGGATAGATGCTGGAGAATGTTCTCTCTCTGGTTGGTGAACATAAAACTGGGGGCACTGGTTAAAAACTAGGGGATGCCACCTATATTAAAAGATGGGAAGAAACAATTTTACTCCAAGGGTTTTGAATTTTTGGAATTCCCTGTCAAGAGGTGTAGGGGCGCTCAGTTTTTGAGTATGTTTAAGTTAGATATTGATAGATTTCTGAAGATCAGTGGCACACAAAGTTACAGGTTGGAGTGAGGAGGAGGCAGTGTAATAGCTGCCATAGTCTTATTGATTGGCAGGACAGGCACGATGGGCTGAATGGCCCACTCCTGTTCCCATGTTGCTCAAATTGGGATAAGCCTTAGCTTTACAAATAGAGGAATGGCAATGAATGAATTATTCCACAGAAAGCTAGCATGCAGTTGATGAGCTGAATGATTGCCTTGTATGCCACAATGACACTAAGTCATAGCTGGAATAATGCATGGACTCCTGGGCACAGGGAAGAGGCAATTGTCGTGAAGAAAGAAACACATATTACTAGCAAAGATTGTGGAGTTGATATCCATGTTGCCTTTCCTTTTGTTGGTTTTCAGTACATCCTTGCAGTGCCTATTCTGTCCTCCTGTGTCTCCGCTGAGTTGGAAGCAGCTAATCTGCTTTGGGAACCTGGTGTCGGACCTAAGCAAAGGACTGACACAAAGAAGCTGCCAATGGGTGATCATAGTCTTGATGGTCATGACGTTCACCCACTCCTGAATGCTGCAAGATGATTAATAAAGAGAAGTGTGGTAGAATTCTTTCCTACAATGAACTGAAGGGTATGATGCAGATTCAACAGTTAAGTGCAAAAGAAAATTAGATAAATAATTCAATGAAGAATTACAGTGCTTTGGGAACAAAGGCAGGGGAGTGGAATTAATTGAACAGATAGGGAACTTTCAGGTTGTGCTGTTCCTAACAACTGGCGCCATATCCTGACTAGTAAATACATTATTACTTCTTGCTCACTAGACTAAAATCCATTTATTCCCTTCCAAACAACACTCTGGTTTGCTCACAAAATAGGTCTGCAGGGCTTCAATGAGACGACTCACCACCATCTCCTAGAGAGAAAACTTGGGATGGTCACTAGGTCTTATTAAAATTATTGAATAGATCCAACTAGAAGCATGTGTTAGATGACCTCCTGTGCAGTATCATCGAGGATTTTGGGTAAGGTTATATGTAGTACTGCCTCTTTTGTGCTGAGGCGCTCTGTAGTATTTGCTTTGCTCACATTGTCTCAATGGTGATTTGTCAGGGTGTTCAATTGATTCTGCTCCTGACTTCACTCAATGCCCAACACATCCTTTTGTCAGCGGGTCACCAGAGGGAAATTCTCCTCATTCTGCACTCCTCAGGAATCATCAAGACTTTGCACGTGCCACCAACGTTCTCCTGAAATCACATTTCTCAGCAGAGATTTGGTCCTGTTTTGTAACTTTTACAGCTGTCACCAGAGTTCCATTCCAGTGACTTAAGTACTAAAACAGTACTGCACCATAGTGCCAGTCAAAGTACTTAGAAATACTGTTTTTCAGATCAGAGGTTAAACCAAGCTCAAATTTCTCAAGTTGATATTACAGACCCCATTCCTCTAACGCCCTGGCCAATATTGACCCCTCAAAACACACAATCATGATCCAATTAGTAACGCATGTTTTTGTAACTTTGTACTCGAAGGAAATCTGCACAGCAACAGTAATTACATCACAAAAGGAACACAGTTAGCATTTCAGATCAATAATCTCATCCTGAGGTAACATACCTAAGACCGTGCATGGCACCTCATCACAAATGTACAGCATTATGTTGGACACTGTGGGGGAAGCTTGACTATGTTGGGCAGATTAGTGTAAAAGTGATCATGTACACATTAGACAGAGTATGCCATTGTTTTGTATATGGAATGGTATAACCCTGGATGCTGAAATTGGCACCAGTTGTTTTGCAAACAAAGCTTAAAACTAATCCAGTTAAAACTGTTCCAGTACATCTCTATTTGGTGGGCATTGATTCACAATTCCTATGCCTTACTCTGATATACAGAAATGGCCCAGCAAGTTTGGAAAAAAAAATGCACGATTACTCACAACCAAAATGCTAGGATACTGACCGCTTGATAACATTGACAAAATATCTTGGTCTGCACCCACCTGTGCTCATGGAGTGTTTGACTATTGGATACAATGTAGTAAAGATGAAATGTAAAGCTCTTAATTGTAGTCAGCTTTTGTAGATTAACTTTGAAAAGAGTAACCCTATCTTCTGTCACATTTCTCAATCATACAGCAAGTTCATAACTTCATACAACGTTACAACCTAAATTAAGTAAAGGTAGACCACATCATCTTATTCCAAACATCTTAGGGCAATTCAGGCTCAATATTCATAGGACACAACAGAAGCGAGGACAGGTCTCCAATACCATCAGTCTTAATAGCTGAATAGTCAACAAGTATTCATTTGGTATTGACCAGAGTTATCAATCCCCAATTACACCTTTGAATTGGTCCTAGAGTAGTGTTCTCCATGTACAAACAAAACCAGTACATTCCTGATACACTTTCTAGAAATAGGCATATTGATAGAAACAGTGGTCAATCTGTAGACTGGCACATTCTGATACTTTCAGTGCTGAATTAATGCATCAACAGTAATATTTATTGGAAACAGACCAACCAACCAGGATGAATCAAATGGTGGAAGAGCATTTGCTTCAAGTGTGCCGGGTTGAATGATACTCAAACCACACTTTGTAGATTGTGTTGCAGTTCACCGTAACAACACTGCGAATTGTGAAAAACACAACAGCACCCAATGAAAAGGTCAATGATTCACAAAGCCCAAAAAAGGAGAGCAACCCTTCCCAAAGGAAAATCAAAAGTGGGTCATTGATGTTTTTCAATTTTGGGATGGTACTGCTCATTACTCTCTTTCAATGCAAAACTGGTTTAAAATCAAAAACAGGACAAGGGTAGGATTAAAAGGTTTTGTATCTGCTGATGAGATGTTGAGCTGCAGAGGCGAGAGGGGGAGTGCTGGTTGTGTGGTTCATAACTTTCATCCGAGATGCTAATTCTCTCAGACATACAGAGATAATTGAACTCTACAGGGAAGAATATTCATGATCAAATGAAAACAAAGGATTGGAGCAAATACATAAGAAAAGGGCATGATGAGATGAGATAGGATGAGAGAATGCCTGAGCAGTGTGCAACCAAATGAAAAGGGAGCAAGAAATTCATCTCAAAGAGACAAAAATGGGATGAAAATCATTCATGGAATAATTTTTTTTTAAGCCCACCCTTCTTTTCCAGAAATGTCCACTTTTTGTTGTGGAGATGGTGGTCACGGGATGGGAGGAACAGCTTCTAATTGGCATAGAGTATCTCAGCTTAGGGCATTCTGGTACTTTATTACAAATGAATAAAACACTCTGCACAAAGATTCACAATGAAAACAGATACTTAACCAATTATTCAAGATACTTTGATTGCAACAGTTTTAAAAATTAATTTCATCTTTATTTTTTGCAAAGGATCTGAATTTGAACACATGAAATTTGATTTGTTTCAACATAAATCTGCAGTTCCCAGATATTTGTCATCTCATTGACAAGGAGCAGTCTGACGCTGCAAAGTGTAACCAGAGGAACTTTTGGTCAAAAATACTAGTGATTCAGATTTCAGTTACAATAAAAGATTAATTTAAAGGAAAACAAAAATCAGCAAAATATTCCCAAAACTTACAATCATGCATAGAAGTCGTCCTTGCTCACCACAATATCACCTTCTGAAACCCAACTTTCAGCATATGTAAGGCTTTGAAAGATTTCCTGAGGAAATTCAGAATCAAAAACTTGGTGTTCTTTGTAACTGAGTTGCATTTCCCCCGCCCTTCGGTTTATTCACTGCCCACTGTCCTGGTATTTTTCACACGTGATGCACGCGCCACTGAAACACAAAGGCACCACCAGTGCAGGAACTGGATCAACCGACGGTGCTTAGTATTAAGGAGAGTTGGTCTGTACGTTGGTAAGGTGGGTTTGCAAGTCAATATAATGAAAGACCACAAACAAGGATTACAAACCTTGTGCAGTGATTACCTGTCATGGGCCTGGAGCACAGGAAAATACAGAGCGAATGGACGAAAGGGGGGAGGGAACGAACGGACGAAAGGGGGAGGGAGGGAGGGAGGGAACGGACGAAAGGAGGGAGGGAGGGAACGGACGAAAGGAGGGAGGGAGGGAACGAAAGAGCGAACGAGAGAAAGAGAGAGGCCAATAAAAAGAGAGCAATACATACAAAACATACATCTGAGTTAGTTGGTGACTGGAATATGCTGGTGCTTTGTTTTATTTCTTGCCCTCCCTTCCCCTCATCCCACCCACCCACCCCCGTCCCCACAGCATATTAAATAGAGCCAGTTGACAGGATCAGATAGTGACAGATGGACAGCTGATGGTGTGTGCATTTTGCAAATGCGTTTCAGTCTCCAACAGGAGCCACCCATTTCTTCAGAGAAAATTGAAGAACGCAAGAGGATTTCAATGCGGCCAGCACTTTGTTGGGTACATAAAGTTCAGGACAAGACCTTGCAGTCAAATGTAAATTGGATGATACTGGCGAGTGTTCAATTTCTTTCTGCAAGTCGGACACATGTGTGAATTTTTGAGACTGTCCCGGATGCATTGGCTGCAGAAAACGTGACCACATTTTGTCGAGACGATAAGCCTCCCACTTTGAACAATCTAGAAAAAGATCAAAAATAACAACATTTGGTGATACAAGCAATAGATGGAGTAAGCTATTCAGCCCTTCAAGCTGATGGTCTATTAAAAAGGATTGTGGCTAATCTTATTGTAGACTTAGCTTGACTTCCTTGCCTCCTTCTGGTAACCACTGACTCCCGTGTCATTTAAATTTCTAACTCAGCTATGAGGAATGATCCAATGACCTTTACCTAATGGATGACAGCATTCTAAAGATTAATGATCCTCAGAAGAAATTACTCATTTCCATCTCTAAACAAAGACTGATGTTTACATCTTCCCCAAGTCCCATTCTCTCAGCAGCAACCCTAAAAAGCAACCTCAATCATCTCTCATTCTTCTAAACTCCAGGGCTCGTCGGTTTCATTGACTTTTGCTTTTTCTTAAAAAAAACCATGCACTTTTTTTGCTGCTTCATTTACTTCGTCTTAAGTTTAACTTACTTACCTTACATGAGGTGCACACTGCGCAGTGTGGAGTTGTTTAAGCCAGCACAAAGAGGGTGAGAGGGATCCCTAGCGTTGATGGCATATGAGTGAACATAAAACAGTACAGCACAGTGCAGGCCCTTAGGCCCAAGACATTGTGCCGACCTATTATCTTACTAAGGCCAAACTACTCCGCATATCCTACATTTTACTATCCTCCATGTGCCTACCCAAGAGTCGCTTAAAACTCTCTAAAGTATCTGACTCCACTACCGCTGCCAGCAGCACGTTCCACAATCCCACCACTTCGTATAAAGAACCTACCCCTGACATCTCCCCTATACCTTCCTCCAATCACCTTAAAATTATGCCCCCTCGTAACAGACATTTCCGTATTCATTGGCCATTCCTAATTGACTCTCATCTGCCCTCTGGGCAATCACACATTGCTGTGGGTCTGGAGTCACATGTAGACCAGACAAGCTAAGGACAGGAGATGCCTTACCTGAAGGGCATTAGTGAACCGGTTTTTCTCCCGCTAATTGGCAATGGGTTTTCTGATCATCGTTAGGCTACAGATTCCAGATTCTTACTGAATTCAAATTCCACCACCTGCCATGGCGGGATTCGAACATGGGAACTATGTGGGTCTTTGGATTAACAGTCCAGCGATAATACCACTAGGCCATCGTCGTCTCCCCAGTCAGCAGCGAGACCAGGAGCTAGTGATTTCTTTTACAGTTATTGCAAGATTTGCCTATTTTGATGTTTCATTCTCCTTCTAATTAGGAAGGTAAATGGAATGTTGCCCTTAACTTACCCACGCAGTGACTTTGAGAGATTCAAGTACAATGATGCCCAAACTCCCTCTGTATCTCAGTGTTTTGCAATATTTTTCTCCACTCAAATAATATTCTGTTTTATGATTGTCTCTGCCAAGGTAGACAGCCACACATTTTCCTCTGCCAGAGTTTTGCCCATTCAGAAACAGCGTTTTTCCTTTTGGAGACCCCATGTCCTCATCCCAGTTAACTTGCCTGTCTACCTTTGTCTGGCCAACAAATGTTGAAAAAAGAAACAAACACTGTCTCTCCACATTTAGGTAGAAATATACAGAGACCAGAGTCCTAGAGGAGCATAGGGCTGTTCTCATTAGAGCACGATGAGTAGCAGTCCAGTAAGGGGTTGCGGGAGGGGGTTGCAAATGTGGGAGCTTCATTATGCACATTAGTTCAGTTGGCTGGATGGCTGGTTTGTGATGCGCAGTGACGCCACCAGTGCAGGTTCAATTTCCACACTGGCTGAGGTCACCACCACCTCATCTAAACCACCAATAAAGGTTACACTACATGAAGGTTCCAGCACAGATTCCTTTGGGGCTCTGGTTGTTAGTTTGCAAATCTGACACTTTTCCCACTAAATGATCAGTCACTCTTTTCTTATGTAGTGCTTTGGTGAATGCCTTTAAGAAATGTAAAAGTACTAAAACATCACATCTACTGATTCTCCTTAATACCATTGTGATGTTTAAAACTCAAAGAACTCTAATAAATTTGACCCAATGACCTGTTTTGCTTGGGCTACTTAATGTCAAACTTGTTCAAATATGGTCTTGATGTCAAGGGCAATCACATTCACCTTTTTCATAGAATGTCTACAGTCTCCCTCTGGAATTCACCTAATTTGTTCACACTTGAACCAAGGCTGTAATTAGGTCAGAAGCCAAGTTGTCTTGCGAGTGGGACAGAGCATACCTACGGACGGTGATGGCACTGGCGCCTGACAGTGTGTAATGAATGGGTCTGTATGACTATGCAAGGTTGTTGCATCACTCATGAGCAGGACAGCATTCTCAATTTCAGCGCTAATCCTCAAATCACAGTGAGGAAGACTTTGCAGGGTTGGAAAGGCTGAGGCTGCTCAATTGATGTCAGATGGTCCATCTGATTTCATCACTTTGGGAGAATTTTGTATGATTGAGAGGCTCGTTAGGCCATTTCAGGGGCAGTCAAGAGTCAAACACTGTCATGAATCTGGCATCACATGTAAGCCAGGCCAGATAAGGATGGCATCAGAGATAATGGGAACTGCAGATGCTGGAGATTCCAAGATAATAAAATGTGAGGCTGGATGAACACAGCAGGCCAAGCAGCATCTCAGGAGCACAAAAGCTGACGTTTCAGGCATAAACTCTTCATCAGAGAGGGGGATGGGGGGGAGGGAACTGGAATAAATAGGGAGAGAGGGGGAGGCGGACCGAAGATGGAGAGTAAAGAAGATAGGTGGAGAGAGTGTAGGTGGGGAGGTAGGGAGGGGATAGGTCAGTCCAGGGAAGACGGACAGGTCAAGGAGGTGGGATGAGGTTAGTAGGTAGATGGGGGTGCGAGGAAGGGATGGGTGAGAGGAAGAAGCGGTTAGGGAGGCAGAGACAGGTTGGACTGATTTTGGGATGCAGTGGGTGGGGGGGGGGGGGAGAAGAGCTGGGCTGGTTGTGTGGTGCAGTGAGGGGAGGGGATGAACTGGGCTGGTTTAGGGATGCAGTGGGGGAAGGGGAGATTTTGAAACTGGTGAAGTCCACATTGATACCATATGGCTGCAGGGTTCCCAGGCGGAATATGAGTTGCTGTTCCTGCAACCTTCGGGTGGCATCATTGTGGCAGTGCAGGAGGCCCATGATGGGCATGTCATCAAGAGAATGGGAGGGGGAGTGGAAATGGTTTGCGACTGGGAGGTGCAGTTGTTTGTTGCGCTCAGTTCGCAACAAACAACTGCACTTCCCAGTCGCAAACCAGTTCCACTCCCCCTCCCATTCTCTTGATGACATGTCCATCATGGGCCTCCTGCACTGCCACAATGATGCCACCCGAAGGTTGCAGGAACAGCAACTCATATTCCGCCTGGGAACCCTGCAGCCATATGGTACCAATGTGGACTTCACCAGTTTCAAAATCTCCCCTTCCCCCACTGCATCCCTAAACCAGCCCAGTTCATCCCCTCCCCCCACTGCACCACACAACCAGCCCAGCTCTTCCCCCCCACCCACTGCATCCCAAAACCAGTCCAACCTGTCTCTGCCTCCCTAACCGGTTCTTCCTCTCACCCATCCCTTCCTCCCACCCCAAGCCGCACCCCCATCTACCTACTAACCTCATCCCACCTCCTTGACCTGTCTGTCTTCCCTGGACTGACCTATCCCCTCCCTACCTCCCCACCTACACTCCCTCCACCTATCTTCTTTACTCTCCATCTTCGGTCCGCCTCCCCCTCTCTCCCTATTTATTCCAGTTCCCTCCCCCCATCCCCCTCTCTGATGAAGGGTCTAGGCCCGAAACGTCAGCTTTTGTGCTCCTGAGATGCTGCTTGGCCTGCTGTGTTCATCCAGCCTCACATTTTATTATCTCAGATAACGATGGCAGATTTCTTTCCCTAAAGGACATGACTGAAACAGACAAATTTTCACAACAATCAATTGTGGTGTAATTGTTCAATTTTTAATTCTAATGACAATCAATTTATTCAATTCAGTTTGCACCATTTGCCGAGATAAGATTTGAACCCTAGTCCTCAGGACATTATTAGTGCCTCAATCCAGCGACTGTAAGTGGTTCAAAGTAATATTCAAAATAGAATTTAATATATATTTTCTCTAAGTTATCAGGCCATGGGGAAACAAGCTGGACTCTAAGGCCAAACTGAGAGCTAGCAAACATGGGCTGAGTAGCCTTCTCTAACACTGAAACATTTGGTAGCAGAGACAGATAACAATTTCATTTCTCCATTGATACATTACCTCTGTGTAACCATCCATACATATAGGGCAGCTAATTGTTCCTGAACCAGCTCTTCGGTGAGCAAGATTTTGAACACATCTGTCAAAAACAAAGAAACAGACATGGCTATGTAAGGTTGTTGCTTCACTAGTCATAAGACAACGGTCCCAATTTTATTCAACGAACAGCAATTAATGTTATTTGTTCACATTCTGTCCCTATCTCCTTAAAGAAACTGACTGTCCAGGAATGGCACGGTCAAAAACAGAACAGCCAAGGCAAAATATTAATGGTTGCAAAGAATTAGAAGGCAAATGGAGCTGCAACAGACGGCAGAAGCAGAATGTTCAAATAACATCTTGCAACATCTGAACATTTTTCCATCAATTCTGCACCAAATGAGAAGCAACGTCACCCTGACTAGGTTTATAGTGTGAAAGACTACAGTCTGGAGGTCTCTGAAACAGCATTTCACATGTGTGCCAAAGTTTGTCGCCTCTTCCGTAAGTCCAGCAAGTATGAAACAGCAAGTCATTCTGACCTTGAACCAGGGCATCACTCTATCATCATTTGATCCAAATCCTCGAGCTCCCTGCCTAAAAGCGCTGCTAGAGTAGTCTGGAGCAGGGTCTGCAGCAGTTCACCCCAATTTCCTCGAGGGCAGCGGTGACCAACCATGCACCACAGGGGTCAGTGCTGGGACTTTTGCTGTTTATTATGCACGTTAAATGATTTTGATACAAATGTAGCAGGTATAATTAGTAAGTTTGCAGATGACATGAAAATTGGTGATGTTCTTGATACTGAGAAAGATGGTCTCAGGCTGCACTCATACTAAATAAAAACCATAAGAATTGTGGATGCTTTAAATCAGGAACAAAAACAGAAGGTGCTAGAAAAGCTCAGCAGGTCTAGCAGCATCTGTGAAGAAAAAAAATCAGAGTTAACTTTTTGGATCCAGTGACCCTACCTCAGAACACTTCTGAGCTTTTCCAGCAACTTCTGTTTTCATTATAGTCTGATACTGATTAGGTGGTAAATTGGACACAGCAATGGCAGATTGTGTTAAGTGTGAAGTGATGCATTTTGGGAGGTGTAATAAGGGAAGGATTTACCCAATGACTAGTAGGTCCCTACGGAGTACTGAGGAACAATGGGACCTTGATGTACAAGTCCATAGATGCCTGAAGGTGTCAGCACAGGTATTTACGGAGATGAAGTACACACAGGGGACACTTGCCTTTATTAGCCAGGGTGTAGAATGTAGGAGCAGGGAAGTCTTGTTCTGCCTTTACAGACAATTGATCAGGCCATGGATGGAATACTACTAGTCTGCAGTTCTGGTTGTCGCCAAACTATCAGAAGGATGTGATTGCACTGGACAGGGTGCAGAGTAGATTCACTAGGCTGTCGCCTGGAATGCAAAGTCTCAGTTATGAGGACAGACTGGTTAGATCTGTTTTACCTGGAGGAGAGGAGGTTGTGGGGGGCAATTGGAGTGAAGTACACAAAATTATAGGAGGCTCTATAATTATATAGAGAGCAGATCATGAGAACCTCTTTTCAAAGGCAGACATGTCTGAGATAAAAGGGCAAAACTTTAAGATGAGGATAACTAGTTGACAGGCGATCGGAGGGAAAAAAAACTTTATCACCCAGTGGGTGGTAAAACATATTGAACATGCTGTCTTTCCTGACAAGGTACAGAAATCTTTGGGGACTTGTAAACATAAAAAAAACCCAGCCCTATCATCCTGTGCTTTTAAAGTGAAAGCTAACTAAGTACGTCAGTTAGACAGTGTTCTCCCAAATGAAGATAATCACGTCCAAGTACTGTACCCGTGGCTCAGCGACTGATTTGGTGATCTGTATATGTTTGGCAGTCTAAAGCTACAAGCCAAACTTCAAGGTACTGGCAAATATTGCACATAGATATCACAATGAGATTTGAGAGTAAAGGACAAATTAATAATTAAATATAATTTTCTTTGGGATAGATCATGATGTACACAAATTCAAAAAATTATTTAGTCCTTAAAAAAAATTGGAAACCACTATTCTACATGGTAGAGGTCACTGATCTGGAAGATGCTGTTGAAGGAGTCATGGTGAGTTACTCCAGTCCATCTTGTAGACGGTACACACTGCTGCCACTGAGCCTTGTGATCAGAGATAATGGGAGCTGGAGATGCTGGAGGACCCGAAACGTCATCTTTTGTGCTCCTAAGTTGCTGCTTGGCCTGCTGTGTTCATCCAGCTTCACACTTTGTTATCTTGCCACTGAGCCTTACTGGCAGAGGAAATGAATGTTTGATGGCAATGGATGGGGTGACAATCAAGTGGGCTGTTTTGTCCTGAGTCTTGAGTGTTTTTGGAGCTGTACTTATCCAGACAAGAGGGGGGTATTCTGTACACTCCTGACTTGTGCTGTGGACACCATTTTGGGAGACAGGAGGCAAGTTACTCACTAAAGATTCCCAGCTTCTGACTTGCTCTTGCGGCAATATTATGCCTGGCTCACTTAAGTTTCTTATGAATGATAGATCCCAGAGTGCTCATGGCAGAGTTTCTGCAATAGAAATGATCTTAATCATCAAGGGAAGGTAATCATTGCCTGTTGCTTGCATGGTGCAGATGTTACAAGTGACTTATTGGCAGATGTCTGAATGTTGTCCAGGTTCTGCTGCATTTGGGCACTCACTGCTTCAATATAAAAGAAGTTAACAGTGATACAGAACACTGGGCAAATATTGAACATCCGACTTATAGCACTGCTTTGAAGAGAAAGCCTCTGATCAAGTAGCTGGAGACGACAGTCATAGTATGAGTTAAAGTCTAATCTCTGGGCTGGACGACCAACAAGTTATAGGGCTGTCACGTGATATCCCAAAGATAGTCTACCTGTGTTTTCATTCAAACTGCCAGCCAGAAGTAGGACAATATTTTCCTATGGTGCCAGGGATCTCAAGTCATGTTGCTTGTTGGAGATGGAAAATGATCAATGGTGCAAAGAACGTGTCACTCTCAATACAAGTCAAAGGCTGAGAATGTGCAGGCTAGTTGGGTTAGCCATGGGGAAATGGAGGGTTACAGGGACAGGATAGGAGGGGGTGGTGTGGACACAATGGGCCAAATAGCCTGCTTCCACTCTGTAGGCATTCTATTCAATGATCTAAAGTACACATGCTAGACTGACAGTCCAACACGAGGGAGCCCTGTCAGAATGTGTTAACTTCTGGAGGAGGCATTTAAAGGAGGTCCCTGTTGCCCTCTCAGATAGAGATGAAAGATACCACAGCACTAAGAGAGAAATTCTCCCTTGTCCCAATCAATATATGGCTCATAGCCAGTTATTATCAAAAGCAAAAGATCTCTTCATTTTTAAGACTGTTGCTGGCAGAAGTTTCACAAAAATTAGTCTCTAGGTTTCGTACACTGCAACAACATTTACACGTCAAAAGTGCTTCCTTGACTGTAAAGCACTGGTGTACATCCCAAGGTTGTGAAAGATGCCATTTAAAAACAAAACTGTTTTTTAACCTTAAGTCTTTGTTGCACAAGGCAGGATGAAGACGGTTTCCCTGAGGTACAGCTGCTGCACTTGTTACAGACACACTGCTACTTCCATCTGCTCTGGTATCTTCTTCATCACTGCAGAGAATACAGCTGTCTGACTGCGTTCTGCTTGGCTGGTCATCAGCAGAACTTGGCTGACTATTTGAGGAGGACAGATCTGCAAAATGACAACGCATGGAACAAAAACAATATGCTGTTACTTGGATTTCTTTCAGGAGGATCAGCACAGGTTCTGAGGGGTGGGGCACAGCAAAAACTAGAAGCTCATGATAAAAACTTAACACTTCACTTACGTAGGATTCTACTGGTGAAAACCTTTCACCCCAAATAGCATGATGGACAAAGAGAAACTCACCAATATTGAACTACAATAACAGAGTCAAAAAGAGCTTGACTGGCAGTAACCAAAGAGCCATCAATTTATCCATTGTCAATTTTCACAGGAGACAAGCAGCAGACAGCAGGGGAGTAGGGGAACAAATTTTCTTGTCTATTAACAGCTTGTCTTTGAGAGAAAAGGATGACAGAGGCAGCCCAATACAGTTACAAATTATTCTTGTAACAATACACTGCATAATGTTTAACCCATATGGGTTTGCAAAAACAAAAAAAAATGGACAGTCAATGACAGGCCCAATGACTTGTCCCCCATTTAACACGGATTATTGATCTATTAGCAATTACAAGTTCAGAAGCCATGTCTCAATATTCAGAACATCCAAGTTCTTGACATAATTCATTACTTTGATCGTTAAAGGCGAAACCTCAGAAACAAACGGAGGGACAAGAAATATACATCGATTCTATGTACTGCCATTAACACTTGAAAACTATTAGTTACTTTACATTAACTCCCTAAACAAAAGCATTTCTGTTTATCACAGAATCCACTGGCTGAATGAATCAGAGAAGTTTCTTCATTTACTGAACTCACCTTCATCCACGATCTGGACCATGCACAGGTTTTGTTGAAAATAAAGAGAGAAGTAGATTAGACAAGGGAAGATGCAATAAATATAAAATTAAACATGGAGCTGGTAGCTTTGCTCCACAATGCACTTTTAAAATAATTCATTCATGGGATGTGGGTGTCGTTGGCCAGGCTAGCATTTAATTGCCCCTTAACTGCCCTGGAAATTATGGAATTTTTGTAAAGTTCTCCAAACAGTCATGCTAAAGTAGGAAATGGCAGTAAACAGGGAATTAGAGACAAATGGAACAAGAATGCCAGATAATCATGAGTAACTCAAATCTACATCAGACTAGGGAAACCACATGAGCATAACATGTACGCAGATGACTTCCTGTGAGACTATACAAGGCATTCTTTTGGGCCAGTACATCAGGGAATAAACTAGGGAAAAGGCATGCACAGATTTGATGCTAAGCTGTAAGAAGGGGTTAATTAACAATCTTGTTGTGAGGACTTTTAGGTAACACAGTGATACCTTTTAGATAAGTGGCCTCAACATGATGGAATTCATCATTGGTTTAGGAACTGAAGTTGTCCAATCTGAAGCTAGACCTAAACAAAAGAAACTTTGACAATAAAAGACACAAGCTGCCTATCAAGTTACCAATTCTGCTTCAATGACTAATGTTAAAAGGAAGAAGTGCAAGCATTGGAACAGCTATGAATATATTTATGCTGCAAAAATAGAACAGGAAATGTGGTTCAACCATGACTAAAAATAATCGTATTAGTTCAAAGATTGGTCATAGAAAGTTCTTTGAGAAAGTAGCAAGCCGAAGGATTGGGAGCAGCTTAGAATTCAAAGGAGAAACAAGAGATTGATTAAGAGCAGTGAAATCAAGTATGAGAGCAACCCCACAACGAACATTAAAGCAGATTGTAACAGTTTCTAAGTATGTAGAAAGTAAAGGGTTAGTGAAGACAAAGACAGGTCATTAATAGTCTGAAACAGGAGAGTTTAGAATTCAGGAAAATTCCAGGTTCAATTCCTGACTATCTGTGCGGAGTTTATACATTTTCCCTATGTCTTTCTGGGTTTTCTCCAGGTGCTTGGGTTTCCTCCCATAAACCAAAAATCTGCAGGTTAGGTGGATTAGCAATGGTAAACATGGGGTTATGGGGAATGATAGGGATGGATCTAGATGTGATGGGGGCCTCAGAAGGTTGGTGCAGATGTGATGGGCTGAATGGTCTCTTCTGCACTGTAGGGGTTCTAGGATTTGGCCAAACAATTAATTAACTACTTTAGTTCTATCCTCACCGTAAACACAATGTCCCAGAAATGTTCGGGGAGAAAAGGGGCAGTTGCGAAGGAAGAAGTGCAGGAGATTAATATTCCTAAAAAGTGTGCTGGAGAAATGAATGGGACTGAAAGCTGATAGAAACATAGCAAATAGGAATAGGAGGAAGCTTTTCAGCCCTTTAAGCCTGCTCTGCCATTCAAATGTGATCAAGACTGATTATTCAGGGGTATCTGATTAAGGTGTAGAGAATTATGACAGCTACAGAGTGAATTGTTAGAATCTCTTCCCCACGGCAGACGTATCTAGATCTATGGTGAGGAACAAGTGGTTTTATGGAAATCGGAGAAAGAATTTTTTCCACCTAGAGGGTGTTTGAAAGTTGGAACATACTGCCTAAAATGGTGGGAGAGGCAGAAAGCCTAGTTTAAGCACTGGAACGAGTATTTCAAATGCCAGGGCACGGTAGGCTATGGACCAAGTGCAGGTAAATGGGATCAGTGCAGTCTAGTTTTTGGTCGGTCAGCAAAGACTTGGTGGGCTGAAGCGCCTGTTTTTGCGCTGTATGAATATGACTCTTCTAGCTTTCTCCACATATCTTTTAATCTCTTTAGCCCTAAGAACTATATCTAGTGGTTTTGCGTGCACAATTGTAGCAAGATATCCTTGCAATTGTACTTCAATTCTCTCACTATGAAGGCCAGTGTACGATTTACCTGCTTCACTGCCTACTGCACCTGCCTTACCTTCACTGACTGGTGTATGAAGACACCCCAGTTCACGCTGCACCCCCTCTTTTTCCCACTTATCCCTGTGCAGGGTCTAAACTGATCCCTGCCTTACCCCAATAGTCACTGCCTGCCACTCGGAAAAAATCCCATTTATTCCTACAGTTTTCTGTCTGCCAACCGGCTCTCTACGTCAGTACTCCACTTCCAATCTCACGTGCTTTAAATTTTACATGCTCATCTCATATATGACACGTTATTGAAAGTCTTGTGAAAGTCGGAGTATATCAGTCCACTGGCTCCCTCTATCAACAACTACTAGTTACTAAACAAATCCATAGCACTGATAATCTGTAAGTGAGGCCTTCACAATAGAAGCTTTATTTGTCAATCTCCAAAATTCTGTCAATTCTGAAACATTCTCAAGATTGAAGGGAGGCAAATGTACAGCCACAAAACTAAGGTGGATGGAAACAGAATTACAGACATCGCAGTTTAACATCAGTAATCGCTAAATATTATTATGAAGGATGCAATAACAGGAAACGGAAAATGGCAACAGGACTATATAAGGTCAACATGGATTTATGAAAGGGGATGCATGTTAGACTAGCCTATTGGGGATTTTTGAGGGTGTAAAGAGTAGAATAGATAATAGTGAACAAGTTCATGTATTGTATTTGGATTTTTGGAAAGCTTTTGATAAAGTTCCACATAAGAGGTTCATGTGTAAAATCAAAACACGTGGATGGGGGCAATATATTGGCATATCTCATTGTTAAAGATTCTCTGGAAGTCACAACACTAAAATTTCAACTTCAGTTTGATACAGAGCGCAACTCCAGTCTCAAACAAATGTCCTCAACTTAAACAAGAGCAGTTACAGGCCTTGTCTAAATGGGGCTGGGCGGACAGAAGGGGAAAAGCCTTGGGCGACAGTCCGTGTGGAGTTTGCACATTCTGTCTGTGTCTGCGTGGGTTTCCTCCGGGTGCTCTGGTTTCCTCCCACAATCCAAAGATGTGCAGGTTAGCTGGATTGGCCAATATACGTTGCCCATGGTGTCTAAGGATATGCAGGCTGAGTAGATTAGCCATGGGAAATTCAGGGTTACAAGCATGGGGGTGGGGTGGTGCGCTGGTCTGGGTGGGATGCTCTTGCAGAGTCAGTGTGGACTTGATGGGCCGAGCGGTTTGCTTCCACACCTGCAGGGATTCTGTGAAAATGGCTGTAGAGATAGCAAAGGCATTGGTCAGAACACTGAAAACAGGGGAGGGTTCTAATGACTGGGCTTAGGTGAGCCTACAACTGTAATACTGTGTACAGTTCTGGTCTCTGTTTTTAAGAAAAGGTATGTTGACATTACAGGCGGTTCAAAACAGATTGATGAGGCTGAATCCTGGGATGAAGGGGTTGACTTATCAAGAGTGGCTAAACAGGTTAGGCCTTTATTCATTACAATTTAGAAGAAAAACATATAAAGATTCTGACAGGGCTTGACAAGTTAGCTGTTGAAAAAGCAGTTCCACTAGTGGGGAAATCTCAATCTAGAGTACATAGTTACAGAATAAGGGGACGTTCATTTAAAACTGGAAGGGAAGGGACTTCCCCTCCCAGAACATAGTGAATGTCTGGGATTATCTACCAGAAAAGGTAGATACTCTAGAATATGGAAAGCATTTAAAAATGAGGTGGATAGTTTTTTTAAAATATTGGGAAGTTGAGGGTTGATGATCTGACATAAGTTAAGTTGAGACCTGGGGCAGATCAGCCATGACTTCATTGAATGGCAGGGCAAGCTTGAGGGGCAAATGACCAAATTCTTAAGGCAGCTCCATCAGCTCTCCACTTGGGAGAAACAAGCCTTTTACAAGTCAACAATTTGTAAAACTATGGATGGCAGACACTTGGAAGCCTTGATAAAAAGAACCCTGTGCTGTCAACAGCACATTAAATTTGTACGCACAAAAGTGGTTTCCTTGGAGACAAATGATATAACTCACTGCATGTGTACCTACTGAGTTGTAAATGATGTTATCTTCAATTCAAGCAGGAGGATAGGACATGACAAAATTGGAGAACTGCTCACAGATGCAATTGGGCTCTCACTTCAATGGCAGCTATCAAACCTCAATTTAAAGTGAAACTGTTAAAATGATGTTCTGATATTTGCATCTTAAACAGCACATGCAAAGCTTTCATATTCCAATCACAAAAGGAGGGTCTAATAACGGTGACACAATTCAAGCCGGTTTACCTTAAATGTAGGTATGTCAACTTCAAATTCAAGTTAACAGTGTGCATTGATGTCAACAGACTTCAAATTCAAAATTATATTGATTTTTTTTACTGCAAGGGTGAAGAATAGATAACTGTGCTGCCTATCCCACCTTCAGTGGCACTTTAAATGGTGGATCGAATGACAAAATTGAAACTACAAAGGCAGGAAAAACATACCATATCACAAATGATAATATTGTCACTCAATTGTGCAAACAAACACTAGTTATTTCTCCCTTTAATATTTTGGTCTGAATGAAGGCATTTGAGTTGGCAAAAGTCAGAATTTGACATGATGTCTTCAACAGATAACATTGCTCAGCTGTAAGCCTCCTTTCAGTATTTACAGTCATCTTCAAATGAAACTGAAGGATCAGTCAACCAATCATTGCAAATATGATAAGCTAAGTGGAATGGAGCTCACCATCACTCACCTCAACAGAATCATTATTGGTCAGGTCGACAACCACAGGCTCTGAGGATTCACAGGTCAAGTCAACAACTTCTGCACCTGAGACCACCAAACAAGCAATCCTTTTAAGAATTAGGCTGTGAAGTTTGGACCTAACAAAACCAGCTCACAGTCCAAAAGAACAGGTAAATATTAACCTTGATGCAAATAGGCATTTTTAGTACAAAACGTGAGTATTGCTGTAAGAAGACATTCAAAACATTTTGCCTTTAATTCATCAGGGTAAGTCACAAGAATGTAATGGTAAAAATGAACAACATTTATGCTAGATACAGAAGTACGCTGATTGGCTAACGTTAACTTTAAGTGATAGAGACATGGTGACAGAGAATGCATCAAGTAGACGAATACTGATAGTTAACTGCCAAGCTGTCAGCCATTAACTAAGTTGGTACATGACGACATTTTTACTACAGTACACTTGCCAACCAAAATGTACTGTTTATTTACAGTATAAATGTTTACACCTGTAGTTGTGGCTAAAAGGTTGGGAGATGGATGAGAGATCTGTTGGGGGCTTTCCAAAGGAGTTATGAATCCTGGCCATGTGTGTTGCTTTACTTCTGAGCCAGGAGTCCTGGGTTCAAGTGCTCTCTGTTCCAGAGATGCACCATAGTATCTCTGAACTGGTTGATTATAAAATATCTCTAACGTAATTGTTGTTTCCCCTGTGAATTTTCCTGCTGAGTGTTAGACAAATCTTCAATAAAGTGTGTCTCTTTTCCCCCCCCCCAAGAGGTAAACTTAAGACAAAAATACTAATGATACATTGATAGGTCATACTGACATGTAGGTTTCATTCAAGATTTTGGAACTAACCATGTACAAGTAAGTAAACTGTAAAGATGAAGGGTACAAATTTAAGCAGCTTGGTTTTGCATTCAAAGAAATGAATCCAACATGAGTTGACAAAGTCTCATCCTCAGTGAGAAAGTTGAATAATTTAACAATTTTCTTTGTTATTACATCACTAATTCTAAATGAGTATTATTAGCTGGACTTGCTGAAAAGACAACCACTGTTCTGTGGTTGAACTCTTGTTTCGAGTCAGTAGAATAGTGGTTCAAGTTTCAATTCAAATTAATGCACAATCTGAATTAACAATCCAGTGCAGCACAAAAGGAATGCTGCACCGTTGCTGTCCTTCAGATGAGACATGAAGTCAAATGAAGAATTCAAAAGAACATAACTCAAGAATTGACTCAGTTGTTGGTACTAACATGTCACAGTGCTAGAGACCCAGAGTTAGTCACCTCAGGGTGGAATCTGTCTCAGAGGAGTTTCTGCAAACTCCCCCTGTCTGTGTGCATTTCCTCTGGGTGCTCCAGATTCCTCCCACAGTCTAAAGATTTGCAGTTTTGGTGGAATGGCCATAATAAATTGCCCACAGCATCCATACTAGGTGGAAAAGCCATGGGAAACATAGGGTTTCAGGGATAGGGTAGGGGAATCAGTCTGGGTGGGATGCTCTTCATAGGGTTGGTGTGGACTTAATGGGCTGAATGGCCTGCTTCTACACTCTTGGGATTCTATGACTATAATCATCCTAAACCACATTCTGAACTTTCTATGTTTGTAGGTGAAATTTATCCTGATCTCTCCCTTCAATATTATGATTCTTCGTCTATGAACACTCCACCCAGACAATGTATCTGCTGGCTCAGTCCATAAGGATCATTCAGTCTTCAAATCTTTAACAAAGTCTCATCTATTCCTAATGGTGCAAAGAGAACTTCCAGATGTCAAGTGTTATCCCTTTCTTATTCTTATCCCCAACTTTCTGGACTGCTTGGAACTTGTGCCAAATTACTAACCACTTAACTTTGAATACTCAACAAGTAGGTCATGTAGAAAATGGTGTCATGAACCTAGAGGCAGCAGAGCTGACATTTATTCCATCAGAAAGGTCAAGTTTCAGCAGTCTTTAACAGGAGAGGTGATGGCCTAGTGGTATTATCACTGGACTATTAGTTCAGAAAATTAGCTTTTCGTTCGGGGGACCCTGATTCGAATCCAGCCATAGCAAATGGTAGAATTTGAATTCAATAACAAAAATGTGGAACTAAGAATCTACTGATAACAATGAAGTCATTGTCGATCATCAGGAAAAACCATCTGGTTAACTAATGTCCTTCATGGAAGGTATTCCCAATGTGATAGCAGGTGGTCACTCTTAGCAACACTATCAGACATTTGCTGCTGGCAGATTGGAAAGGATTAAAAGTCAAGTATGTTTCATTTGCCATCCTCACCTGGTCTAACCTTCATGTTACTCCAGACCCACAGCAATGACTCTTAACTGCCCTCTGTAATGGCCGAGCAAGCTACTCAGTTGTATCATTGCTATGAAGTCTCAAAGAAAATGAAACAGGACAGATCACCTGGCATTGACCTAGGCATCAGAAAAGGCAATGACAGAACTAGCCCTGTTAAAACTGCAAAGTCATTGTTTAAAAAAGACAAGCTAGGAAACAACAGGCCAGTGAGCCTGACATCAATGGTAGGCAAGTTACTGGAGAGGATGCCAAAGCTCAGGATCAACCAACTTTTGGATAGTCAAAATCTGATTAGGTATAGTCCGCATGGATTTGTGCATGTAGGTCACGTTTGACAGATCTGTTGAGTTTTTTGAAGAGGTAATCAAAAAGATAGATGAGGGTAGGGCAGTGGAGGTTGTCTTTACCGACTTTACTAGGGCCTTGAACAAAGTCCTGCACAGGCGGCTGGTCATGAAGGTCAGGTGGCATGGGACTTCCAAAAGGCCTTTGATAAGGCGCCTCACGGGAGACTGCTGAGCAAGGTGAGGACCCATGGTGTTCGAGCTAAGCTACTGGCTTGGATTGAGGATTGGCTGTCTGATAGAAGGCAGAGAGTTGGGATAAAAGGCTCTTTTTTGGAACGGCAACCGGTGACGAGTGGTGTCCCGCAGGGCTCAGTGTTGGGGCCACAGCTGTTCTCTTTATATATTAATGATCTGGATGAAGGGACTGGGGGCATTCTGGCGAAGTCTGCCGATGATACGAAGATAGGTGGACAGGCAGGTAGTACTGAGGAGGTGGGGAAGCTGCAGAAAGATTTAGACAGTTTAGGAGAGTGGTCCAGGAAATGGCTGATGAAATTCAACGTGAGAAAATGTGAGGTTTTGCACTTTGGAAAAAAGAATACAGGCACGGACTATTTTCTAAACGGTGAGAAAATTCAGAAAGCAGAAGTACAAAGGGATCTGGGAGTGTTGATCCAGGATTCTCGAAAAGTTAACTTGCAGGTAGAGTCTGTGATTAAGAAAGCGAATGTAATGTTGTCACTTATCTCAAGAGGGTTGAAATATAAAAGCAGTGATGTGCTTCTGAGACTTTATAAAGCTCTAGTTAGGCCCCAGTTAGAATACTGCGTCCAATTTTGGGTCCCACACCACGGGAAGGACATACTGGTGCTGGTGCATGTCCAGCGGAGATTCACACAGATGATCCCTGGAATGGTAGATTTAACGTGTGATGAACAGTTAAGGATTGTGGGATTGTATTCAGAGTTTAGAAGGTTGAGGGGAGATCTAATAGAAACTTACAAGATAATGTATGGCTTAGAAGGGGTGGACGCTAGGAAGTTGTTTCTGTTAGGCGGGGAGACGAGGACCCGTGGCACAGCCTTAGAATTAGAGGGGGTAAATTTAAAACCGAAATGAGGAGACATTTCTTCAGCCAGAGTGTGGTCGGCTTGTGGAATTCATTGCCACGGAGTGCAGTGGATGCCGGGACATTAGATGCCTTCAAGACAGAGATCGATAAATTCTTCATCTCACAAGGAATCAAGGGCTACAGGGAGAGTGCAGGGAAGTGGAGTTGAAATGTCCAACAGCCATGATTTAAATGGCGGTGTGGACTCGATGGGCCGAACGACCTTACTTACCTCCACTCCTATGTCTTATGGGATCCAGGGAGATCTAGCTAGTAAAGATTCAAAATTGGCTCAATGGTAGGAAGCAGAGGACGATAGTCGAAGGTTGTTTCTTGGACTGGAGACCTGTGACGAGTGGTGTGCCACAGGAGTCAGTGCTGGGATCTTTGTTATTTACAGAAATGATCCGGATGTGAATGTACAAAGCATGATTCCTAAGTTTGCGGATGATACAAAGTTAGGATTTATTGTCGACAGCAAGGAAGGTTATCAATAATTACAGAGGGATATTGATCAGATGGGGAGATGGGCTGAGGATTGACAAATGCAGTTCAATGCAGATAAGGGTGAGGTGTTGCACTTTGGAAAGTCAAACCAAGGCAGGACTTGCACAGTAAATTTTACAGTCCTGAGGAATGTTGTGGAACAAATGAACCTCGGAGAACAAGTACATAGTTTGTTGAAAGCAGCATCACACGTGGACAGGGTGGTGAAGAAAGCATTTAGTATGCTGGCCTTCATTGGTCGAGGCATTGGGTATAAGAGTTGGGACGTTACGTTACAGTTGCTTAAGTCATTGGTGAGGCCGCATTTGGAATATTGTGCACGGTTTTGGTCACCCTGTTATCAGAAAGGCATTGTTAAACTGGAACGTACGCAAACAAGAGGATTTTGCCAGGGCTAGAAGGCCTGAGTTATAGGGAGAGGTTGGCCAGGATAGGACTCTATTCCTTGGAATGTAGGAGAATGAGAGGTGACCTTATTGGAGGCGTATAAAATCACACGGGCCACAGATAGGATGAATGCATATAGTCTTTTTCGCAGGGATGGGGAATGGAAAATTACAGGGCATAGGTTTAAGGTGAGAGGAAAAAGATTTAAGAAGGACCTGAGTGGCAACTTCTTCACACAGTGTGCGCATTTATGGAATGGGCTGCCAGACAAAGTGGTTGAGGCAGGTACAGTAGCAACATTTAAAAAACATTTGGGATGGGAAGCATTTAGAGGAATACGGGCCAAATGCAAGTAATTGGAACTAGCCGAGTGGGCACCATGATCAACATGGATCAGTTTGGGCTGACGGGCCTGTTTTCATGCTATATTAGTCTATGACTGTATGACTAGTCTTCCTTATTAACACCTGGGGGCTTGTGCCAAAATTGAGGGCTGTATCACTAAGAGAGACAGTACTGCTAAGGGTGACCACTGCACAGACCTTTTTGAGACAAAGTCCTGCCTTCACATTCAGAATAGCTTTCATTGTGTTGTGAGGCACTACACTGTGCAAAACAGAACAGACTTTAGCAATGCAAACTTGAGCATCCCCCGAGAAGCTGTGGGCTCACATCCCCTACTCAACCATTACCATCAAGCCAGGGGATCAACCCTGGTTCTACAGACAGTGCAGGACAGGATGGCAGGAGCAGCAACAGACAAGCCTAAAAATGAGGTGTCAACCTGATGTGACTACCAGATGGCATAAGTAGCAACAGATATACAGAGCTAAACAAGTCACACTAACATCAGATAAGATTTAAACTCTGCAGTCCTGCCATATCCAGTTGAGATCAGTAGTGGACAATTTAACATCTCACCCAAGAGGCCAACCCACAAATATTCCCATCCTCAATGATGGAAGCGCGCAGCACTTTGGTGCAAAAAGATAAGGCTGAAGGATTTGTATCAATCTTCAGCCAGAAGTACTGAGTGGACGATCCATCTCAGCCATTCTCCAGTAGTCCCCAGCATTACAAAGAACAAAGAAAATTACAGCTCAGGAACAGGCTCTTCGGCCCTCCAAGCCTGCGCCGATCGAGATCCTTTGTCGAAACTGTCATCTATTTTCTAAGGGTCTGTGTCCATTTGCTCCCTGCCCATCCATTTACCTGTCCAAATATATCTTAAAAGGCGCTAACGTGTCTGCGTCTACCACCTCCGCTGGCAACGAGTTCCAGGCACCCACCACCCTCTGGGTGAAGAACTTTCCACACATATCTCCCTTAAACTTTCCTCCTCTCACTTTGAACTCATGACCCCTAGTAATCGAGTCCCCCACTCTGGGAAAAAGCTTCTTGCTATCCACCCTGTCTATACCCCTCATGATTTTGTCAACCTCAGTCAGGTCCCCCCTCAATCCCCGTCTTTCTAATGAAAATAATCCTAATCTACTCAACCTTTCTTCATAGCTAGCACCCTCCTTACCTGGCAACATCCTGGTGAACCTCCTCTGCACTCTTTCCAAAGCATCCACATTCTTTTGGGAATGTGGCAACCAGAACTGTACACAGTACTCCAAATGTGGCTGAACCAAAGTCCTATATAACTGCAACATGACCTGCCAACTCTTGTATTCAATACCCCGTCCAATGAAGGAAAGCATGCTGTATGCCTTCTTGACCCGAGTTGCTACCTTCAGGGAACAATGGACCTGAACACCCAGATCTCTCTGTTCATCAATTTTCCCTAGGCCTTTTCCATTTACTGTATAGTTCGCCCTTGAATTTGATCTTCCAAAGTGCATCACCTCGCATTTGCCGAGATTGAACTCCATCTGCCATTTATCTGTCCAACTCTCTGATCTATCTACATTCTGCTGTAATCTCTGACAGTCCCCTTCACTATCTGCTACTCCACCAATCTTGGTGTCATCTGCAAACTTGCTGATCAGACCGCCTACACCTTCCTCCAGATCATTTACATATATCACAAACAACAGTGGTCCCAGCACAGATCCCTGTGGAGCACCACTGGTCACAGGTCTCCAATTTGAGAAACTCCCTTCTACTAATACTCTGTCTCCTGTTGTCTCGCCAGTTTTTTATCCATCCAGCTTGCACACCCTGGACCCCATGTGACTTCACTTTCTCCATTAGCCTGCCATGGGGAACCTTATCAAATGCCTTACTGAAGTCCACGTATATGACATCTACAGCCTTTCCCTCATCAATCAACTTTGTCACGTCCTCAAAAGATACCTACAGATACCAGTCTTCAGCCAATTCAAGTCACTCCACGTGATATAAAGAAATGAGTTACTGTTTGCTGTAAAGTCTATGGGTCTTGACACCATTCTGGCAAGAGTACTGGACTTGTGCTCCAGAACATGCCACTGCTCTAGCCAAGGTCTTCCATTGCAGTTACAACACTGGCATCTACCCAGTGTGGAAAATTGTCCAGGTACGTCCTGTAAATAAGCAGGATAAATCCAACCTGGCCAATTAACGCTCCAATTTACTATTGATTATCAGTGAGGTGATGCAAGATGTCATCAATAATGTTATCAACCAGCACCAACTCGGCAATAAGCTGTTCAGCGACGCCCATTTTGGATTTCAGCAGAGTCACTCGGCTCCTCTGATGTGTCTCTCATGTACGGTAGGGTGACGAATGTGCCTAGCCATGTTGTGTCTTCTTGCTGTGATCTACCATTACCTCCACGATAGGCCATAACAAGACGACAATGCGGCCAGACACTCTAGTCACCCGACCGTATATCAGCGATAACCACGAGACTACCAGGCCCGGAAGTATCAGGGTAGCCTACAAACCAAAAACCATCCCACAACAGCTACTGACAAATGTAAAAGGATCCCATACCCACAAGCAATAAAACTAATGTAATATACAAAATACCACGCAAGAACCGAGAAGCATTACATCAGCCAAAGTCGAAGTAAACTGACAATAAAGGATACACCAACACCAACCAACCAGCAAGAGACAGGACCAATTCTCACTAGTCTCAATACACACAGCCAAAGGAGGACACGAATTCAACTGGGGCAACATATCCATAATAACACAGGCCAAACAGATTCATGCCAGGGAATTCCTGGAGGCTTGGCATTCCAACCAGAACTCCTTCAACAAACACAGTGAACTAGAGCCGATTGAGAAACCACTGAAAAGCAGAACCGGAAGTGATGCCTACCACCCCAGCAAATTGAGGAATATAAATAACAAGTGGAACTGAACACCAACGCTTCACCAGAGGCACACTGATGATGCTACATAGCACGGTGACAAAACATCTGCAATCAAACGCACGGGCTTGGCAAGCAAGTCTATACCCACAAGTCTAGGGGCTATCAAAGCAGCCAAGGCCACCTTGTAGGTTGGCCATGAAACAATTCCACAATTATGCAAAATCTGCCCAGTGCCATTTGTCTCATGGGATCAAGTGGAGGCAGAAATCAGCAGGCTGGAAAGTAAAGGAATCATCAAACTAGACCAGACTGCAGAATGGGCAGCACTGGCTGTGCCGATTTTGAAGCCCGACAGTTCAGTTGGGCTTTGTGGGGATTTCAGACAAACAATAAACCACTTTTCACAGACAGATAAATACCCAAGCCCCCCCTCATAGAGGACTCGTACACAGAGCTGGCAGGGGGCTGTCCTTCACGCATCTGGACATGAGCTATGCTTGCTTGCAATGCAGTTAGATGAGGATTCCCACAAGTATGCTGCAATTAAATAGCCATAAGGATTTGAACCAATATATGAGACTGCCATTTGGGGTGTCATCTACCTGTGCAATTTTTCAGTGGATGATGGCAAACAGGTTGCCATTTATGAAGATGCTGAGTGAATAATAAGGAAGACCAACAAGGAGCACACAGAGAAGTTGGACATAATCCTTAGATATTTCTCCCAGACTGGCATACACCAAAGAATGGAAAAACGTGCGTTCCAGGCTCCCCAAGTGAATTATCTGAGCTACACAGTTGACAAGACTACGGCATTGGAAGATATAGTGAGGAAGATCATAGGTTCTTCTTTGGGCTGGTAAATTATCGAAAGTTCTTACATAACCTGGCACCCCCCATCCTGGCACCTTTGTATCAATTCTTACAAAAGAAGGATCAGGCCTTGGAAATGGCCACGTAGCCAAGCCATAGCTTTCAGAAAAGTGAAGAAACAGCTTATCATCTAAGGTGTCGGCACATTACGATCGTGCCTCGGAATAGTGTTAGCTTATAGGTGGCCCAGTGGAGAGGAATACCCAATAGCACATGCATCCAGGACTTTGGCTAATGCAGAACGTAAGTCTGCCCAGATAGAGAAGGAAGGTTTAGCGATCATATTTGGAGTCGGGAAGTTCAATCAATACCTCAATGGACATACATTTGTAATAACAGCAGATCACAAACCCCTACTGCTTAAAGAGGGCAAAGCAATGCTGCTTATAGCTACAGGCCAAATTCAGCAGTGGGCTCTAATATTACGTGCATATAATTAAAAGTTGAAACATGGTCTGGGAGACAAAGTTGTGAATACGGATGCAATGAGTCGACTCGTGTTGGCAAATACACCACCAGTGTTACTGCTACTGCAAGAATCTGTAATGGTTTTAAAGTTCCTGGATATACTTCTAACCACAGCCAACAATATCAGATTTTGGACACAAAAAGAAGTGACACTTCACCTGATGGCCGCATAGCCAAGCCATAGCTTTCAGAAAAGTGAAGAAACAGCTTATCATCTAAGGTGTCAGCACATTACGATCGTGCCTCGGGATAGTGTTAGCTTAAAAGCCGAGATTTCAAACATACCTGTTGGGCTATAACTTGGTGTCGGACGGACAAGGTCAGAAATCACACTTGTCCAACACGGGCACCTCCACATCTGGGAGTTATTTCAGCAAGATAGTTGTGGTTGTTGGAGGTCAGTCATCTCAGCTCCAGGACATCTCTGCAAGAATTCCTCAGGGTAGTGTCCTAAGCCCAACCATTGTCAGCTTCTTCATCAATGGCCTTCTTTCCATCATACAGTCAGAAATAGGGATATTCACTCATGATTGCAGAAGGTTCAACACCACTCGTGATTCCTCAGATACTGAAGTAATCGTGTTCAGTTGCAACCAGATCAGTAAAATATCCAGGTTTGGCTGACAAGTGGCAATTAACATTCTTGCCACACAAATGCCAGGCCATGACAATCACATCACCGCCTCTTGACCTTCAATGGCATTAAAATCACTGAATGCACCACTATCAATATCCTGGGGGTTTCTATTGACCAGAAACTCAGCTGAACTCACCATATAAACACAGCGGCTGCAAAAGCAAGTCAGAGGCTAGGAATACTGTGGCAATTAACTCACCCCCGACTACTCTAAAGGCCATGCACCATTTACAAAGCACAAGTCAGGAGTGTGATGGAATACTCCGCACTTGCCTCATCAGGTGAAGTGTCACCTCTTTTTGTGTGATGGCTGCAGCTCCAACAATACTCAACTAATTCAACACCAGGGCACAAGCAACATGCTTTACTGGCACCACATCCGCAAACTTCCCCTCCCCCCACACTGATGCTCAGTAGCAGGAGCATGCACCATCTTCAATTGCACTGCTGAAATTCACCAAAGATCCTCAGATAGTACCATTCAAACCCACGAACATTTCCCTCTAGGTGGTCTAGGGCAGCAGGTACATGGGAACACCACCTACAAGTTTCCCTTGAACACTCACGCATCCTGACTTGGAAACATATTGGTGTTTCTTCAGTAATGCCAATTCAAAATCCTAGAACTTCCTCCATAATGACATTGTGGGTCAACCTGGACTGCAGTGATTCAAGAAGCAGCTCACCACCATCTTCTCAACGGCAGCAAGGGATGGTCAATAAATGCTGACCAGCCAGCGATGCCCACATCCCACAAATAAAATAAAAAGGTCAATTCTTAGCTTCTGAACAATTAAAAAAGCTTGAAGGATGATCTCACAACTGAAGTTATAACTAATAGAAAAATAAGTTAACAGACCCATCAATTTTTACCTGTAGAAAAGATAGGCAAGGGCTAACTTGATTAAAGGCAACATTATGACGAGGCTTGATAAAATAACTGTGGATGCCAGCGATCTTAAATAAAACTGGAGAAATTCAAGAGGCATGGCAGCACTTGCAAGATATGAAACAGTTAACTTTCCAAGTCCAAATCTTTGGAACTGAAGGGGGCTGGAAAATATTGGCTAAGTTATTGACAAAGTTGCAGGAGGAGCGAGTAGAACAGCTGGGTGCCCAGCTCAAAAGGCAAGAGAACTGCAAATGGAAGTTGAGGAATGACATAGATGAAAAACAGGTGCTAATTGTAAGTAGACAAAGCAGAAAACAGGTCATCTCTGCTGTGAGTAGACCCTTTGTAAAATGACATTGGTGGAGACCAGGTGAGAAAGAGAATATAATCAAAAATGATGGACTGTACTCATGGTCTGATAACGTTCAACTCAACGATGAACATCAAAGGCTGTGAAGTGCCTTGTTGGAAAATGAGATGCTGTTTCTTGAGTGTGCATTGGGTTTTGCTGGAACTTTGCAGCACGTCTGGAGCAGAAATATAAGCAAAATAGTAAGCAGTGTGATGAAATGGCAAGCAACCAGAAGACAGCGCAGAGGTGTTCAATAAAGCAGACAGCACCCAGACTGGTTTGGGTCTCATCAACGTAGAGAGGTTGTATCGTGAACAGCAAATAAATTAGCTTGAACGAAATGAGTACATGTACTGGGCCTTGGACACTTAAGAGGGAATGAAGTAAAAGGACAACGATTACACACAATCCGTGAATACACAGGAAGGTGAAGAGGTGTTTGGAGTGACTGAAGAATGGACCAAGGTGTCATGGAGAGAACAGCTCCTGCAGAATACTGACAAAGGAGGGCAGTGGAAGGTGTCTAAGGTTGTGACATCTGGCTGAAAGCAACGTAAATGGGGAGGATGATTCTTTGAATGCAGAGGCTGATGCAGTGGCAAGTAGGACAGGGTTAACCCAATCGTTACTCTGGGCCGGACGGGGATGGGATGAGGGTAGAATGTGTGAATGAATTACACACGGTCTGCCAACTACACTGTGGGAAAATAAACTCAGTTGCGGAAAAAAACAAGAGACATCTTGGAAGCATCCCTGCGGTAGTTGGCATCAGTTGGATTGGTACAACACTGATGGAGAATGTGAGATCACAGAACGGAGTTCTTACAGTAAGCAAGGTATAAAGAAATACAGTCATAGTAATTGTCAGATTGTTGGTGGGTTTGTCTTGGTTATTAGTGCAAAGCACATCACCTGGAATGGAAACAGCAGTTAGAGGAAGAATCAGAGATAGATCAGGTGAAGGTGACAGGAGGATTGTGGTTGGAAGCACAATTGATTTATTTTTCAGATTCCAGACAAGAGTAGGAAGCAACACTAACATTATCAATGTACTGGAGAAAAAGACTTGTGCAAAGCCCCTTGACCTCTCACAAAACCCACACAGGACAGGGACTGGGAAAGGGAAGGTTCTACATATCCCACAAACAGACAAGCTCAATTCGGAGAATCTGAGATAACAAGGTGTAGAGCTGGATGAATACTGCAGGCCAAGCAGCAGAGGAGTAGGAAAGCTGATGGTTCAGGTCTGGACCCTCCACACAGATGATATCCAGTTCTAGTGCACCATCACCTCTCTGGGATCCTTCACTGATCCAATATCCAAGACTGCACATCCTCCAAATAAATACTGTAGCATTGGTTTCAGTCCCCATTTCAACCCATTCCCTGAGATGGTGATTTAATCTCTCCCCTCAAAATGCCATTGCACTTGCCTTCTTGCCCAACTTCTGGTCAATAATTTTTTTTTTGATTTCAATGATTCCCATGCTTATTTGCACATTCCTTGATGTCCATACGTCTCAGTGCTAAACCTCAAATTCTGATTCCCTAATTTTAATCACTCCATCAGTGGTGGCCATGCCTTTAGATGCTTGGGTTTTTAAATTATGGAATTCTCCTTTTATTGTTCAATACCTCACTTTGCTTCTCTAAGACTCTCCTTAGAACCTACTCCTACACGGTGCAGGCTTGGAGGGCCGAAGGGCCTGTTCCTGTGCTGTAGTTTTCTTTGTACTCCTCGTTCAACAAAACTTCAGTCATCTGACCTAATATAATCTCACATGGTTGGTGTCACACTTTACTTACTTTCTCCTGTCAAGTGGTTTGGAATACAGCAGGATATTAAATGCACAGTACAGTTTGGGAATTGTTAATGTAATAAGGGGTCAGACTGGGGAAGTGATGACCACAGAGTAAATGAAGTGAATGGTACAAGATGTCTTTAAGTGGAAGTTATAGGGAGAAAGGAATTACATACGCTAATAGTGAGGGCTGAACAAGCAGAGACCAGACTAGTGTGGACTAACACCAATGGCCTAGACCATTATCGGTGTCTATGTATAACTTATCCTTGCTGGCCCCTACCTTAGACTTTTTTTTAAATACAGATATTAATCTTGTCAGTTGGAGGTATTTTAGTGGAACACACATCCCAACTGCCTTGCCATAACCATAACTGTAACATGCTAAGCAGGCAACAGTAATGTCATGATGGTTGACATCAGACAAAATGGCAAATATTGCAAATAGTAGCGCAGAACTTACACTCTAAACTTTACATGTTAAAACAACCATCCATAAGTGTCCCTTCTACACTCAACAGGAACAAGAGAACCAACTTGCAATCAAAAATTTTTGATTTCAATTTGCTAAAGGATGCTTAAAATGTCAGTGAAAAATGTGTCTCTCACCCACTTGAAGAATACAAGCTTTTCCATTTCCCGCACATACGAATGGTTAGCACATAAATAAGACATAGCATAATCTTCACATACAGATATGTCAATACAAATTAAATTTAGAAACTGGTATAGGCCATTCAAAGTCAATAAGACTGCTCTGACCTTTAATATGACGACAACTTATCCAACACCTTAATGCCTTTTGCCAACAGTAACCTCATAACTTTTGATATCATTGATAATAGAAATATGAAAATCTCTCAATGTACTCAGACTGAGTTTGGGTAAAGAAATACAAAGATTCACGACCATGTGAAGAAACAATTTCTCCTTCACACAATCCCAAATGACATCTGCCTCATTTGTAACTTGTGTTCCCTGGTTCTAAATGCTCTCCAGCCAGGGTAAACATCTCATCTGCACCCATCCTGTCTGTCCCTTTAAACAGTCATTAAGTTTCAAAAGATCAACTCTCCTTCTTAGAATCTTTACAGAATACTCAGTTTACCTAATCTCTCTCCAGTGCTCAGCCCTGGCATCCCACAAAAATCTGGCAAACCTTCACTGAACTCCTGCTGCGGCAATAATATCTTTCCCAGCGTAAGGACACCAAAACTGCACAAAGTAATGCTCTGCATCTCGACTCAAACTGTGAAAGTACAAGTTGAAAATTCCTAACTGAAAATCATTAACTCACTAGAATGAAGTACACGCAATGGACAGACAAAGACCATAAAGTCCACAGAATCACAGGATTGTTTCAGCACAGAATACTATTTGCCCATTGTACCTACAGTGATATTCGTACCTAGTTTCGATTTCCTGCCCTTTCTGCAAATCCTGGTGCACTATTTCAAACCAAATAACCGTCCAATGCCCTCTTGAATGCCTCAATTGAACTGCCACCTTCTACACTTTGATGGCAATGCATTCCAATCTCTAAGGACCTGCGGTGAGAACTAGCTTGGTTGATTTGCACATCAGTTTAAATCTAAGCCCTCTTGTTCTTTATTTTCTTAAGAGATGTACGAACAAACAGGACATTGAATGACAAGTAGATTTGGGCTCAAAGAAATCGTGGCTAAACTGACAGCCCTCTGCTTCACTTGCCAGCCTTTTCCTATAACCCTGGCTGATTAAAAAAAACACTAACCATCTCAGCCTTCAATATACTTAACACCCCACTGAGTAACTACCCTCTGAGATAAATTCTTCCTCATTTCTGTGTTAAACATGCAAGTCCTTAGTCTGAAATAATGCCCTCTAATCAGAGATGCCACCACAAGGGGATGTTCCTGTCTGCATCTACTTATTTGGTCTATTCCCATAAGAATCCTATATTTATCAGTAAACTCAGTTCTCATTCTTCTACATTCCAAATGTTCTGTATCTGATTTTTACAGTGCTGGATGGAGACAGAAAATACATGGTTGTTCTATAGGTAATAACTGCCAATCAAAGCAAACTGCACTTTCAAACCCTGCTTCACACAGGTAAGAACAAACCCAGGACGAGAGAGGAGGTCTGGTTGAAGATGGCCTAGTATACTCAGCATTGAAGCAAACTGACCACCCGTGGTCATGTTTTATTGCCAAACACACCCACAGTGAGAATTTTCCATTGGTTTGGCTCAGTTCCATCCACAAGAGGAGGCTTGGTGTAAACAAAGCTTGCTCCTTACCAGTCTCTACAATTTCAGCCTCCGGTTCAGCTGGTTCTACTGATCTGCGTTGGCGGCGTGCCCTTCTGGATTGCTGAGGAGGTACCATCCGACGCTTCCTTTGTGTCTGAAAATATAAAACAATCTATATTTTGCTGCCTGTGACAAATGCAAGAATCTGTTGCTTAAATCTCCTTTAAGCTGCTTGCAATTATTCAAGAAAAAGCAGTTTCTCTGGTATTTTGGACTGTCTGTATCTTTACTCAAATAGAAGTATGCAATTACCACCGTTCAGCAAGGGCATGATTATGAAGGGAGCTTGCTCAAATAAAGTTTTGGTTGATTAGAAAAGAAGGCATCAGATCAGAGGGTGAAAAATCAACTCCAAGTGAGAGGAGGAAATCCTTCATATGCAAGTTCTGTAAAGTGGAGCAGGACAACAAAAGCTTTAGTAATCTTCCTTCCTTCTTAATTAATGGCACGACATTAGTAATATCATTATCTGCCAGGACCTTTCCAGAAGAGGGAATTTTGGAAGATCACAGAAATGCCACACTCTCTCCAATTACATCCTTCTAGATCACACAATGCAAATCATCAGGTCCAGGGTCTCACCATTCTTTAGTCACATTAGTGTTCCCAGTATAGTCCTCTTTGTGATTACAATTGTTTCAAATTCTCACACCCTTTTGCCATTAAATTTTCAAGTATTGTTAGGAGTTTGTGCCTTTATTAAAGTGAAGAGACACAGTGAATACCTGCTTAAACAGTCTGCCATTCAATGTTTCCTTCGTTTTATTCCATTGCCCAGTCACACTCTAAGGTCAATGCTTACTTTAATTATCTTTTATCTTCACTTGGATAAGTTAGTATGTCGGTGGTTGATATTTTCAGTCAACAAGCAGGTATGCTAGAGAGATGGATTGCTATTAGTTTAACTTAGAATCTTTGCAAGTAAAGAGCTGATGTGGTGCTGAAAACAAAAATATTTTTAATCAGGATAATTTGCAAGAATTCTATGGTAAGGAGTAAATACATTTTTTTACTGTATGAGAGCAGGGGGTTGATTGGTTGGCAAATGAACACGGCTTGGTAGAGGAGTTTCCACAGAGAACGCATTAGTTAATTATCCCCAACAGTTAACTAGCAAGGTGTGTTGTAATTTCAGACTAGATAGGTTGATTAACAGCAGTCAAAATGAATAGTCTCCCATCTAAGGTCTCCAGATCCAAATCCAATACAACATATCAGGCTTACTCACTACCAACTACTTAAACAGTTTCTTACGTGAAGAACTATTCTGGATGTGAGTTTGCTCGCTGAGCTGGAAGGTTAGTTTTCAGACGTTTCGTCACCATTCTAGGTAACATCATCAGTGAGCCTCCGACGAAGCGCTGGTGTTTATGCCCCGCTTTCTATTTATCTGGTTAGGTTTCCTTGGGTTGGTGATGTCATTTCCTGTTCTTTTTCTCAGGGGATGGTAGATTGGCTCCAAGTCAATGTGTTTGTTGATGGAATTCCAGTTGGAATGCCATGCTTCTAGGAATTCTCGTGCATGTCTCTGTTTGGCTTGTCCTAGGATGGATGTGTTGTCCCAATCAAAGTGGTGTCCTTCCTTATCTGTATGTAAGGATACGAGTGATAGTGGGTCATGTCGTTTGGTGGCTAGTTGATGTTCATGTATCCTGGTGGCTAGCTTCCTGCCAGTTTGTCCAATGTAGTGTTTGTCACAGTTCTTGCAAGATATTTTGTAGATGACGTTCGTTTTATTTGTCGTCTGTATAGGGTCTTTTAAGTTCATTAGCTGCTGTTTTAGTGTGTTGGTGGGTTTGTGGGCTACCCTGATGCCAAGGGGTCCGAGTAGTCTGGCAGTCATTTCGGAAATGTCTTTGATGTAGGGAAGAGTGGTTATGGTTTCTGAGCCCGTTTTGTCTGTTTGTTTGGGTTTGTTGCCGAGCAATTGGCAGACTGTGCTCATAGGGTACCCGTTCTTTTTGAATACGCTGTATAGGTGATTTTCCTCTGCTCTGCGTAGTTCCTCTGTGCTGCAGTGTCTGGTGGCTCGTTGGAATAATGTTCTAATGCAGCTTCGTTTGTGGGTGTTGGGATGGTTGCTCCTGTAGTTCAGTATTTGGTCCGTATGTGTTGCTTTTCTGTAGACGCTGGTTTGAAGTTCCCCATTGACTGTTCGCTCTACTGTGACATCTAGGAATGGCAGTTTGTTGTTGTTTTCCTCCTCTTTTGTGAATGTTATGCCAGTTAAGGGTATTATTGATGGTCTTGAAGGCTTCGTCTAATTTGTTTTGTTTAGTGATGACAAAGGTGTCATCCACATAGCGGACCCAAAGTTTGGGTTGGATGATTGGCAGAGCTGTTTGTTTGAGTCTCTGCATTACTGCCTCTGCTAAGAACCCTGATATCGGAGATCCCATGGGTGTACCGTTGGTTTGTCTGTAGTGAAGAACTATGATGAACTGCTATGAAGGTTGTTTCCTTCCCACCCAGAGTGGCGAGCAGTTTAGCCGGACTGGAGGAGTTCTAATATCTCTGCAACCATCTCCCCACTACACAGACGGAAAAAAGGGGCAGAGTGATTATGTCACTGAATCAATCATCAAGGCCAACGTTAATGTTTCATGGGCAGATTAAATTCCACCAGCTACCATGATAGGATTTTAATCTGTCCATTGATAAACCAGAATATAAAGCTAGTCTCAGTGATGGTGACTGTGAAATTATCGTTGATGGCTGTAAAGAGTCCACCTGATTCACTGAAGGTATTTAGAGAAGCAAGTCTGCCTTCTAAACTATCTGGATTACATGTAAACCTACAGGAATGTGGTTGACTCTTCCTTGCTCTGTGCAAAGGTCAAGCAAACCATTCAGTTTAAGGACAATGAACAAATGTCAGTTCAGTCTACGATACACAGATCACATAAAATAGCAAAGAAAGAAAGAAAAACTCCAACACTGACCATCAAACGGACCAGTATAACTGGCCAAAACCCTTTCTGCAACGAGGAAAATTTGTGACGTCTGTTCTCACACACACTGAAGTTTAGACAGGGGAACAAGAAGCCTTTTAAGTAATAAGACAAGAAGTAGGCCATTCAGCCCTCCAGCCTGTGACCTAACTCCAAATGCCTTCCTGCCCAAATTCCTGATACCTTCAGCAAACAAAGATCTTAGGCCAACAATTGATCAGTTTGTGTCTGTGGGCGAGTGTTCCAAACCTCTCCCACCCTTTGTACAAATGATTCCTAATTTCCTTCTGACATGTGTGTCACTAATTTTTTGATCATGGCCCTCATCCAAAACTCAACGAACAGAAATGCTCAACGGCCCCCAACCATCTTCTGTCTATTAAATATCTCAAAAATGTAATGTCAATCACTCTTTTACCTTAAATTCCAGGGAATACAACACTTAGTTGACTTCTTGTTCTAATTTAACCCTTACAGTCCATCAATCCGTTTAATAAACATTGCACTCCCTCCAAAAATAATATATCCTTCCTACAGTGCGACACGGTGGCTCAGTGGTTAGCACTACTACCTCACACACCAGGGACCTGGGTTCCAATCCAGCATTGGGTGATCGTCTGTGTGGAGTTTGCACATTCTCCTCGTGTCTGCGTGGATTTCCAGTTTCCTCCCACAGTCTAGGTTAGGTGGATTGGCCATGCTAACTCGCCCCGCACTGTTGAGGGACATGTAGGCAAGATAGATGAATCTAAATGCAGGGTTACAGGCATAGAGTAGGGGGCTGGGGCTGGATCTGGATGAGTGCTCTTTCGCCACTGTTTGTACTTTAAGCATTCCACTTATGACTGCAGGGCCCAGGACTCCATAGCACTCCAGATGCGCTCTCACCAGGAATATGCACAAGGAAAACAACTTTTAATTCATTATACTGTCTTGCTAGACATAAAGGTTAGCATTTTCTAAAAAGAGATGGGCAGGTGTAACAAATTATAAATCAAGTCAAAAGGCTAATAATCTGCATAACCAGTACATCATTGTTCTTGGAACCTCCACTGTTCTTGGCCTTCCACTGTTTAGAAAGTAGCCATTTTACCTGTTTTCATTCCAATGTAATTGCCTAGGTAGAAGTCCATTTGCTATAGTTTTTTCAAATATCTTTAATAAAAAAAATTCAAACATCATTCTATTAGTTTGAAGGTTTTTCAAGACTGCCTGCTTCAGTCCCACTTCCTGAGCTTAATTCAAGGGTCAGCGTCTTCTCTTTTATTTTTCATATTGCTCTCTTTAATCTTCAGATTTCTCACTTAAGGAAAGCATTTTTGTGTCATTATAATATTATAGTGCCAGTACACGATTTGACATACATGAAGGGATAAATAATAATATAAACTCACATCCCATTAAGTGGGCCTCAGGTCGATCTTTGAATGGTGAATAGGAAAGCATAACGGAACACTTACCGATTACCAAAAAACCTCAGCGTGCATTCAGCTGTAGAGGAGTACATGGTAAAGCTAGGATAGTGACTGTTAAATGAGAGAACATTTGTACTTACTGTGCTCATTGCGTTCTGAAATTATTTGAAATTATGACAAGAGTTGAGAATATTCAAAAACTTTTCATCAGGGCTTTCAAGGGGTGTGTCGTCGGAACCAACGCTTAACTTCTGATTGGCCACATGTCTTCTGTCTGTAGATTTTGTAGATCTGGCTCCCTTAATTTATAGTTAGTATTAAAATGTCCTTTGCGTTGACAAGTGAGATTCAGAATCTTTGATAAAGCAGACGATGCTTCAGAAGACAGAATCTATCAGTTTGCATTCCAATAGGACATGACATGGGGATAATCTGTATAAAAAAAAAACATTCATTCATACAGTTCCTTTCACAATCTTTGGACTGCCTGATGTGCTTTGACGCCCATGAAATATTTAAAAAGCCAGTCCTTGTTGCTGCATGGAAACCCAGTAACCAATTTGCTTACAACATTTCATAAACAGTCATGGAATAAAATTCCCAGAAAATTTGGTTTAGTGATGCTGGTTGAGCAAAATTTAATTTGCCAAGGCATGAGATGTACTCCTCAGTGTCCTTTGAACTTACAACATGGGATCTTTGCATTTACCAGAGGGGGCAGGTAAGGGTTCTGCTGAATGCTGCTCCTCAAAGACCGCACCTACAACTTAGTATCTCATTGCAGTGTTAGATTATGCATACACAATCTTAGAGTGGGATCTGAATTCAAAATCTGACAATTTAAGAGACTGACAGAGCTAATAATCCATAACACCGGATTAGATGCGCTATCATAAACACTGCACGCTCTCCAAAATAATGTATCCTTCCTATAAATGATATAACATAGTCCCTGACAAACGGAAGCATGAAAAATTATCACTTTGTTGCTGTAATGTTCAGGGTGCTAAGTTAGATCATTGCTCAATTTCCTAGCCAGTTGTTCTGCTGGCATGAGTTCAGGATCTCATCTGCTGCTGCATAAAGAGCGACAAATTGTGACTCAAAAACAAGGACAGAATGTAAAGTATATAAACAAAAACATGAAATTGAGTAACTGCCTGATATTATTGAAGAGTGATAACCCCTTGCATGACCATGAACCAACCAGGATCACAGTGGGAGCAATGGTGTATCAAATATTTGGCCCGTCAAAACAATGGGGAAAAATAATAGTCCTGAAAAACATGGACTTGGTATGTGCATTTCACACAACTCCCCACACAATTCTTAAATGTAACAATTCCATTGGTAGCTTTCAGTGCTATGTTCAGCACAACAGTACAACTCCAATTAAAAAGAACCTGACTGAAGATCTCCATCTTCAGAATTAGAATGAGTCACAGTCCCTCAAACCTGTTCCATCATTTAATTTGTTCATGCTGATCTGCATCTCAACTCCATTTACCCATCTTTGGTCCTTCTCCGAGATAAAGTGTGGAGCTGGATGAATACAGCAGGCCAAGCAGCATCTTAGGAGCACAAGGGCTGACGTTCGGGTTCTCCAGTTTCCTAGCATATTGGGAGGTCAAATGTACATTTTTTTAAACAGGTGCTTCACAAATCTCTCCAAGGTCATAAATCACACAACACCAGATTATAGTCCAACAGATTTATTTGAAATCACAAGACTTCACCTGACAAAGAAACAGTGCTCAGAAAGCTTGTGATTTCAAATAAACCTTTAGAACTACAACCTGCAGGTCGTGTGACTTCTGATCTTGTTCACCCCAGTCTAACACTGGCACCTCCACATCTTGACAGTTTTCTCGAAGCTAGGTCACTTAGATTCTAAAAATAGCCAAGAAAAACATGTCTGTGCATTTGCAATGATTGCCAGTATGATGCTCTGTTAAAATATAAAATTGTGCACTAGCACATTTTCATGATTTGAACACGCTGGGAAGTAACACCAGCTAACTTGGTGAATTCATACGCATAAATAAAATTAAACATAGAGTGCCTTTCACATCCATCCTAAAGCGATCTACAGTTCAAGCACTGGTGGAAGGTTAATTGTTTGTGTATAACAAGGTTCTGCCATATGAGATAAAGGACCAGATGCCAATTGAAGTTCACGAAGCAGAGTCGAAACAACACAAAAGAGATGCCATTTGATTCAATGACATCCGAGTGGCTATTTAGAGAGAATCCCAGTCAGCCCTATTCCACCCCTCCATCTCCACAATGCTGCATGCTTGTTTCCTTCGAATGCCCATCCAATTTCTTTGAGTTTCTGCTTCCAGCATCCTTTTGGGTAGCAATTTCCACAGTATTACTGGATTATTATGTAGAGTGGGGGGGGGGGGGGGGGGGGGGGAATCCTTACTTCCACCTTGTATTTCCGATCTAATATTTTAAACCTATCCTCCCACAGTCCCTGGACTATCAGCTAACAGCTAATCTTATTAGTCTATCTCCTCTAAAGCCATGAATCTTGGACATCCCTCTCTTCAACTTCTCTTGCTCAAAAGAAAACAACCAATCTTACGGCATTCAGACAATCATCCTGGTCAAATTCTTCGGCATGCTTCCAATGTCCTTACATCTTAAGGTGTGGTGACGGGAATAGAATGCACTAGTTATGGCTTCAGCAAAGCTTCACAAAAGGTTCAATGTAGCTTCCCATTTTTGAACTCAATATATGTCAATTTATAAGAGGCCAAGAACCAAAATGGTTTATTGGGCAAATCATCAGAACTCACCTGTCCTTCCTTGAATAATGCCATGGGATCCTTTTAGATCTGCCATGAGCAGACAATTGAAGTTTTTTGAAGTCTAATGGCACATGAGCCGGTGTTGCTGAAAGGCTGTTGAGAGGTCAGGGATTTGAAAATGAGATTCCAGAATGCCTTGTCAAATTGAACTGTTGGACTCCTTGGTCTCCGTCTACAGACAGCGTGGAGACTTTTGGGAAAAGAAGCCGATTTCACAGGACTAAAGCATAACAGAGTAAGTTGGTATTCTGCGGAAGTGAAAGAATTTGCAGCAGATGAGGTTGGGTTGGGCCGGAGGTAATTCTGGTCACAATGATGGTCAAATGAGCACTTAACTCATGGAGTCAGCTCCCTTGCCTCCTTTAACCTGCCAGATTTCCTGAGGGCAGTAGTTAAATATTAATGATTGTTAAAATGAAGACATACAGCCTTAATTATTATAATATTCAAATTACCAACCTGCTTCCTGGCAACAGACTTAACAGCATTGGGCAATCGAACGAGAACAGGCGGGTTTGAGGTAGCTTTGATTCCTGCTTGAGTTTTTTTTGAAAAACGTTTTGACATCCCACAGAACACCAATACACAGTTTTGGGAAATTAACAATCAGCTCCTAATGTTGATACTCAAAATTACGAACAGCTACAGCAGGAGTCAGGCTGAGCTACTCCTCTACACATGGTCTCTGTCTTTGGAGAATTCACGAGGAAGATAGAAAGTAGCGGGTAAAACTACCTAGAAGTGAGCTGGCACGAGATCTGCACTTAAAAGCAGCTTGGAACAGGTGACGTGGCCTCTCAGCCACTGAAAGTTCATGACCATAGTCTTTATGAGCTCAAAACATTAAAGGGAAGATGGGCTACCAAACAAAATTAAGTATTTGGAGACTTGCAAGGATAATTTATATTAATACAATGGAATACCTTGGTACTTAAAACAGTTGACCACGGCTTCATCTTCACCCATTTTTAATACCCATCATTATGTCATAATGTGTCTCTTGGGTCACCTTTGTTGCCCAGTCATCCCTATAACCTAGTGAACCAGGGCAACTGCCTGAAGAGGCAGAGTCAGATAAAGCCTTTCGAGCAAGACATTGATGGCAATACATCTTCCAGTCTAAATGCTTCATTCACTTCCAAGCTCTCCAAAAGTCAGAAAGCTTGCATGTAAAAAGCACTAATATGAGATATCCTACTGGATTCTGTAATTTAACATTACAGTTCTCTTGATATACCAAAATTCCTGCTGCAAAACATTTTCAGATAGGATCCTCATAAACACATAGAAGTTCCTAATAAATACTTTTCTTTGGTATTCATAACTGAGAGGGACCTAGTTGTAGAGGAGGGCAGTGTGAAACAGGCCGGTAGGCTAGAGGAGGTTGCTGTTAATAAGGAAGATGTGCTAGGAATTTTGAGGAAGTTGAAGCTAGTTAAGTCCCCCAGGCCTGATGGGATTTATCCAAGGATTCTGTAGGAAGCGAGGGAAGAGATCGCAGAGCCTTTGGCTACGATCTTTTTGTCCTCACTGTCCGCAGGTATAGTGCAGGAAGATTGGAGGGAAGCAAATGTCATTCCCTTGTTCAAAAAATGGGAATAAGGACAACCCCGGAAATTACAGGCCAGTTAGTCTTACATCAGTGGTGGGCAAATTGTTGGTAAGGGCTCTGAGAGATAGGATTTATGATCACTTGGACAGGCAGTTTGATTTGTGATAGTCAGCATGGATTTGTGAGGGGTAGATCATTGAATTCTTTGAAGAGGTAACCAAGCACAGGGATGAAGGTAGAGCAGTGGGTGTGGTATACATGGATTTAAGTAAGGCGTTTGATAGGGTTCCCCATGGTAGGCTCATGCAGAAGGTAAGGAGGTATGGGACAGGGGGAAATGTGGCAGGTTGGATTCAGAATTGGCTGACCCTTAGAAGACAAAGAACGGTGGTGGACGGAAAATATTCAACATGGTGCTCAGTTACGAGTGGTGTACCACAAGGATCTGTTCTGGGTCCTCTTCTACTTGTGATTTTTTTTTTTTTTTTAAGTGATTTGGATGAAGGAATGTAAGGGTGGATTAGCAAGTTCACAGACAATACAAAGGTGAGTCACATCCTGGACAGTGCAGAGGGCTGATCTAGGTTACAAAGGGACATTGATAGGATGCAGAGCTGGGCTGAGAAGTGGTGGATGGAGTTTAACCTTGAAAAGTGTGAGGTGATTCATTTTGGAAGAAAAACTTGAAAGCAGAATACACAGAGTTAACAGAAAGATTCTTGGCAGTGTGGAAGAGCAAAGGGAGCTTGGGGTTCATGTTGACAGTTCCCTGAAAGCTGCCACCCAGGTGGAGAAAGTTGTTGAGAAGGTGTATGGTATGTTAGCTTTCAGTAATAGATGGAGAGCGTTCAAGAGTTGTGAAGTTATGCTCCAGCTATGCAGAAGCCTGGCTCGGCCAAATCTGGAGTATTGCGTCCGGTTCTGGTGGCCTCATTACAGGAAAGATGCGTAGGCATTGGAAATGGTGCAGAGGAGATTTACCAGGACGTTGCCTGGAATGGAGGGAAGGTCTAGGGCTAGGGCTTTTCTCTTTGGAATAATGAACGATGACAGGTGACTTGATAGAGGCGTACAAAACGATCAGAGGTGTGGATAGACAGTCAGTTTTTCCTAGGGTGGAGGTAGCTATTATGAGGGGGTGTAGTTTTAAAGTGAAAGGATGCAGATATTGGGGAGAGTCAGAGGTAGGTTCTTTACTCAGAGTGGTCAGGGCATGGAATGCGTTGCCGGAGGGTAGTGGAGTCGGCTTCATTCGGGACATTTAAGCGGCTAATAGGCATACGGATGATAGTATAAGGTAGGGGCGGAGGTTAGATAGACCTTAGGATTCAGGTAAAAGTTCGGCACAACATCCTGTTCCATGTCTATGTTCTAAACACACTGCATCAGGGAGAACAGCAGTGTGGTAAATTTAGCACTATACCTTTGGCTGTTTAATCCAAATCATTCATACAGGCAGTAAAATGTCAGGAACAAGTAGCTGAAGGCCAAAACGAGATCAGCCGTAATCAGTATTAAATAGTAGAGAAGGAGAGGGGCTGAACTGCTCACTCTTTTACCTACTTCTCATGTTTTTAAAAAGCAGAGCCCTCAGCCTCCCTAAAACGCATCAGTCTGTCTTGATAAGCAGAGAATGAACCATTTATACCTATAGTATTCCCTATTAGCTCCCAGTCTTGTAAATATGCCAGTATCTTTCAAAATACACCATGAACGTTTAGCTTCCATAACAGCATTTGATGAGGCAACTTATTTAACGCATATGGAAACCTAAGCACGCTATTTCTTCAAAGTAAATGTAGCGTGCTGTAGACAAAGATTTCCAAAAAATTGATTAGAGGATTTCTCTTTCATAAAATCATGTTGACTCCACTTCATTACCAGTGCGTTGCTTAACATCTTCAATAAAAGCGAATGTTTTCCCTATTAAGAGACGTTCAGCTAACTGGCCTATGGTTTCTACCTACAAAGTTTCCAGGAAATCTCAGCAGGTCTGGCAGTACCCGTGAAGGAAAAAAACAAAGTTAACGTTTCGGGTCTGGTGACCTTTCCTCAGGACACCTCTGAGGAAGGGTCACTGGACCCGAAATGATGTAGCTGTTTTTTTTCCCTTCACTGATGCTGCCAGATCTGCTGAGATTTTCTGGAAACTTTTTTTTTGTCCCTGATTTACAACATCTGCAGTTTTTTTTGGTTTTTTTTAAACTGTTTCTTCTTTTCTGATTCACTCCTTTTTTAAATAGAAAATTTATACCTGCTGTCTTCTGAATGAATGAGACTATCGCAGAATGATTCTGATTTTCCAAAAATGTTCCCTCCAATGCAACGATATTGCTTTGAGGTCTGAAAATGAAATCTCAGAAGTCTATCAGGACCCGGCAACACAGCCTGCAGTTCCACTAAGTTTTCTCAGCATATTTGCCCGGCGATTGTAATTTCCATTACTTCCTCCTGACTTTCCATTTCTTGATATTTCTGGCATATTACTTGTATCTACTCTCATGAAGACTGATGTAAAATGTTTAATTTGTTGGCCACCTCTATTTTCCATTGTTAATTCCCAATTTTCACTTTCTATTGGAGCAACATTCATTTTATTTAAAATATCGTTGAGAACTCCTATGATATGTTTTAACATTTGTAGTTAACTTTCTCAGGTATTCTTTTACATGCTTGTTAATCTTTTAGTCATTCTTTATATTCTGAATATTCCTTTAAATATCTTGGGACAATAAGAAAGAGTGAGGCTGTTGACTTGCTCACCGAGCTGGCTTGTTCTCTTTTAGACCTTTCATCACTATCTTAGCAATGGTGTTCTACTCCACTAGGAATTTATATTGTTTGGTCCATTCTGGTGAATAGTGTCATTTTTGGTCTTGACCTTATGGGTGTGTAGAAGAGATCCAATTCAATGTGTTTGTTGATGGCATTACAGGTGGAGAACCATGCCTCTAGGAATTGCGGTGCATGTCTATGTTTGGCTTGGGCTACTACAGTTACCCTGTCCCAGTTGAACTGATGGCCTTAATTGTCTGAGTGGACCTATATTAAAGGGGGCACTTTGTAATGTTTGTGGCAGTCGTTGCATGGTAGTTTGTAAACTATGTTGGTTCTGCATGTTGTGGGAATGGGGTCTTTAATCCTTGGGAGTGTTTGTCAGAGCGTCTATGAGCTTGTGGGCTACCACCATTCCGAGTGATCTCAGAAGTCTTTCTGTCAGTTCTGATATGTTCTTGACGTCGGGCAGCGTGGCCAGTGTGTAAGGGCGTATTGTGCCCTGCAGGCAAAAACAGGAGGACATGGTACACCCTAACACACTATCCACATTGCCCTACATCAAGAACATATTGGAACTGACATCAAAACAGAAAATGACAATACTCACCATTATTGACCAAACAGTATAAATTCCAAGCAGAGTAGAACAACATCACTTCTTCAGAGGCTCCACTGCTTACGTCACCGAGCGTGGTGATGAAACGTCTGAATGGGAACAAGCCAGTTCGGCGAGCAAGTCAACAACGTCACCCACAACCCAAGATCTTAGCCAAAACTTTGAAGAAATAGTCTTTCACAGAAGTAATTTTCAGGAGCTGGACTTCAAAATAGTGACGTACGGATACTGGTTACTTCAGTTTTACAAAAAAAAATTCAGTAAGCTCGACAATCCTTCCAGAATCTAGTGATCTAATCCATTCTGTCAGACCAAAGTGTTAATGGAAAATTGTTTGTACCTTGGTGGTTATGACAAGTAGGGCAAACATTGAAGGCCATTAGTTTGCTTTTGGCTGAGAAACGTTCAGGGACTAATTTTAGCCTAAGAATTAGGTATTTTAGGCAGCTCTGAGGAGACCAGAATGAGGTTAGGAGGAATGTACAGTTTCAGTCCAAGAAACATCATTTTCAGAGACGTTCAAGGAATAAGTTATGTCAGGAGCAAAGTTTACTTTGTGCAACTTCCAGACTATGCATGTTTAGTTAAGATTCTTAAAAGTTACTATAACCTGAGAGAGTCTAAGCTCACAGTTTGAGTACTCAAGTGACAAATTCACAGTTAACAGGAAAGAAACTGGGTAGAAACTGTTATGTGAAACTTAAAAGTGAAAGGGGTAATTTCTCTAGGTTTCAGACTCTAAGAGATTCTTCTGGAAAACAAGATGAAAATATATTTTTCTGTGGGGTTTCGTAATCATTCCAATGGTATTCCAAACAACTCTAAATGGTTTGCGTTTCATTCACTTCTTCCTTTTGTACGATTAACTTTTGTGTGCTGTCGAAGAAACTCTGCAGCCTCAGGTGACTGTTTTACTAACTGTTGTTGGGAAGATGGCAGCAGAGTGCCTTCTTCAACCCCTTAAAGCCACTTGATGTAGGTACAATCTTTTGATTCAGTGGAGGAACAGCAAAATATTTCCAAGTCATTGACATGTGGCTCGGAAGGGAATTTGCAGTCATGGTGTTCCTGTTGCTGCCCTTATCCCTAGCATCAACATGGATATGAGAATTTGGCAGATGCCTAAGGAGTCTTGGCGAATTTCTGCAGTGCGTCTTGCAGATGACACACTGCTGCTATCGAGCACTGCTAAGTGGAATATGGTTGTGGATGACTGACAGGCTTATGTGACAAAGCCAGCCGCTTTATTTTGGAAGGTGTCAAGCTTTTTGGGTACTGTTGGAGCTGCAGTCATCCAGACAAGTGGACAGTACAGTCAATTCTGCTATAATGCATGTTCTGCCAACACATATTGGCCATAACATGATTGACAAATATGGGAACTGTATTTCAAAAATGCAAACTTGTGCTGGCCACAACATGATTCCAGTGGCGTGTGGGTTATGTTTCGGCATCACATGATCATTTCGCAGGCTTTGTCCTGAGCGTATGCTATGTTAGCACTGAAAGACTTTCCATGCTAGTATCACATGATCAACATGAACAACAAAGCAACCTCACAACCCAGTAATAATGGGAACTGCAGATGCTAGAGAATCCAAGATAATAAAATGAGAGGCTGGATGAACACAGCAGACCCAGCAGCATCTCAGGAGCACAAAAGCTGACGTTTCAGGCCTAGACCCTTCATCAGATTAGGCCCGAAACGTCAGCTTTTGTGCTCCTGAGATGCTGCTGGGCCTGCAGTGTTCATCCAGCCTCTCATTTTATTATCTCACAACCCATCAAATCACTTAGTCACTTTTTTCAAATTAAGGTGTTAAATATATTTTTTATTTCATTATTAGATGTGAATTAAACATTTATTCAAACTGTGCTACCCTTGCAGAGGTTTTTGAACGATATTTTTCAGTGGTCTGCCCCAACTCCGTTTTTCCCATAGGCCTCGTTACTTCTATAGCATTATGTTCTACAACGTAATGCATTGCGTTCTAGCAGAACAAGCTGTATTATAGTACACTCTAGATTTATGGCTTGTAGATGGAGGACAGGCTCTGAGAAATCAGCAGTTGTTACTTACTGCAGAATTTCTAGCCTTTCACCGAGCTATGGCTTCTGTGTGACTGTCCAGTTCAATTTTTGCTCAATAGTAACTTCAGGATGTTAACAGTGGGGAATTCAGCGATGGTAATACCACTGAAAACCAAAGCAAGATGATCAGATTCCATTGTTGGAGGTGGTCGCTCCTGGCACAATAAAGCAAAGTAATGTTTATGCTACACATTGGCCCAAGCCCAAATAAAGGTCTTCTTACATCTGAATACAGACTCCTTCTGAATTGGAAGGGTTTTGATTGGTGTGCAATCATTAAACATCCCCAATTCTGTTATGATCCAAATTGATATTAATATTACGCAAGTCAGGTCCAAGAATGGAACCAATTTTGATCGATCCCAAATTTTATTTTTGACATTTGACCTCCATAATAAACAGTGAAAATATTCACAAGAGGCTGCAAGTGAACTTTAAGCTAAACAACAATGCTCATTACACACAAAAGCAAAAAATCCAAACTGTTTTACACCATAAAAGAACTATTTGATAGTTTAGGGCGGCACGGTGGCACAGCAGTTAGCACTGCTGCCTCACAACACCAGGGATCTGGGTTCGATTCCAGCCTCAGGCTGTGTGGAGTTTGCACATTCTCCCCGTGTCTGAGTGGGTTTCCTCAGGGTGCTCCGGTTTCCTCCCACAGTCCAAAGATGCGCAGGTTAGGTGGATTGGCCATGCTCAATTGCCTGTAGTGTTCAGGGTCGTGTAGATTAGGTGGGTTATAGGGGGATGGGTCTGGGTCGGATGCTCTGAGCTTCGGCGTGGACTTATTGGGCCAAAGGGCCTGCTTCCACACTGTAGGGATTCTATGATGGCGTGATTACAAATATCATAGGTAAAGATTCAACCCTTGTATGCATAACCAGGCCTTAGAGATACTCAAATTTCAGTGACTGTTTCTAGTTGAGATTCTTTGTTCAGTTGGCACAGCTGCACTTGGTTTCTTTCTGGCAAATTTTGCATTCGCTCTATGGTATCTTTAGTTAATGGCTTTGCTCGGAGATCCCTTAAACTGCTAACGCAAATCACTTAGTCCTTAACAGTTAAATGTAACTTCAGGATGTTAGCAATGGGGAATTCAGCGATGGTAATACCACTGAAAATCAAAGCAAGATGGTCAGATTCCATTGTTGGAGGAATCAACTCATACATTCAATAACTTTGTATGAGGTTTTCATCTCTGAAAGCTTCTACTTAGGGTTCTTTTCTCCTACAAACACCTAAGATGATCAGGAATCTTCTCCTGCCACAACAGTTGTCAAGGCTGCTGAACTGCTGTGCTTGGAGATCTTTTCTCTCTCCGAGTCTCCTCCGCCTTTCTCAAAGAAACCAGCACACTCACCTATCCTCTGGATGGCCCTATCATTCTCAAGTAACATTCCTCTGTCAGAAGACACCTTGAGTAACAAATCAAACTTAAAACTATACAGTGACAGAGCCTAGTTTCTGAATAACAACAAAATATGAATCTCCATCACACCAATCTTATGATGGAGCAAAAGCCATTGATGAAACAGCTGAAGGTGATTGGGTTTTGGACACCACCTTGAGAAACTCGAGTGACGAACTGGACTTGAGATGTTCTCAAGTTGACAACGAGTGCAGAGTTTTCCTTCAGATTCCCATCAACTCCAGTTTGATTAGGAACCCTTTATGCAGTATTTAGTTAAATGGTGTTGTGACATAAAGGGCGGTGACCGACAGTTCAGGTTTAGTTCACTTGCCCATGATTGAACTAAGACTGTAATGAGGTCAAGAGCTGAGAGATACTCTCAGACCCAAACCAAGGGTCAGTGAGCAGGTTATTAGAAAGAAAGTGCTGCTTAATAACACTGTCAACAACTCCTTACGTTACATGGCTGATGACTGAGGAAAAACCACTACAGCAGTAACTGTGTGACTGGGTATTTCTCTACTGTCGAGAAAATACCAGTATTATAACAATACTGGAACAACTTGGCTAGAAGTGTTGAAAATTCTGAATTATAAGTCTTCAATATCTTTCCCACCAGCCACTCCAAGGGACAACAAATGGTGACTGGCATACCTGCACTGTTTGCAGCACTGCCAATCACAAACCTTGAAGGTCCATGAAGAAAAAATGTAGCAGGAGCACTGGTCTTTCGTACTATTGTTAGAATGTCAGAGTCCATAAACTTTGGGATATCCAGTGCCTTTAGCTGTATCTTGATACCATGAAAAATTAATCACATTAGTTGATGTCTGGCCTGTAATGACAGGCACCTCACGGGAAGGTATATTTGATGCTCTCAGCTCTTCCAGCTGAATGTAATTGCAAACACATCAGCCATGTCTTTTGCACTGATGTTTCATCATGGAGGCTGTGTATATGTTTTCTCTTCCTGTTTTTAATTGTTGATCACCATTCATGACAGATGTGGCAGGAGTGTAGAGTTTAACATGTAGTATGATTATGGAATAACCTTATTTTTGTGTAATGCACACTGTTTAAGCTGCCTGGCAATGCAAGGAGTCTTGGGTCATAACTTCACCAGGTTGAAAGCTCACCTTTTAGTTTGCCAGGTGCTCCTCCTAACTTGCCCTTCTGCATTTTTCACTGTGTCAGAGTGCATTGCCTGACTTAATGGAAAGAATTGAGTGGGAGATATGCCAGTGAGATTAAAGGTTATGGTCGAAAACAGTTGTACTGTTGGCCAACAGTGCTTCACGGATGCCCAGTATTGAGGTGATAGATCTAACTGCAACTTGGTCCATTTAGCACGATGCTAAGTGTTGCATGACCGGACAAAGAGAATCCTTAGTGTTAAGAAAAGATTCATACCAAAGCTAGCATGGACAAATATCTCCAAACTGGCGAGGACAGGTCTCAGATTTTTCCCTTAACATCTACGAGACTCAATCTAGTAGTTATTCCCTTTAAGATTTGGTCAGGTCAGCACTGGTGCTATAGAACTACATTTGACAACAAACATTGGAACTTCCCCACCCTAGGAATATTTTGTACACTTGAGATGCTCACTGCTTCCCAAATGATATGTTTAGAGGAGTACTGATGCATCATCAGACAAGAGAATGATAGATTATAAATCAGATTTCTTTGTCTATATTTAAATGATGTCATGAGCCTTTACAGTCCACAATGAATGTTTAAGACTTCCAGAGAAACCTCCTCCTGACTATAAAGCACTGGATAATCAATATTGCGTGTCAGTTTTGCTGGTGGAAGGGCACCTAACCAAAGACAGGGACAGAGCCATTATCTGTGAGCAATCAATCTATGTGAATAACTATGCCACAGCTCAACCTATCTTGAGCATTAATGAGGACTTCACAGAATTGATTGCCCTGGGTATGCCATTGTCATTTCCACAGTTTAGCTTGACAACAGGTAATCTGTTTGGTTTCACCTTTTTCAATCAACTTTAAGAACAGTTTGAAACAACTGAGGGCTTAGTCAGCTATTTGAAAGATCAAGGAAGAGTCAATCACATTGCTGTGGGTTGAATTGACATCTAGGCATGGTGGGATTTGAACTCTCATTCCCAGAACATGATTGTTCATCCAGTGCTATCATCACACCACCAGCTCTCAGTTTATTCTTAAGAACAAATGGATTTCTGTGCCTGTAGATCTATGATGGACACAGCCTTCTCCACTACCCTACAAGAAAACTGTAGGAAAACAAGGTATGCTTCTTTATCTTACTTTCACAGAGATTCAATGACTAGCTCATGAAAACAGTTAGTAGAGCTGGACTTGACAAGATTTGGGTGAAAATTCTCTGTCCAGAGTCCAGTCTTATCCATTAATTTTATGGCAATATGGATTGTCCAGTCTGACAAAACTATTTGTCAGATTCAGAGAGAACAACAGAGCATTGAAACAGAGCTGTGTCCTTGTCCCTACTTGGGTAATTTCTTCTTTACACTGCTGACCTTTTCCTCGTACATCTTACAGGGAAGGCATACTCACTCCCATATGTCCATCTACTAGAATTCCACCAAGATAACAGATTCTGTCTCCCGTGCTTGCAACTCCATTAAGCACAAAGAAAACTATGTTTAAAAGGACAAGATGTCACATTTCTGCCTGGATAGTTATAAATAGCACTTGGTTGTAAATTGCTTGCAGATTCTGCCACACTATCTGTGACTGTGGACCCAATCTGACTTTTGATGCAGAATTCAAACACCTGGGGGTGGAAGTTACCAGCAATGGCCATGTCATGTAACATGCATTGAACAACATCAAGCTAAGTCTTTGGCCAAAAATGCTAACTTCACAGCTTGGTTCTCAGCAGCTTGTTATATAGCTGTGAAACATAAACCTGACAAATCAAGAAAGGAAGCACGACAACACTTGTTTGCTGCATATTTAGACCATTAATTGAAGGACAAACCCATGAATATGATGATCTTCTCAAAGGCAAATCTCCCAAATCTGTGGCAGCCTATCAGAAGCAACTTTGCTGACTCTAGTATGTTTGCAGAATGAAAGATGGTTATGTATCTAAGAATTATTTTGTGTGGCAAAGGAGCTGGATGAAGTCTAAAGTTCTACTTCAATGATACATACAAGCATGAAACAATTGCACTGAACATTAACTTCTGCACTCAAGAGGCACTGACTAGAGAGGGAAATGTTGACATCTCCCGTAAGCTGGTGTGCACCACCATGATCAGTAGCTTATAAAAAGGCATCAGCTGCATGTCCAACAATTTACACAAGTGAAGCTCAATCCTGAAGGAGTAGACTCTAATATATTTTGAAGGAAAGGGTCCATTCGAAGCAAATCAGTGCCCCCCGTTCATTTATGATCAATAATGATGACCACAAGTTTAGGTGTAAGCTGTTTAAAGTTAATAAAAATAAACCCAAGACATTAAAATTAGCACACGATCACAACAAAAAAATCACAATCCTACATTACAGTACCAATGACAGGCATTTAGCCAGTCACATGGGTGACAAGAGCAATAAGCTCATCCAAATACTCTACCCTTTCCCCACAGCTCTGCAAATTTTCCTGCTTCAGATAAATATTCAAATTCGCTTCTTGTTAGCTGTGACTGAATTACTTTCAGACGCAGACAGTACACCTCAGATCCTAATCAAAGCCTTAAAAATCACCTTGTTCCCCACGCTGTCTTTTCTTCTTTTGCCAGTCACTCTAAACCTGTGCCCTTTGGCTCTCAATTCTACTGCCAATAGGAGCAAATCCTCCCATCCGGATCTACCATGAATTGAAAAACCTCCACAGAATCTCTATTCAACCTTATTTTCTCCAAAGGCTTTTCCAACCTTGTAACGTAATTGAAATTCCTCAAGAACTGTTTCCAGGATGTGGAGGTTTTAGAGAGGGTGCAGAGCAGATTTACCAGGATGCTACCTGGCCTGGAGGGCAGGTCTTACGAGGAAAGGTTGAGGAAGCTAAGGCTTTTCTCACTGGAGCAAAGAAGGATGAGGTCTGGATAGAGGTTTACAAGATGATGAGAGGCATAGATAAAGTGGATAGACAGACTTTTTCCCAGGGCAGAAATGTCTATTATGAAGGGACATAATTTTAAGGTGACTGGAAGAAGGTATAGGGGAGATGTCAAAGGTAGGTTCTTCACACAGAGTGGTGGGTGCGTGGAATACGCTGCAGGCAGTGGGAGTGGAGTCAGATACTTTGCAGGTTTTTAAGAGACTCTTGGATAGGCACATGGAAAATAGTAAAATGTAGGATATGCAGGATAGTTTGATCTTAGGAGGATAATAGAGCAGTACAACATCGTGGGCTGAAGGCCCTGTGCTGTACTGTTCTACGTTCAACGCTGGAAACATTCCTTTTCAGCATCACCTTCATTGCTTTCACATCTATTCTATGGTATGGTTCCCAGAATTGCATATGAAGTTGAATCAGCATTTATTACAAGTGGTTAATTATAACCTCTTTGCTTTTATACTTAGTGCATCCACTTATAAAAGGTAAGTGCTCTGCCTGCTTTTTTCAAATCACTTTCTTAACCTGTCACCTTAAAAAGCTTATACACATGAATTCACACGTCTACTGATGAACCTCCATAAATGATTGAGGCAAAATAACAAAATCAATAACAGGCTCCTATTCAGCGACATATCCAATTCACCAGCCTGTCTGTATCTTCTTAAAAGTCTGTCACCAACCTCCCCAGAAATCACAATATTGCCAAGTTTTGTATCACATTGAAACTGTACCCTGCACATCCAAATCAAGGTTCTTAAATGTTGATTAAAAAACAACTAGCCCATACACTTAAGATTTTGGGAAACTCCACTATGTGCCATTCTTTAGTTTTCCTTTACTGTTCCCTGTCACTCAGCCAACTTCATGTGTGCTGCCATTCCATTTTTATTTAAAGAGCTTCAACTTTGCTGGGAAGTTGATTGTATTACACTTAAAAGGCCATGATAGATGCCATATTAACTGCATTACCCTCACCAATCCTTTGTGACTGCATTTTAAAACAAAATAAGTGGAGTATGAATGGTCTTTTAGCAAAGTAATTCACACTTCTCCAAGTAATGGAGATATTTTATACTAAATCATTTCTAAAAGCTCTCTCAGCACAATGTCAAATTTAGAAAGCTTTAGAACTACAGGATTTGGAAGTCCACGTCTATGAATTACATACAGAAAGGTAGCATCCAAATTCAGTGTGTAATGTTGGCCTTAATTTCAAATGAAATGGAATATAATAAGGTAGGTTTTCTTCAAGCTATGCAAGGACTGAGACAGACCACTGCTTGACAGTTTTTGGCCCCTTATTTAAGGGAAGATATACTGGCAACAGGTAAGGCTCATAGGCTGATACCAGGTTTGGATAGTGTCATGGAGAAGAGGTTGAATAGACTGGGCCTGTACTTGTTGGAAAACAGAAGAATGAGAGATGGCTGTGTTGAAATAAACCAGATTCTTACAGGACTCGACAGAGTAGAGGCAGAACGGTTATTTCCCCTTGTTGGAGAGTCTAGGACCAGAAAACATCATCTCAGAACGAAGCATCGCATATTTAAGACAGATTAGGAGGAATTTCTTCTGAGGGATGTGGATCTGTGAAATTCACAACTGTAAACAACCACTGAAGCTGGATCAATAAGCATATTCAAAGCTGACAAAGTTATTTTTAATCAATGAGGGAGGCAAGGGTTTGTAGGAAAAATGTGGAAAGTGGCGTGGAGGGTTATCAGATCTGTCTGGCAAAGAGTCACTGGACTCAAAATGTAAATTTTTTTTTCTACAGATCCTGAAAGACCTCCCAGGTTTCTCCAGCACTTTGTTTTGATTTCAGGCTTCCAGCATTTTTGTCAAATCAGCCGTGATCCCACTGAATGGGCAACAGATCAATGGGCTGAATAGCCTACTTCTACTCCCCTGTCTTATGGATGAGAAACACAAGATTAATCAGTTGACGGAAGGTGCTTGACTGGAAGTTGTTCACCAAGGCTCCTTAACTGGCCCCTTCCAAACCCATGACCACAACACTCTGGAAGAACATGGGGAGCAGATCCATGGAAATAACACCATCTGTAAATTTCCCTCCGAGCCAGTCACCATCCTGACTTGGAAAAAATATTATTGTGTCAATGGGTCAAAACCCTGGAATTCACTCCCTAATGACATTACGGGTCAACTGACAACAAACAGACTGCAGCAATTCAACAAGGCAGCTCATGCTACCATGTCAAAGGCAGCTAGGGTTTGGCTATAGATGATGCCCAACCAGTGATGCCTACATCCTATGAATGAATTTTACATTTAAAAAAGTAGTATAATTTGGGAGTTGGTGTATTTTTTAAATGTGTACCAATAGATGATTTACACTTGGACACAAATTTGTCATTTACAGGTCATTTTAAAACTGGAACTTGGCAACGCTAAGTTTTATGATTCTATAAGACAGGCTAAAGAAAGATAATAGATCCAGTTTATTGTGAATGGTGGGTAATGCATTTTGTGAGGCAAGTAAGAAATAAGTTAATGGAATGCAGTGAAACAAAATAAAGAATAGTTAATGCTGATGATCGGGCAAAACTCATTAGGCCTGACAACCTCTGTAGGAAGAAAGCTGATTAACACTAGAGTGTTCGGAAGAGTCACTGGACTCAAAACGTTGACTCTGTTTTCTTCCCACTGATACTGCCAGACCAGCTGAGTTTCTCCAGTTATTTCTGTTTTTGTTTACGTGCACGTCAACAGTGTCTGTCTCAACTCAACAATAGTCATTCACAAGTTAAATTTGCCTCAACTGCGACATTTTCATCTTAACACTTCTTTCAAAGTCCAACTGACAACCAATCAGCATTCTTCTCCGACAAGACAAATATTGGTTTGCCCATTTAAAATGGTACTCTGACAAGTGCAGGACAAAACTCTTTGATAAAATGTGTCTGTGATTACACTTTCGCACCTCTTGGAATAGTTATGACTCAGGAGGTGATTCAACCAACCAGCCTGCACTAGTTCTATTACCTAGTGTACATCTCCTGCCTTTTCCACCATATCCCAGCATACCATTCCTACCCAAATTATCACCTAATGCTCTCTTGAATGCATTTCTGTAATTACCTAGCAAAGATAATCTTCCATAGCTCCCCCACTGCCTGGCTGTCTTAATGCCCTTGACGGTTCAAGGAAATCCTGTCTCTCAAGCACTGTAATATGTCAAACCGCAATTGCAGTATCTGCTTTTCAGTCAAACTCAAGATTATTTAGGACAGCATGATAGGGCAGATGTTTAAAATTTCAGTGCAAGACACATGTTTAAGCAATGAGGGAACATAACTGGATGGATGTTGAAATCAAATACACTTACATCGGGCTCCTACTTATTAACTAGAGCTCCACCCTCAACACTATAATCCCTACCAGATTAACCTCAACACTCCGAGACGTAGGTACCAGCTCTGCCCTCAGCATTCTAACTCACACCAAGATGGCAGCAGGGTACAACTTTCCTCCGCTCTGCCTGTTCTTTTTCTTTCTTTACACATGGATTTAATTAAGACATTTGATAAGGTTCCCCGTGGTAGGCTCATGCAGAAGGTAAGGAGGTATGGGACAGGGGGAAATGTGGCAGGTTGGATTCAGAATTGGCTGACCCTTAGAAGACAAAGGACGGTGTTGGACGGAAACGTTCAACATGGTGCTCAGTTACGAGTGGTGTACCACAAGGATCTGTTCTGGGTCCTTTGCTATTCGTGATTTTGGTAAATGATTCGGATGAAGGAGTGGAAGGGTGGATTAGCAAGTTCACGGACAGTACAAAGGTGGGTCACGTTGTGGACAGTGCGGAGGGCTGATCTAGGTTACAAAGGGACATTGATAAGATGCAGAGCTGGGCTGAGATGTGGCAGATGGAGTTTAACCCTTGAAAAGTGTGAGGTGATTCATTTCGGAAGGAAAAACTTGAAAGCAGAATACAGGGTTAAGGGAAAGATTCTTGGCAGTGTGGAGGAGCAAAGGGAGCTTGGGGGTTCATGTTCACAGTTCCCTGAAAGCTGCCACCCAGGTGGATAGGGTTGTTAAGAAGGCATATGGTATGTTAGCTTTCATTAATAGAGGGATTGAGATCAAGAGCCCTGAAGATAAGCTCCAGCTATGCAAAAGCCTGGTTCGGCCACATCTGGAGTATTGTGTCCAGTTCTGGTCGCCTCGTTACAGGAAAGATGCAGAGGAAATTTACCACAATGTTGCCTGGAATGGAGGGAAGGTCTTATGAGGGAAGGTTGAGAGCGCGCTAGGGCTTTTCTCTTTAGAATGACGAAAGACGAGAGGTGACATGATAGAGGTGTACAAAATGATCAGAGGTATAGATACAGTAGACTGTCAGAGACTTTTTCCCAGGGTGGAGATAGCTAAAACTACGCCCCCTTATAATAAAGTGAAAGGAGGCAGATATTGGGGAGACGGCAGAGGTAGGTTCTTTACTCAGTGTGGTCTGGGCATTGAATGCATTGCCGGAGAAGGTAGTGGAGTCGGCCTCATTAGGGGCATTTAAGCAGCTATTAGATAGGCATATGGATGATAGCATAAGGTAGCGGTGGAGGTTAGACAGACCTTAGGTTCAGGTAAAAGTTTGGCACATCACTGTGCTGTACTGTTCTACGTTTCTCTCTTTCGTTTCCTCTGTCTCTTTTCCTTTTTCTTTCCCCTTAGCCCTGGAGGTGAATCCTGGAGCAGTGGCTGGCACAGGCAGCAAGCGGGCAGAGAATTCGGGGAAGAGGCCAGTGCGGGGGAGGCAGTCGTGGAAATTACCCTTGGAGCAGCCGAGCACCGGTAGAGCAGGGACAGCATTTGGACTGGGGTGTGGCGCAAGTGATCAGACATGCAGAGGCCCTCCACTGAGCTGCTACGATGTGATGTTTATTTGAAATTTTTTACCTTACTGTAATTTCAATCCATTAGTGAGGTTTTATTTCTAAGATTTTTTTAAACTCTAAAGTAACGCAACCGCTTTCTATTCCTCTGTTGTACACAAGATTCTTACCTAGGTATCTGTACCTAAGATGGTGCCATAACCTTCTACTGCATCCCAAAACCAGCCCAGCTCGTCCCCGCCTAACCTGTGCTTCCTCTCACCTATCCCCTCCTCCCACCTCAAGCCGCACCCCCATTTCCTGCCTACTAACCTCTTCCCACCCCCTTGACCTGTCCGTCCGCCCCGGACTGACCTATTCCCTCCCCACCACTTTCGATCCACCTCCCCCTCTCTCCCTAATTATTTCAGGACCCTCTCCCCATCCCCCTTCTCTGATGAAGGGTCTGGGCCTGAAACGTCAGCTTTTGTGCTCCTAAGATGCTGCTTGGCCTGCTGTGTTCATTCAGCTCCCCACTTTGTTATCTAGGTGCCATAAGAGACAGACATTCTGAAAGCTTTTCACTGTACTTCTACATTGCAATACACATGACAATAAAGGATATTCTAATTCTAATTCACAAACCACAGTGAAGACAAACAACAGCACTTTTGCCTCGATTATTCTTCAGACTGGAGCCCCCTAAAGATGTGTTATCAGTTTGCTGATAAGACTACCGCAACAGGCTGGACATCAAACAACGATGAGTCAGAATACAGGAAGGAAGAGAGTGGTGCAATAATAACACCCTCCCTCTCAATATCAGCAAAACAAAAGAACAAGTTATTGACTTCAGGGACAAAGGAGGAGGATACGCCTCTATCTACATCAACAGAGCTGAGGTGGAGGAGGTTGAGAGCATCATGTTCCTAAGAGTCACAATATCATGGATCTCCCCAGCAGATGTAATGGTCAAGCAGGCACAATGCTTCTTCCCCCTTGAGCGACTTAGGAATTTGGCATGTCCCTAAGGACCCTCGCCACCTTTTACAGATGCACCATAGAAAGCATTCTATCCAGGTGCACAACAGCCTGTGAGAGCAAATGCTCTGCCCAGAATCTCACAAAACTACACAAAGTTATGCGCACAGCCCAGACCATCACAGAAACCAACCTCCCATCTACGCACTCCATTTCCACTTCTCATTCCATGCCAACAAAGATCCCTGCCATCCCAACAATGCTCTCTTCCAACCCTGTCAGACAGAAAATTCAGAAGATTGAACATATGCATCAACTGGTTCAAGAACAGCTTCTCCTTACTATTATTGGGCTGATGAATCTCTAACTTCAAATAATGTTGATCTTACTTTGTGCACTTTCTGTGCAGTTGTAACCTTGTATACCTCACTCTAAGCGCCCAATGATCCGTACGTCCTTGTTTGCTATGATCTGCCTCGAATGATTGCAAAAAAAAGTTTTTCCATTGTAAGAGTTACTGGGGGTCAAAATGTTAACACTTTTCTTCCGACAGATGCTACCAGACCTGCTGTGTTTTACTAAGTGACTTCAGTTTTGTTTCACATCTGCAGTTATTTGTCTTAGTTCATTTTCATTTTCAAGGAAAGTATCAGTCATCTACTTACGCAATCTACATGGCTATCCTTCTATCAGAGGCCACCTAAAGACCAGACACTCTTCACAAAAATTATAAAGACATTGTTCTCCTTTAACTACCATTCTCATGAATGCCCTGTCAAGTGTAAGCTGATAAACTTGGACAAACTTAGACATTTTTCAACAAGACTGAAGTAGTTGTTATATAATTCAAACACTTGTACAATTAAGATCCTGCTGATTTTAAAATACTAAGCAAAGCAGGAACTCTTTGGAGATCCTAAAACAAGAGAACAATGAGATTGCAAGGTGAAAGAGGGTCAGGATATGACATGAAAAGGTTACAGCAATGGTCACAAAATGGAGACACACAGATACACAAACAATGAAACAAAAGTCCTTAGCTGATTTATATCCATCAAGTTACTAAAATTGTAGGTAATACTACCAGTATAGAAACAATAATTCTTCCAGCACTGTTTTATTTTCCAAATAAATCATGATTTTTTTCAGTTTTAGTTCAATTTACATACATTATCATTGAGTGCTGACTCTGTGCACTCCTGTTCATTGCTACAATGTAGATGCAGCTTAAACATCAAACATGAACAAGTAGTGTGAAGTGGCATGGGAACAGACCAGAGGTATTTGAATACAACCATACAATAAAGACCAAATATCCCAAACTTGACCTCACTCTGGATAGAAAAAAAGATAAGCACTCATGCAAGGGCACAGTCTCAGAATACCATGGTGCCAATTAAAAACTAAGAGGAGGAAGAATTTCGCCTGTCGGAGATTCGAAAGTCTTTGGAACTCCTTGTCACAGACAGTTGTGGGGCCACAGTTCTTGTGCACAATAAAGTTTCAGACAAATTCATGATCTGTCGGGAAATCAAGGGTAATGGGGAAAAGACAGAAAGTGGACACGAGGAATGTCATATCAGCCATGATAATACTAAAATGGTGGAACAAGCCGGAATAACAGGACGGCCTACTCCTGTCCCCACTTCTTATGGTCTTACGTTTCACAGTGACCACAATGAATCTCCTCAAAACTGATATTCAGATACAAAGCGATAGTAGGAACATTGCTCGTTAGGAAAACATGAAACATAGAATAGAGACGTCACCGGCAAGTGCTTAAACTGTAGTTGCTGAGGCCTAAGAAAATAACCAAATCAGAAAAAGCCTTCACTGGAGTGGCAGCTAAAAAAAACATGCAAAACACACACACACAACAAAGCGGAAGACAACAACTCAAGGTGAGTACCTCTCGGAGACATAACCTCACACATGAAAACAAATGAAGAGCCAGTCACCATGCAGATGAAAGGAATAATCCAGTCACCATTAAAGACCTTCAATCGCTGTGAATAGCAGATACCGGCGGAAGGAAAAGCCACATCCCACGTGACCTCACCACGGCCCGCCTTCATAATGGGGGGGGGGTGGGGGGTGCAAATCCCGTTGTCGATTGGTCAATGGTCACGGAGACCGTCATCGCATCTCCACGGCAGCGACCCAATGATTCGACAGCCTGTTCCCCGGCCCCGTTCATCTTGGGCGGGGTCTCCGCGCGAGGTCAAAGGGAGGTCACACGCCGTAGCAGCGGATTACGGAGCAAAAACGGAAGTTACTGGAAAAGCTCAGCAGGTCTGGTTGTGGGGGAAGAAAACCAGTGTTAACGTTTCGGGACCGCTGACCCTTCCTCAGAACTTGTGATGACGGTTTTGTTAACGAACCTGTGATAATGGGGACTGCAGATGGTGGGGAATCCAAGATAATAAAGTGTGAAGCTGGATGAACACAGCAGGCCAAGCAGCATCTCAGGAGCACAAAAGCTGACGTTTCGGGCCTAGACCCTTCATCAGAGGCGAGTGATGAAGGGTCTAGGCCCGAAACGTCAGTTTTTGTGCTCCTGAGATGCTGCTGGGCCTGCTGTGTTCATCCAGCCTCACATTTTGTGAATGAACCTATCCCGAATGACCTATATGGAAAGACTACAACTCCCAGAGGGCGGTGCGCCATGCGCGTTCTGACCGTTAAACGGCGGCACTTTGAAATTTTCCATCTTTCTCTGCCAGGATGGGAGAGGTTTTTTTTAATATGCTGTGTATATATACGTTACGTTTCTATATTCGTTGTATGTTATGTATATAAAGATGAATCAATCATGTGATCGACGGTAAGTTAGAATCCATGGAGGTAAATTGTGCGCCCGCCCGTTTTCCGTAGGCGAGAATGAACGGATGGTGTTTGAACCGAGAGACTCTTCAGAGTCGCAACAATGCAACCGGTGTTTGAAAACCCCTTCCTCTCCGCCTTGTCTGTCTGTCGTGGGGCGGGGGGATGCTGGTGAGACATGGGAGCGCATGAACCAACTGACACTGTCAATCATCACCGTTGACCACCTCAGTGCTCCGCCCGACAGCCAATCAGCGCCAGGTGGGCGTGGCTTCTGGCGCGATGACCTGCATTTTTTTTGAACCACCACAGCCCATTCAATGTTGTAGATGTATCTTAGTGCTGTTCAGGATGGGGGAAGTTTGAGGATTTTGATCCAGTGGCACTTAAGGAATAGCAATATATTTCCAAGTAGGCATGATGTGTGGTTTGGAATCGTTCCCATGTATCTGTTGCCTCTTGTTTTTCTAAATATGTATTTCCAAGCTGGGCCAGAAGAGCAGAAATAAACCGTTCAGCCTGCTCCAGCTTTCATTGAGATCATGGCTGATCTGATGATCCTCCACTCCACTTGCTGACTTTCCCCGACAATGCCTGATTCCCATACTGATTTAAAATTCCGTCTATCTCCAAAAGGCTCTGATCTTGAATATACTTAATGATTCAGCCTGAACAGAACTCTGCTGAATTCCACAGATCACTACCCTCTTGAGAAGAGAAATTCCTCATTTATTCTGACGAAGGGTCACCGGACCCAAAACATTAACTGGGACTTTTTTTCTTCACAGATGCTGCCAGACCTGCTGAGCTTTTACGGCGACTTCTGTTTTTGTTCCTCATCATTTCTGTTTCAAATGTGCCATCTATAATTCTGAGGTTATGGTCAGAAGTCACACAACACCAGATTAGAGTCCAACACGTTTATGTGAAATCACAAGCTTTCAGAGTGTGGCCCCTTTGATGAAGTGAGAGAGAAGCACGTAGAATTTATGGGCAGAGGAAGATCAAGGGCAGAGAGATCAAAAGATCATACAAATAGTGTGAGTGGAACGTCAAATAATCAGTTGCTATAGAAGATCTGAAGTGTTAGATGGTGTGAATAAAGTGTCAACAGCTGAATAACAAGTGAGGGGATGGCCTAAAATCCGATTAAATGAGGCAGAGAGATAATTACAAAAAATTTGGAAAAAAAAGTGCTGGAGACAAACCAAATGATTGGAATACCATGATAAGTATTAAAGTTGTAAGTTGAGGGTCCAACTAAAATCATAAGCAATCCAAAACTGTACAAAATAATTAAGGTAGAGAGATCACAACAATTTATTCAAGTGATGGTGATAAAACAGAATAGTAAGGAAGATTTTTGGTCAAGAAAGCACAACAACACCTGCCCATTTACCTTCTCCCTTCCCAATATCCAGTCCACCTCCCCACAGCTCTATGGCACCTTCCCCTGTAAACAGTGATGGTGCAACACTTGTCCATTTACCTCTTCCCTCCTCAGTAACCAAGAGCCCAAACATACCTTTCAGGTGAAGCAACACTTCACCTGCGCTTCCAAGATTCTAGTCTACTGCATTTGCCGCTCACAATGTGGTTTCCTCTACATTGGGGAAATGATGCATAGACTTGGCAATTGCTTCACAGAACATCTACGTTCTGCTTGCAAAAAAGACCCTGAACTACCTGTTGCCTGCCACTTCAATGCACCACCCTGCTCCCTGGAAAACATCTCTGTCTCTGGCTTGCTGCAGTGTTCCAGTGAAGCCCAACGCAAGCTGGAGGAACAACACTTCATTTTCCACTTGGGGAACCTACCGCCCTCCGGACTCAATATTGAGTTCAATAATTTTAGGCCCTAAACTCTCCCGTGTCCCAGTTCCCCCACCCCACACACCTTGTTACTACCTAGCCTGCCATTACACACCCCCTGTTGTTAGTCACTAACTGTCCCCATTAACATCTATTCACCCTCCCAGCCTAATCGTTAGTAACTCCTTTGTCTGTCCAACTGTCTTTCTTTCTCTCTGGGCTCTATCTTATCGTTTACTCCCTACCCCACCCACCTCCCTATTTTCTGCATATCAACTGATGTTTTCCCAGCCACCATCAGTTCTGAGGAAGGGTCACCAGACCCAAAACATTAACTCTGTTTTCTCCTCCACAGATGCTGCCAGTCCTGCTGAGCTTTTCCAGCAACTTTTTTTTCGTTCCTCCATACCTGCTATCAGCCGACTAAACCTTCTCTAGAATGGCTCCAAATGTCAGTATATTTTATCTTAAATAAGGACACCTGTATTGTTCACTGTTTTCAGTTATGGTCTGACTATGGGCATAAATCGTAGGCAGGTAGATAGGATGTAAACAGGTTAGGTTCAGGGCAAATATTTTGCAAATGGAATAGGGTATAAAGAAAATATGAGGTTATGCACTTTGGCATAATGAATAGAGGATCTGAATATTATTTAAATTGAGAAAGACTGCAGAAGGCTACAGCACACATGAATTTAGGAGTTCTCGTGTGAATCACTAAAAGTTGGCATCCAGGTTCAGTGGGTAACAGGGAAGGCAAATGGAACACTATTTCAAAGGGAATGGAGTATAAAAGAGGGAGGTTTTCCTGAAACTATAAAAGCTACAAGGAATCTCTTCTCCCAGAGGGTACTATGGAATTCTTTACTATAGCGGACTGTCAAGACTGTATTGTTAAGAACATACAAGGCTAAGATAGACATACTGTTTTAAATCGTAAGGGAATCGAGGATTAAACGGAAAAGGCAGGAAAGTGAAGATGAGGATTACCAAATTAACCATGATCTCATTTGAATGGTGGAGTAGACTAGATGAGCTAAATGGCCTAAATTAGGTGAAAACAAATATTGGCTTCTTTTTAATTAAACACCAATTAAACACATATTTTTGATCAGTCTTCACAGAAGAGGTCACAAATAACATTCTAAAAATGTTGGGCAACGCAGGATCCAGTAAAGAGAAAGAATTGAAAGAAATCAGTATCAGCAGGGAAATGGTGTTGAAGGAATTGATATGACTAAATGCTGATAAATCTCCAGAAGCTGATAATCTTCATCCCAAAGTATTAAGTGGTCTAAGAAAGTGGATGCATATTTCACAATTCCATAGAACTGTTCCTGGAACAGATCCTGTGAATTGGAAGGTAACTAATGTAACCCCACTATTTAATGTTCCATATTAACTCTGCTCCTACGTCTTATGGACACCAGGCCCATGAAAGAATACATTAATAAAAGCGCATAATTCACCAATTGGGCTCAAACTAATGTTTTATTCAGGTTCAACATTACCCGAAGCTCTGAAATTTAACAAAGTACCTGTGGTCTATTTTGAGATGCTCAATTACAATGAAGGAACTACTTGAATACAAGTTGTTGTCTGTCAGGAGCTACCAGTTCAATGGGCCAGTATCACTGAATAGATTAGCAACGATTTTACAATTATATCAGGAAACACTTCTTTACACAAAGGATAAAGGAAATATAGAATTACACTAATCCTCCTATACTGGACCAACTTCCAAGTGATAAAGGATGTTGAGGAGGTTAGGGTCATAAAATTGAAACTAAATTTGCTAATTATGAAAGAAAACTAGTGCAAAATATGAAAGAAAGGACATCAATGTCATCTTTAAGAACATAAAAAGACAGTAAAAGTGAATTTTGGTTCCTTCATGGATAAGACTAGGGAGTTAATAATGAGGAAAACACAAAGGGCAGAGACATTCAGTCAATCTTTTACCTCCGTTGTTATGGTAGCAAACACTGAAACCATCCCAACTGTAACAGTTAAGGCAGAGGTTTTCAAAAAAGAGGATCTTAGAACAATCACAATCACTAAGGAAAAAGTACTGAGCAAACTATTGGGATTAAAGGTAAGCAAATCCCGAGGGCCTAACGGTTTACATGCTAGGATTTTAAAAGAAGTAGCAGCATAGATAATGGATGCATTGGTTATAATATTTCAAATTCCTGGATTCTGTGGATTGGTAATTTGTAAAGCAGTTATTCAAAAAGACAATGAGGCAGAAAATTGGAAATTAAAGACAATTAGTGTACCATTTGTGATTGAGAAAAAGTTGGAATCCATTTTTGAGAAAGTAGTAATGGGACATTTAGAATGTAAAAATGCAATACACCAGAGTCAACATGGCTTTATGAAGGGTACATCATGTTTGACCAACATTCTACGGTTCTTCAAAGATGTATCAAGCGATATAGATAATGCAAGTTCTTGTAGATGTATATGTAGACTTTAACAAGGCATTGGTGGTGAGGTGCCACACAGAAGGTTAACACACAAATTAAGATCATGTTGGGTTTGGGGTCATACATTAGGTTCTGATCGAGGATGGCCAACCAACAGAAAGGAGAGAGTTGGGATAAGTGGGTCTTTGGTTGGCAAGCTGTAACTAGTGAGTTAGAACAGGGTTCCGTCCTCGGGGCCCCGACTATAGATAATCAATGTTAAAAACTTCGGTAGTACTATATATCCTTACAATGTAGAAATGATGTGAAACAGATGGGAAAGTAAATTGCAATGAAGAAATAAGGAACATATAAACGTATATGAATAGATTGGGTGGATGGGCTAAAATCTGGCTGTTGGAGTTTAATGTGTATAAGTATGAGATTATCCATTTTGGTCAGAAACTAACAAGGCAACTTATGATCTAAATGGAGAGAAGCCTCAAAATGATTTGGCATACAGGGATCTGAGTGTCCTCCTGCTTGAGTCATAGAAAGCTAGTATGCAGGTACATTAGGTATTCATTGCTAAAGGAATGAAGTATGAAAGTAAGGAAGGGTTGTTGCAACTGCACAAGACTTTGGTGAGAATGCAGTACTCAGATGCATACAGTTTTGGTCCCTTACTTGAAGAAAGATGTAGTTAAAGGTGAAGTTTGGAGAAGGTTCATGAAATTAATTCCGGAGGTGAAAGACTCCCAGAGGGATAAGGCACCTCTTATGACGAGAGGTTGAGTAATGTGGGCCTCTACTCGACAAATTAGAAGAATGAAAGGAGATTGAATTGAGGTATATGAAATGCTAAAGGGATTGACAAAGTAGATGTAGCGAGGATGTTTCCCCTTGTGGAACAACCTGGAATAAGAGATAACAAAGTGTGGAGCTGGATGAACACAGCAGGCCAAGCAGCATCTCAGGAGCACAAAAGCTGACATTTCGGGCCTAGACCCTTCATCAGAAAAGGGAGATGGGGAAAGGGTTCTGAAATAAATAGGGAGAGAGGGGGTGGATGGATAGAGGAGAAGATAGGTGGAGATGAGAGTATAGGTGGGGAGGTAGGGAGGGGATAGGTCAGTCCGGGGAGGACGGACAGGTCAAGGGGGCGGGATGAGGTTACTAGGTAGGAAATGGAGGTGTGGCTTGAGGTGGGAGGAGGGGATAGGTGATTGTGTGAAATAGTTGAACAGGCTCAAGGGGCTGAATTGCCTACTCCTGCTCCTCATTCTTATGTTGTTCGTGCTAAAGTTTGCAAGGTAAGAGCATTAAGGCTTATGGAACTAAGATGGGTAGATGGAGTTACAATATGGAATGACCATGATTTATTTGAATGTCCAAGTAAGTTTGCAGAGGTAGCAGGCTGTCTTGGAGAAGCAGGCAGGTAGTACAGGAGTCTCCTTAGTATTTCCTGCTTGCCACTTGGCATTCCAGTTTGGAAACTGGTGAGGATGATGGTTCCTTATGGGAGTGCAGCCAGAGGTCCATGGCCTCCTCTGCTAGTTGGCAGAGGGGTAAAGATTGGAAGGGCAATATTGGTGGGGGGTTCCATAGTCACGGAATCAGACAGGCACAAGGTGCTTCTGTGTCATTTAGCGTGACTCCAGGATGGTGTCTTGCCTCCTTGTTTCCAGGAGCAATGAGTGGCTGTAAGACATCCTTTTGGGTGAGGGTGATCAGCCAGAAGTCATGATCCAAGTGCCCACTCTCTGCTCTGTTTGTTGTTATCACCCAAGGCAGAGGTTGAGTTACTACGAGTAATATTTATACCCGTTGTTAGGGCTGGCTAACCATCCATCACTCTGCTCTTGAGCTTTGTCCAACAGAATGTGCCACAAAATCTTTGTTGTATGGGCGTTGACTAGTTTCACTGTGATGTTTCCATTTTAAAAGAGTTTACTGATACCAAAAGTTCATACAGGAATATTGGTCCTTTCGGCAAGGGAATTGAGAGTGAAAGTGCCTGTGGAACCCAGCTATTTGCAGCCAATGCCTTTTTTCCACTGTCTAACCTCTCAACTTTGTGAAGCAACAATCAAAAATTAACCCATAAACATAGGAGCAGAAGTACTCCATTCAACCCATTGAGTTTGCTTTGCCATTCAGTGAGATCATGGTTGATTTCATAATCCTCAAACCACTATCCTGCCTTTTTCCCATAAACATTGATTCCTTAAAAATGACCGAAAAATAATCCTTCTTTATTCATTCATGGGATGAGAGCATTGCTGGCCAGGCAACATTTATTGCCCATCCCTAATTGTCCAGAGGGCAGTTAAGAGTCAACCACATTACAATGGGGCTGGAGTCAGATGTGGGCCAAACCAGGTAGGGATGGCAGTTTCCTTCCCTATTGGGAATGAGTGAACCAGATGGGTTTTTCTGACAATGGATTCACGGTCATCATTAAGATTTTTAATTTCAGATATTTATTGAATTCAAATTCCACTATCTGCCATGCTGAGATTTGAACCTGGGTCCCCAGAACACTCTCTGGGTCTCTGGATTAACAGTCCAGTGATAATACCACTGGGCCATCACCTCCCCATGATTGAATACACTTAATGACCCAGCCCTTTGTGGTAAAGAATTCCACAGATTCGCAGCCCTGTAGGAGAACAAATTTCACCTCACCTCTGTCTTAAATGTGCAACCCTCTGGTCCTAAACTCTCCAACAAGGGAAAATAACCTCTCTGCAACTCCCCAGACGAGTCCCCAAAGAATCTATGTTCCATCTGCCAAGTTTTTGCCCAACTGCATAATCAGTCTACATCCCTCTGCAAACATATGATGATGGGTAAAAGTTAGTAGTGATAGTTATTTCTTAAACAAATCAGTATTATTTAGGTTTAGAAATACATACTAGTTCGTAATTTTTACTGATTTTGAAATACTTTTGCAAATATCTTAGTAGTCTCAAAGTTAACCAAAAATAGTGTGGACTGTGTGTATAAATGACATTTTTTCTCTTTTTTAAACAGGTCTATCATGCTGTTTCAATATCTGCTAAATGGTTTTGTGGTCTGATTAGAGTTAAAGCTCTGTGAAAATTTATTTGTATTCGTGGCTAAGCAATAAACAATTTGTTCAAGAACACCAATGGTCCAACACCATTCACGACCTCATCACCTCAGGGGACCTCCCACCCACAGCCTCCAACCTCATTGTTCCCCAACCCCGCACAGCCCGTTTCTATCTCCTTCCCAAAATCCACAAACCTGCCTGCCCTGGTCGACCCATCGTCTCAGCCTGCTCCTGCCCCACCGAACTCATCTCCACCTATCTGGACTCCATTTTCTCCCCTTTGGTCCAGGAACTCCCCACCTATGTCCGTGACACCACCCATGCCCTCCAACTCCTCCAGGACTTCCAATTCCCTGGCCCCCAACACCTCATATTCACCATGGACGTCCAGTCCCTATACACCTGCATTCCGCATGCAGATGGCCTCAAGGCCCTCCGCTTCTTCCTGTCCCGCAGGCCCGACCAGTCCCCCTCCACCGACACTCTCATCAGCCTAGCCGAACTCGTCCTCACCCTCAACAACTTCTCTTTTGACTCCTCCCACTTCCTACAGACTAAGGGGGTGGCCATGGGCACCCGCATGGGCCCCAGCTATGCCTGCCTCTTTGTAGGTTACGTGGAACAGTCCCTCTTCCACACCTACACAGGCCCCAAACCCCATCTCTTCCTCCGGTACATTGATGACTGTATCGGCGCCGCCTCTTGCTCCCCAGAGGAGCTCGAACAGTTCATCCACTTCACCAACACCTTCCACCCCAACCTTCAGTTCACCTGGGCCATCTCCAGCACATCCCTCACCTTCCTGGACCTCTCAGTCTCCATCTCAGGCAACCAGCTTGTAACTGATGTCCATTTCAAGCCCACCGACTCCCACAGCTACCTAGAATACACCTCCTCCCACCAACCCTCTTGCAAAAATTCCATCCCCTATTCCCAATTCCTCCGCCTCCGCCGCATCTGCTCCCACGATAAGACATTCCACTCCCGCATATCCCAGACGTCCAAGTTCTTTAAGGACCGCAACTTTCCCCCCACATTGATCGAGAACGCCCTTGACCGCGTCTCCCGTATTTCCCGCAACACATCCCTCACGCCCCCCCCCCCCCCCCCCCCCCGCCACAACCGCCCTAAGAGGATCCCCCTCGTTCTCACACACCACCCTACCAACCTCCGGATACAATGCATCATCCTCCGACACTTTCGCCATTTACAATCCGACCCCACCACCCAAGACATTTTTCCATCCCCACTCCTGTCTGCTTTCCGGAGAGACCACTCTCTCCGTGACTCCCTTGTTCGCTCCACACTGCCCTCCAACCCCACCACACCCGGCACCTTCCCCTGCAACCGCAGGAAATGCTACACTTGCCCCCACACCTCCTCCCTCACCCCTATCCCAGGGCCCAAGATGACATACCACATTAAGCAGAGGTTCACCTGCACATCTGCCAATGTGGTATACTGCATCCACTGTACCCGGTGCGGCTTCCTCTACATTGGGGAAACCAAGCGGAGGCTTGGAGACCGCTTTGCAGAACACCTCCGCTCAGTTCGCAACAAACAACTGCACCTCCCAGTCGCAAACCATTTCCACTCCCCCTCCATTCTCTAGATGACATGTCCATCATGGGCCTCCTGCAGTGCCACAATGATGCCACCCGAAGGTTGCAGGAACAGCAACTCATATTCCGCCTGGGAACCCTGCAGCCTAATGGTATCAATGTGGACTTCACCAGTTTCAAAATCTCCCCTTCCCCTACTGCATCCCTAAACAAGCCCAGTTCGTCCCCTCCCCCCACTGCACCACACAACCAGCCCAGCTCTTCCCCCCCCACCCACTGCATCCCAAAACCAGTCCAACCTGTCTCTGCCTCCCTAACCGGTTCTTCCTCTCACCCATCCCTTCCTCCCACCCCAAGCCGCACCCCCAGCTACCTACTAACCTCATCCCACCTCCTTGACCTGTCCGTCTTCCCTGGACTGACCTATCCCCTCCCTACCTCCCCACCTATACTCTCTCCACCTATCTTCTTTACTCTCCATCTTCGGTCTGCCTCCCCCTCTCTCCCTATTTATTCCAGTTCCCTCTCCCCATCCCCCTCTCTGATGAAGGGTCTAGGCCCGAAACGTCAGCTTTTGTGCTCCTGAGATGCTGCTTGGCCTGCTGTGTTCATCCAGCCTCACATTTTATTAGAGATAATGGGAACTGCAGATGCTGGAGAATTCCAAGATAATTGTGGCAGTGCTGGAGGCCCATGATGGACATGTCATCTAGAGAATGGGAGGGGGAGTGGAAATGGTTTGCGACTGGGAGGTGCAGTTGTTTGTTGCGAACTGAACATTTTATTATCTTGTTCAAGAACAAATTCATTTCCTGCCATGGGAGGCAAGACGGCAGTATGCGGACACAGTAAAGGGTTTGCTCATGTTTAATAAACACAGAAATTGCTGGAGAAATTCAACACTTTTGGCAGCAACTGTGGAGAGAGAAACCAAGTTAATGTTTGAGCCCAGTATGACTTCTTTTGAACAAAGAACAAGGTTCTTGTGACTTTGAGCCTTTGGCACAGCTTAAGTGCTTGCCTTGCTGTTTAGCACAGACACAAACCCGGGCAGATTGTCATGCTTATAAGCAGTCATCTGTCAAGGGGGTAGATATGTTCCTGTACAGCACAGTGTTACATCAATCTCACACCTACAGCATGTGCCAGCTGCCTGCGCGACGAACGTACTGCATGTGCTTTAACTAAGTGCCCAAGTCTCAAAGCCAAACACTCTGCTGCTATTTATTTGCTACATGAATAGTGAAGCACTCATCAAAATATGTTGCAGTACTACATAGAACATAGAACATTACAGCACAGTATAGGCCCTTCGGCCCTTGATGTTGTGCCGACCTGCCATACCAATCTGAAGCCCATCTAACCTACACTATTCCATGTACGTCCATATGCTTATCCAATGACAACTTAAATGTACCTAAAGTTGGCGAATCTACTACCGTTGCAGGCAAAGCGTTCCATTCCCTTACTACTCTCTGAGTAAAGAAACTACCTCTGACATCTGTCTTATATCTTTCACCCCTCAATTTAAAGCTAAGCCCCCTCGTGCTCGCCGTCACCATCCTAGGAAAACGGCTCTCCCTATCCACCCTATCTAACCCTCTGATTATTTTATATGTCTCAATTTTACATGAGTCATTCTATGGCCTGCCTTTTTGGAAATCTTTCTATGGAGCAGCATGTTAAGCCATCATTTGTAGCAGATGTGACTGCTGATTGTTCTCATTGCTAAGACCCTATTCCGTTCCCTATGTTCCCCATGCAGATTCATCGTAAGCTTGAGTGATGGACCTAGCCACAGCAGGGATTGCCATCACTGTTGCTGACAGATAAAGAAGGTGCAGGGTGATGGAGGAGGACCAGAGCACAGTAAATTCTGAACCAGCAGCAACCTCCAGTGGATGCCAAGCAGTTTCCATGAAATAAAGACCTGGTCGCTGAAGGAACCTCAGAATATATCAAAGCCTAGAGGAGGGCCAAAGTCTGATGTCCTCAATGGCATTTACTCAAGATGAGTGAGGTATAGTTTCAATGCAGGCTGACGATGTCCTGGGACACTGCGACTGGTTGATGTCAGCTGCTGAAGAGGTACTTGTATCTTGAAGGAATGGTTAACCATCTAATTGCAGAGGCTGTCAAGGTGGTGGTTACATTGAACTGCTATGTGACTGGCTCCTTCCAGGGAGCCACAGGGACCTGTGTGGGATCTCTCAATTGTCCATTCACAAATGCATCAGGATTTGTGACCAATACCAATTATGTCAGCTCACACCAGTTCACGTTGTTTCCCCATGATGAGACCAATGCTGTAATGGGGCAGCAGGTTTTGGCACACACATCACACTGGAAAGGCTGTGTCACAATTCAGCTGATTGCTTCAAAAGAAAAGAATTCCATTTCGTCAATTCTTGGAATTTTGTACCCAGTATTATGGGAGCTACCATGACTTTTACATCCTTGAATGCTCTCATGCTCCTGCTGTGTTTCAGGGTCCAGATACCTTGCAGGTTTTGGGACAAGGGCTACCCTCTGTGACCTTGCACAAAGCTCAACTGAGGCCTCAATGCAAAACGGTCTTTTCTTTGACCAATGCCTTGGTAGAACACACTGATCATTGTCAGCAATCACTTGCTAATAAGTATTATTATCCTCCCCGGAAATTCTGTGTCTCTGATCATGAGCACACTATAGGCCTGTGAAAATATATCTGCTGCTCGGATAGGTCTGATGGGACCCTGACTATACTCCGGACGGAATGTGCCACAAAATCTTAGCATACTGTACTCTGTTCAACTGGAGCAAGTAACAAGGGAATGTGATGGATGCTGAGAAACCGGGAGAGTGGGAGCAGTCCTCCAAAAAGGAGCACCTTGTGCACGACAGAGCGCAACAGTGTCAAGCAAAACAGAGTCTAATTGACACCAGGTTCCAGTTGATGTGAGCTGCATGCAGTCATCACTCATTGACAGGAAAATATTGTTGCTCAACATGTAAACAGTTCATTTGTATTCAGGAAAGAAATGTAGCTTGTTTGTTTGATTTCAATTTGCCTTTGGATTCTGTAAATAAATGTTTCTGTTGGCATTGTTTGATGGCTTCCTGTGACGGCTTACAGTGAGCAACGATAAGATGCTGGTCTACTGTAGACGTTGAGAAGAGGGATGTACCTGTGAATCATTGATTTGTGTGGCCTGGTGCTTCAATGGCATTTGGGTTTTGAATGAACTGTTGCATATAAACATAATTGTCAGCCATTCCATCTCTGTGCTGTGAGAAGTGCGGATTTGAGGTGATGGTACCATTATGTTGACAGTGAATTTCAACTTTGGAATGCGAGGCTTGACTAGGTGCATGGCCACAGTTCCAAGATACTATTGCCATCAGGCATGCCAGTCCAATCTGGGATATCCTGGTAGTAATGAGCTCTTCCGACTGTGGTGATTGGTAAAATCAGGCTAGTATTGGACGAACTGGACACCACAGCGGTGGATGAGTAGTTAATGAGATAAGCTTGGGATGATAGAGTTAGAAAACCCACAAATGCTCAGGCAGTGAAGCCCTCCATAAACCCCAACCCAACAAAATTGATACAGCCAAAATATCTTAAAATTTGGCCAGTACCATAGCAGTGTGCAAGTGAGGTCTTTGACACAGTAGTAACAACAGTGCCTCTGAGTCAGAAATTCCAGGTTCAATCCAGGACTTGATGGTTAAAGAAGGTGCATTGATAATGTGACCAAGCAGGTTAAGGATCAATCTGTAAATTCTGATATGCCAATGACTGGCAGTAAAAGGAGAGTTTCCTGGTCAATTAATCTGGAGTGGTGCCCCTCTTCAGCAACAGGCTAATAGCCAGGAAAATCTAACAATGGAATCAAATGCTTTGTCAGCTTTATACCCCACTAGGGATGAGGAGAAACAAATTTGCACAAAGCCTTGCTAAGAAGATAGACAAAAATTGTGTCCACACCCATCTGATTTCATGTAATGCATCCTTTCAATTTGGAAGCAAAGCAGAAAATGCTGGAATGCTCAGAAGGTCAGTATCTATGTGCAGTTGGGGAGAGACAATGATAAGGGATTAAACACAGGGTTGAGAACGCTAGCAGTTTCTGTGCATCAGTGTGAAACAGAGTTAACATTTTAGGCCTTTCATCAAAATGTCGTAAATTCTGCGGTGCATATTAAAACAGTAATAGACTCTACTTAGTAAACTGAAATTAGATATTTATTGAGAAGATCATTTCATGGTGTTTTGTAACAATGTATGTTATAACATTACTTAAAGTACAGGTTTTATTTGGAGTCGTTTTTGGGAAATATCCTCGGTGAGTATCCCATCCCACTCCACTGAGCACCACTGTACTAGGACGCTTTCTGAAGTTTAAGCAGCCGGACCTTGTTTTCACGACTGTCTTCCATGTTCTTCCACCAATGTATTTCCTTTGATTTCTAGGCAGAATTGTATACAAACATTCCATTAGACTAATAAAATGTGAGTTCTATCCCCAAGGGATTGACATATTTTTGTTGCATTCTTTATCAAGATTAGGAGAAGTGTTAATCCTGGATTGGAATTCATTGTGATCAGTGAGAACGAGGGTGAAAGGAAGATAACTAAAATGTACGTGTTTGCAAAATACATGAAGTAATAGTGTTAATTCCTGCATATTTTACAGACGCTAAAAAACAGTACAAAAGTCAAAACACTAGATGGTGCTGCTGGAAAGATTAAATGATCCTCTTTGCTTCCAGCCTGGAAAAGATGAGCGTTGCCAGAAGAAAAACACAAACCACAGATAACTCAAAATGTCAACAACAGCCAGTTATGAACACCTACCACAGCAGTGTCAGGGTGTTCAAGCGGTTGTCTCCTACCTGGACTACTGTGAGTGACCTTCTAGCGCTTTTATTTTTCTTTCAGGTTTCCAGCGTACACAGTGTCTTCCTTTCATTTTAGTGGCATTTGTATCTCTGGTTTGGCAATTAGAAGCTGTTTGTTTTGACTCTTTGTGGATTCATGAGACAATGGTGCCAGAATGCAGGGGAGAAAACAGCAGGGGGAGAAAGCACCTCAAATCAGAAGGTCTGATAAGGTCAACTAACAAAAACAGTAGATGACAACAATGATATTTAGACAACCAAAGCACAGTCACATAGACATATTTTAGGGCGACTTCTTAAGGAAGAGGAGTAAGTAACAAAACTGAATGTTATTCAGTGTGACTGAAGCTTGAAGAATGACTCAGTGGGAAGCAAGTTATAAATTGAAGCCAGAAGAGCAGGGATCTGTGTGCTGACTCATGCAGCTGGCAAACATTCAGGTGGAACAAGTTCACGAGAGAATTGCAGGCAGATCTTGGAAATGTTACGTTATTTTATGTCAATCTTTCAAGGTGGCAGCAAGGTGAGAGTTGAAATGCAAATGGAATCTTTGGCTTTATTAACAGCAGAATGGAGATCAAAAGCAAGCAAGTTGCAGTTTATAAAACAATGAATAGGCCTCCGGCAGCAAGAGAACTGTGTTCAGTTCTGGGCACTACACTTCAGACAAGATGTCAAGGCCTTGCAGGGGATGCAGAAAGGATTTACCATGAAGCTCCAGAGTTGAAGGACAACAATAATGTGGACAAGACTGGAGAAGGTGGGGCTGTTCTTCTCACAAAATGGAAGGCATTAAGATGAGATTGGATTTGATGGGTTCAGAAACTTCATTATTTTGATCAAAGTCAATAAGGGGAATATGCTTCCAATAACAGATGAGTTTTTAACCAAAGGACAGAGATTTGAGTTGACTGGCAAGAGAACTCTAGATGACATGAGAATCTTTTTGTATCGAGATACTTGTGATCTGGAATGAACTGCCTTAAAGTGAAGTAAAGGCTCTTAGTGGATCCCTTTGGATATCAGTTGTATGATATTGAACGAAAACATTTTAGTTTTGTACAAAAGTTAACTAATGCTGAATCTTAAATCTATTTTAATTCCTTCCATCAGAGCCAAACTGACTTCATGCTAGATTGTTATTAAAACCAGACTTATTTTGATTATTTTCTGGGTTGGACTTAATATTTCATTTATATACTTTGCCCCAATACCATTACCTTTAACTTTTGTTTAGTTAAAGTAATCAATAATGGTCCTGTTGGTTTTGAAAATAACTGTTGTAAGTTTCTGAAAGAAAGCACTTTCCATTTATTATCAAAAAGGTGTTCAAAGTGTATTACCCTATCTGCAAATGAACTTCTCAGAGACCTTTCTAGGTTTTTTTGAGTGTTCAGCTTTTGTATTTTGATCAGTTTATGATGTTCCCTTCTCTTTTCTTCAAGTTTCTTTTGAAGCTCCGCCAACTGCTGATTGTTTGCCACCAGTTTGGATGACTTAAGCTTTCTCAATTCTTCCTCTCTACAATGAAAAGAAAAGCGTATTCCTTTGATTATTTTTCACAGCTTTGGATTGATAGAAACCTGCCACTCGCTGACTGAATGCAAGCGCAACAAACATAATTTTGTAGTTATATAAAAATCAAAATATTGTTACTAATAACGAAATTGCAAGTTTGAAATAACAGAAAATGCTGTAAATATATCTTGGGTTAGACTGCATATATGGGGAGAGAAAATAAGTTAATGTTTAAGGTTGTTGACCTTTTGTCAGATCATTGACCTGAAAAGTTAAACTCTATTTATTATTCCAGTGATGCTGTCTATCCAACAGAGTATTTCAAGTATTTTCTTGTCCTATTAAACAAAAACTGCAGTTGAATGTTAAGTCTAAGAGTGTACCTTATAGTTCATGCTCTTTCTAAAGAACTCACGAGTGTAAGGAGACATTGGGATAGGGCCAAGCCAAAAGGATGGGTTAAAAACAAGGCAAGGAAAAATTAGGAGAAGAAATGGTTTATCAATTTACAGTTACAACCTAGAAAACATACTTTGAACACGCACCTTTTTTGAGCACCATTTTGATAACGTACCTGTGCCTGATCTTTGCCTTCTTGCTCAAAGCTTCTCTGTGCAGTGAGATCTGCCGTAATTTATCCAAAAGAAGCTGCTCTTTTGCTTGTTTCTCGTTCAGGATCCGATCTCGTTTAACTTCTTCTGCCTTAATCTGTGCCTCCTTTAGCAGTCCCAAGCGTTCTCGTAACTCTACTATTGACATCTCATTCAAAAGGTTATGACCAGCTGGCTGAGATTCAATGACATGATTTCCAAGTGAGATTTGACTACATTACGCGAATGAATAGGTTTACTGAGGCAAATTCATAAAAGTTGGTCACTAATAGTCATTGAACAATGATGGGTGGGGTTGGGGTGTGGGGGTGAAATGAGAAAATTATAGAAGTACCATCTAAGTTTTCCTAAGTAAAAATCTCATTTGGCATTTACACTAAAATTACAGGTAATATTGTTAGTGCACATAGAATTAAATAAAGTGATTAATGTTCACCTTTGCTCTGTTGACAATAACCTGAATCTGATTGACATTGTTAAAGAGTTTGCACAATTTTTGTTCATCGGTCGTAATGGAGTGAAAATCAAGTGAGTTCTGTGATAAGCTGTTGAATCACTCCATCAAGGTGCTTCACCCCAGCAAAGTTGAAGTTACTCCCATTTCTTCCACAAGGGTTTGCATGGTTCAGCACAAAGTCTATTCTAATATTTCACCTATTGTAAGCCCTCCATTATTTTGTTTATTGATACACTCAGCTGAATCTTTCTGCACTCTATTCAACATGACAGTTTACTTTTTCTCCCATGATAAGAAGAAAGGATGTTAAAGGACATGGAAGGTGGAGTTCATGCCCAAATATTATTGAACTTAATACTGAATCCTGAGCAGATCCTTCTATGTCCTTTACCCATCTCCTGCACCCCAGGCCCTGTCATGACATTGGTTGCTTTCAGCACAACCAACTCATTTTCACCATTATCAGCTTTTCTTATGTAGCTTACAATCAATCATTCCCTTGTCTGCCAATTTTCTTTCTCTCTATCTCTGGGTGCTCTGTCTCTCCCTATCCAATTACACGTTTTCCTTTCCACGCTCCCCCCCACCCCCCATCATCAGCATAAATACTTTTGTTAGCTACCATCAGTTCTGAAGAAGGGTTGCTGGACTTGAAACTTTAATTCTGTTTTGTCTCCACTGACGCTTCCAGACCTATTGAGTTTCTCCAGCAATTTCTGGTTTATTTGTTTTAAAAAGTTAAATTTGCGAATCATGAAGAGAATACAGTTTTGCAAAAAGGAAAGAAAATTTGGAGATAGTAAGAACTGCTGATGCTGGAGTCTGAGATACAACACAAAAACAAAGTTGCTGGAAAAGCTCAGCAGGTCTGACAGCATCTGTGCAGGAGAAAACAGAGTTCACGTTTCGGGTCCGGTGATTCTTCCTCAGGACTTTCCTCAGTGTGCTGAGGAAGGGTCACCAGACCCGAAACTTTAACTCTGTTTTCTCCTGCACAGATGCTGCAGACCTGCTGAGCGTTTCCAGCAACTTTGTTTTTATTCCTGATTTACAACATCCGCAGTTCTTTTGGTTTTTATCTGAGATAATACAGTGTGGAGCTGGAGAAACACAGCAGGCCAGGCAGCATCAGGGGAGCAGCAAAGCTGATGTTTTGGGTTGGGACCCTTCTTTTTTTTTCCTGAAGAAGGGTCCTGACCTGAAGTTAAAATAGTATCAGAGATAATGGGAACTGCAGATGCTGGAGAATTCCAAGATAATAAAATGTGAGGCTGGATGAACACAGCAGGCCAAGCAGCATCTCAGGAGCACAAAAGCTGACGTTTCGGGCCTAGACCCTTCATCAGAGAGGGGGATGGGGAGAGCGAACTGGAATAAATAGGGAGAGAGGGGGAGGCGGACCGAAGATGGAGAGTAAAGAAGATAGGTGGGGAGAGTGTAGGTGGGGAGGTAGGGAGGGGATAGGTCAGTCCAGGGAAGACGGACAGGTCAAGGAGGTGGGATGAGGTTAGTAGGTAGCTGGGGGTGCGGCTTGGGGTGGGAGGAAGGGATGGGTGAGAGGAAGAACCGGTTAGGGAGGTAGAGACAGGTTGGGCTGGTTTTGGGATGCAGTGGGTGGGGGGGAAGAGCTGGGCTGGTTGTGTGGTGCAGTGGGGGGAGGGGACGAACTGGGCTGGTTTAGGGATGCAGTAGGGGAAGGGGAGATTTTGAAACTGGTGAAGTCCACATTGATACCATATGGCTGCAGGGTTCCCAGGCGGAATATGAGTTGCTGTTCCTGCAACCTTCGGGTGGCATCATTGTGGCAGTGCAGGAGGCCCATGATGGACATGTCATCTAGAGAATGGGAGGGGGAGTGGAAATGGTTTGCGACTGGGAGGTGCAGTTGTTTGTTGTGAACTGAGCGGAGGTGTTCTGCAAAGCGGTCCCCAAGCCTCCGCTTGGTTTCCCCAATGTAGAGGAAGCCGCACCGGGTACAGTGGATGCAGGTTCACCTGCACATCTGCCAATGTGGTATACTGCAACTCATATTCCGCCTGGGAACCCTGCAGCCTAATGGTATCAATGTGGACTTCACCAGTTTCAAAATCTCCCCTTCCCCAACCGCATCCCTAAACCAGCCCAGTTCATCCCCTCCCCCCACTGCACCACACAACCAGCCCAGCTCTTCCCCCCCACCCATTGCATCCCAAAACCAGTCCAACCTGTCTCTGCCTCCCTAACCGGTTCTTCCTCTCACCCATCCCTTCCTCCCACCCCAAGCCGCACCCCCATCTACCTACTAACCTCATCCCACCTCCTTGACCTGTCCGTCTTCCCTGGACTGACCTATCCTCTCCCTACCTCTCCACCTACACTCTCTCCACCTATCTTCTTTACTCTCCATCTTCGGTCCGCCTCCCCCTCTCTCCCTATTTATTCCAGTTCCCTCCCCCCATCCCCCTCTCTGATGAAGGGTCTAGGCCCGAAATGTCAGCTTTTGTGCTCCTGAGATGCTGCTTGGCCTGCTGTGTTCATCCAGCCTCACATTTTATTATCCTGACCTGAAGTGTCAGCTTTCCTGCTCTTCTGATGCTGCCTGGCCTGCTGTGATCCTCCAGATCCACACTGTGTTATCTTAAAGAAAGTTATGACTTTTCTGCATGGTCGTCACAAATTCTGTAACTCAGAATGCCATGTCGACCAGGATCGTTCTGTGTCTGTGCTAGGATGCTCATCCAGCAACAACTACAGCTTCACGTGAAACTGTCTGAGACTCAGATGCTTGCCTGTTAAAAAAACTTGACTTGGGATATATGGTCCTATTTGCTGAAGCAAATGAGATCAAGAGCAGGGACTGTGGCCAAGTGGCCTATGGCCTAAGCAACTAGGGCCAACATATAATTGGTGAAATAGTTTCTGCAAGAAAGGCTTGATGGAATGCAAAAAAAGGCCATGGTTACCACAGGTTGAAAGCTAACAGGGACCAGACCAGATCTGTCTTGCACGTTGAAGAGGTTCAATCTGAGAGAAGTTCAAGATTTTTAGACAGATTGTAAAGCAAGTTAATACACTCTAAAATTACAAAGGTTTTTGATCAAATGGTCAGTGAAAGAATATTTCCTTTGTTTCAGAAATTGGTGATGGTGGGCCATTCATTTAATATTTGTCATGAAAGACTTTTCTTTACACTAAGTTGTTAGAGCTTGAAGTGCTTTGCTACAGAGAGATGTCTGAAGTGGCAATCTCTTTATATTGTGGAAATGAAAACGGGATTTTAAAAAATTGAAAAATGGAGGAAGACCAAGCTACGGGAGACGCAAGAGGATTTGTAGTGATATTGTGATGATTGAAAGCTGTTGACACCTGTAAAAATCTTTGATTCCAGTGGAGGTTATGCAGTTCAAGCAAACACATACACGCAGACAAAGACAAAACTTTTTCTATATTACATAGTATCTTTTTTCCGTAAATAATCATAAGGTTGATCTACTGCTTCTGACACTTTGGACGTACTTTGGCTAAATCCAGAAGTTTGTGTTTAAACGTTGGCATCATTTGCATTGCTCGGATTTCTCGGATCAGTTCTGATTTTTTCCTAATTTCTTCATTGGTCTTCTCCAAGGCTTGTTGAAGCAGTTCTTCTGTTTCCTTATTCAACTCCTTAGCTGAAAAAAAATCCGCAGGCATGTAAAATATCAGTATGATTTTTTCATGATCCTAGAAGAAAGCTGGTAATCATTGGAAGCTATTTTATCAGGTCTGTTAGTAAACAGAAGCCATATAATGTGCATTTACAAAATGCCAGTATACAAAATAATTGTGTGACATAGTAGTGATTATTTAAGTGGTGAGTCTCCACATTGGTACTTACATGAAAGAGATACAATGGCTCATAACTCTAAGTTAAAAATGTGCTGTCTCTTGTAGTAAGTTCTTAAGAAAAAAATTCCAAAGGACATTTCTGAAGTAAAAAATCCATACAATGGAAATTAAGTTCAAAAAAATGTCACTTCAAGAGGGAGGTCGTTGGAATGTTTCAATGGCTATCGAATTGTTTCTCCATCTCAAATCACTAAAGAGTGGACTTATACCTAGTTCTTGGCAACACAATAGGTCCTTCTCAGGTGCTTTCTATCACTACAGACTTCAAAATGGAAATTGTTCAAATTAATGACTTTGCCATTTGAAAAGCCAATTACTTCACCTAAAAATAAACCTGGAGTGATCACGCTCCCAGTTGTGAAGATTATTCACCACTTTGGACGTTTTTACAAGTTGAAATTATTAAATCAACTTTCCAGTATCTTATGGTTTAGAACTCTGAGAAGGAATTTCTGAGGAAAACTCCAGAAGGGAGTTTTGACGAAGGGGATGACAAAGAGAAAAGCTATATTCAAAACTATATACTGTTCTGCTGAAGGAAAATCGGTCATAAACTATTCTTTTGTCTTATCTGTAATTGTTTTAATCTTGGTACGTGTAATTTATTATAAAAATTTTGATCTTAATTTCCCTATAGGGGGACTTTAATAATAACTTGTAATAAATTAACCTTTAACCTATTTTTAAAAAAAGCTTTAAAAAGCCCAGCTGCTGGTCTACTTCAACTAATTAAGAACGGGTGCTTACAAGGTACATTAATCCACAGTTCACTGACCATGCGGTGGACATGCCTAGTGCTTGTGACATTACATTTTTACAGATAAAAACAGAAAATACTTGAAATTCTCAGCAGGTCAGGCAGCATGTGTGGAAAAAGAAATATTTAACCTTTAAGGTTTTTCATTAGAATTCTGCTTTACAATATTGTTCAATTAAATTCTGTTTTTATTATATAAGATTTTTGTATTTTTGCATGGTTTGGGAATTAAATTCCACAAGTTTATGAGGATATATTTTGTGAATACTGTAAAGTTTCTTCCTTTATGAAATCCACACTTTGGAGACTTGAGGACATAGTCTAGGATGACATTTGCAGCAGAGCATTGTAGAAGTGCTGCACCATTGAATCTCAGCTTTCTGATGATGTGTTAAACAGAAGCTCCTTCTTCCCTCACAGGTGCATATAAAAGAATGTATAAAGCAAATAAAGTGTTGTCAGCCCTGGCAGTGCTCATTGGGAAATTATAGGCACATTCCAGGATCATCCAGGATTCTTCTCTGAAGACACGCTTTTAACAGAAAACCTAATTTTGGAAATCTATTTCAAGGCCACTGACTCCCACAGCTACCTGGGACGACACCTCTCACCCACTTTCCTGCAAGAATGCGATCCCCTATTTCCAATTCCTCCACCTCTGCCTCATCTGCTTCCAAGATGGGGTGTTCCACTCCTATACATCCCAGATGTCCTCTTATTTCAAGAACTGCAACTTCCCTGCTTCAGTGGTCAAAAATGCTCTTGACTGTATCTCTTGGATTTCCCGCACCTCTGCCCTAACATCCCATCCCCTCAACAAAAACAAAGACGGGATCCCCCTTGTCCTCACATATCACCCCACTAACCACCATATCCAACGTATCATTCTCAGCCACTTCTGCCACCTACAATCCAACACTACAACCAAAGATATATTTCCCTCCCCACCCCTATCTGCCTTTTGTAGGGACTGCGCTCTCTGAAACTCCCTCATCAGCTCCACAATCCCCACTAACCCCACCATGCCTGGCATCTTTCCCTGAAACTGCAGGAGGTGCTACACCTGCCCTTACACGCCGCAACCCCCCCGCCCCACCTCCATTCAAGTCACCAAACAAACCTTTCACATCAGAGGTTCACCTGCACGTCTGTCAATGTGGTCTATTGAACTTTCCTGCTCCTCTGATGCTGCCTGGTCTGGTGTGTTCCTCCAGCTTCACACTGTGCTATCTCTGACTCCAATCGGCAGTCCTTACTATCTCTGACTTTGTAATCCTTGTGTCTAGACATACCTTTTAATACTGCCAAATTCTTCTGCTGTACATTTTTTAACCTCTGTTTCTTCTGCCTTTCAAGTCACTTGCTAAATTTCTGTCTTCTGTTCCCCGCTCTGAATTTGCCATAGGTTCCTATCCCCCTCCTACTCTCGTTTAAACCCTTCCCAACAACACTAACATATCTCTCTGAAAGGACATTTATTTCAGGTAGAGACCATTTGCCTTGTACAGGTCTAACCTTCTCCAGAAGTGGTCTCAATGGTCCAGAAATCTGGTGTCCTCCTTCCTATACCAACTATCCAGCTACATGTTGAATCAGTCAGTCAATCTCCTGTTTCTATGCAGACCAGCACATGGGATTGGAAGGAACGTAAAGTTACTGCTATTGAGGTCCTGTATTTCAATCTCCAACCTAGTTCCTTGAAATTTGCTTTCAGAACCTTATCCCAATTCCCACTTCAGTCAGTAATAGTAAATGGACTACGACCTCTGGCTAATTACACAACATAATGCTTATAATACTGACAGCTATAATCAATGAGCCTCGGTGAGAGTCATGGACAGTGCTAGAGTTATGATAAGTATTGGCCCATTGACTGTGAGGTAGCAGAGAGAAGATGGTGGTATGTACCCTTGCAGAATGCAGAAAATCACTGACCCTCTTCCTGCACCGCTGAGTATCCTGCACAGCACTGACCTAGGCTCCAATGTGAGACCAGGCTGACTTGATCTGACACTTTGACCTCCTGTGGCAGTTGACAGGAGAAAGGTCAACCCTTTTCTCAATCAGCCTGTCCAGCAGCACCTCCAGGACCCTGTCTGCAAGGAAAGTGAGTTTCGCCTTCCAGTAAGTCATGTCCTCAATGGTGACAGTCAATCACCACATTGTGAAGACCAGTCCTTAGCATACAATATCTAAAATCAATGGCAGATCCACTTTAAATTTGACACGAGTGGCAAGAATGCCAAAAGGGTCAAGCAGTGATTAGCACCTCCAGCTCTCCAGTCATGTGATTTCCTGTGAAAGATGCCTATGAGCTCAGTTCTAATGAGGTAAAGAGCGGAACATTGTGTGAGAAAAGCTGCTCTGAGCCATGGCAGACCAGGTACCATATTTCAACCTATGGCAACATGCTTGGGAATTTCCACAGCTCTTTGGGATGTAAAAATCTCACGTTAAGAGCCTCGAAAGGAAGTATGAAGCACATAGCATTCCACTTACTGAGCTTTATTTACACCACATACCCATCTTCTGTTTGTCTTCCTGTATTTTCAATTTTTGCTGCTTTGTGTTGTGACGCCCTTTTGACACCCGCTCCACCAGTTCTTTTGCCTCCTTCTTTTCCTGAAGTCGTTTCTCTGTATATTCCTGCATCATTTTTGCAACCTGAAATGTCACATGGTTCAGTTTTATTAAGAGACCTGAAGCAAAAACAGAAATTGCTGGAAAAACTCATTAGGTCTGGCAGCATCTGTGGAGAGAAAGCAGAGTTAATGTTTCAGGTCCAGTGACCCTTCTCCAGAACTGATTTGAGTAAAATTAGTGTGATTTGATCAAATCAGCAGATTTGATTTTTAAAAAAATCTGTGTTTGAGGAGTGCTGAGTGATAGCATTTTTAGAAGTTCATTTTTGTTGTACCTGGAACGACTGGATTTTATAAATCCTGAAGCAGGGTCCAGACCTGAAATGTCAAATTTCCTGCTCCGTTGATGCTGCCTGGCCAGCTGCATTCCTCCAGCTCCACGCTTTGTTGTCTATGGATTTTATAAATGACTCTTGCATTACAGACATGGAGGAATTTCAGTTTCTCTATGCTGGTTAGTAAATTAAGAAATCAGCACTTGCAGATTCAGACACTGAAGCATACTTAAATATTTTAGTGAGAAATAAGAATACTAACTTAAAATTATTGGCAGGAGTTATTGAGTGCGCAATTTAGAGCGGGATCATTTCTGAAGAAGGGTCCCAAACAGATTTCCTCCTCCTCTGATGCTGCCTGTCCTGCTGTGCTCCTCCAGCTGCACACAGTGTTATCTCTGACTCCAGCATTGGCAGCTCTTGCTGTCTCTGACAGTGTGGAATCTTCCCTTCCTGAGCAGTCAAGATGATAGGAGGGGAAAATAATTGGGTGCATTAGTGTTAGGGAGATCCCTGGTCACTAATTGACAACCTTCTAGATGTCTGATTAGCACAAGGTCTGGCAGGCTTTCAGGTTTGTGGTGGAAGGAATTGTCCCAGAGCATAAATGTTGGTTGTTGTCTTAAGTTTGCATTTTTGCGAATTGTCTTGATGGGTGCAAGACACAGCTTTGACAAAATGAGTGTCTGTTCAGCAATAAAATTAAATAACAAGAGAAATGATTGTGCATGATGGAAGAAGATAACAATATAAGTAGAGAAATAGAAGGTATTTTGAGAGGAGCAATGAATGGACAAAAGTTCACACATGACCAACAGCTGTTGTCTATGCACAAAAAAATCGCTAGAAAAGAGTAAAAATATGGGGCAGAGGTAAACATGTGAAATTGTCGAACTGAATGGTGAACTCAGATTTTTATTTCCCTTTTCTTGCGTATTGTAGGAAATACCCACAAAGTTCCAAAATGCTCGCTAGCTTAACATAGTGCAACAAAGTAACTCCATACCTCCTCTTTCTGCTGAGCTGCTTTTCTCTTGTTCTCTTCAATTCTCGCTTCCCGTGCCAAGATTGCATCTTCCAAGAGAATCTTTCCTTCAAGACAACGACGCTGTGCATCTGTCAGCTGTTGTTCCATTAGCTCACTGTCCTTTTTCTTCAGCATTTCTTCAAATTTGGAAGGATCATAACCTCCTTCAATTAGATTATCAATTCTGGAATGGCCATATCAGAAACAGTTGTTAAGGTTTTTATGGTTGTTGTTTTTACTATTAGAAGTTGGCTTTGCACTACAGTATGAATTTCTTTAAATGATATTTGATTTTCTTCAACTATACCACTGTTCTATTTAGATCACATGGTTTAACTACCAAGGCTGATGTCAACTGACCTACTTCCAGAAAGCCTCACCATAGAACTATGGACATTTACAGTTACTGAAAGAAAATCCGAAAGAATTGCGAATGCTGTAAATCAGGAACAAAAACAGAAGTTGCTGGAAAAGCTCAGCAGGTGTGACAGCATCTGTGAAGAGAAATCAGAGTTAATGTCTTGGATCTGGTGACACTTCCTCAGAACAGATGGTAGCTAGGAAATTACTGTTTTTTTATGCAGAAGATAGAGTGGGTGGAGCTAAGGTGTAAATGGTAGGTGGGGATCAAGCCCAAAGAGAGAGAAGAACAGTTGGACAGACAAGGAATGGATAATGATGTGGCTTGGACAGTGAATAACTGTTCATGGAGACTGTTAGTGGCAAGCAATAGGTAGTGTGTAATGGCAGACTTTGTGATAACTGGGCCTGGTTTGTGAGGTAGGGGGCTCGGGCATGGGAGAGTTCAGGCCCTTATCCCCTCTCCCCACCTTATCTTCTGCATATTAACTAACATTTTCCTAGCTACCATCGATTCTGAGGAAGGGTTACCAACACAAAAATGTTAACTCTGATTTCTCTTCACAGATGCTGACAGATCTGCTGAGATTTTCCTGCAACTTCTGTTTGGTTCTGGTTTACAATTACATTCCTGTTAATTTTTGTTTTATCTTTTGTTTCAATTTTTTAATGTTTGACATTGTTGGCACTTGTTGCCATTATAAAAACACATATGTTAGCATCCTTCAATATCAATATCATTCCCCTTCATGTTTCCATAACCACCTCAAGAAAATGCTTGACTATGCTTGAGATATTTTTCTTTGTGTTAATGGCATTATGTGAATGTTCATGAATATTGTTATTTATTGCTGAAATTAATTTTAAAGGAATCTTCTATCAGCCAATTGATATTAACAAATTCGAAGGGTGTAAGGGTCAAATTGCTGGGTTAATCATAGAAATATCAGCACAGTAGGTTATTTGATCAGTTCTGCCAATTCACTTCTGAATATGCCTAATAAATTTGACTCTGCTACCCTTTAAGTTAATGCATTGCAGAACACAACAACTCACTGTGAAAATGTATTTTGCCTTTTGTGCCAATTGCCCTACATCTATGTCCGTGGGTTTGTAGTTCTCAATTCGCAATTTATTCAATTAGTATCATTTATAATTTTCAACAACTTCATCAATTTTCTTCATCCTATACCACTCTAAGGAAAACAACTGTCAATTGTGTAGTCTCTCGACATAACTTGCTTTGGAAAAACAGTTTTAAGCACCATTTGACTCTAACAATGACTGTGACATTAATAATTATTGCAACATTGCAGTGAAGCCCAATGCAAGCCTGAGTAAAGAGGATGCAGTGGTCCAGTGGTAATATCACTAGACTAGTAATCCAGAACACCAGGCTAATTATGTTCTGGGGAACACGGTTCAATTCCACCAATGTGAATTCTGTAAAAATCTGGAATAATAAATCTACATTAATTGCAGCTTTTTAAATACAAGGACATGGTTCATGGTGTTATTAATGAAAGAAAATCTGCCTACATGCAATGTGGTTGACTCTTAAATGCCCTCTGGGCAATTAGGGATAAAAAATACATGCTGGCTATCCAACAATGTCCATATCCCATGAATGAATAAAAAGAGGTATCTCATCTCTCAGTGTGGTACTGCGCAGCCCCTCCCCCAACATTTCACCTCAGCATCTTCAGATCATGCACTCTCATTCTGTCCTCCATTTTAATTTCTAACTCCATGAAATGCCAGTCGGTGTCTTTTTTACATGATTTACTTTCAGAGAGAGCTGTCCTTTAATCTGCCATTAACACTTATTTTGTTTTGTTTTCTTACAACAATAATTACCAATCATTTTGCCTTTTCTTCATAAGCATTTTTGATTTATTAGTATTTCTCACCTCGAACGTACCGCTTTTGTTTTCAACACATTTCACTCTCTTTCCTCACCATTTCTACCTGTCTTCAGGTAGTGTAGTTCCCTAATGTCCTTTAGAGAAAGAAACTGTTGGTTTTACCTGGTCTGGTCTACATGTGACTCCACACCCACAACAATATGGTTGACATTTATCTGCCCCCTGGGCAATTAGGGAGGGGCAATAAATGCAGACCTAGGCAGCAAAACCCTCATCCATTGAATTAAGAAAATTCTGTAAGAGAATCACATTGGACCCAAATCGAAGAGTAGAACATCGAAGCTAATGTCTGGATTATCACTTGAGCAACATGCCAATTTGTACAGGTTGCGGAAGATTAATAAAATTAGTGTGTGGCTCAAAGACTGGGGGGGATGGTTCTGGTTCATGGGAACTTCCACTCATACTGGGGAAAGTGGGGACTGCAGCACCTTTGATATGGTCGACACCTGAATCATGCTGGACCCAAAGTTCTAGCAACCGTACAGCTGGCAGAAATAGCGAGGGCCTTAAGATAAACAGAGGGGAGAAGGGATCAATATCATATTGGGACAGATATTGTGAATCAAAGATAGAATCAAGATAAGAGGTGAAAATAGAAACATGCAAAATGAAGGTCAGAGAACTGCAGGAAGGGACAGATAAATCTGAGAATACAGCAACAGTCAGGACTAGGTGTTACAAAGATTAAAAAGACTGTATCCAAATGCATGTAGAATTCATAATGAAGTAAACGAATTGACAGTACACATTGAAGTAAATAAATACAATCTGATAGCCATTGAGAGATGTGACAAGGATTGGATTCTGAATATTAACAGGGTATATGACATTCAGGAAGAATAGGAAACTGCATAAAGGTGAAGAGGTAGTCAAGAGGTAATTACTGTTAATCAAGGCTAGCATTGGTGCAATTGTTAAAGATGACTGGGAGATCCACACGGAGAATTGGTTTGGGTGAAAATGAGGAAAAGTAGGGGAAAGAAGTCGCGAATAGGGGTGATCTATAGGCCACCCAGTAGTAACCACAAAGCATACAGTAAAAGCTAGTCAGTGCTTGTAATGAAGGGCGAGTAATAATCATTGGTGATGTGAATATACATAAGAACAGGATAAAACAGTTTGACAAGGAAAGCCTGGATGAGAACTTCATAGAATGCTTTCAAGAGTTCTTACAGCAGCATGTGCTGGAAGCAACTGGAGAAGGTTATACTAGATTTGACAAAAAAAACAAAAGAACTGTGGATGCTGGAAATCAGAGACAAAAACAGAAATTGCCAGAAGAACTCAGCAGGTCTGGCACCATGTGTGGAGAGAAAGCAGAGTTAATGTTTTGGATCAAGTGACACTGGGTTGTAGTTTTGAAGAAGGGTCACTGGACCTGAAACATTCACTCTGCTTTCTCTCAACAAATACTGACAGACCTGTTGAGTTTTTGCAGCATTCTCTGATTTTGTTTGCACTAATCTTGGTCTTGTGTAATGTTACAGGATTAATTATTAGCCCAGAATGAAGACACCTCTATGTAGCAGAATTTTGCATTTAATTCAAGAGGAAGAACAGCAAATGTAAAACTCATGTTTTGATATTAAATGAATTAAACAAGGATTGTGTACAAAGGCCAAACTATCTATAGTGGGATACTAGACTAGGGGATAAATTACTCTGGGTACACCTACAGCTCATGGACTGCAGCAGTTTAAGAATGCAGCTCCCTCCCACCTTCTCCAGGGCAATCCAATGGGACAAATCCAACCCAGCCAATTATTACCCGATCAGACTACTCGCGGTTATCAGTAAAGTGAAAGAGGGTGTCATCAACAGTGCTGTCGAGCATCATCTGTTCAGCAGTAATTTGCTCACGGTTGCCCAATTTGGATTCTGCCAGGACCACTCAGTTCCTGACATCATTACAGCCTTGGTTTAAACATGGACAAAAGCGCTGAATTCTAGCGGTGCGGTGAGAGTGACAGCCTGTGACATCAAAACTGCATTCAGCCAGTGTGGCATTAAGGCACCTCAGCAAAATTGGAATCAATGGAAATTGAGGTGGGAGTGGGAAATTCTCTACTGGTTGGACTTATACCAGGCACATAGAAAGATGGTTGTGATTGTCATCACCTTAGTTCCAGGACATCTTTGCAGGAGTTCTTCAGAGGGTGGCACTGTGACAGAATGGTTAGCACTGCTGTCACGCTGTGTCAGGGACCTGGGTTTGATTCCAGCCTTAGGTGACAGGCTGTGTGAAATTTGCACATTGTCCCCATGGGTTTCTTCCCACTGTCTGAAGATAGCAGGTTGGGTGGATTGGTCATGCTAAATTGTCCCACAGTGTCCAGGTATGCGCGGGCAAGGTGAATTAGTCATGGGAAGTGCTCAGTTATAGTGAAAGAGCAGGGGTGGGTCTGATCCTCTTTAGAGGATCAATTCCAACTCAATAGGCCGGATGGGCTGTCTCTACACATGAGGGTTTCTGTGATTCTAAAATAGTGTCCTAGGCCCAAACATCTTCAGCTGCTTTATCAATGACTTTCCCTCCATCATAAGGTAAGAAGCAAAGATGTTTGCTGATGTTTGCAGAACATTCAGCACCAGTCACGACTCGTCAGATACTGAAGCAGTACCTACTCAAATGCAAAAAGATCTGGACAATATCCAGGCTTGGGCTGACAAGCGGCAATTAACATTTGTACTACACATATGCCAGGCTATGGCCATCTCCACTAAGAGAAAATCTGACCACTGCCACTTGACATTCAATGGTGTTACCATCACTGAATACCCCTCTATCAACATCCTGGGGTTACCATTGAGCAGAAACTCGACTGGACTCACCACATGAACACAGTAGCTATAAGAGCAAATCAGAGGCTCGGAATACTGCAAAGAGTATCTCACCTCATGACTCGTCAAAGCCTGTCCACCAACTACAAGGCACAAGTCAAGAGTGTGATGGAATAATTCCCACTGCCCTGGATGGGTGTGCCTTCATAGATGCTGGGTCAAAATCTTGGAATTCCCTTCCTACAGGCATTGTGGGTCAATGTACAGTACTTGGACTGCAACAGACTGGAAAGTGGTAAATAGAACTATTCTATCCAAGGAGTGAGGGAGACAGAAAACCAGGGCCAGTTAACTTGATGTTTGTCATGGGGAAGGTTTTTCTGTGCAACACAGCAACAAACACAGATCTAAGTTCTATTTGAAAGACTGGTTGCAGCTGAGGAGCAGCAAACATAATCTGATTGCCAAATGTGCAGATCAAGGTATTTCATACCTGTTAGCGACTGTGTAAGTGGGATGTCAGCCTAGGATGTAACAAAGAACATAGAGAACAAAGAAAATTACAGCACAGGAACAGACCCTTCGACCCTCCAAGCCTGCGCTGATCGAGATCCTCTGTCTAAGCCTGTCATCTATTTTCTAAGGGTCTGTATCCCTTTGCTCCCTGCCCATCCATGTACCTGTCCAGATATATCTTAAAAGACACTAACGTGTCTGCATCTACCACCTCCGCTGGCAACGTGTTCCAGGCACCCTCCACCCTCTGTGTGAAGAACTTTCCACGCATATCTCCCATAAACTTTCCTCCTCTCACTTTGAACTCATGACCCCTAGTAATTGAGTCCCCCAGTCTGGGAAAAAGCTTTTTGCTATCCACCCTGTCTATACCCCTCATGATTTTGTAGAACTCAATCAGGTCCCCCGTCAATCTCCGTCTTTCTAATGAAAATAATCCTAATCTACTCAGCCTTTCTTCATGGCTAGCACCCTCCATACCAGGCAACATCCTGGTGAACTTCCTCTGCACCCTCTCCAAAGCATCCACATCCTTTTGGTATTGTGGCAACCAGAACTGTACACAGTACTCTAAATGTGGCCGAACCAAAGTCCTATACAACTGCAACATGACCTGCCAACTCTTGTACTCAATACCCTGTCCGATGAAGGAAAGCATGCCGTATGCCTTCTTGACCACTCTATTGACCTGCGTTGCCACCTTCAGGGAGCAATGGACCTGAACACCCAGATCTCTCTGTTCATCAATTTTCCCTAGGACTTTTCCATTTACTGTATAGTTTGCTCTTGAATTAGATCTTCCAAAATGCATCACATCACATTTGCCCAGATTGAACTCCATCTGCCATTTATCTGCCCAACTCTCCAGTCTATCTATATTCTGCTGTAATCTCTAACAGTCCTCTTCACTATCTGCTACTCCACCAATCTGCAAACTTGCTGATCAGACCACCTACACCTTCCTCCAGATCATTTACATATATCACAAACAACGTGGTCCCAGCACAGATCCCTGTGGAACACCACTGGCCACAGTTCTCCAATTTGAGAAACCCTCTTCCACTACTACTCTCTGTCTCCTGTCACCTAGCCAGTTTTTTGTCCATCTAGCTAGCACACCTGGACCCCCTGTGACTTCACTTTCTCCATCAGCCTGCCATGGGGAACCTTATCAAATGCCTTACTGAAGTCTTTGTATATGACATCTACAGCCTTTCCCTCATCAATCAACTTTGTCATGTCCTCAAAGAATTCTATTAAGTTGGTAAGACATGACCTTCCCTGCACAAAACCATGTTGTCTATCACTGATAAGCCCATTTTCTTCCAAATGGGAATAGATCCTATCCCTCAGTATCTTCTCCAGCAGCTTCCCTACCACTGACGAGAGGCTCACCGGTCGATAATGACCTGGATTATCCCTGCTACCCTTAAACAAGAGGACAACATTAGCAATTCTCCAGTCCTCTGGGACCTCAGCTGTGTTTAAGGATGCTGCAAAGATATCTGCTAAGGCCCCGGCTATTTCCTCTCTCACTTCCCTCAATAACTTGGGATAGATCCCATCCGGATTTGGGGACTTGTCCACCTTAATATCTTTTAGGATACCCAACACTTCCTCCCTCCTTATGCCGACTTGACCTACAGTAATCAAACATCCATCCCTAACCTCAACATCCATCATGTCCCTCTCCTTGGTGAATACCGATGCAAAGTACTCGTTAAGAATGTTACCCATTTTCTCTGACTCAGCGCATAACTTTCCTTCTTTGTCCTTAAGTGGGCCAATCCTTTCTCTAGTTACCGTCTTGCTCTTTATATTTGAATAGAAGGTTTTGGGAAAGGCTTTTGAAAAGACAATTCTGAGAAAGAAGATCCACAGTTCTTTCTTCAAATAACTTACGTTTGTTCTATGAGAAGGCGACCCAAAGTACAAATGAGGTTTGCGAAATTTTGGGTTTTTGAGCTGCAAAGCAGCGATAGCTGATCCCCTGGTACTTGCTGCTTGAATCAATCCTCTCCTCCTACCCTACTGCTCACCAAGGAAGTGACAGTTTGCAAGCCTCTAAATGAAATACATAGAAACAGAGACATAGAAGATAGGAACAGGAGGAGACCATTCAGCCCTTCGAGCCTGCTCCACCATTCTTCCACAATCGTGGTTGATCATCCAACTCGATAGCCTAATTCTGCTTTCTCCCCCAGAACCTTTGATCCCATTCACCCCAAGTGCCATTTCTAGCCACTTTTTGAATACATTCAATGTTTTGCCATCAATTACTTCCTGCAGTAATGAGTTCCACAGGCTCACCACGCTTTAGGTAAAGACATGTCTCCTCATCTTCACCCTAAATTGTCTGCCCTGAATCTTCATACTGTGACCCCTGGTTCATCTGCCATTGATTTGCCCACTAACCTAACCATGCTGAAGGATCTCTGCATGTTCATCACAGTTCACTCTCCCACCCAACTCGGTATCACCTGCAAACTTGGAGATGTTACATTTTGTTCTCTTCTCCAAATTATTAATATTTATTGTGAATAGCTGGCGTCCCAGCACTGATCCCTGTGGCACCCCACTAGTTACTTCCTGCCAATTTGAAAAGGACGCATTAATTCCCACCCTTTGTTTCCTCTCTGCCAACCAGTTTTCTATCCATCTCAATACACTTCCCCCAACCCCATGTACTTTAATCTTGCACACTAATCTCTTAGTGGGGCTTTGTCAAACACTTTCTGAAAGTCCAAATAATCTTCATCGCCTGGCTCCCCCTTGTCAACTCTACTAGTTACATCTTCATAGAATTCCAATAGATTTATCAAGCATAATTTCCCCTTCATAAATCCATACCGACTCTGTCTGATCCTGGTACTGCTTTCTAAATGCTCTGCTATAAAATCCTCGACAATGGATTCGAGAATTTTCCCCACTATCAATGTTAGCCTCATCGGTCTACAATTCCCTGTTTTCTCTCTACCTCCCTTTTTGAATACTCAAGTGACATTAGCCACCCTCCAAACTGCAGGGACTGTTCTCGAGTCTATAGAATACTGGAAGATGACTACGAATGCGTCCTCTACTTCTAAAGCTACTTCCCTAAGTACTCTGGGATGTAGGTTATCAAGCCCTGGGGACTTATCGGCCTTCAATCCCAACAATATTCCCAGCACCATTTCTCTACTGATATTGATCTCCCTCAGTTCTTCCATCTCAATAAATCTTGCATCCCCCAATAATTCTGGTATCTGATTTGTGTCCTCTTCTGTGAAGGCAGAGCCAAAGTATATATTCAGTTCCTTAGCCATCTCTTTGTCCCTTACTATACATTCACCCATTTCTGTCTGTAGGGGACCTACATTTGTCTTTACCAATCTCTTTCTCTTCACGCACCTATATAAACTCTTTGTGCTAGTCTTTACGTTCCCTCCAAGCTTACTTTCATACTTTATTTTCACCTTCTTAATCAACCCCTTGGTCCTTCTTTGATGAATTCTAAACTGCTCCCAACCCTCAGATATATTATTTTTCTTGGCCAATCTGTATGCTTCTTCCTTGGATCAGATACTATCTCTAATTTCCTTTGTAAGCCATGAATTGGCCCTCTTACCCTTTTTTTTTGCAATAGACAGGAATAAACAGATATTGCAATTCCCCCATGCATTCCTTAAATTGCCTATCCAGTGTCATCCCTTTAATAAACTCTCCCAATCCATCAGGGCCAACTCACGGCTCATATCCTTGTAGTTTCCTTTATTAAGGTTCAACACCTGAGTCTCCAAATCATCAACCTCGCTCTCCAACTTGATAAAAAACAATTTGATCATGTTATTGTCGGTCTTCCCCAAGGGGTCTCGCACAGCTAGATTGGCAATGATTCCCTTATCATTACACAGCACCCAGTCTAAGATGGCCTCCTCTCTCATTGTTTCCTCCACACATTGGTCAAGAAAACCATCCCGTAAACACTCCGGGAATTCCTCTGCTATGGCACTGTGGCTATTATGACTTGCCCAATCTATGCGCAGATTAAAATCACTCACGATCACCGATATTCTCCTATCACATGCATCTCCAATTTCCTGTTTAAAGTCATTTGCGACATCACCATTCCAGTTTGGGGGTCTATACATGACACCTACTAATGTTTTTTGCCCTTTGGTATTTCTCAACTCTACCCATACAGACTCCACATTGCCAGAGCTAATATCTTTTCTCACTATTATGTTAATTTCCTCTGCCACCGTTTCCTTGTTGCCTGTCCTTCCTCAATACTGAATATTCTGGGATATTCACTTCCCATCCTGATCAGCCTGCAGCCATGTCTCTGTAATCCCAATTATACCATACCTATTTACATCTATCTGCATGATTAGTTCATCCACTTCATTGCGGATGCTCTGTGCATTAAGGCACAAAGCCTTTAAGCTTGTACTTGTTTGTCCCCTCCTTGTTTTTCTCCTTGGCTCTGTTTGAATCTTGTCCTTGGTTTCTCAGCCTGTCACTTTTCTTATTTCCTTTTTTAGCATTTGTTTTCGACCTTGCTGCCTTATTCTCTGATTCTTTACGTAGGTGCCCATCCCCTGGCATGTTAGTTTAAACCCTCTGCAACCGCTCTAGCAAAAACTCCCCCTAGGACATCAGTCCCATTTCTGCCAAGTGTAACCTGTCCAATTTGTACAGGTCCCACCTCCCCTAGAACTGGTCCCAATGCCCCGACACCATCTCTGCAGGCACATATTCATCTGGTATATTCTGTCGTTTCTCCTCTGATGTGGCACCGGTAATAACCCTGAGATCACTACCTTTGAGTTCCAATTTCTTAACTTTCTTCCTAGCTCCCTTTAGGCCACCATCCTTTTATTCACCTATGTCGTCTTGGGACAAATTTTGGAAGGAAATCTGCACAGCGACAATCGTAACTGAACTGTTTTTTGCAAACAAAACAGAAAAAAAATCTCAGCAGGTTTGGCAGCATCTGTGGCGAGAAATCAGAGTTAACAGTTCAGGTCCAACAACCCTTCTTAACTCAATGCCACATCTCTTCCAGGAAAGCCCACTTTGAAGAAGTTCTGCTCCTCTCCCTGACAGGATTTCTGTTAATAAGGGCACTGAACTCAAAATGTTCTCTCTGTTTTTTCTCCACTGATGCTGCCAGACTGGCTGAGCTTTTCCACCAATTTCTGTTTTTGTTCTTGATTTACAGCATCCGCAGTCTTTTTGGTTTGAATTTAACAAGTGATTGGTTAGTAACATTGGAAATGCCAGATGGGAAAACAGTAAGATCCATCAATTCTATCTTTCCACAACTGTATAATCACATGTTATAATAATATAATGGAATCTTTAACAAACTGTAGCAATCCAGCTTCCTCAGTGCATAACAGAGTTTCCAGCTGTGTTTGGACATATTCCTAATCTACCACCTCCAGCTACCCTGTCAGGACTGCATCCAAATGCAGCAGCTTCAGAGTCAGCTTAAACAGGGTAGAAGGTGAGCTGGAGCTGCTTCTATCCTGTTTCTACCACAGGTAGGAAATTAAAGTTATCCCTAAGTGTCATAATTTCAAACTGACTGAGATTTAATTGGACAGCATCATTATTTTTGATAGCAACTTCTAAACCTCTCTAGTTGGAACTGTGCCATACAAAGTGGGAAGGTCCCAGGTTCTGTGCTGAGTTTGCTGATTTTCCAGCCAAGTAACTTCTCCTTGGCTCTCCTAGTTTCAGAGGCAGAAAAAAAAGCCTGCATTTCTACTCCGAACTGCAATCCAATGATGAGGGTTGAAAATTTTGATTGAGCATATTTCTGAGAGGATAAATCACATGGCCTCTTATCTGCAACAACTCTATCCCAGTCTTTGATAGCTAAACAGTCTGTTCTCCACATAAGATCTTGCAAATTAGGTAAATTGTTCCAAAGTTTTTTTTTAATGACATAGGCTGGGATATTCCTTTTTTTTCAATCAATATCTGGGGAGTGGGCATCATCAAGAATGTCAGACCTCCTACTCCTACCAGCAAAAAAATTGCACCAGATCCAATACTATTCTGTCAGTTAAGTGGTGACCTTGCAGGCTGCCTGGCCAATCAGATCCCGGGACTTCAACGTCGCACCCCACCCAAAGCTGCTAGCGAATCACACACAGGTAGCTACTGCATACAGAATCTACTTGATGCACAGCAATGATGAAGACAGGGTCTAGCAAAAAGGTCAGGACTTGCTTGATACAGTGACTGAAAGGAGGTGGTACTCTCCTGTGCCAACCCACCTGATCATTTGTCCTTCCACTTCGAGGGAGGAGAAATAACCACCCGTAATTTTACTAAAGCTCCTCAGATATTTCAACACAGAGGCTCAGATTACTCTTCGCATTTTAGGGGTGGCAACGGCCGAGTGGTTCTGTCAGTGGACTGTTAATCCAGAGAGCCAGATAACATGTAGATGGTGGAATTTGAATTCAATAAAAATATCTGGAATTAAGAATCTACTGATGACCGAGAATCTATTTCCGATTGTCAGAAAAACCCATCTGGTTCCCTCATTTTCTTTAGGCAAGGAAACTGCCAGCCTTACCTGGCTTACATGTGACTCCAGACCTACAGCAATGTGGTTAACTCTGAACTGCCCTCTGGGCAATTAGGGATGGGCAATAAATGCTGCCTGGCCAGTGACACTCTGCATCCCGTTAATGAATAAAAAACAAATTTGTTCATGTGATGTGAGCATCATTGTCTCAGCCATCATTTATTGCCCTGAGGGCTGCGAAGAGCTAACCACACTATTACAGTTCTTGAGTCACAGGATGGCAGATATTCTTCTCAAAACTGAAAGGTTGTTTCTCTTTGTAGGGCAGTCCAGGACCAGAGGGTGTAGACAAAGAAAATAGGAGCAGGATTAAGCCATTTGACCCCTTGAGGCTGCACCACAATTCAATATGCTCGTGGCTGATCATCCAACTCAGTTCCTGCTTTCTCCCCATACACTTTGATCCCTTTAGCCCCAAGAATGGTACATAACTTCTTCTTGAAAACATTCAAAGTGTTGGCCTTAACTGCTTTCTATGGCAGAGAATTTTTTGGGGAAAGAAATTTCACCTCATCTCAGGTCCTAAAATATTCTTCCTGGTATCCTTAGATTGTGATCCCTGTTTCTGGACTCCCCAGTCATCAGGGATATCCTTCCTGTGTTTACCCTGTCTAGTTCGGTCAGAATTTTATCGGTTTCTAGGAAATCCTCCTCATTCTTCTAACCACTAGTGAAAATAATCCTAACCAATCCAGTCTCTCTTTGTAAGTCAACCCTGCCATCCCAGGAATCAGTCTGGTATGCCTTCATTTGCACTCCCTCCACAACCAGACCATCATTCCTCAGTTAAGGAGACCAAAACTGCATACAATACACCAGGTGTGGTCTCACCAGGGCCCTTTACAGTAGTAGCAAGCCATCCTATCTCCTGTACTTGAGTCCTCTCATCATGAATTCCAACACATCACTGCCTGCTGTACCTGCATGCTTATTTTCAGTGAGTAGTGTAGAAAGACATTCAGGTCTTATTGCATCAGAGATAATGGGAACTGCAGATGCTGGAGAATTCCAAGATAATAAAATGTGAGGCTGGATGAACACAGCAGGCCAAGCAGCATCTCAGGAGCACAAAAGCTGACGTTTCGGGCCTAGACCCTTCATCAGAGAGGGGGATGGGGAGAGGGAACTGGAATAAATAGGGAGAGAGGGGGAGGCGGACCGAAGATGGAGAGTAAAGAAGATAGGTGGAGAGGGTGTAGGTGGGGAGGTAGGGAGAGGATAGGTCAGTCCAGGGAAGACGGACAGGTCAAGGAGGTGGGATGAGGTTAGTAGGTAGCTGGGGGTGCGGCTTGGGGTGGGAGGAAGGGATGGGTGAGAGGAAGAACCGGTTAGGGAGGCAGAGACAGGTTGGACTGGTTTTGGGATGCAATGGGTGGGGGGGAAGAGCTGGGCTGGTTGTGTGGTGCAGTGGGGGGAGGGGATGAACTGGGCTGGTTTAGGGATGCAGTAGGGGAAGGGGAGATTTTGAAACTGGTGAAGTCCACATTGATACCATTAGGCTGCAGGGTTCCCAGGCGGAATATGAGTTGCTGTTCCTGCAACCTTCGGGTGGCATCATTGTGGCAGTGCAGGAGGCCCATGATGGATATGTCATCCAGAGAACGGGAGGGGGAGTGGAAATGGTTTGCGACTGGGAGGTGCAGTTGTTTGTTGCGAACTGAGCGGAGGTGTTCTGCAAAGCGGTCTCCAAGCCTCCACTTGGTTTCCCCAATGTAGAGGGAGCCACACCGGGTACAGTGGATGCAGTATACCACATTGGCAGATGTGCAGGTGAACCTCTGCTTAATGTGGAATGTCATCTTGGGGCCTGGGATAGGGGTGAGGGAGGAGGTGTGAGGGCAAGTGTAGCATTTCCTGCGGTTGCAGGGGAAGGTGCCGGGTGTGGTGGGGTTGGAGGGCAGAGTGGAGCGAACAAGGGAGTCACGGAGAGAGTGGTCTCTCCGGAAAGCAGACAGGGGTGGGAATGGAAAAATGCCTTGGGTGGTGGGTTGGATTGTAGATGGTGGAAGTGTCGGAGGATGATGCGTTGTATCCGGAGGTTGGTAGGGTGGTGTGTGAGAACGAGGGGGATCCTCTTAGGGCGGTTGTGGCGGGGGCGGGGTGTGAGGGATGTGTTGTGGGAAATACGGGAGACGCGGTCAAGGGCGTTCTCGATCACTGTGGGGGGAAAGTTGCGGTCCTTAAAGAAATTGGACATCTGGGATGTGCGGGAGTGGAATGTCTTATCGTGGGAGCAGATGCGGTGGAGATGGAGGAATTGGGAATAGGGGATGGAATTTTTGCAAGAGGGTGGGTGGGAGGAGGTGTATTCTAGGTAGCTGTGGAAGTTGGTGGGCTTGAAATGGACATCAGTTACAAGCTGGTTGCCTGAGATGGAGACTGAGAAGTCCAGGAAGGTGAGGGATGTGCTGGAGATGGCCCAGGTGAACTGAAGGTTGGGGTGGAAGGTGTTGGTGAAGCGGTGCCGATACAGTCATCAATGTACCGGAGGAAGAGGTGGGGTTTCGGGCCTGTGTAGGTGCGGAAGATGGACTGTTCCACGTAACCTACAAAGAGGCAGGCATAGCTGGGGCCCATGCGGGTGCCCATGGCCACCCCCTACAGTTCGTTCCCTCCCCCCACCGCACCACACAACCAGCCCAGCTCTTCCCCCCCACCCACTGCATCCCAAAACCAGTCCAACCTGTCTCTGCCTCCCTAACCGGTTCTTCCTCTCACCCATCCCTTCCTCCCACCCCAAGCCGCACCCCCATCTACCTACTAACCTCATCCCACCTCCTTGACCTGTCCGTCTTCCCTGGACTGACCTATCCCCTCCCTACCTCCCCACCTATACTCTCTCCACCTATCTTCTTTACTCTCCATCTTCGGTCCGCGTCCCCCTCTCTCCCTATTTATTCCAGTTCCCTCTCCCCATCCCCCTCTCTGATGAAGGGTCTAGGCCCGAAACGTCAGCTTTTGTGCTCCTGAGATGCTGCTTGGCCTGCTGTGTTCATGCAGCCTCACATTTTATTATCCAGGTCTTATTGCATCTCTGCTTTCCCAATCTATTTCCACTCAGATGTTAATCTGCCTTCCTATTTTTGCTACCAAAGTAAATAATCTCACATTTATCCATATTTTAATTCATCTGCAATTCATATGCCTACTCATATTCTAAGAATAAGGGATCACACATTTAAGACAGAGATGAGAAGGACTTTCTTCTGAGAGCAGTGAATCTGCAGAATTCCCCACAGTAGATGGCTGTTAAGCCTGGGTCACTTAATATCTTTGAGGCTGAGATAGACAATTTTTTAATCAGTAAGGGAATCAAGAGTTATGGTGAAAAAGCTGGAAAGTAGAGTTAAGTTTATGGGATTAACTACGATCTCATTGCATGTTGGGAGCAGACCTGAGAAGCTGAATAGCCAACTTATGCTCCTACATATTATGGTCTTTTGGCTGTTGGAAGGCAGAATAGATGGGCTTTACTCATTGACTGAAGACTTCGGCAAAGTACTGAAAGATTCTAGAAATAAGGAATTTGGAGAACAAGTCTTGGAAGAAGCAAAACGGATACCTGACTGAATCCTGTGGACTGGTTCAATTGAGCTGTATTTGTTTCGTATATTTTCCTCCACCCATAACATCCATGTTTGTTGGTTTCTGTCTGTCTGTCTGTGTGTGTAGCGGTTTACGAAGGGCATTAAGTGTTTTAACAAGCAGGGTTACATGCTGGTATTTCATACTTTTGTTTCTGGTGGTTAGAATTGGTTTAACTGTATTAATTGTGATGTGCAGAAGCCTGGTCAATATTTTCTGTTCACCTGAGTCCATCAGACAGGTAGCTTAAACGCTTTTGAATTATTTGTTCAAATGTTTAAGCAGTGTAACAACCACACGATTAGTGGGGTTGAAATATCAGCAAGCTTTCTTATGTGGGTCATGATAAAAGGCTGAAGCTAATTCTCTGGCATGAGAAACTCAGAGGCCCAGTCTAATGTCCTGGAGACATAGGTTCAAATCCCACTATGGAGGCGAGTAGAATTTAAACTCAATGAATAAATTTAGAATATAAATATCTCAAACATGACAACAGAGCTACCCTTGACAAATTTTCAGGGATTAAAAGCATTTAGGTGTTTGGGGAGAAAAAGAGGGAAAATTTGGTTGAAATAGAGCATCAGCTATGACTATTTTGAATGGCAGACCTGGATCCAAAGCCTAGTCCTGATCCTAGTTTTGATGTTTCTATGTCACAAGAGCTCACCTGGTTCACCAATTAACTTTTGGAATGGAAACTGCATTCTGCCAAGCTATTTGGTTCAGGGCCAATTCAGGACAGGCAGTGAATACTGACCTTGCCAGTGACGCCCATCCCCGTGGACAAAAAAAACTAAAGATACAGTGGAGGTGCAGTACCTTTCCATTTCTTTCTTCACTCGCCGTTCATAGAGAACATTCTCTCTCAGGATGGCTGCTGTGTTCAATTTTATTGGAAGAGTTTCCATCTATTTGATGAGACAAAAAGGATGTGTCATTCAATTCACAATTTGCTCCATCACTGTGACTAAAACTTACCAGGTGCATATCATGGCTACAACAATACTCCTGACTGACAAAAATCACCTTCAATGAAAGATATAAAGCAGTCTGGTTAGCTCCAAATCTGGGGACATAAAAACAAAGTAAAAAATACAAGTTGCAAGTTAGTAAACTGATCAAAAATATCTTGTGTGGGTCAAATTTTGCTTACGCAGAGCATTGCGTAAACTTCTTCCTGCATCCTTCAGCTTGAATTTTTTTTACAACCTAACTTTGCTGCAAATGCTGACTGATAATAGCACAGCAAAGGCAACTGGGCATCTTAGACCTCAGTGAATGATGTGACCATTAGAGTTCCTCCTGGGCCAATATCAGAACAAAGAACAAAGAACTCTCCACCTACAGGTGTGGTGAAATTAACCAGCAAGCCTGGAAATGTCCAATTGTGGCACATCTTTTCAGGGGAATTTGCATATCAACAGTATTTCAATTGTCAATACACCATTATATGCCCAGCAAGGTTTGGTTCTGCAATATAAGAACAGTTTGTAACTATCTCTATTTAACTATCTCTATGTAACTTTTTTTTGAGGATGTGACTAGAAAAGTTGATGAGGGTCGAGCTGTGGATGTGGTGTATATGGACTTCAGTAAGGCATTTGATAAGGTTCCCCATGGTAGGCTCATTCAGAAGGTCAGGAGGAATGGGATACAGGGGAACTTAGCGGCTTGGATACAGAATTGGCTGGCCAACAGAAGACAGCGAGTGGTAGTAGAAGGAAAATATTCTGCCTGGAATTCAGTGGTGAGTGGAGTTCCACAGAGCTCTGTCCTTGGGCCTCTACTGTTTGTAATTTTTATTAATGACTTGGACGAGGGAATTGAAGGATGGGTCAGCAAGTTTGCAGACGACACAAAGGTCGGAGGTGTCGTTGACAGTGTAGAGGGCTGTTGTAGGCTGCAGCGGGACATTGACAGGATGCAGAGATGGGCTGAGAGGTGGCAGATGGAGTTCAACCTGGATAAATGCGAGGTGATGCATTTTGGAAGGTCGAATTTGAAAGCTGAGTACAGGATTAAGGATAGGATTCTTGGCAGCGTGGAGGAACAGAGGGATCTTGGTGTGCAGATACATAGATCCCTTAAAATGGCCACCCAAGTGGACAGGGTTGTTAAGAAAGCATATGGTGTTTTGGCTTTCATTAACAAGGGGATTGAGTTTAAGAGTCGTGAGATCTTGTTGCAGCTCTATAAAACTTTGGTTAGACCGCACTTGGAATACTGCGTCCAGTTCTGGGCGCCCTATTATAGGAAAGATGTGGATGCTTTGGAGAGGGTTCAGAGGAGGTTTACCAGGATGCTGCCTGGACTGGAGGGCTTATCTTATGAAGAGAGGTTGACTGAGCTCGGTCTCTTTTCATTGGAGAAAAGGAGGAGGAGAGGGGACCTAATTGAGGTATACAAGATAATGAGAGGCATAGATAGAGTTGATAGCCAGAGACTATTTCCCAGGGCAGAAATGGCTAGCACGAGGGGTCATAGTTTTAAGCTGGTTGGTGGAAAGTATAGAGGGGATGTCAGAGGCAGGTTCTTTACGCAGAGAGTTGTGAGAGCATGGAATGCGTTGCCAGCAGCAGTTGTGGAAGCAAGGTCATTGGGGTCATTTAAGAGACTGCTGGACATGTATATGGTCACAGAAATTTGAGGGTGCATACATGAGGATCAATGGTCGGCACAACATTGTGGGCTGAAGGGCCTGTTCTGTGCTGTACTGTTCTATGTTCTATGTTCTATCTCCCAAGTTAACAATAACACCATCATCTCAAAAACCATTTTCTTATTTCTAATGTATATTTCTTTATTTAACATGGAGATTCTTATCAAACTTTCAGTTTAATCTACACAGTGGCAATGTGGCGTATGGAGTATCAGCCCAGGTGCCTAGTTACAGTGTGACCAATAACAGGCCTCATGTATCATCTTCTATTAAGTTCATTCACATGCAAATTCAAGGCTGTCACAAGGTTTCATGGTTTATTGAGAGATAATCTGCAGTTAATCTACAGGAAATATTACACTCATTTCTTAACTATAGACAAATATGAATTTCCTGTAGCATTGAGCATAGTTAATGAAATGGTGTCTTTCTGTCTCCTTCACCAATGTGTGTGGGAGGGCTGCGGCAAGCTGGAGGGGGATAATTGTGGGCAGGTTGTTGGTCTTGAGAGTGCAGGGCAGCTGGCTGGAGCCTTCCGACCTCTACAAGAAGGTTGGAAATGAAAAATGTTAATGGTAGAGATTGGTTGTGAAACAGCCCCCTGCACAACAGCACCCTGAGCTGAACAGGTTTGATGCTGACTCCAGTTACAATCTCAACACAGATCAGCAACACTTTCAAAAAAAAAACTTAAATCCCAGTTATTTACTAGAAAAATGAAGCCAACAATGGTTTGCCACTTTGTGAAGAGAAGAGTGGGAAGAGGGGAGGACTTCCAGTCAGTCTGGCTACGGTGGCCATTAATAGTTGTAGGGAGTGCGCTATGGAGGAGGTCATTAGACTCAAATGTCTGCCCCTCCTTTCTGGTTATGTTTGTGTCTGGGTGTCACGGTAGAAAGACCAGGTGGCTCCCAGTGATAAGTTTGAGGCTTCTGGGACCGGAGGAAGCCGTACGGATGGAGTTCAACATTTCCTTCAAAACTGTACTTTGATTTAAACTCTTTAGTTTCTGAAACAACTGCACAGAGGCTGGTATCCTGTTACGAAGTCACCCTTTGTTTACTTGTGCACGGGTCACTGGCTGTGGCCAGCCAGCTTGGAGTCAGTCCCTGAACTGAGGAGATTCTAAACTGCCTGTTTATATCTGTCTCCCTGATTGGCCCGGGTTAACAACGCCAATCAAGGATCTCAGTCAATAAGAACTATCTGATTCCAATCACTACAGTTTCCTTGTGAATTTGTTTTATGGTACAAAAGCCCTTTAGGGATTTTTAAAAAGTTAATTAGTTAATTCGGCTTTCAGTAACTTGAAAAATCATTTGCTGTGCTTTTGGTTGTGCTTCACCTCCTGATCTTGGGGCATTTAGTGCGAAGGGGTATGTGCAAGGTGGAGGACATCCTCGTGGGTCTGTTCTGGGCCTGGCCTATTTGACTATTAACAAGTCGAGGCAGTGGACACTAGAAGGGGTAATAGCTGCCAACTGTCTGACACTATTCAGCAGCTACTTGTGTGATCTTGGGGAAGGAGCACATGATGCCCCCAAAACACTTAATGCTTTCAGAGAGAGGTTGGTACCACAGGGAGTGGAGTGCCTTATTTCCCCTTCCAAATCAATTTTGATTTAGCCTCCTCCCTTTTTCTCCCTTACCTCTGATATTGCATCGCCCTCGCCAAGCTTTGCACATCAATCAATTAATTGATAATACGGATGATTTAGTCGTGGTCCATAATACATGAAAAGTTGTAATATCATCTCTGAATAAGTTGATTAGAAGATATCTTCAGATTGATTCTTCTCAGTTTTGGGCTGTTATTGCTCCAATTGAACATCAAAAGGATCAGGAGTAGGCCATTGAACCCTTCGCACCTGCTCCACCATTGAATATGATCATAGCTGATTTCAGCACGGTCTTAATTCCATTTTCCTGCCTGTTCTCCAATAACTACCATTACTAATGAAAAATCTCTATCTCCTCCTTAAATTCACTCAGTGTCCCGACATCCACCACATTCTGCAGCAGTGAATTCCACTGATTCACGACTCTTTGAGAGAAGATTTAAATCTGCTACCCTTGTCCTAAAACTATGACCTCTCTTCTAGGTTCTTACAAAAGGAAACAACCTTTTCATGTCTACCTTTTCAATCCCCTTTGCTTCTCATGTTCCTCAATTAGATCTCCTCTCATTCTTCTAAACTGTAGAAAGCAAAGGCTTAAACTGCTCATTCTCTCCTGAGACAAAGCTCTTATCTCTGGAATCATCTAATGAACCTCTTCAGAATGTCCTCCAATGCAACAATTATTCCTCTTTACGTAAGCGGGCTAAAACTCTGTGCACGACTCTGGCTGCAGTCTCACTAATGCCTTGAACAGTTGCAGAAACATTTCTCTACTTTCATGTCATAAATGCCAAAGTTCCATTTGCCTGCCTTGTTACCTGCTGTACTTGCATACCAGTTTTCTGCAATTCATGCACAAGAACACGCAGAAACCCACTGCACTGAAGCACTCTGAAGTTTTGCTCCATTTAAATAATAAGTTGTTTTTCTATTCTTTTGATCAAAATGGATAACTCACACTTGCACACGTTAAACTAGGTCTGACTAATTTTGATCCATTTGCTTCATCCATTCATATATATTCGTAAATCTTTTATTTCTCTATGGTTACTTACTTTCCCACCTATTTTAGTGTCACCTGCAAATTTGGCAATAGTGCATTTTATCCATGCATCAATACAGATCTTAATCTCCTAACTACTGACCCACTGTCTCAACTGATTCTCATCATTATAATTTTAATCAAGCTGTTTAGATACATTAAGACACACACTGAGGACAGGTGGAACTTGAACCCTAGCCCCCTGGTTCAGAGATAGCGGTATTACCACAAGAGCTCCTTATTAATCCATGATTGACATTTTCATAATCAACCTATTCAGAGTGTGGAGCAGGTGGGACCTGAACCCATGCCTCCTAGCCTAGAGCTGCCTCTTTATACATATTTCATACCCATATGCAGATTTATTAAACCACACCCCCATCCCTGTGAAACCTGGATGTTGACAGGTTAGAGTTGGCTGAGACCTGTTGCCAACTTAACCCTCAACCTGCTCCCAATCCTATGAACTCAGCTATGTTAAACACTCCTCCCCCATTAACCCTTTTCTGTTTCCTGTTTCTGTCTATTTTTTGCTGATTGCTGTTAGCAGAAAGAACTTCATACAGTGTGCACTTTGATTCGGTGCTCTCACTGTCCCAGTCAGCCTAATTCTGAATAAGAATAAATATTTCCAAGAGGCATTTCTGTTTGTGTGCAACACGCCACAGGTAGAAGAGTCCTTGAAGGCTGTAATGAAGCTGGGGCTAACTTCTTAAAATCAGTCGCAATAGTTCTCTGGAACTTCTAAATATCTAACAACTACTAACCATCACCACCAGTAAATCACCCATTAAGCCAAGGAGAGGGTGGACCATCTTAGCACTGCCAGACGATCAGGTGCCTATGTGACATTTGCCTCCCATTGCTTTGAGCTGAAAGGGTTGTGGAAACCTGAAACTCTGTTCTCCAACAGCCACTGGATATTGATCAAATTGGCATTTCCAACAGTGTGATTCATAGATTTTTGTTCTGTAAATGTACCAAGGCTGAAGGAGCAAAGAAAGGTAAATGAAGTTTGGTACCTATCAAGGTTGGATCATGTCTTACTCCAATTCCGAAGTTCCAATCTTCCCATGACTCCCTGTTTATGAACCCAAAATGGGTGACTTCATGTTAATGTTTGAGAAAGCTGTGCCTCTCTCATGAATCAATAAATGACTTGAGCAGTTGCCAGGTAACTGAGCAAACAGCTTATCAAGTGTCTTGTCAGCTAAATAGAATCCAAGTCCACTGTGAAATGAATCCATCCATCACAAGCCTCTTCAGCAATTAATTCAGCTTGTTACCTTACTCACTGGCATCTTTGAGCAGGGGATTCTGGAGCAGCCATCATAGGACATGGCCGGCACAACAGTCCATCTGAGGACTTGACACATCTCCCAGAATTGCCAGCTCACTCAGAGTGCCAGCAACGCAGTAGCCTTGACAGTGCCACCAATTGGGGCGGCCAGTGTTGAGGCAGTAACATCGATAGTGTCACTGTTAGAGACTGTCCCTGGAAGAGAAATGTTATTCTTTCATTGTGATCAGACATAATGGGAACTGCAGATGCTGGAGAATCCAAGATAACAAAGTGTGGAGCTGGATGAACATCTTAGATGCTGCTTGGCCTGCTGTGTTCATTCTTAGATGCTGCTTGGCCTGCTGTGTTCATCCAGCTGTACACTTTGTTATTCTTTCATCGCTCTGGGGCCAATCAGACTGCCTTTGGAGACCAGGGGAAGTGTGTACTCTCCACTGGTAGCCCATTTTGGCCAATGGAGTGACTGTAAAGGACAGACACCATCTCCAGGGACCACCACAATAAGGGGTAACTTCTATATTGAAAATTGTTTTTAGTGAGAAGGTGAAATTGTGAAGAAGAACTGGGAGAGATGCAAAGCAAAAACACACACAGATGCATAGTGGAAAACTGAAATAATGGGAGGAAGTAATGTTTCAGTGTGCAGAACCTTAGCCAGGTTCAGTTCAGAGCAGTGCACCTCAGGAAAGATATACAGGTTTTGGAAGGAAAACAGGAGAGATTCATCTGAAAAATACCATGGTTGAAAGAATTAGATTATGATGACAGCTTACATCAATTTGGCTTGTATTCCCTTACATTTGTAAAGATTGAGGTGAGAGTCTTGTGGTGCAGCTGTGGTGTTACTACCTCTGAGCCAGAAAATCTGGGTTCAAGTCTCATCAGAGTTATGTCATAACATTTACAAGAGGTTAATTAAAGAATTGAGGTAATTCAATTGTGGATATTAAAATAATAGAAGCATTTAATAGAGTAAGTTCCAAGAAGCTGTTTTTGATATTGCAAAATATGAGGGTAAATCTTCAAATTAGTGTTTAGCTTTTCAGGAATGACACTTAGAAGGACTTTTCACATCTGGGCCAATCCAAAAGTGACATTAATTCTCCAGGTGACACAAAACATTCAAAAAATTCATCTCCTACAGTCTCCTCCATTTTAAAAAAACTTCAATTCCAATTTACAGGGTTCCATTCCAACAATGGCACTCTCTTCAAGTCTGACATAGATTATTCAAGAGCTATTTGACTGTGTTGACCAACACAGCCAAACTGTTACCACTTCCTTTCCTTCTTACAGAAATTAATGGATATCTGTTAGTCAGAGAAACTCTGGCAGGCTTCTCCCTTCTTCTATTGAGAAAACTGAAGATAATGTTATGTTAAAGACCTGTTTTTCAAATGTAATAATTAACACAAAACATTTCTTATTGTCACTTGTCTGAAAATTCCTCTAAAGAGTCCACTTCAGAGTCTAATGAAACATTGTAGCCTGGAGGTTACTGTTTGTGATATCAACACTGAGTTAAATGGTTTGATAGCTCTTAGTTGGTTTAGCAGAGACAATGCCATTTTTAGAAAAATAACTCACCAAGACTTACCATCTGTGCAGGGGTGGGTCGTGGTTTTGGAATTGTATATTTCATCTTGGCCTCCTCCTCTTTCTTAATTTCAGACAAAACTCGCTGTTGGGGTTGCAAAGAAAGATAGTTGGGTAACTACAGCAACAGAACATAACTAAGTAAAATAATTTTGCAAATCTTTGTACATCAGCACAGTGCTCGACTCTAATTCACTTGTGTAGGTGGTTGGAGCACCTTTCAAAAGGACCACTTTTGCAGTTTGTTAGATTCTATCTTATACAACGTATAATTAGTAGGTCGAGTATGCAAAAGACATGGTTTAGAACAGGTCTATAAATAGGGAATACTTAGCTTGTAGGTTAACAATGAATCCCCGCTGAAATTTAAAATGTTTATTTTGGGCGTTACATGGAACTATGTGCACCTCATGCAGCTTTTGATGGCCACTGAGTTGTAAAATATGGAACCCTTGGCACACATCAGCAGAGTATAAAAAAGGTGTCCACAGCTCCACGATTTGGTTGTGACCTGTGGAATTGTCAACATAAAGCAGATAAAGGTGACAAGACTAAAATGTGAGTGAAATTGAATAGCAGTTTGGGAATTTTCAGCACTTCATCATTAACGGTCCAACGTAACATGCTATGATGGATTTCCAAGATTTTGACCCAGTGACAGTGAAGGAATGATGATAAGCTTCCAAACCAGGATGTAGAGAGACTTAGAGAGAAACTTGAAAGTTACAGTCACAAAAAAACCAAAAAAAGCCTGCAAATGCTGGAGATCTGAAACAAAAACTGAAATTTCTGGAGAAACTCAGCAGGTATGGCATCCAGTATGGAGAGATAGCAGATGTTAGACACTGCTGCTGCTGCACATCGATTTTGAGGGGAGTGAATGTTTCAGATGGTGCATGGGGTGCCAATCAAGTGCGATACTTTATCCTCTTTAATGTTAAGCTGTGGATGTGTTGTTGGAGCTGCACTCATCCAGGCAAGTGGAGGGTATTCCAACACACTACCGACCTGTGCTTTGTAGATGATGGACAGAATGTGGGGAGACAAGAGGTGAGTTACTCTCTGTAGTATTCCTACCTTCTGACCTGCTCTTGTACATACTGTATTTGCATGGTGAATCCAGTTCAGTTTCTGGTCAATGGTAAGTCCCAGGGTGCTGACAGTGGCAGAATTCAATGATGGTAATGCTATTGAATGTCAAGGGATGACTGTCAGACTCTTGTTGGGGGTGATCATTGCCTGGCATTTGCTTAGCATTGATGTTACTTGTCACTCCTCAGCTCAAACCCAGATACTGCGCAGGTTTTCCTGCAAACAGATTCAGACTACTTCAGTAGCTGAGGAATGATGCTGAACATTATGCAATCATTTGTGATCACTCCCATTTCTGACTTTATGATGGAAGAAAGGTCGTTGATGAACAGCTGAGGTTGGGCCTCGGACACTCCCCTGAGGAATTCCTATAAATATGTCCTGACTGACCTCCAGTGGTGCAACCATCTTCCTTTTGTGTTAGCTATGACTCCAGTGAAAATGAACATTCTAGTGTGTCAAAATGTAGCTCATGATTTCCATTCATTTACCTTCCCCCAAGAAGCAGGTGGCTGGGCGAGGTCTAGTCTAAATATACGATTACAGCTTGAGATTTAAGATGACATTGAACATGAATTGAAAAGCTCAGCAACCTTGAAACTAAACATTAAAATCATAAAAGTCTAAATTACACAGAAGAGATAAATGTAAAGTATCAGTGATTTTTGACAGCCCTCTGAAGTGAAAGGACTTCCAATCAATAAGTCAACAGTTGACAAATTACAGTGTCCCTAAATCTACTTCTGCACATGTAGATTGTTCTTTATCACCAAGCGTAGCAGTAGATGTTGTCTAGATGCACTTTAGTACAGCCTTTGGCAAGGTTCTGCATAGTGGACTGATTTAGTTAGATCACATGGGATTCAGGAGGAGCTTGCCAATTAGATACAAAGTTTGCTTGACGGTTTGAGTCAGAGGGTGGTGATGGAGGAACTGGAGGCCTGTGACCAGCGGTGTTCCACAGGGAGCAGTGATATCTAAGATTACAAAAGGTACTTTGATCAATTGAGGCAATGGGCTGAGGAATGGAAGATGGATTATAATTTGGATAAATGTAAGGGGTTGCATTTTGGTAAAATGAATGAGGATAGGACTTATACAGTTCATGGTATGGCCTGGGTAGCGTTGTCAAACAGACAGTCCTAGGGGTTAAGGTACATAATTCTGTGGTTCAGAAAGTATTTAGTATACTTGCCTTCATTGCTCACACCTTTGAGTATAGGAGTTGGGACATCATGTAGAGGTTGTACAGGACATTGCAGTATTGTGTACAGTTCTGGTCACCCTGCTATATGAAGGATATTAATAAATTGGAGACAGTTCAGAAAATATTTACCAGGATGTTGCCAGGACTGGAGGGTTTGAGTTAAAAGGAATAGGCCAGATAGGCTGGGACTTTTTCAGTGCAGCATGGGAGATTGAGGGCCGACCTGTTGAGGTTTATAAAATCATGATAGGCGTGGATAAGGTGAATAGAAAAGATCTTTTCCTCAGAGTTGGGGAGTTCAAAATTGGAGGGCGCAATTGTAAGGTGAGAGGATAAAGATTTAAAAGAATCCTGAGGGGCAAATTTTTCACATAGAGGGTCATTTGTATGTGGAGTGAACTGCCAGCAGAAGTGGTAGATGCAGGTACAGTTACAACATTTGAAACATGTTTGGACAGTTACATAAATAGGAAAAGTTTATATGGGCCAAACGCAGGAAAATGGGACAAGTTTAGATTTGGAAAATTGGTTGGCATAGATGAGCTGGACCGAGGGGTCTGTTCCTGTGCTGTGAAAGTATGACTGTGACTTGAGCTGAAATGGTTTGGAAAACTTGCTGTTCCTCTCCAATTGCACCTTATGTATTCTTGGATTTGGCTATGAGTGCATCCTCTCACTTAACCTTCAATAAACTACAAAGTCTTTCAGCTGGCACACAGACACTGAATTCTTTGTACATAAGGTTACAAAATCTGGATTTTGACTTGACACTTTGATTTCACTTGAACTTTTATGCTCCCATTGCCCCTTTCCCTGGTCCGGATTCTGTCAACTATGAAAACTGAAATAAAACTAGACAGTAACACTCTTTCCATGTGTTTGTCATGCCAGCGGCCTGGTGGAATACAACCCCTGGGATTTAAACATATGGCCAGTGATCAAACGTAAGAGCAGTCAATTTATCAACATTATTGATCTTTTCATTATGCTACTTAGATAAATTAACGACTGCTAAAATTGGCAACTGTAATTTTATTCACTAAAAATTAAAGAAGGCAATCTATGTGAAGACCTTACTCGTTTCAATAAAATCAAACCAGATTTGGTTGATAGGATTAAATAAGATCATAAGGAAATGGAACAGGAATAAACTACATGCTACATGACGACTCAAGCCTGCTGCAATAATTCAATAAGATCAATTTTCTCTGGTCTATTTTCTCCGTCAATTTCACCTTCTCACAGTAAAGCCTCTTAATTCGGTCTCTTAATGTCCAAAAACTGACTGATTTCAACCTTCAATATAACCAACGACTGCATACAGCTTCTGGGATAAAAATTCAAAGCCAACATTAGAAAATTATGTAGATGTCACACAGCTCCTTAAGGCTGCACCATCAAGCTAAAAGATCAAGACTGATCTTGCACCTCAATTTCAGTCTCCTGCCTGATTTCATTATCTCTTGAATCAGGTTCAACACAAAAGATTGTGGATCTCAGCCTTGAATAGATTCAACGATTGAACATCCACAGCTTTCTGGCACAGGTAATCTCCAAGATTTCAACCCAATGTGTGAAGGTTTTTAACCTCAACCCAGTTTTAAGTAATGGATTCTAAATTCTGAGACTCAGACCCCTTGTTCTACATTACCCCATGAGGGGAAATAGCCTCTCAGCAGCTTTCCTGTCAAGCTGATTCAGATTCTTAGACATTTCAAGAAGATCACTGGACAGTTTCCTAAAAACCAGAGAACTTAGGAACAGTAGTAGGCCAATTAGTCCTCACTGCATGTTCCACTATTCAATGAGGTCATGGCTGATCTGTGGCCGAAAACCATATACCTGCCTTTGACCCATATGCCTTAATACATCTGCGAATAAAGAAAAATCTCAGATTTTAAAATTAACATCTGATCTCATATCAACTGCTGTTTGTGGAAGAGTTCCAAACTTTGTATCCTAAAATCTCTCCTGAATGGTTCTGGACCTAATTCACAGACTATGCCAACTAGTTCTAGAATCCCCAATCACTGGAAATAGTTTATTTACCCTGTCTTTTCCTGTTATTGTCTAGATGACTTTGATCAGATCATTCCTTAACCTTCTAAATTCTACAAAAAACAGGCCTAATTTGAATAATCTCTCTTCATTATTTATGCGCGGTGAAGTGTGGGATGATGCATTTTGGTAGAAAGAACACAGAGAGTTGATATAAAATAAGGATTACAACTCTAAAGGGGATGCAGCAGTTGCATCTAGGGGTGGTGATGGTAAACCTCAGCTGGGGAGCCAGTGTTACCCACATCTCATGAGTGAATTTTTAGAAGAACGAGCAGAGGGGACCAGAGTGTAGATGTACATTAAAATCAGCATTACAAGTTGAAAGATCAGTTCAAGCATGTTAGGCTTTATTAGTGAGAGCATAGAGTTCAAGAGAAAGGGTGATACATTGAACTTGTAGAATGTACGAGTTTATCTCCACTACTGTCCATTTCCGGGTACTGCACTTCAGGAAGGACCAGAAGGCAATAGAAAGGTCCTGGAGAGTACTGCCAAACAAAGAGACCTTGGAATGAAATTTTGTAATTCCTTATAAGTAGAGTTGCAGGTAGACAGAGTAGTGAAGAAGGTGTTTGGTAAGCTTGCCTTTATTGGTCAGTGCATTGAGCATAGCAGTCGGGACATTATGTAGTGGCTTTACAGGAAATTGGTAAGGCAACTTTTGAAATATGGCATTCAATTCTGGTCTCCCTGCTATCGGAAAGAAGTTGTGAAACTGGAACGGGTTCAGAAAAGATTTATAAGGACGTGGCCAGGATTGGAGTGTTTGAGCTATACAGAGAGGTGAATAGGCTGGGACTATTTTCCCTGGAATGTAGGAGGCTTAGGGGTGACCTTATAGAAGTTTATAAAATCATGAGGGTCATGGAAAGGGTGAATAGTCAGTCTTTTCTGCAGGGTAAGGGAGTCTAAAACTAGAGTGCATAGGTTTAAGGTAAGAGGGGAAAGAAATTAAAGTGACTAAGGGACGACATTTCATGCAGAGCGAGGTTCGTGTATGGAATGAACTTCCAGAGGAAGTGGTAGAGGCTGGTACAATTACAACATTTAAAAGGCAACTGGATGGGTACATGAATAGGAAGGGTTTAGAGGGGTGTGAGCCAAATGGCACCAGATTAATTTAGAATGTCTGGTCGACATAATGAGGTGGACTGAAGTGTTTGTTTCTGTGCTGTCCATCTCTAGGACTCTATGAGAATCTATTCAACTCAGAGGAGAACCCTCTCATCCTAGGAATCAATAAACTAGTCTTTTTTTGTGTGGTTATTTATATCCCACTGAATGCTTTGACTAACTTACCTCTTTGACCAAACTGTTCTTCAACTGACCTAATATTTTATGTTACCCTGAATTATATTTTGTTTTTAAAAAGCGGGTGTAAGGTGCCTTTGAAAATTTTATTATGTTAAAATTGCTGAGTAAGAGGAATAATTCTTAAGCGAAAGTGGCATTCTCTGATGACATGTCTAGATAATCTGCACCCAAGCCTCTAATATTTTCATCAGCTTAGCAGTGGGTATTGCTTGGACCCGGGTTCAATTTCAGCCTTGGGCGACTGTCCAGGTGGAGTTTGCACATTCCCCCTGTGATTGTGTGGATTTCCTCCGGGTGCTCCGGTTTCCTCCCAAAGTCCAAAGATGTACGGGTTAGATGGATTGGCCTTGCTGAATTGCTCATAGTGTCTAGAGATATTCAGTCTAGGTGGATTAGTTAAGGGAAATGCAGGGTTATAGGGATTGAGCAGGAGCCTGGGTCTGGATGGAATGCTCTTTGGAGGATCAGTTTGGACTTGATAGGCCAAATGGCCTGCTTCCACACTATAGAGATTCTATGATTCTATGACATCCCTTGAGTCAATAGCTCATGAGCTCAAGTTCCATTCCAGAGGCTTGAGTACATAATCTAGCCTGACACAGCAGTAAAGAATTGAAGGAGCAGTAGTCTTTGGATGACATGTTAAACTGAGGCTCTGTCTGCCCTTCAGGTGGATAGTATCTAATTGCACTATGCATAGTAATCTGTCCAAAGTTTATTGCCTTGAGCTGTAAAAGGAATTATATAAACACCAGTTTATTCTCGGCTAGCTGTTAGGCAAGTTCTTCATCCATGCTGATCTGCCGTTCGAGGTCCTTGCATGTGGATAGGCACTGAACATTCATATTCAACTGACTTTGGATGGCAGAACAAAGACTCGGGCCCTGTTAAGTGTGGACTCGTATGTACAAAGAGATTATAAACCTTTACTATGTGCTTGGACCACCAAAGTGTGCTCATACACCATTGTATTGGAATTTGTTAAATTGCTCAATTTTAAAGTTGTTCAATTGTAATTGTTCAATTTTTACCTTGGAATTTAAACCATCACTGTTTTTATTTATTTTGCTCATTTTTTTGGTTCGGAACTTTGAGCTGAATTTGAAAGTTACACTTTGGATTTTGAGCAGCAACTTGTTTTAAAACCAAACTGATTTTTTTTAATGGGAAATGGCTCGGAATGTTAGTTGGAATGTTATTCTGCAGATGTTTTGGCACCTGAGGTATATTATACTCAAGGACTAGCAGCTGCTTGGATGGTAAAAGTGTCAATGCAATGGAGACTGATGCCTCTCACCCAAAGAGAATGTTGGAAACAACAAGAAACACCAAAAATTGAACTGGTTTTGACTGGGGTTTTTATCAACAGAAAGAACTGTGGCTGTGAAAACTGCTACACTCTTTGGCTACTCTCTAATTATCCTCCAGTCAGCAAATTTTTTGCAAGTTCTGAGAAAATAACCCCAGTATATGAGACCTAAATAAAAGTCTACACGGTCTGTGGAATCTATTTGCATTGACCAGTGACTAAAGAATTCAAGTTAGATATACAGTCCCACATGCCTGTAAACAACTCATGATCCAAGGATTGCATGAAAGCTCAGTGAATATCGTTTATAGAATCACAGAATCCTTACGGTGTGTAAGCAGACCTTTTGGCCCATCGGGTCTACACCACTACATCTAAGGACATCCCAGACACACAGCCCCACCCTAACCCTGTAATCCTGCATTTCCCATGGCTAATCCACTTAACCTGCACATTCCTGGACACTATGGACAATTTAGCATGGGCTATCCACCTAACCTATGTTGAAACTTTTTAAGTGAACTGGCCAGTTACAACTTTTTAAATATTAACTTTGTTTAATACTGTGTCTGTGTGTATGTTTGTGTGTGTGTGTATGTGTGTCTTTATTAGTGTGGAGGTAATGATCCAAGAAGATTGGGTTTAAATGGATGGTCAGTGAGAGAAGCCAGCAGCGTGGGTTCAATTCCCACTTCAGTTGAAATTACCATCAAGGATTCTCCTTCTCAACCTCTTCTCTTCCCTGAGGTGCTGTAACCTTCGAGTAAAACCAACACCAGTCATCTCTCTGTCTAATGAGAGAGCAGCCCTATTGTTTGGTAAGACACAGGCAACTTTTAATCTTTAATTAGAATGGCTTGTTGATTAACTTTGCTCTGCTAAAACTACAGCATTAATAATAAGTTGTTAAACTATATACTTGTTATCTGATATCTATTATCATTAAGTCCGGTTTGCAACAATTAGACAATTTTGAGAGAATATGGGAACTGCGGGTCACTGAATATTTTAACTTCATTGTGTGGTGCTGTCTAGTATTAGTGAGTCTGGTTTGGTCTAGGTCTAGCTTGCCATCTCTGTGTTGCAACAAATTATAAGAAAACATATTTGTGTAACTCACAGAACAGCATTTCACTGTTCACTGCTGATTTTCTCTTTTGAGTAATTTCAGAAAATTGTTTTTGCAATTGTTTTCTGGCTGAGAACATTAACTTGATTGTTGGATTTTGAGCAGTGGTTGAAATAAACAAGTCTATGACACTAAACTACCTTAAATCTTGCAGATAGCATAGATATTTACCATGGTAAAGTATTTTTCTTCATGAAAAGCACTAAAATAACCTTGTTTGCAAATTGGGTTTATAGCAGTCTTCAAAGTCTGTTGTACTGTCACTTAAATAGGTCTACTATCCATTTGATTATGACTAGGTTCTCAACGGTCCCAATTTGAGGTCTTACTGTCTGGTTTACATCTTTTGCAGAACACTGAAGCTGCATTTATCCGTGTCAGAAATTACAGCAGAATTATTGTTTTTTTTATCATCTTCCCTGACATTTTTTCCAAATTGGAATATTGTTGGCCTTGCCAGTCTCGTCCCCTGTTGGAATACTGACAAAGTGATTATTGCATCCACCAGAAAACTGAGACTGTGGCTTTATTAATCACGAGCAACAACTTCAGGTTGAGTCAAGAGATGGGGAACCCTTGACTATCTCTCAAAACTAAACTCAGAATTATCCCCAGAACCATAATTAAGGCCACTTTCTTCTCCTCTGTAATATTGACTTCTACACTGAAAAAGGAGATAGCAAGAACTGCAGCTTCATCTCCAGCTCCACAGTGTTAGACTTCTTCACTGCAAAAATTGCCTAAAGGTTGGATTAAGATTTTCCTGACATGTTACTCTTCCATAAGCTTCAATACACTCAGTATTGTTTCTTCATCAAATCTCATACTTGCAACTTCTCAAATAACTTTGCAGGTGTCCTGCTGGACACTTGATTGGATCACAATCATTCTTGGAAATGATGTTTTAGGTCACCGTTCCAACTGACTTTCTGACTATTACCTCCTTTCAAAATAACAACTATTTTCAGAGAACTGACCAAACTTTATCTGTTTTTAAAAAATACAAAATTTCAAGGAGAAGAATATACTAAACACATTTCTCACATAAACCTCAGATTTTTCTTTTTCTTGCTTCTTGTTATTTATTTTCTACTCTCCAATATAAAGCACCTTTATGTGTCTTCCTCCCAAAAAGAAGTGAAGCACAGGTTCAATTGTTCCACATTTACTTTGGAAATTATGAACATAATGTATACGTACCCTTTTATGTTCAGATTCTTGTGTCATGGCACACCGGAACGCATCAACATTGGCTTCCATGAGGTGCTCCTAATAAAGAAGAATATGTAGTTTCAGTCATATCAGTGATAGATTTTTGTAAACTCCATTCCCATCGCTATCTTTTCTGCTTGTTCTAGATGATATATCGAACTTAAAAAGTGGACAAAATGCAAGGAAGTTAACAGCTGATTCACCTGCCAGCATGAAACACTGACCATATATACTGCTCAGAAAATTAGTTCACTCTAAAATTTTCCCCTTCTAACCTTGTTGTAGCTTTATATTTTGGCAATTATTTCTTTCTTTTTATTTTTTGTGACATCTTAATTTGTGATTCTTCACTAAGATGGGGAGGATAGGGAAGGGAGATGGTGTCATAATGGTAATGTCCCTGGATACTAAACCGGAGGTCAGGCTAATCTTCTGGTTACATGCGTTCGTGCCCCAACACAGCAGATGGTGAAACTTGTATCAATTTTTAAAAAAAAAAATTTGCAATTAGAAGTCGTCTGAATGGCTGCCATGTAACCACTACTTGTTGTAAAAACCCATCTGGCTCATTAATATTCTTTAATGAAGGATATCTGCCATCCTTACTTGGCCTGACCTACATGCAACTCCAGACTGCAATGTCACTGACTCTTAATTGCCCTCTGGGCAAGTGGGGTTGGGCAATAAATGCTGGTCTAGTTAGTGATGCCCAAATTCTTCCAAAGGCAGATGCCCCAGAGGGGCCAAGGACTGAATTCATTTGATTAGAGTTAAGAAACAATAGATGTAGCATTAAGTTTGGTCAAAATCCTGGAGCTCCATCCTAAACAGCAGCATAGGTTTCTAAATGGCCTGCAGCAACTGGAGAAAGCAGCTCACCACCACCTTCTTGAAGGTAACTAGGGATGAACAATAAATGTAGCCGCAACAAGCAAAGCCAACATTCCATGAGTGAGATTCTTTTAAAAATGCTCCTCGTGTGCATTCTATAGGCCACCAACTGGAAAGAAGGGCAGTGAGCCAAATTTGCCAGGAAATTACAGAAGTTTTTCAGTTATACAAGGGAATTTTAATTATCCTCAGATAGACTGGGATTGTAATTATGTAAAGAGCAGAGGGAAGAAGGGTTTCTAGAGTGAATTCAGAAAAATGTTCTGCATCACTAAGCTTCTAATCCAATGTGGACAGAAGTCGTGTAGAATCTGGTTCCTGGGAATAAGGTCAAGTGGATTAAGTAGTGAGTAGTGAAATAATGAATGGACTGTGATTGTTGCATAATAACATTTAGCCTGACCAGAGAAAAGTTCATGGAGCAGTGCAGGGTAAAATTGATAGGGGAGGGCAATCATCAATGGGTGAGACAAAAGAAAAATATTGAAGATGCTAAAAATCTGAAATAAAACTAAACATTATGAAAAGTTCAGCAGTATCTGTGGACAAGAACAGATGAATGTTTCAGGTTGAATGACCTTTAATCAGAACTCAATGGAATGAGAATTCACCTAGTCAAGGTAAATTGAAATGAAAGATAAGTAGGTCAAACTGTAACGTAACAAAGCACAGTAATTCAGGTACAACCCAGGCATATTCCCAGGAGGTGGAAAGAAATCAAAAGGTGAGCTCTCTGGATGCGAAAAGAGATTGATATGAAACAGAGGAAGAGGTTGTCTTACAGAGTATTCTATTGTTATATTGATGGTACAAAGAGAAGTGGGGTCTATTTGGGACCTAAAAAGGATTTATATATGGAAGTAGAGGGCATTTACGGTTCTACAAAGGTAGAAGCTGCTTTCAATAAAATAATTGAGACCCAGATGGGCTAATGAAAAAAGAGATATTAAATAGGCTGACTTCTGAAGAAGAGTCATTTTGGATGCAAAAAATTAATTCTATTCCTTTCTCCTCACATGCTGCCAGACATGCTACATTTCTCTGGTACCTTGTGTTTTCATTCAACAGGCTATCTGTACTCAAAGCTGATGAATCACCAGGACCGCATGTGATTCATCCAGGATCTAACAAAGTAAGGAAGATAACTGCTGAAGCATTAATCATGACCTCCCAATCCCCAATACATACAGCAGTAGTGCGAGGCAGCTGAAAAATTGCAAATGTTACTCCTTGTTCAAAACAAGGGTGTAAAGGAAGTCAGTTTAACCTTAGTTGTGGGGAAGTTTTAAGAAATGATAACATCAACAGTCACTTGGTCAAATGTGGATTAATTAAAGAAAGCTATTGTGAATATGTTAAGGGAAAACTAACTTGGATGACTTTTAAGAGTGGATTTATGAGCTCAGAATCATGCTGTTGATGTGATGTGGGTCTAGGCCCGAAACGTCAGCTTTTGTGCTCCTGAGATGCTGCTTGGCCTGCTGTGTTCATCCAGCCTCACGTTTTATTATCTTATGATGTGATATATAGTTACTTTTAAAAAGCGTTTGATAACGTGCCACATAATAGGATTGTCAGTAAAATTATGTTCATGGGGTAAACATGGATATTAAATAAAAGAGAAAATTGCTATAGTCTTACCACAACGCAGGGCTGCTCTCTCATGAGAAAGAGATACCTGGTAGTGGTTTAAGCTGAGGATCACTATGCCTCAGGCAAGGGGAGAGATCGAGAGGAAAGTCCTTCATGGTATGTTCAGCCTGTTGACAGCACCCTGCATTGCAAACCATCCATCCAGCCAACTGAGCTAAGTGGACAGCAGTGAACATTTTTTTAATCAGATGGAAGAATGTGGCCAGTGTTTGGACTTTGCCTACTTTGATATGCATTTAACACCTTGACTTTAGTGAGCATGGCAACGTTTCAAGATTTTCAGACAACGCAAGACTGAGAGTTACTGTGAACTGTGAAAAGAAGAATAATAAATATCAGTCTCCTCTCACCCTATCTTCTCCTTTATCCATCTTCTATCTGCTCCTCCTGTCTCCCTATTTATTTCAGAATCCCTTTCCGCTCCCCCATCTCTGAAGAAGGGTCCCGACCTGAAACGTCAAGCTTTCCTGCTCCTCTGATGCTGCTTGGCCTGCTGTGTTCATCCAGGTTCATACCATGTTGTCTTATAATAAATATCAGCAGGAAATTGTTGGGCTCGTGAAAAAGGCAAACAAGTGGCGGATGAAATTTCATACAGAAGTCAGAGTCATGCAGCATAGGAACATGTTCTTTGGCCCATATGTCTATACCGACCAAAAAACATCAAACTATATTGATCCCATTTACCTACACTTAGTCAATAGATAATTAGCTCAGGCATTTTCAATGTTCATCCAGATACATCTTAAATATTGCAAGAGTACCAGCCTCCACCATCCTCTCAGGCAGTGTTCATCCTTTCGTTAAAAAAGAATTCCTTCACAGATTCCCTCGAAACCACTTATCACCTTCGGGAAAAGATTCTCACAATCTACCATGTCTATGTGTAAATCCTTCTCTTGTCAGATCTCCCAAAATACATCACCTCATTTATCAGGATTAAATTCTATCTGCCATTGCTCTTCCCAGTTTACTAGCTGATCGATTTCAGACTGTAGCCTGAGACCATCCTCCTTACTATAATCAACCAATTTTCATGTCATCTGCAAGCTTACCCAATATACCTTCTACATTCACATCCAAGTCTGAAAGTACATAACAAACAGCAAGAGTCCCAGCGCACCATTGGGCACAGGCTTCCAATCACAAAAACAACACTCTATCATCACCCTTGGCCCCCTATTAGTAAGCCGATTTTGGATCCAGTTTGTCAACTTGCCTTGGATCCCATGGACTCTTACCTTTTGCACCAGCCTTCCATGTGGGACCTTATCAAAGGCTCTACTGAAATTGATGTAAATCACATCAACTGCATGCCCTCTTCAATATACTTAGTCACTTTTTCAAAAAACTGCAGCACGGAGGAGTGAGCGAGCCCTGCAGTGCAGACAAGACAGCCAGTCCAGCTATTCAAGATGGATTCACTGGCATGGTAGGCCCGTCCACTCCTGGCTGGCCACATTCTCTTTTTTGCCTTTCCATCATTTATTTTCTTCTTCTTTTCTTCATTTTCTTAATATCATGTGCAGACCAGAGCGGTGTCAGTGGGGGCTCCTTGTCTTCATTGGCCTAATGTGTGGACTCTTGGAATTGGCAATGAGACATCAACTACAGCAATGGCAGAACAGGAACTTTGCCTAAGTCTTGGAGCTGTGTTTGGGACCCTGGCCGATGAAAATGAACTGCATTTAAGTACTTCATTCAGAGATAGCAAGAACTGCAGATGCTGGAGTTAGAGACAACAAAGTATGGAGCTGGAGGAACACAGCAGGGCAGGCTGTATGAGAGGAGCAGGAAAGTTGACATTTTGGGTTGGAACCCTTCTTCAGAAATGGGGAGGAGGAAGGGAGCTGCGAAGGGATAGAACCTGCACTCACCTATCATCATCCCACCTAACTTCCCCAGCCCCAGCTCTCCTCTCTATATTTATTTCACGTCTCCTTTTCCCCTCCCCATTTCTGAAGAAGGGTCCCAACCCAAAATGTCAGCTTTCCTGCTCCTCTGATGGTGCCTGGATGCTGTGTTCCTCCAGCTCCACACTGTGTTATCTCTATTGAATTACTTTTTCTTTATTCTTTTGTATCTGAAAATGGCACCAGATTCGGTCAACTGAACATTTTTCACTGTATCTCCCTAAACATATGTGATAATAAATCATTCATTCATTCATTCAGCTCAATTAGTCAAATAGGAATTGCCCCCATGAAATCCATGCTAACTATCCCTGATCAATCCCTGTCTTTCCAAGAGATGATTAATCCTGTCTCTCAGAAGTTTTTCCAATAATTTCCCAACTGCTGACATCAGACTAATTACCTGGCCCATTTCTGCTGCCCTTCTTGAACAAAGGAACCAAATTAGCTATTCATCAGTCACCTAGCATTTCATCTGTGGCCAGCAAAATATTAAATATATCTGCCAGGGCCAGAGCAGTCTCCTCCCTTGCATCCCATAGCAGCCTGGAACGTACCTCATCAGCCTGGGATTTAGATGTCTTTACGCCTGCTAAAACATCTGATACCTCCTTATTAATCCTAACATGTTCTAGAACTTCACCAACCCAAATGAAATCCCCAACCACAATGTCTTTTTCTTCTGAAAACAGATGAGAAATATTCATTTAAGGCCTCACATAAATCTTTTGGTTCCAAGCATAGATTGCCTTTTTGGTCTCTAGTAGGCCTCACTCTTTGCCTGGTAATCCTCTTACTGTTAATAAACATATAGAAAGCCTCTGATGAAGGGTCTAGGCCCGAAACGTCAGCTTTTGTGCTCCTGAGATGCTGCTGGGCCTGCTGTGTTCATCCAGCCTCACATTTTATTACAGAGAAAGCTTGGTGTTTTTCTTAATCTTATCCATCAAATATACATCATGGTGTCTCTTTGCCCTTCTAATTCACAATCATGAAAGATCTGGACAAAGCAAGTTGAGAGAAACTGTTCTAATTGGCAGAAGGATCCCGACCCAAAAGATATGAATTTAACATGATTGGCAAAAGAAACAATGGTAATGTGAGGTAAAAAATCCTTTATGCAATCAGTGGTTAGGATCTGGAATGCACTTCCTGAGAGGCAGATTCAATAGAGGCAATCAAATTGAAATTGAAAAATTATCTGATGAAAAAAAATTGCAGGGAAAATATTGGAGGTATGGGACTTGGTGAGTTGCTTTTTATATAGAGCCAGCACAGACACAACAGGGCAAATGGCCTTGTTCGGTGAAGTAGTATTCTATAATTCTATATATTTTCTAAGCAACTTCTTCAGAAATATTATCACACACCTTTGGAGTGAGTGGGACTTGAACCTTGCACTTTCCTTTCCTGCAGATTAGGACCAAAGAACAAAGAAAATTACAGCTCAGGAACAGGCCCTTTGGCCCTCCAAGACTGCGCCAATTGAGATCCTCTGTCTAACCTGTCATCTATTTTCTAAGGGTCTGTGTCCATTTGCTCCCCACCCATCCATGCACCTGTCCAGATATATCTTAAAAGACGCTAACATGTCTGCGTCTATCACCTCTGCTGGCAACGTGTTCCAGGCACCCACCACCCTCTGCGTAAAGAAGTTTCCATGCATATCTCCCTTAAACTTTCCTCCTCTCACTTTGAACTCATCACCCCTAATAATTGAGTCCCCCACTCTGGGGAAAAGCTTCTTGCTATCCACCCTGTCTATACCCCTCATGATTTTGTAGACCTCAGTCGGGTCCCCCCTCAATCTCCGTCTTTCTAATGAAAATAATCCTAATCTACACAACTTCTCTTCATTGCTAGCACCCTCCATACCAGGCAACATCCTGGTGAATTTCCTCTGCACCCTCTCCAAAGCATCCACATCCTTTTGGTAATGTGGCAACCAGAACTGTACACAGTACTCTAAATGTGGCCGAACCAAAGTCTTATACAACTGTAACATGACCTGCCAGCTCTTGTGTTCAATAACCCGTCCGATGAAGGAAAGCATGCTGTATGCCTTCTTGACCACCCTATTGACCTGCGTTGCCACCTTTAGGGAACAATGGACCTGAACACCCAGATCTCTCTGTTCATCGATTTTCCCTAGGACTTTTCCATTTACCGTATAGTTTGCTCTTGAATTAGATCTTCCAAAATGCATCACCTCGCATTTGCCCGGGTTGAACTCCATCTGCCATTTATCTGCCCAACTCTCCAATCTATCTATATTCTGCCGTAATCTCTGACAGTCCCCTTCACTATCTGCTACTCCACCAATCTTTGTGTCATCTGCAAAATTGCTGATCAGACCACCTACACCTTCCTCCAAATCATTTTCGTATATCACAAACAACGTGGTCCCAGCACTGATCCCTGTGGAACACCACTGGTCACCGGTCTCCAATTTGAGAAACTCCCTTCTACTACGACACTCCATCTCCTGTTGCCTAGCTAGTTTTTTTATCCATCTAGCTAGCACACCCTGGACCCCATGTGACTTTACTTTCTCCATCAGCCTGCCATGGGGAACCTTATCAAACGCCTTGCTGAAGTCCATGTATATGACATCTACAGGCTTTCCCTCATCAATCAACTTTGTCATGTCCTCAAAGAATTCTATTAAGTTAGTAAGACGTGACCTTCCCTGTACAAAACCATGTTGCCTATCACTGATAAGCCCATTTTCTTCCAAATGGGAATAGATCCTACCCCTCAGTATCTTCTCCAGTAGCTTCCCAACCACTGACGTCAGGCTCACCGGTCGATAATGACCTGGATTATCCCTGCTACCCTTCTTAAACAAGAGGACAACATTAGGAAGCCTCCAGTCCTCCGGGACCTCACCCGCGTCTAAGGATGCTGCGAAGATATCTGTTAAGGCCACGGCTATTTCCTCTCTCGCTTCCCTCAAAATCTGGGATAGATCCCATCCGGACCGGGGACTTTTCCACCTTAATGTCTTTTAGGATACCCAATACTTCCTTCTTCCTTATGTCAACTTGACCTAGAGTAAGCAAACATCTATCCCTAACCTCAACATCCGTCATGTCCCTCTCCTTGGTGAATACCGATGCAAAGTACTCGTTAAGAATATCACCGATTTTCTCTGACTCAGCACATAACTTTCCTTCTTTGTCCTTAAGTGGGCCAATCCTTTCTCCAGTTACCCTCTTGCTCTTTATATATGAATAAATGGCTTTGGGATTTTCCTTAACTGTGTTTGCCAGAAATATCTCATGTCCTCTCTTAGCCCCCTTAATCCCTCGTTTCAGATTCGCTCTACATTCCCCATATTCTTCCAAAGCTTCGTCTGTCTTCAGTCGCCTAGTCCTCATGTATGCTCCCTTTTTCCTCTTGGCTAGTCTCACAATTTCACTTGCCATCCATGGTTCCCTAATCTTGCCTTTTCTATTTCTCATTTTCACAGGAACATGTCTCTCCTGCACGCTACTCAACCTCTCTTTAAAAGCCTCCCACATATCAAATGTGGATTTACCTTCAAACAGTTTCTCCCAATCTACATTCCCCAGATCCTGCCGAATCTTGGTATAGTTGGCCTTCCCCCAGTTTCGAACTCTTCCTTTAGGACCGCTCCCATCCTCATCCATGAGTATTGTAAAACCTCTTACACCTTGAGTTTTTGATGGCAGGCCAGTTTCATACAAACTTTGATACAAAATCCTGATAGTACTTCCTCACCCCTTATACTAACCATTTAAAAAATATTTAAGATACTTGAGATTTTAAGCTCAAGCTCAAGCAAGTGGGTTAGGCTCAGCAAACTCTGCAACGGTTCCTTTGTATTATTCAAAAAGAAAGTGTTTGTATATGGGCATCAGGGGAATGGAGGGTTAGGGCTGGGTATCCATTCAGTTAATTACAGTCTCTTGTAATCATTTTCCTTAAAGATTGTTTACAAACAATGCCTTTACAGATTGTTAGGCGTTGACATTATCTCACAGTGAGAAATCAAGGGAGTTGCCTATTGGATTGTAGAAAGCACAACACAGAAGGAAGCCACTCAAGTAAATTTCCTAATCACCCAATTGTTATTGTATTTTAGCCTCCAGATTTCATTTCAAAGCCACCCCATCAAGGTTCATTTAAAATTTCAAAATCATGGAGTTGGTGCAGAAGAATGGGATTGACTTGACTGCTCTAGAGAAAGCCACATGATGAAGTTTCACGTTTTATGATGTAATATCTTTCCATTATGGGTGTGTGAATTAAGAAGTCATTAGCCTCAGGCAGGTGATTTTACTGCCTGTTCAGACAGATTAGACAAGGCAAGACACAGGCTTTCTGAAGTGTAACTGACTCCAGGGGATTTTAAAATCCTCCTGTTCAGTTCTTTGGATTCTGCTTGGTGAAGTTTAAATCAATTTTACCCTGACATGATCTCTGTGCTCACTGTTATATTACCTCCCAATTTGGTCATTTGAAATTCTCCTCTTGCATTCTGAAGAACAGTCGTATTTGATTTAAATACTTGGGTTGAGTGGACATGGAGAGATGAAGACCTGAGGGCACAGCCTGAGTGTAGGGATGACCCTCCAGAACTGAGATGAGGAGGAATTTCTTCAGCTAGAGGGTGGTGAATCTGTGGAATTCATTGCCACAGAAAGCTGTGGTGGCCAAGTCATTGAGTTCATTTAAGACAGATGTAGATAAGTTCTTGATTAGTAAGTTAATCAAAGGTTATGAGAAGAAGGCAGGAGAACAGGGTTGAAAAATATATCAGCTATGATCAAATGGCAGAGTAAATGTGTTGGACTGAGTGGCTTAACTCTGCTGCTATATCTGATGGTCTTCACAGTTAAAGATATCAGTAGAACTTCAAGAGAGTCAGGAGACAGAGGTGCTGGGGAAGCTGAAAGATCTGAAGGTGGAGAAGTTACCTGGGCTGAATGGACTTCACCCCAGAGTTCTAAATAAGATGGCTGAGGAGATTGTGGAGGTGTTGGTGATGATCTTTCAAGAGTCAAGGTGGGTCCCAGAGGACTGGAAAATGGCCAATGTGTTTACGAAGGGAGGGAAGCAGAAGATGGGAAATTATAGGTCAGTTCGACTGACCTCAGTCGTTGGCAAGATTTTAGGGTTATTAGGGTTATTAAGGATGATATTGTGGAGCACTCAAAAGTACATAGTGAAATAGGGCTGATTCAACACGGTTTCGTCAAGGAAGGTCATGCCTAACAAAAGTGATGGAATTCTTGGAGGAGATAATCAGCATTTGAAGTGAGAAGAGCCAGTGAACATGATCTATTTGGATTTCCAGAAGGCCTTTGACAAGGTGCCATGCAGGAGGCTGTGAAGTAAGATAAGAGCCCATGGTGTTAGGGGCAAGGTATTAGCATGAATAAAGGATGAGCTGTCTGGCAGAAGGCAAAGAGTGGGGATAATGGGGTCTTCTTTAGAATGGCAGCTGACTAGTGGAGTTTCACAGGGATCAATGTTGGGATCACAATTATTTATGAACAATCTGGACAAAGGAACTGAGGGCATGTTGTAACGTTTGTGAATGACACCAAGATAGACAGAGGGACAGTAGTGTTGAAGAAGTGGGGAGGCTGCAGAAGGACTTGGACAAGCTAGGAAGTGGCAGATGGAATACAATGTGTAGGTTATGCACTTTGGTAGGAAGGATAGGGACAAAGGCTATTTTCCAAATGGGAAAGGCTTCAGAAATCTGAAGCACAGAAGGACTTGGGAGTTTTATTCTAGAATTTTCTGAAGGTTAACATTCAGGTTCAGCTGTTAGGAAGGCAAATGTCTTCTAGCCCTCTCAAATGAATGTTAACTTTGCAATACAGAAATACTGAGGCTGTGCAAGGCTCTGGTCAAACTGCATTTGGAATATTGTGATCAGTTTGGACCTCATATCTAAGGATGGATGTGCTGGCTTTGGAGGGGGTCTGGAGGAAGTTTACAGGTGTGATTCTGGGAATGAAGGGCTTATCATATAAGGTATGGTTGAGGGCTCTGGGTCTGTACTTGATGGAAATTGGAAGGATGGGGGGAGGGGGGCGGCTCTCATTGAAAGTTACAAAATACTGAGAGGCTGGATAGAGTGGACATTTCCACTAGTTTGAGAGCCTAGGACCAGAGGACACAGCCTCTAAGTGAAGGAATGACCCTTCAGAACTGAAATGAGGAGGAATTTCTTCAGCCAGAGTGTGGTTAATCTGTGGAACTCATTGCTACAGACGGCTTTGAGTCATTGAGTATATTTAAGACAGAGATAGATGGATTTTTGATTAGTTAGGGGATCAAAGGTTGTGGGGAAAAGGTAAGAGAATGATGTTGAGAAACATAAGAGCCTCAATTGAATACAGGAGCAGACTTAATGGATCAAATGGCCTAGTCTCGCCCAATGTCTTATGGTCTTAAAACATCAATTCTGTTTTTCTCTCCCCAGATCTGCCGAGTAATTCCAACATTTTCTGTTTTTATGTCAGATTTCAGCATCCACAGTATTTTGTTTTTATTAAAATTGCAGATTGGTCCATGGCGTCACCATTCTCTATCCTGTCACCTTTCCATTAAACAGTTGTACAGAGAATTGTATAAATTAACATACAAGAGAGAGGCAATTGTGAGAAGTAGGAGTGTGACAAACATCAATTAAAACAAACTCCAGCAAGGAATCAATGTCAAACTGGCCCAGGTAAATCATAGACCTGTAGCCTAGAACTGCACAGGAAGAGCCTTTCAGGCCATCTGTTGAGTGAGAAAATGGTAAAAACATTTGCCTGGTCTTGACACTTCAACTATTGGCAATTTGATCTCAACCACAGTCTGATGGCAGTACAATTTAAAGCTTGATGGAGCATTTGAAGTGAGGTCAGGTAATCTTAATGAAAATCCATCAAGTTTTACTCAGAGTGGTGCTGCAGAACAGATGGGAAAAGATTACTCTGAGCTCGGCATCTGAATGATAACTAGCACAGACTGCAGTGTGATCACAAACTGTCCTCTGTTGCTTTCTCACGAGACTTAGCTGAACATTAACAGGTCCAGGAGCGCGTATTACTTGCAACGAGATCATTAACATCACTCCTGTTCTATCCAAAGAACTGGTGTCATTGCATAAATAGTTCAGGAGGTTGCAGTACAGATACTCTTCAATGACTGTCAATTAACATGAACTACAGGCCTTGTGCGGGAAGAGGTGTAATAAAACTGCACGTGAAAATTCAGCTGATATTTTGGTATGAACTAGTGATAATATTAAGTTTGTGCAAAATTTAATTTTACAAGATATAAAATTAGTACAATTAAACATGAGCATCAAAGTTACGACAAGCAGGAGTCAACTGGAGTCATATTTTCTCCTGAAAAAGTGTGTAAACTAAGTTGTGACAGAGTCTGAATCTTCTGCTTCTGTCTCTGCAACATGCAAACTCTGAGTACACTGTTAATTTTGTTAGAAATATTCACTTAATCATGGTCAATTATGATGAATTTTTTTTTCTCTATTCATTTGCGGGACATGGGCATCACTGGCTGGACAGCATTTCTTGCCTATCCCTTCATGAGCCACTGCAGTCCTCTTGTTGTGGGTTGACCCACAATGCTATTAGTGAGGGAATTCCAGAACTTTGACCCAGCGACAGTGAAGGAACAGCAATATATTTCTAAGTCAGGATGGTGAGTGGCTTGGAGGAGAACTTGGAGGTGCTGGTGTTCCCGCATGTCTGATGCCCTTGTCCTTCTAGATGGAAGTGGTTGTGGGTTTGGAAGGTGCTGTCTGAGGATCTTTGGTGAATTTCCACAGTGAAGCTTGTAGATAGCAAACACTGCTGCTGCTGAGTGTTGGTGTTGGAGGAAGTGGATGCTTGTGGATGTCGTGCTAGTCAAATGGACTGCTTTGTCCTGGATGGTGTCAAGCTTCTTGAGTGTTGTTGGGGCCGCACTCATCCAGGCAAGTGGAGAGTATTCCATCACACTCCTTACTTGTGCCTTGTCGATGGTGGACAGGCTTTCAGGAGTCAGGAGGTGAGTTACTCACTGCAGTATTCCTAGTCTCTGACCTGCTCTTGTAGGCACCATGTTTATGTGGTGAGTCCAGTTGAGTTTCTGTCAATGATAACACCCAGGATGTTGATAGTGGGGGATTCGGTGATGGTAACACCATTGAATGTCAAGGCATGGTGGTGAGATTGTCTCTTTTTGGTGATGGTCATAGATTGTCATTTGTGTTGCTTGAAATTTTTTTTCCACTTTGGAGCCCAAGCCTGGATATTGTCCAGATCTTATTGCATTTGAACATGGACTGCTTCAGTTTCTTAGGAGTCACAAAGAACATTGTGTAATCATCGGCAAACATTCCCACTTCTGACCTTATGATAGAGGGAAGGTTATTGATGAAGCAGCTGAAGATAGTTGGGCCCAGGACATTACCCTGAGGAACTCCTGCAGAGATGGTCTGGAGCTGAGATCATTGACCTCCAACAACCACGACCATCTTCCTATGTGTCAGGTTAGTCTCTCACCACCAGAGAATTTGCCCCCTGATACCCATTGATTCCAATTTTTCTAGGGCTCCTTGATGCCACATTTGTTCGAATGCAGCCTTGATGTCAAGGACTGTCACTGTTACCTCACTTCTGCTATTCAGCTCTTTTGTCCATGCCTGAACTAAGGCTACGATGAGTTCAGGAGCTGAGAGGCTCTGGCGGAACCCAAACTGGGCGTCACTGAGCAGGTTATTACTGAGCAGGTGCTGCTTGATAGCGCTGTTACTGACACCTTCCATCTCTTTACTGATGATTGACAGTAGAATGATGAGCAGTAATTGACCAGATCCAACCTGGTCAATTGAGGTAACAGTGACAGTGCCGGGTTGAATTTGTCCTGCTTTTTATGTACAGGACATACTGTACAGGACATGGTTACAGCTTATGCCGGAGTACAATTCTGCTCCTGTTGCTGGCTCACAGTGCCTCATGGATGCCTAGTCTTCAGTTGCTAGATCTGTTCGAAGTCTGTCCCTTTCAGCACAATGATAGTGCCATTCAGTATGATGGAGATTATTCTCAATGCTCTTACTGATACTGTCATGGACAGATGCATCTGCAGCTGGCTGATTGGTAAGGATGAGGTCAAATATGTTTTTGCCTCTTGTTGGTTCCCTCAGCACCCAGTCTCGCAGCTGTGTCTTTTCGGACCTAACCAGCTGAGTGCTGCTGCTGAGCCACTTTTGGAGGTGGATATTGCAATCCCCCACCCAGAATATGTTTAATGCTTCTGCCATCCTCAGTACTTCCTCCAAGTGTTGGTCAACATGGAGGAGTACTGATTTATCAGCTAAGGGAGGACAGCACGTGATAATCACAAGCAGGCTTCCTCGTCCATGTTTAAACTGAAGTTATGAGATTTCACAGGGTCTGGAGTCAACGTTGAGGACTCCCCAGGTGACTCCCTCCCGACTGTATATCATTGTGCTGTCACCTCTGCAGGACCTGTCCAGCTGGTGAGACAGGACATATGCAGGCAAGGTGATGGCGGTGTGTGCGCCATTGTTTCTTAGGTACGATTCTGTGAGTATGACAATGTCAGACAATTGCTTGACTATGTTGTGGAGGTGCCAGTGTTGGGCTGCAGTGGACTAGGTCAGCAAACACACGACACCCAGGTTATGATGCAACAGGTTTATTTGAAAACACAAGCTTTCGGAGCGTCGCTCCTTCTTCAGGTGTTAGTGAGAGGGGTGGTATCAGACATAGAATTAATAAGTAAAAGATCAAATATCATTGATGGGTACCTGTCTTCCAAGGTGGACTTCAGGATCCACAACACAGAGTTACCAAGCAGAGGCTGATAGCAAAGTTTGGTACCCATGAGGACGGCCTCGACCAGGGTCTTGGGCTCGTGTTGCACTACAGTTGACCCTACCACACTATACACTCTCACACACAGACTCACGCACTCGCATACGCACACAAAAGTATGGGGTGAATTTGTATTCTATTTTGTTCAAACAGCCCACAATTTATAGACATTCAGTCAATGTGGCGTTTAAAAATTCCTACTTTAGGAATAAAACCAGTCTGACTCCAAACTAAAACACAAACAGATTCTCAACAAGGTCTCACACCTAACATGCATTGTCTGACTTAAAATGTCACCTCTTCTTTACACTGATAAAACCTTTAGTTTTCACAAAACACAAAGCTTTCACACATCAAAATACATCACCTTCCCTGCATATGACGCTAAAGAAATTCGGGGATTTACATGTATATATTATATGCACGTATTAATCAATAAAACCTTCTAACTGATTAAAGATTTAATAACATGTTAGGTTTGTTCAATACATTCTCATCATTGATATGAACCTTTGATCTTTTAGTTATAAATCACTTAAAACTTACTTAAAACTCCTGTGTTTGTGTTTTCAAATAAACCTGTCACACTATAACCTCATGTCGTGTGATTTCTGACCTTGTTGCTTGACTAGTCTGAGAGACAGCTCTCCCAATTTTGGCACTTGCCCCCACATGTTAGTGAGGAGGACTTTGCAGCATCGACAGGGCTGTTTTTGCCGTTGTCTTTTCCAGTGCCTCGGTTGATGCCTGGTGATCTGTCTGGTTTTATTTCTTTCAGACTTTGTAGTGATTGGTACAACTGAATGGCTTGGAAGGCCATTTCAGACGGCAATTGAGAGTCAACTACATTGCTGTGGGTCTGGAGTTACATGTTGGCTAGGCCAAGTAAGGACAACAGATTTCCTTCCCTGAACGGCCTCAGTGAACCAGATGGGTTTTTCTGACAATCAACTAAAGTTTCATGGTCATCATTAGATTCTGATTTCCAGACTTTTTAATGGTTCAAATTCCACCATTTTCCATGGTGTGATTCAAACCTGGGTCCTCAGAACGTTATCTAGGTCTATGGATTAATAGTCTAGTGATAATACCACAAGGCCATCTCCTTCTCAGTTAAAGTTAAAAATGTTTTAGAAGTAAGCAAAATTTCTCAAGTTTCCTCATCTTTCCAGGTGTCGGTTGCAGAAAGCAAGGACCAGATTACTCTGTTTAAGATTAATTATTTCAAATAAATGGATTTTACCTGCAGGTAAACAATTATGAATGACTGACATATAACTCTACTCATTAAAATTCCAACACCCTTATAAAACTTCCCCTGCATGTATATGCTGACAATGAAACATGTGGGCATGGAGGAAACACTGGGTCCACAGGGTTCACTGAGATCATCCTTTGGTATGTCAGGACTCAATGATCCTTGATCTCTCTCTTCAGGTATTTTCACTGGCTTACAGTAGCCATAAAGCAAGTGATCCACAACTTAAAATCTCTGACTTATTGATTAAAAACAACAGTTTACAGAAACTGGAGAGGGAAGCACTCAAGAAGCTTGACACCAGTCAGGCCAAAGCAGCCCACTTGATTGGCACTACATCCACAAGCATCCACTCCCTCCATCACTGACACTCAGTAGCAGCAGTGTGTACTATCTACAAGACGCACTGCAGAAATTCACTAAAGATTCTCAGAGAGCACTTTCCAAACCCACAACCACTTACATCTAGAAGGACAAGGGCATCAGACACATGGGAACACCACCATCTTCAAGTTCTGCTCCAAGCCACTCACCAATGTGACTTGGAAGTTCCTTCACGGTCACTGGATCAAAATCCTGGAATTTCTTCCCTAATGGCATTATGGGTCAGCCGACAGCTGGTGGATTGCAACAGCTCAAGAAGGCAGCTCACCACCATCTTCTCAATGGCAACCAGAGATGGGCAAGAAATACTGGCTAGCCAGCGACACTCACATCCCACAAATGAATACAAAGAAAAAAAAATAAACTGAGTTTTTATCATGCCTTTGGTATTTTTTACTGCAGACAGAAAGAAGCACCTCACTTTCCAGTAGTCTGAAAGCCTCTGACCCTATTGTCCATGCACCCACAAACTGTTGAGATATCTCAGAGCCATCACATAATAGTTGGCAGGTAGAAGGCCTTGTTCACCATAACTGGATATCATCTCACAGGCCAATCAGCTACTTTTTGCCGCCTGAATCTTATCTTGTATACATCCCTTGGTACCAGTTCATCTGCAACTAAACATCCCCTATTGACTGAACAAAAGAAGTATAAACTAGCTCAAAATGTCAGCTTTCCTACTCCTCTGATGCTGCTTGGACTGCTGTGTTCATCCAGCTCTACACCTTGGTATCTCTAAACTACATTAAAGCCCGCTTTTAAATACTGCAGTACTCCCTTCCACAATCCTTAATTTTCAACACAGTCCTTTTCCCATTTCTGCCCGCAACCAAAAAGATAGAAAATTAAAAGGATACAGTTTTTACAAACAGATAAAGCTTGAATCTGTATCTCTCGGACTCGAAAGAATGACGACAATGTCCATACAATGGGGAACAACTGAGATCGGGGAGACTTAAAGAGATGTGAGGTAAGGATTTTAAAGCTGGGATGAGAGTTGGTTGAGTAGATTGATGATAAATATGGTAAATTAAAGGTGAAAGGCTTATTGAGAATAACACACAAATACAACTGTAAAGTAGCTGCACACTCCACATGTGTACAAAAAATATTTGCAAGATTTCAATAAGTAGGGAGACAGAAGTGAAACTTGCAGTTCCAGAATTTGTCTTAGTGTGATGCACGTAGAAATATGACCCAAGAAGAAATTTCTCTGTGCCAGAACATCCTACCTCAAATCCCACTTTTCTTGTAGTTATCAGTTAAACTTGTGCATAATTGGAACTGGGAATGTGGAACAGATAATAAGGCTCATCCAAACATGAATAAGTCACAAAATGCAAGCTTTGGCAGTTTAGATGGGGAGAGGAAACTTGGAAGGTGTATGCCTTTTGAGGCAGTGTGCAAAGCTTGTAGCTTTGCCACACTTTTCTTAGTGTGCAGAACGGGATCATTAATTGATTCTGCACTACTAACAGAAAAACTCAGTCATCTGCAGTACTTATCAGGAACACAGACATATCCTCTCTGCAATTTTCCATAGGATTTGAGGAAGAGTCCTGCTGGCAATACAACTTGTAAAATTGCCTCATCAACTTGTTAACACTGGCTACAGAAAAAATTCCTTACAAGTGCTTGTAGCTGCAATGACAGACTACCATTAGAATACAGGAGTGTAAGGCTTGATTTGTCTGAGGAGGCAGATATAAACTGATTTCAGTGACAAAGAGGGTCCTAGTGCTTGAGGGCATGAACATGAGATTAAATTTAAGAAACTTAAGGCAATCAGCAAGAGTATATTTTCACATCATTTAGTCTATTAAAGATGCCAAAGCCAGAGGGTTGCAGAATGTGCAACCAAAAATAATGACTGATGTTAAGACCATGGTAATATTGGAAAGTAAGTTCAATAGCTGCTTGTACAAAATGGGGAATAAAGGGATATGGAAACAAGACAGGCATGTGGAATCAGGGTTACTTTTCTACTGCGGGTATAAGCATGAATTCCTCAGGCTGAACTGCCTGTTTCTGCTTTGCAATTTCAATGTAATGGCAATGTACGACCTCAGATTGATAAATGTGTCTAGTACACTCATTATGTACCATCTGCTCTGCTTAGACTTAACCAAATTACTGGTCATCATGCCCACTTGAAGCAGGCACTGGCACTTGGTGGAAAGAGTAATTAGTGATGTTCATGAGCAAGTGCAAGGGTGAATTGTGGGGAACTGATGGGGTTATGGCAGTATTAAAGTTCAGTCAATGTCTACGCCATCTGTGCTAAAATATGTTTGCAGTAATTGTTTCTGTTCTTAAAAGAGTTTGATCAATTTGACTAAACTGCTCTTTGTATCATAACCAAGGTCACGAATCTAGAATGGGACCTGAAAACTGTTTGATGAAATTAGGATTAAAATGGCAAATTAATTCAAGTGCCAATATCCCACAATATAATTTCTGAACTTTGGAGCAACCTGTATTGTAAAGTTGGTTAGAATACTTGCGGATTGGGAGGCAGCAAGTTAGAATTTGTGGTTTGTAAAATGCTAGGGGGAAAGCATTATGTTGTTCCTTTAACAGACCATGCTTTTTCTGAGCTTACAGATTTAAACTGGATGTCTGTTAGCAGCAGCTTGAAAGTCTACAAATACACAGAGAGCACCCGAGTTGAAATATTTGTATTGAAAGACCTTACAGTTAGCAGGCCAAGCAGCAATTTTTACCATGACAACAGGCTTTTGAATTTAGCCAATCAATTTGAACCAGGCACTTAGATACCAAAAACCTGTTAAAATTTAGTCTGATGGTTTTGACAACATAGGACCAATCCTATTGTAAGAAATATTGAAATGTCATCAAGGGTGTAAAAAGATGGTGGCAGTTGGACAAAGATCGCAGAGCTAGCTGCCGTCCACCAGAGCTAACAGCCCTCAGATTTCAAGAGAGAATCGTGGGCTCTCACAGCCTCCTCTATGTTTTAGAGAAAGCATAATCTAAATAACAATGGTACCAATAGCACAACTAGTTAATATTCCTGACAGAAGAATCAATGGAAAAGACATTCCTGAGAGAAGAATCGACGGAGAAGGCACAAAACATTCTGGAAAACATGTAACTGGGCTGTAGTTTCAAGAGGCGAAATTCTATTTTTTTTAATATAAGTGGGGTTGTATTTATTGGAACAGCACACCATTAGAACCTTGCTTTATGAAGGAAGAGTTAGTAGTTGGAAGGGATTTATCCAGTTAATAATTTAGTGAATTTGTTCATAGTTAGAGTTAGATCAATAAATTGTTACTTGTTGATTTTAAAGTCACAGTCAGGGGTTTATTTTAATTAACCATTAGAAGTTGCTGAAAAGTAGGTTACACCATCTTTCACACTCCTTTTACAGATTGTTGGGCAAGGTGCTCCTGTTTCGGCATTTAGGTTTAAGTTCTTGGAGGGGGCCAGCCTCTGCTTTATAACACCAGACATTGAATATGATAGTAACCTAGAGTTAATGTTAATAAGGTTCTGATCTGTATTGTAATTCAGAGGCCTTGCCAATAAACCATGCCTTGGGGCATCTTTGATGAATGGACACCATGCAACAATCACCAACAGGAATGTTCCCTCCCAGGGTGGGAAAACGTCAGCAGTCAAGGACATTCAACTTCGGATCTTCGGTCAAACATCCTTTATGAATGGGGAGGCAATGGCCTTGTGGTATTCTCGCCGGACTGATAATATTCTGGGGATCCAGGTTTGAATCCCACCATGGCAGATAGTAGAATTTGTATTGAATAAATATGTGGAATTAAGAGTCTAATGATGACCATGAATCCATTGTTGATTGTTGGAAAAACCCATCTGGTTCTCTTAATGTCCTTTAGGGAAGGAAACTGCCCTTCCCTGGTCTGGCCTCCAGACACACAGCAATGTGGTTGACTCTTAACTTCCCTCTGTGTAATTAGCAGCATTTTTGGTTTGTTTAATGCATCCTCATCAGTTGTGTGACCCTTTGATCTTTTGCTTATAAATTCTGTGTTCTCTGTATTTCTTTCTCATTTCACCTGAAGAAGGGTTGAGACTCCAAAAGCTTGTGTTTTCATATAAACCTGTTGGACGAGAACCTGGTGTTGTGTGATTTCAGACCTTGTCCACTGCAGTCCAACACTGGCACCTCCACATCAAAAACTTTTTGGGTAGCCAAAAGCCTGATGAATGGCAAGTTTCCATCCTTCAATGCCAACAAAATCTGGGCCGTTAGATCCTTGGTGTTGTAATACTCCTACTTGTAATCTGTAGGCTCAACTTTAAGACGTCTTAGGCTGCTATTATACAGGTTTACAAAAAAAAATCTCAAAGTATCTGAATGACAGATAACATACAAGTGTTTTAAGTGAAAGCTGTTTTTTTATGAGCTGTACCACTATGAATTTCTCAGTTAGAGTTTTTGTTTCCTCATTTAATCGCTGAGATCTTTCATATATCCACTGTTTGGCTGAAAGGGGTTGAAGTCATATGTTGCCTTTCAAGTACAAAGTATTCAAAACTAATAGTGGCAATTGCCAGTGATTTACAAAGTTTTGACGTTAATTTCTTTGGTATCAGGGTATTCGGCCACTTGAATATATTAATTAGAGCCTCATACCTGTTGAACAAGAAACTTTTTGAAATCAGTTCTCAATGAGTATGACGGCTTTTGGGTTTAAATGATGCCTAAGGCCTCCCTGAGGCTGCTAACTAAAAGTATGTATTGAAGCTGTCTTTCCTTCCTGGAGAGAAGGAATGCTCTCCCAACTTCACAGGAGTTGTGATAACACAGTGTGGAGCTGGAGGAATACCGCAGGCCAGGCAGCATCAAAGGAATAGGAAAGCTGATGTTTTGGGTCGGGATCGTTTTTCATTTTTTCTGAAGAAGGGTCCCGACCCAAACATCAGCTTTCCTGCACCTCTGATGCTGCCTGGCCTGCTGTGTTCCTCCAGCTCCACACTGTGTTAACTCAGACCCTGGCTTTGGCAGTTCTTACTATCTCTTCACAGGAGTTGTGATTGGCCCTATCTCCTCATTTCTCATTTTCACTCTTCTGAGACCTACCCAGTAAACAACAGTACCCCATGGGGCAGGTTGCCTGAGGAGATGTGAGCAGCTCTAGCCCCTTTCCCCAGGTTTGCTGATAAAGCTGCAGGATCAATTTCTAGCTACGCTGGATTCTTCTGTTTCAGGTATCTACTAATCACACAATGCAAAATCCTGGCACTAAACACAAAGGCTGAGCTGAGTTTTATTGACGTGAAGATACTTAATGATCCATATAAATAACAAACAGTTTTAGTTTGATGCTCGAATTAAGTTAGCTCAACATTTGGAAAAAGCATTTAATTGAAGAGGAGTCACTGGACTCAATGTTAACACTGTTTTTCTCTTCACAAATGCTGCAAACATGCTAAATTTCTCTACGGCATATATATTTCTTTTAAATTTCATTTCTCCAGCATCCATAGTATTTTACTTCTATGACTCCAGTTGATATAATTGCCAATAAATTAAGGAGGTAAAATTCACACCTATCTTCCTTTCCATCATCGGTGCAAACTGTAATGATTGGTGTGAATTGTAATCATATCTGTGTCGAAATATATTTGACTGAGAAATAAGCGTAACTAATTAGAGAGGACACACATTATATTAAAACAATTTAAAGATAAATATTTAGGTAAGAATTAACAAAGAAACCATTGTGACTGGCAGGAAAAGCCAGGAAAATCCTCTAGAATGCACCTAGGAGTGGGCATGGAGATGACATTGTAATGTCAGGTTAATTGACAAGTACTCAAAACAGACACAAGAAAAGTATGAAGAATGAAGGCTTGGAAGACATGCCATTTTCACACTTAGGTGTAATGTTAAGATGCTAATTACAGAGGGAATATTGAAACTATCCAACTGACAAGGCATGACAAATATCCTAATCACATCAGTATCATTAACTACTAGGATCGGACACTCAAAGAAAGCAGAAATGAAACAACTTTACTCATAAACACTGAATGAATGATTCTTGTAAGAGGAAGGCATTAAACAGAGATGAAAGGAATATCCATGTAAGAGTATAAAACATTAAAAATAAGTTGACGACATAAAAGCTAACAACTTCATAAAAGAATCTTCACTGAATAATAAAGGAATTATACGAAATGACATCAGACAAAAGTGGGAGCAACTTATATATAGGGGTAACACCAGCATTTTCATAGCAAGAAGGATCTGAACCGATATAAAAATAAGACCCTTTAACATTTCAGAAGTATTAAGGACACTCAGTTAATACTTCTCAAAAGATATTTTCTTCCAGGTGATAACATCTTACTCACTTGGGTCTTGCAAGTAAAGATTCACTTTAAACATTGATCGATTTTTCTATTCTTGGATCATGTCACACTTTTTACTCTAGTCTGTTCTTAAATATTCTTGAATATTATAAATAGCATCCAATTGAATGCTACTACATTTGAGATTACATTTTTTGATCGTTCTTGGCATCATGTTATACCTGTTCACTTAAAAGTGTATTGTTTGTTAATTTCTATTAATAAAGTGATAACATAAGTAAAATGTCTCATTTAAATTTTTCTGTTAAAACTGAAATTAACCCAAATTTCAATGTTCTTCTTAAGGTAGAGAAGCATTCTTTCTGGAGTGAGAAACTTAAAATTAAAATATAATCAATATATGTTATTAAAATATTAAAATTAAAGTATGTTCACTGCCTAGTTAAAGTTTATTAAGCAGGCAATTTGGAGAAAGGCAACATTCTCAGCAGCATATGTGTTATGTGAAACGCATAGACCCAGGATTGAGATTGACAGAGTTAACTCAATGAACAGAAATGATCAGGGAAACACTTCTGATCTAAATGAGCTCTATGTAAGATCTGAAAGTTATAAATCATTTGAGAGTGAGTGTGTAGGGATTTTGGTTCATTGGTTCATGAGGACACCCACTGCAACCAAATGGCTTGTTAGCAGTTGGATCCAAAAGACCCACAACACAACAGACTTGCATTCAGCTTGAGAAAGAACTAAAGCATTCAAACCTCTGCCCTGTGACGATTTTTCTTTTTAAGTTCTTCCAGCAGTTGCTGCTCTTTTGGAGGTTCATAGGTACTTCTGGGAATCTGAATAATGAGAGAAAAATAAAACTGAGACAGCACTTGCCTGAAATATCAGAAAGCTCATAACACATATTCATTTATCTGTTTGAAAGGGTAATAGTTAATATTTATGTCCCAACAAGGCCATGCCAGCACTTATGCTCTTCACCAGTGTTCTCATCAACACTGCCCTTTATGACTCATGTGAACATATTCTATTTGTTTTCATATTCTTACTCATATTCCTTTCACTGCTGTGAATTTATCAATTTTAGGAACAAATAATGATTAATGTAGTTTTGTTTTGTGTTAAAAAGGGGAAAGCATGGGTTTATTCCATTTTTTTAAGACCATTAGAATCAGGGCACTGATTCTAAGCCCACTTAGTCCATTGAGTCTGCTCTGCCATCCTCTGCAATCATAGTTGATCAAATCCATTTCTGCCCTTTCCCCAGAACACGTGTTTCTCTGACTGCTCAAAAAGTCTGTGTATGCTCTGTCTATGTCAGCCTTGAGCATACTTAATGACCCAGCCTTCTGCAGTAAAGCATTCCACAAATATATTACTTTCTGAGGGAAGAAATTCCTCCTCATCTCTTTCGTAAATGTGCGCCCCATTATTCTGAGATTATACCCTCTGGTCCTAGATTCTCCCACAAGGGAAACAGTCTTGCTGTATCTGTTGAGTCAAAACCACCTAAGAATCTTGATCTTTCAAAAAGGTCACCTTGTTACTAAAGCCCAATGAGTACAGACTCAACCTGCTCAATTACTCCTCAGAAGATAGTCCCTCTGAGGGTGGGATTAACCTAGTGTAACTTGTCTGGACCAGTATATCTTTCCTGAGATATGGGGCTCAAAACTGTTTATAATATTCCAATTGTCGAATATGCCATGTGTAGTTTTAGTGTGTCCTCCTTATTTTTGTATTGCATTCCCTGTGAAATAAAATCCAAATTGAACATGTATGCTAGCTATTGTGTCCCTAATCCTTCTGTGCTGTAGCTTTCTGCAGTCTTTCTCCATTTAAACAGTATTTAGCTCTCTATTCTTCGTGCTGAGGTGCATAATCTCAGAGTTTCCTGCAATATATTCCATCCACCAAGTTTTTGCCTACTCATTCAACCCTTCTATATTTCTCTGCCATATCTTTGCGTCAATGTCAGCACTTGCTTCCCCAGCTGTTTCTGTGTCATCCACAAACAAAAACAGACACTGCTAGAGAAACTCAGCAAGTCCAGCAGTATCTGTGTAGAGAAAACAGAGTCAGTGTTTCAGGCCTAGTGATCCTTGTTCGGAACACCTGCTAATATTACCTTCTCATATCTTATTTAAGTCATTTATGTTATAAATAATGATGGCCAGAGCACAGATTCCTGCAGTACTCCAATAATCAAGAGTTGCCATCCTGAAAATACACGCCCTTCCATCTCAAATCTCTCTCTTCCATTAAAAACCAAAAGAACGGCAATTGCTGTAAATCAGGAACAAAAACAGAAGTTGCTGGAAAAGCTCAGTAGGTCTGGTAGCATCTGTGAAGAAAATATCAGAATTAACATTTTGGGTCTGGTGACCCTTTCTGTCTTCTATTAATTAGCCAATCCTCCTTCCATGCTAATAAATTACCTCCAACATCATGGTCTCTTTTCTTACTAATGCGTTTTGAAAATCCAAATATATGACATCCCCTGCTTCCCCTTCATCTACCCTGCTTGTTACCTCCTCAAAGAATTCTAAAAAAATTGTCAGGTATTATTTCCCCATTGTGTAGCCATACTGACTCTACTTGATCATGTTATTCATTTCTAAAATCTCTGCTATTATATGTTATAACAGACTCTAACATTTTCCTGATTACAGATGTTCAGCTAACTGGCGACAAGTTACTTGTTTTTTTTTGTTGCCTTCCCTTTTTAAATAAAGCTGTTTCATTGGCAGTTTTCCAATCCTCTGAGACTTGTCAAAAATCTAAGCATTCCTGGAAGATTACTATCAGGGTATCCACCAGCTCTGGAGCTACTCCTTTCAATATCTAAGGAAGTATCTCATCAGGTTTGTGGAACTTTTGGTCTTTAGTCCCATTGGTTTCTCTCGTACCTTTTTGTGATAGTTGTATTTATTTCTTCTTCTTCTTTACACTTTGATTATTTTATGTTTTTAGAATACTATGAATGATTTCTTGTGTGAAGATTGATGCAAAGTATCTGAGTCCCTATTTTTATTTCCACAGCCTCATTCTCTCAGGGTCCTACGTTCACATTAATCTTTCTCTTCCTTTTTATATATTTAAAGAAGTTCTTGATGTCTGTCTTACAATGTATATGGTGACATGGTTGCTGAGATAGAAAATACAATAGCCAAATTTGCAGATGACATTAAAATAGGTGGGGAAATAAGTTGTATTGGAAAAATAAGAAATTTACAAATGGCAACGGATAGTTAAGGTGAATGAGCCAATGAGGCCAATTACGTTGAATGGGCAGAGGAAGTTTAATGTGGATAATTATGTGCTTATTTATTTAGTGGGGTCGGAGGAGCAAAAAGTTAACTTATTACCTAAATGGGGAGAAACAACAAAATGATTCCATGCAGAGGATTGTATCAGAGATAATGGGAACTGCAGATGCTGGAGAATCCAAGATAACAAAATCTCTGATGAAGGGTCTAGGCCCAAAACGTCAGCTTTTGTGCTCCTGAGATGCTGCTTGGCCTGCTGTGTTCATCCAGCCTCACATTTTGTTACCATGCAGAGGATTCATGTGTCTTTGTGGTGAGTCACAGAAAACTAGTTTCAGGTACAGCAGGTAACAAGGAAGGCAAATGAAATATTGGCATTTATTGCTAAAGGAATGGTGTAGAGATGTGGGGAAGTGTTGCTTCAACTGTACAAGGCATTAATGAGACTGACCCTGGAGTAATGTGTACAATTTTGGTCCTCTTACTTAAGGGAGGATGTAGTTATATGAGAGGCAGTTCAGAGGACATTTACTTGATTGATTCCATAAGTGAGGATTTTGTCTTATGAACAGAGATGAAGCAGTTTAGGTCTATACTCTCTGGAGTCCAGAAAAATGAGAGGAGCTCTAAATGAGGTATAGAAAATGCTAAAGGTGTCGATCATGTATATTTCCTCGTGGGGTAATCTTGAATGAGAAGTTATTGTTTTAGGATAAGTAGCAGATTTAAAACAGAGACAGCTGAAATGACTTCAGAGCCATGAATCTGTGTAATTCACTACCTCAGAGTGTAGTAGATGCTGGGTAATTGAGTAAATTTAAGAAGGAGATAGGCAACTTTTTAATCAGTAATGGGTTGAAGAGCTATGGAGATGAGGCAGGAAAGTGAAGTTGAGGCCAAGATGACATCAGCCATGATTGTATCAAACGGCTTCACGGGTTGAATTGTCTACTCCTGTTATTTCCTACGTTCTCCCTTGTTATTTTTATGGTTGTCTTTGTTGGTTGTTAAAACTTTTTCAACCCTCTGATTTAGCACTTTGCCTCATTGTGTGTTTTTGCTTTCCATGTGATGCTATCCTTAACTCCTCTGATGAACAATGGTTGGTTTATCCCCTTCCTAGAATCTTTGTTTCTCACAGGATTATGTTGTTGTGAGCCATGAATTACATTCTTAAATGTCTTCCATTGTTCCTCAAATGTTTTTTGCTCCTAAACACTTTACTAGTTCACCCCAACCACTCTGATCTAATTACTTTGTAATAACACTTATTTAAGTTTCCTAGCACTTTCTTTAGTTTTTCATTTCTGTTCCATATCTCTACTTTTTATTCCACTGGAAAAATCTTCTCTTCAGGTATTAATTCCATTCTCTTTTGAAAGTTACTAGTGAGTACTACAATAAAGTACTGCTGCTTCCACCACCCTTTCAGGCAGCAATTTTCATATAATAACAATCCATTGCATTAAAAATTTTCTCCCATCATAACTCTGTTCCTTTTGCACATCTACTCACATCTGTCATCAATTCCTTCTGCCAGTGGAAATAGTTTCTATTAATTCAAGTAAAACTTCTCTGACTTTGAACACGTCAATCAAATTTCCAATGCACCATCTCTGTTCAAATGAGTTTCTCCACATAACTGAAGTCTCTCATCCCTGGTACCATTCTAGCAAAGTGTGGAGCTGGAACAGCAACTCATATTCCGCTTGGGAACCCTGCAGCCCAACGATATCAATGTGGATTTCACAAGCTTCAAAATCTCCCCTCCCTCTACTGCATCCCAAAACCAGCCCAGCTCATCCCTGCCTCCCTAACCTGTTCTTCCTCTCACCTATACCCTCTTCCCACCTCAAGCCACACCCCCATTTCCTACCTACTAACCTCATCCCGCCCCCTTGACCTGTCTGTCCTCCCCGGGCTGATCTATCCCCTCCCTACCTACCCACCTATACTCTCCTCTCCACCTATCTTCTCTTCTATCCATCTTCGATCCACCTCCCCGGCTCTCCCTATTTATTTCAGAACCCTCTCCCCCTCCCCCTTTTCTGATGAAGGGTCTAGGCCCAAAACATCAGCTTTTGTGCTCCTAAGATGCTGTTTGGCCTGCTGTGTTCATCCAGCTCCACACGTTGTAATCTCGGATTCTCTGACATCTGCAGTTCCCATTTTCTCTGATACCATTCTAGCAAATCTCTTTTGTGCGCTCTCCAAGGTCCTGACACCTTTGTTAAGTGTTGTGTCCAGAATGGAACAGAATAAAGTCAAACTGAAGTTGTGTCTTGTAAACTTTTATACTCTGTGACAAGCATGTATGACACTTGATGTTCACAGATTTCCCATCTTGTTATAACACTATCCAACATTTGTGTATATACATCCTCATATTTTTCTGTTCCTGCATCGTTATTAATGTACCATTGAGCTACTATTCCATCTCCTCATTCTTTTTACCACATTGTATCATTTCATTCCTCACTGCATTAAATTTCATCTGCCATATATCTCTCCATTGTACTATGTCCTCACAAGGTCTGTTACTATCTTTACCAGTGTTTTCTATATTTCAGAGTCTCATGTCACCAACAAACTTTGAAATTATCACCATGTACCCAAGTCCAGTTCATAAATATGCATATAAGAGAGCAAAATGCTGCAGAATAATTTATGGTTATATCAGCCAAGCCTGAAAAACAACTGTTGACTGTCACTCTTTGTTTTCTGTTCCTTAAATAGCCAATACACATTGCCATTCTCCCTTTAATCTCATGGGTTTACTTTGGTTTATAAATCTGTGGCCTTCCATGCAATAAATGAGGAACAGAAAGTTTTTTTAAATACAGATGTCACACATGTGGCATTTCTGGCATCTTGGGACTTGGTCACCCCATGAGACCAGGTACACTAATACAGCACAACATTAGAAAGCGGTTTAGCTATTTTAGGTGTTCCAAGCTGGTGTAGCAGTCTGAAAGCACTGATGTGCCAAGCTAACCAGCGAGGCCCTGCTGGCTATTGTTGTCTTCAAGCATTTCATGAATCAACAGTTTAGAGATCACTGAAGGGGAAATTTATTCAAGGCCTTGGTGGTTTAGAATTGTAGGTGTTTTCCTAGTTAACCTGTCCTGGAGCAGGTGGAACTTGAATCCAGGACTTCTGGCTCAGATGCAGGAATACCACCACCACACTACAGACAGTTTAGATTTGTAACCTTCGAGGTGGAAATAGTTGATAGCATCATTCAAAACAAATGTCACAGCTTTAAGCAAAGATGACAGAAGCAAGCTTACAACAAGAAAAGGTTTTTCAGCCTTAGATTCAATACCTCCACAGTTTCAGGATGTTTCAGTCAATCACAGAATATTCCCTTGCTGATGATCCATGTCAGATTAAGCAACACTATTTTCTAACAAATGCTTTACTAAATTCATCTTTGCAGTAAACTGCACTTTTAATTATTTTAATCTGGCGAAGTTTGCCGATGATATGAAGATCGGTGGACAGGCAGGTAGTAGTGAAGAGGTGGGGAAGCTGCAGAAAGATTTAGACAGTTTAGGAGAGTGGTCCAGGAAATGGCTGATGAAATTCAATGTGAGTAAATGTGAGGTTTTGCACTTTGGAAAAAAGAATACAGGCATGGACTATTTTCTAAACAGTGAGAAAATTCGCAAATCAGAAGTGCAAAGGGATCTGGGAGCGTTGGTCCAGGATTCTCGAAAGGTTAACTTGCAGGTAGAGTCTGTAATTAAGAAAGCGAATGTAATGTTGTCGTTTATCTCAAGAGGGTTGGAATGGTCATTGGATAAACATATGGATGATAATGGACTAGTGTAGGTTAGATGGGCTTCAGATTGGTTTCCCAGATCGGCACAACTTCGAGGGCTGAAGGGCCTGTACTGTGCTGTAATGTTCTATGTTCTATGTTCTAATGCAGATTCTCACTGTTCCTCATTAAGTACGCTGCTGGCTCATTATATAAAATCTGCCAGGCTCTAGTGAAGGAGAAGTGTAAGAGATAAAGGCAGTTCTTTCGAAGAAAGACAAATTGCTGATGATAAATTGAACTAAGGTGATTTTAAGTTTTAACTGCACATCTTAAGATCACTAAGATATAGATATTTTCCATTATGTATTATTTTGCCCAATATGGTCTACTACTGCTGCCTGTCTCTAGGATACTTGGAGGTTACAAACCATAGACCATAGAAATGATACAACACAGAAGTGTGCCATTTGGCCCATTTTGTCCATGCTAACCCAATCACCCAGGTGCCCTTTCTAACCCATCTTCCTGCAGATGGCCCACAGCCCTGCAGCTTACTGTACTTAAGGTGCAGATCCAGGTACTATTAAAAAGACTTTAGGGTCTCTGCCTCCACCACCAACTCAGGCAGCGAATTTGTGACACTCACCACTCTCTGTGTAAAGTTTTTCCTTACTTCCCCTCTAATCCTTAGCTTGAATCTGTGATCCCTAATTTTTGAACTCTCTGCTGAGGGATAAAAGTTCATTCTGTCTACCCCTCAATTTTGTGTAATTCAATCATGTCACCCCTCAGCCTTCTCTATTCTCCTCATAGCTACAATTCTTCAGCCCTCGCAACATTCAAGTAAATCTTCTCTGCGCTCTCTAGAGCAATTATGTTCTTCCTGTAATGTGGTAACCAGAACTGCACATAGTACTCCAGTTGTGGCCTCACCAGTGCTTTTTACAGTTTCGTTATTATATCCCTACTTTAGTATTTTATTTCTTTGACAATGAAAGACAGCATTCCATGTGCATTTTTTATAACCTTATCTATGAACTTTGCCCCATTAGGGACATCTGCACTTGCACACTGAGATGTCTAACTTCATCTAGTCCTCTCAGTATATTCTCACTTATTCTGAATTCACTTTTATTGTTTGACCCCTGTAAATGCATTACCACACACTTTTCAGAGTTAAACTCCACCTGCCACATTCCTGCAAACTCCACCATCCCGGCGCTATCATTTTGGAGCTTACCAGCTATCCTCTACACGATGAACTATGCAGCCAATTTTTGAGTCATCTGCAAATTTCCCAATTGCAACCCACACATTCAAATCCAAATCATTAAGTACAAAACAAACAGCAGGGGTCCTAACATTGATCCCTGCAGAACACCACTCGAAGTAGCCTTCCATTTGCAAGGGCAGCCATCGAACATTACTCTTTGTTTCCTACAATTAAGTCAACATTGGATTCATTTTGACACAACACCCTGCATCCAATGAACTTTTACATTTTTGACCAGTCTGACCGATGGAACCTTGTCAAATGCCTTACTAAAATCCATGCAGACAACATCCACTATACTACCCTCATCAATCTTCCTTGGTGCATCCTCAAGGAATTAAATCAAATTTGTAAGGCATGACCCTTCACTTAAAAAACCACGCTGACTAGCTCCGACTAATCCACGCTTTTCTAAGTGACAGTTTATCTGAGCTCTCAGGACTGATTCTAACAATTTGCCTACCATGAAAATAAGACTAACTGGGCTTTAATTGTTTGGCATTTCTTTTGTACAGGTTGTAGTAGGAGAGTGAAGTTTTATGGCCTGTTCACTGTAGCTGTCCGTGTTACTCCTAGTCAGGCAGTGTATCTATGCAATGCAACATTTATACTGCTTACAATTGTCAGTGCCTCATGGAACCCACAATGAATGGACCTTTGGGAGAGAACACTGATGGGTCTCCTCGTGCCTCAACAAGTCACTTATGCTCAGCGATGCTGTTTCCATCATGGTAATCTGACACAATAATTGTAAATATAATTTTAATAGACATTTGAATTTTGTTGCAATCAACAATGAAGCTCTTGAATATGATTAGCTAATTTCTTAATAAGAAAGTTGTTTACTTAAATTGAACATTGTTCCAAAATTACCTGCTACTGGGGATGCTGACAATTATGCAGATTTCTCAGTATTGTTGACTTAGAAGAATATTGTTTATGAAACAGCACAGGACTCAGGTGCACAAAGAACAATTATAATAAGATGATACAGAAGACCTTGGACTTGTGTAGCACCTTTCATACTCTTTGGATGTCTCAAAGGGCTTTATAGCCAGTTATGTCCTCCTTACATGGAGTCAATGTTTCAATAACCAGTGAATGAATTGGTCTAGGGCTCTTATGGTGCAGTGGTAGCGTCCCTACCTCTGAACCTGTAACTTTGAGCTCAAGTCTCAGAGGTGTGCCATAGCGTATCTGCACAGATTGATTAAAAATATTTTGAATGCATTGGGTAATACTAAAGCAGGTTGGTGTAGACTTTAATTATCTCACTTTGTCTAAAATTTCTATCAAACAAAATCTAAATTATCAACATTTTGTTAGAAATCACATGACACCAGGTCCTCAAGTTTATTTGAAAACACAAGTTTCAGAGCCTCAGTCCTTCTTCAGGTGTTAGTGAGTGAGGTAGTATCAGATGCAGAATTTATAAGTTAAAAATCAAAAAGTCACACCATTGATGAGGATGCACAAAACAAACCTAAGGTTTGGTTAAATCTTTAAAGAGTTAGAAGGTTTTACTTGATTAATGTGTATGCGTAAATCCCAAAATTCCTTTCAAGTTACAGTCCTGAGAAAACTGAAGGTTTTATCAGTGTAAAGAAGAGGTGACATTTTAGTTCAGGCAATGCATGTTAGGTGTGAGACCTTGTTTAGGCTCTGTGTTTTAGTTTGGAGTTAGACTGGTTTTATTTCGAAAGTAAGAATTTATAAAATGCCATATTGACTCAAGATCTATAAATTGTGTGGGCTCTTTGAACAAACATGAATCTATGGGGTGAATTTGTATTTGCAGATACATTTTATTTTGTTCAAAGAGCCCACAATTTATTGGCATTCAGTCAATGTGGTGTTTAAAAATTCCTACTTTAGAAATAAAACCAGCCTGACTCCAAACTAAAACACAAACAGATTCTAAACAAGATCTCACACTGAACATGCATTGTCTGACTTAAAATGTCACCTCTTCTTTACACTGATACAATGTTTAGCTCTCGCAGGACTGTGACTTGAAAGGAATTCAGGGATTTCATATACATATTAAACAATTAAAACTCTCTAACTGATTAAAGATTTCACAGCATCTTAGGTTTATTTAGTACATCCTCATCTGTGGTGTGACCCTTTGACCTTTTACTCATAAATTCTGTGTCTGATACTACCTCCCCCACTAACACCTGAAGAAAGACTGAGGCTCCGAAAGCTTGTGTTTTCAAATAAATCTGTTGGACAAGGACCTGGTGTCATGTGATTTCAGACCTTGTCTACCCCAAACCAATACTGGTACCTCCATAACATTTTGTTGTAATCTTGTTTGGTGAGAGTCACAGGGAGTTCTGTTGGTGTTGAGATCTAAATTTATCACCCAGTCAAAACAACTGGAGCAGAAAAAAATGATAAATTATTTATTAATTTTATTAATTTATAAATAAAAGTTAACTCATTGTGACTTGCGGCCTACATGGCAATGGTGGCTACACTCCTAGAGTGTTTAGTTGCATTATCATCCCAGCTGACAGTACTGCTGGACAAATTAGATCCCAGAAGGAAACCTGGTTTGATAGATCATATGTTTAAATTTAGCACTTTCTACCGGTGGTTAGTAATTGAAACTTATTCACACAAGGCTGTAAATGTTCATTCATAACTGACATAAGTTTGTTACACAAAAGAAAAAAAAGCAAATCAAGCAATATAAATATTGAATACAATTACAAAAGCATAAACAGCAAAACAAAGTTTCAACCTGTTTCCCAGAGTATGGTGTACAGAGGCTCATGTCCAGAGAAATTATCCTCCTTTCTCAACTCTTTAAATTTCTATTTAACTGATTCCTTCAAGCTTTTTTTTCTGTGCCCTAAAGAAACAACATTATGATTGCTTTCAGAGTCTATGGGCATCAATCTTTCATAATTCTGAGGGTCTAAACTTTTTCATTCCTAACAACTTAAAGACTCATTGGATTAAAAACTCCACGGTCTTGAACACATTGTTTGTTGAGGTGACTGGTTCCTCTGAATTGAGTTTTTGTTCTGAACAGAACTGAACAAGATTCTGAACAAGAGTCATGTCAAACACCAAATATCAACTTTGTTTTTCTCTCTCTATAAATGCTGCCAGACATGTTGAGTTTCTCCGGCATTCTCTGTTTGATTCAGATTTCTAACATCTGCAGTATTTTTGCTTTATCCTTGGAATAAATTGAGTATTCTGCGCTGGAATCAAAAACAAAACTAATAGCTTTGTTCCATATACTTCACCTGTCACAAACTTAGTAGTATAAACTTTTTATCCTCAAACACTTTGAGAGTTCTCCCTGGCTCTTGATTTCTATTGCAGTGTTTTTTTTATTAATGATGTATTCATGTCACTGTTCTATATAGACTTTATGACCTTGTAAGAAAGGTCTTCAGAGAACTGACAAAACTCCCTCTACCTATATTTTAATATCTATTTTCTAAAAATGATAAAAATAAAAAATATATTTTTCATTTCCATTGTGTGTGAAATACTTTGAAATAGGTATTATATAAAGGTTCAATTTTCTTTTGCAATGGCCAAATCTTATTAAAACAGGGTTTGATCTAGCATTCTGTCTTAAGGGGCCAATGGGCCTTAACCCAAATCATTGGCCACCGTCAAACTTAACAAGAGTGGTAGAAAAAAATGAAACAAGTCAATCGTCGATAAATAGTTAAAATCTATAAATTATACGAGAAAAGTAGAGGTAAGCAGTCCTATACTTTTGACATCTTGGGAAGGAATGTATTAGAGCAACATCAAGAGACAAAGAGCTGGACAGTGATAATGGGAACTGCAGATGCTGGAGAATCCGAGATAACAAAGTGTGGAGCTGGATGAACACAGCAGGCCAAGCAACATCTTAGGACACAAAAGCTGACGTTGAATTGAACACAAAATTTGACAGTTGTCATGAACTGAGGGTTGTGGTAGACAATGATGGTATTTTGTTTTGAAGTATATGTTGAAAGAGTCAAAGGCTTTGGAGATGTTCAAAGGAATTACAGAAAACTTGAAAAACGGGTTTCAGATGGATTTAAGCAGATGTGAGGGTAATGGGGATAGTTAAAACACTGACCACTGATCACAAGTTTTAGGGGAAAAGTGAACAGAAGCAAATGTGCAAGGACAGGAAAAGGTGAATGGAAGTAAGAAAGAAGTTGAACAGATCACAGAATCACTACAGTGTGAAAGCAGGCCATTCAGCCCATCAAGTCAACACCAAACCTCCAAAGAGCATCACACTACTACCACTGCACTTCCCATGGCTAATCTAGCTAGCCTGCACTTCACTGGACAATTTAGCATGGCCAATCCACCAAAGCCTGCATATCTTTGGACTGTGGGAGGAAACCAGAGCACCTAGAGAAAACCCACACAGGCATGGAGAGAATGTGGAAACACCACACAGACAGTTGTCTGAGGGTAGAATTGAACTCAGGTCCCTGGTGTTGTGAGGCAGATGTGCTAACTGCTGATCCACCACCCCATATCCCAGATGGGATCGAGAAGGATAACACAGTGTGGAGCTTGAGAAACACAGAGGCCAGACAGCATCAGAGGAGCAGGAAAATTGATGTTTTGGGTCAGGACCTTTCTTCAGAAATGGGGGAGGGGGAAGGTTGCTCTGAAATAAATAGACAGAGGAGGGGTGGGGCTGGGGAACGTAGATGGGATGGTGATAGGTGAGTGCAAGTAGGCAGTAGTAGGAAATGGCCTAAATTGACATTACTAGTTTCAAAATCTCTACTGCCCTACTCTTATCATTCTTCATTTCCTCAAATATCTCAGTAAAATTTGTGAGACAAGACATTCTCTGCACAAAACCACACTGACTATTCCTAATAAGTCCATTCTTTTCCAAATGTGAGTAAATCTCATCCCTAAGAATCTTCTTCGATAATTTCTTATTCCTCCTTATTCCTTGTTTAAGTTCTTCCCTGCTTCCTTTATATTCCTTAGAGGCCTCGTCTGATTTCAGTTTTCTACACCTTACATGTGCCTTATTTTGCTTTTTCACATCTCTTGCCATCCTTATCTTTCATTCTCACAGGAACATGCTGATCCTGAACTCTGATCAATTGGTCTTTAAAAGATTCATACATGTCAAATGTGGATTGACCGTCAAACAGCTGTCCCTGATCTAATTTCCCCAGTTAGCACTCCCCCAATTTGGTAATTTCACCTGAGGACCAGTCTTGTCCTTATCCACTACTATCTTAAACTTATGGGATTATGTTCTCTGTTCACAAAATGCTCTCTCACTTGAAACTTCAATTACAAGGCCAGACTTATTCCCCAGTGCAAGGTCTAGTATGGCCCCTTCCCATTTGGACGATCTATATATTGTTTCAAGAAATCCTTCTGAATGCACCTAACAAATTCTGCCCCGTCTAAACTTCTTGCCTTAAAGGAGTCCCAGTCAATATTGTGGAAGTTAAAAATCACACACTGTAACAATCCTGTTGTCCTTATGTCTTACACTTCCGTTCCTTTATCTCCCACTGGCCACTGGGAGGCCGAAAGTATAACCTTTGTATAGTAAATTGCCGGTGATAGATTTGTATTATAAGGTATTATAGTATATGTGGCTAAGGCAGGTGGGTGGAATTGATTCACACGTCAGCTATGATCTTGTTGTATGTTGGAACAGTCTGGTTGGTTAAATAACCTATGACTATTACTTTATTCCTATCCTGGTGAAATTCCCAACACTTTAAATTGTTGGAGGTGCTGATTTCAAAATTTAGAAATAACACTGCACTTTAGGTGGCCTGCACCCATCTATGCACAAAAGCAGCTACAATATTTAAAATTTCCTCTGACTTTACCTCTCTTTATTCCAGCTTTATGTCTCTGAATGGAGCCACAGCAGCAAGCATATGGTAATTCTGTGGATTTTCTTTTTGAGCAGCTTTGCTTATTAATGAGCAAGGAACACTGAGATAATTCTGTTATGCATTTGCTTCGTCTACCGGGAATTGGCTTTCATAGGCGCAGGAACAAAGTGATTCCAAACTGCACAACCTGCTGCCGCACCAAATTTTCTGCTATGCTGACAGTGTTGACTACAAAAGTCAGATTAGTGAGACTTGGACTTTAGTGTTTCTGTTTCAGAGATCTCAGGGTCACAAAAAACACACTGTCTTCTTTTAAAATTACCCTTGTTCTGCCAGTTAACCATCCTTTGCTCTGGAACGACTGAATTTCCATTTGATTGATAATGCTGCCAACCATGTTTGGCTAAGAAAGCTAGTACATTAATGAGCAGGGCAAACACTTCTCTGCTATCTACTCACAATCCTAGATGAGTAACTGGCAAAATCGTTTCTCAGTCCAAAAACGTGAACTTGCTCGGCAACACTGTACCCTTCATCAACAGTACTGAAAATGTTGATTAACCATGGATCTCTTGCTGTTTACTACGTAACTGCTACATAACAACAGCAGTTGCAAACCTTTATATTTTAAGTGTTTTGAGAACATTCAAAGTGATAAATTGCATAAATACAGGCAATTCAATGTTTCAAGGAGTAGCTTGCTCCTGCTTTATTTAATAATGAACTGCTATTTACTATTGTAAACTATTATCATTAATTTATATTGAAATTAGAGTGATACAATTTAAGATTTTAAATTACTACTTGAAACTTTGATTCTTGCATTTCCAAGAACGACACATTTTAATTTGTAGTCAATATTCAGAAGTGTGTCTTTATTCTGAGTATTCAGAGTGAAATTTTTCAGTGATAGGACTTGACCGACAGTGATTTGTTCATAAACAGCAAGTTTACACTCTTAAAACCTGTGAATCAATGGCTTCCATGATTTGGTAGATTTCATCTTTGGGCTGAGGCTAGGAGAAAGGTGATGCTGATTTCTGTTTATTTATGTTTTTATCACCTGAAAACTCTTTATAGTCCTTGGCCTTGTTTTTTCGACATGCCACTCCTCTTTCTTTACATTGTGCCACTTTTTAGTGGTTCTGATTTGAGAAATTGTGAAAGAGAAAGGTCTCTGATGAAGGGTCTAGGCCCGAAACTCAGCTTTTATGCTCCTGAGATGCTGTTGGGCCTGCTGTGTTCATCCAGCCTCACATTTTATTATCTAAAGAGAAATGTTTCCTTCTTTGCTGTGTTCCAATTATATTTGATGTTGATGTCGTTTTAGAAAGTTGATAGTTTTAATACAACTGTGCAAAAGACTTTACAAGACACTTTCCTGGATGTGAACACAGGCAAAATGCTCTACCTGGTCATGGAAAGGAACCCAACCAATTCTTTCTTACAATAAAATTAATTTTGAAGTTTTCCTTGGTCTGTGCCCAGGGATCCAGTGAAAATCTCCCCATTATGTGCATACCAGAAGAAAGATTAATCACATCTATGTCTTGGCTTCTAATAACCCTCAAATTAGCTATTTAATTTAGTAACATAGTCTTTGATGAGTGAATCTTCTCTGAGCATAATCACGTATCTCATGACATATAAAAATTAAATCATAGATACTTTTAGATGTAGAACAGCTTCCTGTGGTTTGATCTCCTTCTGGGATAATACTATCCCTCCCATGAAAGGAACTAACAACTTGATAAATTAATTTGATTCTCCTAGCCTAACCATCAATCTTGGCAACACATACAAACTGCTGACAATTTTCTGTGTAAAGAATTATCACTCAACTTCTGTCTTGGCTGCACTCTTCACAATCATGAACTTGTGCATCCTGTTCTCTGGCAATGGACTGTGAAACAAAGTTTGTTTTCTGCAGCCCTTTCATATCTTCCATTTATTCGTAATGTTCCTGCTGAGGCATCCTTGTTTAAGCTGAAAACCCTACTTGTTTCTCAAACAGTATCTCACAGCTCTTTGCTCTAAATCTGAGAATCAGTCTTGTCACTCTCTGCAATGCCCCAAGGAAATAGGTGGCTTCCTCATGACAGCATTAGAAATAGAGTAAGACTACAAAGATATGAACACAAGCCAAGTGGCCTCCTTCACCCTGCTCTGCCATTCAATATGAGCTTGGCTCACTGATCTTGACATTTTAATTGATCTTGAAGGGCTGGATAAGCTTGGGTTGTTTTTTTTGAGAAGAGTAGGTTGACGGGGAACCTGATAGAGGTGTATAAGATTATGAGGGGTATGGATAGGATAAAAAATGGCTGTTCCTCTTAGTTGAAGGGTTAGCAACAAGTGACACATGTTTAAGGTGGAAGACAAGAGGTTTAGATGGGACTTGAGGAAAAAGGTTATCAATGGAGGTTGGTGGGAATCTGGGATGCACTGCCTGGGAGGATAGTTGAGACAGTACCCTCACAACTTTTAAAAATATACTTGGATGAACACAAGTGTCACAACATTCATAGCCACAGGACTAGTGCTGGAAAGTGAGATTTGTGTAGGTTTTGTACATTTTTGGTGTGCAGACTTGATGGGCTAAAGTGCCTCTTCTTTACTGTACAAAATAATAATCCTATCAACTTCACTTTCTTGCCCATTTCCAATATTCTTAATGTGCTGATGGGAAGTGTACGCATTCTTTCAGATGCAACCTGACTTATGGAGCTTCAGTATCAGCTCCAGAGATTTAAGACCAGATACTTCTCTTCTGACCACCTTGGCAAAGTTTATCTTTCAAGAACAAGTGAGGCAAAATTGGGGAAAGACTTATCTCCAGGGTTTCCAAACTGTTCCCCACTTCCCCTGGATTTCCTAGATTTCCTCCAGAGTACATGGTTAAATTTGATGGACATGAGAAGAAGGAGTCTCATAGCAACTTCAGCCACACTTTCTACTGGATAGGCTGAACTGAGTGTCTATTTGGAAGGTCACCTGTGTTGTGGACTGGGCCACATCACTCAAAATACATTAAGAAGATAGCCTAGACTTGAAACGTTTCCTTATTTTAAAGGCAAGTGTCCAGTGTTTAGTTCCGGATACAATTCGACTGGTCATACTATCGGATTTAAAGCAAAACATACTATATTCATCCACTAAAGGTGAAATACAACAAAAAAAGAAGAAATTGATATAACTTAACTCTACTGGAAAATTTAACAGAATAACAGATTATTAACAACTACTTAACTGTTCCAATGTAGTAACATCCCGTAAACGCACCCTTGGCAAAAGGTAAATTAAGCAACAGACACAGTAGGAACTGTCGATGCTGAGATAACAAAGTGTACAGCTGGACGAATGCAGCAGGCCAGGCAGCATCAGAGGAGCAGGAAAGCTGACATTTCAGGTCTGGACCCTTCTTCACAAATGGGGGATGGGAAGGGGACTCTGGAATAAATAGAAAGCTGGGGGAGGCAATGATGCAAGGTGGACAAAGGAGCAGGTAGGTGGAGAGAAGACAGACGGGTCAAGGAGGCAGGGATAGAGCCAGTAAAAGTGAGTGTAGGTAGGGAGTTGGGATGGGGGTTGGTCAATTGAGGGAAGATGGACAGGTCAAGGAGCCAGGGATGGGGCTGGTAGGTAGGAGGTGGCGGTGGGGGTTGGTCAGTGAGGTGGGAGGAGCAGATGGGTGGGAGAAAAGACAGGTAGATCAAGGAGGCAGGGACGAGCTGGGCTGGTTTTGGGATGAGGTTGGGGGTGGGGAGATTTTGAAGCTTGTGAAGTCCACATTGATACCATTGGGCTGCAGGGTTCCCAAGCGGAATATGAGTTGCTGTTCCTGCAGCCTTCAGGTGACGTCATTGTGGCACTGCAGGAGGCCCAGGATGGACATGTTATTCAAGGAATGGTAGGGGGAGTTGAAATGGTTTATGACTGGGCAGTGCAGATGCTTGTCACAAACCGAGCGTAGGTGTTCCATAAAGCAGTCTCCAAGCCTCTGCTTGGTTTCCTGATACAGAGGAGGCCACATCAGAAACTGCGGATACAATGTACCATATAAGCAGATGTGCAGGTGAACATCTATGTAATGTGAAAGATTTTCTTGGGGCCTGGGATGGGGTGAGGGGTGAGGTACAGGAGCAGTGTAGCACTTCCTGCGTTTTCAGGGAAAAGCGCCGGGGGTGGTGGGGCTAGTGGGGAGTGTGGAGCAGTCAAGGGAGTCATGGAGAGAGCGGTCCCTGTGGAAAGCAGATAAGGGTGGGGAGGGAAAAATGTCCTTGGTAGTGGGATCAGATTGCAGGTGGCAAAAGTGGCAGAGGATGATGTGTTGAATCTGGAGGTTGCTGTGCAGGTATGTGAGGACGAGGGGGATTCTGTCTTTGTTGTTAATGCGGGGACGGGTGTGAGGGTTAAGTTGTGGGAAACACAAGAGATGCAGTCAAGGGCATTTTCGACCACTGTGGAGGGGAAATTGCAGTCCTTGAAAAACAAGGGCATCTGGGATGTCCAGGAGTGGAATGCCTCACCTCAGGAGCAGATGCGGTGGAGGCAAAGGAATTGGGAATAGGGGATGGCACTCTTGCAGGAAAGTGGGTGAGAGGAGGTGTACTCTAGGTAGCTATGGGAGTTGGTTGGCTTGAAATAGATATTGGTTTCCAGGTGGTTGCCAGCGCACAAACTTGAAAATCCCCCAACCTCATCCCAAAACCAGCCCAGCTCACATCCGCTTTCTTGACCTATCCGTCTTCTCTCCACCTATCTGCTCCTTTATCCACCTTCCATCATCGCCTCCCCTCTCTTTATTTATTCCACAGTCCCCTTAGCCTCCCCCCATTTCTGAAGAAGGGTCCAGACCTGAAACGTCAGCATTCCTGCTCCTCTGATGCTGCTGGCCTGCTGTGTTCATCCAGCTCTACACCTTATTAAATTAAGCAAACAGGTTGTCTCATATGCAACTCCAGCAGCAGGAAGAGAATCACCAGCTTTTAGCTGTAACCAAGATTGTTTAAAAAACTTCTTCAAGGGCCCAGCAGCAACTACTGAAAGGTAAAACTAAATATCCTCGTTCCTTGGGGCTCAACCACACCCATTCAGGCTATCGTTCCCACTTTTAAAAAAACCCCAAGGCTTTACAAGCTGTTTACTTTATTGGGCTCTTTGCCTGTCTTCATTAAAAAAAATAAAATATAGCTCTTAAACTCATAGTAGCATCACAGAAGTCATTGCCATCTCTTGTGTCTAAAGTGATCAGCAAACATTTTTTTTAGAAGCATCATCTGTGTAACAATTAGGCTACCTGTTCACATACATGTTTTACTTTTGTCTCACTCTAGATACAACGTGGATCATCAAACTAACAACCCTCCTGTCAAACAGAACTGACCACACATAATTCAGCCAGACTGACCAACAAAGTGCCAGTATTAATCTCTGATGTGCAAGCTGATCAGAACTGAGTGATGGTAGGAACTCTAAAACAGGTTTCATTACCTTTGAGTTACTGAGGGAAATATTAGCATAAGATTACATGGAGATGCCCAATGGAGTGAGGACAGCATTTTATCTGCCGTGATTCAACAAATTACCAACATTTATGATCAAAGCTATTAGGCCGAGGCACCAAAGGGTCATTAATATCCAGGAAAAGAAATGTTTTCAGAAAGGAAAGAGAAAAAGACTTAGCAAGTAAATAAAAGTAAGCAAAGTAGTTACAATGTACCGTGTTGTTTTCCTCTTGTGTGCTTGTCACCGGTAAAGGTGACGGGTGGTCAGCAAACTTACCTTTCTCTGTGCTTGGAGTAGTGGAATTTCCTCAGGCATTGGGATGGATTGTGGTTTAGGCTTGGTGATGTTAAATTCTCTTGGTACTGTCACAGGCTGACTCGTGTAATTTTTGGAAATCCGATTTGCCAGTTTGTTGGCTAAGTGATCAATGAGGTTGTTGATTTTCGGTTGCCATCTTTAACAAATAGACATAAGTGATAGAACAGAGTAGGGGGCAAATACACAATTATGTAATAATATAGCAATGAAGGTGCCTTTTTATGCCATTGATTCTACTCAGGTTCTTTTGAAGCCACCTTTTTAATGCCACCTTCCTGATTTAGTGCAGAGAAAGGCCTTAAGGTGCTCGAGTTTATAAGATTGTGAATGGCATGGATAGGGTGGAATGTAAGAGGTTTTTTTCCCACAGTAGACAGATCAACTGCTAGGGGACAGGTTCAAGGTGTGGTGGGGGGAGGGGAATGTTTAAAAGAAACGCGTGATGCAGGTTTTTCACACAAAGGGTGGTGAGTCCCTGGAACATACTGCCGGAGGTGGTGGAAGCAGACAAAATTGCAGCATTCAAGAAGCACCTGGATAAAATACATGAATAGGAAGGGAATAGAAGGATACAGATCCTGTAAGTGAAGTAAGTTTTAGTATGGAAGGGCAAAATGTGTCAGCGCACATTTGGTGGGCCAAAGGGCAAATTTCTGTGCTGTATTGTTCTTTATTCTTTGTTCTGCCCCATGTATTAATCACCTCTTTGTGAGCGGCAAGAGAGGGGGTAACATTTTTTTCTCCTGAACAACTTTTCACAATAAAAAATGAGCCAGCTGAAACAACAGACGACTGATCACATATTGTTGCAATGTCATCTCTGTTGAAATTAATATGAACATCTATCCAGGATACTAAATAAATTTAAGGATGTGACAGATTTTTAATTAGTAATGGGTTAAAGGGTTATGAGAAGTGGATAGGAACGTTAAGTTGATTTGAGGCCAAGATGGGGACAGAAATATAGTACATAATTTATGTTTTGAATTAGGTCATGTTGCATGAAATATTGCAAAAATGTTAATATTACAATGTAGGCAGCACAAACACATTGTGTAACATTGATCGTGCTACCCAAGATGGGGTCAACCATGATCCTATTAAGTGGTAGAGCAGGCTCAAGGGGTGAATTGTCGATTCCTGCTCTTAGTTCTTACGTTCATATATTCTTATGTTCCACACTAAATTCTGACTCCTTCATACATTAGTCTTTTTTTAGTTGTTCTTATTAGGGGTTTATCTGAGTACTTATTTTCAATTCAGACAATATCTATGCATAAAAACGTGATGATTGGCCTGCTGTGTATATTTGAATTTTAACTCTAATATATTCTAATTAGATTTAACTAGGACTGATTATGTTACAGAATCCAACCATTAACAGTCTAATTGCTTCCGAAAGGACAGTGTGAATTGGATAGCACAGTCAATGTTACCTCGAGTGTTTGCGCTGCTTACATTATAACATTAACATTTTTGAAGTATTACATGCAACATGATTAATTCAAAACATAAATTATGTACTACATTTCTGTTCCCCATCCAGGATCTTGATAGAAAAGCCTTTTTCCAGTAGGTCTATTCCTCAAACAATGGGTCTTTTCAGAATTTGTTGAGTTCATCAGGGAAAAGCACACTGGCCCAATGTGTCGAGTAATACAAAAGAGCAAACATTCCTGTAAGCACATTAGCCAATATTTGTTTAATGAATCTGCACTGATGGTGTATTGACAAGTTTTTGTAAGACCATAAAACGTAAGAACAAAAGTAGGCCATTCAGCCCATCACATCTGTGCTACAATTCAATGAGATCATGACTGATCTGATAATCCTCAATTCTATTTTGCTGCTTTTTCCCAATAACCCTTGATTCCCTTCCTAATTAAAAATCTGTCCCTCTCAGCTTTCAATATACTTAATGATACTGCCTCACAGCCCTGAGTATAAAGAATTTCATAAGTTTATTACCCTTTAAGAGAAGAAATTCCTCCTTATCTATGTTTTAAATTTGCAACCTCTCATTCTGAGATCTTGACCTCTGGACCATGACTCCCCTATAAGGGGAAACAACCTTTTACGTTTAACTTGTCAAGTCCCCTAAGAATCTTGTATGTTTCAATAAAGTCTTCTCTCATTCTTCTCACTTCCACCAACTCAACCTCTCTTCATAAATCTGTCTCTCCAGAACCAGGATCAGCCAAGTGAACCTCCAATGGATTGCCTCTAAGGCCAGCATTTTTTTTTGATAAGGGGCCCCAAACTGTGGTCTGATTAGTGCCTTGTATAGTTTTAGCTAAGAAATCGCATGACACCAGGTTATGGTCCAACAGGTTTATTTGAAAACACAGTGTCATCCAACAAACGTGAATCTGTGGGGTGAATTTGTATTTGCAGATACATTTTATTTTCTTTAAAGAACCCACAATTTATACATATTCAGTTAGTATGGTGTTTTATAAATTTGTACTTCAGAAACAAAAGAGTCTGATGCCAAACTAAAGCACAAACAGATTCTAAACAAGGTCTCACACCTAACATGCATTGTCTGGCCTAAACTGTCACTTCTTCTTTACACGAATAAAAACCTTTAGTTCTCACAGGACCGTGACTTGAAAGGAATTCGGGCATTTATATCCACATATTAATCAACGGATTAAAGATTTAAAAGCATTTTAGGATTGTTTAGTACATCCTCATCAACGGTGTGAGCCTTTGATCTTTTACTTATAACTTCTGTGTCTGATCCTGTCTCCCTCACTAACACCTGAAGAAGGAGCGAGGCTCAGAAAGTTTGTGTTTTCAATAAACCTGTTGGACTATAACCTGGTGCCATGTAATTTCTGACCTTGTCCACACCAGTCCAACAACTGCATCTCCACATCTTGGATAATTGGAACTGCAGATGCTGGAGAATCCGAGATAACAAAGTGTGGAGCTGGATGAACGCAGCAGGCCAAGCAGCATCTCAGGAGCACAAAAGCTGACGTTTTGGGCCTAGACCCTTTGGTCTCCACATCTTGTACAGTTTTAGCAAGACTTCCCTATTTTTAGTACGCTACCCCCTTTGAAATTCCATTTGCCTTTCCCATTACGTGCTGAATTTGGATGCTAACTTTTTGTGATTTATGCAGGAAGTCTCCTAAATCCCCTGTAGCTATCTGCCATCTCCTCTATTCTTCCTGACAAGTGCACATTTCCCACATTACATGCCATTCGCCAATTTTTGTCCGTTTGATTTATCTGTCTGTATCCCTCTACCAACTCTTTGTATCATCCTTAGCACTTAGACTTCCCGCCTGTTCTTGTGTTCTCTGCTAAACTGGCTAAAGTACATTCACTTTACTCACCTAAGTCATTAATATGTCTTGTAAATAACTGTGGCACCAGTGCTTACCCCTGTGGATATCCCTGTTTATAGGCTGCCATCCTGAAAATGCCCCACCCAGTCCAACTTTCTGTTTTCTGTTAGTAAGCAAATCCTCCTTCCATGCCACTATATTACCTTCAACACCATGTGTTCTTATTAAGTCGTCTCATATAGAACATAGAACATTACAGCACAGTACAGGACCTTCGGCCCTCGATGTTGTGCCGATCTGTCATACCGATCTCAAGCCCATCTAACCTACACTATTCCATGTACGTCCATATGATTATCCAATGACGACTTAAATGTACCTAAAGTTGGCGAATCTACTACCGTTGCAGGCAAAGCATTCCATTCCCTTACTCCTCTGAGTAAAGAAACTACCTCTGACATCTGTCCTATATCTTTCACCCCTCAATTTAAAGCCATGCCCCCTCGTGCTCGCCGTCATCATCCTAGGAAAAATGCTGTCCCTATCTAACCCTCTGATTATCTTATATGTCTCAACTAAGTCACCTCTCAACCATCTTCTCTCTAACGAAAACAGCCTCAAGGCCCTCAACCTTTCCTCGTAAGACCTTCCCTCCATACCAGGCAACATCCTAGTAAATCTCCTTTGCACCCTTTCCAAAGCTTCCACATCCTTCTTATAATGCGGTAACCAGAACTGTACGCAATACTCCAAGTGTGGCCACACCAGAGTTTTGTACAGCTTCAGCATAACCTCTTGGTTCTGGAACTCGATCCCTCGATTAATAAAAGCTAAAACACTGTATGCCTTTTTAACAGTGATAATGGGAACTGCAGATGCTGGAGAATCCAAGATAACAAAGTGTGAAGCTGGATGAACACAGCAGGCCAAGCAGCATCTCAAGAGCACAAAAGCTGATGTTTTGGGCCTAGACCCTTCATCAGAGAGGGGGATGGGGAGAGGGTTCTGGAATAAATAGGGAGAGAGGGGGAGGCGGACCGAAGATGGAGAGAAAAGAAGATAGGTGGAGAGGAGAGTATAGGTGGGGAGGTAGGAAGGGGATAGGTCAGTCCAGGGAAGATGGACAGGTCAAGGAGGCCGGATGAAGTAGTAGGTAGGAAATGGAGGTGTGGCTTGAGGTGGGAGGAAGGGATGGATGAGAGGAAGAGCAGGTTGGGGAGGCAGAGACAGGCTGGGCTGATTTTGGGATGCAGTGGGGGGAGGGGACGAGCTGGGCTGGTTTTGTGATGCAGTGGGGGGAGGGGAAGAATTGGGCTTGTTTTGGGATGCAGCGGGGGAAGGGGAGATTTTGAAGCTGGTGAAGTCCACATTGATACCATTGGGCTACAGGGTTCCCAAGCGGAATATGAGTTGCTGTTCTTGCAACCTTTGGGTGGCATCATTGTGGCACTGCAGGAGGCCCATGATGGACATGTCATCTGAGGAATGGAGGGGGGAGTTAAAATGGTTCGCAACTGGGAGGTGCAGTTATTTATTGCGAACCAAGCGGAGGTGTTCTGCAAAGCGGTCCCCAAGCCTCTGCTTGGTTTCCCCAATGTAGAGGAAGCCACACCGGGTACGATGGATACAGTATACCACATTGGCAGATGTGCAGGTGAACATCTGCTTAATGTGGAAGGTCATCTTTGAGCCTGGGATAGGGGTGAGGGAGGAGGTAGAGGGGCAAGTGTAGCACTTCCTGCGGTTACAGGGGAAGGTGCCGGGTGTGGTGGGGTTGGAGGGGAGTGTGGAGCGGACAAGGGAGTCATGGAGAGATTCTTAACAGCCCTGTCAACCTGGGTGGCAACTTTCAAGGATCTGTGTACATGGACACCAAGATCTCTCTGTTCATCTACACTACCAAGAATCTTACCATTAGACCAGTACTTTGCATTCTGGTTACTCCTACCAAAGTGCATCACCTCACACTTGTCTGCATTAAACTCCATTTGCCACCTCTCAGATAGTCATCTAGGGAATTGCAGTGATAAGACTCAAGACTTAAATAGATGTGTGGATCTCATTTTGAATTTGATATTTTAATGGCTATATTTCTGCCAAGTTTACTTCATTTACATTTCAATGAAATTTCTAGCATGTGGTACCTTATCAAGCAAATGGAATGTTATGGTACCTTCTGAAAATCCAAATATATTACATTCATTGTTCCTCCTTTATCTATCCTGCTTGCTACCCTCCCCCCCACCCAAAGAATTTTATTAAGTTTCTCAGGCACAATTTCCTCATATTGACTCTGCATGGCCTGTATGTAAAAAGATCCTGAGAATCTCCTCAACTTACAACAATTAAAATTAAAAGTAATTTAAGTCTAAGGTATTTTTAGGTAGAAGGACAGGATAATGGAAGTTCAGGATCTTGCACTGTTGATGAAAGCAGCTGTGGATTTCTGTAACATCAGAACAGGGACACCTATCTAGGGTATTAATGCTGCGTGTGCCTTGTCAATACTCAATTCAGGCAATTGAAAACTCACAGTATGACATAATAAGGAAAGTATTCTTAAACTTTATGAATTACCTCAGCAGAGGATCAATCAGCATCTGGTTTACATAGGCTACATCATATATTTGGCACCATTCATCCTTTATCCATGTGGTGAGGTTCATGCTATCAAAGAAGAACCTAAGAAACTGTGGGAAGATCACAATAACCAAAGAAGTAATGACCATATTAAGTTCTTGAATAAAATATTTATGTTTTCAGGGATTAATGAATGCCATCCTCACTTGGTACATTTTGTTCACAGACTGAGAGTTGATAATCTTGGTGAAGTGTTTCAGACCCAGTTCTTTCAGTCGAAAAGTAGCAAGATAGCATATAACTGTAACAGAACAGAGCATGTACAGTGTTATTTTAGAAACAAGAGAAAATTCAGGTGAATAGTTGAATGATACAGTCCAAGAATGGCCCAGGTCCAAGTCATATTTGGGTCAGGTTAGCTGATCGTATTTGGGTCGGCAGAACTGCTGTTCAAATATCTTCAATTCCATTGGGTTCGCATGAAGGATAATCAGCCATTTAACTGCTGGTTCACGGCCCCTGTAAAAGCTTGCCTCTGGGCATCAGTTGAAAAAAGGTTTGGCTGTGATAGATCCCATTATCTGTTAACCTGTTGGTATAAAAATTGCTCACATGGACAAATTATTGAAGGATAATCTGTGCTGAAACCCTGCAATGATTTACATGAAAACCTTCATGCAAGAAGGGACAAAGAAACAGAGAAAGAGCAGGAATTTTACTGAACAATGATCTAAAAGTGGCAAGTGTAAATCTAACCATGGCATTTATTATTATCAAATTAGATTAAAACTAATGAAGAAAATTAATGTATTTCCTTCCATTTATATTAAATAAAATTCTGAGAGAAAAAAGAGATTGGGTGAAGGAAGTAAATTCAATTTTGGCAATACAGTTCACACCATGGAATCAGCCAGTAATTGTGCAGGTAGGGTGACTATTCAGGTCATTGAGTCTGCTGGACGAACACTTCTATTCATTCACAGGAAGAGTACATCGCTGGCTAGGTGAGCATTTATTGTTCATCCTTAATGGGCCAGGGGGCAGTTAAGAGTCAACCACATTCTCATTCAGAGAGTCACATGTAGGCCAGACCAGGTAAGGTTGGCAGTTGCCTTCTCTAAAGGATATTAGTGAACACATAGGTTTGCTGACAATCAACAATAAATTCGGAGTCATCATTAGACTTTTTTAAATTGGATTCTAATTCCACCTTCTGCTGTGGCAGGATTCAGACCTGTATCCTGGGACATTACCTGGGTTTCTCCAGCAGTCCAGCAATAATACCACTAGGCCATCACCTCTCCATGGAGAAAATTAGGCATTTTATATCCATTATATTATAGAAAAACAAGTGGTGACTAAATTGAAACATACAAGCTCCTGAGCGGTGGTGATATATTGAGATCCTCTGAATACCAACAGGATTACATAAAGTCAACGAGGGGTTATGAAAGGGGAAATCATGTTAGACAACTCACTGAATATTTTTGAGGATGTAACTCGCAGAATATGGAAGGGAGACCAACGAATGTCGCATATTTGGATTTTCAGAATGCTTATGTGACAAGTTATTGTGCAAAATCAAAGCACATGGGATTGAGGTAATAAATAGATGTGGATTGAGAACTGGTTACCAGACAGGAAATAGAGGAATAAATGGAAGAAGATACATTCTGGACTTGAAAGCCTTTTGTCTTTGTCCACAGATGCTGACAGTTTCTCTAGCACTTCATGTTTTTAAATCAAATTTCCAGTATCCTTAGGATTTGCTTTTTATTGCAGGAATAAATAGGTCTTTCTTGGAGTGGAGGGTGATTAGTGCTTGGGATCAAGCTATTCATAGTATATCAACTATTTAGATGAGTGAGTCAATGATTATATTTCCAAGTTTGCTGGTAGCACACTGGGAGGAATTGTGAGTGTGAGGAAGCTAGAAGGGAGGCTTCATGGCGATTTAGACATTATTGTGGAAGTTAGACATGTATTTACGAGTGGGCACGTTGACTTTTACCTTTAAGGGATTGGGAGGATATTATGGCACAGTTACATGGAACCTCAGAATTTTAAGTAATTTAGGTAAGTTGAGTGAGATGGCAAATACATGGCAGTTGTAACATGGATAAGTATGAAGTTATCCACTTTGGTCGGATAAAAAAAGTAGCAGGATATTTTTTAAATGGTGATAGATTGATGTATAAAGTAACTTGTGTGTCCTTATACAAGGTGAAAGTATGCACAATTATAGCAAACAGTAAGGAAGGCAAATAGTATGTTGGCCTTCAGTGCAAGAAAGTTTCAGTACAGGAGAGAGGATGGCTTTATATCAGATACACTGGGTCTTAATAAGACCACATCTGGAGTATTATGTGCAGTTTTGGTCTCCTACTTAAGCAAATGCATACTTACCATTGAGGGAGTGTTGCAAAGGTTCACAGGTTGATTTGTGGTACAGCACATTTATTGTATGAGGATCGACTGGGTTGACTGGAGTTTAGAAGAACAGGGCAGGAGCTGATTGAAATGTATAGAGGCCTGACAATGCTGGACAGGCTGGACACAAGGATGATGTTTCTCATCTCTGGGGATCCAGAATGAGAGATCATTGTCTCAAGATATAGGATAGGCCATTTCAGAATGAAATGAGGAAAGATTTCTTCATTCAAAAGTTGGTGAACCGATGGAATTCAATCACAGAAGGGTGTGTAGGCCAAGTCACATTTTAGAAGGAAATATATCTCGACAGAATAATGGTATTGAGGGATTGTGAGAGAGCAGGAGCACAGCTCTGAGATAGAGGATCAGTCATAACCATGTTGAATTATGCAGTGGGCTTGAAGACCATGGGTAAACCAACACTTAAACTGCATGAGAAGAGAGTATTGATTGGTTAGCAAATGGACTCTAATTGGTAGAAGTATTACCATTGACCTATTTTTCTAAGCAACCTACTCAGAAAGAGCATTCCCTTTGCAACCAAAATCTGCACTGACAGTGGTAGAGAATGTTGGCTGGCCAAAAACACCCATACTACAAAGGGAGATGGTCTGATGGTGAGAGATAATGGGAACGGCAGATGCTGGAGAATCCAAGATAATAAAATGTGAGGCTGGATGAACATAGCAGGCCCAGCAGCATCTCAGGAGCACGAAAGCTGACGTTTCGGGCCTAGACCCTTCATCAGAGAGGGGGATGGGGTCAGGGTTCTGGAATAAATAGGGACAGAGGGGGAGGCGGACCGAAGATGGAGAGAAAAGAAGATAGGTGGAGAGAGTATAGGTGGGGAGGTAGGGAGGGGATAGGTCAGTCCAGGGAAGACGGACAGGTCAAGGAGGTGGGATGAGGTTAGTAGGTAGATGGGGGTGCGGCTTGGGGTGGGAGGAAGGGCTGGGTGAGAGGAAGAACAGGTTAGGGAGGCAGAGACAGGTTGGACAGGTTTTGGGATGCAGTGGGTGGAGGGGAAGGGCTGGGCTGGTTGTGTGGTGCAGTGGGGGTAGGGGACGAACTGGGCTGGTTTAGGGATGCGGTGGGGGAAGGGGAGATTTTGTTGCAATGGGAGAGAGATTCCCTGAGGTTGGTCCGGAGGGAGGAGGGTAACTTCTTCAGGTTAGGCATCCCTGGAAGAGGCTTCGCAGTGAGGTTAAAACAGTATCAGAGACAATGGGAACTGCAGATGCTGGAGAATCCAAGATAATAAAATGTGGGGCTGGATGAACACAGCAGGCCAAGCAGCATCTCAGGAGCACAAAAGCTGACGTTTCGGGCCTAGGCCCTTCATCAGAGAGGGGGATGGGGTCAGGGTTCTGGAATAAATAGGGAGAGAGGGGGAGGTGGACCGAAGATGGAGAGAAAAGAAGATAGGTGGAGAGAGTATAGGTGGGGAGGTAGGGAGGGGATAGGTCAGTCCAGGGAAGACGGACAGGTCAAGGAGGTGGGATGAGGCCCGTCTTCCCTGGACTGACCTATCCCCTCCCTACCTCCCCACCTATACTCTCTCCACCTATCTTCTTTTCTCTCCATCTTCGGTCCGCCTCCCCCTCTCTCCCTATTTATTCCAGTTCCCTCTCCCCACCCCCCTCTCTGATGAAGGGTCTAGGCCGGAAACGTCAGCTTTTGTGCTCCTGAGATGCTGCTTGGTCTGATGGTGAGATGGCTGAGCAAATCATCTCAGCCCCAGGAAATCACTACAAGAGTTCCTCAGGGTTTTATATTTTCTGATCAACCTGTTCAAGATGTTACGACACATCTCTGGAGCTGGTTGGACTTGAATCTGGGCCACCAGGCTCAGAGGTAGGGACACAACCACTGTGCCACAAGACCCAGGGTATTGCCATTGAAAATATAACAGTTAATGATGATTGACAGTTAACTGTCAGGTTTTGTTTAGATTCCAACCAAGGCTGGTTAACTCTGTTTAGTAAGGCCTTGTGCTGAGAAATGAATCAACAAATGGCTGTCACCTACTCAGTTCAGTTGAAAAAATTTCTGTGCATGCACATTGTTTCTGTTTTCAAAGAGCAAGGCCCTGTGTATTGATATATGCATCACATGCACCTGTGGCAATCTGTGAGCCCAATTTACAATCCTAAATTGATTGTCAATGTAATTCTTTGCATTGGCCGATTCTGCAATCATACAATTTTTCCTGGATAATCCTGAATGTGCAAAAGCTGCACTTGACAACCAATTGTCAGTCAGGTTTGCAGTGAGACACTTCTCTTCATAATTCTAAAGAGGTACCTATTCCAATTCAGCACACAAATCCTCTAAGTAACACATTGAATGGAACATGCTTCACACTGTACACAGAACCCCAGCAGTCAGTGAGAATGGCAACGCTGCTTCAATTTTCTCCCCTTTTCCTTCCTTGTGAAAGTGTTTGCTCTTTGCTGAGAAATGCCCTCCTGTGAAAGGCCCATTTTGACATGTGTGGACTTGGATCTTGAGCGTTACCAACTTGTTTGGCCACTGGAACATGCGTGACCCCCATCCTGTCATCACCCACCATCTAAAAAAAGAACTACAAGGCAATAAGGCACCAAGGTTCGCACTCACATGCACTAATTGACCTTGGCCCTGGACTAATTATTGAGTCCAGATTAATGGGTGTGTTGAGGTCAACTGGTGAATGTGAGTAAGAACCTTGGTAACGTATTCCCTTATAGCTGTTTTTTAAAAGTGCATTCCAAGGCATGTGGGTATCACTGTCTCAGAAGTGAGAGGTCAGAAATGCTATGGGTCCATTGAGGCCAATAGGTAGCGGGTGACAGCAAGTAATTCAGCAGACGCCAGGGGTTAAAACTAAGACCTCTGTTGCCTGCACTGCTGAACTGCAGATCAGGTGAACTAATGGTGGGCCAAATATCTTTTCTCCAAATTCAAATGCCACAAATGACCTTACACAAATTGTTCAAATATCTCTTACCGACATAGAGGTTATTTTCCGATCGCAGAAAGTTCCTTCCATCTCGCATATAAAATTCAGTTACAACCACATTGAGCAGTGGCCTGTACTGTAAACAGCCCGACAGGACTTCCACCATGAATGTATGTTCAGCTTCACCTTGTGCCTGCAAATGAAGGACAACTGATAGTAGAAAAAGACACTGAAAATAATCTGGCTTAAATTGCAACTGAAGCTAGAGCTATTTTTTAAAGTAAGAATTTAAGTACTTTGTTTTAAACAAAGGAGACACGCATTGTAAATACAGATTTACCAGAATCAATATCCCACTGAATACAAATCATCACTTACATTTTCAGTTGCATTGTGTAGAGTTAATAGGCCGTGTAAACTAGAACTAGGGCAGCATATCTTTACCTTTCAGTAAATATACTCAGAATCATGCATCTTCAGTTGTCTATGTTACTCGATCTCGTCCCTACTATTTTTTTATTCTTGTATGAAATCTGGGCATCGCTGGCATTTGTTGCTCAGCCCTAGTTGCTATTGAACGAATTGACTCTCTAGGCTAGTTTAGAAGTCAGTAAAGAGCCAATCACGTTACGACGGATCTGGCGTTGTGTTTCAACAAGACCAATGAAGAACTGCAGATTTCCCTCTCTAAATGACATTAGTAAACCAGGTGGGTTTCTAAATACAAGGTCTACTTTTATTTTTTGTACTCTGGATATAAACGTGGGAAAAGATATTGTTTAATTGCATCACTGGGAGTTGAATTCCGCCATGACAGATGGTGAAATTTGAATTCACAAAAATCTGGCATGAAAGAAATGTAGCCTCATGGCAATCACTCTCATTTCTCACACAAACCTATTTGGTTCACTAATGTTCTTCAGGGAAGGAAATTTGTCATTCTAATCCAGTATATGACCTGTATGAGCCTCCCAACACACAGCAACATGGTTTACACTTAATTGCCTGCTGGGTAATTACGGACCAGCAATAAATGTTAGAACAGCCAGAAGCATCCATGAAAAAGCAATTAACGTTTTCGCTTTGTACCAGGTAGTTTCAATCAAATCCTTGCTCACTGGCTGATCCTGGATTTGAGACTGTTTTCACATAATTGCCTCTGCCTTGGAGCTGCAGATTCCTTCTGTTCCAACATTTCTGTTATCAGGTCTGAAATGCTTTCTGCAACTTTGAAGTATTCACTGTAGAGTGTTGTTATAAGGTACATTGCATTCACTGTCCTCAACAGGCAGCAGTATTTGCTTTATTGACATCTCTTCATTGACGAGCATGTTTGCCTCATTGAGACTGGAGCTGCTAAATTAAATCTTTAGATCTCCTGCTGATCACCAATGTGGGGTGTGTTGCTATCTGTATCTTCGAAGTGTGTCAATTCTTTAGGGGCTTATGTGGTCTAGTGTGGGTGAGTATAGTCAGCTTCTGACTTAACAAGAAGAGTTTTATGGAATAATTCATCAAGATGGCAGCAGGATAAGACGTTGCAGTTGGAGCTCCTCTGCTTGTCAGCTCCTTTTCCTTTTGTCTTCCTTTTGGTCTTTCTCTACAACTGCCCACCACGCCTCCCCTCAAACTTTAACTACTTTTTAACTTCAGCTATTTAAAACTAACCTACAGAAAGGAGTCATCTGGCAGGAGTTGAACGCACAGGCCGTGTCCTGCAGTGGTAGCAGAGTGAATGTGGGCCGGAGTAACATTGGTTGATCGGACGTGGGTCAGAGCGAGTCCTGGAGGGATGGAGGAGCCAAGGGGACACGTCCCAGAGCAGCAGACAAGCTGCATCCCCAGAGTGATGGTGAGGCCACATACCCAGGCATCATGGGGCTGAGTCCCGGAGTGACAGGTGGCCAAGAGTTGTTCGGTGGGAGGTGGTTTCAATGGGCTTCAGAGCCGTGGCGGCGGTTGAGTCCGTTGATTGACCTGTGAGGCCTGGAGCAAGGCTCTCGCTTTCCATGGGGCATACACCCCTGACAGTGGCATGGCACAGACTGTTGTAGCCTGGAGCAGAACACTCTTCGCAACATAGCATGGGCTGGAAAGCCTGGAACAGGACTCTAGGAGTGGTGTAGTGGCAAAGAAGGAAAGTTGATGTCTCTTTAAGTTATCTTTATTTTATTCTGCGAATGATGCTTATGTACATGTGACAGTGCACACTTTTCACTGTATGTTATTTTGAATGTCCATGACAACAAAGGATATTCAGTTCAATACAAGTTTCTTGCCAGGGAGTTAGTGTATATGTACCAGGTTAATAATAATGATAAAGTGTCTATTTTTCTCATTTAAATGTCTCCGTTTTCTTATTTCTTTGTGCTCTCTGCTTGTAGCAGAAGTAGGGTTAATTGACTAATTTTATTGAAGCTGCAATCTCACCCATATCATGGGTTCAGAGATAATGGGAACTGCAGATGCTGGAGAATTCCAAGATAATAAAATGTGAGGCTGGATGAACACAGCAGGCCAAGCAGCATCTCAGGAGCACAAAAGCTGACGTTTCGGGCCTAGACCCTTCACCAGGGTTGTTGACTTTTTTCTGTTGACAATTAATGGCTTATTTTTCCAATAAGCCTGCCTATCTACCTTTTTACAAATGCTAACTTGCTGCACTCCTGATTGTGGCTTGACTTAATGCTGAAATGCCAACATTTCATTGAGTTTTCCTGGTGGTGTTTCCTGCCTCATTCTAGTCAGGACTGCCAGGTTTATGGGTTTCACTGGGGAGTCTCTGAACACAAGCTGGGCTCGAGACCCAGAGGTGGATCTCCACTCCATTTATGTTGAGTATAGTTTGAAAGATGTCAACCTCAATTGGAATTAAGATTTATTTTAAGGACAGGAATGTTTTATCCTTCACAAATGACACTTCAGTATGTGACATGTCTTTTACATATATTTACATAGTTTTTTTATTCTTATGGGAGTTGCGGGCAAGTTTAATCTTTCTGCCGACCACTCACTGGCCTTGAGTGGCTCACCCAATCATTTCAGAAGGCAATTAAGTGTCTACTGATGTGGGCCTGGAGTCATTGAGTCAAATCAGGTAAGGTCACATGATTTCCACAGGGAGGCAATGGCTTAGTGGAATTATTGCTGGACTGTTAATCCAGAGACCCAGATAATGTTCTGGGCACCAGGGTTCAAATCCCGCTACGGCAGATGGTGGGATTTGAATTCAATAAATATATCTAGAATTAAGAATCTAATGACGACTGTGAATCCGTTGCTGATTGTCAATAAAAACCCATCTGATTCACTAATGCCCTTTAGGGAAGGAAACTGCAATCCTTACCTGATCTAACCTACATGTGATTCTGGACTCACAGCAATGTGGTTGACTCTGAACTGTCCTCTGGGCAATTAGGGACGGGCAATAAATGCTGCCTAGCCAGTGACACTCCTCATTCTGTTAATGATTTTAAAAAATTCCTTCCATAATCAACATTAGTCAACCAGATGAGTTTTTACAACAATCGTTTCATAATCACCATTACTGAGACTTAATTCCAAACTACTTAATTTTTTAAACAATTCCACAAGCTATCATTCTGAGGTTTGAACCCATTTACTCACGGCATTAGTGTAGGGCCTCTGGATTGCTAATGTAGTGATATTATCACTATGACACCTCTGGAGTTAAGATCGTTCATCTATATCTGGACAAAGGTTGTAATGAGATCAGGAGCGACAGAACTCAAATTCAGTGTCAATGAGCAAGTTATTCCTTTGCAAGAGCTGCTTCATTGCCCAGTCAACAACTGCTTCTCCATTAGATTAGATTCCCTACAGTGTGGAAACAGGCCCTTTGGCCCAACAAGTCCACACTGCCTCTTGCAGCATCCCACCCAGATCCAGCCCCCTATAACCCACACACCCCTGAACACTATGGGCAATTTAGCATGGCCGATCCACCTAGCCTGCACATCTTTGGACTGTGGGAGGAAACCGGAGCACCCGGAGGAAACGCACGCAGACACGGGGAGAATGAGCAAACTCCACACAGACAGTTGGAATTGAACCTGGGTCCCTGGCGCTGTGAGGCTGCAGTGCTAACCACTGAGCCACCGTGCCGCCAATTACTTCCTCGATGTTCAAGAATAGCCTGATAGAGGGTTGGATTTATCCTGCTTCTTGTGCACATGACAAACCTGGGCAATTTGCCACATAATTGGCTAGATGCCAGTGTTGTAGCTGAACTGGAATAGCTTGACTAGGATCTTCAGTATTCTTGCTAGAATGTCATCAGGGCTCATAGCTTTTGCAGTGTGCAATGTTTTCGTCATTTCTTGATATCACATGGAATGAGTCAAATTGGTTGAAAATTGATATCTAGAGACCTCAGTTGAATTATCCATTGCTCTGTACCGATATACTAATATTTATGTTTCATACTGTTCACAGTAGTTCATACTATGTCATAAATGTCATAGTCATTGCACAAATGAAAAGTTTATTTGTTTTTGTATATAATTAAAATATGTAAAGGCACAATATATGCTGGTTCCAAATTTGCTATGCAAAACTCTGAAACAAATAAACAATGAAATGAGCACAAATAGCCATCAGTCCAATTTGCCACTGTCTTAGTACTAACATATAGGCCCAACTGGTCCTTGGAGGCTAGTTTGCCATTGAACAAGATCATGGCTAAGCTACTTGAATTCTTCTTTTCTGCACCAGCCCCACATTCCTTAATATCCAAATAACTATTAACTTTGTTGTTGAGAATATTTAAGACTAAGCATCCACAGCTTTCTGCAGTAGACAATTCCAAAGGTTCACAAGCATGTAAGTGAATAAATGCTTCCTTATATCTATTCTAAATGGTCAATGCCTTATTCTCAAATTGTGACTCAATGTTCAGATTTCCCAGGTAGGAGCTTTTTTTTTTCTGAGCATCTCCCTTTCAAACTGCTTAAGAATGTTATGTGTTTCAACTGGATCCCCTCTCATTCTTCTCAACTCCAAGGGATATGGGCCCAGTGAATTCACAGTATCCTCATTGTACAGTCCCCTCAAACCCAAATCAGTCTAATGAAACATTGTTGCACTTCTTTGATGACAAGGAAGTACGAGGACGATGACAACAAGGGCAAAGGTATGCACGGGTGTGGTTTCACCAATACTCCAAAAAGTTGCAGTATGACCACTTTGTGATTGGACTCCAATCCCTTTGTAATGGCAGTTAACATTCCATTTGACTTCTTATTTGATTGCCGAGCCTACATTTTAATTTTCTGTGAATCATGAACAAGGATACGAATTCTCTTAAAAGAAGTATTCTGCTTATTTCTATTTTCATATTTGTGATAACAAGGTGTAGAACTGGATGAACACAGCAGGCCAAGCAGCATCAGAGGAACAGGAAAGCTGACGTTTTGGGCCTAGCCCCTTCTTCAGAAAAAAAAATTGCTGAAGAAGGATCTAGGCCCGAAACATCAGCTTGCCTGCTCCTCTGATGCTGCTTGGCCTGCTGTGTTCATTCAGCTCCACACCTTATTATCTCAGATTCTCCAGTATCTGGAGTTCTTATCGCTGAAAATACTTCATATTTATGGCTGCTTCACAGTCAAACTGACCGATTAGATTTAGGTGCATCAGGTTGTCAAAAGCAATGACTATCTCTAATGTCATATTCAGCTGTGGGTCTACATGAATATTGGCCGAATATGATATCACAGGGTATCTGTCTAGCTACTGGGGCATTCCTCAGCTTTTGAGGCATTTTAAATATAGCCTTCCAGAAATTATGTGCCTGACTAGACTTTCGAATGAAATAGGCCCTAAAAAATCTCTTGGTCAGTAAATGCCTCAACTCTGTTATATTGGTCTTAAGTGTCACTTTATGTTCCATCTAGCAGTATCCATAGCTCTTTGTAAAACAGCGGTTGTCAGAACATTTTCAGCTCAGATTTGGATTGTATACTCTTTTCATGCCAAATGTGACTCAATAACACGAGTGAGCAGGAACACTGTAGGATCAAACATCATACTGTGACTCAAATGCATAATTTGGACTGACATTTTGATCAGAAATATTGTCTTTCTCACAAGATGCCGAATTACGGCTGAATTTTGTTTCTATTGATGTGTGTTAAAAATTCTATTCTATAATTTAAAGAATGTCAGCAGTGCTCTTGATATGTTTGACAATGTTTATCCCTGAATGAACATCATCTGATTGTTTTTCTCATTGTTGTGTTATGAGAATTTGTGCAAACAGCTCCTGAATGCTACAAAATTCCAACAATGACAACAGTTTGAAATCAACATCAACAATGCATTTATATAGCACCTTTCAGGGACTAAAACAAACATACACTTTGCAGGAGTATATATGACCAAACTAGACAAGTAGTTATCAGTCAAAGAGGTACTTGGTCAAAGAGATATATTTTAAATATTGTCTCCAAGTCAGAGACAGAAAGATAGAGGCAGAGTGGTTTCAAGGCACCCTTTAAGAGCTTAGGACTGAAGCAGTTGAAGGCAGGCTGCCAATGGTGGCATGATTACAGTCAAAAATGTGCAAAAGTTCAGAAGTAATGAAGCGCCAGAGACTCAGAGTTGCCAGGCTGAAGGAAGTTATATAGTAGAGAAGGGCAGAGTCGGAAGTTTAAAACTGAAGCTTTGTTTAACCAAAAGCCAGCTTGGGCTAGCACACCCTGAGGCCAAATAGGACTTGGTGTGCTTTTGGGTATGAATGGCAGAGTTTGGAATGATCTTAAGTTTATGGTGGATACAAAATAGGAATCTGGCTGAGATGGAAGTCAACAGTTAACAAAGGCATGGTTGAGAGTTGAGAGTTTCAGCAGCAACTGAGCTGAGACAGGACAGATTGGATTACAGAGGTAAACATAGGTAGTTTTAGTGATGACACGGATGTGTGGTCAGAAACTCAAAAGGGGATCAACCATGACCACAAGGTTGTAAACGCCTTGGTTCAGCCTTAAACAGTTGCTTCAAAATAGCCTCATTTGCAGTGATGTGTTTGCAAAATCCTGAATGTGAAAGGAATTTATACATATAAATTCTGATTAACTTTTTTTTATCTTTAGCCAGTTCTACAGTATTCACTGAGAGGTTTTCTTTATACTGGGTCTTATATTGACTAAGTTAGTTGCAGACTCTCTTTAAATTAAACCTCATCCAAAGATCCAGAGCATCTCAGATACAAGTCTCTTGATTAAAATCAATTGTGATAGCAAGAAATGGCTGAAGGCACCGGATACTGGTTTGGCTATGAGCCCTGACAACATTATGGGAGTGGTACTCAAAACGTGTGCTCTAAACTTGCTATACCCCCAGCTAAGCTGTTCCAGTACAGCTACAACACTGGCGTCTACACAACAATGTGAAAAATTGGGCAGGTACATTCTGTACCCAAAAAAAAGGAGAAATCCAACCCAGCCAATTGCTGCCACCTCACTCTTCTCTCAATCATCAGTAAAGAGATGGATGGAAGATGTTATCAACAGTGCTATTGGGCAGCACTTGCTCACTGACCCTCAATTTAAATATGGGCAAAAGAGCTGAATTCCTGAGGTGAGGTGAGAGCGATTACCCTTAACATCAAGGTTACAGTTGTTTGAGTGTGGCATTAAGGTGCACTAGCAAAACTGGAGTCAATGTGAATCGGGGAAAAACTCTAATGGTTGGAGTCATACCAGGCACAAAGAAAGATAGTGTGGTTTTTGGAGGTCAGTCATCTCAGCTCCAGGACATCACTGCACAAATTCCTCAGGTTTGCAGGCCTAACCAACTTCAGCTCCTTCAACAATGACCTTCCCTGCATCATAAGGTCAGAAGTGGGAATGTTCTTATATGTTCAACACCATTCATGGTCCACAGGTGCTGAAGCAGTCCATGTCCAAATGCAGCAAGAACTGCGCAATATCAGATTGGATGACCATGTGGCAAGAGACATTTGTGCTAGACAGAAAACAATCATTCGCAATAAGGGGGAATCGAACTCTTTGACGTTCAATTACATTACCATCTCTAAATCCCCGTTAACAACATCCTGAGGGGTTACCATTGACCAGAAACTAAACTGGACAAGAAAAATGAAAACAGTGGATACAAGAGCACGTCAGAAGCTAGGAAACCCACTTAGTTACTCATCTCCTGACTTCTCAAAGCATGTACACCATCTAAAACAAATAAGTCAGGGAGTGATGGAATATTCTCAGTTGCCTAGATGAGTACCTCTAATGACATTTGACACTATCACGACAAAGTAACTCATTTGATAGGCAACGTATCCACAAATGCCCATTACTAACTCAATAACAGAAATGTGTATCATTGACAAGGTGATCTGCAGAAATCCTCCAGGGCTTGTAGACGATACAAGCCAATCCAAACCCACAACCAACAGCATCTAGAAGGGCAACAGCAGCAGAAACATGTGAATACCAACACCTGTAAGTTCCCCTCCAAGCCACTCATTCCTTACTTTAAAATATTTACCATTCTTTCACTGTCACTGGGTCAAAATCCTTAAATTTCCTGCGAACAGCACTGTGGATATACCTACAGCAAATGGACTGCAACAATTCAAGAAGGCAACTCACTACCACCTTCTCAAGGGCAATAAATGTTGGGCATAAATGTTGGTCCAGCCAGTGAAGTCTACTTTCCACATATGAATAGAAAAAAAAAGAGGATTCTTCTGTGCTCTGGCCAAAATTAGCTGAGAGGTATGCAGGAATCACTCGCTGAACATATGTCTTTGGCTAAAAGGTGACTGGATCTCAAATCATCATGCGATTTACCATATTTCTCTGGGAGTTCTGCCAGCCTCCTGTCAGAATTACAATAAGTGACTGTTAATACTTCCAGTGACCTCCAAAATCATTTTAAGAGACAATTTGATATTCACACTTAGTGGCTGGGTTGTTTGGATCTCTTTGGATGGATGCTGTTGATGAAGTAAATTGTTTTCTTCACTTGATATGTGCAGGAGGAGTCTTGTGGCCCTGTGCAAGTATCCCTACCTTTGGATCAGAAGGTTCAAGTCCCACCTATTCCTCAGGCATGTCACAGCTTGTATGAACACGTTGTTTAAAATAACGTCAGTGCAGGACTGAAGAAGTGCTGCAGAGGTGGCAATATTGGATGGAATGTTAAATGCTGCCCAATCAGATTACTCCCATGCAGTATAGCTTTCTCTGACGTTGACAAATTAAAATACTGCAGTGAAGAACTAAGTAACTTCCTCACCCAAGGATCCTTCTGAAGCCATTTTGCTGTGTCAGTGGTTCACTTGATAGCTCACTTGTCTGCTCAGCAAGACAATATCCTTGTAATGAATGCTTAATCAAAATGCTCCACAAAAAGAATAACCAATACAAAGGAAGTAACTGCACAGAAATCTCAACAGTACGTCAGGTAGCTTCATAAATGATTTCTGTGAACTTCCTTTCTTAGTTTATATGATATTCACACGTTGCTTTTATTTCATTTTTATAAAGGTCAACAAATGCATTGGGAGCCCTTGGTCAGGGAGAATTGAGATCTCAGAAAAAATACTGAGGCAATAAAATATAGCTGTGTGTTCACTGCGACACTTCAGTGAGTCAATCAGAAAGTTGTGGTGGAAATTAAAAGGGCAATGTTTTCATCAGAAGTTTATTTACCAAATGTATTTTCTTACCTGCAGCCAGTGCAATGATATAAAGGTTACTTATAAGAGATAACAATTTTCTGAGAAATATTAATGTTCTAATTTTTATACCTCTAAATTACAAGATTATCAGTTACAAGATTAACAGTTACTTCCCACTGCTTCTCGTAAAGAATTGTGACATTCGGCAGCAATCATGTGCGATTGCTCAGTATAGAAACTGACCGAGTGTTTTGTAACGTCTAAACATTTGTTACAATTGTAGTGATGGTAAAGAGGTCAACCAGCTGGACTTCATAGAATATGAGTTCCCTGATTGAGGCTGTTAACCTGGTCCAATTAGGAACCCCTGGCTGACAAATAAAAACAGGAAGGTCAGACATCCTGTCCACTCTGAGAGCTAGTTCTGAGGGAGTCTGGCCAGTGTTGAGAACTCCCTTGATGTAAATAAAGGGTGAGTAAGTGATGGGATGCTGGTCTCTGTGGAGTTATTTAGAAATCATTCTTTACATTTTAGTCAGAATCCCCAGGAAATCTTCACTGAAATAACACAAAGAATATTCCTTTATTTTCTTTTCCAAAGTAGCTGATTCCTTATTGGGCTCACTACTACCTTGTGCCAGTAATTACTTTATTCACAAACAAGCTTTCACAATAACAGCTAACAGGTTATTTGGCTGTGAACGTAACACTAAACACTGTCTTCTTATCACAAATATGTAAGTACAATGCTGCAGATGCTGGAAATCTGAAATAACAGAAAATGCTGAAAATGCTCATGAGTTTTTGGAACATCTTTAGAGAGAGAGAGAGAAACAAAGTCAACATGATGAATGTTGAGACACTGTCCTGTTTTATGATGGAGGCGAATATTTTGCAAATATACTGGTGCTTTTTTCTTGGCCCTGTTCCCAATTCCAGTCATTTTGTCGGGACAGGTTTGAGGCAGCAATGTCTGTCTGTCTGTCTTGTTAATTGGGCTCATTAAGAACCTTATTAAACAATTTAAGAAAAGCTGATTGGCTTTTTCACAAGTCCTTCAGTTTCCCAAACAGTGGCTGGTTGTGTTTTAAGTGCCTGGAGGTGACCATTTGGTGGCAAGTCAGTCGCATTGCTGTGGGTCTGGAGTCACATGTAGGACAGACCAAATGAGGATGACAGGTTTCCTTCCTTGAAGGACATCAATGAATCAGATGTGAGTTTAAACAACTGACAATGACTTTATGATCATCAGTACATTCTTAATTCCAGATTTTTAAAATTGAATTCAAATTCCATTATCTGCTGTGGGAGGATTTGAATCCATGTGTTTTAAATATTAACCTGATTACCTATCCAGTGACATTATCACTATGCCACCAACTGCCCTAACTAGACTTCAGTTCAGTGCAAGTCTTTCTAACAGAATTAGTTTTTTTGTCTGTGGAACTTGTGAACGTATAAAATTGTTCCAGCCATCTGACTGAAAAGAGATTTAGGCCTCAGACTTGGGAAGAATTTGTAAAACAATCTCAATAGTTCAAGGAAAAGAAACTGGGCAGAGCGATAGAAGATTAGTTAGTTAGGGAAACAGACAGGCATTTCTGTGATTAAATATGTGATTGCAAGATGTTACATTGTCTCCCTTGTGCCAGGATCAAGGCTATAACAGAGCAGCTATAGGAAGATCTTCTCGGGGAAGGTGAACAGGTACAGTCAAAGTTGTCCTCCATTTAGAATTTAGGGAGCTGGGTAGAAAATTAGCCAGTAGGACCCCAAATGTTGTAATCTCCTGATCACTCCCACTGCCATGGACAAGTGAGTGCAGAAATGGGAGGCTAAGACACACGAAAGTGTAGCTGGAAAGATGGTGCAGGAGATTCCTGGGACACTTGTAGTAGCTCTCAGGGAGATGGATCCTGTACAAGCCTGATGGGTGTAACTGAACAGAGCCACTGTGGTAAACCACTGCAAACCTTGAATTTATGATCCATCAAGCCAAGTTTAAATCTGAGATTTGACTGATCCAGTAATATGGACTTTGAGATAGTAGGACAGCAGAAGCTGGAAGCCAGAATCAATAGATGTGAACAAAAACAAAGTTGCGAGAAAAGCCCAGCAGGTCTGGCAGCACCTGTGAAGGAGAAAACAGAGCTAACGTTTCAGGTTCGATGACCCTTCAACAGAACAGAACATGTGGTGGGAAAGATAATGCAAGAGATTCTTAGGACATTCATGGTTGATGTGAAGCTGGAAAAGCACAGCAGGTCAGACAGCATCCGAGGAGCAGGAAAGTCAATGTTTTGGGCTGAAACCCTTCATCAGGACTGGTCCATTATTACCATCGGCTTCCTAGGTTAGTTACTTTATTGTCCAATACTATTCAAGACTGGATACACCGAGTTTGAAATGAGGAGGGTATCAGCTTTGAAGTGGGATGTAAACCCTCAATCTTCTGATTCAGAACTAAGAATGATGCAAACTGAGCTGTGTGTGCTGAAGATGCAACATGGGTACATTAAAGAGGAAGGACAATATTCAGTATACCAATTTAAAAAAAGATATCCAATATCACTTATTTACATCTCCATTTTCTGCAGAAGGCGATTGACAAACCAAATTAGAATTAGAATCCTTACAGTGTGAAAACAGGCCCTTCGGCCCAAAAAGTCCACACCGAACCTCAGCATTTCCCACCCAGACCCATCCCCTATAACCCACCTAATCTACACCTCCTTGAACACTATGGGCAATTTTGCAAGTCCAGTCCACCTACCTCGCACATCTTTGGACTTTGGGAGGAAACCGAAGCACCCGGATGAAGTATTAACTTATAAAATGAGTTTATAGGTAATGCATTAGCAAAAGTTAAACACAATTACATTTTGAGAGCTATAGTCAATAAAATCCAAATAACTCACACACAGAATTAACATTTTAGTTAAAGAGGACAACAATTTTCTCAAATACATGCAAACACATTATTTGACTAAGGGTACTGTGAAGCCTTGCAGCTCTTTCCAAAATTCACTCAAAAGTTTGTTACAGAGTCTTTTCAACATGACTATTTTACTTTTCTTCCCTCACCTGATAATGTTTAGCAGCTTCGCTTACGAAGTGATCAGCGCTCTGATTTTGAGGATCAAATTGTCCCAGCAAGTGGACAACATCTGATATGAGTTGTGAGTAACTTGACATGTTCGAACAGAAAGAACCTGTTGGAGGGTAAATAGGTAAATGTGGTGAACAGGAGACTTCATTTTCCAGGGCATAACATCAACATCAGTTTTGGAGTGAAATTGAGCATGTAGGATCTTGTCACATCTTTTAAGAACTCAAAAGTATTTCATGTATAACCAATCAATTTGAAGTGATTTTTGGCGATGTAGGCCATGGCAACAGCCATGTTGTATGCACCAACATGCAAAAACATGTAGGGCCAGATAATTTGGTTTTTGGTAATGTTAATCAAGAGAGGAATATTGGTCAAATTGATAAGTCAATGTAACTTATACTGCACCACTACTTGAAGAAAGCAGGTGAGTTCCCTCCAGGATTCTCGGCAATATCTATCACTGAACCAGTGTATCACACAAACAGACTATCCACTCTGTGCTATTTGTGGGAATCTGATGTGCAAATCGGTTGCTCTGTTTCCTACATTGCCACACTGACACAATAAAAGTACTTGATTGATTGTAAAATGTTTTGGGATATTCTGAGGTCTTGGAAGGTCACCTTATAAACTTAGGCCTTCCTTTCTTCTTGAAGGTGTTGAAGAAATTCCCTGCTTTCCTTTGCTTCACTGGAACAAGAGTATGTGTTCATCCAAAGAATAGAATCTGAGCCAAAAAAAAAAGCCTCTTAGTACCACGCTGGAGTGTCATACAACAATGACAGAATCAACTTCTGACTTGAATAAACTATTTTTAACTCACAGGGAATAGTGAACACTAGTTGAGGTGGCACTGTGCTGCCAAACTAACACAATGTAATAAGAGAATGTACAAAATAGCCGCCTTTGAAGTGAATCATTGTATCTCTGCTGGCTCTTGGGAAAGAGATGCACAATTAGCCCCACAACGTTGAACAATAGCAGCAGCGCTGCAGATTTTAACTTTTAATGTGTGGATGCAATTACCTTTTGCAAGTCAGCATTGCATCTGTTTCCTCCACCCTTTCATATATTTCAGATCATTGCAACTCACAACATAAAAACAAATTACCCTTTTCTCTTTTGGCTCATTTGCCAATTGTCTTATTCCTGTATCCTTTCATAATTAGCCCGACCAGCATGAGAAGTCATTTCTTCTTACTTGCTCAAACACTCTTCATATCTTTGGGATCTATGTTGCTCTGGCTTCACTCTTCCTTTTAAAATATTTAAAGAAGCTCTTGCTGTCTATCGTGAGTTTATCTTCTATGTTTGTTTTCATAAATGTATTGGTAATTATCTTCCAAAATGCTGTGGATTCTAGAATGAGTCCTGGAAGTTGGAAGGGAACAAATGTCATTCCACAATATAAGAAGGGATTGAGAGAAAATAACAGAGAATTATAGGCCTGTTTGCCTTATACAGGAGACAAGAGGACTTGCGTTGTTGAAGCACTTTTCATAAGTTCAGAATGTTAGAGAGTCATAGAGTAATACAGCATGGAAGCTAAAGTGCTTTACAGACAAAGCAGTATTTCTGAAGCAGGGGCTGGTCAGCTTAGTTGGCAGGTTTGTGATACAGAGTGATGCCAACAATACGGGTTTAATTCCCATACGGGCTGAGGTTTCCATAACTTCTACAATTGCTTGAGGCCTGGTGGCCCGTTGCTTAAAACCACCAACAATTATAATGTGAGAGCAGCCCAATGGTCTGGAAGACTATGGCAACTTGACTTTAAAGTTGGAAATGCGGTAAGGCGATTTGCATGCACCAAAAATACAAAAGCAGCAATAAGATAAAACACTAGATTTTTAGTGAATGCGAGTTAAAGATAAACATTAAGCAGGGTTCTGAGGATAACTCCTTCTTTCTTCCGCAAAATAGTGTTTTGGATCTTTTATGTATACCTCTGACAGCAGAGAGGGGCCTTGCTTTAACATATCATCCAGAAGATGGAACCTCTAGTAAATGCTCCACACACACTGTACAGCACAGAAGTTTCAGCTTGAATTATGTGTTCAAGTTTCTTGAGTGGGACTTGAATGCACAGACTCTGACTCACACACTGTAGGATTTTACAAATAGATATCACTGTCACACTGCTTGAGCTGTACTCTCATGAGTCCCTTGATATGATACATGCTGCACGGAACATTCCAGATATGCGTCAGTGTGCAGTGACAACTTCTTAACAGTACGCATAGCTTAAGGTCATTGTGTCTCTGTTCTTCTCAACTCTGTCAGGCTTATTTTCATTCTAAGGTAGTACTTCACAGGATATGTGAGAATGCTATTAGTAGGAAATATTATGCATTATTCATGGTTATGCACAGACTGAAACCAAGCTGTAACTTTCATAAAGATAGTTTCTGTGTATAATTTTTAGTTGCCAGATTTCTCACCACACCCTTCTTGTAATTTGGTGAGTTACCATTCTATAGTCAGCAGTACCTTCAATACCTTGCATCCATCAAGGTTAGGCATGTTAGTGTATAGAAAGCCAATGTCACCTACAAGCATTATTAGATTTGTTATAATAACACGCCCTGGATTGTTACAAAGGTAATTATCTAACTAGTTACTCTACACATGCAACATGTTTTCCACACAATGAGGTTTGAGTAACAATGCCAATATACGTAATTGACAAAGTGGACTGGCAATGACATTGTGGCTGAAGATTTCTTGGCTATGTACCTGATGGTATTTTTAATTAGTATGGTGAAGAACTAGCCAGAGAAAAGGCTATTCTAGACTGATCATGTGCAATGAGAAATAGTTAATTTATAATGTTGTTATGCAGAGTGCCTTAGGGAGAATTGGCTATAATATGGTGGAATTCTTCATTAAGATATCGAGTGAAGCAGGTGAATCTGAAACTAGGGTCCAGAATCTAAACAAAACAAACAGCAAGGAATGAGGCACAAATCGGCAAGGATGGCTTGGGGAAAGCTTTTAAAGGCTTGATGCTAGATAGGCAATAACTAACATATTGGGAACTTACACATTCATTCCTATCTATGCAAAAATAAAACAAGAAAGGTGCTGAACAATGGCTTATGAAAGAAATCAAGGATAGTATTAGATTCAAAATAAGAAACATGTAAACTTGCAGAAAAAGCAGCAAGCATGAGAGTATTTTAGAATACAGAAAAAGAAGAAAAGTTTGATCAAAAGGAGGAAAATAGATTATAAAAGTAAACTTACAGGGACATAAATAAGCGTCTACAAATATGTGAAGATTAATAAAAATTAATAAAGACAAATGCAGGTTATTTGCAGAAGCTAGGGAAATTATACTGGGGAGGAAAAAATATCAGAAGATCTAAACACTGACTTTGGTTCTGTCTTCACAAATGAGGGCACTGATAAACTCCTTGAACTGTTAGAGAACCAAGTGTCTTGTGAGAGGGAGGAATTGAAGGAAATCAGTTACTTTTTTTAAAAAAAAGTGCTGGGGAAATTAATGGGTTGAAAGGCTGACAAATCATCATAACCAACATATTAGAGTGCTAAAGGGGGGGCTCTGGAAATATTGGATGCATTTGTTGCCATGTTGCAAAATTCTATTGATTCTGTAATAGTTCATACAGATTGGAGAGTGGCAAAATGTAACCCCATGATTTAAAATGGGAGGGAGAGAACAGAAAGAAAATTGCAGAGCTAAAACAGAAATTGCTGGTGAAATTTAGGAGGTCTGGCAGCATCTGCCTGAAGAAAGCAGAGTGAATATTTCAAGTCTAGTGACTCTTCATCAGGATTGACTTTAATAGTCAAAGACAGTACAGTCTATTGTGAAAAATATGATAGTAGAACACTTGGAAAGCATTAACTGGATGAAGCCAGCTTTGGTTTACAAAGGGAAAATCTCGCTTAACAAATCCACTGGAATTTTTTTGAGGATGTAATTAGTAGAAGTGTGCATGAAGGAACTGCAACAATTATTCTTTCCTGTCTGCCATAAAACAAAATGGGAACCATAACTAACTAGAGAAATTTGTAAGTGTTAGATCTAAGGAAGGGGCTGAAAAAATTGGCCAGAAAAGCAGTAGGCCTGAGGACTGGGAGCAGTTTAGATTTCAGCAAAGGATGACAAAGTGATTGGCTAAGAAGGGGGAAATAGAAAAAAGAATAATCATGCAGGGAATGTACAAACTGACTGTGAAAGCTTCTACAGGTATGTGAAGATAAAAAGATTATTGAACACCATGTAGGTTCCTTATAGTCAGAAATAGAGGAAACTATAATGGGGAACAAAAAGATGGCAAAACAATGAAGTGCTTTTTTTTCACAAAGGAAGATACAAATGTAGTCCCAAAAATGTTGGGGAACACTGGGTCGAATGAAAGTTTGGAACTGAAGGAAATCAGTACTTGTAGGAAAATGGTTTTGCAGTAATTGATGGGATTAACGGTCCTAAAATTCCCAGGGCCTGATAATCTACAAACCAGTGTATTGGAAAGCCCTAGAAATAGTGGATGAATTGTTCGTCATCATTCAAGATTGTATTAACTCTGAAACAGCTCCTATAGATTGGAGAAGGGATAGCATTGGATCTAATACGATTACAAATTTCAGTTCTGAGGTAGGGTCGCGGGACGCGAAACATTAACTCTGTTTTCTCCTACACAGATGCTGCCAGACCTGCTGAGCTTTTCCAGCAACTTTGTTTTTGTTCCTATAGATTGGGGGGTAGCTAATTTAACCCCATTATTTAAAAAATAAGGTAGAGAGACTGGGGGAAACTATAGACTGATTAGCCTGACTTCAGTAGTAGGGAAAGTGCTAAAGTCTTTTAAAGCAGAGCATTTGGAAACAGTGACTAGGTCAGATGGAGTCAGCCTGGATTTATGCGAAGGGAAATTATATTTGATAAATTTATTGGAAATTTTGAAGAATGTAACTAATAGAGTTGATGAGCCACTAAATGTGGTTTACTTGCACTTTCGGACGGCATTCGATAGAATCCCATATAAGAGATACGCATTTAAAATTAAAGCCCATAGGATTGCGAGTAATGTACTGTCATGGATAGAGAATTGGTTGGTAGTCAAGAAACGAACAACATAAAGTTAAGTAAGTGAACAAATGCATGACAGATTAGGTACAGCATGGATAAATGTAAGGTGATCCACTTTGGTAGCTAAAACAGGAAGGCAGATCATTGTCTGAATGGTAATAGATTGGGAAAGGGGGAGGTGTAATGAGACCTGGGTGCATTTGTAAACTAATTGTGAGAAGTAACCAAGCAGGTTCAGCAGGCAGTGAAGATGGCAAATAGTATGTTGGCCTTCATTGCAAGAGGAGTCAAGTGCAGAAGCAAGGATAACAAAGTGTGGGGCTGGCTGAACACAGCAGGCCAAGCAGCATCTCAGGAGCACAAAAACTAACGTTTCAGGCCTAGACCCTTCATCAGAGAGGGGGATGGGGAGAGGATTCTGAAATAAATAGGCAGAGACGGGGAGGCGGACCGAAGATGGATAGAGGAGAAGAGAGATCCCCTGAAGTTGGTCCGGAGGGAGGAGGGTAACTTCTTCAGGTTAGGCATCCTGGAAGAGGCTTTGCAGTGAGGTTAAAAGGTGATCAATGATAATGGGAACTGCAGATGCTGGAGAATCTGAGATAACAAAGTGTGGAGCTGGATGAACGCAGCAGACCAAAAGCAGCATCTTAGGAGCATAAAAGCTGACGTTTTGGGCGTAGACCCTTCATCAGAAAAGGGGGATGGGGAGTGGCCAAGAGCACTGGGAAATCAGAAGATTGGGAAGGCGACAAAAACAAACAGAGGATAACAAAGAGAGAAATGAGGAAGGAGAGGATCAAGAATGAAGGTAGGTTAGCCAGTAACATTAGAAATGATAGTAAATGTTTCTTTCAATACATAAGAAACAAACGAGAGGCAAAAGTAGACATTGGGCTGCTCCAAATTGATGCTGGAAGGCAAGTGATGGGAGATAAGGAAATAGCTGAAGAACTTTAGTATCCAAACAATTAAGGAGAATCAGGGTACAGAGTTGAGTATGGTAGAAATTACAAAAGAGAAAGTGCTAGAAAAGCTAAAAGGTCTAAAAATTGATAAATTTCCTGGCCCCAATGGGCTACATCCTAGCGCTCTGAGGGAGGTGGCTGAGGAAATAGCGGAGGCTTTGGTTGTGATCTTTCAAAAGTCACTGGAGTCTGGGAAAGTCCCAGATGATTGGAAAATTGCTGTTGTAACCCCCTTGTTTAAGAAAGGATCAAGACAAAAGATGAAAACTTTCAGCCGATTAGCCTAACCTCGGTTGTTGGTAAAATTCTAGAATCCATTGTTAAGGATAAGATTTCTAAATTCCTGGAAGTGCAGGGTCAGATGAGAACAAGTCAGCATGGATTTAATAAGGGGAGGTCATGCCTGACAAACCTGTTAGAATTCTTTGAAGAGGTAACAAGTAGGTTAGACCAGGGAAACCCAGTGGATGTTATCTATCTAGACTTCCAAAAAGCCTTTGATAAGGTGCCTCACGGGAGGCTGCTGAGCAAGGTGAGGGCCCATGGTGTTCAAGGTGAGCTACTGGCTTGGATTGAGGATTGTCTGTCTGACAGAAGGCAGAGAATTGGGATAAAAGGCTCTTTTTCGGAATGGCAATCGGTGACAAGTGGTGTCCTGAGGGTTCAGTGTTCGGGCTGCAGCTGTTCACTTTATATATTAATGATCTGGATGAAGGGACTGGGGGCATTCTGGCGAAGTTTGCCGATGATATGAAGATAGGTGGACAGGCAGGCAGTACTGAGGAGGTGGGGATGCTGCAGAAAGATTTAGACAGTTTAGGAGAATGGTCCAGGAAATGGCTAATGAAATTCAACATGAGAAAATGTGAGGTTTTGCACTTTGGAAAAAAGAATACAGGCATGGACTATTTTCTAAACAGTGAGAAAATTCATGAAGCAGAAGTACAAAGGGATCTGGGAGTGTTGGTCCAGGATTCTCTAAAGGTTAACCTGCAGGTAGAGTCCGTGATTAAGAAAGCGAATGTAATGTTGTCATTTATCTCAACAGGCTTGGAATATAAATGCAGCGATGTGCTTCTGAGGCTTTATAAAGCTCTAGTTTGGCCCCATTTAGAATACTGTGTCCAATTTTGGGCCCCACACCTCAGGAAGGACATACTGGCGCTGGAGCGTGTCCAGCGGAGATTCACACGGATGATCCCTGGAATGGTAGGTTTAATGTACAATGATTGGCTGAGGATCCTGGGATTGTACTCATTAGAGTTTAGAAGGTTATGGGGAGATCTAATAGAAACTTACAAGATAATGCATGGCTTCGAAAGAGTGGACGCTGGGAAGTTGTTTCTGTTAGACGGGGAGACTAGGACCCGTGGGCACAGCCTTAGAATTAGAGGGGGTAAATTTAAAACTGAAATTAGGAGGCATTTCTTCAGCCAGAGAGTGGTGGGCTTGTGGAATTCATTGCCATGGAGTGCAGTGGAGGCTGGGACGTTAAACGTTTTCAAGGCAGAGATTGATAAATTCTTGATCTCAGAAGCAATCAAGGGCTACGGGGAGAGTGCAGGGAAGTGGAGTTGAAATGCCCATCAGCCATGATTAAATGGCGGAGTGGACTTGATGGGCCAAATGGCCTTACTTCCACTCCTACGTCTTATGGTATTATGGTTTTTATGGTCTTAGGATTCTGAAATAAATAGGGAGAGAGGAGGAGTCTTGCTGTAGTTGAACAGGGCCTTAGTGAGACCACACATGAAGTACTGTGTGCAGTTACCTGAGGATGAATGGCTACGGAGGGAGTGTAACAAAGGTTAAGCAGGCGAACTCCAAGGATGGCGGGACTGACTAATAGAAGCCAGATCAGTTGGGACTACATTTACTGGAATATAGAAGCACAAGAGGGATATCAGAGAAACCTATAAAATTCAAATGGAGCTAGACAAGGTAACTGCACGGAGGCTATTCCTGGTTAATGGAGAGTCCAAGATTGGGAACAGAGTCTAAGGATATGGGATAGGCCATTTATAATTGAGATGAGGCAAAATTTCTTTTCCCAGAGAGTGGTGAGCCTGTGAAATGCGAGCCACAGAAAAGCAATGAGGCGAAAACAGTGTTTTGAAGAAGGAGTTAGATATACTTCTGGGGGCTGGAGATCAAAGGATATGGGGAGACAGCAGGTATTGGATACTGAATTGAATGTTCAGCCATGATCAGATTGAATGGTGGATCAAACGTGAATGGCTAAATGACCTCCTCCTGCTCCTATTTTTTATATTTCCATGTTTCTATAATACTTAAGGGAGACCAGTGAATGTGATATATTTGGATTTAAAGGAAGATTTTGATATGATCCCACACAAGAGTTTAATGGGCAAAGTTAAAGAACATGGGATTAGGGGTAGTATATTGAACTGGATTCAGAACTGTGAAGTGATTCCTTTTGGAAGGTCAAATTTGAATGCAGAATACAGGGTTAATGGCAGATTTCTTGGCAATGTCAAGGAACTGAAGGATCTTGGGGTCCATGTCCATAGATCCCTCAAAGTTGCTACCCAGGTTGATAGGGTTGCTAAGGAGGCATATGGTGTGCTGGCTTTCATTGGCAGGGGAATTGCGTTTAAGAGCTGTGACATTATGCTGCAGCTCTATAAAACCCTGGTTAGATACATTAGGGACATTTAAGCAACTCTTGGATAGGAACATGGATGATAGTAAAATGTAGGGCATGCAGGGTAGTTTGATCTTAGAGTAGGATAATCAGTCAGAACAACATCGTGGGCTGAAGGGCCTGTACTGTTTTGTGTTTTATATTCCAGAATTGTTTGACAGGCAACGACTAATAGTGTAACACAAGGATCAGTGCTTGGGTCCCATCTAATCATGAAATATATATAAATGATGTGGATTAGGGAACCAATTGCAAGTTTCCTAGTTTGCTGGTTCTAGTGATTATAATGATTAGTGATTATAATCCCAGTTAGAGGAGCCTGACCCAGTGTTAAAACACTCAAGAAGCTCTCAAAGGAATCATACAACCCCACACTCGTGGATTCTATGGGGATGAGGGCGCGATGCTGATGAGGCAGGATTATAATGAGGTTCGCCAGCTAGACATCACAGAATATGAGTTCCCTGATTGGACCAAATTAATAGACCCAATCAGGGACACCTGGCTGACATAAAAGGATGAATGTTGGGGATACTGAGGCATTGAATGCTTGACTCAGTGGGAGACAGTGCTTTTGTTTAAAGGCTATGGATTGCCGAATAAAGGGTGATAGGTGATGTGATGTCGGCCACTGACCTGTTATTTCACTTGTGACACAAAACTTGGCAGGACTTGTGAGTTATAGGAGGATGCAAGGAGGTTTTAGATAATTTAGGTAAAAATATATGGTTGAAGCTCAGATTTTTGACTGAGGCTGTACAAAAGAGAAGAGATGGTATTGACGAGGGTGTGTAGAAGGAGGGTATGAAATGATACAGAAGGAACTTTAAATAGTAAGGCGTGGAAAGGGAAAAGAACAAGAGGAAAATGGAAAGTTGATGCTGATCCAGGAAGTAAGGCAGTGGCCATTTCCATACTGCTTTAAATTGCATCAAGACCTTGTGGGAATGACCAGAACCAGAAGGCATAGCCTCAGGATAAGGGTTCACATATTTAACACAGTTAAGGAGAAATATCTTCTTTCAGAGGATAATGAATTTTTTTTTTGTTAGCTTGTGGCATGTGGGCATGCTGGCTAGGTCAGCATTTATTGCCTATTTCTGGTCGCTATTGAGAAGATGGTGGTGCGTTGGTGAGGTACAGACATAATTCTACACCGGAGGGAGTTTCAGGATATTGACCTAGCAACTCAGAAGGAACAGAATATATTTTCCACTCTGTATGGTGAGTGGCTTTCAGGGAAACTTGCAGTTAGTGTTCCCACATAACTGTGTACCAAGAACAAGGAAAATTACAGCACAGGAACGGGCCCTTCGGCCCTCCAAGACTGCGCCGATCCAGAACCTCTATCTAAACCTGACGTCTATTTTCCAAGAATCTGTATCCCTTTGCTCCCTGCCCATTCAAATATCTGTCTAGATACATCTTAAATGATGCTATCGTGCTTGCCTCTACCACACCGCTGGCAACGCGTTCTAGGAACCCACCGCCCTCTGCGTAAAGAACTTCCCACACATATCTTCCTTACGCTTTTCCTCTCTCATCTTGAAATTGTGACCCCAGTAATCGAGTCCCCGACTCTGGGAAAAACCTTCTTGTTATCCACCCTGCCTATACCTCTCATGGTTTTGTAGACATCAATCAGGACTCCCTCAACCTCTGTCTAACGTAAATAATCCTAATCTACTCAACCTCTCTTCACAGCTAGTGCCCTCCATACCAGGCAACATCCTGGTGAACCTCCCCTGCACCCTCTCCAAAGCATCCACAGCCTTTTGGTAATGTGGCGACCAGAACTGTATGCAGTATTCCAGATGTGGCCGAACCAAAGTCCTATACAACTGTAACATGACCTGCCGACTCTTGTACTCAATACCCTGTCCGATGAATGACAGCATGTCGTGTGCCTTCTTGACCACCCTACTGACCTGCGTTGCCACCTTCAGGGTACAGTGGTCGTGAACACCCAGATCTCTCTGTGCATCAATTTTCCCCAGGGCTTTTCCATTTACCGTATAGTTTGTTTTTGAATTGGTTTTTCCAAAATGCACCACCTCGCATTTGCTTGGATTGAACTCCATCTGCCATTTCTCCACCCAACTCTCCAATCTATTTATATGCTGCTGCATTCTCTGACACTCCCCTTCACTATCTGCTACTCCACCAATCTTAGTGTCATCTGCAAACTTGCTAATCAGACCATCAATATCTTCTGCCAGATCATTTATGGATATCACAAACAACAGTGGTCCCAACACGGATCCCTGTGGAAAACCACTGGTCACAGTTATCCATTTTGAGAAACTCCCATCCACTACAACTCTCTGTCTCCTATTGCCCAGCCAGTTCTCTATTCATCTAGCTAGTACACCCTGGACCCCACGTGACTTCACTTTCTCCATCAGCCTACAATGGGGAACCTTATCAAATGGCTTACTGAGGTCCATGTATATGATATCTACCACCCTTCCCTCATCTATCAACTTTGTCACTTCCTCGAAGAATTCTTTCAAGTTGCTAAGACATGACCTTCCCTGCAAAAAGCCATGCTGCCCATTGCTAATAAGCCCATTTTCTTCCAAATGTAAATAAATCCTGTCCCTCAGTATTTTCTCCAGCAGCTTCCCCACCACTGGCATCAGGCTCACCGGTCTATAATTACCTGGATTATCCTTGTAATTGGAATCTGTAATTTTTTACCACAGATGACTGTTGAGAGACTGGAACATTAGGTCTATTAGAAGCTGAGAGAGCTTCTTTTTAAATCAGTAAGGGAATCTAGTTTTCTAGAGAAAGGGTACTGAGTGAAGATGCAGACGATCAGATCAGCATGAACTCACTTAATGACAGAGAAGATGCAATGGGCTGAATGGCCTACTTCTGCTTCTATATCTTATGGTCTTACTGCAGGCTAGTATCAGTGATGTTTCCATCTGTCAACGATCACTGAAATGTTGGAAAGGAGTGCTGATATTGTAACTGGCATCCTGTACGAGATCCTTGAATGGAACAAGGAACAAAACATGGAGCCAGTGATTCCTTATAATGACTTCACATATTTATTTAACTAATTTCTTACCCAATCATTTTCATAACCTGTGAGACAGCAGTATTTTAAGAAGTCAACTCCTCTTGGATTCACGTGACACCAACAATCTCTCAAGAAATTGTAATGTCATCTGAACTCAAAGAGCAACTTGGGCACAGGTTTGAACTTGAGCAATATTAACTTTGTTTGAAGAAGAAATAATGGATTTCAGGCTTAAATTTATTAAGTGAAATCAACACTTGGACCAGACTTTTACGTTCAGCAGCAGAGTCAGAGTCCTCAGAAGTATTCAAGATTTAACTAATTCTGTGTTTGGATTTTGCTAATGGACAGAGTATTGTGTTTAGATAACAGCCCATACATCAATTATTCCTATGCACCAAACAAAGTCTTAAGAAAATAACATAAGCTGTATGATGAACTGAGAAGGTGAACTTGGATTATTACTATGAATTTAGACAAATATTTAAAACAAGAGCTTTCAAATTTAAATGTGAAAAGAATAAAAGTAAACCATTTAGAGAAAAATCCCTTTACTCAAAAACTAGTGAAATAGATTGGTAAAATATATTTGCAGAATGTGAGTATCACTTTTAAAGGCCACTATATCTTGACAACCTGTAATTGGCCTTGAGAAGGTGATGATGAGCTGCCTTCTTGAATCACTGCTGTGGGCATGAGATTCTGAAACATCCTTGATGTCTGATATAACTGGGGGCAGTTAAAGCTTAACCACCTTGCTACAGATCTGGAGTCGCAAATGAGTCAGACCAGAGAATGATTGCAAATATCTGTCATTACAACATTTGTGAATCAGTTGTATTTTTATAACATCTAGCAGTTAATTGTTTTCTTTCCTATTTAATTTTAAAAAATCAATGAATTGAATTTAAACTCCCAACTTCCTAAAGTGCAATTTGAATTCATGTCCCCGGAACGCTCATCCAAGAGTATATCTATTGTTGCCATTCTTAAATGATAGACTGGCACGGGCTTAGTATCAAAGACATATGGTGAGTTCTGAGTTCATTTGGCTTCTAGCTCTTTTAAATTGAAATATCAAATTTGACAAGTTCCATCAGCCGCATGGATTTTTTATCTTCCTCTGGTTTCCTGAAGAGGCTGGGTGCTGGGGAGATTTAAAGGTTGAATTGCAATCCTGGAATTAATTACAAAAATGGCCAGTGCATCATTGTCTACATCTTGGTTGTGCACCACTCTTGTCAATTATCAGTCATACAACCCCGAGGGCCATGTTAGTTCATTTTAGCTTTGTAGGTCTAAAACTCCGATAGCCATTCTGATTGCATTCACTTTTACGTCTTATATATAGAGATAGTAGGGACTGTCAATGCTGGAGAATCTGAGATAACACAGTGTGAAGCTGGATGGACACAGCGGGCGAAGCAGCATCAGAGGAGCAGGAAAGCTAGATGCTTCGGGTCGGAACCCTCCTTCTGAAGAAGGATCCTGACCCAAAGCATCAAGCTTTCCTGCTCCTCTGATGCTGGTTGGCCCATCTCTACATCTTCTAAGTTTTGCATGAGATGCAAAAATGACCTCTAGCCTCCTCAATCAACATGAGCACCAATGCTGCTCCATAACTTGACTAAGCTATCCATTTACTGTAGCTCACAAGTGATTTAAGTATAATCCATTTTCCCCCAGGTGATTTATTCTAATTTATTCTGCAACGTCACTGGTGGGAATACAACATTATAATTACAGTGCATTTCAGGCACAACTGTTTTGCCAAGAAATGTTCTGGCTGAACAATGATTGAGTTTGAATTGGGACTTTAGCTGTATTCATGAACATTAAACAAATGACCAGCTTGCAATGTTTTCATTTTAGCTTACTTGACCATGAAATGTGGAGCCTATTTAAAATGATTCACTGAACACACAGCTCGAGGATCTTTAGAATAGGTTTTGAGCAGTTTCAGATACAGAATAGATGACAGTCATCCAAGCTAGCAATTTGTGTTAAACATGGCAATAAACTGGAATAAATGTTCTTATTAGGATCCTTTACTCATTCACAGACTACACTCTCAACTGAATTCCAAAGTATGCAATAGGCTACTGGAGTGAATTGTGAGCAGTGCTTTATCAGATAATATGGAACATCTAAGAGTCAGAGACCAATGCCAACACAAGCTTCGAGAATGATATGTCTATAGAGTCAGTTTGGGTTGAGGTCCAGAACAAGAAAGAAGCCGTCACTTTGTTGGGGTTTTTTTTACAGACCCCCTAATAGTTGCAGAGAAGTGGAAGAGCGGATTGGGAGGCAGATACTGGAAATGTGCAGAAGTCACAGGGTTGTCGTCATGGGTGACTTCAACTTTGCAAATATTGAATTGAAACATTTTAGTCGTATTGGTTTAGATGGAATAGATTTTGTCCAGTGCGTTCAGAAAGGATTCCTGACACAGTATGTAGATAGACCAACATGAGGAGAGGCCACTTTGGATTTAGTGCTTGGCAATGAACCGGGTCAAGTCTTAGACCTAAGATAACAAAGTGTGGAGCTGGATGAACACAGCAGGCCAAGCAGCATTTCAGGAGCACAAAAGCTGACGTTTCGGGCCTAGACCCTTCATCAGAGAGATGTCTAGGCCCAAAACGTCAGCTTTTGTGCTCCTGAGATGCTGCTTGGCCTGCTGTGTTCATCCAGCTCCACACTTTGTTATCTTGGATTCTCCAACATCTGCAGTTCCCATTATCTCTGATACAAGTCTTAGACCTGTTGGTAGGAGAGCATTTTGGTGATAGCAATCATAACTCTGTTACTTTTACAACAGTCATGGAAAAGGACAGGTACATACAGCTGGGTAAGGCTTATAATTGGGAGAAGGGTAATTACAATTCTGTTAGGCAAGAACTGGATAACATAAAATGGGAATAGCTGCTGTCAGGGAAGAGCACTATTGAAATGTGGAGACTGTTTAAGGAATGCATGCTGTGTAAGCACGATATGTTTGTCCCTAACAGGTGGGGAAGATGGGATCGAGTGAGGGAGCCTTGGTTCTCAAGAGGTCGAACGACTGGTTAAGAGAAAGAAGGAGGCTTATGTAAAGTTTAGGAGACAAGGAATGGAAAAGGCTCTAAAGGGATACAAGTTATCCAGGAAGGAGCTGAAGAAAGGGCTTAGGAGAGCTATAAGAGGGCATGAGAAAACCTTGGCAGATAGGATCAAGGAAAGCTCCAAGACTTTTTATAGGTACATGAAGAATAGAAGAATGACCAAAGAAAGGGTAGGGCCAATCAAGGATTGTAAACGGAATTTGTTCACAGAGCCTAAAGAGATAGGAGAGGTTCTTAATTAATACTTTTCTTCAGTATTCACAATTGAGAGTGACCTAGCTGTAGATGACAACAGTGTGAAACATGCTGGCAGGCTAGAAGAGGTCAATGTTAGTTAGGAAGATATGCTAGGAATTTTGGGGAACTTGAAGATAGCTAAGTCTCCCGGGCCTGATGGGATTAATCCAAGGATTCTATGGGAAGTGAGGGAACAGATTGCAGGGCCTTTGACGATGATCTTTTCGTCCTCAGTGTTCACGGGTATAGTGCCGGAAGACTGGAGAGAGGCAAACGTCATCCCCTTGTTCAAAAAGTGTAATAGGGATAACTCTGGAAATTACAGGCCAGTTAGTCTTCCTTCGGTGGTGGGCAAATTCTTGGAAAGGGCACTGAGAGATAGGCTTTATGTCACTTGGAAAGGCACAGTTTGATTCGTGATAGTCAGCATTGTTTTTTGGGCGGGAAGATCATGCCTCACAAACCTTACTGAATTCTTTGAAGAGGTCACCAAATACGTGGATGAAGGTCGAACAGTAGATGTGGCATACATGGATTTGAGTAAGGCATTTGATAAGGTTCCCCACGGTAGGCTCATGCAGAAGGTAAGGAGGCATGGGATAGTGGGAAATTTGGCGGATTAGATTCAGAATTGGCTGACCCTTAGAAGACAAAGGGTGGTAGTGGACGGAAAACATTCAACATGGTGCTCAGTTACGAGTGGTGTACCACAAGGATCTGTTCAGGGTCCTCTTCTATTTGTGATTTTTGTAATTGATTTGGATGAAGGAGTGGAAAGGTGGATTAGTAAGTTCGCAGATGATACAAAGGAGCGTCACATTGTGGACAGTGCGGAGGGCTGATCTAGGTTACAAAGGGACATTGACGGGATGCAGAGCTGGGCTGAGAAGTGGCAAATGGAGTTTAACCCTGAAAAGTGTGAGGTTATTCATTTTGGAAGGAAAAACTTGAAAGCAGAATACAGGATTAACGGAAAGATTCTTGTCATAGTGGAAGAGCAGAGAGATCTTGGGGTTCATGTTCACAGTTCCCTGAAAGCTGCCACCCAGGTGGATAGAGTTGTTAAGAAGGCATATGGTGTGTTAGCTTTCATTTATAGAGGGATTGAGTTCAGGATGTGTCAAGTTATGCTCCAGCTATACAAAAGCCTGGTTCGGCCAAATCTGGAGTATCGTGTCCAGTTCTGGTCACCTCATTACAGGAAAGATTTGGAAGCGTTGGAAAAGGTGCAGAGGAGATTTACCAGGACGTTGCCTGGAATGGAGAGAAGGTCTTAGGAGGAAAGGTTGAGAGAGCTAGGGCTTTTCTCTTTAGAATGATGAAGAGTGAGAGGTGACCTAATAGAAGTGTACAAAATGATCAGAGGTATAGATAGAGTAGACAGCCAGCGACATTTTCCTCAGGTGGAGGTCGCTATTATGAGGGGACATAGTTTTAAAGTGAGTGGAAGTAAATATAGAGGAGACATCAGAGGTAGGTTCTTTACTAAGAGAGTGGTCGGGGCGTGGAATGCATTGCCAGAGACGGTAGTGGAGTCAGCCTCATTTTGTGCATTTACGTGGCTATTAGATAGGCGTATGGATGATAGTATAAGGTGGGGCTGGAGGTTAGATAGGCCTTAGGATTAGGGTAAAAGTTTGGTGCAAAATTGTGGGCCGAATGGCCTGTACTGTGCTGTACTGTTGTAGGTTCTATGTTCTAAGCTTGTGACTTATGCTGACTGATAGAATATGGCAATCAGAGTCATAGAATGCTAACAGCCTGGAAGGAGACCTTTCAGCCTGTCATGTCTCCAGCAGCTATTACAAGGGCTCAGCTAGTCTTGCTTCTTTACCTTAACTGAATCTGCCTTTGCCAACTCTCAGTGAACTCCATAGCCTAACTACTTGTGGCATAAAACAGCTTTATTCCCAAAGAGCTCAGTTGGTGCAGCAGTTAAAGTCCAACTGGAACCCCACCAGAAATCAAAAAGGCTGCTGAAAGTGACACCAGTGCAAAACAATGAGCTGCTTGGTAGGTAGTCAGTAAATTGTTTCTGTCCACTTTAAAACAGCATTAAAGAGAATTCAGAGTTCTAGTTTCTTCTTTTTAAAAGGAAACCTAATTAGTTTTCTACTCAGCTTAAAATGAGGGTAAGGCAGTTTTAACCAAAGGTTTGGAAGGAAAGCTCAGTCCTGTGTGTTCCAATCAGCAGGCTTGACCAGTTTGAGGGAGACTTGGAGTTTGAACATCGGCTGGAGGTGGAGCACTGAATCTGTGATGGTGCGAGTTATATGGCTAGCATATCTTCAGATATAGTCTCCTCGCAGCTTGAGGCTGTATGGTGAGGGTAGAAAAGGGTGACCGTCAGTCAGAAGCACGGATGCAGGGAGGTAGTCAGGAAAGCCCCAAAGTGAATCCCACTCTATAACGACATTTTTGAGTTGGAAGACTGTGAGAGAGACAGCTCCTCTGAGTAGTGCAGTTAAAGGCCACTAGCACAACAGGAGTGCAGAAAGAGAACAAAAGGTTTAGTGGTAGCAAACCTAATAGTGAGGGATATAGACTGGCCCCTATGCAGCTGTAAGTATGATTATAGGATGGTGTGTGCCCTCCTTGGGGTGCGGGTCAAGGATGTTCCAGAATGGCTCCAGGGCATTCTGAAGGGGGGAGGAAGACATTTAGAAATTATAGTTTGCACGGGTATTAATGACCAATGCGAAAAGAGGGGTGAGGTCCTGCAACACAAATTTAGATAGCTCGGTAGGAAAGAATGAACAGGCATGAATTAATCAAAGGTAGTCAGGCTTTGTCATGGGCAGATCATGTCTCATAGATTTAATTGCGTTTTCTCTGAGGTGATCAGGTGCATGGATGATGGTCATGCAGGGGATGTCAACTTCATAGGTTTTGACATGTCTTTGGCTTTTGATATGTTGCACATAGGAGACTGGTCAAGAAAGTAAGAGCCCATGTCATCAATGGCAATTGAGCAAATAGATTCAAAATTGGCTTAGTGGAAGGATGCAAAGGGTGATTGTCAGAAGTTGTTTTTGTGACAAGTAGCCTGTTGTCCAGTGGTGTGCCACAGGATTTGGTGCAGTGTCTCTTGCTGTTTTTGGTGTACATGAATGATTTAGACGTAAATGTAGGTTTCTTCGGTGAGTTTGCAGGTGACATGAAAATTGATTGTAAGTAAATAGCAAAGAGGAATGCACAGACTACAAAGAACATAGATAGCCTGGTTAGATGAGTAAGGCAATGCCAAACAGGAAGTTTTTCAAGAGTAACAAGGCAAGTGGGTACACAATAAGTGGTAGGACCAGAGGAAATACAAAAAATCTGAGGAACAAAGAACAAAAAACAAAGAAAAATACAGCACAGGAACAGGCCCTTTAGCCCTCCAAGCCTGCACTGGTCCAGATCCTCTATCTAAACTTGTCGCCTATTTTCCAAGGATCTGTATCTCTTTGCTCCCCGCCCATTCATGTATCTGTCTAGATACATTTTAAATGATGCTATCATGCCTGCCTCTACCATCGCCGCTGGCAACGCGTTCCAGGCACCCATCATGCTCTGTGTAAAGAACTTTCCATGAATATCTCCCTTAAACTTTTCCCCTCTTACCTTGAAATTGTGACACCTAGTAATTGAGTCCCCCACTCCGGGTAAAAGCTTCTTGCTATCCACCCTGTCTATACCTCTCATGATTTTGTAGACCTCAATCAGGTACCCCCTCAACCTCCGTCTTTCTAACGTAAATAATCCTCCTCTGCACCCTCTCCAAATTATCCACATTCTTTTGGTAATGTGGCGACCAGAACTGTATGCAGTATTACAAATGTGATTGAACCAAAGTCCGATACAACTGTAACATGACCTGCCAACTATTGTACTCAATACCCCATTTGATGAATGAAAGCATGCCGTATGCCTTCTTGACCACTCTATCGACCTGTGTTGCCATCCTCAGGGTACAATGGATTTGATCCCAGATCTCTCTGTGCATCAATTTTCCCCAGGGCTTTTCCATTTACCGTATAGTTCGCTCTTGAATTGGATCTTCCAAAATGTATCATCCGCATTTGCCTGGATTGAACTCCATCTGCCATTTCTCCGCCCAACTCTCCAATCTATCTATATTCTGCTACATTCTCCGACACTCCCCTTCACTATCTGCTATTCCACCAATCTTAGTGTCATCGGCAAACTTGCTAATCCAACCAACTATACCGTCTGCCAGGTCATTTATATATGTCACAAACAATAGTGGTCCCAACATAGATCCCTGTGGAACACCACTGGTCACAGTTATCCATTTTGAGAAACTCCCGTCCACTACAACTCTCTGTCTCCTATTGCCCAGCCAGTTCTCTATTCATCTAGCTAGCACACCCTGGACCCCACGTGACTTCACTTTCTCCATCAGCCTACAATGGGGAACCTTATCAAATGGCTTACTGAGGTCCATGTATATGATATCTACCACCCTTCCCTCATCTATCAACTTTGTAACTTCCTCAAAGAATTCTTTCAAGTTGGTAAGACAGGATCTTCCCTGCAAAAAACCATGCTGCCTATCACTAATAAGCCCATTTTCTTCCAAATGTAAATAGATCCTATCCCTCAGTATCTTTTCCAGCAGCTTTCCCACCACTGATGTCAGGCTCATGGGTCTATAATTACCTGGATTATCCTTGCTAACCTCCTTAACAAGGGGACAATATTAGCAATTCTCCAGTTCTCCAGGACCTCACCTGTGTTCAAGGATGCTGCAAAGATATCTGTTAAGGCCCTAGCTATTTCCACTCTCGCTTGATGTATACATCCACAGATCACTGAAAGCAACAGGAAGTAGACATATGGGATACATACCTTTTATTAGTGGAGGCATTGGATACAATACATTGTAGCAGAATGCAGAACGAGAGGTCACAGTTTTCGGATGAGGGGTCACAGATTTAAAAACTATGTCACTCAAAAGGTCAAGATTCTGTGGAATTCATCACCCCATCCACAATGGATGCTAGGACATAGAGTAAATTTAAGGGAGAGACAAATAGATTTTTAATTAATGGTGGGTTGAAAGGGGGAGTTGAGGTCAAGATGAGATCAGCCTTGATTGTGCTGAATGGCAGGGCAGGCAGGAGTGGTGACTCTTGGTTCTAGTTCTGATGGTCTTTCGTACAGGAGCAGAAATGTTATGATGAAACTGTATAATGTGAGTTAAGCCATGCTGTATCGCCACACTACATGATGAATGTCGAGAGCAGGTTCAGAGGAGACTCACCAGAATGTTGTCTGGCCTGAAGCGATTCAGAGATCCTGGATAGACTGGAGCTGTTTTCCACAGAATAGAGAAGGTTGAGGGGTTTCTGACTGAGGTGCACAAAATCATGAGACGCATAGATCGGGGAAATAGGAAAAAACTCTTCCCTTAACAAGAGGGAACAATAATCGGGATTTAATAGATAGAAGGTAAAAGGGCAGCAAGTTTAGCAGGGATTTCAAGAAGAGGTTTTTCTCAATCAGTGTGGTGGGTTTCTTGAACATCATTACCTGGTAGAAGTGTAAACAATTACAACATTCAATAAGTATTCATATGATCACTCAAAACACCATTGCATACAAGGCTAACAGACGAGTGGCAGAAAATTTGATTTAAAGTGCATAGATGCTTGATGATTGTCACAGACACCATGAGCCAAAGGGCCTCTATCCATGCTGTTAAAAATCTATGACTCGGTCTCCTCTGATTCTTTCGCAAATCATCTTATATCATTATCATATCGTTAAACATTCTGCCAATGGGAGCAATTTCTTTCTATCTTACTTTGTCCAGACACTTTGCGGTTTTGAAACATCTATTACAGACACAGACAGGAGAAATTCTTTAGGGGAATGAAAAAATGCTGAGACATAGAACAAATGTTTTGTGTCTGTCTTCACAGCTCAGAGTTACAAGTTATATACCAGAAATAGAGGGTAACTTCGGAGCTAATAAAAGAAAGGTAATTAAGGCAATTAATATCAGCAGTGGAGAAGTACTGGAGAATGTCAAGGGGCTAAAATTAGACAAATACTTGGCATGTGATGGTCTTCACTTGGGTTCTAAAAGAGAGAGCTGTTGATATAGTCGATGCGCTGGCTATGATTTCTCAAAATTCCTTAGATTCTGGAATAATGCCACCAGATTGGAAGTCAAGAAATACATCACCACTGTTAGAGAAAGGAGGGAGAGAAAACACATGCAACGGCAGGACAGTCAGCCTGGAAAGTTCTGGAATCTACTAATAAAGAAACATTAAGCTAATAAAAAACATCACATGTTTAAAAACAAGTCAACATGACTTTACAAAAGGAAATCGTTTGCCAAACTTTTTCGAGTTTTTTGAAGATGTACCTAGCTGGGTAGAGAATGGGGCAACAATTGTGCTATATCTCAATTTCCAAAACTCATTCACCACACAAAATATCAGCACACAAGCTAAGGATTCATAAATAATATCAGAGATAATGGGAACTGCAGATGCTGGAGAATTCCAAGTTAATAAAATGTGAGGCTGGATGAACACAGCAGGCCAAGCAGCATCTCAGGAGCACAAAAGCTGTCGTTTCGGGACTAGACCCTTCATCAGAGAGGGGGATGGGGAGAGGGAACTGGAATAAATAGGGAGAGAGGGGGAGGCGGACAGAAGATGCAGAGTAAAGAAGATAGGTGGAGAGAGTTTAGGTGTGGAGGTAGGGAGGGGATAGGTCAGTCCAGGGAAGACGGACAGGTCAAGGAGGTGGGATGAGGTTAGTAGGTAGATGGGGGTGCGGCTTGGGGTGGGAGGAAGGGATGGGTGAGAGGAAGAGCCGGTTAGGGAGGCAGAGACAGGTTGGACTGGTTTTGGGATGCAGTGGGTGGGGGGGAAGAGCTGGGCTGGTTGTGTGGTGCAGTGGGGGGAGGGGACGAACTGGGCTGGTTTAGAGATGCAGTAGGGGAAGGGGAGATTTTGAAACTGGTGAAGTCCACATTGATACCATTAGGCTGCAGGGTTCCCAGGCGGAATATGAGTTGCTGTTCCTGCAACCTTCGGGTGGCATCATTGTGGCAGTGCAGGAGGCCCATGATGGACATGTCATCTAGAGAATGGGAGGGGGAGTGGAAATGGTTTGCGACTGGGAGGTGCAGTTGTTTGTTGCGAACTGAGCGGAGGTGTTCTGCAAAGTGGTCTCCAAGCCTCCGCTTGGTTTCCCCAATGTAGAGGAAGCCGCACCGGGTACAATGGATGCAGTATACCACATTGGCAGATGTGCAGGTGAACCTCTGCTTAATGTGGAATGTCATCTTGGGGCCTGGGATGGGGGTGAGGGAGGAGGTGTGGGGGCAAGTGTAGCATTTCCTGCGGTTGCAGGGGAAGGTGCCGGGTGTGGTGGGGTTGGAGGGCAGAGTGGAGCGAACAAGGGAGTCACGGAGAGAGTGGTCTCTCCGGAAAGCAGATAGGGGTGGGGATGGAAAAATGTCTTGGGTGGTGGGGTCGCCATGCACATCTGCCAATGTGGTATACTGCATCCATTGTGCCCGGTGCGGCTTCCTCTACATTGGGGAAACCAAGCGGAGGCTTGGAGACCGCTTTGCAGAACACCTCCGCTCAGTTCGCAACAAACAACTGCACCTCCCAGTCGCAAACCATTTCCACTCCCCCTCCCATTCTCTAGATGACATGTCCATCATGGGCCTCCTGCACTGCCACAATGATGCCACCCGAAGGCTGCAGGAACAGCAACTCATATTCTGCCTGGGAACCCTGCAGCCTAATGGTATCAATGTGGACTTCACCAGTTTCAAAATCTCCCCTTCCCCTACTGCATCCCTAAACCAGCCCAGTTCGTCCCCTCCCCCCACTGCACCACACAACCAGCCCAGCTCTTCCCCCCCACCCACTGCATCCCAAAACCAGTCCAACCTGTCTCTGCCTCCCTAACCTGTTCTTCCTCTCACCCATCCCTTCCTCCCACCCCAAGCCGCACCCCCAACTACCTACTAACCTCATCCCACCTCCTTGACCTGTCCATCTTCCCTGGGCTGACCTATCCCCTCCCTACCTCCCCACCTAAATTCTCTCCACCTATCTTCTTTTCTCTCCATCTTCGGTCCGCCTCCCCCTCTCTCCCTATTTATTCCAGTTCCCTCTCACCCATCTCCCTCTCTGATGAAGGGTCTAGGCCCGAAACGTCAGCTTTTGTGCTCCTGAGATGCTGCTTGGCCTGCTGTGTTCATCCCGCCTCACATTTTATTATCTAAGGATTCATAAGTTGTGTGTCATGTTAAGATAGATAGAGGATTGAACTCATTGCCACAGAAAGCTGTGGAGGCGAATTCTTTGAGTGTATTTAAGACAGAGATAGATAGGTTTTTGATTAGTGAAGGGATCAAAAGTTACAGTGAGAAGGCAGGAGAAACATATCAGTCATGTTTGGATGGCAGAGCAGACTCGCTGGGCAGAATGGCCTAATTCTGCTCCTATATCTATGGTCTTATGAAGAAAGGGTAGATAGGCTAGGCCTATATCCAATGGAATTTAGAAAAGTAAGAGGTAAATTCAGTTGAATAATAATTAATTAATTAATTTCCTCAGGTGTCTTGGTTCTTGTCAAGCAAGAAGGTTAAGGTTTATCAAGCCTAAATGAGAATGAGGATGAGAGGTCACAATCAAATCAGCCTTGATCTCATTGAATGGCTAAGCAGGCCCAAAGCACTGAATTTTACTTGTTCTCCTTGTTTGTACAGTCGTATGTTTATGGACAGAGAGCAGAAAGTAGGGATAAATAAGGCATTTTTATGCTGGTAGACTGTGACAAGTGGAATGTTGCAAAAATCAATGCTGCTGTCTCAACTATTTACAACCTATATTAAAGACTTAGACAAAGGGATAGCTAGATCACACTAAGGTCATTCAAAGCTAACTTGAAATGAATATTGTGAGGAGGACATCAAAAAGCTGCAAAGAGATATAAGCAGGTGAAGTGAGTCGGCAATAAGTTGGCAGATGGTGCAGAATGGGGCAAGTGTGAGGTTATTCATTTTAGCTGTAAGAATAGACATGCAGAATGTTTTTGTAAACAGTTGTGTAAGTTATAAAGGCTGATGTTCAAAGAAAACTGATTTAACCCATACAATGATCTCAGAAAGTCAGCATGCAGATACTGCAAGGAATTAAGAAAGTAATTGGCATATTTGTCCTAATTACAAGGGGGTTGGAGTCAAAGAATAATGAGGATGAGAGGTCAAAAGTATTGCGGTAATTGTACTTCTAGCATTGTCAAGGCCACACCTGGAACACTATATGCAATTTTGGTCTCCACACTTAAGGAAAGTTATAGTTTTTTTGGAGGCAGCACCATGAGCATTGGCTCCTAGAGTAAGAGAGTTGTCCTTTGGTGACAAGTAGAGTAAATTTCATCTATATTCTCTGGATTTAGAAGTATGAGAGGTGATCCAATTGAAATGTTCAAGACTATGTAGGGGATTGCCAGCGTTGGGGCTGTGGAATTAAAAACAAGGGGACAGTTTTAAGATACCACACAATATACAGCCTTACTGGTATGACTACTCTACTACTCACATACTGGAACACTGGCATCTACAGGACAATATGGAAAGTTGTCCAGGTATGTCCTGTACATAAAAAGCAGCACAAATCCAAGTCAGTCAATACCATCCCCTTGTTCTACTCTTGATCATGAGGAAAGTGATGAAAGATGTAGTCAACGTTACTATCAAGCAGCACCTGCTCAGCAACAATCTGCTCACTGACGCCCAGTGTGGATTCAACCAGAACCATTCAGCTCCTGATCTCATTATAGCCTTGATTCAAGCATAAACAAAAGAGCTAAACTCCAGAGGGCAGGTCAGTTTGACAGCCCTTGACTTCAAATTTGCTTTTGACTGAGTGTAGCATTAAGCTTCTCCAGAAAAATTGGGGTCAATGGGAATCACGGGGGAAAACTCTCTGCTGGCTGGAGTCATACCTGGTACATAGGAGGATGGTTGTGGTTGTTGGAAGTCAGTCAACTCAGCTCCAGGGCATCTCTGCAGAAGTTCTTCAGGATAGTGATCTAAGCTCAACCATCTTTATCAATGACCCTCCTACCATCATAAGGTCAGAAGTAGGGATATTTGCCAATGATTGGACAATGTTCAGTATCATTTGTGATTCCTTAGATACTGAAACAATCCCTGTTCAATACCTGGACAATGTCTAGGCTTGGGTTGCAAAGTGACAATCACATTCGTGCCACACAAATGTCAGGCAATGACCATTTCTAATAAGAGACAACCTAATCACTCCCCATTGATATTCAACGGCATTGCCATCACTGAATCCCCCACTATCGATATCCTTAGGGTAACCTTTGACCTGTAACTCAACTGGAATCGTCACACCCACATCCCGTGATTGAATAAAAAAAATTAAGGACCACTCAATTAGGACAAATATGAGAATTATTTTCACTCAAAAGGTTGTAAATCCTTGAAATTCTCTTCTCCAGTGGGTTGTGCCATGATTAACTATATTTAAGGTTGAGACTTCTAGTTTCTCAGAGAATCAAGGGATATGGGGAGTGGGCAGGTAGTTAGAGCTGAAGTCCAAGATCAGCCATGTCGTAGTGAAAAGTGCAGCAGGATTGACAACATGTATAAACTGCTGTTCCTATTTCTCATGCTCACATCTCTTCCAAATCTTCTTCCCTCCAAGGGAAACAGTCCCAGTTTCAACAAGCTATTTGATTGAAGTTTCTCACTCTTGAGAAATATTTTTATAAATATTTTCTGCATTCCCTCCACAGAAATGAGACAAAGTTGGTCGAATGCAATAATTGGAAAACACGAGTATTTTATTTTTGGCTGAACAGTTTCAATTTCTGCATTGATGACTTAGAGGCAGAGGCACTGTCATATCTGCTAGTTTTCCTGCACTTTGAAGCAGAAAAGAAAACACCTCCTCAACTGAAGCAGAAATTGAGAAAACAGCAAACCACAGAGCAGGTGCAATAACTGACTCAAACCAGGCCATTCCACATAGAGAATAGCAGCTGTTCAATCACTAGTGGATGCACCTGAGAAATGTTTCATGCATTCACCTTCACCACTGTCAACAACCAGATAAAAATGGATATGTTATTACCTTCAAATCCAAGTGGTCGACAAATTTGATAATTACTTTAAGTTATGCACTTTTAAAATTTCTAATAGGGTACCCAGAGAAGATATTGTCAGTCCTGCACCAAATAAACAAAGTGGTCCCTTTTCAATTTCACTGTTCCTAAGAAATAAAGAATGTGCTGCAGTCATTTTAACCCAAACATCGTCTATTGCATATCTGAATGATGACCTTTAAACTTGCACTATTTGAATCCTCTGCTGCTATTTTCTAATTCTAATTTCTAACTACAGAGTAGTTGCTGAGTATTTCCAGCATTTTCTGTTTTGATATCAGATTTCCTGAATTTTAATTATTTTGCTTTCACTATATAATATTAAAGCACATTGATCTAATCATTGCTAAATGTTGGGGAAAAAAACATTCTTTTGCTGTTCTATGACATTTAGTTGGGCTACCTCTCAAAATAATTCTTCTCAGAATATATAACTCACATTATTCAAAACATGTAAACATCTAATTTTATATTAATCCAAAAATAGAATTAAGCAAATGTACCAAACTACATCATCCTGTATAGGATAAGTTAAAGTAAAATTGTACTTGTATAGAGATAATGGGAACTGCAGACGCTGGAGAATCCGAGATAACAATGAGAGGAGCTGGATGAACACAGCAGGCCAAACAGCATCTTAGGAGCACAAAAGCTGACGTTTTGGGCCTAGACCAAGGGACTAGGCCCGAAACGTCAGCTTTTGTGCTCCTAAGATGCTGCTTGACCTGCTGTGTTCATCCAGCTCCACACTTTGTTATCTTGTACTTGTATAGAAACTGGTTAGAACACACATATTATGGAAACATGCACAATACTCTAAGTAGGATGTAGATGCTCTGGAGAAATATTGGCACGGTTAATGCTGGAACTAGCTACAACTATCAAAGTGGGGAAGATAAGTTGGAGCTCTGTTCTCTGGGAAAAGAAAAGGTCTGTCATAATATGAAAGAGTTGAGTAGGATAGACAGGGAGAACATCTTTCCACTTGTGGACGTGTCTAAAATTAAAAGTCATTAATTTCAGACAATCACTAATAACTTCAGCAGGAAATTCAGGAAAAACTTCTTCACTCAGAGAGTGATGAGAATGTGGGGTACAAGAAGGACTGTAATGCTTGACTTTTAACTTTGTTCCTTTACTTTTCTGCTGGGCATCTAGGATTTTGTTCTTAGGTATGTTTGTACCTAAGATGGTGCTGGGAATGGCGATGTTGTACACTTTTCACTGTACTTCTGTATCCCTGTACTTGAGTATATGTGACAATAAAATCTAATCTAATCTAATTTAATGAGCTGGCGAGGTTGAGGGCTATTTGCATTGATGCATTGATTCTGGGAAGCTGAATAATGGAGAAAGGATATGTTGATGTTATCGGATGTAGCAACATGAGACAAGAGCTGGTTTTAAACATAAACACCTGCTATAAAATTTATTGAAAGAATTTGACTGAAATTTAAAATTCTGAAACAAGCATAAAGTAATTCTCATTGATAATGGGAACTGCAGATGCTGGAGAATCCAAGATAACGAAATGTGAGGCTGGATGAACACAGCAGGCCCAGCAGCATCTCAGGAGCACAAAAGCTGACGTTTCGGGCCTAGACCCTTCATCAGAGAGGGGAATGGGGTGAGGGTTCTGGAATAAATAGGGAGAGAGGGGGAGGCGGACCGAAGATGGAGAGAAAAGAAGATAGGTGGAGAGGAGAGTATAGGTGGGGAGGTAGGGAGGGGATAGGTCAGTCCAGGGAATACGGACAGGTCAAGGAGGTGGGATGAGGTTAGTAGGTAGGAGATGGAGGTGTGGCTTGGGGTGGGAGGAAGGGATGGGTGAGAGGAAGAACAGATTAGGGAGGCAGAGATAATAAAATGTGAGGCTGGATGAACACAGCAGGCCAAGCAGCATCTCAGGAGCACAAAAGCTGACGTTTCGGGCCTAGACCCTTCATCTGATGAAGGGTCTAGGCCCGAAACGTCAGCTTTTGTGCTCCTGAGATGCTGCTTGGCCTGCTGTGTTCATCCAGCCTCACATTTTATTATCTTGGAATTCTCCAGCATCTGCAGTTCCCATTATCTCTCTTAGGGAGGCAGAGACAGGTTGGACTGGTTTTGGGATGCAGTGGGTGGGGGGGAAGAGCTGGGCTGGTTGTGTGGTGCAGTGGCGGGAGAGGACGAACTGGGCTGGTTTAGGGATGCGGTGGGGAAAGGGGAGATTTTGAAGCTGGTGAAGTCCACATTGATATCATCCCAAAACCAGCCCAGTTCGTCCCCTCCCCCTACTGCACCACACATCCAGCCCAGCTCTTCCCCCCCCCCACCCACTGCATCCCAAAACCAGTCCAACCTGTCTCTGCCTCCCTAACCTGTTCTTCCTCTCACCCATCCCTTCCTCCCACCCCAAGCCGCACCTCCATCTCCTACCTACTAACCTCATCCCACCTCCTTGACCTGTCCGTATTCCCTGGACTGACCTATCCCCTCCCTACCTCCCCACCTATACTCTCCTCTCCACCTATCTTCTTTTCTCTCCATCTTCGGTCCGCCTCCCCCTCTCTCCCTATTTATTCCAGAACGCTCACCCCATCCCCCTCTCTGATGAAGGGTCTAGGCCCGAAACGTCAGCTTTTGTGCTCCTGAGATGCTGCTGGGCCTGCTGTGTTCATCCAGCCTCACATTTCGTTATCTTAAAGTAATTCTCATCTTTGTTTATACCTATACAAGCAACATCGAGGGCCAAAGGGCCTGTTCTGCGCTGTATTGTACCATCTGAATGTAATTGTGACTTTGCCTAAACTATTAGTTGATATCTGAAAGAGCACATTTTATATACCCAGATGTTTTAAGACCATAACGTGTAGGAGCAAAAGTAGATCATTTGGACCATCAAGCTTGCTCTGCCATTGAGATCATGGTTAATTTGATATTCCTCAACTCACTTTCCTGCCCTTTCCTCATAACCCTGGATTCCCTGACTGATGATTATTCTGTGTGTCTCTGTCTTAAATACGCTTGATGACCCAGCTGTAGATAACAAGGTGTGGAGCTGGATGAACACAGCAGGCCAAGCAGCATCTTAGGGGCTCAAAAGCTGACGTTTCAGGCCTAGACTCTTCATCAGAAAAGAGGGATGGGGAGAGGATTCTGAAATAAATAGGGAGAGATGAGGAGGTGGACTGAAGATGGATAGAGAAGATAGGTGGAGAGCAGAGTATGGGTGGGGAGGTAGGGAGGGGATAGGTCAGTCCAGGGAGGACAGACAGGTCAAGGGGGCAGGATGAGGTTAGTAGGTAAGAAATGGAGGTGCGGCTTGAGGTGGGAGGAGGGGATAGGTGGGAGGAAGAACAGGTTAGGCAAGCGGGGATGAGCAGGGCTGGTTTTGGGATGCAGTGGGGGGAGGGGAGATTTTGAAGCTGACCCAGCCGTGACAGTTTCTCTGTGGAAAATAATTCAGAGAGACTCTGAGAGAAAAAAAATTCTCTTCATATCTGTCTTAAATTGGGGACCTTTGCTCTGAGGTTGACATAGATTTACCCTCTAGTGCTGGACTTCCCCATACGTAGAAATCACCTTTCATCATCTACTCTGTCAAATACCCTAATTTTTTTTTATATTTCAATGAGGTCTCTTCTAATTCTTCGACACTTCAATGATTACCAACCCAACTCACTCATTTTTTCCTCATAAGAAAATCCCTCCATACCTGGAATCAATCTTGTAAACCTTCTTGGGACTGCCTCTAATGGCAGTATATCTTTCTTAGATAAGGGGCCCAAACAGTTCACAGTATTCCAGCTGTGGTCTGACTAGTGCCTTGTATAGTTCTAGCAAAACATCCCTTTTTATATACTCTGTTAGAACTACCTGCCTCATAATCTGCTGAGCTTGGTGCTAGCTTTTATGATTCACACACAAGGATTCCCAGATCCCTCTGTGTTAAGGATTGGGAGCATTTTCAAATTCAACAAAAAAAGTCAAACATTTTTAACAAATGGGGGAAAAAAGATTGCGAGAGTGTGCAGGGAACACAGAAACGGATTGCAAAAGCTTTTATAAATATCATAGAATCATAGAATGCCTACTGTTGGAAACAGGCCATCTGGTCCATCAAGTCCTCACCGAGAGCATCCCACCAAAAACACTCCCTTATCCCTGCATTTCTCATGGCTAATCCACCTAGCCTGCACATCCCTGGTCACTATGGGCAATTTAGCATGTCCAATCCACCTAACCTGCACATCTTTGGATCATGGGAGGAAACTGCAGCACCTCCACACAGACATGGGGAGAATGGGCAATCTCCTCACAGATAGTCATGTGAGGGTGGAATCTGGAAATATGTGAAGAGAAAAGATTAGTAAAGGCAAATGTAGATCATATACAGGTCAGTAGCTGGGATAGCTATCATGGTGGAAAACATTGTGCAAGAATTAAGCACATACTTCGGCTCTGTCTTCACAAAAGAGGACACAAATAACCTCTCAGAATATTAGAGACCAAGGGTCTAGTAAAAGAGTGGAATTGAAGGAAATCAGTATTAGTAAGAAAATGGTGCCTGGGAAAGTAATGAGATTTAAGTCAGACAAATCAAAGGATAATCTACATTTCAAAGTAGTAAAAGAAATGACCCTGGACATATTCAATGCACTAATTGTCATCTTTCAAAATTCTATAGGGTCTAGAGCAGGATCACAAATATAACTCCACCATTTAGAAGGGGAGGGAGAGGACAAACAGAGAATTACAGACCAGTTAATCTAACATTTTTAGTGGTGAATGTGATCAAGTCATTTACAAAAGATACCTTAACAAAACATTTGGAAATCATTAACGTGAATGGACAAAGCCTGCATTGCATTATGAGAGTCAAATCAAGCTAAACAAATCTGAAGAAGGGTCTAGGGGCTGGAAATGTCAGCTTTCCTGTTCCTCTGATGCTGCTTGGCCTGGTGTGTTCATGCAGCTCTACACCTTGTAATCTTATAACAAATCATTATAACAATTAAGGATGTAACTTGTAGAACAGATAAAGGAGAAACAGTGGTTGTGATTTTTCAGAAGTTTTTGACAGATCCCTAATTAGAGGTCAGTATGCAAAGTTAAAACATACACGATAGAGAGTAATATATTGGCATGGATTGAGAATTGGTTTAAAGACAGGAAACAGAGAGTGTGAATAAATAGGTATTATTTGGAGCGGCAGGCAGTGACTTCTGGTATCCTGTAAGGATCAGTGCTTGGGACCCAGCTAATCACAATATATACGAATGACCTGGATTAGGGAATCAAAGATGGTATTTCCAATTTTTCTAAGGACAGCAAATTGGATGGAATTATAAACTGTGAAGTGGGTGCAAGCAGACTTCAAGCTGATTTAGTCAGAAGAGGTGATGGCTTAGTGGTATTATCATGTGACTATTGACTGAGAGACCCAGGTAATGTCCTGCGGTCCTAGGTTTGAATCCCACCATGTCAGATAGTGGAATTTGAACTCAATTTAAAATAAGATCTGAAAATAATTGCCAAAAATCAGGAACAATCCATCTGTTTCACAAATATCTTCTAGGAAAGGAAACTATCATCCTTAAATAACAGATAGTAAGAACTGCTGATGCTGGAATCTGAGATTACATAGTTTGGAGCTGGAGGAACACAGCAGGCCAGGCAGCATCAGAGGAGCAGGAAAGCTGATATTTCGGGTCCGGACCCTTCATCAGAAATGGGGAGGGAATGGAGGCTAAAGGAAATAAATAGAGAGGTGAGGGGGCGGTGTGCGGTGATAGCAAGTAGGTCATGGTGGGGTTTGGTCAGTGAAGTGGGAGCAGATAGGTGGGAGAGAAGATGGACCGGTCAAGGATGTGAGGATGAGGGGGGCACTGGTCTTGGGATGAGGTCGGGGGTCAGGAGATTTTGAAGCTAGTAAAGTCCACATTGAGACCATTGGGTGGTAGACTTCCAAGGCGGAATATGAGATGCTGTTCCTTCAATTTCCAGGTAACATCGTTGTGACACGAGAGGAGGCCCAGGATGGACATGTTGTCCAGGGAGTCGGAGGGGGAGTTGAAGTGGTTCGCAACTGGGAGGTGTTGTCATTTGTCATGAACCTAGCGTAAGTGCTCTACAAAGCTGTCCCGAGCCTCCGCTTGGTTTCCCCGATGGAGAGGAGGCCACATCAGGAACAGTGGATACAATAGACCACATTAGTGGATGTGCAAGTGAATATCTGTTTGATGTGGAAGGTTTTCTTGGGGCCTGGGATGGAGGTGAGGGGGGAGGTGTAGGGGCAGGTGTAGTACCTCCTGCGGTTGCAAGTAAAGGTGCCGGCGGTGGTGGAGATAGTGGTGAGTGTGGAGCAGACAAAGGAGTCACAGAGAGAGCGGTCCCTCCGGAAGGAAGATAAGGATGGGGAGGGAAAAATGTCCTTTGTAGTGGGGTCAGATTGCATGTGGCGGAAGTGGCAGAGAATGATGCATTGAATCCAGAGGTTAATGGGGTGATACATGAGGACAAAGGAAATTCTGTGATAACAAGGTGTAGACCTGGATGAACACAGCAGGCCAAGCAGCATCAGAGGAGCAGGAAAGCTGACATTTGGGCCGAGATCCTTCTTCAGAAATGGGGGAAGGGAAAGGGGTTCTGAAATAAATAGGGAGAGAGGGGGAGGTGGGTAGAGGATGGATTGAGGAGAAGATAGGTGGAGAGGAGACAGACAGGTCAAAGAGGCAGGGATGGATCCAGTAAAGGTTAGTGTAGGTGGGGATTTAGGGAGCGGATAGGTCAAGGGGGTAGGATGAATCTAGTAGGTAGGAGATGGGGGTGGGGCTTGAGGTGAGAGGAGGGCATGGGTGGGAGGAAGGACAGGTTTGGGAGGCGGTAACGAGCTGGACTGGCTTTGGGATGCAGTAGGGGGAGGCGAGATTTCGAAGCTTGTGAAGTCCACATTGATACCATTGGGCTGCAGGGTTCCTAAGCGAAATATGAGATGCTGTTCCTGCAACCTTCGGGTAGCATCGTTGTGGCACTGCAGGAGGCCCAGGATGGACATGTCGTCTGAGGAATGGGAGGGGGAGTTGAAATGGCTCGCAACTTGGAGGTGCAGTTATTTAGTGTGAACTGAGCATAGGTGTTCTGCAAAGCGGTCCCCTGGCCTCCGCTTGGTTTCCCCACTGTAGAGGAGGCCACAACAGGAACAGCAGATACAGTACACCACATTAGCAGATGTGCAGGTGAACATCTGCTTGATGTGGGAAGTCTTCTTTGGGCCTGGGATGGGGGTGAGGGAGGAGGTGTGGGGGCAAGTGTAGCATTTCCTGCGGTTGCAGGGGAAGGTGCCAGGTGTGGTGGGGTTGGAGGGCAGAGTGGAGCGAACAAGGGAGTCACGGAGAGAGTGGTCTCTCCGGAAAGCAGACAGGGGTGGGGATGGAAAAATGTCTTGGGTGGTGGGGTCGGATTGTAAATCTGCCAAAGTGGTATACTGCATCCATTGTACCCGGTGCGGCTTCCTCTACATTGGGGAAACCAAGCGGAGGCTTGGAGACCGCTTTGCAGAACACCTCCGCTCAGTTCGCAGGGGGGAGGTATAGAGGTATAGCACTTCCTGTGGTTGCAGGGAAAAGTGCCGGGTGTGGTGGGGCTGGAGGGCAGTGTGGAACGGACAAGGGAGTCACAGAGAGAGTGGTCCCCCCCAGAAAGCAGATAAGGGTGGGGAGGAAAAATGTCTTTGGTGGTGAGATCGGATTGCAGATGGCGGAGGTGTCGCAGGATGATGCATTGGATCCGGAGGTTGATGGGGTTGTATGTGAAGATGAGGGGAATTCTGTTTTGGTTGTTATTGTGAGGAGGGGGTGTGAGGGGTGAGTTGCGGGAAATGCGGGAGACATGGTCGAGGGGGGGATGTTGGGGTCCTTGAAAAACGGGGACATCTGGGATGTTCGGGAGTGGAATGTCTCATCCTGGCAGCAGATGCGGTGGAGGCGAAGGAATTGGTATAGGGGATGGCATTTTTGCAGGAAGGTGGGTGGGAGGGAGGAGGTGTATTCTCGGTATCTGTGGGAGTCGGTGGGCTTGAAGTAGATATCAATTTCCAGGCGGTTGCCAGGAATTCTGTCTTTGTTTTTATTGCAGGGATGGGTGCGAGGGCTGAGGTGCAGGAAACGCAAGAGTTGCGTTCGAGGGCATTTTCAACCACAAAGAGGGGAAGTTGCAGTCCTTGAAATATGAGGACATCTGGGATGATCGGAAGTGGAATGCCTCATCTTGGGAACAGATAGGCGGAGGCAGAGGAATTGGGAGAAGGGGATTGCATGCTTGCAGGAAGGTGGGTGAGAGGAGGTGGGCTTGAAATAGATATCAGTTTTGAGGAGGTCACCAGAGTCAGAGACAGAGAGGTCCAGAAAGGAGATAGAGGTATCAGAGATGGTCCAGGTGAATTTGAGGTTGGGGTGGAAGGTGTTAGTAAAGTTAATGGACTGTTTGAGCTCCTCGTGGGAGCACGAGGCGGCACCGATATATTCATGTAGCGGAGGAAGACATGAGGGATAGTGCCAGTGTAGCTGCAGAAGAGGGACTGTTCCACGTATCCTACAAAAAGGCAGGCATAGCTTGGACCCATGCGGGTACCACGGAAGGGGCCCATAGCCACTTCCTTAGTCTGCAGGAAGTGGGAGGAGTTGAAGGAGAAGTTGTTAAGGGTAAGGACAAGCTCAGTTAAACGGATAAGGGTGTCGGTGGAGGGGGACTGGTTGGGCCTGCAGGACGGGAAGAAGTGGAGGGCTTTTAGGCCATCTGCATAATGAATTAAAGTATACAGGGATTGGATGTCCATGGTGAAGATGAGGTGTTGGGGGCCAGGGAATCGGACGGTTTGGAGGAGGTGGAGGGAGTGGTTGGTGTCTCAGATGTAGGTGGGGCATTCCTGGACTGGGGGGAGAAAATAGAGTCGAGATAAGCGGATATAAGTTTGGAGGGGCAGGAGCAGGCAGAGACAATGGGTTGGCCAGGGCAGTCGGGTTTGTAGATTTTGGGAAGGAGATAGAAAAAGGCAGTGTGGGGTTGGGGAACGATGAGGTTGGAGGCTGTGGGTAGAAGGTAACCTGAGGTGATGAGATTACGGATGGTCTGGGAGAAAATGTTTTGGTGGTCAGGGGTGGGGTCATGATCAAGGTGGCGGTGGGAAGAGGTGTCAGAGAGTTAGTGCGTGGCCTCTGCGATGTAGAGGTCAGTGCGCCATACCACAACTGTGCCTCCCATAGCCCGCGTGTTTGATCGTGAGGTCAGGGTTGGAGTGGAGGACTGCATGTTCTGTGGGGAAGAGGTTGGAGTGAGTGAGATGGGCGGAGCGGTTGAGGTGATCGATGTTGTGACGGCAGTTGGAGATGAACAGGTCGAGGGAGGGCAGGACGCCTTGTCATCCTTACCTGGTCTGGCCTGCATATGACTCTCGTTGACATTTAACTGTTTCCTGGGCAATTAGGGGTGAAAAATAAATGCTGGCCTGGCTGGTGATACCCACGTCCCATGAATGAATAAAAAAAAAAGTTGAGATAATGGGCACACAGATGGCAAATGCAGTACAACATGGTTGAATGTGAAGTTATACACTTTTTTTTCTTTATTCATTCACGGGATGAGGGCATCACTGGCCAGGCAGCATTTATTACCCATCCTTAATTGCCCAGAGGGCAGTTGGGAGTCAACCACATTGCTGCAGGTCTGGAGTCACATGTAGCTCAGACCAGGTAAGTATGGCAGTTTCCTTCCCTATAGGACATTAGTGAACCAGATGGGTTTTTCCAACAATCGACAATGGATTCATAGCTATCCTTCGATTCTTAATTCCAAATATTTATTGCACCATCTGCCGTGGTGGAATTCAACCTGGGTCCCCATAATATTATCTGAGTCTCTGAATTAACAGCAATAATACCAATAGGCCATTGCCTCCCAACAGTAAGGAAAATCAGAAAGCAGTATTATTTAAATGGTCTATATCTGGACGTATGGATGTTGAAAGGAATCTGGGTGTCCTTGTACACAAGTTAATTGAAGTCAAAAGGTAAGTACTGCAAGTAACTATATTGGCATTCACTGCAAGACGAGTTGAGTTCCACGGTCAGGATGTCTTACTGAAGTTATACTGGACCTGGGTGCCAAACATAAGACCTATAGCGAGATGGCGATAGAGTAGGATGCTCCAGTTAGAGCTCCTCTGCTTGGCAGTCTCTTTCCCTTTTCTTTCTTCTTTTCTCCTCTTCATAGCTTTTCTTTTCTTCCCCTCCAGCCTTCTTTGCCTTACCTGGAGACTGGAGTCGAGGAGTGGAGCCTAGTCCCGGAGCAGAATGACTGCGGGCCAATTCCTGCGGCAGACCGGAGTGAATGGGCTGAGTCCCATGGCAATGTGAGAAAGGGTTGATTCCTGCAGCAGTGCGGAGTGAATTGACCAAGTCCAGCAGCAGAGTGAGTGAACGGGCCAATTCACTGACTGACAGCGGAGTGAGTCCTGGATGGAGGCCAGCACATGGAGGCAGTGTGGCCTCATGCCCTGGGCGGTTCGCCATGGACTGAACTTAAGTACTTATCATTCTGGACTTTTTCACAGTTCCCATGCTAATCTACATTTTTTTAAACTCTGAAACAATACCTTTTTTAACTCTGTAACTACATTTAAAATTACCTGTACCTAGGTCCTCTGCACCTAAGATGGCATGAAAGGTGACATTACAAACTTTTTACTGCACTCATTCGATTGTACATGACAATAAAGGCTGTACTATTTTAACCCTGGAGCATTGTGTGCACTTTTGATCTAACCTAAGAAAGGATATATGTGCCATAGAATGAGAGTAACAGAAGTTCACTAAGGCTGACACCAGGGATAGCACATCTGTTCTATGAGGAGAGATTGGTTCGACTGACCCTGTATTAATTAGAGTTTAGAAGGATGAGGAAGAATCTGGTTGACACGTATAAAATTCTAATCGGGCTAGACAAACTAAATACAGGAAGAAGATCTTCTTGGGTTGGGGAGTCTTGAACCAGAACTCACAGTCTCCGGATACAGATTGGACCATTTAAGGCTAGGATAAGGAGAAATGTCTTCACTCAAAGGGTAGTGAATCTGTGGAATTCCCTACCACAGATGGCTGTAGAGGCCAAGCTCTGAATGTATTAAAGAAAGGGATAGATACATTTTTAAATTTTAAAAACATTTAGGGTGTGAGGAGAAAGTAGGAATATGGCAGAACCTACAGGATCAGCCATGATCATGTTGAATGTCAGAGCAGACTTGAAGGGCTGAATGGCCTGTTCCTGCTCCTACTTCCTATGTTTACTTTTCTCCAGATACAGTTATTGTGATTATTTCTGACACTACTTTAGTCCCTTGATTATTTAGCATTTTTGGAATGCTGTTAGTGTTCTCTAAATCTGTGTCATCTGTGAAGACTGGTGCAAAGTATTCATTTAATTCTTCTGCCATTCCCTGGTATTTCATTAAGTGTAACTTATTCTGTGCTGTTTCAAATTAACATGTAGTGGTTAAGTTGGGTACTGTACAAAGGTTTGCCAATTGCATATTTTAATTGAAATTCTGGTTATATACATTACCTTTGATCGATCTTTTATCCTGTCTGAACTTGAGGATGCAGAATGGCAAATGTTGTTTAATTATAAACCTGGGGACATTCAAGGAGATTACATATTTGAACTGAGCTGCACTTTGTACATTTGTTTGTATAAATACCATCAAGCATAGAATTTCATTCAGATATGTTAAGAATACTTGAAAATACTGCAGCAAGCCCAAAACTTCAACTGAGATTGGACTGACAACATATTTTGCAGCAACTTTTAGTTTCATCATTACAGAAATATTTGGTCTTCCAGATATACAAATTAAACTCGCATTCAAGTACTTCTTATGGATTGGTCAAAATGGCCAATGTTTGATTTCCAGTTTATAAATTAGTGAGGTATTTAAATGGAGAATATGAATTACCCTTTCTCTTCCTGACAATGGACTGGCAATAAGTTTCTAACCATTCACAGTAACCATCAACTCTGAATGCAGACATTCTAATCCTAATCTAAAGGTTAAGTTCTATCCCAAATCCAATCTTTACCCATAGCCAAACTTCAGCACCCTAAGCGCAACACAGTTATGTGGGACCCAATATTCTACACCCCAGAGTCTTCTAAGAGGTACAGGTGTTGGGTACATTGATGATGTCAGCTTTTTTTTGCAAGAAGATTTGAGTACTGCGGAAGCCAAGTCTTGCTTCAGACTCTTGCTTAGACTGCACCTGAAGTACTTCGTGCAGTTTTGGTTCCCTTACCTGAGAGAGGATATTATTACCACTGAACAAGCGCAACAATGTCCTGGATGGCTTTGGTCCACAGATATTTAATCAGTAAGGGAATCAAGAGTCATGGGGAAAAAGCAGTCAAGTGGAGTTGAGGATTGTCAGATCGGCCATTATCACACTGAATGTCCAAGCAGACATAATGGGATAAATGGCCTATTTCTGCTCCCATATCTTATGGCTTTATTACAAAACTGTATGAAGAGTAATTTGGGAAATGGGTCCTGTATTCTCTAGAGTTTCAGAGAATCTGAGGTCATTGAAAGCTACAAAATACTTAAAGCGATAACAGGATGGATGCAGGTAGGATGTTTCCCCAGGCTGGGGTGTCTAGAACCAAGGACTTTAATTTCAAAGTAAGGGGAAATTCGAGATGGTGGAGATGAGAGTCTTTGAATATGTTTGAGGAGGAGATGGATAGATTTTGTTATGCAAAGGAATAAAAGATGATTGGGAGCAACTAGAAATACAGAATTTGAAATAAGAACATAACACCCATGAATCCATGATCAGATCGTTCAAATAGATGAAGGCCGAGTAACTGGGGCAGACACTGCAGGTTGAAGAGCCTCTTTCTGTGCTGTAAAAAATTTATGACTCATATTGAATGGTGGAATGTGATCAAAGGGTTGAAAGTCCTCGTTCTGTATTAATTTCTATGGTTGCATGTCTAAAGACCAGCAGATTTTGAAATATCAATGATGGAAAGGGATATGGGGATACTGTGGAAAATCAAGCATTATCATGCTGAATGGTGGAGCAGGCTTAATAGGCAGAATGTCCTATTTTTGCCCTTATATTCCCATGATCGTAACCCTAACTCTAACCTGAACAGTTAATAGTCCTATTCCACAAATCACTAAAAACTTCCAGGTGAAATGACTCACCTGGCATCAACATACGTTTGCTCTGAGATGTTTTATTACATTAAGAGGCGTGATGAAAGTACTAGTTGTCATTGTGATCCATAGCCCTTTTATTAATTCTCAACCTTGGCTGGAACCTCAGGCTCCTTAGCCCAGACTATTGTGGATATACCTGTACCACAAGAGTTGTTTCTCTCTCCACAGATACTGCTAGGCATGCAGAATTCCACCAGCACTTTGTGTTCAGCTCGCCACCCTCTTGTCCAAGGAAATCAGAGATGGACAATAAGTTGAAGTTTCATGATTTTCTGAAGAAGGATCCCGACCTGAAATGCCAACTTTCCTGCTCCTCTGATGCTGCCTCGCCTGCTGTGTTCCTTCAGCTCTGTACTGTGATATCTCTGACTCCAGTATCTGCAGTTCTTGCTATCTCTGGACAGTTACCCAAACCTCATGAAAGAGTTCAGTCAAAACTTCCAATATCCCTAATGACAAGTCCCGAACATTTAGCCAAAAACTCAAAACCAACAACAAAAGTGATGTTGAGATAACAAGGTATAGAGCTGGATGAACACAGCAGGCCAAGCAGTATCAGAGGAACAGGAAAGCTGATAACAAGGTGTAGAGTTCTGAGGAAGGGTTACCGGACCCGAAACGTTAACTCTGTTTTCTCCTCCACAGATGCTGCCAGACCTGCTGAGCTTTTCCAGCAACTTTATTTTTGTTCCTGATTTACAGCATCCACAGTTCTTTGGGTTTTTATTTAATTTTATAGCTTACCTGTTCCTTTGATGCTGCTGTGTTCATCCAGCTCTACACCTTGTTATCTCAGAGTTTTCCTGCTCCTCTGATGCTGCTTGGCCTGTTGTGTTCATCCAGCTCTACACCTCGTTGTCGCACAAGAGATAAACTTCTTGAACCTGAAGGTGAACTCAGTAACCCAAGCACTCACCTCCTCGCTGAACTCAAACGTTTAGTTTGACCCTGAATTGTCAATACTCACCGGTCAAATAAATCACGTTTTGAAATGGCTATTCATCGTTAACTCCGAAGGGGAATGGGCCTGATAGTAACGACTGATCGAATCCGATTCAATCAGAAGATAAAAACACTGCGCTTACTTCAACAGTCCAAACAGGTTTTTTTTGTTCCATTTACGAAGAATGTTCTCCCTTGCTCCTCACAAGGCACTATGGGGGTTGTAGTACATCAGCCGCGCGTACCTTCCTCCGTGGACAGGGGCCGCGTGTGAAATGACTACAGTGTCCGTCGGCCATTGCGCGGTGGATGACGCCATGCCCTGTGTGGCTGTTTGGGGGTCTCTAGGCAACGGCGTCGGTCCGCTGGGAAATCCGACCAAGTAAGCCTGACAAGCTCCCGACGAAACCAGGGGGGGCGGTTATTGGTCCAATGTACACGAATGGAGTAAATATTAAAGGAAAAAAACATAATTAACTGCTTTCCGTTGTCTCGTTTAGGGAAGAAAATTTTCCAGCACAGCTTTGACTCGCTTTGATTTACGGGTCGGCCACACAGTTTTACGTCGGATCCGTCTGCTGTTTGGTGGAGAGAGGTGTCAATCATTCGGGGAAGGTGGGACGCTCAGTTGTCTGAGCGTCACATCCGGTTCGGGCATTGTACTCTGGGATGGTGTTGTCATGTTAGCGTTGAGCTGATGTTGTGGTTCGTGGCGCTGCTGCCTCCTACTCCGGCTGCCGTCCCCGAGAGGAAGGAGACAGCAGAAGTCGTGACTCGAATGTCAGCGTGACGGTTGGCGACAGCAGATAACGGCCGCCGTCCTCGAGCGGAAGCAGTCCTGTCCTCTGAGGAGGCCGGGCGCTTTTGGGGGTGGGGGGTTGGTTGTTGATAAACGGGGCTCCCCCCACCCCGCGCACGCACACACCAGGGAGCGCGCGCGTGGACTGGGACCACCCGGCGACTGCAGCTGGCAACATGCACAGATTCCGAAAGTGGCTGTACAAGCCCAAGGTGAGCTCCAGGCTGAGTGATGCCTTTCTCTTCTGTATCTCTTGTCAATCACCAGCGAGTCTAAAATGTTGCCGCGATTTAAAAATCCACTTTTTTTTTCTTCTTAATGCTTAGTAAGTGGTGCGTTTCTTCATTTAGCGCCTTCAAGCTTCTACTGCTGGAGGCACGTTCAAACACCGAGTTTTCATGTTAAAGCACACAACGAATGTAACAGCACCAGGATATGAGGCATTAAATGCTATCGTTCTGTCTCCCTCATTGACGTCCGTACTAGCAGCAAGAAGGCGTATTGGTGAAATTCTGTTTGTTGACCCTGAATCTCTTTCTCCCCCCGCTGTTGAATGAGCAGTCGGGCTTTTGAATTAATGTGATGTTTCAAAAACACTATTGCGAAGGAAGCCCAGACCAACGCTTCTGCATTATTAGGGTTGAAATGTTACTTCAACTTTTAAATGTAATATTGTTTTCTGGCGAGGTGCTTGGAAATTTCTTCAGGGAGGTTAACTTCCATAATGTTTTCGGTTACACCGTTTCGCTGCTTTCCTTCGACAAATCGTTACCACAGCATGAAGCTATTGGTTAGGACTTTTACATTTAGGTTCGCAAGTGGCCTTTAGGTTTTCTGTTTTATTTCAAGTGTGTACGTACAATATTATGTATCGATAAGAAGGGGTTGAATTGTACCGCTTTTTCTGGGTTGCCCGATGATTCCTGGAATTGCTATGTAATCGCAGTAACTGCTCTTGAACTTTGAGACATTTTGAGTTCTTTCGACTTGAAACAAGTAACATAAATGAGAGTTTTGTTGTTTTCTGCTTTTGATAACCACGTTCAAAATATGTGGATGTCTTTGCGGGTTTTGCTACTAGTTGAGTGAAATTTTCAGTTGGCAGTCGCTGCCTGTGTGAATGACTGCATTATCGAATTGCAGTCTACTCGTCAATTCAGTGTTTGGAGGTTCTGATTGTGGAAGTACGTTGAAACAGCAACGGTAGGGAAATCAACTTCTTGCTCAATACAAACCTAGTTGATGTGTTTTTTAAAATCTGTCTTCAAAGGCGGATATGCACATATTAACTAATGTAGGATTGCCAGTGGTTTCAAAAACGTTGAAAGCTAGTTTCCTTTGCTTAGTTAAGTGTTTGGTATCATACTACCAAAGTCATGTTTATTTTTGACTACTACTTATGCTGTAAACCACGTCTTTGTTCCGACCGGTCACTCGTCATTTGGTAGATGTGGGAAAGCTCTCTCTTTTTAAAGTTGAAGTGTTTATTTACACTGATGTAAACTCTGCGTGTTTTGACAAGCACGTGTCAATGCTGACTGAGGGTTAACACTGCACAGTTTTTTTTACAGGTTTTAGAAATTGAAATATTTTAGTCTTTTTATCACTTACCTGATTTTATTTTTCCAAATAAACACACATTGTTTCGTAAACTAGTTCATGGTAAATTATTTTTAAAACCTGTATTTTCATTTACCAAAAATGATTTGAGATTAGCAGTGAAATTATTTGAATTTACAGTAATGAGAATCAACATGTCCCTTTTTGTAATGTTTTTGAGTTGATTTAGTTCCCCAAAATGAAATTGTTATATTTGAAGTATTTTGCAGTGCAAGATATAAGGAACTTGTTTTCCAAGTGATTTAAAATTTTTTTATTTTCCTTTCGTAGTTTTCATGCGCTGCTTTATTTAGCAGCTAGTGCGTAATGAAATGTTCAATGAGTTAGGCAAATAAACACATGAAGTTTTTCTTTGACAGATGTTGGGGGTTTATCACTAGTTATAATCTTGTCCTGAAAAGAAAATTATTTACTACTTGTGCAGCTGTTGTGCAAATTTTGATTTGCTTTTTTAGTAGTTTACTCTTACCTAGCCTTCTCTACTACTCGTGGTGCCATGGTCTTACGTTAAGTCATAAGGAGCAACGACACAACCCAAATTTATCTGTAATTTAGAAGGCCATGGGTATAGTTGATCAAGGTATTCAACATAGTCTGGATCATCACTGGCAATTGCTTGCTAACAGGTAAGATTGTCTAAGTTCTGTCACTGCTTGTGAGTCCTTGCGTGGCTGATGAGCCCAATCCTAGAGCTGCATCTTTGACTGCACATTTAGCAGGTGTGTCCAGGAGGTGAAATCAGTTCTTGGCTTTGAGATCATTGACCTTCCTTTCTCAGGTTCCTTTTCTGTAATTCCTGTAGGGTGTTCTCAAAAGAATTGTGACCCATCATAGAGTGCCAGGAGGCCCAGGTTCAAGCCTTGCCTGCACCAGAGTTGTCATGACATTTCTGGACAAGTTGATTAGAAAATATCAAAGTTAATGTCCATGTTCCCCTTTATTCATAAGGTTCCAACTAAAATGAGCTTGTCCTCTGTACAGTTCTCCAGTGGGTTCGCACATTGTGCCAAGAGTTTCGTTATAGGCAAGGAACTTCCAAGTAGTTCTTCGAGTTTCCTTGCTAATATTTGTTTAGCCCTCAATCTTTTTAAGAGTTCTGCAGAAGAGTCATGCTGGACTTGCAGTGTTAACTATTTTTCTCTTCAGATGTTGCCAGACCTGCTGAGTTTCTGATATTCTGTTTGTTTCAGACTGCCAGCATCTGCAGTATTTTGCTTTTATTTGAGGCATATCTTGGCATTTTAAAGAGTTTAAAATTGCAAATTTATAATTTCTCCACTGAGTGACTGGCCCTCCACTGATAATCCAGAATTTGCGGACTGAAGACCCTGTTTGAGAATTTGAATTGAATTTGAAAATAAGTAAAGAGCAGTAAAGGTGGCCATGAGTTTGTTGCAATTTTACAATATCCAATTATTTACTGAACCATTAATGAAGGAAACCTGTCATCCTTAACATGTTTTACACTATGACTAGTCTGACACCTGTGCGGTTGACTCTTAACTGCCTTCTGAAGTAGGTGAGTAGGCTAGTTAGGGATGGCGGTTTTAGTGTTGTCAGCAGTGCTATGTTGAGACCTGTGTGATGCATCAGTAGAAGTGCTGTGATATCTGATAGAAAGCCAAAGTTGTTAGAAATTCCCCCATTCCTATTTCATAGTCATACCTAGATCAAAGAAAGAGAGCTGCAGCACCACAAGCTATATCATTTAACCTGTTTTTCCTAATTAACCTGTTCAGAGATGTAATTAGAATCTTCTAGAGCAGTTGGGACTTGAACCCAGGTCTCTTGATCTAGGATTAGGGACACTACACAAGGACCACAAGAGGGCCATCTCAGACCCAGGCCATCATTCTAAGAATGCTTCGTAGTGTCCTCGCTGAACCACTTTCGGCTGTTTCATAAGCAAGACTTGGAAACAACATTTTTTACACTGAGTGGTATGTGGAATGAACTTTCAGACGAAGTTGTGGATGCAATTGCCATGTTTAGTAGACGTTTAGATAAACACTTGAATAAGAAATGTTTGGAGGGGTATCTGTCAAGTATGTGCAGGTGGGACTGGTTTAGTTTGGGATTGTGGACTGGCTGGACCGAAGGGTCTGTTTCCATTCTGTATGAAGTTATGACTCTGACTGTCTATACAGCAGGCCAAAGTTGAAACTCAGGCTGAAAAATGGAAAGCAACATCAGTATCTCCCAAGTCAGGCAATGACTTCCTCAGTGAGAGAATCTTAAAATCTCCTCTTATTTAGTGGTATTATCATCCCGGAATCTCCCACAATCAACATTTTTTTGGAGCTACCATTAGTCAGGAATTGAATTCAAGCAGCCATTAATTGGTTGCAAGGGGAGATTGAAGGTTAGAAGTTATGTCAAGTCATGTACTACCTGAGTGCACAAAGCCTGTCATTATGTATAAGGTACATGTCACAATGTGAAGGAATACTCTGCACTTGCCTGGGATCGTAGCTCCATTAATAATAAAACTTCTGTGGAGTTGAGGACAAAACTGATCATTAGATTGACATCTTGGCTGTCATTTTAGACATTGACTCTCTCTCCACTGCAGTCTCCCACATGCAACTCACTAAACCTCCATTTGATGGTACTTCCTAACTCTGTATTCTGTACCACCCAGGACAAGGGCACTGAATGTATGAGAGCACCATCACCTGCAGTTTCTCCAAGCCCCACACTGACATGCAAGTATATCCCTGTTCTTTAACTGTCAGTGTCAAACTCCTGCAAACACTTCTTCTCCCCCTGCCCTGCCCCCCCCCAAAAAAAACAGGTGTACGAGCTTTACATGGGTTACAGCGGTTCAAGGGAGAGTGTTCATTTTTTTTGAGGGACTGACCTTGGAACGTGGGTATCACCGGCAAGCATTTCATCCACTAGCGAGTTTTGAGAAGATTTGTAGCTCAGGTTGACGTTCTAGATGTGAGTTTGCTCGCTGAGCTGGAAGGTTCGTTTTCAGATGTTTCATCACTATACTAGGTAACATCAGTGAGCTTCTGACGAAGTGCTGGTGTTATGTCCCGCTTTCTATTTATCTGGTTAGGTTTCCTTGGGTTGGTGATGTCATTTCCTGTTCTTTTTCTCAGGGGATGGTAGGTTGATTTGGAGCCAGTGTGTTTATTGATGGAGTTATGGTTGGAAGGCCATGTTTCTAGGAATTCTCGTGCGTGTCTCTGTTTGGCTTGTCCTCGGATGGATGTGTTGTCCCAATCAAAGTGGTGTCCTTCCTCATCTGTATATAAGGATACGAGTGATAGTGGGTCATGTCGTTTTGTGGCTAGTTGATGTTCATGTATCCTGGTGGCTAGCTTCCTGCCAGTTTGTCCAATGTAGTGTTTGTCACAGTTCTTGCAAGATATTTTGTAGATGACGTTCGTTTTGCTTGTTGTCTGTATAGGGTCTTTTAAGTTCATTAGCTGCTGTTTTAGTGTGTTGGTGGGTTTGTGGGCTACCCTGATGCCAAGAGGTCCGAGTAGTCTGGCAGTCATTTCGGAAACAGACAACAAATAAAACGATTGCCATCTACAAAATACAAGTTATGGCTCCGCAGATACAGTTCATGTTAAATGCAGCAAGACCTGAAAAAACATATGATATGAGCAAAATTACGCCATTCACCCCATCAAGTCTGCTCCACACTTGAACAAATAGACTAAACGGGCTCAGAAACCATAACCACTCTCCCCTACATCAAAGACATTTCCGAAATGACTGCCAGACTACTCGGACCCCTTGGCATCAGGGTAGCCCACAAACCCACCAACACACTAAAACAGCAGCTAATGAACTTAAAAGACCCTATACAGACGACAAATAAAACAAACGTCATCTACAAAATATCTTGCAAGAACTGTGACAAACTGGCAGGAAGCTAGCCACCAGGATACATGAACATCAACTAGCCACCAAACGACATGACCCACTATCACTCGTATCCTTACATACAGATAAGGAAGGACACCACTTTGATTGGGACAACACATCTATCCTAGGACAAGCCAAGCAGAGACATGCACGAGAATTCCTAGAAGCATGGCATTCCAACCGGAATTCCATAAACAAACACCTTCACTTGGAGCCAATCTACCATCCCCTGAGAAAAAGAACAGGAAATGACATGCCCAACCCAAGGAAACCTAACCAGATAAATAGAAAGCGGGGCATAACACCAGCGCTTCGTCGGAGGCTCACTGATGATGTTACCTAGAATGATGACGAAACGTCTGAAAACGAACCTTCCAGCTCAGCGAGCAAACTCACATCCAGAACCTCAACCTGAGCTACAAATCTTCTCAAAACTCGCTACTACTTTGTACTTGCCTGGGTGAAGCCAACTTCAACTAAATTCACCTGACAGCATCCAGGACAGCTGCTTGATTGACACCAAATTCCCTTCTGAAAGCAGCATTGTGCACTGTGTGGAAATTCACCAAGGCTCCTTAGCATCTTCCAAGCCCGTGACCGTTCTTCCTGGAAGGTCAAGGATAGCGGATACATGGGGAAAATAATTAAGGGAAAAGGAACAATTTTCCACAACAGAAAGTCAGTAAGCCTATCCCTTTTTTAGTCAAAATTTCTCACTTAGAAAGCTGAAACACAATAGAATTTGAGGCTACTTGTTCACAAAAGCCAAGCATTTAGAATTCTCAAGGGGCTTGACAGGATAAATGAGAGGATACTTCCCCTCATGGGACAGTCTAGGAACAGAGGGCAAGTTCTCCAAATCATTGACCTTCTGACTTAAGAAATATTTCACTGATCATTGACCTGTTGTCAGCTCAAAATCCCATAATCCCTCTCTCCCCAACAGCATTGTAAGTTTGTCTACACTGAATGGATTCAAAAAGGCTGCTTGTCACCGCTTTTTCCAAGGCAGTTAGGAATAGGCAATCAATTCTGGTAGTGGTACATCACCTGAATTTGATTTATAAAAATGTGGATGCAAAATTGGCTGGGTTGTGATAAATCCACTTTTTTTTGTTTTTTTTCTCCCTTTTTGGCCTGGAGAATTGTTTTATTTTGCGATCCAAGTTCCCCATACGTCAGAGTTGGGACCCTTGCTGTTTCCTGATGGGTAGTAGTAATCTGGACTTTGCTTCTGCACCAGCACTGTATACAGTGGTTGACTGGCATGCGTTTGAACCATTCTGTATTCTGTTACAAACACTTCTGGTGCATGCACATTGTCTGTCTGAGCCAAGGTACCAGAAAAATAGCAACACTAGTGGATAAGACTATAAGAAATCAGAACGGGAGTAGACCGTTTGGTCCTTCAAGTCTGCTCTACTATGCAGGAGGATTGTGGCTAATCCAAGATTTCTCAGGACTACTTTCCTGTTGTTTTCCCCATATTTCTGGATCTCCCCTACCGATTAAAGAATCTATCTGAGCACTAAATATAAACAAAGACTCTGCCTGCCTACACCTCTGTGACAAACAGTTGGAAAGACACTTTGTCCACCTTGCTCCCACCCACCTTTCTTTCTCCCCACCCCCCCCCCCCCCCCCCTCACACACACACACTGCGGGGGGTGGAATGCTGGAAGAAGAATTACTCTGCAACTCAACAGCAAGTCGGTGCCACGTTATTCTAAGAGTATGCCCTCTGTTCCTGGACTGTCCCATGAGGGGAAACATCCTCTCAGTTACCCTGTCAAGCCCTTTGAGAATCGTAAACGCTTGACTTTTGTGTACAAGTAGCCTCAAATTCTATTGTGTTTCAGCTTTCTTCTAAGTGAGAAATTTTGACTATAAGGGATAGGCTTCCTGACTTCCTTCTGTTGTGGAAAATTGTTCCTTTCTCCCTTAATTACTTAATGCTGCAAATGAATTTGTCAGAATTTATTTTTAGGATACATTTTGTAGGAATGATAAATCAGGTGTTTACAGATTGCTCTCCTGAGTGTTAACTTATTTGGCAAGACCGTAAGACATGGATGAAGAAGCCTCTCCTGGCTGATCCTCAACTTCGCTATCTGGTTTTTCTCCAAATCCCTTGATTGCCTTAGTGATTCAGAATATGTATCTCTGCCTCGAATAAAATGAACAACCTAGTTTTGATAGATTTAAAATGAAAATGAAGATTCGCTACTCCTCAAACAATTTTTGTTTCTGTTTCTTTCTTAAATGTGTGGCTGTTTACTCTGAGATTATGCCCACTGTTTTTAGAATCTGCCATAACAAGAATCTACTTCACATCTGTCAAGTACTTAGTGTCATAGAGCTGTATAGCATTGATACAGACCCTTTGGTCCAACTTGTCCGTGCAGACCAGATATCCAAAATAAATCTAGTCCCATTTGCCAGCATTTGGATTTGGCCCATACCCCCTCAAAAGTCTTCATATTCGTGTACCCGTCCAGATGCCTTTTAAATGTTGTAATTACACCAGCCCTGACCAGTTCCGCTGGCAACTCATTGCATATGTGCACCACCTTCTGCGTGAAAAAGTTACCCCTTAGATCTCTCTCAAATCTTTTCCCCTTTCACCTTAAATCTGTGCCCTTTAGTTTTGTACTTGGCTCCACTGGGGTAAAGACTTTGTCTTCATCCTGTTTGTGCCCCTCATGATTTTATAGACTTCTGTAACGTCACCCTTCAGCCTTTGATTCTCTAGGGAAAGTAGCCCCAACCTATTCAGCCTCTCCTATAGCTCAAACCCTCCAACCCTGGCAACATCCTTTTAAATCTTTGCTGAATCTTTGTAGTTTCACAACATCGCTCCAATAGCAGGGGGACCAGAATTGAACACAGAATGCCCTGTACAGCTGCAACATGACCTACCAACTCCAACACTCAATGCTGTTACCTATAAAAGAAAACATACCAAATGCTGCCTTCACTACCCTATCTCTGTGCGACTCCACTTTCAAGAAACTGAGCCTGCACTCCAAGGTCTCTTCGTTCAGCAACACTCCCAGGACCTTACCATTTAAGTGTATAAGTCCTGCCCTGATTTGCCTTTCCGAAATGCAGCACCTTAGATTTATCTGAATTAAACTCCATCTGTGACTCCTGGCCCACTTGAAAAATCTTGTTTTGGAATAAGTTTGCCTCTCATCCTTTTAAACTGAGCACAGGCCCAGCCTACTCACCCTTTGCTCCATGTTTGCAATCAGTCTAATGAACATCCTCTGGACTGCCTCCGATGTCAGCACATCTTCTCTTAGATAAGTAGATGAGGTATGGTCTGACTAGTGCTGTAACAATGTAAGGCAAGACTGCCAATTTTATACTGCATTCCCTTTGGAATAAAGGCCAACATTCTAACATTGCATGCTTTAATGGGCAAGGGCAAAAAATAGGAGGAAGCCATTCAACCTCTTAAGCCAGTGCTACACTTTAACATGATCGTGGCTAATCATCCAACTCAGAACCCCTGTTCCTGTTTTTTCCCCGTATCTTTGATACTTTTAGCCTTTTTAACAATGTTACTCCTTAAACGTTCAATGACTGCCACAGAAAGCTGTTGCGGTCCAGAGTGTACTTGTCATGCTAGCTCTGTGATCTTACATGAGAGTCCCCAGAACCTTCTGTGCTGCCTTATACACTTTTTCTTCAAAATGCACAAACTCATTATGTCCCACATCTAAGTTTCCAAAAGCTCACTTAATCTGTGCATATTCCTCTGTGGACTTTTTTTTTGTCAGCCTCACTACATGTCTTTCTCACCTATTTTTGTATTCTGCAAACTTGGCATTCAGTTTCTTCATCCAAGACAACAATATGCATTGTTAATAATTGTGACCGCAGCATTCTTAGTTACAGTTTGTACTTTACTTCCTACCGGCTTTTGCCCCTTGTTTATTTAATATTTTTGGAACGTTGTTGATAAGACTGAAAGTATTCATCCATTCTGTGCCATGTCCTGGTTGTCTCGCCAAGGTAAATGTTCACTTTGGTCTATCTTATTTTTCCTTTAAAGAAGCTCTTGCTGCCTGGTTTTTACAATGCTTGCTGGTTTTCTCCCCCTTTATTATTTACTGCTGTGGTTATTACTTGGCAGACATGGGAATATCATTCTGATTGACGTTCAAAGTAATTTTTTCACCCATTTATTTGAGAGAGAACTGCCTGAAGGTCTGTGCTTCCTTTGTCGGATGATCAAAACTATTTGAATTGTTGCCTTCTCCTAATTTTTGAGAACTCAACAATACATCTTTTCTTTATCCAATTTTTATTATCCCGATACATTTAAAACATTTGAATTTAAAATGATAGTGGCTTATTTGCCTATCACCAGAATGTATTGAGCCCAATTTCTTTTCTTGCTGTGCTATCTGATCTGACAAATTATTACATAATACCATTTGGGTTGTTCAAAGAAGCTATGATTCCAATCAAATACAATGTATTGGTATCATAACAGAAATAAAACATCTGTTAGTGAATGGAATATAGAACATGGAATATTACAGTGCAGTACAGGCCCTTCGGCCCTTGATGTTGCGCCGACCTGTGAAACCAATCTGAAGCTTCTCTAACCTATACTATTCCATGATCATCCATAAGGTTTATCCAATGACCATTTAAATGCCCTTAAAGTTGGTGAGCCTATACTGTTGCAGGCAGGGCATTCCACATTCTTACTACTCTGAGGAAAGAACCTCTCTATGACATCTGTCCTATATCTATCACCCCTCAATTTAAAGCTATGTCCCCTCATGCTAGCCATCACCATCCGAGGGGGAAAAAGGCTCTCACTGTCCACTCTATTTAATCCTCTGGTCATCTTGTATGTCTCTGTTAGGTCACCTCTTAACCACCTTCTCTCTAACATAAACAGCCTCAGCTTTTCCTCATAAGACCTACCTCCTGTACCAGGCAACGTCCTGGTAAGTTTCCTCTGCACTCTTTCCAAGCTTCCACATCCTTTCTATAATGCGGTGACCAAAACTGTACGTAATACTCCAAGTGTGGCCGCACCAGAGTTTTGTACAGCTGCAACGTGACCTCATGGCTCCAAAACTCAATCCCTCTACCAGTAAAACCTAACACACCGTACACCTTCCTAACAACCCTATCAACCTGGGTGGCAACTTTCAGGGATCTATGCACACAAACAGCAAGATCTCTCTGCTCATCCATGCTACCAAGAATCTTGTCATCAGCCCAGCAGTCTGTATTCCTGTCACTCCTTCCAAAGTGCATCACCTCACGCTTTTCCACATTAAACTCAATTTGCCACGTTTCAGCCCAGCCCTGCAGCTTACCTACGTCCCTCAATAACCTGCAACATCCTTCTGCACTATCCACAATTCCACCGACTTTAGTGTCATCTGCATATTTCCTAACGCGTCCTTCTACGCCAGCATCCAGGTCATCTGTAAAAATGACAAACAGCAGTGGCCCCACAACAGACCGTTGTGGTACACCACTAGTAACTGAACTCCAGGATGAATATTTCCCATCAATCAACACCTTCTGTCGTCTTACAGCTAGCCAATTTCTGATCCAAACCGCTAAATCATCCTCAATCCCATGACTCCATATTTTCTGCAATAGCCTACCATGGGGAACCTTTATCGAACGCTTTACTGAAATCCATATATACCACGTCAACCTCTTTACCTTCATCCACCTGTTTGGCCACCTTCTCAAAGAACACAGGTTGTGCCTCCACAAAACTTACTATCCTTCACACAACCGTGTTGACTATTCCTAATCAAATTATTCCTTTCTAGATGGTTATAAATCCTGTCTGTTATAATCCTCTCCAACACTTTACCCGCAACCAAAGTAAGGCTCACTGGTCTATAATTTCCAGGGTTGTCTGTACTCCCCTTCTTGAACAAGGTGTCAACATTTGCTACCCTCCAGTCTTCTGGCACTATTCCTGTAGACAATGACGACATAAAAATCAAAGCCAAAGGCTCGGCAATCTTCTCCCCAGCTTCCCAGAGAATCTGACAAATTATATGCAATCAAGTAGCTTTTAGATACCTAAAGAATACTGCTTGCTCTATCCAGGACATGCCTGCATGTGAGCTTAGCCATAATTTTGTTCACTTTGTACATCATTATAGAAGGCCCATCTCAGGATTTGATGGCTTAATCATTCCAGTCAGCTCCAGTTCAAGATAACCAAGCGCGAAGCTGGATGAACAGAGCAGGCCAAGCAGCATCTCAGGAGCACAAAAGCTGATGTTTCGGGCCTAGACCCTTCATCAGAGAGGCTCTCTGAAGGGTCTAGGCCAGAAACGTCCACTTTTTGTGCTCCTGAGATGCTGCTTGGCCTGCTGTGTTCTTCCAGCCCCACGCTTTGTTATCTTGGATTCTCCAGCATCTGCAGTTCCCATTATCTCAGCTCCAGTTCAAGTTTTTTTTCTAGTGAATTGTTATTTGCTTTGAGTAGCATGTTAAGCCAGCTTTCTGTAATGATTCTCTACATCTGCAGCAAGGCTTTTTGGTAGAGAGCAAACCTGCTTTATGCTGCATTGTCTTTTATCTACTGGACTTGAAATTGCATGACTTACATCATTTTAAGTTTGATTCATTCAACAAAGCTGTAGCCTGATAGAGTTGCACATTATTGTTTTATACGATTGTTAATTTAGAATTTTGTTGCAATAACTTTATTGGAACAATTATTCTTTTGTACTTAAGTACAAGAAGCTGGAAAATAGGTTTGCCTGATGCATATACTACAAGATTGCATACTTGGATCTATTGTATTGTTGTTTGATCAATTGATATTGAGGACTTCTATCAAAACTGTGCCTGACATGTGAATTTCTTTAAATTAGATTTGATTTGGGAACACTGAAGTACAGATAAGAAGTGATATTTTGCAGTATGTAAATGTTCTGTGGAAACACTTGAGTCACAACAGACTGGAATTTGCTGTGATGTCAACCCTGTGTACAGTTGCTAATTGGCATTTAAGTCTGAAAGTTCAGGTTCAAATCATGAAATCACTGTAGTTAATGAACCTCAAAGTAACCATCAGTACTTTGGTAATGGCTGATCTTGCTGGTCTTCTCATGTTTTCGAGGTGGATATCTTATAAATTTGGTTGCATGATTGACTGAGCAGCACTGATTAAGACAACCTCAATTTTAAAATCATTTAGTTCACTGTAACAAGGAATTAATGATCCCTTTTTGTATTAATTGGATGTTTTGAGCTAAGAAAATGTTTTGAGAAACTTGGTATTACATGTTGGGCCCTGCAAATTCCTGCATGATTGTTTGGAAATTTAGTATGCTGAGGGCACAATTTTGGATATCACAACAATGTGGCATCATGGTTTTGAAGACCAATGTACTGGTCATCAGTGGGAATCCAGCTTCAGTTTACTTTTCAGAAGCTTAATTTAAAAACTTGGTTATAATGCTGTGATGCAAAACTGCTTTGTCCTTTAATTTCAGTGAAAAACTAACCTGCCTGTAACCAAGTGAATCTTTATTTTGCTAGTTCACGCAATGAAGATCTGTACTGTGGTGCTTTAAAATTAGATCTGGAGTTGTGCTATCCAAATCAAGATTGATTAGAAAAAGCAAGTTTAAATGTTAAATTTCTTGAGGTTGTAGATATGCTTGCTGAGCTGGTGGTTTGGTTGTAACCATTTTGTCACGCTGCTTGGTAACATGGTCAGTGCGCCTCCAGTGAGGTGTCGGATTAGTTTTTTCAGGTATTCACTGTTATCTCTCGGACCACAACAGAAAGACACCACACCACCAAACTCTCTAATCACCTTACCATACATCAAGGACATTTCAGAGATAATCTCAAGACCACTCAGACCCCTCTGTCAGGGTAGCCCTCAACTGACAAATGACAGCTACTGACAAATGTCAAGATCCCAAAACCAGCAAAGCCGGTGCTGTGTACAAAATACCATGCAAGGTCTGAGAAACATTACATAGGACAAACCAGAAGAAAACTGAATACGAATACACAAACAGCAACTAGCCACCAAGAGATACGAACAATTCTCACTTGTCTCACTCCACACGGACAATGGGCAACATGAATTTGACTGGGATGACGTAATTGCACAAGCCAACCGGAGGCTCATGAGGGAATTCCCGGAGGCCTGATACTCCAACCGGAACTCCATTGAATTAGTCCCTGTGTGCAAACCACTGAGAAACAGAACTGGAAAGAATACCAACTGCCCCAGCAAACCGAGGTGTATAAATAACAAGCAGGGCTAAATGCTGATGCTTCACCTGAGGCGCAGTGATGATATTACCTAGCAGGGTGATGAAATGTTTGCAACCAAACCCACTGGCTCAACGAGCTTGTCCACAACCTGAGCTACAAACCTTGTCAAACATTAAACTTCTTTGCATTTGAGGAAAAAAAACCATAGACTCGTAATGGAGTATGGTCCCAAATGCGAGAGTTACTTTCTTGATATAATTCACCCAAGGATCTGTGTTAATCTTCTTGGAATTTCTGACAATTATCAAAAGTTAACTGGACAGACGTAATTTCCTTCATTTGCCTCAAGCTCCTCATTTTCTGCATGGGTTGTTGAAGAGCCACTGAGTGCAATACTCTCCAGCTTTTCAGCACTCAGTCGATTCCTTTCGTAACACTCCTATCCTGGGTATGGTCAGTTAACTGAGCCAAAATTGAGATCAAGCTTTGGATGCCTAATTTACTATACTACTAGGCAACCTAATGGTTTAACACAGATACCAGTGGTGTAACTTGTGGAATATGAATACTTGGACCTGCGAAAAATGCTTGAATGTTTTCCCCTCAAATGAGATTTGTGACTTTAATTCTGTGTACAATTACCTTGAAGGATTCCTGAAGACGACAGTGTTGATTTGTACAAAAATGTTGTCCTTTAGGCCTTTATAAATGTTAAATGTTGATAACATTTGAGCATTTGGATACTTGAATGCAAGTTTTCCAAATTCTGATCAAAGGTACAATTTAACTGCTATTAAAACCTTCTGACAAGTTACCTATTGAGCCTAAATATGTAATTTTCTTGTGATCAACAAGAGGGAAATGGCAGGAGTCACTCATAATGAGCAAGAATGATTTGTTATAGATTCAATATGCAGCTTTCAAAAATGCGTGTTTTTTTTTAAAGCAAGGTTATTTTGGCATGACAGTCTGATAATATTATCATGTGTATCTTGAGACTATACAACATAGGAGCTGAAGTTAACCATTCAGCCTGTCCAATGTCCTCTGCTATTAACTAAATTCATGGTTAATCTGATAATCCTCAATTTTTTAATTTACTGGCTTTTCCCCATAACCGTTGATTCCCTTACTGAATCAAAATCTGTCCTCTAGCCCTAGGTTCTCCCACAAGGGTCAACAATCTTTTTGCATCTACCCTGTCAGGTCCACCTGAGTGTTGTATGTTTCACTGAGGTTGCCCTTTATTTTTCTATTTTCCAATGAGTACAGAAACGAATGAGTCTCATGTCATTTGTAGGGAGATTATGGGGAGAAAATTTAAGGAGTGCATCTATCTCCAGTTAGAGTGGCGTGATCTGGGATAGTTAGCATGGAAGTCAGGTGAAACAAATTTGGATGTGTTTTCACCAGATGTGTAGATGAGAGTAGTTAGTTTATATGGATTTTGGCATGCCTTTGACCAGGCCTGCATCCGAAACTTAGCAAGAAGGCAAATGCACACGGGATACAGAGTAACTTAACAAAGTGGATCAAAATTGTTGAGTTGTAAGAGACAAAGGGTGATGCTCGAAAGCTGCTTTAGTGATTGAAAGCCTGTGTCCGGTGGCATACCACAGGGATCTGTGCTCGATCCCCTGTTATTTGTCATTTATAAAAGAACATCGATGATTGTGTGGGGGCTGATGTTTTGGGCCTAGACCCTTCTGATGCTGCTTGGCCTGCTGTGTTCATCCAGCTCTACACCATGTTATCTCAGATTCTCCAGCATCTGCAGTTCCTACTATCTGTGTTTGGGGGGATGAATTAGTAAATTTGCGGATGACAAAGACTGGTCAGGTAGGTAAGTAAGGTTGAGTACCTTAGGCTACCAGAATGATGGAAAGGGTGACTGGTGGCAGATGGAATTTGACCCTGAAGAGTGAGGTCATAAACCTTTGGAAGGAAGAGTTTGACAAGAAAGAATTCAAAGAATAGCGTGATTCTAAGAAACTGTGGAACAAGGGGAATTTGTTTCATCCTTAAGTCTGTGAAGATGGAAAGGCATAGAACATAGAACATAACAGTACAGGCCCTTTGGCCCACAATGTTGTGCCGTGGAATATTCCTAATCCAAAAATAAAATAACCTAACCTACATTTCCCTCAATTCACTGCTGTCCATGTGCATGTCCAGCAGCCGCTTAAATGTCACTAATGACTCCACTTCCACGATTACCACTGGTAAACTATTCCATGTGCTCACAACTGTCTGGGTGAAGAACCCCCCTCTGACGTCTCCTCTATACCTTCCTCCTAACACCTTAAAACTATGACCCCTCGTGGCAGTCAATCCTCCCCTGGCGAAAAGTCTCTGGTTATCGACTCTATCCATGCCTCTCATTACCTTGTACACCTCAATCAGGTCACCTCTCTTCCTCCTTCTCTCTAGAGGAAAAAAAGTCCGAGCTCAGTCAACCTGTCCTCGTAAGACAAACCCTCCAGTCCAGGCAGCATCCTGGTAAACCTCCTTTGCACCCTCTCCAAAGCCTCCACATCTTTATTATAATAGGGCGACCAGAACTGGACACAATATTCCAAGTGTGGTCTCACCAGGGCTTTGTAGAGCTGCAGCATAACCTCGCGGCTCTTAAACTCGATTCCCCCTGTTAATGAAAGCCAAAACACCATATGCTTTCTTAACAACCTTATCCACCTGGGTGGCAACACCAAGATCCCACTGTTCCTCCACACTCCTGAGAATCCTGCCTTTAATCCTATGTTCAGCATTTAAGTTCGACCTTCCAAAATGCATCTCTTCGCATTTATCCAGGTTGAACTCCATCTGCCACTTCTCAGCCCAGCTCTGCATACTGTCAATGTCTCGCTGAAGCCTGCAATAGCCCTCGATACTATCAACGGCACCTCCAACCTTTGTGTCATCAGCAAACACACTAACCCACCCCTCAACCTCCTCATCCAAGTCATTTATAAAAACTACGAAGAGCAGAGACCCAAGAAGAGAGCCCTTCGGGACACCACTCAGCACTGACCTCCATGCAGAATACTTACCATCTACAACCACTCTCTGCCTCCTGTCAGCCGACCAATTCTGAATCCAGACAGCCAAATCACCCAGTATCCCATACCTCCTGACTTTATCAATGACCCTGCTGTGGGGAACCTATATCAAATGCCTTGCTGAAGTCCAGTAGTGTGGTGAAAAAGGCAGATGGTATACTTGCCTTTAACAGTTGAGGCATAGATTACAAAAACAGGGAAGTCATGGAAAAATGTTTCTGAATTTTTTTTAAAAAGTTTTTTTTCAGTGATTAGTACCCCCCCCACCCTGTATTGACTGTGACTCTCAGTGCCAGGGGCTCTGGGGGTAGATTTGTGTGACTGGAGTGGATTTTGAACTAATACATAAATAGTCAAAACTTAGGAAGTAGCCATACTAGATCTGGAATTAAGGAATGAGCCTGTTTGAGTGATTTGAAATTTCAGTGGGCAAGCATTTTGGATATGGTGGCTATAATTTAGTAAGTTTTAAGTTACCTATGGATAGGAATAAGAGCACCCTCTGGTGAAATTACTAAATAAGGGGCAGGCTGAGTACCATACTATTAGACAGGAACTGGGGAATGTAGATTTGGGGTGGCTATTTGAGGGTAAATCTGTATCTGGCCTCTGGGAGTTATTAAGTCAGTTTATTAGAGTACAGGGCCAGCCAGTTGAAAACGACGAATAAAGATGACAAGATTCAGGAACCTTGGATGATGAGAGAAATTGAGAGTTCAGTCAAAAAGAATAAAAGATACATCTCTTAGATTAAGGAAACTGAAGACAGACAGAGCCCTTTGAAGAATACATGGAACGATAGCAGGAAAGAACTCAAACAAGGAATTAGGACAAACAAGAGCCATGAAATGTCTTTGGTTAACAAGATTAAGGATAATTCCAAGGCATTCTATACAGCTATATGGAGCAAGACGATTGCCAGGATTGAGGGTTGGAGTTCCACTCCAAGATGACGCAGGGAATTTGTGTGGAGCTGGGTGAAGTGGGTGAGGTCCTTCATAAATACTGATGCTAAGTATTTGTTAAGAAGGATGTAATGGATAGAGAGCCCTGGGAGGGGTAACATTATTGTAGTGCTGTCAGCATGAAAAGGAGCTTGTGGTAAGTGTTTTGAAAAGCATTTAAGGTAGATGACTCCCCCAGCACCTGATGTGATTTACCATGGAATGCTGAGGGAGGTAAGTGAGGAAAGTGCAGAGCTCTTGTATGAAATCTGGGTATCCTCTTCAGTACTCTGGGATCATTGTTGTGACGAGAGATTGACCAGCTTTCTTTCTTTAAGAAGGGCATCAGGGATAATCTGGAAAAGAGCAGGATGGTGAGTCTTCTGTCAGTGGGAGAGAAATTAGTGGAGATGATTCTTGGGGATAGAATTTACTCCAATTTGAAAACGTGTGGACTTACTCCTAATAGGCAGCATGGCCTTTTCTGGAGAAAATACTAGATGGAGTTTGAGGAAGTGAGTGATTAAAAACTATTTGAGGGCAGTTTGTTCTGGACTTTAGTGAGGCCTTTAACGAGGTCTCCCCCTTGGCATGCTGAGACAAAAGATGAAGTAAAATAGGATCTATGATGAGTATACAGTACTGGCTTGGTCATGGAATACGGAATGGTGGTGGAAGAGTGGTGAAGACCTGTGATCAGCGGTGGTCTCGGGTCAGTGGTGAAGCCCCTGTCATTGGTAATATTAATTTGGAGAAGCATGTAGGTGGTCTGATCAGTAAGGTTGCAGATGGCACAAAGATTTGGTGACGCTGCAGATAATGAAGAGTCCCAGAGGATACAGCAGGATCTAGATAGGCTGGAGACTTGGGTGAAGAGATGGCAAATTAAGTTTAATCCATACAATGTGAGTTGATGCAATTTGTAAAATCTAATGCAGGAAGTGGCTGAACCAAGAGTAGCAACAAGATACAGAGCAATCTCGGCATGCAGGTCCACAGTTCCCTGAAATTGGAAACCCGTGGATCAGGTGGCCAGTAAGGCATTTGGTACGCTTACCTTCGGTTGGGGTGTAAAGTATAAAAATAAATCATGTGCAACTGTATAGAACTTTAGTTCACATTTTGGAATATGCGTACAGCTCTGTCTGCCAGAAGGATGTGAAGGCTTGGGAGACATTACCGAAACAGTTAACCTCCAAACCAGGCAATATCTTAGTAATGAGCTATGAGGAAAGATTGGGCAAGTTTGGTTTGTTTTCACTTCAATGTCGAAGGATGAGGGGCAATGGAAGTTTACAAAATTGACATCCATTGTTAGAATGGGTATGGGGAGGCTCTATCCCAGAATAGAAATGTTAATTACTAGGGGCCATAGGTTTAAGCTAAAAGGGAGTAAGTTTAAAAGAGTTGAGGCAGGGGTTTATGTGGAAGGTGCTGAGCAATGAGAATGTGATGAGAGGTAGTGGTGGAAGAGGATATAATAGCAATGTTTAAGATGCGTTTTTTTTTATAGATACAATAATTGGCAGAGCTTGGAGGATAAGAAACAGAGTTTTCAGTTTAGAAAGGCATCCTATATTGGCACAGTCTTGGGCTGAAGTGCCTGTTCTTGTGCCATACTCAGTCTCCTCCATTTCCTCCTCCTGTTCTATGGCTTTATGCAGATTTTCTCCATGTATCTCAGATGCAGTTTGAATTCTTCGATTCTTTGTACCAATAAGCTCAAATGCTCCTTTATTATATTCCATAAGCCAATTTTTTTTGCCCACCCATTTAATCTGACTATGATCTTTTTGCAGACTGTCATCCTCTCCTCTCCCCTTCCAACATATTTTTGTCTTCTACAAAGGTGGCAATAGCACAGGCAGCTTCAGAGGAGTAGGAGAGTCAATGTTTTGGGCCTAGACACTTCATCAGGACTCAAGAATGATTCATGTTCTGCAGGGTCTAGGCTCAAACTGTTGTCTCTTCTACTTCTTTGCTGCCTGACCTGCTGTGTTCCTCCAGTTCCACACTGTCTGGACTCTGACTCCAGTATCTGCAGTTCTTACTATTTCCAGTAGTAGATTCGTTTCTGTTATCCAAGTCACTAATGTATGTTCCTATGAATAATTTTCAAGTGGTACGTGTATGATGTACTTTTTTTTGCTTTTGACAAATATTTACAACATCTGCTACATCCTAATTTTTAAAATTTGCATTTAAATACTAAATGTTTAATTTTCCTCTTGCTTTTATCTATTTTTGTTCCACTTTTTTTCTTCAGCTTTTGTGCTCCTGAGATGCTGCTTGGCCTGCTGTGTTCATCCAGCTCCACACTGTTATCAAGTATTCAAATAAAAACTGCTTTTCTTGAACAGTAATCTATTTATTCTTGGCGATTGTATCTATTCTTGTGAAGGTGTTGGTTTTTTGCTGCTGGTAGACAGTTCAACAGGTGTCAACTTCTGACTGGTGCACTCCTATGTGAATGAGCATGACTTGCATATGAGCCTTGATGATCGAATTCTGGAAGGAGTCAGCTCTTTGGAATCATCATGACTAATCTGATCTTGCTGCCTGCTTGTGGATAGTCCTGATGGAGGTTACTAGCTGCTGATTAGAAGTAAAAATTCTGCGTCACATTGTACTCTGTGAGCAACACTGCTGGGTTGCAATCATAGTGATCATGCTGTGAGCATGGCTGTGATAACCTATTCATCACAGACAGATGATTGAAATTTAAATCTGTCTTGTCTGCTTCATTGGGTAGTGTTTCAAAATTGCAACTGTTTGGCTCATTTCAGTGAGATTAGCTTTCATCAATTTGCCTTTCTTTTAACAAATTTTGAAGACATATATTCCTTTTTACTAATGGTATTACTGCTTCTTTCCAGATTTATTCTCTTGCACATTGCTTGGATATCTGTGTTGAAGAAACAAAAAAAAATTGATTTCCATAGAACTAAAATTCTGAGTACACTCAAATATAAATGTTACTTTTGCATTTTTTAAATGATCAGAATTGCTTTGGATTCTGAGGAAATCATGGACATCTCATGATAACACTAAAGCTACTTTTTTGATTTGAGGTGATTTAGTTTCTCCCACAAGAGAGTTCGTGCACCATCCACCTGGATTTTAATTAAGTCACCTCTGACTCTTCTGAACTCCTCAGGACACAGGCCCAGCCTACTTGATACCCACTTAGTAACCTCCATGACAGTGCACTTCTCAGCCCTGTCCCCTCTATCCATTTTGGCTAATTTTCTTTCCCTTAATTCATTCGGGGTATGAGGGCGTCATTGGCTAGGCAGCATTTATTGCCCATCCCTAATTGCTCAGAGGGCAGTTCAGAGTCAACCACATTGCTGTGTGTCTGGAGTCCCATATAGGCCAGACCAGGTAAAGATTGTAGTTTCCTTCCCGAAAGGACATTAGTGAACCAGATGGGTTTTTCCAACAATCGACAATGGATTCATAGTCATCGTTAGATTCTTAATTCCACGTATTTATTGAATTCACCTTCCACCATGGCAGGATTCAGACCTGGGTCCCCAGAATGTTATCTAAGTCTCTGCATTAACAGTCCAGTGATAATACCACTAGGCCATTCACTCCCCTAATATGCTGCCTTTTTTATATTCTTTCTGCCAAAATGGAGAATTTTTACACCTTCCCATATTATACTCCATTTGCCTGATCGTTGCCCACTCATGTAACCTATTTGTATTCGTTTTTAGATAACCAGGTGTAGAGCTAGATGAACACAAGATAAGCAGCATCAGAGGAGCAGGAAGGCTGATGTTTTGGGCCTGGACCCTTCAGGGGAAAAAAATCTTTTTTTATTCATTCAGGGGATGAGGGTGTCGCTGGCTAGGCAGCATTTACCTGCCCATCCCTTGTTCTGAAGAAGGGTCCAGAGCCGAAATGTCAGCTTTCCTGTTCCTCTGCGTGGCCTGCTGTGTTCATCCAGCTCTGCACCATGTTAATAAAATGTGAGGCTGGATGAACACAGCAGGCCAAGCAGCATCTCAGGAGCACAAAAGCTGACGTTTCGGGCCTAGACCCTTCTTCAGAGAGGGGGCGGCAGACCGAAGATGGCAGTGGGAGAGAGATTCCCTGAGGTTGGTCCGGTGGGAGGAGGGTAACTTCTTCAGGTTAGGCATCCCTGGAAGAGGCTTCGCAGTGAGGTTAAAATTGTATCAGTGATAATGGGAACTGCAGATGTTGGAGAATCCAAGGTAATAAAATGTGAGGCTGGATGAACACAGCAGGCCCAGCAACATCTCAGGAGCACAAAAGCTGTTGTTTCGGGCCTAGACCCTTGGGGCTGCCTAACCTGAAGAAGTTACCCTCCTCCCTCCGGACCAACCTCAGGGAATCTCTCTCCCACTGCCATCTTTGGTCCACCTCTCCCTCTCCCTATTTATTCCAGAACCCTCACCCCATCCCCCTCTCTGATGAACGGTCTAGGCCTGAAACGTCAGCTTTTGTGCTCCTGAGATGCTGCTGGGCCTTCTGTGTTCATCCAGCCTCACACTTTATTATCTTGGATTCTCCAGCATTTGCAGTTCCCATTATCACTCTGTACCTTGTTATCTCAGATTCTCCAGCATTAGCAGTTCCCACTATCTCTGTATTCCTTTCTAGGCTCCTTTTGTCAACTTTAAACTCTATTTCCTTTTGTGTCATCAGCAAGTTTGATCCAAATCTCTCAAATTGTCGAGTTAGAGCCCCAGTACTGACCCCACAGTTTCACCATTTATGATATCCTGCCAGCATGAAAAGTGCTCACTTATTCTTACTGTCTGCTTACTGTTAGCAAGCCAATCTTCTGTCCATGCGGCATGTTCCCCCCTACATCATGAGCTTTTATATTCTCTAGATGCCACAACAACAGTTATTATCAACTGCCTTCTAGAAATCTAAATACAATATAATATAACCTGCATAGGATAACTACTGGTTTCCTTTTATCTACTGTACAAGTTACTACTGCAAAGAATTCCAGTAAACTGGTTAAACAAGGGTGAGGGGAGAGTGACAGCACATCAAGGCAGTTTTTGACTGAGTGTGGTATTGAGGAACCTCAGCAAAACTGGTAATTGGGGGGCCAGTTCTTCACTAGTTGGAGTCATATCTTGCACACCAGAAGATGGTTGTGGTTGTTGGAGGTCAGACATCTCTGCTCCAGGACACCACAAGGAATTTCTCAGTTGTGTCCCAAGCCCAGTCACAACTGCTTCATCAATGACCTTCGCTCCATCATAAAGTCAGAAGTGGGAATGTTCACTGCGCAATATTTAGTACCATTTGGAACTGAAGTAGCCCATGTTCAAATGCAACAAGACCAGCTGACAATATCCAGGCTTTGGATGACAAGTGTCAAGTAGCATTCACACCGCAGAAATGACCATCTCCAATAAGAAACAATCTAGCCACTGTCTATTAACAGATATTGCCATCAGTGAATCTTCCACTGTTAACAAACTTGGGATTATCATTGACCAGAAACTCAACTGGATTCAGCACATAAACATAGTGATTACAAGATGGATTTTCCAGGCTCCTCTGAATGCAGGATTAGTCCTAGGTGACTGGAGGATTACAAATATGACGTTGTTGTTTAAGAAAGGGGCCTAGAATAATTGAGGAAACTGTAGCCCTGTCAGCTAACATCAGTAGTGGGGAAACTGAAGACCATCATACTGGATAAAAGAAGTATGCATTTAGAGAAAAACAAGTTAATATTAGACTGTCAAAATGGCTTTGTCAAGGGCAGGTCATGTATGACAAATTTAATTGAATTCTTTGAGGTGACGTAGCGAGTGGATGACGATAATGTTATGGATGTTGTCTCTTTGGACTTGAAGAAAGCATTTGATATGGTGCCATATGACAGGTTGATTAACAAATTTAGAAATGTTTTGGATTAACGGCAGCACGGGTAAGAAGTTGGCTAAAAGTTGGGAAGCAGAGGGTCAGTATAAATAGGCATTTCTAAGGTTGGAAACATGTTGAAAATAGTGTTATCTCAGGATTGCTGTTGGGGCCCCTGCCTTTTCTGATTTTTATGTAAATGATTTGGAGGTGGGTGTTGAGGGCTGATGCTACTAAGCTAGGAAGAATTGAGAGGATGATGTTGAGCAACCTGAGGGACATTGACAAGTTGGCCAAGTAAGTAAACACAAGCCAGATGAAACAATGCAGAGAAATGTGAGGTAATAAGTTTTCGAAGAAGAAACAGGGATGGACAGTACAGACTCAGTTGTACAACTTCAAGGGGCAGAGGCATCTGTGTTTGTGTGCATAATTACTAGTTAGGAAATAAACGAGTAACTAGGCAACACCATTTCAAGATAGCCAGCAAAAGAGCTGGGAGTCAGATGAGGAGAAATATCTTTACTCAGTTGTTAGGATTTGTCATGTATTGTCTGGGAGAATAGTGGAGGCAGCTTCCATACAAAGTTTGCCAAGAGAGTAGGATATGTTTTTGAAAAGATAAATTTTAGAAGGTTGTGGAGATAGGGCTGGAGAATGGGCCTAGCTGGGTAGCTCTTTATGGAGCAGGTACAGAATTAATGGGTCAAAAGGCCTCCTGCCCTGTAAAAGTGTGATTTTAAGAGCAGGTCAGAGGCTCAGAATACTGCAGTGAGTAGCTCACCTGACTGTCTGAAGTCTGTCCACCATCTACAAGACACAAGACAGGAGTATGATGGTATGCTCCCCATACCTCGATGGGTGCAGCTCCAACAGCACTTAAGCTTGATACCATCTAGGACAAAGCAGCCTGCTGGATTGACGCCACACCCACAAGCTTCTACTTCCTCCACCATCAATTGCAACAGTATGTGCAGAAATTTAGGGCAGCAGGTACAACATTACCATGTTCCAAATTTCCCTCCAAGCTACCCTTCATCCTCACTTGAAAATATATTGTTGTCGTTGTGTCAATATTGGAATTCCCTCCCTCATGGCGTTGTGGGTTATTTGAAGCATAGAAACATGGAAAATAGGTACAGGAGTATGACCTTTGGACCTTCAAACCTGCACCACCATTCAATACGATCATTGCTGTCTCAGTATCCCACTCCTGCCCTTTTTCCCCCATACCCCATGATCTCTAGCTGCAAGGGCCATGCCCAGCTCCCTGTTGAATATATCTAATAATCTGGCCTCAATGGCTTCCTGAGAGAAACTGTTCCAAAGGTTCACGATCCTGAGTGAAGAAATTCTTCCTCCTCAGTTCTGAATGGCTTGCCCCTTATTCTTAGACTGTGACCTCCAGTTCTGGACTTAGCCAACATTGCCGGGGCATTCTTAAAAACCAAAAGAACTGCGGATGCTGTAAATCAGGACCAAAAACCGAAGTAGCTGGAAAAGCTGGTCTGGCAGTATCTGTAAAGAAAAAAAAAAAAAATCAGTTAATGTTTTAGGATCCAGTGATCTTTCCTCCAGTGAAGACCAATGCTTATGTTTGTTTCATCTACCATCCCTTTTATCCTCCATTTACCCTTTCCCAGTTTCATTTTTCATAGCATGAACACTTTGTTAATGCTTCATCTTTGTTGAATATCTGAACAAACTTTTCTGATGAAGGGCCTAGGCCCGAAACATCAGCTTTTGTGCTCCTAAGATGCTGCTTCGCCTGCTGTGTTATTTCAGCTCCACACTTTGTTATCTTGGATTCTCCAGCAACAAACTTTTCCTGTCACTTTTTATATTTTTTGGCTAACTTTCTGTCATCGTAACTTTCCTTATTGACCTTTTATAAGTTTCTAATCTACAGAGCAACTTGTGCAGATATACATTCATACATCTACATCTCTTCTGCTTTGATTGTCAAGAGCTGTAAAGTAAATAATGAAAACAGGTTGCGATTAGATATTCTACATGGGTTTATCCTTAGATGAGATGTTGCTGTCCAGTGTTGACATGAACAAAGTCTAGTACTTGTTGAAAATGGTGTTTGAAAGCATTTTATGGAAAGAGTTCCAAAAGCCTATGAAGATTGGTTGATTACTGAAACAAATTTTTGTGGCAACAGTCTGACGACTTCAGTTTGAATTTTTAATGTCAACTGAGGCTTGGCAGAAGCTCACTCAGAATGACTGGAATTGGCATGACTGAAGTTTTCAAAAAAAAGTGATGCCAATTGAAAGCTGGCGCATACCAGATGCGGAGAGAAAAGCGTAAGAAAAAGAGTTCCTGATATCTTGTTCGAAATGAGTACCTACAGTATCTGGTCCTGTTTGCAGCAACATGTGTGCATAATGGCTTAACAATTACTTGCATACCCAGCAGAATCCTGCCAAATATGATAAAAGTGGCCATTTTTGTCACAAAGGGTGAGCAGGGAGGAGGAGGGTTGTATTTCCGCTTTGTCGTGATGTTCAACATTGATCAAAATGTTCAAGTAACAAAGCAAGTGAATATGAGAAATGATTGAATTACATTTTCTCACTCATTAACTCAAAGCAATCTTTTTTACTTGTTCATATGCTGGGCTAAAATGTATTGCCTCTGTGACCTGGAGAAAATGGTTGTAAACTGCCATCTAAACTGCTGCAGTTTGTGATGTAAGTACCACCCAAGGTGGTGGTTGGGAAGGAGTATCAGCATTTTGACTTAGTGATAATCTAGTTCCTGGTATGTGGCTTTGAAGAGTGCTTGTACATGGTGGTTCTCCCATGTATGTATTTTCATTGCCTATAAAGATTCGGAAGGTACTATCTAAGGATCTTGGGTGAACTGTTTTGCATCTTGTAGATTGGTTCATGTCATTGCCATCGTGCGTTAGTGGGCTGAATGGGATGCCAGACAAATAGGCTGATTCACCTTGAATGGTGACTGCTTTGAGTTTTATTGGAGCTGTGATTATTGAGACCTGTGGAGAGTAATCCATCACAATCCTAACTTAAAGATAATAAAATGTGAGGCTGGATGAACACAGCAGGCCAAGCAGCATCTCAGGAGCACAAAAGCTGACGTTTCGGGCCTAGACCCTTCATCAGAGAGGGGGATGGGGAGAGGGTTCTGGAATAAATAGGGAGAGAGGGGGAGGCGGACCGAAGATGGAGAGCAAAGAAGATAGGTGGAGAGAGTGTAGGTGGGGAGGTAGGGAGGGGATAGGTCAGTCCAGGGAAGACGGACAGGTCAAGGAGGTGGGATGAGGTTAGTAGGTAGCTGGGGGTGCGGCTTGGGGTGGGAGCCATATGGTATCAATGTGGACTTCACCAGTTTCAAAATCTCCCCTTCCCCCACTGCATCCCTAAACCAGCCCAGTTCGTCCCCTCCCCCCACTGCACCCCACAACCAGCCCAGCTCTCTCCCCCCCCCCCCCCCCCCCCCCCCACCCACTGCATCCCAAAACCAGTCCAACCTGTCTCTGCCTCCCTAACCGGTTCTTCCTCTCACCCATCCCTTCCTCCCACCCCAAGCCGCACCCCCAGCTACCTACTAACCTCATCCCACCTCCTTGACCTGTCCGTCTTCCCTGGACTGACCTATCCCCTCCCTACCTCCCCACCTACACTCTCTCACCTATCTTTTTTACTCTCCATCTTCGGTCCGCCTCCCCCTCTCTCCCTATTTATTCCAGTTCCCTCTCCCCATCCCCCTCTCTGATGAAGGGTCTAGGCCCGAAACGTCAGCTTTTGTGCTCCTGAGATGCTGCTTGGCCTGCTGTGTTCATCCAGCCTCACATTTTATTATCTTGGAATTCTCCAGCATCTGCAGTTCCCGTTATCTCTGATACAATCCTAACTTGGCTTTTGTAACTGGATAGGCTTTAGGGAGTCGGGATATCAGGGATTGAGTTACTTGCTATTGTGTTCTAGTCTCTGATCTGTTCCTGTAGCCACTCTTTATGTGGCAAGTCCAGGTGAGTTTTTGGTTCATGGTAACCCCAAGGATGTGTATAGTGGAGGTTTCGGAGTTTGTAACGTTATTAAATGCCAAGGGGTAATGGTTAGATGGTCATTGCCTAGAATTTATGTTGCACAAATGTTACTTGGCATTTGTCAGTCCAAGCTTGGATACTGTCCACATTTGAACATGGACTGCTTCTCAGTATCCAGGAAATCTTAAATGTTGCTGAAGATTGCACAACGATTGGCAAACATCTCCATTTCTGACTTTGATAGAGCGAAGGTTATTGATGGAGCAGCTGAGAATGAGTGGGCCTCGGACACTAGCCTGAGGAGGCCCTGCAGAGATGCCTTTAAGCTGAGATGACTGAATTTGAACAACCACAGTCATTTTCCCTCTTACACTCCAAACAGTGGAGAGGTTTCTGCCTGATTCCCATAGATTTCAGTTATGCTGGGGCTCCTTTGAAACCGCATTCAGTCGGATGTGGCCCTTGTCAAGGGCAGTCACTCTCGATTCACCTCTGGAATACTTCTTTTGTCCATGTTTGAACCAAGGCTGCAATGAATTCAGGAGCTCGGTGCCCTTATGACTCAGAATGCAAACTGGGTGTCAGTGAACAGCTTAGACCAGCCAGGTGCTGCTTGATAGCAATGTTGATGACCCCTCCTATCACTTTATAGTGCTGATCGAGACTTGTGGAGCAGTAATTAGGTTGAATTTGGCCTTTGTTTAGCGCACAAGTATCCCCAGGTCCCATTCCGTTACAACTTTCTTCAGTTTTCCATCATTTAAATAATACTCCATTCTTTCATTTTCCCTTCCAGAAAAAGACTTCATGCTTTTGCACACCATACTCCATTTGCCAACTTCTTGTTCACTTACTTTAATCCATCATATCTCTAAATTGTTGGTATCCATCTTATAACTTGCCTTTCCACATATTTTTGACATACGCAAATTTAGCTACATCACATCTGCTTCATTCCTCCATAATAATAAAATGTGAAGCTGGATGAACGCAGCAGGCCCAGCAGCATCCCAGGAGCACAAAAGCTCTCGGGCCTAGACCCTTCATCAGCTTTTGTGCTCCTGGGATGCTGCTGGGCCTGCTGCGTTCATCCAGCTTCACATTTTATTATCTTTGGATTCTCCAGCATCTGCAGTTCCCATTATCACTGCTTCATTCCTCCAAGTCATTGAATTATTTTCTTAACTGTTGCCGTCCTTGCACGGATCCCTGTGGAACTCCACTGTTTAGAAGTCATTAACTTGGGGGAAAAAAAGCCACTCATCCCCACTCGTTTTTTTCCTGTTCATTATCCAGCGCGTTCTCTCTCTGGGCCAACCAGAAGTCTTGTTCTTGCAATTGAAACATTCTGGAAAGTACAGATATACAATTGTATTTGTGAACAAGATTGATTTTCTGCTGTGATCACATGTCAAATTGTCAGCTAACGCTCATTGTTCACAACCACAAATGAAGGGTATTATTTGGATGTGGAAGAAACTGACATTATAAACCCATACCCTCCAGTCAAAGTTTCAAAGCAAAAACTTCTTCCTGTTTAAAAGAAAATCTTGTAACATAACTTGGTGTGCAAGAAAAATCTTGGACATCTTAATGCAGGGTGAAGAATAAGTTCATGATTTAGTTTGTTGATTCTATGCCACTTAATGAGATAATGGCTTATGACCATCCTCCACTCCACCTTCCTGCCTGTAGTCCATAATCCTTGATTCCTTTACTGATTAAAAATCTTCCTTGGCCTTGAGTATACTACATGACTCTGTCAACAGCTGTTTAGTGGTAAAGGATTCTACAGATTCACTAACTTCTGAGGGAAGAAATTTCTTTTCATCTCTGTCCTAACTGGGCAGCCCCTTATTCTGATATTATCTTACCTTGTTTGAGGTTCTCCCACAGAGGGAAACAACCTCTCAGCATCTACCTGCTGAAGCTCCCTAAAAATCTGCTATGTTTCAATTAGATCACTGCTCACTTTCCTAAACTCCGCAATGCAGGTCCAACCTACTGAACCAGTCTTCATAAGAAATGGAATTGACTCCAATGTCAGTATATCTTGCCCTAGATAAGAAAGCCAAAACTGTTTACAGTATTTTAGGTCTGGTTTAAATAGTGCCTGTGTAGCTTTAGCAAGACCTTCCTACTTTTATACTCCAATACCTCTGAAATAAGGGCCAATATTGTTCTAGAATTCACACACTTGTCTGATTCATCTGAATTCCTCTTAGATTCTTCAACCCAGAATTCCAGCAAAGGTTCAGTGGGATTGGCTGGCAAGTAGGAGGGTTATTTTGAGGAAAGTTGGGCTTGAATCAGTTGGAGTTTGGGTAAGTGATCTTCTTGAAGCAAGGTCTTCAGAAGACTTGACAGATGGGATGCAGGAAGGACATTTTCCCATGTGCAAAGTTTTCAAATAAGGGATTAATGAAAAAGGAGTGTCTGTTTCATTTGTAAGTCTTTGGATCTCCCTTCCAGAAGCAAAGTTGCTTAATATTTTTAAGGATTGACTCCCTTATTAGTCAAGACGTTGAGGTTATTGGGGTTGGCAGGAATGTGGAATCAAGGCAAGGGTCACACAAACCATCATCTTACGGAATAGTGAGATTTGAGGTGCTGAATGGTTATCTACTGCTCCAGATTAACATGTAAATGCTATTGAGACTCCATGAATGAAAAGATCAAAGAACATTGAAGAATTGAGAAAGATGTTCACATTATGCACTCCCCAAGGTGAGTGTGAAAAGAGACAGCAAGAAATTAAATAAGTTAAAGCACAAATAAGGCAGCAAAAGAGCTCACATTTAGTCAAGTCAAACAAGATAGCTTCATCGATGTGCTCATAAAATTTTACTAGATATGTCAGGCTGAACCAAATTGGGCTCATTAAGGGATAGCCGTGACCGTGCCACAGGTTATGACGGAGAGATGGAAGTAATATTAAAAAGTTACCGAATTTTGGCATCTGCTGAGGAGACTGAAAAGGTACACGTGACTTGAATGATGAAAGGAGCAGTGAGATCAGTGCATTTCAAGTTTTAATAAAAGGGGTGTATTTTTTTAAAAAAAGTCAAAACTGGTAAGTCGAGATGGATGCATCACGTTTTTTGAAACTCTGTATGGAAGAGACAACTTAAACATTATACACATATTGAATAATTTATTGGATAAGAGGTATGATGTCAGAAGGTGTTGCATACAATTTCACAAACTAGTTAAGGGGTCAGAACAAGCCCAAGGAGTTAAACACCTGCCAACTTGACATGGGTAGAAAAAATAATGGCATCTGTCCACAGGAGGGGAGGGTAATTAACATCTCAAAATGACAAGCACAATGTTGAATAAGCCATATGGACTTCAAAAGGGAAAATCTTGATGGTAACAGTGGACACTGGTAATGCAGTGGATGTAATTTCTGTAAATTTTGAAGAGGACCTTGATAAGGCTAATAGACAAATAAGATCTGAGAGTATGTATCATTCAAGTGCTTTGCTAAGTTTGAGCAATAGCGAAGTGGCTTGAAGACATAACGGGAGCAAGGTAAAGCAAGTTCGGGTCATTGCTGAAAATGTGAAGACTTTTGAGTCTGCTACACTGGAGAAGGGTCATCAGACTCCAATTTACCTCTCCTTTCTCTCCACAGATACTGCCATACCTGCTGAGATTCTCCAGCAATTTGTTTTTGCTTAAGTGGGAACTAAGATTTGTTTATTATTCAGATTAGTAGAATGTGTAAAGTGGTTTAATTAGAGTCAATGCTGAAGCTATTGTTATTTATTGTGCTCTATTATCCAAACAGTTAAAGATGAAGTTGCATTTGCTGCACCCAACCTGAGAATGTTGCATGGTCTTTGGACATGAATCAGTTACTGTTGCATGAGGTGCTGACGGAGACAAAGAGCAGTACAGCACAGGAACGGGCCCTGTGACAATACTGTGTCACCACACAACGCCTAAGAACAGCCTTTTGCCTCAAAGTCTGTATCCCTCTATTCCTTGCCTGTTCATGTATCTGTCAAGATGCATCTTTAAATGTTGCTATTGTACCTACTTCTACCACCACTTCTGGCACGCATTCCAGGCACAGATGTGGCATAGCTGACTTCAGTTAACTGCAACTATGCCTCACTAGTTAATGTTAAATATATCTATTATTGTTATGCAAGAAATGTGCCTGTTGTTAAGGTGTTCTTATGGTCAATCTTCCATCACTGATAATTCGATATGCCCTGAAACTTGATACCCACAGTGACAGTGCAGAATCTTCTCTGTCTCTGCCTTCGCAAAATGCATACAGTAGGACACCTACATCCCTCTGCATCTGAGCTTTCTCATCTCTTACGGTTCAGATAATTTTGTTTTATTATTCTTGCAAAAATGCACATTTGCACATTTTCTGACACTTTTCCACAACTTTGCATATATGCGATGCAGGGATCGAAATGTCCCTCTTTAATATCCTTTATGACATCTTCACAACTTCCCTAAGCTCTGTGTCATCAGCAAATTTGGCAATTGATATCTTTTGTCCCTTGATCCAAATCATTTATATAAAACGTTAGTAGTTCAGGACCCAGCACTTGTTTTTTTCTTTTGCCTGCTTTCTGCAACCTGTTAACCGTTCTTTTATCCATGCTAATAGGCTATCCCCTATACTATGCAATGTTATTTTACCCAATATCCTTTGAATAGAAACTAATGTGTTCGAGAAATCCAAGTACAATGCATCCCCTGGCTGTGTTTATCCACAGCATATGTTATATTTTAGAAGAACACTGATTAGTGGAACATGATTTCCGTTTCACAAAACCATGTTGTCTCGATCTCATTATGTCCAAGATAATGAAAACTAATGTAACAATGGCTTTTGGCAATTTCCGTATGATCAACATTAAGCTAACTTGCCTGTACTTCGTTGATTTTTGTCTATCTCCCTTTTTGAATAAAGGAGAGAAACTTTCTCTTTCAATGTAACAGGATCTTATCCAAAGGCATTTTGGAAACTTAAAACCGATGTTAATTGTGTGCTCCATCATGAAGACCAATGCAAAGTACCTATTTAACTGTTGTCCTCCATTAATATTGTTATTCTACTATGTATTGAATGAACACTCACTTCAACTCCTCTACTTTTTCTTTTTAGATTTTCTTAAGTTTTTGGTTAATGATGGAACAGACTAGAGTTAGTGGATGTCATACTCCTGTTCCCATGTACCTTTGTTTCGATAGCTCCATCTGTAGCTGGGGAGGTCAACATTTGTTTGATTATGCCTCTTTTGAAGTGCTATTTGTTTTATTACCTTAGGACCTACAGTAATATGTTTGTGTTCTCTGAAAAAGTAGCAGTAAACTGAGTTTTGTTGATCATGTTCTTGTGGTTAAGTTACATTACTAATTCCAGATGCTGACCCAGTACCTTTCGGGAAGACATATATTTAAGTCACGATGTGCATGATACGGAGGAGAGTATGGAGACAATGGTTTCTAGTTTCGTCCTTTCTGAAAGTAGAGGTTGCAAGTGAGATGTGCTTTGTGTAACCTTGGTGAGTTGCTGCAATGCAGTTTGTACATACTGCAGCTGCAGCATTCTGGTGTTGAAAGGGTGATTTTCGAATCCCAAAATGAGGACAACTGTCATTGATCTTAAAATTTTTGATGTGTTATGGAACACCCATTCAGGTAAGGCATGAATAATATGTTGCAGTTGAGAGCTGTCTCTTAACTTGGTACCAGATCGCCATGATACTACCCAGCAATCTTAATTAACGTGGCTGAAAATGCTTTCTATTCTCTTAGTCATGGAATTCCTAAACAACTATATGATTCTACTCTATTCTCCTCCTCTTCCTGAACACCACACCCCCCAAAAAAAGACGCCTCATCCAGTCTGATCCTTCAGTAGTTTTCTGAGCTTCATGACTTTGGTGTGCATTGTTATTGTCGTTTTTTAAGTTTATAGCATCTTTTTCAAACCTGGTTCTAAGTCTTCTCTTCCAGACTTCCTAATGCACATCCTTGTATTCCTATACCTATGCTTGACTGTGGTTCATGACAATGATTTTGAAATCGCTCCTGTGTGTTTTGGTGTGTCTAAATGTGCACTTCAGCATAATGGCTAAGTTTACTCCAAGGCTGAACCACTTCCAGGTGATCTGAGTACCTTTCAAAATTTTACTATGCATGACCTCCCACAAAAATAATATCTGCAGTTGTTATGTATGTGACTGTTGACAATCTGAAATGAGGTCAGGTGGGCAGTTTTAAATTAAAGAAAATAAATTACTTAAATGTCTTGTTCACTTTCACTCTCCACACTCTTCTCTATGCTCACTGTATCCCACATTTTCAGCTTTTCCTTTTTTGACTTTAGTACCAACGAGCTATTAAGCCACTTTTTTAAGAAAAGGCTATCTGCTGTCCATGTCTGTTAGAAATTTCAAGTTTAATTATGATGCACTAAATTGAGAGTGACTCAATTTTTCATTCATGTGCATTAGCTTGGAATATTATGAAACTGCGTTGCAATGAATCCTATGTTTACTTATTCTATCAGCAAGTTACTACTGATATTGACTCAAGATAGTATAGTGTGTCAGGCAGAGCTAACAGCATTCAGTAAAATATCTCCGTCTGTGCTTTTTGCCTGGGCTGAAAAATGTGGAGTGTCGATTTGGAGCTTGTAGTTGCCAGAACATATTTGGTGGCAATATTGCTTCATATTCAGTTCAGTCTTTCAGGCTATTTCTGGAATACAGCCAACCTAACAATCACTAATGAACATTTATAATGAAACAGTTTCATGATTTGTGTTGCTGTAGTCATACAGCATAGAACAGCACCCTTCAGTCCAACCAATCCATGCCAAACATAATTCCAAACTACACTAGTCCCACCTGCTGCCTGCTCCTGCCCTATATCCTTCCAAACCTTTGCTATTCAAATTATTGTCCAAATTATTTAGCTCTGTTTAATCTAGATACTGAACAGTTAATAACGACCTTTTTCCATGTGGTTTAATTTGTTAAAAACTGCAGGATTTTTGGTTTGGCAAAACAATTGTTGCCCTACCAGTGTGTTTTTAAAAGTACAGCTGGCTGGAAAGATAAACATGTTGTGTGGGAGTTTATTTTTGGCTGTTGAAATATGTTAAGTCATCACTGTCAGAAGCATACTTAAAACCATGATATGGAAATATTTAATTTCTTAAGTAGCTTCTAAATTTGAGTTTCTGGTCTGCATTTCAAATTGATTGAAATGAAAAACACTTGAATTTAAATGTATGCCGAGTATTCCATTTTTCCATTGGGTTTTCATTTTCATTCTATTTTTAAGTTGGGTTACAGTGCATTGCTAACTTTTCTGAGGCCAATCTCTCTTCCAGTCTGTCTTGATTGAGGATGATTTAGACATCACAAATTCTAGTACAATCCCTATTTTGTTAATCTGTGTAGCTCAGCTAGTCATGGTCTTCATTTGCTAATCTATTGGGGAACATCAAATAGACATTTGCAAAAATCTGAAAAAAAAATCTGTGAAAAGTAGATGAGAGATAATGGGAACTGCAGATGCTGGAGAATTCCAAGATAATGAAATGTGAGGCTGGATGAACCCTTCAGCTCTCTGACGAAGGGTCTAGGCCCGAAACGTCAGCTTTTGTGCTCCTGAGATGCTGCTTGGCCTGCTGTGTTCATCCAGCCTCACATTTCATTATACTGTGAAAAGTAGATAACTGGTATGAAATTTAAAGTTTTGTCCTTTTGTGTGAAGAAGAATGTGGAAGGAAATTTAGGACAAAAAAAATCCTGTTTAAACTTTCTCCATAAAGTGTATCCACCTTCAGTCTCCTGAGCGAATGATTTGTAGAGTGGTGTCATCTCAAAGCTAATTTGGAAGACAACTCGTTTAACCTCACACTTTGCGATAGTTGTTGCCCAGTTTCTCCCAAGACCTTGCCTTTTGGAAGATAACAGCAAGTATACTTCTGCTCTTAGAAGTGCAAAATTGACAGCTAGTTACTAATTCAATGAATTTGAAAAAAATTCTTCGGATTTGATGGGGAAGAGACAGAAAAGTTGTTATGCCTTGTGGGAGAGTCTAGGACTGGAGCGTAAAGTCTCAGAATAAGGGGTTGCAAGTTTAAGAGAATGAGGAGAAATTTCTTGAGGGTAATGAACCTGTGAAATTTTTAACCACAAGACTTTGGAGGCTGGGTCATTGAGTATAATGTTCAAGGAGGAGATTGACAAGATTTTAGCTATTCAAGGCATCAAGGGGTATGTGGAATAAAGTGGGAATTGAGGCAGATGATCAGCCTTAGTTACACTGAAAGGCAGAACAGGCTTAAAGGATGGAATGAGCCTAACTTTTCTTCACAAGATGAACTTTTCATTCTAGAACTGAATCATCCTTGAACTGCTTTATAACTTTTGGCTTGTGTAGCAAATTATATGTCCATAAGATATAGGAGCAGAATTAGACCATTTGGTCCATCAGCATAGAACATAGAACAGTACAGTGCAGCACAGGCCCTTCGGTCCATGATGTTCCGAACTTTTGCCCTAAACCTAGGGTCTGTCTAACCTCCGCCTCAACCTTTTATACTGTCATCCATATGCCTGTCGAATAGCCATTTAATTGCCCCAATGAGGCCGACTCCACTACCCTCCCCAGCAATGCATTCCACACCCCTACCACTCTGAGTAAAGAACCTACATCTGACATCTCGCCTATATCTACCTACACTCACTTTCAAACTATGTCCCCTCAATAGCTACGTCCATCCTAGGAAAAGTCTCTGGCTGTCTACTCTATCTATACCTCTGATCATTTCGTACACCTCTATCAAGTCACCTCTCATCCTTGATCATTCTAAAGAGAAAATTCCGAGTGCACTCAACTTTTCCTCAAGACCTTCCCTCCATTCCAGGCAACATCCTGGTAAAGCTCCTCTGTACCTTTTCCAATGCTTCCACATCTTTCCTCAAGTCACTTGTTTGTGGCTTATCAAATACCTTTTTTTTCAAATTCAAGTGCACCACCTCTACGGAAGAAAACTGCAGATGCTGGTATTTGGAAACAAAGACACACATTGCAGGAAAAACTCCGCAGGTCTGGCAGTATGTGGATGGAATGCAGAGTTACGTTTTCAGGACAGTGACCCTTAGAACTGATCTTGGATCGGAACGCCTTGGTATATATGGTGAATATGGGATGGGGTGAGTAGTAAATGATAGATGACGATGAACTCCAGAGAGAGAGAGAGAGAGAGAACAACAGTTGAACAAAAAAAGGAATGGGTAATAGTCTGCTTGAACAAATCAATAACTGCTAGTAGGGGCCATAAATAGCTGAGAATGGATTAGTTTCAGTAGTAGCCCATGTAATGAGAAGGCTTGGTGTGTGGAGGTTGGGGTAAGGACATGGGAATGTGTACAGGCCCTAAAATTATTCACGCAGCCTTCAACTATGTCTGACCCATCTCCAAACTTAAGCCTGCACCCCTTCTCTTTCCTCCCACAAAAGTGAGAAGCAGGGTATGCTCTCACTGTCCACTCCTGCATCCACATTGAAAGGATCATCAGCCTGTCATTTTCACCACTCCCAGCAAGACACCACCACTCGACATGCATTCTCCTCCAGTCTTATTAGCTTTCCACAGGAGCCATCCCTTTCAAGGCACATTGCCCCTTCCCAACAGCTCCCCATGTCCCTGTGGCACCTTCCTGTGCATTTGCAGAGGGTGTAACGCCTGCCTGTTTGCTTCCTCCCTCCATGCTATCCAAGACCACAGGCACACCTTCCAGGTGATGCAGCAAATTACTTGCACTAGATTGAATCTAATCTGCTGTGTTTGCTGTTCAGTGTGGCGTTTTCCATGCCAAGGAGACAAAATGCAGCCTGGGCAGCTGCTTTGCAGAGCATCCATGTTGGCAAAAATGCCAGACCTTCCTGTGGCCTGCCACTTCAATAGACCACTCTGTTCCCTGGTCAATATTTTTGTCTCAGGCTTGCTGCAGTGCTCCAGTGAAGCTCAGTGTAAGCTGGAAGAAAAGCATCTTGGTTTCCACTTAGGAACCCTGTAGCCTTCTGAACTCAATATTGAGTTCGGTAATTTTAAGGCCTGAGCACCTTCACCCCTGTCCTTCAATGTCCACACGCTATGCTTTATCATGTGGGCTGCTACCACAAACAATCCATTGTCAGCCACTATGGTTTCCATTAGCTGCAAAACGTTAACTCTACTTTCTCTCCACCAATGCTCCCAGACCTGCTGAGTTTTTCCGGCAATTTGTTTTTGTTTCACTGTGTCTACTAGTTCTGTTCCATCGAACGTGAATAATGTGTCACCATGGAGGGCTTTAGTTTAATATCTGTAAAATAAAAAACAAATGTGTGCTTTATACCAAAGCTTTTACATGCTCCTACTTTTAAATGTATTGATGTTGGTGCCCTGATCTAAACACTGTTCCAGAGCTGACTATTTATAAAACCAAACATTGAAACCAATTTTCTAGGGCAAAACAGATTTGCATATTTAGGGAGTAATTACCGGCCTAGGGGAATCGAGTAAGTTAATGCAACTGATGAGATAGATCTTTGAGGTCCAATGTTGATGCAAAGGGGTGAGTTTCCTTCCTGATGCGATGTTAAGTGGAACGGCAGTTGTTTTGAGATGAAACATTAAAGGATGAAGAGTTTCTCGAGTGTTCATGTGTTAAAATATTCAACCCCTAAAGCATTCTAATTTACAGCTCAGTGAATTGTTACAATATCTACAGTTGATGAATATTTAGCCAGTTCTGCACCAAGGCTTGAAGATTAGAACTATTCTGCAGTGAATACTTGCAGCATTCTGTATTTGCTAAAAGGATAAAGAAGAATAATTTCTGTCGATTTAATTCAATAAAAAGTGAACTGAATAAGCTTGTTGGAGTACTTGTGAGTCCAATGCTCCAACTCCTAATAGACTTCATGGTAGGGTCGTGAAAGAAGTGGCTTGTGAAATATTGATTTCTAATTTTCCAAAATTCCCCAGATTCAGGGTAGATTCCATTAAATTTGTGAATGGAAATCCAGAAGGAATTTGACAAGTTGCCACCTGCAGGATTATTAAAGAAAATAAAAAGCTCATGGCGTTTCTGGCATAGCATTGTTGTGAATTGACTAGTTAACTGGCAATAGAGTAGGAACAAAATACAACAGTTTCCAGTTGTAAACATGACACGAGTAGCACGAGACAGGGATCAATCTTGGACTCCCCTTCTCCCCCAACACTTTACGATACAAGTTGATGGTAAACAAAAAAAAGTACTGTGGATGCCGGAAATCTGAATCAGAAATTGCTGGGAAAACTCGGCAGGCCTGGCAGCATCTGTTGGGAGAGAAAGCAGAGTTTCAGAAATGTTGCAGAGCAGTTTCTGTTCTTCTTCCAGTTGATGGTGATAGTAGACAAGTCATATCCCAGGGTGAAACCTGGCTTGATGGATCAATAATGGTCTTTATTCTTTTAATTTACTGTTTGGCTTGACCACCTTCCTGGTTTAAAACTTCAACCAGCCTGGCAATTAACTGTCAATAATTAATTGGTACAATTGTTGCCCAGAGCAATGCCTCTACCAATCAGCAGTCTCCTCATGCAGGATGAATGTTAAGTTTTCACTTTGAATTAGTATTCTTGCAAATTGTCTGGAGTGCAAGACACAACTTTGAAAAATGTTAGACCAATTAAAGGCTTACTTTATGAAGACAGAACTGAAGGACAAGCAATACAAACATGAAGAGCGCAAAGACAAGTGAAAGGAAAAACTGAAGGAAATCAGTATTATTTAGGAAAATTTGTGTCCAAAGGCTGCTAAATTACATTCCAGAGTACTTAAGGAAGTGGGCCTAGAAATGGTGCAGACATTGGTTGTCATCTTTCCAAGTTCTATAGATTCTGGATCTGTTTGTGTGGGTACCAATTTTTTTTGCTGTTTAGAAAACAGGAAGTTGTGGACAGTTAGTCTGTTATCAGTGGTGAGGAAAATGTTAGGATCTATTAAAGGAAATTTAATAGCCAAGCACAGTGGAAAAAATTGGCAGGATTGCACCAAGTTAGCATGGATTCATGAAAGGGAAATGTTTGACAAAACCACTTGAATTTTGTGATGTAACGAGTAGTGTTGATGAGGGTGAACAAGTGGATGTGATTTTCTTGGACTTTGAGAAGACTTTTGATAAGCTTTAAGAGATTAGCATGTAAAATTTAAGTGCATCGGATTAGAATGGTGTTTTGAGATGGATAGAAAATTGGTTGACAGACGGAAACAATAAGAATAAACTCATCTTTTTGCAAGTGACACGCAGTGTCTAATGGGGTTGCACAGGGATGAGTGCTTGGACCCCAACTATTTGCAAAATGTATCAAAGATTTAGATGAGGAAACTCACTGTAATACCTTAGTTGGCAGTAAGCTGGGTGGAGGGTGAATGACACAGATGCAGAGATGCTTCAAAATGATTTGGACAAGTTGGGTTGGCAAATATTTGGCACATGAGGTATAGTATGAATAAATCCACTTGGGTAGCTACAATGGGAAGGCAGAAAAGGGTGGGGTGGAGAAGTGCAATGAAACTTCAATGACCTTGTATAGCAAACAAAAACTGAGAACCTTGGATGCTGGAAATTTGAAACAAAAACAGTAATTGCTGGAAAAGCTCAGCAGGTCTGGCAGCATCTGTGCAGAGAAATCAGTTTGTTTCAGGTCAAATAACCATTCAGATATAAACTCTGATTTCTCTCCACGGATGTGTTTTTGCCATAACCCTCAAGGTGGGAATTGAGGGTTATGGCAAAAAGGCAGTAAAGTGGAGGTGCAGATCATTAGGTCAGCCAGGATCTCATTGAATAGTGGAGGAAACTTTACTGGCAGATGGTACCAATGTGGACTTCACAAGCTCCCAAATCTCCCCTCCCTCTACCACATCCCAAAACCGGCTCATCTTGTCCCCGCCTCCCTAACCTATTCTTCCTCTCAGCTATCGCCTCCTCCCACCTCAAGCCACACCCCCAGTTCCTACCTATCAACTTCATCCTGCCCCCTTGACCTGTCCGTCCTCCCTGGACAGGCCTATCTCCTCCCTAACACCCCACCTATACTCATCTTTACTGGCTCCATCCCCACCTGTTTGACTTGTCTGTCTCCTCTCCACTTATCTTCTCTTCTATCCATCTTCTATCTGCCTCCCCCTCGCTCCGTATTTATTTCAGAACCCCCTTCCCCTCCCCCATTTCTGAAGAAGGGTCCACGCCCGAAACGTCAGCCTTCCTGCTCCTCTGGTGCTGCTTGGCCTGCTGTGTTCATCCAATTACACACCTTGTTATCTAAGATTCTCCAGCATCTGCAGTTCCTACAATCACCTCAAAAGAACTCCCTGATTTAGTTCCACACAATAGTTTTTCCATCATAAACATAGCATATATTAGTTATTACAATAATTGTGTAGATTGTGAATCAGGAATTGCCTGTTTAAGCTATCAGATGAATGCGAAACATTGATTCTCTTCTCCATTGACTCAGCAGCTTTGAGTACCATCTACATGATGCACTGCAGCTAATTATCAAGGCTCCTGCTGCATCTTCCAAATACAACTAAAACATTACTTCTGACTATGACACTATTTCAGTGCATTTGAAGTATAATGACCTCCAAGTGGGATTTTTGTGGATTCTGTATGTTGGTGGATACCTTGAGTGAAGTGGTGTGAGAGATCAAAAATTTGTCTCGCTCTGCCTTAAATATAGATAATGATTAAGTATACACTGCCATCAGATCGGATTCCAAACCTTCTCCAACTTTGAGTGAATGCATTTCTCCACCTCATTTCTAAGTGATCAACTACTTATGAAACTGTGACTCCTTGTTTTTGAATCCTGAGCTGGCAGAAACAACCTCTGTTTGCCTTTTGAATCCTGTATACTTCAATGAGATCCTCTCTCATTCTGCTAAACTCCAAAGAATATGGGCCCAATTTTCTCATGCTGTCATTCAAGAATAGGTCCACATCCTGGAGGCAAATATCTTAAATGTTAACCTTCACTATGCTGCTTCTAATGCAAGTGTTACTATCGTTAAGTATGGAAATCAGAAATACACACATTTACAGGTATGGTGTTCTTGTGCTGTCATCCACTTGCAACAAGGGCCAACATGCCATTTAACCTCCTAATTGCTTGCGGTACCTCCACGCTACCTTTCTGAAATCCTTGCATGAGCACATCCGAGTCTCTCTCAACTGCAACTTTTTCAAGCATTCTATCTGTTGCAGTCTTTACTGGAGTCTAATTTAAATCTTAAATTTAAGATAATTCCAACTATTTCAGACCTAAATGGTCTTCCCCTTATTCTATGACACTGTTTCCTAGCTCTAGACTCTACAGTCAGGCAAAACATGCTTACTCCATCTACCTTGTTGAGTGTCGTAAGAACTTTCTACATATCAAGTTGCCTACTGTTATGAGAAGCAAGCTGCAAAAATCTTAATTTGAGTGTTTAATAGCTTCATATTGTTGAATACTTCAGAATGTTTGCTAATTAATTTACTTAATTCTACAGTCATGCCTTGAAACCAATTAATATTAAACTTGTTTTTCAAACTGTGCCCCTTTGTTAATAGCCTGTCCGTCTGGTTGAGGGATTTCCAGCAGTTTTTAATACCGACTCAGATCTTGTATTTTTATGTGAGGCTAAGTTCAGAATGTTGACCTAAATGTATCATGATACTGTACTAATCATCTAGGGATTGATGCAGGAAAAATCATTCATCTGTTCTACTCACCTCCACAATTGATCTGACAATGTAATGAATCAAGTGCACATTGTTATTGGAATTATATTTAGAGGCTCGATAAAGTGGGCAGTATTCAAATCCCACCACATTCAAACCATTATAACTAAATGTAGTGTGGAGCTGGAGGAGCACAGCAGGCCAAGCAGCATCAGAGTAGCAAGAAAACTGATTTTCGAGATGGGATCCTTCAGATTTCTGAAGAAGAATCCCGACCCAAAACATCAACTTTCCTGCTCCTCTGCTGTCTGGTCTGCTTTGCTCCTCCAGCTCTACACTGTTATCTCTGACTCCAGCATCAGCAGTTCCTGGTGTCTCTAAATGTAGTGTACTTCTGCAGACGTTGGTGTCAGTGAACATAAAACTACCAGATTATGATAACCCATCTGGTTCTTGAACTTCCTTCATCGCGCATTCTGCATTCTTACCTGGTTGGGCCTACGTGGAAGTTCTGATTCAGTCTCAATTGCTCATATGAATGGTCAAACAAGTCCATTGATTGTACAAGAATGTGCAGCAAATGTTTGAATTTTCTCATTTTGTCCTTCTGAGAGTAGAACAAAAAATGGTGTCAACCTGGCTGCAAATTGCTCAGCCTGGAGTCTTATCTGGGCATCCATGCATGCCTTTGAACAGATATACAAACAAAATAAATTGGTGAGGGATAAGGTTTTTTTCTTAAACATTTTTCTTCAAAAGAGATCAAAGAAGAAAAGTGTGAGGAACGGTCACTGGACTTGAAACATTAGCTCTGCTTTCTGTCCACAGATGTAGGCAGACCTACTGAGATTCTCCAGCAATTTCTGTTTTTATTTGTTTCAATGCTCCAGCATCTGCAGTTCTGTTTTATTCCACTAAAACAAAAGGTTACCTGCTTTGTAAACAAAAAAAAATCAGGGCTCTCCTAGTTTAAAATAGATGAGATTTTCTCAAAGTCATGAGTTTTTGGACCTCTCTTCCTGAAGAGGTTATGGAAGCAGTGTCCTTGAATATTTTTAAGGCAGAACTAGACAAATCAAGGGGTGAAATATCAGAATACATAAATATAGGAGCAGCACTGGGGCATTCAGCTAACTTGATTCTACTCTGCCATTTGATCATACACATTTGTGGATACAGTCGGATTAACTTTGATCTAATTGAATCAGTTCGACGTGCTGAATGGTCTACTCTGTTCTTATTCCAAGTCCTGTGACTTAGACTTGGATGTATCTTTTCCAAAAGGCAGAACATTTGATTGTGTAAAATGTTTGTATCTACTTTGGGTATTTGGAGTAGTGGTTGAACCCGTAGGATTTTTTTTGACTGACTATTTTGGCACTATTGCACTCTTGCCTGTCTCAGATCTGACTCACCTTAGGCAATCTGCATAAAAAGCAAAAAAAAACCGTAGCTGGCAACATTATTTTCTGCCAACTGATTAGAATTAGAGGAGATATTTTTGCACCAGTGATTGAACTAACCTTTCAGATCATTTTTGAAGTGAGCTGCTTTGCTATTTTCTGTGATATTTCTATTTTTTGATGTAATGGCAATTTACCAGGGGAATGTTGTATACAAACCTTTGTATGAATGAAAGCCTGACAATTGGCTGCTGTCAGCTCTTCTTTACTCCATGAGCTTTTGCTCTCCTCCTGTCTTTCCATTGAAACACAAAATGCTACTTTTGAGTGGGCCATGATTGGAATATTAGAGTGCGAGGAGAACTTAGTTTTTGCGCAACGCTTCTTAATGACATTGCTTTTACTTGAACACCTCTGTATAAACTCATTTAACTTGTAAGTGAATTATATGGCATTCAGTGTTACCTTGTATACTGGCTTCTACAGTGTATAGTCAGAGTGATTTTATTTTTAAAAGGAGGATTTGGTCTTAATATTTTCAATGTAATTGCAATTTAATTGTCGTATATGTGGAAGTAAGATTAATTTCCATATCTCAAGGCTCGTGTAACAGGTGGTCTTGTCAAACCGACTAATGCACTGTTAACAAGCATCAAGACCTTGAATTTCACACGAGTTATATTGTCCTCATCCTTGTTTTTCAAGGACAGCAACTCTTTCTCCCCCACCCCACAGTGGCTGAGAACACCCTCCATTGTGTCTCCCGCATTTCCCTCAAGTCATCCCTCACACCCCATCCCCACAATAACGGTCAAAAGAGAATCCCCCTCGTCCTCTCATACCATCCCAAAAACCTCCTGGGTCCAATGCAACATCCTCTGACACTTGCGCCATCTGCAATCCGACCCCACCGCCAAAGACATTTTTCCATCCCCACCCTTGTCGGCCTTCCGGAAAGGCTCTCTCCGTGACTCCCTTGTTCGCTTCACACTGCCCTCCAACCCCACCACCCCTGGCACTTTCCCCTGCAACCGCAGGAATTGCTACACTTGCCCCCACACCTCTTTATTTCCCTCACAACCACCCCCCCCCAGCCAAGTCCCAGGCCCCAAGAAGACTTTCCACATCAAGCAGATGTTCACTTGCACATCTGCCAATGTGGTATAGCAGATTTGCTGTGGCCTCCTCTACATTAGGGAAACCAAGCAGAGGCTTGGGGACTGCTTTGCAGAACACCTATGTTCGGTTCACAATAAACAATTGCACCTCCCAGTTGCAAGCCATTTCAACTCCCCCTCCCATTCCTTAGATGACATGTCGATCCTGGGCCTCCTGCGGTGTCAGAATCATGCCACCTGAAGGTTGCAGGAACAGCAACTCATATTCCACTTGGGAACCCTGCAGCCGGATTGGTATCAATATGGATTTCACCAGCTTCGAGATCCACCCCCCCCCCCCCCCCCCCCCCCCCCCCCCCCCGACTGGATCCAAAAACCAGCCCAGCTCATCCCTGCCTGCTTAACCTGTTCTTCCTCTCACCTATCTCCACCCCCCCCCCCACCTCAAGCCGCACCTCCCATTTCCTACACTACCCTCATCCTGCCCCCTTGACCTGTCCATCCTCCCCGGACTGACCTATCCCCTCCCTACCTCCCCACCTACACTCTCACCTCTACTGGCTCCATCCCCACCTCCTTTAACTTGTCTGTCTCCTGTCCCCCTATCTTCTCTATCCATCTTCGATCTGCCTCCTCCCCCCACCCTCCCTATTTATTCCAGTTCCGTTTCCCCATCGCCCTCTCCGATGGGTCTAGGCCTGAAACGTCAGCTTTTGTGCTCCTGAGATGCTGCTCGGTCTGCTGTGTTCATCCAGCTCCGCACTGTTATCTAAGATTTGGTTAATTATTTGGTAATATATTGGATGTCTTCCTTACTACTTTGAAATATAATGCATAAAATACTGTGAAATAAACCCGGTGGAACATTTACTTTGTAATCCGGAAAGACTGCCAAGTCCACGTTACATTGATTCCAAAATTCCACTTTGCACAAAGCACAGTTTACTGTATGGTGTTATGGACAAGAACTGAAGAAATTTGAGAATGGAGGTTATTTTGGAAGAATATTGCCTGCCTTCCTTCCCTTCATATATATTTATCTTGTGCTGTACATAGTCGAATGTCTTTTTAATTGATATTTATTGAAATGTTAATTGCGATTTAATTTTTAATGTATGCACTAATAATGCAACTTGTGTTTTAATTCTAAAATTGACTGTTTGAGATGGCACACGTGGTCACAGTGTAGTTTTTCATCTGAAAAGCATCGCTTCTCATTTTTGTGCTGGAGTTATTTCAGGTCCTGCTGAAATGTCAGTGTGACTTATTGTCAAAACCTTCTGACTCTCGAATGAGTGCTAGCAAAGAAAAGGCAATGCAGTATGTTCTAATTCTGTATTCGTATTGGTGTATAATTGGGTTGAAACAAACATCCAAAGTTCATATTTTAAGCAGTTATTTGGCAAGATTGAGATTTTTAAAATATTAAGCAGGTTTCAAACACACGAAGAAAATAATTCTGAATAATTTGCCATTGCAGTATTGTCTAAATATAATCTGAGAGCAATTGTGATTATTTTTCACAATCAGTGGGTGTCACTGGCCGGGCTAGTACCTCTTGCCTGCCCTTGGTTACCCAGAGGGCAGTTAAGCATCAACCGCACTGCTGTGGATGTGGATTCTCAAGTTGCATGCCAGAGAAGTGGGAGATAGGTTTGATTTGCTGCTATCAGTCAAGCATTACCTATCTGTCAGGTGGTAGCATAGAGTAATTTAGAAAAATGTATCAAAAATTGTTAACTAACAAATTAAACTGGTCAAGCACTGAGGTGCCATCTTTGAGTACTTGGTGTACCTAAGGGTTTGGGTAGCTTAGTTGGCTGGATAGCTGGTTATGTGATGCAGCATGTATCAAAAACTTGAGTTCAATTCTGGCTCTGGTTGAGGTCGCCATGAAGGACTTTCATTCTCTCTCCTCACCTGAGACATTGTGACTGTCACGTTGAACCACCACCACCACTCGTCACTCTGAGAGCGCAACTCTATGACCCAGTTGGACTATGGTGACTTTGCTTCACTTAAGACAATCTCTGTACTATTATTCTTGGTGAACTATGATTGTTACACTTCCACATTGTTACACTTTCTACGTTGGCTACTTGAATACTGTTGAAGGAGTCATTTGGTCAATTTTGGCTGCTATCGGTGTCAGATAAATGATAACTGAAATGGTTAGAGACACTTGTGGAGCTGGAGAAGCACAGGCCAGGCAGCACCAAAGAAGCATGAAATTTCACATTTCAGGTTGGGACCCTTCTTCAGAAAAGCAGAGGGAGAAGGAAGCTCAGAAATAGACGGGGGTGCTGTGGGGCTGGGTGAGGTAGGCTGGATGGTGATAGGTAAGTACAGGTTGGTAATGGTGGGGATAACGAAGTGTGGAGCTGGATGAACACAGCAGGCCAAGCAGCATCTTAGGAGCACAAAAGCTAACGTTTCGGGCCTAGACCCTTCATCAGAGAGGAGGATGGGGAGAGGGAACTGGAATAAATAGGGAGAGAGGGGGAGGTGGACTGAAGATGGAGAGAAAAGAAGATAGGTGGAGAGGAGAGTATAGGTGGGGAGGTAGGGAGGGGATAGGTCAGTCCAGGGAAGATGGACAGGTCAAGGAGGCGGGATGAGGTGGTAGGTAGGAAATGGAGGTGCGGCTTGAGGTGGGAGGAAGGGAAGGGTGAGAGGAAGAACAGGTTAGGGAAGCAGAGACCGGCTGGGCTGGTTTTGGGGTGTGGTGGTGGAAGGGGAGATTTTGAAGCTTGTGAAGTCCACATTGTTACCATTGGGCTGCAGAGTTCCCAAGCAGAATGAGTTGCTGTTCCTGCAACTTTCAGGTGGCATCATTGTGGCACTGCGGGAGGCCCATGATGGACATGTCATCTAAAGAATGGGAGGGGGAGTTGAAGTGGTTCGCGTCTGGGGGGTGCATTTGTTTGTTGCGAACCGAGTGGAGGTGTTCTGCAAAGCGGTCCCTAAGCCTCCGCTTGGTTTCCCCAATGTAGAGAAAGCCACACCGGGTACAATGGATACAATATACCACATTGGCAGGTGTGCAGGTGAACATCTGCTTGATATGAAAGGCAATGGTAGGGAATTGGTCAGGTGAGGTGAGGGGAGCAGATATGTGCAAGAGAAGATGGACAGGTTGTGTCAAGTTAAGGATGTCGGGGTGAGAGGGAGAGTTGAACATGGGATCAGGCCAGGGGTGGGGAGATTTTGTGCTTCCCTTACCCTGATACATTGGTCTCAGCAGATGTGGGGAAAATGTGCATTCTTATGATGCAACTTGAAAGGTAGTATCTGCAGTTATGTGATGAGCAGGGCAGAATTTTACTGTGAAAATGCTAGCTAATTGCTAAAACTATCATGAAGATTAAGCAGTAAAAATTGTCTCAAAGCTAACATAATAGTGCAATCATACTTGATTAGGTGCGTTGTTACATTAGAATTTCAACAGAAAGATCTGTATAATTTCCTACACTTGGTAATTCAGTCTCAAAGAAGAGCATCTGACTCTGCATTACAATAGTTTTGTATTCATTGAGGGATTTGGACTAGCTGTAGTCATTTGATTTGAGACCACAATGATATCTAAGATCATTGCACATGTTTTAGGACCCACATCTGCAACATTATATCCTATTTGCAAAACCATGAGTTTATTGTAAGGACAAACATCTGGCAAAGTGAGTTGATGTGGCTCCTTTTGATTAAAAAAATCTGCACTATCTCAAGACTCTCTAGTTCATTCGAAGAGTTTGTCTCTTTTCCAATTCAAATCATTTAAAGCGAATGCATATTCACCCATTCCTATGTTAATGTCAGATATTAATATTACATAGTCATTAAGTTTGCAGCTAAAATAACATAAGAATATTTTTGCTTCTGGGAAATTTCTGAAGCAAAAAGTACAAGACTTGGTGATCACAAAATATCATGTAATTATTTTTGTTACTGCTGCAACAAGTTCAAAATACTGTTTAGTGTGTCGTTCAGCTTGCTCAAACACTGAGCATACTTTTTGTCCTTAGTTAAACTGTATAATTTTATTCAAATCAGTGCCTTTGTCATGCTCATGAGCTTCAAGACATTTGTGGTTAAGTTTTAATTGATGCATTTTTGCTGTCTTGAAGCATTAGACTGAAATTTTCCATTGTATTGTAAATGGTTTATCTATTGCCTAGCTGATTTAATGAGAATAATGGCGACACGGTGCCTCAGTGGTTAGCACTGCAGCCTCACAGCGCCAGTTTGATTCCAGCCTCTGGTAACTGTCTGTGTGGTGTTTGCACGTTCTCCTCGTGTCTGTGGGTTTCCTCCAGGTGCTCCGGTTTCCTCCCACAGTCCAAAGATGTGCAGGCTAGGTAGATCGGCCATGCGAAATTGCCTGTAGTGTTCAGGGGTGTGCGGGTTATAGGGGTGGGATACCGCAAGGGGCGATGTGGACCTGTTGGGCCGAAGGGCCTGTTTCCACACTGCAGGGAATCTGATCTAATCTAACCTAATCTAATGTTGATAATTTTACTTGGATTCATATGATCACATTTTTTATGGTGTGGGAGATGTCAGTTTAGGTGCTCTCGCTATTTTTATTCCCTTTGCATCCCAATTTACGTACAGAAGCTTCACTGCCTGAAGCTCCATTCAATTTGAGAATGTTTGTTTGAATATGTGTATTGAGGTTTCCTCCTGTTTTCTGCTCTACAATCAATAAGTAATCACATCAAGCTTTATATTGTGAACAGTGCAATTTCTTTTCCCCTTTGGATATGATCCATGCTTTGTGACATTTTTATGCTAGTGTATTACATCTTAAATTAGTTTTGTAACTTGTTACCACATTTTTGAAATTGTGAAAATTCTGGGATTTTTGTTGCTCTTTGAATTTTCATCATTCCCATTTTAAAGCAATTTGCAGCATAAACTGTTCTTAAAATTGACCTGAACAATACAGTTACTATGGCAAACATTTCAACTTTTCCAATTTCCTAGTAGTGTACAATTGAATTTCTGCTGGACATGCAGTTAGAAAATATAACACGGATTCCATGTTCAATCTATAACTAATGGTCTTATGAAAAAGTTATGTAATTTGATTGTTATTTCATTTTTCAGTCTTGGTTTTGTGCAATGATGGATATTTTAAAATGCTCATTTAATAATATAAGGTAATAAAAGTACATCGAATGAGTGATTTGAAATGAAGACTTTGGAGATTTGTTGATGTGAAGAGCTAGTAATTTGAAGAGATGTCACGATTGCTGCAGACTCAATTTTTTCCTTGAACGAAGTGTATATTCACCGTCTTCGTGATGTGATGTCTCTGTCTCTGGTGTGAGGGAGTGGTGGGGACAAAATTACGCAGCCCATCTTCCCACTCTGGCTTGACTTAGTCTCCATGCCACAATACTAGCATCTTTAAAGAAACGCTACATAATAAACTATTCATCAGATGTATTATTCTTCTATCCTGTATAATAGTATTGACTTGTGTCTACACAGCCATACTACAGTTCCAACATTGCTGCTTTTTAGTTGTCACATTCATGTTGAAATTTTGTCTAAAACAATGCCACTTCCATGCGTACCTATTTTCTGTCTTGCTGGAAGAAGGCATTTGTTCAAGTTTTTCATCTTGCACTGATCAGGACCACGTTATAGAATACCCAAGTTAAAGGAAAATAATACTTGATGCTGCAAACATTAATATACAAGGCCTCATTCTTTGCATACAAATATAACATTCATACACCGCACCTGTTTCAAATCAACAGAATAGGTGACTGGCATTTGCTAGTTTACTTCTCTGGGCTAATCAGACTCAAACTACCCAGTTAAATGTCAGTAATCATCTAACTAGTGCATTTTCCATGGCTACACCTCTACTAATCTGATGTGGAGTTGATTAGCCCATTTCTGTGCTGATGTAATGGCATTCATGTTTTGTTTGATTTGTTATTGTCATGGACTGAGATACAGTGAAAAGTATTGTCTTGCTTGCTGAGTTAAACTCATAACTTAGATGAGTACATCAAGGTAATAGTACAGAATGTAGTGTTACTGAGAAGTTGTAGAGAAAGATTTTAAGAGAACACTTAGTAATTCTGACAGACTTAGAGTTGAGAGATAAAAGATGATCTGCTGAGGACAGGACTCAGAGTTGCCATGCCCCAGCACCTCCTTAGAGCAACTCTCTCAATTTCCCAGATCAGGTGTTCCTTTTTTTTTTGGCTGCAAGTACAAGTATGCATCCTTTTAGGCTTTCACAGAATCTGTATTCTGTTTTATTTTGGCACTTGATTCGAATGGAATTTATCGTGGCAAATGTACTACTTTTGAGATGTTTAACTGGACCTTTGAAATGGCTGTACAGTGTAACAAATATTTGAACTTTGGCTCGGGAAATGCTCCTACCTTTGTATGTGACATTTGCTGATATTAGCTGAATTCTTTGATTTAACAGGGTCAGGTTTTATGCTATCAAATTTTCTTTTTGCAGTTCATCAGATTCTCATGCACAAAATTTGAGGTGTCCTAAAAACAGCATTGATCAAAATACATCTACCTTTTGTGAACTTCCCTACTGTGGTGTGATTTTTACCAAATTATGTTTGAGATGCAATTTCCAATTTATAGTACAGTCTTTTGCAGATAGATAATCTCTTATTTTAATAATGCTATATCTCCACTGCTTTTTTGTGGTGTATTTTCCAAAATGCACAACCCTCAAAATACAATTCCTCCCATTTCTGCCACGAAAGGTAAAACTCCGTTTCAAAACAATCCTTCCGATTTCTAGATTGATCTTCAAGAGGAAGCGTCCTTTCTGTGTTCACTTTGCTTACACCATTCACGATCATATATTCCTCAGTCAAGTCACTTTTCACTCTTCTATATGTCAGTGGAAAAGAGCTCTGTCAGCTTAAGATCATCCACTCGTTCCAGTTATCAGTCTCCTAAATCTCTTCTGATCTACCTCCATTTATATTCTTCATTTTAAAAAATTAGACCAAAATTACACAGACCACATCTTTGAATACTAACTGAAACATAATATCCATCTTTTTTTCTGTTCAATTCCTTTTTATATTTGAGGACAGCATCCTATTAGCCACTTTGCATACTTTACCTGCGTATTAACTTTTTGTGACTCCTGCAACAAAACACCCGAATCTCTCTGCACCTTGGTATTCTGCATTTGTTCTCCATTTAGGTAATACTCTACCTTTTTTGTTCTTGCTGCCTGAGTGAATCATTTCACACTTTCCCACATTTTTACTCCAGCTGCCAGATTTTTGTCCACTCGTTCAATTTATCCATATCCATCTGCAGCTTCTTTGTTTTTCTCAAAACAGTTTCCCACCTATTTTGTTTGTGGAATTAGCAGTAATGCATTTGCTTCCCTTTTTCAAGTCATTGATAGAAATCTAAAATGTTGTGGCCCCAACATGTTGCCCAGTCGGACTCTGCTTATCACATCTTGCCAGAGACCCATGTAATGTATTATCTTACCCCCAACAGACCACAAGTTTTCTTTATTTTCTGTAATAGTCTTCATGGCATCTCAACAAAACCTTCAGGAGATCCAAGTGTGATACAGCTACAGGCTCGTTTTATCCAGTGCATGTCACTCGTTCAAGGAACTGAAGTTGGTTAAACATGATTTCCCCATACTGAATCATTCCAATAACAGTTGTGCTATTTCTCCAAGTAATTCTGATAGCCGGCCTACAGTTTTCCATTTTCTGCCTCCTTGAATAAAGAGGTCAGGTTTGGTTCCATTTGGATTAGAATGTGGCAATGTGGGACTACTGGAATGTCCTTGGTTTGTTTTGTCTGCCTATCATGCTTTCAATCAAAATAATCTGCTCAGATATGCAGTTTGGCATGCTGCATAGTTTGGATGTTTGTACAGAATTAGGGATGGGCAGCAAAGGTTGGCCCAACCACCCACATCCCACAAATGCACTTCTCTTTTGGGGGGACAAAGGAGCAAAATTGTTATGAAAGCAGTTCTATAACTTTGTATTGCTGCACCATCATCTTGATAGTGTTTTTTTTTAGTTGAATTGTTTGGTCATTCTTTCAGCTCAGTAGATCGTATAACTTATGACTTACTGGTTTAGCATAAAGTGAGACAGTCTTGATTTACTTGATTTATTAATTATCATGTATATCTTGTCACAAAACAGTGAAAGGTATTGTTTAGTGTTGCCATTTGCTGGCGCCATCTTAAAACCGAGACACAAGCAAAGTATAGAATATTTGTTCATTTTTCTGCATTTTTATGAAGTGTCTAATTTACAGTCTGTCTTAAGTGCTCCATCATGGGCCTAGTGGCCAGGCATGAGTCCTCGTAGCAGCACAGCAAACACTGGAATGAAAGTTGCCACTTGCCATGCCATCTCACTTCCACCGACATAACCAGGGTCATCTTGGTTACACACTTGATTACAAAGCACAATTTTTAAAAAAAAGCAGAAATCAAGGAAACCAAAGCTAGAAGGAATGAGAAACATCCAGATATTAAAGCCTGAATCCTAATCCTCCTCTATGGAAGTATCCGAGTCAAGCCATAGCCTGGAGTCTCGAGAGGAGCAGAGCTCCTGCTGATACTACAGCCTCCTGTCTCCTCCTGCTGCTGTCATCACAACAGATTCTGTAACTACTGGTGCTGCAACCAGGTCCTGGAAAAAGCTTGGGCAGGGCCCCCTCGCAGCCTCCAATTGCCAGTTCTTGGAACGTGCTTGGGCAGTGCCTGTCACCAATGCGTGACTGAATCAAAAGCCTTCGAACAAAGGGGAGATTTGAAGAAACAAAAGCTAAGAGAAAGGGGGGTGGGGGGTATAAAAGAGGTCCTGAAGGAATTGATTGAGATCAGGAGCTTGAATGCAGTACTGCTCATCTGGTGCTATCTTGAGCTGGATCTTGAGTTTATAGTTGTGCTGACTGAATTAAAACTCTGGTACTTTCAGAGGGGCTAGGACTTTAGGCAGTAAAAAGGTTGTGCTACATTCAAATTATACCTTGCATTTGTGCTGCTTTCTATTAGTGAAATTGTGCAACCCTAATGTTTTATCCATGTAACACCAGCTTTTGTTAGCTGATGTCGCTTGTCATATTGCCAGCAACTCATTTCACTAAGTTGATGTCAACCTGGATGTTGTCAGTAGCTTTAGCCCTTGGGCAGTGTCACATCGAAAATCTGATTACATCCCATTTGGTGTTAGATACAATCGGGGGACTAAGGTGATGCGTGACTTTTAGTCCAAAGAACTCAGTTTAAAAATATCCAGTCTGCACTGATGAAGTTGAAGTCTCATCTGTGTAGCAGTATTCAGTCATTTTTCAGCACATAAGGAAGCTAATTCAGAGATGGTAGGAACTGCCAATGCTGGAGTCTGAGATAACAAGATGTAGAGCTGGATGAACACAGCAGACCAGGCAGCATCAGAGCAGCAGGAAAGTTGATGTTTCAGGTCTGGGCCCTTCTTCAGAGAAGAAATTTTCTGAGGAAGGACCCAGACCCGAAACATCAGCTTTCCTGCTCCTCAGATGCTGCCTGGCCTGCTGTGTTCATCCAGCTCTACATCTTGTTATCTAGGAAGCTAATTCAGCCTATTGAGTCTACGTTGGCTCTCCAGGAAGTAATACATTCTGTTGCTGTATTCCTGGTACCCTGCAGGTTTGTATTCCTTGAATCCCTATCTACCTGTATCCACCACCCTTGTGGCACTGTGCTTAGCAAAAGTACTGATGACATTTCTTAAACTAAATTTCAACAGATTTCCTTCTGCACTTTTTGCCTGCCACATAATTTCTTGTGAATTTAAGATTACTGTAAAGACAGCAATATGACAGCAGTCAGATAATGGGTGTCCTTATGAGGTTGTGGCCAAGATTTACTGTCGGCAATGTCAGCGTTTCAGTCATAGCATTCCAGCCTAGTTTTGTTCCAGTTTGTTAATCTCTTGCAGTGATAGCCTAAAAATATTGAGGAAAAAGCAGTTTCAATGCAATAACCCATAATCACCAACGCAATTAAGTTAATTGCTTCCAATTTTTTCGAGATCAAATTGCTGGGGCAGAAAGACTACTTAGGCAATGGTACAGTGCAGGGGTAAAGTTGCGATTACTTTGATTAAATAATACTAAACTAACTTTTCAGATGAAAATCACCATTTAATATGCCCTAAAGGTACCGTGGTATGTGTTTGAGTCAAATGTATGAAGTAAAACACAGATTCATTTAACTCATACATACAATCTGGGCACTCCTCCTTTTATGAAGCAATGCCAGTTTTTGGTGATTTTTTTTTGTCCTGCTTTTATTCAGCTTGTCAAACTGTTAACAGCAGCAACTTTGCATCTTTTTTGGTTATGAAAAGTGTCAGACCTGTTTGGTGATCTAAATGAGCAGCTCTGATATTACTTGCAAATCCTAACATGATTTAGGCAGAGATAATGGGAACTGCAGATGCTGGAGATTCCAAGATAATAAAATGTGAGGCTGGATGAACACAGCAGGCCAAGCAGCATCTCAGGAGCACAAAAGCTGACGTTTCGGGCCTAGACCCTTCATCAGAGAGGGGGATGGGGGGAGGGAACTGGAATAAATAGGGAGAGAGGGGGAGGCGGACCGAAGATGGAGAGTAAAGAAGATAGGTGGAGAAGGTGTGGGTGGGGAGGTAGGGAGGGGATAGGTCAGTCCAGGGAAGACGGACAGGTCAAGGAGGTGGGATGAGGTTAGTAGGTAGATGGGGGTGCGGCTTGGGGTGGGAGGAAGGGATGGGTGAGAGGAAGAACCGGTTAGGGAGGCAGAGACAGGTTGGACTGGTTTTGGGATGCAGTGGGTGGGGGGGAAGAGCTGGGCTGGTTGTGTGGTGCAGTGGGGGGAGGGGATGAACTGGGCTGGTTTAGGGATGCAGTGGGGGAAGGGGAGATTTTGAAACTGGTGAAGTCCACATTGATACCATATGGCTGCAGGGTTCCCAGGCGGAATATGAGTTGCTGTTCCTGCAACCTTCGGGTGGCATCATTGTGGCAGTGCAGGAGGCCCATGATGGACATGTCATCAAGAGAATGGGAGGGGGAGTGGAAATGGTTTGCGACTGGGAGGTGCAGTTGTTTGTTGCGAACTGAGCGGAGGTGTTCTGCAAAGCGGTCCCCAAGCCTCCGCTTGGTTTCCCCAATGTAGAGAAAGCCGCACCGGGTACAGTGGATGCAGTATACCACATTGGCAGATGTGCAGGTGAACCTCTGCTTAATGTGGAATGTCATCTTGGGGCCTGGGATGGGGGTGAGGGAGGAGGTGTGGGGACAAGTGTAGCATTTCCTGCGGTTGCAGGGGAAGGTGCCGGGTGTGGTGGGGTTGGAGGGCAGTGTGGAGCGAACAAGGGAGTCACGGAGAGAGTGGTCTCTCCGGAAAGCAGACAGGGGTGGGGATGGAAAAATGTCTTGGGTGGTGGGGTCGGATTGTAAATGGCGGAAGTGTCGGAGGATAATGCGTTGTATCCGGAGGTTGGTAGGGTGGTGTGTGAGAACGAGGGGGATCCTCTTGGGGCGGTTGTGGCGGGGGCGGGGTGTGAGGGATGTGTCGCGGGAAATGCGGGAGACGCGGTCAAGGGCGTTCTCAATCACCGTGGGGGGGAAGTTGCGGTCCTTAAAGAGCTTGGACATCTGGGATGTGCGGGAGTGGAATGTCTTATCGTGGGAGCAGATGCGGCGGAGGCGGAGGAATTGGGAATAGGGAATGGAATTTTTGCAGGAGGGTGGGTGGGAGGAGGTGTATTCTAGGTAGCTGTGGGAGTCGGTGGGCTTGTAATGGACATCAGTTACAAGCTGGTTGCCTGAGATGGAGACTGAGAGGTCCAGGAAGGTGAGGGATGTTGTTTAGGCAGTTGTTTGAATTTGAAGAAACACAGGTCTACAGCTGATTGCATAATGAATTGTCTGATAGATTCATCTAACGTACGCAAATATCACGTGCATGACTACCAATGAAAGTTGTGCAGAGTGGTGAACTTGGCAGCTGGTGAACAAAAGCAAGACCTAGATGCACATTGACAAGTTTGTAACATTTGCTTTGAGGTTACTGTTTATATTCCTGGGAGTTGAGGGCAGAAGGTTACAGCTGTCTCATGACTCTTAAAGCTTGTTTTGCAGAGGTGCACGTTTCAAATTGTGTATCTCCAACCCAGCATTCACAATTACAGTCTAGTAATTATGTATATGATCGCTAATTAAGATTTGTAATACAAGAATTAAGACAGTGGGTGTCATGGATGTATTGACAGGACAAGTAAGTTAAAATATAAATATTATACTTCTGTTAGTACATTTTCAGTTTTATTTCATCAGTTGGGTCCTCAACTTGAGTGGACAATATTGAGGCCTAAAAATGATTGAGCTCCCAAATTGACACCTTGGCTAATAATTCTTGATCGCTGTAATGGACTTTGAGCCAGTTTTCTTGAAAAAATTCCAGTGTGTGTGAGATTTTAATGAATAAATTTTAATTGGAATTGACATTTGAGCATTACAGATAAGTTAGGCAGAAACAAGGTCTTGAATATAAGGTGCACAAACAGAACGTAGACGTCTTCCATCCACAGACATGGTGAACCGCTTGCATAACGAGTATGTATTCAAAAGGTCAGTTGGACTGTTTCGATAAGGTTAATAGCATTGTGGTAGTTAAAATTTTGAGGTGTCCTCCAAATCTTTGTGTGGCCTTCTGGAATGTATTTAATCACTGTTTTCGGGAGGAAACAGCTCATTTAATACCACCTGTCAATTTGCAACTTTGCCAAGGTTGTTTGCTTGAAATAAAATTCCCGAGAACCAAATCTAACAGATGCTGGCCGTACATGTTGGGTTCTAGTTTTTGTGAAATCTGAGCAAAAACATCTGCCTATGAAAACCGGAATACATGGCTTTGGGGCAGCTGGGATATTGGGCTCATATAATGGAGCTGATGAGAATAGTAGTACACAAGTACGGCATCTAGTAATGATATACAGTGCCATGTACTTCTTACCATGTATTATGAGCAGCAGATTTGATAACTCAAGTCAAATGCATGCTCTTGACAAGGAATCCATTCTATTCCCGTCTGTCAGATACATAAATTTCCTTGTACAAAAGTCAGTCTGAAATATGCACTTGCTTTCAGTTCACGTCAGCATTCTGCCTATCACAAAAATTGAACAGCATCTCGTATGAATTTCAGTGCCAGTGCAATGCCTGGTGCATATATCATACATGTCAAATGATTGAGTGATAGACTCCAATAGTATGGTCATATGTTTGTTCATAATCGACTTGGTACAGATGGTCCTCAAGCAGCCTGCACCTGCCAAATTCAAATTCACAGACAATACAAAAGTTGGGTGGTAAATAGTGAGGAGGGTAGCCTTAGACGACAAGATGATTTATACGAGCTTGTCAGATGGACTAATTTTTTAATGGAATTCAATCCGGATAAAGTTGAGGCGATGCACTTGAGCTGGACAAACAAGGCAGGATAATATACCAAGAACAGTTGGACTGAGGGAAGAGTCGAGGGTCAGAGGAACCTTGGTGTGCATGCCCACAGATGCTTTAAGGTAGTGGAACAGGCAGATCTAAGTGGTTAAGGCAGCACCTGGTACACTTGATTTTAATAGTCAAAGCTGAGAGTTTGAGAGCGCAGAAGTTATGGTACAACTGCGTAAAATTCTGGTTCAGCCATAATGAGTGAATTGTGTGCATTTTTGGACTCCACTTTCATGGGAGGAATGCCACTGTTTTAGAGAGAGTACTGAGGAAATTCACTCGGATCTTCCTTGGATGAGAGTTTTGGTTATGAAGAAAGATTGTATACATTGAGGTGTTTTTCCTTGCAACAAGGAAGATTGAGAGGAGACAGTGATTGAGATTTATGAATTATGAGGGGTCAGAAACCAGGCAGACTGGAAGAAAGTTTTCCCTTTGGAGGATAAATGACTGGAGGCATAGATTTAAGGGAAGGAGCAGGAGGTTTATAGCAAGTGAGGAAAATCTTTTTCGCTTGTCGGGTAGGGAGTACATGGAACTCAATGCTTGTAAGGCTGGTAGATGTATAAACCTTCATAATATTTCAGAAGTGTCTAGATGTACACCTTGGTGTTGTGTGGGAAAATGGAATTGGAATAGTTAGGTGATTGTTTTTGTGTATGCAGTGGGCCCAAGGGCCTTTTCCCTGTGCTGTAGATCTTGGACTCTTAAAACCTCTATCGTTCAAAGGATTCTGTGATTAGACAGCACTCCTTGACCAATCCAGTGTATTCTACTAGTTAAACTAAACAACCAAGATAATAAAATGTGAGGCTGGACGAACACAGCAGGCCAAGCAGCATCTCAGGAGCACAAAAGCTGACGTTTCGGGCTTAGACCCTTCATCAGAGAGGGGGATGGAGAGAGGGGGAGGTGGACCGAAGATGGAGAGTAAAGAAGATAGGTGGGGAGGTAGGGAGGGGATAGGTCAGTCCAGGGAAGACAGACAGGTCAAGGAGGTGGGATGAGGTAGGTAGGTAGATGGGGGTGCGGCTTGGGGTGGGTGGAAGGGATGGGTGAGAGGAAGAACAGGTTAGGGAGGCAGAGACAAGTTGGACTGGTTTTGGGATGCAGTGAGTGGAGGGGAAGAGCTGGGTTGGTTGTGTGGTGCAGTGGGGGGAGGGGACGAACTGGGCTGGTTTTGGGATGCGGTGGGCGAAGGGGAGATTTTGAAGCTGGTGAAGTCCACATTGATACCATATGGCTGCAGGGTTCCCAGCGGAATATGAGTTGCTGTTCCTGCATCATTGTGGCACTGCAGGAGGCCCATGATGGACATGTCATCTAAAGAATGGGAGGGGGAGTGGAAATGGTTTGCGACTGGGAGGTGCAGTTGTTTGTTGCGAGCTGAGCGGAGGTGTTCTGCAAAGCAGTCCTCATGCCTCCGCTTGGTCTCCCCAATGTAGAGGAAGTCACACCGGGTACAGTGGATGCAGTATACCACATTGGCAGATGTGCAGGTGAACCTCTGCTTAATGTGGAATATCATCTTGGGGCCTGGGATAGGGGTGAGGGAGGAGGTGTGGTATACTGCATCCACTGTACCTGGTGTGGCTTCCTCTACATTTGGGGAAACCAAGCGGAGGCTTGGGGACCGCTTTGCAGAACACCTCCGCTTGGTTCGCAATAAACAACTGCAACTCCCAGTCACAAACCATTTCCACTCCCCCTCCCATTCTTTAGATGACATGTCCATCATGGGCCTCCTGCAGTGCCACAATGATGCCACCCGAAGGTTGCAGGAACAGCAACTCATTGCGCTTGGGTACCCTGCAGCCTAATGGTATCAATGTGGACTTCACCAGTTTCAAAATCTCCCCTTCCCCCACCGCATCCCTAAACCAGCCCAGCTCTTCCCTCCACCCACTGCATTCCAAAACCAGTCCAACCTGTCTCTGCCTCCCTAACCTGTGCTTCCTCTCACCCATCGCTTGCTCCCAAAGCCGCACCTCCATCTTCTACCTAATAACCTCATCCCACCTCCTTGACCTGTCTGTCTTCCCTGGACTGACCTATCCCCTCCCTACCTCCCCACCTATACTCTCCTCTCCACCTATCATCTTTTCTCTCCATCTTTGTTCCGCCTCCTCCTCTCTCCCTATTTATTCCAGAACCCTCACCCTATCCCCCTCTCTGATGAAGGGTCTAGGCCCGAAACGTCAGTTTTTGTGCTCCTGAGATGCTGCTAGGCATGCTGTGTTCCTCCAGCCTCACATTTTAATAACCAGTTCACTATATACAGTTCATAATGGAGTGGGAGGAACGCTACAGGTAGGGAAGCAGGAAAGTTGACGCTTCGGATGGGAACCCTTTTCCTGAGGGGTCCTGTCCTGAAACATCAACTTTCCAGCTCTACCATTGCTGCTTGGCCCGTTGCATTCCTCCAGCTCCATAGTGTTATCCGTCTTGAGCATCTGCAGTTCTGATTATCTCTCAGCTCTTAACTCATTTACACTTGCTAGATGCAATATGTATTCAAATGCAGGGACCAATTCTCGGGTGAAAAAAGCATACTTTTGGTCCTTGTACTTTTATTATTCAGGAGTTTGTAGGCCCATTAGTTCCTCATTATTTTTTCCTTGGCAGTGGATCAGTCAGAGTCAACTTGCTAGCCAACCAGCAGACTTAAACCAATCAGATGATAAGACCAAATAAATGCATAACTGCTCTAAAAGGTCTCCTACTAATCATCCGTTCTAACAAGTTAAGCTCCTCAACCAAGCAGAATAATTAGGCCTCACTAAAAATGAAATGTGGGACTAACATTAAACAGAATATTGTCAAGGCTAGGTGTTTTGAAAGAGTATGCTAAGCTCAATACCACAGGCAACCTATTATAACCGTCAAAATGCAAAGCAGTTTAGAGAGAGCAATGAATCCATACAGACTTCTGTACTAACACTTTATTAAATGATAAATCTGTATGTCTTGCAACAATGAGATGGTATTTGAAAGGCAAACTTTTTAAAGATTAAAAAAATCTAAAGTGTTTCCTTATACTTGGCAAATGACCAAATCATTCATGAAACCACTTCAGTCTGAGTTAATTATGTAATGTATTCCAAAGGGAATAAAATGCACACGCTTTTACTCTATGGTGTCTTTTTTTTTTCTCTCTTGCTTCTGTTAATGTTGCCTTGTACCACTTCAACTGGAATGGTTTCTTTGTCACCAGAATGCTGAGAGGCTGGATAGAGTAGATGTGAAGAACAAGTTTCCACTAGTAGGAGACAATGACCCGAGGGCACAGCCTTCAAATTGAGGGATGACCCTTTTAGATCTGAGCTAAGGAGGAATTTCTTTGCCCAGAGTGTCGTGGCTGTATGTCCTCATTGCTATCGAGAGCTGTGGAAGCCAAGTCATTGAGTGTATTTCAGCCAGAGATTGCCTTGCTAATCAAGCACATACCAGTCAAGGGTTATGGAGAGATGGCCGGAGAATGCAGTTGAGAAATGTATCAGCCATGATCGAATGGTGGTGTGAACTTGATGGGCTGAATAGCCTAATTCTAGCGAGTTTTGAGAAGATTTGTAGCTCAGGTTGAGATTCTGGATGTGAGTTTGCTCGCTGAGCTGGAAGGTTAGTTTTCAGACGTTTCATCACCATTCTAGGTAACATCGTCAGTGAGCCTCCGACAAAGCGCTGGTGTTATGTCCCGCTTTCTATTTATCTGTTTAGGTTAAATAGAAAGTGAGACATAACACCAGCGCTTCGTCAGAGGCTCACTGATGACGTTACCTAGAATGGTGACGAAACATCTGAAAACTAACCTTCCAGCTCAGCGAGCAAACTCTCACATCCATAGCCTAATTCTCTTTGTATGTTTTATAGTCTTTTCTTCAATTTGAAGGCTCACTGGTGAAGAAATAGCAACTGAGATCATGTACTCCCTTTTAAGGAAGGAAGACTGATCTCGCGTGAAACTGATGCAAGCGTATGGATGACTTGTGTATCCCTTCAACTGAGGACCATGTGCGTGTTGAGACAAGAAAACTTGTATTTGTAAAGTGCCTTCGCAACCCTAAGGTGTTTTATTGGAATGTCATGAATCAAATTTTGACCTCCAGCAATGACAGATTTTGGGCAGGTGAGGATGAAGAAATGGGTTTTAAAATACTTCAGGGAGAGAGATATCGCATGAGAATTCCAGTATTTTGAGTCAAGGCCCAAGACTTTAGTGGAAGAAATGAAATGGTAGTATTGGAGGAATGCAAAACTCTCAGTCTGTGAAACTGAAGGAGGTTAGAGATGGAGAGACAAGTGGCTTTGTAGGAATTTGAAAACTAAGGTCAAAAGCACAAACCATCGCAAGGGAAAATTGAGTTGCTGTGCTTGGAATTTATAATTCCATGTGTTTAATGTAGTAAACTTCTGTTTTACAGATCAAATAACTGCATACGTCAGCCTGCTCCACAAACTGTCTGTTTTGCAAAGTTTGAGCGGTGTCGTTGTGGAATCCTTTCTCTAACGTAGTCTGTAACGTGAGTTAGTCATGGTTTGATATGGTGCAGATGGTGACTAGTAGACGATGACTGGCACTCTTCAATATCTTTGCTTTGAGGGGATACATTAAAAGCCAAAGAACACTTTCTTGTTGGACAAGGAACACATCCAATGAGCAAATAATTTAAAAAAAGACGGGGTAGTTATTTTCAAGTGTTAGCACTTGTTTCTTGAACAGTGGTGATTCAATACTGCTCACAAAATGTTAAATTTTTTTTCTTCTATTCATTTGTGCCAGCATTTCTTGCCCAACCCTAGTTGCTCTTGAAGGTGTTGGTGAGCTGCCTCCTTGAACTACTGTAATCCTCCTCCTGTGGCTTGACCCACCATGCCCTAAGGGAGGGAATTCCAGGATTTTGACCCAGCAACAGTGAAGGAATGGCGATATATTTCCAAGTCAGGATGGTGGGTGGCTCGAAGGGGAGCGTGCAGGTGGTGGTGTTCCCATATGTCTGATGCCCTTGTCCTTCTATATGCTAGTGGTTGTGGGTTTGGAAGGTGCTGTCTGAGGATCTTTGAATTTCCTCATGTAAGTATGTACCTTTTTCTTGCTTATCTGTATTTACCCTTAAGGTGGTGAGGAGTTGCCTTCTTAACTGCTGTAGTCCTTCAGATGTAGGTACGTCCATAGTACTCTCGTAAAAGTAATTCCAAGATGTTGACCCAGTGACAACTGAAGGATCAGCAGTATATTTCCAAGTCAGGATAGTGAGTGGCCTTGGTGAACTTGCAGGTGGTAATGCTTCCATATATCTGCTGTCATTGCTCTTCTGGGTGATAATGGTCATGGTTTTGGAAGGTGCTGGCTCAGAAGGCTTGCTGAATTTCTGTAGTGCATTTTGTAGATAGTACACACTGCTACTACTGAACATCAGATTTGAAGGCACTGTATATTTGTAGATGTGTTCTCCAATAACTGATGTTAAAGAGTAACTACAGAGATAGTTGACATCCTGGTAGTAACCTTCCAAGAATGCATGGATTTTGGCAAAGTCCCATCGATCAAAAAAAATACCAATGCAGTTTTTTTTCATTAAAAAGGGAAGGAGGCCAAAAAGAATTAGTAACTATATAATTCTATCTCGTTGACATTAGTTTTTGGAGAAATTGTTAGAGTCCAATTGTAGTGTCAAATTGACATTCCTATCTATTCATGATGACTTTTCAGTCCCTTAACTATAAAAGTTCCACCTCTGCTTAGAATATTCGGAGTCTTTTCTCCATCCACCTCTTCAGTAGGAGAGTTCCAAAGATTGTCAACCCTCCTAAGAAAAATGTTTCCTTCATCCATGTGTTCAATGAGTGGCCTTTGTTTTCTTGAATTTTGACGACTTGTTCTAGTTTGTACCGCAGGATGACCTGTCCAGAATCATCAGCATCTTGTATGTTGAGTTGAGATCAAACTAAGTGAAACGTTTTCATTTTTAATTCTGAGGAGGATTATTGGCTTGTAAAACTTATTTGTATCTCAATAGTCACATGGCTATTTGAACAATTTTTTCTTTAAAACTGCTGCTTCACAGTCTAACTACAACCTAGTTGCTTTTATTTTTCAGTCTTAATGATGACAAGATAATTTTGCCAAGCTATCTGTTCTAGAAATGTAAAAGTATAATAGTGTCCTTAGAAACATCGCTGATTTTTATTTTATCAGTTTTGGTTTGGATCTGTGAACTTGGAATTTTAAGCTGATGTCTTTTTGCACTTTGGGGAAACTGCTTGTCGCCAGAGAAAAAGAACTAACCAACCTAGTTTTTTTGAGGCGAAGCCTGTAGGTTAATTGCAGACTGATTCTTGGTTAAAAGGGCTCCTACAGACAGGGATCCTGAGAAGAGCATTGTGTTCAAACCGATAGCAGAAGTTGGCTATTAATGTGTAAAACACCTGGAAATTGGTTCCAGCAAGTCTGGGAGAGACCCTGTATTCCAGCAGATTAGATCTTGAATGGGAATTATGATCTCCGGAAAGATTGTCCATCTATCTGTTGGAATTGTTTTGCTCTGTTTTCTGGGGAGGACAGTTTTGACTGCTGATGACACAGCATGGAAATCTTCGAAAGCTCCCTTCCTAAACTCCCTTACCAGCTTTTGGAAGCCCAGAGAGTAAAAACAGTTAGAAGTATTGCTGTCTTTAGCTGAGTGAACTGGAAAGGTGACCCTGATCAGTATCTTTAAAATCAACCAGGGAGCCTACAGCTTTGCTTGTGAAGCAATGAATCAAGAAAGCCATTTAAGCCATCTGTGTTTGTGTTTGTCTGCCTGTCTTGTGTTAATGGGGGATCTGAACAAACAAACATTTTGCGTTGAAAACAGACATTAATGAGAATCAAGCTTTAATTTTTGCTTTACTAAAGTTGTATATTTAATATATTTTTGAGTCCTTTTATTTTATGATACAGAACTGGTTCTGGAATTAATTATTTGCAGTGTCTGAGATTGGTTATTCAAAAGTCTTATTAGGAAACAATTGGCTTAACTATTAAGGCTATTTGAAGGTCATTTCACTGGAGCTTTGTTGGAGAAAGTTGACTTATTTAGTGAGGAGCTCTTGGTCGTCGGGAAATGTTAGGTGAAGGCAAAGGTTGAAATACAAGGGAGAGAATTATAGAACTGAAGTCCTGAACAGCTAAAAATATCACAGCCAATGGAGGGGAGAAGGAAATCGGATGTTTGAGGTGAGAGTTGAATGAAAGTTAGTTTGAAGGAGGTTACTGAGATAAGAGTGAGACTGTGGAGGACTTTATGAATGAGAATTCTAAATTTTGAGATGATGTGAACATTGTTGGCAAACTCAAAATTTGCTGCATATGCATTGAAAAGGATGGTGAGCTGCTTCCTTGAACTAGAGGTCATAGAATGTTGGCATTGCAAGTGAGCAGGACTTTGTGATGATCAAGATGCAGGCAGCAGGGTTTTGAACGAACAGATTATGGCTGTCAGAAGAGCCTGCAGGGATGGGAAATTAGGTCCACTTGTGATGTTGAATCAAACTAATTAGCTAATCTAACAATCGAGAGCCTAACAATTGCTTTGTGAAATGGATTAGGTGTCACTTTCAAATTTGGTATGTCGAGGTATTATGACCTTCAAGAGTCAAGTCAAACAACATGGAAACAGACCCTTTGGCCCAACCAATCCTTGCTGAGCATAATCCAAAACTAAACGAGTCTCACCTGCCTGCACTTGGTCCATCTCCTGTCCGCCCCCAAACATTTCTTACTCATTTGAAACTGCATCTGCTTGAAGTTCATTCCACACATGAACCTCACTGCAGGAAAAGAGTTTATAAGAAAAATCTTTGTGGAAACTTGCTATGTTCAAATTGGCTACTGCAACGTCTACATTATAGCAGCGATTGCACTTCAACTAGGATTTGTTTGAACCTAAAGTGATTCAACATATTGTGAGAAGATTGTAAAAGTAATTATAGAATTCTGCATCACAAGGTGCAATATGGTGAATCATTATACTTCACTTCACATTGAAAGATGTTCAACAGTTGGATAATGTTTTAGTTGAAGCCGCGAGTTTTAGGCAATCAATATATACATTTAGTAAATGTAGTTCATTAGTAAATCAGTTAATTGTGAATTCTGTTTGAAATTTTAGAGATCAGACCCACAGCTTCTTGCCCAGTTCTACTATGCAGATGAAGAGCTAAATCAGGTTGCAGCTGAATTGGATAACTTAGATGGACGTAAAGACCCACAAAGATGTACGCTGCTGGTCAACCAGTTTCGTTCCTGCCAGGTAATTGTGACAATCACACCATAGTGTATTGCTAATCGGGTTATCCATGTTTATTCATAATCCTATCACTTGATATGCTATTTTCAAGTTGCAATCCACCGTGGTACGGTGGCTGCAACCTCACAGTGCCAGGGACCCGGGTTTGATCCCAGTCTCTGGTGACTGTCTGTCTGTCTGTCTGTCTGTCTGTCTGTCTGTCTGTGTGGAATTTGCACGTTCTGCCCGTGTCTGCGTGGGTTTCCTCTCAGGTGCTCCGGTTTCCTCCCACAGACCAAAGATGTGCAGGCTAGATGGATTGGCCATGCTAAATTGCCCATAGTGTTCAGGGGTACGTGGGTTATATGGGGATGGGTGGGATGCTTCAAAGGGTGTTGTGGACTTGTTGGGCCGAAGGGTCTGTTTCCACACTGTAGGTAATCTAATCTTAAAAAAAAAAATGACTGAAAAGCACATCAGGCTATTTTGGATGTTGGATCAAATCTTGGCACACCCAGCAGCCTTGTGGGCGTTTCTTCTCACACATTTCAGGCTTATTGCTAGCTTCTCTTTAGCATGGGCTAAAATGGCTGGCATCGAATGTGACTCTTTAAAGTAATAAAATGTGAGGCTGGATGAACACAGCAGGCCCAGCAGCATCTCAGGAGCACAAAAGCTGACGTTTCGGGCCTAGACCCTTCATCAGAGGGGTGCTCCTGAGATGCTGCTGGGCCTGCTGTGTTCATCCAGCCTCACATTTTATTATCTTGGATTCTCCAGCATCTGCAGTTCCCATTATCACTGACTCTTTAAAGTGATGCCTTCGACTGCAATTTCTTTTGGTAAAGAGTTAAAAGCTGGGCTGTTTGTGCAGGGTAATGACTTGAAATTGTACAAACTAAAACATGCATAGTAACTATTACTGGAAACGTTGTGAAAGCTAACTACTGGATGTTGACTTGATAGTCCCAGATTCCCAAGTAGTGGTAATGTTAAATACATTGCTTGGTAAATGTAATTGCACAAAAATAATTTGGTTTAATATACTTAGCTTTGCACAAGCTCTGTTTAGAGTAAAGAGTTTTAGATCACATGTAGGCCTTGTGTCTCACCCAGCACCCATCTATTCTAATGTAAGCACACAATGCTGGAGAAAATTGGCAGGGCTGGCAGCATCAATGTAGAAAGAAACACTTTGTTTCAGGTCCGATATGATTCCTCTTCAGAGCTGAACCTAGTCCTGTTTTCCAGTACTAGGTCCGTTGTGCTATGCTGCTTCAAGTGAATATCTAAATATTTCCTAAATGTTGGAATTAACTCTGCCAATTCTCTTGCACACTAATTTTTTGTTTGGTGCATGCGCGGTTGCGACTCCTGAAACCGGAACACAGTACGTCTCCTCACTGATCGGACTGTGCGGTACAACAGAGATGCATTCGCGCAGCTACAAGGGGACATTGTAACTCCTCCCTTCTACCATCTTTTGAAATAGTGAGTTCCAGACCCTTAACACCCTTTGTGTGGAAAAAATGTTCTTCCTTTTAAATAACTCTAACCTCCTTGAGTTCACTTTTTAAATGTATACTCACTCTTCCTATGTACCTTACTTAGGCCCCTAGTAATTTTGAGCGCCTCAATCAGGTCTCCCCTCATAATCATAAGGATCCCACTACAAAATTTAGTTTAAACGTCCATATGCAAACTCCCCCTTGTTGAAATATGCCTAAACTACATGTTCCACCTTCCCTGTTATGGAACTGGCAATACAGGAATCTCAAGGCACCTTTCTGCACCATCTCTTGAGCCGCACAGTCATCTGCTCCATCCACCTGTTCCATTACTCATGAGCACCCCTCATTAGGAGTAATCTGGAAATTACAACATTTTTGAGGTCCTGCTTTTCTATCTGCTATCTTGCTCCCTAAGCCCTCATTTGTGGGACCACAGCCCTCTTTGAAAATGTTTAAGTGGTATCAATGTGAATCATGGCAACTTCCTGTTTACCCTCCCCTCCAACCACCCTCAGAATGCTGTGCAGCAATTCGGTGACATACTTGACATTGGACCTAGGGAGGGCAACACACTACTTTGGAGTAACATCTGCACGTGCAGAGACACCTTGTACCCCTCAGTATTGAGACCCCACCATTATAACTCCTCCACTTTGTCTGCTTTCCCCCTACCCCCTCACTCCTTGTGCAGGTGGGTTTTGACAGCATTCACCAGAGGGACTGTCACTCTCCATTTCCAAACTTGTCTGTCTGTCTCCCTTTTCCACTGGTCACTCATTTTTCCCTGACTGCCTTTCCTTATAGTGGGTGGTAACCGCATCTAAAAATGTGCCATCCAAGTAACTCCCAATGTTGCAGATGCACTGCAGTACTTCCAGCTTACACTCCAGGCCCAAACCCTGGCCCTTAAACTTGTCTTACCGGTAGTCCTGACTGCAGATGTTGTCATCCAAACTGCCAGGAGTATCTAGGCTTTCTACGTACTGCAGGCTGTGCAACAGAAGAGAGTGGGTTCCCTTGCCATACCTTCTGGTAAAAATAAACGTGAGCCTTAAAAATAAGCCAAATAGAAAATTAAAGTTTTCCTCGAAAAAGAAGCTGGGATTCTTCCCTTCCCTTATTACTTTTGAAAGTGAAAAACAGCAACCTGCTTCCAATTGCCTCACTGTGGTACGCTCATGTCAGCTTCCTGCTCTGACTGGTTGTCTTCCGTTCTAATATAAAGATTTGAAAAATCTTATCCATATTTCTTTCCTGAATCTCACTTGGGTCTCTGCTCTTATTGTCCATTTCACAGTGATGCTGATGAGTGCTGCTGCCAGTTGTCTTTGCAATAAAGTGTTTTCTTTTATTTGACGTAATTGAAAACTCTTCTTCTTCATTAAATATGATGGTTGAGAGATTTAATGGATTGGTAATCCAGCAGGATTAATGATGCAGAAACACAGGTTAAAATCACCGAACCGTGACAGCTGGAGAATTTAAATACAATGAATCAAATTAAATCTAACATTAATATGAGTTGGTAGTTGGAAAAGCCCATCTGGATCGCTTCTTGGAGCATGTCTGCCTGATCAAGTCTAATGTGATTGCAGGCTCGTAGCTCTGTGTATGACTTAACTGCCTTCTGAAATTGCCTCATAAACAATGGCATACGGATGATAGGTCACCTTGCTAATGATGCTCATATCCCATCAATATATTTTTTCATGAATTTGTATGGCTTAACTTTGAAACAGTTGAAAGCTTCTGTTCTATGCCAGTCAGTACAGGGATACCACACTGTTAGTTTCTGTGCAAACCTCACATAAACGAGGTGGAGAATTAATGTAAATTCCAAGATAATAAAATGTGAGGCTGGATGAACACAGCAGGCCAAGCAGCAGCATGCTGCTTGGCCTGCTGTGTTCATCCAGCCTCACATTTTATTATCTTGGAATTCTCCAGCATCTGCAGTTCCCATTATCTCTAATGTAAATTCCATATGGTTTGAAATTCCATGAGCCTGACATCCATCATAGCTAACTGCTTAAGGCCGTGGTTTGGATTTCTGCTAAATTTCTGCAACTTGATCAAATTAAAGTTGGTATTTTTTCATGCAATCACCAGTTTTTTTAATTCAATCAGTGTGTGAGTTTATTTTTGATGTGAGTCATGAATGTGTTTTTAAGTGCCTTTGTTTAGTTTGCACAATAGGCTCTGCTGTTCAAACGCGAACTGAGATCTAGCTGGAAACCTATTCATAATGTATTTTAGAATATGTGAAAGTGACTTAATTTTTCAGAAATACATGGCGATTTGATTTTCTCGAAGCTTAGGGCATACTATACATGGGAATCGGAATCCTGCAAATAGGAACAATAAAACTAAATTCAGACATGTTGAACTATTCAGACAGCATGGGCACACTTCTGACGTTACTGTGAAGGGCCCACCTTCTCAACCCTTGCCCTTCATCTGAGGTGTGGTGACTGTCGAGTTCAACTTCGCAGTGGCAATCTCTCTTGTTCGCTGTCTCACTTCGCCTCTCTCCACAAACCTATTACTTATCTCTAATACTGTACCTTCGCCTGGACCCTTCTTTGTGGACTTTTAACTGTCCTTCATCTCTTCTTCAGGAACTGTTCCAGAAATGCTATTATCCATTATGAAAGACTTAATAGTTTAGCACTTGGAAAATTGACAGGTTTGGATAAATTCGGCATGGATTTACAAAGGGGAAATCATGCTTGACAAATCTAAGTACATTCTCAAAAAGCTCTGGTTGGAGCAACCAGTGAATATTGTTTGTTTGGACTTTGAGAATGCATTTAATAACACCAATAAGAGGTTAGCATGTAAAATTAAAGCACGTGGGATTGGGGATAGTGTATGGATATGGCTGGAGAACTGGCTGGTAGACAAGACATCAAGAGTAAGAATAAACAGGTGATTTGAGTGGCAGCCAGTAGAGTATTGCAGAGATCAGTGCTTGGACACTAGCTATTCATCCGAGCTGGGTGGACGGTGAATTGTGGGGAGGTTGCAGAAATGCTTCAGTATACTTTGGACAGTTGAGCGAGAGGGCAAATGCGTGGCGAGTGAATTATATTGTTAATAAATCTGAGGTTATCCACTTTGGATTATTATCTGACTGATAGATTGGGAAAGGGGAGGTGCAATAAGGTCTGGGTGCAATTGTACAGCAGTCTCTGAAAATAAACATGCAGTTGCAGCAGGTGGTAAAGAAGGCGAGTGGTATCTTGGCTTTCAGCGTGAGAGGAGTTGAGTACAGAAGCAGGAATATGTTGCTGAAATTGCACAGTGCCTGGTAGATTTGGTCATGTCACCTGAAGTAGCATGGTCTGGGTGTGGAGGGAGTCCAGTGCTGAATCTATCCAATTTTGTTAGCTTTCCAAGTACTCCACTAAAAAAAAATTATAATGGACTGTAGCTTTTCTACAGTAGTTGCCGATGTATGATTCCTTACAGCACAGAAGCAGAACCCTCGGTCCAATTCATCCACACTTGAGACAACCCAATCTGACCTCATCTATTTGCCAGTATTTGGCCCATATCCCTCTCAACCCTCCTTTATTCATACACTCCTCCAGGTGCCTTTTTAAATGTTGTAATTTTACCACCTTCCACCACCACTTTTTGTAGCTCATTCCATTTACCCACCACCCTCTGCCCCTCAGGTCCATTTTAAATCTTATAAAAACCAAAAGAACTGTGGGTGCTGTAAATCGAAAACAAAAACAAAAGTTGCTGGAAAAGCTCAGCAGGTCTGGCAGCATCTGTGAAGGGAAAAAAGAGATCATGCTTCTGATCCGGTGACCCCTCCCCGGAACTGATGGTAGCTACTGAGGAAGGGTCACTGAACCCGAAATGTTAACGCTGATTTTTTTTTCTTCACGGATGCTGCTAGACCTGCTGTGTGTTTCGAGCAACTTCTGTTTTTGTTCCTTTTCAAATCTTTCCCAACTCACCTTTTGGACTTGCCACACCCTAGAAAAATCCTGGGCTATTCACCTTATTCATGCACCTCATGATTTTATAAACCTCTAAGGTCACCCCACAGTCTCTGCTCCAGGAGGGAAACAGCCTCCACCTCTCTCTCCAGCTGAAATGCACCAGTCCTGGCAACATTCTTGTAAATCTTTTCTTCACCCTCTCAAGAGGGTGAGAGGGCTAAGAGAGGACATGAGATATTGCTGGCAAACATGGTTAAGGAAAATCCCAAAGCCATTTATTCACATATAAAGAGCAAGAGGGTAACTAGAGAAAGGCTTGGCCCATTTAAGGACAAAGAAGGAAAGTTGTGCGCTGAGACAGAGAAAATGGGTGACATTCTTAATGAGTACTTTGCGTCGGTATTCACCAAGGAGAGGGACATGACGGATGTTGAGGTTAGGGATAGATGTTTGCTTACTCTAGGTTAAGTTGACATAAGAAAGGAGGAAGTGTTGGGTATCCTAAAAGACATTAAGATGGACAAGTCCCCTGGTCCGGATGGGATCTATCCCAGGTTACTGAGGGAAGCGAGAGAGGAAATAGCCAGGACCCTAACAGATATCTTTGCAGTGCCCTTAGAGACGGGTGAGGTCCCAGGGGACTGGAGACTTGCTAATGTTGTCCCCTTGTTTCAGAAGGGCAACAAGGATAATCTAGGTAATTATTGACCGGTGACCCTGATGTCAGTGGTAGGGAAGCTACTGGAGAAGATACTGAGGGGTAGGATCTATTCCCATTTGGAAGAAAATGGGCTTATCAGTGATAGGCAACATGGTTTTGTGCAGGGAAGGTCATGTCTTACCAACTTAATAGAATTCTTTGAGGACGTGACAAAGTTGATTGAGGGACAGGCTGTAGATGTCATATACATGGACTTCAGCAAGGCGTTTGATAAGGTTCCCCATGGCAGGCTGATGGAGAAAGTAAAGTTGCAGAGGGTCCAGGGTGTGCTAGCTAGATGGATTAAGAAACTGGCTCGGCAACAGGAGACAGAGTAGTAGTAGTAGAAGGGAGTTTCTCAAATTGGAGACCTGTGACTCGTGTTCCACAGGGATCTGTGCTGGGACCACTGTTGTTTGTGATATATGTAAATGATTTGGAGGAAGGTGTAGGTGGTCTGATCAGCAAGTTTGCAGATGACACGAAGATTGGTGGAGTAGCAGATAGTGAAGGGGACTGTCAGAGATTACAGCAGAATATAGATAGACTGGAAAGTTGGGCAGATAAATGGCAGATGGAATTCAACCCGGTTAAATGCGTGGTAATGTATTTTGGAAGATCAAATTCAAGGACGAACTATACAGTAAACGGGAAAAGTCCTAGGGAAAATTGAACAGAGATCTGGGTGTCCAGGTCCATTGTACCCTGAAGGTGACACCGCAGATCAATAAGGTGGTCAAAATGGCATATGGCATGCTTTCCTTCATTGGACGGGGTACTGAGTACAAGAGTTGGCAGGTCATGTTGCAGTTGTATAGGACTTTGGTTCAGCCACATTTGGAGCACTGTGTACAGTTCTGGTCGCCACATTACCAAAAGATGGTGGATGCTTTGGAGAGGGTGCAGAGGAGGTTCACCAGGATGTTGCATGGTATGGAGGGTGCTAACTATGAAGAGGTTGAGTAGATTAGTATTATTTTCATTAGAAAGATGGAGATTGAGGGGGGACCTGATTAGAGGTCTACAAAATCATGAGGGATATAGACAGGGTGGATAGCAAGAAGCTTTTTCCCCAGAGTGGGGGACTCAATTACTAGGGGTGATGAGTTCAAAGCGAGAGGAGGAAAGTTTAAGGGAGATATGCATGGAAAGCTCTTTAAATAGAGGGTGGTGGGTGCCTGGAACGCGTTGCCAGCGGAGGTGGTAGACGCAGACACGTTAGCGTCTTTTAAGATATATTTGGACAGGTACATGGATGTGCAGGGAGCAAATGGACACAGATGCTTAGAAAATAGATGACAGGTTAGACAGAGGATCTTGATCGGTGCAGGCTTGGAGGGCCGAAGGGCCTGTTCCTGTGCTGTAGGGTTCTTTGTTCTTTGTTCAAGTTGAACAGCATTGTCCCTATAGAAGGGTGCCCAGAATCTGAAGAGATCAAAGGCAGACGAGACCATAGGAACGGTTCCAGGTGAAGGTAGAGTTTTGGAGACAGGTGGAAGCCTTTTCCACTGACCTTTCATACTGATACCTCGGATGGTAGAACTGACTTATGAAGAGACTGCATCAGATAGGACCTTTATTCATTTGGAGTTTCAAAGGAGGGGGGAATCCCATAAAAAACTGTAACCTTCTAAAGGGACTAGACAGGGTAGATGCAGGAAGGATGTTCCCAATGGCCTGGGAGTCCAGAAACAGGGGGTTACCATCTAAGGAGTCATGTAGACCATTTAGGACTGAAAGGAAGAAACTTCTTCACCCAGAGAGTGGTGAGCCTGTGGAATTCTCTGCCACAGAAGATTGTTGAGGTCAAAATGTTGAATATTTCTAAAGAGTTGGATATAGTTCTTGGGGCTAAATGAATCCGAGGGTATGAGGAGAAAGTAGGAACAGGGTATGCAGCTGAATGATCAGCCCTGATCATATTGAATGGCGGAGCAGGCTGGAAGGGCAACTGAAGCTCTTGACCTGGCTTCAATGTTTGCTGCTTCTGCTGTTCACTCTAATTGAAGGAAGGCTGCCCACTGCTGTTAATTTGTCACCCCCCATGAGAGAATTTTCGTGGGTAATTTGGAGACTCTTTCAGGGTGAATCTACCCATTGCCCCAGTGAACTTTAAACATTGTTTTGGTGCCTCAAGTACATTTCTTTTATCTAATGTGAAATCTGTTCTCACCCATTTTGGGCTGTTAACTTCCCATGTTCTGAAAATTTGGACAAATATAAACCGGGTGAAACTGTTACAGGATTCCAACCATTGTGCACATTCCCTCAGCACAGTCCCTACCTCAAAGTCTCTAGCAATGAGTCAACATCTCAGAACCTTCACGTAAGTGTTCTATTTGCACTTTACGTTTTTTCTCTGCTTGCACTTCGTAATAGAATCATAGAATTCCTGCAGAGCAGACGAACACCATTGGGCCCACTGAGTCTGTGTGGACCCTCCGAAGAGCATTTCACCCCCCACCCTATCCCATAGCTCCACGTTTACCATGGTTAATCTGGCTGACCTGCACGTCCATGGGCACTACATGGGCAATTTAGCAGAGCCACTCATCTAACCTGCACACCTTTTTGGATTGTGCGGGTAACCTGGCAGAAGCCCATGCAGATACAGGAGCAATGCGCAAACTCCACCCAGGCAGTCACCCAAAGCTGGAATTGGCTTCCTGGTCTCCAGTGCTGTGAGGCAGCAGTGCTAATTGTTCAGCCGTTGTGACGTCTTGGAATCAAGGAGTTAAATTACAGTCACCACTGCTTATCCTGATTAGCTTTCTAAACTCATAGCAAAAATTCTGCAAATTTGCATTTTACGTTGATCTAAGTAAGGTGCTAAAAATTGGTTGTTTTCATAGAGTATCAGACAAAAACCATGCATCCACTGGCAAGAAGAGTAGTAACTGGAAAATACAGATCTGCGGTTACTGACAGGAAAAAAAAAAAGAATTTTGAGTTTTTAATCTGCAAGAACAGCTGGGATTTGGACAGCAGCTTTTTAATGAAAAGCCCTGGTGTACTCTGCAACAACACTGGAAAGCAATATAGCATTGAACAAGCTGCACAGTAGAGGAACTGATCAAAGGCTTGCTCAAAAAAGGCCGGTGTTAAGGAAAACAAGATCGAGGTGTCGTGGTGTAAGCAATGTGCACCACAATTTGGGACGAAGCAGAAAGTACTGCTGCCAGTGGTAGCGCAAATGAGTTTGGGCTTGCTTGAAGTGAAAATTGGAACAGCACAAACATCCTGAAAGGTGGTGGGACTGGAGGAGACGGAAGAGACCCAGTGATGCAAGACCACTGAGGCATTTAAAGCCATATTAAGAATTTTAGAATCAAGTTCAATTGTTTTGATCAGGAGCCTGTGTGGCTGAGTGAGAAGAGTGAGATTGGGGGATAGGATGTGGCTTAGGTTAAGACCAAGACAGCAGTATTTTGGATGTTTAAGTTTTTGCAAAGTTCAGTGTTGAAACCAAGTCAGAATTTAGTTGGCATGGTCACGTCTTAAGGTACTAAAGACACAACTGAGAGCTTCAGGAGAAACTGAGTTGTTGCCTAGCTGAAATTTAGGTAGTGTTTTGGAGTAGACAAACAAGACCAGGAGCTCATTCTGGGAGATGATAATATTACGAGATTGAGTGGCCTGATTTAGTCCCAGACTGTTGGCAGGAAGATGGATGGGGATGATAGCTAGACTAATAGTGTGAGAGGAGGAAGAGCAGGCATAGGCTAGAACTGAGATAAAATTAGAACTGGGTGAGAGCAGCCCCATTCAGTTGGCTCACAATGGAGAGAGGCAAAGTGTAGATAACTATATGTCAAAGGCTGAACACTGGCTAAAATGGTTACATAGGGATAGCTTACATTGTTCTTACTTGATGTCATTTGTGATTTGAGTTGTGCTGGTACTAAAAGCCTGGAAGGTTTTGCTGTCCAGATTGTAGTGTTAGGAAGTAACATCTATGCAATTTCCCTGGCAAGTTTGGAAGAAGAATTACCTGTACATTTGGGCTGATACATTAAAGAAAATTATTGTATTTTGCCTGCATGGTCTTAGCTTCCAAGATTTGGAATAGTATGTAAGCTGCAAGGAATACTGCTCGTGTCATCCACCAAATAGTTCATTTCACAAGCTAGTGTTTGTTATATAACTCTCCTGATAAATTTGAGAGAAAATCCTTTCTCATCAACTTCATTGCAGTTGGTGCCTGTGAGATTTATATTGTTCAAGTCTTCTTTCCGTATCACATGTTGATTTGCCCCCTTCTTTTACGGTGATCTCTATGCCCCTGAATAAATGAACTGGGATTTTTGCACACCAATGCATGAGTTGTCTCACCTTCTCTCATCAACAAGTTATCTTTGTTTTTAAAAGTTTAAATCAAAAGACCTACAACGCTGAACTTGTTTCATTAATACTGTATGTTTTTCTTCAGAATATCTTCTTGTAATGCCTGATTCAGACAAAATTAACTACCTCCCTGCTTTTCATTTTAGACAAAAACATCAATTACTGAGTGTGGGATGTGCAATTTTCTAGATGTTTATCACCACCTAAGTTTGCTGTAGTTGCGCACATACACAGCTGTTAAAATGTAGACATTTAGTTAAGTACTCTTGATCTCTTTCTCTGTTACCCCACCCTATATTTCTCCCCCTCTCAGAAGCAACGTTAATCCAATTAACTCCCCTCCCACACTTCCATTAAATGGCAATGTATAGGTTGGACTCTACCTATTCAAAATGTTACTGAAAGTATCACAACAGTACTTTCTACCTGCAATGACGTTGGCAGTAGAACCTTGTAGGTGGAAAGTACTGGTATGTGCCATTCATAATCTGGATTAAGATAAGATCATCACTCTGTACTCAACAAAAGGTGAATGGTTCTGAGGAAGGGTCCCTAGCACCAAAATGTTCAAGTCTGATTTCTCTCCATAGATGCTGCCTGACCTGTTGAGCTTTTCCCACAATTTCTGTTTTGTTTTCTGATTTACAGCAGCAGCAGTTCTTTCAGTTTTTATCGGAATATAGTATTGTGATGAGAGAAACTGAACTATGCTCATTTGTAAGATGTAGGGAGCTCCTGGCCCAGTTGTTTTAGATTTTGTTAGGTCCCCTCAAATACATTAAGAAGGTATTCTAGACCCTAACTTTGTCTCATTTTAAAGGTAAATGTGAGGACCTGTCTTCCAGATACAATCGATTGGTCAAACTACTCTAAGTTAAGCAAAACACCATTTATTTCAAACACCATGGTTGAAATACAACAGAGAGATAGAGGAACTTGGAGTAACTTAAGCCTGTTGGAAAGTTTAACAGAATAATAGATACAGTAGCCAGTACTGATTGTCTTTTCCACTATAGTAACATCCCATAAACACATGCTTGCCAAAAGGCAAATTTAGAACCTAGATTTGTGTCACAAACAATCAAGCAGCCCAGGAAGAGAACCCCTAGCTTTTGACTGTAACCGAGGGGAGGAAAAGAATAGCTTTCACTTCAAGACCCCAATAACAATTTGTACTGAAAGCTAAAATTGAAGATCTTGTTTCTGTGGAACTTTGACCAAACTTATTCAGGCTGCTTCTATTGTTCCAACCCTTTAGTTTAAAGAAAAACACCTCATTCTTGATAAGTTTCTTATTTTCTCATGGACTACTCGCTACGTATCCAGGACTAAACGTACCTTTTAGAGACAGCATTGTCACATGGATCAATACTGTGTGTTGCTAGGGAATATTAACTTCAATCTAGACAGTTCTTTCCACCAATTTAAGATGACCACTGAAGCATATTTTTGTCCTCAGGCCTTCATTGATTGTGGAATAGAATTTAAATATTCAAATCGAGCCTCTGTCTGGTACAAAGACAAAGTATTGTTGGATGTTCAGGATTTGAAATGAACAAGCAGAGAATTTGTCCTCATATACCCATTGTTCCCAGTTTTGCTAGGGCTTGATTTCTCTCGGTTGAATGCGGTCTTGATGTCAAGTGGTGTCACTTTCCCCTCACCTCTGGAATTCAGCTCTTTCGTCCATGTTTGAACCAAGGCTGTAATGATGTAAGGAACTGAGCTCAACAACCATCTACAGTTAGTTCATCAATGATATTGTTTCTGACCTTATGATGGAGGCAGTGATAGTGGGAGGCGATGGCGAGTGGTATTATCTGGCTAGAAGTGCTGGACTGTTAATCCAGACACCTAGATAACATTCTGGGGACCCAGGTTTGGATTCAGCCCTGCCAGATGGTGGAATTTGAGTCCAGTAAAGTATCTGGAATTAAAAAGTTAATGATGACTGTGAACAGATTGTCGATTGTCATAAAAACCCATCTGATTCACTAATGTCCTTTAGGAAAGGAAACTGCCATCCTTACCTGGTCTGGCTACATGTGACTCCAGACTCTCAGCAATGTGGTTGACTCTGAACTACCTCTGGATAATGAGGTTTGGGCAATAAATGCTGCCTAACCAGTGATGCCCTCATCCCATTAATTAATAAAAGGATAATGAATAAAATCATTAACCAATGTTCAGCACCGTTTGCAACTCCTCAGATACTGAAGCAGTCCACGTTCCAACGCAATCTGGAAAAATCCAAGTTTGGGCTAACAAGTACCAACTAACCTGTGCGCCTCTCAAATTCTAAGCAATGCCCATCACCAACAAGAGACAATCTAACCATCGTTCCTTGAGATTCAGTGGTGTAACATCACTGAATCCCCCTTTATCAACATCTTTTGGGGTTACCATTGACCAGAAACTCAACTGGACTCATCACACAAGCTGTGGCTCAAAGTGCAGGTCAGAGGCTTGGAATACTGTGGTGAATAGCTCACCTGACACCCCAAAACTTGCCCACCTGTTACAAGGGACAATTCGGGATTGTGATGAAACACTCCCCACTTGTCTGGATAGGTGCGGCTCCCACAACACTCAAAGCTTGACATCATCCAGGACAAAACAGCCTGCTTGACTGGCACCAGGTTCACTCAATCCTTCCACCACCAATGCTCAGTAACAGCCATGTGTATATTATATACAAGATGTATTGCGTAAATATGCTCAAAACCCCAAAACAGCACCTTCCAAACCCCCAATCACCACCGTCAGACAGGAGATTCTGTGGCCGTGAGTGAGAAGTCAGAATGGTGTTTTACCTCACTGGTGCCAGGGTCACAGATGTCTCAAAGTGGTTGCAGCATATTGTCAAAGTGGAGAGGGAGAAGCCGGAAGTTGTACTCGTTGCTAAGACCGACATAGTTGGGGAAAGAATTGAAGCTTTGCAGACTGAATATCAACAGTCAGGTGGGAGGTTTAAAAGCTGAACCTCAAAGGTAGTAATCTCTGGATTACCCCCTGTGCTGCATGCTAGTGAGTGTAGTAGTAAGAAGATAGGGCAGATCATAGAGTGGTGGAGAAGATGGTGCTGTGTGCCAAGATTCAGATGCCTGAATCATTGGGATCTATTCTGGATTAGGAGAGACCCATTCACAAGGGGCAGGTTTCACCTGAATTGGAGGGGGACCAATGTCCTGGTGCAAAGATTTGCTAGTTGTCTTTTCTTTTTGGAGCCTTTTAAACTATCTGCCCACATACATCTATGATTCATCTGATGCCTGTACCGGTTTCGAAGCTTCCAGTTTACCAGTTCCAGCCACCACCACTTCACCATGGATGTGCAACCCCTTTACACATCCGTTCCCCACCAGGAGGGTCTTGGTGCTCTCCACTTCTTCTTGGAGCAAAGACCTGCCCCAGCCCCACCCACCACCACCCCCGTCTGCTTGACTGAGCTTGTCTTCACCCTCAACTTCTTCTCTTTCAACTCCTTTCATTTTCTTCAGGTAAGAGGGGTTGCCAGGGGTACCCACATGGGCCCAAGTTATGCCTGTCTCTTCGTGGGGTACATGGAACATTCCTTGTTCCAGTCCTACTCAGGCCCTCACCCACAACTCTTTCTCTGATACATCTTCCCTCTGCTTCCATCTCTTGTCTAGAATTAGAAAACTTCAATTTCACCTCCAACTTCCACCCCGCCCTCGCTTTCATCTAGTCTCTGACTCCTTCCTCCCCTTCCTCGACATTTCCGCTTCCATTTCTGGGGATAGACTGGCCACTAATCCATTACAAATTCACTGACTCCCACAGCTACTTGGACTATACATCCTCTCACCCCACTTCCTGTAGAGACTCCATCCCATTTTCTCAGTTCCTCTGTCTCCGTTGCACGTATTCAGATGAGGCCAACCTCGACAAGGGAGCCGCTAAAATGCTCATATTCTTCCTCAACCAAGGATTCCCCAGCTCCATTGTCAACAGGGCCCTCAATCGGGTCCGACCTATCTCCGGCACTTCCGCCCTCACCCCTTTTCTTCCCTCCTGCAACAGCGATAGGGTTCCCCTTATCCTCACCTACCATCCCACCAGCATCCACATCCAGAAGTTCATCAGACGCCATTTCCACCACCTCCAGCAAGATGCCAGCACCAGACACACATTCCCCTCCCTTCCCTTGTCTGCCTTCTGCAGGGACTGTTGCCTCCAGGGCACCCTGGTCCACACTTCCTTCACTCCCAGCACCTCCCCACAGCAATGTGGGACCATCCCCTGTAACCGGCGGAGGTGCAACACCTGCCCGTTTACCTCCTCCCTCCCCACTATCCAAGGGTCCAAAAATACCTTCCAGGTGAAGCAACACTTCACCTGCACTTCCAAGATTCTAGTTACTGCATTTGCTGTTCAAAATGTGGTCTCCTCTACATTTGGGAAACGAAGCGTAGACTTGGCAACTGTTCGCAAAAAAGACCCTGAACTACCTGTTGCCTGCCACTTGGATGGACCACCCTGCTCTCTGGCCAGTGTCTGTGTCTCTGGCTTGCTGCAGTGTTCTAGTGAAGCCCAACGCAAGCTGGAGGGACAACACCTCATTTTCTGCTTGGGAACCCTACAGCCCTCCGGACTCACTCTTGAATTCAATAATTTTAGGGCCTAAACTCTCCCATGTCCCAGCCCCGCAACCTGCACACCAGGCCTTATTACCACATCGCCTGCCACTCCACCCACCCCACTGTTGTTAGTCACAAGCAGTCCCCATTAACAACTGAGACAACAAGGTGCACAGCTAGACAAACAGCAGGCGAAGCAGCATCAGAGGAGCAAGGCAGCTGATGTTTCGGGCCTAGACCCTTCTTCAGTGGGGGGGGAAGAAAAGAGAACTTTTCTGATCAAGGGCCTAGGTGCGAAACGTCAGCGTTCCTGCTCCTCTGCTGCTTGGCCAGCTGTGCTTGTCCAGCTCCGTACCTTGTTGCCTCAGCAGGAACTGCAGGTGCTGGGGAATCTATCTCTGAACCCATTAACAACCAGTCACCTTCCCAGTCTGATTGTTAGCAACTCCTTTGTCTGCCTAACCGTCTTCTATCTCTTTGGGCTCTATCTAATCTTTTTTACTCCCTGCTCCACCCCCCCCTCCCTATTTTTGGCATATAAACTGATGTTTTCCCAGCCACCATCAGTTCTGAGGAAGGGCCACTGGACTCGCAACATTAACTGTTTTCTCATCCACAGATGCTGCCAGACCTGCTGAGTTTTTTCAGCAACTTTGTTCTTGTGACCAAATATTCAAGTTGGATTGCGGACAAAGTTTTCTTCACAATCAGCTATCACTTGCTAAGCATGGAATGTAGTTGCTATTCTTTACATAGCACCCTCTGCTTCTTGGGGAGGCAATGGCCAAGTGGTATTTTCTCTAGATTATTAATCCAGAGACCTAGTCAATGGTCTGGGGACCTGGATTCAATTTCCACTGTGGCAGCTGATGGAATTTGAATTCAATTTTTAAAAAATCTGGAATTAAGAATTTAGTGGTCTAATGATCGTTAAACTGTTGTCAAATGTTGGGAAAACCCATCTGGTTCATTAAAGTCCTTTAGGGAAGGAAACTGTCATCTTTAACTGGTCTGGTCTAAATGCAACTCCAGACCACCAGCAATATGGTTGAATCAGAACTGCCCTCTAGGCAGTTGGGGATTGGCAAAATGCTGGCATACATTCTGTGAATGTATTTAATAAACAAGCTAGAGTGTCTGAAACTGGTGCTGGCTAATGTACGATGATGAGTCAACAGTTGATATTTTAATCAATGGTGTAACATTAAAAGTTTGAATTCCATTTTTGTCTGGGTAAATGACTAACTTTGGAATATGCCTTTGAAAATCCAGTGGAGCAAAATAAGAGTTTTAGTCCATAAATGCATTCTCCATGTTTGCATTTCAAGTCTTCTTGACATAACAATGTATTAAATTGAAGCGAGAATTGTTAGAATGGTAGCTTTAGTTATGGCGCTAGGTTCAACAACAAACTTTAAAAGCTATCATTGCAAGTTCTGAAACTGAGCAGATAGTGGAAGAAAAATGAAAGTTCCTCGATTAGCTTAACTTACTAATTCAATAGTATTCTCCAGGGAAAGCCAATTGTTTATCAGACTAACATATTTTAACTTCTGACATTGAGCTGCTCTGTAATGAGCAATAAGCTACATCCTTAAAATATTTTTTCAAAAAGAATAGCTTTGGCCAGTATTTTTTTTTTGTGCCTCCTAGAAATTTTTCCATATTATGTTGAAAGAATATATCGGAAGACTGTGCGTATATTCATCTGAATAGGTCCTTCAGCCTACTGTGCCATTTAATAAGATCGTGTGACTGATCTGATTCCAACCTTAAATGCTCACTTTGGCCTGATAGCCTTTCATCCCTTTACTTACCAAGAATCTAACCACTTCTACCTTTAAAAATATTTCGAGACACACCTTCCAATACCTTTTCACGGAGAGAGTTCGAAAGATTAATTACACTTTGAGAAAAAACATTCACCCCATTTCTGCTTAAATGAGTGACATCTTACTGTAAAGGGTGATCTCTAGTTTTAGATCCTCCTGTAGAGAAGAACAATCTCTCCACATCTTCCCTTCAAGACTCCTCATAATTTTGTGTTTCACTAATGTTGCCTCTTGCTTTTCTAAGTTCTAATGGCTACAATCCTAGCTGATTTACCTTTTTTCCTCATTGGACAATCCATCTATTCCAATTATTCATTTGTCACAGTCCCTCTGGACTGTTTCCAATGCACTTACGTCCTTCCTTAAATAATTGGACTAGCCAGGATAAATGCAAGAAGGATGTTCCTGATGACCAGGGAGTCCAGACCCAGATATCACTGTCTAAGGATACAGGGTAGGCCACTAGGACTGACATGAAGAGAAGTTTCCTCACCCAAAGAATATTGAGCCTGTGGAATTCTCCACACAGTGGTTGAAGCCAAAATGTCAAATGTTTTCAAAAAGGAGTTACAGCTCTTTGGGCTAAAGGGATCAAAGAGTACAGGGAGAAAATGGGAACACTGTTTTGATACATCTCTGGAGCAGTGGGACTTGAACCTAGGCTGCCTAGCCCAGAGGCAAGGACATTTATCACTGTGTCCCAATATCCTTGGGTAGAAGTTTATATTGTTGAGAATCACTTTCTTTGTTCGGCCTGCCTATTTAGTCATTATTGTCTTTTGTTCTGTTCATGTTAGCTGAATAAAGATTCTTTGGGTGTTTTGGTTCAATCCTGTTTTCCTCTTACCCTCGTGCATCATATTCTTCAAAGTTACTGTGGTCTGTCATTGCAGTTATAAGTGTCTATTTGGTACGCCTGTTATTCTTGCCACTGGTGTCAGACTGTTCATCGTTGGTGAATTGCAGGATACTAAGGATTATGTAACACAGATCAGAAGGGTACTGTTAATAGGAATATGTCATATGGATTATTTAATAGAATTTGATGTTATGCCATTCCTCTTGGGAGCTAATATTTGAGTGACTTCAAAGCAAGATAATGTACCTTGGAATACTCTCTCCCAAACTCTCACTCACTCTCTCTTGCGCTCTCTCTCTTTCTCTGTCTCTCTCTCTCTTTCCCCCCCCCTCTCCCCCCCCCTCTCTTCTCTCCCCCCCCCCCCCCCGAAAAAATTAGGATAACGTGTTAAACATAATCAATCAGATCATGCAGGAATGCATCCCAAATGAACGGGCAAATCGGGATTTCTGTGTCAAGTTTCCGGAGGAAATACGTCATGATAATCTGGGAGGACAACTTTGGTTTGGAGCGGAGGTAAGTTGTTTCCTGAAGTTCATCTTAATCATTAAACGTTAATAAAATATTTGACTGTATCATACAAACAGAAATAATGTAGTTTGTCTAGAAAGTACACACATGCTGAGTGAATAATGGCTTAACCAACAGTTGCTCACAGTTGTGAACACGAGTTAGGAGCAGGAATAGACCATAGTTTGTTAAACCTACTGCATTGTTCTCTGACCATGGCTGGCTTTGGGCTTCAACTGCAGCTTTCTATTCGTTGCCAGTTTTCTGAGACAAAAGTCTGTCTATCCCAATCTTAAATTTGGCCAATGATGATGTGTCCTCTGGGGTAGAAAATTCCAAAGATTTGCAACCATTCAAATGGGAAAATTCTTATTTCAGCCTGAAATGACAGACCCTTTATCCCAAGACTCTGTCTTTTTGGAATCTAAAACTTAAACAGCAAAGCTGACCTTCCAGTCACCCTGTCCAGCCCCTTCAGAATCTGTATCTTTCACTGGGATCACCTCTGTCCTCTTAAATTCCAGAGAATACTCTTTGTTTCCTATCCATTAACCAGTCCTCTAGAATAATGTAATACCTCTTAAATCCATAAAGCTTCATTTTTACCTGTTGTGTAATACCTTCATCAAATGATTCTGATGTTCAGATAAACCACACTTAACAGTTTGCCTTTTGTCTTTTTATCCTATTAGTTATATCCTCAAAAATGCTATTACCTTTCCCAACTTTTAAAAACTACTGGGAGATTTCCAGAATCCAGGGAATTTTGCAAGTGATCATGCATGTATTATCTCTACAGCTTTTCTTTTGAGAACTTTAGGATTAAGACATCAGATCTGGGGAATTAGTCCAACTTTAGTCCCTTGAGTTAGTCCAGTTCTTGTTCCTCCACTGATGCAGATATATTTTTTATTTGAAAAAACACAATCCTAAAACAACTAATGTTTGATTACAACAATAAAACTGTCCTTATCAAAGTGAGCCACAGATGGAACTTTTTTGCAAAGTTCTTTTGTGATCATTTTAAAAAATATTTTCAGTTGACTTGACTTATTTCAACAGTAGCCAGTTCAAACCACTGCACACCTCCCTCCCTCCCTCCCTCCCTCCCTCACTCCCTCGCTCTTCCCCCCCCTCCCTCGCTCTTCCCCCCCCCTCCCTCGCTCTTCCCCCCCCTCCCTCGCTCTTCCCCCCCCTCCCTCGCTCTTCCCCCCCCCCTCCCTCGCTCTTCCCCCCCCCCCTCGCTCTTCCCCCCCCCCCCTCGCTCTTCCCCCCCCCCCTCGCTCTTCCCCCCCCTCCCTCGCTCTTCCCCCCCCTCCCTCGCTCTTCCCCCCCCTCCCTCGCTCTTCCCCCCCCCTCCCTCGCTCTTCCCCCCCCCCTCCCTCGCTCTTCCCCCCCCCTCCCTCGCTCTTCCCCCCCCCTCCCTCGCTCTTCCCCCCCCCTCCCTCGCTCTTCCCCCCCCTCTCGCTCTTCCCTCCCCCCCCTCGCTCTTCCCTCCCCCCCCTCGCTCTTCCCCCCCCCTCCCTCCCTCCTTCCCCCCCTCCTTCCTTCCTTCCCCGCCTCCTTCCTTCCTTCCCCCCCCCTCCCTCCCTCCCCTCCTTCCTTCCCTCCCCTCCTTCCTTCCCCCCCCTCCCTCCCTCCCCTCCCCCCCCTCCCCCCCCCTCCTTCCTTCCCCTCCCTCCCTCCCTCCCTCCCTCCCTCCCTCCCTCCTTCCCCCCCCTCCCTCCCTCCTTCCCCCCCCTCCCTCCCTCCTTCCCCCCCCCTCCCTCCCTCCCCCCCCCTCCCTCCCTCCTTCCCCCCCCCCTCCCTCCCTCCTTCCCCCCCCCCCTCCCTCCCTCCCTCCCTCCCCCCCCCTCCCTCCCCCCCTCCCTCCCTCCCTCCCTCCCTCCCTCCCTCCCTCCCTCCCTCCCTCCCTCCCCCCCTCCTTCCCCCCCCTCCCTCCCTCCCTCCTTCCCCCCCCTCCCTCCCTCCCTCCTTCCCCCCCCCCCTCCCTCCTTCCCCCCCCCCTCCCTCCTTCCCCCCCCCTCCCTCCCTCCTTCCCCCCCTCCTTCTCCCCCCCCTCCCCCCCCTCCCCCCCCTCCCTCCTTCCCCCCCCTCCCCCCTTCCCCCCCCCTCCTTCCCCCCCCCTCCTTCCCCCCCCCTCCTTCCCCCCCCCTCCTTCCCCCCCCCTTCCCCCCCCTCCCTCCTTCCCCCCCCTTCCTCCTCCCCCCCTCCTTCCCCCCCCCTTCCTCCCTCCTTCCCCCCCCCTCCCTCCCTCCTTCCCCCCCCCTCCCTCCCTCCTTCCCCCCCCCTCCCTCCCTCCTTCCCCCCCCCCTCCCTCCCTCCTTCCCCCCCCTCCCTCCCTCCTTCCCCCCCCTCCCTCCCTCCTTCCCCCCCCTCCCTCCCTCCCCCCCTCCCTCCCCCCCTCCCCTCCCCTCCCCTCCCCTCCCCTCCCCTCCCCTCCCCTCCCCTCCCCTCCCTCCCCCTCTCCCTCCCTCCCCCCCCCCCCCCCAACTCTAGGGAAAAGATCCATGTCATTAACCATATCTGTGCCCCTCATGATTTTATAAATCTGTCACCTGCAATCTCCTATGCTCCCGTGGAAAATTGTCCCGGCTTAGCCAGCCTATTCTTTATAACTCCAACCGTCCATTTCTGGCAACATCCTAATAAATATTTTCTGAACCCTCTCTAATTTACTAGTGTCCTTCCTATAGCAGGGTGACTGGGACTGCACACAATACTCCAGAAGTGTCCTTGGCAAACTGTCCTGTACAACCTCAATATGACCTGCCAACTTGTACACTCAATGCTCTGAGCAATGAAGGCAAGTGTGCTAAACACCTTCTTAACCTGTCTTTCTGTGATGCAAATTTCAAAGCCCAAGCCTCTAGGTCTCTGTTCTACAATACTCCCCAGGGCGCTACCATTAATTTTGTAAGGCCAGCCCTTGTTTGTTGTGCCAAAATGCAATACCTTTGCACTTATCTAAATTAAACTCCATCTGCCACTCCTCACCCTATTGCTCTTTAATCTCAGATCTGATCTATTGGGTCAGTGAGCTAAGGAGTGGTAGATGGAGTTGGATAAATGATACATTCTGCTCCTGTGTCATATGGTCTTGTATCTGTGCAATTGGCTTTGTTTATTTTGAGACTCTTTGTGACTAGAGTATGTCACCTACAAACTTGATGAGGAATTCAGTTGTACTATGATCGCTAGTGATCAATGGATCATCAATAAAATTACGTAATGAGGCAAAGTTGATAAGTAATTAGTCGTGAAATCTTTATTCCTTGTCAGCCCCATTGTGTGTTGCTCTGAGGGGAAACTGTCACAAGAACATTGTACAAACTGAACTACCAGACCACCTTTGCCAATTTGGTCCAGTTTCCATGAAAATTAAAGTCCCTCTCTGTTACCAAGTTGTGCTGTGTAACTACTATTAGGGGACCTATTGACATACTTGCACCAATATATTCTGACTTTTGCTATGCTTAATCTCCATCCATGTTCATCCTCCTCCCTGATCTTTTAAACCAAGATGCTTCCTCATTTGAAGCCTCCATGCTCGCTCTTCACGGCCATCTAACTCTCAGACCCACCACACATGCACAATTCTTTAAATATATGTAACCTGGAAAACGTATTTACCAATTAGATCATCATATGACTTCTTGAATAGCAATTCAATCTAAACTGTTTATTTACATTTGCGCCCCGGTTCATCGATCTTGTTGGTGCTTGGTGCATTCAAATAAACAGTCATAAATTTCATTTTTTTTCACTACCATTTCTTGCATCTTTTATGACTTGCTAAGATGGTGGCATAATGCTAATATCACTGGGCTAGGCTAGGATAATGCTATGGGGTCATGTTTGAATCCTGCCACAACAGCTGGTGGAAGTTAACTTCAAATTGATCAAAAAAGAATCTGGAATTGGAAGTTAGTCTCTGAAATAGTGACCTATGACAGCCTACCATTCATTTTTTAAAAATAAAAGCCTGGAATATTCAAATAAGAAGCAGCATTATTGAAATCTGTCCCTTCTTGTCACAACTAGTTCATTTGTACCCATGTTGCTACACTAACCTGTGCTTCAACTTTACTGTTTGTTTGGATTTTAATTCTTTCTCCATGCTACTTAATGCTACTTGCACACACACCCCTACCCCACCCTGTTTTAAGGGCCAATTCGTAGCCCTAAAGGAATAGTATGCATTTCTGGCAGATAACTCGAATTTTACTAAATGGCTGGAATACTTTTAAGTTGATAACAGAATTGGGATCATTAGGATAATGCTGTTGATATGTACATAGTCTTTGAAAAGGTGTTTGGACACATTGCCATACAACAGACTTGATGGAAGTTTTCCGCTATGCGACAAGAGTCAGTAACAACGCTGATTGTAACAAAAAAAGATTGGCTCAGGGTTGGGAATCTATAGTTAATGATTTTTTTTGGGGGGCTGGAGGGACATTTGCAGTGGAATTCCCACTATGTACCCTTGCTTTTCTTGATGCATAGTAAACAAATGGACACTAGTAATGTAGGGCATCCCTGAGGATATCTTCCAGGTTTGCAGGTGATACAATACTCGAAAGTATTGATCAGGTGAGGAAGACTACCTAGAACTCCAAAAGTTACAGACAAGTTTGTGGAGTAGTCGGAGAGATAACAGGAAATTCAATGCAGAAAAAATAAGGTGATGTGTTATAGAGTTGCAGAGAATCAGTTTTTATAGTATATAGAGAGCATGACCTCCCCATCCCCATTGCACCCTACTGACTGAATAGAGTTCTCCATCTGGGGCACAGCCATTGAAAATAATTGGCTCATGTAATTCACTAACTGTCAGTGCAGGGTTCCTCAGCCACTAGGACCCAAACATAACGGGAACTCAGACATTGCAGTTTAACCCCAAATTTAGCAGTATAATATGAGTTAAAACATCAGTCCAATAACATGTTGCACTCTGGTGACATGGGATTTCACATTGTTCCCACAATGAATTTCTAGATGGCAATAACTATTTGATTTGAATGGAGTTAATAGGTGTAAATTTGCCTTCCTGTTCTTCTTTTCCATCACCTCAACCCTTTCTTCTAATCATGTCGCCTTGAGTTAGTCTATTCCAGTTTTAGAATGCAAAACATGTTACATAACATTTTCAAGATTAAGCTGTAGATGTATTTCAGTGTGATTAATTTGCTGGATATTTGTCAATCCTCGACTATTCAATGACTGAAACAGCAGGAAACTTTCATTTAAGATCATGGCAATATTTGTGCTCATCATGGCATATAAAGTGTTCATTTCTTTTAATTCCAGTGTTTAGCTGCTGGTTCAATTATCATGAACCGAGAAATAGAGAGCATGGCAATGCGACCTTTGGCCAAAGACCTAACCCGCAGCTTAGAAGAAGTGCGAAATGTTTTCCGTGACCAGTGCCTGAGAGACTTGAATGTCTACACTGACAAAATGAAGGAGTCCCTCAAACAATTTGATGGCTTGTTTGCAGAATTTGAACTATGGTAACAAATCTTCATAAACGCACTCTTTACAAGTTTTTCCATGTACTAAATTTTTGTGTATGCTGATGTATCTTTTGAATGAAACTTGTCCTCTGCATTCCCATTCTAATTTTCACTCAAATTTAGGCAAGGTGTGAAGAAAAGGTTTTTTTTTGTTTGGGTTGAACAATTTGAATTCATTAAGGGAATCCTCTATTTGTGTGTGTGTGTGTGTGTGTGTGTGTGTGTGTGTGTGTGTACAAGTTTTTAGAAGCTGTTCTAAAAGATCCCTTAACAAAATTTCAGATGAGTGGTTAATAAAGCTAAATGTAACAGCACAACCAGGAACATGACTGATGGGTAAAGACTGCAGAAAGCTTTGGAACAAAGGAATTTGTAAGTGCAAATCCATGAGTTACAGAAAGCCAGCATCCAAATTCAGTGAGTAATAGAGAAGGCAAATAGAATATTAGCCTTTATTTCCAAGGGAATGGAGTATAAAAACAAACAAAAACAGAAATTGCCAGAAGAATCATTTATGGGAGCATCTACGAGGAGAAAGAGTTAGCGTTTTGAATCCAGTGATTCTTCATCAGAACACTGTTGTCACGAGAGTTGAAATGTTAACTTTCCCTTCTCCCCACTGGTACTGCCAGACCTGATTTTTGTCCAGCAATTTCTATTTTTGTCACTGAATGTTGTGACCTACGTGTTCTAAATGCGTGTTCTCTGAAACTGAGTTAGATGCAAGCTAAAAGGCAAAGTAGAATGGCAAAGAAATGAAGTTATAGAAGCATTTGAGCCCATTACAGAGAGAGCATCAAAGGCATATACTGTGCAGCCTACATGCATGAGGCTATTTCCTGTGCTTAGAAAATTTATACATAGAATGGAACAGTTGTGATAATGGGGGTAATTCTACTGGAGTAGAAAATAATAACTTGTTCTGGAAGATTTTATTGGAGGGTGCAGGAAATACTGTTTCCTCACCAATTTTAAATTAGCACAGATGCAAAATGAAATTGGGTTATTAATTAGATTAGGGATAGTTCAAGCATGCCTAGCTACGTGATAGTGACTATGAAGCTGCTTCAATTATAAAAACCCACTTAGTTCACTCGTGCCTCTTATCAAAGGGGGAAAAAACTGCAATCCTAGCCATCTGACCTACATGTGACTCCAGAACAATGGTGGTATTTTTGCTTTTGAATGCCCTCTGAAATGGCCCACAGAGGCGTTCAGTTCATTGGCAGTGAGCGATGAGTGACAAACTTTGGCCTTGCCAGTGAAACCTGCATCCAAAGGAAGAAATGAAGAGAACATAAGAACTAGGAGCAGGAATAGGCCATCTGGCCCCTCGAGCCTGCCCTGACATTTAACAAGATCATGGCTGATCTTTTTGAGACTTGGCTCCACTTACCCGCTCAATCACCATGACCCTGAATTCCTTTACTGTTCAAAAATTTATCTAGCCTTGCCTTAAAAACATTCAGTGAAGTAGCTTCGACAGCTTCACTGGGCAGGGAATTCCACAGATTCACAACCCTTTGGGTGAAGAAGTTCCTCCTGACCTCAGTCCTACATCTGCTTCCCTTTATTTAGAGGCGATGCCCCCTAGTCCTAGTTTCATCTGCTAGTGGAAACAACCTCCCTGCCTCCACTTTATCCATTCCCTTCATAATTTTATGTTTCTATAAGATCTCCCCTCATTCTTCTGAATTCCAATGAGTATAATCCCAGTCTGCTCAGTTTATCCTCATAATCCAACCCTCTCAACTCTGGAATCAACCGAGTGACTCTCCTCTGCACCCCCTCCAGTGCTAGTATATCTCTTCTCAAGTAAGGAGACCAAAACTGCACACAGTACTCCAGGTGTGGCCTCACCAGAACCATTATACAGCTGCAGCATAGCCTCCCTGTTTTTAAACTCCATCTCCAGGAGGGAAGGGAAACTTTCTTGATATAATGGTGCAGCCTGAAAAGCTTAATCAAGGGTTTTTTTTTTAAAAACATATGAATACTTGAGGTCGAGAAAGATCAAGGGCCCTAAGAGTGACCAGACCAGTGAAATGGTTTGATCGCTTTCCTGGCACCAACACGTTGGCCTGAATTACTTTCTGTTCTGTTATAAATGTCTGTGACTTCAGAAAAGGCAATCATGCACTTGCAAACCTTTTGTGACGAATGTTGACATTCTGGGAAATAAGTGAGCATAACAGCAGTGTCCGATACTATCACGTGAATGAGTTCTTATTGAAAAGATTGTAATGAATCAGAAGCAAAACCTGGCTTCAATCTCTTCTATCGCTACTGCCCAACCCCCGCAAAAAAGAAAATCAATCCCTGAAATGTTATAACAATCTCGGATTTAAGTTTTTTTGGAGAAATAAGATGTTTGATTTAAACAGCTAATCTGTACATTAACCAAATCAACTATGATTCCACAAATAATTTCAAAGGTCAAATTAAATTTGAAGGTCGGCAGATGGCTGCTTCGTTCAGAACTTGTGGTTTGATTTGATTTGTGTCAGCAAAGTTTCAGTCACGTGCTTGGCTCATTTGGGTTATATTCTGTCTGCAGTATTTATAAATTTGCAGTGGTTTCTCTTTTTTTTTCTGTTCTGAGTTGCATGAATATGGATTAGTAGAGTTTGAATTGAAATGATCCTTTACTTAACTTTATCACGGAATTTAATCCTCAATGGTGTCAGATTTTGACAGCAATCTAGTTAACTGAAACTGAACCAAATGCTTATGGAAGTGGAGTGAAACCTATGTAACTGAATATGCTCAAACAACAGATACCTGCAATATTAGAAATGTAACTGACAAGCACAAATAACTTGCACTTTAACAAATTTACACTACCCCCTTGAAACCAGAGTGTACATAAATTACAAACTTTAGACAGCTTTCAGGCTGTTAATACCACACGGATGTGTTCATTGGTAGTGGGTTTAAACAAAAATTGACTTGCCCAACATCTCCCGCAGGAAGAAAATCTTTTGATTTCTGAGATTAAATGCTTTCACGGCTTTGACAGCTTTGGTGAGATTTCTCTGCTCTGATGGATTCTGGTAATATGTCTCAATCACACAAAAACTGTGAACTGTCAGTTAGAAAGGAGTCGAGAATGGAGCTTTGGCATCATAATTTGGGGGATTTTTAAAGCAATGCTTTGAAAATTGAAGACTCTGCAAATATGCACACCTGATACACATACTTTTGGAGTCTGATTTCAAAATGATATTATAGAAATAGCTATTCAGAAATACTTAAATCAATTGTAGCTAAACATTGATGGTTGGCATAGTATCTTCCTATTCACCTTGGTGGGGAACATGCAAGGACATAAATCACCCAACATAAAATCAATTCTTTGTTTTATGAAAGGTCCTTCAACTGCCAACTGATCTGAACGTTCCAAAATGTCTCATCCCAGCAATTAATTGGCTTATTTTCTGATGCATCTGCAACAGTAAACTGCCTCAGTTTTGGTTTGATTCAAAGGTGAATTTGAATTCACTTACCAACACCATTGGATATCATGAGAGGGAATTGCAGTATCATCTATATTTCATATGATTTTGGATTTCTTTCTCATGACCTGTTTAATGTGAAACCTGTTATGCCAATTTTGACTTGTCTTTTAGTTATGTCTCTGCGATGGTACCTGTGAAATCTCCTAAGGAATACTACGTACAGCAAGAAGTCATTGTTCTCTTCTGTGAAACTGTTGAAAGGTGAGATTTGAAAAGTAATCCCTTAAATTTTCACTTTAATTTTACATGATATGATCATACTTCAGGTTAAAAATAGAATGAGATTTGTTTGTTTATTACTTGTTGAAAGAATTCAGCCTAAACCTGATCAAAGATTTATTTTTCTCTTTATTTTTTCCATGAGATGTGGGCATCTCTGACAAGAGCCAGCATTTTGTTGCCCATCCTAATTGCCATTTTACTGAATTGCTTGGTAAGCCATTGTAGAAGTCACTTCAGAATCAATTGTATTGCTGTGGTTTTAGGACTTGTTGCAGGAAAAGATTTGAGAGCGGCAGTTTTTTTTTCCTAAAAATTCATCACTGAAGATTGACAATTGATCATTTTATATTTGCCATACTTTCAGTTCCAGATTGTGCCAGTTCACCTTAAATTGGATTCACTGAGCTGATTGTGTCAAAAAGTTAGGCCTTTATTCATGAGAGTTTAGAAGAATTAGGTGTGATCTTATTGGAACGTACAAGATCCTGAAGGGGTTTGTTGGGTTCACTTGTTGAGAAGATGACTTGTGGGGGAATCTAACTAGAGGCCGTTGTTACAGTATAAGGGGACACTTATTTCCTTCACATTAGCTTTAATTTCTTCTGAGGGCATTGACTGTTTGGCATTCTGTATTCCAGAGAGTTGTGGAAACTAGAATGCTGAAAGAATTTATATCTTTGAAATATCAGGGAGTTTATGGCTATGCTAACTGACACAAAAGGGGAAACAAGGCCTGGGGTTGGTCAGCCATGATTTGCAGCTGGTTTGAGAGGGCCAAATTGCCTACTCCTGCTCCTGTGTCTAATGTTCTGCCAACTTTTCTGATTTGGGGCCTGAATTTGCCCCCAGAGCATCAGCCTAGTCTCTGGTTTGTTAGCTGAGTGACGTTATTACTCTTCTGCTATTTCCCTGCAATTAGAATACATTACAACAATTGACTCTTAAAACTACTTATCATTGTAGCTGTTAAATATGCACTGTGTACTTTCAGACATACTACCTTTTATATAAAAAAACGCATTTGCAAATGTTTAAATACTTTGGCAGGGGTAGTTCTGTGTTCTTCTTCCTAGAGGTTAAGTGAACACTTGATCAACTGTGCCCTTGTGCTGTTGACAATTGTGGTCAATAATTTAACACACTATTTTAAGCACTTAATTGGTCTTGTTTTGAACTTCAGTGTTGCTAAAATAACAGGCGACCTTGTAGTGAATGCATTGTGTTTGAAATAATGTTCATTGGGTTTCTTAATTGATGGAAATCATTTGCGGGAATCCTGATTTAAACCATGTGCATAAAGAACAAGATAATAGGCAAGTGAGTTACTTAATGCACTGCATATCAAAAAGTAGCAAATGTAAGTATAAAATGAGTATCAAAAACAAATGAATGAAGTAGGTTCTTTGTTTACTGTCCTTGGCTAACATTAATTGGGATGGCTTTTGTGGCACAGTGACTCAGTGGTTCACCCTGCTACCTCACAGCACCAGGGACAGAGGTTCGATTCCAGCCTCAGGCAATTTTCTGTGTGGAGTTTGCACGTTCACCCCGTGTCTGTGTAGCTTTCCTCCGGGTGCTTCAGTTTCCTCCCACTGCCCAGAGATGTGCTCACTAGGTGGATTGTTAAATTGTTAAATGCTAATGTTAAATTGCTCGTAGTATCCACGGATTATTGCTGAGAAGGGGTGGATGCTGGGAAGTTGTTTCCATTAGGTGGGGAGACTAGGGCCCATGAGCGCAGCCTTAAAATTAGAGGGGGTAAATTTTAAACAGAAATGAGATGACATTTCTTCAGCCACAGAGTGGTGGGCTTGTGGAATTCACTGCCACAGAATGCAGTGGAGGCTGAGACGTTGGATGCCTTCAAGGCAGAGATCAACAAATTCTTGATCTCACAAGGAATCAAGGGCTACGGGGAGAGTGCAGGGAAGTGGTGTTGAAATGCCCACCAGCCATGATTTAAATGTCTGAGTGGATTTGATGCCGAATGGCCTTACTTCCACTCCAATGTCTTATGGTCTTATGGTGTAGGTTTGGAATATCCATGGGAAATGCATGGTTAAAGGGTAGGGTAGGGGGATAAGCCTGGGTGGGATGCTGTTTGGACAGTTGGTGACGAACTTGAGCCAAATGGCCTGCTTTCACAGTATAGGGATTCTATGGATTCTATCGTAGTGTGGAAGTATTGGATGGGTTGGCAATGTTGAAGTACATCCAGGAGACCATTTTGTGCCAGTACATAAACAATCCTACAAGAGGTGGGATGGTACTGGACCTAATCCTAGAAAATGAAGCTGGTGAAGTGGTTGAAGTGGCAAGCATTTTGGGGATAGTGACCACTATTCTTAGTTTCAAAGTTATTATGAAAAAATAAGGATAGTGCAGAAACTAAGTGCCTAAACTGGGGAAGGGTGATCTCAGTATACAATATCTTTTTATTTTCAGGTATGCCCTGTTGTATGAGTACAGTGGAAAAACTTGCAATGTCTGTCACCTTATGGCAACATCTTAGGTACAAGTACCTCTGTACAATTCTTGGATACAGCAGAGGGATAAAAGTAGTTGTTTAATTACGTACTTGAAAATGAGTTTAAAAAATAAGAATGTATTGAGGGGTTAACATTAGTGTTCTAAGATAAGGATTGTCCCCTCACTGGCTTCTGTCCAGGACTTGCTGCCTGCCTGCTGCTGCAGGGTGGCTTCTCTGCCCTGCTCCGTGCTCGTGGCCCATGTGCTGCTCCAGGTTTCATTGCTCATGGTGTTCTGGGGCTCACAGAGCGTGCCTGCAGATCCCCGAATGCAAGGCCATGCTGCGACACTCTGGTTTTCCATGGGTCTCGACCCACTCACTCTGGCTTGCTGTGGGTTTTGGCTTGTTCCATTAGACAGGATCAGGCAAACATGGATTAGAAGCAGCTATTTGCAGGTAAGTCTATACTTGGAAAGTGGAAGTCTTTTAAAAATAGTGCAGTGATAATTCCGGGCCAGCATGTTTCCCTAAGAATGAAGGGAAAGGGCTGCAAGTCAAGGCAACCTTGGAATTAAAGGAAGATCAAGAATTTGATCAAGAGAAAGAAGCAAGTGTGTTTCAGATACAGTGCTTCAAGAACAAGGAGGACCCTTCAAAAGTATTGGGTGTAGGAGTTACTTAAAAAGGAAATTCAGACGGCGAAGAAGGGTCACCAAATATTTGGCAGATATGATCGAGGGAAAACCTCAAGGTGTTTTCTAAGTATATCAAGATTAAGAGGATTATTAGGGAAATATTGGTGTCTATTAGAGACCAAAGGGGCAACTTTGGTATATAGCCAGTGGAGTTGGGTGAGGTCTTAAATATTTCTCATCTATATTCAGAGGAAAAAGACATTTAGCTGGGATTTTGTTTGGGATGATGAGGTTCTTGAACACGTGAGTCTAATTGAGGAGGTTGTGTTAGATGTATGAGGGCATACAAGTCATAAAGCCCCAGCACCTAATAAGATGGCTCCCAGGCAGCAATGGAAAGCAAGGGAGGAAGCTGGGGCCCTGGTGGAGGTATTTCAACCTTTGGCCATAATGATTCAGAGTTATTACAGATGTACAGCATAGAAACAGGGCCTTTCATCCAACTTTTCCATGCCAACTAGATATCTTAAATGAATTTAGTTGTATTTGACCCATATCCCTCCTGACCCTTTGTATTCGCGTACCCATCCAGATGTCTTTTAAATACTGTAATTGCACCTGCCTCTACCACTTCCTCTGGCAGCTCATTCAATACATGCACTACCCTCTGTTTGGAAAAAAGGTTGTCCCTTAGGTCCCTGTTAAATCTTTCCCCTCTCCAGTTCAGGACTTCCCCCACCATGGCGAACTTCAATCTTCAATTCTTCAATCCTCTTTGCTGCTACCTCAAAAACTTCAGTTGTTAGTAAGACATGATTTCCCATGCACGAAGCCATGTTTAATAGCCCTAATCAACCTTTGACTTTCCAAATACATGCAAATCCTGTCCCTTACGATCCCCTCCAACAACTTGCCCACCACAGATATCAGGTTTACTGGTCTACAGTTCACTAGCTTTTCTTTATCACATTTCTTAAATAGTGGCACAGGATTAGTGAATCTCCAAACTTCTAGCACCTCACCTGTGACTAGAGGATAGCTAATATAATTCCTTTGTTCAAGGAGGGACAGCAGGGATAGGACAGGTAGTTACAGACCAGGTAGTCTAATATCAGTGGTGGGGAAATTTATTGGCAAGGGTTCTGAAGGGCAGAATTAATCAATACTTGAAAAGGCAGGGATAGCTCAACATTAACATGGATGTGTTAGAGGTAGAAGCCTGACTAATTAGAAGCAGTTAATGTTTAGGGTCTGGTGACCCTTCCTGAAACGTTAACTCTTGATTTTTATTTTCTTCCACAGATGCTGCCAGACGTGCTGAGTTTTTCCAGTAACTTCTGTTTTTGTTCCTGATTTACAGCATCCACAGTTCTTTCGGTTTTTAATTAGAATCAGTGACAACAAGCAGTGGACCCAACACTTATATTAATGATTTGGATGTGTATATGGGAGGTATATTTGTAGATGACACCAAAATAGGTGGTGTAATGGACAGTCAGGAAGATTTTTCTCGGAGTACAGATCAGGTGGGCTATTGGGCCAAGGAGTGGAACTTGGAGTTTAATTAAGATAAATGAGAGATTTTGGATTTTGGTTAGGCAAATCAGGGCAGGACTTGTGCAGTTAATGGTAGGACCCTGGCAAGTGTAGCCAAACAAACCTTGGTGCACACTTCCTTGTAGATAGAGTTGGAGGTATACAAGATAGTGAAGAAGGAACTTGATACTCTTGCCTTTATCGATCATTGCCTTAAGTGTGGGAGTTGGGATGCCTTGAAGCAGCTGTACAGGTAATTAGTGAGGCCACTTTTAGAATACGGCATACAATTCTGCTCTAGGAAACTTATTAAACCTGAGAGAGTACAGCACAGATTTATAAAGATGCTGCTGGGGCAAGTTTGGTTATGGGAAGATGTTGAATAGGCTGGAGGATCAGAGGCTGAGGAGTGATTTTTGTGGAGGTCTATAGAATCATGAGGGGCTTGACTACAATGAACGGCCATGGTCTTTTCCTTCGAGTGGAGGAGTCCAAATTAGAGGATGAAGGTTTAAGGTGAGAAAAGGTTTTAAAAAGTACCTGAGGGGTAACTTTTTTCATTCAGAGGGTGGTGCATGTATGGAATTACTTGCCATAGGAAGTGGCAGAAGTTGGTATAATTAGAACATTGAAAAACTATCAGGATGGGAATAGGAGAGATTTAAAGGGATATAAACCAATAGCTGGCAACTGGAGCTCGCTCAAAGTGGGGTGTCGGGTCAGCGTGAACATGGACAAGAGAGTGTGTTTCCATGCTGTTTGACTCTAATTGAAGTTTTTTGAAAAGGTGACTAAATATATTGATGAGGACAGTGCAGCTGATGTGGTTTATATGGACATCAGTAAGGCTTTTAACAAGGTCCCATTTGGAAGTCTAAAGGAAACGGCCCAAGGGATTAAAGGCAAGTTGTCAAACTGAATCCAAAAGTTTGCTTACAAATAGAAGGCAAAGGATGATGCTGGAAAGTTGTTCTTGTGATTGGAAGCCTATGACCAGTGATGTACCATAGGGATCAGTTCTGGAACCCGTGCTGTCTGTCGTGTACATTAATAACTTGGATGTGAATGTAGAAGCTATAATTAGCAAGTTTAGAAGAAAGTGAGGAGATCTAATTAAGATATGTAGTGTGCTAATAGGATTGACAAAGTAGATGTGGAATGGATGTTTCAATCCAGAGTGAGAGGTCATAGTTTTTTTTTAAACTATGTAGATTTTATTTAAAAAAGAAAGCTGAGAATAAATTACTTCTCTCAAATGCTTGTGAATCTTTGGAATTCACTACCCTCAAAAGTGCAGTGGATGTGGGACATTGAGTGAATTTAAGAAGGAGGTAGACAGATTTTTAATTACTAATATCTTTAAGGGCTCTGGAAAATGGGCAGGCAAGTTGAGTTGAAGCCAAGATGAGATCAGCCACGATCCTCTTAAATGGTGGAACTGGCTCGAGAGGCTGAATTGCCTGCTCCTGCTCATGGTTCATGTATTTTCACTGTTAATGCTGCTAAGTGCAAGGTGTTACATTTTGAGAGGTCTAATAATAGGTGCCTAGGGAGTTATGAGGGACAACAGGACCTTGGTGTACAAGTCCGTAGATCCCTTAAAGTGTCAGCACAGGTCGACAGGATGGTGAAGAAGGTACGTGGATGCTTGCCTTCAATAGCTGGTGCATGGACTATATGAGTAAGAAAGTCCTGTTTCAACTTTTACAAGACATTGGTCAGGCTACAGATGGAGTACTGTTATTTAGTTCTAGTCGTCACAATCAAAAAGATGTATTGCACTGGAGAGGATACAGAGGCGAGTCACCAGGATGTTGTTGGAATGAGAAGTCTCAGGAGGAGGGACTGGATCGGCTGCGTTTGTTTCCTTTGAAACCAAGGAGTCTGAGTGGTGATCTGATTGAAGTGTACAAAATTACAAGAGGCAGAGAGTAGATCATAAGAATCTGTTCCTCGTAGCACATCTGTCTAAGACTAGAGAACACAGGTTTAAGGTGGGGAGTAATTAGTTTAGAGGAGATCTGAAGAGAAATTATCTAACACCCTCTGGGTGAAGACATGTGGAATGTGCTGCTTGAGAGTGTAATGGAGGCAAGTACGCTTGCAACCTTTTAAGGTGCATCTGGATGAGTACTTAAAATGCCTTAGGTTATAGACCAAGTGTATGTAAATGGGGTTAGTATAGTTCGGCGTTTGTTGAGATGCAGAGACATGGTGGTCTGCAGGACCTGTATCTGTGATTCTATGGCAATGTGTGGACAGGCTCCCAGCAAAAAACTATTTCCAAGTTCACAATACATGAGTTAATTTCTCCTCTAAGATAAATTTTTCATATGATCGTAAATGTTATTGCCTGCAAGTTATTTCTGTGTAGGTAATATAGTCTTTTATCTGAATGTTTGTTTGTTTTTGCATTCAGGAGATACTTTCTTCGGCAAAATAGTAATTGCAACCAACAATGTCAGTAGGCTCTTATATTCTGTTTGTTGGGTGCTGGTTTGTTCCCCTCCATATTAACTCTGAGGAAATGCTGGTGGTGAGCCTTCACCTTGAACTGGAAGTCAGTGTGGTTGTGATGGGAAGAAGGCTTCAGAATTTTGGTCCAATGACAGTTAATATACAGCAGTCCAGTTCTAAGTCAAGATGTATGCCTTGAAAGGCAATGTGTAGATGGTGCTGGAGAAATTCAGCTGGTCTGATGGTATCTGTACAGAAAGATAAACGGAGTTCATGTTTCAATCCCAACGTGGATCTTTGGAGCTGAACTCAATTACTTTGTCCATAATCATCCTTTGCTCTCAGTGCACGCTGAAGAACATTGAGAGCTCATTTTCTTTTTTCTTTCTTTCATGGGATGTAGACATTGCTCAGAAGGCCAGCATTTGTTGTCCTTGAGCTTGGATCTAAACCAGGCAATGGCAAATTACTTAATCACGATGTTTGGTTGTTTTTATGACAATTGATAGTATTTGCAGGTGTGGCCATGGCGAATGTAATGAAAAGCTGTGGTCCCTTTATCTAAGGAAGGATATCCTGGCTTTGAAGGCTCATGAAATTGATGCCAGAAGTTTCTTATGAGAAGAATTGGAGTAAGCTGGGCCTGTACTCATTGGAGTATAGAAAAGTGAGAGGTGACCTTAATGAAACATCAAAAGATTTTTCAGGGACTTGAGGGGAAGAGAGAGAGAGAGGTTGTTTCCTCTCGTGGGAGAAAATGGGATTGGAGGGTATAATCGAAGAATAAGGAGTCACATTTTTAAGACTGAGGAATTTCTTCTGAGGGCTCTGAATCTGTTCTTAACCACAGAAGGCTGTAGAGACTGGGTTGTTAAGTATGTTCAAGTGTGAAATAGAAGGACTTTTAAACAGTAAATGAATTGAATCTTATAGGGAAAAGGCAGCAAAGTGGAGTTAGGAATTCTTGGGTTGGTCTTGATGGGCTGAATGGCTTGATTTTGCTCTCGTGTTTTTTGGCGTTATAGAATCATCTTGTGGGTTCACTGTATATTGTTACTGACATAATTCAGTCGAGTGCCATAAGTTGTCTTGTATCCTAAAAATGTTAGTATCAGAGACTCAGTGAAATGTGTAGAAGTCAGTTTATATTCTCTGGTAAAATATTCTTTCCCAACTAAATTTTCTTCGCATTTTAAAGTGTGATCATATAAGACATCCTAATATTTAAGCCATTTATGATTCAACATGCAGTGTGACTTCAGTAAAATAAAATTGGTCAGATGTACATGTTTGCCTTTAGTATCACACTTAATTCTTGGCGGAAATCTAGAATGTTGAAAGGGACTGTTGCTCACTTAAAATGAATTTGTGTTTTCTAAAGTAACTTTTTCAAAACGCCACTTCATGTGTGATTATACTGGCTTTGTGGACAATTGAATGCAGATATGATACTATACCATTCCTGAATCTCCCTTGATTTTTGGATTACTGTTCGTTGGAAACTTAACAGGACCCAGGCCACACAAATACTTGGCCATCAGATCCTGCTCCTTCTCGTTGCCCTCTCATTTACAGTAAGTGCAGTGGAGAGACTCATGAGCTGTCAGGTGATCTTTAGTGCAGAAGTGGCCACCGAGATGATAAACCATTCCTTAAGATGGAAGGCTGCCAAGGAATGCAGATCAGAGGGTGGGAATTCTGAAGTATGTAACTTATCTGACTTCCCAAAGACTGTCCGCAAGCTACAAGGCATTTATCAGAAGTGGGATAGAAAACTTTGCATTTGCTTGGCTGAAAGAAGCTCCAGCAACTCTGAAGCTAAATTAGTTGAGACAAAGCGTGACACTTCAGCTTCTAGGAAGCATTCAACCTTTTGAGAAGAAATTCTTCTTCATCTCAGTTTTAAATTAGCTTTTTTTCATTCTGAGACTATGCTGTTTGCTCATCATAGGACAGTTTAGGACCAAATGTCCCCTCAGCATTTACCCTGTCAGTCCCTTTAGAATTATTTGTGTCAATAAGTTTCCAATCGGTCTTCAAAATTCCATTAAGTAGAGAACCAACCTGTTTAGATGCTTACAGGACAATCCCTCCATCCTGGTCAACTTCCTCTGAACCGCCTCCATAGAGAAAACATCTGCTTAAATAAAGCACTAAAATAACTCTCAATACTCTGATGTGGTGTCACCAGCACCTTATAAAGTCGCATTAAAACTTCTCTGCTCTTTTATAGTCCAATCCCTTAAAAATAAGGGCCAACATTCCATTAGCCTTCCTGATTACCTGCTGCATCTGTATGCTAGCTTCGTGTTTCATACACAAGTCCTCCCAAGTCCCTTTGTGTTGCAGCTTTCTGCAACTTTCCTCCATTTAATGTGTTCTTTTGTCTTTGTTTCCAAAATGAACAAATTCACATTTCCCCACATTGTACTTCAATTATGAGTGTACTTTGACCAAATGGATTGCAACAGTTGAAGATAGATAACTTGGGCCATGTGCTGGCTGTGCTAGAAATACTCTGTAGGATGAATTTAAAAAATCTTTGAATTTCTGTGGTGGGAATCAGGAACCCGATCATTCTGAATGTTTTACATTTTTCAAAGAATACAAGAAAAGATTTTTCTAGATCTTGAGTGACATGAGCAGTGGGCAAATGGTTAGGAAAATGGAAAGGTCAGATTCCTAAATCTGAGAGAATTTCCTGTTTTTTTTTGTGAATGTTTGGGTAATGAGTTCAGAATTTTGCTAATGAGCGATGATGACCTTATTTCCATTAATTTGCACTTCATTGGTAGCTAATTTCAGGTAATGTCTTTGCAGCTTTCCATTCTTTGCCCAAGAACACTCATGGTGCCAGTTGGTGACATGAAAGTCCATGCAGCTATCTGGCATAACCTGCCGCTTGCTTCTCTGAGCCCTACTGTCAGCACTATTTCCCTACTTGCTCTAAGGATGCTATCCTCCTCCACTCTGCATTTCGTTCATCTGAGTCAGCATTGCCAAAATCACCAGCCTTTCCACATCACGACTACTTTTGGAACAAATCTAACATCAGTTCAACCATTCAGAACCTCACTTCGAAGGTCATTGACGCTTCGGCCTTACAGGCTCCTGCCTGGTAGCTTTACATGTGTGGATATGAGCATCTCATGCAGCTAATTAAATATTCTGTCATTCCCCACATAGTATGAATGCCCCCATTCTGAATAGATGCAGCAAGAGCTTATGCTAGCACCTCTGTGACATCCTCACTTGGGCAACAAAACAGGAGGCAGTACAGGACTGATATCAATGATCTCTATAAGGTTTTGGAGTAGTTTTGTCGCTCGGGTTGTGGGTGTTGTGGTTGGTTGGCTCGCCAAGCTGGGTCCTGTTTCGTTACCCTCCTGAGTAATGTCATCAGTGTAGCCTCTAATGAAGCATTGTTGTGTTTTCCTGCCTGGCTTTTAAACTCTGAAATCTGTTGAGCTGGATGAGCTCAATTCCAGTTTTCCTTCATTGTGGAGTGTATATGGGGTCGAGTTCTGTGTTGTTTTTCTTTGAGGGGTACCAGGCTCCTAAGAATTCCTGTGCCTGTCTCTGCTTTGCTTGTCCCAGGATCTTAGTTTTGTCCTAGTTTCCTCCTGTCCATGTGGATAGAGATAGAAAGTGAGTATTGGTCATGTCTTTTTGGCGCCAGTTGGTGTTTATGTATCCTTGTTGGTAACTTGCTTTGTCCGATGTAGTGTTTGTCACCTTCTCTGCAGGGAATCTTATAGATGACATTGGTCCTGTCCATAGTGGGAAGTGGGTCTTTAGTTTGGGTAAGTAAACTGGAGACGGTTCAGGAAAGATTTACAAGTATGTTGCTTTGAATTGTGGGTTTGAGATACAAAAGTTGTTTTTTACACTGGAGGATAGGAGGTCAAGGGGTGGCCTTTATTGAGGTTTATACAATCATAAGGAGTGTTGATATGGTGAATGGTGAGGGCCTTTTCCCTAGGGTGGAGGTGTTCAAAACATAGGAGCATAGTTTTTAAGGTGAGAGGAGAAAGATTTGAAAAGGACATGAGAAGTAATTTTTTAACCACAGTTGTTTGTGTGGGGAATGAACTGCCAGGCAAAGTGGTGGATGGAGGTACAGTTAGAATTTTTAAGACATTTGGATATGTTCATGAATAGGAAAGATTTGGAGGCATGGGGGCCATGTGCAGACAGGTGGACTAGTTTAGTTTGGCAACATGCTCGGTATATACTAGTTGAACTGAAGGGTCTGTTTTAATGCTGTGTAATTGTAGGTGCAAGCTGTTTACCCTCTTGAGCCTGCACCACCATTCAATAGGATCATTGGCTGATCCAACATTTCATGGCCACTTTCTTCTTTTCCCATAATCCTTGATTCCACTACTGAACAACATGGGCTGTGTCACTGACCAGAAACTGAACTGGGCTAGCCATATAAATACTGTCATCTGCTCATGTAGACTGAGCTTGGAATACTTCAGCGAGTAACTTGGCACCTATCTACTTGAAGCCTGTCCACCATCATGATGGAATATTCCCCACTTGCCTGGATGAGTGCAGCTCCAAAAACATTCAAAAAGCTTGACACCATCCAGGACAAAGCAGCCTGCTTGATTGGCACCACATTCATAAACATGCACACCTCCACCACAGCCCAGTATTAGTAATGTGTATTGACTGCAGAATTTTGCCAAGGCTCGTCAAACAGCACCTTTCGTATCCATGACTATTGTCTCCTAGAAGAACAAGGGCAGCAGATACGAGGAATCACCACCACTTGAAAGATTTCGTCCAACACATTCAGCATTCTGATTTAAGAAGATAGTACTGTTCCTTTTAGTTTTGTACCTACAGAAAATGGATGGCAGCAGCTCACGAAGGCAACTCGCCATCATGAGCAACTGGGGTGATAAATACTGGCCCAACCACATCCACATAAAGCACATTTTCAGAAGAACAATCTATTAATTGTCCTAGTGCTTTCTGCAGTCTACATCCCATTTCAATTTGTTAGCTAGTGAAAACAATCTTGACCTTGCCAAATCACCATATTTTGAAAACCTCTTTCAGATTCCTCCAAACATGCGGTGCTCCATTGAAAATAAAATTCAAAGGTTATCCCCTCATTAATATGCAAGAAAATACTATAAAACATTCTTCAGTTATCCCAGTCAATTTTCAATTTACCCAATAGTATGTTACTTTAATAGTTGTATTATGGTGTGACCAGAATTGTGCAGAATGTGACTTAAATAATGCTTCTTATAACATTTACCCAATTTTCATGTCCATTCTCTTGAAAGTGGAACCAAGAAACCCAATTCTCTCTCTTTCCCTACGCTGTTTATGTATCTGAATTCTCAAATTTGTCTTGTCCGCAGTTAAAAATCTTGTTAGCAGTATACTTTCTTTTTTAGTGTTCTTTACTCCACATTTTTCTATATTTACTTGAGTAATCTTCCCCCATTCATCCTTACAGTTGCTGTCCATCTTAATTCGGCTCTATAAAGCTGATTGTTCCTGTGTAACCAGTGTTCAAATAATTTCTGCAAAGATATGAGAGGACATTGTTTTTATTTTGCAGGAATGCATGGTAGCATTAAACAAAGTTCATTTGCTCTTGTTCGTTGTTTCCCAGCTATTCCTTAATCCCCTGTATTATCATTCACATTAATTCTCCGTTCTTTAATTTTTAATAGCTTGTCTCTTTTCTGACACCTTTTAATGTGCAAGTTCTTGAGATTCCCATATGCAACATCGGATGTTTTCCTCCTTTTTTTTAATGTAACTCCCACACCACTTCCCTTGCCCTGTCATCCCTCTGCCTTTTCCCCAGGTTGCCTAGAATAGCAATTCATTGTCATTTATGAATTTTAAAAAAAGTTTATAAGTTGCCACATGCTGGTGCCTAAATTAATGACAGATGTCATAAATACGAAGAAAATGTATTTAAAGTTTGTCACAGTTCAATTAACAGCTCCTGAGTTTGGGATATGCTGGAAAATTGCGCTGAACCCACCAAGCATTGCGAGGCCAAAATGGCTCCCGCCATTCCGAAACAATTCCTCAATGCCATCTCCAAAGCAAAGATAAGACCTCCACACATGAACTAAACCATTATGCCACAGTGCTGGCATATCCTGAAGCTGCCGAAGATGACTTCCACTCCTGGACGTGATCGCCACACGATACCACAATTCCAGGCTGTTGGAGGCCACCGTATTGTTGGGCCTGCACCAGGAGCAAACACCTTCCACCAAAGTTGCTAAAAGAAGGGAACATACCACAATAAATGAAAACATTTTTTTTAAAAAGTAAAGCAGGTGGAGTCAATGAACTCTGGCCTCCTAGGCTGAGGAGCCTGCATGTTGGGCAGGTACTGCACTGCTGCCTTGAAAAGAAAAGACCGTTTATAAAATTTTGGAGTAGATTTGTAGCTTGGGTTGTGGGTGTTGAGGTTGGTTGGCTCACCGAACTGGTTTATTGTTTTGTAGATGTTTCATTACCCTGCTGGGTAACATCCTCAGTGCAGCCTCCGATGATGCTTCGGTGGGTTTTACCACCTGGATTTTAAACTCTGGGGTCCGTTGAGCTGGATTGCCTCACTTCCTAGAAGCCTAGCACTGCATAATGAAAGGCATTAATAAACGCATCGAGATCGATCCCATATACACGCCACTACGAAGGAAAACCTGAAGTGAGGCAATCCAGCTCGACAGACTCCAGTATCTAAAAACCAGGCGGGTAAACACACCAATGCTTCATCAGAGGCTGCATTGATGCTGTTACCCAGCATGGTAACGAAATGTCTGCGGAACAATAAACCCGCTTGCTGAGCCAACCATCCTCAAAAAAGACTGTTATATGGCGTTTGTGCTGTTTGTTACACCATGAGAGATTAACTTGTAAGATTCAAGATGCTTTAATATTAGGTGTAGATCTTGTCCCTTAAAGCAACTTTTTCTCCTGATTTTTTGCCATCTAATGCTATCTTTTATTCCCACTTCAATTGAGAATATATCTCTGTGCCAGTCTGACGTTCACACACTTTCCAAGCCATGAATCTGGTCTAGGCTTCTAATTCTTATCGAAATGAACAAACTTCCCATCTTTCACACCTAGTTTTTTCAGCTATACTAAAAAAATTATTCCAGTTATACTGAGAGCCTGTGGCAATCATTTCCCTGTGAGGGCATTGTATTTCTGGTCATTATACGTATGTCTTCACCTGCAGCCATTTAACTGTGTTACCAAAACAATTCAAGAGCTGCCTGTTCATGAGCAAATGCTTTGTTGGGTGCTCTGTAAATGTTTTTCCTTCTAATGGGGTATTGTGATTCTTAGTTTATTTTCTGCTGTCTGACACTGCATGAGTAATTGACACTAGTTATATATTTGTGGAATTTACACTTTCACTCTCCACTTTATCACGCTGATTACACATAAGCATGCCTCCATCTATGCAGTGTCATGATGTCAAAGTGTCTTATTTTAGAATTCATTCTGGCAAGAAATAGAATGCTGATGTTGGCTCCTCATCTAGTGGCAGCATGTATAAATAAGATTTTATTCTTTGAGATGTGATAATTTATTCAGTTATTAAAAGATCAGCATTATGTCAATCACATAAAGAGCTGCTATGGAAAAAAGCTCCCTTTCGTGGGTCACTGATATCAGCGCTGAGGCAAGCGTGTGCTGTACCTGGGAAATAACCTCCACTTGCATTAGTACTGGACTTGTGCTCTGATGGAAATCTGGTAGAGGGTTTATATGTACAGGAGATTAAATTAGCCTAGATTTAAACAAAACAGGGAAGGTGAAAATGAGAGAATACCTAGAGTACATAGCCTTTGACAGTTGAACTCACGAGGTCTGCCGTTTTCTTTAGCTGCACGTGTTAGATCTGTGCAGGGCAAAGAAAAATGACTAGTAATGCTGCTGTGCTTTGTATCTAGTTCCTAAGCAATGCAAGTGAACTTGGGCCCCTACAAACTAATCGCATCTATAGAAACAATGTCCTAAGCCTCCACACTTGAAAGCAGTAGCAGAATTCTGCATGTTCTACACGCATACTGACAGTGCAACCAGCCCCTTTTTACCATAGACATTCGTGAGTGTCTAAGGACTAACCTCAAGTACAAATATGCTGATGACCATAGTGGGTCGGATCTCAAATAGCAACCTGACAGTTCAGGAAGCAGGCAGCTTGTTGGTATGATGGAAAGACAGCCCTTGCTCTCGCGCTCGTGCTCTCTCGTGTGCACACACACACACACACACACACACACCTCTCCCAACCCCCGTAGCACAACAAAGGAGCTGACCATTGATTTCAGAAAGTGAAGTGGAGGATGTAGCCTTTTCTGTATCAATTGTGCTGGGGTGGAGGTAGTTGAGACCCTAGGCATAAATATTACTAGCCATCTATCCTGGTTCATCCCTGTTGATGCTACATTCAGGAAAGCACAGAAGGCTAAGGAAATTTGGCATGACTTAGCAATTTTTAGGATGCTTTCTATCATGCATCTATATGATAATGCATCACAGCTTGGTAATGGCAACTGCAGTGCCCAAATCCACAAGGAATTACAGGTAGCAGTGAATGCAGCTCAGTCAATCACAAAAACCAGCCTCCTTCCATTGACTCTGAGATAACAAAGTGTGGAATACAGGCCAAGCAGCATCTTCGGAGCACAAAAGCTGATGTTTTGGGCTTAGACCCTTCACCAGAAAAGGGGGATGAGGAGATGATTCTGAAATAAATAGGGAGAGGCGAATATAGGTGGGGAAGTAGGGAGGGGATAGGTCAGTCTGGGGAGGACGGCCAGGTCAAGGGGGCGGGATGATGTTAGTAGGTAGGAAATGAAGGTGTGGCTTGAGGTGGGAGGAGGGGATAGGTGAGAGGAAGAACAGGTCAGGGAGGCAGGGACAAGCTGGGCTGGTTTTGGGATGCAGTGGTGGGAAGGGGAGATGCACCACCTTCCACCCACCTTCCTGCAAAAAATTCCATCCCCTATTCCCAATTCCTTCACCTCCACCGCATCTGCTCCCAGGATGAGGCATTCCACTCCCGTACATCCCAGATGTCCTCGTTCTTCAAGGACCGCAACTCCTTCCCCCTGCCCCCGCAGTGGTTGAGAACGCCCTTGACTGTATTTCCTGCACCTCATCCCCTCACACCCCGCCCCCGCAATAACTGCCCAAAGAGAATCCTCCTAGTCCTCACATATCACCCCACCAACCGCCGGATACAACGCATCATCCTTCGACACTTCTGCCATCAACAATTCGACCCCACCATGAAAGACATTTTTCCAACCGCACCCTTGTCTGCCTTCCGGAGAGACCACTGCCTCCGCGACTCCCTTGTCCGCTGCACACTTTTCTCTCCACACCCGGCACTTTCCCCTGCAACTGCAGGAAGTGCGACACTTACCCCACACCACCTCCCTCACCCCCATCCCAGGTCCCAAGATGACTTTCCACATCAAGAAGATGTTCACCTGCACATCCACCAATGTGGTATACTGCATCCGCTGTACCTGGTGTGGCTACCTCTACATTGGGGAAACCAAGCAGAGGCTTGGGGACCGCTTTGCAGAACACCTACGCTCAGTTCGCAATAAACAACTGCACCTCCCAGTCGCAAACCATTTCAACTCCCCCTCCCATTCCTTAGACAACGTGTCCATCCTGGGCCTCCTGCAGTGCCGTAATGATGCCACCCGTAGATTGCAGGAACAGCACCTCATATTCCGCTTGGGAGCCCTGCAGCCCAATCGTATCAATGTGGATTCCAATAGCTTCAAAATCTCCCCTCTCCCTGCTGCATCCCAAAGCCAGCCCAACTCGTCCCTGCCTCCCTGACCTGTTCTTCCTCTCACCTATCCCTTCCTCCGACCTCAAGCCGCACCTCCATTTCCTACCTACTAAACTCATCCCGCCCCCTTGACCTGTCCATCCTCCCCGGACTGAGCTAACCCCTCCCTACCTCCCCACCTATATTCTCCTCTCCACCCATCTTCTCCTCTATCCATTTTTGGTCCGCCTTCCCCCTCTCTCCCTATTTATTTCAGAATCCTCTCCCCATCCCCCTTTTCTGATGAAGGGTCTAGGCCCGAAACATCAGCTTTTGTGCTCCTAAGATGCTGCTTGGCCTGCTGCATTCATCCAGCTCCACACTTTGTTATCTCAGATTCTCCAGCATGTGCAGTTCCCATTATCTCTGAGCAGGAAGGCTGATGTTTCGGGCCTAGACCCTTCTTCTGCAGTTCCGACTATCTCTGAAACTGATCATAGCTGTTGGCAGGCAAAAGGTCTCTTGTTGATAACTGGTCACTAACCTATGGATCAATCAACTTCTTGTTGCTAAGATGAGCTGCATCTGCATAGCCCTTGGCTCCAAGTTGTCTACAATTCAATCTTCAGTTCTTGCAATCAGAGTAATTACAGATGCTACAGTGCCTATACTGTGTGGAGCTGGAGGAACACAAGGGCAGGCACCATCAGAAGAGTCGGAGCATCAGTGTTTCAGGTCAAGACTCTTCAACAGGACTCTTCAGTTATGTACGCAATGCTTGGCATGGGTTTCACCTTACTTTCTTTCAAAATGTGAAGCCACCCTTTCAAACACTAATTTTAAAACCACTTTTTCTGTTTTTGTTATCAGTTTTTTCTAATGTAAAGCAAAATGATGGAATCCTTATATTTGGTGCAAATGTGGGCTTTGTTGCATTTTGCAGAAATCTGGAATTTAAGATTCTAATGATGACCATGAATCCGTTGTTGAATGTCAGAAAAATCCATTGGGTTCACTGATGCCTTTTGGGGAAGGAAACTGCTACCCTTACCTGGTCTGGCCTACACGTGACTCCAGACCCACAGCAATCAGGGATGGACAATAAATGCTGCCGAGCCAGTGACGTCCTCATCCCATTAACAAATAAAGAAAAAAATTCTTCATTTCCTTCTTGTCAATTATTGCTGTAACCCATCAGCAAGCATGAATGAATAAGGGAGGGAAGATGGTGATAGATGGATGCAGGTAGGGGGTTGTGGAGATTATATCCAACCTTTCTTTTCTTCCCCCCCCCCCGCCGCCCCATTTATTACCCAGCACCCTTGCCCCTCCCCAGTCCTGATGAAAGGTGTAAACCCAAAACCTCAGCTTTCCTTCTCCTTTAATGCTACCTTATCTGCTGTGTTCCTCCGGCCCCATGCTCTGTTGACTCTGACTCCAGCATGTGCAGTTCTTGCTATCTCCATGAGTGAACAAAGTAATGAAAGTTAAGATTGTAAACCTGATTCAACAAGAGCACTTCAGCACCACTTGTTTAATTCCTTAATTGATAAATTCTCTGCTTCCTTTTGTGAAATAAACCTTCATGCTGTTGTGAAGTTGTACAGGCAAGGGTAGACCATGTAAAGCTGGTATAATGCCTGAGATCATCACTTTTTTTTCCTCTCAAGGAATTAAGTATGCAGTGAGCTGTCATTGCTTTTGTTCAGATTCCTTATAGACACAATGTCAAAACAAAACCAGATGAATCGTGAATCAGTGGGAAAGGAAAGCGGCTTAAATATATGATCAGTGCTGTGAATGCATTCAGATTGAAAATGGATCTGTGGACCTCCCAATTTAAAGAGGAAAAAATGCTCCCACACTTCCCAAGTCTGGAGAAATACTAAGGAAAAAAGACAATGAAAAATGGTTCCTTCCTGAAACCACCTGTGCACATTTGAAGTTAGCGCAGGAATTCAACAGGCAATTTGTTTGACTTAATTCCATTTCTTTCAAATGTACATTTGTTGGTTTGTTACCAAATTCCATTAGGTTTTTGACTCGCAAAGCATGAGACTTAAATGGAGATAATTACTATGCAAAATGGTATTGAACTGAAAGTCTAATAAAGCAATGGCAATCTTTGGGGGCTGAGACTTTGGGTAAACAGAGAAAAATACACACTCCTATTGTCCTGTGTTTGTAAAATTGAAAGTTTACTTTGATTCCAGATACCCCAGTGAGAGCGTGTTCTTCCAAATAAAAATAATCAAGTCCAAGTATCACACCCACTTCCTAGGTATCCTTTTGATGGACTGTATGTGATTAACTTGCTGAAACAGCAACTGAACTTCAGAACAGTGGCAGATAACACGCAGTCACAGTTATCACATTGAGGTTTGATGAGTATGGGGTAGGAGGTGGGGGAGCTCTTGATTGTGAAGGTGACAAACCAGCTATTTAGAACACAGAATAGTACAGGCCCTTCAGCTCATTATGTTGTGCTGACGTATTATCCTGCTCGAAGATCAAACTACCCTGCAAACCCTACATTTTACTGTCATCCATGTGCCTATATAAGAGTCACTTAAATGTTCCTAATGTGTATCACTCCACTACCACTGCTGGCAATGCGTTCCACGTACCCATCACTCTGTTAAAAAGCCTACCTCTGACATCTCCCCTATACTTACCTCCAATCACCTTAAAATTATGTCCCCTCGTAATAGTCATTTTTGCCCTGGGAAAAAGTCTCTGGCTATCCACTCTATCTATTGCCTCTGATCATATAGCACGCCTCTATTAAGTCACCTCAAATCCTTCTTCGCTCCAATGAGAAAAGCCCTTTCTCCTTCAACCATTCCTCGTAAGACCTATCCTCTAGTCCAGGCAGCATCCTTGTAAATCTCCTCTGCACCCTCTCTAAAGTTTCCACATCCTTCCTATAATGAGGCAACCAGAACTAAACAGAATATTCCAAGAGTAATCTAACCAGAGTTTTATAGAGCTGCAGCATAACCTCATGGCTGTTAAACTCAACTCCACTGCTAATGAACGCAAACACACACACGCCTTCTTTACAACCCCATCAATTTGGGTAGCAACTTTGAGGGATCAATGGACATGGACCCCAAGATCCCTCCGTTTCTCCACACTGCCAAGAATTCTGCCATTAACCCTGTATTCTACGTTCAAATTCGAACTTCCAAAATGAATCACTTCACACTTTTCCAGGTTGAATTCCATCTTCCACTTCTTTGCTCAGCTCTGCATCCTATCAATGTCCTGTTGCAACCTACAACAACCCTTCACACTGTCCACAACTCCACCGACCTTCATGTTATCAGCAAACTTACTAAGTCATGCTTCTATTTCCTCATCCAAGTCATTTATAAAGCTCACAAAGAGCAGAGGTCCCAGTACAGATCCCTGTGGAACACCACTTTTCACTGAGCTCTAGGCTGAATATTTTCCAACTACTACCAACCTCTGCCTTCTATTGGACAGCCAATTCTGTATTCAGACAGCCAAATTTTCCTGAATCTCATGCCTCCTTACTTTCTGAATGAGCCTACCATGTGGAACCTTATCAAATGCCTAGCTAAAATCCCTATGCACCACATCTACTGCTTGACCTTCATCAATGTGTTTTGTCACATCCTGAAAAAATTCAATAAGGCTTATGAGGCATGGCATGAACTGCCCCTCATAGCCATGCTGATTATTTCTAATCAAACTGTGCTTTTCCAAATAATCGTAAATACTATCTTTCAGCATCCTCTCGAATAATTTGTTCATTAGAGGTAAAACTGGCCTGTAATTCAGGGGTTATCCCTATTCCCTTCCTTGAACATTTGCGACTCTCCAATCATCTGCTACTACTCCAGTAGACAGTGAAAACAGAAAGATCATTGCCAAATGCTCAGCAGTCTCTTCCCTTGCTTCCTGTAGAAACTTTGGGTGTATCCTGTCTGGCCCAGGGGACTTATCTGTCTTCATGTTTTTCAAGATTTCTAGCACATCCGCATTAACATCAACCTGTTTGAGCATTTCAGCCTGTTTCACGCTGTCCTCACAAATGTCAAGGCCCCTCTCGTTGGTGAATACAGAAGCAAATTATTCATTAAGGACCTCCCCTACCTCCTCCAGTGCCGTGCACAAGTTTCCTCCACTGTCCCTGATCAGCCCTCCCCTCACTCTGGCCATCCTCTTCTTTCTCACATAAATATAGATTGCCTTGGGGTTTTCCTGAATCTTACCTCCAAGGCTTTTACATACCCCCCTCTAGTTCTCCTAGGTCCATTCTTCAGTTCCTTGCTGGCTACCCTGTAGCCCTCTAGAGCCCTGTCCGATCCTTGCTTCCTCAGCCTTAAGTAAGCTTCCTTCTTCCCCTTGACTAGATATTCCACATGTCTTCTCGTCCAAGGTTCCTTAATCTCACCATCCCTTCCTTGGATAAATGGGACAAACCTATCCAGCACTCGTAGCAAGTTCTTCCTAAACAACCTCCACATTTCTGTCATGCATTTCCCTGAGGACATCTGTTTCCTATTTAAGACATCTCTGACCCTGGCACCCGGGAGGCAACATACCATCTGGCAGTCTCACTTGGTACCACAGAATTTCCTGTCTGTTTCTCTGACAGTCTCAGTAACAATATCTGTTATAATGTATCTTGTACCTGAATGGTATTATGAATAAGTTGCATCTTGTGTAAGACAAGAGACTTTTACGCTTCCTCGTGGTTTTCCTTTGCCATATTGCAAAAAGCAAAGTCTAACCTTATAGAAAGATAGTGGCAGCAAACCTGTCTTACTGCAAACCTCAGCTAATCATGTACTAAATGATGCTCATGGTAGTCATCAGAAAATTTAGTGTAGTCGCACCACTGTAACATTGAAAAGTTACGTAAAAGGGACTGCTGTTAATAGTGAGTTAAATTCCCTGCATAGTAATGCTGTTTCCATAATGAAATAGGAGGAGTTGAAACAATGATGTCTTGCACAACCAGACATGTAAGAAATAATTGAGACATGACTACATCAAAATTGGGTGTGGAATTTAAACATTGTGTGTTGTAATGTTTTTAGGAAAGACAGACAGTGAAAAGGGAGTATCTGCTCTTTTTAATGTAAGTGTAATGGTAGCAGACACAAGTGAAACAGCTACCAGCAAAAGGTACATTTTTATACCAAGCAAGATGCCAATATAGAAAATTAAGTTCTGGATGTACCTGAGCTACAAATCTTCTCAAAACTCGCTAGAAAATTAAGTGAATGACATTTTGACGTCATTTTGACAAAATGGGTTGACAGGAGGAGGTTGGACAGGATGTAATGCCACTTTTAAAATGACTCATCGCCATCTGTTTACTTTTTGAAATAAGTGAACTTGAGTTCATGTGATCACCTGACTTTTCAGATTGTGTGCATGAGGATGTAAAAAGGGATTTCTTTGTTCAGTTGGGAAAATTGCCAGTCAGTGGAATGTTGAGAGTTCTGGTGCTTAAGCTGACAATTATTTGTATTACATAGAATCATAGAATGCCTCCCTCTCTCTTATACCCATTCAGCCTGTCACCCGTATACTTTCTTCAACAACAAGTCAGCTCATCCCACTCCACTCCTTTATCCAGAGCCCTGCGAATTCTTTATCATCGGATAATTATTCCATTCCTTTTTGAAACCCAGAGGCTACATGAAGAAAATTGTTGTATACAGTGACTAGTCGGACCCAAGAAGACACTATGTGAGAGGTGAAAGCAGACCATATGACAATGATGGTATTGAATACGTGTTTGCAGTACTCCTTTCTAAGTCCTTTGGTGTATGATGAACCCCAGAAAGCTATTTTTGAGATATTGGAATGGAGCAAGATAATGACTTGTTAATGTACAACTGTTTAGCATTTGTATTTAATTACTACTTGTAGAAATCAACTGAAAACTGAATTTGGGTGTACTGTTCGCATTGATTTTTTTGAAAACTATTGATGACTTTTATTTGGAGGTGAAATTGAGGTGTGTTATAGTGAGTTGATGCTATGTAACAAAATTGATTTTTCTAACCCTTGGAGTATAGTATAAGAGACTGTCATTTCAAATGGATATCGCTGGTTTGGCCATCATTTCTTGCCCCTCTTAATTAATTTGAGAAAGTGCTGATGAGCCGCTATCTTGGTCCACCACAGTTTATGGTGATAATTTGAGGAACGTCATAATTTTGCTGATGGTAATTTGAGGATTGTGGAAAAATATTGGTCAGCACTCCAGGTAGGTCCTGTCATCGGCTTTTGAGAATTTTCCAGAATTGGTTTACAAACATTACCAAAGATTGAGATTCAGTGAAGAACTAAGGACAAATAACAATCCTCAATGAAATTCTTTGTGTGAAGGATACATTACAGGTTGATGTTTCTATATTAGAGTGAAATTCTTCCATCTGTTTTAGAAACTGATGGTGTATTGCAAAAATCTAACTCTGCAATTATGTTTAGGGCCTTAAAGCTTGGATACCTCACACAAGATTTGATTGATGACTACGAGCCAGCATTAATGTTTACAATTCCTAGACTAGCTATTGTCTGGTACGTATTCCAAATGTGGTGTTTTTAGTAAACATTTTTTTTTGAACTGTATTACAAGTATGTGATGCAAATCTGTGTGGTGTTCTAATTTAGTGGGTTCAGAAAATGGTCAAGCTACCACCTGCATCTGATTGTTGAGCTCAGGCTTTCCTTGATCTCATCGTTCAGCAACAGCAGTTTGAATTTATCTAGCATATTCTTGTTGAGCCCACAGGTCTCAGTGGGTCAGCCTGCTAACCAACAGTCAGACTCTACTCTTGCAGATGAGCAAAATCAGGAGTCAAGTGCCTCTTGTTGTTCCAGTGCACCACTTGGCATATAGATGCTACAGAACAAGAGGCAGACTTGATTCTGGTTGCTTGCATGCCCCCTGACTTGAAGAACAGTGCATGTAGAGGAGACCTTGTGGAAGGTGGAGACAGCAAGTGTAGGACAAAATTTAGTGAACTAATAAGCATTTTCCAAAAAAAATCCATTTTACTCCACCACTTTAGAAATAGAATATTATAATGTAAAACTATTATACCTTAGTAACTGCAATATTGTAGCTATGATACATTGGCCTGTAATCACATGGAATATTACCATGCCAATGTTTAAGGTGGTAATCTGAAATTATTTCTTGTTACAGAGACACTTAGTTTAGACCATGTAATGTTGGAGCAGAAGTAGACCATTCAGCACATTGAATCTCCTTTGTCGTCCAGTGAGATCATGATTGATCTCATGATCCTCAACTCCACTTTCTTGTCTTTTGCCTGTACCCATTATTATAGAACATTACAGCACAGTACAGGCCCTTCGGCCCTCAATGTTGTGCCGACCTGTCATACCGATCTCAAGCCCATCTAACCTACACTATTCCATGTACATCCATATGCTTATCCAATGACGACTTAAATGTACTTAAAGTTGGCGAACCTACTACCGTTGCAGGCAAAGCGTTCCATTCCCTTACTACTCTCTGAGTAAAGAAACTACCTCTGACATCTGTCCTATATCTTTCACCCCTCAATTTAAAGCTATGCCCCCTCATGCTCGCCGTCACCATCCTAGGAAAAAGGCTCTCCCTATCCACCCTATCTAACCCTCTGATTATTTTATATGTTTCAATTAAGTCACCTCTCAACCTTCTTCTCTCTAATGATAACAGCCTCAAGTCCCTCAGCCTTTCCTCGTAAGACCTTCCCTCCAAACCAGGCAATATCCTAGTAAATCTCCTCTGCACCCCTTCCAAAGCTTCCACATCCTCCTTATAATGCGGTGACCAGAACTGTACACAATACTCCAAGTGCGGCCACACCAGAGTTTTGTACAGCTTCACCATAACCTCTTGGTTCCGGAACTCGATCCCTCTATGAATAAAAGCTAAAGCACTGTATGCCTTTTTAATGCCCCTGTCAACCTGGGTGGCAACTTTCAAGGAACTGTGTACATGGACACCGAGATCTCTCTGCTCATCTACACTGCTAAGAATCTTACCATTAGCCCTGTACTTTGCCTTCCGGTTACTCCTACCAAAGTGCATCACCTCACACTTGTCTACATTAAACTCCATTTGCCACGTCTCAGCCCAGCTCTGCAGCTTATTTATGTCTGTCTGCAACCTACAGCATCCTTCGTCACTATCCACAACTCCACCGACCTTAGTGTCGTGTGCAAATTTACTAACCCATCCTTCTACGCCCTCATCCAGGTCATTTATAAAAATGACAAACAGCAGTGGACCCAACACCGACCCTTGCGGTACACCACTAGTAACTGGTCTCCAGGATGAACATTTCCCATCAACTACCACCGTCTGTCTTCTTTCAGCAAGCCAATTTCCGATCCAAACTGCTATATCTCCCACAATTCCATTCCTCCGCATTTTATACAATAGCCTACTATGGGGAACCTTATCGAACGCCTTGCTGAAATCCATATACACCACATCAACCGGTTTACTCTCATCTACCTGTTTGGTCACCTTCTCAAAGAACTCAATAAGGTTTGTGAGGCACGACCTTCCCTTCACAAAACCGTGCTGACTATCCCTAATCAATTTATTCTTTTCTAGATGATTATAAATCCTGTCCCTTATAACCTTTTCCAACACTTTACCAACAACTGAGGTAAGGCTCACTGGTTTATAATTACCAGGGTTGTCTGTACTCCCCTCTTGAACAGGGGAACCACATTTGCTATCTTCCAGCCTTCTGGCACTATTCCTGTAGACAATGAAGAGTTAAAGATCAATGTCAAAGGCTCAGCAATCTCTTCCCTGGCTTCCCAGAGGATCCTAGGATAAATCCCATCCAGCCCAGGGGACTTATCTATCTTCACCGTCTGTCAGATTTCTAATATCTCTTCCTTGTGAACCTCAATCCCACCTAGTCTATTAGCCTGTATCTCAGTATTCTCCTCGAGAACATTGTCGTTTTCTAGAGTGAATACTGTTAAAAAATATTCATTTAGTTCTTCCCCTATCTCCTCTGCCTCCACACATAACTTCCCACTACTATCCTTGATTGGCCCTAATCTTACTTTCATCATTCTTTTATTCCTTATTACCCCTTGATTTCTTTTAGTGTTTTAAATATCTGTCTAACTTAGCTTTGAATTTGTTCAACAAACCAATCTCTGCAGCTCTCCACAATGAAGAATTCCACAGATTCCCACTCCTTTAGAGAACCATCCATTTTTCTCAATATTTCTTAAATAGGTGAACCCTTACACTGAGATTAACCCCTGTAGTTCTACACTTTTCCACAAGGAGCGACAACCTCCCTCCATCTATCCTGTGAAGACCCCTAAAATTCTCAGGGGGTTCTGAAGAATCAAGAGACTTGAAACATTAACTCTGCTTTCTTTCAACAGATGTTGCCAGGCCTGATGAGTTTTGGTATCAATTTTGTCCTTTAGAATGTGTCCCATTTGAATAGGTATTCTTTCATTTTTCTAAACTCCAATGAGTACAGATACAACCTACTAAACCACCGCTTCTAACAAGATCTCTCCAAACCTGGAATTTAACAGGGTAAACTTTCTCTGGTCTGCCTCCAATGTCATTTTGTCTTTCATTAGACAACGCAGAGCTTATAAGTATGCGAGACAAGTAAGCTATGCCTGAAGGATCAAAAATCAATCTGTTTGGCAACAAAACCAAAATGAGATGAAGATCTCAATCACATTACAGGGTACAGATTTCTCTTAGGTTTCATGCTTCTGAAACCAGCTCATGCAGCCATTATTGAGCATATGGAAATGACATGAGAATTGGCCATTTGGTCCACTGAGACCAGCCCAAGGCTACCATAGTTCAACTTAAGCATGTTCTGACCTCTATGTAGCCTTCCACGTGTCCCCTAATAAACAAATCAACGATGTTGGTGCTGAACATGGAATATCATTGGCTTTTCTGGCATTAGCATGAAGCATTCTCTACAAGACATACGCAATAGCAAAAAGTGAAGTGTTGCTGATGCGTTGAGATAGATAGAAAATTAAAACAGTCCACCTGTCAGGCAGAATGAATGGAGACGTCAAAATGGATTGGTGGCACAGGATAACATTCTAATTAATGTGCCTATTACAGATGGGTCCCCTGCTGCTTCAGTGTGATCGTACGAAGTGTGAATATCTGCTGCTGATGGGTATTTATTAACGCCTGCTAGAAGTACGTTTTTGTGGCCAGTAGTCAGGATAAAGCACAGCTGCACAAATCTGCCAACAGTGATTTTTTTTTGAAGCATTCTGCCCCATACATCTTTATGGGGAAATGGCAGCAATTTGGCATTAAGTCAAAATGCTCACAGCTGTTGCAGACATGATGGGCTGAATGGCTACCACCTACTCTGAGATAACAGTGATTGAGATTTGATGACCCACTGTGTCATTAATGTCTGGAGAATTGTTGAGAAATCTGTGGGATCTGTCTTAATCACAGTGGCTATTTGTCATGTGCTGCAGCTTGATCAACCACAGTTTATCATCCATATTTGCCACATGTTAGTTGTGGATGTCAGAAATAGAAGATTGCCTGATTATTATAACGTTTGTTGAAAACCATCATGACTTTATTCTGTTAGTAAGACCCCTGCATCCCACACTTTGCCCACTGCAGAAATAAAAGTTACTGGTCCTAGTCAGATCAAAAAGAATTAGGTAGCCTGGCCCAGAATCTTAACAATCAGCTGATGTGCATGTACCGTCGATATAAAGAAAACTGTTGGAAAGGTTGAAGGATTTCACATGTAATGTTAGATAATAACACTATAAATGAATCAATACAACACTCTATCCCATCCCTGAGACTTAGCGTGCTTGTTTTGAGGCATTTGGCAGGCGGACCCAGTTTTGGAGAAGTCAGCACCAGATACCTAATTTACAAGATTGTCAGCAACCTGCTCCAATTTCCTTGAACAGCTGTTATCCATATACCTGGAACTGCTAACTTATTCAATGTACACTTGCATTTATTTCTGTTTAAAGTTTCCTTATCCAAATTATTTTTTAAGTTCATTCACAGAATATGGGCATTTCTGGCAAGGTGAACATTTATCGCCATCAAATTATAACCAATTACTCACCATTTAATCTTTATTGGTGTCTGTGTGTTGCCCTGAAACACAGAAAGAAAGTTGTGCCAGATATTTAGATTTAGTAGACTTCTCACAAGTTGGTTTATTTGTTTAAGTGCGGTCTAACATTTTGAAGCATACTTTGATAATTCCTAATAAATTTTCTCCCAATTTTTTTTTATGAAGTGGTTTGTTGGTCTTCCCTGAGGGGCCATTGAATTTGGAACGCAAGCTAGAAGATATGTCTGACCTGTTTAGACCATTTCGCACACTGTTGCGGAAGATCAGGTAAGATTAACAAAAATCTTTGATTGCATCATGTTTCAGATTGTAACAGTGACCTGTTTTGCTTTCAATGTGATCGGAATTAACTACTAAACAAAACTACTTGAAAATTAGTTTTGTATTGTTTTTGTCCCTTTTATGCAGATTAGTCCTTGATCAAAAGTATTGATCATCGGTCCCTTGTCATCTCTGAAACCAGTGGTCAATGTTAACAAGAAGGCAATAGAAAAATTCTTCCTTTTCCTAGCCTATTGTAGCAGGATGCCAGTGGAATAATTTTAATTGCTTAACCAGTTGCTCTGGGGTGCTTATATTGCCATGTTTTACAGAAATTCTTCTCTTTTCCTCTCCCTCCCCATTCCACATTTATAAATGTAGATTTTACATTTGTAATAAAATAGGCAACTTTCAAAGATGGTTTTTAATAGTGATATTGCTTCCTTGAAAAATATGTCTTAATTTCTTCTGATGTGTCAGAATGTAACAATGATGGACCTATATAAACTAAAGATTTTGAGCGAGTATGGATTGTAAGTTTTGTAGCAAAAAATAGATCTTAGATGATTGACAGTTGTTTTCACTCTTGTATTTTCTTCCACTTTTGTCCCATCTCTCTCTCCTGTAACTATCAGCTTATCAGTATCATGTGGTTCTACTAGTTTTGTATGCTCCAAGCTATCCTTGCTAATTGTTCATTTTTTCTTGTGCAAATGAATAGCCTACTTGATTGCAGATATGACAGGTAAAATTACCAGTGCTTTAAACCTGCACAGTTTTGGTGGGATCAGTAGGTGCTTTACAGGAGAGGGGTGGGAGTACAGACTTGATAATACTCATACTCTTCCATTTGCTGGCAACCAGCTACATTGTGGAATCTGATCTACAATCTTCCTGTGCTTTATCAATTGCCTATTTATTGGCCTCATGAACATGTAGTAATGGGACATTTGGGTATAGAATCACAGGATCTCTAGAGTGTAAAGCATGCCATTTGGCCTATCAGGTCCACACCAACCATCTGAAGACCATCCTACCCAGACCCTATCTCTGTAACTCTGCATTTCCCATGGCCAATCCACCTATCCTGCACATCTTTGGACTGAGGAGGAAATCAGAGCACCTGGAGGAAACCCACACAGACAAGGGAACAATTTGCAGCTCCACACAGGCAGTCGCCCAAAGGTGGAATTAAGCCCGGCTCCCTGGTACTGTGAGACAGCCTTGGTATCCACTGAGCCTCTGTGCTGCCTTGTAGTTTAACCAACATTCTGAGTGTTCTGCATGAAGGCAGATCCTTGGCAGAAGTTTAATGTAGAGATTTAATCTAAATGTTGCACCAAAAGGGTGCACAATGTTCTCAAAGCAAATTAGTTCCACATTCGTATTCCAGAGAGCTTTATGTGTAATCTTCATTAATCAAGCTTCTTTCCTGTAAATTGGATAGCTTCAAGCCATGCTTCCATGAACAATGTAAATGATTTCATGATTTGCCTTCAGTCAATTTCTTTCCTCACTGTCAATCAAAATGAGCTTTTAGCATCAACTTACTAAATGCTTTATTCCCATGCTGAGTTCCAGTTCCATTACACTCTTATTTCCCAGTTTAATGTAATGTTGACATGTGACCTTATCATTTTTTCAACTTTTTTTAAGCAGTAGGCCAGGTCAAATCAGCTACTTTTGTTGGTCTTGGATCTTGTCAGTTTTGACTGTACTGACAGCTTTCCTTTGTATGAAAGGACTATCGACTATCAGTGCACATCTTCACTTCCTGGACCACCCATAGTAGCATAACACCAGGTATGACTAATAGGCAGAAATTTGCAAAGTGTCCACCTACACTTTGATGTGCTTTGTCAGTAACGAACAGCTGTAAAGTTGATTTTTTTTTTAAAAAAATTCATTCATGGGATGAGGATGTTGCTGTCTGTACCAGCATTATTGCCCATCCCTGATTTCCCAGAGGGCAGCTATGAGTCAGCCACATTGCTGGGTAAGATGACAGTTTCTTTCCCTCGAGAATATTAGTGAAACAGGTGAGTTTTTCTGATAATCAGCGATGGTTTCACGGTTATCGTTAAACGCTTAATTTCAGATTTTTTATTGAATTCAAATTCCGCTGTCTGACCTGGAAGGATTTGAACCCAGAATGTTAGCTGAGTTTCTGGATTAATAGTCCAATAGTAATAGCATTAGGCCATTGCTTTCCCAATAAACTCATGTGAAGATGACTTTTAAGATAAATTGGGCAATATTTAGGTTTTTCCTTGCCCATCTGTGGGAATTTTGATTCATTTTTCATTTAATAAATTATTTTCTCATGTTAACTTGGACCTCTTTTTGTTTTCCTTTGATAGTGTCTGTCTCTTCATATGTTTTTGCACCATTTTTTCAAGTTTGATGTTGAAGTAACATTCGTGCCTCATGTCAATCAATGACCATAGCCAACAAAAAGGGTCAAGCCATTTTCCCCAAAGCATTCAATGGCATTACTATTGTTAAGTCTTCTATTCTCAACATTTTAGAGGTTGCCATTAACCATAACCTGAACTAGTATGTAAAAACTGTGCCGCAACACAACCCAAAAGCTGGGGATTATGTGGCATATGATTCTCCTCTTGACTCCCTGAAACTTGTCCACCATCTACAAGGCAGCAATGGGCACAATCTATAAGATGCATTGCAATAACTTATCAAGACTCCTTTAATGTTAGCTTGCAATTCCGTGACTGCATGCCAATGAAGGCCAAGAATAACAAACGTATGGGAACACCACCACATGCATGTCCACTTCCAAGATATATGCTATGCTCCTTTGAAACTTCACTTCACTCTCACTGGGTCAATATCCTGGAACTCCTTTCTGAACAGGAGGTGTATCTACGCAATATAAGAAGGTGACTCATTAGACCTTCTCAAGAAGTATTGGTATTAGTCAATAAATGCTAGCCAAATCAACGATACACGTCCTCTGAATTTATTAGAACAGGCATTTCTTTAATAACAGTTCTTCTATATGCTTGTTTGTGACCTGAACTCCGTTAAAAATTATAGTTTAAAGACGAAATAAACGAATAAGTACTGTTGTTTCTAACTGAGGTCTGGCTGTTTATTTGTTAGCTTAAAGTTATTTTTTGCTCCCCTCTTTTTTCTTAATTTCAGTTGTTTCGGCTTCCCCTTATTGAGACCATCGCTAGATTATATTTTCCTCACTTTTGATTTTGAATTGAGAGTTAGTTGAATGTTGAACAACAGCTTGTCTGTAAAACACAAGTTATGTTTGCTGTTGGGAGCTGGCCTGGAAAGATAATACAGCATTAATTACTGCTGTAAGGACACTGTCGATATTTGGGCTGCAGGATGTTGCTATGCTCAGGGACAGGCCAGTCAATGTAGAAACGGTGCTGCCCAGCCAAGCACAGAGAATGTTGAAAGGAAAAGAGAAGCTAAAGAGTGAATTAATTTTGACTGAGTTTGGGCAGGAGGCATTTTGTTTTGGAAGCTTCCACACTGGGGCTGTTTTTGGCTTTTGCTGTCTGATCATTCTCTTGTTATTGACTTGTTGAAAATGGATATTTCTGAGAAAAGAATCCCAATCTGTAACAAATAGGTGAAGGTCTCCAGAGGTCTGTGGAAGCTGTTTGCATTGACCGTTAACATCAGAATTGAAGCAAAATATACAGTCCTTTATGCCTGTAAGTCAACACATCCTCCAAGGATTTCATGAAGGCTTGGTATCATTGTCAAAATGGTTATCAAACTAACAAATTTTATTTTATCCCTTAATTGTGTCTGACTATCTAGTTGATGTGAGTGGGTTTTATAATCAAACAAGATTGGGCTTAGATCATAGATATTAACTAGATTGCCCTGTAGTTTATCTGTGTTCTGTTGAAGTTGGATTATTAATAATAAATTGTTACTTTTTGTTTAAGTTGTTAACTTGGCCCCAAGGGTCTGATTGTAAAGTCTAGTTAGAAATAATTGAGCAATTTTGAGGCTCATTATTTCGATTACACTGTGTTCCAAAACCAGTGATAATGAGGCTGATTTGATTTGACTTGCTATTCCTTTGCTGTCACACAACCTCCCTGCCTGTATTTAAAACCCCTTTTTCATCCCACTGTAACCTTTGAGTCCCCATTTGTTCTCCATTGCCCAACGAAATGCTTGAGATTTCTTTATATTTTTACTGTATACATTAGTATAAATTAATTTCCATTAAGAAGCTGAGAGGAGCAGATTGAACTGGTAAGACCATAAGACATAGGAGCAGAAATTAGGCCATTCAGCCCATTGAATCTGCTCCATCATTCAATCATGGCTGATAAGTTTCTCAACCAGACTCTTCCACTTTCTCCCTGTAACCCTTGATTCCCTTGACAATCAAGAACCTGTCTATCTCTATTTTAACCATACTCAATGTCCTGGCCTCCACAGCCTTCTCTGGCAATGAATTACATAGATTCACCACTCTCTGGCTGAAAAAGTTTCTCCTTATCTCCATTCTGAAGGGTTTTCCCTTTACCCTAAAGCTGTGCCCTTGGATCTAGTCTCCCCTATCAATGGAAACATTTGCCCAATATCCGCTCTGTGCAGGCCATTCAGTATTCTGTAAGTTTCAATTAGATTCCTCCCTCATCCTTTTAAACTCCAAGTATAGACCCAGTGTCCTCAAACATTCTTCATTTTTTTTAAGCCTTTCATTCCTGGGATCATTCTCGTGAACCTCCAGGGCCAGTAAATCCTTCCTGAGGCATGGGGCCCAGAGTAAGATTTTCCCTTGCTTACGAAAACTGTTGTGCAATGGAAATTTATAGCACAGGTAAAATACACAGAAGTGCTAGATTTTCTGTATTTGTTACTCAGTCAAAAGATTATAATTGAATACATTTAACTGCCCCCGCCATACCCCCAACTAGAAATTCTAATGAATTATGACCAATTCTTCGTTACCCACTAGGTGGTATATTTAAGTGATAGTGAAGGGCAAACACTTGCTTTTGCACCCCTCCCCCCAGTCTCACATCACAATAATTTTCTCCTTCCTTGTCCAAAATTGCAGATTTGTACTTCCTGGACATTTTAATTCATTGTATTTTGACACTTTGCTGATAATTCTGTCAGAAAGCTAATTTTTGGAGTTGCTGTATTTTCAGGTATCTGTGATATTTGTACCATGACAGAAATTATAGTAACAGACCATATGCTTGATTTGCTGTATTGTTTATACTTCAGATACACAGATGTTACTGAAAGATGCTAATAGATGTTAGCCACATACGAATTGGTTCCAACTGTTGAATCGATGGTGCTTTGGCAAAACAGTAACATCAGTTTCTCCAAAGTAATATATGCAGTGCACGATATCTCTGTAATTGCTTTGTTTCCTAGTGCAAGAGCTGATGTTTTATCTTTTATCCCATGCTGTAGTGAATGTGTATATAATGTATAATCTGCATTGCTCGATGCTGCCTCGCCTGAGATGATGAAACATCTTTCATCTACAGATAGGAAAGATAATCTGAGGCACAACTCCATTAATAATAGGCTAGGTAATATTGAGGATATTAAAAGTGTTCAACCTCTGATTTAATTTTTGCATTGCAGTAAAAAAGAAATTGACACTTTATTGAATCTTTTCATGATGCATTCGTTGTTAAAATTCACAAGAAATATCAAGGGGGAGAAAACGTATGTATGATGGGAGAATACTGATTAGTTGCAATGGAGAGTACACCAGTTAAATGATGACTGAAAATTAACTGTCAAGCTTTATTTGTGCTGTCTGCAGGCAGCTTAACTCTGATCAAAGCATTGCCTTCATAAATGAATTAGAAAGTGGCTGTCCCATTTTGTTGTACTGAGAATGAGTAGCGTGTGTCTATGTTCTTTCTACCTAAAAAGGCCAGCACCCTTTGTATTAATTGTATGTAGCTTCCAGTACTCTACGTTGGAGGTTTGACTGATATCTTAAATTGGTTGTCAGCATAATTATTTGCACACTCAGTTATTTAGCATGTGATGTCCACTTGCAGAATCAAATCTAATATTAAGAGTTTTGAGTTTTGCAAGTGCAAACTTTTTGGCTGCAGCCAGTGGCTGGCATTGTTCAAACGGCCTTATATCTGTCACACACATACGCCACATTACTCATTTGTGTGTTAGATCGAGTCTTTTTGGCTTGATGGAAACATGCATCCATATTGCTGCTACATAGTAACAACATGAAGCAGCATGTTGCTCAAATACTTGAGATATCTTCCCCTTCTAGGGCAGCCTGAGGTTGACTGGGCTATTTAGCGAATTTATTCAATCATTGGATTGTATGTGTTGCTGGCTGATCCAGGATTTATTCCCCATCTTTAGTTGTCTTTGAACCACAGCAGACCATTTGCTGTAGGTAGACCCAAAATTTTGACATTGAATAAATGATATATTTGAGTCCGGACGATGAGTGACTTGGAGGGGAACTTGTAGGTGTTGGTATTCCCCTATATCTGCAGCCCTGTCTTACTAGATAGCAGTGGTTGAGAGTTTGGAAGGTACTGAAAAATGATATTTGGAAAATTTCTGCAGCACATCTTATACATGGTAGGAGCAGTCTGTGTACTGAGCGTCAATGGTGGAGGAAGTGGATGTTTGTGGATGTGGTGCGAATCAAGCAGATTGTTTTGTTCTGGATGGTGCCAAGCTGCTTGAGTATTGTTGGAGCTGCACCCATTCAGGCAAGTGGAGAGTATTCCATCACATCCCTGACTTGTGCCTTGTAGATGGTGGACAGGCAGTGGGGAGCCAGGAGGTGAGTTATTCACTACAAGATTGGTAGCCTCTGACCTGCTTCAAAGTGTATGTGATTAATCTAGTTCTAATAATCACCAAGCACCCAGGATCTTGACAGCAAGGAATATGGCAGTGGTAATGCCATACTGTAGCAATGGTAATATCATAGAATGTGTAGGGGTGATGATTGGGTTCTCTCTTGTTGAAGATGCTCGTTACTTGGCACAAATCTTTAGGATCAAAGTGATGACAGTGGTCTAATTCATGAATATGCCGGATCTACAGCAAGAAATTATCTGACCAAGGTGCCCATTACACTACAGGATATCTTTAATCCACCATATTTCATGTTAAGCATGTACACTGAAGAATTGCTGCGGTCCTCTTTGAGTATGTGAAGAATTGTGCTGATAGCCAATTTAGGATAGTCACTCGGGCCCGTGTTTGGAAACTAAATATTAATACAGAGGGCCCTGTACTTGTTGACAAAAAGAACATGCAGACATAGTGAGATAACCAGATGTAGAGCTGATGAACACAGCAGGCCAAGCAGCATCGGAAGAGCAGGAAAGCTGACGTTTCGGGCCTGGACCCTTCTTCAGAAAAGTTTTTTTTTAAGAAGGGTCTAAACCTGAAACGTCAGCTTTCCTGCACCTCTGATGCTGCTTGGCCTGCTGTGTTCATCCAGCTGTACACCTTGTTATCTCAGATTCTCCAGCACCAGCAGTTCCCACTATCTCTGAATCAATGTAGACATAGTGGACTTCTTTCAAACAGCTGAAAGAACTGCAGATGCTGGAAATCAGAAACAAAAAACAGAAATTGCTCAAAACTCCGAAGGTCTGGCAACAGCTAGAGGGAAAGTCGAGTTAATACCTTGGGTCCAGTGACCATTTGTCAAAACTGATAGTAATTAGGAAAATGTCAGTATTTATACAAATGATTGGTGGAGATAGAGCCCGAGAGAGAGAGAAACAATTGGACTGTCAAAGGAGTGTGTCCAGGTCAGTCTGGGGGAATGAATGGTTGCTAATGGGGACTAAGTGGCTGACAATGGGTAGTGTGTAATAGCAGCCCATGGTGATGACAAAGCCTCATGTTTGGGGGTTTGGATAAGGACTTTGGAGAAGGTGCCTCAAGCTCTAAAATAGTTGAAGTTTGAAGTCCAGAAGGCTATAAAGTTCCCAAGCAGAAAATCAGGTACTTTTGTTCCAGCTTGTGCTGAGCTTCACTGGATCACTACAGCAAGCCTGAGACACAGACGTTGGCCACAATTCCACTTGCCGATCAATCATCTCTCTCCTTCAAACAGTACAACTGTTGTTTCCCCCATTTCATTGGTGGTAATGGGAATCATTCTGATGAGTGCAAAATGAAAAGCTTCAACAAAATGTCTTCATTTTTCAGAAAGACTCAAGTTCCGCACTACCAAACGATGTTTTAATTTTTCTTACAAATAACAAAGTAATAGAGGTAAAACTTGTAAATTATTCTCAGTTTTATTTAATGGCATCCTACCATTCTTCATTTATTGTTTTTTCTCACCCTAATTAGGGACCTACTACAGACATTGACAGAAGATGAGTTGCATACGCTTGAACGTAACCTGTGTATATCCCAGGATGGCGAATTTGCTGCTGATCCAGAGGTACCCTCTTCCATTCCTCCACCTGTGGTTCCTGATAAACTCATTCAAGATAAATTGTGTGTAAAAGCTGAAAATACAGAGGCTGAACTTGCATGTTCCATGCAGTATGATGAGGAGGAGCTGGAGCAGCTTAATTTAATGGTACACAGGGTAGGGGATGAAATGTCCTGCCTGCTCTCTCCACCAAGTGTCTGCCAGTCACCAGCTCATAAGACCGTACCAAAATATAATGGTAACCCAGAGGCCTCAACAAACTTTGAGCTCTCTAGTGTGAAACGTGAAGCTGAAGAGGAGGAACGGGTATTTTTCATGGATGATTTGGATGGCGCAGGTGAGGCCTTTGTGGGAATGGACACTTCAAGGGAATCACTCACTGTAGTTCATGATTCTTGTCCACCTGATCAGGAAGACATGTTGCCTCTTTCACATGATGATGAAAGCATGGGGAAGGATAGTTGCAGTGAGCAAAATTTAGAAGCAAAAGAGGTACTACACAAACCAAGCAATAATGATTCACTACCTCTGCAAGGACAAGCCAATCAAAAGAAAAATAACACAGCAGAAATGTATTGTAACTGTTTGAATGCATCTGAATCCAGTTCTTACCTCAATGGTTGGACTGCAGGTACTGATGTACAACCAAGTGAAACTGCAGAAAAAATAGCACATAGGACTGGTGGAATGAAAATTTCTGCAACTGTTATCTTTAACCCCAAATCTCAGTCCATCTCTTGCTCCTCTGAAGCTGAGAGTATAATAAATTGTGACTCAGTCTGCTGTCAGGTTTCTTCAGATAACTCACCGAAGCTAAGTCCTGCTGGCATGAAAAATGGAGTGAATCATTGTGTTCACCTCACTGTTACTCCGGATGATAGAGTTGACAGCAGCTCTGAACCAGTGGAGGTCAGTTCGTTGGAAGAGACTGTAGATGTTGCGGATTCTAGTTTTCTTAAAGGAGAGGGTCAGCCACTTAAAAGTAACTGTGGATCACCTTCACAGGAGAGGACAGAGAGTGACAGTCCAGGTGAATTATGGGCAGAAAGAGCCATCAGCAAACAGGAGCACAGAGCCTCAAAATGCAAGTGCCTGGCACAGCCCTCAGGAAAACAGACAGAAAGAGGAGGGCAACAAACAAAAGTGGAAGTATATTGCCAGCAGCGAAAAACAGAAAAGAGGAAGCAGTCAATTGGAGGGAAGGCGAGTAAGGAAGAAGCACACATTAAAGACAGTGTGGTAAAAGAAGAATTTGACGAAGATGGGAAATTACAAACTGTTTCTCACCTGTCAGAGGGCCACAGAACTAAGCAGAGGTAATTTCAGTTTCTGCTTAAGAGCTCCATTTATGGGTTGCATTTTTTTTTCATTTCTTTGTTTTGTGAGCTGAATAAGATTTTGTTAATAGATATTTTCCTGAACTTTGGAAAACATATATAATTCACAGCAATTGCATTTGTAATTTTGAATAGAATTTATCCAGATCTATGCTTTGTAATCTTTAAAATATATTAACCCCAGCGTCACATGTTTTGGTAAATTTGAAACTTTGAACAATGCATTTTTTATTTTTAAAATAATCAATATTGATTTTCCATATGTCTCTTAAAAATAACGTTATGAAAATTATTGACGTATGAATTTAAACTGCCGAGGACCAAAAATCTTTCCATGGGATCTAACATTCCCTTTCAATATGGCACTAATCCTACTTTGGTGTGATTTTTTTCATAGGTGACCATACAGGTGCTAATTAGACATTGCTTAGCATGACCAAGGATTGATATTTAACATGCAGTACAGCAGATGGAGTGTGCAGAAATGCAATTCAGCACTGGAAACTGAAATCATATGCTTGCTCAAGATTTTATAATTGGCAATTAGCATTGAAAAGCATAGCCTCAAACCTTGTTATGTGCTGTACTCTCCGAATATCCTTCAGCTATTGAAAGACTGTGCTTCTTTATATATGAATTGTTAACTTACAATCATTCCTTTTGTTGACTGGATTTATGGTAGTTTTTTTTGCTGCCAATTAAATATTTTTGTGTTTATTTATGATCTATCTGTGAATGACTACTAGAGAAAATTGAGCAAGCAGGTTTAATGTCTAACTTAAAAAAAAGAAGTTTCATCTCTGGTCACTGATATGATCAATGAAACCATAATTCAACTTTGAAGCTTTTATCTTGATTAATTTGTAATGTTGGTCATGGAGCATTTTTTTAAAAATTGCAGTAAGATAATCAAAATCACCAACTGGAGTTGCTCATTCAATCCAGACATGTGCAAACTTAGCCCAGAACTGGGCCAAGGGGTGACAATTGGAGTTTAATTTAAATAGATGTGAGATATTGCATTTTGGTAGGCAAATCAGGGCAGGACTTAGACACTTAATGGTCCTGGGGAGCATTGCAGAACACGTGTTGCATGATTCGCTGAAAGTGGAGTTGCAGGTACACAGGGTAGTGAAGAATGCATTTGGTGTGCTTGTCTTTATTGGTTAATGCATTGAATGTAGGAGTTGGGATGTCATGTCACTGTAATAGGACGTTGATTCGGCTGTTTTTGGAATACTGCGTTCTGTTCTAGCCTCCCTGCTATAGTAAAGATGTTATGAAACTTGAAAGGGTTCAGTAAAGACTTACAAAGATATTGCCAGGCTTGGAGGCTTTGAGATATAGGGAGAGGCTGAATACGCTTGGACTACTTTCCCTGGAGTGTCAGAGGCATAGGGGTGACCTTATAGGAGTTCATAAAATCATGCAGGGCATGGATAGGGTGAACAGCCAAGGCTTTTTCCCAGCATGTGGAAAGCCAAAAGAAGAGGTCATAAGTTTAAGGTAAGAGGGGAAATATTTTAAAGGGACCTAAGGGACATCATTTTCATGAAGGGCATGGTGGGTGTATGGAATGAGATGCCAGAAGAAGTGATGGAGGCTGGTACAATTACTGAAAAGGATATGGGCCAAATGCTGGCAAATGGGCTAGATTGAGTTAGGATATCTGGTTGGCGTGGACGAATTGGACTGAAGGGCCTGTTTCCATGGTGTACAATTCTATGACTCTAACTCAAGTCCAGGCCAGCGAATGAGCCAGAAATATTACTGCTTAAAGAATCTCTAGCCACGGTAGAATGTTAGTTTTCGTTTTTGTGCCCATGATTTCTTAACTGTTTCCGTTACTTTGGCTACGAATACTTTGAGATATAATGAATGAAAGCTGTTTTCAGAGTGGTTTGAAAATTGGAAGATGTCTATGTGGGTGAATCAAGCATGTCTTGTTTTGGTCTCCCTACCTAAGAGAAGATACACTTGTCATAGAAGCTGCACACCATAGGTTTACTAGCCTGATTGCAAGATAGAAGGGTGCTCCGGTTTCCTCTGTAAGTCCAAAGATGTGCCGGCTAGGTGGATTGGCCGTGCTAAATTGCCCATCATGTTCAGGGGTGTGTACATTAGGTGGGTTATACAGGGGATAGGTCTGGGTGGGATACTCTGAGGGTCAGTGTGTACTTGTTGGACCGAATGGCCTGTTTCCACACTATAGGGATTCAATGACCCATGAAATATTGGACCTCTTTCTTGAATATTTTCCAATGATTTGGCCTCCACAGTCTTCTGTGGTAGAGAATTCAACAGGCTTATTATCCTTTGTGGAACGTTCTCCTCATCTTGGTCCTAAAGGGCTGACCCCATATCGAGATACTGTGACCCCTGGTTCGAGACTTCCCAGACAGAATTAACATCCTTTCTACATCTAGTCTGTCCAACCCTGCTAGAATTTTATTTGTTTCGATCAGATCCCCTCCTTCTAAACTCTATTGAATATAGTCAAACTAATCTCTCCTGACAGGACAGCCCTTCTATCTTGTTATCAGGCTAGTAAACCTATGGTGTGCACCTTCTGTGACAAGTACATCCTCCCTTAGGTAGGGAGACCAAAACTGTATACAAAACATGCTTGTGTCTCCTACATAGACATTGTCCAATTTTCCAAACCACATAGACAGTCACCCCAGGGTGGACTTGAACTCAGGTTCCTAGTGAGGCAGCAGTGCTAACCACTTGAATTGCCGTGCCACCCAAATTTATTTTGATTTTTAAGGCATCAATGGGTATGGCAGAAGGGGGAATATGACATTGAAATAGAGGATCAGCCATGATCATATGATAGCCTACTCCTGTTCCTAGTTTCTATGTTATCCATTGCAGCTTTGGATGTTATAATGGAACCAAGTCATTTAGCTCACAATCCATGTTGACATTAATCCAAATTCTTGTCCTAGTCACATTTATCCACTGTTTCCACATCCCTTTATCCTCTTTACTTCATCCACCAATCCAATTTAAGCTTGACTGTTGACTATAAATAGAAGTTGCTGGAAAAGCTCAGCAGGTCTGGCAGCATCTGTGAAGAGAAATCAGTTTATATTTCAGATCCGATAATCCTTCCTCAGAACTATTTCTGGCTTACGGATTCCACAGTTATTTTGGTTTTGGTTTTGACTGTTGATATGTTTTCTGTGTCAATCACGGATGGAGAATTTTGCATCTCTATTTTAAACATTTTATCTTTTCACCATTTGTTGATGGTTTCTAATTCTTTACTCGCCCAGTGGAAATTTAGTCTGTTTCTGTACACTTTGCTCCATCCTTTTATGATCTTAAATGCTTCTATTATATTGTCTGTAATCTTTCATAACGGAGAAACTCAGCACTTTTGGCACTATTTGTAGACAGAAAAACAGTTTTAAGGTTTTGAGTCCTGCAACACTTCGTGAGAAGTGAAAAGTCAAAATTGAAATCCAGTGTTGCGCGCAGTATTCAGAGATCTTAAAGTTTGAGACGTTTCTCATTACCTTTGCTTTTGTATATTGTATTGCTTCTCATCACAGATAATTCTGTTACCTTTCTCCGTTATGAGTTTTGCCATTCCTGTGGTGTTGTTCTTTGTGTCCTTTATCACTTCCTATTTGGTTTTCTCTCTTTGTCTCTTTTTAAATTCAGATTGCCTCCCTGTATCTATTAACATGCTTCAAAATCATCTCTATTTTCTTCTATGTCTTTTCGTACAACCTATCCTGTTTTTCCTAACATTCATTTATATGTATCCACTTTATTTTCCCCATATGCCATGTTACCTTCTCCCTGTTCACGGCCATCCCATTAACATTGCCCTCTCAAGTGGTCTTGCTAGTCCAAAATATATGGGAACACATTTAGGCTGTTCAGTTCATCGAATCTGCTCCACCACTCATCATGGCTGATATGTTTCTCAACCCTGTTCTCCTACCTTGTTCCCGTGACCATTGATCGCTTTACCAATAAAGAGCTTATCTAATACTGTTTTAAATACGCATAATGACTTAGACTCCATAGCCCTCTGTGGCAATGAGTTCCATTGCTTAACTACCCTCTGGCAGAATAAGTTCCTCCCCATCTCCATTCTAAAGGGTTACCCCTTCAACCTGAAACCATACCTTCAGGTCCTAGTCTCCCAGTGGAAACAACTTCTCCATATTCACTTTATCTATGCTGTAAACTTCAGTTAGATTTCCCCCTCCCTCCATCTGTCCAAACTCCAAGTACGTACCCGGAGTCCTGAACTGCTCCTCAAGACAAGCCCTACATCCCAAGAACATTCTTGTAAACCCCCTCTGGACCCCCTCCAAGGCCAGCACACCTTTTCTTAGATATGGGGCCCAAAACCTCTCTCCATATTAGTCTGATTAGAGCATATACAGCCTTGACATTACATCTCTGTTGTTGTAATCTTGCCATCTTGAAATGAGTGATAACATTGCTTTTGCAATCCCAACTATCAACTGAGCCTGCATTTTAACCTTCAGAGAATCCTAACGTAAGACTCTGAGACCCTTTCTGCTTCAGATTTCCAAAGCCTTTCCCCATTTAGAAAATAGCTGATGCTTCTGTTCTTACTACCGTCAAGTGCATAACCTCGCACTTTGCCACATTATAATCTACCTGCCATTTCCTTGCCCACTTTCCTTACCTGTTCAAGTCCTTGCTCCCTCAATACTACCTGTCCCTCCACCTATCTTTGTGTCATCAGCAAACTGTACCATTATGTCTACGTAATCCTATCCCTTCTATCAAAGTGCTATTACTTTGTTACCAAATGCACTCTTCTAACTGTGTCTACCCGTTCTGCTAACCTATGCAGTGTATAAACCTGTTGCATTCAGTTGGTATTTTCATAACTACTCCTCCACCAAGTTGGATATAATCAGATTTGGAAATTTTACTCTGTACTCCAGCATCCAAGGCATTTATGTATAGCAGGAGAAAAGCAATGTTTCCAGCAATGATCCAGGGTGCAACCATTATCTACCATCCTCCAGTCTGGAAAAATAACCATTCATTGTAAGTCACTGCTTCAGTTCTGAAACTAATCCAAGCTGACAGTGATCTTCCAAATCTGAGTCTCAATTTTGTTAACCTGTCTTTTGTGGTAATTTGTCAAACACTACCCTCCACGCAAATAGCATTTATTGCATTCCCTTTGTCAACCCTCTCTAAAGTCACCCCTCAGCTTGCAATGCTCCGGGCTTTAAAAAAAGCCCCAGCCTATTCAGTCTTTCCCTATAACTCAAACTCTTCAGTCCTGGCACCATCCTTGTAAATCGATTTTTCACCCGCTCATGTCCTTCCTATAGAAGGGCAACCAGAAATGTACTCCGTATTCTAAAAGTAGCCTTACCACTGACCTGTACAGCTGCAATAGAACTCCTGCAACAATTTATACTGTATGAGAAACAGGATACAGATTGGTTGGCAAATGCATATTGGTCAAAACATGGTCGTGGAGCATACACCTGGGAACGGTTGTCCTCAAGCTTTTGCTCAGGTTTTTAGCAACAAAAACACAAATGCGGTTGCTGATTAGTGCATGGGAACCCAACATATGTTATGACCACTGAGCTAAACTTGCATCAGCAAATTTGAGGAAAATGCACATGTGCTATTATACACTAACAGGATGCTATATCTAACAAAAAACACATTCTCCTTACCACAGAAACGAATGATATGTTATATAAATTTCATTGCTGGTGCGGTGTTAGATATGTAGGTCCCAGTGACTGGATCATATAAAGCTGTTCACCTGTTCACAATAGGCAGGGTACTGACCATTTTCGACCACTCCTTGTTTGCAAAACTCAGAACATAGTGACCAAAAGTGTTCTGTTTATGTTTCATTTATCATCCTTTAATTGACTTTGACCTCTTCAATCATGATTATTAGCTGTTAATGACAGGCTGGAGTCTTGAGTTTTCTTGATATTGCCCATAATGGTTCTCTTGTAAATGCAAGGTCAAAATATCATCAGCTATGTTGTTGCTTATTGCTTTCACATATCCTTAACCATCAAGTCATCAATATAGACTCACGTCTTGCTAGAACTGTATTGGCCATTAGAATGCAAGTAAAATACTGTGTACACTTATGGCCTACTTATTTAAGGAGGCAAATACATATGGGAGGCAGTTCAGAGAAAGTTTACTGGATAATCCCTGGGATGAATGGGTTGCCATGTGAGTAAAGGTTGTACGGATTAGGCCTATGTTCATCAGAACTTATAAGAATGATGATGTTGAAATATATAAGGTTCTGAAGCAACCTGATAAGGTAACACTGAGAGACTCCTCACCCTTATGGGGTAATCTAATGCACAGTTTAAGAATAATAAGTCTCCTTTTTAAAATGGGGTGTAAGATTCATTTTTGAGGTTGTTTTGTAGAATTTTTTTTTCCAGGAAGCAGTGGAGAGTAAGTCATTGAATTTATTCTGGGTTGAATTAGACAAATTTTTCACAGATAAGGGAATCATGGGTTATGGGTGGGCTTACAGGAACAATAGATATGAAACTGCAATAGGATTAACCATGAAAGATCGTGGCAGAGCAAGGTCATAAGGATGAATGTCCTGCACTTGCTCCTTAGCCCTATATTTTGTTTAAATTAAATATGATTCTAAATTATGCAGCATTGGGTAACAATTGCCAAGTGTACCAAAATGATACTAAACACCAATTTAAGGTTATCAGTTATCGATTTTTTTTCAGAATGATAAAAACCCCTTAAGCCGGCTGTGTCCATTGGTCATCGCATCTGTCTATTCTTGTCCCATTTTCCAGCCTTACGATTTGTGCACTTGAAGTATGAAAGCATACGTCTAAATATGGCTTAAATGTCTCAATGATTCCTGCTTCACATACCCTCTTAAACCTCCTGCTTAACTTAAAATGATGTCAGGCTTGCAATGTGGCTGGAAAATCATGTTCATTCACAGGATCTACTCCTGTGTAGGCAATGTGAACAGAAAATCTTGGAGCACATCGGTGCATTTCCTATGACATACCTCATCACAGTCCACTCGCCACCCTATCATTGCCTGTTTTTTTGGCAGTAGAAATTTGTTATTCTCTTGAGAACCTTGTCTTCTTGCATCTGTCTCAATCCCTCCAAGATGAAAAACTTCAACAGCATGTCCCTCTTCTTTCAGAAATAGTCGGTAATTTGAAGTATGTTTTCCATCTATTGGTTTGTTTGGGTGAGACCATCCATCCTTAATAACTTCCATCAACCTCTTCAGGGTGGCACGGTGGCTCAGTGGTTAGCACTGCACCCTCACAGTGCCAGGGACCTAGGCTCGGTTCCAGTCTCAGGTAACTGTCTGTGTGGAGCTTGCACATTTTCCCCATGTCTTCATGGGTTTCCTCCGGGTGCTCCGGTTTCCTCCCACAGTCCAAAGATGTGCAGGTTAGGTGGATTGGCCATGCTAAATTGCCTGTAGTGTTCAGGAGTGTGTGGGTTATAGGGGGATAGGTCTGGGTGGGATGCTGCAAGGGGCATTGTGGACTTGTTGGGCCGAAGGGCCTGTTTCCACACCATAGGGAATGTAATCTATCAATCCTGCAGTCTATCCGTGGATAAGAAAATTTCTTACAATATCATAATTATTTTGTTTTTAAACATCTGTCCAGTCCAGAAGTTCTGACATTTGGGGTGTTCTACATTTGTAGCTCATGAACGAAACTTAGTATGAATCAATTACAGTTAAAAAAAGTCACATATCACCAATCCATGATGTGCATATTGCTGTGTCTGACTGCTCCTGCAGTGCCTTGAGAACCTGTAAATTTTAAGGGTCAGACTAAATTAGATGAAGGTACAAAATTAACATAATTTTTGAAAGAGAAAATCTACCTTAACATTCCAAGCTGCTAAGTAGGCTGTGATCTTTGTGCTACAAATTAAAATTGTAACTTATTTGCATTAAAATTCCAGAACCAAGACTGTGACAGTGAAGAATATTAGCCCAGTCAATTTGGTCTTGCAACATTTTCCATGCATGCTGGAACTCTCAACTCCCATTTGGGGCTTTTGATAAACTTTAATTTTGGGTTAGCTGAGAATTTGTGAAGTGTCAATCTCCTGTATTGAAAAGTGATTCTCATTTTGTAGATATCACCAATCTTCAACAAGGAGGCCTTGATATCTGCATTTGGTTTGTTCAGATACCATGCAATCCATCTTTAGTTATCAAACATTTATGGTCAAATCCTTCTTGGAGAAAGGCAGAAGAATTACAAAAGTGTTGAATATTATTCAGTGCAAAAGCTTTGAACGTGTAATCCAGACTGTCCACTTGTAATAAGGGTCAAGAGGCGTATTGTTAGATTGGTAGTAGTTATGATTTTAGTGAGTGAACAGTAGGAATCTTCCCAGTGTTTTTGTCATCATTCCATCCTCAATCAATATCTCCAAAAAATTGATCGTTCTTGTATATATCTCATTGTGCACAAGGTGGTCAGCCAAAATAAATAAGAAGAAAGTGTTTCCATTGGGTGAATCGTTCACCAGGGTGGGGCCAGATTTAAGTGAGGTAAAGGACAAAGAAATAAAAATTTATTATACATGGTGAGTTATCATGATGTAGAATGGACTATCTGAACAGCAGAGGGAAATTATGCAGAACATTTTGAAAAGAGTAGGTACATGGGACAAATTGGGTAACACTTTCAAAATAGTACACCAAGGCTCAATGACCTAAATTCCTACTTTCTCAGCATTTTCAAATGTGTCCCAGTTTCAATGCTTGAAATTTTTGTAACCCATCAGCTGGAACTATCCAAATGGAAAGGAAAGAGAGAAGGTCTGTGAGAGCAGAGGACTGATGAGAAAAGACCTGACTGTATTAAGGAATAGATAGAGCTATGTGGTGTCCATTGCTGCTTTGGAGCTCTCTGCCTCAAAACTTAACTTTGGGTTCCAATTAGAGTCCTGATCCCTACTTATGTAGGAGATGACCTAAATGATCTTTGCTGCAAGAGTCTCTGATTGAGGTACAATAGTAATTGCTTCAAGGTAATTTGTTTGTAGTCTATATAGAGGTTTGGTGGGACAATCCACAATGTTAGTGCAACTTTCCTTTTTTTTACGCATTTGTGCTTCATTCTTTTGTTTTTTTTGGAAAATTCCTATGTTATCTATGTTTGAGATGCCAATTACAGAATTAATAGCCCCAACAGAATCATTGTTTGTTAACTCTGAAGAGTGCATTGTTTCTCCTTTATACTCCATTTAGAAAAGAATCAGAAAAACCATTTGATGTCTATATCAAGTTAGGCAAATAGTTTTTCATTATGTTCTGTCAGCAGATAAGTTTGTTCTGTGTTTACAATGGGCCTGTTCCTCTCATTTGAAACCAACACAATTGTAAAGCATCCAAGGAAATGATAAAAACAAATTAGAATGAATATGATGAATAACAAACATGTAATAGATTTAGATTGTACATGGGCTGTCCTCTTGAGTCATTTCCCAAATTAATTCCATGTATTTGATTTAAATTCCACTATCAGATTGTTACATCTACTCTGGAAACAAGTGGCTGTTTGGTGCTCCCTACTTTCAGGTTTTGTACATGGTTCTGAATGTAGCAACTATGATAGTAATAGACCTCTGAGTGGCATCTATGTTGACAGTGGGAGATGGTAAAGTACTGGGTCTCAAAGCACAGAGTAATCTAACATTCCCCAAACTGTAGTTCCGCAGTGGGACACAGTATGAACCAGGAAATACTGAGGGCATGTAAGAAAGGTGATTTTAAGATGCATGTAGGCTGAATTAATCAAATTGCTATGGGTAGCCTCAAGAGTGTTCAGTTGAATGTATGAGTGTCTGTTTGTTCTTGGAGCAATATACTGAGGAACTAACCAGGTAGCTCTTCATTCTGGACTTGATGTTGTGTAATTGTGACACATTAATTTTTAATTAATTAATTAATGATCTCCTAGGAAAGAAAGATCATAGTTTGCTAGAATTTCAAATTCAGTTGGTGGGTGAAAAACTGAACACCCACATAGATCTCTGCATAGGAATGAAAACAAATTTGGCACTTGTGAATTGGGCAGACAGAGTAAATGGTAGGATAGTTGATTAATAGTGCACAATACTTAAGAAGTGATTGAATTCCACCCAAATGAAATAAGTTACAGAGAGAAAGAAAGGCGGGGTGTGTGTGTGAGGAGTGGAGGGTGGGGGGAAAAATGGGATACAGACGAAAAGACATCCATGGATTAGTAAGACAGTTAGGGATAGCATAAAGACAAAATCTAGGTGTATCATATTACAAGGGCCAGTGGCAGATTATTGGAAAATCGGAAAACTTTTAGTGAAAATATATGGGTTGAAATTAGAAGTAAGAAAATGAAGATCACCTTGATAAGATTGTACTATAGAACACCCTCTCCCAAAAAACATCAGTGGAAAATTGAGGAGCCAGTAATAGAGAGATCTCAGATATTCGTAAGAATAGTTGCGTTGTAAAATAGTGGATTTTAATCTTCCAAACATTGACTCGCACTGTCAAAGTTTTAAAATTTGGATTGTGAAGTATTTGTTAAATATGTGTTCAAGAAAATTTTCTTTATCAATATGTAGATGTCCTTACTACAGAAGGAGCAAACCTTGACCTTCTCTTGGGTAATAAGGCAGGGCATGTGACTGAAGTGATAGTAGGGAAACCTGTTGAGACTAGTGATCATAATTCTATAAGTTTTTAAATAATTGTGGAAAAGGATAAGCCTTCGATTTAAAAAAAACGCTCAACTTCATAATTGGGGTAAGACAAATATTAGTGGTATGAGACAAGAACTTTCAAAAGTTGATTGGCGTAGACTGCCCATGGGTAGAGGGATGATTAGTAAGTGGGATGCTGTTAAAACTGTGATAATGAGGATTCAGGAGCATTATGTTCTGAGGAAGGGTCCCTGGACCCGAAACGTCAACTCTGTATTTTCCTTCACAGATGCTGCCAGATCTGCTGAGCTTGATCAGCAACTTTGTTTCTGTTCCTGACTCACAGCATCCACAGTACTTTCAGTTTTTATTTAGCATCCCTCACCCCCATCCCAGGTCCCAAGGTGACTTACCACACCAAGCAGATGTTCACCTGCACATCTGCCAATGTGGTATACTGCATCCGCTGTACCCGGTGTGGCTTCCTCTACATTGGGGAAACCAAGCAGAGGTTTGGGGACCGCTTTGCAGAACACCTATGCTTGGTTTGCAATAAACAACTGCACCTCCCAGTCGCGAACCATTTTAACTCCCCCTCCCTTTCCTTACATGACATGTCCATCCTGGGCCTCCTGCAGTGCTATAATGATGCCACCCATAGGTTGCAGGAACTGCAACTCATATTCCGCTTGGGAACCCTGCAGCCCAATGGTATCAATGTGGATTTCACCAGCTTCAAAATCTCCCCTCCCCCCACTGCACCCCAAAACCAGCGCAGCTCATCCCCGCCTCCCTAACCTGTTTTTCCTCTCACCCATCCCCTCCTCCCACTTCAAGCCACACCTCCATTTCCTACCTACTAACCTCATCCCGCCCCCTTGACCTGTCTGTCATCCCCGGACTGATCTATCCCCGCCCTACCTCCCCACCTATACTCTCCTCTCCACCTATCTTCTTCTCTATCCATCTTCGGTCCGCATCCCCTTCTCTCCCTATATATTTCAGAATCCTCTCCCCATCCCCTTTTCTGATGAAGGGTCTGGGCCCAAAACGTCAGCTTTTGTGCTCCTAAGCTGCTCTTGACCTGCTGTGTTCATCCATCTCCACACTTTGTTATCTCGGATTCTCCAGCATTGCAGTTCCCATTATCACAGAAAACCGGTATGCGGGTACAGCAGATAATAAGGAACGCAAATGGAACTTGTAAGAAGTGTTGCTTCGGGTTGCACAGTGCATTAGTGATACTACACTGGAATATTGCATACTGTTTTGTCCCCTTATTTAAGGCTGTCTGGAGGAGGCTCACAGATGAGGGATTCATCTTATGAAGAGAGATTGAGTAGTTTAGGCCTATACTCTGGAATTTAGAAGAATGAAAAGAGTCCTAAATGAGGTATACAAGGTGGTAAAGGGGATTGACAAAATAGATGTAGGGAGGATGTTTCCTCTTGTGGGACAGTGTAGAACAAGAGGTCACAATTTTAGGATAAAGGGTAGCATGAGGAGAAATGACTTCTTTCAAAGAGTCTAAATCTGTGGAATTTACACCCATGTGCAGTCAATGCTGGGGCACAGAGTAAATTTAAGGAGGAGATAGACTGAGAGATTTTTAATTAGTAATAGACTGAAGGATTATGGACAGCAGGCAGGAAAGTAGCGCTGAAGTAGAGATGAGATCAGCTACAATGGGATTGAACGGCAAAGCCAACTGAAGCGGCTGAATTGCCTTCTCCTGTTCCTAGTTCTTGCATTCTTGACACTGAGCCAAATACAAACTCAGACGTTATTATGAATATATGTGCACTTATGAATTTATATTATTTACATTTCATAAGTTTATTATTTTATACTTAAAGGCCACTCTCTATCTTTGCAAGACTTTGGCATGTTATCTGAGGGAAAAAAACTCATGAGCCTCCGGGTTGATAAAGGGACATTGTGTCTTCTGCACTTGTTGTAGCTCTTATGTTACCCACTCAATAATTTGGTTCCTTAAATTTTTTTGACTTTGGAACATGAAATCCCCATGGAGAGAAGCTTCCATTGATCCTAGAGCTTAACATTAATAAGGAGGTTGTAAATTAGTTAATAAATTATCTACAGAGCATACTTGTCAATAGTAGTTTTAATTTGACAGTTATAAGCAGAGTGTCCTGCCATCTCTGCTTTTCCTGACTAAAGCAAGAACATTTCAAGTGTCTGACTGTGTATTGATTATTTGATTGCCTCATGCAGAAGTTTCTGTACTGGATTATAAAGTATGATTGTGTACAACATTGCCATGTTGCCTTCAAACTCCACTGAATAATTGGTGCCTTTCCAGCACCACAAGAGCTCTGCTGAAATTTTAGTGCCCCTACCTTTGGGTTAGTAGAAGTTCCATTTGATCCTAGCATATGCTGTAACATATATCTAAGCAGAATGATGAAAAGATATATCCAGCATGGCCTGCACACAGTTCTGCTCCACTTAAGCTTGACACATAACGTGACCCCTGAATTGTTAATAAAACTGATCGTGAAGCAGCCTCCCTACTTGACCAAAAAAATTTCCTGAGGCAATGTAACAAAGTGTGGGGCTGGATGAACACAGCAGGCCAAGCAGCATCTGGTAATCCAGTTTTTGAGCAGTGAGCTACTGGGGGTAACCATTGGCAACCTGTTTCAGCTTTTAGGAACTCATTCTCTGAAAGCTCTGCCACGGCAGTTGTCTACTACTAAATCATTTGAAAATGGTTGAAATACTCGTTTCTGTAGTTGCTTTTATAACCTTGGTGCATCCCAAGCTTCACAGTTAAGCAAAGGCACTTTGTTGTGATCTAACGGGGCATTACTTGCCAAGATCCTAACAAAGCAGTATTATGATCAGGTAATGTTAGTTCTAATGATAGTTGTTGAAAGGTAAATATTGGCCAACTGCCTAGGAAGAACTCCACTGCTTTAATTTGAAGATTCTGTAGCAATTTTCAACTAAGCTGGTGGAGCCTCTACTGAATGTCTCACCTGAAAAGTATTTCCCCTGACTGTAATGCGCCACTGCATTTCAGTTTTGTACAGATTGTGATCAATGGCACTTGAGCAACAACCTTCTATTTAAAGTTGAGTGATATGAACTGAGCAGTGAATGATACCGAAACTTCTATAGTTGACACCTGATACTGCACAAAGATTTTGAGATTTGTCGCTTGGGTTGTGGATGAGATTGTTGGCTTGCTCACCGAGCCGGTGTGTTTATTGCAAGCTTTTCGATGTTATCTAGCAGGGTGATGAAACATCTGCAATCAAACATACCGGCTTGTCGAGCAAGTCTACGACCTCACTGATATTGCTGTAGTAGCATGGACCCATTTCTCTATGTCAGGATTAGAACATAGAACATAGAACAGTACAGCACAGAACAGGCCCTTCAGCCCACAATGTTGTGCCGACCATTGATCCTCATGTATGCACCCTCAAATTTCTGTGACCATATACATGTCCAGCAGTCTCTTAAATGACCCCAATGACCTTGCTTCCACAACTGCTGCTGGCAACGCATTCCATGCTCCCACAACTCTCTGCGTAAAGAACCTGCCTCTGACATCCCCTCTATACTTTCCTCCAAACAGCTTAAAACTATGACCCCTCGTGCTAGCCATTTCTGCCCTGGGAAATAGTCTCTGGCTATCAACTCTATCTATGCCTCTCATTATCTTGTATACCTCAAGTAGGTCCCCTCTCCTCCTCCTTTTCTCCAATGAAAAGAGACCGAGCTCAGTCAACCTCTCTTCATAAGATAAGCCCTCCAGTCCAGGCAGCATCCTGGTAAACCTCCTCTGAACCCTCTCCAAAGCATCCACATCTTTCCTATAATAGGGCGCCCAGAACTGGATGCAGTATTCCAAGTGCGGTCTAACCAAAGTTTTATAGAGCTGCAACAAGATCTCACGACTCTTAAACTCAATCCCCCTGTTAATGAAAGCCAAAACACCATATGCTTTCTTAACAACCCTGTCCACTTGGGTGGCCATTTTAAGGGATCTATGTATCTGCACACCAAGATCCCTCTGTTCCTCCACGCTGCCAAGAATCCTATCCTTAATCCTGTACTCAGCTTTCAAATTCGACCTTCCAAAATGCATCACCTCGCATTTATCCAGGTTGAACTCCATCTGCCACCTCTCAGCCCATCTCTGCATCCTGTCAATGTCCCGCTGCAGCCTACAACAGCCCTCTACACTGTCAACGACACCTCCGACCTTTGTGTCGTCTGCAAACTTGCTGACCCATCCTTCAATCCCCTCGTCCAAGTCATTAATAAAAATTACAAACAGTAGAGGCCCAAGGACAGAGCCCTGTGGAACTCCACTCACCACTGACTTCCAGGCAGAATATTTTCCTTCTACTACCACTCGCTGTCTTCTGTTGGCCAGCCAATTCTGTATCCAAGCAGCTAAGTTCCCCTGTATCCCATTCCTCCTGACCTTCTGAATGAGCCTACCATGGGGAACCTTATCAAATGCCTTACTGAAGTCCATATACACCACATCCACAGCTCGACCCTCATCAACTTTTCTAGTCACATCCTCAAAAAACTCAATAAGGTTTGTAAGGCATGACCTACCCCTCACAAAGCCGTGTTGACTGTATTTGATCAAGCCATGCTCTTCCAGATGGTCATAAATCTTATCCCTCAGAATCCTTTCTAACACCTTGCAGACGACAGACGTGAGACTTACCGGTCTATAATTGCCGGGGATTTCCCTATTTCCTTTCTTGAAGAGAGGAATTACATTTGCCTCTCTCCAGTCCTCAGGTACGACTCCAGTGGAGAGCGAGGATGCAAAGATCTTCGCAAGTGGCGAAGCAATTGCACTTCTCGCTTCCCAAAGCAGCCGAGGACAAATCTGATCCGGGCCTGGCGACTTGTCAATCTTAATGTTTGACAAAATTTTCAGCACATCAGCTTCGTCTATCTCTATCCATTCCAGCATGCACACCTGCTCTTCAAAGGTTTCATTCACTACAAAGTTTGTTTCTTTCGTAAAGACAGAAGCAAAAAACTCATTTAGGGCTTCCCCTACCTCCTCAGGCTCCACACACAAGTTCCCTATGCTATCCCTGATCGGCCCTACTCTTTCTTTGACCATTCTGTTATTCCTCACGTAAGTGTAAAATGCCTTTGTGTTTTCCCGGATTCCTTCTGCCAAGCCTTTCTCGTGCCCCCTCCTGGCTCTCCTCAGACCATTTTTGAGCTCCTTCCTTGCCTGCATGTAATCCTCTCTAGCTGAACTTGACCCTAGCTTCCTCCACCTTATGTAAGCTACCTTCTTCCTTTTCACTAGAAGCTCCACCGCTCTCGTCATCCAAGGTTCCCTAATCTTACCCCTTCTTGCCTGTCTCAGAGGGACATATTTACTCATCACTCCCAACAACTGTTCCTTAAACCGTCTCCACATGTCGATAGTTCCCTTACCATGGAACAACTGCTCCCAGTCCATGCTTCCTAACTCATGTCTAATCGCATCATAGTTTCCTCTTCCCCAATTAAATATCCTCCCATTCTGCCTAATCCTCTCCTTCTCCATAGCTATGTAGAATGTGAGGCAGTTATGGTCACTATCACCAAAATGCTCTCCCACCACAAGATCTGATACCTGCCCCGGCTCGTTTCCGAGCACCAAGTCTAGAATGGCCTCTCCCCTCGTCGGCCTGTCAACGTACTGCGTTAGGAAACCCTCCTGAACACACCTTACAAAAACAGCTCCATTCAAATCTTCTGCTCTAAGGAGGTTCCAATCAATATTAGGAAAGTTAAAGTCACCCATTACAACAACCCTACTGCGTGCACACTTTTCCAAAATCTGTCGACCTATGCTTTCTTCAATCTCCCTGCTGCTATTGGGGGGCCTGTAGTAAACCCCTAACGAGGTGACTACTCCCTTGCTGTTCCTAATTTCCACCCATACTGACTCAGTAGGCAGATCTTCCTCGACAAAGGAAGCTTCTGTAGCTGTGATACCCTCTCTGATTAGTAGTGCTACACCCCCTCCTCTTTTTCCCCCCTCCCTACTCTTTTTAAATGTTCTAAACCCTGGAACATCCAGCAACCATTCCTGCCCATGAGAAACCCATGTCTCTGTTATGGCCACAACATCATAGCACCAGGTACTGATCCATGCTCTAAGTTCATCACTTTTATTCCTGATACTCCTTGTATTAAAGCAAACACACTTTAACCGATCCCTTGGTTCCTTCCCAGGAAAATCCTTCCCACTAGCTGGTCTACCTCTTGCTACTGCCTCACCTGCATCAACGCTCACCTCTGGTATACAGCTCAGGTTCCCACCCCCCTGCCATACTAGTTTAAACCCTCTCGAACTACTCGAGCAAACCTTCCACCCAGGACATTGGTCCCCTTCCAGTTCAGATGCAACCCGTCCTTCTTGTACAGGTCCCACCTTCCCCAGAAGGCATCCCAATTATCAACATATCTGAAGCCCTCCCTCCTACACCAGCTGCGTAGCCACGTGTTCAGCTGCGCCCGCTCCCTGTTCCTCACCTCACTATCTCGTGGCACCGGTAGTAAACCAGAGAACACTACTCTGTTCGTCCTGCTCTGCAGCTTCCATCCTAACTCCCTGAAATCACTTTTTATATCCTCAAACCTATTTCTGGCTATATCATTTGTGCCAATATGTAACACGATTTCTGGCTGTTCGCCCTCCCCTTTTAGAACTTTATACACCCGATCGGAGACGTCCCGGACCCTGGCACCAGGGAGGCAACATACCTTCCGGGAATCCCGATCTTGCCCACAAAATCTCCTGTCGATTCCCCTAACTATCGAGTCCCCTACCACGAGTACTTTTCTATTCTGCCCCCTTCCCTTCTTTGCCACAGTGTCAGGCTCAGTGCCAGAGAACTGACTACTATGGCTTTCCTCTGGTAGGTCATCCCCCCCAGCAGTATCCAAAACGGTATACTTATTGCTGAGGGGAATGCCCACAGGGGATCTCTGCACTGTCTGTCTGTCCCCTTTCCTCCCCCTAACTGTAACCCATCTATCCTCGACCTGAGCCTTAGGAGTGACCAACGTCATACTTGACAATTCTCAAATCAGTTCAGCTTTTTCTTGTGCAACAGGCTGATTCTAGCATGCACAAAGAACCATATGGATTCACAGCAGGGTTTGCAATAGATACTTACATGGAAATACAGAATGTTCTGAGAGAGACCCAATTTGACAGCTGTAACTTTATATTATTTACATATTATAACACAGTTGCTACTCAGTAGAAAATGCATCACTTTTTATGTTGGCTGTGTCTGGTTCTGAAACCAATAACTTAGCTTAAACATCTCCAAATGAATCTCCTGAGAAATGTAACAGTAGCATTTTTTCAGATATGAAGTATTCACTTTCTCCTACAATGAACGTGCTCATCTTACACATAGAATCCGTACAGCATGGAAACAGGCCCTTTGACCCAGCAACTCCACACCGAACCTCAGAGCATCCAACCAATAACCCATTTACACTTCCCTGAACACTATGGGCAATTTGGCATGGCCAATCCACCCAGCCTGCACATCCTTGGACTGTGGGAGGTAACCGGAGCACCCGGAGTAAACCTACACAGACACGGGGAGAATGTGCAAACTCCTCACAGACAGTCGCCCGAGGCTGGAATTGATCCCGGGTCCCTGGCACTGCGAGGCAGCAGTGCGAACCACGATGCCACCGTGCTGCCCTTATGCAGGAAGGGTGTTTCATAGAACATAGTACAGCACAGTGCAGGCCCTTCGGCCCACAATGTTGTGTCGTGGAATAATCCTAATCCAAATATAAAATAACCTAACCTACATTCCTCTCAATTCACTGCTGTCCATGTGCATGTCCAGCAGTCACTTAAATGTCACTAATGACTCTGCTTCCGCGACTACCACTGGCAAACTATTCCATGCGTTCACAACTCTCTGGGTGGAAAACCTCCCTCTGACGTCTCCTCTATACCTTCGTCCTAACACCTTAAAACTATGACCCCTCGTGGCAGTCAATCCTGTCCTGGGGAAAAGTCCTTGGCTATTGACTCTATCCATGCCTCTCATTACCTTGTACACCTCGATCAGGTCACCTCTCTTCCTCCTTCTCTCTAGAGAAAAAAAGTCCGAGCTCAGTCAACCTGTCCTTGTAAGACAAACCCTCCAGTCCAGGCAGCATCCTGGTAAACCTCCTTTGCACCCTCTCCAAAGCCTCCACATCTTGCCTATAATAGGGCGACCAGAACTGGACACAATATTTCAAGTGTGGTCTCACCAGGGTTTTGTAGAGCTGCAGCATAACCTCGCGGCTCTTAAACTCGAACCCCCTGTTAATGAAAGCCAAAACACCATATGCTTTCTTAACAACCTTATCCACTTGGGTGGCAACTTTAAGGAAGCTATGCACTTGAACACCAAGATCCCGCTGTTCCTCCACACTCCTGAGAATAGAACATAGAACATAGAACAATACAGCGCAGAACAGGCCCTTCGGCCCTCAATGTTGCGCCAACCTGTGAACTAATTAAGCCCCTCCCCCTACACTATCCCATCGTTGCCCATATGCTTATCGAAGGAGGTGGTATGGTTACACGGTCACTAATATTGAAACTGCCTGCTAATTTTAGACTGGTTTAATTAACAATTTAAATTTCCCAGCCACAATGGTGAAATTGGAATGTGCATCTCCAGATGATTAGTCCAGTCCTCTAGATTTAATCCTTTGGTACTTGCCTGGATATTTCTTCTGCTTATGGAGATTGGAGAAGGCTAGCCTTAGGAATAGGAGTTGGCAATTTATTTAATGTGACTGACACAGCAAAGAAAACAAAAAATACATAACAAAGGAACAGAGGACAGAGGTAGAAACACTGAGTTTGGGAAGAGAATGGGAGGTGAAGAGGAGAAAGAAGAGGAGGAGGAGGAGAAGGAGAAGGGAGTGCATTTTATTCCCATTCTCCACCTCGCCCAGCAAATGTCAACTGCCACTATCTACTGATTCATGCCCTAATTTTGGGGATGACATTCTTTTGCATCAATTGACCCCTGTTTTCTGCTGTAAATATTTTGTGATGCTTGTAGGTAATTATGAGTTTATTACTTATTGACCTCTTGTGATACCTCAGTTCTTTTCTGACTGGATCAGTTAGATTCTAAAACTAGTTGAGGTATTATGGTGTTGTTATTGGGGAAAAAAGATGAAAAATCTGTCCTGCCTTTAGTCCTATATTCAGCATTTAAGTTCGACCTTCCAAAATGCATCACTTCGCATTTATCCAGGATGAACTCCATCTGCCATTTCTCAGTCCAGCTCTGCATACTGTCAATGTCTCGCTGAAGCCTACAATAGCCCTCGATACTATCAACGGCACCTCCAACCTTTGTGTCATCAGCAAACATACTAACCCACCCCTCAACCTCCTCATCCAAGTCATTTATAAAACTACAAAGAGCAGAGGCCCAAGAACAGAGCCCTGCGGGACACCTCTCAGCACTGACCTCCAGGCAGAATACTTACCATCTACAACCACTCTCTGCCTCCTGTCAGCCAACCAATTCTGAATCCAGAAAGCCAAATCACCCTGTATCCCATGCCTCCTGACTTTATGAATGAGCCTGCCGTGGGGATCCTTATCAAATGCCTTGCTGAAGTCCATGTACACCACATCCACTGCTCGACCCTCGTCAACCTATCTTGTGACCTCCTCAAAGAACTCAATAAGATTTGTCAGGCATAACCTGCCCCTCACAAAGCCATGTGCTAGGCCCGAAACGTCAGCTTTTGTGCTCCTGAGATGCTGCTTGGCCTGCTGTGTTCATCCAGCCTCACATTTTATTATCCTCACAAAGCCATGCTGACTCCCTTTAATCACGCTATGCTTTTCCAAATAGTCATAAATCCTATCCCTCAGAATTCTTTCCAAAACCTTGCTGACCACAGACGTAAGACTGACTGGTCTGTAATTTCCAGGGATTTCCTTATTCCCTTTCTTGAAGAGAGGAACAACATTTGCCTCCCTCCAATCTTCCGGTACGACTCCCGTGGAGAGTGATGAAGCAAAGATCTTCGCCAGCGGCTTAGCAACCTCCTTACTCGCTTCCCGGAGCAACCTAGGATAAATCTGGTCTGGCCCTGGGGACTTATCAATCTTAATGTTTGCAAAAATTTCCAGCACATCAACTTCCTCAATCTCGATCTGTTCAAGTCTGTTTCCCTGCTCCTCAAAGTTCTCATTCACAACAAGGTCCCTTTCCTTCGTGAAAACCAAAGCAAAACACTCATTTAGGGCTTCCCCTATCTGCTTAGACTCCACGCACAAGTTCCCTACGCTATCCCTGATCAGCCCTACCTTCTCCCTGATCATTCTCTTATTCCTCACGTATGAGTAAAATGCCTTCGGGTTCTCCCTAATCCTTCCTGCCAAGCCTTTCTCGTGCCCCCTCCTGGCCCTCCTCAGTCCACTTTTGAGCTCCTTCCAAGCAAGCCTGTAATCCTGTAAAGCTGTGCTAGACCCTTGCTTCTTCCACCTTACGTAAGCTGCCTTTTTCTTCTTGACGAGAAGCACCTCTGTTCCCGTCATCCAAGGCTCCTTAATCTTACCCCTTCTTACCAGTCTCAGAGGAGCAAATTTATGCATCACTCACAACAACTGCTCCTTAAACAGTCTCCACATGTCTGTTGTGCCCTTTCTGTGGATCAATTGCTCCCAATCTGTACTTCCCAACTCCTGCCTGATGGCGTCATAGTTTCCTTTTCCCCAGTTAAGTATCTTCTCCTGGCAACTGCTCCTTTCCCTTTCCACGGTTTCCCGCAGCTTGTTTATTTAGAATTGTCAGATGCCATCTCAGAATGAAGAGCATGCCATTTAGGACTGACACGATGAATTTCTTCACTTTTAGGGCAATGAGTCTTTATAATTCTCTACTCCAGTGGGCTATGAGCTCAAGACAAAGATCAATAAATTTTTGGGTACGAGTGATATCAAGGGATATGCGGGCAGGAAATTCTGGCATTGAGACAGGTAATTAGCCATGATCTAACTGAATGGTAGAACGGACTTGAGGGGCTGAATGGCCGACTTTGTTCTTATATTCAAAATAATGATCAAGGTTGCCTTCTCTATTGAACCTTTGACACTTCACACTCTGTATGGGTAATGTCACAATCAGGTTTGCTGCACATCAGAGGTGGCCTGTCATTTTAAATTTACCTTCAGATATTCAAGATCATACTGAACTGCCCTCTCCCTTCTCCAGTCTAAAATTGCTATCATGAGTACTGGCTCAATTGCTTGTTTATATGATGTGAAATTACATGTTTACAACTTTAAATTTGCCTGATGTTCAAACTATGCTGTCAGGAGATCAGTTAGCAACTAATGTGATTCATTTGATAAGTTTGTAATCCAGTGGATGGAAACAATGCACATTCATTAAGAAATAACTTATACAATAGAGTAATCAGATCATACAGGAGCAGTGTACTTTATTTCCCTGTTCTGTCTCAGGCCGGCCAACTCTTGACAAGTGTAGCTACAAATATATCATTAAGGCTGGAGTGCAACAAAACAAATCCCAACCACTATACATCCAGTCATGTGCAACAAAGAACTTGTAAATTTTGTGGATTCTGTAGTCTGCAAATTGAATGATACCCTCTGTAAAGCTTGTTGCACTAGTTGTATGATTGTAATATTGACCACTTTTAAAATTATGCACCCTTGCAATTAAACTTAACTAAGGGCAACAACTGTTTTCTGTCTACTCTGTCAATGCCCCTCATAGTCTTGTATCTCAATGAAGTCTCCTCACAACCTTTTCTGCTCCAAAGAAAACCACATTAGCTTATCCAGCCTCTGTTCACAGCTGAAGTGCTCCATCTCAGGCAACATCCTGGTGAATTACATCCTTCCTATTATAGCCCTCCAATAATTTTGTAACATAACCTTCCTGCTTTTATAATTTATGTCACAACTGATAAAGGCGAGTCCTATATGCTGCCTTAACTATCCTAATAACTTTTCCTTCCGCCACTTGGACATCTGTGGACAAGATCCCTCTGTTCTTCTGAACTTTTTAGTGTCCTACCATTCATTGCGTACTCCCTTGTCTTGTTACTTCTTCCAAAGTGCATCACCTCACATTTTTCAAGATTCTAGTAAATCTCTCCAGAGCAATTACGACCTCCTTGCAAGTTGAAGATCAGAACTGCACACAATGCTTCAAGAACAGAAATTGCTGGAAAAGCTCAGCAGGTCTGGCAGCATCTGTGAAGAAAAAGTCCGAGTTAACATTTTGGGTCTGGTGACCCTTCCTCAGAACTGATGGCAGCTGGGAAAATGTCAGTTTATATGCAGAAAATAGGGAGGGGGATGGAGTAGGGAGTAAAGGAGAGGATAAAGCCTGAAGAGAGAGAAGGACAGTTGGACAGACAAAGGAGTTGATAACGTTCCGGCTGCGAGGGTGAATAGTTGTTAGTGGGGACTGTCAGTGTCTTTTAAGATGTATCTGGACAGGGAGCAAAGGGATACAGACCCTTAGAAAATAGGTAACAGGTTTAGACAAGGATCTCAATCGGCACACGCTTGGAGGGCCGAAGGGCCTGTTCCTGTGCTATAATTTTCTTTGTTCTTTGTTTTAAATGGGCTGGTGTTGTCCGTTCACCAGTTACAGGGGAAGGTGCTGTGGCGCTGTGTTTGTGTGTGTGTGTGTGTGTGTGTGTGTGTGTGTGTGTGTGTGTGTGTGTGTGTGTGTGGGGTGGGGGGGTCAACGGTGTTCAGCGTGAAAGAAGATTGGACCGGGGTGTCCTGGAGGATATGTTTCCTGCAGAAGGCAAACAGGGGAGGGGAAGGGAATATGCATCTGGAGATGGCGGAAGTCATGTTTGTTGATCTTCTGGATGTGGATGCTGGGGGGTTGGTAGATTAGGACACGGTAAGTAAGGATTGCTGTTGTGGGAGAGAAGACAAGGGGGTGAGGGTGGAAGTGTGGGAGATGAGTCAGACCTGGTTGAGGGCCCTGTCAAAGGTCCTGGGGAATCCTTGATTGAGGAAGAAGGTGGACAGTTTGGAGCTCCCTTATTAAAGTTAGCCTCATCTGAACATGTGCGAGGGAGGCGGTGGAACTGAGAGAATGGGATGGAATCTTTACCGGAAACAGAGAGCGAGGATGTAAAGCCCAGGTGGCCGTGGGAGTCACTGTGTTTATAGTGGATATTAATGGCCAGTCCATCCCCAGAAATGGAAACAGATGTCGAGGAAGGGAAGGGAGCAGGCAGAGATCGACCTGGTGAAAATGAGGGCAGGGTGGAAGTTGGAAGCAAAATCAATGAACTTTTCCAGTTCCGGACAAGAGAAAGAGTGTCGGAGAAAGAGTTGTGGGTGGGGGTCGGGATAAGACTGGAAGAAGGAATGTTCCACAGTCCCGACAAAGACACAGTCATAAATAGGACCCATGAAGGTATTTATGGTCTTACCTGAAGAAAATGAGAGGAGTTAAGAGTTGTTGAGGGTGAGGACATGCTCGGCCAAGTGGACGAGGGTGGTGGTGGAGGATGGAGATGGTTCAGGTCTTTGCTCCAGGAAGAAGTGGAGAGCTCTAGGACCCTCCTGGTGGGAAATGGACATGTAAAGCGATTGCATATCCATGGTATAGAGGACACAGCTGAAAGCTGTAAACTGGAAGTTTTGAAACACTTGTAAGGTGTCAGAGGAACCGGATGTGTGTGGGCAGGGATTGGATCGGGGGAGAAGACTGAGTCAAGGTAGGAAGAGATGAGTTCTGTGGGGCAGGAGCAGGCTGAAACAATGGGTCTGTCTGGGCAGCCTTATTTGTGGATTTTTGGAAGGAAGTACAAGTGGGCTGTGGGAGCAGTGGTGGGAGATTACCAGATGAAATGAATTCAGTTACTGTCGTAGATGCAGTAGCTTGATCTGTCATGGTGGGGTCATGGTCCAGGGCAAGATAGGAGGAGGTATCTGAGAGCTGGTGCTGAGTGTCTGCAAGGTAAAGGTCAGTATGCCAGACTACCACAGCACCACCGTTATTGGCAGGCTTAATAACAAAACCAGATTTAGATCTAAGTGCATGGAGTGCACTCAGTTCAGAGGGAGATAGGTTGGATTTGATGAGGGGTGGGGGGGGGGGGGGGCAGAGAAATTGAGGTGACCAGTATCACGTTGACAGTTCTCAATGAACAGTTGGAATGCAGATAAAAGGCCAGAGGGAGGAGGTACAGGTGGAGGGAGGGTGTTGGAACTGGGCAAAGGCGTCTGTGGGATAGGGAGAGGACTTTTGTCTGAAGAAAATCAGCATGGAGGTTAAGATGGCAAAAAAATGAGCTCAGCGTCATGTTGTCAGAGATAATGGGAACTGCAGATGCTGGAGAATCCAAGATAACAAAGTGTGAAGCTGGATGAACACAGCAGGCCAAGCAGCATCTCAGGAGTGCAAAAGCTGACATTGCGGGCCTAGACCCTTCATCAGAGAGGCTCTGATGAAGGGTCTAGGCCCGAAATGTCAGCTTTTGTGCTCCTGAGATGCTGCTTGGCCTGCTGTGTTCATCCAGCTTCACACTTTGTTATGTCAGCGTCATGTTGTGCCTGAAATTCATTAAGGTGGGGACGCAGAGGAATAGAGCTGGGGCCTTTGCAGATACGGAATGTTCAGCATTGGAGAACGGAATGTTAGAGGGGATGGTGATTGCCTGACAGGAGGTGGGGTTGGGAGAGGGGATGGAGTTGGAGGGAAGGGGAGGAGAAGAAGGTTCCAGAGGGCACTGGGTATGTTTAAGTTGTTGCATCTTGTGGGCTTCAATTCTGGCCTCACCAGTGTCTTGTGCAGTTTCATCCTTATATCCCTACTTCTATATTCCATTTGCCTTCTTAATAACTTACTGCACCTGCAAACCAACTTTTTGTGATTCAGGTACAAGGACACCCAGATCCCAAATGCCTTTACCAATGAAGAAGAGCATTCCACCTGCCTTCCTTAACAACCTCATCCACCTGTACTGCTCCCTTTTGGGGCCTGTGCTCTTTTATGCCAAGATCACTCACTACTTCTACCCCTCTCAGTATATCCCTGTTTATTGTGTATTTTCATTTTACTGTTTGACCTCCCTAAATCCATTACCTCACACTTAGCAGGGTTGAACTCCATCAGCCCCTTTCCTACCCACTCTCCCAACCCATCTATATCATTTTGGAGCTTACATCTATCCTCTATACTGTGCAGTATTGGTCTGATTTTTGTCATGCAAAGTTCCCAATTGGGCCCACCACATTCAAGTCCAAATTGTTAATACATAAAACAAACAGCAAGGGTTCCAACACCTAGCCCTGCAGAGCACCAGTTGAAACACCTTTCCATTTGCAAGGGCAGTCACCTTCAACTTTGTCAACAAAGTCAACTTTGGATCCACTGTTCAATATCGCACGGGCTTTTACTTTTAACCAGTCTGCCACATGGAATTTGGTCAAATGCCTTACTAAACTCCAGCCAACAATAGCCACTGCAATATGCTTATCAATTCTCCTTGTCACTTTCTCAAAGAATTCAATTAAATTCAAAAGGCATGGCCTTCCGTTGTGCTCATGATAATTTACCAAAATCTGCTCGACTCTGGGGCAATTCCGGCAGATTGGAAAGCAGCAAATGTGACTAAAAAAACATGCAGCTATGCAGAGGGATCTGGGTGTCCTTGTACCTGAATCACAAAAAGTTGGTTTGCAGGTGCAGTAGTTATTAAGAAGGCAAATGGAACATTGTCCTTCATTGCTGGAGGGATGGAGTTTTTAAAAATACGGAGGTTGTGCTTTTAAAAACTGTAAAGAAATATTCTGCATGAATCACTTAACAATTGGCTGTTTCTGTTGAGATCATGTCACTTTTTGGACTGCCTGGACTGAGACGAGCACCACGTTCAATCTTTCTGCATTACTTGTTCCCTGCCTCACCTAACTCCCTGTTTTCATCCAACTCCAAAGACCACTCATTCAACCAAGCTGCACTCACAATGTAGTCATAGGCTTGAGACATTTGAATGTCTTTTTTTGCCGACACATATTATCTTATTGCTGAGTAATTCCAGACAAATACCAATTGCATTAAGTAGCTACCTGCCAGGAGATATGTTGGAATAGTATACAATTAGATTGGATCACATGCTTGCTCAGAATATAAAGTAAAAACAGAAAATGCTGGATATACTCAGAATCCATGGAGAGAGAAATCGTTAACCATTTTCATGGTGCTGAGTAGCCAGTCATTGAAGTTCTAAGATTAAGTGTCAGTTTTAATGTTTCCCTTAGCATTGAGTTTTTTTTTATTTTTACAAATTGAGAATGAGATTGCAGGGGAGTCAATTTTCCCTTTGCAAATATTTATCTAATTCCCTTTTGAAAGTTACTATTGAGTCTGGTTTGTCACTATTCCAAGCAGTGCATTGCAAAGTCTAACAACTTGCCATGTTTAAGAAGTTCTCCTCACCTCTACGACGTCTACCAATTATCTTGCTCCATCTCTCCCAAAAAGCTGATATTCCTACTCTAAAGTCAACCAGATCAGTGATGAGCTAAGGACTGGAATTAGAAGCTCTGGATTTCTGAGATGGTAGCTAAACATCTGCAATCTCAGGCTCTTCCAGTAAGTCAGTGACGATGCAGTTTTCATTCTTGCAGGCAGAATGTATCCTAGGTTTATTGTCTAATTGGGGTAACTTGTAAGTGGGGCATTGTAATCGGATCAATAATTTATATAATTTCACATCATTCACTGGTCTGTGCTATTTCAGAGGGGAACTAGTGGTGAAGTATTTGCTTTGTGTGCACTAAATATGTGAACATGTTACTATATGTAAATATTGTTTTGATCACTGAGAAGCTTAAATGGAATTTTTTTCTCCATAGTACTTTTCCTTTGTTGATCCTGCTTTTGCCTTTTCCAGGAGATTGCATGTTCATTTAAGGTGTTGGGGTGGATATTGGTGTGAGGGGTGGTGAAGAATGTTTAAACATGCATTTTTGATTGCCAGAGTTTGAGAAAGACTTGATGGAAACAGCTTTTCCTAGTTAAGATTATTTTTATGTTTGGCTTTTAACATTGTTTGTCAACTCTCCCTTTTGTATAACAAATAGACATGATTTTTTAATGAAATGTTTCTTCAGTAGGTGTCACATGCAACTATGGACTCTCAAAGAAAGCTTACTTATTTAAAAGATCTATCCTTCAGGAAGGAGGCAAGGAAAGTTCAAGAACCTTTTTGTTCTGCTCATATGTCTTCTAATTTTGGGCTCAGTTGCTCCAATACTGAATTCATGGTTTTCGCATCTTGCATTCTGGAAAACAGACTTTTCATCATTTACTCTCATTGCGGCAGATCAGTAAAATTGTCCTTCTATGCACTCTTGCTGTTCATCTTATAGTTTGACTTATGTTTTACTTCTTAACTTGAGATCTTTTAAGTTTGTTGTTTGCACAATGAATGTGTGAGATTCAGGTCTTGCTGAGTTTTAAAATGCTGCTCCCTAAATTTACTTTCCTTGTGTTTTCATTTATGTGATTCCAGTTCTCAAGATCCCATCCAAGATTCTCCCATCAGCTCCGTATCCAGCAGTGATTGTGAAAGTGTTTCTGTCACAACTTGTAGTCTTTCCAGCACGTATACTCCAAGGTAATAGAATCTGAGAAAAAAAGTATGCAGCTGTGAGTAGGCTGAAACCTGTGTTACTGTCTTCGTTTTAATTAGATGCTGCTGGAAAAATCGTCGGTACAGACGGGTTTGTGCGTTGATTTGTGTATTTCTTCCATTGGAATCCTTTTTTTGATTCAGTATTTTCAGGCATGTGTTTACATCTGTAAAGATGTGTAATTGATACCAGGTTGCTGTTTGACAAGTACCAGTCCAAGTCTTTAAGCAAATTTGGGCTGCTTCTTTACTATTAATATTACATTAGCTTGTTCAATTTGTCTGTTACGTTGTTCTTTGTCTGACTTTCTTTCTTTTGTTTTGTATTAAGTATTGTCAAAAATCAATTTCAATTTTGGAATTAGCCATATTTCCTTAGATGGAACCTGCACTTCTTCCATGATCTTACATAAAATGAGAGACAAGGGTGAGGAAGTGCATTTCCTGTAATAAAAACAAAGTGCTGGAGAAGCTCAGCAAATCTGGCATTTTCTCTCTTTATAGATCCTGCCAGACTTGCTGATGTTTTCCAGTAATTTGCTTTAATTTCAGAACTCCAAAATCTGCAGTACTTTGCTTTTATTAGAATATTTCCTAATTTTATTTGAAAGGCACTTTTGAGCTTCAGAAATACTTCCTGGCACTGTGTTCAGTAAGATTGCTTACTCTGCTAGAATTAATTCTACATTGACTCTACCAACATGTATTTTTGCACGTGATATTTGCATTTAAACCTACTTTGAGATGATAATACTTCCAGTAAGTGTACGTTTTTTAAGTTTTGTCTGATTATGAAGTTTGGATCCTTTCCATTTTCAGTACATGAAGTGAACTGTTCAATAGGGAAAGGGAAAATGATTTATTCATTTTGGTTTCACTTTTCTTTGGAATTGATTAAATGTAATTGATTTGCAGTGAGCCTGATGCCAGCTAAGATCATTGATTAAAACTGCCTTTTTTGCCTTCATCACTCATTTTTTTCTAGGCACTAGATATCAAAGAATTAATACTATGTCAAGTCCCATAAATTTTTTTTATTCCTAATCTATGTTAAGATTTTGGACCATTTTTCTGTATTTGGGCCCATATGTAATTATTAAATGTTCCAGATTTCAGTGTAACTTTAGATACAGAGATGTTGCTCCTTCCGTCTCCAATGAAGTGATTTAACCATTTCTTTAATTGCCTAATCTGTGTGAGACTGTATTCCACCCGAGAACTGTAACTAAACCCTGCAGTTCTGGATCTGCACACTCCTGTCACAGGTGCTGTTCACTGAGGCTGGTGGTAGGATGCTTGGAATTTCACATTCTCCTTCTACTATTTGCACTTGGCCTCCTCCCATGCATATTTGTAGTGGTACATGGGCAGTGTTATGACAACTGTGCCAATCACATGGATTAAGACTCAGACTTGGTGGATAATTCAAGGGTTCTACTAATTCATTTTCAGGTTGGTTCCCAGTTCATGGTGTGCAGCATATAACTACCAATAATTCCCTTCACAAATCATCTCAGAATCAACACTGATCATCCTAAAGGCCATAAGGAGTGATGTAGGCAATGGGAAGAATCCTCACGTAGAAGGGCTGAGATTAACTAGCACTACAACAAAGAAGAAGTAGTTTTACTGTGTCTGACTGTGGGCAAACTGACTTGATGCTGCCTGCTTAAATAGACATTCTGTCCCTTAACTAATCACTCAAATTGATGTTGCCAGTTGATCTAGAGATCCTAATGTAATTTTTAATTTTTGTTTCTTCTTTACATTGGTCTTGGCACCAAGTTTTTGGCAATTCTTACATACTATTAACTTTGGTGAAGTGCAATCATACACAAAATGCTTTCTGAAGAAAGACGTAGAACAGTGCGAATTGCTGAATTTTATTTATGTGTATCTTTCTGACTATTGTTAGCTGATGAGAACTGGGGGAGCATTAAATTTTAAAGTTCATTTAATATGTCAGGAAATAGCTCCTCATCTGCTCTTGGTGTGAGACACTGCCTTCCAGAATGGATAAGCTTGGACATTTTTGACTGGAGTGTAGGAGGTTGAAGAATGACCTTATAGAGGTTTATAAAATCGTGAGGGGCATAGGTAAGATGAATAGCAAAAGTCTTTTCCCTGGAGTGAATGAGTTCAAAACTAGGGAGCATATTTTAAGGTGGGAGGAGAAAGATTTGAAAGCGACCCAAGGGGCAACATTTTCCACAGAGAGGGTTGTTCATATGTGGAGTGAACAGCCAGAGGAAGATAGATGCAGGCACAGTAAAATTTAAAATACAGTTTGAATAGGACCCACCCTCTTCTTTCACACCTTAATTTACACCATTTTACATCTTGTTTCTCCTCCCCTTTGTCTTTAGTAGTGGGCCACTACACCATCTGTTCTCTCTTGCCTCCTCCTCCTCTTCGGTCAAAAATGCATTCTCCAGCCCCTTTTAGTTCTGAAGAAGAGTCATACTGGTCTCAAAACATTAAGCCTTTCTCTCTCTACAGATGGTGACAGATTTGCAGTGTTTTTCCATCATTGTTTATGTTGTGTTTACTCCTGAATGTTCTGTAATTATACATTATTGTTTCTGTTTAAATCTATGCATAGTTTAAATACAAAACTCTAAGCACATCTGCAATTCTTCGGAACAGCATATTCTGCAAATTTTCACTATTGCCAACTCAGAATTCTGTCACATAAGCTTTCATTAATTATTTACATCTGCAACCAAACATTTATGTTTTTCCATAGAAACCTGTACAATCTGCAGAATAAATTTACTTGAAATTTGTTGTACTATAATTTTCTAAGTCTTTAAATTATTTTTGTACACTCAGCCACTCTTCACGATACATTAAATAAAAAAAATTCCAGTGATTTGGTATTTAGTTAACCACAATTTTTGACAGGACTGTTGTATTGAGAGTCAAAAAGATTTAATTCTAGTCAGAGCAAATGTGGTTTTCCAATGCTTATAATGAAATGCTATAGAGTTTGTGGCAGTTATGTGGCGCAAAAGTAAAGCAACAAGCTAAAGATGAAGCTTTAATGCAAAACTGGTGTATCACCTCCTAAAAGAGTTATGTTCCATTAGTTTAATGAATGTGATCCATAAATGTAATCATCTTGATAAGGCACTTTGGGCATTAGGCTTCTATTATAGTGTCCAGAGAAAATGGGGTGAAGAGGTCAGTTACTATTGTGCTGTAATGCGTCATTTGCTCATTTACACACGTCTGCAAAATAAATGATATCAAATGTACAATATTTAATTTGGCTGCTCAAATGTTTTTAACTGACCAATAAAGAAGTGTAACAAAATATGAACCCTTTGATTAAGTCAATATACCTTGTTAATAAAATTGGACTTTAGAGTAGGCCACTCAGCCTTGTTTTGCTGTTAAACAAGATAATGTCTGATCTGGTGGTAGTTTCAACTCCACATTCTTGTCTGCTCCCCATAACTCTGGGCTCCCTTGTCTGTTAAATATCTACCTAACTTTGCCTTGAATCAATTCAGTTATCCAGTCCTCCATTACTTTCTGGGGATGTGAATTCCACGCACTCATGACCCTCTAAGGGAAATAAATTCTCCTTATTTCTGCTATTTTCTTGATATGTACTGTCCAGTTCTTGTCTTCTCCCATTAGGTGAAACATTCTGCTGGATCTGCCCTATTGTGTCCCTTCAGGGTCTTCTGTAATATATTACGATCCACTGGGGTAGTGAGCTGCAAGTCAAGCCCTGCTATTCCTGGAGTCATATCAAATGTTAAATGCTTTTTAAAGGTATGCAGTGTATCCCAATTTACCTGACTTTTAATCCAAGATTGATAGAAATTATGGACCAGGTTTCTGTACTAAACAAAAATTACTTATTATTCATAATTAGATTAAAACTGCAGATAAACTGATGTAAATCATTGGCATATAGCACTACAAACAAAAACTTTAATCCTCTTTTAAACTGCTTCCTCCTGTTATGTACACATACATGTACATGCACACACAGGCACAAAGAGACAGACAAATAAGGAAAGTAGATCAGTAGCATTGGAAGCACTTCAGAGAAGGTTCACAGATTAATTCCAGAGATGAGGGTTTGTTTTATGAAGAGAAAAAGAAGAGTTTAAGCCTAACCTCACTAGTTTAGAAGGATGAAAGGAAATGTAATTGAGGTATATAAGATGCTAAAGGAGATTGACAAAGCAGACGTAGAGTGGATATTTCCCCTTGGAAGGCAATCTGGAACATGAGATGATAGTTTTAAGCCATGGGATGGCAGATCCCCTTTCTCAAAGGGAGCCCATGGAATTCACTACCCCAGACTGTGGTGAATGCCGGGTCATGTTGAAGAGTTAATGACAGCAGGCAGGAAAGTGGAGTTGAGGCTGAAATGAGATCAACCATGATCATATTAAATGGCAAAGCAGGCTTAAGGGACTGAATTACCAACTCCTGCTTCTTTTGCTTTTCTAAGACCCTCTGATACAGGCTATCTGGTCCTAGAGATTTGTCAGATGTTAGGTGAAGAAGGGCCACTGGAGATAAAACAATATCTTTGCTTTCTTTCTACAGATGTCAGACTTGCTGAATTTTTCCAGCAATTTCTGTTTATGTTGGGTGAGTTAGCTTTCCTTTATGTTAGTGGTGGTTTTAATTTCTTCCCTAGCTTTCACCTTATTGATTTTGAGTATCCTGTGGAATCTTTCCGAATCTCCCACAATGAAGACAGATACAAAATACTCGTTTAAAGCCTATGCAATTTCATTGTTATGTACAAACAATTCCCCAAACATGCTTTCTGGAGCACTCATACTCATTCTATTCAAATACTTCCAGAATTCCTCTTCTGTTCAGTTGTTAGCTCACTTTCTCTCGTGTATTCTACTTTCTCTCTTTTTAGATGTTAATCATTCTTTGCTGATTCCCAAACACAGATTCTCTGACCTACCACTAACCTTTGTACAATTGCATTGTTTTTATTTCTCTTTAGTACAATCCTTGACTTCCTCTTTCAGACATGTGTCCTTCTCAAAGAGTCTTTGTTTCTCACTGGACGAATTCCTCCACTTTGAATATCTTGGGTGTTATTAATAACCAGAAACTGAAATGGATTACGCATAAACGCAGTGCCTTAGAAAAAACAGAGCAGTAGCTGAGGATTCTAGGTTTGGAGTTTGCCACCTGACTTCCCATTACACCCCACTTGCCTGGATTGATACAGCTACAATAATATTTATACAGCTTTTAATTGTGCCCACTAATTTCTTAAATGGGAAGTAATTGAACACTTTAAATACAAATACACCATGTCCACTAGTTGTCCTTTATCTATTCTACTAGTTGCATCTTCCAAAAATTTCAGTAGATAAGCTAAGCATGGCCATGCTGACTTTGTTTAATTCTCTTACTGCTTTCCAAGTGTTCCGTTATCACATCTTGAATCATAGAATCCCTACAGTGTGGAAACAGGCCCAACAAGTCCACACTGACCCAGACAGTACACCCCCAAACCCACCCCCCCATAACGCACCTAATCTACACTTCCCTCAACACTACTGACAATTTAGCATTGCCAATCCATCCAGCCTGCACATTTCCGGATTGTGGGAGGAAACTGGAGTACCCAGAGGAAACCCATCAGACATGGGAAGGCGTGCAAATTCCACACAGACAGTCAACCAAGGGTGGAATTGAACGCGGGTCCCTCGCACTGTGAGGCAGCAGTGCTAACCACGGAACCACCATGCTGCCCCCATCTTCTATAACACGTGCTAACATGTTCTCCTTTTCTGATGTTAGGCTAACTGGCAACTAGTTTTTTTTTTCAATTTTCTTTCCTCCAATTTTAAATAGTGGGTTACATTTGCTACCCTCCAATCTGTTGGAACTATTCCAGGGACTGTAGAATTTTGGAAGATGACAACAAATGCATCCAGTTTTTCCATGGTTATTTCCTTCAGCATTCTGGGATGCAGATCATCAGTCCTTGGGGACATTTTCTTTATTCATTCACATTGCTGGCTAGCCAGCATTTATTAGCTGGAGATCTGGTTAGCGATACATAGTGAACCTAACGTTATTGGTCCTTCACTGTCTGACATGTAGGATTTGAACTTGTGTCTCAAAGTTAATAGTTAACGCCTTTAATTTGTCGAGCAGCATTTTGTTTTCCTAGTACTGATTTTTTTTTTCCATTCTTCCCTGCCCATAGACACCATCTAACACTTGCAATGTTTGGTTTCTCTCCAACACTGAAGCACAGTAGCAGTACTGTGTACCATCTACCATGTACACTGCAGCAACTCTGCAAGACTGTTTTGACAATGACTTCCAAACCCATAAACTCTGCAACCTGGACAGACCAGGTCAACAGATACATGAAAATGCCACCACCTCCAAGCTGTATACCATCCTGACTTGGAATTACATTACTATTTGTTTAATGTAACTAGATCAGAATCCTGGAACTCCCTTCAAGGAGGACAGTGGATATCCTTGCATTACATGGACTGCAGCTGTTAAAAGTGTTAAACTGCCACCTTTCCGAGGGCAGTTGAGATTGGGAAATAAACTTTAGCTTAGCCAGTGACGACCACATCCCAAAAATGAACTTTTCATAAAGTTGGTAAGATAGGTAAATAAAAGCTTGATTGAAGAGATATTTTTAAAGCATATTTAAAGGAGAGTGTGAGTTAATTAGATTAGATTCCCTGCAGTGTGGAAACAGGCCCTTCGGCCCAACAAGTCCACACCGCCCCTTGTAGCATACCACCCGGACCCATCCCCCTATAACCCACACACTCCTGAACACTACAGATAATTTAGCATGGCCCGATCCACCTAGCCTGCACATCTTTGGACTGTTGGATGAAACCAGAGCACCCGGAGGAAACCCACGCAGACATGGGGAGAATGTGCAAACTCCACACAGACAGTTACCTGAGGTTGGAATTGAACCCGGGTCCCTGGCGCGATGAGGCGATATTGGGGTGGAGAGATCTTGGAGTGTTTTTGGCCTTGGAAATGTTACTGAGATGAGATGAGGAGAAGCTGTGAAGCTTGAAAGCAACATTGAGAATTTTTTAAAAGTTGTGGCATTGCTGAATTGCAAGTTGGTGAGCACTGCAGTGTGAGTGAACCAGAATTGCTTAAGAAAACTAGTTATTAAGAGTTATAAAGTGGAGGTTGACCACTCCCCGTGAATTAAAATCCAAAGAAGAGTGGTCCGCCCTATAATCTCTTAAAAAGGTGTGTGAAAAGTGATGTAACCTCCCTCTCAGCAACCTCTAGTAGTTGAATAAAATAAACCCCTGCTACTCACTTTACAGTCAACAAATAACAATTTATTTATCCGACTCAACAGTGAACAAATTAACTAAACTATTAACAAACCAAATAAACCCCCTTCTAACAACTATTTTTGAATAAAACAAGATTCTAATAGTATGCTGTTCCAATAAATAAAGACCCCTTATATTAAAGAAACATAGAATTTAGTCCCTCGAAATTACAGCCAGGTTATATGTCTTCCAGAATGTTCTATGCTTTGTGTCAAATATTCTGTCAAGAATGCCTTCTTGTCCAACTGCCCTCTTCTTTTATACCATTGATGACATATCAATTTCTTCCGATAGAATTGGTCCCTATATTGTCAGAACTGTCAGGTTTAAATTTAATTTTTTTTTGTATCTCAGTGCCTTGTTCAATTTAATTAGCTAAATTCAAAACTTGTTGTCTTGATAACAAAACAAAACTTCTGCTTGGCCCACTACCTGTGCGGCCTTTTGATGCAATTATTTCAATTCAGGTGCTGTCAGTGCTGTTGCAAAATTTCAAGCTGGTCGCCGACATCCTTTTTAAATCTCTAAGCATGGAAAAAGCACATCATCTTTTAATGAGGCTTTGCACTATTTTTCCACCTAGCATTTTATAAACACCAAGCTCTTAACTGCCTGTTCCCAGTCCACAAGTATTCTACCCAACTTGGTAACATAAGGTTGATTTGAATATTCTTTTGGAATATATGCATTGCTCAAATTTTCTATTCAGGCTCCTCTTCTTTAAGTTGCTTAGGTGTCCTCACCTTTTGGTGAATGGTTTGAAACATTTACAGAAACAAATGTACTAGGAGGCGTATTCGGCATTTTCTTTTTTTAAAATTGTAAACATAATCTGATTATTTGCCTCGTGGTTTTTAATATCTGGTCTTTTCAGCTCAGCCAATGTTAACAAATGCTGTGTTTTTACAGCCCTGTTGGCAGTCTCACAAGTTCTTACACTTCCGAGGATGTAGATCAAGAGGAAATCCAACTCGCACTTTTGGCTGCCAAAGTTGCTACGAGAGAAAAGATTAGAGCCCGTTTCCATAGCAGCAATGATCTTATTCACAGGCTTTTCGTGTGTATTGCAGGTATCTGTATTCTTTAATTTCAAGTTAAAAGAATTGCCTGCTTTGCCTCTTTCTGCGCTGTTGTCTATTGTGGAAATATTTAATGTTAGTTAATTGCTGGGTGAAACAGTCTGTCAAATTCCTAATATTTTAATGTGAGTGTCCTAAGAAACAACAAGTCGCGGTTTAACTTGATAAACATTCAACAATGTTGTTGCCGTTGACTATCCCTAATTTTGAGGTTTACGTCCTATTGGGTATGGATTCCTGTTACGGGTCCTCATGACTCAAGAGGCCAATTTTTTGACCCCAGACCTTTGGCAAATGGCACGGGATGTCCCTGAGGTAGTGGGATCTGGAGTATAGGATTTGCTTCCTTATTTTCTTTTCTCTATCATTACTCTGCTATGCAGCTTGACAGATAAGTTGCCCCAGTTTTAAGCAATTAGTAGCAGGCTCTTCCAACTGATTAATATTAATGCTGCCATATCTCAGAAATTCGGGCACAGAGTGTCTTTAGTTGTTTTTTGTCCTTCCCTGGAATATTGACCATTTGAGAGTTTAGAAAACAGGACCTGGCAATGAGAAGCCATTTTCAATCATGCAGCGGCCCAGTCCATCTTGGTTGATTTTGAAGGAGCTTTGCCTGAATCTTCGGAAGTGGTTTCAAGGACGTAGATATTTGTTCAGTGGTTTCTCCACTCAGTCTGAAGGATGAGACTTTGACTTTATTGATGGAATTTCTCTTGCATTCATGTGTCACTGCTGCAAAGTTAGCTTCTCAAAATGATAACCCACTATTCTATGTTTCATTCTGGTAGACTACCTTTTCATTATCCCTTTGAAAGCTTTCCTTCTTAGTATTTATTTTTTTGAAATCTTTTGTCCCATTCTTCTCTTTTTCATACCAGTAATATTTACTTACGTGCTCCACATCTTTGGATCAAATGGGTTCATGAAATTATCCAGCCAATATGAAGCACTTAACAGTTCAGTTAAGTAACCTCATGAGGAACTGTCCCTTGAAAATGTTGATGGATGTGTTTGTCAGAAAGAACATGACCTGATATAATTAAATGAGCAATTGGAGCCAAAGCTGACTATTTGCCCTTTGTGCCTGCACCACCATTTAGAAGGATCATTGTTGGTCTTCTCTGTCAGCACCACTTTCCTGCTGTGTCCACATAACCCTGATTCCCGTCGTGACCAAAACTACTGTTGGTATGTTTTTATCTTGAATATATTCACTGAGTTTGTACAGCTTCCTTGGAGTGATGAATTGCAAAAATTCACCATCCTTTTAAGTCAAGCAGTTTTTCTCATCTCTGTCCAAAATGGCCCAATCCTTATTTTTAGACTCCCCACCCAGAAGGATCCATTTAGCATCTACCTTGTACAACCAATTCATTTATCTTTTTAATTAGATCATCTGATTCACCTAAATTTTGAAATAAGCCAAGTTTACCACACGTATATCACTACCCTATCTTTATAGCTCTCCTCTTTCTGCCTCAAGTGTTGTATGCTTTAATTGGTCTGTTAAGTAAAATAGATTATACATATTCAAATTTCTTGTTTCTCCAATAATTACCCTTATTTTATCGAAATTGAATCTTATACCCCAGACTTTCCTTTGTGATCTGCCAAAAATAGCAATTATAAACATTTGTATGAAAGTGAACTGTTTACGCCCATTTTCCCAAGTCCATGTGTTAGTGTAATTTCAAGCTTGGACAGATGGATAGAGCAGATGCATAACAGTGTGGAGTTCCCTACAAGTTGAGTATAAAGATCTCAGGATGATAAGAGGTTGGTGTCACAATAAGAGATTAGAATGCTGTAAACTTGTGGAGATTCTTGGGAGGCAACTCAAATCCATAACCTTTGCCAAAGTTGAAAGAATAAAGATTTAACGAAATGGAAGGAAGAGTCTGACGTTTGTGATCAAGCAGCCCTACACTCTGGCTGTTGAAGTGGAGGTGTTGTTAACTGAGGTGGGTTGGCCACCATGGTACTCTTCCCAACAATAAGACTGCTGAGAGAGGGGTGGAACTAAGCTTCAGCAATTCCCATCATTTTATGTATCACCATTATACTGCAGATCTATAGTCTATCTGATCAACCTCTGAGGGATAGTCCTCATGGTTTTGTCTAGGGTCTGTGGAAGTAATTGACACTTTTACAGATATGGCTGCTGCTCAGTAGTTGAAAGAAGCCCATCTCCTTGCATCATGCTGTGGAACTGAGAGCAGGGCATGTTGGGAGTACTGCACTTCCAATGGAAATAGCCAGTACTGCACTTGATGTGGTATTCACTGCTCTAAATAGCACTATTGGGGTCTACTATTGCAGCTTTCTTTTGGAAGTAGTGCCTTGATCCAGCAAATCCTCTTTCAAAGTAGATTTTCACCTGTATCTGCAGAAGCGATTGCCAGGAGACCAAGTACATATCGTGTATGGAGCTGCCTAATGTGAGCTATCTTTCATGGACCTTTTGATAATTTCTTTCCTTCAGCTGCTTTCTAATAGGCCATCTAATTTTTTTTCACATTTTACTGTGCAGTACCTTTACACTTTTGCATAGTTACAATGCGGTATCATTACTGGGGGAAATGAGCATGGCCAAGATGTTCCTTTCTGGTTGTTGCAGATTATGCAGGTGCACTCATACCTGACAAGTAGCCAGAAAGTGGGATAAATCCAATTTGGCCAATTACTATTTCACCAATCTTCTATCAATCATCAGGAAAATGATCAGACTGTTGTTGTTAAGTACCACTCAATCAACAATAACCTGTTCATTGATGCTCCGTTGGGGTTCCATCAAGGCCGCATAGTTGCAGCCATCTGGACAAAGAGCTGAACTCTAGAGGCAGCATCTGACTGACTGTGGCATTAGGAGGTCTGAGCAAAGTTGAACTGGTTTGAGGGAGCTGTCCACTCATTGGAGATATACCTAGCACGAATGAAGATGACTATAGGTTTTGGAGGTTAATCATCTCAGTTTGGGCATGGTTCTGTAGATGTTCCTCAGAGTAGAATCTCGACCCAGCCAGCTTAAGCTGTCTCATCAATGACCTTCCCTCCATTCTAAGGTCAAATGTTCACTGATGATTGTATAAAGTCCTATATTTGAGATTGCTCAAGTACTGAAAGCTGAGTCACAGGTAGGTGGCTGGTGAAGACAGCTTGCCTTTATTGGTCAGTGCATTGAGTATAGGAGTTGGGGAGGTCAAGTTGCAGCTGTACTGGAGATTGGTTCAGCCACTTTTAGAGTATTGTGAGCAGTTCTGGTCTCCCTGCTTTTGGAAGGATGTTGTGAAATTTGAAAGGGTTCAGAAAAGATTTAAAAGGATGTTGCCGAGGCTGAAGAGTTTGTGCCATAGGGAGAGGCTGAATAGGCTGGGGCTAGTTTTCCTGCAGTGTTGAAGGCTGAGGGGTGACCTTTATAGAGGTTTATAAAGTCATGAGGGGCATGAATTGGGTAAATAGGCAAGGTCTTTTCCCCGGGCTGGAGGAGTCCAAAACTAGAGGTCATAGGTTTAAAGTCAGAGGGGAAAGATATAAAAGGGACCTAAGGGACAACGTTTTCATGCAGAGGGTACTGCGTGTATGGAATGAGCTGCCAGAGGAAGTGATGGAGACTGGTACAAATGCAACATTTAAAAGGCATCTGGATGGGTATATGAATAGGAACGGTTTAGAGGGATGTGGGCCAAATGCTGGCAAATGGGGCTAGATTTTTAGGATGTCTGCTCTGCATGAACAAATTGAACTGAAGGGTCTGTTCCCGTGCTATGTATTTCTGTGACTCTGTGACCCTACTGGAGGAAGGAACGAACAATTTTAGTTCTTTGAGAAGGTGACCAAACAGGTGGATGAGGATAAAGCGGTTGATGTGGTGTCTATGGATTTTAGTAAAGCGTTTGATAAGGTTTCCCACAGTAGGCTATTGCATAAAATATGGAGTCATGGTTTGAGGGTGATTTAGCAGTTTGGATCAAATATTGGCTAGTTGGAAGAAGACAGAGGGTGGTGGTTGATGGGAAATGTTCATCCTGGAGTTCGGTTACTCGTGGTGTACCGCAAGGATCTGTTTTGGGGCCACTGCTGTTTGTCATTTTTATAAAAGACCTGGATAAGGGCATAGAAGGATGGGTTAGTAAATTTGCAGATGACACTAAAGTCGGTGGAGTTGTGGACAATGTGGATAGTACTGGGGTAATGGTAAGATTCTTGGTAGTGTGGATGAGCAGAGAGATCTCGGTGTTCCTGTACATAGATCCCTGAAAGTTGCCACCCAGGTTGACAGAGCTGTTAAGAAGGCGTACGGTGTGTTGAGTTTTATTGGTAGGGGGATTGAGTTTCGGAGCCACGAGGTCATGTTGCAGCTTCAAAACTCTGGTGCGTCCACACTTGGAGTATTGCTTACAGTTCTGGTCGCCGCATTATAGGAAGGATGTGGAAGCATTGGAAAGGGTGCAGAGGAGATGTACCAGGATGTTGCCTGGTATGGAGGGAAGGTCTTATGAGAAAAGGCTGAGGGACTTGAGACTGTTTTCGTTAGAGAGAAGAAGGTTAACAGGTGACCTAATAGAGACATGCAAGATGATCAGAGGATTAGATAGGGTGGACAATGAGAGCCTTTTTCCTCAGATGGAGATGGCTAGCAAGAGGGGACATAGCTTTAAATCGAGGGGTGATAGATATGAGACAGCTGTCAGCGGTAGATTCTTTCTCAGAGAGTAGTAAGGGCGTGGAATGCCCAGCCTGCAACAGTAGTAGACTCGCCAAGTTTAAGGGCATTTAAATGGTCTTCAGTTTGGTTTCACAGGTCTGTGCAACATCGACTGTACTGCGCTGTAGTGTTCTATGTTCTGTGTTCTGATGTAGGAAGACTTGGATAATATACAAGCTTGGGATGATAAGTGACAAGTAACACAAATGCCAGGTAATAACAAGAGAGACTGACCATCTCCTCTTAACATTCATTATCATCGAATGCTCCACTGTCAAAATCTTGGGAGTTACCATTGACTAGAAATCAATGAAGCCAAAAATACTGCATCTACAAGTGTAGGGGAGGAACTGGAAATTCTGATGAATAACGCATCCTGTCTCTTGAAAGCTTATCCACAACATGTAAGCCACAAGTCAGGAGTGGAATGGAATACACTTAGCTTGCCAGATGAGCGCAACTCCAAAAACTACTGAAGGAGCTTGAAGCTTCAGGACAAAGCAATCCATTTGATGAGCACTCCCCTCCTCCATCTTAAATATTCCCTTCTTGACTGGTGTGAGATGGTAGAGTAGGCACCACCTCCAAGATGCACTAGACTAACACACCAAGGCTCTTTCAACAGCGCTTTCCAATCCCACACCTCTACCACCTAGGAGGACAAAGACAGAAGATTCTGGGGTGGCCCTCATCTGTACGTTCCTGTCCAAGTCGCAGCATCCTGACTTGGAACTAGATGAGTATTTCTTCCCTGGGTCAAAAATCCTGAATCACACTTCCTCGCAGCATTGTGAGTATATCAGCATCTCTCAGACTACAGTGGTTGAAGAACCCTGCTTACCACCACCTTTTATGAGGGCAAAGAATGGAGATCAAGCTTTTCTCATTCATTGGACAAATCAATTTTAAAAGTAACTTCTGTGGCATTTTAACCCCTTGAGAAAATGAATTCATAGAGGTTTAGCCCAGTGTGTGTGTGATATCAAAATTTAAACTGCGAGATATTGTTACATCTGAACTTCCAAATAGTAAAACTCAGTGGTTAAACAAGTAGCTGGAATAGGCCATTCAACTCCTTGATATGTTGCATTATTCAATAAAATCATGGCTGAGCAGATACATCATACTGCCTTCTCCTGCACTTGTCCATTGCTTACCATTGCCTTTAGGATAAACAGTGACTGCCTTCTTAGGATAGACACGTGGTGGGATGCTGGTGTGGTGCAGTCAAGGTATGCTTCTCCACTGACAGCATATCCAGGCCATTGTATTAATGGACTCATTGGCCAATGTCATAGGTAGAAAAATATTTTTAAAAAATAAAGATAATTATGCTTATGAGGTATGGTGTGGCAGTTAAATCAGATGTTTTCCCCTGCTTTTTCATGTTTGATTTCAGGTGAAGCATTGAACAAAAGAAATTGGAACAAGAGTAGGCTATTCCGCTCCTCAAACCTGTCCTGCCATCAACAAGATGGTGACGGGTCTGCTCCAGGCCTCGACTTCTCTTTTGTACCAGCTCAGCATAACCCCCAATTCCTCGATATTTCAAAAATCAGTCTATATCTTCGTTAAATCCTGTCTGGGGTAGAGAATTCCAGACAATCACTTCTCAGTTTGAAGAAATTCCTTTCCATCTCATTTTTAAATGAGTATACCCTTATTCTATAACTATGTTCCCTAGTTTGAGAATCCCCAACTAATGGAAATGTTTACTCAACATTTATCCTGTCAAGTTCCCTCAAAATCCCCTATATTTAGCAAGATCACCCTAGTTCCCCTAAATTTGAATGAATGAAAGCCTAACCTGTTTAACCATTCTTGATAAGCCAACCCCTTCATCCCAGGGGTCCACATGGTTAAAACTCTTTTAACTGCCTTCATTGTTGGGGTATCATTTTTTAAAATATGGGGACTGAAACTAGACATCCCTTTTTTTTAAAAAACCCCAAGTAATAAAAAAAATCTGTTTGCCACTTTAGCTATTTACTGTACTTGCAATATGTTTTGTTTTAATGCAGAAGACACCCAGATTCTTCACTGCTGCACTGTTCTGGTGTCTCTTCCTATTTAAGTAACAGTCTACCTTTTGAATCTTCCTACCAAAATGCATGACCTCACACTTCAGCATTACATTCCATCTGCTAGGTTTTTAACCACTTTCTCAACTTATCTATAACCACTTGCAGTTTCTTTGTCATCATCGCAATCAGATTCAGTGTCTCCATAGTTTACAGCAGGTCCGTGAGTAGAAAATTATATATGCTTTGATTTTATAAACAAAATCTCTCTATCAACATCATAGGTGTTGCTGATCAGCTACAGACTAACTATGCAAGTGACCTGCGAAGCATTCTTAAAACCCTATTCGAGGTCATGGCGACCAAGTTACAATATGAGGGCAGCAGGATAGAAAAGAAAGGTAATGAGCTAATTTTGGGTCTGGACTTGTTTCTGAAACATTAACTTGTCTCTATTCTGCACTGATGCTTACTGAACTGCAAAATGTTCTTCAATTCCGATGTTTAGCTACATAGTATATTGTTAAATCTATTTCCTTTGTACTCCAGCAGTGGCTATTGTAAACAAGGGATTTTTAAATCTCTAATTGACTTTATTTTCGGATTGTAAGCAATTTACATCAATATTAAAACAAATTTAAGGTTCAGTTAAACTTTTTTTAATCTGCAAAAATGACTCTAACAGAAAGCTAAGTGGTTAGAATCTGGCGACAGTTGGTGAATTACCGAAACGTCAGCTTTTGTGCTCCTGAGATGCTGCTGGGCCTGCTGTGTTCATCCAGCCTCACGTTATTATCTTGGATTCTCCAGCATCTGCAGTCCCCATTATCTCTACGACAAAAGTCCTATGGTTTTAGCCTTGCATAAACTCATTCTAGAGGGTAGGTTCATTAAGTGGGCTGATCAGTCTGGGACACTACCAGTAATGAGTCAAATTCCCACAGGGAGAAAGCATTTTGTTGAAATTTAGTGTGTTGCAATGTGAGAAATCTCTCTTTTCCAATTGTCCTAAGGATGCTGAGGAAATTTTGAGCACTACACAATGGCATTCACTTCTTCTGCAAATCTTGTCTGAATGTGCAATATCAAGTTACTTCACTGTAAAGAGATTGCCTTGAAGATTTTATTTTTGAGAACTTCACCTAATTCCCCACATATGATTCAGGTAACAAAGTGCAATAGTGATGGACAGCAATTGCAAGAAAATAAGGACGAGAGAATGCTCTTTTTAGCCCTTTCTGGTCTCCAAACACAAACTACAATTAAATAAGTAGAGATAACAAGTTGTAGAGCTGGATGAACACAGCAGGCCAAGCAGCATCAGAGGACAGAAAGTTTTCTGAAGAAGGGTCGAGGCCCGAAACGTCAGCTTTCCTGCTGCTCTGATTCTGCTTGGCTTGCTGTGTTCATCCAGCTGTACACCTTGTTATCTCAGATTCTCCAGCATCTGCAGTTCCTACTATCTCTGAATTAAATAAGTAACTTGTTTTTTTTTATAAAAAACAATGTTAATTAACCGTATTGAGTTTCTTTCACCTAAAAGAAGAAAAATGGTAGTCTTATATTTCTGTTCTGCCTGGAGAATGTGCCAAAGAACTTTGAAGACAATGAACTGCTTTGTATGTGTAGTCATTGTTGTAATGTCGGAAGTATGGCAGCAGATTTGCACAGAGTGAGATTCCACAAAGAGCATTCTTTCTAAATTCGTTCATGGAATGTGAGCATTACTGGTTACACCAGTATTTATTGCTCATCCCTAATTGCCCAGAGGGCAGTTAAAAGTCAACCACATTGTTGTGAGACTGGAGTCATGTGTAGGCCAGACCAAGTAAAGATGACAGTTTCTTTCCCTAAAGGACATTAGTGAACCAGATGGTTTTTTCTGACAATGGACAATGGTTTCATAATCATCATTAGACTTAATTCCAGATTTTCATGCACCATTGTGGGATTTGAACCCACATTCCCGGAATATTACCTAGGTCACTGGATTATTAGTCCAGCAATAAAACCACTAGTCCATTGCCTCCTTTGTAATAACCAGATAATCTGTTCCTGCGATGTTTGAATGATACATATCAGTCAGGACACTAAGGAGAGTGCTCCTGCTCTTTTTTTGAAACAGTGTCTTTGGATCTTTTGCAAGCATCTGAGACTGGGGCTAAGTTTAACATTCTGCCCGAAAGATGGCAGCTGTGACAGGACAGTACTCCATTTGTATTTGACTACCAATCTAAATGTCTCTGTTCAAGTCTGGAAGTAGGACCTGAACCCAGACCCTTCATATTTGAGAACCGAGTTCACCTGGGCTATATCTGACACTAATTGCAGTTTGCTTGCATGATTACCAGCAAGAAGGCCTGAGTTGCTGAGTAAAAAAGGTGAAGGTTAAATCAGTACAGTTTTAGGCCATAGGTCTGCTGCCATTAGAAAAAGATGACTAGTACTGGTTTAGTCTGAGGGTCATCGTGCCTCAGGCGAGGGGAGAGGTTTAGAAGGAGAGCCCTTCATGGTAACATCAGCCGGTGCTAGAGTTAAACCCGTGCCATTGGTGTCACTGTGCATCGCAAACTGGCCATCCAGGTAAGGGCAGCAGTGAAAACCTGTTCTGTAATTGAGTATGTGAGTATAAAAGCCATTAGTTGTGTTTACAAGTGTGATTGCGTTTGCTCCAATACCATTGGCTTCTTTGTTTCAGGTGACCAGACATTGAGAAGTCCTGCACTTGAAGATTGTGCTTTATGCCGGGAAAGTGTGTCTGCCTCTGAACTGGCTGACAAGACAAGAGATGAGGACCTTGAAGGTGAAGTATTAATCACTTCTTAATATTGTATTAACATTTGGAATTGGATAAATCGCTGCCTTAAAACATTGAACATTGTGTGAATTGATTTTCTTTGAAGTGCATTTCATTTATCCAAACGTCTTTTGGTTTTTAAAAAAAGATTGTTATGTGTTGAGGGAGGGACAATTCAATAGCCCTTCAAAATCAGTCAGGAATTGCTTGGCAATTTGAGTTAATAGTTGAAGTTCAGGACAAAACCAAATCTTGTATGCAGAAGTATCTAAATTGTGGGTCTTCTTCAGAGGAAGGGTCACTGGATCCAAAACATTATCACTGAATCCGCAGTTCTTTCAGTTTTTCAGGGTTGTTTTGATGATTAATCAGCAATCTGGCTCATTCATTGAATTGGGGGACATAGAACTGTTATTTAAATTGCATCACCAGGTAAGCCAATAACTCCAGCTTAGTAAGCTTTGAGAAGCTTACTGGTACGTTGTGCTGTTGGGTTGGGTAGTTGTAAGCCAGACTCTTGTGAAATTGCGCGAGCTGGAGGAAATTATAGAGTGTGGTGTGTCTGTTATGCTTAGCTGTTGATACCTGTGCTTGGAGAAAGGATAATAGAGGAAGATTGTACTCTAAGTTGACAAACAGTTCTATCTGTATGGATCAATTTTGAGACTTAAATAGAAAATTCAGTGAAAGAATTTCCGTGCAGGTGATACTGGAAAGTCAAAAGTGCTTTTTTTTTGTTTTTTTTCATACACGACTCAAAGTTTATTTGCAGCATGAGAAAGGTAGAAAGTCAAACTAAACTTTGTTAACCTTTGACCATTAAGTGTGTGTGTAGCCTTTGCCTCTTGATGCATGCACTCTGTCTTAAACACTTCTCTTTTTGCATTCATATTTTTTCTCTCAAAAATGCTCTCTCCCTCTCATCTCTTTCTTCCTTTATGCCTGTGACTGTTTATCATTTTTCTTTTGTGAGTACTCTCCTAAGCTCTCTGCCATTTTTGCTTCCTGTTTGTTGCGCTTCTGTGCATCAATTCCTTTTTGACTGTTTAAGTGGATAAAAATTGCCAGGTATAAATCATGTTCAAGTGGCATTTATTAGAGAGTTATTAAAGAGTTGTCTGCCAAATTTACCAGAAAGAATGAATGCAAATTAATTCTATATGTTGGTTTCCTAGGGTTGTGCACTGCAGGTTTTCTCAAATCTATGTAAGGTCCTTCTTATTGATTTCTTTTTATCTAACTTAGTTTCAATTTTAAAATGATCACTTTTGTTTTAGAGTTCAATAACAATACTCTTATTTATCACCTCTTATCACAAAACATCCCAAGGCACTTGACAGAAGAAACGACAAGTAAAATTTGACTCCGAGGAACATTTTAGTGCAGTGACCTAAAGCTTGGTCAATAATTGGGATTTGAACCATGTCTTAAAGGAAGAAAGTGAAGTAGTGAAGCAGGGAGAGCATTGCAGAGCTCAAAATCCAGGCAGCTAAGAATGACAATACTTTGAAGACTTATAGAAAATGAGAGAGAGGGAGGAGTCTGACATGGAGGGATTTAAAGACTTTTTAAATGAAGACATCATATAACTGGGAGACTCCATAGGCCAGTGAACATTGATAGCGGGTGACTGGCATTTGGTGTGACTTTGGGACCAAACAGCAGACTTTGAAATTACTTTAACCTTACAGAAAGTAAAATGTTCAAGACTGACCAACAGCCTCTTCAGTTTGTCCAGCTTTTAGGTTATGTTTTTAATGAGGATGGGAAAATGCTTGAGCAGATTAGTAGGCTTACAGAATTTTTGGTGAATGGAAGACTACAAACTAGACAGTTGAGATTTGAGAACAGTCGAGGAGCTGAACTGAAGTGAAGTGAAGTGAAGTGGAATCAGACACTGTTACAGAGGTGGAAATCGCAGGTCATAGTGAAGGCACAACATGATGAAAGTTCATCTCCAACTCAAACATGATAGAGAGGTTTACGTCCTGTAGGGAATTTTTCACAATTGCATACAATCAAATTAAGTCTCTCAAACACACAAAAGCAGAAATTGCTGGAGAAAGTCAGCAGGTCTGGCAGCATCTGTGGGAAGAAAGAAATAATCTGTGTCTCGAGTCCACTGACCCTTCAGAACAGTCAGATCTCTCTTTCCTCCACTGAAATCTAGCAGATGTCGCCCTGTCTCTGCCTGTAATCAGTTCCCTTTGCCCCAGATATTGTGGTGAATGGCTGTTATACTTGCTCCACGGCCTGTGCATCCGATCTGTGGTTGCACACAAAAGTGCAATACCCATTTGAATCAATGTAACTAACAAATAATTAGTCCAATTATTTATTGCACTCTCATTTGACAGAGACGGCAGAATCTTCAAATGCTACTGTGATCTCATTGCTTTAATAATTAAGTAGCATTCAAATTACTGAGCCCAAATTTAATTAGGACCATATCAAATGACAGGAGGCCAACTTGCTGTTACAGCAAAACATCAAAGATTCAGCATTTGCTTTAATTAATGAATAAGCATTTGATAGCTGGAATACTAAGCAGTGCAGTCTCTCAGCATTTGGGGTGACACAGTGGCTCAGTGGTTAGCACTGCTGCCTCACAGTGCCACGGACCTAGGTTCAATTTCTCACTTGTTTGCACATTCTCCCTGTGTCTGTATGAGATTCATTCTACAGTCCAGAGATGAGCAGGTCAGGTGGATTGGCCATGGGGAATACAGGATTTCAGGGATAGGGTTGGGGATGAATCTGGATGGGATGAAGTTTGGAGGGCCAGTGGGCCAAATGGCCTGCTTCACACTGTAGGGATTCTAAGAATATCGTTTTACTGTGGTGTTCTACTCAATAATCATTCAGGCAAAATTAAATATAACTGCTCTTCTAGAAGTATGCATTTTCCTCCTAAGCGCACAATTTTCATGCATCATTGTATTTCAGTTGACAGCTACCAATTTTTAATATTGGCTGAAGTCTCATGAAATTTTGTTGTCCACATACCATTATTCATCTCGACACTTGACCAAACTGAAAAGCCATATACTGATTTGCAACCACAAATTTTTTTGTTTTAACCTTCTCTTAAAGGATTCCTATGGAATTTGAATTTAGTGGGTGCCTGTTGGCCTGCAGTCAGTGGTTCATGTATATTCCTATTCGATTCTTTGATATTTTTAGGCAAGATTATCTGCTTTCCTTACCTGGTTTGGCTTACATGTGACTCCAGATCTGCAGAATCAAGTTGACACCTAACTGTCCTCTGAAATGGCTGTGTGTATTGCCAGTGACATCCACTTTCAATCAAAACAAAAAATAAGTCAATGTTCTACTTGTGGCTGTATCCAGCCTCAAACTGGAGTGGTCACCTCCACCAACATAATAATCTATACTGGAATTCTAAGTTAATTTTAATATCAAACTACTTTTAGTTTGTTAAAATTGTGCATGTTACACTTGTGTTATAGTGAGACTGTTTACTTTGATCTCCAGTGTTTTATCTAAAATAAGTCACTGCTGCACTTTTTTATGCTTGGCAGCAGCTGTCCTCAAATAATTTGGCTTTGTTCACTGGAAAAATACGTGAGGGACACTGACTGTTCCTAGCAGAGAAAATGTGCACTAACCTGTTTTATGGATGTCAATTTTTTTTTTTGCGGTGTAACACTTCTGTTCAGCCAGAAATTGTGCTCCATTAACCATTAGCTCTTCTTTTCACTGAGCAAACTAGAATGTTACAGTTGAAATCAATCAAACTGAAATCTTGAAGTGTTGATCAAAACCTTCTTAAAATAAATAGTATATAATAAATGTCTGAAAAAGAATTCGGGTGAGGGTTATTTGCATTCAAAGTACACAAGGCATAGTTTTGCTGTTTTTTTCTTGTAAAGAGTATCATTTCATCGCAGACAGCCACATGCACCATTAAGAATAGACTCAGCTCTTGATTACTGGTTTCCTTTTTGAACTTTGCAGGTTTCTGTTGGGTAGGAGGCATTGAGGTGATTATCATATGAGATAGAAAGCACACGAGGGATCTTGTTCAGTTGATACTTTTCTTCACCCCATACTGTCACTGCTCCCTCACATACATGCCTATGTAATATGCACAATCATAGTAATCTAAAGCAAAGCTGGAAGCCATTCTGTCCATTGAGTCTGTGCTGGCCTGTGTTGAGGAAAACAGACGGTCTCATTTCCCACTGTATCCCCCTAGATCTGAGTTTATCCCCGTCAAGCAATCATCTAATTTCCTTTAAAATAATTCATAATCCCTGCTTCAAACACCATTATGGAGAGCATTTTCCAAATAATTATAAACAGACTTCTCATGACATCCCGTACCAGAAATCTATAATGTCTGTGTCTCTGAGTCCTCGTACCAGCTAATGGAAACAGTTTGTCCTTGTCTACCTTGTTTATACCTATCACAATATTGTACAAGTCCATCAAATTTCACTTCAATCTGCTTCGAGGTGAATAACCCCAGCGTCTCCAACCTAAACTTCATAGATGAAATCCCCATCCCTGAACCATTCTGATAAATCTTTTCTACATTCTCTTGAGAACCCTTCTATATTTTCTAAAGTGTGGTAACCAAAACTGGGCACAATGCTGTAACAGTGATCAAGCCAGAGCTTTATAAAGGTTTCCTTATGTGCTTTCCTCCTCTAATTATGAGTGCACCATCGTGTAAATTTGAATACTGTGATATTCCACCTGATTTTAAAATTAATTATATATTTCTGAATTCTAAAATAATGTGAAATGCAATTGTACCGTATTTATTATTTTAAAAGAAATGATTATTATGGAGGCAGGGATAGAAGTTAGACTTTCGCGACATGTTGCTGATGAAGTCTGTTTCTGACAGATCCTCCAGAATGGGTTCCAGATGAAGTCTGTAGTTACTGTACTGCATGCAAGGCGCCATTCACTGTGATTCGAAGAAAGCATCATTGTAGAAGCTGTGGAAAGGTAATTGGTTAAGCGCTAGGCTTGATGGAAAATTTTAAACAAAATGAATTTCCAGCCTCAAAGTCAATTGTGTGCCTTTTTTAATGAAATTTGTAAACAGAAGAGTCCAGTTTCATTTGGTTTATGTTTGAGATTGTATCCCTGGCTGGTGTGCTGATTGGAGTTGAGAATGAGATGTTAACTTTGTCATGACATAAGAACATTTGAATCAGCTTCAGGAGAGCCATTCAGCCCTTCGGGCCCGTTCCATTCAGTGTGATAATGGTTGATTTAACTGTAACCTCAAATCTACATTCCCACCTGCCCCTGGTACCCTTTCATGTCATTGGTTAACAAGTATCCATCTACCTTTATCTCAAAAATATTCAAGGACTCTACTTGTGTGACCTTTTCAGGTAGTATTTGGAAGAGTCATGACCCCTGGAGAAAAAAAGTCTGCCTGTTTTAAAGGGGATTTTAAAACACAGAACCCAAGCTCGACCTTCTCCCACAAGAGTAAACATCCTCTACCCTGTCAAAACCCCTTAGCTTTCCATATACTTCAATCAAGTTGTCTTCCCCCTTCTAAACTCCAGAGGGTACAAGACCAGCTTGTTCAATCTTTTCTCAGAGACAATGCTCTCTTTCAAAGTATTAACCCAATAAACCTGAACTAAACTGCCTCATATGGATTTATAACCTTCTGCAAATAAGGTGACCGATACAGTGCACAACACTTCGAATGCAGTCTCACCAGCTCCCTGGAGCTGAAGCAAAACCTCTGTGTACTTTTGTATTTGAATCCCCTCCACATAAATGGCAATGCTCTATTAGTTTTCCTGCTGTACTTACATTCAATCCTTTTGCAATTCATGCGTGAGGACTCCCACATATCTCTGCATTTCAAAGTTCTGTAAACCCTCACCATTTAGACAACATTCTTCCTGTCAAAACGAACACTTGCCAATTTCCTATATTATATCCTGCTCCCACGTCTTTGCCCATTCTCATAACCTGTCACGTGTACTTTATAACTGTCTTGAGTCCTCCTCAACTAATTTCCCTACCTACCTTTGTGTCAACAAAATACAAAGCACAAGAGCCTGATCAGTTATGGTACTTGGCTTGCAACTTAGTGGCCTTGAATTCAATTTTGATTAAGTGGTGCAAAATTGAATTCAATCAACCTGGTAAATTCTGGGCTAACTCCAGAAATTAGACCATTAGACATTGCTGATCGGTATAAAAGCACAATTGATCCCCTTCAAGGAAAGGTTTCCAGCAATGCTGCTTTGTCTAGTCTCCATCTGACTCCAATCTCTCACTATTTGATTGGTTCTTGATGTCCTCAGCATTACTGAATTCAGTTTAGCCACTGACACCTACGTCCAAATCATAGTTATAAATCAAAGTGTGAAAAGATCTTAGTTTAGACATTATAGTTGGAGGGAGTCTAACTGCTTCTCTGGGTCAGTATAAACATTTTAAATATGCAGTGATAAATTTGGTCAACTTCAAATATTAAAATCAAATGATCATACGGAAGCAAAATCTGGTAAATAGACAAATCCACCGGAGCTGCTAGTTTCCATACTAGCATATTAAAAGTAACTGGTCAAGAAATTACAGTGCATTCATCATTATTTTAGAAAGCTTTATAGAGTTGTACCTTTGGATTAGGAAATTTCAAATGAGCAATCTAACAGATGATTATAAACCTATCAGTTTAATTTCTACTTTGAGAAAGTTAATCTGATTTGTCATCAGGGACCAAATGATTTTGAAGGTTATGAGCTGATCCGAGGTTTCCGATGGGTGGGTCATGTATGTCTAATCCAGTTGATCAAAGAGGTTGTGAGAAGAAACGATAGAAGGTCGTCGATAAATGTTATCTATATAAACTCCTCAAAAACATTTGATAATGCTCTGCATGAGAAATGATTTATAAAAATGACAATGCATACATTTAGAGGTAAGCAATGACGAGTTCAATAGAATACACAGCACAGAAACAGGCCATTTGGCTCAACCAGTCTACTTGTCGTTAATGCTGCAGCCAGGCCTTATCTTAGACCTCTTCTCAGCCTCTTTGCTCCAAAAAATCTAACACCTTGAGCATCTCCTTCCTTCTCCCTCATATGTTTTTCTTTTTCCCCTTAAATGCATTGGAACTCTTTACTTCAGCTACATAGTATTGAAGCAAGTTCTGGTATCAGTCTGGCATCATCTGAATTTTCTTTTTGGTTTGGGGTTAAGAATAAACTAACTTTCGTTAGAAGTGACGAGTGATGCTTGTTAGAGGTTTGTACCAATCAAGACATAAGCTTTATTTATTCATGATATTAATTAGAGAATAGAGTTGTGTATCCGGCTTTGCAGATGATGCAGCACTAGGGGCTCTAATTGTGTGGCAGAAAGCTAAAGTTTCACAGATTAAGTGAGTGGGCACTCAGTTTAGATCTGAAATGCCCAGACTAGCTACAATGCATTGTCTATCTTTGGCCTTCACATCAAGAATTGTGATTTGAGCAACAAACGAGAAGGCACCTGGCCCTCTGTAAGCCCTCCCAGGTGAGCATAAAGTTGGAAATTATGTATACTTTAGAGCAGAGGCTAAAAATTTTAAGGGCTTCTTCTGAAATTTTGTCAAGGGCTACTTTTTGATCCTCGCAAGCTTTTTCTTGAAGTGATTAAGTAACGTAGTAATATTACCTATTGCTTTATGTGGTTTTCTTCTTTACAGTTTTAGCACAATAAACAAATATAATATAGTAAATAATATTTTTATAACTTCTTATAAACAACTCTCCCAAACCACTCCCCATGCACACAGTCCCCTGCATGCACCCCCTGCTAGCGCTCTCATTTGCACTTCCTTCTGTCTGTGTCTCGCCCACCCCATGCGCTCTCTCTTGCCCACCCTGCCCCCCATGCCACTCCCACCCCCACTTACTGTGTCACACTCATGCTCATACTCACCCTCTCACGTCCCCCAGCACGCATTCTGTTCCAGTCCCATATTCGCTACTCAACAGCTGTAGGATTGTACTACTGCACTGTATCTTCCACCAATGCCATCCAAAACAGAGGCCCATCATGAAATGTTAAGTATTATGTGCAAAATTATCAACTTACGTTTATATTTGATAGGCAGCTTAATTTGATTACTTGAGTACACATTAGGAAACAAAAACATTATTTTAAAAATTTAATAAATTAAAGTTTGGGATCAAGATAAGTACATAAATCCAAAAGGAACATGAGAACTGCAGATTTGCTGACAATGAAGACAAATGTTGTGTAATTATATTGTCCTTTACATTCAATGCATAATCTTCAAGCTCCCACATGCATATGTATCAAAAGGAGCCAGCAGCCCCCTATCTGATTCAGCAATGGACTGTAGCTTCTAATGTTTGTCTGTGTGTGTGTGTGTGTGTGTGTGTGTGTGTGTGTGTGTTTGTGTCTGTTCTGTGTGTGACATGGCCATAGATATGGATGTATAAATGACCAGAGACTGGTTAGATTGTTGAGAATCCCACCACAGGAAACAGTTGAGGTGACTAATACCGATGGATTATAGGAATGCTAGTTAATATTTTAGAAGGGAATACAGGAATGTACTAGGTGGAATATGGACTATCAGTGTTGGTAAATAGCTAATCATCTAACTCTGTACCCTGTTCCTGCTTTCTGCACACAAATTGCTAATGACCAGTTGGAATGAATGGCTTGATTCTGTACTGTAAATTCTGTGTGAGCCATTCGTTTATGTCTGTTTTCATGTCAAAGATGTTATGAAAACCTCCAGAATTTGACTCTTAACCAATTTCCTTTCCCTACATGAAGTTTAAATGCCTTTTCCTTTAACAGATCTTCTGCTCACGTTGCTCTTCTCATTCTGCTCCCTTACCTCGATACGGCCAGATGAAACCAGTCCGGGTCTGCACACATTGCTACATGTTCCATGTGACGCCCTTCTACAGCGACAAACCAAGCATCTGATAACTGCTGAGTGAACTGCCTGGATCTGGCATGTATGAACTAGCTCAATGTGGTCGCAACTGATGTTGGATGCCGGCAGTGAAATATGTTGGCATTGTTTGTTTTTAGTTAGAATGGAAATTTGGATAAGCCATTCTTAGAGCCAATGAGGTAGTTCTGAGAGAAGCAGCAACTTCACTTAGAAATTTTTGTACTGACCTTTTTAAATGCATTTTGATAATGAGCTGCTGAAAGGAAGTGCAGAGCTTCTCTTGCTGTTCCACTGTAGTATGGTCTTCCACAAATTTGTATTGAAATTATAAAAGTATCCTAAACTGAAGGATGGCACATGCAGGGGTGGTGAGGTGGGTTTGAGGGTGCTGTCATGGTGGTAGAAGAACGCTGTCTGGAGGGCTTGCAACACTTGATGACCTTATGTTTCTGTGTCGCATATTCACAATGGTTTAAATGTTGGGTGAGGTTCATCTGATCAGACCAGAAATTTTCCAGATCCTTATTTGAGATGAGCATAGATTCTTTTCAAATTCTATTTGTATTGATTAAGCAAAGTCAGTCATTGTCGAGCAACATCAATGCCACTGTTATTCTTTTCAAATTCTATTTGTATTGATTAAGCAAAGTCAGTCATTGTCGAGCAACATCAATGCCACTGTTAAAGTTGCTTTGAGCAAAAATCACCCACCTTGAATGCAGTGACATAAGATTTGTACAGTTTTCTTTTGACATTTTATGTCAAGTTTTTACAGCCAATTTAGATCTCTTACTTTTGAGGAGCAAGTGATGATATTGCCTCCTGTGTATTCATGTGGGCAGCATGGTGACGAGTAGATATCCACACAATAAAGTGCTCAATCTCAGCTGTACTGTTGTGGAAATGTTGGGCCAACAGATGCCAACTCATTCACGGAGGGATGAGAGGGCATCTAGATCCTGGGTGATAATGGTAACTGCAGATGCTGGAGAATCCAAGATAATAAAGTGTGAAGCTGGATGAGCACAGCAGGCCAAGCAGCATCTCAGGAGCACAAAAGCTGACGTTTCGGGCCTAGGCCCAAAACGTCAGCTTCTGTGCTCCTGAGATGCTGCTCGGCCTGCTGTGCTCATTCAGCTTCACACTTTATTATCTTAGATCCTGGGTGATTTGTTCAATTACAGCTGCTGCATTCACATTTGGGAAAGGAGAGCATCCCAGTGTGTTCAAGAGTTTGGAATTCTATCTAAATAAGGTTGTGTGGCTGCAATGGGCAGTCTTGGGCAGGTTTCTTCCCAATTTTTTTCTCTTTAAAAGTGACAAGACCATGTCTGAGACACATACTGAGCTGAACCAACCAGCTGATAAACTTAGTAATCAAATCTGTGATGACCACATGTGAGCATGCTAAAGTTCAAATTCCCTCCTCACATACTGAAAGTAGTCATCACATTTCACTCTGAAGTTTTTTTTCTCGGCCAGATACAGTCTGTGGTCATTGATTCAGTAACTCAGCCAAGTATTTACTCTTTATTTGTAAAGGGATACCAAATGTTTACTCCTCCTCATCCCTAGCTTTAGAGTGAGACAACAATTGTTGCATCCCTACTGTAGCTGCTACAGCCAAGATCTATATAAAAGCCCTGGAACCCCTGCCCCCATGTCTCAGGAGTACACTAGCCAGTGCCTTTGCCTATAAGTAATTCAAGTGTCAATACTCTGGGTGTTCATTCAGTTCTGTTCCACATACTTAACAACAAATGAATCTCCTTAATGTCTAACTATTTGAAGGATACTCAGATAACTGACTTGTCTGGGTTTGTCATCGCCTGCCAATGTCCAACTATCTCTTGTGGAAAACCATTGATGTTAAAGAGGACAGGATTACAGACAATACCAGGGGGTTGAGGGACTACCTCACCAAGTGGGAAACTAAGACAGGAAGTTGATCTGGTTAGAATACCATAAATACATCATTTGATATGTTGTAATATAAATCCCTTCACCAATTAAATGTCTAACAACTACCTATAATCTATATTTATAGTAATTTTTCCCACCACCCCAGACACCCATTATTTACAAATAGATTCTCTATCCTTACAAGTTAAAGGTCTCTGCTAAAGACTCACTATCTTATTAATAAAATACCCCATGAAAATGAAGATCTACAGTCTTGTCTGTCATTGAAGATCTGAAGAAACTCCGGAGTCAGGGCTGTGGTCAAGCAAGACATACCTTGAATCCCTAAAGCTTTCCTAAGATCGTTCAAACCATTTTCCCCTCTCTGCCATTATGAAACCAAAATAGAAGGATTCCACTCCTCCTGTAAACTCCCTGAATTCTCAATGAAAATAACTGTATTTCAATGCCTTTTCTGTTCATGCTGTCTCCAAAGACCTGTTATCATCCTGGAACTTCACCATCACGTTGACCACCGTGATCTATTTCTTCGTGAAAATCAAATCTGGTTTCCAGATGTGACCTTTGTCTGTAAGTCGTATGTTGTCCAATTATATTCCTCTGTATACTGTTGTAAATTTGGCAACAATTTTATTGTGCCTGTTCATCCATGCATTCTTGATGAATAGGCAAAGACCTGAAATGTGTAATTGTGTTTCTAACAGGGACTTGCATCTCCTGCACTCCTTCCAGGCATGTGGCCTACCTCTGCTTGATTTAAATCCTTGTAGGGAACGAATAACAACGTAACAACAATCCATTAATCAGTCTTGATGACTTAGTATTATGTGCTGGTCACATCCAAGAGCTTGAGACTGTATCATGTTTAAATTAACTGACTCTTGCTCCTTGGCTTTTTATTCAATCAGTTTAGCCATCTCCCAGTATCCAAAGATGTACAGGCTCGGTAGATTGGCCATGCTAAATTACCTGTAGTGTCCAGGGATGTGCAGCCTAGGGGAAATGCACGGTTACAAGGACAGGGTTGGGGGGTGGGGGGGGGGGGGGGGTGGGGGTGGGTATGGGTGGGATGTTCTTTAGAGGGTCTGTGTGGACTCTGGGCCAAATGACCTGTTCCACACAGTAGGAATTCCATGATTTTGTTCTATGATTCAATGTCTCTACCTATCGTAATTTATGATCGGACAGACCATAGATTTTAACTGATCAGGTTGATCCAGGAGTTTGACGATCACGGTTGGGGGACTGGTTTTTCTGTTTAAGTGTAAAGAGCTCAACCTTTTTCAGGATTTTGAGCTCTCTTAAAAGTCTTTAAGATGTCTGAGTTATCTTTTTCAAACACTGGAAAGAGGCCAGTATCTTACATAACCTCAACTTGGTCATCAGTAAGGCTGCTACGCAATTTCTCCACTTTCCAACTTATATAATGGATGATGTTTATATGCCTGCAAATAGCATTTGATATTTGTACTTCTAGCTTCAGTCAGCCTTGCCCTCCAACCTTATTGCAGGCATATAAGCATCATCCATTATCTAAGGTGAAAAGTGGAGAAATTGCTTAGCAGCCTTTCTGATGACCAAGTCGAGGTTATATAAGATATTTTGAGAAGCTTCTGTTTGAGAATAAGGTTGTAATATAACCTGGAATGACACATGTTCTTTTGATTTGGGCAGAGAGCAGCCAATTCTAAATGGGTGACCTAGTTCTCAACCTTTCCAACCCACTCTGTTTCCGGAACATCCATCCGCCGGGAAATCCGTGCAATGAGATTTTTCTCCAAATCGCCCAGGGGGATAAATTTGATTTCTCACCACTCAAATTCCTGCTGCCTTCAATAATCTAATGTCTTACCTTTGGATTCCTTTGTTTTTCATGATGTTGATAGTCTCACAGAAGTCTTCGATTATTTCAAGGTTTTTCCACATCCTGGTACGTGACTTGCTCAGCAAGGGAATGCCACCTGCAAAAATTAGGACAGAGCAATTGACTCTTCCGTTGTCTAACTGCAGAGTCGCTCCTGTCCTAGCTTTTCCAGAATACATAATAGTAGATTCAAAGCAATAGAACAATAAAGGAGACAGTAAATCCCTGTTTTACTCTTATTAATTTTAATCAGATTAGTTTTTGTGATTTACCATTGAATTATTAGTATAAAGATTGTTGACTAACTGTGTAAATGGTTTGGATAGGTTTGTCCATTGATTTTTAAAAGTTTAAAAACTATTGTCAAATGCCATTGCCAAATTGATAAAGACAATTGTGAGGTTCTTCTTGTTTCTTTTTGCACCCTAGATGATGTTGTCTACGGTTGCTGTGTTCTCGTTACTACCTAGAATCACCACCAGAAACTCTGTCAAGGGTTTATGTGAATGACAGAACTAAGCTTCTTCACAATGACGTTAGTAAACAAATGAAGCAAAATAGGGTTTATTATAATGGGCCTCCAACTGTCACTATTTTTAAAGCATTCCTGATCTTCAGATTTAGGGATCAAGGCAGTTCGACTCTTTTATAGGAGAGTCTGGAATTGCAGACAATCTCAGTCATAACAAGTAAAGACAAGGCAAGCATGTGACATTCCAAGTGAACATCTTCGATATCCTTCGATTTCATATTGACTTCCTCAATTGCAGGGCACATTAATTCGTACTCATCACTCTGCCCTGAATATTTTGAAAATCGATTTGGCTTATTTTTGGCACTGACAATTTCAGCATAAAAATTGGTTTCAAGCTCCTCTTTTGAGAGAGAGCATAAAAAAAATGGCAGGACCCCCATGATTTGACATTTTAACTGGCATCTGCTCTTTGTATAGAGTATTTGAATTTCTTCTGAATTTTATTCATTTAGTTAGCCTATTATTCTTTAGCCTTCTTGACCTTCCTTCCACCACTCTTAAACCTTTTTAAATCATAATTGTTTAATCTGGAATCCATTCTGTTCAAGTTGAATCCAGTAGTTAAGAAGTTAGAGATGCATTCTACAAGTCTTAGTCCCAGCACTCCAACCTCAGGATCACCTCTTTTACTCAGCGATTCCTCAGCCTTAGAAAGTTGGTCTTTATTCCTGGGTCTCCTGGGTCCTGTTGGTTGGGCCTCCCCAATCTGTCCTTTCATAATATTAAAGTCTACACCTACCGGAACGCTGAGTCCTCTGGGCCTGATCATTGTCCATGTAGGAGAAAGTGCAAAGTCTCTGAGTCTTGATTCCGGCCCCCCAGTCTGTGAAAACAAATTCATTGGTGGTCTTATTAGCTTGCATGTGGCGTTGACATTTTTCACAGATCACTGCCATGCACAACACTGCAGGAGATTTTCTTTCAGCCAGGACACATCCCAACTGGGCTGAAGTGGGTATTTAGAATCCATCATTCAGAATTCTGTTTGCGTTGACACCTAACACTGTTGGGTATCGTGATCCCCGTGGATCAACGGCTTTCTGACGCTTTTTCTCTTCAGTCGATTTAGCCATCCAGCAAAATCGCCGCTCCTGCATTTGATGAGGCAAGCAATATGCTTGATAAAAACACAAGCTACCACCTTAGTAACCCTCCAGGCAAGGCTTCCATGGGAGACCCAACCAAGAGAGTCATAGTTACTTCAGCCAAGTGAATCATATTTACTCCCACCAAGTAAAGTACTTGATAGAATATGCGCATTGGCCTAAGAAAAACCAAGGAATCAAGCAGAATTCGATATTGTAATGGAGCAAAACAATGATCAAGTTTGGTTGTGACCGAGATCGCTGCAGGAATCCAGCATTTGCAGGCTAAAGTAATTTTGGTGGGAGGCCAACATCTGTGGTGGTATTGGAAATTAAAGATTACATTACAAGGCGTTGCTAGAAAATGACTTTTTGTGCAATATGGTCAGCATATCCAGAAATCCTAATCTATTAGAGGATTTAATATCTAACTATTACTTAACTCCTTTCTCAACCATGTTTTGAGAGGGCTTGGCTGCATTTGGAACAACTGCCAGTTGGCAAGAGAATTTTCTGACACGTTTTCTTCCGAATTGGTCGTTACATCACAATGTGATAACCTTGGGAAGAAAGTGAATCCAAAATCTTTTCTCCCTCCCCTTTAAAACAACACCCCACCCACATTCTCCCAAAGTAAACGTTAACACATTTCCAACTCAACATTGGTGTTTACTTGCTGATTACGGGAAATGTAAAGAAAGATTTGTTCTTCAAGGCAGCAGGATATTCTGGTGTAATATTGTGTGGCCTAGCACTGGGAATACAAAGGTGTGGTTGCACAGTCATTCTCCCTTTTCTCCTCCTCCTCATGGAGAAACAGACCACGCCAATACAATAGGGAAGTTAAATGTTCAAAGGTACCACTCTCCCATTGATCATAGCAATCATTCTCTTGTCAATTAATTTACAACAACCCCAGACATCAGGTGAGTCAGCACCATTTGGAGAGAGCTTTGTGAACCATGACGCCCCCCCCCATATGCTTTTGAAGAATATCAGCAGGGTGTGACGTTACCTTTTTCACAAGCGATATCATTTTGTTGCTGCATAAGCTTTAGCTGAATTTGGTTCACCCATTCTTCCATTGCCACACTAAGGGTTCCATATTATTGCTATTGTTCACCTTTCCCCAGGGCCATGACCAGCTATGGAGTAATCATGAACATAAACTAACAGTCTGAGGGGGTCGCACTTGTTAGTGCTATAGAGTGTAGAATAAGGGGTTTAAGTTGTGTATCGATGTGTAATCTTATTATTAATCAATGAACAGCCCATGCTTCAGGTTTGAAACAAAAACAAAGTACTGAAGAAACTCAATAGGTCTGGCAGCATCTGTAGAGAGAAACACTAAATGAAAGTTCTGAATTAATCAACCCTTCAGAACTGAAAGCAGCTGGAAAATAGTACTTGTGCTAATGAGGGGAGGCTTGGAGGTTGGGTGGTATAGATGAGAGAGAGTTAAATATATGAGATGGTGCCTCAAGAAAGAGAAAAAATTGAGTGGCAAACAGAGAGATTGCTGATGATAAGGTAGGGTGAAGATAAATGCTGAATGTATGATAGTAGGAAATGTGAACAGATGAAAATGAGCGTTTTTGTGTGGAGAACAACCAGTTACAGAACAGAACAAGGAGCTGTCTCTTTGTACTGTACTTGCTCCCCCTTTATTTGTTCAACCATCACCACCACCCCCACCCCACCCCAGTCCCATAATCAACAGAAATACTACTTTTCAGTTCTGATGGAGAATTGGATTCAAAATTTTAAATTTCTGCTTTTGTTTCAGATTTTCAGTAATCTGCAGTTATTTACAGTCATAGTTAGACAGTATGGAAACCGACTCTTCAGTCAAACTCATCCATGCTGACCAGATATCCGAACTGATCAAGTCCCATTTGCCAGCATTTGGCCCATTTCCCATTCATATACCCATCCAGATGCCTTTTAAATGTTGTAATTGTACCAGCCTCTACCACTTCCTCTGGCAATTCCATTCTATGTGGAAAAAGTTGCTCCTCAGATCCATTTTAAATCTCTTTATTCAGGTAATCTGAATTGTTTTCTGACCTTTGCGAGACAAATAAATTTTGGCAGTGTTGAAGTTTTAAATAATGAAATCAAGGTGTGGAATGTTAGCATGTTACATTTAAGATGTTCAGTAACCCAGCAGATCACTGCCTACTGCTTGGTTTCTGCATTCTGAAATCTTATCCTGTTGCAAACCATATTTGTAAACCCATTTGTTGTGAGTGTTGGCATTTTGTTCAAAACTCACTGTTACTTTAGGCAAGTTAGGTTTCTTTTTAAGGGCTAGTTTCTCTGGGAGCAGAGCTGAACAAATGGATGTCAAGAAATCAGAATGTCCCACAGTGCTGTCTGATTATGGTAACAGTCACAGTGGAAGCTGTGACATGATGACTTCCTGTGCTCTGATTATTTACTGCATTTGGAACAGTTTTTCATGCTTTCCTGATGATCTTTGTCCACCTCATGTTGCACTGCTTCCCCAGATGCAGACTTTGGGCATAGGTTTCAGCTGGACCAGTGCTCGTTTCCTATATTTCGCATTGCATCATGATTGTAATATTAGTTGTTTTACTGTTAATTATGAGTAACAATCTTGTTACTTGGTTCTTCAAGAGTACAAAAGATATTTCCAGAAAAGTCATCACACCTTTTCTCCCTCTCCCCGAAAAATATCCAAGGGACATGCGTTAGACTAATTCATGATAATTACAAACAGTATTAAAAGCCACTTCCAAAACCGATAAACTGTACTTCATCCATATTGAAATCCTTGGCGAGTAAAGAAACAAATCTGGCTAGAGTAGATTGTTTCGCAAAGTCATTGTATCATTTACTAATTAGAAAATTTGATAGAATGAAATCTAAATGATAGCTGTTGTGTCTGAGCATTCTGAAGTTGGATCTCTGTATCCAGAAAATTTTTGTTTTAGTTTTAAAATGCATCCCTGAGGGAAGGAAAGAGATTGTTCTTGACCCTTCTGTCATCGGAATTGTCACGTAAAATATTTCATGCAGCTCCAACTCACTTATCTGCATCTTGATACAGTTTACATCTGCTCCTAATCTGAAGTTTCTTGTTGCCTTCTATTTTATATAAGTTTTCATTTTCCAAATCAGAATCAAATGACCCAAATTCAGAGAAAGCAGAATTTCATTTTGTTCCTTAAAATGAGATCTATCTGTTGCAAACCTTGTTTTATTTTCTGTAAGCAGTTATTTAGGTTGATTCTCAAGTATTGCATTCTCTTAGCTCTTCAGTTGTTTTTTCGATAATTACTCACTGATGATGAAGCTATGGAAAGATTGAGTTACATATTCACAACTGAAGCAAGTGGCTTGAGTCAGAAAATTCTCTACTCATCTTCCTTGGTTTTAAAACCTCCCTGAATCCACAGGAGTGGGTTTCAGATAGGGTTAGGTCTCAAGAAGCAAAGCGCAGGTTGACAAGGGGGCAGGTAAGTGCCAAAATAAGTTGGTTAGAAGGCACACCTTTGTTCTGAGTTCTCCCATTTTCCACTCACTTTCTCCCCGTGCCCTTCATGCTAAATCATCCACCCACACTGCACAGTTCATTACAACTCATGTCCTCCACCTACTGACAACTACCCCCCCCCCATATCACAAAGCCATGCATCCTGATACCCTCCATAGTCATTCACTCAATTCACACGATGGGCAGATGCCAGATGCCAAGCGGATATCAGATTCTGACAACTTGATATGTCTCATTCCCACACATTTGATAGTGAGTAAAGCTCTCACTGATAAAATTCATTAAATGTTTTTAAACCACCTAAAGTTTTTAATTTCTGTTTGAAAACAGCCTTCATCAAAGTCAATCTATGAAAACACTTTCCAAACTGTAATTTAAAACATGAACTCAGAACCAAGTTTACTTAGTTTTAACTTATGAAACTCAGCCAATCATGCATAAAGACACAATGAGAATCCTCGGGGAAAAGTCAGTAATGAGTTCAATTGAAACTGCATGAACAGTTTTCCTTTAAGTTCTAATCTATGTCTGTTGATGAAAACAGTCAAGCAGACAGCTTTATAACTCTCAAAGATATGGCTTACTTATTTTTTAAAGATTAAAGTTCAGGACATCTTAAAGAATTCTACATGCCACAGTAAGTATGGGGATGTCATGCTTCCTTCAAAAATATTGGTCTTCTTCAATTTGTAACCCATGCAGCCTACGTAGAATTTATTTGACTTCAGCACTCAGCTGAAATGTGCCAGCTAAGTTGGGTTTCCTGTTTGTGTGGATCTCACTCCCCCTCCCAGTTAAAATTGGAGAGGGACCTCCATATCCAAGTTCCACCTGCCATTTTAGAAGGTCAACGGTGCTTTCCTGACTCTGCCAAAATCTTGTTTTAGGAGTTAGGCATATTTTACTAAAATTAACTTACTGCCAATAAAATGTGGAGCTGGAGAAGCACAGCTGGGTCAGACAGCATTGGAGGAGCAGGAAAGTCAACATTTTGTGGGTCTGGACCCTTCAGGGATGGGGAAGGAGAAGGCACCTCAGAAATAAATGGCGGGGGGGGAGGTGGTTGGTGGGGCCAAAGTAGGTGGAATGGTGATAGGTGGATGCAGGTTGGGGATTGTAGGGATCGGCCAGTGGGAAGGGTGGAGCGGATGGATGAGAAAGAAGATAGACACGTTGTATCAGGTCAAGGAGGCGGGGATGAGAGGGAGAGGTGGACATGGGAATGAGGCTGGGGGGTAGGGATATTTTGAAGCTGGTGAACTCTATGTTGAGGCCATTAATGTTAAGTAATATAAGGTGTTGGTCCTCCTGTTTATATGTTGTCTCATTTCGACAGTGGAGGTGGCCCAGGATAGACATGTCGCCAAGGGATTGGGAGGGGCAGTTGAAATGGCTGTGCCTACTCCTCCTTCTCATACCTACCTCCTTGATCTGACACAATGTGTCCATCTACCTTCTCACCTCTCCACTCCACCATTCTCACTGACTAATCTCTACAACCCTCTACCTGCATCCACCTATCACCAACCCACCTACTTTTCCCCCATCCCCATCCCCCTCCCTCTATTTATTTTTGTGGTGCCTTCCCCTCCCCAGTCATGAAGAAGGGTCCAGACCCAAAACATTGACTTTTCTGCTCCTCTGATGCTGTCTGACCTGCTGTCCTTCTCCAGCTCCACATTTTATCAACTCTGACTGACAGTATCAGCAATCTTTACTATCTCCTTGTTCTAAACAAACTTCTTAATAAACATTTATCATTGCCATTATTTGAGTGACAGTGGTAGCTGAAGTGTCCCATGTGGATTAAGATTCCCCCCACCTTGTAAATTGATCTATTATAACCAAATAACATTACTGTTCTTCCTCCCCACCATTTCATGGAATAGGTTATGCAATATCAATCTGTTGTCTACTCCCTTGGTCCCCTCGGTTGAGGTTGGTATGACATACAGACTTTAATGGATCTTCCTGGGATGTACTGTGCGCATATCAGACATCACTGATGTTTACTAACATCTCTTTCTACCCACTGCCCATCCTCCTTAACAGAGCACCTCTCCCATGGTAGGCAGCTTGTGCTATATTTTCAACAGATTCTATAGCTCTTTTTTCCCCTTAAATTGTTACCTACGTCCAATATTTCTTATTATTTCTTAATATTCCTATTGATGGTGAAACAAACCACATTTACAGTTTCTGTTTTTTTCATGAGTCTTCCAATGTTCTTAACCAAAATCAAACATTCCTATCTGATTCCAGGGACGAAACGTTCTTGCATGTTCTACAAATAGGTATCTCAGGTTTTCAAAAATAACTTCCTAAATTCCATTTAGACTTTGGATGTCTCAACATATTCCAGATTGAAACTGACAGACTTCCTTTCATATATAGTTTCTTAAGAACTTGTTGCTTCCCAAGAAACCTCTTGCCTGTGTGTTTATCTTCACTCGTAGCTGAACATTTAATGCTGAAATGCTTTGAGTGTTTGAAGTATCAACTTTTATTAACTTATTTATCAATTCCAGTTGAGACACAATTATGTCCAGTGTAGGTTGTCTTAAACAGTCCTTTTTAAATCAGAAATACAATGATTGGAGATAATGGGAACTGCAGATGCTGGAGAATCCAAGATAATAAAGTGTGAAGCTCGATGAACACAGCAGGCCAAGCAGCATCTCAGGAGCACTGAGATGCTGCTTGGCCTGCTGTGTTCATCCAGCTTCACACTTTATTATCTATACAATGATTGGAGTCAGTTTAGGGTTCTCCCATTCTCGAGCACCTTGTTTCAGAAGATGACATGGTTTGATTAGTTGAGGCCAAATCTCTAAAAGATAAAACCTATAATCTAAATTGGATGTCTGTAAATTTCCAAACCCCACGCCTAGCAATATGGAAAGTGTTTGGTGAAATTGCAAGAAAGCTACCAGCAGAAGGAACCCTGCTGCTCTAAGAAAGGCCATAGCCCAAGGTACCAGGTAATGTCATGTTGTAATTTTATTTTGTTTTTAAGAAACCAAAATTTTCTGAATTTCAAACTGACCTTGTAAAATTGACAGTCCTTTCTTTGATTTTTGCTCACATTCCAATTGCCTTAAAACCTTAGAATTTTTAAAAAATCATCTCAAGAACAGAAGAATATTTCTTGTATCTTTTTTCGTTTTCCCCTATTAAACATTTTCTAAACTCGAGTTCAAATCGGATGTCTGCCATACAACAGCTTATCTTTGTTTTGTTGAAAACTCAAGCTTGTACTTTAAATTAAAATTGAAAAGTACAGTTATTTCCAAACGTTGAACAAAAATTTTGAACTTTTTTCTCGAACTTCTATCTCTTGGCCTCATTAGTAGCCTGGTTTGTGTATGCCCTAGCTATTTGGTGAATTTACTCAAATTTGCTTTATTATTTGTATTGGAAGTTGTTAGATGAAAACTCTTCTATGTAAAATCCCTACATGCAAGGTGCTCGAGAATGGGAAAACCCTAAACTGACTCCATTCATTGTATTTCTGATTTAAAAAGAACTGTTTAAGACAACCTACACTGGACATAATCGTGTCTCAAATTGGAATTGATAAATAAGTTGATAAAAGTTGATATTTCAAACACTCAAAGCAATTCAGCAAAGCAGGAAGACATGGCTAGTGTTTCGATGATGTTCCTGGTAAGCTGTCACCTGTTTTGTTGATAAAGAAGTTGACTTTTCTGAAAAACAATTCTCCAAGCTCTCCTTTGAACGGTAATTTTTGCTGCTCTTATCTTTTTTTAAGTTTCTCTCTGTTGACGAGCAGAGAGATTTTAACAATAATGGGAGATATTCCTCCAGTCTATCATGTTAGTGATTGACTCAACCCTCCCAAGGGTAACTTCTCGAGTTGGAGACTCACCTCTCACATCCTATTTGAAGTGAAACATTACATACTCTGATCATCCACTGTGTGCAAAACCATTCTTTTGACTGCTAGTGATAATCCTCAAGGGATGCCACTAATTTGCCTACCAGTGGAACTGTTCCCACTCTTGGGCCTCTTAAAAATATTTTGGTAAGCTCTGAAACTTTCCATTAACCACCACCTCTCTCCCACTGTCTAAGGCACCAGTTTTCCAAGCTTTGCTGCTTGATGATTTCTCACTGCTGGTGTGAACCCAGTAAACATGTGCCAAACATTTTCCATACCTCTAGAATGCTTCTGCAATGAAAAGGCACGTCATCCTAATTTCTTCTGGCTCAGGGAGATAAAATGCATTTGGCTTTGATGCCATAATTGCTTGCTGCAGTGTAAAAGGCTTAAAGCCACACATAGGGTTTGGTATCCCAAATTAGATAATACTGCAGTCAGATTCCACTTGACTAGATACTCATTCCAAATGCCACAAAAAGATACTGCATGTTAACAGACTGGAAAGGTTTGTGACAATAACACTTAACCAACCTCGTTGTAAAGAGTATGAGAGGATTTGAATTTGTGCATGAATCGATTCTGTCCTTTTTTTGAGTTGGCTATCCACAGGGTTGTGCACTGCTTTGTGTTGAAACTTGGGTGCAGTACTTGCCAATGGATCTTCCTACCTTCTGACCAGTGTGTTGTTCTCCCTGGCTGCAGTCTATTTCACACACTCTAGTTCCCACTGCAAGACCTCCTATATTAGCAAGGATTTTCAGAATATAATTTTACTTTTATTTTTATTCACTTAAAGGATATGGATACCGGTGGCTCGACCAGTGTTTATCGCCCATCCCTAATTGCCCAGAGGGCAGTTACGGCAACCTTATTGCTATGGGTCTGCAGTCACATGTAGGCCTTCAGTTAAGGACAGAAATTATTCTTTCCCTAAAGGACATTAGTGAACAAGATGGGTTTTTCTGACAATCAGCAACAATTTCAAGGTCATCATTAGACTCTTAATGATCTTGCAGCAAATGTTCTGTGCTGCCATATACTGATATAAAGGATGTCTCAATTTTTAGAGATATGTCTCGAATGTGTTGTGGCCAGATTGTGTGCTAGGGATTTTTTTGTGCACCTTCCCTGTTTCCAACAGAACGAAGCAAGCAGTGAACACTTAGCCAGCTGTCCACTCTCTTGAATGCTATATGAACACAATACAATTTTCTTGCTTAATTACCAGCAATGCTCATCTACCTGTTAAGTAGACAAATTAGATGGGCCAGCTGCAGTTTGGGCTAATGGCTTATTGAATGGTTCAGAAAAGCCACTGACCACACAGTGATGTTATGTGAATTGAGCTTCAAATCTCAGGCTTCACTTGAATACATTGCAATGCATTTTTACTTTTAGAGGAAAAAAAACTGAAACAAGCTTTTTTAAAGAAGTACAATAACTTTGATTATAAATTGCACAAGGTTTGATTTTCTCTGTATAACTTGAATTGTATTTAATGGATTGTAAACTATTTATTCAAGGCTTTCTCTGATCTTATTTTGTAAATGCTAATACTGAGATTCACTGAATTATAATGCTGAATGACACTTAACTGAGATCTTAAAGATAGTAGTTTCATATATGGTAAAAATTAATAAAATCTAAAGGATTTTGTGAAAAGCACAATAAATTGTACAGTTTTAATGCATTATTGCTGTTTAGTGGATTGTAAGAGCTACACTGACTGACTTAACCTTCAGTGTTTAAATAAGATGATTGATGTTATATATGGATAATTTCAGATCCACGTAGATTTTGGGTGCTGTTGAGACTTTCAAGGTCCTCGTTGCCCTTTTCAACAAATCAAATGAAGTGGACTCCTGAGTGTTTTTGAATGAAAAGAGCTGATGAAATTGCACGACACATCTAATATGGACTTGAGTTCAAGCAAAAATGTATCAAGGAGGCAGAAGAGAGACTTCTATCCTCTGGGGACCTGTGTTCAGTCCGTGCTCTGGAAATAGTGATTAAAAGATCATATCTCTGAAATGGCTGTTGATGGAAAAGGAAAGCCATCCGTGTAATCTAAATATGATACCCAGTGAGCATCAGTTAATGTGCGATTATAGATTCAATTAGGAAGCTTGCCAGAGCTGAAAGGAAGTGTCACCTGGTGCAACAGAGGATTCTTTTCTGAGGTCGGGGTATCTGAAATGTCCTCTTCCTCTTTTTTTTGGGGGGGGGGTTCATTCATTGAGGATTCATAACGGATGAGAGAATAAACAGTCCTGTGCTTAGATGCAGATCACTAACATTTTCATCTGAAAGCAGTACAGCTTAAGGAACTTGCATTTATATAGAGCCAAGCTGTATCCAGGTTTTCTTCAAACATTGTTTGCTGTCAGCCAGTATGAACAGAAATAAATTGGGTATCTTATCCATCAATTGAGTTTTGTCGGCGCTGTTTGCTGCCCTGAACATGATCATAAGATGTAAGAGAAATAGGCCATTCAGCCCATTGAGTCTACACCATGCAGTGAATTCATGGCTGATCTGAATTCCACTTTACTATGTTGTTTTTTTCCTTCATACTTTGCCTTTCCATCTTTTTTCCCTGAAAGTATAGCCATTAATCTAAATAACACAAATACGTGACCATCATGCACCACCTGACCCACGTATGATGGCGTTTGCAGATCACGCATTGGACATCTCAGTCATTGCAGAACACATTAATCCAATGTGAAAACAAGTCATTCTCAATAGCATGAGACCACCAAACACAGGAAAGAGAGGTAATGGGAACTGCAGATGCTGGAGAATCCGAGATAACAAAGTGTGGAGCTGGATGAACACCAAGCAACATTTTAGGAGCACAAAAGCTGACTTTTCGGGCCTAGACCCTTCTTCATCCAGCTCCACACTTTATACAGGAAAGAGAGGCATCACATTCAAATAATGATCATGTAGCTGTGGTAAATGCTGACATCTAGTGGAAATTGAAGGTATATCGTGCAGAAATTTGGAACTGACTCAATGAAAAATTTCTTGCAGTCACACAATTCTGCAGCATAGGAAGAGAAGGCCATTCAGTCCATTGTATTGATGCCAAAGCTTTGAAGGAGCTATCTAATTAGACCTATTCTTTCCCATATGCATTTTTTGTTATTTTCTCTACACGCCCAGCCCAAACATTTGTGATCAGAGATAATGGGAACTGCAGATGCTGGAGAATCCAAGATAACAAAGTGTGGAGCTGGATGGACACAGCAGGACCAAGCAGCATCTCAGGAGCACAAAAGCTGACGTTTCGGGCCTAGACCCTTCATTTGTGTGCTTTGTCCCAAGCGCACTCTCTACTTGCATCCCCTTTACAATTTTACCCTTTATTCAATATTGCCTTGTGCTGCCAAAATGATTTGCTCATGCTTTTCAGCGTTAATTGTCATCTGTCACTGGTTTGTACATTCCACCAACCCATCCATGTTCACTCAATTTATCACTATCCTCGTCAGAACTCATGATACTTGCAAGTTCTGCATCATCTGCAAATGTTCAAATTATGTCCTGAAGCCACACTGGGGAAGCTAGTACTGAAAACTCAGAGCTAAGAATCCATAGCTTACATTAATGTATATAAGATGTAGTGGGTGGAGCAGTTCAGTTGGCTGGACTGCTGGTTGACAGAGTGACACAAGCAGCGTAGTTTCAGTTCCCATCTTCTAAACCTTGCCCCTCAACTGAGGCAGTGGTCTCAGGTTAAACTCACCACCAGTCATCTCTCTGAGAAAGCAACCTATGGTCCTCTTGGACCATTGTGACTTTTTTCTCTGTAAGAATACAATAATGTGTTAGCTAACTAAACAGAAATATACAAAACATTTACTAAAGGTATACATAAAAATATTTATTTAGTTCATCAATTTAATATGCAGTGGTAAGCTATTGAACAGGACCAGGCTCTTCGGCCCACCATCTCTGTGCCAACCATGACACCATTCAAAACTAATAGTACCTGCCTGTAAATGGTCGGTATCCCTTCATTCTCTGCTGTCCATGTGTCTATCTAAATACTTCTTGGACATTATGATCATGTCTGCATTGATTCTTAACTTAGCTATAGATTCTTAACTCTTGAGTTTGACATGTATTCCCACATTTAAAGAGCAACATTTAAAATTAAATGCAAATTCACAAACCAACCACATATATTTTGTCTTATAATGTTGATATTTTTAAAAGATGATGTTGAAACTTCTGCTCTTGATTGTTTCCAGTCCTGGCTTCTCGCATCCGCACCCCATGCCCTTAGTTAATCTCCCACCATCACCAACCTCCTCATCTGAAGAAGTTGCACCAAAGGGAACAAATCCTAAGGACCGAGCAGTCTCTGTTGCTGGGTTTCAAAGGAAGTGAATGTAGGTGCCCCTGCGATAGACTTGTTGGATTCTCTCAGTTCGGGAAGCATTCCTCTAGGTTGGCAAATGACGCAGGTGAACATGTACTGAACAGGTGCAAGTAGGAAACCATTGAATTAGAGATATATTAGCCAGATGCCAATTGTTGGAAAATAATCAGAGTCTACAAATGTGCGAAAGGTGAGTGAATGTCTTGCAAATGTCTAGCTGATCAGAGAGAGGCAGTACAGATCACACCTGTATAAGAAGTGTCTTTATTATTTTTGTGTCTTTCAGAACTATGGACTGCAAGGTGAACATACCATTCCTAAAAAAAAAGTGATTTACTAGGATGCCTGCATAATTTCGTAGCAAGGAATTTCATATTTAGAGTGACTGTGATTGCTTGCAATTTGCAAATGTGTAGGAGCTGTGGAGTCCAAAGACGTGCCGGTCAGGTGGATTGGCCATTCTAAATTGTCTGTGGTATCCAGAGATGTGTGGGTTAGGTGGATTAGACATGGGAAATGCAGGATTGCAAGGATACATTAGCAAGCTTGGTCTGGGTAGGATGCTGTTTGGAGGGTCAATGCAGACTCGATAGGCTGAATTGGATCTTTCCGCACTGTAGCAATTCTAAGAGTTATTTACCAGCAAAGCTGACTGGTTCTCAGCTAACTCAGTACGTTGGAAACAGAAACAAATTACACACACTCTCACACCCCCCCACACACACACACACACACACACACACACACACACAAAGAGAGATAGACACAGAAGTGTCTATCCTTACCTTGCTTCCACAACTGCTGCTGGCAACGCATTCCATGCTCTCACATGAGGACGTCACTGGCTAGGCCAGAATTTATTGCCCATCCCAAAGAGCAGTTAAGAGTCAGGCACATTGCTGTGGGTCTGGAGTCACATGTAATTCAGACCAGGGAAAGATGGCAGCTTCCTACCATAAAGGATAGTTCCACAACTCTCTGTGTAAAGAACCCGCCTCTGACATCCCCTCTATACTTTCCTCCAACCAGCTTAAAACTATGACTCCTCATGTTAGCCTTTTCTGCCCTGGGAAATAGTCTCTGGCTATCAAAAGCGAACCAGATGGGTTTTTCATCGTTAGATTCTTGATTCCAGATGTTTATTGAATTCAAATTCCCCCATCTGCCATGGTGGGATTTGAACCTGGGTCCCCGGAGCATTATCTGGGTCTCTGGATTAACAGTCCAGCGATAATACCACTCGGCCATCACCTCCCCTAAGGTGAGAATTGAATATTTATGAATAGGTGATTTAGTGAACAGGGGAATATCTGTGGATGTTATTTATTTGGATTTCCTGAAAGCAGTTGAAAACGTCCCCCATGAAAGGCTGGGTTGCTAAAGTTTAAGGTCATGACATTAAAGATAAGGCTTTGACCTGCAAAGGAGATTGGCAAGTGGATTTTAATATGGAGAAAGGGGAAGTCATCTGCTCTGAACATAAAAAGGAGTGCATCAGCTTCTAAATGGTGAATATCTGGTAGATATACAAAAGACCTGGGTGGAGGGGTGTTTGGTCTGCAGGTCTTTCACTTATCATGAACAGAGAGAGAAAACAATCAAAAGAGACAAGTAGAAAGTCAGCTTTTTTACCTGAAGGACTTGTTTTGAAGCAGGTGGAAGTCACACCAGGCTTTCCAAGCCCAGCTTAGTACACAGCTGGAGTCACAGTGAGTGTTTTCTCCTTCATCTATTCACAGGTTGAGGACGTCACTGGCTAGGCCAGAATTTATTGCCCATCCCAAAGAGCAGTTAAGAGTCAGGCACATTGCTGTGGGTCTGGAGTCACATGTAATTCAGACCAGGGAAAGATGGCAGCTTCCTGCCATAAAGAATAGTTTACCTTCAACAGCATTATCATCAATGCCTTTGCGGTTTCCACTCACCAAAACTGAACTTGACTGACCATATAAATACAGTGGCTACAAGAGCAGTCAGACACGAGGAACCCTGCAGCAGTGGGATTTTCCTCCAGCAGTTGACAATGATTACATGGTTATCATTAGACTCTTAATTCCAGATTTTTATTGAATTCAAATTACACCATCTGCCGTGGCAGGATTCAGACCAGGTCCCCAGAACATGACCAGGCTATCTGGATTACCACTCCAGAATAATACCACTAGGCTGTTTTCTCCCAATGTGGTTCTGGGCACTGCTCCTTCAAAAGGTTTCATTGGCCTTGGAGAAAGTGCAGTTTGGATCTACCAGAATGAATGGGATCCAATGGTTAAATGATGAGGATAGATCTCACACACAAAAGTTGTATTCCTGGAATTTAGAAGTTTAAGAGGTTATTTGATTGAGGTTTCCAAGACTTGGATAGGAACTGATGGATTAAACAGAGAGGAATTATTTGTCCTGGTTGCTGAGTCTATGACCAGGCAGTGTCATCTAACAACTAGAGCCTGACCTTTCAGGTCTGAAATTAGGAGATACTTAGGCACAAAAGGGATGGAAGAATGAAGCTGTCTCTACAAAATGCAGCTGATGCTTAAGCAATTTGTTAAGTTTAAAAGTGAGATTCCTGGGGTTTTTTTTAATATAAGGAATATGGGGATCTCTGGCTGGGCCCAACATTTATTGGCCATCCCTGGTTTCCCTTGAGAAGGTGGGGGTGAGCTGCAGACTTGAACTGCTGCAGTCCATGTGCTATCAGTTGATGCACAATGCAATCAGGGAGGGAATTTCCAGGATTTTGACCCAGCGACAGTGAGGGAACAGCAATATATTTCTAAGTCAGGATGGTGAGTGATTTGGAGTGGACCTTGCAGATGCTGGTGTTCCCATATACCTGCTACTCTTGTCCTTCTAGATGGAAGTTGTCATGGGTTTCTTCCAGTTACAACTTCTTCAGGTTACCCTTCTCCCTCCGGACCAACCTCAGGGAATCTCTCTCCCACTGCAACTCTCTTGTAATCCCTTCAGCCTTGAAACTGCTCGACCATGTCCTGAAGCAAACCAGGTACCACAGTCACATCACCTTCCTACCTACTAACCTCATCCCACCTCCTTGACCTGTCCATCTTCCCTGGACTGACCTATCCCCTCCCTACCTCCCCACCTATACTCTCCTCTCCACCTATCTTCTTTACTCTCCATCTTCGGTCCGCCTCCCCCCTCTCCCTATTTATTCCAGTTCCCTCTCCCCATCCCCCTCTCTGATGAAGGGGCTAGGCCTGAAACGTCAGCTTTTGTGCTCCTGAGATGCTGCTGGGCCTGCTGTGTTCATCCAGCCTCACGCTATTATCTTGGATTCTCCAGCATCTGCAGCTCCCATTATCTCTCATAAACCTGTGCTATATTTGGTTAATGGAACTATTGCTGAACCGTCAGTAGCTACAAATTAGTTATTTAAAATATAAAAAATTACAACTGGTCTATGTCTAGAAACATTACTAAAATTTAAAATGTGACCTTTCAAACAATTATTAAGGTTAAATACATAAATTGAGTCAGAACACTGCTTTCTTAGCTGACTTTGACGATAATAAACTTCCTTTAGTTGGTATAGAACTCATTCCTACAGGAACCTTGTTAAGGCTGAATGACATAAATAGTACACTGAGATAACACAGTGTAGAGCTGGATGAACACAGCAGGCCAAGCAGCATCAGAGGAGTGTGAAGCTGATGTTTCAGGCCTAGACCCTTCTTCCGAAATAGCACACTGATGGTTTTGGTGTGAATTCAACAGGCTGTAGTCTGATATTCGCTCCTCCGCAGGACTGTTCTACATTTTTATTTTCCTGAGTCTAGGGGGATACAATGAATGATACATTAAAAATAGAAAGGTTGGATAGGCTGGGACTTTCTTCCCTGGAGTTTAGGAGGTTGAGAGGTGACCTTATTGAGGTTAATAAGATTATGAAGGACAAAGATAGGGCTGATGGTAGGTATCTTTTCCCAAGGGTGGGGGATTTCAAAACTAGAAGTGATATTTTAAGGTGAGAGAATGATTTAAAAAAACATGAGGCGCAATTTATTTTTTACACAGAGAGTGGTTTCTGTGTGGAGTGAACTTCCTGAGGAAGTAGTGGCTGCGGGAATAGTTACAATATTTAAAAAGACACTTAGATAAGTGTATGAATTGGAAAGCTTTGGAGGGGTACAGGCAGGCAGGTGGGGACTAGTTTAGTTTGGGATTATATTAGGCATGGACAGGTTAGATCAAAGGGTTGTATTCTGTGCTGTATGACTAACTCCCTGAGTGAAGAAATTTCTCCTCATCTCAGTCTGAAATGGCCAACCTTGTATTCTCAGACTGAGATCGCTGGTGCTGGACTCCCCCATTTGTCAGGAGCATCCTTCCTGTGTAACCATGGCTAGTCCTGTGAAAATTTTATAGGTTTCTACGAGCTCCACCACAGCCTTCAAAGCTCTGGTGAATACGGTCTTAACCGATCCAGTCTCCATTCATAAGTCAGTCTGGCAGTTCCAGGAGTCAGTCTGGTAAATTGCTGTTGTACTCAGTCCATGGCCAGAGTATCCTTCCTCATAGAAGGATACCAAAACTGTCCACAGTATAGTCTCCCCAATGCCCTGTACAACTGCAGCAAAACATTCCTGCTCCTGTACTTGAATCCTCTCACGATGAAGGCCAACATGCCATTTGCCTTCTTCACCACCTGCTGTACTTTTCTTTAAGTAACTGCTGTGCACTTCCACCTTTCCCAATCCATCGCATTTCAGATAATAATCTGCCTGTTTTTAGCCACCAAAGTGAATCCCATCACATTTATTCACATTATATGTCATCTTCCATGTCTTTACCCACTAACTCAATGTATCCAAATCACCCCGAAGCGTCTCTGCATCCTCCTCACAGCTCGCCCTCCCACCCAGCTTTGTAAACCTCAGCTTTGCAAACATCATGCTTCACGTTTCATGAAAGGTTGCCCAATGCAATATTACCCATTTTTCTGTGGTTTCAAACATGAGCTGGCATTTAAATATCACACCAACATGTCCCAAAAAAGGTTACAATCATTCTGGAAGCACAAGAGCGGCAGATACATGAGAGCACAACCACTTGCAAGATTCTCCTCCGAGCCACTCACCAGCCTGACTTGGAAAATGATGCCACGTGTATATATCACTGGTGAATTTCTGCAGAATATCTTGTAGATGGATAGTACATACTGCTGCCACTGAGTGTCGGTGGTGGAGGGAGCAGATGCTTGTGGACAGTACATACTGCTGCCACTGAGTGTCGGTGGTGGAGGGAGCAGATGCTTGTGGATAGTACATACTGCTGCCACTGAGTGTCGATGGTGGAGGGAGCAGATGCTTGTGGATAGTACATTCTGCTGCCACTGAGTGTCGATGGTGGAGGGAGCAGATGCTTGTGGATAGTACATACTGCTGCCACTGAGTGTCGGTGGTGGAGGGAGCAGATGCTTGTGGATAGTACATACTGCTGCCACTGAGTGTCGGTGGTGGAGGGAGCAGATGCTTGTGGATAGTACATACTGCTGCCACTGAGTGTCGGTGGTGGAGGGAGCAGATGCTTGTGGACAGTACATACTGCTGCCACTGAGTGTCGATGGTGGAGGGAGCAGATGCTTGTGGACAGTACATTCTGCTGCCACTGAGTGTCGGTGGTGGAGGGAGCAGATGCTTGTGGATAGTACATACTGCTGCCACTGAGTGTCGGTGGTGGAGGGAGCAGATGCTTGTGGACAGTACATACTGCTGCCACTGAGTGTCGATGGTGGAGGGAGCAGATGCTTGTGGATAGTACATACTGCTGCCACTGAGTGTCGGTGGTGGAGGGAGCAGATGCTTGTGGATAGTACATTCTGCTGCCACTGAGTGTCGGTGGTGGAGGGAGCAGATGCTTGTGGATAGTACATTCTGCTGCCACTGAGTGTCGATGGTGGAGGGAGCAGATGCTTGTGGATAGTACATACTGCTGCCACTGAGTGTCGGTGGTGGAGGGAGCAGATGCTTGTGGATAGTACATTCTGCTGCCACTGAGTGTCGGTGGTGGAGGGAGCAGATGCTTGTGGACAGTACATTCTGCTGCCACTGAGTGTCGGTGGTGGAGGGAGCAGATGCTTGTGGATAGTACATTCTGCTGCCACTGAGTGTCGGTGGTGGAGGGAGCAGATGCTTGTGGATGTGGTACCAGTCAAGCAGCCCTGGATGGTTTCAAGCTGCTTGAGTGTTGTTGGGGCTGCACCCATCCAGGCAAGTGGAGAGTATTCCATCACACTCCTGACTTGCGCCTTGTAGGCAGTGGACAGGCAGTGGGGAGCCAGGAGGTGAGTTAGTTGCTGCAGGATTCCTAGCTTCTGTTATGCTCTCTTAGCCGCTATGTTTATACGGCGAGTGAAGTTCAATTCTGGTCAATGGAAACCCCAAAGACAGTGATGATTTTGCTTTTGAAGGCCAAACGGTGAGGTGAGGTGGTCCTTGTTTGATATTGTTTTGGACGAAAGAATGAAGTGAGTTGGAGGTAAGTCATAGATCAGCTGTAACATCATTGAATGGGGAAACAGGCTAGACAGGCTAAATGGCAGTATTCAAAGATGGAGTGTTCCCAAGAATGCACAGTTTTGCCAGGAATTGTTCTCAGTACTGTGCCAATTTTTACAGGGGATTCCCAGAAGTGTACCAATATTTGTTTCTAGAACAGGAGATTCAGAGGTATGCTCCAAGGGCTCCCAGGGAGCAAGTTAGAACCTGAAATAGATCTTCTGCCCTCAACAATGTGTAAAGTTTGAGCAGCTGGTGGGAGGCAGTACGGTGCACACTGTACCAACCCTGGAATACAGCTCGCTGCAGCTTTACTGGGATATCTTCTCACACCAGGCACTCACAGTGGTTGAGATTGTAAGGTGAATAAAATTATCATTTGGAATTGGATCCAGGGTGGAGCTGAATGGAAAAGGAGAACACCCCATTTTTTTGGAGATAATGGGAACTGCAGATGCTGGAGAATTCCAAGATAACAAAATGTGAGGCTGGATGAACACAGCAGGCCAAGCAGCATCTCTTTGTACCCCATTTTTTTGTGTCGGTTATGAAACTGGCTCTGAAAGTAAAAACCCATTTGTTGAATTCGGACTCACCTTTGTCCTGGTTTTAATCTCCCATTCCATTGAATCACTGAGTCCTCTTGTTTTTTTTTACTAACAGTTGAACAAAGTTGCAGTGATGAAAAGCCTTCTCTTTATATAAAAGCTCTTTTGTTACTGGAGCTACATTTCTGATTAAGTGGTGGAGAGATTTGCAGATTTGGTAACAAAAAGAAAATCCTTTCTCCAAGGTAAACAGGATTCCTCGCCCCAAACATAAAGATTTCTTGGCAAACTGTTTGTCAGGATCAAACCAGTGACAGTGAGGCTCTCTCTAGAACCTAACCCACATTGTCCAAGGTCCGAGAGTCAGCCAGATACATGCCCCTTTGACATCGGGACAGTTTTTAAAAGCATCAGGGGAATTTGACAAGTTGTACAGAGCAGGGAGCACTGAAATCTTTCTATCTGGGTGCAGCAGTTAGCTTGCTGTCGAACCCATTGCTACTTTGCAGTGTTTACACATCATCAGAGTGAGAGGTGTCCGTATTGGAGAGTGCAGATCAGGAATTTTAAGGATTCGGTGACCCCTTTAGTTTATCTTCATCGTACTGACCGTGAGGATTGCCTATGTGTACCCGAGAAGGCAGATGGAGCTGGGTGTTGATACCTAACCCAAAGGTCTCGTCCCCAACCTCCCTGACTCCTTGGTGACCAACTTGGAATATGTGTCCAGGTCCTTCTGTAACTAACAGCCCCAAAATCAGGGTTCTTCCACATTTCTCATTTGATGTGTGTGTCTCTGGCTAGGCCAGTATTTATTGCCTATTACCAAATGCCTGAAGGGCAGTTAAGATGTGACTGCATTGCAGTGAGTCTGAAGCCACATACAGACCAAACCAGGTAAGGATGGCAGTTTCCTTCCCTAAAGGACATGAGTGAACCAGATTTTATTTTTTAAATGTGACAATGATCACCATTTGGCTCTTCCTCATGCCTGATTTTTATTGAATTCAAACATTTGAGGGATGTGGGCATTGCTGTCTGGGTCCAGCATTTATTGCCCATCCCTAGTTGCCCCTTGAGAAGGTGGTGGTGAGCTGCCTTCTTGAACTGCTGCAGTTCCCCTGCTGCAGGTTGACCCACAATGCCATTAGGGAGGGAATTCTAGGATTTCGACGCAACTACAGTGAAGGAACAGCGGTATATTTTCAAGTCAGGATGGCGAGCGGCTTGGAGGCAATCTTTAAGTCATGATGTTTCCATGTATCTGCTGCCCTTGTCCTTCTAGGTGGAGGTGGTTGTGGGTTTGGAAGGTGCTGTCGGAGGGTCTTTGGTGAATTTCTACAGTGTACCTTGTAGATAGTACACACTGCTGTTACTGAGCGTCAGAGGTAACGAACTGGATGTTTGTGGATGTGGTGCCAATCAAGCGGCTGCTTTGTCCTGGATGGTGTCGAGCTTCTTGAGTGTTGTCGGGGCTGCAGTCATCCAGGCAAGTGGGGAGTATCCCATCACACTCCTGACTTGTGCCTTGTAGGTGATGGACAGGCTTTGAGGAGTCAGGAGGTGAGTTATTCACTGCAGTATTCCCAGCCCCTGGGCTCTTGAGGCCACTTTGTTTAAGTGGTGAGTCGAGTTGAGTTTCTGGTCAATGGTAACCCCCAGGATGTTGTAGTGGAGGATCCTGTGATGGTAACCCCATTGAATGTCAAGGGGTGGTGGTTAGATTGTCTCTTCTTTGTGATGGCCGTAGCCTGGCATTTGTGTAGTGCGAATGTTACTTGCCACTTGTCAGCCCAAGCCTGGATATTGTCCAGATCTTGTTGCATGTGAACATGGGCTGCTTCAGTATCTGAGGAGTCACGAATGGTGCTGAACATTGTATAATCATCGGCAAACATCCCCACTTCTGACCTTATGATGGAGGGAAGGTCATTGATGAAGCAGCTGAAGATGGTTGGGCCTAGGACACTACCCTGAGGAACTCCTGCAGAGATGTCCTGGAGCTGAGATGACTGACCTCCAGTAACCATGACCATCTTCCTCTGTGTCAGGTATGACTCCAACCAGCAGAGAGCTTGCTCCCTGATACCCATTGATTCCAGTTTTACTGCCACACGCAGTCAAATGTAGCCTTAATGTCAAGGGCTGTCACTCTCACTTCTCCTCTGGAATTCAGCTCCTTTGTCCATGTTTGAACCGAGGCTGTAGTGAGATCAGGAGCTGAGTGGCCCTGGTGGAACCCAAACTGGGCGTCACTGAGCAGGTTATTGCTCAGCAGGTGCTGCTTGATAGCACTGTTACTGACACCTTCCATCACTTTACTGATGATAGAGAGGAGACAGATGGGGCAGTAATTGGCCGGGCTGGATTTGGCCTGCGTTTTCTGTACAGGACATAGTTTGGCAATTTTCCATATTGTTGGTTAGATACCAGTGTTGTAACTGTACTGGGATAACAAGGTGTAGAGTTGGATGAATGCAGCAGGCCAAGCAGCATCATAGGAGCAGGAAAGCTGCCGTTTTGGGCCTAGACCCTGATTTCTAAAGAAGGATCAAGGCCCGAAACATCAGTTTTCCTGCTCCTATGATGCTGCTTGGCCAGCTGCGTTCGTCTAGCTCCACACCTTGTTATTTTGGATTCTCCAACATCTGCAGTTCCTACTATCTTTGTAACTGTACTAGAACAGCTTGGCTGGGGGAGTAGCAAGTTCTAGAGCACGCGCCTGCAGTACTATTGTCGTAATGTTGTCAGGGCCCATAGTCTTTGCAGTATCCAGTTTCTCCAACTGTTTCTTGATATTATGTGGAGCGAATCGAATTGGCTGAAGACTGGTATCTGTAATGCTGGGGATCAACTGGAGGATGCCGAGATGGATTATCCACTCAGCACTTCTGGCTGAAGATTGCTACGAATGCTTCAGCCTTATCTTTTGCACTGATGTGCTGGGCTCTTCCATCATTGAGGATGGGGATATTTATGGAGCCTCCTCCTCTAGTGAGTTGTTTAACTGTCCACCACCATTCACGACTGGATGTGGCAGGACTGCAGAGCTTAGATCTGATCCGTTGGTTGTGGGATTGCTTAGCTCTGTCTATCACTTGCTGTTTTTGCTGTTTGGAGTCCAAGTAGTTCTGTTTGGTGGCTTCACCAGGTTTACACCTCATCTTCAGGTATGCCTGGTGCTGCTCCTGGCATGTCCTCCTACACTCTCCATTGAACCAGGGTTGATCCCCTGGCTTGATGGTAATGGTTGAGTGGGGGATATGCTTGGCCTTGAGGTTACAGATTGTGCTGCAGTACAGTCCTGATGCTGTTGATGGCCCACAGCACCTCATATATGCCCAGTCTTGAGTTGCTAGATCTGTGAAAAGTCTGTCCTGTTTAGCACGGTGATAGTGCCACACAACACGATGGAGGTTATTCTCAATGTGAAGGTGGGACTTCGTCTCCACAAGGGCTGTGTGGTGGTCACTCTGACTGATACTGTCATGGACAGATACACTGCAGCTGACATATTGGTGAGGATGAGGTCAAGTATGTTTTTCCCTCTTGACTAGATCTGGTGTTGGGGAATGAGCCTGGCCAGATGTTCAATGTTGGGGAGCATTTTGGGAACAGTGACCATAATTCTGTAAATTTTAAGTTACTTATGGGAAGAATAAGAGTAATCCTTGGGTGAAAGTACTAAACAGGTCGAAGGCTATCTACCACAATATCAGATAGGAACCGGCGAATATGGATTGGGGGCAGCTGTTTGAGGGTCAATCCACATCTGGCATGTTGATATCTTTTCACAAAAGAGCATCAGAGTTTATCAGATATAAAGTAAAAACTATTTTAATCTATATGAGAACTATTTGAAATGATCCCGTCACAACTAAATATCAGAAATAAAAATTCAACCTTTTTACCCTAAACAACAACTTTAAAGATAGTTAGACCTCAGGGAATGATTATCCTGTTTCTACTTTAAAGCTCCCTTTTCAGTTGCCACAGCTGTAACGAGTTTCTTTCTGATGAATTTTCATAGTCACCTGATACTATTTTCTTCATTTAATGTCCCTTCCTGAGAGCACTAAGCAAACAGCTATCATGACTTGTTTATCATTTAGAAAGCAGTGACAGGATCAGACAGAGTCAGCATGGATTTATGAAGGGGGAATCATGCTTGACAAATCTGTTGGAATTCTATGAAGATGTAACTAGTCGAGTAGACAACGGGGAGTCAGTCGACATAGTATATTTGGACTTTCAGAAAGCATTTGACAAAGTTCCACATGAGAGATTAATGTACAAGATTAAAGTACTTGGGATGAGGGAAGTGTATTGAGATGGATAGGAAACAGGTTTGCAGAGAGGAAAGAAAGAGTAGGAATTAGTGGGTCCTGTTCAAATTGGCAGGCAGTAACTAGTGGGGTGCCACAGGGATCAGTGTTCGGACCCCAGCTATTCACAATATATATGAATGATTTGGGTGAGGGAACAAAATGTAACATCTCCACGTTGCAGATTATATCAAGTTGGGTGGGAGAGCGAACTGTGACAAGGACGCAGAGATCCTTCAGCATGATCTCAACAGGTTGGGTGAGTGGGCAAATCAATAATAAATGCAGTATAATTTGGATAAATGTGAGGTTATTCACTTTGGAAACAGAAATAGGAAGGCAGGTTACCACCTGAATGGCTGTAAATTGGGAGAGGGGAATGTGCAGTGGGACCTGGGTGTCCTTGTGCACCAGTTGCTGAAGGTAAGCATGCAGGTACATCAGGCAGTAAAGAAGGTAAATGGTATGTTGGCCTCATTGTGAGATGTTTTGAGTACAGGAGCAGGGATGTGTTGTTGCAGTTATACAGGGCTTTAGTGAGACCACACCTGGAATATTGTGTGCATCCTGAGGAGTGATGCTCTTACTCTCGAGGGTGTGCAGTGAAGGTTTACCAGGCTCATTTGGGCAACAGCGGGTCTGATGTATGAGGAGAGATTAACTAAACTGGGATTTTTTCGCTAGAGTTCAGATGAATGAGGGGGGATCTCATAGACATGCATAAAATTCTAACAGGACTGGACAGGGTAGATACAGGGAGGATGTTCCTGATGGCGGGTGTGTCCAGGACCAGGGTTTACAGTTTGAGGATTCAGGATAGACGATTTAGGACGGAGATGAGGAGATATTTCTTCACCCAAAGAGTGGTGAGCCTGTGGAATTTATTCCCACAGAAAGTAGTTGATGCCAAAACATTGAATGTATGAGGTGGCTAGATACAGCACTTGGGGGTGAATGGGATCAAAGGTTATGGGGAGAAAGCAGGATTAGGCTGTTGAGTTGGACCATCAGCCATGATCATGATGAATAGCAGAGCAGTCTCAAAGGGCCGAATGGCCTCCTCCTGCTCCTATCTTCTATGTTTCTATGTTATCATTTAAAGTGAGTTCCTTGAACACCACAGCCTTCTGCTGCTGGTGTTTTATTCTGCACCAATCATGACTTCAGGAAGAAGTCCCTTACTTCGCTTCTTAAAGTACTCCAGCTGTGAACGAGCATATCTCTCTGACTGAAATCTGCACACTGTCTGATATTCCTGCCGTTCCACGATTCAGGATTCCTGTGACTAAATAGCATCTTTTTTTCCACTTCTGCCATTTTCTAAAGCACTGAACTGCTCACCTCAGGAATGAAGTATGAGTGATATTATCACTGGACTGTTAATCCAGAGACCCAGGTAGTGTTCTGGGGACTTGGGTTCGAAACCCACCATGACAGATGGTGGAATTTGAATTCAATGGAAAAATCTGGAATTAAGAATCTAGTGATGACCGTGGATCCACTGTCAATTGTCGGAAAAACCCATCTGGTTCACTAATGCCCCTTAGGGAAGGAAACTGCCAACCTTACCTGGATAATAAAATGTCAGGCTGGATGAACACAGCAGGCCCAGCAGCATCTCAGGAGCACAAAAGCTGACGTTTCGGGCCTAGACCCTTCATCAGAGAGGGGGATGGGGTGAGGGTTCTGGAATAAATAGGGAGCGAGGGTGAGGTGGACCGAAGATGGAGAGAAAAGAAGATAGGTGGAGAGGAGAGTATAGGTGGGGAGGTAGGGAGGGGATAGGTCAGTCCACGGAAGACGGACAGGTCAAGGAGGTGGGATGAGGTTAGTAGGTAGGAGATGGAGGTGCGGCTTGGGGTGGGAGGAAGGGATGGGTGAGAGGAAGCACAGGTTAGCGAGGCAGAGACAGGTTGGACTGGTTTTGGGATGCAGTGGGTAGAGGGGAAGAGCTGGGCTGGTTGTGTGGTGCAGTGGGGGGAGGGGACGAACTGGGCTGGTTTTGGGATGCGGTGGGGGATGGGGAGATTTTGAAGCTGGTGAAGTCCACATTGATACCATTGGGCTGCTGGGTTCCCAAGTGGAATATGAGTTGCTGTTCCTGCAACCTTCGGGTGGCATCATTGTGGCACTGCAGGAGGCCCATGATGGACATGTCATCTAAAGAATGGGAGGGGGAGTGGAAATGGTTTGCGACTGGAGGTGCAGTTGTTTATTGTGAACCGAGCGGAGGTGTTCTGCAAAGCGGTCCCCAAGCCTCCGCTTGGTTTCCCCAATGTAGAGGAAGCCACACCGGGTACAGTGGATGCAGTATACCACATTGGCAGATGTGCAGGTGAACCTCTGCTTAATATGGAAAGTCATCTTGGGGCCTGGGATAGGGGTGAGGGAGGAGGTGTGGGGGCAAGTGTAGCATTTCCTGCGGTTGCAGGGGAAGGTGCCGGGTGTGGTGGGGTTGGAGGGCAGTGTGGAGCGAACAAGGGAGTCACGGAGAGAATGGTTTCTCCGGAAAGCAGACAAGAGTTGGGATGGAAAAATGTCTTGGGTGGTGGGGTCGGATTGTAGATGGCAGAAGTGTCGGAGGATGATGCGTTGTATCTGGAGGTTGGTGGGGTGGTGTGTGAGAACGAGGGGGATCCTCTTTGGACGGTTGTGGCAGGGGCAGGGTGTGAGGGATGTGTTGCGGGAAATGCGGGAGATGCGGTCAAGGGCGTTCTCGACCACTGTGGGGGGAAAGTTGCGGTCCTTGAAGAACTTGGACATCTGGGATGTGCGGGAGTGGAATGCCTCATCGTGGGAGCAGATGCGGTGGAGGCGGAGGAATTGGGAATAGGGGATGGAATTTTTGCAGGAGGGTGGGTGGGAGGAGGTGTATTCTAGGTAGCTGTGGGAGTCGGTGGGCTTGAAATGGACATCAGTTACAAGCTGGTTGCCTGAGATGGAGACTGAGAGGTCCAGGAAGGTGAGGGATGTGCTGGAGATGGCCCAGGTGAACTGAAGGTTGGGGTGGAAGGTGTTGGTGAAGTGGATGAACTGTTCAAGCTCCTCTGGGGAGCAAGAGGCGGCGCCGATACAGTCATCAATGTACCGGAGGAAGAGGTGGGGTTTGGGGCCTGTGTAGGTGCGGAAGAGGGACTGTTCCACGTAACCTACAAAGAGGCAGGCATAGCTGGGGCCCATGCGGGTGCCCATGGCCACCCCCTTAGTCTGTAGGAAGTGGGAGGAATCGAAAGAGTTGTTGAGTGTTAGGACGAGTTCGGCTAGGCGGATGAGGGTGTTGGTGGAGGGGGACTGGTCGGGCCTGCGGGACAGGAAGTAGCGGAGAGCCTTGAGGCCATCTGCATGCGGAATACAGGTGTATAGGGACTGGACGTCCATGGTTAAAATGAGGTTTTGGGGGCCAGGGAATTGGAAGTCCTGGAGGAGGTGGAGGGCGTGGGTGGTGTCATGGACATAGGTGGGGAGTTCCTGGGCCAAAGGGGAGAAAATGGAGTTCAAATAGGTGGAGATGAGTTCGGTGGGGCAGGAGCAGGCTGAGACGATGGGTCGACCAGGCAGGCTGGTTTGTGGATTTTGGGAAGAAGATAGAAACGGGCCGTGCGGGCTTGGGGAACAATGAGGTTGGAGGCTGTGGGTGGGAGGTCCCCTGAGGTGATGAGGTCATGAATGCGGTTGGAGATGATGGTTTGGTGCTCGGGCGTGGGGTCATGATCGAGGGGGCGGTAGGAGGTGGTGTCGGAGAGTTGGTGTTTGGCCTCGGCGATGTAGAGGTCAGTGCGCCATACTACCACTGCGCCGCCCTTGTCTGCGGGTTTGATGGTGAGGTTTGGGTTGGAGCAGAGGGAGCGGAGGGCTGCCTGTTCTGGAGGGGAGAGGTTGGAGTGGGTGAGAAGGGCCAACCTTACCTGGTCTGGCCTACAAGTGACTCCAGACCCACAGCAATGTGGTCGACTCTTAACTGGCCCTCAGAAATGATGCATTTCTGAAGAAGGGTCTCAACCTGAAACATCAACTTTCCTGCTCCTCTGATGCTGCTTGGCCTGCTGTGTTAATCCAGCTTCACACCGTGTTATCTACCTTTCTCGACCACACATGAAATTTAGAAATGAAACTATAACTACGGGATAAAACCCAATGGGTGTCCCTCACAGTTGAGGAGGCAGAGCAGAAAGAGTCACTGCAAGTTAGGGATGCTGCGAGCGTCCAGGTCAGTTCAGAGTGTTTGAGCAAACAGCCCAGACGTACAGATTGGTACATTCATGAACTGGGGTGTGTCCCTGTGTACACAGTGTCCTTGCTGCAGCATTATAAGCACAGTATTGGAGGGCAGAATGTGTCCTGTAAATGGCTAAGAGATCTACCAAAAGAATTCATAGGCACAAGTTTAATGCTAGTATCTGTGGATTGGAGGTGTGTGTGTCTGCTCCCTATGGAGATGTTGGTCTCCAACATGGAGGATATTCAGAGCAAACAACGAGCTGACTCCACCAGGTGCTCACTCTGGTTTCCTCGTCGGGTTTTCCTGAAGTTGAGCTAGTTTTGTGAGTTTAGAGGCTGAATATTAATGAGGTGAGTTAACAAGGCATTTACCAAACAATAGTGAGTGTCACTTGGCATCTTGCCACTGCCTAATCTCGCTACACCACTTGTGAAGAGTGTAAAAGACAGAGTGACATGATCTCAGCATCCAAATGGGCCTCACTGAACTTTTCTCCTGATTCTGTCCCATGTCCCACCGTAATCCACCCTGTTCACACCCTGTAAGATATTGTCCATTGCTCTCCCTTTCTTGATTCACGCAGCAATAGAAATACAAATCAAATTTAAAGATATACACTGCTTTCCTGCTTTAGAACCCAAGAGTTTCCAAAAAAACAAGGACATTGTATCATGAACCTTGGTCACAGTGATTGATGTTTTTGTTTGATGTTGATGTTTTTGCTGCAAAACGCAGGCTCTTTATCCTGTACTCAGGGTGAAATGTGAGTTTAGGGCTTAAGTCCCAGGGAGTCTCTATGGTTTTGGAGGCAGGAAAACACAACGGCGCTTCATCGGAGGCTGCACTGATGATGTTGCCCAGGAGGGTAATGAAATGTCTGCGGAACAGCAAACCAGCTCGGTGAGCCAACCAACCTCAACTCCCATGGGGTTTGGCCAACTCTGGAGGTGTTTAAAAATGAGAGGAATAACCCAATTCCCACCATCCCACTCTTCTTCCCAGTGGTATCAATTTTTCCAGGCTAGTCCTCCTGACCCCTGAACTCCTGACTGGGCCAGCTCCAGTGAGGGGGCTGGGCATATCAAACCTGCGCCACTCCTCGCCCCTTCACAGAGTGTAGCCTCTTTCTAAAGAACATGCTACCGGCCCTGCCTGCAGAAACCTTCAGAAAATTAAATTTATCCCAGGCCCCATCACTGCCCGCTCACCCCCAATACATAACACACAGAACTATATTGGGCCATACAGCAACCAATGCCAAAGGAATAAAAAATAACCCATTCAGGAATCTGCTTTGAAAAATACAGCTGATCTTGCAGCCTTATATAAGGGTCAGTCAGACAGAGCCACTCATAGAATAGATAACTGAAATTTGCCTTCCCTCCCGACCTCTTAACATTCTCCAAATAGACATACTGGCATTGACAAAAAGATTAGAGAACTTATTACAACCTCGTAATAATATCAATCCATTAAAGCAGGCATTCAAATTGCACTTGGAAAGCAGGAACTCTACTGAGCTAAACTCCTTGTTCAGCTTAAAACTCAGCCAAACATCTACAGTGAGGCCACCTGGAAACTGTATCTACTGTGTCAAATGGCCAGAAATGTATTACTTGCAATGGGCATTGAAGGTCAAGGATGCTGCTTCTGGAAAGGGGAGTGGGAGTCCTGGAATCAGCACGCCTGTTTTAAAATGCCACCCCGGAATTAGCCAGACTCAATAGAAGTCCCAACAGTTAACTCTATCTCTTGCCAAAGATGTTGCCTGACCTGCTGAATATTTTCCTGCTTTTCCGCGATTGAATCCTGATGTGAAAACAAATTGCAAGGCTCTCAGCTAAAAGAAAATAGACACAGAACATAGAAAAGTACAGCACAGTACAGGCCCTTCGGCCCACGATGTTGTGCTGTGGAATAATCCTAATCCAAAAATAAAATAACCTAACCTACATTCCCCTCAATTCACTGCTGTCCATGTGCACGTCCAGCAGTCGCTTAAATGTCACAAATGACTCCGCTTCCACGACTACCACTGGTAAACCATCCCATGCGCTTACAGCTCTCTGGGTGAAGAACCTCCCTCTGACGTCTCCTCTATACCTTCCTCCTAACACCTTAAAACTATGACCCCTCGTGGCAGTCAATCCTGCCCTGGGGAAAAGTCTCTGGCTATCGACTCTATCCATGCCTCTCATTACCTTGTACACCTCAATCAGGTCACTTCTCTTCCTCCTTCTCTCCAGAGAGAAAAGTCCGAGCTCAGTCAACCTCTCCTCATAAGACAAGCCCTCCAGTCCAGGCAGCATCCTGGTAAACCTCCTTTGCACCCTCTCCAAAGCCTCCACATCTTGCCTATAATAGGGCGACCAGAACAGGACATAATATTCCAAGTGTGGTCTCACCAGGGTTTTGTAGAGCTGCAGCAAAACCTCGCGGCTCTTAAGCTCGATCCCCCTGTTAATGAAAGCCAAAACACCATATGCTTTCTTAACAACCTTATCCACCTGGGTGGCAACTTTGAGGGAGCTATGTGCTTGAACACCAAGATCCCACTGTTCCTCCACACTGCCGAGAATCCTGCCTTTAATCCTATGTTCAGCATTTAAGTTCGACCTTACAAAATGCATCACCTCGCATTTATCCAGGTTGAACTCCATCTGCCATTTCTCAGCCCAGCTCTGCATTCTGTCAATGTCTTGCTGAAGCTTGCAATAGCCCTCGATACTATCAACAGCACCTCCAACCTTTGTGTCATCAGCAAACACACTAACCCACCCCTCAACCTCCTCATCCAAGTCATTTATAAAAACTACGAAGAGCAGAGACCCAAGAAGAGAGCCCTTCGGGACACCACTCAGCACTGACTTCCAGGCAGAATACTTACCATCTACAACCACACTCTGCCTCCTGTCAGCCAACCAATTCTGAATCCAGAAAGCCAAGTCCCATGCCTCCTGACTTTACGAATGAGCCTGCCGTGGGGAACCTTATCAAATGCCTTGCTGAAGTCCATGTACACCACATCCACCGCTCGACCCTCGTCAACCTGTCTCGTGACTTCCTCAAAGAACTCAATAAGATTTGTAAGGCATGACCTGCCCCTTACAAAGCCATGCTGACTCCCTTTAAATCACTCTGTGCTTTTCCAAATAGTCATAAATCCTATCCCTCAGAATTCTTTCTAAAACCTTGCTGACCACAGACGTAAGATTGACTGGCGAGTTTTGAGAAGATTTGTAGCTCAGGTTGAGGTTCTGGATGTGAGTTTGCTCACTGAGCTGGAAGGTTTGTTTTCAGATGTTTTGTCACCTTTTTTTTATTTGAAAAAATATACTTTATTCATAAGATGTACAAAAAATAAAACATATTTATACATCTACCCAGTCATGCAAGCTGCTCCGGGTTGCCCGGGGGTACATACACCAACTAAAGGAAAAAAAAACAAACAAAGAAGAAGAAAAAACAAAGCAAAGAAAATACGCCGGCAGTCGTCACCCCGCACAGTCCCAGTTGGCCCCCTGATCAGTTGGGGAAGGCGCCAGCTGGGCCCAGTTACCAGATAGGATTCTTTCCCCTTTTCTGGACGAGGGGTTTCATACCGTGGTCTTTCCCCACCGCGCCTTGGTGGCGGCTGCCCCAAGCTTTAGCGCGTCCCTCAGCACGTAGCCCTGGACCTTGGAGTGCGCCAGTCTGCAACATTCGGTCGGGGTCAGTTCTTTCAGCTGGCAGACCAGCAAGTTGCGGGCAGACCAAAGAGCGTCTTTCACCGCATTGATGGTCCTCCAGGCGCAGTTGATGTTGGTCTCGGTGTGCGTCCCCGGAAACAGCCCGTAGAGCACGGAGTCCCGCGTCACGGAGCTGCTCGGGACGAACCTCAACAAATACCACTGCATCCCCCTCCAGACCTCCTGCGCATAGGCGCACTCCAGAAGGAGGTGATCGACAGTCTCGTCCCCCCCGCAGCCACCTCGAGGGCAGCGTGCGGTGGCGCAGAGATTCCGGGCATGCATAAAGGATCTCACTGGCAGAGCCCCTCTCACCGCCAGCCAAGCAATGTCCTTGTGCTTGTTTGAAAGTTCTGGCGATGAGGCATTCTGCCAAACGACTTTGGCAGTCTGCGTGGGGAACCACACGACGGGATCCACCCTCTCCTTTTCCCGAAGGGTCCCGAGGATACTACGTGCTGATCACTGCCTGACGGCCTTGTGGTCAAAGGTGTTTCACTTCAAAAATTTCTCCACGAAGGACAGGTGGTACGGAACGGTCCAACTACTTGGAGCGTTCCGCAGCAACGAGGCCAGGCCCATCCTTCGCAACACCGGGGACAGGTAGAACCTCAGTAAGTAGTGACACTTGGTGTTTGCATACTGAGGGTCTACGCATAGCTTGATGCAGCCACACACAAAGGTAGCCATCAGGGCAAGGGTGGCGTTCGGTACGCCCTTTCCCCCATTTTTCAGGTCTTTGTACATGGTGTCCCTGCGGACCCGGTCCATCCTCGACCCCCAAATGAAGTGGAAGATGGCCCGGGTGACCGCAGCGGCGCAGGTCCAGGGAATAGGCCAGGCCTGTGCCACATACAACAGTACCGAAAGCCCCTCGCACCTGACAACCAGGTTCTTACCCGCGATGGAGAGGGACCGGAGCGTCCACCTGCCCAGCTACTGCTTCAGTTTGGTGATACGCTCCTCCCAAGTCTTAGTGCATGCCCCAGCTCCACCAAACCAAACACCCAGCACCTTCAGGTAGTCTGTCCTGACGGTGAAGGGGATGAAGGAGCGGTTGTCCCAGTTCCCGAAGAACATGACCTCGCTCTTACCCCTATTGACTTTGGCACCCGAGGCCAGTTCAAACTGACCACAGATGTCCAACAGCCTACTCACCGACCGACAATCGGTGCAGAAGACGGCGACATCGTCCACGTACAGGGAGGTCTTGACCTGAAGGCCTCCGCTGCCTGGGATAGTCACGCCCTTCAGGCTCACGTCCTTCCTGATGGATGCGGCGAAGGGCTCCACACAGCACACGAACAAGGCAGGAGAGAGCGGGCAGTCCTGCCTGACTCCAGATCTGACGGGAAAACTGTCGGATTCCCACCCGTTGATCGAGACTGCGCTAACGATGTTGGTGTAGAGCAGCCGGATCCAATTGTGGATGCCCTCCCCGAACCCCAATTTGGAGAGGACGTCCCTCATGTAAGTATGAGAGACCCTGTCGAAGGCCTTCTCCTGGTCCAGGCTGACGAGGCAGGTGTCCACCCGCCTGTCCTGCATGAAGGCGATTGTATCCCTGATGAGCGCGAGGCTCTCAGCGATCTTCCTGCCCGGCACAGCACAGGTTTGGTCAGGGTGAATCACTGACTCCAGGACAGACCTGACCCGGTTGGCTATGACCTTGGCCAGGATTTTGTGGTCCACGTTCAAAAGTGAAATGGGACGCCAATTCTTAATTTCTTCCCTCTCCCCCTTCCTCTTGTAAATGATGGTGATGATGCCCTTCCTCATGGACTTGCACATTTCCCCTGCCCGAAGCGCACTATCGTACACCTCCAGCAGGTCCTGGCCGACCAGGTCCCACAGAGCGGAATACAGCTCGACCGGTAAGCCGTCGCTTCCGGGAGTCCTATTCCTCTCCAAGGACTTGAGGGCTCTGGTCAGCTTGTCTAGGGATATCGGCTGGTCCAGCCACTCCCTCGTGCCGTCGTCTAAGATCTCCGTGACAGACGACAGGAACGACTCGGAGGCCGTGCTGTCCGTGGGCTTCGTGTCGTACAGTCCGGCATAGAAGGATCTGCTGATCCTCAAAATGTCAGGCCGAGACGACGTCACCGAGCCGTCGTCCTCCTTCAGCCGGCTAAGCACAGAGCTCTCTTTGTGCACCTTCTGAAAGAAGAAACGCAAGTACGTCTCGTCCTGCTCCACGGAGCAGACCCTGGACCGGAAGATTATCCTGGAGGTGTCCACGGCGAAGAGCGAGGCTTGCTGGCCCCTCACCTTGGGGAGGTCCTCCGTGACATCGACCCCCATCAACTGCAGAAGGAGCAGGTTCTGCACCCTTTTCTGGAGTCGCGACAGCTTTCCCCGCCTCTCTCTCACCTTCTGAACACCCTTGAGGACAAAGAACCTCTTGATGTTCTCCTTCACCGTCTCCCAACAGCCGCCCGGAGACTCAAAGAGGGGTTTCACGGTTCTCCAACCGGCGTACTCCCTCTTAAGCTCCTCGACGTTCTCTGGAGTCAACAGAGTCGTGTTGAGCTTCCACGTCCCCTTGCCGGCCGGCTGGTCGTCTTGTAAGTGACAGTCGGCCAACAGGAGGCAGTGGTCAGAGAAGAACACCGGCTCGACACTGGTGGACCTGACCGAGAACGTCCGTGACACAAAGAGGAAGTCTATCCTTGAGCGGATAGACCCGTCTGGCCGCGACCAGGTGTATCTCCGCTGCGCTCCGTCTGCACGTGTGCTGAAGACGTCGAGCAGCTTGGCGTCCTTCACCGTGCCCATCAGGAATCTGGACGTGACGTCCAGTTGAATCCCCCCACCCGCTGTCCCCACGCCGGATCTTCCATCTGCATCGATGATGCAGTTGAAGTCTCCGCCTAGGATGACCGGCCTGGACGTAGCCAGCAGGGGTGGAAGCCGCTGCAGGACGGCCAACCGCTCACTCCGTACCGCTGGGGCGTACACGTTGATCAGCCTCAGGGGAGCGTTCCTGTAGGTGACATCAGCCACTAGGAGGCGCCCCCCTCCACCACCTCCTGAACTTGAGAGATGGTGAAGTTGTGCCCCCGCAGCAGAATAGCCAGGCCCGAGGAGCGACAGTCGTTACCCCCCGACCAGATCGAAGGCCCACAGGTCCAGGCGCCGGACCATTTCCCGTACCTGCCGAGGTGCGGTATCCCGCACTCCTGCAGAAACAGGAGGTCTGCCTTGATGGTGGTCAGGTAGGCCAACGTGGACACACATCTCGCGGTTGACTTGACGCTGCGCACATTAATGCTCGCAACTCGTACCCCCATTGTGGGCAGTGACCGCAGTACCCTCCCCAAGTCCAAGGTCCAGCCCCTCCATCTGTCCCTTCATGCCCATTGCCCGGGCTAACTGCTGGATGCTCTCTGTGCTCAGGAAACCGTCCATGCTGCCTTCCGGGTGGCATCCCCCCGTCGGGGGTACAGAGGCAAGAGAGTCCGGCTCTGGAACAGGCTGGGGACGCGCTGTTTCCTCCTTCCCGCCTGGAAGTTCCGGGGGGCCCTCCAGGGCCCCAGCGGCACGTGGCTGGGTGTCGAAGGGAACCTCAGGACGCCTCCTGTCACCTGGAAGCCGGGTGCTGCTTTCCTTCTCCCTTGAGATCTTTAACTTCTGCTTCGGGTGGGCCCTCTCCGAATCCCCCTCGTCAGAGGAGCTCTTATAGCCCCCCTGTAGCTGCCTCTTCCCGCCTGATGGTTGCGGTTCCTGGGCCCGTTGATGCACCTTCCTCCTCGCTTTCTGGACCGTCGTCCACTCCCCTGGGTTTCCTGTTTCCACCTACATCGACTCCGGGTTGTCGGTGGGGAGCAGAGCCTGGAGGGGCGTTTTGCTGGCCTCGGTACCATCCTGCGGGGCTGGGCCCTCCTGCACGGCCTGGCCCTCCTGCACATTAGTAGGGTCCTTGCTGGGCCCTGGTGCCTTCCTCTCCTCCGGGGGGGTCTGGCTCCGCATTGCCGCTGCCGGCGACCTGGGCGTAGGCTGGTCCCCCGCCGCGGGCATGCCCTATAGAGTTAGCCCGCTTCCCCGCAAAGGTTGCAGCTTCTCTCTCGTGGGCAATCCTTTGCAAGGTGTCCCTCCTCCCTGCAGTTCCTGCAGATGGTGGCTTTGCAGTCGGCCGCCATGTGACCTGACCTACCACAGGCATGGCAGACTTTAGGTTGCCCTGCATAGGTCAGGTAGCCCTTGCTCCCGCCGATCGCGAAGCTGGACGGTGGGTGTGCGACATTCCCGTCTGCGCCCGTCCTCAGCGTCACCTTGACCTGCCTCTTACTGGTCCAGATGCCAAAGGGGTCCATGATGTCAGTTAGGTCCCCTTCCACCTTCTCGTACCTTCCGAGGAAGGTCAGGACATCAACTGCTGGCACATGCGGGTTGTACATATGTACAGTCACCATACGGCTCCTCTGTGCTGGCATCACAAACAGTGGGACAGCGGTCAATACAGAGAGGGGGCCCTCACCTCCTTTCTCCTTGAAAACCTTCAGGAAGCGCTCGCAAAGCTTGGCACTCCTGAAGGTTACATCGTAAAAACCTCCTCCGGGGAAATCCTGCAGGCAGTAAATGTCCGCAGCAGCGAACCCACAACAGTCCAACAGGACCCTCTTCACGAAGAAGGTGCGGTCCACAGGTGCACCTTCATCCACCTTCTTTACGGAAATGCGGTTGGTGTTCTGGACCCCCTGACCTGGGGCACGAGCACTTGCCGCAGCCGTCATTGCAGGTTGGCTGCTCCCCTGAACCAGCGTTAGGCCGAAGCCAGCATCAATATCCACTGGTTACAAGGGCGCGTAGCCAACCCGACGTCTTCCTTCCACCTCCAACACAGCGCTCTCCTCCTCTCGGTCCACAGAAGAGTGGGTCTTTATTTTGTTCCAGATGTAAGCTGGTTCACTGAGCTTGAAGGTTTGTTCCCAGATGTTTCGTCACCATTCTAGGTAACATCATCAGTGCGCCTCCGACAAAGCGCTGGTGTTATGTCCTGCCTTCTATTTATCTGTTTAGGTTTCCTTGGGTTGGTGATGTCATTTCCTGCGTTGGTGATGTCATTTCCTGTTCTTTTTCTCAGGGGATGGTAGATTGGCTCCAAATCAATGTGTTTGTTGATGGACTTCCGGTTGGAATGCCATGCTTCTCGGAATTCTTGTGCGTGTCTCTGTTTGGCTTGTCCTAGGATGGATGTGTTGTCCCAATCAAAGTGGTGTCCTTCCTCATCTGTATGTAAGGATACGAGTGATAGTGGGTCATGTTGTTTTGTGGCTAGTTGATGTTCATGTATCCTGGTGGCTAGCTTTATGCCTGTTTGTCCAATGTAGTGTTTGTCACAGTTCTTGCAAGGTATTTTGTAAATGACATTTGTTTTGCTTGTTGTCTGAAAAGGGTCTTTTTTGTCTGAATAGGGTCTGTATAGGAAACCTAAACAGATAAATAGAAAGCGGGACATAACACCAGAGCTTCACCAGAGGCTCACTGATGATGTTACCTAGAGTGGTGACGAAACATCTGGAAACGAACCTTCCAGCTCAGTGAGCAAACTCATCCAGTAAGACTGACTGGTCTGTAATTTCCAGGGATTTCCCTATTGCCTTTCTTGAAAAGAGGAACAACATTTGCCTCCCTCCAATCTTCCGGTACGACTCCCGTGGAGAGTGAGGAAGCAAAGATCTTCACCAGCGGCTTAGCAACCTCCTTTCTCGCATCCCGGAGCAACCTAGGGTAAATCTGGTCTGGCCCTGGGGACTTATCAATCTTAATGTTTGCCAAAATTTCCAGCACATCAACTTCCTCAATCTCGAGCTGTTCAAGTCTGTTTCGCTGCTCCTCAAAGTTCTCATTCACAACAAGGTCCCTTTCCTTCGTGAAAACCGAAGCAAAAAAACTCATTTAGGGCTTCCCCTATCTGCTTAGACTCCACGCACAAGTTCCCTACGCTATCCCTGATCAGCCCTACCTTCTCCCTGATCATTCTCTTATTCCTCACGTATGAGTAAAATGCCTTCGGGTTCTCCCTAGTCCTTCCTGCCAAGCCTTTCTCGTGCCCCCTCCTGGCCCTCCTCAGTCCACTTTTGAGCTCCTTCCGAGCAAGCCTGTAATCCTGTAAAGCTGTGCTAGACCCTTGCTTCTTCCACCTTACGTACGCTGCCTTTTTCTTTTTGACGAGAAGCACCTCTGTTCCGGCCATCCAAGGCTCCTTAATCTTACCCCTTCTTACCAGTCTCAGAGGAGCAAATTTATACATCACTCACATCAACTGCTCCTTAAACAGTCTCCACATGGCTGTTGTGCCCTTTCTGTGGATCAATTGCTCCCAATCTGTACTTCCCAACTCCTGCCTGATGGCGTCATAGTTTCCTTTTCCCCAGGTAAATATCTTCCCCTGGTAACTGCTCCTTTCCCTTTCCATGGCTATGGTAAATGTGAGGCTGTTGTGGTCACTGTCACCAAAGTGTTCTCCCACCACGAGATCTGACACCTGTCCTGGCTCATTGACGAGCACCAAATCCAAAATGGTCTCCCCCCTCGTCGGCCTGTCCACATACTGAGTAAGAAAGCCCTCCTGAACACTCCTGACAAAATCGGCTCCATCCAAACCATCTGCACTAAGGAGGTTCCAATCTATATTGGGAAAGTTGAAGTCATCCATAACAACATCCCTGCTAGGTTTGCACTTTTCAACAATCTGCCGGCCAATGAGTCCTTCGATCTCTCTACTGCTATTTGGGGTCTGTAGAAAACCCCCAGTGGAGGTGACTGCTCCCTTGCTGTTCCTAACTTCCACCCATACTGACTCAGTCGAAAAACCTTCCTTGGCAACCTCAGCCCATACCACCTCAGTGGACGACTCCTCAAAGGTTCTTTCAGCCGCCGTTATACTGTCCTTGACCAACAAAGCCACACCTCCCCCTCTTTTACCACCTTCCCGGACCTTAATGAAAGATCTAAACCCTGGGACCTGCAACATCCATTCCCGACCCTGCTCTATCCATGTCTCTGAAGTGGCCACAACATCGAAGTTCCAGGTACCTATCCAAGCTGCAAGCTCACCTACCTTATTCCGGATACTCCTGGCGTTAAAGTAGACACACTTCAACCCAGCTTGCTGTCTGCCAGCACACTCCTGTGACAGTGAGGTCTTGTCCATGTCCTCCCTACGCTCATCCTCCTGTGTACTGGGCTACACCTCAGTTTCCCATCCCCCTTCTGAGTTAGTTTAAATCCACTCGAATAGCACTAGCAAATTTCCCACCCAGGATATTAGTGCCCCTCTGGTTCAAGTGGAGACCGTCCTGTTTGTAGAGGGCCCACCTTCCCCAGAATGAGCCCCAATTGTCCATGTACCTGAAGCCCTCCTTCCTGCACCATCCCTGCAGCCACGTGTTCAGCTGAAATCTCTTCCTGTTCTTTGCCTCACTATCACGTGGCATGGGTAACAAACCAGAGATAGCCACTTTGTTTGTTCTAGCTCTCAGCTTCCGCCCTAGCTCCCTAAAATCCTGCCTGACATCCCTATTCCTCTTTCTGCCTATGTCGTTGGTGCCTATGTGGACCACGACTTGGGGCTGGTCACCCTCTACGTTCAGGACCCCAAAGACACGATCCGAGACATCACGGACCCTGGCACCTGGGAGGCAACACACCAACCATGAGTCTCTTTCATTCCTGGCAAACCTTCTATCAGTCCCCCTAACTATTGAGCCCCCAATGACTATCACTCTCTTCCTAACCCCCCCCCCCCCCCGCTTCCCTTCTGTGCAAAAGGGACAGACTCTGTGCCAGAGACCTGCACCCTACTGCATGCCCCTGGTAAGTCGTCCCCCCCAACAGTATCCAAAATGGTACACTTGTTTTTCAGGGGAACAACCGCAGGGGATCCCTGCACTGACTGCTTTTCCCCCCTTCTAACAAGTTACCCAGCATTCTTCACACTTAGGAGTAACTACTTCCCTGAAACTCTTGTCTATCACTGACTCTGCCTCCCGAATGATCCGAAGTTCATCCAGCTCCCGTTCCAGTTCCCTAACGCAGTGTTGGAGGAGCAAGAGTTGGGTGCACTTCCTGCAGACGTATTTGGATGGGACACTAATGGCGTTCCTCACCTCAAACATCATGCAGGAGGAACATTCCTCTACCTGCACTGCCATCCCTGCTAATCCCCTAAACAGAAAGTTAAAAAATAGAGAAGCTTACCTTGATTTGTCCCTGGTGTATAAGGTTAAAGGAGGCGGACGGGTGGGAGGTCCTACAAGGGTAGAGTATCGGGTTTACACAACGATCACTTATGTAGCTGAGGGATGTAAAAAAAAGGTCCCTCCCTTCCTAGAAACCTCTGCTCTAAGGAGGTGCTGCTGCTGCACAAAGAAATGGAAGGCTCCAATGCTCAAGGTAAGCTTTTAAAGATTTAAAATTTCTGACTCACCGGCTTCCCGACAGGCCCCTGGTCCAAGTTTCCGCTCGCGCTGCTGCCACAACCAGAAATAGATGGAAGTGGGAGATAATCTCTGACTGGGCATTGAGATTCCAGAAACTACTAGAGATGTTTACAGGATGCAGAGTGGAGTCTTTGCTCACTCACTGTTCTCGGGTGATCATTGCCGGAATGATCAAGAAGTGGAGGACACGGATTTTTAAATCATTCAGGTGAATGAGAAAGGAGACCAGGACTGCAGATGCTGGAAGCCAGAGTCTATAGGTGTGAGACTTGTAAAGCACAGCAGATCAGCCAGCATCTGAGGAGCAGGAATGTCAACATTTCAGACTGAAACCCTTTGTCAGGTCTGGGCTGATCAGGTGAATGAGAAGTGTTCTTAATGTGAACTAGAGCTAAAAGGTGGAATAAAGCAGATTCAACAATAACTGTGTGAACTAGAGACGAAATGTTGCCACAAGGTCATGTCACTGGATTAGTAACCCAGAGGCCCAGATAATGCACTGGAGTCATGGGATCAAATCCAGGCAAGGCTGCTTGCTGATAGAATATAAAATCAATTCATAAATTTGGAATTGAAAGTTAGTCTGAATAGGAGTGACTGTAAAGCTCTTATCAATTCTTGAAAAACCCATCGGGTTCACTAGTACCCTTCAGGGAAGTAACTCTGTTGTCCTTACCCTTACAGTTCTACATGTGACTCCAGCCCAGATTGATTCATAATGAATAGCAAATTACTGCAGATGTTGGAAATCAGAAATAAAAACATTGCAGGAGAATCTCAGCAGGTCTAGCATCATCTGTGAAGAGAGAAACAGAGTTAATGTTTCAAGTCCAGTATGATCTTTTTCAGAGTCTTACTTGTCCTTTGCAATGGCTGAGGAATATATTCAGATCAAAGGTAACAGGAGATGGTAAGAACTGCTGGCCTTGCCAGTGATGCCCACAGCCTGTGAAGTGTGCCAGGCTATGACCATCTCCAATAAGAGAACAAGCTAATCATTGCCCCCCCCCTCAGAAGGGGTTACTTTTGACCAGAAATTCCACTGGGACTGGTCAAATAATTAAGTCATTACAAGAGGCTAGGAATCCTTCTGCCGGTAACTCACCTCCTGATTCCCCAAAGCCTGTCCACCATCTACAAGGCATTAGCCAGGAGTGTAATGGAATACTCCCCACTTGCCTGGATGAGCGCAGCCCCATCAACACTCAAGAAGCTCGACACCATCCAGGATAAAGCAGCCGCTTGACTGCTAGCAATTCAGCCCCTCCGCCACCGATAATCAGTAGCAGCAGTGTCTACCTTTTACAAGATGACACTGCAAAAAATCATCAAGGGTCCTTAGGCAGCAGCTTCTAAACCTGTCCATCCAGAAGGGCAAGGGCAGCAGATACATGAGAACACTGCCCCCTGCAAGGTCCGCTTCAAGCCACTCACCGTCCTGACCTGGAAGTATATCACCCTTCCTTCACGGTCATTGAGTCAGAATTCTAGGATTCTCTCTCTCCAGCGGCATTGTGGAACAACCGATAGCACACGGACTGCAGCAGTTCAAGAAAGCAGCTCACCACCACCTTCTCAAGGGGCAACTAGGGACGGGCGATATCGCTGACCAGCAGCTGTGTCCACGTCCTACAAATGAAGAAAAGAAAAGCTTGAAGGGGAAAGTTTTTAACATACATAAGAGGAGTGCCAGAAGTGGACTTGATAATAAGGTCATTCTCTCAAAGCTTCAGCTCAGAATATCATGATGTTAAAGTTGAAAATTGCAGAAATGCTCAGCAGATTTGGCAGTATGTTTTGTTTTATTGGTTCATTGGATATTGCCAGCATTTATTGCCCATCCTAGTTGCCCAGAGAGCAGTTGAGAGTCAGCCACAATGCTATGGGTCTGGAGTCATATGTAGGCCAGACCAGGTAAGGATGGCAGATTGCCTTCCCTAAAGGGCATTAGTGAACCAGATGGGTGTCTATAACAATCAACTAGTTTTTTAATTCCAGATTTGTATCAAATTCAAATGTCATCTTCATCCAGGGTTTGATTTGAACCCATGGCCCCAAAACATTAAAATGTTTTGCTGTAAATCAGGAACAAAAACAAAGTTGCTGGAAAAGCTCAGCAGGTCTGGCAGCATCAGTGAGGGAGGAAACAGAGTTAACATTTCGGGTCTGGTAGTTTTTATGAAGGGTCACCGGACCCAAAACGTTAACTTTGTTCGCTCTTTCACAGAAGCTGCCAAACCTGCTGAACTTTTCGAGCAACTTTGTTTTTGCCCCTAAAACATTAGCCTGAGGTTTTGGATTACTGGTCGAGTGCCATCACTGTTACACTGCAGTCAGCAAAGGCAGGCATGGAGTTTGTTGGTTGGGAAATGGGGAGGGTCTAGCAACAAGGTGAGAAAGGATATACTGCCCATGGCCCAGCAGGTTTGCTCACTCAGAGGCCAACTGAGTCATGCAGCTGCCCAATTAGGGGGCACTTCAATGCCCCCATGAGCACATTGCATCGTGAGCACCCCTAGGTGGGGTGCTGATGGAATACGTAAGCTCTGGCAGCCTCCCAGTGCTTCCCAGCAGCCTCCCAGTGCTTCCTAGCAGGCCACAACCTCCTCCATGGCCCATGGTAGTGGGGAGCAAGCTGGGTGCCCTGACAGCAGTGCGCCTTGTCTGCATCTAACACACTACCAGTGTCCCACAGCAACCCATCCAACCTTCGCCCAGGCCTACTCGCTCCTTAGCTTCCCCAGAGATACCTAGAGGTGTTCAGGGCACCTCAGCATTGAAACTCCCTTAACCCAGAACTGCGGCACCATCACTGGACACACCTGGTGGTAGGTGCTGCTGAGCTGTCAGGGCTCTGATTAGGCACCTCACCACCCCCCCATCCCTTGGTGGTAAGTTGCAGAATCCAACAGGACTGTAACCACAGTCGATCTGTTTTGATTGGCCAGCAGAAGCAAAATGCTGCCTCAGTCAGGTCCTGCCCTCCACCAGATTGAGGATGACCATCGTTTTCAGCCGAATTGTGGGAACTTAACCCTCAATAAAAATTCAGCCCAAAGAGCCTGGTTCCAACTCATTCAGTGAGACCACAACTGGAGTGTGTACAGTTTTGGTCTCTTTATCTGAGGAAGGACATCCTGACTATGGAGGGAGTGTGTCAAAGGTTTCCCAAGTTGATTCCTGGACAGCAGGCATGATGTATGAAGAGATACTGGAATGGCTAGGATTATATACACCAGAGTTTAGAAGAATGCAGGGGATATCATAGAAATCCATAAAATTCTAACAAGACTAGATGGGGTAAATGCAGGAAAGATGTTCCAATAACCAGGGAAGTCCAGAACCAGAGATCACAGTCTAAGGGTAACAGGCAGGCCATTTAGGACTGAGATGGGAAATGTCTTCATCAGAGAGTGTCTAGCCAGTGGAATCCTCTGCCACAGGAAGCAGTTGATGTTAAAACATTGAAATGTTTTCGACGGGAGATAGATATAGTTCTTGGGTCTAAAAGGATCGAAGGGTTTGGGGAGAAAGCAGGAACTGAACAGTATATTAAATTGGACGATGATCATACAGGGAGGTGGAGCAGGCTCGAAAGGCCAAGTGACTTTCTCCAATTTTCTGTGTGTTTGATATCTGCCCAAGCACAAGTGAAAGCACTGAATGTGCTCTGTTTGTACTGTGAACTGTGATAACCTGACTCTAAATTGAGGGAAGGGGAAGGCAGGGAAAGGAAATGCGAAATAGGAAATTGTTCGTACACTTGATTGAGGACACAGGAAATAGAACAAGAACTGGCCCAAGGAGGAAGCTGCTGGGAACAATTGCAACTATAATGCCCAGTGGGAGCTCACGGAGAGTTGAAATCTTCAGACAGAAACTTTGCATTGTCCCCACCCACTCCATATCACTATCACCTACGGAAATTCAGACATAGACTTACACATGGTGAGGCCTTTCGGAATGTTTTCCCTGGGCTCGTGCTCGTTCATCCTGAGCTTGATCCAATTTCACTCCCTGTCCATGTGCCACGGTCCCCGAACAAACTGCCTTCACAGATCAAGGATGTAAAGCTGGAGCTTAGAGCCTCTTGGTGAAGTGCGAGCTATGTTGAGTTTCATGCAATGATCCTGTCTGGGAGGCCAGGCAGGTTTACCCACCAGATCGTACCAAAATCATCGCGTTGACCGCTCTTCCCACACCATCTGACCACACACCATTTCCAGAAGAATTCATAGCAGTTCCCAGAAATTCCTAGCATCCCCGGTGCCAGTGTCATCCTTTATAGGCCGTTGTGCACACAGACAAGGACTGTCAGCCCAGGGGGTCCCTCCTACAGTTCCTGACATTTGACCAGACATGGCAGACAAGAGGAAGCTGGTGCCTTGATTTGCAGATCCTGCTGACCAGGGCGATGCATGGGAAGTCTATCCCCAGGACCAGGAGTATGGGTGACGATACCAGACCATGCCAGCCTGGTCTGAGGTAATCACCTTTGTAAAAGCGATCTCAGTTGCCTGGAGGAATGCTAACACTATGAGTAAAACATCACTATCTCCTACGTTCCACCGTGAGGCTATTTAATAAGAGCCCGTGGTGTTGGAGGAAGTGTATTGGCATTGATAGAGGATTGGCAAGCTAAAAACAAGAGTTGGTAAAAGGGGAGCATTTTCCAGATGGCACCTCGTAACTACTAGCCCATCTCTCACCCATTGAGGGTGAGATGGTTGCTCACCCATCTCTCTGTCATTGCTCACCCATCTCTCTGTCATTGCTCACCCATCTCTCTGCCATTACTCACCCATCTCTCCAACATCACTCACCCATCTCTCTGCCATTACTCACCCATCTCTCTGTCATTACTCACCCATCTCTCTGCCATTACTCACTCATCTCTCTGTCATTGCTCACACATCTCTCTGTCATTGCTCACCCATCTCTCTGTCATTGCTCACACATCTCTCTGTCAACACTCACCCATCTCTCTGCCATTACTCACCCATCTCTCCAACATCACTCACCCATCTCTCTGCCATTACTCACTCATCTCTCTGTCATTGCTCACACATCTCTCTGTCATTGCTCACCCATATCTCTGTCATTGCACACCCATCTATGTGTCATTGCTGACCTATCTCTCTGTCATTGCACATCTATCTGTCTGATATTGCTGGGCCCATCTGTCTGTCATAACTGGGTCTATCTCTCTGGCATTGCAGGGACTATCTCTCTGACATTACAGGGCCCATCTCTCTGACATTACTGGGCCCATCTCTCTGACATTACTGGGCCTATCGCCCTAACATTTCTGGGCCTATCTTGCTAAAATTACTGTGCCCATCTCTCTGACATTACTGGGCCCATCTCCCTGACATTACAGAGCCCATCTCTCTGACATTACCAGGCCCATCTCTCTGACATGACAGGGTCTATCTCTCTGAAATTAGTGTCTCTCTGACATTACTGGGCCCATTTCTCTGACATTACTAGGCACATTTCTCGGACATTACTGGGCCCATCTCTCTGACATTACTGGGCCTATCTCTCTGACATGACTGTGCCCATCTCTCTGACGTTACTGGGCCCATCTCTCTGAAATTACTGGGCCTATCTCTCTGACATTACTGGGCCTATCTCTCTGACATTACTGTGCCCATCTCTCTGACATTACTGGGCACATCTATCTGACATTACTGGGCCCATCTCTCTGACATGACTGGGTCTATCTCCCTGACATTACTGGGCCTATCTTGCTAAAATTACTGTGCCCATCTCTCTGACATTACAGGGCCCATCTCCCTGACATGACAGGGCCCATCTCTCTGACATTACTGGGCCCATCTCTCTGACATTACCGGGCCCATCTCTCTGACATTACTGGGTCTATCTCTCTGAAATTACTGGGTCTATCTCTCTGACATTGCAGGGCCCATATCTCTGACATTACAGGGTCTATCTCTCTGAAATTAGTGTCTCTCTGACATTACTGGGCCCATTTCTCTGACATTATTAGGCACATTTCTCGGACATTACTGGGCCCATCTTTCTGACATTACTGGGTCCATCTCCATAACGTTACTGGGCCGATCTCTCTGACATTACCGGGCCCATCTCTCTGACATTAAAGAGTCCATCTCTCTGACATTACCGGACCCATCTCTCTGACATCACTGGGCCCATCAATCTGACATTGCTGGGCCCATCTCTCTGACATTACTGGGTCTATCTCTCTGAAATTACTGTGCCCATCTCTCTGACATTACTGGGCCCATCTTTCTGACATTACAGGGCCCATCTCTCTGACATTACCGGGCCCATCTCTCTGACATTACCAGGCCCATCTTTCTGACATTACTGGGCCCATCTTTCTGACATTAATGGGCCCATCTTTCTGACATTAATGGGCCCATGTCTCTGACATTAATCAGTCTATCTCCCTCACATTACTGGGCCCATCTCTCTGACATTACTGGGCCCATCTCTCTGACATTACTGGGTCCATCTCTCTGACATTACTGGGCTCATTTCTATGACATTACTATGCCCATCTCTCTGACATTACTGGGTCTATCTCCCTGACATTACTGGGCCCATCTCTCTGCCATTACTGGGCCTATCTCACTGACATTACTGGGTCTATCTCTCTGACATTACTGGGCTCATTTCTATGACATTACTATGCCCATCTCTCTGACATTACTGGGTCTATCTCCCTGACATTACTGGGCCCATCTCTCTGCCATTACTGGGCCTATCTCACTGACATTACTGTGCCCATCTCTCTGACATTACTGGGCCCATTTCACTAACATTACTGGGCCCATCTCTCTGACATTACTGGGCCTATCTCTCTGACATTACAGGGCCCATCTCTCTGACATTACTGTGTCTATCTCCCAGACATTACTTGGCCAATCTCTCTGACATTACTGAGAACCATGTCTCCGACATTACTGGGTCTATCTCCCTAACATTACTGGGCCTATCTCTCTGACATTACTGGGCCTATCTCTCTGACATTACTGTGCCCATCTCTCTGACATTACTAGGCCCATCTCTCTGAAATTACTGTGCCCATCTCTCTAATATTACTGGGCACATCTCTCTGACATTACAGGGCCCATCTCCCTGACATGACAGGGCCCATCTCTCTGACATTACTGGGCCCATCTCTCTGACATTACCGGGCCCATCTCTCCGACATTACTAGGCCCATCTCTCTGACATTGCTGGGCCTATCTCTCTGACATGACTGTGCCCATCTCTCTGACGTTACTGGGCCCATCTCTCTGAAATTACTGGGCCTATCTCTCTGACATTACTGGGCCTATCTCTCTGACATTACTGTGCCCATCTCTCTGACATTACTGGGCACATCTATCTGACATTACTGGGCCCATCTCTCTGACATGACTGGGTCTATCTCCCTGACATTACTGGGCCTATCTTGCTAAAATTACTGTGCCCATCTCTCTGACATTACAGGGCCCATCTCCCTGACATGACAGGGCCCATCTCTCTGACATGACTGGGCCCATCTCTCTGACATTACCGGGCCCATCTCTCTGACATTACTGGGTCTATCTCTCTGAAATTACTGGGTCTATCTCTCTGACATTGCAGGGCCCATATCTCTGACATTACAGGGTCTATCTCTCTGAAATTAGTGTCTCTCTGACATTACTGGGCCCATTTCTCTGACATTATTAGGCACATTTCTCGGACATTACTGGGCCCATCTTTCTGACATTACTGGGTCCATCTCCATAACGTTACTGGGCCGATCTCTCTGACATTACCGGGCCCATCTCTCTGACATTAAAGAGTCCATCTCTCTGACATTACCGGACCCATCTCTCTGACATCACTGGGCCCATCAATCTGACATTGCTGGGCCCATCTCTCTGACATTACTGGGTCTATCTCTCTGAAATTACTGTGCCCATCTCTCTGACATTACTGGGCCCATCTTTCTGACATTACAGGGCCCATCTCTCTGACATTACCGGGCCCATCTCTCTGACATTACCAGGCCCATCTTTCTGACATTACTGGGCCCATCTTTCTGACATTACTGGGCCCATCTTTCTGACATTAATGGGCCCATGTCTCTGACATTAATCAGTCTATCTCCCTCACATTACTGGGCCCATCTCTCTGACATTACTGGGCCCATCTCTCTGACATTACTGGGTCTATCTCTCTGACATTACTGGGCTCATTTCTATGACATTACTATGCCCATCTCTCTGACATTACTGGGTCTATCTCCCTGACATTACTGGGCCCATCTCTCTGCCATTACTGGGCCTATCTCACTGACATTACTGTGCCCATCTCTCTGACATTACTGGGCCCACTTCACTAACATTACTGGGCCCATCTCTCTGACATTACTGGGCCTATCTCTCTGACATTACAGGGCCCATCTCTCTGACATTACTGTGTCTATCTCCCAGACATTACTTGGCCAATCTCTCTGACATTACTGAGAACCATGTCTCCGACATTACTGGGTCTATCTCCCTAACATTACTGGGCCTATCTCTCTGACATTACTGGGCCTATCTCTCTGACATTACTGTGCCCATCTCTCTGACATTACTAGGCCCATCTCTCTGAAATTACTGTGCCCATCTCTCTAATATTACTGGGCACATCTCTCTGACATTACAGGGCCCATCTCCCTGACATGACAGGGCCCATCTCTCTGACATTACTGGGCCCATCTCTCTGACATTACCGGGCCCATCTCTCCGACATTACTGGGTCTATCTCTCTGAAATTACTGGGTCTATCTCTCTGACATTGCAGGGCCCATATCTCTGACATTACAGGGTCTATCTCTCTGAAATTAGTGTCTCTCTGACATTACTGGGCCCATTTCTCTGACATTATTAGGCACATTTCTCGGACATTACTGGGCCCATCTTTCTGACATTACTGGGTCCATCTCCATGACGTTACTGGGCCCATCTCTCTGACATTACCGGGCCCATCTCTCTGACATTAAAGAGTCCATCTCTCTGACATTACCGGACCCATCTCTCTGACATCACTGGGCCCATCTCTCTGACATTGCTGGGCCCATCTCTCTGACTTTACTGGGCCCATCTCTCTGACATTACTGAGCCCATCTCTCCGACATTACTGGGTCTATCTCCCTAACATTACTGGGCCTAATAACTCTGACATTACTGTGCCCATTTCTCTGACATTACAGGGTCTATCTCTCTGAAATTAGTGTCTCTCTGACATTACTGGGCCTATCACCCTAACATTTCTGGGCCGATCTTGCTAAAATTACTGTGCCCATCTCTCTGACATTACTGGGCCCATCTCCCTGACATTACAGGGCCCATCTCTCTGACATTACCGGGCCCATCTCCCTGACATTACAGGGCCCATCTCTCCGACATTACCGGGCTTTTCTCTCTGACATTACCGAGCCCATCTCTCTGACATTACTGGGTCTATCTCTCTGAAATTACTGGATCTATCTCTCTGACATTGCAGGGCCCATCTCTCTGACATTACAGGGTCTATCTCTCTGAAATTAGTGTCTCTCTGACATTACTGGGCCCATTTCTCTGACATTACTAGGCACATTTCTCGGACATTACTGGGCCCATCTTTCTGACATTACTGGGTCCATCTCCATAACGTTACTGGGCCTATCTCTCTGACATTACTGTGCCCATCTCTCTGACATTACTGGACCCATCTCTCTGACATTAAAGGGTCTATCTCTCTGACATTTGCCGGGCCCATCTTTCTGACATTACTGGGCCCATGTTTCTGACATTAATGGGCCCATGTCTCTGACATTAATGGGTCTATCTCCCTCACATTACTGGGCCCATCTCTCTGACATTACTGGGCCCATCTCTCTGACATTACTGGGTCTATCTCCCTGACATTGCTGGGTCTATCTCTCTGACATTACTGGGCTCATTTCTCTGACATCACTAGGCCCATCTCTCTGACATTACTGGGTCTATCTTCCTGACATTACTGGGCCCATCTCTCTGACATTACTGGGCCCATCTCTCTGACATTACTGGGCCTATCGCCCTAACATTACTGCGCCTATCTCCCTAACATATCTGGGCCTATCACCCGAACATTACTGTGCCGATCTCTCTGACATTACTGGGCCCATCTCTCTGCCATTACTGGGCCTATCTCACTGACATTACTGTGCCCATCTCACTGACATTACTGGGCCCATTTCTCTGACATTACTAGGCACATTTCTCTGACATTACTGGGCCCATCTCTCTGACATTACTGGACCCAACTCTCTGAAATTAAAGGGTCCATCTCTCTGACATTACCGGGCCCATCTCTCTGACATCACTGGGCCCATCAATCTGACATTACTGGGCCCATCTCTCTGACATTACTGGGTCTATCTCTCTGAAATTACTGTGCCCATCTCTCTGACATTACTGGGCCCATTTCCCTGACATTACAGGGCCCATCGCTATGGCATTACCGGGCCCATCTCACTGAAATTACCGGGCCCATCCCTCTGACATTACCAGGCCCATCTCTCTGACATTACTGGGCCCATCTTTCTGACATTACTGGGCCCATCTTTCTGACATTAATGGGCCCATGTCTCTGACATTAATGGGTCTATCTCCCTCACATTACTGGGCCCATCTCTCTGACATTACTGGGCCCATCTCCCTGACATTACAGGGCCCATCTCTCTGACATTACTGGGCCCATCTCTCTGACATTACTGTGCGCATCTCTCTGACATTACTGGGCACATCTATCTGACATTACTGGGCCCATCTCTCTGACATTACTGGGTCTATCTCCCTAACATTACTGGGCCTATCTCTCTGCCATTACTGGGCCTATCTAACTGACATTATTGTGCCCATCTCTCTGACATTACTGGGCCCATTTCCCTAACATTACTGGGCCAATCTCTCTCACATTACTGGGCCCATTTCTCTGACATTACTGGGCCCATCTCTCCAACACTACTGGGTCTATCTGCCTGACGTTGCTGGGCCCATCTCTCTGACATTACTGAGCCCATCTCTCCGACATTACTGGGTCTATCTCCCTAACATTACTGTGCCCATCTCTCTGACATTACTGGGCCCATCTCTCTGACATCACTGGGTCCAGCTCTCTGACATTTCTGGGCCCATCCCTCTGACATTTCTGGGCCCATCTCTCTGACATTACTGGGCCCATGTTTCTGACATTAATGGGCCCATGTCTCTGACATTACTGGATCTATCTCCCGGACATTACTGGGCCTATCTCTCTGACATTACTGGGCCTATCTCTCTGACATTACTGTGCCCATCTCTCTGAAATTACTGGGCCTATCTCTCTGACATTACTGGACCTATCTCTCTGACATTACTGTGCCCATCTCTCTGACATTACTGGGCACATCTATCTGACATTACTGGGCCCATCTCTCTGACATTACTGGGCCTATCGCCCTAACATTTCTCGGCCTATCATGCTAAAATTACTGTGCCCATCTCTCTGACATTACTGGGCCCATCTCCCTGACATTACAGGGCCCATCTCTCCGACATTACCGGGCATTTCTCTCTGACATTACAGGGCCCATATCTCTGACATTACTGGGTCTATCTCTCTGAAATTACTGGGTCTATCTCTCTGACATTGCAGGGCCCATATCTCTGACATTACAGGGTCTATCTCTCTGAAATTAGTGTCTCTCTGACATTACTGGGCCCATTTCTCTGACATTACTAGGCAAATTTCTCGGACATTACTGGGCCCATCTTTCTGACATTACTGGGTCCATCTCCATAACGTTACTGGGCCTATCTCTCTGACATTACTGTGCCCATCTCTCTGACATTACTGGACCCATCTCTCTGACATTACTGGGCCCATCAATCTGACATTACTGGGCCCATCTCCCTGACATTACAGGGCCCATCTCTCTGACATTACTGGGCACATCTATCTGACATTACTGGGCCCATCTCTCTGACATTACTGGGTCTATCTCCCTAACATTACTGGGCCTATCTCTCTGCCATTACTGGGCCTATCTAACTGACATTATTGTGCCCATCTCTCTGACATTACTGGGCCCATTTCCCTAACATTACTGGGCCAATCTCTCTCACATTACTGGGCCCATTTCTCTGACATTACTGGGCCCATCTCTCCAACACTACTGGGTCTATCTGCCTGACGTTGCTGGGCCCATCTCTCTGACATTACTGAGCCCATCTCTCCGACATTACTGGGTCTATCTCCCTAACATTACTGTGCCCATCTCTCTGACATTACTGGGCCCATCTCTCTGACATCACTGGGTCCAGCTCTCTGACATTTCTGGGCCCATCCCTCTGACATTTCTGGGCCCATCTCTCTGACATTACTGGGCCCATGTTTCTGACATTAATGGGCCCATGTCTCTGACATTACTGGATCTATCTCCCGGACATTACTGGGCCTATCTCTCTGACATTACTGGGCCTATCTCTCTGACATTACTGTGCCCATCTCTCTGAAATTACTGGGCCTATCTCTCTGACATTACTGGACCTATCTCTCTGACATTACTGTGCCCATCTCTCTGACATTACTGGGCACATCTATCTGACATTACTGGGCCCATCTCTCTGACATTACTGGGCCTATCGCCCTAACATTTCTCGGCCTATCTTGCTAAAATTACTGTGCCCATCTCTCTGACATTACTGGGCCCATCTCCCTGACATTACAGGGCCCATCTCTCCGACATTACCGGGCATTTCTCTCTGACATTACAGGGCCCATATCTCTGACATTACTGGGTCTATCTCTCTGAAATTACTGGGTCTATCTCTCTGACATTGCAGGGCCCATATCTCTGACATTACAGGGTCTATCTCTCTGAAATTAGTGTCTCTCTGACATTACTGGGCCCATTTCTCTGACATTACTAGGCAAATTTCTCGGACATTACTGGGCCCATCTTTCTGACATTACTGGGTCCATCTCCATAACGTTACTGGGCCTATCTCTCTGACATTACTGTGCCCATCTCTCTGACATTACTGGACCCATCTCTCTGACATTACTGGGCCCATCAATCTGACATTACTGGGCCCATCTCTCTGACATTACTGGGTCTATCTCTCTGAAATTACTGTGCCCATCTCTCTGACATTACTGGGCCCAATCCCTGACATTACAGGGCCCATCGCTCTGACATTACCAGGCCCATCTCTCTGACATTACTGGGCCCATCTTTCTGACATTACTGGGCCCATGTTTCTGACATTAATGGGCCCATGTCTCTGACATTAATGGGTCTATCTCCCTCACATTACTGGGCCCATCTCTCTGACATTACTGGGCCCATCTCTCTGACATTACTGGGTCTATCTCCCTGACATTGCTGGGTCTATCTCTCTGACATTACTGGGCTCATTTCTCTGACATCACGAGGCCCATCTCTCTGACATTACTGGGTCTATCTCCCTGACATTACTGGGCCCATCTCTCTGACATTACTGGGCCTATCGCCCTAACATTACTGCGCCTATCTCCCTAACATATCTGGGCCTATCACCCGAACATTACTGTGCCGATCTCTCTGACATTACTGGGCCCATCTCTCTGCCATTACTGGGCCTATCTCACTGACATTACTGTGCCCATCTCACTGACATTACTGGGCCCATTTCTCTGTCATTACTAGGCACATTTCTCTGACATTACTGGGCCCATCTCTCTGACATTACTGGACCCAACTCTCTGAAATTAAAGGGTCCATCTCTCTGACATTACCGGGCCCATCTCTCTGACATCACTGGGCCCATCAATCTGACATTACTGGGCCCATCTCTCTGACATTACTGGGTCTATCTCTCTGAAATTACTGTGCCCATCTCTCTGACATTACTGGGCCCATCTCCCTGACATTACAGGGCCCATCGCTATGACATTACCGGGCCCATCTCACTGAAATTACCGGGCCCATCTCTCTGACATTACTGGGCCCATCTCTCTGACATTACTGTGCGCATCTCTCTGACATTACTGGGCACATCTATCTGACATTACTGGGCCCATCTCTCTGACATTACTGGGTCTATCTCCCTAACATTACTGGGCCTATCTCTCTGCCATTACTGGGCCTATCTCACTGACATTATTGTGCCCATCTCTCTGACATTACTGGGCCCATTTCCCTAACATTACTGGGCCAATCTCTCTCACATTACTGGGCCCATTTCTCTGACATTACTGGGCCCATCTCTCCAACACTACTGGGTCTATCTCCCTGACGTTGCTGGGTCCATCTCTCTGACATTACTGAGCCCATCTCTCCAACATTACTGGGTCTATCTCCCTAACATTACTGTGCCCATCTCTCTGACATTACTGGGCCCATCTCTCTGACATCACTGGGTCCAGCTCTCTGACATTTCTGGGCCCATCTCTCTGACATTTCTGGGCCCATCTCTCTGACATTACTGGGCCCATGTTTCTGACATTAATGGGCCCATGTCTCTGACATTACTGGATCTATCTCCCGGACATTACTGGGCCTATCTCTCTGACATTACTGGGCCTATCTCTCTGATATTACTGTGCCCATCTCGCTGAAATTCCTGGGCCTATCTCTCTGACATTACTGGACCTATCTCTCTGACATTACTGTGCCCATCTCTCTGACATTACTGGGCACATCTATCTGACATTACTGTGCCCATCTCTCTGAAATTCCTGGGCCTATCTCTCTGACATTACTGGACCTATCTCTCTGACATTACTGTGCCCATCTCTCTGACATTACTGGGCACATCTATCTGACATTACTGGACCTATCTCTCTGACATTACTGTGCCCATCTCTCTGACATTACTGGGCACATCTATCTGACATTTCTGGGCCCATCTCTCTGACATTACTGGGTCTATCGCCCTAACATTTCTCGGCCTATCTTGCTAAAATTACTGTGCCCATCTCTCCGACATTACCGGGTCTATCTCTCTGAAATTACTGGGTCTATCTCTCTGACATTGCAGGGCCCATATCTCTGACATTACAGGGTCTATCTCTCTGAAATTAGTGTCTCTCTGACATTACTGGGCCCATTTCTCTGACATTACTAGGCAAATTTCTCGGACATTACTGGGCCCATCTTTCTGACATTACTGGGTCCATCTCCATAACGTTACTGGGCCTATCTCTCTGACATTACTGTGCCCATCTCTCTGACATTACTGGACCCATCTCTCTGACATTACCGGGCCCATCTCTCTGAAATCACTGGGCCCATCAATCTGACATTACTGGGCCCATCTCTCTGACATTACAGGGCCCATCTCTCTGACATTACCAGGCCCATCTCTCTGACATTACTGGGCCCATCTTTCTGACATTACTGGGCCCATGTCTCTGACATTAATGGGTCTATCTCCCTCACATTACTGGGCCCATCTCTCTGACATTACTGGGCCCATCTCTCTGACATTACTGGGTCTATCTCCCTGACATTGCTGGGTCTATCTCTCTGACATTACTGGGCTCATTTCTATGACATTACTGGGCCCATCTCTCTGACATTACTGGGCCCATTTCTCTGGCATCACTGGGCCCATCTCTCTGAAATTACTGGGCCCATTTCCCTAACATTACTGGGCCAATCTCTCTCACATTGCTGGGCCCATTTCTCTGACATTACTGGGCCCATCTCTCCAACACTACTGGGTCTATCTCCCTGACGTTGCTGGGCCCATCTCTCTGACATTACTGAGCCCATCTCTCCGACATTATTGGGTCTATCTCCCTAACATTACTGTGCCCATCTCTCTGACATTACTGGGCCCATCTCTCTGACATCACTGGGTCCAGCTCTCTGACATTTCTGGGCCCATCCCTCTGAAATTTCTGGGCCCATCTCTCTGACATTACTGGGCACATCTATCTGACATTACTGGGTCTATCTCCCGGACATTACTGGGCCTATCTCTCTGACATTACTGGGCCTATCTCTCTGACATTACTGTGCCCATCTCTCTGAAATTACTGGGCCTATCTCTCTGACATTACTGGGCCTATCTCTCTGACATTACTGTGCCCATCTCTCTGACATTACTGGGCACATCTCTCTGACATTACTGTGCGCATCTCTCTGACATTACTGGGCACATCTATCTGACATTACTGGGCCCATCTCTCTGACATTACTGGGTCTATCTCCCTAACATTACTGGGCCTATCTCTCTGCCATTACTGGGCCTATCTCACTGACATTTTTGTGCCCATCTCTCTGACATTACTGGGCCCATTTCCCTAACATTACTGGGCCAATCTCTCTCACATTACTGTGCCCATCTCTCTGAAATTACTGGGTCTATCTCTCTGACATTACTGGGTCTATCTCTCTGACATTACTGTGCCCATGTCTCTGACATTACTGGGAACATCTCTCTGACATTACTGTGCGCATCTCTCTGACATTACTGGGCACATCTATCTGACATTACTGGGCCCATCTCTCTGACATTACTGGGTCTATCTCCCTAACATTACTGGGCCTATCTCTCTGCCATTACTGGGCCTATCTCACTGACATTATTGTGCCCATCTCTCTGACATTACTGGGCCCATTTCCCTAACATTACTGGGCCAATCTCTCTCACATTACTGGGCCCATTTCTCTGACATTACTGGGCCCATCTCTCCAACACTACTGGGTCTATCTCCCTGACGTTGCTGCGTCCATCTCTCTGACATTACTGAGCCCATCTCTCCGACATTACTGGGTCTATCTCCCTAACATTACTGTGCCCATCTCTCTGACATTACTGGGCCCATCTCTCTGACATCACTGGGTCCAGCTCTCTGACATTTCTGGGCCCATCCCTCTGACATTACTGGGCCCATGTTTCTGACATTAATGGGCCCATGTCTCTGACATTACTGGGCCTATCTCTCTGACATTACTGGACCTATCTCTCTGACATTACTGTGCCCATCTCTCTGACATTACTGGGCACATCTATCTGACATTACTGGGCCCATCTCTCTGATATCACTGGGCCCAGCTCTCTGACATTTCTGGGCCCATCTCTCTGACATTACTGGGCCTATCGCCCTAACATTTCTCGGCCTATCTTGCTAAAATTACTGTGCCCATCTCTCTGACATTACTGGGCCCATCTCCCTGACATTACAGGGCCCATCTCTCCGACATTACCGGGCATTTCTCTCTGACATTACCGGGCCCATCTCTCTGACATTACAGGGTCTATCTCTCTGAAATTACTGGGTCTATCTCTCTGACATTGCAGGGCCCATCTCTCTGACATTACAGGGTCTATCTCTCTGAAATTAGTGTCTCTCTGACATTACTGGGCCCATTTCTCTGACATTACTAGGCAAATTTCTCGGACATTACTGGGCCCATCTTTCTGACATTACTGGGTCCATCTCCATAACGTTACTGGGCCTATCTCTCTGACATTACTGTGCCCATCTCTCTGACATTACTGGACCCATCTCTCTGACATTACCGGGCCCATCTCTCTGAAATCACTGGGCCCATCAATCTGACATTACTGGGCCCATCTCTCTGACATTACAGGGCCCATCTCTCTGACATTACCAGGCCCATCTCTCTGACATTACTGGGCCCATCTTTCTGACATTACTGGGCCCATCTTTCTGACATTATTGGGCCCATCTCTCTGACATCACTGGGTCCAGCTCTCTGACATTTCTGGGCCCATCCCTCTGAAATTTCTGGGCCCATCTCTCTGACATTACTGGGCACATCTATCTGACATTACTGGGTCTATCTCCCGGACATTACTGGGCCTATCTCTCTGACATTACTGGGCCTATCTCTCTGACATTACTGTGCCCATCTCTCTGAAATTACTGGGCCTATCTCTCTGACATTACTGGGCCTATCTCTCTGACATTACTGTGCCCATCTCTCTGACATTACTGGGCACATCTCTCTGACATTGCTGTGCGCATCTCTCTGACATTACTGGGCCCATCTCTCTGACATTACTGGGTCTATCTCCCTAACATTACTGGGCCTATCTCTCTGCCATTACTGGGCCTATCTCACTGACATTATTGTGCCCATCTCTCTGACATTACTGGGCCCATTTCCCTAACATTACTGGGCCAATCTCTCTCACATTACTGTGCCCATCTCTCTGAAATTACTGGGCCTATCTCTCTGACATTACTGGGTCTATCTCTCTGACATTACTGTGCCCATCTCTCTGACATTACTGGGCACATCTCTCTGACATTACTGTGCGCATCTCTCTGACATTACTGGGCACATCTATCTGACATTACTGGGCCCATCTCTCTGACATTACTGGGTCTATCTCCCTAACATTACTGGGCCTATCTCTCTGCCATTACTGGGCCTATCTCACTGACATTATTGTGCCCATCTCTCTGACATTACTGGGCCCATTTCCCTAACATTACTGGGCCAATCTCTCTCACATTACTGTGCCCATCTCTCTGAAATTACTGGGCCTATCTCTCTGACATTACTGGGTCTATCTCTCTGACATTACTGTGCCCATCTCTCTGACATTACTGGGCACATCTCTCTGACATTACTGTGCGCATCTCTCTGACATTACTGGGCACATCTATCTGACATTACTGGGCCTATCTCCTTAACATTATTGGGCCTATCTCTCTGCCATTACTGGGCCTATCTCACTGATATTATTGTGCCCATCTCTCTGACATTACTGGGCCCATTTCCCTAACATTACTGGGCCAATCTCTCTCACATTACTGGGCCCATTTCTCTGACATTACTGGGCCCTCTCTCCAACACTACTGGGTCTATCTCCCTGACGTTGCTGGGTCCATCTCTCTGACATTACTGAGCCCATCTCTCCGACATTACTGGGTCTATCTCCCTAACATTACTGTGCCCATCTCTCTGACATTACTGGGCCCATCTCTCTGACATCACTGGGTCCAGCTCTCTGACATTTCTGGGCCCATCCCTCTGACATTTCTGGGCCCATCTCTCTGACATTACTGGGCCCATGTTTCTGACATTAATGGGCCCATGTCTCTGACATTACTGGATCTATCTCCCGGACATTACTGGGCCTATCTCTCTGACATTACTGGGCCTATCTCTCTGACATTACTGTGCCCATCTCTCTGAAATTACTGGGCCTATCTCTCTGACATTACTGGACCTATCTCTCTGACATTACTGTGCCCATCTCTCTGACATTACTGGGCACATCTATCTGACATTACTGGGCCCATCTCTCTGATATCACTGGGCCCAGCTCTCTGACATTTCTGGGCCCATCTCTCTGACATTACTGGGCCTATCGCCCTAACATTTCTCGGCCTATCTTGCTAAAGTTACTGTGCCCATCTCTCTGACATTACTGGGCCCATCTCCCTGACATTACAGGGCCCATCTCTCCGACATTACCGGGCATTTCTCTCTGACATTACCGGGCCCATCTCTCTGACATTACAGGGTCTATCTCTCTGAAATTAGTGTCTCTCTGACATTACTGGGCCCATTTCTCTGACATGACTAGGCAAATTTCTCGGACATTACTGGGCCCATCTTTCTGACATTACTGGGTCCATCTCCATAACGTTACTGGGCCTATCTCTCTGACATTACTGTGCCCATCTCTCTGACATTACTGGACCCATCTCTCTGACATTACCGGGCCCATCTCTCTGAAATCACTGGGCCCATCAATCTGACATTACTGGGCCCATCTCTCTGACATTACAGGGCCCATCTCTATGACATTACCAGGCCCATCTCTCTGACATTACTGGGCCCATCTTTCTGACATTACTGGGCCCATCTTTCTGACATTAATGGGCCCATGTCTCTGACATTAATGGGTCTATCTCCCTCACATTACTGGGCCCATCTCTCTGACATTACTGGGCCCATCTCTCTGACATTACTGGGTCTATCTCCCTGACATTGCTGGGTCTATCTCTCTGACATTACTGGGCTCATTTCTATGACATTACTGGGCCCATCTCTCTGACATTACTGGGCCCATTTCTCTGGTATCACTGGGCCCATCTCTCTGAAATTACTGGGCCCATTTCCCTAACATTACTGGGCCAATCTCTTTCACATTACTGGGCCCATTTCTCTGACATTACTGGGCCCATCTCTCCAACACTACTGGGTCTATCTCCCTGACGTTGCTGGGCCCATCTCTCTGACATTACTGAGCCCATCTCTCCGACATTACTGGGTCTATCTCCCTAACATTACTGTGCCCATCTCTCTGACATTACTGGGCCCATCTCTCTGACATCACTGGGTCCAGCTCTCTGACATTTCTGGGCCCATCCCTCTGAAATTTCTGGGCCCATCTCTCTGACATTACTGGGCATATCTATCTGACATTACTGGGTCTATCTCCCGGACATTACTGGGCCCATCTCTCTGACATTACTGGGCCCATCTCTCTGACATTACTGGGCCTATCGCCCAAACATTACTGGGCCTGTCTCCCTAACATAACAGTGCCTATCACCCTAACATTACTTTGCCCATCTCTCTGACATTACTGGGCCCATCTCTCTGACATTACCAGGCTCATTTCTATGACATTACTATGCCCATCTCTGTGACATTACTGGGTCTATCTCCCTGACATTACTGGGCCCATCTCTCTGACATGACTGGGCCTATCGCCCTAAAATTACTGGGCCTGTCTGCCTAACATATCTGTGCCTATCACCCTAACATTACTGTGCCCATCTCTCTGACATTACTGGGCCCATCTCTCTGACATGATTGGGCCCATCTCTCTGAAATCACTGGGCCCATCAATCTGACATTACTGGGCCCATCTCTCTGACATTACAGGGCCCATCTCTCTGACATTACCGGGCCCATCTCTCTGAAATCACTGGGCCCATCAATCTGACATTACTGGGCCCATCTCTCTGACATTACAGGGCCCATCTCTCTGACATTACCAGGCCCATCTCTCTGACATTACTGGGCCCATCTTTCTGACATTACTGGGCCCATCTTTCTGACATTAATGGGCCCATGTCTCTGACATTAATGGGTCTATCTCCCTCACATTACTGGGCCCATCTCTCTGGCATCACTGGGCCCATCTCTCTGAAATTGCTGGGCCAATCTCTCTGACATTACTGGGCCGATCTCTCTGACATTACTGGATCTATCTCCCTGACATTACTGCGTCTACCTCTCGGTCATTTCTGGGCCTATCTCTCTGACATTACCGGGCCCACCTCTCTGACATTACAGGGTCTATCTCTCTGAAATTAGTGTCTCTCTGACATTACTGGGCCCATTTCTCTGACATTACTAGGCAAATTTCTCGGACATTACTGGGCCCATCTTTCTGACATTACTGGGTCCATCTCCATAACGTTACTGGGCCTATCTCTCTGACATTACTGTGCCCATCTCTCTGACATTACTGGACCCATCTCTCTGACATTACCGGGCCCATCTCTCTGAAATCACTGGGCCCATCAATCTGACATTACTGGGCCCATCTCTCTGACATTACAGGGCCCATCTCTCTGACATTACCAGGCCCATCTCTCTGACATTACTGGGCCCATCTTTCTGACATTACTGGGCCCATCTTTCTGACATTAATGGGCCCATGTCTCTGACATTAATGGGTCTATCTCCCTCACATTACTGGGCCCATCTCTCTGACATTACTGGGCCCATCTCTCTGACATTACTGGGTCTATCTCCCTGACATTGCTGGGTCTATCTCTCTGACATTACTGGGCTCATTTCTATGACATTACTGGGCCCATCTCTCTGACATTACTGGGCCCATTTCTCTGGCATCACTGGGCCCATCTCTCTGAAATTACTGGGCCCATTTCCCTAACATTACTGGGCCAATCTCTCTCACATTACTGGGCCCATTTCTCTGACATTACTGGGCCCATCTCTCCAACACTACTGGGTCTATCTCCCTGACGTTGCTGGGCCCATCTCTCTGACATTACTGAGCCCATCTCTCCGACATTACTGGGTCTATCTCCCTAACATTACTGTGCCCATCTCTCTGACATTACTGGGCCCATCCCTCTGAAATTTCTGGGCCCATCTCTCTGACATTACTGGGCACATCTATCTGACATTACTGGGTCTATCTCCCGGACATTACTGGGCCCATCTCTCTGACATTACTGGGCCCATCTCTCTGACATTACTGGGCCTATCGCCCTAACATTACTGGGCCTGTCTCCCTAACATAACAGTGCCTATCACCCTAACATTACTTTGCCCATCTCTCTGACATTACTGGGCCCATCTCTCTGACATTACTGGGCTCATTTCTATGACATTACTATGCCCATCTCTGTGACATTACTGGGTCTATCTCCCTGACATTACTGGGCCCATCTCTCTGACATTACTGGGCCCATCTCTCTGACATTACTGGGCCCATCGCCCTAAAATTACTGGGCCTGTCTGCCTAACATATCTGTGCCTATCACCCTAACATTACTGTGCCCATCTCTCTGACATTACTGGGCCCATCTCTCTGACATGATTGGGCCCATCTCTCTGAAATCACTGGGCCCATCAATCTGACATTACTGGGCCCATCTCTCTGACATTACAGGGCCCATCTCTCTGACATTACCAGGCCCATCTCTCTGACATTACTGGGCCCATCTTTCTGACATTACTGGGCCCATCTTTCTGACATTAATGGGCCCATGTCTCTGACATTAATGGGTCTATCTCCCTCACATTACTGGGCCCATCTCTCTGGCATCACTGGGCCCATCTCTCTGAAATTGCTGGGCCAATCTCTCTGACATTACTGGGCCGATCTCTCTGACATTACTGGATCTATCTCCCTGACATTACTGCGTCTACCTCTCGGTCATTTCTGGGCCTATCTCTCTGACATTACTGGGCCTATCTCTCTGACATTACAGGGCCCATCTCCCTGACATTACTGGGCCAATCTCTCTCACATTACTGAGCCCATTTCTCTGACATTACTGGGCCCATCTCTCCGACATTACTGGGTCTATCTCCCTGACATTGCTGGGCCCATCTCTCTGACATTACTGAGAACCATGTCTCCGACATTACTGGGTCTATCTCCCTGACATTGCTGGGTCTATCTCTCTGACATTACTGGGCTCATTTCTATGACATTACTGGGCCCATCTCTCTGACATTACTGGGCCCATTTCTCTGGCATCACTGGGCCCATCTCTCTGAAATTGCTGGGCCAATCTCTCTGACATTACTGGGCCGATCTCTCTGACATTACTGGATCTATCTCCCTGACATTACTGCGTCTACCTCTCGGTCATTTCTGGGCCTATCTCTCTGACATTACTGGGCCTATCTCTCTGACATTACAGGGCCCATCTCCCTGACATTACTGGGCCAATCTCTCTCACATTACTGGGCCCATTTCTCTGACATTACTGGGCCCATCTCTCCGACATTACTGGGTCTATCTCCCTGACATTGCTGGGCCCATCTCTCTGACATTACTGAGAACCATGTCTCCGACATTACTGGGTCTATCTCCCTAACATTACTGGGCCTATCTCTCTGACATTACTGGGCCTATCTCTCTGACATTACTGTGCCCATCTCTCTGACATTACTGGGCCCATATCTCTGAAATTACTGTACCCATCTCTCTGACATAACTGGGCACATCTCTCCGACATTACTGGGTCTATCTCCCTGACATTGCTGGGCCCATCTCTCTGACATTACTGAGAACCATGTCTCCGACATTACTGGGTCTATCTCCCTAACATTACTGGGCCTATCTCTCCGACATTACTGGGACTATCTCTCTGACATTACTGTGCCCATCTCTCTGACATTACTGGGCCCATATCTCTGAAATTACTGTACCCATCTCTCTGACATCACTGGGCCCAGCTCTCTGACATTTCTGGGCCCATCTCTCTGACATTCCTGGGTCTATCTCCCTGACATTACTGGGCCTATCTTGCTAAAATTACTGTGCCCAACTCTCTGACATTACCGGGTCCATCTCTCTGACGTTACTGGGCCCATCTCTCTGACATTGCTGGGCCCATCTCTCTGACATTACTGGGCCCATCTCTCTTACATTACTGAGCCCATCTCTCCGACATTACTGGGTCTATCTCCCTAACATTACTGGGCCTATCTCTCTGACCTTACTGGGCCTAATCTCTCTGACATTACTGTGCCCATATCTCTGACATTACTGGGTCTATCTCTCTGACATTTCTGGGCCCATCTCTCTGACATTACTGGGTCTATCTCCCTGACATTACTGGGCCTATCTCTCTGAAATTACTGGATCTATCTCTCTGACATTGCAGGGCCCATATCTCTGACATTACAGGGTCTATCACTCTGAAATTAGTGTCTCTCTGACATAACTGGGCCAATTTCTCTGACATTACCAGGCAAATTTCTCGGACATTACTGGGCCCATCTCTCTGACATTAATGGACCCATGTCTCTGACATTAATGGGTCTATCTCCCTCACATACTGGGCCCATCTCTCTGACATTACTGGGTCTATCTCTCTGAAATTACTGGATCTATCTCTCTGACATTGCAGAGCCCATATCTCTGACATTTCAGGGTCTATCTCTCTGAAATTAGTGTCTCTCTGACATTACTGGGCCCATTTCTCTGACATTACCAGGCAAATTTCTCGGACATTACTGGGCCCATCTTTCTGACATTACTGGGTCGATCTCCCTGACATTACTGGGCCCATCTCTCTGACATTACTGGGCCCATCTCTCTGACATTACTGGGCCTATCGCCCTAACATTACTGGGCCTGTCTCCCTAACATAACAGTGCCTATCACCCTAACATTACTGTGCCCATCTCTCTGACATTACTGGGCCCATCTCTCTGACATTACCGGGCTCATTTCGATGACATTACTATGCCCATCTCTGTGACATTACTGGGTCTATCTCCCTGACATTACTGGGCCCATCTCTCTGACATTACTGGGCCCATCTCTCTGACATTACTGGGCCTATCGCCCTAAAATTACTGGGCCTGTCTGCCTAACATATCTGTGCCTATCACCCTAACATTACTGTGCCCATCTCTCTGACATTACTGGGCCCATCTCTCTGACATGATTGGGCCCATCTCTCTGACATTACCGGGCCCATCTCCAAGTCATTACTGGGCCCATCTCTCTGACATTACTGGGCCCATTTCTCTGGCATCACTGGGCCCATCTCTCTGACATTACTGGGCCTATTTCTCTGACATTACTGGGCCCATCACTCCGACATTACCGGGCCCATGTCTCCGTCATTACTGGGCCCATCTCTCTGACATTGCTGGGCCAATCTCTGTGACATTACTGGGCCGATCTCTCTGACATTACTGGATCTATCTCCCTGACATTACTGCGTCTAGCTCTCGGTCATTTCTGGGCCTATCTCTCTGACATTACTGGGCCTATCTCTCTGACATTACAGGGCCCATCTCCCTGACATTACTGGGCCAATCTCTCTCACATTACTGGGCCCATTTCTCTGACATTACTGGGCCCATCTCTCCGACATTACTGGGTCTATCTCCCTGACATTGCTGGGCCCATCTCTCTGACATTACTGAGAACCATGTCTCCGACATTACTGGGTCTATCTCCCTAACATTACTGGGCCTATCTATCTGACATTACTGGGCCTATCTCTCTGACATTACTGTGCCCATCTATCTGACATTACTGGGCGTATCTTGCTAAAATTACTGTGCCCATCTCTCTGACATTACCGGGTCCATCTCTCTGACGTTACTGGGCCCATCTCTCTGACATTGCTGGGCCCATCTCTCTGACATTACTGGGCCCATCTCTCTGACATTACTGAGCCCATCTCTCCGACATTACTGGGTCTATCTCCCTAACATTACTGGGCCTATTTCTCTGACATTACTGGGCCTAATCTCTCTGACATTACTGTGCCCATATCTCTGACATTACAGGGTCCATCTCTCTAACATTAGTGTCTCTCTGACATCACTGGGCCCATCTCTCTGACATTACCGGGCCCATCTCTCTGACATTACTGGGTCTATCTCCCTGACATTACTGGGCCGATCTCTCCGACATTACTGGGTCTATCTCCCTAACATTACTGGGCCCATCTCTCTGACATTACCGGGCCCATCTCTCTGACATTACTGGGTCTATCTCTCTGAAATTACTGGATCTATCTCTCTGACATTGCAGAGCCCATATCTCTGACATTACAGGGTCTATCTCTCTGAAATTAGTGTCTCTCTGACATTACTGGGCCCATTTCTCTGACATTACTAGGCAAATTTCTCGGACATTACTGGGCCCATCTTTCTGACATTACTGGGTCTATCCCCCTGACATTACTGGGCCCATCTCTCTGACATTACCGGGCCCATCTCTCTGACATTACTGGGCCTATCGCCCTAACATTACTGGGCCTGTCTCCCTAACATAACAGTGCCTATCACCCTAACATTACTGTGCCCATCTCTCTGACATTACTGGGCCCATCTCTCTGACATTACCGGGCCCATCTCTAAGTCATTACTGGGCCCATCTCTCTGACATTACTGGGCCCATTTCTCTGGCATCACTGGGCCCATCTCTCTGACATTACTGGGCCTATCTCTCTGACATTACTGGGCCCATCACTCAGACATTACCGGGCCCATGTCTCCGTCATTACTGGGCCCATCTCTCTGACATTGCTGGGCCAATCTCTCTGACATTACTGGATCTATCTCCCTGACATTACTGCGTCTACCTCTCGGACATTTCTGGGCCTATCTCTCTGACATTACTGGGCCTATCTCTCTGACATTACAGGGCCCATCTCCCTGACATTACTGGGCCCATCTCTCTGACATCACTGGGCCCAGCTCTCTGACATTTCTGGGCCCATCTCTCTGACATTACTGGGTCTATCTCCCTGACATTACTGGGCCTATCTTGCTAAAATTAGTGTGCCCATCTATCTGACATTACTGGGCCCATCTCTCTGACATCACTGGGCCCAGCTCTCTAACATTACTGTGCCCATCTCTCTGACATTACTGGGCCCATCTCTCTGACATGATTGGGCCCATCTCTCTGACATTACCGGGCCCATCTCTAAGTCATCACTGGGCCCATCTCTCTGAAATTACTGGGCCCATTTCCCTAACATTACTGGGCCAATCTCTCTCACATTACTGGGCCCATTTCTCTGACATTACTGGGCCCATCTCTCCAACACTACTGGGCCCATCTCCCTGACATTTCTGGGCCTATCTCTCTAACATTACTGTGCCCATCTCTCTGACATTACTGGGCCCATATCTCTGAAATTACTGTACCCATCTCTCTGACATTACTGGGCACATCTATCTGACATTACTGGGCCCATCTCTCTGAAATTACTGGGCCCATTTCCCTAACATTACTGGGCCAATCTCTCTCACATTACTGGGCCCATTTCTCTGACATTACTGGGCCCATCTCTCCAACACTACTGGGTCTATCTCCCTGACGTTGCTGGGCCCATCTCTCTGACATTACTGAGCCCATCTCTCCGACATTACTGGGTCTATCACCCTAACATTACTGTGCCCATCTCTCTGACATTACTGGGTCTATCACCCTAACATTACTGAGCCCATCTCTCCGACATTACTGAGCCCATCTCTCCGACATTACTGGGTCTATCACCCTAACATTACTGAGCCCATCTCTCCGACATTACTGGGTCTATCACCCGAACATTACCGGGCCCATCTCTCTGACATTACTGGGCCCATCTCTCTGACATCACTGGGTCCAGCTCTCTGACATTTCTGGGCCCATCCCTCTGACATTTCTGGGCCCATCTCTCTGACATTACTGGGCACATCTATCTGACATTAATGGGCACATCTATCTGACATTACTGGGTCTATCTCCCGGACATTACTGGGCCTATCTCTCTGACATTACTGGGCCTATCTCTCTGACATTACTGTGCCCATCTCTCTGAAATTACTGGGCCTATCTCTCTGACATTACTGGACCTATCTCTCTGACATTACTGTGCCCATCTCTCTGACATTACTGGGCACATCTATCTGACATTACTGGGCCCATCTCTCTGACATCACTGGGCCCAGCTCTCTGAAATTTCTGGGCCCATCTCTCTGACATTACTGGGCCTATCGCCCTAACATTTCTCGGCCTATCTTGCTAAAATTACTGTGCCCATCTCTCTGACATTACTGGGCCCATCTCCCTGACATTACAGGGCCCATCTCTCCGACATTACCGGGCTTTTCTCTCTGACATTACCGAGCCCATCTCTCTGACATTACTGGGTCTATCTCTCTGAAATTACTGGGTCTATCTCTCTGACATTGCAGGGCCCATATCTCTGACATGACAGGGTCTATCTCTCTGAAATTAGTGTCTCTCTGACATTACTGGGCCCATTTCTCTGACATTACTAGGCAAATTTCTCGGACATTACTGGGCCCATCTTTCTGACATTACTGGGTCCATCTCCATAACGTTACTGGGCCTATCTCTCTGACATTACTGTGCCCATCTCTCTGACATTACTTGACCCATCTCTCTGACATTACCGGGCCCATCTCTCTGAAATCACTGGGCCCATCAATCTGACATTACTGGGCCCATCTCTCTGACATTACAGGGCCCATCTCTCTGACATTACCAGGCCCATCTCTCTGACATTACTGGGCCCATCTTTCTGACATTACTGGGCCCATCTTTCTGACATTAATGGGCCCATGTCTCTGACATTAATGGGTCTATCTCCCTCACATTACTGGGCCCAACTCTCTGACATTACTGGGCCCATCTCTCTGACATTACTGGGTCTATCTCCCTGACATTGCTGGGTCTATGTCTCTGACATTACTGGGCTCATTTCTATGACATTACTGGGCCGATCTCTCTGACATTACTGGGCCCATTTCTCTGGCATCACTGGGCCCATCTCTCTGAAATTGCTGGGCCAATCTCTCTGACATTACTGGGCCGATCTCTCTGACATTACTGGATCTATCTCCCTGACATTACTGCGTCTACCTCTCGGTCATTTCTGGGCCTATCTCTCTGACATTACTGGGCCTATCTCTCTGACATTACAGGGCCCATCTCCCTGACATTACTGGGCCAATCTCTCTCACATTACTGGGCCCATTTCTCTGACATTACTGGGCCCATCTCTCCGACATTACTGGGTCTATCTCCCTGACATTGCTGGGCCCATCTCTCTGACATTACTGAGAACCATGTCTCCGACATTACTGGGTCTATCTCCCTAACATTACTGGGCCTATCTCTCTGACATTACTGGGCCTATCTCTCTGACATTACTGTGCCCATCTCTCTGTCATTACTGGGCCCATATCTCTGAAATTACTGTACCCATCTCTCTGACATTACTGGGCACATCTATCTGACATTACTGGGCCCATCTCTCTGACATCACTGGTCCCAGCTCTCTGACATTTCCGGGCCCATCTCTCTGACATGACTGGGTCTATCTCCCTGACATTACTGGGCCTATCTTGCTAAAATTACTGTGCCCATCTATCTGACATTACTGGGCCCATCTCTCTGACATCACTGGGCCCAGCTCTCTGACATTTCTGGGCCCATCTCTCTGACATTACTGGGTCTATCTCCCTGACATTACTGGGCCTATCTTGCTAAAATTACTGTGCCCATCTCTCTGACATTACCGGGTCCATCTCTCTGACGTTACTGGGCCCATCTCTCTGACATTGCTGGGCCCATCTCTCTGACATTACTGGGCCCATCTCTCTGACATTACCAGGCCCATCTCTCTGACATTACTGGGCCCATCTTTCTGACATTACTGGGCCCATCTTTCTGACATTAATGGGCCCATGTCTCTGACATTAATGGGTCTATCTCCCTCACATTACTGGGCCCATCTCTCTGACATTACTGGGCCCATCTCTCTGACATTACTGGGTCTATCTCCCTGACATTGCTGGGTCTATGTCTCTGACATTACTGGGCTCATTTCTATGACATTACTGGGCCGATCTCTCTGACATTACTGGGCCCATTTCTCTGGCATCACTGGGCCCATCTCTCTGAAATTGCTGGGCCAATCTCTCTGACATTACTGGGCCGATCTCTCTGACATTACTGGATCTATCTCCCTGACATTACTGCGTCTACCTCTCGGTCATTTCTGGGCCTATCTCTCTGACATTACTGGGCCTATCTCTCTGACATTACAGGGCCCATCTCCCTGACATTACTGGGCCAATCTCTCTCACATTACTGGGCCCATTTCTCTGACATTACTGGGCCCATCTCTCCGACATTACTGGGTCTATCTCCCTGACATTGCTGGGCCCATCTCTCTGACATTACTGAGAACCATGTCTCCGACATTACTGGGTCTATCTCCCTAACATTACTGGGCCTATCTCTCTGACATTACTGGGCCTATCTCTCTGACATTACTGTGCCCATCTCTCTGTCATTACTGGGCCCATATCTCTGAAATTACTGTACCCATCTCTCTGACATTACTGGGCACATCTATCTGACATTACTGGGCCCATCTCTCTGAAATTACTGGGCCCATTTCCCTAACATTACTGGGCCAATCTCTCTCACATTACTGGGCCCATTTCTCTGACATTACTGGGCCCATCTCTCCAACACTACTGGGTCTATCTCCCTGACGTTGCTGGGCCCATCTCTCTGACATTACTGAGCCCATCTCTCCGACATTACTGGGTCTATCACCCTACATTACTGTGCCCATCTCTCTGACATTACTGGGTCTATCACCCTAACATTACTGAGCCCATCTCTCCGACATTACTGAGCCCATCTCTCCGACATTACTGGGTCTATCACCCTAACATTACTGAGCCCATCTCTCCGACATTACTGGGTCTATCACCCTAACATTACCGGGCCCATCTCTCTGACATTACTGGGCCCATCTCTCTGACATCACTGGGTCCAGCTCTCTGACATTTCTGGGCCCATCCCTCTGACATTTCTGGGCCCATCTCTCTGACATTACTGGGCACATCTATCTGACATTAATGGGCACATCTATCTGACATTACTGGGTCTATCTCCCGGACATTACTGGGCCTATCTCTCTGACATTACTGGGCCTATCTCTCTGACATTACTGTGCCCATCTCTCTGAAATTACTGGGCCTATCTCTCTGACATTACTGGACCTATCTCTCTGACATTACTGTGCCCATCTCTCTGACATTACTGGGCACATCTATCTGACATTACTGGGCCCATCTCTCTGACATCACTGGGCCCAGCTCTCTGACATTTCTGGGCCCATCTCTCTGACATTACTGGGCCTATCGCCCTAACATTTCTCGGCCTATCTTGCTAAAATTACTGTGCCCATCTCTCTGACATTACTGGGCCCATCTCCCTGACATTACAGGGCCCATCTCTCCGACATTACCGGGCTTTTCTCTCTGACATTACCGAGCCCATCTCTCTGACATTACTGGGTCTATCTCTCTGAAATTACTGGGTCTATCTCTCTGACATTGCAGGGCCCATATCTCTGACATGACAGGGTCTATCTCTCTGAAATTAGTGTCTCTCTGACATTACTGGGCCCATTTCTCTGACATTACTAGGCAAATTTCTCGGACATTACTGGGCCCATCTTTCTGACATTACTGGGTCCATCTCCATAACGTTACTGGGCCTATCTCTCTGACATTACTGTGCCCATCTCTCTGACATTACTGGACCCATCTCTCTGACATTACCGGGCCCATCTCTCTGAAATCTCTGGGCCCATCAATCTGACATTACTGGGCCCATCTCTCTGACATTACAGGGCCCATCTCTCTGACATTACCAGGCCCATCTCTCTGACATTACTGGGCCCATCTTTCTGACATTACTGGGCCCATCTTTCTGACATTAATGGGCCCATGTCTCTGACATTAATGGGTCTATCTCCCTCACATTACTGGGCCCAACTCTCTGACATTACTGGGCCCATCTCTCTGACATTACTGGGTCTATCTCCCTGACATTGCTGGGTCTATGTCTCTGACATTACTGGGCTCATTTCTATGACATTACTGGGCCGATCTCTCTGACATTACTGGGCCCATTTCTCTGGCATCACTGGGCCCATCTCTCTGAAATTGCTGGGCCAATCTCTCTGACATTACTGGGCCGATCTCTCTGACATTACTGGATCTATCTCCCTGACATTACTGCGTCTACCTCTCGGTCATTTCTGGGCCTATCTCTCTGACATTACTGGGCCTATCTCTCTGACATTACAGGGCCCATCTCCCTGACATTACTGGGCCAATCTCTCTCACATTACTGGGCCCATTTCTCTGACATTACTGGGCCCATCTCTCCGACATTACTGGGTCTATCTCCCTGACATTGCTGGGCCCATCTCTCTGACATTACTGAGAACCATGTCTCCGACATTACTGGGTCTATCTCCCTAACATTACTGGGCCCATATCTCTGAAATTACTGTACCCATCTCTCTGACATTACTGGGCACATCTATCTGACATTACTGGGCCCATCTCTCTGACATCACTGGGCCCAGCTCTCTGACATTTCCGGGCCCATCTCTCTGACATTACTGGGTCTATCTCCCTGACATTACTGGGCCTATCTTGCTAAAATTACTGTGCCCATCTATCTGACATTACTGGGCCCATCTCTCTGACATCACTGGGCCCAGCTCTCTGACATTTCTGGGCCCATCTCTCTGACATTACTGGGTCTATCTCCCTGACATTACTGGGCCTATCTTGCTAAAATTACTGTGCCCATCTCTCTGACATTACCGGGTCCATCTCTCTGACGTTACTGGGCCCATCTCTCTGACATTGCTGGGCCCATCTCTCTGACAATACTGGGCCCATCTCTCTGACATTACCAGGCCCATCTCTCTGACATTACTGGGCCCATCTTTCTGACATTACTGGGCCCATCTTTCTGACATTAATGGGCCCATGTCTCTGACATTAATGGGTCTATCTCCCTCACATTACTGGGCCCATCTCTCTGACATTACTGGGCCCATCTCTCTGACATTACTGGGTCTATCTCCCTGACATTGCTGGGTCTATGTCTCTGACATTACTGGGCTCATTTCTATGACATTACTGGGCCGATCTCTCTGACATTACTGGGCCCATTTCTCTGGCATCACTGGGCCCATCTCTCTGAAATTGCTGGGCCAATCTCTCTGACATTACTGGGCCGATCTCTCTGACATTACTGGATCTATCTCCCTGACATTACTGCGTCTACCTCTCGGTCATTTCTGGGCCTATCTCTCTGACATTACTGGGCCTATCTCTCTGACATTACAGGGCCCATCTCCCTGACATTACTGGGCCAATCTCTCTCACATTACTGGGCCCATTTCTCTGACATTACTGGGCCCATCTCTCCGACATTACTGGGTCTATCTCCCTGACATTGCTGGGCCCATCTCTCTGACATTACTGAGAACCATGTCTCCGACATTACTGGGTCTATCTCCCTAACATTACTGGGCCTATCTCTCTGACATTACTGGGCCTATCTCTCTGACATTACTGTGCCCATCTCTCTGTCATTACTGGGCCCATATCTCTGAAATTACTGTACCCATCTCTCTGACATTACTGGGCACATCTATCTGACATTACTGGGCCCATCTCTCTGACATTACTGGGTCTATCTCCCTGACATTACTGGGCCTATCTTGCTAAAATTACTGTGCCCATCTATCTGACATTACTGGGCCCATCTCTCTGACATCACTGGGCCCAGCTCTCTGACATTTCTGGGCCCATCTCTCTGACATTACTGGGTCTATCTCCCTGACATTACTGGGCCAATCTTGCTAAAATTACTGTGCCCATCTCTCTGACATTACCGGGTCCATCTCTCTGACGTTACTGGGCCCATCTCTCTGACATTGCTGGGCCCATCTCTCTGACATTACTGGGCCCATCTCTCTGACATTACTGAGCCCATCTCTCCGACATTACTGGGTCTATCTCCCTAACATTACTGGGCCTAATCTCTCTGACATTACTGTGCCCATATCTCTGACATTACAGGGTCTATCTCTCTGACATTTCTGTGCCCATCTCTCTGACATTACTGGGTCTATCTCCCTGACATTACTGGGCGTATCTCGCTAAAATTACTGTGCCCATCTCTCTGACATTACCGGGCCAATCTCTCTGACATTCCTGGGCCCATCTCCCTGACATTACAGGGTCTATCTCTCTGAAATTACTGGATCTATCTCTCTGACATTGCAGGGCCCATATCTCTGACATTACAGGGTCTATCTCTCTGAAATTAGTGTCAATCTGACATTACTGGGCCCATTTCTCTGACATTACTAGGCAAATTTCTCGGACATTACTGGGCCCATCTCTCTGACATTACTGGGCACATCTATCTGACATTAATGGGCACATCTATCTGACATTACTGGGTCTATCTCCCGGACATTACTGGGCCTATCTCTCTGACATTACTGGGCCTATCTCTCTGACATTACTGTGCCCATCTCTCTGAAATTACTGGGCCTATCTCTCTGACATTACTGGACCTATCTCTCTGACATTACTGGGCACATCTATCTGACATTACTGGGCCCATCTCTCTGACATCACTGGGCCCAGCTCTCTGACATTTCTGGGCCCATCTCTCTGACATTACTGGGCCTATCGCCCTAACATTTCTCGGCCTATCTTGCTAAAATTACTGTGCCCATCTCTCTGACATTACTGGGCCCATCTCCCTGACATTACAGGGCCCATCTCTCCGACATTACCGGGCTTTTCTCTCTGACATTACCGAGCCCATCTCTCTGACATTACTGGGTCTATCTCTCTGAAATTACTGGGTCTATCTCTCTGACATTGCAGGGCCCATATCTCTGACATTACAGGGTCTATCTCTCTGAAATTAGTGTCTCTCTGACATTACTGGGCCCATTTCTCTGACATTACTAGGCAAATTTCTCGGACATTACTGGGCCCAACTTTCTGACATTACTGGGTCCATCTCCATAACGTTACTGGGCCTATCTCTCTGACATTACTGTGCCCATCTCTCTGACATTACTGGACCCATCTCTCTGACATTACCGGGCCCATCTCTCTGAAATCTCTGGGCCCATCAATCTGACATTACTGGGCCCATCTCTCTGACATTACAGGGCCCATCTCTCTGACATTACCAGGCCCATCTCTCTGACATTACTGGGCCCATCTTTCTGACATTACTGGGCCCATCTTTCTGACATTAATGGGCCCATGTCTCTGACATTAATGGGTCTATCTCCCTCACATACTGGGCCCATCTCTCTGACATTACTGGGCCCATCTCTCTGACATTACTGGGTCTATCTCCCTGACATTGCTGGGTCTATCTCTCTGACATTACTGGGCTCATTTCTATGACATTACTATGCCCATCTCTCTGACATTACTGGGTCTATCTCCCTGACATTACTGGGCCCATCTCTCTGACATTACTGGGCCCATCTCTCTGACATTACTGGGCCTATCGCCCTAAAATTACTGGGCCTGTCTGCCTAACATATCTGTGCCTATCACCCTAACATTACTGTGCCCATCTCTCTGACATTACTGGGCCCATCTCTCTGACATGATTGGGCCCATCTCTCTGACATTACCGGGCCCATCTCCAAGTCATTACTGGGCCCATCTCTCTGACATTACTGGGCCCATTTCTCTGGCATCACTGGGCCCATCTCTCTGACATTACTGGGCCTATTTCTCTGACATTACTGGGCCCATCACTCCGACATTACCGGGCCCATGTCTCCGTCATTACTGGGCCCATCTCTCTGACATTACTGGATCTATCTCCCTGACATTACTGCGTCTAGCTCTCGGTCATTTCTGGGCCTATCTCTCTGACATTACTGGGCCTATCTCTCTGACATTACAGGGCCCATCTCCCTGACATTACTGGGCCAATCTCTCTCACATTACTGGGCCCATTTCTCTGACATTACTGGGCCCATCTCTCCGACATTACTGGGTCTATCTCCCTGACATTGCTGGGCCCATCTCTCTGACATTACTGAGAACCATGTCTCCGACATTACTGGGTCTATCTCCCTAACATTACTGGGCCTATCTCTCTGACATTACTGGGTCTATCTCTCTAACATTACTGTGCCCATCTCTCTGACATTACTGGGCCCATATCTCTGAAATTACTGTACCCATCTCTCTGACATTACTGGGCACATCTATCTGACATTACTGGGCCCATCTCTCTGAAATTACTGGGCCCATTTCCCTAACATTACTGGGCCAATCTCTCTCACATTACTGGGCCCATTTCTCTGACATTACTGGGCCCATCTCTCCAACACTACTGGGTCTATCTCCCTGACGTTGCTGGGCCCATCTCTCTGACATTACTGAGCCCATCTCTCCGACATTACTGGGTCTATCACCCTAACATTACTGTGCCCATCTCTCTGACATTACTGGGTCTATCACCCTAACATTACTGAGCCCATCTCTCCGACATTACTGAGCCCATCTCTCCGACATTAATGGGTCTATCACCCTAACATTACTGAGCCCATCTCTCCGACATTACTGGGTCTATCACCCTAACATTACCGGGCCCATCTCTCTGACATTACTGGGCCCATCTCTCTGACATCACTGGGTCCAGCTCTCTGACATTTCTGGGCCCATCCCTCTGACATTTCTGGGCCCATCTCTCTGACATTACTGGGCACATCTATCTGACATTAATGGGCACATCTATCTGACATTACTGGGTCTATCTCCCGGACATTACTGGGCCTATCTCTCTGACATTACTGGGCCTATCTCTCTGACATTACTGTGCCCATCTCTCTGAAATTACTGGGCCTATCTCTCTGACATTACTGGACCTATCTCTCTGACATTACTGTGCCCATCTCTCTGACATTACTGGGCACATCTATCTGACATTACTGGGCACATCTCTCTGACATCACTGGGCCCAGCTCTCTGACATTTCTGGGCCCATCTCTCTGACATTACTGGGCCTATCGCCCTAACATTTCTCGGCCTATCTTGTTAAAATTACTGTGCCCATCTCTCTGACATTACTGGGCCCATCTCCCTGACATTACAGGGCCCATCTCTCCGACATTACCGGGCTTTTCTCTCTGACATTACCGAGCCCATCTCTCTGACATTACTGGGTCTATCTCTCTGAAATTACTGGGTCTATCTCTCTGACATTGCAGGGCCCATATCTCTGACATTACAGGGTCTATCTCTCTGAAATTAGTGTCTCTCTGACATTACTGGGCCCATTTCTCTGACATTACTAGGCAAATTTCTCGGACATTACTGGGCCCATCTTTCTGACATTACTGGGTCCATCTCCATAACGTTACTGGGCCTATCTCTCTGACATTACTGTGCCCATCTCTCTGACATTACTGGACCCATCTCTCTGACATTACCGGGCCCATCTCTCTGAAATCTCTGGGCCCATCAATCTGACATTACTGGGCCCATCTCTCTGACATTACAGGGCCCATCTCTCTGACATTACCAGGCCCATCTCTCTGACATTACTGGGCCCATCTTTCTGACATTACTGGGCCCATCTTTCTGACATTAATGGGCCCATGTCTCTGACATTAATGGGTCTATCTCCCTCACATTACTGGGCCCATCTCTCTGACATTACTGGGCCCATCTCTCTGACATTACTGGGTCTATCTCCCTGACATTGCTGGGTCTATGTCTCTGACATTACTGGGCTCATTTCTATGACATTACTGGGCCGATCTCTCTGACATTACTGGGCCCATTTCTCTGGCATCACTGGGCCCATCTCTCTGAAATTGCTGGGCCAATCTCTCTGACATTACTGGGCCGATCTCTCTGACATTACTGGATCTATCTCCCTGACATTACTGCGTCTACCTCTCGGTCATTTCTGGGCCTATCTGTCTGACATTACTGGGCCTATCTCTCTGACATTACAGGGCCCATCTCCCTGACATTAATGGGTCTATCTCCCTCACATTACTGGGCCCATCTCTCTGACATTACTGGGCCCATCTCTCTGACATTACTGGGTCTATCTCCCTGACATTGCTGGGTCTATCTCTCTGACATTACTGGGCTCATTTCTATGACATTACTGGGCCGATCTCTCTGACATTACTGGGCCCATTTCTCTGGCATCACTGGGCCCATCTCTCTGAAATTGCTGGGCCAATCTCTCTGACATTAATGGGCCGATCTCTCTGACATTACTGGATCTATCTCCCTGACATTACTGCGTCTACCTCTCGGTCATTTCTGGGCCTATCTCTCTGACATTACTGGGCCTATCTCTCTGACATTACAGGGCCCATCTCCCTGACATTACTGGGCCAATCTCTCTCACATTACTGGGCCCATTTCTCTGACATTACTGGGCCCATCTCTCCGACATTACTGGGTCGATCTCCCTGACATTGCTGGGCCCATCTCTCTGACATTACTGAGAACCATGTCTCCGACATTACTGGGTCTATCTCCCTAACATTACTGGGCCTATCTCTCTGACATTACTGGGCCTATCTCTCTGACATTACTGTGCCCATCTCTCTGACATTACTGGGCCCATATCTCTGAAATTACTGTACCCATCTCTCTGAAATTACTGGGCACATCTATCTGACATTACTGGGCCCATCTCTCTGACATCACTGGGCCCAGCTCTCTGACATTTCCGTGCCCATCTCTCTGAAATTACTGGGTCTATCTCCCTGACATTACTGGGCCTATCTTGCTAAAATTACTGTGCCCATCTCTCTGACATTACTGGGCCCATCTCTCTGACATCACTGGGCCCAGCTCTCTGACATTTCTGGGCCCATCTCTCTGACATTACTGGGTCTATCTCCCTGACATTACTGGGCCTATCTTGCTAAAATTACTGTGCCCATCTCTCTGACATTACCGGGTCCATCTCTCTGACGTTACTGGGCCCATCTCTCTGACATTGCTGGGCCCATCTCTCTGACATTACTGGGCCCATCTCTCTGACATTACCAGGCCCATCTCTCTGAAATCTCTGGGCCCATCAATCTGACATTACTGGGCCCATCTCTCTGACATTACAGGGCCCATCTCTCTGACATTACCAGGCCCATCTCTCTGACATTACTGGGCCCATCTTTCTGACATTACTGGGCCCATCTTTCTGACATTAATGGGCCCATGTCTCTGACATTAATGGGTCTATCTCCCTCACATTACTGGGCCCAACTCTCTGACATTACTGGGCCCATCTCTCTGACATTACTGGGTCTATCTCCCTGACATTACTGGGCCTATCTTGCTAAAATTACTGTGCCCATCTATCTGACATTACTGGACCCATCTCTCTGACATTACCGGGCCCATCTCTCTGAAATCTCTGGGCCCATCAATCTGACATTACTGGGCCCATCTCTCTGACATTACAGGGCCCATCTCTCTGACATTACCAGGCCCATCTCTCTGACATTACTGGGCCCATCTTTCTGACATTACTGGGCCCATCTTTCTGACATTAATGGGCCCATGTCTCTGACATTAATGGGTCTATCTCCCTCACATTACTGGGCCCAACTCTCTGACATTACTGGGCCCATCTCTCTGACATTACTGGGTCTATCTCCCTGACATTGCTGGGTCTATGTCTCTGACATTACTGGGCTCATTTCTATGACATTACTGGGCCGATCTCTCTGACATTACTGGGCCCATTTCTCTGGCATCACTGGGCCCATCTCTCTGAAATTGCTGGGCCAATCTCTCTGACATTACTGGGCCGATCTCTCTGACATTACTGGATCTATCTCCCTGACATTACTGCGTCTACCTCTCGGTCATTTCTGGGCCTATCTCTCTGACATTACTGGGCCTATCTCTCTGACATTACAGGGCCCATCTCCCTGACATTACTGGGCCAATCTCTCTCACATTACTGGGTCTATCTCCCTAACATTACTGGGCCTATCTCTCTGAAATTACTGGGCCTATCTCTCTGACATTACTGGACCTATCTCTCTGAAATTACTGTACCCATCTCTCTGACATTACTGGGCACATCTATCTGACATTACTGGGCCCATCTCTCTGACATCACTGGGCCCAGCTCTCTGACATTTCCGGGCCCATCTCTCTGACATTACTGGGTCTATCTCCCTGACATTACTGGGCCTATCTTGCTAAAATTACTGTGCCCATCTATCTGACATTACTGGGCCCATCTCTCTGACATCACTGGGCCCAGCTCTCTGACATTTCTGGGCCCATCTCTCTGACATTACTGGGTCTATCTCCCTGACATTACTGGGCCTATCTTGCTAAAATTACTGTGCCCATCTCTCTGACATTACCGGGTCCATCTCTCTGACGTTACTGGGTCCATCTCTCTGACATTGCTGGGCCCATCTCTCTGACATTACTGGGCCCATCTCTCTGACATTACTGAGCCCATCTCTCCGACATGACTGGGTCTATCTCCCTAACATTACTGGGCCTATCTCTCTGACATTACTGGGCCTAATCTCTCTGACATTACTGTGCCCATATCTCTGACATTACAGGGTCTATCTCTCTGACATTTCTGTGCCCATCTCTCTGACATTACTGGGTCTATCTCCCTGACATTACTGGGCCTATCTCGCTAAAATTACTGTGCCCATCTCTCTGACATTACCGGGCCAATCTCTCTGACATTACTGGGCCCATCTCCCTGACATTACAGGGTCTATCTCTCTGAAATTACTGGATCTATCTCTCTGACATTGCAGGGCCCACATCTCTGACATTACAGGGTCTATCTCTCTGAAATTAGTGTCTCTCTGACATTACTGGGCCCATTTCTCTGACATTACTAGGCACATTTCTCGGACATTACTGGGCCCATCTCTCTGACATTAATGGACCCATGTCTCTGACATTAATGGGTCTATCTCCCTCACATACTGGGCCCATCTCTCTGACATTACTGGGCCCATCTCTCTGACATTACTGGGTCTATCTCCCTGACATTGCTGGGTCTATCTCTCTGACATTACTGGGCTCATTTCTATGACATTACTATGCCCATCTCTCTGACATTACTGGGTCTATCTCCCTGACATTACTGGGCCCATCTCTCTGACATTACTGGGCCCATCTCTCTGACATTACTGGGCCTATCGCCCTAAAATTACTGGGCCTGTCTGCCTAACATATCTGTGCCTATCACCCTAACATTACTGTGCCCATCTCTCTGACATTACTGGGCCCATCTCTCTGACATGATTGGGCCCATCTCTCTGACATTACCGGGCCCATCTCCAAGTCATTACTGGGCCCATCTCTCTGACATTACTGGGCCCATTTCTCTGGCATCACTGGGCCCATCTCTCTGACATTACTGGGCCTATTTCTCTGACATTACTGGGCCCATCACTCCGACATTACCGGGCCCATGTCTCCGTCATTACTGGGCCCATCTCTCTGACATTGCTGGGCCAATCTCTGTGACATTACTGGGCCGATCTCTCTGACATTACTGGATCTATCTCCCTGACATTACTGCGTCTAGCTCTCGGTCATTTCTGGGCCTATCTCTCTGACATTACTGGGCCTATCTCTCTGACATTACAGGGCCCATCTCCCTGACATTACTGGGCCAATCTCTCTCACATTACTGGGCCCATTTCTCTGACATTACTGGGCCCATCTCTCCGACATTACTGGGTCTATCTCCCTGACATTGCTGGGCCCATCTCTCTGACATTACTGAGAACCATGTCTCCGACATTACTGGGTCTATCTCCCTAACATTACTGGGCCTATCTCTCTGACATTACTGGGCCTATCTCTCTGACATTACTGTGCCCATCTCTCTGACATTACTGGGCCCATATCTCTGAAATTACTGTACCCATCTCTCTGACATTACTGGGCACATCTATCTGACATTACTGGGCCCATCTCTCTGAAATTACTTGGCCCATTTCCCTAACATTACTGGGCCAATCTCTCTCACATTACTGGGCCCATTTCTCTGACATTACTGGGCCCATCTCTCCAACACTACTGGGTCTATCTCCCTGACGTTGCTGGGCCCATCTCTCTGACATTACTGAGCCCATCTCTCCGACATTACTGGGTCTATCACCCTAACATTACTGTGCCCATCTCTCTGACATTACTGGGTCTATCACCCTAACATTACTGAGCCCATCTCTCCGACATTACTGAGCCCATCTCTCCGACATTACTGGGTCTATCACCCTAACATTACTGAGCCCATCTCTCCGACATTACTGGGTCTATCACCCTAACATTACCGGGCCCATCTCTCTGACATTACTGGGCCCATCTCTCTGACATCACTGGTCCAGCTCTCTGACATTTCTGGGCCCATCCCTCTGACATTTCTGGGCCCATCTCTCTGACATTACTGGGCCCATGTTTCTGACATTAATGGGCACATCTATCTGACATTACTGGGTCTATCTCCCGGACATTACTGGGCCTATCTCTCTGACATTACTGGGCCTATCTCTCTGACATTACTGTGCCCATCTCTCTGAAATTACTGGGCCTATCTCTCTGACATTACTGGACCTATCTCTCTGACATTACTGTGCCCATCTCTCTGACATTACTGGGCACATCTATCTGACATTACTGGGCCCATCTCTCTGACATCACTGGGCCCAGCTCTCTGACATTTCTGGGCCCATCTCTCTGACATTACTGGGCCTATCGCCCTAACATTTCTCGGCCTATCTTGCTAAAATTACTGTGCCCATCTCTCTGACATTACTGGGCCCATCTCCCTGACATTACAGGGCCCATCTCTCCGACATTACCGGGCTTTTCTCTCTGACATTACCGAGCCCATCTCTCTGACATTACTGGGTCTATCTCTCTGAAATTACTGGGTCTATCTCTCTGACATTGCAGGGCCCATATCTCTGACATTACAGGGTCTATCTCTCTGAAATTAGTGTCTCTCTGACATTACTGGGCCCATTTCTCTGACATTACTAGGCAAATTTCTCGGACATTACTGGGCCCATCTTTCTGACATTACTGGGTCCATCTCCATAACGTTACTGGGCCTATCTCTCTGACATTACTGTGCCCATCTCTCTGACATTACTGGACCCATCTCTCTGACATTACCGGGCCCATCTCTCTGAAATCTCTGGGCCCATCAATCTGACATTACTGGGCCCATCTCTCTGACATTACAGGGCCCATCTCTCTGACATTACCAGGCCCATCTCTCTGACATTACTGGGCCCATCTTTCTGACATTACTGGGCCCATCTTTCTGACATTAATGGGCCCATGTCTCTGACATTAATGGGTCTATCTCCCTCACATTACTGGGCCCATCTCTCTGACATTACTGGGCCCATCTCTCTGACATTACTGGGTCTATCTCCCTGACATTGCTGGGTCTATCTCTCTGACATTACTGGGCTCATTTCTATGACATTACTGGGCCGATCTCTCTGACATTACTGGGCCCATTTCTCTGGCATCACTGGGCCCATCTCTCTGAAATTGCTGGGCCAATCTCTCTGACATTACTGGGCCGATCTCTCTGACATTACTGGATCTATCTCCCTGACATTACTGCGTCTACCTCTCGGTCATTTCTGGGCCTATCTCTCTGACATTACTGGGCCTATCTCTCTGACATTACAGGGCCCATCTCCCTGACATTACTGGGCCAATCTCTCTCACATTACTGGGCCCATTTCTCTGACATTACTGGGCCCATCTCTCCGACATTACTGGGTCTATCTCCCTGACATTGCTGGGCCCATCTCTCTGACATTACTGAGAACCATGTCTCCGACATTACTGGGTCTATCTCCCTAACATTACTGGGCCTATCTCTCTGACATTACTGGGCCTATCTCTCTGACATTACAGTGCCCATCTCTCTGACATTACTGGGCCCATATCTCTGAAATTACTGTACCCATCTCTCTGACATTACTGGGCACATCTATCTGACATTACTGGGCCCATCTCTCTGAAATTACTGGGCCCATTTCCCTAACATTACTGGGCCAATCTCTCTCACATTACTGGGCCCATTTCTCTGACATTACTGGGCCCATCTCTCTGACATTACTGGGTCTATCACCCTAACATTACTGGGCCCATCTCTCTGACATCACTGGGTCCAGCTCTCTGACATTTCTGGGCCCATCTCTCTGACATTACTGGGCACATCTATCTGACATTACTGGGCACATCTATCTGACATTACTGGGTCTATCTCCCGGACATTACTGGGCCTATCTCTCTGACATTACTGGGCCTATCTCTCTGACATTACTGTGCCCATCTCTCTGAAATTACTGGGCCTATCTCTCTGACATTACTGGACCTATCTCTCTGACATTACTGTGCCCATCTCTCTGACATTACTGGGCACATCTATCTGACATTACTGGGCCCATCTCTCTGACATCACTGGGCCCATCTCTCTGACATTACTGGGCCTATCGCCCTAACATTTCTCGGCCTATCTTGCTAAAATTACTGGGCCCATCTCTCTGACATTACTGGGCCCATCTCCCTGACATTACAGGGCCCATCTCTCCGACATTACCGGGCATTTCTCTCTGACATTACCGAGCCCATCTCTCTGACATTACTGGGTCTATCTCTCTGAAATTACTGGGTCTATCTCTCTGACATTGCAGGGCCCATATCTCTGACATTACAGGGTCTATCTCTCTGAAATTAGTGTCTCTCTGACATTACTGGGCCCATTTCTCTGACATTACTAGGCAAATTTCTCGGACATTACTGGGCCCATCTTTCTGACATTACTGGGTCCATCTCCATAACGTTACTGGGCCTATCTCTCTGACATTACTGTGCCCATCTCTCTGACATTACTGGACCCATCTCTCTGACATTACCGGGCCCATCTCTCTGAAATCTCTGGGCCCATCAATCTGACATTACTGGGCCCATCTCTCTGACATTACAGGGCCCATCTCTCTGACATTACCAGGCCCATCTCTCTGACATTACTGGGCCCATCTTTCTGACATTACTGGGCCCATCTTTCTGACATTAATGGGCTCATGTCTCTGACATTAATGGGTCTATCTCCCTCACATTACTGGGCCCATCTCTCTGACATTACTGGGCCCATCTCTCTGACATTACTGGGTCTATCTCCCTGACATTGCTGGGTCTATCTCTCTGACATTACTGGGCTCATTTCTATGACATTACTGGGCCGATCTCTCTGACATTACTGGGCCCATTTCTCTGGCATCACTGGGCCCATCTCTCTGAAATTGCTGGGCCAATCTCTCTGACATTACTGGGCCGATCTCTCTGACATTACTGGATCTATCTCCCTGACATTACTGCGTCTACCTCTCGGTCATTTCTGGGCCTATCTCTCTGACATTACTGGGCCTATCTCTCTGACATTACAGGGCCCATCTCCCTGACATTACTGGGCAAATCTCTCTCACATTACTGGGCCCATTTCTCTGACATTACTGGGCCCATCTCTCCGACATTACTGGGTCTATCTCCCTGACATTGCTGGGCCCATCTCTCTGACATTACTGAGAACCATGTCTCCGACATTACTGGGTCTATCTCCCTAACATTACTGGGCCTATCTCTCTGACATTACTGGGCCTATCTCTCTGACATTACTGTGCCCATCTCTCTGACATTACTGGGCCCATATCTCTGAAATTACTGTACCCATCTCTCTGACATTACTGGGCACATCTATCTGACATTACTGGGCCCATCTCTCTGACATCACTGGGCCCAGCTCTCTGACATTTCCGGGCCCATCTCTCTGACATTACTGGGTCTATCTCCCTGACATTACTGGGCCTATCTTGCTAAAATTACTGTGCCCATCTATCTGACATTACTGGGCCCATCTCTCTGACATCACTGGGCCCAGCTCTCTGACATTTCTGGGCCCATCTCTCTGACATTACTGGGTCTATCTCCCTGACATTACTGGGCCTATCTTGCTAAAATTACTGTGCCCATCTCTCTGACATTACCGGGTCCATCTCTCTGACGTTACTGGGCCCATCTCTCTGACATTGCTGGGCCCATCTCTCTGACATTACTGAGCCCATCTCTCCGACATTACTGGGCCCATCTCTCTGACATTGCTGAGCCCATCTCTCCGACATTACTGGGTCTATCTCCCTAACATTACTGGGCCTTTCACTCTGACATTACTGGGCCTAATCTCTCTGACATTTCTGTGCCCATCTCTCTGACATTACTGGGTCTATCTCCCTGACATTACTGGGCCTATCTCGCTAAAATTACTGTGCCCATCTCTCTGACATTACCGGGCCAATCTCTCTGACATTACTGGGCCCATCTCCCTGACATTACAGGGTCTATCTCTCTGAAATTACTGGATCTATCTCTCTGACATTGCAGGGCCCATATCTCTGACATTACAGGGTCTATCTCTCTGAAATTAGTGTCTCTCTGACATTACTGGGCCCATTTCTCTGACATTACTAGGCAAATTTCTCGGACATTACTGGGCCCATCTCTCTGACATTAATGGACCCATGTCTCTGACATTAATGGGTCTATCTCCCTCACATACTGGGCCCATCTCTCTGACATTACTGGGCCCATCTCTCTGACATTACTGGGTCTATCTCCCTGACATTGCTGGGTCTATCTCTCTGACATTACTGGGCTCATTTCTATGACATTACTATGCCCATCTCTCTGACATTACTGGGTCTATCTCCCTGACATTACTGGGCCCATCTCTCTGACATTACTGGGCCCATCTCTCTGACATTACTGGGCCTATCGCCCTAAAATTACTGGGCCTGTCTGCCTAACATATCTGTGCCTATCACCCTAACATTACTGTGCCCATCTCTCTGACATTACTGGGCCCATCTCTCTGACATGATTGGGCCCATCTCTCTGACATTACCGGGCCCATCTCCAAGTCATTACTGGGCCCATCTCTCTGACATTACTGGGCCCATTTCTCTGGCATCACTGGGCCCATCTCTCTGACATTACTGGGCCTATTTCTCTGACATTACTGGGCCCATCACTCCGACATTACCGGGCCCATGTCTCCGTCATTACTGGGCCCATCTCTCTGACATTGCTGGGCCAATCTCTGTGACATTACTGGGCCGATCTCTCTGACATTACTGGATCTATCTCCCTGACATTACTGCGTCTAGCTCTCGGTCATTTCTGGGCCTATCTCTCTGACATTACTGGGCCTATCTCTCTGACATTACAGGGCCCATCTCCCTGACATTACTGGGCCAATCTCTCTCACATTACTGGGCCCATTTCTCTGACATTACTGGGCCCATCTCTCCGACATTACTGGGTCTATCTCCCTGACATTGCTGGGCCCATCTCTCTGACATTACTGAGAACCATGTCTCCGACATTACTGGGTCTATCTCCCTAACATTACTGGGCCTATCTCTCTGACATTACTGGGCCTATCTCTCTGACATTACTGGGCCCATATCTCTGAAATTACTGTACCCATCTCTCTGACATTACTGGGCACATCTATCTGACATTACTGGGCCCATCTCTCTGACATCACTGGGCCCAGCTCTCTGACATTTCCGGGCCCATCTCTCTGACATTACTGGGTCTATCTCCCTGACATTACTGGGCCTATCTTGCTAAAATTACTGTGCCCATCTATCTGACATTACTGGGCCCATCTCTCTGACGTTACTGGGCCCATCTCTCTGACATTGCTGGGCCCATCTTCTGACATTACTGGGCCCATCTCTCTGACATTACTGAGCCCATCTCTCCGACATGACTGGGTCTATCTCCCTAACATTACTGGGCCTATCTCTCTGACATTACTGGGCCTAATCTCTCTGACATTACTGTGCCCATATCTCTGACATTACAGGGTCTATCTCTCTGACATTTCTGGGCCCATCTCTCTGACATTACTGGGTCTATCTCCCTGACATTACTGGGCCTATCTCGCTAAAATTACTGTGCCCATCTCTCTGACATTACCGGGCCAATCTCTCTGACATTACTGGGCCCATCTCCCTGACATTACAGGGTCTATCTCTCTGAAATTACTGGATCTATCTCTCTGACATTGCAGGGCCCATATCTCTGACATTACAGGGTCTATCTCTCTGAAATTAGTGTCTCTCTGACATTACTGGGCCCATTTCTCTGACATTACTAGGCAAATTTCTCGGACATTACTGGGCCCATCTCTCTGACATTAATGGACCCATGTCTCTGACATTAATGGGTCTATCTCCCTCACATACTGGGCCCATCTCTCTGACATTACTGGGCCCATCTCTCTGACATTACTGGGTCTATCTCCCTGACATTGCTGGGTCTATCTCTCTGACATTACTGGGCTCATTTCTATGACATTACTATGCCCATCTCTCTGAAATTACTGGGTCTATCTCCCTGACATTACTGGGCCCATCTCTCTGACATTACTGGGCCCATCTCTCTGACATTACTGGGCCTATCGCCCTAAAATTACTGGGCCTGTCTGCCTAACATATCTGTGCCTATCACCCTAACATTACTGTGCCCATCTCTCTGACATTACTGGGCCCATCTCTCTGACATGATTGGGCCCATCTCTCTGACATTACCGGGCCCATCTCCAAGTCATTACTGGGCCCATCTCTCTGACATTACTGGGCCCATTTCTCTGGCATCACTGGGCCCATCTCTCTGACATTACTGGGCCTATTTCTCTGACATTACTGGGCCCATCACTCCGACATTACCGGGCCCATGTCTCCGTCATTACTGGGCCCATCTCTCTGACATTGCTGGATCTATCTCCCTGACATTACTGCGTCTACCTCTCGGTCATTTCTGGGCCTATCTCTCTGACATTACTGGGCCTATCTCTCTGACATTACAGGGCCCATCTCCCTGACATTACTGGGCCAATCTCTCTCACATTACTGGGCCCATCTCTCTGACATTACCGGGCCCATCTCTCTGACATTACCGGGCCCATCTCTCTGACATTACTGGATCTATCTCCCTGACATTACTGCGTCTACCTCTCGGTCATTTCTGGGCCTATCTCTCTGACATTACTGGGCCTATCTCTCTGACATTACAGGGCCCATCTCCCTGACATTACTGGGCCCATCTCTCTGACATTACCGGGCCCATCTCTCTGACATTACCGGGCCCATCTCTCTGACATTACCGGGCCCATCTCTCTGACATTACTGGATCTATCTCCCTGACATTACTGCGTCTACCTCTCGGTCATTTCTGGGCCTATCTCTCTGACATTACTGGGCCTATCTCTCTGACATTACAGGGCCCATCTCCCTGACATTACTGGGCCAATCTCTCTCACATTACTGGGCCCATCTCTCTGACATTACCGGGCCCATCTCTCTGACATTACCGGGCCCATCTCTCTGACATTACTGGATCTATCTCCCTGACATTACTGCGTCTACCTCTCGGTCATTTCTGGGCCTATCTCTCTGACATTACTGGGCCTATCTCTCTGACATTACAGGGCCCATCTCCCTGACATTACTGGGCCAATCTCTCTCACATTACTGGGCCCATCTCTCTGACATTACCGGGCCCATCTCTCTGACATTACCGGGCCCATCTCTCTGACATTACTGGATCTATCTCCCTGACATTACTGCGTCTACCTCTCGGTCATTTCTGGGCCTATCTCTCTGACATTACCGGGCCCATCTCTCTGACATTACTGGGCCCATCTCTCTGACATTACTGGATCTATCTCTCTGACATTGCAGAGCCCATATCTCTGACATTTCAGGGTCTATCTCTCTGAAATTAGTGTCTCTCTGACATTACTGGGCCCATTTCTCTGACATTACTAGGCAAATTTCTCGGACATTACTGGGCCCATCTTTCTGACATTACTGGGTCTATCTCCCTGACATTACTGGGCCCATCTCTCTGACATTACTGGGCCCATCTCTCTGACATTACTGGGCCTATCGCCCTAACATTACTGGGCCTGTCTCCCTAACATAACAGTGCCTATCACCCTAACATTACTGTGCCCATCTCTCTGACATTACTGGGCCCATCTCTCTGACATTACCGGGCCCATCTCTAAGTCATTACTGGGCCCATCTCTCTGACATTACTGGGCCCATTTCTCTGGCATCACTGGGCCCATCTCTCTGACATTACTGGGCCTATCTCTCTGACATTACTGGGCCCATCACTCAGACATTACCGGGCCCATGTCTCCGTCATTACTGGGCCCATCTCTCTGACATTGCTGGGCCAATCTCTCTGACATTACTGGATCTATCTCCCTGACATTACTGCGTCTACCTCTCGGTCATTTCTGGGCCTATCTCTCTGACATTACTGGGCCTATCTCTCTGACATTACAGGGCCCATCTCCCTGACATTACTGGGCCCATCTCTCTGACATCACTGGGCCCAGCTCTCTGACATTTCTGGGCCCATCTCTCTGACATTACTGGGTCTATCTCCCTGACATTACTGGGCCTATCTTGCTAAAATTACTGTGCCCATCTATCCGACATTACTGGGCCCATCTCTCTGACATCACTGGGCCCAGCTCTCTAACATTACTGTGCCCATCTCTCTGACATTACTGGGCCCATCTCTCTGACATGATTGGGCCCATCTCTCTGACATTACCGGGCCCATCTCTAAGTCATTACTGGGCCCATCTCTCTGACATTACTGGGCCCATTTCTCTGGCATCACTGGGCCCATCTCTCTGACATTGCTGGGCACATCTCTCTCACATTACCGGGCCCATTTCTCTGACATTACTGTGCCCATCTCTCTGACATTACCGGGTCCATCTCTCTGACGTTACTGGGCCCATCTCTCTGACATTGCTGGGCCCATCTCTCTGACATTACTGGGCCCATCTCTCTGACATTACTGAGCCCATCTCTCCGACATTACTGGGTCTATCTCCCTAAAATTACTGGGCCCCTCTCTCTGACATTACTGGGCCTAATCTCTCTGACATTACTGTGCCCATATCTCTGACATTACAGGGTCTATCTCTCTGACATTACTGGGTCTATCTCCCTGACATTACCGGGCCCATCTCTCTGACATTACTGGGCCCATCTCTAAGTCATTACTGGGCCCATCTCTCTGACATTACTGGGTCTATCTCTCTGAAATTACTGTCCCCATCTTTCTGACATTACTGGGCCCATCTCTCTGACATTACTGGATCTATCTCACTGACATTACTGGGCCCATCTCTCTGATATTACCGGGCCCATCTCTCTGACATTACCGGGACCATCTCTCTGACAACACTGGGCCCATCAATCTGACATTACTGTGCCCATCTCTCTGACAATACTGTGCCCATCTTTCAGTCAATACTGGGCCCACTGTCTGACATTACAGGGCCCATCTCTCTGACATTACTGTGCCCATCTCTCTGACATTACCGGGCCCATCTCTCTGACAACACTGTGCCCATCTCTCTGACATTACCGGGCCAATCTCTCTGACATTACTGTGCCCATCTCCCTGACATTACAGGGTCTATCTCTCTGAAATTACTGGATCTATCTCTCTGACATTGCAGGGCCCATATCTCTGACATTACAGGGTCTATCTCTCTGAAATTAGTGTCTCTCTGACATTACTGGGCCCATTTCTCTGACATTACTAGGCAAATTTCTCGGACATTACTGGGCCCATCTCTCTGACATTAATGGACCCATGTCTCTGACATTAATGGGTCTATCTCCCTCACATACTGGGCCCATCTCTCTGACATTACTGGGCCCATCTCTCTGACATTACTGGGTCTATCTCCCTGACATTGCTGGGTCTATCTCTCTGACATTACTGGGCTCATTTCTATGACATTACTATGCCCATCTCTCTGACATTACTGGGTCTATCTCCCTGACATTACTGGGCCCATCTCTCTGACATTACTGGGCCCATCTCTCTGACATTACTGGGCCTATCGCCCTAAAATTACTGGGCCTGTCTGCCTAACATATCTGTGCCTATCACCCTAACATTACTGTGCCCATCTCTCTGACATTACTGGGCCCATCTCTCTGACATGATTGGGCCCATCTCTCTGACATTACCGGGCCCATCTCCAAGTCATTACTGGGCCCATCTCTCTGACATTACTGGGCCCATTTCTCTGGCATCACTGGGCCCATCTCTCTGACATTACTGGGCCTATTTCTCTGACATTACTGGGCCCATCACTCCGACATTACCGGGCCCATGTCTCCGTCATTACTGGGCCCATCTCTCTGACATTGCTGGGCCAATCTCTGTGACATTACTGGGCCGATCTCTCTGACATTACTGGATCTATCTCCCTGACATTACTGCGTCTAGCTCTCGGTCATTTCTGGGCCCATCTCCCTGACATTACTGGGCCAATCTCTCTCACATTACTGGGCCCATCTCTCTGACATTACCGGGCCCATCTCTCTGACATTACCGGGCCCATCTCTCTGACATTACCGGGCCCATCTCTCTGACATTACTGGATCTATCTCCCTGACATTACTGCGTCTACCTCTCGGTCATTTCTGGGCCTATCTCTCTGACATTACTGGGCCTATCTCTCTGACATTACAGGGCCCATCTCCCTGACATTACTGGGCCAATCTCTCTCACATTACTGGGCCCATCTCTCTGACATTACCGGGCCCATCTCTCTGACATTACCGGGCCCATCTCTCTGACATTACTGGATCTATCTCCCTGACATTACTGCGTCTACCTCTCGGTCATTTCTGGGCCTATCTCTCTGACATTACTGGGCCTATCTCTCTGACATTACAGGGCCCATCTCCCTGACATTACTGGGCCAATCTCTCTCACATTACTGGGCCCATCTCTCTGACATTACCGGGCCCATCTCTCTGACATTACCGGGCCCATCTCTCTGACATTACCGGGTCTATCTCTCTGAAATTACTGGGTCTATCTCTCTGACATTGCAGAGCCCATATCTCTGACATTTCAGGGTCTATCTCTCTGAAATTAGTGTCTCTCTGACATTACTGGGCCCATTTCTCTGACATTACTAGGCAAATTTCTCGGACATTACTGGGCCCATCTTTCTGACATTACTGGGTCTATCTCCCTGACATTACTGGGCCCATCTCTCTGACATTACTGGGCCCATCTCTCTGACATTACTGGGCCTATCGCCCTAACATTACTGGGCCTGTCTCCCTAACATAACAGTGCCTATCACCCTAACATTACTGTGCCCATCTCTCTGACATTACTGGGCCCATCTCTCTGACATTACCGGGCCCATCTCTAAGTCATTACTGTGCCCATCTCTCTGACATTACCGGGCCCATCTCTCTGACATTACTGGATCTATCTCCCTGACATTACTGCGTCTACCTCTCGGTCATTTCTGGGCCTATCTCTCTGACATTACTGGGCCTATCTCTCTGACATTACAGGGCCCATCTCCCTGACATTACTGGGCCAATCTCTCTCACATTACTGGGCCCATCTCTCTGACATTACCGGGCCCATCTCTCTGACATTACCGGGCCCATCTCTCTGACATTACCGGGCCCATCTCTCTGACATTACTGGATCTATCTCTCTGACATTGCAGAGCCCATATCTCTGACATTTCAGGGTCTATCTCTCTGAAATTAGTGTCTCTCTGACATTACTGGGCCCATTTCTCTGACATTACTAGGCAAATTTCTCGGACATTACTGGGCCCATCTTTCTGACATTACTGGGTCTATCTCCCTGACATTACTGGGCCCATCTCTCTGACATTACTGGGCCCATCTCTCTGACATTACTGGGCCTATCGCCCTAACATTACTGGGCCTGTCTCCCTAACATAACAGTGCCTATCACCCTAACATTACTGTGCCCATCTCTCTGACATTACTGGGCCCATCTCTCTGACATTACCGGGCCCATCTCTAAGTCATTACTGGGCCCATCTCTCTGACATTACTGGGCCCATTTCTCTGGCATCACTGGGCCCATCTCTCTGACATTACTGGGCCTATCTCTCTGACATTACTGGGCCCATCACTCAGACATTACCGGGCCCATGTCTCCGTCATTACTGGGCCCATCTCTCTGACATTGCTGGGCCAATCTCTCTGACATTACTGGATCTATCTCCCTGACATTACTGCGTCTACCTCTCAGTCATTTCTGGGCCTATCTCTCTGACATTACTGGGCCTATCTCTCTGACATTACAGGGCCCATCTCCCTGACATTACTGGGCCCATCTCTCTGACATCACTGGGCCCAGCTCTCTGACATTTCTGGGCCCCTCTCTCTGACATTACTGGGTCTATCTCCCTGACATTACTGGGCCTATCTTGCTAAAATTACTGTGCCCATCTATCCGACATTACTGGGCCCATCTCTCTGACATCACTGGGCCCAGCTCTCTAACATTACTGTGCCCATCTCTCTGACATTACTGGGCCCATCTCTCTGACATGATTGGGCCCATCTCTCTGACATTACCGGGCCCATCTCTAAGTCATTACTGGGCCCATCTCTCTGACATTACTGGGCCCATTTCTCTGGCATCACTGGGCCCATCTCTCTGACATTGCTGGGCACATCTCTCTCACATTACCGGGCCCATTTCTCTGACATTACTGGGCCCATCTCTCCGACATTACTGGGCCTATCTTGCTAAAATTACTGTGCCCATCTCTCTGACATTACCGGGTCCATCTCTCTGACGTTACTGGGCCCATCTCTCTGACATTGCTGGGCCCATCTCTCTGACATTACTGGGCCCATCTCTCTGACATTACTGAGCCCATCTCTCCGACATTACTGGGTCTATCTCCCTAAAATTACTGGGCCCCTCTCTCTGACATTACTGGGCCTAATCTCTCTGACATTACTGTGCCCATATCTCTGACATTACAGGGTCTATCTCTCTGACATTACTGGGTCTATCTCCCTGACATTACCGGGCCCATCTCTCTGACATGATTGGGCCCATCTCTGACATTACCGGGCCCATCTCTAAGTCATTACTGGGCCCATCTCTCTGACATTACTGGGCCCATCTCTCTGACATTACCGGGCCCATCTCACTGACATTACTGGGCCCATCTCTCTGATATTACCGGGCCCATCTCTCTGACATTACCGGGCCCATCTCTCTGACAACACTGGGCCCATCAATCTGACATTACTGTGCCCATCTCTCTGACAATACTGTGCCCATCTTTCAGTCAATACTGGGCCCACTGTCTGACATTACAGGGCCCATCTCTCTGACATTACTGTGCCCATCTCTCTGACATTACCGGGCCCATCTCTCTGACAACACTGGGCCCATCAATCTGACATTACTGTGCCCATCTCTCTGACAATACTGGGCCCATCTTTCAGTCAATACTGGGCCCACTGTCTGACATTACAGGGCCCATCTCTCTGACATTACAGGGCCCATCTCTCTGACATTACCGGGCCCATCTCTCTGACATTACTGGGCCCATCTCTCTGACATTACCGGGCCCATCTCTCTGACATTTCCGGGCCCATCTCTCTGACAACACTGGGCCCATCAATCTGACATTACTGTGCCCATCTCTCTGACATTACTGGGTCTATCTCTCTGAAATTACAGGGCCCATCTCACTGACATTACCGGGTCCATCTCACTGACATTACTGTGCCCATCTCTCTGACATTACTGGGTCTATCTCTCTGACATTACTGGGCCTATCGCCCGAACATTACTGGGCCTATCTCCCTCACATTTCTGGGTCTATCTCCCTGACATTACTGGGCCCATCTCTCCGACAATACTGGTTCTATCTCCCTGACATTGCTGGGCCCATCTCTAAGTCATTACTGGGCCCATCTCTCTGACATTCCTGGGCTCATTTCTCTGACATCACTAGGCCCATCTCTCTGACATTACTGGGTCTATCTCCCTGACATTACTGGGCCCATCTCTCTGACATTACTGGGCCCATTTCTCTGACATAAGTGGGCCTATCGCCCTAACATTACTGGGCCTATCACCCTAACATATCTGGGCCTATCACCCTAACATTACTGTGCCCATCTCTCTGACATTACTGAGCCCATCTCTCTGACATTACTGGGCCCATCTCTCAGACATTACCGGGCCCATGTCTCCGTCATTACTAGGCCCATCTCTCTGACATTGCTGGGCCCATCTCTCTGACATTACTGGGCCGATCTCTCTGACATTACTGGATCGATCTCCCTGACATTGCTGGGCCCATCTCTAAGTCATTACTGGGCCCATCTCTCTGACATTCCTGGGCTCATTTCTCTGACATCACTAGGCCCATCTCTCTGACATTACTGGGTCTATCTCCCTGACATTACTGGGCCCATCTCTCTGACATTACTGGGCCCATTTCTCTGACATAACTGGGCCTATCGCCCTAACATTACTGGGCCTATCACCCTAACATATCTGGGCCTATCACCCTAACATTACTGTGCCCATCTCTAAGTCATTACTGGGCCCATCTCTTTGACATTACTGGGTCTACCTCCCTGACATTACTGGGCCCATCTCTCTGACATTACTGGACCCATCTCTCTGACATTAATGTGTCTCTCTTCCTGACATTACTGTGCCCATTTCTCTGACATGACTGCACCCATCTCTCTGACATTACTTGTCGCATCTTTCTGACAATACTGGGCCCATCTTTTTGACAATACTGGGCCCATGTCTCTGACATGACTGGTTCGATCTCCCTAACATTACTGGGACTATCTCTCTGACATTACTGGGAACATCTCTCTGACATTACTGGGCCCATCACTCTGACATTACAGGGCCCATCTCTCTGACATTGCAGGGTCCATCTCTCTGATATTCCCGGGCTCATCTCTCTGACAACACTGGGCCCATCTCTCTGACATTACTGGGTCTATCTCTCTGAAATTACAGGGCCCATCTCACTGACATAACCGGACCCATCTCACTGACATTACCGGGCCCATCTCTCTGACAAGACCAGGCCCATCTCTCTGACATTACCGAGCCCATGTCTCTGACATTACCGGGCCCATCTCTCTGACATTACTGGGCCCATCTCTCTGACATTACTGAGTCTATCTCTCTGACATTACTGGGCCTATCGCCCGAACATTACTGGGCCTATCTCCCTAACATTTCTGGGTCTATCTCCCTGACATTACTGGGCCCATCTCTCCGACAATACTGGGTCTATCTCCCTGACATTGCTGGGCACATCTCTCTGACATTACTGGGCCCATCTTTCTGACATTACTGGGCCCATCTCTCCGACAATACTGGTTCTATCTCCCTGACATTGCTGGGCCCATCTCTAAGTCATTACTGGGCGCATCTGTCTGACATTACTAGGTCTACCTCTCTGACATCACTCGGCCCATCTCTCTGACATTACTGGGTCTATCTCCCTAACATTTCTGGGTCTATCTCCCTGACATTACTGGGCCCATCTCTCCGACAATACTGGGTCTATCTCCCTGACATTGCTGGGCACATCTCTCTGACATTACTGGGCCCATCTTTCTGACATTACTGGGCCCATCTCTCCGACAATACTGGTTCTATCTCCCTGACATTGCTGGGCCCATCTCTAAGTCATTACTGGGCGCATCTGTCTGACATTACTAGGTCTACCTCTCTGACATCACTCGGCCCATCTCTCTGACATTACTGGGTCTATCTCCCTGACATTGCTGGGCCCATCTCTCTGACATTACTGGGCCCATTTCTCTGACATAACTGGGCCCATCTCTCTGACATTACCGGGCCCATCCCTCTGACATTACTGAGCCCATCTCTCAGACATTACCGGGCCCATGTCTCCGTCATTACTGGGCCCATCTCTCTGACATTACTGGATCGATCTCCCTGACATTACTGCGTCTACCTCTCGGTCATTTCAAGGCTTATCTCCGTGACATTACTGGCCAATCTCTCTGACATTACCGGGCACATGTCTCTGTCATTAGTGGGTCTATCTCTCTGACATAACCGGGCCGATCTCTCTGACATTACCAGGCCCATCTCTCTGACATTACCGGGCCCATCTCTCTGACATTACTGGGCCCATCTTTCTGACATTACTGGGCCCATCTCTCCGTCAATACTGGGTCTATCTCCCTGACATTGCTGGGCCCATCTCTAAGTCATTACTGGGCCCATCTCTCTGACATTACTGGGTCTACCTCCCTGACATTACTGGGCCCATCTCTCTGACATTACTGGGCCCATCTCTCTGACATTAATGGGTCATTCTTCCTGACATTACTGCACCCATTTCTCTGACATGACTGCGCCCATCTCTCTGACATTACTTGTCGCATCTTTCTGACAATACTGGGCTCATCTTTCTGACAATACTGGGCCCATCAATCTGACATTACTGGGTCGATCTCCCTAACATTACTGGGATAATCTCTCTGACATTACTGGGCCCATCTCTCTGACATTACTGGGCCCATCACTCTGACATTACAGGGCCCATCTCTCTGACATTACCGGGCCCATCTCTTTGACATTACCGGTCCCTACTCTCTGACATTACTGGGCCTATCTCTCTGACATTACTGGGCCCATCTCTCAGACATTACCAGGCCCATGTCTCCGTCATTACTGGGCCCATCTCTCTGACGTTGCTGGGCCAATCTCTCTGACATTACTGGGCCGATCTCTCTGACATTACTGGATCTATCTCCCTGACATTACTGCGTCTACCTCTCTGTCATTACTGGGCCTATCTCCGTGACATTACTGGGCCAATCTCTCTGACATTACCAGGCCCATGTCTCTGTCATTAGTGGGTCTATCTCTCTGACATAACCGGGTCGATCTCTCTGACATTACCGGGCCCATCTTTCTGACATTACTGGGCCCATCTCTATGACAGTCCCGGGCCAATCTCTCTGACATTACCGGGACGATCTCTCTGACATTAACGGGCCGATGTCTCTGACATTACCGGGACGGTCTCTCTGACATTACTGGGCACATCTCTCTGACATGACTGGGTCTATCTCCCTGACATTACTGGGCCCCTCTCTCTGACATTACCGGGCCCATCTCCCTGACATTGCTGGGGCCATCTCCCTGACATAACAGGGCCCATCTCTCTGACATTACTGGGCCCATCTTTTGGACATTGCTGGGCCCATGTCTCTGACATTACTGGACGGATCTCTATGACATTACCGGGCCCATGTCTCTGACATTACCGGGCCCATCTCTCTGACGTTACTGGGCCCATCTTTCTGACAATACTGGGCCCATCTTTCAGACAATACTGAGCCCACTCTCTGACATTACTGGGGCTATCTCCCTGACATTACAGGGCCCATCTCCCTGACATTACCGGGCCCATCTCTCTGACAATACCAGGCCCATCTCTCTGACATTACCGGGCCCATGTCTCTGACATTACTGGGCCCAACTCTCCGACAATATTGGGTCCAACTCCATGACATTGTTGGGCCCATCTCTCTGACATTACTGGGTCTATCTCTCTGAAATTACTGTGCCCATCTCTCTGACATTACTGGGCCCATCTCCCTGACATTACAGGGCCCATCTCTCTGACATTACCGGGCCCATCCCACTGACATTACCGGGCCCATCTCTCTGACATTACCAGGCCCATCTCTCTGACATTACTGGGCCCATCTTTCTGGCATTACTGGGCCCATCGTTCTGACATGAATGGGCCCATGTCTCTGACATTAATGGGTCTATCTCCCTCACATTACTGGGCCCATCTCTCTGACATTACTGGGCCCATCTCTCAGACATTACCGGGCCCATGTCTCCGTCATTACTGGGCCCATCTCTCTGACATTGCTGGGCCAATCTCTCTGACATTGCTGGGCCGATCTCTCTGACATTACTGGATCTATCTCCCTGACATTACTGCGTCTACCTCTCTGTCATTACTGGGCCTATCTCCGTGACATTACTTGGCCCATCTCTCTGACATTACAGGGCCCATCTCTCTGACATTACTGGGCCAATCTCTCTGACATTACTGGGTCTATCTCTCTGAAATTACTGGGTCTATCTCTCTGACATTGCAGGGCCCATATCTCTGACATTGCTGGGCCAATCTCTCTGACATTACAGGGTCTATCTCTCTGAAATTAGTGAGTCTATCTCTCTGACATAACTGGGCCCATTTCTCTGACATCACAAGGCACATTTCCCGGACATTACTGGGCGCATCTTTCTGACATTACTGGGTCCATCTCCATAATGTTACTGGGCCTATCTCTCTGACATTACAGTGCCCATCTCTCTGACATTACTGGACCCATCTCTCTGACATCACAGGGCCCATCTCTCTGATATTACCGGGCCCATCTCTCTGACATTACCAGGCCCATCTCTCTGACATTACTGGGCGCATCTCTCTGACATTACAGGGCCCATCTCTCTGACATTACCGGGCCCATCTCTCTGACATTACTGGGCGCATCTCTCTGCCATTACTGGGTCTATCTCTCTGATATTACTGGGCCCATCTCTCTGACATTACCGGGCCGATCTCTCTGACATTACCGGGCCCATCTCTCTGACATTACCGGGCCCATCTCTCTGACATTACTGGGTCTATCTCTCTGACATTACTGGGCCTATCGCCCGAACATTACTGGGCCTATCGCCCGAACATTTCTGGGTCTATGTCCCTGACATTACTGGGCCCACCTCTCCGACAATACTGGGTCTATCTCCCTGACATTGCTGAGCCCATGTCTCTGACAGTACTGGGCCCATCTTTCTGACATTACTGGGCCCATCTCTCCGACAATACTGGGTCTATCTCCCTGACATTGCTGGGCCCATCTCTAAGTCATTACTGGGCCCATCTCTCTGACATTACTGGGTCTACCTCCCTGACATTACTGGGCCCATCTCTCTGACATTACTGGGCCCATCTCTCTGACATTAATGGGTCATTCTTCCTGACATTACTGCACCCATTTCTCTGACATGACTGCGCCCATCTCTCTGACATTACTTGTCGCATCTTTCTGACAATACTGGGCTCATCTTTCTGACAATACTGGGCCCATCAATCTGACATTACTGGGTCGATCTCCCTAACATTACTGGGACTATCTCTCTGACATTACTGGGCCCATCTCTCTGACATTACTGGGCCCATCACTCTGACATTACAGGGCCCATCTCTCTGACATTACCAGGCCCATGTCTCCGTCATTACTGGGCCCATCTCTCTGACATTGCTGGGCCAATCTCTCTGACATTACTGGGCCGATCTCTCTGACATTACTGGATCTATCTCCCTGACATTACTGCGTCTACCTCTCTGTCATTACTGGGCCTATCTCCGTGACATTACTGGGCCAATCTCTCTGACATTACCAGGCCCATGTCTCTGTCATTAGTGGGTCTATCTCTCTGACATAACCGGGTCGATCTCTCTGACATTACCGGGCCCATCTTTCTGACATTACTGGGCCCATCTCTCTGACAGTCCCGGGCCAATCTCTCTGACATTACCGGGACGATCTCTCTGACATTAACGGGCCGATGTCTCTGACATTACCGGGACGGTCTCTCTGACATTACTGGGCACATCTCTCTGACATGACTGGGTCTATCTCCCTGACATTACTGGGCCCCTCTCTCTGACATTACCGGGCCCATCTCCCTGACATTGCTGGGGCCATCTCCCTGACATAACAGGGCCCATCTCTCTGACATTACTGGGCCCATCTTTTGGACATTGCTGGGCCCATGTCTCTGACATTACTGGACGGGTCTCTCTGACATTACCGGGCCCATGTCTCTGACATTACCGGGCCCATCTCTCTGACGTTACTGGGCCCATCTTTCTGACAATACTGGGCCCATCTTTCAGACAATACTGAGCCCACTCTCTGACATTACTGGGGCTATCTCCCTGACATTACAGGGCCCATCTCCCTGACATTACCGGGCCCATCTCTCTGACAATACCAGGCCCATCTCTCTGACATTACCGGGCCCATGTCTCTGACATTACTGGGCCCATCTCTCCGACAATACTGGGTCCAACTCCATGACATTGTTGGGCCCATCTCTCTGACATTACTGGGTCTATCTCTCTGAAATTACTGTGCCCATCTCTCTGACATTACTGGGCCCATCTCCCTGACATTACAGGGCCCATCTCTCTGACATTACCGGGCCCATCCCACTGACATTACCGGGCCCATCTCTCTGACATTACCAGGCCCATCTCTCTGACATTACTGGGCCCATCTTTCTGACATTACTGGGCCCATCGTTCTGACATGAATGGGCCCATGTCTCTGACATTAATGGGTCTATCTCCCTCACATTACTGGGCCCATCTCTCTGACATTACTGGGCCCATCTCTCAGACATTACCGGGCCCATGTCTCCGTCATTACTGGGCCCATCTCTCTGACATTGCTGGGCCAATCTCTCTGACATTGCTGGGCCGATCTCTCTGACATTACTGGATCTATCTCCCTGACATTACTGCGTCTACCTCTCTGTCATTACTGGGCCTATCTCCGTGACATTACTTGGCCCATCTCTCTGACATTACAGGGCCCATCTCTCTGACATTACTGGGCCAATCTCTCTGACATTACTGGGTCTATCTCTCTGAAATTACTGGGTCTATCTCTCTGACATTACAGGGTCTATCTCTCTGAAATTAGTGAGTCTATCTCTCTGACATAACTGGGCCCATTTCTCTGACATCACAAGGCACATTTCTCGGACATTACTGGGCGCATCTTTCTGTCATTACTGGGCCCATCTCTCTGACATTACTGGACCCATCTCTCTGACATCACAGGGCCCATCTCTCTGATATTACCGGGCCCATCTCTCTGACATTACCAGGCCCATCTCTCTGACATTACTGGGCCCATCTCTCTGACATTACTGGACCCATCTCTCTGACATTACAGGGCCCATCTCTCTGACATCACAGGGCCCATCTCTCTGACATTACCGGGCCCATCTCTCTGACATTACTGGGCGCATCTCTCTGACATTACTGGGTCTATCTCTCTGACATTACAGTGCCCATCTCTCTGACATTACTGGGCCCATCTCTCTGACATTGCTGGGCCAATCTCTCTGACATTACTGGGCCGATCTCTCTGACATTACTGGATCTATCTCCCTGACATTACTGCGTCTACCTCTCTGTCATTACTGGGCCTATCTCCGTGACATTACTGGGCCAATCTCTCTGACATTACCAGGCCCATGTCTCTGTCATTAGTGGGTCTATCTCTCTGACATAACCGGGTCGATCTCTCTGACATTACCGGGCCCATCTTTCTGACATTACTGGGCCCATCTCTATGACAGTCCCGGGCCAATCTCTCTGACATTACCGGGACGATCTCTCTGACATTAACGGGCCGATGTCTCTGACATTACCGGGACGGTCTCTCTGACATTACTGGGCACATCTCTCTGACATGACTGGGTCTATCTCCCTGACATTACTGGGCCCCTCTCTCTGACATTACCGGGCCCATCTCCCTGACATTGCTGGGGCCATCTCCCTGACATAACAGGGCCCATCTCTCTGACATTACTGGGCCCATCTTTTGGACATTGCTGGGCCCATGTCTCTGACATTACTGGACGGATCTCTATGACATTACCGGGCCCATGTCTCTGACATTACCGGGCCCATCTCTCTGACGTTACTGGGCCCATCTTTCTGACAATACTGGGCCCATCTTTCAGACAATACTGAGCCCACTCTCTGACATTACTGGGGCTATCTCCCTGACATTACAGGGCCCATCTCCCTGACATTACCGGGCCCATCTCTCTGACAATACCAGGCCCATCTCTCTGACATTACCGGGCCCATGTCTCTGACATTACTGGGCCCAACTCTCCGACAATATTGGGTCCAACTCCATGACATTGTTGGGCCCATCTCTCTGACATTACTGGGTCTATCTCTCTGAAATTACTGTGCCCATCTCTCTGACATTACTGGGCCCATCTCCCTGACATTACAGGGCCCATCTCTCTGACATTACCGGGCCCATCCCACTGACATTACCGGGCCCATCTCTCTGACATTACCAGGCCCATCTCTCTGACATTACTGGGCCCATCTTTCTGGCATTACTGGGCCCATCGTTCTGTCATGAATGGGCCCATGTCTCTGACATTAATGGGTCTATCTCCCTCACATTACTGGGCCCATCTCTCTGACATTACTGGGCCCATCTCTCAGACATTACCGGGCCCATGTCTCCGTCATTACTGGGCCCATCTCTCTGACATTGCTGGGCCAATCTCTCTGACATTGCTGGGCCGATCTCTCTGACATTACTGGATCTATCTCCCTGACATTACTGCGTCTACCTCTCTGTCATTACTGGGCCTATCTCCGTGACATTACTTGGCCCATCTCTCTGACATTACAGGGCCCATCTCTCTGACATTACTGGGCCAATCTCTCTGACATTACTGGGTCTATCTCTCTGAAATTACTGGGTCTATCTCTCTGACATTGCAGGGCCCATATCTCTGACATTGCTGGGCCAATCTCTCTGACATTACAGGGTCTATCTCTCTGAAATTAGTGAGTCTATCTCTCTGACATAACTGGGCCCAATTCTCTGACATCACAAGGCACATTTCCCGGACATTACTGGGCGCATCTTTCTGACATTACTGGGTCCATCTCCATAATGTTACTGGGCCTATCTCTCTGACATTACAGTGCCCATCTCTCTGACATTACTGGACCCATCTCTCTGACATCACAGGGCCCATCTCTCTGATATTACCGGGCCCATCTCTCTGACATTACCAGGCCCATCTCTCTGACATTACTGGGCGCATCTCTCTGACATTACAGGGCCCATCTCTCTGACATTACCGGGCCCATTTCTCTGACATTACTGGGCGCATCTCTCTGCCATTACTGGGTCTATCTCTCTGATATTACTGGGCCCATCTCTCTGACATTACCGGGCCGATCTCTCTGACATTACCGGGCCCATCTCTCTGACATTACCGGGCCCATCTCTCTGACATTACTGGGTCTATCTCTCTGACATTACTGGGCCTATCGCCCGAACATTACTGGGCCTATCGCCCGAACATTTCTGGGTCTATGTCCCTGACATTACTGGGCCCACCTCTCCGACAATACTGGGTCTATCTCCCTGACATTGCTGAGCCCATCTCTCTGACATTACTGGACCCATCTTTCTGACATTACTGGGCCCATCTCTCCGACAATACTGGGTCTATCTCCCTGACATTGCTGGGCCCATCTCTAAGTCATTACTGGGCCCATCTCTCTGACATTACTGGGTCTACCTCCCTGACATTACTGGGCCCATCTCTCTGACATTAATGGGTCATTCTTCCTGACATTACTGCACCCATTTCTCTGACATGACTGCGCCCATCTCTCTGACATTACTTGTCGCATCTTTCTGACAATACTGGGCTCATCTTTCTGACAATACTGGGCCCATCAATCTGACATTACTGGGTCGATCTCCCTAACATTACTGGGACTATCTCTCTGACATTACTGGGCCCATCTCTCTGACATTACTGGGCCCATCACTCTGACATTACAGGGCCCATCTCTCTAACATTACCGGGCCCATCTCTTTGACATTACCGGGCCCTACTCTCTGACATTACTGGGCCTATCTCTCTGACATTACTGGGCCCATCTCTCAGACATTACCAGGCCCATGTCTCCGTCATTACTGGGCCCATCTCTCTGACATTGCTGGGCCAATCTCTCTGACATTACTGGGCCGATCTCTCTGACATTACTGGATCTATCTCCCTGACATTACTGCGTCTACCTCTCTGTCATTACTGGGCCTATCTCCGTGACATTACTGGGCCAATCTCTCTGACATTACCAGGCCCATGTCTCTGTCATTAGTGGGTCTATCTCTCTGACATAACCGGGTCGATCTCTCTGACATTACCGGGCCCATCTTTCTGACATTACTGGGCCCATCTCTCTGACAGTCCCGGGCCAATCTCTCTGACATTACCGGGACGATCTCTCTGACATTAACGGGCCGATGTCTCTGACATTACCGGGACGGTCTCTCTGACATTACTGGGCACATCTCTCTGACATGACTGGGTCTATCTCCCTGACATTACTGGGCCCCTCTCTCTGACATTACCGGGCCCATCTCCCTGACATTGCTGGGGCCATCTCCCTGACATAACAGGGCCCATCTCTCTGACATTACTGGGCCCATCTTTTGGACATTGCTGGGCCCATGTCTCTGACATTACTGGACGGGTCTCTCTGACATTACCGGGCCCATGTCTCTGACATTACCGGGCCCATCTCTCTGACGTTACTGGGCCCATCTTTCTGACAATACTGGGCCCATCTTTCAGACAATACTGAGCCCACTCTCTGACATTACTGGGGCTATCTCCCTGACATTACAGGGCCCATCTCCCTGACATTACCGGGCCCATCTCTCTGACAATACCAGGCCCATCTCTCTGACATTACCGGGCCCATGTCTCTGACATTACTGGGCCCATCTCTCCGACAATACTGGGTCCAACTCCATGACATTGTTGGGCCCATCTCTCTGACATTACTGGGTCTATCTCTCTGAAATTACTGTGCCCATCTCTCTGACATTACTGGGCCCATCTCCCTGACATTACAGGGCCCATCTCTCTGACATTACCGGGCCCATCCCACTGACATTACCGGGCCCATCTCTCTGACATTACCAGGCCCATCTCTCTGACATTACTGGGCCCATCTTTCTGACATTACTGGGCCCATCGTTCTGACATGAATGGGCCCATGTCTCTGACATTAATGGGTCTATCTCCCTCACATTACTGGGCCCATCTCTCTGACATTACTGGGCCCATCTCTCAGACATTACCGGGCCCATGTCTCCGTCATTACTGGGCCCATCTCTCTGACATTGCTGGGCCAATCTCTCTGACATTGCTGGGCCGATCTCTCTGACATTACTGGATCTATCTCCCTGACATTACTGCGTCTACCTCTCTGTCATTACTGGGCCTATCTCCGTGACATTACTTGGCCCATCTCTCTGACATTACAGGGCCCATCTCTCTGACATTACTGGGCCAATCTCTCTGACATTACTGGGTCTATCTCTCTGAAATTACTGGGTCTATCTCTCTGACATTACAGGGTCTATCTCTCTGAAATTAGTGAGTCTATCTCTCTGACATAACTGGGCCCATTTCTCTGACATCACAAGGCACATTTCTCGGACATTACTGGGCGCATCTTTCTGTCATTACTGGGCCCATCTCTCTGACATTACTGGACCCATCTCTCTGACATCACAGGGCCCATCTCTCTGATATTACCGGGCCCATCTCTCTGACATTACCAGGCCCATCTCTCTGACATTACTGGGCGCATCTCTCTGACATTACTGGGTCTATCTCTCTGACATTACAGTGCCCATCTCTCTGACATTACTGGACCCATCTCTCTGACATTACAGTGCCCATCTCTCTGACATTACTGGACCCATCTCTCTGACATCACAGGGCCCATCTCTCTGATATTACCGGGCCCATCTCTCTGACATTACCAGGCCCATCTCTCTGACATTACTGGGCGCATCTCTCTGACATTACAGGGCCCATCTCTCTGACATTACCGGGCCCATCTCTCTGACATTACTGGGCGCATCTCTCTGCCATTACTGGGTCTATCTCTCTGATATTACTGGGCCCATCTCTCTGACATTACCGGGCCGATCTCTCTGACATTACCGGGCCCATCTCTCTGACATTACCGGGCCCATCTCTCTGACATTACTGGGTCTATCTCTCTGACATTACTGGGCCTATCGCCCGAACATTTCTGGGTCTATGTCCCTGACATTACTGGGCCCACCTCTCCGACAATACTGGGTCTATCTCCCTGACATTGCTGAGCCCATCTCTCTGACATTACTGGGCCCATCTTTCTGACATTACAGGGCCCATCTCTCCGACAATACTGGGTCTATCTCCCTGACATTGCTGGGCCCATCTCTAAGTCATTACTGGGCCCATCTCTCTGACATTACTGGGTCTACCTCCCTGACATTACTGCATCCATTTCTCTGACATGACTGCGCCCATCTCTCTGACATTACTTGTCGCATCTTTCTGACAATACTGGGCTCATCTTTCTGACAATACTGGGCCCATCAATCTGACATTACTGGGTCGATCTCCCTAACATTACTGGGACTATCTCTCTGACATTACTGGGCCCATCTCTCTGACATTACTGGGCCCATCACTCTGACATTACAGGGCCCATCTCTCTGACATTACCGGGCCCATCTCTTTGACATTACCGGGCCCTACTCTCTGACATTACTGGGCCCATCTCTCTGACATTACTGGGCCCATCACTCTGACATTACAGGGCCCATCTCTCTGACATTACTGGGCCCATCTCTCAGACATTACCAGGCCCATGTCTCCGTCATTACTGGGCCCATCTCTCTGACATTGCTGGGCCAATCTCTCTGACATTACTGGGCCGATCTCTCTGACATTACTGGATCTATCTCCCTGACATTACTGCGTCTACCTCTCTGTCATTACTGGGCCTATCTCCGTGACATTACTGGGCCAATCTCTCTGACATTACCAGGCCCATGTCTCTGTCATTAGTGGGTCTATCTCTCTGACATAACCGGGTCGATCTCTCTGACATTACCGGGCCCATCTTTCTGACATTACTGGGCCCATCTCTCTGACAGTCCCGGGCCAATCTCTCTGACATTACCGGGACGATCTCTCTGACATTAACGGGCCGATGTCTCTGACATTACCGGGACGGTCTCTCTGACATTACTGGGCACATCTCTCTGACATGACTGGGTCTATCTCCCTGACATTACTGGGCCCCTCTCTCTGACATTACCGGGCCCATCTCCCTGACATTGCTGGGGCCATCTCCCTGACATAACAGGGCCCATCTCTCTGACATTACTGGGCCCATCTTTTGGACATTGCTGGGCCCATGTCTCTGACATTACTGGACGGGTCTCTCTGACATTACCGGGCCCATGTCTCTGACATTACCGGGCCCATCTCTCTGACGTTACTGGGCCCATCTTTCTGACAATACTGGGCCCATCTTTCAGACAATACTGAGCCCACTCTCTGACATTACTGGGGCTATCTCCCTGACATTACAGGGCCCATCTCACTGACATTACCGGGCCCATCTCTCTGACAATACCAGGCCCATCTCTCTGACATTACCGGGCCCATGTCTCTGACATTACTGGGCCCATCTCTCCGACAATACTGGGTCCAACTCCATGACATTGTTGGGCCCATCTCTCTGACATTACTGGGTCTATCTCTCTGAAATTACTGTGCCCATCTCTCTGACATTACTGGGCCCATCTCCCTGACATTACAGGGCCCATCTCTCTGACATTACCGGGCCCATCCCACTGACATTACCGGGCCCATCTCTCTGACATTACCAGGCCCATCTCTCTGACATTACTGGGCCCATCTTTCTGACATTACTGGGCCCATCGTTCTGACATGAATGGGCCCATGTCTCTGACATTAATGGGTCTATCTCCCTCACATTACTGGGCCCATCTCTCTGACATTACTGGGCCCATCTCTCAGACATTACCGGGCCCATGTCTCCGTCATTACTGGGCCCATCTCTCTGACATTGCTGGGCCAATCTCTCTGACATTGCTGGGCCGATCTCTCTGACATTACTGGATCTATCTCCCTGACATTACTGCGTCTACCTCTCTGTCATTACTGGGCCTATCTCCGTGACATTACTTGGCCCATCTCTCTGACATTACAGGGCTCATCTCTCTGACATTACTGGGCCAATCTCTCTGACATTACTGGGTCTATCTCTCTGAAATTACTGGGTCTATCTCTCTGACATTGCAGGGCCCATATCTCTGACATTGCTGGGCCAATCTCTCTGACATTACAGGGTCTATCTCTCTGAAATTAGTGAGTCTATCTCTCTGACATAACTGGGCCCATTTCTCTGACATCACAAGGCACATTTCTCGGACATTACTGGGCGCATCTTTCTGTCATTACTGGGCCCATCTCTCTGACATTACTGGACCCATCTCTCTGACATCACAGGGCCCATCTCTCTGATATTACCGGGCCCATCTCTCTGACATTACCAGGCCCATCTCTCTGACATTACTGGGCGCTTCTCTCTGACATTACTGGGTCTATCTCTCTGACATTACAGTGCCCATCTCTCTGACATTACTGGACCCATCTCTCTGACATTACAGTGCCCATCTCTCTGACATTACTGGACCCATCTCTCTGACATCACAGGGCCCATCTCTCTGACATTACCGGGCCCATCTCTCTGACATTACCAGGCCCATCTCTCTGACATTACTGGGCGCATCTCTCTGACATTACTGGGTCTATCTCTCTGACATTACAGTGCCCATCTCTCTGACATTACTGGGCCCATCTCTCTGACATTACCGGGCCCATCTCTCTGACATTACCGGGCCCATCTCTCTGACATTACTGGGTCTATCTCTCTGACATTACTGGGCCCATCTCTCTGACATTACCGGGCCCAACTCTCTGACATTACTGGGCCCATCTCTCTGACATTACCGGGCCCCATTCTCTGACATTACCGGGCCCATCTCTCTGACAACACTGGGCCCATCAATCTGACATTACTGTGCCCATCTCTCTGACATTACTGTGCCCATCTCTCTGACAATACGAGGCCCATCTCTCTGACATTACCGGGCCCATCTCTCTGACATTACCGGGCCCATCTCTCTGACAATACCGGGCCCATCTCTCTGACATTACCGGGCCCACCTCTCTGACATTACTGGGTCTATCTCTCTGACATTACTGGGCCCATCTCTCTGACATTGCCGGGCACATCTCTCTGACATTACCGGTCCCATCTCTCTGACATTACCGGGCCCATCTCTCTGACATTACTGGGTCCATCTCTCTGACATTACCGGGCCCAACTCTCTGACATTACCGGGCCCATCTCTCTGACAACACTGGGCCCATCAATCTGACAACACTGGGCCCATCTCTCTGACATTACTGTGCCCATCTCTCTGACATTACTGGGCCCATCTCTCTGACAATACTGGGTCTATCTCCCTGACATTGCTGGGCACATCTCTCTGACATTACTGGGCCTATCGACCGAACATTACTGGGTCTATTTCCCTGACATTGCTGGGCCCATCTCTAAGTCATTACTGGGCGCATCTCTCTGACATTACTAGGTCTACCTCTCTGACATTACTTGGCCCATCTCTCTGACATTACTGGGCCCATTTCTCTGACATTACTGGGCCCATTTCTCGGACATCACTGGGCCCATCTCTCTGACATTACTGGTCGCATCTTTCTGACAATACTGGGCCCATGTCTCGGACATTACTGGGTCGATCTCCCTAACATTACTGGGACTATCTCTCTGACATTACTGGGCCCATCTCTCTGACACTACTGGGCCCATCTCCCTGACATTATAGGGCCCATCTCTCTGACATTACCGGGCCCATCTCACCGACATTACCGGGCCCATCTCTCTGACATTACCGGGCCCATGTCTCTGACATTACTGGGCCCATCTCTCCGACAATACTGGGTCCAACTCCATGACATTGTTGGGCCCATCTCTCTGACAGTACTGGGTCTATCTCTCTGAAATTACTGTGCCCATCTCTCTGACATTACTGGGCCCATCTCCCTGACATTACAGGGCCCATCTCTCTGACATTACCGGGCCCATCCCACTGACATTACCGGGCCCATCTCTCTGACATTACCTGGCCCATCTGTCTGACATTACTGGGCCCATCTTTCTGACATTACTGGGCCCATCGTTCTGACATGAATGGGCCCATGTCTCTGACATTAATGGGTCTATCTCCCTCACATTACTGGGCCTATCTCTCTGACATTACTGGGCCCATCTCTCAGACATTACCGGGCCCATGTCTCCGTCATTACTGGGCCCATCTCTCTGACATTGCTGGGCCAATCTCTCTGACATTGCTGGGCCAATCTCTCTGACATTACTGGATCTATCTCCCTGACATTACTGCGTCTACCTCTCTGTCATTACTGGGCCTATCTCCGTGACATTACTTGGCCCATCTCTCTGACATTACAGGGCCCATCTCTCTGACATTACCGGGCCCATCTCTCTGACATTACTGGGCCCATCTCTCCGACATTACCGGGCCCAACTCTCTGACATTACCGGGCCCATCTCTCTGACAACACTGGGCCCATCAATCTGACATTACTGTGCCCATCTCTCTGACATTACTGTGCCCATCTCACTGACATTACCGGGCCCATCTCTCTGACAATACGAGGCCCATCTCTCTCACATTATCGGGCCCATGTCTCTGACATTATCGGGCCCATGTCTCTGACATTACCGGGCCCATCTCTCTGACATTACCGCGCCCATCTCTCTGACATTACCGCGCCCATCTCTCTGACATTACTGGGCCCATCTCTCTGACATTACTGGGTCTATCTCTCTGACATTACTGGGCCTATCGCCCGAACATTACTGGGCCTATCTCCCTAACATTTCTGGGTCTATTTCCCTGACATTACTGGGCCCATCTCTCCGACAATACTGGGTCTATCTCCCTGACATTGCTGGGCACATCTCTCTGACATTACTGGGCCCATCTTTCTGACATTACTGGGCCTATCTCTCCGACAATACTGGTTCTATCTCCATGACATTGCTGGGCCCATCTCTAAGTCATTACTGGGCGCATCTCTCTGACATTACTTGGTCTACCTCTCTGACATTACTGGGCCCATCTCTCTGACATTACTGGGCCCATTTCTCTGACATTACTGGGCTCATTTCTCGGACATCACTGGGCCCATCTCTCTGACATTACTGGTCGCATCTTTCTGACAATACTGGGCCCATCTTTCTGACAATACTGGGCCCATGTCTCGGACATTACTGGGTCGATCTCCCTAACATTACTGGGACTATCTCTCTGACATTACTGGGCCCATCTCTCTGACACTACTGGGCCCATCTCCCTGACATTACAGGGCCCATCTCTCTGACATTACCGGGCCCATCTCACCGACATTACCGGGCCCATCTCTCTGACAATACCAGGCCCATCTCTCTGACATTACCGGGCCCATGTCTCTGACATTACTGGGCCCATCTCTCCAACAATACTGGGTCCAACTCCATGACATTGTTGGGCCCATCTCTCTGACATTACTGGATCTATCTCTCTGACATTACTGGGCCCATCTCCCTGACATTACAGGGCCCATCTCTCTGACATTACCGGGCCCATCTCTCTGACATTACCAGGCCCATCTGTCTGACATTACTGGGCCCATCTTTCTGACATTACTGGGCCCATCTTTCTGACATTACTGGGCCCATCGTTCTGACATGAATGGGCCCATGTCTCTGACATTAATGGGTCTATCTCCCTCACATTACTGGGCCCATCTCTCTGACATTACTGGGCCCATCTCTCAGACATTACCGGGCCCATGTCTCCGTCATTACCGGGCCCATCTCTCTGACATTACTTGGCCCATCTCTCTGACATTACAGGGCCCATCTCTCTGACATTACTGGGCCAATCTCTCTGACATTACAGGGTCTATCTCTCTGAAATTAGTGAGTCTATCTCTCTGACGTTACTGGGCGCATCTCTCTGACATTACTGGGCGCATCTCTCTGACATTACTGGGCCCATCTCTCTGACATTACTGGGCCTATCTCTCTGACATTACAGTGCCCATCTCTCTGACATTACTGGACCCATCTCTCTGAAATCACAGGGTCCATCTCTCTGATATTTTCGGGCCCATCTCTCTGACATTACCGGGCGCATCTCTCTGACATTACTGGGCGCATCTCTCTGACATTACTGGGCCCATCTCTCTGACATTACTGGGTCTATATCCCTAACATTACCGGGCCCATCACTCTGATATTACTGGGCCCATCTCTCTGACATTACCGGGCCCATCTCTCTGATATTATCAGGCCCAGCTCTCTGACATTACTGGGCCTATCTCTCTGACATTACTCGGTCTATCTCCCTGACATTACTGGGTCCATCTCTCTGACATTACTGGGCCCATCTCTCTGACATTACTGGGCCCATCTCTCTGACATTATCAGGCCCATTTCTCTGACATTACCGGGCCCATCTCTCTGACATTATCAGGCCCATCTGTCTGACATTACCGGGTCTACCTCTGTGACATTATTGCGCCCATCACTCTGACATTCCTGGGCCCATCTCTCTGACATTACCGGGCCCATCTCTCTGAGATTACCAGGTCTATCTCTCTGTCATCAATGGGGCGATTTCTCTGACATTACAGGGCCCATCTCTCCGACATCTCTGGATCTATCTCCCTGACATTAAGGGGCCCAATGCTCTGACATTACCGGGCCTATCTCTCTGACATTATCAGGCCCATCTCTCTGACAATACCGGGTCTATCTCTCTGACATTACCGGGCCCATATCTCTGACATTACCTGGCCCATCTCCCTGACATTACCGGGCCCATCTCTCTGACATTTCTGTGCCCATCTCTCTGACATTACTGGGCCCATATCTCTGACATTACCTGGTCTATCTTTCTGAAATTACTGGGTTTATCCCTCTGACATTACCGGGCCTATCCCTCTGACATTACTGGGCCCATCTCTCTGACATTACTGGGCCCATCTCTCTGAAATTACTGGGTCTATCTCTCTGACATTACTGGGTCCATTTCTCGGACATTACTGGGTCGATCTCCCTAACATTACTGGGACTATCTCTCTGACATTACTGGGCCCATCTCTCTGACACTACTGGGCCCATCTCCCTGACATTAATGGGTCTATCTCCCTCACATTACTGGGCCCATCTCTCTGACATTACTGGGCCCATCTCTCAGACATTACCGGGCCCATGTCTCCGTCATTACTGGGCCCATCTCTCTGACATTGCTGGGCCAATCTCTCTGACATTGCTGGGCCGATCTCTCTGACATTACTGGATCTATCTCCCTGACATTACTGCGTCTACCTTTCTGTCATTACCGGGCCCATCTCTCTGACATTACAGGGCCCATCTCTCTGACATTACTGGGTCTATCTCTCTGAAATTACTGGGTCTATCTCTCTGACATTTCAGGGCCCATATCTCTGACATTGCTTGGCCAATCTCTCTGACATTACAGGGTCTATCTCTCTGAAATTAGTGAGTCTATCTCTCTGACATTACTGGGCCCATTTCTCTGACATCACAAGGCACATTTCTCGGACATTACTGGGCGCATCTTTCTGACATTACTGGGTCCATCTCCATAACGTTACTGGGCCTATCTCTCTGACATTACAGTGCCCATCTCTCTGACATTACTGGACCCATCTCTCTGACATCACAGGGTCCATCTCTCTGATATTACCGGGCCCATCTCTCTGACATTACTGGGCCCATCTCTCTGACATTACTGGGTCTATATCCCTAACATTACCGGGCCCATCACTCTGATATTACTGGGCCCATCTCTCTGACATTACCGGGCCCATCTCTCTGACATTACCGGGCCCATCTCTCTGACATTATCTTGCCCAGCTCTCTGACATTACTGGGCCTATCTCTCTGACATTACTCGGTCTATCTCCCTGACATTACTGGGTCCATCTCTCTGACATTACTGGGCCCATCTCTCTGACATTACTCGGTCTATCTCCCTGACATTACTCGGTCTATCTCCCTGACATTACTGGGTCCATCTCTCTGACATTACTGGGCCCATCTCTCTGACATTACTGGGCCCATCTCTCTGATATTACCGGGCCCATCTCTCTGACATTATCAGGCCCATTTCTCTGACATTACCGGGCCCATCTCTCTGACATTATCAGGCCCATCTCTCTGACATTACCGGGTCTACCTCTGTGACATTATTGCGCCCATCACTCTGACATTCCTGGGCCCATCTGACATTACCGGGCCCATCTCTCTGAGATTACCAGGTCTATCTCTCTGTCATCAATGGGGCGATCTCTCTGACATTACAGGGCCCATCTCTCCGACATATCTGGATCTATCTCCCTGACATTAAGGGGCCCAACGCTCTGACATTACCGGGCCTATCTCTCTGACATTATCAGGCCCATTTCTCTGACAATACCGGGTCTATCTCTCTGACATTACCGGGCCCATATCTCTGACATTACCTGGCCCATCTCCCTGACATTACCGGGCCCATCTCTCTGACATTTCTGTGCCCATCTCTCTGACATTACTGGGCCCATATCTCTGACGTTACATGGTCTATCTTTCTGAAATTACTGGGTTTATCCCTCTGACATTACCGGGCCTATCCCTCTGATATTACTGGGCCCATCTCTCTGACATTACTGGGCCCATCTCTCTGAAATTACTGGGTCTATCTCTCTGACATTGCTGGGCCTATGTCTCTGACATTACTGGGTCTATCTCTCTGACATTACTGGGCCCATCTCTCTGACATTACTGGGTCTATCTCACTGACATTACCGGGTCTATCTCTCTGAAATTACTAGGTCTATCTCTCTGACATTGCCGGGCCCATCTCTCTGACATTACTGGGCCTATGTCTCTGACATTACTGGGCCCATCTCTCTGACATTACTGGGTCTATCTCACTGACATTACCGGGTCTATCTCTCTGACATTACTAGGTCTATCTCTCTGACATTACTGGTCCCATCTCTCTGACATTACCGGGCCCAACTCTCAAACATTACCAGGTCTATATCTCTGACATTACTGGGCCCATCTCTCTGACATTACTGGGCCCATCTCTCTGACATTACTGGGTCTATCTCCCTCACATTACCGGGCCCATCTCTCTGACATTGCCGGGCCCATCTCTCTGACATTGCTGGGCCTATGTCTCTGACATTACTGGGCCCATCTCTCTGACATTACTGGGTCTATCTCACTGACATTACCGGGTCTATCTCTCTGACATTACTAGGTCTATCTCTCTGACATTACTGGTCCCATCTCTCTGACATTACCGGGCCCAACTCTCAGACATTACCAGGTCTATATCTCTGACATTACTGGGCCCATCTCTCTGACATTACTGGGCCCATCTCTCTGACATTACTGGGTCTATCTCCCTCACATTACCGGGCCCATCTCTCTGACATTACTGGGCCCATCTCTTTGACATTACCGGGTCTATCTCTCTGAAATTACCGGGCACATCTCTCTGACATTACTGGGCCCATCTCTCGAACATTACTGGGCCCATCTCTCTGACATTACTGGCTCCATCTCCCTGACATTATTGGGCACATCTCTCTGACATTACTGGGCCCATCTCTCGAACATTACTGGGCCCATCTCTCTGACATTACTGGCTCGATCACCCTGACATTATTGGGCCCATCTCTCTGACATTACTAGGCCATTCTGCCTGACATTACATGGCCATTCTCCCTGACATTACCGGGCCCATCTCTCTGACATTACCGGGCCCATCTCTCTGACATTATCAGGCCCATCTCTCTGACATTACCGGGTCTATCTCTCTGACGTTGCCGGGCCCATCTCTCTGACATTACCGGATCTATCTCTCTGACATTACCGGATCTATCTCTCTGACATTGCCGGGCCCATCTCTCTGACATTACTGGGTCTACCTCTCTGACATTCCCAGGCCCACATCTCTGACATTACCTGGTCTATCTTTCTGAAATTACTGGGTTTATCCCTCTGACATTACCGGGCCTATCCCTCTGACATTACTGGGCCCATCTCTCTGACATTACTGGGCCCAACTCTCTGACATTACTGGGTCTATCTCCCTGACATTACCGGGTCTATCTCTCTGAAATTACTAGGTCTATCTCTCTGACATTGCCGGGCCCATATCTCTGACATTACTGGGCCCATCTCTCTGACATTACTGGGCCCATCGCTCTCACATTACCGGGCCCAACTCTCAGACATTACTGGGCCCATCTCTCTGACATTACTGGACCCATCTCTCTGACATTACTGGGCCCATCTCTCTGACATTATTGGGCCCATCTCTCTGACATTACTGGGCCCATCTCTCTGACATTACCGGGCCCATCTCTCTGACATTACTGGGCCTATCTCTCTGACATTACCGGGCCCATCTCTCTGACATTACCGGACCCATCTCTCCGACATTACTGGGTCTATCTCTCTGACATTACTGGGCCCATCTTTCTGACATTACTGGGCCCATCTCTCTGACATTACCGAGTCTATCTCTCTGAAATTACTGGGTCTATCTCTCTGACATTGCCAGGCCCATCTCTCTGACATTACTGGGCCCATCTCTCTCACACTACTAGGCCCATCTCTCTGACATATCCGCGTCTCTATCTCTGAAATTACCGGGTCTATCTCTCTGACATTGCCAGGCCCATCTCCCTGACATTACTGTGCCCATGTCTCTGTCTTTAGCAGAAAAAAAGAGTGTTCAACAGAGGATGACTGAGAGGGAGAGGCATTACTTTAGTGCATACATTACATCCTGGAAGCAGACGCCTGCACTGAAGAGCAAATCGTCTGGCAACAGTTCCCATGATCAACAGGAGGAAGTGTGTCCAGCAGAGGGTAACTGAGAGAGAGAAAGGCATCACCTTGGTGCATTTGTTAGAGCCTGGAAGCAGTCACCTGCACTGGACTGTTTTCGGGTTGGCATCAAGGAGTACCTAAAATAGTCATGTAGAAGGACAAAACAGGTCCACAGTTTGAGGTTCTAAATTGTGGCAAGATGAATGTTGTTAGAATTAGACAGGAGCTTGCATGGGTTGATTGGAATAGTTTATTTGCAGCCAAAGGGACCTCTGACAAGTGAGAGGCCTTTTAAAGCATGATAGCTGGAGTTCAAGGTCTATATGTTCCAGTGAGGGTGAAGGGCAAGGTTGGCAGGGATAGGAAACTCTGGATGGCAAGGGATATTGAGGCTTTTGCCAGATAAAAAAGAGAAATGGCTCAGGTACAAGCAGCTGGGATTAAGTGAATCCCTGGAGATATATAGGGGATACAGGAGTTTACTGAAGAAGGAAATCAGGATGGTGAATGGGTGTGACATGAGATAGCTTTGTCTGAGAAGATTAGAGTGAATCCAAAGAGATTCTTTAAGTATATTAAAGGAAAAAGAATAACTAGAAAGAGAATAGAACCCCTGAAGGACCAAAGTGGACATGTATGTGTGGAACTGCAGGAGATTGGCGATGTCCTCAATAAGTATTTCTCCACTGTGTTTACCATGGAGAAACACACGAAGACTTGGGAACTTGGGGAAGTCAGTGGCGATATCTTGGGGACAGTCCGTATCATTGCAGAGGAGGTGTTGGAAGTATTAGTATGTATGAGGGTGGATAAATCACTTGGTCCTGATCAGATAGAACCCTGCAAGATGCTAGAGAAGAATTTGTGGGCCCTGGTTGTGATATCTGCATCATTGTTAGCCACGGATGAGGTCCCGGAAGATTGGAGGGTAGCGAATGTTGTGCTCTAATTCAAGAAAGGCTGCAAAGTAAAACCTGGGAATTATGGACCCATAAATTTAACATCTGTGGGAGGTAAGTTACTTGATAAGATTCTAACGGATAAGATACACATGCATTTAGAAAGACAGCGTTTGATTAGGAGTAGTCAGCATGGCTTCCTGCTTGGGAGATCATGCCACATGATTTGTGAAAGTTCTTTTATGAAGTGACCAGGAAGGTTGATGAGGGCAGGGCAGTAGATGCAGTCTATATGGATTTCAGTCAGGCCTTTGATGAGGTTTCACATGGTAAGCTGCTCTGGAAGGTTAGATCACATGGAATCCAGGGAAAGCTGGCAAACTGGATATACAATTGGCTTTATGACAGGAAGCTGAGAGTAACAGTGGAAGGATGCTTGTGGGACTGGAGACCTGTGAGTGGTGATGTGCCTCTGGGGTCAGTGCTGGGCCCATTGCTGTTTGTTATCTATATCAATGATTTGGAGGGCACATAAAAGGCGTGATTAGTAAGTTTGCAGATGACACTAATAAAGGTGGTATCATGGTCAGCGAGGAAGGTTATCAGAAATACAGTAGGATCTTGATCAGCTGGGGAAGTGGTCCAAGAAATGACAAATGGAGTTTAATATAGAAAAGTGTGAGGCTTTGCATTTTGGAAAGTCAAATCAAAGTAGGAGTTTCATGGTGAATGGTAGGGCCTTGAGGCATGTAGTGGAACAGAGAGCTTGAAGTTCAGGTACACAGTTCTCTGAATGTGGAGTCACAGGTAGAGAGGGCAGTGAATGTGGCTTTTGGCACACTGGCCTTCATGAGGCAGGGCATTGAATACGGAAGTTTGGAAGTTATGTTGCAGTTGTACCGGATGTTGGTGAGGCCGTACTTAGGAGTATTGTGTTCAGTTTTGGTCATCTTGCTACAGGAAGGATGTTATTAGACTGGAAAGAGTGCGGAAGAACTTTAGATGATGTTGCCAGGACTCGAGGGACTGATTTATAGGGAGAGGTTGGATAGGCAAAGACTTTTTTTTATTTGGAGCATATGACACTGAGGTGGGTATCTTGATAGAAATATATAAGATCATGCAAGGTGTGAATAGGGTGAATGCGCTCAGTCTTTTTCCCGGGGTTGGGGAATTGAGGACTAGAGGGTATCAGTTTATGGTAAGAAGGAAAAGAATAAATGGGAATCTGGGGGGGTAACATTTTTATACAGAGTGGTATGCATATGGAATGAGCTGCCAGCAGAAGTGTTACAATATTGAAAAGGCATTTGGATGAACACATGGATAGAAAAGGTTTAGAAGGATATGGACCAAGTGCATGGAAATGGATGGATATTTCGGTCAGCATGGACCAGTTTGGGCCAAAGAGCCTGTCTCCATACTTTATCACTCTATTACTGGGCCCATCTCTCTGACATTACTGGGCCCATCTCTCTGACATTACTGGGCCCATCTCTCTGACATTACCGGGCCTATCTCTCTGACATTACCGGGCCATCTCCCTGACATTACTGGGCCCATCTCCCTGACATTACCGGGCCCATCTCTCTGACATTACTGGGCCCATCTCTCTGACGTTACCGGGCCCATCTCTCTGACGTTACCGGGCCCATGTATCTGACGTTACCAGGCCCATGTCTCTGACGTTACCGGGCCCATCTCTCTCATGTTACCGCGCCCATGTCTCTGACATTACTGGGCCCATTTCTCTGACATTACAGGGCCTTCTGCTTTGCATTCTGCGTCATCTACTCTGTAAAACCCATTCATTCGTCTTTTTAAGTAGATCATCCAGTTCTTCTAAATTTTGAAGTGTAGGCCAGGTTTACTGAGAGTCATACCTGTGGCACAGTCTTTTTCTGAGTGGAAGCAGTGGTATAATGCGAGGGACAATGCTTGAGCCCTAGCTATTCACAATACAAATATCAATCACCTGGATTTAATTCCAAGTTTGCTAATGACACAGAGGGTGGTTCAAGTGTGGAATGAATTTCCTGAGGAAGTGGTGGATGTGCTTAAAAGATATTTAGATAAGTACATGAATAGTAAAGGTTTGGAGGTTTATGGGCCAGGAGCAGGCAGGTGGGCCTTGTTTAGTTTGGGACTTTGGTCAGCATGGACTGGTTGGACCGAAGCGTCTGTTTCTGTGCTGAATGACTCTATGACACAAAACTGGGGCAAGGCTATGAGTTGTGAGGAGGGTGCAAGGAGGCTTCTTGGTGATTTAGACAAGTCGAATGAGCAGGGAAACAGTTGGCAAATACAGTAGGACGAGGCCTCAGTGTTTTACATTTTAGGTGAAAGGTTAGAGAAGGTCATGTTGCTGAAGTTGCTTATGATGTAAAATTGGTGAGAAAGTTAGTTTTGAAGAGGACATAAGGAGATTACAAACAGATAAACAGAGATTAAATCAATGAGTGAATATCTGTTATCTGGAGAATAATGTGAGAAAATGCAAAATGGTTCGTTTTGGCAGGAAAAACAGTTATTAAATCTAAATTATCTAAATAGTGAGAAATTGCAGAATTTGTAGATGCGGAGAGATCTGTCCCTCCCTGCCATCCACATGGATCCTTACTTAGAGCTAACATCATCTGGATTTGGACAAAACATTTCTCACTTTCCAAAAGGTTCTAACATATAATCCACAGAATCCGAGGCTGCTTTTCAATTCTCTCATTTGAGATAATAGCATTCATAAATTGTCAGTGTTATTTTTAAATGACTTTTTTGCATTCACTCACGAATGTGGGTGGGTATTGCTGACTAAGTCAATATTTATCGCCATTCCATCAGAAGTGAAGAGTTAACCACATTGCCATGGGTCTGCAGTCACATGTAGGCCAGACCAGGTTAGGATGGCAGGTTTCTTTCCCTATAGGACATGAGTGAACCAGATGGGTTTTTACAATACTGGTTACACCATTGCCATTATTTATTATTCCAGATATCTTACTGAAATCAATGTTCATCTCTCACGATGAGATTCAGGCGTGAGAATTGTTCAGTGCCTGTCACGGTCAGTGGGCCTTGAGGGGAAGTGGTTATAAGCCTCCGTGTTTCTGTCATAATGATTAGACAGAATCCTGTTGCTACATGTGCTGCACTCGCCTCTGTGAAATCACCGAGCTGCTGAAATAGTGCAATGGCTGGTGGCTTTATTGTGTGGTTTTCTGTGTGCACTGGGACCCAGAACAACACTTTGATGAGTCTCCCGACAAAGGGCAAGATGAGGTATCATGGTCATTTGGTGTGTGTGTGTGTGTGTGTGTGTGTGTGTGTGTGTGTGTGTGTGTGTGTGTGTGTGTGTGTGTGTATATGTGTGTGTGTGTGCATGTGCTCGTGCATGTGTGTGTGTGTGTGTGTGTGCGCGAGTGCGCATGTGTACGTGTATGCATGTGTGTATGTGTGTGTATGCGTGTGTGTGTGCACGCGTGTGTATGTGCGTGTGCGCGCGTGCGTGTGTATGCGTGTGTGCGCGCGTGTGTATGTGCGTGTGCGTGCTTGCGTGTGTGTGTGAGAGCAAGATTGTGGTCTGCAGTTCGATGCAAATCCGAAGGAAATGTAACAAGGGTCACACTTTGGTCACCACATCACTGGCTCTCTTCCTCCTCTGGAGTTAGAGGGAAGTGATCGACATTAAATGCAGCACACAGCAGAGGAGATCCCAGCTGATGCTGCCGGTGCTGTGCTGAGGAAACACTGCACTGTCAGACAGACAGAACTCCAAACTGAGATAACAAGGTGTGGAGCTGGATGAATACAGCAGGCCAAGTAGCATCATAGGAGCAGAAAGGCTGATGTTTCGGGCCTAGACCCCTCCCAAAACGTCAGCTTTTCTGCTCCTAAGATGCTGCTTGGCCTTCTGTATTCATCCAGCTCCACACTTTGTTATCTCGGATTCTCCAGCATCTACAATTCCCATCATCCCTATAACTCCAAACTGAGGCCTTGCCTGACCCTCAGGTGGGAAAGCAGTAATGCGGCAGTGACGTCATGGGACGAGTAATCCAGCAAAGCAAGGCCAATCTTTTGGAGACAAGGGTTCCCCCACCACACAACTGGTGGAATTTCAACATAACAAATAAAATTCGGAACTTAGTCCTAGTTTCATAAATACCAGCCAAGGAAAATGTCTGACAATTGCAAAAGCTGATCTGGTTCACGAGTGTCCTTAACCGCATCACTTATTGTTATTTGGCTCAGTCAACATGTGACTCCAGACACACAGCAATGTGGGCGGTGGGGGGGCCGATGGAAATGACTGAGTGAGGAAAGTGAAAGCCATCAGTGATGCCGAGGGACAACACCAGACTGAACAAGAGACCCACAAAAAACACACACACACACACACACACACACACACACACACACACACACACACACACACAGACAGTGACAACGCGTACACAATATAACGGGCGACAAAACAAAGTCAAGTAGAATCACTGACAACAATGTGTCCTTCACCGAGGAGCTCAATGCTCCTGTACCCACGGTCACCCCCACGGGTGCCCCTGTACCCACGGTCACCCCCACGGGTGCACCTGTACCCACAGTCACCCCCACGGGTGCCCCTGTACCCGCAGTCACCCCCACGGGTGCACCTGTTCCCGCAGTCACCCCCGCGGGTGCACCTGTACCTACAGTTAACACTACAGGCATCGGACCATGCTTCAGAAGAGTGAACCTGTAGAACGGAATGGGCCTGGATGGTGTCCCCAGCTGCTCACTCCGCTCCTGCACAGACATGCCGACATCTTTAACCTCTCCTTACTCCGATGTGACGGTCACACCTGCTTCAAGAAGCCCACTATCATCCCGGTGCCAAAGGAAAATCAGGCAACGTTATGAAGAGCTTTGAGAGGCTAGTCATGGCTCACATTAACCCCACCCTCACAGACTGCCTCGATCAATTACAATTCACCTACTGTCATAACATGCCCACAGAAGACACAGTCTCTCTGACCTTACCATCATCCCTGGAACATCTGGGTAACGAGGACATCTCCATCAGGCTCCCATTTATTTACACTACACCTGCCTTCAGCGTCAGAATTCCAACCAAACCCATCTCCAAACTCTGAGACGGAGGACTCTGCTTCCCCCTCTGCTCCTGGATCCTCGACTTTGTGACCCGCAGACTGCGGGTCGTACCTGGATTTCCTATGTAAGTCAGGGAGAGCCGACTAGAATGCCTCAGACCTGGATTTCAGTCGGGGGTGGGTCTTCCAGTTCATCTGTAGTTTCCGCTTGGAAAACGCTTGAATTAAGTTCTTTAGCATGCAGTCCTTTAGACGCTTACTGATGACATTCTTGAACGTGGACCATTCCATCGACTCCAAGCAGTCACACAGGTGCTCATCCATCACCTCAGGCCATCAAGGTACCACTTCTTGTACCGGATCCTCGCGCTTCAGCTTCTGCTTGTGAGCCGGGAGAAAGTCAACAAAGTTATGGTCAGATTTACCAAACTGAAGGCAAGGGAGTGGGACGGTACGTGTCTTTGATGGTAGTGTAGCGACGGTCCAGGGTGGTTTGGCCTCTGCTGGGACAGGGCGCGTGTTGATGGTATTTTGGGAACACGTTCTTGAGGTTGGCCTGGTTGAAGTCGCTGGCTATGATGAACAAGGCCTCAGAGTATTCCCTCTCAAGGCTATTAGTGGTGGTGTATATTTCATCAAGTACACTGTACACTGCTATCAGGATAGCAGAAGTGAACTCCCCTGGTGAATACCAGAGATAGCACTTCATCGTTAGATTTTCAAAGTCGGGGGAGCACTAGCTCGCGAGGGTCATCACGTCTGAGCACCAAGGGGTATTGATCAGGAGGCAGACCCCTCCACCCTTTACCTTGCCTGAGGACACTGTGTGGTCCATTCGGTGAACTGAGAAGCCATCAGGTTGTAAGGCACAGTCAGGTGTAGCAGGAGCAGGCCATGTCTCTGTAATCTCCCAATTCCCTTTAATTCCCCCAATTCCTTGATAGTGAAGATTCAGTGATTTCATCAAATGTCAAGAGATGATGGTTTGATTCTCTCTTGTTGGAGATGGTCATTGCCTGGCATTTGTGCTGCAAACGTTACTTAGATATGTGAAACAGGAGCAATATGCATTTCAGCCCTTCAAGCCCACTCCACTATTCAATATGATCCTTGCTGATCATCCAACTCAGTCTCCTGTTCCCTTTTTCTCCCTGTAGCCTTTGATCTCTTTAGCCCTGAGAACTATATCTAAATCCTTTTTGTCAACATTCAATGTTTTGGCCTCGGCAATATTTGTGGCTCAGAATTCCACAGGCTCACCACTCTCTACGTTATCCTCATCTAAGTCCTAAATGCCCCACCTGCAACCTCAGACCATGATCCCGGGTTCTGGACTGCCCATTCATTGGGAACATCCTTTCTGAATTAATCCTGTCTAGTCCTGTTAGAATTATATAGGTTCCCTCATATACATTCCCCCACATTACTCTGAACTCCAGTCCCTATTCGCTTATCAGCCAAAACCTGAATATTCTTCAGATCCTTTTGTATTTGGACATGGCCTACTTCAGCATTTGAGGAGTTATGAATTGTGCTGAACACTGCAACCAGCGGCAAACATCCCCACTTCTGACCTTATGATAGAGGGAAGGTCATTGATGAAGCAGCTGAAGATGGTTGGGCCTAGGACACTACCCTGAGGAACTCCTGCAGAGATGTCCTGGAGCTGAGATGACTGACCCCTAACACCACGACTACCTTCTGTGTGTCCGATATGACTCTAACCAGTGAAGAGATTTAACCCCTGATACCCATTGATTCCAGATTTTCGAAGGCTCCTTGATGTCACACTCGGTCAAATGTGGTCTTGATGTCAAGGGCAGTGATTCTCACTTCTCCTTTTAAGTTCCTCTTTGTATCCATGTTTGAACCAGGGCTGTGATGAGGTCAGGAGCTGAGTGGCCCTGGTGGAACCCAAACTGGGTGTCGCTGAGCAGATTATTGCTGAGCAGGTGCTGCTTGATAGCGCTGTTGATTGATAATAATGATGAAACAAAAGCAAGGAATCAACCTTAACACTGGACAGAGGCCACAGTGGATTGGAATCAGTGAGCATGTTTTGATCAAAAGGTCTTGGGAAACTGTAGACCAGTCTACCCTGAATGGCTGTAGATGCTGGTGGCCAACTGAAGGTTTCACGGCCAGTCTGGATTCAATAGCCTGAACAGCTTCTGTGTGTGCTGTTACAGCCAGACGGAGGCATCCAGATATTTGTTAAGAATATCATCAGATCGAGAACAAAACAGGTAAACAGGTCGAAGTCAACCATGCTATTCCTGGGAGATTCCCTCAGGCCATCCTCACACAATGCTATTGAGCAAGGACATGGCCTTCCTCACAATCCAACCCTCCACATGACCAATTGGGAAGTGAATGGACTCTCTGTCACCTCACTGGATGATCCACGAGAGTCCATTCCAATTTCTTTCTCCAACACCAATATTTTGATAATTAATTCAACAAAATGGTCAGGGAAAACAAAATAAAACCTAGAAAGTTATCTAGATTGCCCCAGTGGTTAATTGCAGTTTTGTCCTGAAGATATGGCAGATTCTGAGGAAACAATCTGGATCATGCCCGTGTCTCCTTTGTGCATTCTGTCCATCCATCTGTACATTTTTCAACTGTGATGCCTGTCACATTTTTCACTTTGGAGGTTGGAGATAAATTTAATTGTGCTTAATTTGAATGCTAACCAGATTATTCATGTGTGTCCCTGTTAGGGCAAAGGGAAAAGCTGGCAGGTTTAGGGATCCCTGGCTGACGAGGGATATTGAGGCTCTGGGCAGGAACAAGAAGAAAGCACACATTGGGTTTAAGCTATCAGGCTCAAGTGTATCCCTAGATGACTATAAAATGTGTCAGAGCATACTCAAAAGGGAAATCAGAAGAGCAATAAGAGGGTATGAGATGGATCTGGTAGATAAGGTTAAAGACAATCCCAAGAGGTTCTACAGCTGTATCGAGAGTAAAAGGGTGGCTAGGGACAGAACAGGTCCCCTTAAAGATCAGCGTGGCTGTCTTTGTGTGGAGCCACAGGAGATGGGGGAGATTTTTAATGAATGGATGCTAAGGAAATAAAGGAAACAAGTGGGAATGTTTTGGACAGCATTTCGTATTATCAGAGAGGAGGTGTTTACAGCCTTAAAGCGCACTAAGGTGGATAAATCCCCTGGGTCTGATCAATTCTGTCCTTGGATGTTGTGGAAGGCTAGGGAAGAAATTGCAGAAGCCCTTGCTGAGATTTTTGCTTCATCTTTAGTTCCAGAAGACTGGAATGTTGTTCCATCACTTCAGCAAAGTAGCAATGGCAAGCCAGGGAATTACAGGCCAGTGAGCCTGACAACAGTGGTAGGCAAGTTATTGGAGACGATACTGAGCGAAAGGACCAACCAACTTTCGGACAGTCAAGGCCTGATTCGGGATAGTGCGCATGGATTTGTGTGTGGGAAGTCGCATCACAGCAGAGTTTTTTGAAGAGGTAACCCAGAAGATAGATAAGGGTTGGGCAATGGATGTTGTCTTTATGGGCTTTACTAAAGCCTTTGACAAGGTCCTGCTCAGCAGGCTAGTCATGAAGGTCAGGTCGCATGGGATCCAGAGAGAGCTAGCTAATTGGATTCAAAATTGGCTCAATGGTAGGAAGCAGAGGATGATGGTCAAAGGTTGTTTCTCAGATTGGAGGCCTGTGACTAGTGGTGTGCCACATGGATCAGTGCTGGGACCTTTATTACTTGTTATTTACATAAATGATCTGGGTGTGAATATACAAGGTGTGATGAGTAAGTTTGCAGATGTTACGAAGTTAGGAGGTATCATTGATAGCGAGGAAAGTTATCAAAAATTACAGAGGGGTATTGATCAAACGGGGAAGTGGGCTGAGCATTGGCAAATGCAACTCAATGCAGATAAGGGTGAGGTGAGAGAGATAATGGGAACTGCAGATGCTGGAGAATCCAAGATAACAAAGCGTGGAGCTGGATGAACACTCTAGGCCTGAAACGTCAGCTTTTGTGCTCCTGAGATGCTGCTTCGCCTGCTGTGTTCATCCAGCTCCACACTTTGTTATCTCAGATGAGGATGAGGTGTTGCACTTTGGAAGCTCAAACCAAGGTAGGACTTACACAGTAAATCTTACGGTCCTGAGGAGTGTTGTGGAATAGCGGAACCTAGGAATACAAATACATAATTCATTGAAAACAGCGTCACAGGTGGACAGGGCGGTGAGGAAGGCATTTAGCATGCTGGCTTCGTTGGTCAAGGCATTGGGTATAGAAGTTGGGACAACGCGTTACAGTTGTATAAGTCATTGGTCAGGCCACACATGGAGTATTCTGTACGGTTCTGGTCACCCTGTTATAGGAAAGACACAGTTAAACTGGAACGTGTGCGAGGATGTTGCCAGGACTAGTAGGCCTGAGTTATAGTGAGAGGTTGGCTAAGCCATGGAATGTAGGAGAATGAGAGGTGACTTTACTGATGTGTATAAAATCGTGAGGGGCATAGATAGGATGAATGCATAAAGTCTATTTCCCAGGGATGGGCACAGGTTTAAGGTGAGAGAGTGCGTGTGTGAGGGAGAGAGAGATGCACATACTCTCCCTCTCCTTCACACACGCGCACACAAAAATCAATGGAGTGAACTTGTCATCTGCAGATTTGTAATTGTAGGTATATCCTATTTTAGAACATAGAACATAGAACAATACAGCGCAGAACAGGCCCTTCGGCTCTCGATGTTGCGCCAACCTGTGAACTAATCTAAGCCCGTCCCTCTACACTATCCCATCATTATCCATTTGCTTATCCAAGGACTGTTTAAATGCCCCTAATGTGGCTGAGTTAACTACATTGGCAGGCAGGGCGTTCCACGCCCTACCACTCTCTGAGTAAAGAACCTGCCTCTGACATCTGTCTTAAATCTATCACCCCTCAATTTGTAGCTATGCCCCCTTGTACAAGCTGAAGTCATCATCCTCAGAAAAAGCCTCTCTCTGTCCACCCTATCTAATCCTCTGATCATCTTGTACGTCTCTATTAAATCCCCTCTTAGCCTCCTTCTCTCCAATGAGAACAGACCCAAATCCCTCAGCCTTTCTTCATAGGGCCTGCGTTCCAGATCAGGCAACATCCTGGTAAATCTCCTCTGCACCTTCTCCAATGTTTCCACATCCTTCCTGTAATGGGGCAACCAGAAGCGCACTCAATATTCCAAGTGAGGCCGCACTAGCGTTTTGTACAGTTGCAGCATGACATCACGGCTCCGAATTCAATCCCTCTACCAATAAAACCTAAAACACCGTAAGCCTTCTTAACAGCACTATCAACCTGGGTGGCAACTTTCAGGGATCTATGTACATGGACACCAAGATCCCTCTGCACATCCACACTACCAAGAATCTTTCCATTGACCCAGTATTCTGCCTCCCTATTATTCCTCCCAAAGTGAATCACTTCACATTTATCCGCATTGAACTCCATTTGCCACCTTTCAGCCCAATTCTGCAGTTTATCCAAGTCTCCCGGCAACCTGCAACATTCTTCCACACTGTCCACCGCTCCACCGACTTTAGTGTCATCTGCAAACTTACTAACCCATCCACCTACGCCTGCGTCCTAGTCATTTATAAAAATGACAAAGAACAGTGGTCCCAAAGCAGATCCTTGAGGCATGCCACTAGTAACCAGACTCCAGGCTGAATATTTTCCATCAACCACCATTCGTTGCCTTCTTACAGAAAGCCAATTTCTAATCCACACTGCTAAATCTCCCTCAATCCCGTGCCTCTGTATATTCTCCAATAGCCTACCATTTTGTTCAAAAAGCATACAATTTGCTGACAATGTGGTATTTTATAAATTCTTACTTTAGAAATAAAACCAGCCCGAGTCCAAGTTGATGTAAAGCCAGATCCTGAACAAGGCCTCACACCAAAAATGCAAGTAGGCAGTGGTGGGAATTGGTCAGTGAGGTGGGTGAAGAGGTTAGGTGGGAGAGAAGCTGGGCAGGTTGTGTCAGGCTAAGGTGACAGGGACCAGAGGGAGGGGTGGACATGGGATGAGGCTGGCGGGGGGGGGGGGGGGGGGGAGATTTTTAAAACTGGTGAATTCCATTTTTAGGCCATTGGACTGTAGGCTCCTGAGGTGGAATATGCAGTGCTGCTTCTCCAGCTTGTGTCTTTGGGGGAGGTCCAGGATGGACATGTCACCCAGGAACTGGGAGTTAAAATGATTCACAGCCGGAAGGTGTTGTTATTTGTCCTGCACAGAGTGCAGATGCTCTATAAAGCAGTCTCTGACCCTCCGCTTGGTCTCAACGATGCAGAGGAGGCCACATCAGGAGCAGTGGACACAGTAGACCAAGTTGACAGATATGCAGGTGAACCTCTGTCTGATGTAGAAGGTTTGATGGGTGCATTGGATGGAGGTGAAGCGCAGGTGTAGCATTTCCTGCAGTTGCAGGGAGAGGTGCCGGGGATGGTGGGGCTAGTGGGGAGTATGGAGCGAATGAGGGAGTCGCGGAAACAGCATCCCTACAAAAGGCAGATAGGGGTAGGGAGCGAAATATCTCTTTGGTTGTGGGATCAGATTGTAGGTAGCAGAAGTGGCAGAGAATGATGTGTTGGATGTGGAGGTTGGTGGAGTGATATGTGAGGACAAGAGGGATTCTGTCCTTGTTTTTGTTGGGCTGAGGGGATGAGACGGCAGAAGTGCAGGAAACGCAAAAGATGTGGGTTAGGGCATTTTTGATCACTGCAAGACCCTCTGCTTCTTCCTCTCCCACAGGCCCAACCAGACCCCTCCACCGACACCCTCATCTGCTTGGCCAAACTCGTCCTCACCCTCAACAACTTCTCCTTTAACCCCTCCCACTTCCTACAGACAAAGTCGGTGGCCATGGATACCCGCAGGGGCCAAGCTATGTTTATCTCTTTGTAGGTTACGTGGAACAGTCCCTCTTCCGCACCTACACTGGCCCCATCCCTCACCTCTTCCTCCATTACATTGATGACTGTATCAGCGCCGCCCCGTGCTCCCACGAGGAGCTCGAACAGTTCATCCACTTCACCAACACCTTCTGGCAGTGAACCATTTTCACTCCCCCCTCCCACTCTCTGGCGACATGTCCATCCTGAGCCTCCTCCAGTGTCACAATGATGCCACATGCAAACCGGAGGAGCAGCACCTCATATTCTGCCTCAGGAGCCTACAGCCCACTGGCCTAAACATGGATTTCCCCAGTTTTAAAATCTCCCCATCCCTGGCCTCATCCACCGTCCAACCCTCCCTCTCATCGCCATCTCCTTAACCTGACACAATCTGTCCATCTTCTCCGCCAACTATCCACCTCGCCCTTCCACTGACTAATCCCCACCACTGCATTTACCGATCACCATCCCACCTAGCTTGCCCCCTCACCCCTCCTCTCTGTTTATTTCTGAGATCCTTTCTCCCTCCCTATTTCAGAAGAAGCGTCCCAGAACCAAAACGCCAGCTTTCCTGCTCCTCTGGTGTTGCCTGGCCTGCTGTGTACCTCCAACTCCACACTGTGTTAACTCTGACTCCAGCATCGGCAGTTCTTGAAATCTCACACCTAAAATGCATTGTCTGACCTGGGATGTCACCTCTGGTATTCTGAGTAAAACCTTTAGAATTCCAGAAGACAGTTCAGCAAAACTCTTCTGGAAGCAGATAGACTCACTGAGTTTCTCCGGCATTTTGTTTCTCTTCTTCTGAATAGGATATAATTGCAGAGGAACTCCAGCCAAACCATACCCACCCACCTGGACATCCCAATGCCAGTCCTCTCTCCCATCTGGCAAAGTCCAACCCACATGGTTTGCCAGGCATTGGGGATCCTGCTTCATCCCAGACAGTGGCTTGTATCAGTCCCTCCTTAGTCTGAGATCAGAGCTGAGAGGTGGCTGACTGCTTTAATCATGCAGTGATCTGAGTTTGGAGCTCCTCTCTCTCACTCTCACACACACACACACACACACACACACACACACACACACACACACACACACACACACACACACGCAGAAGAAATACATTCACACAAAAGCACACAAACACAAAACACAAACACACACATAATCCCACACAAACACACACAAACATATACACACACACAAACGCATATGCGCACACACACTATAAAAGTCCCTGTTTACACAGCAGGTTACATCAGATTGATTCTAATCAACAATGAATGCTTCCTGGTATTCTCTCATTGTTTGCTGTTGTCTCACGAATAGTTTCTGTTGAAGGACAGGGATCCAGGGAAAAATGCCATGTGATTGAAAGGTAAACGATTTTAGTTTATGAAATGTGTTTGATTCTGAACTGCCCTGCGAAATGGCCCTAGCAAACCACTCAGGACAAGGGGCAATTAAGGACAGGCAACAAATGCAGGCCCAGCCAGTGACACCCACATCCACATGAGTGAATTCAAAAGACAGTTCAGCAGAACTCTTCTGGAAGCAGACAGACTCACTGCGTTTCTCCGGCATTTTGTTTCTCTTCTTCTGAATAGGATATAATTGCAGAGGAACTCCAGCCAAACCATACCTACCCACCTGGACATGTGACCCATATTTGATCCCAATGCCAGTCCTCTCTCCCACCTGGCAAAGTCCAACCCACATGGTTTGCCAGGCATTGGGGATCCTGCTTCACCCCAGACAGCAGCTTGTATCAGTCCCTCCTGAGTCTGAGATCAGAGCTGAGAGGTGGCTGACTGCTTTAATCATGCAGTGATCTGAGTTGGGAACTCCTCTCTCTCACACACACACACACACACACACACACACACACACACACACAACACACGGTCCTGCTGTAATCCAGAAGAGACCTCCTGTGTGCATATTTACTGAAAGAATATTTACTGCCCAATATGCAAAGTACTTCTGGGTCACTGAGGAAGACAGCCAGCAAGCCTAGCTCCTCCATACTCCCTAACAGCCACAGCCAATGGACAGCATTTACTCAGCTGGGAAAAGGGCGGGACTTTGCCTCCTTTAGCTGTCTTACACACATTCTCCACATCTCTCTCTGGATCTGGTCACCAACCCTAAGCTCCTGGAGAGTGCTAATCCCATAAGCTTACACTCATTGCTAAGGCAATAACATCTGCGCTGGCTCAACCATGTTCACCCAATGGATGGCAGTGGTAAATCAAACGACCTTCTGTACTGTGAGCTGGCTACAGGGTATCAACCTCCAGGTCGTCCATTCACACCACTACAAGTGAGATATGAAGAGGGTGGGCAGTGACCCTACGATTGGGGGACAGTGACTGATGGCCGGGACCTCTGGAGGATGGCTGGAAGGTCACTGGAACAAGGCCAGAGCATCCTGCACCTTCTCAGGTCAGTGTCTTCTTCTGCGGTAAATGAAATACAGACTGCTCTGTCAGAGTGTGGCTCCTGGGCTACAACACACCATGCTTAACATAGACTTAACCACCACATAAGGAAGTGCCTTGCGAGATAGAAGCCATATCTGAGCTCATCTGTTACCCGCTTGTGACTTGTAGGTAATGTTAGGGTCTACATCCTGTGGGTGATTGAGAACATGTGCCTCCTGATCCTGATCAATTAAACCAACTTTAATGATAATTAAATGACTTGGTTTGTTTTAAGCTGTGTGTGATTTGTGTGTCTTAAACTGTGTTCAACATTGTAATTGTGAGAAAGTATCAGGCATGAGGCAACATTTTTTTGGTAAAAACTTTCAAAATTTGATGAAATGTGTTTCAGTCTTGCTGTTCATTGTCGCGTGCCAGCATTGTGGATCTTAAGATATTGCATTTTTGACCAAAAACCATAAGATCACAACATAGAGAGGAGAATTAGGCCACTTGGCCCATTCAGTCTGCTCCACCACTCACAGTTGATATGTTTCTCAACCCCATCCTCCTGCCTTCTTGCCATCACCCTTTGATCACCTTACTAATGAAGAAGACTTAAATCTTTCAAAAATATCTCTTCATTGTTTTTATAGTTGCTGACCTCGGAGCAATTATAATGAACAAGGCCTCTCTGTAAAGATGGAAACAAATCGTGAAACAGGAACACACGACACTTTGCATTCTGCACTGTTTCCAACTTACTACAGCCCTATCATGAAAAACGGAAAGGTTTGAGACTCACAGAGTCTAAATTCACAACTGCAGTGCTGTTGAGGGGGTGCAGTATATCAGAAGAGAACCAAAGCCCCTCTATCCCTTCTCTGGCACGAGTTTAAAGAATAGCAGTGATAATGGGAACTGCAGATGCTGGAGAATCCAAGTTAACAAAGTGTGGAGCTGGATGAAGGGTCTTGGCCCGAAACATCAGCTTTTGTGCTCCTGAGATGCTGCTTGGCCTGCTGTGTTCATCCAGCTTCACAGTTTGTTATTTTAAAGAATAGCAGATGGGTTTTTCTGGTGCCTTCATCAATACTTATTCAGTAAAGTGCCAGGCATTGATCATCTCCAGCGGGGGAGAATCTAACCGCCACCCCCTGACATTCAATGAATGAATTCACCCCCCAGTATGTTGGAGGGCTGGTTTTTGGACTGGAGGCCTGTGATCAGCAGTGTTCCACAGGGATCAGTGCCGGCTCTGCTGTTGTCTGTCTTTTGTACAAATGATTTAGATGAGAATATGGAAGTCGTGATTTTGTGGATGACACCGAGGTTGTGGGTATAGTGGACAGTGAAGAAGGTTATCGAAGAGTACAATGAGATCTTAATCAGTTTGGTTGATGGGCTGAAGAGCGGTAGACGGAACTTATCTTGGATAAATGCGAGGTATTTCTTTTTTATAAAACAAACAACGGCAGGACTTATACAATTAAAAGTAGGGCCTTGGGTAGTGTTGTAGAACAGAGAGACCTAGGGGTTCAGGTACATAATTCCTTGAAGTTTGCATCCCATGTGGACAGGGTAGTTAAAAAGGCTTGAGCTTGCCTTCATTGCTTAGGCCTTGAAACATTGTTTTTAGCTTCGGCAATTCTTTTGATTTTTCCTTACGTATAAGAGTGAGGATGTGATGTTAAGGTTGTACAGGAATTTGGAGAACCTCTTCTGGAGTACTGTGTCCAGTTCTGGTTGCCCTGTTGTAGGAAGGTATGGAAGGTTTGAGTTATAAAGAAAGGCCAGAGCATTTTTCACTGGAGCATAGGATGTTGAGGGGTGACCTAATCTGATATTTATAATGAGGGGTATAGATAAGGTGAAGGGCAGCTGTCTTTGCCCTAGGGTGGGGAGTTTCAAGACTAGGGAGTATATTTTTAAGGTGAGAGGAGGAATATTTAAAGAAAGCTTGGGGGCAATTTTTTTACGCAGAGAGGTTTGTGTGTGAAATGAATTGCCAGAGGACGGGGTGGATGCGTGTACTGTTACAAAGTTTAAAAGACATTTGAATAAGTACATAAATAAGAAATGTTTGAAGGGATAGTTTGGGATTATGGTCGGCATGGATTTGTTGGACCAAAGGGCCTGGTTCCCATGCTGTATGACGCTACAACTATCAGCATCCTGGGGGTTACCATCAACCAAAAACTCAACTAGACTCATCATATAAACACAGTGCCTACAAGAGCAGGCCAGAAGCTGGGGATACTGCAGTGAGTAACCCACCTCCTGACTCCTCAAAGCCTGTCCACCATCTACAAGGCACAAGCCAGGAGTGTGATGGAATACTGCCCACTTCCCTGGATGAGTGCAGCCCCAATAACACTAAAGAAGCATCACACTGAGGACAAAGCAGCCCAACCTACTTGAAGATGATGGATTTGGAATAGGGCTCCAAAGCCAGAGCTTCTCCATTCTGAATGCTTTTCCTTTTTTCCCCTTTTTTCTTGTTTTTTTCTCCCACTTCATGCCTTTACTTACTTCATATCCTGAGCTTGGATGGCATTGGCAGAGGTGAGACCCCAGCACAGGACTCATGCAGGCCCAGCACCAAGGAGACCAAGCCCAGTGTGGAGGAGAGTGGGCCCAGCGTGGAGGAAAGTGGGCCCAGTGTGGAGGAGAGTGGGCGCAGTTTGGAGGAGAGTAGGCCCAGCGCGGAGGGGAGTGGGCCCAGCGTGGAGGAGAGTGGGCCCAGCACAGAGGAGAGTGGGCCCAGTGCAGAGGAGAGAGGGCCCAGTGCAGAGGAGAGAGAGCCCAGCACGGAGGAGAGTGGGCCCAGCGCAGAGGAGAGTGGGCCCAGCACGGAGGAAAGTGGGCCCAGCGCGGAGGAAAGTGGGCCCAGCGCGGAGGAGTGTGGGCGCAGCACGGAGGAGAGTGGGCCCAGCGCGGAGGAGAGTGGGCACAGTTTGGAGGAGAGTAGGCCCAGCGTGGAGGGGAGTGGGCCCAGCGCGGAGGAGAGTGGGCCCAGCACAGAGGAGAGAGGGCCCAGCACGGAGGAGAGTGGGCCCAGCACGGAGTAGAGTACGCCCTTACTAATTTTTCCAGGGCAAGTATGGGACCTGGCATCAGAGTCAGTGGCTTCACCAGCTTCAAAATCTCCCCTTCCCCCATCGCATCCCAAAACCAGCCCAGTTCGTCCCCTCCCCCCACTGCACCACACAACCAGCCCAGCTCTTCCCCTCCACCCACTGCATCCCAAAACCAGTCCAACCTGTCTCTGCCTCCCTAACCGGTTCTTCCTCTCACCCATCCCTTCCTCCCACCCCAAGCCGCACCCCCAGCTACCTACTAACCTCATCCCACCTCCTTGACCTGTCCGTCTTCCCTGGACTGACCTATCCCCTCCCTACCTCCCCACCTATACTCTCTCCACCTATCTTCTTTTCTCTCCATCTTCGGTCCGCCTCCCCCTCTCTCCCTATTTATTCCAGAACCCGCACCCCATCCCCCTCTCTGATGAAGGGCCTAGGCCCGAAACGTCAGCTTTTGTGCTCCTGAGATGCTGCTGGGCCTGCTGTGTTCGTCCAGCCTCACACTTTATTATCAGAGTCAGTGGCTCCTACGTTGGTGGAGGCAATGTCGGTGAGGGAGGCCCCGTGGTGAAAGATTGATCGATTTATTTATTGTCACGTGTACTGATGGTGCCTGAGAATCGGTGACATTGCCATTGGTTGGATCTAGCACTGGCGCCGGTGGAATTGTAGTGGCAAATGAAAAATTTTCATTGTATTTTATTATATTCTTACTGTAAAATACATGTGAAAATAAAATCACTCATTCATTCACATCCACAAACTTCCACTTCCTCCAACATTAATGCTCAGTCACAACACGTGGATAAGCTACAAGATGCACAGTAGAAATTCACCAAAGACCCTCAAACAGCACCTTCCAAACCCCTGACCACTTCCATCCAGAAGGACAAGGGCAGCAGATACATGGGAACACTGTCCCCTTCAAGTTCCCCTCCAAGCCGCTCGCTCTCCTGATTTGGAAATTTATCACCATTCTTTCACTATTGCTGGGTCAAAATTCTGGAATTTCCTCCTTAATGGCATTGTGGATCAACCCACAGCGCATGGACTGCAGCGGCTCAAGGTGGCATCTCACCAGCATCTTCTATAAGGGGGCATGAGAAAACCTTGGCGGATAGGATCAAGGAAAATTCCAAGGCAGAACAAAAGAATGACCAGAGAGAGGGTAGGGCTGATCAAGGATTGTAAAGGGAATTTGTGCACAGAGCCTAAAGAGATAGGAGAGGTCCTTAATGAATACTTTTCCTTGGTATTCACAACTGAGAGGGATCTGGTTGTAGAGGAGGACAGTGTGAAACAGGCTGGTAGGCTAGAGGAGGTTGCTGTTAGTAAGGGAGATGTACTAGGAATTTTGAGGAAGTTGAAGATAGTTAAGTCCCCAGGCCTGATGGGATTTATCCAAGGATTCTGTGGAAAGTGAGGGAAGAGATCGCAGAGCCTTTGGCTACGATCTTTTTGTCCTCACTGTCCATGAGTATAGTGCTGGAAGATTGGAGGGAGGCAAACGTCATTCCCTTGTTCAAAAAATGGGAATAAGGACAACCCCGGAAATTACAGGCCAGTTAGTCTTACGTCAATGGTGGGCAAATTGTTGGTAAGGGCTCTGAGAGATAGGATTTATGATGACTTGGAAAGGCACAGTTTGATTTGTGATAGTCAGCATGGATTTGTGAGGGGTAGATCATTGAATTCTTTGAAGAGGTGACCAAGCACAGGGATGAAGGTAGAGCAGTGGGTGTGGTATACATGGATGTAAGTAAAGCGTTTGATAGGGTTCCCCATGGTAGGCTCATGCAGAAGGTAAGGAGGTATGGGACAGGGGGAAATGTGGCCGGTTGGATTCAGAATTGGCTGACCCTTAGAAGACAAAAGGGTGGTAATGGATGGAAATTATTCAACACGGTGCTCAGTTACGAATGGTGTACCCCAAGGATCTGTTCTGGGTCCTCTTCTATTTGTGATTTTTGTAAATGATTCGGATGAAGGAGTGGAAGGGTGGATTAGCAAGTTCATGGGCAATACGAAGGAGCGTCACGTTGTGGACAGTGCGGAGGGCTGTTCTAGGTTACAAAGGGACATTGATGTGATGCAGAGCTGGGCTGAGAAGTGGCAGATGGAGTTTAACCCTGAAAAGTGTGAGGTTATTCATTTTGGAAGGACAAACTTGAAAGCAGAATACAGGGTTAATGGAAAGGTTATCGGCAGTGTGGAGCAGCAAAGGTATCTCAGGGTTCGTGTTCACAGTTCCCTGAAAGCTCCCACCCAGGTGGATAGGGTTGTTAAGAAGGCGTATGGAGTGTTAGCTTTCATTAATAGAGGGATTGAGATCAAGAGCCGTGAAGTTATGCTCCAGCTATACAAAAGCCTGGTTCGGCCAAATCTGGAGTATCGTGTCCAGTTCTGGTCACCTCATTACAGGAAAGATGTGGAAGTGTTGGAAAAGGTGCAGAGAAGATTTACCAGGATGTTGCCTGGAATGGAGGGAAGGTCTTATGAGGAAAGGTTGAGACAGCGCTAGGACTTTTCTCATTAGAATGACGAAGGATGAGAGGTGACTTGATAGAGGTGTACAAAATGATCAGAGGTATAGGTAGAGTAGACACCCAGAGACATTTTCCTAGGGTGGAGGTAGCTATTACGAGGGGGCATAGTTTTAAAGTGAGTGGAGGTAGTTATCGGGGAGATGTCAGAGGTAGGTTCTTTACTCAGAGAGTGGTCGGGGCGTGGAATGCATTGCTGGAGAGGGTAGTGGAGTCTCCTCTTTAGGGACATTTAAGCAGCTGTTAGATAGGCATATGGATGATAGTATAAGGTAGGGGTGGAGATTAGATAGACCTTAGGTTTCGGGTAAATGTTCGGCACAACGTCATGGGCCAAAGGGCCTGTGCTGTTCTACATTCTATGTTCTCAAGGGGCATCTAGGGACAGGCAATAAATGCTAGCTGTGCCAACACCCCATGGATAAATAAAAAGCCAGACCTCACCCACTGGAAGGTCGGACAGCCCTCTCTCACAGATGTCACTATTGCTGTAAAACATTGATGTTATCAGTTTGGAGTGTTTGTAGAGGCTGAAGTTTGAAGCACCTTTATTTCCTCAGTGTTTACAGTGGAAAACTGGCCAGGATATCAGACTCCACAGGTTACTGTGTACATCAAGGTGCGTGCTAGATCATCCACAAAGTTAACCATCATTTTTAACTGACTGGCACCACCCAATTTGGGTGAATTTCACCACGTCACACTCAGCATTACAAAAAACAGAGTGTCTTTGTCATGATGCCATTCCTGTTTGTGGGAGCTTGCGGTGCACATTACAGCAGCAACTGTGTGGCTGAGAAGCACTTTTGAGAAATCCTGGGGTCCTGAGAGATGCTATATAAATGCAGTTTCTCCTTAATTTTCTAAGCGACCCATGGAGAACAGAATATCAGTGGTTTAGTGGTTTGAAGACTGGTCTCTGCTGACCTGTCAAGGAAACTTTGCCTGGCTCCTATGTTAAGGCAGGAAGAGCAGTCCACGGTTTGAAAGTGAAAACACCACAGACGCTGGAATTCTGAGCCAAAACACGAAAATGTTGGAAACGCTGAGCAGCAGCTGGGGAGAGAGAAACACGATTAATGTCCCCCAGTTTTGTAACCTGGTGTCAGAGCAGAAAACAGTTAGAAAGGATTTCAGCAAGTGAGGGGATGAGGGGGTGTGAGGAATATAAAGGGAGGACGAGAGACAGTGCACACAGAGCTGGAGAAACTAAATTATTCATTCACAGGATATGGGCATTGCCAGCTCGGGGGATTAATTGCTCAGAGGCCAGTTAAGAGTCAACCACCTTGCTGTGGGTCTGGAGTCACATGTAGACTGGAGATGGCAGTTCCCTTCCCTGAAAGACATTGGTGAAACAGACAGGTTTCCCCCGATGATAGATTCATGGTCATCATTGCACTCCTGATTCCGATCTTTTCTTATAGAATTCACATATCTGCTGTGACAAGTTTCAAACTCGGGTTCCCAGAACATCACCAGGGACTCTACATTAACACGCCACTGCCTCTCCTCCACAGGAATCACTCCTTCCCAGTGTGTTGACAGGAACCTAAAGAGTGGTGAGCCTGTGGGATTCATACAGGGATAACATACAGGAGTAACAGGGATACTGGTCAACTCAATCTCCAGTGAGTGTGGAACTGCTCTGGGAAGTGGCAGTGCAATAAGATGGGCTAGGGTCAGACACCACAAGGTCACTGTCAACAGTTTGTGAGGTGGGTTTCACAGGATATGGGAAGAAAAACTACTCACTAAACTTCGTGGCGAACACACCTCCAAAAAATTCCAAGTGACACACACATAGCTCAAAAGAAATTTGTATTTCTGATAGCCGGATACAAAGCTGAACTTTGGCACATCTCAGATCCAGCCTGATTTCAATCTGAACTGTGAAGACATTCCATTGGCCTACAGCTATCAGCCATACTTGACTTCATTAGTACAAAATTTGGTGGATCAAATGTGCATGGGGAATTGTATCTCACTAACTTGTTTGAGTTTTTTGAAAAGGTGACGAAGGAGATTGATGAAGGCAGAATGGGGGACGTTGTCTACATGGACTTCAGCGAGGTGTTCGACAATGTTCTGGATGGTAGGCTAGTTCACATGGGATCCGGGGGAGCCAGCCAAATGGATGCCAAATTTCTTTGAAGGTAGGCAACAGAGGTTGATAGAGGGTTGTTTTTTGCACTAAAGGCCTGTGACCAGCATTATGCCACAAAGATCAATTCTGGGTCCACTGCTTTACATCATTTATATAAATAACTTAGATGTGAATATAGCTGGTATTGTTGGTAAGTTTGCAGATGACAGCAAAATAGGTGGCGTAGTGGACAATGAAGAAGATTATCTCAGAGTACAACAGGACCTTGATCAGATGAGGCAATGGGCCAAGGAGTGGCAGATGGAGTATCGTTTAGATAAATGTGTTGCATTTTGGTAAGGCACACCAGGGCAGGATTAAACAGTTAATGGTGGGATCCTGGGGCGTGTTGCCAAACAAAGAGACCTACGGGTCCAGATACATTGTTCCTTGAAAGTGGAGTTGCACGTGGACACGGTGGTGAGGAAGGCACTCTGTACAGTTGCTTTCATTGGTCAGAACATTGAGTGTAGGAGTTGGGATGTCATGCTGCGGATGTACAGGACATTCGTGAGGCCACTTTTAGAATACTGCGTACAGTTCCGGTCGCCCTTCTATAGGAAGGATGTTGTTAAACTTGAGACAGTTCAGAACAAATTTACAAGAATGTTGCTGCAGTGGGAGGGTTTGAGCTGTGGGGAGACTGGGGTTACTTTCCCATGTGCATTGGTGGGTGAGGGATGACTTCATATATGTTTATAAAATCATGAGGGGCATGGATATGCTGAATAGCCAATGTCCCCCTCCAGGGGAGTCCAAAACTAGGAGGTGTAGGATTAAGGTGAGAGAGGAAAGATTTAGAATAGACCCAAAGGGATAACCTTTTCACGCAGAAGGTGGTGCGTGTTTGGAACAAGCTGCCAGAGGAACTGGTGGAGGCTGGTACAATTATAACATTTAAAAGGCACCTGAATGGGTACATGAATAGGAAGGGTTTAGAGGGATATGGACCAAATGCTGGGAGATGCAACTAGGTCAGATTGGGATGTATGGTCAGCGCAGACGTGATGGACCGAAGCATCTGTTCCCATGCCAAATCAATCTGTAAGTCATCACTTCCACCCCTTGCGTTCAGACCTTTGGTTATCCAAGTGTTTTTCTTTACCTTTTGCCTTTTTAAAAGAAAGACAACATCTCTGCAGAGACTCTTGTCTTTTTGTGTTGTGAGACTGTGCCTGTGATTAAGTAGGTATAGTTCTAATTCTATAGTTCAGATGTTAACTGTTGTTTGCTGCTTGTTTGGATAATAAGTTTTGTGTTATAAATAAACAGATTGTATTCATTAAAGCACGGTAAGATTCTCCGTTCTTGCTCCTTGTAGTAGCACATAAACAATGGACCGACCAGTCACTGAGATCTTTGAATTAACACATTTCTGTTAGATGTGCAGACCTAGTGGAATATTGGGGCCTGATTACCAAAGCGTTCCTGTAACACAGGCTTCACTTGGAGGGGCAGTTTGTGGTCTTGAACAGCGAGGTGAGAGAAAGTGTTGTACGCTGTCTCTCCTAAGTGTGTGGTGTGATAGTGTAAACTTCAGAACGTTTAATAGCTTTTCACAATAACTAACTGGAATAAACTATTAAGGGACAAGAATAAACCTATACAGGAATTGAATGCAATTAGCCATAGCTTCGGAAAGAGGGAGTTAAAACTACATGAATAAAACTGCTTTGACATGTGCCAGACGAACTGGCTGCTTCATGCTACAAGGATAACTGATTATCCTGCAGAAAGATTTAAGGAGTAAAGTGCAGGAAAGCTGTGCCTTCACACAGATAGTCAATGCCAAATGTAACAAAGAACAAGGAAGCTGCTTCTGATAAGACATTGCAATACTGCGGATGAAAGAATCTAAAGGATTCTAATGTCACATCTCAAACTTTACAGTCAGAAAATTATACAAGGATTCAACTGGAGGATTCACCTGGAGCAGAACTCCAGAGAACAACATGTCACAAGGATCCTGGACACATCCAGGCAGATGCTATTGGTTGAAATTGTAGTGAAATTCCACCATCAATAGTTACATTGGGTTCTGAGGCTTAACTTGAGAGGTCTTACTTTGGTTGCTACATGCAATAAAGTTTAAATCATTGTTTCAGTATTTGATTGTCTGTGAGCTTTCTTAATAGGTAGGTGAATGTTAAAGGTAGCCTGCGATAATTTGCCCATAACCAGCGGTCACTTGGCTATCATACTGGAGCCTGTCAGATGAGCCTGGGTACACTCCCCACCAACCAACTACACCATCAGCTTTGAGGGGAGGAAGGTCAACATTGCTTTCCTCCTCCTGACAACATTGTTTCCCAGCTTATAACAGAATGGCTGCTGCTCAGATAAAGACTATTTGGCCCCTCATCTCGGTACTGGCTCTTCAAATCAGCAATGCACTGAGTGTCAAACTTCCAACTTCTCCCCGTGGCCTGCATGCTCTCGCTTTTCAGGTAATAATCCAATTTGCTCTTGAAGGCGTTGATTGAACATGCCTCCAGCAGTAGTCCAGGTGGAATCTCAACCACTCACTGCATGGAAAGGCTTTTCCTCAATTCACCATTGCTGCTTTCATCAATTAACTTAAATCTGTGCCCTCTCATTTTCTATCCTTCCACCAATAACGGGTGGTGTAATGGTAATGCAAAGAACAGGAGCTTAGGTGAATGTGCAGGGGACCTGGGTTTGAATCCCACCGTTACAAGTGGCAATATTTGAATTTGACAGCAACAGTGTGGAACTTGGTTTTAAATATGGTGACTACATGGTGACCAATGGGGCAGTGCAGTGGCTCAATGGTTAGTGCTACTGTTGCCTCACAGCAGCAGGGCCCTGGGTTCAAATCCAGCCTTGGGTGACCATGTGGAGTTATCACATTCGCCATGCATTTGCTTGGGTTTGCTCTAGGGGCTCTGTTTCCCTCCCAGTCTGAAGATGTGTGGGTTAGGGTGGACAGGCCATGCTAAATTTCCCCAAAGTGTCCGGGACGTGCAGGCTGGGTGGGTTAGCCGTGGGAAATGCAGGCTTACAGGGATAGGGTGAGGGGCTGGGTCTGGGTGGGATGCCGTTCCGAGGGTGGGTACGGATTTGACGGGCTGAATCGGCACTGCAGGGTACCTGTTGTTGCTTGTCCTGAAAACCTACCTGGTTCACCAATGTCCCCTGGAGAAGGAGGTCTTCTGGTGTCCAGAGCCACAGAAACTGCGGCTTACTCTGGTAGGACGAGAATGTGAGTCAGTTCATGGGCAACAAATGGTGACCTTGCGAGAGACACGCTCAGCCCAGCCCAGAATTAAAATAAGAATTGGTAATAAATTCACCTTCCCCACCCTGTGATTATAAATTTATTTTAGTTTAATTTTATTGTTTAATCCAGGTCCTACTTTACTTTCACTTTTGACAGGAGTAACTAGGGGAGTGACTTTGAACTCGAGTACCATTGTCATTGCCAAATAATGGGCTCAAAGGTCACTTGAAACGTAATGGAAGGTATTTCCCATGCACTGCCTTCCTGATAACTAACTGAAGATTTATGGATCCCGTACAGCACGTACCACACGTGTACGCTGGCGATACTTTCAGGTGATTTTGTAACAACATCATTCACTTTGATGGCTCTTCAGCTTCAGTCTTTGGTCACAGAGTCAGAGAGCTGTGCAGCACAGAAACAGACCCTTCGGTCCAACTTGTCCATGCTGACTGGATATCCTAAATTAATCAATTCCAGTTTGCCAGCATTTGGCCCACATCCCTCTAAACTCTTCCTATTCATGTACCCATCAAATGTTGTAATTGTACCAGCCTCCACCACTCCCTCTGGCAGCTCATTCCATACACACACCAGTCTCTCTGTGAAAAAGTTGCCCCTGAGGTCTCTTGCACCTTTTCCCTTTCCTCTTAAACCTATGCCCTCTGGTTTTGGACTCTGAGCAAAAGACCTTGGCTATTCACCCTATAACTCAAAGCCTACAATCCTGGCAACATGCTTGTATATCTTTTCTGAACCCTTCTGAGTTTAACAACATCTTTCCTATGGCAGGGAGACCAGAACTGAACACAGTATTGCAGAGTGGCCCTAACCAATGTCCTGTACAGCTGCAACATGACCTCCACACTCTTATAAAAACTGAATGAACTGTGGATGCTGTTAATCAGAAACAAAATGGTGAAAGCCAGAGTCAATAAACATGATAAAATCCGAAAGAACGGCAGATGCTGTAAATCAGGAACAAAAACAAAGTTGCTGGAAAAGCTCAGCAGTTCTGGCAGTCTCTGTGAAGAAAAAAAACAGAGTTAATGTTTCAGCTCCGGTGACCTTTCTTCGGAACTGGGCCCGAAATGTTAACTCTGATTGCTCTTCACAGATGCTGCCAGACCTGCTGAGTTTTTCTAGCTACTTCTGTTTTTGCTCCTAATTCCTATACCCAACAAACTGACAGATAAAGGCAAGCATGCCAAACACCTTCTCCCCTATCCTATCTATCTGCGACTCCACTTTCAAGGAACTATGAACCTGCACTCCAAGGTCTCTTTGTTCAGCAACAGTCCCCAGGACTCTACCATTAAGTATATAAGTCCTGCCTTGATGTGCCTTTCCAAAATGCAGCACCTCATATTTACCTAAATTAAACCCCATCTGACAGTATAATAAAACGTGAGGCTGGATGAACACAGCAGGCCCAGCAGCATCTCAGGAGCACAAAAGCTGACGTTTCGGGCCTAGACCCTTTCATCCCATTATCACTCATCCATCTGACAGTCCTTGGCCCATTGGCCCATCTGATCAAGGTCCCCAGTGCTCTGAAGTAACTTTCTTTGCTGTTCATTACACCTCCAATTTTGTTGTCAACAAACATCTAACCATGCCTCCTGTATTCACATCCAAATAATTTACATAAATGATAAACAGATGTTAACCTCTATCCATGATAACAAAGTGTGGGGCTGGATGAACACAGCAGGCCAAGCAGCATCTTAGGAGCACAAAAGCTGACATTTTGGGCCTAGACCCTGCATCAGAACTGAAACATCAGCTTTTGTGCTCTTAAGGTGCTACTTGGCCTGCTGTGTTCAGCCAGCCCCACACTTTGTTATCTTAACCTCTATTCATGTTTGGAGAAGATCATTACTGAGGTGAAAGACCTTGTTTGCTTTCTGAACTGTAACTAATTAAAGCTACCAGCTGTCCAACCGAAATAAATGCACTGTATATTCCTGGTTAACCTGTGGTTGAGAGGCTAATCATAGATTGTGTGCCTTTGGGCTGGTATCTCAGTTGGTCTTTGATCCCCCTTGACTCGGGGATGGAAGAACAGATGAAAATATCCACTCCCATCACTGCAGGGAGGTGCAGATATGCAAATCAAAGAAAGGCAGAAACAAACTCCATGAACTCCTGGGGTCACATGGTGGCTCAGTGGTTAGCACTGTTGTCTCACTGTGCTAGTGACATCGGTTCAGTTCCAGCGTCAGGCAGCTCTCTGTGTTTGCGTGGGTTTCCTCCTACAGTCCAAAGATAATGTGGATTGTCCAGGGAATGTGTAGGTTAGGTAGATTAATTATGGGAAACGCAGGATTATAGAGAATAATGTTGCGGGATGGGTCTGGGTGGGATGCTCTTCAGAGGGTTGATATGGGCCAAATGGCCTGTTTTCACACTGTAGGGATTCTATGACTCTAAAAACACACAGGAAGCCTAAGTGGAAATGAACATTGTTTATTATTGAACACCCAAACAGAGCTACTACTTGTAATGCACATAGGCCAGTCCCAGGCCAGGCCATTCTGCACATTCATCCCTGGGTCTGCTTTATTGTATTTTCGAATCGATCTGCTCAGAGATGTTAATATACACCTCTGAAGCAGGTGGGACTTGAACCCAGGTCTACTAGCTCCAATGTAGGGACACAACCGCTGCACCATGAGAATCTTAGAGGGTCTGCTTTATTTTTTTTAAAATCAGGATCTATCCTGTTTTGATGTTAAGGATCTTATTCTCCAGAGTTCCCAGTGTGGTATAACTACCCAGTGTTTCTGTTTCTTTTCTAAGTATCTGTTACTAATGTTCTCTGTTATTTTTTATGATTTTATTGAGTCTAATAGAGACAAAGTTCCACAGGCATTGAGCCACCCTCCCCCACCGGAGCCCACCTCTCCCTAAAGGCATCGGGAGCATTGATGGACACCACATGCAGCCTCTTCAAGGACACCCAGGCACAAACGCAAGACAGAAAGGGGCAAAAACAGAAGTTGCTGGAAAAGCTCAGCAGGTCTGGCAGCATCTGTGAAGAAAATAAAATCAGAGTTAACGTTTTGGGTCTGGTGACCCATCCTCAGAACTGATGGCAGCTGGGAAAATATTGGTTTACATGCAGATGATAGGGAGGGAGTTGAGGTAGGGAGTAAAGCAATTGGATAAAGGATAGAGCCCAAAGAGGGAGAAGAGCCATTGGATTGACAAAGGAGTTGCTAATAATCTGGCTGGGAAGGAAAATAGTTGTTAATGGAGACCGACGTTGTCGGCTTGCTCACTGAGCTGTCTGGTTATCGTACAGGTGTTTCATCACCTTGCTAGGTAACATTATCAGTGCAGCCCCTGATGAAGGGTCTAGGCCCGAAACGTCAGCTTTTGTGCTCCTGAGATGCTGCCGGGCCTGCTGTGTTCATCCAGCCTCACACTTTATTATCTTGTTCTACTCTGCTTGGATTTATACTATCTGGTCTGTAAGTTGTTTGTTGCGTCATTTCTGGTTCAGTTCTGCAAGGGTTTGTAAATGGGGTCTGATTCCACTTGTTTATTGATCGTATTATGGGTTGGAAACCAGATCTCTACAAATTCCCATGCATGTCTGTGGTTGGCTTGAGTTGAGTTGTCCCAGTTAAATTAATGGTCTTCATTGTTCAAGTACACCAAGATGAGGGAAAGTTGGTTGTGTTATTTTGCTGCTGCCTGGTGTTAGTGTGTCCTGATGGCTAGTTTCCTTCTGATCTGTCCACTGCAATGTTGATTATAGTCATTGCAATGTATTTTGTAAAGTACACTGGTCCCACATGTCATGCTGCATGTCACAAGGACCAAAGACCCCATACCCATGACATGCAACATATTTTACAAAATACTTTGCAATGACTGGGAGAACGGGATGGAGTCTTTATAGGAAGCAGGGTGTGAGCATGCATAGTCCAGATAGCTGTGGGAGTCAGTGGGTTTGTAATGGATATTAGTGGCCAGTCTATCCCCAGAAATGGAAACAGAGATGTTGAGGAAGGGAAGGCAGGAGTCAGAGATAGACCTGGTGAAAGTGAGGGCAGGGTGGAAACTCGAAGCGAAATCAATGAACTTTTCCAGTTCCGGACGAGAAAGGGAAGCAGCACCAATGATATCGTCGATATATTGGAGAAAGAATTGCGGGTGAGGGCCAGAATAGGACTGGAACAAGGAATCTTCTATGTACCCCATGAAGTGACAGGCATAACTGGGGTCCATGTGGGTACCCATGGCCGCCCCTCTTACCTGAAGAAAATGAGAGGAGTTAAAAGAAAATTTGTTGAGTGTGAGGACAGGTTTCGCCAAGCGGAGGAGGGTGGTGGTGGGTGGGGATGCTTCAGGTCTTTGCTTTGGGAAGAAGCAGAGAGCCCCAAGACCATTCCGGTGGGAATGGACAAGGGATTGCACATCCATGGTATGGAGGACACTGCTGGAACCTGTAAACTGGAAATGTTGAAATTGGCAAAAAGTTTCAGAGGAATCACAGATGTATATGGGCAGGGACTGGACCGGGGTGGCGGGGCGGGGGGGGGGGGGGAGAAGACTGAATCAAGGCAGGAACAGATGAGTTCTTTGGGGCAGGGGCAGGCTGAAACAACAGGTTTTCCCAGATGGTCCTGTTTGTGGATTTTTGGAAGGAGGTAGAAGCGAGCTGTTGCGGGTCGGGAGGGATTATCAACTTGGAGGCAGTGGGGGGAATGGGGAGATCACCAAATGAATTGAGGTCAGTTACCGTAGGCCTGATGCCTCACGGTAGGATCATGGTCCAGGTGACAATAGGAGGCGGTATCTGAGAGCTGAAGCTATGCCGACTGAGAGGGTGTCTGCTTTGCAAAGGGCTCAGGTGATGAGTTCCAGCTGGGCAGGCCATTGCATGTAACCGAGCAAACTCACCCAAGGGGTTCCAGAGGGAGTTTAATTAGTGATTCCCAATGGGCCCTGTAACGGTTATCACACGACTACCGAAAGCAGTCAAGACCAATACACTATTTCAAGAAGGAGCTAGATATAGCACTTATGGTTATAGGGATCAAAACATATGGGGAAAAGCAGGTAAAAGCTGCTGACTTGGATACCCAGCCATGTTCATAATGAACTAGAATTGGAATTAGAACTAGATTTTATTGTTATGTGCACTGAAATACAGAAGTACAGGAGTACCATTCCCAGTGCCATCTTAAATACAAAGGTACCTTGGTGCAAAATCTTAGGTACAAAGTAGAAAAATAAAGAAATAAGTTAAAAGTTCAGCATTACACTCCTCCTTTAGCTACAGGCCTGTAGACACTCCAAGGAGTCTTTCTCTACAAGGCCTCGACCTTTCGATCTGTATAATTCAATCCCCCAGAGTGTAGGGGGTGCTGGAGCATTGAGTAAATTTGAGGAGGAGATAGACAGGCTTTTAATTAGTCCTGTATTGAAGGGTTAAGAAAAGTTAGAATGAATGGTGGAGCTTGAAGGGACTAATGGCCTACTCCTGCTCCTTGTGGCCTACTCCTGCTCCTTGTTTCTATGTTTCTTTTCTCTATTGTCCTGGCCAATGTCAATGTCAATCACCCAGTCAACATCACACAGCAAATCAATCGTCCAGATATTATATCACCTGGCTATTAATGAGTGTTCACTGTGCAACATTTGATTGCCATGTTCCTTAGATCACAGCAATGGCTGTACTTGATCACACGAACACAAGATGTAGGAGGAGTAGGTCACCATTCAATAAAGTCATGGCTGTGGCCTCAACTCCACTTGCCGGTATGTCCCTCATGACCCTTGACCCCTTTGACTATCCAAAATCTGTATAACCCGGCCTGGAAGGCACTGGCTCTGGGGAAGAGAATTCTACCGTCTGAGTGAAAAAAATGCTCCCTATCTCAGTTTTAAATGGCAGGCCCCTCATTTTTAAACTGGGCGGCATTCCTCTAGATGTCCCCAACCCCACAGGGAGCACTGCGTCTGTGTATCCATCTTGTCCACAACCCCTTCACCCCTACCTCAGGACAGTGAAGGTTTCAATAAGATCATCTCTCATTCTTCTAAACACCAATATGTGATACCCAGGTAATGTTCAGTGACCTAGGTTCGAATCCCGCCATGGCAGATGGTGCAATAAATATTTGGAATTAAGAATCTAACGATGACCGTGAATCCGTTGTTGATTGTCGGAAAAACCCAACGAGTTCACTGATGTCCTTTAGGGAAGGAAACTGCCATCCTTACCTGGTCTGGCCTACATGTGACTCCAGACCCACAGCAATGTGGTTGACTCCTAACTGCCCTCTGGATAATTAGGGATGGGTAATAAATGTGGGACTAGCCAGCGACACCCCCACCCCATGAATGAATACAAAAATAGAAATGAATACAGAAATATATTAGCACAACTTGCTCATCCTTTGCTCCTAAGGAAAGCTCCTCTGTCCCAGGAATCCTATGAATTGAAAGGACCTTATTGGCTTGTCAAAGGCAGTAGGTGGAATCTATAGGTGCCTGAGCCACCTGGGCTGGGATTTGTAGCTGGATTGAATGGGAAATCTATCTCAATCTCTGTAGCATCTCACAACATTGCTAATGCTTTAAGGGGGATTGTCATTTGTTAACCACTTTATTAAGAGGGAAGCGGTCAGGTTAGCAGAGTAGCTACTCCCTGATGCAAAGTGACAGTGTGGGGTCAATCCCTGCACGAGCTGAGGTTACTATATAGGAACCTGCTTCTCACCCTCTCCCACTAGCTACCTCTCACTCTTTCTTTCACCTGTTTTCCCCAATCAACCTGCTCAGAAAGGTTATTACACACCCTCGGAGCAAGTGGGACGTGAACCCGGGTCTCTCGGCCCAGGGGTAGGGACGCTACAAGAGTCCCAGTAAGCGTGAGCATGAGCTTTGCAATGACTAGCTGAGGACATTACCACCACATAGTGCGAGAGCAGGACAAGGGCAATTTTACTTTTATTAATGCGACAACTCACCTTATTAACACAGCGACAGAGAGGAAACAGTCCGTGCCGAACATAATGTCAAACCAAACTAGTCCCGCCTACCTTCACTTGGCCATATCCCTCCAAACCTTTCCTATTCGTATATCTATCCAAATGTCTTTTAAATGTTACAATTGTACCCACATTCACCACTTCCTCAGGATGTTCCTTCCATATGTGAACCACCCTCTGTGTTTAATAAAAAATGCCACTTGTATCTTTTTTAAATCTCTCTCCTCTCACTTTAAGAATGTGCCTCCGGTCTTGAAATCCCGCATCCGAGGGAAAAGACAACACTAACTCTATCTATACCTCTCATTTTTTTATAAGTTTCTATAAGGTCGCCTCTCAACCTCCATTACTCTAGTGATTAAAGTCCCAGCCTATCCAGCCTTTCTTTATAACTCAAACTTTCCATGCCCGGCAGCATCCTGGTAAATCTCTTCCGAACCTTCTCCAGCTTAATAATGTCCTTCCTCTAGCTGAGTGCCCAGAACTGGGCACTGTATTCCAGAAGAGGCCACCAATGCCCTGCATGACCTCACCATGACTTTCCAACTCCTATACTCAAAGGTCTCAGTAACCCTGTCTATATGCAACGCAAACTTCAAAGGATTATGTACCTGCACCCCGAGGTCCCTCTGTTCTACAACACCACCCAACGCCCTACCATTCAGCTTCCTGTCTTACTGACCAGGCCAGGCATCAAGAATTCTTGAGAATGAGGTCAGAGTAGGTACCTGCCAGATTCAGCTCATTGCTTCCTCCACAGGACCCCCATGTGGCTCAGGATCAAACTGTGTCTTGGGACTCAAGCTGAGGTCACCAGCTGCATGCACCCCTTGCCTATAGACATCATTACTGGATATTTTCCAATCCTCATGGCCATCCTGGCATATCTCCAATCCATGGGTAGACCACATGGAAAGCGCAGCCTTGCTTGCGGGGCACACTGGTATTGAAAGTTCATTGTGCCCAGATGGACAGCTCAGATTGGACCAGGTTACATCTTGGGGCTGTCCAATTACACTATCTTAACTGTCATTCACTTAGCACCTCCCTGCTTGCTCACACGATCCATGCCTTGCATTGCTGTGCCAATCAGTACAACCTTTCTGCTGCCACCGGACTCAAGGCCGTAGGCCATAGGCTGGAGTAGGGGGGGGGGGGGGGGGGGTAAGTGGTGGGGGGGGGGATGATAAACGTGAAGAGTGGGGTCAGGGGCGGGGGCAACTTTGTAAGTTGGACTTGGGATATGGCCTTGCAGCTGGGGTAGAGGGAGCCTGCTCAGTGCTGATCTCCTTGCCCTTGCAGGTTTGATTGGATGATGCCAGGATCTGGACGCACCAGAAGGGCTTGTTGTCAGAGACTAGTCAGAGTGGGACAGACAAGGAGATGGAGAGTCCTGCCACCTGTGTGGTGTACTGAGAGGAGAGTTCTCAGGAAGCTTTGTGTGGTTTTCCTCCAACTGAATGCCTCCTGGCACTGCCTTGTCTTCTTGTGATGAAGGGTTGCATTCAGTACACTCCAGGTTCCCTCTCCACCTGTTGCCATTCCTTCAGTCCAGAGGAAGGAGTATAGGAGTATATTTTTCTCCAGCAGACCCAGTAGGACACAAATCTGTATGTTGCTGCTGTTCTTCCCTGTCCATGTGGCTGAAGTTCCTCAGAGCTGACAGTGCTGGGTCCTCTCAGCCTGGGGCTAAGCAGTGTTGGTCACCAGCAGTTCTCCAAGTTGCAACAGCTTAGAGTGTTTCTTCCTCAGCCAGCAGTGCAGCTTTCACAATGTGGTGCTCACCAGATATTGGTCCCACACATTCTAGCCTAACACTTTCACCAATGTGTCAGTACCTGGACCAGTGAAAAGTGCAAGGGACAGCCTGGCTGATGCTTCCTCTGAAGCCTTGGCCCACTTGTATACGGAAGTACCAGCATGTAGCTAGGCATTTTCCATCAACATTATGGACAATTTGCAGGTACCTGGAAGATATAAGGTAGAGGAGGCATTGCAGCCAGAGATGAGAAGTGATGTCCAAACAATGGCGTTCACGTGAGAGTGGTGGAGGAATGAAGTGGTCGGGGGGGTGGGGGGGCAATGATGGCCCTGTGATATTATCGCTGGGCTGCTAATCCAGATACCCTGGTTATTTCCTGGAGATCTGAGATCGGACCCTGCCATGGCAGATGATGGAATTTAAATTAAGACTTTAATGATGACCATGCTGATTGTGTGAAAAACCCGTCTGGTTCATTAATATCCTTTGGGGAAGGAAACTGCCTTCCTTACCTGGTCTGGCCTACATGTGACTCCAGGCCCACAGCGATGTGGTTGAATCTTAACTGTTCTCTGGGCAATTAGGGATGGGCCATAAATGCTGGCCGAGTTTGGACAAATAAAAAACCAAATTTCCAAATTGGATTGCTTTGCTATTGGGTACCAATGCTCTGGAATTCCTTTCATAAAGTTTGGTTCCTCTTGACTTTGACCTCATTTCTTTTTTTTAAAAGATATTGCTTTAATCAATGCTTTGGTCACCTGATCAAAACATATCCTTATATGGCTTGGCATCAAACTTGTTACGGTCCATTGCAGGGCCTTGTGATATTTCATACCTGAAAGTCACTACATAAATGCAAGTTGTTGTTGATGAAAGGCAAACAGACAGATAGCCTTGGATTTATATAATGCCCTTCAAATAACCACAGGAAGTCTCAAAGTGCTTTATCGTCAATTATGTATTTTTTGTGTTTAGTCACCATTGCTGTGCTGTAGGAACCACAACTGACAGGTTATGTGCAGCAAGATCCCACAAAATGAACACTTGATAATAACCAGCTCAGCTGTTGATGTCGCGGTCAAAGAGCACACATTGTGCAGGAAACTTTCCAACTGAGTGAGTGAGCGTTGGCTTGGGAAGTTGCAGTGGTCTTCAACCTTGCCAGGAATGAAACACCCCACCAATGCAATTCATTGTGGCTGATTCTGTGAACATTGTTACGCAGATATTGATGTGCTACATTGCAAAATTTTGAGATGGCTTTTTTAACCCATCTTTCTAAAGACATAAAACTTTTTTAATGCTCACTTTAATTAAGCAATGACCTCCTGGGAGAATTGCCAATGATGCAGTTTCATTACCAGCTGCATTAGTGTATCTTTCTCGACATATAATCGTAACTTGCTGAACACTGCATGGTGGTCTATGAGTATGTTGTCAATATTTTACAAACCTGGTAGAGAAATAGCTAGGGTAAATTAAAAGTAATTAATTTTTACTAGGTCCCAATCACTAATAAACTGATCAAAATATAATTCAGCAATTCAGACTCGGCTTGTATGCACCAACAGAATTTTAAAATAGGCAAGGCACCAGTACAAGCTGTCATTAATAAATTGCAGCGAAACTCACCTCCTGACTCCCCAAAGCCTGTCCCACCATCAACAAGGCACAAGTCAGGAGTGTGCTGGAATACTCCCCACCTACCTGGACGGGTACAGCCCTGAAAACACTCAAGAAGCTTGTCACCATCCAGGATACAGCAGCCCACTTGTCTGGCACGACACTCACAAGCATTCACTCCCTCCATCACCAATGCTCGGTAGCAGCAGTGTGTACTATCTGCTAGATGAACTGCAGAAATTCACCGAAGATCCTCAGACAGTGCCTTCCAAAGGGCAGCAAGTACATGGGAGCACCACCCCCTCCAATTTCCCCACCAAACTGCTCACTATCCTGACTTGGAAATATATCACTGTCCCTTCATGTCACTGGGTCAAAATCCTGAAATTCCCTCCCTGAGGACATTGGGGGTCAGCCCACAGCAGGCAGACTGCATCAATTCAAGAAGGCAGCTCACCACCACCTTCTCAAAGGCAACAAGGAATGGGCAATAAATGCTTGGATGCCCAGTGCTACCTACATCCCATGAGTGAATAAGTAAAAATCAGAATTTTTTAAATTCCAATAACCTGTCCAGAGACTGTTAAAGGTAGACATCTTTGAGTTAATTACAGAGTTAGCTGTACTATGAGTGGTCTTGTGACCAATGGGTCATACCCCTGCTCCTGAGCTGGAAGTACTGGGCAAAAAGACCCATTCTCGGACCTGATGACCAAATCTTCACAATAGCAGATGGAGAGTGTGGCAGATACACAGGACGGTACAAATTAAGAAAAGGAGTAAGCCACTCAACCGCAGAGTCTGTTCTGCCATTCGGAAAGATCATTAATCCAATTAAATCACCTATCACACAGGGAAGGAAATAAAATTGTAGCTTCTACTGTCATTGTTTAGAATTCTTGTTGGGAATCTGTAAAAGTGTATTTTCCAATGAAAGATGGCAGTCACTTGGCCAAATATAGGGTGTGGATAAGTCTGGCACTAACAGCATGAAGTGTAATCTCTGTTCTGGAAGGGCATGGATTTGGCACCAGCCTCATTGCCCTATCCATGGTGAAAGTTCTGGTGCTGTGTTTCGGCCTTGCATTTGGCCCGAGAATGCGAGTAGATGTGTTGCAGTGGCTTGTACTGGATCTTTCCTCAACCTAGCCTTGTTGAGCAGCTCAATGCTGCTTGGTTGGCAACTCTAACACTGATCGCGTGCTCTCTGATGGCGAGCTCAGTCACCAAAATAGACAGTCTGGGAGACATTACCAACCAGGGTTTGGTGGAAAAATGCCCAAGTATGTCCTGTGCACAGAGAGAAGGACAAATTCATCCTGGCCAATCACCAGCCCATCAGTCTACTCTTGATCATCAGTAAACTGATGGAAGATGTCATTAACAGTGCTATCATGCAGCATCTGCTCAGCAATAAACTGCTCAGTGATGCCTGGCTTGGGTTCTGCTAGAGTCATTGATTACAGCATTTGTTCAAACCTGCCCTTGGCATCAAGGCCACATTAGACTAGGTATGGCATCAAGTAGTTCCTGCAAAACTGGGATCAATAGGAATCAGTGGGCAAACTTTCCACAGGTTACAGTCATATCTGGCCCACAGGAAGATGGTCGTGGTTGGGGGGAGGTCAGTCCACCTTAGCTCCAGACAACTTTGTAGGAGTTCCTCAGTGTCGCGTCCTAGACTCAACCATCTTCAGCTGCTACATCAATGATCTTCCCTCCAGCATAAGGTCAGAAGTGGGGATGTTCACCGATGATTTCATAACATTCAGCACCATCTGCGACTCCTCAAATACTGAGGCAGTCCATGTTCACATGCAACAAGATCTGGACAACATCCAGGCTTGGGCTGAAAAGTGGCAAGTAACATTTGCACCACACAAATGCCAGGCTATCACCATCTCCAATAAGATGCAATCTAATCATCTAGACATTTAATAATGTTACCATTACTGAATCCACTGCTATCAACATCTTTGGGGTTACCACTTTAGCAGAAACTGAACTGGAGGACTTATATAAACACAGTGGGTACAAGACCAGGTCAGAGGCTAGGAATACTGCTGCATGTAATTCACCTCCTGACTCACCAAAGTACCGTCGACAAGGCACAAGGCAGGAGTGTGATGGAATACTCCCCATTTGCCTGGATGGGTGCAGCCCCAACACTCAAGAAGCTTGGCACCACCCAGGTTAAAGCCCCCACTTAATTGGCACCACATCCACAAGCATCCACTCCCTTGGGGCGGCACAGTGGCTCAGTGGTTAGCACTGCAGCCTCACAGCGCCAGGGGCCCAGGTTTGATTCCACCCTCAGGCGGCTGTCTGTGTGGAGTTTGCACATTCTCCCAGTGTCTGCATGGGTTTCCTCCCACAGTCCAAAGATGCGCAGGTTAGGTGGATCGGCCGTGCTAAATTGTCCTGTAGTGGGATGTGTGGGTTATGGGGGATGGGTCTGGGTGGGATGCTCCGAGGGATGGTGTGGACTTGTTGGGCCAAAGGGTCTGTTTCCACACTGTAGGGAATCTAATCCACCACCGACACTCAGTGGCAGCAGAATGTACTATCCACAAGCATCTGCTCCCTCCACCACCGACACTCAGTGGCAGCAGAATGTGCTATCCACAAGCATCTGCTCCCTCCACCACCGACACTCAGTGGCAGCAGAATGTGCTATCCACAAGCATCTGCTCCCTCCACCATCGACACTCAGTGGCAGCAGAATGTACTGTCCACAAGCATCTGCTCCCTCCACCACCGACACTCAGTGGCAGCAGTATGTACTATCCATCTACAAGATATTCTGCAGAAATTCACCAGTGATATATACACGTGGCATCATTTTCCAAGTCAGGCTGGTGAGTGGCTCGGAGGAGAATCTTGCAAGTGGTTGTGCTCTCATGTATCTGCCGCTCTTGTGCTTCCAGAATGATTGTAACCTTTTTTGGGACATGTTGGTGTGATATTTAAATGCCAGCTCATGTTTGAAACCACAGAAAAATGGGTAATATTGCATTGGGCAACCTTTCATGAAACGTGAAGCATGATGTTTGCAAAGCTGAGGTTTACAAAGCTGGGTGGGAGGGCGAGCTGTGAGGAGGATGCAGAGACGCTTCGGGGTGATTTGGATACATTGAGTTAGTGGGTAAAGACATGGAAGATGACATATAATGTGAATAAATGTGATGGGATTCACTTTGGTGGCTAAAAACAGGCAGATTATTATCTGAAATGCGATGGATTGGGAAAGGTGGAAGTGCACAGCAGTTACTTAAAGAAAAGTACAGCAGGTGGTGAAGAAGGCAAATGGCATGTTGGCCTTCATCGTGAGAGGATTCAAGTACAGGAGCAGGAATGTTTTGCTGCAGTTGTACAGGGCATTGGGGAGACTATACTGTGGACAGTTTTGGTATCCTTCTATGAGGAAGGATGCTCTGGCCATGGACTGAGTACAACAGCAATTTACCAGACTGACTCCTGGAACTGCCAGACTGACTTATGAATGGAGACTGGATCGGTTAAGACCGTATTCACCAGAGGTTTGAAGTACTAGAAACCTGTAACACCCTAACAGGGTCAGACAAGGTAAATACAGCAATGATATTTCTGATGACCACAGAGTCCAGAACCAGAAGTCACAGAATAGGGATTCAGGGTAGGCTATACCACACTGAGATAAGAAGCTTCTTCACCCAGAGACTGGCAAGCCTGTGGAAGTCTGTTGCAGAAAGCAGTTGATGCTAAAGTATTAAATGTTCAAGAAGCTAATAGATATAGGTCTTAAGGTAAAAGAGATCAAAGTGTGAGGGGAGAAGGTGGACCAGGGGACTGAGTTGGATATGTCAACAACCATATTGAATGGTGCATGAGGCTGGAAGGGCCAAATGGCCTACTACTGCATTCAATGCTCAGATATTTTGAGGTTTTGCACTTTGGAAAAAAGAATACAGGCATGGACTATTTTCTAAACGGTGAAAAAATTCACAAATCAGAAGTGCAAAGCGATCTGGGAGTGTTGGTCCAGGATTCTCTAAAGGTTAACTTGCAGGTAGAGTCCGTAATTAAGAAAGCGAATGTAATGTTGTCGTTTATCTCAAGAGGGTTGGAATATAAAAGCAGCGACGTGCTTCTGAGGCTTTATAAAGCTCTAGTTAGGCCCCAGTTAGAATACTGTGTCCAATTTTGGGCCCTACAACTCAGGAAGGACATACTAGCCCTGGAGCGTGTCCAGCAGAGATTCACACAGATGATCCCTGGAATAAGATAATAAAGTGTGAAGTTGGATGAACACAACAGGCCAAGCAGCATCTCAGGAGCACAAAAGCTGACGTTTCGGGCCTAGACCCTTCATCAGAGAGGGGGATGGGGTGAGGGTTCTGGAATAAATAGGGAGAGAGGGGGAGGTGGACCGAAGATGGAGAGAAAAGAAGATAGGTGGAGAGGAGAGTATAGGTGGGGAGGTAGGGAGGGGATAGGTCAGTCCAGGGAAGACGGACAGGTCAAGGAGGCAGGATGAGGTGGTAGGTAGGAAATGGAGGTGCGGCTTGAGGTGAGAGGAAGAACAGGTTAGGGAAGCGGAGTGGGGGGAGGGGATGAGCTGGGCTGGTTGTGTGGTGCAGTGGGGGGAGGGGACGAGCTGGGCTGGTTGTGGGATGGGGTGGGGTAGGGGAGATTTTGAAGCTGGTGAAGTCCACATTGATACCATTAAGCTGCAGGGTTCCCAAGCAGATTATGAGTTGCTGTTCCTGCAACCTTCGGGTGGCATCATTGTGGCACTGCAGGAGGCCCATGATGGACATGTCATCTAAAGAATGGGAGGGGGAGTTGAAATGGTTCACGACTGGGAGGTGCAGTTGTTTATTGCGAACCGAGCAGAGGTGTTCTGCAAAGCGGTCCCCAAGCCTCCGCTTCGTTTCCCCAATGTAGAGGGAGCCTCCCCCCCCCCCACCGCATCCCAAAACCAGCCCAGTTCGTCCCCTCCCCCCACTGCACCACACAACCAGCCCAGCTCTTCCCCTCCACCCACTGCATCCCAAAACCAGTCCAACCTGTCTCTGCCTCCCTAACCTGTGCTTCCTCTCACCCATCCCTTCCTCCCACCCCAAGCCACACCTCCATTTCCTACCTACTAACCTCATCCCACCTCCTTGACCTGTCCGTCTTCCCTGGACTGACCTATCTCCTCCCTACCTCCCCACCTATACTCTCCTCTCCACCTATCTTCTTTTCTCTCCATCTTCGGTCCGCCTCCCCATCTCTCCCTATTTATTCCAGAACCCTCACCCCAACCCCCTCTCTGATGCAGAGTCTAGGCCCGAAACGTCTGCTTTTGTGCTCCTGAGATGCTGCTTGGCCTGCTGTGTTCATCCAGCTTCACACTTTGTTATCTTGGATTCTCCAGCATCTGCAGTCCCCATTATCTCTGATCCCTGGAATGGTAGGTTTAATGTATGATAAACGGCTAAGGATCCTGGGATTGTACTCATTCGAGTTTAGAAGGTTGAGGGGAGATCCAATAGAAACTTACAAGATAATGTATGGTTTAGAAGGAATGGACGCTAGGAAGTTGTTTCCGTTAGACGGGGAAACTAGGACCCGTGGGCACAGCCTTAAAATTAGAGGGGGTAAATTTAAAACTGAAATAAGATGACATTTCTTCAGCCAGAGAGTGGTGGGCTTGTGTAATTCATTGCCGCAGAGTGCAGTGGAGGCCCGGACGTTGGATGCCTTCAAGGTAGAGATCGACAAATTCTTGATCTCATAAGGAATCAAGGGCTACGGGGAGAGTGCAGGGAAGTGGAGTTGAAATGCCCATCAGCCATGATTTAAATGGCAGAGTGGACTCGATGGGCTGATCGGCCTTACTTCCATTCCAGCTGTTTACATACTTAACTAGATAATAAAATGTGAGGCTGGATGAACACAGCAGGCCAAGCAGCATCTCGGGAGCACAAAAGCTGACGTTTCGGGCCTAGACCCTTCATCAGAGAGGGGGATGGGGAGAGGGAACTGGAATAAATAGGGAGAGAGGGGGAGGCGGACCGAAGATGGAGAGTAAAGAAGATAGGTGGAGAGAGTGTAGGTGGGGAGGTAGGGAGGGAATAGGTCAGTCCAGGGAAGACGGACAGGTCAAGGAGGTGGGATGAGGTTAGTAGGTAGCTGGGGGTGCGGCTTGGGGTGGGAGGAAGGGATGGGTGAGAGGAAGAACCGGTTAGGGAGGCAGAGACAGGTTGGACTGGTTTTGGGATGCAGTGGGTGGGGGGGGGGGAAGAGCTGGGCTGGTTGTGTGGTGCAGTGGGGGGAAGGGACAAACTGGGCTGGTTTAGGGATGCAGTAGGGGAAGGGGAGATTTTGAAACTGGTGAAGTCCACATTGATACCATTGGGCTGCAGGGTTCCCAGGCGGAATATGAGTTGCTGTTCCTGCAACCTTCGGGTGGCATCATTGTGGCACTGCAGGAGGCCCAATACAAAATGGCAATATTCACTTTGTCACGTTTCTGTGCATTTCAGCAGGCACAAAAAAAATCAAAAACCAGTCAATTTGTTAAATTAGTCCCACAGCAAAATAAAGACCATTTCCTACAAGCAGAGCTTACCCACAACGTGCCACATTGCCAACAACATCTCCCGAAGGGCGGAGCGCTCCTGGCCCCGCCCAACTGATCAAGACGCGCAGACTGGCCCCGCCCGTCTCATTAGAATGCCCGACCTGGTCGCCCAATGGTAAGGGGAAGGTAGCTCTTTGCATACGGTGGCGTCCGCCAATGGACGCGCAGCCCACAGGGTCACGCGGCCTCTGTTGCTAGGGCCCACGGGTGGATACAGTGATCGGATACACGCTCACGGGAGCCAATGAGCTGAGCTGCGGGCGGACGGCGACTTGTTGATACATCTGTGTCTGTGTCTGGGCGTATGCGCGTGCGCTCGGTGGGGGGGGGGGTGGTGGCTTGGGGAGGGAGAGGCGAAACCTACCCTGACTGTTGTTTCTCGTCCTAGGAGCTCCCCATTGGAGAGAATGGGACTTAGAGCCCGATCTGTCAATCAAATCGCGTCACAATACATCTGGGCTGCTTAGCAGGCTAGGTTGAGGTGACAGAGGGTTTGCAAAAACTTGTCTCTTAGAGTCAGTTGTCTTTGCCTCTCGTTTTAACTTTTTTTAAAAAAGTGTCTAGATATTTTTTGGAAATTTTATTTTCCACCTGTAATTCTCGGACAGGCCATTTTGTTGTAGTTGTTGTTACTAGGTAGGAAAATTACCGCACAAACTATATTTTTTAAATATAAAAAACTCACACACCATCACTTTATCTGGGGAGAAATGGCATTTTTTAATATTCAAACTTTGCTGGAAGCAGCCGAGTACATCGAGAGAAGAGAGAGAGGTACGATTGCAGGGTTTTGTTTGCCTCGCAGTGTCGAATCTTCTCCGGGTGCAGCTCTGTAGTTGTGGTTATGTTGTTTCTGTTTTTTTAAAAAAAAAATTTTTATTTGGCTTTCAGAGGCAGAACACGGCTACGCGTCAATTTTGCCCTGCAACGTCGAATTCAACAGGAAGAAAGGCAAGACGAGGAAAACACCAAATAACAGGTACAAGGAGAGGCCCGGGGAGGGCTGGTGGAGGGGGGTGGCATCGCTGTTTTTTAAATTATATATTTGGCTCTTTAATCTTTCCCAGTCGCCATTTTCCCTCATTTGGGCTTGCCTGTGTTTAGGTCGGATATAAACACTGCCACGCGTACAGTATTCTCTCTTCATATTTTACAGGGCAGCTGCTTCTAGCAACCTCCTGCACATTTCTACTCTGCAAACCCTCCTCTTTTTTTAAAAAAAGTGAAGTTCCTTCCCCCCCCCCCCACCCCATCCTTTTCTTCTTCCACCCAGAATTTAATATCAATTTTAATCGCATTTTTCAAAGATTTTTTTTTTGGTTTTTGACTGTCGCTGCTTCCTTCCCCGTACATGGAGTGTTGATATTTTTATTTAACGTTTCTTCAAAAATAGACATCTAGATGGAAATAAAACCCATTTCTTTCTCCTTTTCCCCCCCGCTCCGCAAAAAGATAAACGGTTTTGCACGTTATTTATTCCCTTAGGTTTGTGAACGTGATGTTGGTTAAATATTCCGATAAGGTTAAGTAAGGTGTAGAAGAAAAGAAAGGTGACTCGTTCCGTCGATTTTTAATTTGTCCTTTTTTAAAAATTTTGAGCGATGTTTTTTTCTCATCCAGATTTTTTTTGGTTTTTTTGTCTGTGGCTGATCTCGGTGCTGCGCCTGCGCCCTGTTTGCTGCTCTAAGTGGGTTGGAGGATAGGCTCCAGCAGTCTCCACTTTGGACCTGTTTCGATCCGCTTCTCCCTGGCCTGTCTGCAGCCTTCACTTGCAAACTCTCATGGCTCTGAGCTCTCGGCGTGCCCTCATTTAGCTGTCTGCGTTTTCAGAAAATCCACCAGTGTGGGTAGAGGCCATTCAGCCCTCACTATCAAGCCTTCTGCAGCAGCTGCTGGGTTTACTGCCCTCTGTCCACCTTGCAAGATTTTTCTTTTAAACTGTTAATCTCTGATGATGGTCATTTGCCCTGCAGAAGCTGTGATTGGAACTTAATTCACTCCCTTCGCTATGTAAAGGCTGCCCTCGTGTTGCATCCAGTTCCTCTTTATTCATAAAATCCTTAGTGTGGAAGCAGGCCATTCAGCCCATCGAGTCCGCACTGACCCTCTGAAGAATATCGCCATCTCCACAACCCTGTATTCCTGATGGCTAATCTACCTGGCACGCACATCCCTGGATTCTATGGGTAATTTAACATGGCCAACCGACATAGCTGGCACATCTTTAGACTGTGGGAGGAAACCCTTGCGGATGCAGGGAGAACGTGCAAACTCCACACACACTTTCACCCAAGGCTGGAATCAGTCCCAGGTCCCTGGTGCTGTGAGACCCTGGTGCTAACCACTGAGTCACTGTGCTGCTGCATTCCTTTGCAGATCACCTTAAATTGCCCTCCTTTTTGTTACATGTTTAGTGGAATCACGTTCTTCCTATCTACAGCATTTAAGACAACTTTTTTAGAAACCATTCTGTTGCGGTTGGTAGTGTCAAATCGTAAATAGCTCACTGTTGCCCTGTATTTCTGATTCTGCGATCATTTCTCCGCATTTGTCGATTGGGATTGATTGTGTTAATGCTACAAGTGCTTTCTTGCACGTTTGCTACACCTCACAGGACCAAACTGCTCAAGTCCCTGCCAGTTCTGTCTAGCTCACCCCACTCTGTCCTAGTGCCCTCCTCTGTCCCTGCCTGTTTGATTCCCTCGCGTGTCTCAGTCAATTTTTCTGAAATGGGTAGCACCATTTTATCTCTGAGATCGGCAGTTCATGGGTATGGGGTGGGAGGGGGAAGGTTCCCAAGTCCTCATGTCATTCTTTAGCGAGACACCCAGTGCTGGGTTACTGCCTGTCCAATCCCGAGCCTTTTTCCAGACGTGACTACAGCCATTGCCTGACAGGCACCTGGTATGATTCAGCCTGTGTTAGAGTAACTTCCTTCACCGTTTTAGGTGGTGTCACTCTGTCTGTCTGATGCAACTTGGCTCGGTTTCACCCGACAGGTGAGAAGGTTAGATTTTTGTCATTACTAGACTCTAAGCACGTACTCACTTAAGACGTAAATTGCTTAAGAGATTTTTCAGTTTTCCTGGGAATGGAGGCCTGGAGAACCTTTTTGGCCACTTCTCTAGTGATTCCTCTACCTTCACCTGATGTATCTATCGCAGCTCAGCAGGGGTCACTGGTTAACAATGTGAACCTTTTTTTCTTGAAAACCCCACCACTCTGCTCTCACTTCTGACTGAATAGCTTACAATTATGTTCCCTTGTGATTGAATGAAGGGCCCTTACTGGACTACAGCTGCTGCCTGTCCAGGGATCCATTGGTGACTGGGATTTAAAGCCCTTGTACCTTACTGCAGCTAGCAGTTAGTGCCTATTGTGTGAGGCCACGTCTGGCATTCAGGTGTGTTTTGGCCTCTGTATTTGACAGTGTGTAATCTAGTTGCATTAGGCAGCAATTCAGCAGAAGTTTGCTTGGTTGATCCCTGTGGTGAAGAGAGAGTTGAGCGGGATGGACTGGTACCTGTTAACACCTCTCCTTGTGGAGGCCACGAACACATAGAGGCCACAGCTTAAGGTGGAGGAGGAAGGAGATTTTCCTCTGGTGTATATGGATCCTCAGGAAGCAGTGGAGAATGGGCCTTCAAATTTATTCAAGGCAGAGTTGAATTTTTGACGAGGAAGCTGAGGCAACTCTTGTACTCGCATGACCATCTTCAACAATATCACAGCTTCACAGACAGAGTCATAGAGATTTACGGCACAGGAAAAGGCTGTTTGGCCCATCTTATCCATGCCAGTCATTAACGACCACCAAATTATTCTAATCCCGCTTTCCAGCACCAGTCCTTGTATGTCTTGGCATTGCTGCTGCTTCTATGTTATGCCTGTACCATGTTTTTAGAGTTCCAGATTCCCACCACCTTCTGGATGCAAAATACTTTTCCTGGCATCTTCTCTACAACTTCTCCTTTTCTTTAAAGCTATCCTCATTCATCCCTCCAGGGTGAAATGTTTCTTTGTATCTATCGTATCTATGCCCGTCAATTTTATGTATCTCAGCCTTGCCTCCCCTCAGTCTCCTATGCTTTAAGGAAAACAATCACAGTTTGCCCAGCCCTCTTCATAACTGAAACTGTCCAGCCCAGGCAATATCCTGGTGAATCTCCCCTTGACCCTCCCCCTCCTGTATTGTGTATTTTATAACTGCACACAGTGGTCTAGCTGTGGTCAACCAACATTTTATACAGTTCCAGCATAAACTCCCTGCTCTTAAACTCTCAGCCTTGTTTCAATACACCGCCTTAACCACTTTACCCACCTGCCCTGGTACCTAAGGGACTGGTGTACGTCTGCACCAAGGACCTTCTGACACAGTGCTTCCCAAAGTCTACCAATCATTGTATAAATCCGTTTGAGGAAGGGTCACCAGACATGAAACACTAACTCTGATATTTCTTCACAAATTTTGCCAGGCCTGCTGAGCTTTTCCAGCAACTTCTGTTTTTGTTCCAGTGCTCTTGGTTTTTAATTCCCTTGTCTTGTTTGTCCTGCCCAAGTACATCACCTTTCACTTTTGCAGATTGAATTCCGTTTTCCACTGCCCAGTTTGTCTGAGGGTATATTAGTAAGTTTAACCATAACATTGTACCTCCTTCTCACCCTGAGGGCACAAATTTTGTTCTGACATTGTGCCAGTTTTGTGGGATACCAGTCTGCCCACCTACAAGGGGCACACTGGCAAAGTGTGGTTCGTTTTGTAATAATCCAGAGGCCAGGACTTGACCAAGAGATCACAAGCTGAAGCCTCACCGTAGCAGCTGGGCAAATTATACATTCAGTTCCTTAAATCTGGAATAAAGATGTGCTCCGATCAAGAGCGACTACGAAACTAGAATTTGCTGTCCTGGGGAATGAAATTTGTCATCCTTACCTGGTCTGATATCTGTGTCATTTCCATGCTTGCAGTGTTGTGGATGACTCTTAACTTGCATCTGAAATTGCTGAGCAATTCTTTTCAAGGCAGCATTTTACTATCCTCCTCCTCGAAGGTAATTGTCCTCAGTGTTGGCCCAGACAGCCTTGACTACATCACTTTTAAACACTCTCTATAATGTTCCTCTGTAATCATAAACAGTAACTGATGCCGAGCTATCGAGCAGAGAGGAGGAAATTAGATTAACTTAATCAGTGAGAACAGTTTCCTCTCCTCTCAGCTTATTGCTTCCCAGGAAAAAAAAAAGAGCTAACTCAGCAGAGGTGAGGTGATGCCGATTCAATCCTTGGCTTTTTTTTAAAGTTTATGGGATGTGGAAGCTGCTGGCTGCTCTGGTATCTCTTGTCTTTCCTAGTTGCAATTGAGAAGGTGGTGGTGAGCTGTCAGCTCGAACCGCTGCGGTCCATGTGCTGTAGACGATCCCAAATGCCCTTTAGAGAGGGAATTTCAGGATTGTGACCCAGCGATACTGAAGGAACGGTGATATGTTTCTAACTGGGGATGGTGAGTGGCTCGGAGGGGAGCGTGCATGCGGTGGTATTCCCATGTATCTGCTGCCCTTGATCTTCCAGGTTTGAGTGTTTGTGGATTTGGAAGCTGCTATGTACGGAGCCTTGGTCCATCTTGTGGATGGTAGAGACTGACCAAAATATCAGGCAGCGTGGTGGATGGGGTGAATGGCAACACATGCAGATACAGTCAGTTAGGTGACTTTGTCCTGCATGGCGTTGAGCTTCTTCAGTGCTGTTGGAGTTGCGCTCATCCAGGCAAGTGGGGAGTACTCCGTCAGTAGTCGTCATCACGAAGACTAGTTTTTAATTCCAGATTTATTAACTGAATTCAAACCAGTGTTCCCGTGGCATTAGCCTGGGCACAAGGACAGTAGTTATCAGAGAGCCTTTGTAGAAGGCCAGTCTGCCAGCTGTGTTCAGCAGAGTGTGGATACCAGTGTGAGGTAGAGATATAGATACATTAACCTGTTTGGGTGTGGGCTTTTGAGTGTGTAGATTAGTCCAGTTCAGAACTAATGGAATTTTGCCCCCAGGGAGCAGGTGTCCCTGGCTTTACCGTTGCCTCACCTGAGCTCCATTGCACTCGTTCATGATGCAGGGGCTGTAGAACCAGGGCCGTACCCTCTATATAGGGTCTCCCGTTTAAATGACAGATAAGGAGGAATTTCTTCAGAGGATGGTGAGTTTGTGGAATTCTTCACCACAGAGGGCTGTCCCACCTGAGGGACAGGTTTTTAAAAATCAGGAAGGGAATTCAGAATTATGTGGTGGAGTTTCGGGGGAAGGCCTGAAAGTGGAGTTGAGGATTATCAGGTCAACCACAATCTCATTGAATGGCAGAGCAGACTGGATGGGTCTGCGTCTTATGCTGTGAGTGGAAAATTATATGAACCTGATGTTGTATTTCCCTCAGTTCTGATCGAGCTGTTGAAGAATTGATTCGGGTAGGTACAGGCTGACCTGTCTCCTCTGGAGGTAATCCAGAACAAGCAAGAGTAACGATGATTTTTGAGTTAGACAGTGCAGAATGCAATTTGTCACAAGAGTAATGGAAATGTAGAATGCGTACTTTCTAGCCCTGAGAAGCTGTGGGTTGTGTTAGGTGGTTTCTGTGGAAATGCTCGATAGAGATGGATTGGATGTTTTGGGAAGTATCTAAGGCGCAGTAATGACATTGAGACACATCATCCGTGATCAAACTAGTTAGAGGGGCTGAATGGTCACTTCTACCCCTTTTTTGTGTTCTTTGGCCTCAGTGAAGTCTGCTGGCTTCCTGTCTCTGAGCTGCTGCTTCCTCTGGTGACACTTTGAGCTGATGGAGGGAAAGTTGTTGGAAGCATCTGTGCCCAGACTGTGCTGAGGGAGACTATCCGGGAAGGAATGCTGACTGCTGTCAGTTGCGGAATCCTTTCGGGTTGGCCTCAATAGGCTGAATGGCCTCCTCCTGTGCTGTGTGTTCCGAATGAGCTGGAATCGTCATCGAGGTCCATTGCACAGTAACAGGCCCCTAACCCAAGGCGTCATGAGGCTGAGGCCAGTCTGCGATTTGAATGGCTAGTTGGTTGTTTTATTTTAACAGCATGGATATGATGGGCTGAAAGGCCTTTTCTCTGTGGCTGACTGTGCCTCGGATTCTTTCAAAGAGCTGTGAATAAATCCTGCTCTTTCCTTGAGTTGTGGGCCCGAAGCAGCTTTGTTTCAGTAGTGTTTGATTTTAAGCACGTCGTACTCTGAGGGAGTGAAGGACCTGCTTTGACACAGGCTGGTGGTGGGTGGGATTCGCTAAACTGTGCGTGTGACGACAGACCAGTCTAGCTGTGTGCTCTCTTTCCAGCGTAAACAGCCTGTGCGTGTGGACAGCTTTGAATCCTGTTTGTCACTGAGTTTCCTCCCTCATGTCACCAGTTGAAGTTTTCACTGTATTTTGTTGTTCACTGTAAAATGCAAGTGGTGATAAATCATTCAATTCAATATTTTGTGTAGCATCTCCCTCTTTAGTAAAGAAATGCAAAGTATTGATTGAGCTCCTCAATGCTGGCCTCTGTCTCCATGTGTAAGTCTCTTTTCCAGTTGTAATTAGCCCCACTTCTTTTACCACTTCGACAAATTATATACCTGCAGAAGACTTTGAAATCCCCTCCATTCTATGTGACGGTCTTTTAAGTTCTGTCTGCTGCTGTTTACGTGGCTTTTACCTTTCGACTGAACCTTCTGTATTCCTCTTCACTTATTGTATTTCTCCTTCGCGCTCGTGAAGAGCTCGCTGTTTCTTAAGTGTCAACGGTCACTTCCTAATTCTTTACAATTACTTCTGATCCCTTACACTTGCAAGTCTTGAGAACCGTTGCCACTTCCTCCAGGTATTTGTAGCTCTCGCAATTGCCTACTTGAGAATGGGATTTGATTTTGTTTTTATTGTTATTTCGACCAGGTCAAGCAGGTGGGTCGAGTGTAGGGGAGGGCCCTAAGAAGGGCTGAGTAAAACCCAACCAAATGCCTGTGAACTGAACATTGGCGGCAGTGTGGCTTTCGGGACAGAGTGCTTTATGATCATCTTAGTCGGTTTCCCCCCCACCAAAAACCGACTTCTCACTGGATTGGCAAGTTCCGAAACCCAGTGTGGGGCTTTGGTCCCTGAGGCGGCTAGAGTCAAAACTGTACCTGCATGGAGCAAAGCATCCCTGGAGTTAAAGCCCAGGAATCCATTACTGTCAGTTAGTCGCATCCTACCTCCTGGCTTTGTAAAGATTTCCCCCACATCTGGTGTTTTATTAAATTTCCTTTTCTTCTAAGGAAGTTACCCTTTTGAAGCACAGTAAACTGCAGCATTTAAAAAGAGACATTTTTACAGTGAGGATGTCCAATTGTTAATCCATGTTTATTGCTTATTACAGGTCCTCGCACAATGAACTGGAAAAGCACAGGTGAGTGTGGAGAGACAGGATTGAGGACCTGTTGGGGAGGAGTTGTTTGTAACAGATTTAAACTGTAGCATTCCCCCCCACCCCCCTTTTTTTTTTGGGAGGACAAAAAACAAAAATCGTGTTGGCCGTGGAGCTTTTTGTCATGACAAAATGTTCAGGAGGCTAGTCATGATTTTTCAAACAACAGTTTTTCTTTTCTCCCATTAACTTTTGTGAGTTATATTTGGGATTTGTCTAAGTCCCACCGCCCCTGCTTATTAACCTCCAGCCTCTCGATGCTGTGGAGATCTGAACCGATTCCAGTGTGTGGAGGTGACGTGGTATTTGTTTCAGGTGAGGGGGAGGGGGGCCTGGGTGTGTGGTGGTAATGGCCGGTGATGCTTTTCTCGCACCTTCTCCAGACCTGTTGATGTGGGACTTCTGTGAGTGAGAAGCCAGAGTATGGAACAGGCTGGCCAGGGGCAGGAAGGGAGTGAGGAGTTGATGTGTCCTTAATTGTATGAATCAATGATGTGATGAGTGAGTGTGCTGTGTTTAGGAGGAGCAGCTAACTTTGGATTGGGACCTTCTTCATGTGTGGGTCTGTTGTTGAGTGAAATTAATTAATTGATTGATTTAAACTGTAACTAAATTGACCATGCTGTGATCAATCTATTATCAGAGTGAGAGAAGGTGACTTCATTAAAACCGGAGCTATCCTGAGGGTGTGTCTCTTGTGCTCGCTCTTCTCGCCTCCACCTCTTCTCTCCCCTCTTTCTCCCCCCCCCCTCACTCACTTGCCTTGTGTAACTCCAATTACATCTTTTTACCTAAATCTATCATCCCGTCTGTGAAATGAGGATATTACAGATCCGGGGCCAGTATTTGAAGAGGAGCAGGGGAGAGCTATCAGTTTTCTGACCGATGTTCCTCCTTCCTCTCGTATCACATAAGCAGCCTGTTAACTGCTTTTTTTTTGGGGATCTTGCTGCACACTGTATGTGCTAATAATGTAACAGTGACAGTTTTGAGATAGTATGTCGTAGGTGGAGCAAAAGGATATTGCTGCGAGTGGGGGAGGTGCCACGTAAAATTGCTCCATTTATTATCTTCTACAACTACATTATTTTGTTTCAAAAAGGAAACTCCTCTGTTTGACTGAAAAGAGGATTCTGCGCAGTCTTTGGTTGTGAAAGTTCACAGTGCAAGTTGTGGGTTTTCAGAGATAAACATGATCTTTGCCTTCCTCCTCACGGTTCTCCTTTGTAACTCGAATCTGTTTTAGGCCCCACGTAGGAGGTGAGCTTCTGCCTGACTCCTCCTGTTTACCTGTTTTTGACTGAGTTGAAATGTCATGTCTGAGTCACTCGTGGATGGTTATCCTGCCTTTCCACTGCTGTTTGTGTGTGTGTGTGTGTGTGTGTGCCTGAGGATAGTGCGGTTATACACTGTCCCACTCTTTGTGGTGTTGCCTCGTTGGAGCAGGAACAAGGAAGCAAAACACACAGAAAATACTCAGTAGGTCTACTGGGAGACAGAGACAGAGAGTCAAAGTTTCCAGTCTGTGCTCTTTCATCAGCAGAAGAGCCACTTGTGAATAACAGCAAACCCTTCTTGCAGTCTATCCATAGTCTCAGCCTTGTGCCGGGGCAACTCTGGGAGACTTTCATTTTGAGTACCTCATTCATCCTCTGCTGCTGCGCCTTTCACATTGCCTCCGAAATAGTGTGCAACCCTCTGAACAGCAGCGATCCCATTTGTGTTTGGAAACAGGAGGCGTTAATGCTGAATTTGGTCCCTTTTGGGTCAGGGCCTTCCGGCCTGTGATTGGATGCACTGGCTGACCTCGTCCTCGTCCTCCCTGACCCCGGCACTGAGGCCAACTGTAGCACCAGCCATGAGTTGGTACAGCGGCCTTTTGGGTTGAGGGTATCATTCCTGGTTCTTCATCCTCATTGTAACTTCCTTTTGGAAAATGTTATTAGTTGTTGAGCTGGTCACTGCTCGGATGTGTTGACTCTTTCATTTCATTGGTTTGTTCATTCATTGATCGGCGGTCCTTCACAAACGAGAGTGGGTGAGTCTGTAAGGTGGCTGGCTGTACGCAAGGGGAGTGGGGGTGGGGTGCTGCTTTGCTGTTCTCATCCTGACATCACACCCTGGTGGAGCAGTGATATGTAGAAACCATGCCCTTGCTGAAGGGTTGGGTGTGGGTGGGATCACTGAAAGGCCTGTTTCAGTCACTTCATTGGAAGTGGGAGTTGCCGATTCTGGATTATCCGCAGGGTGGGGATAAGTCAGTCACATAGCTGGGGATCTGGAATCAGATGTCAGCCACACTGGATGAGGACTGTAGATTTCCTTCCCTTAAGGGCTTAGTGAATCCATTGGGTTTTTACAAAGGTCGGTGGAGTTGTGGACAGTGACGAAGGATGCTGTAGGTTGCAGAGAGACATGGATAAGCTGCAGAGCTGGGCTGAGAGTTGGCAAATGGAGTTTAATGCAGACAAGTGTGAGGTGATGCACTTTGGTAGGAGTAACCAGAAGGCTAAGTACAGGGCTAATGGTAAGATTCTTAGCAGTGTAGATGAGCAGAGAGATCTCGGTGTCCATGTACACAGATCCTTGAAAGTTGCCACCCAAGTTGACAGGGCTGTTAAGAAGGCATACAGTGTTTTAGCTTTTATTAATAGAGGGATCGAGTTCCGGAACCAAGAGGTTATGCTGCAGCTGTACAAAACTCTGGTGCAGCCGCACTTGGAGTATTGTGTACAGTTCTGGTCACTGCTTTATAAGAAGGACGTGGAAGCTTTGGAAAGGGTGCAGAGGAGATTTACTAGATGTTGCCTGGTATGGAGGGAAGGTCTTACGAGGAAAGGCTGAGGGACTTGAGGCTGTTTTCATTAGAGAGAAGAAGGTTGAGAGGGGACTTAATTGAAACATATAAAATAATCAGAGGGTTAGATAGGGTGGATAGGGAGAGCCTTTTTCCTAGGATGGTGACGGTGAGCACGATGGGGCACAGCTTTAAATTGAGGGGTGAAAGATATAGGACAGATGTCAGGTAGTTTCTTTACTCGGAGTAGTAAGGGAATGGAATGCTTTGCCTGCAACGGTAGTAGATTCGCCAACTTTAGGTACATTTAAGTCGTCATTGGATAAGCATATGGGCGTACGTGGAATAGTGTAGGTTAGATGGGCTTGAGATCGGGATGACAGGTCGGCACAACGTCGAGGGCCGCATTGATTGCGTTAGATTGTTGTATTGAATTCTGCCACTAAGTTTCAAACCTCTGTCCAAAGAATATTAAAAACCAAAAGTACTGCGGATGCTGTAAATCGGGAACAAATACAGAAGTTGCTGGAAAAGCTCAGCAGGTCTGGCAGCTTCTGTGAAGGAGAAAGAGTTACTGATTTGGGTCCGGTGACCCTTCCTCAGAACTGCGAAGCGTTAACTGTCTGTATTTCCTTCACAGATGTTGCCCTACCTGCTGAGCTTTTCCAGCAGCTTTGTTTTTGTTCCGCAGGACATTAGCCTGGGCTTCTGGATTACTGATCCAGGGTCATTGCCACCCCTCTCCCCCTTGTCAAAATGATTGTCATGATGGCTCAGTAAGACAACGCACTCTGGAATTGATCTAGTGAACCTCCTGTAAACTGCCTCCAGTGCAACTGTGTCCCTCTAGGGGACTGAGACAGTACAGGGTATCCCAGGACCCTTTAATCCCCTGTGCTGGGGTGTGTGGGGAGGGCTGGCGTTGACCAGAATTTGCGTTGTTCTCTTGCATGTGCTGGCTTCAGCTGGTTCACAGCCTGGTGTTTTCAATTGCAGGAGAGCTAAGCTGAGGTTGTACCTGGAGCAGCTGAAAGAGCTGGTACCTCTAGGGCCGGACTGTTCGAGACACACCACTCTGAGCCTATTGAAGCGAGCGCGGACTCACATCAAGGTAAGCGAACGATCGCTCTGGGTTCGCACTCATTTCCCTTGTGCGTCTTCAGCAATGCAGCACACTTGGTCAGTTTTTTTGTTAAGTTGGCTCACTCGCAAAAGAACCCAATGGGAGGTGAGGGTTTTATTGTAAGGGGGCAGCACGCGATTGCAGAATGTTCTGCCTGAAAGAGTGGTGGTGATGGGATTGACAGTAGCTTTGTCAGGGGGATATGATTCACGCTTAACAGGGAAAGTATTGTGAGGCTGTGGATACAGAGGAGTAGAATCTGTCTCATCGGGCAGTTTCTTCCGAAGAGCCAAGCCAAAGAAAAGGATGAGGCGTGAATGTGGTTGTGATGTCACTGGACTGGTAAACCAGAACCCCAGGTTAATGGTCTGGGGGCTGGGGTTCGAATCTCATTGTGCCAGGTGGTGAAATTTGAATTCACTTTTTAAAATAAAAACGGCCTCACAGCGACCACTGTCGATTTGTTGTAAAAACCCATCTAGTTCACCAGTCCCCTCTAGGGAAGGAAGACTGCCAGCTTTACCTGGTTTGGCCTACATGTGACTCCAGACCCACAGTAATGTGCTGGGCTCCTAATTGCCCTCCGGAGTGTGTCTTTGCTCGGCAATACCAACATCCCATGAAAGAATGAAAAATGGAGGTTTCCTGAGATGTGCCTGTTGACGCTCACTGGGTGGCTCTCCTGTTTTGCAATGAAACAGAAGGCTGTGGGTTCAGGCCCTACTCCAGGAAGAGAGTTTGGAGTGCAGGTGCACCGTTCCTTGAAAGTGGAGTCACAGATAGATCGGGTAATGAAGGAATTTGATGTGCCTTGCCTTTACTGGTCAGGGCATTGACTGTGGGAGTTGGGAGGTCATGTTGTGGCAGTACAAACATTGGTGAGGCTACTTTTGGAATATGTGCAATTCTGCTCTCCCTGCTGTTGGAAAGATGTTGTGAGACTCCAATGGGTTCAGAAAAGATTTACGTGGATGTTGCCAAGGCTGGAGGGTTTGAATTGTAGGGAACAGCTGAATAAGGCTCGCACTGTTTTCCTCTGAGCTTCGGAGGATGAAGGGTGAGCTTAGTGGTTTATGAAAATGATGAGGGGCATGGAGAGGGTCAAGAGCTAGTGTCTCATCCCCAGGGTGGAGGAGTCCACAGCTAGAGGGCTGTGTTATAGGTTAAAGGTGAGAGGGGAGAGATTTAAAAGTGACCTAACGGGCACACATTTTCACGTAGATGATGTATGAATGAGCTGTCAGAGGAAGTGGTGGATTTGGGTACGTTTTCCAACACTTAAAAGCATCTGGGTGGGTACGTGAATAGAAAGGGTTTAGAGAGATATGGACAGAGTGCTGGCGTTGGGACTAGATCATTAAGGATGTTTGTTCCACATGGACGATTTGGACCAAAGGGTCTGTTTCTGTGCTGTATGACTGTGAGTCATGTTCTTGTCATGGTGTGAATGACCTGCTCCTGCTCTGATGTGTTGTAGTCTTACAAAACCCAGGCTGACAAGACATTACTGTACTGTTAGAGGAGTTAAAGTCAGGCCCTGACCCTTAGTGAGACCGTTACTAAGAATGAAGTTTTTGGTTGTGCCCTGGGCCAGTATTTATCTCTGTCTTCCTTCTCCGATTTGCTTTCCTGCTTTGTGACAGTGACTAGATCGAGCCTTTGGAAGCTCCAGGGTCACCAAAAGGTGCTATGTAAATGCAAGTCTGTTTTCACTCGTTCTCCCCCCTGCCTCGCCCGCAGAAGTTAGAAGAGCAAGACAAGAAGGCACTTCACCAGAAGGAGCAGCTACAGCGTGAGCGGCGATACCTGAGACGTCGGCTGGAGCAACTGGCCGTCCAGGGGATGGAGCGTCTCCGTACTGACAGCCTGGGGTCAGCTATCTCCACTGACCGCTCTGATTCTGAACAAGGTAAGGCTGTCTGCCCTCCTGAGGGCTAGAATGTCAGCGAGCTCTGCCTCTAAGCCGCACTCTACTACCTGTGTTCAGTCAGTCCTGGCCATGCCCCGATCTTTAGCATGCCCTCCTGTCCCTGTGCCTTTCACAGCTGTCTACCTCCTGTTGTCTAGTACCAGTGCTCTCCCCACACTCAGCCAACAAACCAGCTTTAAGATCTCGATAAACCCTGATCACCCGATCTAGTATCTCCATGTGGTGACCTAGTCGAAACATCAGGTGAGGTGACTTGATGGAGGAGCAGCGCTGTGAAAGCTTGTGATTTTAACTAAACCCCGTTGGACTATAACCTGACACCATGTGACTTCTGACCTTGTCCGCCCCAGTTCAACACCAGCACCTCCACGTCAGATCGATATAAGGCACTGGTCGGGCCACTGCTAGAATGTGGTAAACAGTTTTGGCCCCTTATCCAACAAAGATGTATCAGTGGGGTGCCTCAGGGATCAGTTCTGGCGTTGCAATTATTTATGTTAATGAGTTGGACGAGGAAAGTGAAGTACTTTTCATCAAGTTTGGGAATGATTGAAAAGAACCGATCGCGTGTATAAGGTTCTAAAAGGGGAGGGCGAACAGCCAGAAATCGTGTCACATATTGGCACTAATGATATAGCCAGAAATAGGATTGAGGATATAAAAAGTGATTTCAGGGAGTTAGGATGGAAGCTGTAAAGCAGGACGAACAGAGTAGTGTTCTCTGGTTTACTACCAGTGCCACGAGATAGTGAGGCGAGGAACAGGGAGCGGGCGCAGCTGAACACGTGGCTGCGCAGCTGGTGTAGGAGGGAGGGCTTCAGATATGTAGATAATTGGGATGCCTTCTGGGGAAGGTGGGACCTGTACAAGAAGGGCGGGTTGCATCTGAACTGGAAGGGGACCAATGTCCTGGGTGGAAGGTTTCCTCGAGTAGTTCGAGAGGGTTTAAAACTAGTATGGCAGGGGGGTGGGAACCTGAGCTGTATACCGGAGGTGAGAGTTGATGCAGGTGAGCAAGAGGTAGACCAGCTAGTGGGAAGGATTTTCCTGGGAAGGAACCAAGGGATCAGTTAAAGCGTGTTTGCTTTAACGCAAGGAGTATAAGGAATAAAAGTGATGAACTTAGAGCATGGATCAGTACCTGATGCTATGATGTTGTGGCCATAACAGAGACATGGGTTTCTCATGGGCAGGAATGGTTGCTGGATGTTCCAGGGTTTGGAACATTTAAAAAGAATAGGAGGGGGGAAAAAGAGGAGGGGGTGTAGCATGACTAATCAGAGAGGATATCACAGCTACAGAAGCTTCCATTGTCGAGGAAGATCTGCCTACTGAGTCAGTATGGGTGGAAATTAGGAACAGCAAGGGAGTAGTCACCTCGTTAGGGGTTTACTACAGGCCCCCCAATAGCAGCAGGGAGATTGAAGAAAGCATAGGTCGACAGATTTTGGAAAAGTGTGCATGCAGTAGGGTTGTTGTAATGGGTGACTTTAACTTTCCTAATATTGATTGGAACCTCCTTCGAGCAGAAGACTTGAATGGAGATGTTTTTGTAAGGTATGTTCAGGAGTGTTTCCCAACGCAGTACGTTGACAGGCCGACGAGGGGAGAGGCCATTCTAGACTTGGTGCTTGGAAACGAGCCGGGGCAGGTATCAGATTGTGTGGTGGGAGAGCATTTTGGTGATAGTGACCATAACTGCCTCACATTCTACATAGCTATGGAGAAGGAGAGGATTAGGCAAAATGGGAGGATATTTAATTGGGGAAGAGGAAACTATGATGCGATTAGACATGAGTTAGGAAGCATGGACTGGGAGCAATTGTTCCATGGTAAGGGAACTATAGACATGTGGAGACTGTTTAAGGAACAGTTGTTGGGAGTGATGAGTAAATATGTCCCTCTGAGACAGGCAAGAAGGGGTAAGATAAAGGAACCTTAGATGACGAGAGCGGTGGAGCTTCTTGTGAAAAGGAAGAAGGTAGCTTACATAAGGTGGAGGAAGCTAGGGTCAAGTTCAGCTAGAGAGGATTACACGCAGGCAAGGAAGGAGCTCAAAAATGGTCTGAGGAGAGCCAGGAGGGGGCACGAGAAAGGCTTGGCAGAAGGAATCCGGGAAAACACAAAGGCATTTTACACTTACGTGAGGAATAAGAGAATGGTCAAAGAAAGAGTAGGGCCGATCAGGGATAGCATAGGGAACTTGTGTGTGGAGTCTGAGGAGGTAGGGGAAGCCCTAAATGAGTTTTTTGCTTCTGTCTTTACGAAAGAAACGAACTTTGTAGTGAATGAAACCTTTGAAGAGCAGGTGTGCATGCTGGAATGGATAGAGATAGAGGAAGCTGATGTGCTGAAAATTTTGTCAAACATTAAGATTGACAAGTCACCAGGCCCAGACCAGATTTGTCCTCTGCTGCTTTGGGAAGCGAGAAATGAAATTGCTTCGCCACTTGCGAAGATCTTTGCATCCTCGCTCTCCACTGGAGTCGTACCTGAGGACTGGAGAGAGGTAAATGTAATCCATCTCTTCAAGAAAGGAAATAGGGAAATCCCCAGCAATTACAGACCAGTAAGTCTCACGTCTGTCGTCTGCAAGGTGTTAGAAAGGATTCTGAGGGATAGGATTTATGACCATCTGGAAGAGCATGGCTTGATCAAATACAGTCAACACGGCTTTGTGAGGGGTAGGTCATGCCTCACAAACCTTATCGAGTTTTTTGAGGATGTGACTAGAAAAGTTGATGAGGGTCGAGCTGTGGATGTGGTGTATATGGACTTCAGTAAGGCATTTGATAAGGTTCCCCATGGTAGGCTCATTCAGAAGGTCAGGAGGAATGGGATACAGGGGAACTTAGCTGCTTGGATACAGAATTGGCTGGCCAACAGAAGACAGCGAGTGGTAGTAGAAGGAAAATATTGTGCCTGGAAGTCAGTGGTGAGTGGGGTTCCGCAGGGCTCTGTCCTTGGGCCTCTACTGTTTGTAATTTTTATTAATGACTTGGATGAGGGGATTGAAGGATGGGTCAGCAAATTTGCAGACGACACAAAGGTCGGAGGTGTCGTTGACAGTATAGAGGGCTGTTGTATGCTGCAGCGGGACATTGACAGGATGCAGAGATGGGCTGAGAGGTGGCAGATGGAGTTCAACCTGGATAAATGCGAGGTGATGCATTTTGGAAGGTCGAATTTGAAAACTGAGTACAGGATTAAGGATAGGATTCTTGGCAGCGTGGAGGAACAGAGGGATCTTGGTGTGCAGATACATAGATCCCTTAAAATGGCCACCCAAGTGGACAGGGTTGTTAAGAAAGCATATGGTGTTTTGGCTTTCATTAACAGGGGGATTGAGTTTAAGAGTTGTGAGATCTTGTTGCAGCTCTATAAAAGTTTGGTTAGACCGCACTTGGAATACTGCGTCCAGTTCTGGTCACCGTATTATAGGAAAGATGTGGATGCTTTGGAGAGGGTTCAGAGGAGGTTTACCAGGATGCTGCCTGGACTGGAGGGCTTATCTTATGAAGAGAGGTTGACTGAGCTCGGTCTCTTTTCATTGGAGAAAAGGAGGAGGAGAGGGGACCTAATTGAGGTATACAAGATAATGAGAGGCATAGATAGAGTTGATAGCCAGAGACTATTTCCCAGGGCGGAAATGGCTAGCACGAGGGGTCATAGTTTTAAGCTGGTTGGTGGAAAGTATAGAGGGGATGTCAGAGGCAGGTTCTTTACGCAGAGAGTTGTGAGAGCATGGAATGCGTTGCCAGCAGCAGTTGTGGAAGCAAGGTCATTGGGGTCATTTAAGAGACTGCTGGACATGCATATGGTCACAGAAATTTGAGGGTGCATACATGAGGATCAATGGTCGGCACAACATTGTGGGCTGAAGGGCCTGTTCTGTGCTGTACTGTTCTATGTTCTAACCTGTAGAAACAAGTGAGGATGACGGAAGCAGTTTGCAGTGAGATGGGGCAGTTGGACTATAACAGCCACCTAATGGCTACAACATGAGGGTAGCGTGCAAAAATGAATCATGAGGGCATGACTGAAGGTCCCAATGCAGGACATGTTACGGAAGCACAGTGCTGAGGGAACACTGCTTTGTCAGGGCTGTTTTGCAAATTTGATGTTTCGCAGTGGTGTGCTAAGCAATATTCACTCCTAAATCAAAAGCATGGGAGTCTGTGGAGTAGTGGCAAAGTCTCTGGGCTGGTAACCCAGAGGCTGTGGAAACCCCGGTTCACATCCCACCAACAACAGCTGCTGGAATTCGAATTCGATGAATAAGTTTGAAACTGAAAGCCAGTCTCACGGTCACCGTTACTGGTTCAGTGTTGTGATGTCTGTAATCTGTCTTCCTTAACTGGCCTGACTAGAAACTGCCCTCTGAAACAGCTGAGTGAGGCTCACAGCTAATGTATGAGCCGCAGCCCAAAAGGCAAAATAAAATGAGTTGTTCCACAAAAAAAATCTGAAGAACTGCGAATCATCATCTGTTCCACATTGCTGTTTGTTGGAACTTGCTGTGTACAAATCGATTCCACGTTTTCTACAAGAGTTGCGGCTCTTCATAAAGTGCTTCACTGGTTGACGAACACTCCTGGTTTGGTGGGGCATGAAAATTGATGTCTACAGCAGAGGTGACAGCCTTTCTGGCTCTGTCCCTAGATTACCAATCCAGAGCTAATGTTCTGGGGACCTCAGTTCGAATCCTGCCATGGCAAATGGTGGAATCTGAGCTTGATTTTTAAAAATCTGGAATTAAGAGTCTAATGATGACAATGGAACCCATCTGGTTCGCAGACACCCTTTTAAGGGGGGGGAAAAAAATCTGCCATCCCTACCTGGTCTGGTCTACGTGTGACTCCAGACTCGCAGCAACGTGGCTGACTTTTGACTGCCCTCTGGGTAATTAGGGCTGAGTAATAAATTCTGGCCTAGTATGTGGGGACCACACCCTGTGAATGAATGCGGGGGTTGCCGGGGGGGAGGGAGCATGGTGAAGAAAGAACCATAACGGCCGGTCAACGTTTCTTCATTAATAAAGATGGAGCCACCAGTTTGATTTTCCCCTGTGCTTTTACACAGAAGCTGACGTTGACATCGAGGGTATGGAGTTCATTCCCGGTGAGCTGGACAGTGTTGGCAGTGCTAGTGATGTCGATGACCACTACAGTTTTCGGAGCAGTTCAAGTGACAGTGGATACGCGGACTCTCGCACAATCACCCCAAGGCTGTCATAGTGACCACTTCGGTTACCAGCAGAGGACCACATCGTCAACGCAGGGCACTTATATATATATATATATATATATATCTATATAAAAGAAATTTTTTTTTTCCTCCTGGGATGTTGACTGCCACTCTTTCACAGACACCCACGACCACAAGAGCAGTTGTATTTGCTGACACCCTCCTGCAGTTCTTTGAGAGCCCGGCTCATCCATTCCAATGCAGCGATTTGACTCTTGACATGAGGGTTGTGAAGAAGTGCAGGGTGGTTTTTGCAGTAAAGTGGGCAGGCAGGTAAAGGGGAAAGTAGACTGAGAGGATGGGGTGGGGTGGGGGGAGGAAAAAAGCCAGCTCTAATGATTAACCTTGAAAGTAGAGTATTGCTTTTCTCCTGTTCTTGTTTTGATTTTTTACGATTTGATTTTTATTTTGTCGCCTGATTCTGGTCTCCCATGGTAAGAGTGAGGAGGGATGTGGCGTGGCTAGCATTGACCCAAGTTAATTTTGCTGGTGTGTTATCCAGAGCTCTGCTGTTAGGAGAAATGCAGGTGAATGCTCCTCTATCGTCTAGCAGCTGTCTGCATTCCTGGTGCAGAGCATATGCTCTTTTTAAAAAATTTGGGAGAAATTAGTAATTAGACAGTATTCCTATGGAGGCTGAACACCATGCATTTATTGTCTCCCAGCTCATCAAGAGTTATCTTGTTAATACAGGACTTTGTTTTTGAAAAAGAAACTGCGGCAGTAGGCGTATCGAGCAAAAAAAGTTAGATTTTGCTTCTGCTTTGTTCAGTGATTATACACTGGGCTTGTAGCAGTTTCATTATCTGTGTCATTTTAGACTGCTTCTACTGAAATATTAGTGATACTAAAAGTGTCTGCTTTCCCTGTCTGCTTGGTTTTAGTCATTAGAGCATGGCTTCTAGACGAACTGATCAACCATTTATGTACACATCTCTCAAGATGCCTTTCTCATCTAGAGGGTTTTAAGAAAAAAAAGGACTGAAAAAAATTGCAAAAGTAATAATCGAGTAATTTTAGCCAGTATAGTCTCAAAATTTGCTGTATCAAAATTTTGTATTATATTTTCCTAAAATGTTATCCAAACCATGCTTCTCGGGTAGAGAGGGGAGGGCTTATGGGGTGGTGGCATGGGACTAAAATGGTACAGGACCTAGATCAGAGTCTCGGACTTCCTGCCATTGTCATTCTGTGCCTTGGTATTCCTCAGGGAGCCCTGTGGCTCTTGAATAGCTGGCATTTGCATCTGTCCCTTGTGGAGACGACAGTGAGAACTTCACGGCAGCTCTTTGTCCTTGTTTGCACTCTTGGAAGTGGCTGCTTCCAAACTTGCTGCCGACCGGGTAGTCCAGAGATTGCAGCTCGTGTGACCCTGCTCCATGAACCTGCTCCCTGCCCCCCCTCCAACCTCACCCAAGCCCTGATCTCCTGGTGGGGGCAGGTCAAAGGTTAGAACGTGGCAGCTGAATTTTTAAAAAAAAAAACTTTTAATAAAAGTAGGAGTATATTGTATCCTATTGTTATTGCTGGTTCCTGTAATGAAAGAAAATCACACTCTTAAATGCCTCATTACACGGGATAACTATTGAACGTGGTATTTGATTGACAGACTGCAGAATTTCCAGCAGTTTTATTTTGAAGGTTGTCTTTAATTTTCCTGTTTATGGATGCCAATTTCTGAATCATGAAAGCAATAGAGATTTTACTTTATCATCAATAAACATGTGTGACTGTTAATAGGATCAAATTCCAATGTGACATGTACAGTCCGTCCATTCCTTTCCTGAATGACGGAATGCTGTGATCAAAAAAAACAAAGGAAAGCTGTTTACTAAAAGCAAAACTCTCGCACAGAACCACCATGTAGGAGATGAGAGGTGACTCTTAACGTGTAGCAAGTGTCGCAGCTTGCAAGTTGTGTATGCACGTGTGTGTTATCAATCCCTCCTGGCATTTTTCCTCAGGCGTCTCTTAAAAATACAACCCTACCCACGCGTCTTTTTGAGTGCTTGTGTAGCAGAATTGGATTTCCTGATGTGAGTAATCTGACTGAGGTCTCCTGCTTTGTGTCTTTTTGATGGCCGGCTCAAGTCAAAACTCTACAACGAAAGAGGTGAGAACCTGCCTAGTGGCTTTGGTCGCTGCCGGAGGGGTTTGGCTTGGTGTGGAGAGGCAGTCAGGTGGCTGTGTGAGATTATTCAACTAGGTTTCTGGTGCAGTGGCCTCTCCCGCATGGAATGGTGCTGTTCTGCTCATGGGAGGAGAGACTTACTCCTTGTGTACATTCCTGGGTCACCCAGTTAGGTGGTGTGCAATATTGAGCTGGGACATCTTGTACTTTTTTTGTAATTTTAATAACGTTTCAAATCCATTTACTTTGTAAATTTCCTCTCTTGGGGTAAAGTTTCTGGTGTGAGGTCTCCTTTTGGAGTTGAGTTTTTTTTGGTGACATTTTGAGCGGTGGTGTTGGCTGTAGTGTCGGTGTGTTTGATGCTAAAATCTGTTTTGTGACTGGGCAGCCTGGTTACGGTTGAAGGCGTTTTGGCCCGTTAGGCCCTGCACTGGTACTTTTCAGGTGCTGTTGAAAAAACTAGTGTCTGTAGGTGGTGTTTCAGTGGAAACTTCCAAGGCTGGCATCAGTAGGCTTCTGTTACATTTTGATAGAGTGTAAAGTTGTCAAAGTGGATTTGAGGTAGTGATCAGTCTGACCCAATTGAATAGTGGAACGTGCTCAAAGGGCTGAGTGGCCTTCTCTTGCTGTGGAGTTCCTGGTGTGGCTGGGAAGGTGTTTGGATCAAAGGCTATCTTTGGTGTGCTCACCAGTGTGTCCTTTGTTGGAGTACTCTAACTACATTTCTGTTTTAATGTCATGACTTAGAGGGATTTAAGTGCTTGTGCGGCGGGAGTGGGTGGGTCTGTCTGTCTGCCTGTCTCTCCAGGTGCTGAGTCGATAAAACCTGGACTTTGAGATATAGATTAGACTTGCATACTTGTAATCAGGATCTGTGCTGTTTGCTTTCAGTCTTGAGTGCTGTTGTCTCAAACCAAAGACACTTGTACTAGATAGGTAGTGGAGTGCTTTGCTCAGGGTAGGGGGTTCCTAATCTTGACAGATGTTTGACACCACTGCTGTAAGAAGAGTGTGGCATGAAAACTGGGTTAAGAAACAGTCCTGGGGTGTAATGATTCACTTTTCAGACCAATGCTGTGGAACAGGATGTGAGCTCTTTTTAATTAGCATTCTCTCTCTCTTCTGTCCCCAGTTCCCAATTTTTGTCTGAATTTTGGTGTCGCTGTAGTTACAGCCAGCCAGCCATATGTAGTGGGGGACCATTGTGATGAACCTTGATTTGACGTAGAGTGTGTACCCTACAGGGCGTTGCTATTGCACTTATTCTGAAGAAAGTGGCCTGCTTGAACTAATCTGCCTGATCCACATGTTTCTTAGTGACTGGGGAGGGGAGTTGGGGATAAACTCTCTTGTAACTTGGTTGTGCAAAATTGATTGCCTCCAAACTATGTGGGAAGAAGTTGCATGTTGGAATGCAGCCGTGAACCCAGTGAGTTTCTTGGTCTAGTCCAACGTTGCTGATGTTTTCCCATTGACTGTCAACTGCCTGAATCAAAACCGTTTATCCATCAGGTTCACAACTGGGGTGATGTGTAATAAGCTGATAATACATCCGTGCCCTCTGTACTCTGTCTTCAACCCCAAGCAATGTTCCTATCTGTCTACTGATGGTAATCATGCATAGTTTCAAGATGGTGTTGACTTGGATCTAGATTTTTTTTTTGTTGACACCAACTTGAGCCACATGACCGACTCTGACAAGCTGCCTCCTGCACTTAGAAGCTGGGCTTTTTTCTCCGGTGTATAGGACACTTTAGCAGTAAAGTGAATTTTTTTTCTTTGGTGGGGAAGTGGGAAGGGGTGGCTGGTGACATGAGATTGGGACGCCAATTTAGACTTTGTTTTAAATAAGGTCTGCAACAGCCCAAAACTGAATTCCCACAATTTGTACAACTGATTTATTGCAAAGCATTTGGATAATTAGCCTTGTCTTTATTCCTAAAGTACAAGATTGGCCTACACTGATGATAGAGCCCATTCATAGTTAGCAGGCCTTTCAGGAAGGGGAACATCATTGCAGTATTAAACCTCTTACTGTTCCTCAATCATGGACTATATTTTTCAATGCCCTTTTAAAAGAACTTTATTTTTACAGTGTGGGAAGAATTGGTTTCCCTTCAGCACCTTGGAAGTGTCTTGTGTTTTGTGAATTGTTGGAATTGAGAATTTATCTCTCTATTCCTCTTCAAAACTCCCAGGGCACTTGCTAGTGGTTGGCTGGAGGTTTTGGCAACTGTGGTTTCTGTTGAACAGATTAACTTTCTTCTTGGGTGTATGGAAGAGATGGTGTTGGTGAGGCAGGAGGGTTTTGTGAATGGCTTGAGGTACACTGGATGGGTTCTGTGCCAGAGACTTGTGAATATGTACTGTTGAGGAGCTCCCTTCAGTATAGAATGCTTTATATAGCTCCTAAAGATGTATAATATAAATTCACACATACATGGTGCTGGCTACCCACCTGTAGCACACTGAAGGTAATGTGTTGTATCATTCTTTCATTGTAATATAATAAAACATTTTTTTACATCATTTGGTCTGTTGTTTTATGGTGGCTTGAATTTTGACATGCGAGCATTCATTGAGGTGCATTTTCGACCCAAGATCACAATCCTGGACTTATGGGTTTAAGACTGAAGTGTATGTGGCTTTCTCTAAGAATAATACCCTCCCTTTCCTCACAAAGGAGTTGACATGTTTCTTGAACCAGCCCCAGTCCAATAGTGACATGCTTAAGACCTCTTGCAGGCCAACTCCATCAGAAAGATTTCCATTAAAGCTGGTGCATGCTGTTTTATTTTATGTTGCAGTGCTTATCCTCTCCAACCTGTATACTGAGATACAGCTTACTAGACTGGGTGGGATTGAGGTTCACAAGGAAGAGGTATTAGAAATCCTTCAGAGGGTGAAGATAGATAAGTCCCCTGGGCCGGATGGGATTTATCCTAGCCTCCTCTGGGAAGCCAGGGAGGAGATTGCCGAGCCTTTGGCAGTGATCTTTAACTCGTCATTGTCTACAGAAATAGTGCCAGATGACTGGAGGATAGCGCATGTGGTTCCCCTGTTCAAGAAGGGGAGTAGAGACAACCCTGGTAATTATAGACCAGGGAGCCTTACCTCAGTTGTTGGTAAAGTGTTGGAAAAGGCTATAAGGGATAGGATTTATAATCATCTAGAAAAGAATAAATTGATTGGGGATAGTCAGCAGGGTTTTGTGAAGGGAAGGTCGTGCCTCACAAACCTTATTGAGTTCTTGAGAAGGTGACCAAACAGGTAGATGAGAGTAAACCGGTTGATGTGGTGTATATGGATTCCAGCAAGGCATTCGATAAGGTTCCCCACAATAGGCTATTGTACAAAATGTGGAGGAATGGGATTGTGGGAGATATAGCAGTTTGGATCGGAAATTGGCTTGCTGAAAGAAGACAGAGGGTGGTAGTTGATGGGAAATGTTCATCCTGGAGACCAGTTACTAGTGGTGTACCACAAGGGTCGGTGTTGGGTCCACTGCTGTTTGTCATTTTTATAAATGACCTGAATGAGGGCGGAGAAGGATGGGTTAGTAAATTTGCAGATGACACTAAGGTTGGTGGAGTTGTGGATAGTGACGAAGGATGCTGTAAGTTGCAGAGAGACATAGATAAGCTGCAGAGCTGGGCTGAGAGGTGGCAAATGGAGTTTAATGCAGACAAGTGTGAGGTGATGCACTTTGGTAGGAGTAACCAGAAGGCAAAGTACTGGGCTAATGGTAAGATTCTTAGCAGTGTAGATGAGCAGAGAGATCTGTATCCATGTACACAGATCCTTGAAAGTTGCCACCCAGCTTGACTGGGCTGTTAAGAAGGCATACAGTGTTTTAGCTTTTCTTAATAGAGGGATCGAGTTCCGGAACCAAGAGGTTATGGTGAAGCTGTACAAAACTCTGGTGCGGCTGCACTTGGAGTATTGTGTACAGTTCTGGTCACCGCATTATAAGAAGGATGTGGAAGCTTTGGAAAGGGTGCAGAGGAGATTTACTAGAATGTTGCCTGGTATGGAGGGAAGGTCTTACGAGGAAAGGCTGAGGGACTTGAGGCTGTTTTTATTAGAGAAGAAGGTTGAGAGGTGACTTAATTGAAACATATAAAATAATCAGAGGGTTAGATAGGGTGGATAGGGAGAACCTTTTTCCTAGGATGATGACGGCGAGCACGAGGGGGCATGGCTTTAAATTGAGGGGTGAAAGATATAGGACAGATGTCAGAGGTAGTTTCTTTACTCAGAGGAGTAAGGGAATGGAATGCTTTGCCTGCAACGGTAGTAGATTCGCCAACTTTAGGTACATTTAAGTCGTCATTGGATAATCATATGGACGTACATGGAATAGTGTAGGTTAGATGGGCTTGAGATCGGTATGACAGGTCGGCACAACATCGAGGGCCGAAGGGCCTGTACTGTGCTGAAATGTTCTATGTTCTATGCATATCCTAAAATAAGTAACAAGTTGAACAGTTTTTGAAAGCCTTGATTAAATGTTAATTTTTCAAAAAAAAATTGCTGCTATTAATGTCTCTTTCTGAAACAAAAGCTTTTTCAAAGCCTGAAGCAGGTAGAGGCCACAAATTGTGCATCTCCTCATGTAAGTGGGTGATGTAATCCACTCTCCACTAACCACAGAGCACCAGCTGTGGAATGCTCTAACACATAGCACTTGACGCCAAAACACAGTCCTTTTGAGAAGGAGTTGGATATAGTTCTTGGCTAAAGGGAGAAAGTGGGATCATCAGCTGGATTCTCATTGAATGGCGGAGCAAACTTGAAGGGCCAAATTGCCTATGTTTCCATCACAGTGGCATTGCTGCGGTCACTCAATGACTCCAGCCTGGAACAGACCAAATAAATCTGGAATTTCATTTTTACAGGTCATAAACACTTCCAAAGAACAAATTTATTTTATAAATTCCCTTTTCCCCCCCTCTCTTGTTTCTTTCTGACTCTTGGCTCTCTCTTCTCCCCCCCCTTCCCCCCCCCCCCCCACCAATAGTTCCAAAAGATGAGACTTGGTGCTAATTTTCACCCAATGCCCCAGATGATCTGTCCTCTTAACTATGCTGTTAGCAACTTGCTTTTTTGGCAACTTGAATGAACAAGCAGCAGTCAGATTAATGGTACTTGATTGGCAGGGAGGGTCAAAGCATAGGTGGGTGTTAGTGTGAGGGGATACTGCAGTCAGAGGCAGCTCTAAGGCTGCAAGCAAGATTCCAGGACGGTGTGTTGCCTTCTCTCAGCATAAGAGTCGAGGAGGTCTCTGAGCAGCCAGAGATTGTGGTCCATCTTGGTACTGACCATATAGGCAGAGGGAGAGATGAGACACTGTAAAGAGTTCAGAGTTGGGTAGGAAGGACCTCTAGGGCTGTAATCTCAAGATTCCTCCCTGTACTGTGTGCTGGTGAGGACAGAAATAGTGAGACAATACAGTTGAATGCGTGATTGAGGCATTTGGTGTAGGAGGGAGGACTTCTGATACATGGATCGTTGGCTCTCTTCCAGTGTAGGGGGAACCTGTAAAAAGATGGGGGAAGGTGGGTCTGTTGGTATAGTGGATTAATGAGAAGATAGCGGTTAAGTCAAGTAAGTAATAGGAACAAGGGAAGGTCAACTTAATGAACACAGTACTAGCAGTTTGAAGTCTATTTATTTTAATGCAATGAGTATAACAGGAACTGTGATGTGGCCATTACAGAAACTTGGCTGAGAGGGGGCAGGACAGGTAGCTCAGCATTCAGTGCTTTTGATATCTTGGGTGTGGGAGTTGCACTACTGATTAGGGGTAATTACTATACTATAAGAGGGCACTTAAGAAGACTGGAGAATAGCTGATGTTCCTTTATTTAAGAAAGGCAACTGGGATAATCCAGGAAGTTATAGGCCAGTGAGCTGTACATCAGCAGTAGGGATATTATTAGAGAAGATTCTTAAAAGGATTTACTCACATTTGGAGAAGAATGGACTTAATTGGGATATTCGGCATGGCTTTGTGCGGAGGATGTCTTAATTCACAAATTTTTAGTTTTTATTTTGAGGACATAATGAAGATGATGGAGGGTAAGGCTGTGGATGTTGTCCACATGGACTTTGTCAAACACTTTACCGATGACCATCCGGGTGGGCTGGTCCAGAAGATTGTCACATGGATACATCATGAATTGTGAAGTTGGATTTAAAGAAAAAAAACTGGCTTGGTCATAGAAGACTGAGGGTAGTTGTGGAGGGATGTTTTTCTGACTGCAGGTCTGTGACCAGTAGTATTCTGCAAGAATCAGTGCTGGGACCTTTTTTTTGGATGCAAATGTAACATGGTCTGGTTTAGTAACTTTGCAGATGATGTGAACATTGTTGGAGTTGTGGATAGGAAGGTTGTCAAATGATAAGAGCTGGATATAGATCAGTGGGAAAGCTGAGCAGAGAAATGGTAATGGAGTTTAACCTGGACAAGTGAGGTGATGCATTTTTGATCAAGTACAAGAGGGAGGCATACAGTAACTGGCAGGACCCTTCGAGTACTGGCATACAGAGGAATTTTGGGCCCAAAGTCCATGCTTCCCATGAAAGTGCAATACCAGTGGATAAGGTGATGGAGAACAAAAAAGCAGAAGTTGCTGGAGGCTCAGCAGGAAGCATCAGGGAGATAGGGTAGGGAGTAAACAATAGGATACAGTCCAAAGAGAGAAGAATACTTGGATAGACAATCTGGCAAGGAGTGTGAAGTTGTTGATGGGGACAGTTAGCCTACTGTTACACACCAGTTAATCACTGTGATAACAAGGACTGGTGTGCGGAGGGCTACGGCATGGGAGAGTTCAGGCCCTAAAATTATTGAACTCTATAGTGTCTGGAGGGCTGCAGGATCCTCAAGCTGAAATTGAGATGTCGTTCTTCCAGTTTGTGTTGAGCTTTGCTGGAACACTACAACAAATGAGGAAATGGGAGGTGATAGAGGATGTGTTTCTGGTGAAATGGGCTTGGCCCGTGCTTGCTTTTCAACTCCACTCTCCAGGTGCGTGACGGAAAGACAAACTACTAAGAGATAAAAAAGGGGGTGGGGAAGAGAGAAGGGAATAGGGAGCAGAGGAGCTCCGACCAGAGGATCCTACTCTGTCACCACCTTGGCATAAGAATTATCTGCTTTAGCTCAGTGGTACCACCCTGAATAGTATTCTCTAATCTGCATGTAGTCTTGGAGGTTTCACTGTTTGACCGCCTTTTGAATTATTCGTGTTCTCTCACTGGTTCTCAGTCTCTATAACTGGTGTTGCCAGAATCATTCAGTTTCTCCACCACTTTATTTTAGAGAATTAAAACTGGTTTGTTCTCTACACAGATTTTACCACAGTTGTCAATAGAGTGGATGCAGGCCAGGGAACAAGTACCCAAGCATGTCTAACTGAAAATGTGCAATTTGATCAATTATTAATTTAAGCTCATATCTTCAATATTAGTCAACTTTTTAAAAAAAAAGTCGATTTTCCCTTGAGTAACAACATTTTGAATCATTTAAACCCAGAGATCAAACTCTCCACAATGAGATAACAAGGTGCAGAGCTGGATGAACACAGCAGGCCAAGCAGCATCAGAGCAGGAAGACTGGCGTTTCAGGCCAAGAAGGGTCTAGGCCCGAAACGTCAGCCTTCCTGCTCGGCCTGCTTTGTTCATCCAGCTCTGCACCTTGTTATCTCAGATTCTCCAGCATCTGCAGTTCCTGCTATCTCTCCACAATGAGTGCTGTTTTTAATGTCTGGGTTCAGTCTCAAACATGTATTTCCTGTAGTGAAATGTCTTTTTTCTTTAAGATGGGCTATATCTATAATGCCCACTCCTTCCTAGTTGACAGACAAAGTGTTATCCAGATTAGAAAGAGAAACCAATAGTTATGAATGAAATTTGCATTTGCAGATACACTTTTATCTTGTTCAAAAACACATCATTTGTAGACAGTCAATGTGGCATTTTATAAATTCCTGCTTTGGAAATAAAACCAGTCTGACTCCAAGTTAAAACACAGACAGATTCTAAACAAGGCCTCACACCTAAAAAAGCATTGTCTGACCTGTGATGTCACCTCTTGTGTACTGAGGGAACTGATAAAACCTTTAGTTATCTCAAGGCAGTGACTTGAAAGAAATTCTTGAATTTGCAAATAAATCCTTTCTAACAGATTAAAGATTTAACAATCATCTTAGGGTTGTTCAACACATTTGCAACAGTTCTATGATCCTTTTTTCTTATAAATTTTGCTCATAAATTCTGTGTCTGATGCCACCTCTCATTGACATTTGAAGAAGGAATGAGACTCAGAGCTTGTGTCTTCATATAGACCTGTTAGCCCTTGTGGAGACCTAGTTCTGCTTTATACAGCATGATGTGAGGCATGACTAATGTGTTAAACTGGATGGATTCACAACAGATATAGAAGCTCAAAACTAGCTATCATGAGGCACAGAGATGGAACTGCATTCAATCATTATCTCCTGGTCCACAATGTCTTGGATGAGTGGATGACCAACAACAGTAAAGAAATTTGACACTGTTTAGGACAAAGAAATCCAATGGTTGGCACCCCAATCTACCAACCAAATCTTTACAACCCCCATACAACAGGGCACAGCGGCAGTAGTGTGTACTATCTACAGGATTCACAGCAGGACTTGTTGAACGCTGAGCCTTTTGTCAGAAAACTCCTAGTTGCAATGGTGGGATATGAATTCATGCCTGGAACACTACTGCAGGTCCCTGGTATCCAACACATTTGTTATGCCACTCTACTCTCTTTAATATTACCTCTTGCAAGCATAACTTTCATGGCCAATGTTTGTGGATTAAACACCAGATTAAGTCAACAGTAAAATAAAATACTAATGACAGGACCAGTCAATTGTCTGGTAAAATGTAACAACTCTAGACATGGTAGAGTGAGGCAAGGAAACAGTGGTGACTCTGGGCTCCTAGCTCTGCTGTTCCTAATTTGTACTAACAACAGGGATACAAACAGTCAATGTAAACTAGTTAAATCTGTAACAGATACCAAACTAAGTGAGACAGAGGTGCAAGTTAGCTATTGCTTATTTACAGCCAAACCCACAGGGATCTCAGAGCAGCTGAAGGGCTTTCTCGGCAATTCTCCCCATTCCAACAAAAGTAGCAATTTTCCATCTATGTTCCATGCAGCAGGAGCATTGACTCACTCTGATTGCGCTTTTGTCCACATTACAAGGTCATTTGTCAAGCCACACTTACTTGTGTGAACTATGCCAGCACAATCATAAGGGTAGTTAAGATGCGCAATCCGTTCATTGTGATGTTAAACCCATACTATGTAGGCTCTTTCAGATGGAAGTAGATGCTCCCGTGGCTTCTGTTTCAAGATGTGCTCTCCCTGGTGCATTGGCCAATATTTAATCGGTCTCTCAACCGTTTACTAAAACAGATCTGGTTGTGATCACACTGCTGTGCACAGATTTGCATTTTCAAGATTGCACTTTTAAATAAACCTCATTGGCTGCGAGCCAATTTTAAGTATCTGCCTTGAGATTCTAAAGGTATAGCTAGAGCTATATAAATGCAAGGTTTTCACTTCTTTACTCATTCCCACTTTCAGCCTTTGAGGCCTTATGCTAAAAATAGATTCTTTTATCACTGGGGTCTGAACATGAACACTATAATATGATATATCTGTACGATTGTTTGATTTCAGACTTCCAGCACCCAGCAGGTGCTGCAGCATGAGTCTGGAGAATGTCTGTCCAAAATGACCCCCTTTCAATTCCTACAGTACTTACTGCTTTATGACATACCAGGAGGCACTCATATAGATAGTACAAGCTCTGCTGTTGTTGTAAAGTGCAATATCTCACTGAGATTTTTCAGGTGACATTTATTAAACATTATGAAAGGCAGTTCTGAAAGTTTGACAGACTATTAAATCTTTAGAAACTCTTTCTAAAAATACAGAATAAATTGGTAAACATTACCCGTCCAGTTACACAATAATAGCACATTCAAGGTTAAAGAGGTTTCAGCAGTAAGGGCTTGTGCAAAATTGTTACTTGCATCATCTTGAAGAAACCTGCCAGCATTACAGTCTCCCCCCCCCAACCTTTCTTTAAACAAACTTAGAAACTATGAAATGCAGGGCTGCTGAAGAAAAACATGAGCGCTGAACAGCTTCTGTTACCTGAGCAGAGAAGATTTTCTGGAAACATTGCAGCAGCATTCGAAAAGTACAGAGGACAGGTGGACGAGACACTTCAGCAAAGCTTAACACAAATGGCTAAGCTGTAAGCTGCAGTGCCAAACAAAAAAGTGAGTCAGCCAAGCATGTGCAGAGTTAAAGAAAAGCTATAGCTCTCCCTATCCCTGTAGAAGGACTCCTATTATCTGCCAGATTGATGGAGCATTAGAACAGGGCACGTCTATGTAATCCCGCTTGCATGTTCTGCCGTAATATCAAATCAAGGCTTAAAGTAGACTTAATTTTGATTAAGAGCTTAAATCTGAAATGCTAACACATATTTTCGGACACTAAGTCAGTACATGTCCTTCGCCACGATTTACTGTGGTAGCCAGATTGTCTAGTTTTGACGGTCTACCGTCATGTTAGACACTTAAAAGTAAAAGTTAAATTCATTTAAGAAATCTGGTACAACAAGAATCAAAGCTTTGCACATTACATCTAAGTAGCCAACGAGACAATTTCTTGAATTTAGGCAAAAGAAAACAATTGAAAATAAATAATCCAGCATCTGATTAAGAACATATCAGACGGAACATCACCACCTTAATTTTATTTGTAAAATTCTGTGCCCAGTTTAATCCATAATGCCCAAGGGACCAAAAAAAATAACCAGGAAGAGAACCCTCAAAAGGAATGTTCATTTTCATCAGTGTTTAATGATTATCCTGGCTGTGTATCACTTCACTGTCATGGACTACTGTTTACTTAATTTATTAGTTTAAAAGAATACTTGAAAAATTAAAATAATGAATAATCATTCCATTGAAATAATCGTTACTGGAAAAGATGCAAATGGTCAAGAAGCCTCTGGAAGTTGTTTTGCAAGGCTTGGTAACGTATCTGTACCTGTATTCCTTTAATCCACTGGGAATACTAAGACTGCCAGTAAGCTGTTTCTATTGCGGACACAGTAAAAATTAAAAGAAAAGTTAATGCTGTAAACATTCAGTGCACACAAGTAAAGACCACCGAGAAACACAGGACATTTGGTGCCTGCGCAATAAACAGTTGCTTGTTTTTTTTAAAAGAAAAAGACTCATTCTCAAAAGGACCAAAGATGCAGTGTGCAAACCAAGCCTTTCTTTCTCGTTCAGACAAACTGTTTTGCCTTTTGTGGGGCTGCTTTGGATGCCAGGCCCTTGGCTTTCTCTGTGGCTGCCAGTGCTGTTTCCTTCGCCTTCTCAGTCGCCTCTTTTGCAGTTTCTTTCAGAGTTTTAGGTGGTAACTCACCTAAAATATTATGGAAAAATAAAATCAGCAACATAAGTAAGGTGTCAAACAAGTTGTCTAATCTATTTAAGGTGTATCCAAGAAGTGGGTTCTCTAAAAACCCGAGTGCTCCTGGTTGCAAATTAACATTTCTAAAATAATACAAATCTTTTTCTGTCACAGTCATTGAACTGAAAGATTAACTTTGTTCCCCTCCCCACAGATGCTGCCTGATCTGCTCAGTTTTCCTGCATTTGTCTTTACTTCAGATTTCCAGCAGTTACAGTACATCTCTTGTCAAATAAATTTTTCAATTTCCACAGGGATAATTGAAATGTTAAACCCAGGTCCAGCCTGCTTGTTCTAGTGGTTCAAATTGAGCATTTCACATTCATATGGAACTACATTAAGAACATGAAGCTGAAAGTTCTCCCAACCAAAATACGTCTCTCAACCACTTCTGTCAAAAACAGAATAACTGGTCAATGCTGCTGTGTTTAACTTTGTCATGTGTAAACTGGCGTGGCAGAGACTGGAATTTCTCTCCTACTGTGCCCTTCCAAAACACCTTCCAAGTCCATGACAACATCCATCCAGAAGGAGATAACAAAGTGGGGAGCTGGATGAACACAGCAGGCCAAGCAGCATCTCAGGAGCACAAAAGCTGATGTTTCGGGCCGAGACCCTTCTTCAGAGAGGGGGATGGGGTGAGGATTCTGAAATAAATAGGGAGAGTGGGAGAGGCGGACTGAAGATGGATAGAGGAGAAGATAGGTGGAGAGGAGAGTATGGGTGGGGAGGTAGGGAGGGGATAGGTCAGTCCGGGGAGGATGGACAGGTCAAGGGGACAGGATGAGGTTAGTAAGTAGGAAATTGAGGTGTGGCTTGAGGTGGGAGGAGGGGATGTGAGAGGAAGAACAGGTTAGGCAGGCGGGGACGAGCTGGGCTTGTTTTGGGATGCAGTAGGAGGGGGGGAGATTTTGAAGCTGCTGAAATCCACATTGATACCATTGGGCTGCAGGGTTCCCAAGCGGAATATGAGTTGCTGTTCCTGCAACCTACGGGTGGCATTGTTGTGGCACTGCAGGAGGCCCAGGACGGACATGTCGTCTAAGGAATGGGAGGGGGAGTGGAAATGGTTCGCGATTGGGAGGTGCAGTTGTTTATTGCGAACCGAGCGAAGGTGTTCGCAAAGCGGTCCCCAAGCCTCTGCTTGGTTTCCCCAATGTAGAGGTAGCCACACCGGGTACGGATGTGCAGGTGAACATCTCCTTGATGTGGAAAGTCATCTTGGGGCCTGGGATGGGGGTGAGGGAGGTGGTGTGGGGGCAGGTGTAGCACTTCCTGCGGTTGCAGGGAAAAGTGCTGGGTGTGGTGGGGTTGGAGGGGAGTGTGGAGCGGACAAGGGAGTCGCAGAGAGAGTGGTCTCTCCGGAAGGCAGACAAGGGTGGGGATGGAAAAATGTCTTTAGTGGTGGGGTCGGATTGTAGACGGCAGAAGTGTCAGAGGATGATGTGTTGTATCCGGAGGTTGGTTGGGTGGTATGTAAGGACTAGGGGGATTCTCTTTTGGCAGTTATTGTGGGGGCGGGGTGTGAGGGATGAGGTGTGGGATATGCGGGAGACACAGTCAAGGGTGTTCTCGACCAGTGCGGGGGGGAAGTTGGGGTCCTTGAAGAACGAGGACATCTGGGATGTACGGGAGTGGAATGCCTCATCCTGGCAGCAGATGCAGCGGAGGTGAAGGAATTGGGAATGGGGATGGAATTTTTGCAGGAAGGTGGGTGGGAGGAGGTGTATTCGAGGAACTGTTCGAGCTCCTCTTGGGAGCTTGAGGTGGCGCTGATAGAGTAATCAATGTAACGGAGGAAGAGGTGGGGTTTGGGGCCTGTGTGGGTGCGAAAGAGGGATTGTTCCACGTAACCTACAAAGAGGCAGGCATAGCTTGGGCCCATGTGGATGCCCATGGCCACCCCTTTTGTCTGTAGGAAGTGGGATTGACTAGTGGGATTCTCTTTTGGTGGTTATTGCGGTGGTGGGGTGTGAGCGATGAGGTGCGGGAAATGCAGGAGACACGGACTAGTCATCCGCAGCTCCCATTATCTCTCATCCATCTAGAAGGACACGGGCAGCAGACACATGGGAACACCACCTCCTGCAAGTTCCCCTCCAAATCACTCACCATTCTGACTTGGAAACATATTGCTGTTCCATCAGTGTCGTTGGGTGTAACACCCAGAACCCCACCATTTTGGCAATCTGCGTGTCCCTACACCACATCGATTACAGCAGTTCAAAAAGACAGCTCACTACCACCTTCTCAAGGGTATTTAGAGAGACAATAAGTATTGGTCCAGCTAGCAAGCAAGCACAATATCCCATGAATGCAGAAAAAGGGCTGTGAAGTTGAGCTTGGAACAGCTCCAGACGTTTTCCAGCATTAAAAATTTTCACTGTGGCAGATGTTACACTAACTAGCCAGAAGTTTCCTATTACTGCCTTCCTTCCTTTTCAAATAATGGAGCTACATTTGATATCTTCAAAGCTTTTAAGATGTCAAGATGAAGTGTATCAGGGACCAAGACGTTCGTCAGCTTACAGCTCCGACAATTTATTCAGTACCACTTCCCGTGGTGACTGTAATTCTCCTGAGTTGCTCCCTCCCTTCCATTTTCTGATTTATCAGTGTTTGCAATAGGCATCGAGGGCACTGTAGCCAGGGACAGGATTACGCTGGCATCAACTTCTTGAAGGGCAAGGTAGCTTGTTGTTTCTGCTGCATTGAACTGGGATGACGACTTAATGGGTCCAGTTACAGAAAGAGGCTAATGAACATGACAACAAAATATTTGTGGACTCGGAGGCCTATCAGAAAGCATGTGCTCAAAGTCAAGGGGCACGGGGGAAGTTGTGCGGAGCTCAGACTGGGTCTTTTTTTGAAACTCTTGTTCAAAAGGGTTTGCAGGGTGTTGGAGGTGCAAAACAAACTGATCTCCAACAGTGACCCTGCTGCTAACTCTTCGAATGTTTGTCCACCACGCTCTCGCCAGCATTGGGGCTGCCAATCAGCACTGGCCAAGCTGAAAGGATGCCAATGGTAGCAGTATCTTCTCATCCAAGCGTCTGCAGTCCTGCCAATACTTACCTTCCATGAGCCAGACTGCAGCCACTGGGTAGGGAGCTACCTTTGAGTAACTTACTGTTGCAAAATGCATGACTTCCTTTAAGAAAATATAATGTCATTGTGGTCGATACGTTTTGGCAAGAGAAGTCAAATGATAAAGATTGCAAATACACTTTTAATCACCTGAAGTCTACATTCTAATCCATGAACATTTTAACTTCAGTTAAATTAACTTGAAACTAAGACAAAGCTGGTGGGGGAGCAGCACTATGCTGCTTAATGCATAAGCTCGAGAGACAGCGCCAGTCAGAGTTGGGTGATCTAAATAGCAGGGCTCATGACAAATCAGCATTGCAGGATGACTGACATCAGGACCTGCTTGCTCTGCATAATTTCAGTTGATGTTAGCTATGTGAACAAACACTTTCATCAAGACGTACTATTTGTGGCAGAGTGCACAAGTGCAACAAATATCACTTTCACACTTTCATAAAGATGAATTAGGAGAAGTAGGCCATTCAGCTCCTTAATTCCTGCTCCACTGTTCAATATGATCATCTGACTCTGACCTGAATTCCACTTTCCTGTCTGCCCGTATACCTTGTTAGTCAAGAAGCTAGCTAACTCAGCCTTTAAAATATCCAAAAACCCACTTTTCTTTGCTCTGAGCAGAAGGCAATTCCACAGACTATCAAATGTCCGACAGGATAAACTGATCACAATTTGTTCCTGGGGTTCTGGATTATCAGTCAGTGATATCACCATGACATCACAAGGATGATTTTACTGAATGGTGGAGTAGGCTTGAAGGCCAAATACCTTAGTCCTGCTCTATTTCTTGCATCCATATGTAGGGATTGCGACTGAGTCATTCCTCTGTCACTGGGTTAGCCACTGTACTCTTACCCTAAAACTTTTTCTCAAGAAAGCGCTGGGATTAATATAGAGAAGCAGTTTCAGTTCTGTCCAGTCTTAAGATTAGTGCAACGGACTTCCCTTAATAGTTTAAAAAAAATACCAAGGCTGCCATTTTATACGTCAGTATAAAAAGAAACAGGTCACAGGAGCAAGGGTAATATTGCAGCTGGAATCCACTCTCTAACCTGCTCCTTTCCAGTTGCAAAAAGCAGAAGTGAATGTTGCAGCACCTGCAAAATGAGAGTCACGTGTGGCCACTGCTAATTCTGGGGGAACTTGATGAAGCGAGAGCGGGGAAGTCGGACTTTGTGCAATTAACATATTTGATTGTCTTCTAAGGATAGGTTGGACAGGCTGGGCTCGTTTCCACTGGCATTTAGAGAAGTCAAAAGTAATTTGATTGAAGTCTAAAAGATCCAATGGTCTTAACATGGCGAACATGGAAAGGACGATTTCTCTTCTGGGCTGAGGCCTGATGAAGGGGTCACAATTTTAGGGCAGAGACGAGAGGATCAGTTTTCTATTAGAGGTTTGTACAAGTTTGGACATACTCAGAAGGCAGTAGAGGTGATGTCACAGAAAATTTATAAGGCAGGTAAGTTCCTGTTAGGCAGGAGTATACAAGGTGATCTGCAATAAGTGGGAATATGGAATTTGTAACACATGACTTTAGCCAATGTCAGAGCAAATACAAGAGCTTGAATGGTTTTCTTTTGCTTCTAATTCATATGTTCATAAGATTTTCTGGGAATGAGCTCCTCCTGGAATCACAGATCAGGGTAAGGAAGTCAGATATTGAGGTGGGCAGGGAAGAGGAGGAGAACTATTTCAGTTTAGAGTTAAATTGCAGTGCTCTTCGTAGCTGATGTTAATACTCAAATAGCAAAATTCACTTTGTATTGGTGAATGAATAAGCAACTCAAATCTCGTGCATGAAATCTGATTGTGACTCGTAGGCATTTCTTCTCAGGGTGCGAGTTTCACTGGCATGGCTGGCATTTATTGCCTACTTCTAGTATCTCCTGAGAAAGCTCTTGATGTTGGACCGAGTTTCATTCAACTGAGTGACTGCAAATGCACTTCAGAACATAGTTAAACATCATCCACCTTTGGTATGGGGTAGAAATCAGATTAAGATCTGGGTTTGGAAGTCAGGTCTTTCTTCAATATTTCATTGTTCCACATACAAAGGAACAAACTGCTGGAACCAACACTCTCCAAAAGGACTCTACGCTCTTCTGATTCTTATCTTATTAACCCTTCGGCTCTCCACTGCTGCCTTCAGTTCATGAGTGAAGCAAAGGAATTCTCTCACTAAACTTTACCAACTCGTTCTCTCATGCCTCCTTTGTGCAAAGTCACCAGAGGATTATAAGCTTCTCTCATCAAAGGGAGACAATTGTTGGTGAGTTAACCTGAGAACCACCATGCCTCAGGGAAGGGGCAACATTGAGAAGGTTGGGCCTTCATTGTGATCACAACTAGTATGGGAATTGAACCCACGTTGCATCGCGTAAGAACATAAGAACTAGGAGCAGGAGTAAGCCATCTGGTCCTGTCCTGCCATTTAACAAGATCATGGCTGATCTTTTTGAGACTCAGCTCCACTTACCTGCCCACTCACCAAGACCCTTAATTCCTTTACTGTTCAAAAATTTATCTAGCCTTGCCTTAAAACATTCGGTGAGGTAGTTTCAACCGCTTCACTGGGCAGAGAATTCCACAGATTCACACCCCTTTGGGTGAAGAAGTTCCTCCTGACCTCTGTTCTACATCTGTTTCCCTTTATTTTGAGGTGATGCCCTCTAGTCCTAGTTTCATCTGCTAGCGGAAACAACCTCCTTGCCTCCAACTTATCTATTCCCTTCATAATCTTACATGTTTCTATTAGATTTCTCCTCATTCTTCTGAATTCCAATGAGTATAATCCCAGTCTGCTCAGTCTCTCCTCATAATCCAACTCTCTCAACTCTGGAATCAACTGAGCGAATCTCCTCTGCACCTCCTCCAGTGCTAGTATATCCCTTCTCAAGTAAGGAGACCAAAACTGCATACAGTACTCCGGGTGTGGCCTCACCAGGACCCTATACAGCTGCAGCACAGCCTCCTTGTCCTTAAACTCCATCCCTCTAATAATGACAGACAAAATTCCATTTGCCTTTTAAATCACCTGCTGCACCTGCAATCCTACTTTTAGTGATTCATGCACAAGGACACCCAAGTGCCTCTGCACAGCAGCATACCACAATTTTTTACCCTTTAAAACATAGTCCATTTTGCTGTTATTCCTGCCAAAATGCATGACCTCACACTTATCAAAACTGTACACCATCTGCCATACCTTTGCCCACTCACTTAGTCTATCTATATGAAGACTTTGTGTCTTCTGCACACTTTGCTCTACCACTCACCTTAGTGTCATCTGCAAATATTGACACGCCACACTTAGTCCCCAACTCCAAATCATCTACGTAAAGTGTAAACAATTGAGGTCCCAACACTGATCCCTGAGGCACATCACTAGCCACTGACTGCCAACCAATTTACCCCTACTCTTTGTTTTTTACTGGTCAACCAATCCTCTATCCATGCCAATACATTATCTGTAATACCATGCAACTTTATCTTATGTAGCAGACTTTGGTGTGGCACCTTGTCAAATGCCTTCTGGAAATCCAGATACACCACATCCACAGGGTCCCCAGTGTCCACCATGCAAGTAATATCCTTAAAGAATTCCACCAAATTAGTTAAACATGACCTACCCTTCATGAAACCATCCTGGGTGTTCCTAATGGGACAATTTATATCCAGATGACTTGTTATTTCACAAACCAGTCAATCAGGATAACTGGCTTTCAGATTCTCCATAACAGCATTACAGTCACCTGTCCTCATTACCCTGGCCCATTGTCAAAACTTGTCTAATAACACTCCTGTCAAGCCGCTTGGGATGTTTTATTAAAATTCTCATTGTTGTTTTCAAAATCTATTCATGGCCTCTGAACTCCCATTTTTATAAACTCTTTTAGCTGTTGTACATATTTAAGATCGCTTCAGCATTTCTGATTTTAATTACAAGTCATACCTTCAGTTCACTGGACCCCTTTCTCTGCCTTTCCCTTCCTATACCTCTGTGTCCATTTCCCCCTTTAAGATTTTCTTGAAAACCTAATTTTGCCAGGCTTTTGATCACCTGAGCTAGTATCAACCTACTTGCTGATAGTCTGAAATTCAACTTAAGGAGTTAGCCAGAATTGCTGTTTAAAAATGACATTTTAGGAAAGGGACAAGAAATATTGTAGGTCAAGGTACAGAAGTTACTATTATCATGGTGCAATTCCATTCACAGGGACTAAAGTACAAAATCCTATCTATTCCACAATGACTCCCATTTTGCTACTTACCAAAACCACTGTAATATCTTTGCCCTATTCCCCACATCCCCAGAGAGGCTTCGGAGAGAAAAAAATATATTTTGAGATGTTTCCTATGGATTAATGACAGAACATTGCAAAGTTAAGTGCTACAAAAGCAGAAATTACTGTGAGACACTGCACGTTTTCAGCATTTGTGGGGAGAAAGCAGAGTTAATATTTCAGGTCCAGTGACTCTTCATCAGAACTGTTAGCAACCACAAAAAAGCAGTATTTACACTGAAGGTGAGATGGGGGCGTGGGGAACAGGTGAGTGGATAGGTGGATAGAGAGAGAGAGGGAGAAAGAGAGGGAGAAAGAGAGAGAGAGGGAGAAAGAGAGAGAGAGGGAGAAAGAGAGAGAGAGAACACAAGGTGTGGATAGATGAAGAGGTCAAGACATAAGGTGAATAAGTGAAAATGAGAGCTGAGAGACGGACAGACTGGGTAGGTTGAAATCAATCCATGTGGCATGACAGCTCAGTGTTTAGCACTGTTGCTTCAGAGTGCCAGGGGCCTGGGTTCAATTCAGGCCTCGGAATTCTGTCTGTGTGGCACTTGCATGTTCTCCCTGTGTCTGCGTGGGTTTCTCTGGGTGCTCTGGTTTCCTCCCACAATCCAAACGTGTGCAGGTTAGGTGGATTGGCCATGTTATAGTGTGGTTGATGGGACCAGGATCTGGGGGGAGTTGTGGGGTATTAAGAAACATAGAAGGGTGGAATTAGGCTTCAAAGTTATTGAACTTGACACTGAATCCTAGAGGTTGCAGGGTTCAAGCAGAAAATAAGATGCTGTTCTTCAAAAAGGGTCACTGGACCCGAAATTTTAAATGGATTTCTCTCCACAGATGCCGCCAGACCTGAAATAAAACTGTGTGAAGCTGGATGAACACAGCAGGCCAAGCAGCATCAGAGGAGCAGGAAAGCTGACGTTTCAGTTCAAGACCCTTCTCCAGACCTACCCAGTTTTTCCAGCAATTTGTGTTTGGGTTTTGTTTCTGATTTCCAGTGTCTATAGTACTTTCAGTTTTTTTTGTTGGTGCTGCTCACTGGAGCACTGCAGCAGACCTGAGACAGGGCTGATGGCATGGGAACACGGTAGTGTGTTGAAGTAGCAGGCAACTGGGAGCTATGGACAGAATGTCGATTCAGTCATGACACAGATTGCTTTCAGCACAGATTACCCATTCTCTCCTACTCAGCTCTCATTATCACTTATTCCTCCCTTCTCTTCTACCCTGGGCTACTATCAGTAATCCTGCTGTCTGCCTACCCCTTTCATATCTCTCGCTCTGGGCTCTGTCTCTACTTATCTACTCAGCTCTCAGCCCCCTCACTCCTTACCTTGACTTCTGTATAAATACTTTTTTACAGCTGCTACAAGTTCTGATGAAGAGTAATCAGACTCATAATGTTAACTCTGCTTTCTCCCCACAGATGTTGCCTAACCTGAGTTTCACCAGCAATTTCTGGTTTTGTTTCAGATCTACATTATAGCAGAGGTTGGGAGGGAGTTTGGTCTGTATTCATGCAAGTTGCTTACAATAAGCCTCATTGCACCTGTTCCAAGTGCATTTATAGTCACCCACTAATGCAACAGATAGCTGCAGTCCTGTGTTAAGTTTAGACAATGGGGTTAAAGGAAAAGATTCAACATTAGAAGAGCAATTACAATGTAAGAGAGATGTTACAATTGCAGACATTCACAATGCAACTGATTCTATTGGTTAACTGTATTCAATCAAAGAATATACATTTTGCTACGAATGCTAATTAAGCTATTCAATAGTAACTATCTCCTTGCTTTACTATACAGAATAGGTGACATTTTTTTTTTAAAAATTCATTCGCGGAATGTGGGCATCGCCAGCTGAACCGGCACTTACTGCACGTTCCTAACTGCTCTTGTGAAAGCAGTGGTGAGCTGTGATCATGAGCTGCTGCTGTCCATATGTTGTTGATTGATGCACAATGCCATTAGGGAGTGAATTCTAGGATTCTGACCCAAAGACACTGAAGAATACATTTCCAAGTCAGGATGGTGAATGGCTTGGAGGGGAACTTGCATGTGGTGGGGTTCCCATATACCTGTTGCCATTGTCCTTCTAGATGGTAATGGTTTTGGAAGGTGCTGTCTAAGAATCTTTGGCGAATTCCTGTGGCATGTCTTGTATTTGGTTCATGCTGCTGCTATGGAGCATTGGTGAAGGGAGTGGATGTTTGTGAATACAGTACCAGTCAAGTGGGCTGCTTTGTCCTGGATGGTGTCAAGCTTCTTGAATGTAGTTGAAGCTGCATTTCTCCAGGGAAGTGGCTTGCGCCTTGTAGATGGTAGACAGGACATGAGTTACTCCCTGCAGGATTCCTTGCCTCTGACCTGGTCTTGTAGCCACTGTACTTACATGGCCAGTCCAGGTCAGTTTCTGATCAATTGTAACAAACCCAACCCCCGCCACCCCCAGATGTTGGTAGTGGGAGATTCGGTGATGTTAACACCATTGAATGTCAAGGGGCAGCAGTTAGATTGTCTCTTATTGGTGAGGGTCATAGCCTGGCATTTGTGAGCCGCAAATGTTACTTGCCACTTTTCGGGCCAAGCCTGGATATTGTCCAGGTCTTGCTGTGTTTGGACATGGGCTGCTTCAGTATCTGAGGAGCCACAAATGGTGCTGAACATTGCACAATCATCAACAAACATCCCCATTTCTGACTTCATGATGGAACAAAGGTCTCTAATGAAACAGCTGAGATGGTCAGACCTAGGGCACTACCCTGACTAACTCCTGCAGATTGTCCTGAAGCCGATAATGACTGACCTCCAACAATCACAACCATCCTCCTATGTGTCAGGTATGACTCCAGCCAGAGACTTCCGCCACTGAAGTTGTCTCTTTTCATTTACTTCCCTCAGTAACAAGGACTGTATCGTAAAACACAGAAGTTTCTTCAGTCCTATCTTTCGGTAGTAGACTTCCTGAACAGCAGTTTAATTATTGTGTGCACCATGGTCAGAGGTAATATAAAGCAAGAGGAGGCCATTCAGTCCCTCATGCCTGTTCTGCCATTCAATGAGATCATGGCTGATCTGTGGCCAAACTCCATACACCTGCCTTTGACCCTTATCCCTTAATACCTTTGCTTAACAAAATCCAACTACCTCAGATTTAAAGTCAACAATTGATCGAGCATCAACTGGCACATGTGGAAGAGAGTTCCAAATATCTATTGCCCTTTGTGCCCTAAAATCTCTATTAAATGGCCTTGCCTTAATTCTCAGACAATGCCCCTTAGTTCTAGAATCCCAACCCAGTGGAAATAACATCTTAATCTACCCCATGTTACTGAGTTGTGTAGAGTACTCACCAATTAGAAGGCAGGAAGCTAGAATTTGTTTGTAAAGTGCTTTTCTAAGCTTGGAGATTTATACAGACAATGTGTCTAAGCAGCTGAAGGAGTATAGGCAGTTCTGAAACTGAAAGACATATCAAGTGGCTGTGTGATTGGAAACCTTAGGCTTGTTTTGATGTTTTGGCAATGAGCTGGAATCAGCCAATTAATGTAAACCAAGCACTTAGCAATTGAAAACCAATTGAATTTAAATCTGATGGTTCTGACAAGCTCGGGCCAATGCTATTGTAAGAAAATTGACATCATCCATGGTATACAGGAAGAGGGTTTTTGAAAATTGGGACAGAGCAAACCATCATCTGAGGAATCTCTAAGCTCGCTGAGAAAGCATCATCTATCCATAAAAAGTCCCATGGCACTTCTAGCTATAGGTCTTTGCAGAAGAACTTACAGGGAAAACATTCTGGACAGAAGGATCAGCAGAAGAAAGGTGTTTATGACTGGTCAGACAGCAGAAAAGGCAGAACATTCTGCAACAGACACCCTGTATGGGCTTTGGGAGTCTAAATTTTAATTTAGTTCTCTTATGACTTGGGTTTATATAAGTGGGGCTTGTGGTTATTGGAACAGCATACCAGTCAAATTTTGTTCAGTTAGGGAATAGTTCGGTGCTGGGGGGGGAAATTATTCGATTTGTTAGTAGTTCTGTTAATTTGTTCACTGTTAGGGTTAAAATCAAATGAATTATTACTTGTTGCTTAGAGATTGAGTGAAAGGATTTCATTTCATTTAACATCTCCTTAATAACAGATGGGGAGGTGAAAGGCAGGTTGTACGATTTTTCTGATTTCCTTTAGCAGATTACGAAGCATAGAGGGGGTGTCAGAGGCATTACGAAGTATAGAGGGGATGTCAGAGGCAGGTTCTTTACGCAGAGAGTTGTGAGAGCATGGAATGCGTTGCCAGCAGCAGTTGTGGAAGCAAGGTCATTGGGGTCATTTAAGAGACTGCTGGACATGCATATGGTCACAGAAATTTGAGGGTGCATACATGAGGATCAATGGTCGGCACAACATTGTGGGCTGAAGGGCCTGTTCTGTGCTGTACTGTTCTATGTTCTATGTTCTATGAAGCAAGATTATGAAGTTTCTTTGGGTGTTTTGGTTCTAATTATTAGAAGGGGCCTCCACTTCTTCCATTACACCCTTCGTTTCCTGTTAATAGCTTGAAGACTTTGGTCAGATCACACCTTAACCTTAGAAAATTCTATGGAAAACAGGGCGAATTTGTGTAATCTCTCCTTCTAGCTTAACCCCTGAAATCAAATATCATTCTTTTAACCTATGCTGTACTCCCTCCAAGGCCAATCTCTCCCTCCGAAGGTGTGGTGCCTAAGTCTGCTCACTGTCCTCCAAATGGGATCTAATTCAGAATTTTGCTGAACTGCAACATAACTTCCGCATCATTCTACTGCAGTCCTCTTGATAAAAAGGCCAGCATTCTATTAATTTTCTTGATTATCGTTTGTGGCATTTTAATTTTAAAGATCTGTGCACCCAAACCCCTAAGTCTCTTTGGACATCCACTGTATTTAACTTCGTACCGTCTAAAAAGTTTCCCAATCTGTCCTTTTCTGGTCCAAAATGGATAATCTCACTCTTGCTTACACTGAACTCCATCTGCCACAGTTTTACCCATTCACCTATCGACCCATATTCCTTTGCTTTTTTTTTTCTACCTTTTCCTCTCCATCTTTTGTTAGTGTTTAAATCTTTCCCTATCACCTACCTTGTTTACAGGCCGCCAAACTTTCTGTCATCAACAAATTCAGATTTATGACTTTCTATGCAATTACTCAAGTCATTAATAAATAATGTGAAAGACTGGGGTCTTAACACAGATTCTTGTCGGACAACATTTGTCATATACTGCCAATTTGAATTTCAATCCATTATCCCCACTTTGAGGCCACAACAAAGGTTGCAGACAGCAGTAACAGAGAGATTCAAAGGCATTTCACAGATTTGGAACCAAAAAGAGAATAAAAGGGACTTGCTTTTCTCTGCTGCCTTTCATGGTGCCAGGACATCCCCAAGCATGTGGTGCATTGATGACAACTTGGACTCCAGCTCCAGGCAAAGGTGTTCTTTGGCTCAAGGAAGACGGGATTGCTGATGAGGAACTGGAGTCCGGGCTGCAGAAAATGCCGCACATCAAGGAGGGGTAAGTTACCTGGACACTTTCTTCCTGGAGGTGGTCATGCCCCACCAGATTTGGGCTGTGACGAAGGACAGGAGGGTGTGACTGCAAGCGAGGCCTCAACTGCCCCAACAGTTATGAGGTTCTTGCAAGCTATTTTGGCACGAGTAGGCTCTGCAGGGAGGATGAGCAAACATGGTACTGCTGTGGAGTGGAATTAGTGGACTAGAGGAAAGAAGTTTTGGGGATGTTGTTTTAAGGAGTGAGATCATGTGATGAAACATCCAGGAATACACCCAGCAGAACTGTCAATCCTAAATGAGCTTCTTCCCACCAATGTCAAGTGTCAGTGTGGGATAGTTCAGGGGACAGAGATCATAGAATCATCCAGTTTAGGATGATGATAGAAAAGGACATTGGGGCAATCCAGGCAAAGATCAATTAACTGGGAGAGAAAGTATAAATTTAAATAAGTGGAGTGGGAAAATAGTAAAGTTGCAGTGGTAGGGGCAGTATAATTTGGGGAATAGTCCCTGCTCTATGCAGCCCTGAGAGAGAGTCCCAAAGGCTGTGCTGCCTGCCTGGTGACAGGGTTAAGAACATCTCGTCAAAGATGAAAAGGAAATTAAACGTTAGAAAGGAAGGTTCCAGTTGTTGTCGTCACCATTGGTACCAAGGACTCTGAACAGGATCAGAAAAGAAATTCTAATGAAAGAATTCAAACAGTTAGGGCTAAATTAAAAAAAACAGAACTTCCAAGGTGACATTGTCAGGATTACTAACTGAACCACAGGCAAACAAGGCACAAGGCTAATAAAATCAAGGAGTTAAATGCTTGGCTCAAAGATTAGGTTTCAGTTCGTGGAACACTGGCGCAAGCAATGGGGTATAACGGGGCTATTTCAATGGGACGGATCTCACGTCAACTGTCCTGGGACCCGTGTCCTGGCAAATTGAATAGATAAGGCTAGAGAAAGAGTTTTAAACTAAATAGATGAGCTCAAAAGCTGGGGTGGGAGGTGTACGTAGGTTTACAAAGCAAAAGGTACGGCAGCATTTCAGGGCAGATTACAAATATAAAAAAATCAAATGGTCAATGTGCAAGTAAAAGATCAAATAGCTAAATTAAAGCCTCTTTAAATGCACACAAGATCAAAATAAATGAATTACTAGCACAAGAGATGTTTACAGATGTGATCCTACAGCACAAACAGGTTGCGAGATCAAAGCTGACAGCATGTAAATAAGTACGACAGCATGACATGATGTTGAATCGATGATGTGGAATCCATGTAAATGATAAGATATAACAAGGAGAGGAAGACAATGGTGACAATAGTCTATTAAGCCCCAAAAGTGTAGCTGTAGTGTAAGATGGAGAATAAATCAATAGATAATGAAGACACATAAAAAGGGGCAGAACATTAATCACGGATGACTTTAATCTTCACGTGGATTGGGAAAATCAAATTGGCGCAGAAAGAGTTCATTGGCAAGGAAGAATTCACACAGTGCATTCAGTATTGTTTCTTTGAACAACATGAGTGATTGGACTATTTGGATCAGGAACATGTAATGAGGTAGATTTAATATAAGATGACTGAGTAAAATATTCACTAGGGAAAAGTGACCATAACATAGTACAATTTAGTATTCATTTTGACAGCAAGAAACCTGGGTCAGAAACAATTGTGATATAAATTTAAATAAGGGTAATTACAAAGGAATGAAGGCTGCAGGGGACCGAAAAGAATGTTTGTAGAAGAAAGGGCTAATGAATGATGGCAGGTACTTGAGATAATAATTTATAGTTTACCACAAAAATATATTTCGGCGAGGAAGAAGGATTCTAGGAAGGGATAAACCAATCATGTTTAACCAAGGGAAGTTAAGGATTATATCAAATTGAAAGAAAAAACTGTTCAATGATGGAAGATTAGTGGAAAGCCAGAAGATTGGGAAAGATTTAAACACTAACAAAAGATGGAGAGGAAAAGGTAGAAAAAAAAACTTTCAAGGATGACTAGGAAGTAACATAAAAGACAAAAGCTTCCTTAAACATATAGAACAGAAGAGGATAAGACCATGAAGTCCAGGAGCAGAAGCAGGCCATTCAGACCATCAAGCCCTGCTCCATCATTCAATGAGATCATGGCTGATCTGATAATCCTCAACTCCACTCATTAGATCAGTCAGCATCCGTGGAGAGAGAAACATAGTTAACACCGAGTCCAAGACGATTCTTCTTCAGAGGAAGACTCGTGTCAGACTCAAAACACTAACTGTTTCTCTCTGCACAGTTGTTGCCAGACTTACTGAGTTTCTCCAGCACTGAGTTTTGTTAGAGTTTGATGTTTTCAGTGTATCTGTGTAGAGAGTTGCCAAGGTGCATCAAACCAAACTGCACAGATGTGTGAAGTGTCATCAAGTTTTCATACCCAAATCATATGATACATAAACACACAATTCTATTCAATTTCTTATTGAAAAACTGCTATTTCATGTACAAAAAGGAAACCTGAATGAGTCAAAGCAAATGTTTTTAACAGTAGAAGGTAATCCTTCATTGAACATTTGCCGATAAACTTTTAAAATTGATACATTTGAGAAACATTTGTCTACTATTTTTGGCCACTGTAAATTAATTCATGGAAAATAAATTGGATTTGTTGCTTTCATCTGTACAAAATTGCCCTGACGTGTGATCAGAGTAGTGACAACTTTATTCAAAATCCAATAAGTGAGTCACCAGAAGTGAAAATGGGTTTATAGCTTAACCCAGGCTGGGCTTGGCTTTGATAACCAGCGAAGGGTGGTGCAGGTTTCATGTTGTGGAAATCACAGCGTAAAAATCAAAACCAGCAGTCCAGTTTTGGAGGGGTGGTTATTCTATTGCAAAACCTCACTGGATTATGAGCAACCACTGCAAGGTCTGATTAGGACTCAGCAGTATCTTTTGTAATTTGCAAAGTGTTTCAACCAAGGATTCATTGCAACAGGCTATTGCATACAGATTTTACACCATATCACCACCATCTGGCATTCTACGCTTCTTTCACAAATTATATTTTTCTCCTGTGAAAGGTGTTTCAGTTCTGAAAAACAATGGCCAATTTCCACCAATCAGAAAAAGCACTTTAGAAAAACAAGTGTACAAAGACAGCTCTGGGAAGGATACAAAGAAAAAACAATGTTATAATTCATTTACTCACCTTGTAAGTGAGAAAGTATATATTCAAATCCTTGTGTTGCTTTTAACTGATTTCTTCTAAATCTGGCAAGACCAAATTCCTATAACACAAAAAAATGCTTTGTCAAAACTTCACTTTACTTCTAAATGAGCAAGTTCACTTTTAAATGCGTCAATTTATTGAAGGTTGCTTATGCAAATAGCAGTAAGTTGTGAAGATACAATAGATTCTTGTATAGATACTTTGAGGCCTACGTGAGGGATTAGATTCAAAGGCCAATGCACGGGAAAATGGATCTCAGGTATCCCTCTTGAGCAAGCTCATCGAGTCAATATAAACCAACAACAAATTAGCCCACAGGCACTCTGTAGGCCACTACAGTTTCTAATTTATCCCCACGGCCTGTGAAAAACAAACGATGGTCAAAGTCTAGAATGAGGCCATTCTGTCCTGGATTGTTCATGCAGGCTCTGCGCAAGGCCAGCAGAGTGAGTTCCAACACCCTCACCCTTTCCCTGTGGCTCTGCTAACTTTCTCTTTCTAAGTGCTTATCCATTTAACTTTTGAAGGTCATGATTGAATCTGCCCCCACCACACTCTCAGCAAGTGCATTCTAGACCCTAAAGATTTGCTGCGTTTTTTCCTCACTTCCTTTGCAGCCTATGACCTAGGAACAGGATCAGAACAGTTCTGCCATTCAATAATATCAACGCTGATCTGGTTGTGGTCTCCATCTCATTTTCCTGTCCTCTACTCCTTGGCTCACTCATCTAGCAAAAATCTAATTCAACTTTGAATAAATTCAATGAACGAGCTTCTATTACTTTCTGGGGAAGAGAAACCAAAAAGCTAACAAATCTCGGGAAAAAAATTCTTCTCATCTCCGTCTTAAAAAGACCCCTTATTTTTAAACTGTGTCCCTTAGCTCTAGTCTCTTCACACGAAGAAACAACCTCTCAGTATCCACCATCTGAGTCCCCCCAGGGATCTTAGATGTGCAAGTCCTGTCTGTCCAGCTTTCCTTACAGGATAATCTACTCATTCTTGGAGTGAGTTGAACGAACCAAGTCTGAACTACTTCTGATGTCATTGTTTTCTTTCTTTGAAATAAGGAGGCCAAAACTGTATACAGCACACTATATGTGGTCTCACCAAGGCCTTGTACAGCTGCAGGAAAACCTCCCTACTCTTATATTTCAATTCTCCACAGAATAAACAGCAACATTCCATTTGCCTTTCTAATTACTCACGTTACTTAGGTCCCAACATTTTGTAATTTATGCATGAGGATACCCAGATCTCTCTGCATCGCTACGCAGTCTCTTACTATTAAGCTAATTTGCTTCTATAAGACATGGGAGCACAGTAGGCCATTTCATTCATCAAGTCAATTCTACCATTTGATGAGATCATGATTGATCTGATGATGTTCAACTCCACTTTCTTGCTTTTCCCCATAACTTTTGATGAGCTTACTGATTAAAAATCTGTCTCAGTCTTGAATATACTTAACAACCCAGCCTCAACAGTCCTCTAAGGTAAAGAATTCCGCTGATTCATTACATTCTAAAGGAAGAAATTCCTCTCATGTCTGTCCTAACTAGGTGATCTCCCAATATGAAATTATGCCCTCTGGTTTTACGTTCTTCCACAAGGGGAAATAATGTTTCCACAGCTATCCTGTCAAACCCCTAAGAATTTTATATGTTTCAATAAAGTCACATTTCATTCCTCTGAACTCCAATAGTATAGACCCAATTTATTCAACTTCTCCTCAAAAAAATTCCTCCAGAATCGGGAGTAATCTTGGAAGCCTTTTCTGGACTACAGAGTGGGGGCGGGGGGGGAGTGGATCTGAGTGGGATGTTCTTGGGAGGGTTAGTGCAGGCTCAATGGGCTGAATGGCCTCTTTCCGCAATGTGAGGACTCTATGGATTCTAAGTCTTTCATCCATGGAAACAAGTCCTCTTTAACTGCCTGTGTTTGGTTGATAACATTTTACATGTTGCTTTCCAGAATAACTGATGAAAGAGCAAAAAACTGATGGGTCATTACCTGAATTGCTCGTGAAAATCCAAATACATTTGAACTGACCCATGCCTCACGCTGTACTTGTGTCCATGCCAGATTTTCTGGGTTTGTACGATAAATACATTTTTCTTCTACCTGCTGAAGTTGATAAAAAAAAGTGCAGTTTGAGAAGTCTGATATCATTGAAACTTTTGTCTGTGATCTTCACAAGGGACGAAAAGCCACATTTACCACAAGATTTGAATCAAGCTTCCGACAGTAAACTTTCTCACGATCTTACGAGTGCATGAGAAAAGTGTGCTGATTGGTTGGCGTTGGAGGTGTTGCTGTGGAGAACCCTCCAGGGAACTCCCGTCCAAAGCAACAGGCCATTTGGCTCAACGGGTCCACATCGATCAAACCTCTGAAGAACATCCCAGTCAGACCCAGCCCCCTATCCTCACTCCATGTCCCACGGCTATCCCATCGAGCCTGCACATCCCTGAACATCATGGGCAATTTAGCAAGGCCAATCCATCTAATCTGCAAATCTTTGGACTGTGGGAAGAAACCAGAGCACCTGGGAGGTAACCCATGCAGACATGGGGAGAATGTACAAACTCCACACAGGCATCACCCAAGGGTGGAATCGAACCTGGGTCCCTGGCGCTGTGAGGCAGCAGTGCTAACCACTGAGCTACTGTGCCATCCGTAAGTGTGCTGGCCCTCATACTTCTGTTTAATTCAAAACTGGCATAATGCCTCAGCATGTTTCTCCTTCCTTCACAGGGCAGATCCCTATGAAAACAAAGTAAGCCTCATCGCAAGTCTGATTGATAATCTTAAATTGCAAGTTAGTATCATTCTTAGCACCCTTGTAATTATTCAGCACATCCTATCCAATCATGAATCCTACCTAACTATGGACAGCATGTTGAGTTTTGCAAGCACAGACTAATTGAGTACAGTTAGTATTTTGTGTGTTGCAATCAGCTGAAGGGACGTGCGCTTGATATGATCCATCAGTTACTAGGATGTATGGCTTAAGTATCAGGCATAGAAATTCAGATGCCACATTGTGTGGTAGGCAGAACATGTTTTTGACTTGACTCAGCATCCTGTTATTGGAGCATACCGTTCATGTCCCTACTGTTTAGTCACAGTTCACCTGTTGTTCAAAGTTTTGACATACATTATCCTTCCAGACAGTTTAAGGTACAGTGGTGCAATATTGGGCTTAGACCTATTTGTCGCTCTTTGTCAGACCTTGCTATGTATAATTTGAGCTAGTAGCTCTGTCTGAAGAATGAATAATGGCCTAGTGCTGCACTTATTTTGTATGTTAAGATGGCAGGAGATCTTCATTCTCTTCTAAGCTGCCGTTGTGGGATCTCTGACCTGAAGAAACTAGTGAGGCTTTCATTTGTCATCGCATTCACAAAGTAGCAACTCCATGACACAATCCTAAATTATAGAGTCCTCCTAGGTTCAGTGCTCAAGTTAAGCAGTGGGGCTTGAAAACAAATACAACCTTCCGGCCCAGATAGGAGAGTGCAACCACTGAATTAGATACTTATTGTTTTCACCTTCACTTAACAAGTATCAACAAAAATAGCTGGATCTTCATTCAGATTCATGATCAACGATGCATTTTCTTTAAAAAGAATGCCCATGAAATGGTCTAGAAAACAGCAAGTGTAGTCGTGAGCAGTAAGCAATTGCTGTATGGAGATGAGCTTACCATGAGGCGCGTGTGATTAATATTCCATGTTAACGTGGTAAATGTTCGGTTTTGAAGATCAACTATGGAGTCTTCAACAACAAAGACAGATTGTGCCAGGTTAGCAGGGAACACCATCTCTCCCCAACGAGGCAGGCGGTTAGTCTTTGTAAATAGACGTCTAGAAACCAGCTTGTTGTCTGAAGTTACCTCACGGTAAATCACATCTTCAGTTAATACATGTTTGCTGAAACGGAGAAATGTGCACACATTGGAACTGTATTTAAATAAAATATAATACATTTGTTATTTCTGCATTTTCATAAACTTTCTTTTTACTGATTTGATGTATGTTGCAAACAACACATCAATCAATCATAATATTAAAAAAACTGTCAGACACAATACAAACAACACGTCATTCAGTCATAATACAAATAGCATAAATTAACAACCCACATATTATTTAATGCCAATGTGGTTTTTCAAATTCACATAAACGGAAACCTGGCCTGATTCTACCTTCTCAGGGGATATTAAATGGGCCACACCAATGCATGGAGAATGGAACAGGAATAAGGGATTTGGAATCTCAAATAGCTACAGAATGGGATGAAGCCTCTTGACTCAGAATCTCCTCCACTCTTTTGAAGAACAATCCAGTTATTTCCACAGTTTTACAATATTTAGACCATAAAACCACAAGAAATAGGAACAGCAGTAGCCCATTCGACCCTCTTGAGCCTGCTTCAATATAATCATGGCTGATCTGACATTCCCAGCATCCACTTTCCTGCATTTTCCCCATAACCCTTGATTCCCCTACTGATCAAGAATCTATCTCAACCTTAAACATACACAAGGACTCTGCCCCCACAGCTCTCTGTGACAAGGAGTTCCAAACTCTCAACACTCTTAAGAAATTACTCCTCATCTCCATCTTAAATTAGAGCCCCTTAATTCTGAGATTATGTTGTCTGGTCCTGGACCTGCCCATGAGGATAAACATCCTCTTAACATTCACCCTGTTGAATTCCTTAAGAATCTTATATGTTTCAATGTGATCACTTAAATTCCACAGACTAGACTCTCAACCTGTTTAGTCTTTGCATGTCTCCATACCAGGGATCATCCTAGTGAACCTTCCTCCAATTCGACTCCAATGAAATAACACGTTTCCTTGTTGCTTACAGTACTCCAGATGTGGCCTCACCAGCAGCTTATACAGCTGTAGTGAGACTTCCCTACTCTTAAACTCCAAACTCCCCCTGAAATAAGGGCCAATGTTCCATTAGCCTTCCTGATTATCTGCTGTACCTGTACGCTAGCTTTCTGTGCAACATTTTATCCTTCACAAGTATTCATCCAATGCCACTGTGGAGGCTCTGAATGGGTCTGCACCTATCAGCTTCTCAGTAAACATGACAAATAATTAAGTCATTGGGTCATAAAATCACTGGCACTTCAGAACAGAAAGGTTGGAAAGGATGTTGGAGTGAACTAGTCTCAGTATAGCAGCTTAACACACAAAATTCTAAAATGGTTTTGGGCTAAGATAAATCCTGTGCTCTATACCTACGAAATAAAACCCCAGAACATCCAAAGAAATGGTAGTAAAAATAACAGAGGCCTACCTGAAGGGGTTTGGATATCGTTGCCAGAATGCAGAAGCAACTTGGTCCCATGTGCTCTTGAGAGTAGATAAATCGAAGAAGTGTTTCACCATGGTTGCTGCCTAAGGCCTTTCAGGCTGCACACACAGACAGGAATTATACAATCACCTGAAGACAGGAACAGAACGTTAGGCATCTAACCACAAAACTTTTCTCTTGGTGTGTATTCTTTCCAGCACAACAAGTTAAAACATGGTAAGAGGATTCAGATTCACGTTGAATTAGTTTAAACAGATTGTGCATCTTGACTTCATTTATGCACTTTGGTATGTTATCCTTAGTTAACAAAATCCACAAATTACAGTTCTGAAAGTTTTCAGTTGACTCCAGCTTCCACTGGTAAAAATTCTTCCCAAGTGACCTAAGTTATGCCCCCATTCTGGAGTCGCTCACCAGAGGAAACTGTCTCTCTCTACCTAAGCTGTTGAAATCCTACAGGCATCAAATGGAGAACAACATAATCCTCTAAGCGGACTATATGTCTAATAAAGGCTGATCAGATTTCTCTACAGAGGACTAGCATGCAGAGGAGACAGTGGTGTACTACCATTGGAGTAGTCATTCAGACACACATACTACTCCAATGGGGTCATGGGTACAAATCCCACTTTGGCAAAGGCTAAATGTGAATTCAATTGAAAAATCTACTGTTAACCATGCAACCATTGCTGACGTTTGTAAAATCTCACCTGGTTTACTAATGTCCTTTAGCTTTGGATATCTGTCATCCTTCCAAGGTTCGACCTAATGATGCATACTTTATTAAATTTACCTTCACTGCCCTTTTATGATGGCTGTCCCACTGGTGCTATGCATCACCCACATCCAAGCACCTGGTCCCAGCAGCCCATGCATATAACGAGGGCAACAGAGCTTCAAGGAGTCTGGAGTACCCATTCATTTGTTTTTATCCACAGTCTCCCACCTCCCTGTTTGAAACTTCCACTATAACGTACAGAGAAACTCTGGGAATTCCCCTGCTAACCTCTTAAGCTTGCTGCACAACGCACCTTACCTTTGGCGGCCAGGCCTTCAGCCTACTAGGGTATGAGCTTTTAAAGATCATGACCAAACACCCGCCTCTTTAACACTTATCCTCTGAAATGTTCCTTCAAATCTATCATTTTGACCAAATGTTTGTCTTATTATCTGTTTCTTTGGTTTAGCAACAACTTTTGTCTGGTAACATGTCTGTAAATTAATTTGGGATTGTGTGTTTGTTTGTTTATGGGATATGGGTGTCACTGGCTGGGTCGGTAATTATTGTCCATCCCTACTTGCCCTGGAGAAGATGGTGGTGAGCCGTGTTTTTGAACTGGTGCAGTTCACGTGGTGAAGCTACATCCATAATGCTGTCAGGAAGGGAGGTCTTGGACTTTGAACAAGCAACAGTGAAGGAATGGTAGATAACAAAGTGTGAGGCTGGATGAACACAGCAGGCCAAGCAGCATCTCAGGAGCACAAAAGCTGACATTTCGGGAAGGAATGGTGATACAGTTCCAAATCAGGTGGTGTACAGCTTGAGTAAAACTTTGTTAAAAGGAGGAATTTTCCGAGTTCCCAGGGTCATAAAGCATAGTAAGGAATGAGGAAGGAGACAGATTGAATTACCAGGACTTTGAGCTCCAGGTTGCTGGACGAGGGGCTGTCTGTAGCTCGAGCATTTCGGTCGAAAGCACAGACAAGCAACCAAACAATGCAGCCATAGAAATACATTTGGGAAGTAAGTTAGATATTTGCATGAAATGTTATCCACTGAACATTTACATGGATATTCAGAAGGCATTGGATAAAGTTCCACTGGTGAGATTTTTGAAGCTTGTAGAATAAACGACAAATTCGCCAACTATGTTGAAAATTTCTCTCAGCAACAGAAGAGGTAAACAAGGTGATCATTGGAAAAATACTGGTTAGTGCTTTTGGGAGAAAGAATGTGATTGTATTGAATTTGCCCGATTCATTGACATTTTTCAAATAATTTTTTAATTTTGCTGATGATAACAAATTCATACAAAGGATATCCACAATTTTTACTTTCATTCCAGGGGAGGTGATGGGCTAGTGGTATTATCGCTGGACTGTTAATCCAGAGACCCAGATGTTCTGGGCACCTGGGCTTGAATCCTGCCAAAGCAGATGGTGGAACTTGAATATCATAAACATCTGGAATTAACAATCTAATGATGAGCGTGAATCCATTGTCGATTGTCAGAAAACCCATCTGGTTCACTAACATCCTTTATGGAAGAAAACTGCCATCCTGACCTGATCTGACCTACATGTGGCTCCAGGCGCCCAGCAATGTGGTTGACTCTGAACTACCGTGTGGCAATTAGGGATGGACAATAAATGCTGCCTAGCCATCGACGCTCTCATCCCCTGAATGAATAATGAATTTGTAGGATGAAGGCACTGCTGGCTGGCCAGCATTTATTGCCCATCCCTAGTTGCCCTTGAGAAGATGGTGGTGAGCTGCCTTCTTGAACTGCTGCAGTTCTTCAGTTATGGGTTGACCCACAATGCTATTAGGGAGGAAATTCCAGGATTTTGACACAGCATAGTAAAGGAATGGCAATATATTTCCAAGTCAGGATGGTGAGTGGCTCAGAGGGGAACTTGCAGGTGGTGGTGTTCCCATACACCTGCTATCCTTATTCTTCTAGATGGAAGTGGTTGTGGGCTGAGGATCTTTGGTGAATTTCTGCAGTAAATCTTGTAGATAGTACACATTGCTGCTACTGACCATCGGTGGTGGAGAGAGTGGATGTTTGTGGATATAGTGCCAATCAAGTGGGCTTTGTTCCAGATGGTGTCAAGCTTCTTGAGTGTTGTTGGGGCTGCACCCATCCAGGCAAGTAGAGAGTATTCCATCACACTCCTGACTTGTGCCTTGTAGATGGTGGACAGGCTTTCAGGAGTCAGGAGATGAGTTATTTGCTGCAATATTCCTAGCTTTTGGCCTGCTCTTATAGCCACTGTGTTTGTGGTGAGTCCAGTTTAGTTTCTGATCAATGATAACCCCGTTGACAGTGGGGGATTCAGTGATGATAAATGTCAAGGGGTGGTGGTTAGATTGTCTCTTATTGGTGACGGTCATAGCCTGGCATTAGTGTGGCACGAATATCACTTGCCACTTGTCAGCCCAAGCCTGGATATTGTCCAGATCTTGTTACATTTGAACGTGGGCTGCTTCAGCATCTGAGGAGTCACGAGCAGTGCTGAACATTGTGCAATCATGGATGAACATTCCCACTTCTGACCTTACGACGGAGGGAAGATCATTGATAAAGCCGCTGAAGATGGTTGGACGGAGGACGCTACCAGGAGGAACTTCTGCAGAGATGTCCTGGAGCTGAGATGATTGACCTCCAACAACCATAACCATCTTCCGATGTGTCATACATGACTCCAACCACCGGAGAGTTTGTCTCCTGATACCCATTGATTCCAGTTTTCCTAGGGCTCCTTGAAGCCACACTCGGTCAAATGCAGCCTTAACGTTAAGGGCTGTCACTCTCACCTCTTCTCTGGAATTCAGCTCTTTTTTTCCCCACTGTATCAGTTTTGCTCATGACAGCTCTTGAACTACCAACCTTCAGAGCATGGTTTACACTTCGCACAAATCCAGTCAAACCATATGGGTTAGTAATAAATGCCCTATAGATAAAGAGAGTCAGAGATGTGGGTCAATGAGGGAATGGGCTGTGTAGGCAGGGTCTAGATGGAGCTTTTGCGTTAATAGGAATGAAATGGCAAAAATTTACATAGTAAAGGTCGAAATAGAAAGTCACATTTTGTTAAGTGAAAGTGGATTTGAGGATTTTCTGCTTAGACACAATTTCATTGAATGGTACTGCAGTCTCGAAGGGCTAAATGGCCTACTTCTACTCCTACATCTTATGGTCTTAAGGCTTGTAAACATCTAATTTCCTTCTGAGACATCCTGCTACATGTACGGTGTCTTCCCTTTTGCCCCTTCAGATTTCAACTAGCCTTGGACAATTGTGTAAAATAAGGCAAACGTAAAAACAGTCTAGCAACATAGGCAACAGAATGCAGCTCACTGTTTTAACTGATACGTACGTATACATTTGCGTGTGCAAAGGTGGGTGGGGGGGGGAAGAGAGAGAGAGAGAGAGAGAGAGAGAGAGAGAGAGAGAGAGAGAGAGAGAGAGAGAGAGATTAACACATGAAATAACTCTGTGATAAAACAGAAAAGACTGGGAAAATGACACCAAAAAGCTCAAGTGTGCCACTGGGCAGACACTGTGCCACTTTTTGTGCTGTCTTGCAATATCAGCAGTGGAATCGCTATTTTTAACCAGAAGTTATAGTCATTAAGCAGGACAAATTCAGACTCAGTTGTGATATCCTGAGATGTGCACAGATAACCATTCTTTAGTGACAAGGCCAGAATAGAGTTGGAATCATCTCGCTGTGCACTCAGCCAGCTTGACAGGCTGAACTGCTCTTCCTCATTCCTGTTTATACTTAATTAAAATAACATAGGGTCAACTCTGTCTACACACACACTTCTCAATCATGTTCAGACAAGGTCGTTCTGGAAAAATTTTGCATCTGCAACATAGCCTCTGCATAAAACTGGCAACTACCATATTAGGATTATACTAAGAGCATTCTTGCTCTGCATGATTCAACTGAACAAGTACTACCCATGAATCCTTAACAGGTGAGCACACTGGAGTTCAATTAAATTCATAGTAAACTCCCAAATATCCTGTAGAGTTGGAGGACATGGTAGAGACAGGGAGGGAGTCAGGCCATGGTGGATTTTTAACGAGGATGAGAATTTTAGAAGTGGGGCAATGTTTAATCAAGAGCCAAAACAGATCTATGAGCACAGAGGTGATAGGGGAATGGGACCCCGAGCAGGGAGTTTTCGACAACATCAAATTTAGAGAGAGTAAGTGGTGGGTGGCTGACTGGCCACAGGTATGTTGAAAGCTCAAATGGGACAGGAAACAAGGGCATGACCGAAGGCTATGAACATATACAGGCTGAGACAGGGTGGAGATGGATAACTGTATAATGGGAGAGATGGACATTGGTGTTGGCAGGGATACATGCTTGGAACTTCTCAGGGTCAAATATAACAGCGATGCTGCAAACAGTTTAGTTTCACAGCCTTAGGATGCCTTACAACACTTTACATCCAATGCTTTATTTATGAAGTTTAGTAACTGTTGTAATGTAGGATGTACATGAGCAAATTTGAGCACAGCAACTCCCAAAATCAGCAAAGATATGTTGCCCAAATTATTATTATTTTTAAAAATGTTATTGATTGTGGGATAAATATCAGCCAGGATAGCTCTTTATCTATTTTGTCATTAAACCTGAGAGGGCAGAGGGAACTTTAGTTTGATGTCTCATTCTGACTCTGCAGTATTCCCTCAGTCTTCCACTGACATGTCAGCCTAGATTCTGTGCTCACTGCAACAGAACTTTACTTTTTCATAAATTGTCCCATCTAGGAGGGCTCCTTCCTAGTGCTGGGCATCAAATATGGACCAATCCCTCTTCAAGTAAATTTTCTAAATTATATATGGTATAGTTTGTACGTTAATTGTCTCTACTGCTTCATTATCAAACAGCTTTCAGTAGCCAATTGGACTTGCCAGCTTGGGCCACTAACCACAGTGAGTAATATAGTTCAAGAGATGTAAGCTGAAGGTCAGGAAGTGACTCAACATAGCTTGTAGGCTGACGTCACTTGTTACAGGAATTGCATCAATCTTGGGGTTTTGAGTAATTTCTAGGAAAGCCTTCAACCAAATCATCACGTATAGGATATTACTGCCGGCATTGCTTTGTATCCTGTGGTTTGAGTTATTATTTAAGATGCAAAATATTTATCTCACTGACGGCCCATAGACAATACCATATCACCACTCACTGGGCTGACATGCTGGGAATCAATCCCTGCTATTTCTCATGTAGTCTCAAAAGTTACACATTTTAAAAAGTACGTAGAAGTCCCCAACTTAGCAATCCTTTAGACTCCAATGGATAGGATGCATGGACTAGGTTAGTGTACTTCACAAGGGTTACTATTTATGACAAATACATAGATTCTAGCTACAGATAAACAATTATGAATTGCTGATATACAACTCTAGCCCAGCCGGCTAGTAGAGAGAGACACCAACTGCATGACGTCACTTTAAGACCATAAGACATAGGAGTGGAAGTAAGGCCATTCGGCCCATCAAGTCCACTCCGCCATTTAATCATGGCTGATGGGCATTTCAACTCCACTTCCCTGCACTCTCCCCATAGCCCTCGATTCCTTGTGAGATCAACAATTTATCAATCTCTGCCTTGAAGACATTTAACGTCCCAGATTCCAATGCGCTCCATGGCAATGAATTCCACAGGCCCACCACACTCTGGCTGAAGAAATGTGTCCTCATTTCCGTTTTAAATTTACCCCCTCTAATTCTAAGGATGTGCCCACGGGTCCTAGTCTCCCTGCCTAATGGAAACATCTTAACAGCGTCCACCCTTTCTAAGCCATCCGTTATCTTGTAAATTTCTCCCCTCAACCTTCTAAACTCTAATGAGTACAATCCCAGGATCCTCAGCCGTTCATCGTATGTTAAGCCTACCATTCCAGGGATCTTCCGCGTGAATCTCCTCTGGACATGCTCCAACGCCAGTATGTCCTTCCTGAGGTGTGGGGCCCAAAATTGGACACAGTATTCTAAATGGGGCCTAACTAGAGCTTTATAAAGCCCCAGAAGCACATTACTGCTTTTATATTCCAACTCTCTTGAGATAAATGACAACATTGCATTTGCTTTCTTAATCACGGACTCTACCTGCAAGTTAACCTTTAGAGAATCCTGGACTAACACTCCCAGATCCCTTTGTACTTCTGCTTTACGAATTTTCTCACCGTTTAGAAAATAGTCCATGCCTGTATTCTTTTTCGAAAGTGCAAAACCTCGCATTTGCTCACGTTGAATTTCATCAGCCATTTCCTGGACCACTCCTAAACTGTCTAAATCTTTCTGCAGTCTCCCCACCTCCTCAGTACTACCTGCCTGTCCACCTATCTTCGTATCATTGGTAAACTTCGCCAGATTGCCCCCTGTCCCTTCATCATTTCTGCACTAGCTGATGTCACTATGAAGGACTCTTCTTCCCAGTCTCTCAACTCACCTTTAGAATTCTGGTCTTTTTTTCTACGTTTGAGCCAAGGCAGTAATGAGGTTAGGAGCTGAGTGGCCCAGGAGGAAATCAAATTGGGCATCAATGAGCAGGTTATTGCTGCTTGATAGCACGGTTGATAACACCTTCTGTCACTCTAATGATGATCAAGAGTAGAATGGTGGGATGGTAATAAGCCGGTTTGGATTTGTCCTGCTTTTTGCGCATAGGATACATCTAGCCAAACTTCCACATTTGGCTGATGCCAGTGTTGTAAGCAACAACAGAACAGCTTGGGTAGAGAGGTGACAATTTCCGGAGTGCATGTCTTCAATTCCATTGTCAAAAATGTTGTCAGGACCTATAGACTTTGCAGTGTCCAGAGTCTTCATCCACTTGAATCATATGGAGGGGATCAAAACTGTCTGAAGATTGGCATCTGTAATTCTTGGGACCACTGGAAGAGGCAGAGATAGATCATCCACTCTACACTTCTGGCTGAAGATTGCTTATCTTTTGCACTGATGTGTTGGGTTCCTCTGTCATTGAGGAAGGGGATATTTGTGCAGCTGCCTCCTCCTCCAACGAGTTGTTTAATTGACCACCACAATGCACAACTAGATGTGATAGAACTGAAGAGATTAGGTCTGGTATGTTCATTGTGGAAAAGCTTAGCTCCATCTATCATACTGCTGATACTGTTTGGCACACAAATAATCCTTGTTTTATAGCTTCACCAGGTTGACACTTCACTTTCAGGTACACTAGGTGCTGCTCTTGGCATGTCCTCCTGCACTCTTCTTTGGGCCAGGGTTGATCACTTGGCTTGATAGTAACTGTGGATAGGGGGTTCTTCTGGGCTATGAGGCTGCAGTCTGTCCCATTCATAGTGTTATAGAGCGCCGCATGGTGGAGCGTACCCACGATGTGAAGACCAATTTGTCTGCACTGGCTTTCTGAATGAGCAATTTAACGAGTGCCACTCCACCAGTTTATCTCCTTGTAATCCTGCACATGCTTCTCTTGCAGATAGTAATCTAACTCCCTCTGAAGTGCCATGAATGAACATGCCTCAACTACACTCTCAAGCAATGCGTTACAGATCCTAACCCTTCACTGCATTAAAACCTAACAGTCACAGAGTCATACAGCACAGAAGCAGACCCTTTGGGCCAACCCGTCCATGCCCACCGTAATCCTAAACGAAACTACTTTCATCTGCCTGCATTTGGCCCTTAGCCCTCCAAACATTTGTTATTTGCATACTTATCCAAATGTCTTTTAAACATTGTACCCACATCCACCACTTCATTTGGAAGTCATTCCACACACAACCCACTGTGTAAATAAATTGCCCCATGTCTTTTTTTCTGATTTTTCTTTCATCATCTCGCCCTTGTTTTGTTTGCCAATTTCTTTAAAATCAAGTCCTTATGTTCTTCATCCCTCCGTACATGGGAACATTTTTTTTCCCCACACCTATTGTGCCGATGCCAGGGCCATTCTGGGCTCTGCATACTTCAAGTCAAATCTCTGCTTCTCCAAGGCAAACAACCCCAGCTTCTTCAATCAAAGAAAAGTGAAGCTCCTCATCACAAGAAATCCCTTAACGAATCTTTTTTGCACCTGCTCTAATGCCAATCACGAGTACAGCCATAGTTTTACTGCATAAAATGAGGCTCTTTGGTCCGCTATGTTTGGGGCAGTGATCAAGAACCTATCTACTCTAGTCCTACTTTCCAGAACTTGTAGATACTACTTTCAATGTATTCAGACATGTTATGACACTGAAATACAGAAATTGCTACAGAAACTCAGGAGGTCTGGCAGCAAAGTGGAGTGAAAATAGGCTTAACATTTTGAATCCTGTCGCCCTTCAGTTCAAACAAATGTTTTAATTCTGTTTTCTCCCCACGGGTACTGCCAGACCTGTTGAATTTCTCCAGCAGTTTACGTTTGGACATCCAGCACCCGCAGTTCTCTGGTTTATGTTGTAACACAACACTGGGGCAGGTGGGCCTTGAGTGCAGGTATTCTAGCCCAGAGGTAGGGATACCACCACTGCACCACGAGGGCTCTCGCCCACAACCCTAGGCAGTTGGAACTGTCCAAGCCATGTGGATAGTTTCTACCCACTCATGCTGCTACACAAGCCTGGACTCGAGCCTGGCCCTCCTGGTTCAGAGGTAGGGTCGCTACCACTGCGCCACAGGGGGCCTCGTATGCTCTGGCGCTTTAAGCGATCATCCAAGTGTTTTTTTAATACTGTGATGGCTCAATCTGAGTGAGAAGGTGACATTTTTGGCCTTCCATGAGCAAGGAGCCTTCTCATTGAAAGCAGAGTCAGTGTGACCTCCTGCCCTTTGCAGCAGGCCTTCCCCTGACACACTTACCTTAACCATGGCCAGGCTCGGCCTGCCAGCACCGCGACCACCTCCAGCTCTCTTCCCTTCCCCTCCAAACTCTTCTGGGCCCTTTCAAAGCGGCGTTTCCTCTCCGCCCCATGTGCCGTTACTCCTCGCCGCCCATTACCCGCCGCAACGCACCTCGTTTCCCATCTCCCTCCAGCGCAGGAAGGCCAGTCCTTGGAATGCGACCTCCCGCCCGCAGGTGGCGCTGTGTGCGGTCCTCCCAACGGCACCGCGCTGTGACTTCGGTCCTCCCAGCGGCTCAGCGCTGTACGCTCGGAACTCCGAGAAGGCGAGGAGAGAAAGTGTAATCTCTTGTCCCGCCGGTGAACTCTTCGCTGCCTGGCCTAAAGGAAATGCGCAGGCGCGCTAACGGAATCTGGTGGATGGATGATGAGCGGCGGGAAAATTTGATTTGTTTGTACGGAGAGTAATATCAATAACAATTTCCAATAAGGCGCAGTTGAGGTGGATCACGCTTCGGAATAGTATCTCGACAACGTGCTAGTAGTGAGAGGTGAGAATTGGGCTGGGGTGTACCCGTGCTCGCTCTCTCTCGTTTTCCTCAGCGAAGCCTGAGGCCTACCAGCTGCGGTCTCGGACTATGAAGGGACCGCATTCTCTTTCTTTCTTTATCTCTCTCTTTCTCTGTGTAAATAAATGTATATGTGAGACGCTCTTCTTCCCCCCCCCCGCTTGAATTGATTCACATTTGCCGTGCTCCACCTCCTGCCCACTCTGATTTCCCGCCCTTTTTGCGGAGGGTCACGTGCGTGTAGCCGAGGCCACTCGGCCCCTCCAGCCCAGTCCGCCCTTAGGTCGGACAGTTGCCGATCTGCTGTGTGGCCCTAAATCCACTTCCCTGTTGGCGTGTTCAAGAACGGGAGCAGTTTTACTCCGTGATAATAAAATGTGAGGCTGGATGAACACAGCAGGCCAAGCAGCATCTCAGGAGTTTTACTCCGTCTCAGTTTTGGAAGTCTCCGTCAGCAAACCTCACTTTGGCCTTTTCCCACCATGACCCAAAAAGCTCTTTTTTTAAAAAAAAATTAAGAGTCTAATGATCATGAAATCACTGTCGAAGAGCTATCTGTTTCAGGACTAATGTCCTTTTATGGGAAGAAATATGCTATCCTTTAATTGAGCCTTACTGTGGGCACAGTTTCTAATCGAATTGTTCACAGATGTTATCACACACCTCTGGAGCGGATGGGACTTGAATTTGCTTCTACTGACACATATGTTGGGACACTGCTACATCAACTCCGGGCAATTGGGGATTCGTAATAAATGCTGATTTACCAGCAAAACCCACATTGTGTAAATGAGTTTTTTAAAAAATCTTTATAATTGCCAAAAAATACATTTTGCAGGTTCTTTTGGTTTGATCCTTTTGCCAGCCAAAGAGCACACTCCTCGTGCGGGTTTTCCCTTTAACTTGGTAGTCGTTAAATTTGTCCTGATGAGTGCAAGACAAAAAAACTATTTTCTCTTTGCAGCGACAAGTATTTGTACTAGGAAATGACCGTTCCCAACGCTTGCTGGAGTTTGTCATCTCTTAAAACCAGTCTTGTGAATCATCTCTGCAGAGCCTTCATATCTTGCATAAGGGGCAGTTTCAGAGCTGAACGTTACTCCAATTTGAAACCAATCATTGTTCCTGTAAAAAATCATTATAACACCTTGGATTTGTTATCATTAATGCTAATTATAAAGCTTGGGATCCTGTTGACTAACAGCTGTTTTCCTGTCTAAAATGGCTATGCAGAGCACTTAAGTTCTCCATTTGTCTTGTAAGCATGGAAGACTATTGACACCTCTCTTTATCCCTCATTAACCAGTGATACATCTCATCTGGTTCCAGTCACTTATTAACTTTAAGGACTAACCTCATCATTTTATTTAGCTCTTTTAGTGTTTTGATTACTTCCTTTTTCTCATGGCATTGGCAGCAATGTTTTGTATTCTAGTTGGAATGAAATATTGATGAGGAATATTTTTTTGAACGTACTTGCTTATAACCCTACACTCCATCACTGACACCTCTGTCATTGCACTATCAAAGAGCGCTCTGAGGAAGGATTACTGGAGTTGAAACGTTAACTCTGCCTTCCCTCCACAGATCCTGTCAGAGCTGCTCAGTTTGTCCAGTGATTTCTGTTTTTGTTTCTGACTTCAGTTTTGTTTTATATTATTGTCAAAGTCTGTCAGGATATTTAATATCCCCATTATTGATATAACATTTTGGTAATGTCCTTGCAAACTTGCTCATCCAAATCATTGGTAGAAAATACTCAGGATAATAATGTTTCTTCTGATGCTTTCGACTCAATGTCAACTCTTTGCCTGTTCACAGTTGCTGACAGGTCTGTACTTGGTTTTAACCATTGTAGATTCTGCCCTTGATCTCTCTCTCTCTCTCTCTTTACTTCTCTTTCTTTCCCCCAGCATAATGTCATTTTTAATAAACTTATGCAGCAGTACCTTGTTCCTTCCCTATCTTTTGTGAGCATTCTGTATTCTGGAATATTTAGTACTCAATGTTATCCTCTTCTTCACCTGGGTATCTCATCCCCACAATATCTTCATGCAGTCTGTGCCTACAGCTCATTTATGTCATTCAACATGTCATAAGATTTACAGCACATATATATGTAAATACACATTTAAATTTTATTGCATTTCCTTGAATTTCTAAAAACCTTACCATTTCTTTTATTGGTGCCACCCCCTCATCCAAACATGGAAAAAAAACCCTGTCTAATCTAAATCCTTAGAATGTATTGTCTGGTTTGAAGAAATGTTATTTCAAGTGTTGAGGAAAATCAGTGTTCTTTTTCCTTGTTAAAGGAAACATTGTCAATAAAGTGAGTGCATTTTTTTAACTCACTTTTTTTGTTTTTTACTTTAGAACTGTTGGCTTTTTTGTTAATGTATTGTTTCTGCTTGGGATTAATGCAGACATACAGCATACCACTTTGCCGTTGGATATTTTAAAACTCCATTCATTCAGATCCCAGAACAGATTGTAATGCACTAACCACTATGAGTGGTGGGAAAGTATTTGTAGAGACTTTGAGGAGAATTGCTTATCGTAAAGCCAGTCAACTGAATGGAGAGAATTTTGATTGGTGGTTTGACATTGGAGATGAAAAGAAATTGATCGAATGGTTTTGCCATAATATAAATGAACAGAATGTATTGACTGAAGAAGAGTTGACTGAGTTTGAAAGCCTTGGACCAACACATCGCCTGAGCCAGAAAGACTTGGATAAGGTCTTGGCAACCTGTCCTAAGGGAGCAGATTTCAGACATGGCAACCTGCCAGAAATGACAATTGAGAAATTGGAAGAGGAGGTTAAGGAGCTGCAGCTGATTCGCAATCTTAAAATCCAGCGACGGAATAAGCAGCAATTGATGGCATCAGGAATACATCATATGCCAATGAGATTAAAGGACGAGGAGGAAGAATGTACCAAATTATTGAGAGACACACAAGAACAATTGGTTGTTGAAAATGCTAAATTGAATTTTACTCTGTCAAAGGTATTTGAAGAAGTTCAGCACCTTACTGCCCTATATTCAACCACTGGGTCAGAAAGGCGACCTGGGCAACAGACCATATTTCTGTCACACCTTTCACTGGATGACTATCTGCAGCAGGAAGAGCAATGCACAGCAGCTCTTACTGAATATACAAAGAAACAGCTTTTTAAAGGCATAACTGAACTAGTTGAGAGCTCCGACATTGAAAAATTTCAGCTGGTGGACATAACTTCTCAATCCTTACAGGGAGAATGCAATGAGACGCGCACAGACTACCGACAACAAATGGCTAGAATTCAAGCAGCATACAACAGTGGTCAGCGACAGTTAATTTTAGCAAAAGCAAAAGAACAGAGCACCAAGGCTAGACTGCAGCATATGGAGCAAATAATCTCCTTGATGCGAAACAGAAAGGTAAGCTAGTATTTCAGTATCAAAAAATATGAATTTTATGCCCTTTCTCTTACTTTGAAGGTGTACGTTTGCCCAAATCTTTCTCAGTTTCACTTAAAATGTAACTGGCTGCCTTTGAAAGGCGTTTGCCACTGGAACCATGAAACCTAGACCAGAGTAAGGATGGTGGATTTCCTTTTGAAGAGGGCATGAGTGAATGAATTGGAGGTTTACATAATCTAGCAACTTCATGATTATTTCAAATTGTTTAAATTTCAAATTTTTTCTCCAAGTTTTTTTTAAATGCAGCGTTGGGATTTGGACTTGCATTGGACAAGGGGGAGATGATCTACAGTCACAATGTCAAGCAGTTCAGAGTCCTAGGCTAATGCTCTGGGATACTATCGTTCAAATCCCAACACCAGAACTTGGTAGAATTTACATTGTTAGTTTTCTGAAGAAAATTAGAATCAAAAGCACTTCAGAAATGGTGATCATGAAAGCAGTAATTGTAAAACACCACCAAAAATGGCCTTTTTAGGTAAGGAAATCTACCCATCCTTACATGGTCTGACCCACCTGTGACTCCAGACAGAAATGTGATTGAAATAGCCTAGCAAGCCAGAGGCATTCAGTTCAAAGATAGCTGAGGATGAGCAACAATTATTGGACCAGTCTATGACAGCCTGCATCCCATGAAAGAACGTGGGGGAAAGATTTTCTGGAAATTTAGTTTCTGAAGGGGTTTCTTACCTTTACCATATGGTAAAATGTTTGATCGAAAACTGTTGCAACATTGTGTGCTATTGCTAAGAAATTTAATTGGCTGTCTGGCTTTTGTTTCGTCACCAAAAAATATTTGAAGTAGTCAAATACAAGGTGCATAGAAGTAAGGGAATAGGCAACATGGTTATTAAAGTTGCTAAGGATAGAAAATTGTGACTGGTTGGTTGTTTTATCAGGCTGGAAAGAAGTGAGCTGTAGTGACCTACAGAGGCTAGTATTGTGTAATGACACAGAACTTGGAAATGGAGTAAGCAATGAAGAGAATAATAACAAACCATAGGAGATGCGAACTATTGAAATGACAGCTGATATTACATTGGTTTTAATGTCACTTGATTTGTAGATTAAATGAGACAGATCCAATTGGTATGATTTTACAGGGGATGGAGGATTCTTTGTAAGTATATATTGTTAAAGGTAACAAGACCAGTTGAGAAGGCCCTTAATGAAATAAAGGATACTTCTTTAAATTGAGAAATGGAATAGAAAAGCAGGAAATTATGAAGATTTAATTATAAAACTTGCAGTAAATATGATCAGCTGAATGGTACAAGTGGGGGCCATAACGTTTATGTTACCCTATCGTTGCTTAGACCACAGTAGGGTTGTTGTGTGGTTGCCTGAATTGAATATTATAGGGAGGATGTCAGGAAAACAGTTTCTTCTGCAAAGCCCTTAAAATCTCATGTTTACCACAGATTTGATCTTGACATACACTTGTTATCTTCTACTGCTGTGTTCATCCAGCCTCACATTTTATTATCTTGTTATCTTCTATCCTTTTTTGCACTCCAAACTTTGACCTGTGTCTTGCAAATTGATGATTGCATTCTTACAGTGCCTTACTTATAAGGCAAAATGCTACCTTTTGTTTATTTTTGTGATTATCTGTTACTTGTATTCAGTTTTCTGTTGAACTTAAATCGAGCTGGATTAGTTCATGGAGACTGCTTTGCTATTCAACATGTTGATCTTCACTTTCAACCCTATTTTCCTGCCTGCACTGTTTTATTCCATTGTCTGAGACCAAAACTCAATGCCTCACCCTTCAATGTTCTGATACACAGCAATCAGGATACTGAATTCTAAAAGTTTGCGATTCTTTGAAAAATTCCTCTTCTCATCTTGGTCCTAATTGATTGACTCATTACGTGGATTGCCCCAGTGTTGCAAATACTCATGCTTTCGTGTGCCTATCCGTATTCTCTGGAGTGTATGAAAGGTGATTTCACTGCAACATAAGAGGCTGAAGGATCTTGACAAGGTTCTTTTAATTTAAAAACAAATTCACTATGGAAGGTGTTTGCTGGACCAGCATTAATTACCCATCTCTCTATTGCTGGTGAGTGAAATTTAAAAAAAAAAGCAACAGTCAAGAACTAAGAACTGGCCTGTACTGCTGCTTCCATTTGCCTGCGTTTTTGTTTATTTGCTCATGAGATGAAGGTGCTGCTGTATTGGCAGCAATTATTGCCCATCCCTAATTGTCCAGAGGGCAGTTCAGAATCAACCACATTCCTGTGGGTCTGGAGCCACATGTAGGCCAGACCAGGGAAGGAGAGCAGTTTCCTTCCCTAAAGAACATTAGTGAACCAGATAGGTTTTTCTGACAATTGGCAGTGGATTCATGGCCATCATTAGACTCTTAATTCCAGATTCTAAAAAAAAATAGAATTCAAATTCCACCATCTGTCATGGCAGGATTCGAACCCAGGTCTCCAGAATGTTATCTGAGTCTCTGGATAATACCACAAGGCTATTGAACAGCAGTCTTAGATTTGCCAAATTCCAATCTCTTGGGGTTAGTCCTGAATCTAGAGAACTTTGAAATGTCATGACCAGCATATTCCCTGTAGCTATCTCATTTAAAACTTTAGAATGTATGAAATCAGGTCTCGGATCAGGACTACTATGGTGTAGCTACATCACAGGAACTTCAGTGATTCACACGTGTGTTGTATCATTTCCTTAAGGTGATGCTCAAACCCATGAAAGGATTTAAACAAAAGCTCTTTGATTTGTCAGATTTAGTTCCTTGAGTTTTGTGAAAACTCTTCTTTGAATTATTTTTGATTTATTTTCATTCCTGTTTGCCCCTGTGTTTTTGTATTATTTGTCTCCTAATCTGATTGATGTTGGATATCACTGATACTGCTTGTACAAGAGTAAGTCAGAGGCTAGGAAAACTGTGGTAAGTAACTCATCTGCTGTCTGTCCACCGTCTATAAGACAGAAATGTGCTGGAATGCCTCCACTTGCTTGGATGAGTGCAGCTCCGCAACACTCAATTTGACGCACGGAGGGTAAAACAATCCAGTTGATGGGCGAGGACGGGGTGTGAGGGATGTGTTGCGGGAAATGCGGGAGATGCGATCAAGGGCGTTCTCGACCACTGGGGGGAAAGTTGCGGTCCTTGAAGAACTTGGACATCTTGGATATGCGGGAGTGGAATGCCTCATCGTGGGAGCACATGCGGCGGAGGAATTGGGAATAGGGGATGGAATTTTTGCAGGAGGGTGGGTGGGAGGAGGTGTATTCTAGGTGGCTGTGGGAGTTGGTGGGCTAGAAATGGACATCAGATACAAGCTGGTTGCCTGAGATGGAGACTGACGGGTCCAGGAAGGTGAGGGATGTGCTGGAGATGGCCCAGGTGAACTGAAGGTTGGGGTGGAAGGTGTTGGTGAAGTGGATGAACTGTTCGAGCTCCTCTGGGGAGCAAGAGGTGGTGCCGATACAGTCATCAATGTAATGGAGGAAGAGTCACACCCCGCCCCCGCCACAACCGCCCAAAGAGGATCCCCCTCGTTCTCTCGCACCACCCGACCAACCTCCGGATACAACGCATCATCCTCCGACACTTGTGCCTTCTACAATCCGGCCCCGCCACCCAAGACATTTTTCCATCCCCACCCTTGTCTGCTTTCCGGAGAGACCACTCTCTCCGTGACTCCCTTGTTCGCTCCACACTGCCCTCCAACCCCACCACACCCGGCACCTTCCCCTGCAACCGCAGGAAATGCTACACTTGCCCCCACACCACCTCCCTCACCCCTATCCCAGGCCCCAAGATGTCTTTCCATATTAAGCAGAGGTTCACCTGCACATCTGCCAATGTGGTATACTGCATCCATTGTACCCGGTGTGGCTTCCTCTACGTTGGGGAAACCAAGCGGAGGCTTGGGGACCACTTTGCAGAACACCTCCGCTCGGTTCGCAATAAAGAACTGCACCTCCCAGTCGCAAACCATTTCCACTCCCCCTCCCATTCTTTAGATGACATGTCCATCATGGGCCTCCTGCAGTGTCACAATGATGCCGCCCGAAGGTTGCAGGAACAGCAACTCCTATTCCGCTTGGGAACCCTGCAGCCCAATGGTATCAATGTGGACTTCACCAGCTTCAAAATCTCCCCTTCCCCCACCGCATCCCAAAACCAGCCCAGTTCATCCCCTCCCCCCACTGCACCACACAACCAGTCCAGCTCTTTCCCTCCACCCACTGCATCCCAAAACCAGTCCAACCTGTCTCTGCCTCCCTAACCTGTTCTTCCTCTCACCCATCCCTTCCTCCCACCCCAAGCCGCACCTCCATCTCCTACCTACTAACCTCATCCCACCTCCTTGACCTGTCCGTCTTCCCTGGACTGACCTATTCCCTCCCTACCTCCCCACCTATACTCTCCTTTCCACCTATCTTCTTTTCTCTCCATCTTCGGTCCGCCTCCCCCTCTCTCCCTATTTATTCCAGAACCCTCTCCCCATCCCCCTCTCTGATGAAGGGTCTAGGCCCGAAACGTCAGCTTTTGTGCTCCTGAGATGCTGCTGGGCCTGCTGTGTTCATCCAGCCTCACGTTTTATTATCTTGGATTCTCCAGCATCTGCAGTTCCCATTATCACTGGTACATGGAAACATCTGTGTTGCCCTCCAAGACACCTCCCCTCTTAGTTGAAAATATACTGAAGGAATGGCATATTTGCTTGGTCAAAATCCTCAAACTCAAACCCTAATCACTATGCCAAATTGACTGCACCAGTTCAAGAAGGCAGCTCACCAGCAACTTCTTGGTAATTACAGATAGGCTTCATTGGCTGTAAATGTCAAATGTTCCTAAATGAATAGGAAAACGGAACAAAATTTCAGTAAGCCAGTTTGGCTTTTGCAGCAGTTAGCTTTGTGGTCCCATGTCCTTTATTTATTTTCTTAGTACCTGTCTTGTTCTGGTGAGGTTGGCAATTGGCATGAAAACATTTTTAAAATTCCAATCCTTGTAGACAAAAGAACCGGGACTTGTAAACTTTAGTTTTCTGTTGAGATGTAAAGACAGTTTGTCTGGAGTTAGCACCCTCTGCTGCTTAAATGAATCTATTGTAAACGTTTGACGAGAATAGAATTCAGCCACTGTATTCTCCTTACTTAGCTTTTGTATTTGTCACTTCGAGTTTATTTCTGTTTGTCCTCATCTGCATTTCTGCCTTTTTGAAATGGAGTGAGTCATTGAAACAACAGTAATAGTATACTTTTTCACTCAGCATAGACGTTGGTGTAAATGTAACAGAATGATAAAAATGAGACCTGAATTATGCACACCCAGCAGTTACTGGTTTGAGGAGGAACACTGCCTCGGCAATGTCATAGCTTCCTACAAAACCTCTTACTCAGGCAAGGAATTTTACAAGGACGTTATAAATAAATGCATTAAAGAATGCTTTGAGGAAAGTTTGAAGTATTACGGCTAAGATGACATTTTTAAAAAAAAAATTGTATTCAAACCATTTCAGCAGAGCAGTTCAAGTAGTTGTTATGTTCAATTTGGATAACTGAAATTTTCCGGCACTCGTAGTCATAGTTTAGCTCCAAATCAGCAATCTGCCTAGTAGTGGTTGTCATTAGGGTACCCAGCCTTCCCACAGAAGGAGAGATTAAGACATTTCATTTGGTTCTTGTTGAGAGGTAGGTTACAGTCTCAATTTTGATACTGCAAGTTGATGGTTGCTAAACTGAATTTAGCACTGTCTTCACTGTTGATTTAAAAGTAAATATTGGAGTAGAGCAAGAGACAATTGCCCAATATCAGGGAAGAGTAGTTTTTTCTTTGACCAAATATATTTACAACTCTTGATTTTTATGTTTTATCTGTGGCTTCATGAGCTTGTGTGACTTTGTTTTACATCCCCCTTGTCCAGTAAGCCATGTTTCCTGTTCAGATCGAGGTGGTAAGCTTAGTAAACTTGTTGACAATGAAGGCTGTCTTTGGGCCTCGCTGCCTTCTTGCCTAAGCAGCTCCTTTGAGCTGTGGCCTAATAGGAGCTTATAGGAGCCAGGAAAATGTATTAACTATTTCTGCTTTTTTTTTTCCTTCTGCCCTTATTTTTTTAACCCTAGTTCCAAGCGTTGATTTTGATTTATAGCATTCCATGGAGATCCAATTGGATAAGGATGGGCTAGGAGCTGCTTGTTTTGAAGCCTATTGGCTTATAGGTGACTTGATTTTAAAGTTATGTAAAACCTCGAGAGTAACCATAAGTTCTTTTCACTTCACTTGAGGCAGAAGAAAATAATGAATTTGGATGTGATATCTTAATCCACAGAGCGTTGAGAAATAGAGGTAGTGGTGCAAATGAGGTTAGGGTGTTGGTATGGAGAATGTCCTTTTGTACAAAAGTATATGCTTATGATAGTTGTGATGTAGAAAATACAGTTGAGAACCAAGCTACATATAGAATAATTGGTGGGCTGTATGGAAAAAAAATAGATGAAAGGGTATTCCAAATAATATGAAATGGAATTCCAAGGTTTTCTACAGACACACAACTAGTTGAAGTGTGGTAAAGGGAGGATTCGGGTTGAGTAGGAACCAAATTGGGGGTTTACACATGGAGATTGAGGTCAAGGTTGCGATTTTAAATGCGTGCCCTTTATCTGTATCACAAAGGAAGATGGTGATGTGAAGTCATAGTGACAGAGGATAGTATTCAGTTGTTAGGTTTATAATTGATAAAGTGGATATACTGAATAGGCTGTCTCTACTGAATTGTAGATGATTGTTGCTTGGCATTTATACACCATTAATGTTGTTTGCTGCATTTCAGTCTAAGCCTGGATATTGTCCAGGTCTTGCTGCTTTGGAACATGGATCACATCAGTATCTGAATAATGATTGGTTCTGAACATTACATAATCATTGAACAGCCCCACTTCTGGCATATGATTGAGGGAATTTTTTGAAGCAGCCGAAAGATGGTTGGGCTGAGGAACTCCTGCAGAGATTTCCTGCAGCTGAGATGACCGGCTTCCAACAACTGTAGCCATCTTCCTTTTTTGCCAGGAATGATACCAATCAGTGGAGCTTTCACCCCCAAATCCAATTGACTGTAGTTTTGCCGATACCACACTCAAATGTGGCCTTAATATCAAGGTTAGTCCCACTTCTATCCTCGCTGGCTTCAGCTATATTGTCTGTTTGAACCTAGGCTGTAAGGTGCCATATGGGAGGTTATTAAATAAGATAGGAACCTGTGGTGTTTGAGTAAAGTACTGAGTTGTGTAAAGGATTGGCTGACTGGCAGTTGGCAGAGAATAGGGATAAAGTGGTCTTTTTCAAGATGTCAACCAGTGACAAGTGGAGTTCTGCAGCAGTCCATGTTGGGGTTACAGCCATTCATGTTGCACATTAATGATCTGGACAAATGAACTGAAGGTAGTGTTGTTATTTGTAGATGACAAATCTGGAGGAACAGAATTGGGAGTCCTAGTTCAGGATTCTCATTATAGTTAACATGCAGGTCCAGTTAGCAGTTCAGAAGGCAGATACAATGTTAACTTGCATTTCAAGAGGACTAGAAAACAAGAGCAGAGATATATATTCAGCAATGTAAGACTGTGGTCAGACCATATTTGGAATATTGAGCAGTTTTGGAGGGAGTCTAGTGGGGTATACAAAAACGTTATTGGGGATGAAGGAGTTTGTCAGATCATTGAGTATATTTGAGATGGAGATAAGCTAGTGAGGAGGTCAAAGTTTAGGGGACAAAACAAGAGAATGGCATTGAGAAAGATCGGCCATGATCTAATGGTGGAGTAGACTGATGAGCTGAATGGCCTGATTCTGCACCTCACTTGTGGTCAATAAGATAACCTTGTTGCCCTATCAGGATAGGTTGGACAGGCAGTGTTTTCTTTCTGAATTTAGAGTGAGGGGTGAGGTGGTTGAATATTTTGAATAGATTCTGGTTAGGTAGGGAATCAATGAAAATGTGGAATTTGTTTGGATTTGAATGTTTGTTCATAATTGGCATACCTTCTTGTGTAGTAGAAATTGTTTGAAATTGGCCTTTTTATGCTTCTGATTATTTCAAAACTGAAGTGCGTCTCTGCGTCTCTGCGTCTCTGCGTCTCTGCGTCTCTGCGTCTCTGCGTCTCTGCGTCTCTGCGTCTCTGCGTCTCTTCAGCTCTTATAGTACAAAGCAAGTGCTATATAATATTTTTTCTTTCTCCATAGTTAATTGATTTAAATGGTGCAAAAGCAAAGAAGAACAGTTTAACCAAAGAACTGACTCTGGTAAATGTCCAGATAGAACATCTAGTTAATAAGCAACTTCCTGACCTGATTGTGGAGAATGCGCAACTGCTGAACATGCCTGTGGTGAAGGGGAATTTTGATCTGCAGATGGCTCGTCAAGATTACTACACCTCCAAGCAAGACCAAGTTGCAAGCCAGCTACTCAAACAGAAAACTCGATTTGAATTACTTCATCTAGCATATGAAATAGAACTATGTAAGCACCGAGACGTTCATAGACAACTTGAACACCTGACTGCAGAGCTTGAACAATGCAAGGGAGATTTTTTGCAACGTTTAGACATGCTGTCCAATAAATCTCTGCAACCAAGCAGAATACAACGAAGCATAATTGATTCAACTGATACCTCTACTATCAGGTAAAACTAAGTTTGAAAAGTTATACAATTGACAGGCAGCTAATGTATTTAATGTTGCGCTTAGGGGCTAACCCAGCTGCCATTTTCAATTTTGATTTATTGTCACATGTACTCAAGTATAGGAGTACAGCGAAAAGTGTACAAAATCGCCATTCTCTGATGTTATCCTTAGTATACAAGTACAAAGTTAATAATAGAAGCAGAAAGAAACAGCCAAAAGAAAAGGAAACTCCCAGATCACTGGCCTGCGCACTTTGCTGAAATCCTATCACAGCAAGTTAGGAAATTGAATTCAATAAATTTTAATATGAAAGTCCAGCAGGCTGGAATATCTGAGCTTGAGGTTTACTGATTTCATTTAGTAGAGGTTTAACTTGAATATTCACGTCCTTCAAGGACAAGACCGTGCCTCCTGTATGTAACCTCTGTCCTGCACTATACTTGTTTTAGTGCCCTAGGATCACCAGGGTTGCGTGTTAGATATAGCCCTGCTGGTCTTCGAACTGGAATTATTAAAAGCATTCGCAATAGGAGTAGGCTGTTTGAATGTTCAAACCTACTTCCCATTTAATCATATATTTGACTGAATTGTCTCAACTCAATTTTTCTGTCATAGGAACAACAATAGGCCATTTGGCCCCTGCATATTCTGCCATTTAATGAAATTCTGGTTGATCTGTGCTTTGACTCCATCTACCTGCCTTTGGCCCATGCTCCTTAATACCTTACACTAAACAGAAAATTATCTGACTCAGATTTAAAATTAACAACTGATCCAACATCAACTGTTGTGGAAGAATGTTCCAAACATATACTACCCTTTTGTATGTAGAAATACTTCCTTGCATTGTTTCCAATTGGTCTGGCTCCAGTTCTCAGATTATGTCCCCTAATTTTAAAATTGCCAACTATTGGAAATAGGTTCTGTTTATCTACCTGTCTCCTCCTGTCTTGAAGACACCCTTTAACCCTCTGAGCCTAATTTGTATAATCTCTCTTCCTAACTTAATCCTGAGTCCAGGTATCATCGTAAACTTCGATTGGCCTTGGGAGTGAGTGCAGCATATTGTTCCTAATGTGTGGTGCCTAAATCTGCTCAAAGTGTGCCCACCATGATCCTTGGCTCATTTGTCTACCAAAATTCCGAGTCCACCTTGAATAAATTCAATGATGCATTCTACACTTCTCTGGAAAAGAGAATTCCATGGAGTTAACCCATGAGAAAAACGCCTCTTTATCTGTGTTTTTCTTCAGAAAAAGGCTTTTTGTTTTTGAACACTCCTTAGCACCAGTGTCCACTTGAGGCATTGACTTTCTCTCATGGCTCCAGCATCCACCCTGTTGTGTTCCTTCAGAATCTTGTACATTCAATGAAATTTCCTTTTCGTTCATCTAAACTCCAGTGGATACAGGGTCAACCTATTCAACCTTTTCTTTATATTATTAGCCTTTTTGTCTCAGCAGTGAGTCACGTGAATTTCTTTCTTTCTTCATTCACGTTGCTGGCTAGGCAGCATTTATTGTCCATCCCTAGTTCAGAGTCAACTACATTGCTGTGGGTCTGGAGTCACACATAGGCCAGACCAAGTAAGGATGGCAGTTTCCTTCCCTAAAGAACGTTAGTGAACTAGATGGCTTTTTCCAACTATTGATAATGGATTCATGGTCATCATTAGATTGTTAATTCCAGATACTTAATGAATTCAAATTCCACCATCTGCCATGTTGGGATTCTAACCTAGGTCTCCAGAGCATTGTCTGGGTCTCTGAATTAACAGTCAGCAATTTATTACCACTAGACCATTGCTTCCCCTATCTTCTATGAGCTGCTGCTAATGGAATTAGATCAGTTTTCCAGACAACACCAAATCTATGTATACAGTGCTCCTGACTGATTCTCTCCAATATTCTGTGCATCTGCAGCCAAACTTAATATTCCCTTCCCCTTGCAAAGACATCAAAGTTCTATTTGTCTTCCTAATCGCTTGCTGAACCTGCATACCAACATATTTTGTGATTCATCTACCAGGACACTAGAATCCCATTATTGCAGAATTCTGCAATATCTCTCATTCAAGTCTTTTTTTCCCTTCTTTTGCCAAAGTGGACCAGCTCGTATTTTGCCATGTTATACATCATCTGCCAAATTTTGTCCATTCCTAAATCTATCCATTTCACTTTGCAGACTCTTTACCTCCTTTTGGTAGCTTAATTTTTTTACATACCTTGCTGTCATTAACAAGTCTAGCTGCCAAACATTAAGGTGTAGAGCTGGATGAACCCAGCTGATGGGCCACATCCTAGAGTTCTGAGGGAGGTGGCTGAGGAAATAGTGGAGGCTTTGGTTGTGATCTTTCAAAAGTAACTGGAGTCAGGGAAAGTCCCAGATGATTGGAAAATTGCTGTTGTAACCCCCTTGTTTAAGAAAGGATCAAGGCAGAAGATGGAAAATTATAGGCCGATTAGCCTAACCTCAGTAGTTGGTAAAATTCTAGAATCCATTGTTAAGGATGAGATTTCTAAATTCCTGGAAGTGCAGGGTCAGATTAGACCAAGTCAGCATGGATTTAGTAAGGGGAGGTCGTGCCTGACAAACCTGTTAGAATTCTTTAAAGAGGTAACAAACAGGTTATGCCAGGGAAACCCAGTGGATGTTATTTATCTAGACTTCCAAAAGGTCTTTGATACGTGCCTCACGGGAGGCTGCTGAGCAAGATGAGGGCCCATGGTGTTTGAGGTGAGCGACTGGCTTGGATTGAGGATTAGCTGTCTGACAGAAGGCAGAGAGTTGGGATAAAAGGCTCTTTTTCGGAATGGCAACCGGTGACAAGTGGTTTCCTGCAGTGTTCAGTGCTGGGGCTGCAGCTGTTCACTTTATATATTAATGATCTGGATGAAGGGACTGGGGGCAATCTGGCGAAATTTGCCGATGATACGAAGATAGGTGGACAGGCAGGCAGTACTGAGGAGGTGGGGAGGCTGCAGAAAGATTTAGACAGTTTAGGAGAGTGGTCCAGGAAATGGCTGATGAAATTCAACGTGAGCAAATGTGAGGTTTTCCACTTTGGAAGAAAGAATACAGGCATGGACTATTTTCTAAATGGTGAGAAAATTCAGAAAGCAGAAGTACAAAGGGATCTGGGAGTGTTGCTCCAGGATTCTCTAAAGGTTAACTTGCAGGAAGAGTCTGTGATTAAGAAAGCGAATGTAATGTTGTCGTTTATCTCAAGGGGGTTGGAATATAAAAGCAGTGATGTGCTTCTGAGACTTTATAAAGCTCTAGTTAGGCCCCATTTAGAATACTGTGTCCAATCTTGGGCCCCACACCTCAGAAAGGACATACTGGCGCTGGAACGTGTCCAGTGGCGATTCACACGGAAGATCCCTGGAATGGTGGGTTTAACGTACGCTGAGCGGCTAAGGATCCTGGGATTGTATTCATTAGAGTTTAGAAGGTTGAAGGGAGATCTAATAGAAGCTGACAACGTAATGTATGGCTTAGAAAGGGGATGCTGAGAAGTTGTTTCCGTTAGACGGGGAGACTAGGACCCGTGGGCACAGCCTGAGAATTAGAAGGGGTAAATTTAAAACGGAAATGAGACATTTCTTCAGCCAGAGAGTGGTGGGCCTGTGGAATTCATTGCCGTGGCGCGCAGTGGAGTCCGGGTCGTTAGATGTCTTCAATGCAAAGATTGATAAATTCTTGATCTCACAAGGAATGAAGGGCTATGGGGAGAGTGCAGTGAAGAGGAGTTGAAATGACCATCAGCCATGATTTAAATGCGGAGTTGACTCGATGGGCCGAATGGCCTTACTTCCACTACTATGTCTTATGGTCTTAACACAGCAGGCCAAACAGCGTCAGAGGACCAAGAAGGCTGACGTTTCAGGCCTAGACCCTTCTTCAGAAGTCTGAAGAAGGGTCTAGGCCTGAAACGTCAGCCTTCTTGCTCCTCTGATGCTGCTTGGCCTGCTGTGTTCATCCAGCTCTACACTTTGTTATCTCAGATCTGCATTTGCAGTTCCCACTATCTCTGCCACACATTAAGTTCCTTCATCCAAATCATCAAAATTGTAAATGATTGTGGCATTCCACAACCTGGAAAAAGACTTTGTTATTTCTATACTGCGCTTTCTGTTAGCTAACTAATCCTTAAAAACAAACTGAGAGGCTTGTTAATTCAGGGTCAGTTAGGAAAGTTTGGAGGTGGGAGGTGTTCTGTTCTGAAGGTAATGTTGATTGGATAGTTTTGTGTGACAACCGTGTCTAGAAGAATCTTGACAAACGAGCAAACCACATGGCAAATTGCAAAATAGATTTTAAAAGTTGTTTGAACATCAGTAAAATGATTGAAGTTGCTGTATGATCTGAGTCAGCATTCTCTTTTTTTCATAGAGATTCGCCTCCTCTACCCAGTTTGACTTAGACCATTGGACATAGGAGTGGAAGTAAGGCTATTCGGCCCATCAAGTCCACTCTGCCATTTAAATCATGGCTGATGGGCATTTCAACTCCACTTCCCTGCACTCTTCCTGTAGCCCCTGATTCCTTGTGAGATCAAGAATTTGTCGATCTCTGCCTTGAAGGCATCCAACGTCCCAGCCTCCACTGCACTCCATGGCAATGAATTCCACAAACCCACCACTCTCTGGCTGAAGAAATGTCGTCTCATTTCAGTTTTAAATTTACCCCCTCTAATTTTAAGGCTGTGCCCATGGGTCCTAGTCTCCCCGTCTAACAGAAACAACTTCCTGGCATCCAGCCCTTCTAAACCATACATTATCTTGTAAGTTTCTATTAGATCTCCCCTCAACCTTCTAAACTCTAATGAATACATTCCCAGGATCCTCAGCCGTTCATCTTATGTTAAACCTACCATTCCAGGGATCATCCGTGTGAATCTCCGCTGGACACGCTCCAGTGCCAGTATGTCCTTCCTGAGGTGTGGGGCCCAAAATTGGACTCAGTATTCTAAATGGGGCCTAACTAGAGCTTTATAAAGCCTCAGAAGCACATCACTGCTTTTATATTCCAACCCTCTTGAGATAAATGACAACATTACATTTGCTTTCTTAATCACGGACTCTACCTGCAAGTTAACCTTTAGAGAATCCTGGACCAACGCTCCCAGATCTTGCATTTAACTGCGGCTTGTCCCCACTGGGCCCTGTAGTGTAGTGGTAATAGACACTTCGGTGAAAGAAGCCCCAGCCGCTCCATTATAAATCAAATACACCACTCCTGGCAATATTCTGGTAAATCTTGTCTGAACTCTCTCCAGCTTAATACTATCATTTTTTATAACAAGGTGCCCAGATTTTAACACAGTACTCCCAGAAGAGGCCTCACTGATGCGCTACTTGATCTCAACATAACGTCTCAACTCCAATATTCCTAGATCTAAGCTATATATTCCAAAGGTCTAAGCAATGAAGTCAAGTGTGCTAAATGCCTTTTTTCACCATCCAGTTGACATGTGATGCAAACATCAAAGAATTATGTAGCTAAACTTCTAGGTCTCTCTGTTTTACATTACTGCCCAAGGCCCTATTTTTAACTGTACAATCTCTGCCCTTGTTTGTTCTAGCAAAATGCAACAATTTATTGTAATTAAACTCCATCCACCACTACTCAGTCTGTTAACCCAATTGATTATGATCTCTTCGTAATCTTAGATAACCTTCTTCACTGTCGACTGGGATCTTTGTTATTTGTTATGTATGTAAATGATCTGGATGTGAATGTATAAACATGATTAGTAAGTTTTCAGATGATACAAATTAGCAGGTATCATTGATAGCAAAAATTGTTATCGAAAGTTACAGAGGGGTATTGATCAGATGGGGAAGAGGGCTGAGGATTGACAAATGCAGTTCAATATAGACAAGTGTGATGTGCTGCACTTTAGAAAGTCAAACCAAGGTAGCACTTACACGATAAGTGGTAAGGTCTTGAGGAACAGAGGGATCTAGGACATGGTTCGTTGAAAGTGGTGTCTCAGGTAAACAGGATGGTGAAAAGGCATTTAGCATCGTCAGTTGAGGCATTGAACATAGGAGTTGGAATGTTACGTTACAGATGTGTAAGTTGTTGGTGAAGCTGCACTTGGATTATTGTGTACAGTTTTGGTCACCTTGTTAAACTGGAAAATGTGCACAGAAGATTTATGAGGATGTTGCCAGGACTTAGTAGGCTTGAGCTATAGGGAGAGGTTGGCTAGGATAGGACTTTATTCCTTAGAATGTCGGAGAATGAAGGGTGACCTTATTGAGGTGTATAATATCATGAGGGGCATAGATAGGATGAATGCATATAGTCTTTTTCCTAGTGATGGGAAACTGAAAACTAGAGAGGATAGGTTTAAGGTGAGAGAGGAAAGGTTTAAAAAGGACCTGAGGGGCAACTGTCACGCAGAGAACGGTGCATATATGGAACAGGCTGCCAGAGAACGTGGTTGAGGCAGGTACAATAGCAAATTTTTTTTAAAAAAAGGATAGGCACATGTGAGATGTTAATGGGCTAACACCCCATGAATTTTTACGCTCCTTATCTCCTCATATAGGGATATGTGAACACTGTCTCAATTTCCAGCCTGAATAGGAATGGGTGTGAAACATCTGTAAACACAAAAAGCATTGAGCTCTGTAATCTTTATGGCTGTGCCCACACTGCCGCCTACCCCTGTTTCTGCTGAAATGGTCAGGTCAGTGACCTTTAATCAAGTCACCACTTGAAATCACATCATGTCATTATCATACACTTCGTGATGATCAAAGCTGTATCCTGTTCTCAGATGTAGCATTTGTTTTATGTATCTGCCAGTTCCAAGGATATAAAAGCGGGGACTATCCCCCGTTCGGGGAGAATTGCTCACGATACTCAGCACTCTGTGCTGGGTTGCGTACACCGATCCTCCGTAGCTTGTACCTGCTTAATAATAAAGGATTGTATTTTTGTAACCAGGTCAGTGTCTTGCTCTTGCATCAAGTCTGTGAGGGTCTCTGATTAACGAACCTAACACATGAACGGGAAGGGTTTAGAGGGATTTGGACCAAATGTGGGCAGTTGGAACTAGCTGAGTGGGCACCATGGTCAGCATGGACCAGTTTGGGCTGAACGGCCTGTTTTCATGTTGTATTACTAACTGACTTTCCCACCTATTTTGCTCCTATCTGCAAATTTACTAACCGTCCCTACTAATTCTCATCCAAGATAACAAAGTGTGGAGCTGGATGAACACAGCAGGCCAAGCAGCATCTTAGGAGCACAAAAGCTGATGTTTCGGGCCTAGACCCTTCATCAGAGAGGGGGATGGGGTGAGGGTTCTGGAATAAATAGGGAGAGAGGGGGAGGCGGATCGAAGATGGAGAGAAAAGAAGATAGGTGGAGAGGAGAGTATAGGTAGGGAGGGAATAGGTCAGTCCAGGGAAGACGGACAGGTCAAGGAGGTGGGATGAGGTTAGTAGGTCGGAAATGGAGGTGCGGCTTGAGATGGGAGGAAGGGATGGGTGAGAGGAAGAACAGGTTAGGGAGGCAGAGACAGGCTGGACTGGTTTTGGGATGCAGTGGGGGGGAGGGGATGAACTGGGCTGGTTGTGGGATGCGGTGGTGGAAGGGAAAATTTTAAGCTGGTGAAGTCCGCGTTGATACCATTGGGCTGCAGGGTTCCCCTCATCCCCTCCCCCCCCCACTGCATCCCAAAACCAGCCCAGCCTGTCTCTACCTCCCCAACCTGTTCTTCCTCTCACCCATCCCTTCCTCCCATCTCAAGCCGCACCTCCATTTCCGACCTACTAACCTCATCCCACCTCCTTGACCTGTCCGTCTTCCCTGGACTGACATATCTCCTCCCTACCTCCCCACCTATACTCTCCTCTCCACCTATCTTCTTTTCTGTCCATCTTCGGTCTGCCTCCCCCTCTCTCCCTATTTATTCCAGAACCCTCTCCCCATCCCCCTCTCTGATGAAGGGTCTAGGCCCGAAACGTCAGCTTTTGTGCTCCTGAGATGCTGCTTGGCCTGCTGTGTTCATCCAGCTCCACACTTTGTTATCTTGGATTCTCCAGCATCTGCAGTTCCCATTATCTCTAAATTCTCATCCAAATCATTTTATACAAACAACAAACAAAAGTGGACCCAACGCCAATCAGTGTGGAACACTGCTGATAACAGGCCTCCAGCCTGAAAATCAACACTCCATCACCACTGTTTCCTGCCAATTTTGTATCCAATTTGCAAGCTCACTATGAATCTCATGTGATCTTACTTTTCTAAAATCAATCTACCCATGCAGAGCCTTGTCAAAGGTTAAAGGTAAATTATGTCATAACCAATTTGACAGAATTCTTAGGGGAAATGTATGCAGTAGTATGCTGAACATTAGGAAGATATTAAATGAATTGCCACACACCAGGCACATTAAAATGGAAGTATATTGAATTAGGGACAACTGATCAGTTAAAAATACAAATTGGTTCAATTACAGGAATAAATAGGGTGAAAGATGTATATTTTTCAGAGTGGCTATTTAATGATGGGGTTTTTTTTCAGTACTAATTTTGGCTCCCTTTCTCAAATATATTATGATTTGATCATGGGTGCAGGAAGCAGAAAAATTTTCATATGGCCCAGAACTTGTCAAGGCAATAGATTATGAAGAAGATAGTTAGAGGCTTCAGAATGACAGGTGGTGAATTGATCAGAAGCATGCCAGATGGAGGTCAATGTGAAGAAGTGTGAAGTGATGCACTGAGAGGACTATGCAAAGGCAGGATCTTTTAAATTGTACAATTCTTCTGAAAAACCTGGATGAGCAATTAAACCTTACATAGATATCCTTTTAAAAGTGGCAGGGCAACTTGTTAAGGTAGTTTGAAAAGAGCACGTGGACCACCTAGGTTTGTAAATGGAAGCAAAGAATGTAAAAACAAAGAAATCACATGAGCGGAGGCAAAAAATGTTAGCTAAAGTATTCTGAGAAAGTAAGAACTGCTGATGCTGGAGTCAGAATTAACACTGCAGGCCAGGCAGCATCAGACCAGCAGGAATGCTAACTTTTCAGGTTGGGAACTTTCTTCAGAAAATGGCTAAATGCTTAGCTAAAGTATTGTGGCTGTTTTTGTGTCATGCTTCGGGAAAGAAGAACTAATGTTGGAAGGGGTATAGATGGGATTTATCTGGATGGTTCCAGAGATGAGGTTGCAAAATGAGGCCTGTTCTATAAACGAGGAAGGTTAAACTGCAGTCTAGAAGTTGTCAAATGTTGGAATCTTGATAGTGGTGAAGTCTGAGAGCTTGAGTGGAAGTGTGAAGTCTCTTTACCGAGCTTTTTGGGATCTGGGCCACCTGACTTAAAGTGGTGGAAGTTGATTCGTTAACTTTAAAAGCTTTTATGATTCTAACATGACCCATTCTTAAGCCTACTTGGAAACTAGGGACAATATTCTTGACCGTTTTTTAACAAAACAGATTGTAAGAGTAAGCCCTTCAGCGCACTCCACATGTTCCATTATTCGTTCAGATCAAAGTTGAACTGTATCTTGTCTCCTTTTAGGTACACTGGCTTTTATATTCCTTAATACCCTTGTTTGATAAAGTACCAAGCTCACTATTTGAAATTTTCATCTGATATCTTCTGGACATCTTGAACATTGAATTGCTCTAAGTTGAACACGTGCTAATTGATCTCTTATCAGTCTTGTCTTGCTTTCCAATCCAGTGCTCAGTGTCTCTTAATAGAATTATATAAATGGTACATGTACAACTTTAGGTGATTCTAGGTTATTTCCAGTGCTTAATACTCTTCCTGTGTTGTCAGCAGCCTGCTAAAATAGCCCCTAACTTGGTCACTTATTGTGTTTGAAAGTAAAACATTAACTGGCTTGTTTTAACATTAGTAATTATCCTTTCCCACTTTCATATAACTTAACAAGAGGAAAGTCACCTGCCACTTGCCTAGACCCTTGATCCAAAGTAATTCATCTGTATTTGAGTAGCCTGTTCCCAGTGATATCTTCGGTTGACTTTTTAAAAAATTTTTGAGATCTTGAGTATTGCTGAGAAGAGACGTTTTGTTGAAATTTCTCGTCTTGTGGTCACCAGACTATTTTGTAAAAATACCAATTTGAGGGGAAAATTAACTTTTAATGCTGCTCAAAAATCCAAAGGACTATGGATGCTGGAAATCAAAATCATAAATTGCTGGAAAAACTCAAAAGCAGCATCTTTGCAGAGAAAGCAGAGTTAACATTTTGAGTGCCGTTAGAAGAAGGGCCACTGGTCCTAAAATGTTAATTCTGTTTTCTTTCCATTTATGGTGCATGTGAGGAGAATGCTGATTGGTTGGCAGATGAATTCTAATTGGTAGAGATGTTATCATTAAGTATGCACCTCCTAATATTGATTTGACATATAACAGCTAAAGCTTGTTAAACTTTTAAGCCAGGAAGGTTGACTTGGATTGGTTAGGGCATTACCCTGAGAAATGAACCAGCAAATGACAATTGTCTATTTTGTTGAATTGTCAGAGGTATAAGATATTCTTATTCTTTATTCATTCATGGGCTGAGGGTGTCACTGGCCAGGCAGCATTCATTGCCCGTCCCAAAATTGCCCAGAGGGCGGTTGAGTCAACCACATTACTATGGGTCTGGAGTCGCGTGTAGGCCAAGTAAAGATGGGAGTTTTCTTTCCTACAGGACATTAGTGAACCAGATGGGTGTTTTCCTGACAATCGACAATGGATTCACAGCCATCATTTGACTCTTAATTCCAGATATTTATTGAATTCAAATTCCACCATTCGCCGTAGCAGAATTTCAATCTCGGTCTGTGGATTAACACCCCAGTGTGTGTGTTCTTTCTGTCTGCATAAAATGGGGCCCTCTGTATTAATATCAGTACTTTTCAGTAATTGCAAGTGTGCTACTCTGAGAGTACGACTAGCAAACCTACCTTGGTTATCTGTGTTATGCTTTACACAATGAAGATTATTCAGCAAATGTTGTTCAATTTCAGAATTGTTTCTAACATTGAATATTGTTGTGGATTTCGCAAGTGCATTCTGCTTGGGAACCATCAGGACCATGCTTGTTTGGAACAGATGATGTGGTTTGATGTATGTGGGACATAAGATGCCTGATACATAGGCCATTACTGTGCAGAAACTGCATGAATGGTTTTTGCTACTAACGGGAACCTGTTGTCAAGCCTGAAAGATATTCTGCCTATGACACAAATGAATAATATATGAATTTTGGTGCCGTGTGACATTGGATATAAAAATCATATGTCACAAAGATAGGAGGAGCCAAATGTCCAACTCCTAACTCACATTCACAACAAATCTTAAGTAGAAAATACTTGGGAAAACAGTCACCAGATTTCTATTTTCATGGAGAGAGAAAAGTGCTGTGTAACACTTCATTTTGATCACCTGCCATCAAAATGTAAGACATAGCCTGGCCTTTCAATTCTTTCTAGCATTTCCTGTATAATTGCTTTTTGACACGGTGGACCTACTAGTTAGTGAAGTGATATCTTAAAATAAATATATGCAGCCAGTAAGTTTTCAACTAAGCCCATGAACAGTCAAGTTATACCATAAGACATAGGAGTGGAAGTACGGCCATTCGGCCCATCAAGTCCACTCCGCCATTTAAATCGTGGCTGATGGGCATTTCAACACCACTTCCCTGCACTCTCCCCGTAGCCCTTGATTCCTTTTGAGATCAAGAATTTGTCGATCTCTGCCTTGAAGGTATCCAACGTCCTGGCCTCCGCTGCACTCTGCGGCAATGAATTCCACAAGCCCACCACTCTCTGGCTGAAGAAATGTCGTCTCATTTCAGTTTTAAATTTACCCCCTCTAATTTTAAGGCTGTGCCCACGGGTCCTAGTTTCCCTGCCTAACGGAAACAACTTCCTAGCGTCCACCCCGTCTAAACCATACATATCTTGTAAGTTTCTATTAGATCTCCCCTCAACCTTCTAAACTCTAATGAGTACAATCCCAGGATCCTTAGCCGTTCATCATACGTTAAACCCACCATTCCAGGGATCATCCGTGTGAATCTCTGCTGGACACGCTCCAGGGCTAGTATGTCCTTCCTGAGGTGTGGGGCCCAAAATTGGACACAGTATTCTAAATGGGGCCTAACTGGAGCCTTATAAAGCCTCAGAAGCACATCACTGCTTTTATATTCCAACCCTCTTGAGATAAGCGACAACATTACATTCGCTTTCTTAATTACGGACTCTACCTGCAAGTTAACCTTTAGAGAATCCTGGACCAACACTTCCAGATCCCTTTGCACTTCTGATTTGCAAATTTTCTCACCGTTTAGAATACAGGCATGGACTATTTTCTTTTTTCCAAAGTGCAAAACCTCACATTTACTCACATTGAATTTCATCAGCCATTTCCTGGACCACTCTCCTAAACTGCCTAAATCTTTCTGCAGCTTCCCCACCTCCTCAGTACTACTTGCCTGTCCACCTATCTTCGTATCATTGGCAAACTTTGCCAGAATGCCCCCAGTCCCTTCATCCAGATCATTAATATATAAGGTGAACAGCTGCGGCCCCAACACTGAACCCTGCGGGACACCACTCGTCACCGGTTGCCATTCCGATAAAGAGCCTTTTATTCCCAACTCTCTGCCTTCTGTCAGAGAGCCAATCCTCAATCCAAGCCAATCCAATAGTACCTGTGCAACATGTCTTTCTGGGCGCATGTGATTTCCAATGTCAGTGAAATACACTGCTTGAAATCTAATAAGCGCTGATGAGCTGATCACTACTATGAAACTGCTTTAAAATTTCATATTGACAATTTCTTATGGTTACAAGCAATCTTCATTGCACACACAACCATTCAGATTTCATCAGACCATGCTATGCCATACAAAATTAGGAAAAGGATATTGCTCAGTCAGTGAAAAGTATTTGTGATCCTGATTTATTTCAAATACTTCAAAAACTTTTTTAGGTAGGGAACATTCTGGAAGCTGACTACTTCAATAATCTGCTGTCACTTTCTACATTGACACGCCCTTGTGCCTTGCTGTCCTGAATACTCCAGGACCTTAGGGTTCCATTCCACTACCACGTTCCTAGTACCCAATGTGCTTCCAGATCAAGCAGCCACACTTCTGACACGTCCCACTATTCTGTTGTCATTGCTTTTCAACCCAGATAATTTCTTGTATAAACATGTTCTGAACTGAACTAAAACAAAGAATTGGGGGTGCTGGAAATCTGGATTTTAAAAAATGGAAACTCAACAGATCTGATAGCAGATCTGTGGAGGGAAAACTGAGTTAACGTTCCAAGCCCAGTAGGCCACCTTCAGAACAGTTTGTAATCCATCAACTAACCACTACCAACCAGTGTCAAAATGTCACAACCTGCCAGACCAGCCAACATTTTCAGGCGACCAGCATCTTTTTCAACTTAGCACTAACAAAATGCATATATTCCCTCCCCACCAAATATGCATAAGGCCATGCACCCTCTGTGCAGTACTTTTAAATAAAAGATAAAATTGAATACCTGAGCAATTAGAATGCTAAATTTAATAAGTTACATTAAGGACTTGTGTAATTCGGGCATTAAAATACTACTGATGCTCTTGGCACTAATTTAAAACTTCAATTTGACTCATTCAGTTATCATTCATGACTGTTGGAGATTATATTACCTGTTGAAAATCACTGTCTTCCTTTAATCTCTCGATGTAGGCCTCACTGACAAGGCTAGCATTTGATGCCCATCTGTGATTGTCTACAAACTGACTGACTTGGCTGTTTCCTTGTGTATTCAAGATTTAACCACATTGTTTACTGAGAGTAAAGCCATAGCAATACTGGAAAATAACTGCTGACAACGTAGCTCATCTTCTATGGAGTGTTTTTTTAAAACTAAAACTTAATTAGAGGGTTAGCGTAAAGTTTCCCTCTTTAGTTGCTGAAATTACTGCACAGAGACAGCCTTTGATGCAGAGCCAATTTGTTGTAGTACTTTCGAAGTTGGTTTAGCTGTTGTATGTAAGTAAATGTGGAAGCTGTTTTATGTTGAGCAATGTCTTGCAAGTAACAAAAGAATACATGGCAAGTGGAATCTGTTCTTGTAGATGGTTTTGAGGGAAGAATTGTGTTAGACCAGGAGAAACCACCTGTTTTTCATGGATTCTGTGTTGGCCACCTGAAAAGGAGGGTGAACTATGTTTATTATTTCATTTGTCAGGTGACACCTTCAGTTTTGTAGTTACCTCTCAGCTCTGCACTGAAGTGCCATGTTTTGATTTATTATTTTTATGTACTGGGAGTGTGAAAAATATTGTTTTGTGTGCTAACTAGACAAATCCAGCTTTAAGTACATAGTTCAGGCATGCAGAATATAGGATGATAGTTACAGAGAGTCTGATAACAGCAAGGAAGAAGCTGTTCTTAAATCTGTTCTTAAATATGTAGGGGGAAAGAATCTCCAGTTTTTTTTTCTCTGCATCTCCCTCATTGCTTTCACTACATCGTAAATCAGCAGTCTTTCTCCTATTCTTGTAATCATTGGCTACTCCCTGTTAGAGTGGAGCCTGTTATTTGACTTATTTACTTTCCCTTGTACATAGTCTGCACCAAACAAGAGAACCCAATGATGTCATCCTTACCTGGTCTAGCATACATGTGACCTCCAGACCCACAGCAATATGGTTGACTCTGAACTACCCTCTGAGCAATTAGGGATGGGCAATAAAAACTGCCTAGCCTGTGATGCTGCCCTCATCCTGTGCATGAATAAAGGGGAAAAAAAGCATACACGTGGACACAGCCACAGATGTGCAAAGCAACATTAATATTATTTGTTGAGGCAAAAACTGGGAAGGTGGTTCAATGGCCTCTGTCCACAAAGTTTGTTGAGAAGGTCCTTTTGCCTTTCTGGCACTTGCTTCTCAATCTTTGACTCCTACAAACCAATGCTTGGAGAGAGAGTGGCAGCTTCGCAACTTTGAGATTTAAGTCAACAGTTGCAAGTTGCACAAACTGGTGAGGAAAAATAAAAGCGTATTCTTCGGGCTTTAGGTGATTTTTTTTTCCACTGCAGAGTAAAGGATGCCCATCAGCCTTCTTTCTGTAGGGCCTCTGGGTATTTTTGTTTGTATCAACAACCTGTTTGACTACCCGAGAGCCAATCACATTTGTTGACAGGCTGAAGGGCTTTGTCATCTATGGCTGGTCACCAAACCACACACTGGTCAACTATTTACTGTTAACTGAATCTCATTTTATGCACACTCCTTGGTTCCCTTGTTATTGCAATTAAACATTTCCCCCACCCTTACACGCCACTGATTGAACAAATGATAATGTAACCAATGTTTAACAATATTTGCAGGTAGCTTGCTTTTAAAAGTGCAGCAATCCCATAGTTTTTAAACAGTCCTAACCATTTCAGTCCACAATGAACAAGGCAAAATAAAATAGTTTTTATGAATTTCACTTATTCTGCTTGGCGGCAGTAGCGGTGGGTTTTGGCATTGGAGGAACAATGTGAAAATTAACTTTAAGAATTTAGATCTTACCAGAAATCTGCTTTCTGCAGAATTAATTGGTAGGTTTATTTTCCTACTCCTGATCTGTATGTATTACCTCTAAAACTTTTTATCTCTTCATTTCAGGCTCTGTCAGATTTTTGATGTTGACAACAAACAACAGCAATTGTTCAGAACATTCAGTGGTCTGGAACAGGAAGTCAGAAACCTACAGAAAGAAGTTATTTCATTCAAGGAACAATTGGGAACGACCCAGCGTGAGCACTCTAACCTTTGGTCTGCACTGGAGTCTGATATTGAGAGACTCCAGAGTGTTATGTATTCCAGTTCCAAGCAGCTCCTGCTTCATTGTGAGGTAACCTTCTATGTGATCTATTTAATTCTAAACACCATGCTCAATTTGTCTGTGCATACTGTTTTGATCTCCATAGGAGAGGTGGTTGAATTGGCTAAGTGTGGCAAAATGGTGGGGACAGTTATTTGATATCTCCATCCAAAAGCTATTGTGAAGTGTTCTCTAGATTTGAATGAAAATGTTTCAGATAATCTGGATGCATATCAGGAATACATCCATTGATTCTGCAGACAGATCACAACAGGCTGTACCCTGCAAAATTTCTAGAGTCTAATTCCAATGGTTATGCAACCAGGTAAACTTAGGAAGGAGCAGTTACACTATAACTTAAAACTTGAATCTTAAGCAATGACTTTTCCATGGATAAAGATTGATAGTTAAGTTGTCTACTTTTAATGATAGATGCTGAAAGTAGAACAAACATTTTTTCGAAGAAATGTTCATTGCTTGGATATTAATGAACCTATCATTTCCCATTTAGACTTTAATATTTTTTAACTATAAGCCAGTCCCAGACTGTCAACGAAATTTCCATTTGTGTTCCTAGGCCTGTTTTTATACACAGGTGACTTTATTAGCTCTTTCCATATGGCAAAGTGCAAATTTTCAATACAATAGTTGACGCAAAAACAACCAGGAATCCTGTATTTAAGGAAGTACTGTTGCCATTTAGATACTAATTTGACAATGAATATTCTGTGGGTTTCTGTTGATTAGGTTCTTTGTGGACTTGTACTCAAAAGTACATTTTGTATGAAAATTTTGAAATGAGTTCCGAGTACTATGAGAGAATAATTTGTTTGAACAAAACCAGTAATCGGTTTACAAATTGCCATTCATTTTTACCAGAAGTGTTTAAGGATGTTGATGTTTATTTGGGAACATCCAGATGTAACTTTGTTACTAAATTATTTTTTGAAAACTTGCTAACTTTATTGCTGTTTAGTTTGCATATTGTCATTTTTCTACTGGGAGATTATTATTCGCAGAGCCAAGAACTTGGAACTATTTTGCTCTTTGTGCTTCACTCTCTCTGTAGATGTGATTCAACATAATTTTTTTTAAAAACAACCCTAATCTAGGTGGTTACAGAAGCTGCTGAGATGGGGGCAGGATGGGAAAAAGACAGGTGTAATTTTTCCATGTTTGTGGAAGATTTCAGACATTTCGACCTAATAGTGTTTGATATTTGTGTGCACACCCCGTCTTTGTGTTCTTCTCTTTGACCATGCAAATTGACCTGTGGAAAGTTCTAAGTGCATTTTGGATAAGTGGGCAGCAAAATGTGACAGGATTAATACTGTTTTAAGTACGTATTTCCACTTTTTAAAAAGTGTTTCAATTAGTTTTCACTGGTACCAATCTAAACTTTTTTATTGTCTGTCTATTTATTTTGAAGGAACTGTCAGAACCTCTTCAAAGATTAGAATGTCAACTGCAGAGACTGCCGCAAATTATTGGGAATATAGCTGATAATATTAAATCAAAACGGCAAATTCTGGCAAGCAACTTGAGTCTTCAAGGCGAGAGAGTTCTATATGTTTATTTCTTCCAAGACCCTGATAAATTGAAAGCAATTGTGGAGAATCTGGAGAGGAAAATTAGCACTCAGAACATTGGATCGGAGAGCTGATGTCTGCCAGGGAGCAGGCAACATTGCTAAGACATGGTTAAATCAGAGGGGGAGAAAACCCACCTCTAGTTGGTTGTATAGTAACATTCAAAAATGTGGAGGAAGAAGTTGCTTCTGGGGAAATGTGAATACTGATTGAGCATTTTGTGCTCTTAATAAAATATTCTTCTAGCACTATTTTTAATTGTTTTGTACGTGTGTGTAAAATATTGCAGGCCTTTTTAACCAGAGTTCATACTTTATTTTTAATTTACTCTTAAAATGCAATCCTGGAATCTCCTTGTGATTTGGAGGTCTCAGCATCCTGTCACATTACACTACTAACCACAGAAAAGTAAGTTATGTCTGATCAAAACATCTGATTTTCCTGTATTCTTAAATCTATGTATAATTGTCTCTTTCACTGATTATAGTACAACAAAATTAGCAGTGCAGCACATGTACCCTAAACTGTCACAAAACATTTCATGTGTAATGAATGACTGAAGTATACAGCTGTTATAAAAGCAAATATTACAATTAATTTGTGCGTAGCAATTACATTTTGAGTGTATTTGAAGCTCCATGTTGGGTTGTCATTTGGAAAATCTACTCTTATTTGCAATACTCTGGCATTGAGGAAATCTGTCTGGCGATCAAGTGAAGCCATGTTTGAATGATTTACTTTGAAAGAGCATCTCCAGTTGGTGAGAATTCCTTCATTGATGCATTGAAGTGTGAGGACTGAGCTCATTACCTGCAAATCTGTGGGTGGAGTTGAGCTACCACTTTGATTTCTTTAATTTATTAACATCTTTGACAATAAATTTGCAGATTATAATAATCTGTTGATTTTGCTTCTAACATTATTGAAATTTTTGAGCCTAAAGATTTTCTGACTGTCCTAATTGTGTATTTATTACATTTATGAATTATTTAAGGCCCACTTATAATTTTTAGAGCCAGTTTTAATTTAAATATCTTGGATGATTGGATGCAATTTTCTTGAACCTGTCCTGTATTCCTTCTAGCATAAAGACAAAGAAGAGGAGGGTGAAACTTGTTCGTGTCTGGGATTTCCAAAAGAAATCCCTGGAGGCAACTTACTGCTGACCGAATGTCAGAACAAAGAATATTTGAGATCCACGACAGCAGACCTTGGCATCTCCAGTCTCCTTGATATTTTGTTGACAGTTCTGTTTTCTGAGCAGGTAGTGTAGTGATAAAGTCATTGGTATTAGTAATCCAGAGGAATTAACATGAATTTTTTAATTTGTTAGGAAAACCATTGGGGAAAGGAAATTGGCTATCCTTGCCTAATCTGACCTATATATGGCTCCAGACACACAAGATCAACCACATTGCTAATTGGACTATTGAAGTATAGTGAACTAGTCACTTGATTACATCAAGGTGCTAAAGGGAAGTTTGTTCCTTTTTTTTTAAAGAAAAGGAATGCTTTGTATCAGCCAAGACAGTAGAAGTGACAACAGCAACCCCAACCCTGTCAAACCTACTAATTCTTCCTTACTGACATCTGGGGAAAAACCAGTAGCAAAATTGAGAGAGCTGTTCCACATGCTAAGCATGGAACAGCCTGACATAGTTTTGCAATATTCTAAACTCCTTCATTGTCCTTGCGTCTGTTGAAGTGGCAGTAAGTCAGGATGGAATTGCTGGAGAGGTCTCAACATGACTCCTGACTCCGTGAGGTTTCATTTTATATCAAGTGAAACATGGATAAGGAAACAGTCAGCTGATTACTATCACAAAGGTATGGAACAAATTAATTAATTCCTCTTTGCACCAAACAGCTTTGAAAGAAGCTGTGAGGGTGACAAGGCAAAAAATGTTTTCTGGGTGACAATTTTCAAAGTCTGCTGCCAACTGTGGCTCGGTAATAGCTGACCAAGCTAGTTGAGCACTTAATTGCTGTACTGAGTTTCCTACAGCTGATGAGGAAACCAAGAAGAGGGAAAAACCTACTTGTTGGCATGACCAATCTGTCTGTCGCAGTTTCAGCTGTTCAAGGAAGTATTGGTATGAGTAACTAGTGTGCAGACCTTGCTTAGCCAAAGCTCTGTCCTCCTATTGAAAATGAAGTTCATCACTACCAATGTACTGAACAGGAGAGATTTTTTAACAGTTCTACAAAATCAAAACTGGACACCATGAGACACTGGGAACGAGCAGCAGCAGAATTGTATTCAGTTACAATCTGAGACTTTGTTACCTGGCATATTTTCCACTCCACTGTGATTGATTATCGTGCTGGGGAGCCAACCCTGATTGAACGAAAACTGTAAGAGTGTGTACCAGGAGCAGCACCAGTCATATCGAAAGCATTTAGAGTTAGTGAAGCTACAACACAGAACTATTGTGTCAAACTGCTCTATTGCATACTGATTCTGCTTTGTGATGGTGCAAACAACATTATGGCATAGAGTACAAGAGCAAAGAGGTAATGTTGATGTTGTACAGAGTGTTGGTTAGACCACAGCTGGAGTATTGTATACAGTTTTGGTCACCTCACTATATGAAGGGGGTTATGGAGGAGGTTCACCAGGATGTTGCCTGGGATGGAACAATGGAGCCGTAAAGGGGAGTAGATAGGCTTGGATTGTTTTCTTTAGAGCAGAGAATAATTGGAAAGGACGGGGGATATGATTGAGGGGTATGGATTGGGTGAGTAACGGATAGCTGTGCCTGTTGGTTGGGAAAATAGGGTAAAGGGTAGGAGATGGAGCGAAATTTGAGAAAAATCTCTTTTTCACTTGGCTGGCGGAAATCTGGAATGCACTGCCTGGGAAGGTAGTGGAAGTCGGAAACCTTACAACCTCTTAAAAATATATTGATTTGTTTTGAAATGTTCTGTATCCTTAAACATTGTGACAAGTACAGGAAATGGGGATTAGTATGCCTTTAGTGGTAGTTATTATCTGTGCACACTCAATGGGCTGAAGGGCCTTTCTTGTGCTGGATGACTGTGATCATTAATTAACTGGAGAAAGAATTTGCACAACTATCATTATCTTGCAAGCTGTGACAGGTCAACACATCAATGCAAATGACAAGACTGAAGCATTTTAAAATTTCATAGCTAGCATAGCCTATGGCCTAGTAGATGATCAATATTTGCCTGTCTCCTGAGGTCCTTTATCACCACCAATTCACTTCACATGATATCAAGAAAAACCAAGGGCACTAGATACTGTGAAGTTGAGAGTCCCAATTTAACTGAAAACCTGCATTCTAAAATTAGCCCTGCCCCTGGGCAAGCTATTCTAGTTTATTATAGGTCTGGCACTTACCCAGCAAGGTGGAAATTGCTTGAAAAACTTGAGCTCTACCACCCAGAAGGACAAGGATGGAAAACACATGGGAACATCACCCTCCAAAGCGCACACCATCTTGATTTTTAGGAACTGGCTTATTGTTCCCTTAATTTGCTGCGTAAAAATCCTGGAACTCCTTTCTTAACAGAATTGAGAATGTACATACACCAGATGGTTAAAGTAGTTCAGGCTCCACCTCAAATGTCATTGGGATGGGCAAAAAATATTACTTTAGTTTGCAATGCCTACTTTCTGAACAAATTTTAAGAAGTAGGACCTCCTAGTGTTGTCTCCAGATTGGAAAGTGCTTTTTGGCTACGTAAAAATAGGTTTCTGTGAACATCAAAGTTTGCAGATGACACCAGAATTGGAGGTGTAGTGGACAGTTATGGTTACCTCAAGAGTACAATGGGATCTTGATTGGATGGGCCAATGGATCAAGGAGTGGCAGAAGGAGTTTAGATAAATTTGAGGTGCTGCATTTTGGAAAGGCAAATCAGGGCAGGACCTAAAACCTAATGGTAAGATCCTGGGCAGTGTTGCTGAACAAAGTGGTTTGGAATGCAGGTTAATAGTTCCTTGAAAGTGGAGTTGCAGGTAGACAGGATGGTGAAGAAAGCATTTGGTATGCTTGCCTTTGTTGGCCAGTGCGTTGAGTATAGGAATTGGGTGGACATGTTGCAGCTGTTTGAAGATTGGTTAGGCCACTTTTGGAATACTGCATGCAGTTCTGGTCTACCTGCTGTAGGAAGGATGTTGTGAAACTTGAAAGGGTTCAGAAAAAATTTACAAGAATGTTGCCAGGGTTTGAGCTATAGGGAGAGGCAAAATAGGCTGGGGCTATTTTCCTGGAATGTCGAAGGCTGAGGGGGTGACCCTTTTATAGAAGTTAATAAAATTATGAAGGGCATGGATTGGGTGAAAAGCCAAGGCCTTTTCCCTGGGATTGGCAGGGTGGGGGGGCTGCAAAATTAGAGGGCATAGGTTTAAGGTGAGAGCGGAAAGATCTAAAAGGGACCTAAGAGGCAACTTTTTCTTGTGTGTATGGAAAGAGCTGCCAGAGGAAGTGGCATTTAAAAGGCATCTGGATGGGTATCTGAATAGGAAGGGTTTGGAGGGATATAGGCCAAATGCTGACAAATGGGACAAGATTAATTTGACATATCTGGTTGGCTTAGACAAGTTGGACTGAAGGGTCTGTTTCCATGCAAAATATCTCTGACTATATAAGCTACTGCTCCAACCAAATCCTATTGCAAACTTGATTTTGATTTTCATACTGGGAGACGGTTCCAAAAAAATTAATGGTAAGTTAGATGTCTGATCACTGTCAGATCACACCTAGAATACTATGAACAGTTTTGGTTCCTTTGCTTATGAAAAGATATGGCATTTGAGGCAGTCTTACTAGCAACAAAAAGAGAAGTTGCTTGGAAAAGCTCAGCAGGTCTGGCAGCATCTGTGAAGAAAAAGATCAGAGTTAACGTTTCTGGCCCGGTGACCCGAGGTTCTGAGGAAGGGTCATCGGATCCAAAACGTTAACTCTGATTTTTTTTTTCTTCACAGATGCGGCCAGACCTGCTGAGCTTTTCTGGCAACTTCTGTTTTTGTTCCTGATTTACAGCATCTGCAGTTCATTTTGAATTTTTAGTAAAGTTCACCAAGTTCATTCCCCTTACTGATCCAGAATTCAGGGTTATGGGTAAAAGGAAGGAAATTGGAGTTGATGGTTATCAGATTAAATGGTGGAACAGACCTGATGGGCCAAATGGCCAAACTTTGCACCTAAGTCCTGCAATAAGCTACATTATTTTAAAATAAGCTCGTTCATTTCAATACAATCTAGTTTCAGTTTTGCTTGGTTGTCAAGGTATGAGAAGGAAAGTGAAATCTTTTATTTTAATATGTTCATTCCTGGAATGCTGGCCAGGCCCATGTTTACTTCCCATTCCTAATTGCTCTGGATCTGAGGAGCTTGTGTGGCTGTTTGAGGGTAGTTTAGATCCAACCACATAGCCATGGGCCTGGAGTTGCACATAGGCCAGATGATGTATGAATGGTTATCCTTCTCTAAATAGGTTGATTAGTAAATATCTTCGGGATCCCCTCTGGAGCATGTGAGACTTGAATGCTGGCCTCTTGGCTCATAAATAGGGGTGCTGCCATTATACCGCAAGATCTGTACTTTTCTTAAGATCATAAAATGCCAGCTATGTTCATTAATGACAATTCATGGTGGTTACGTGGTTGGAATTAACCTAGCCTTTTTTTTAAACATCTAGACTTTGTTGAATCTGAGTTTTACTAAGCTGTGGTGAATTTGAACTCATGTCCCCAGAACATTACCTCTACACCACCCTATCTCAGATGAGCTTGTAGAAGATGTAATAGCTACTTGTGTAGCAGGCAAGGTAATTAGTACCCTCAACCAGTCTAACATAGAGATCATCTTGTAAAGGTCATTGTGTTGTATTTTAATATGCAATTAAGCTATCAGTCACTAGCCCAGCAATTTCATTTTCTTTTGTGTGGCAATTATAGCTCTGCTTCAGTTTGAGTTGTTGATGGCAGTGTTGGCTATTGCGGTAGCAGACTGCTTGTACTTGTCTGTGCGTTGATGCCCTCTCATGGCTGGTTTACTGATGTTGGTGTGGGGGATAAAAGTACTGAAAGAGATGAGGTGCAATCTTGTGCTGGTGCACTTTTGATGTTTCCCATCTAAAGTGACAAAAATGTCACCATTTGTAGTTTTGTTTCAAAAGTACACCCTAGAATAAATCTGACCAATGTATTACAGGTATGCAAGCTTTTGCAAGGATGAAAATTGGGACAACATGTAAGAGCTAAAACTTGCTAAGTCTGTAGGAGAACCCTGCATCAGAGTAGATGATACTATATAAGCTGTATGGTACAGTTGCAAGCATGCAAGATCAGACAGTGACAGGCTCTTGGAGGTGGCTGAGCAAGTTAATTAAGCTATTGGTATGGGATCCTTGGTGCTTTAAATGGAAATGCACAGTTCAAAAATTGAGTAGTTAGTCACCTAATTGACTAGTTAGGCCTGGACTGGAGCATTGGACAAGATTTCATAGACCCTCCCAGCTAAGGTTTTGGTGGGGCGAATAAAATATGGCAAGTGGCAATTCCACTGCCATTTCATCTGTTCTTGAATCATTCCCCAAAAAACAACAGGGTGTGTGGGCATCAGAATTGGCAGGCCAATTGCCATTTTTTTAAAAAAAAAGCAATTGAGCTGGTCAACACAAGAGAGTAAAGAGAATGGCAAAGTGGTATTGTCACTGAATTAATAATTCAGAGGTCAGAGGTTGCTTTTAAGTTTTGGTTAGTTAATCTGGAATTGAATGCTCTTGTGGCATAGTGATCGTCTATCCTACTCTTAGGCAGAAGGCCTGCGTCAGGTCCCACAGACTCCAGATATCATGTCACAATACCACAGAACATGTTGATCAGAAAATGTTGAGCCTGCGATTGCAAATAAATCTCAATAGTAGTGACCACCTCAACTAGAAACAATTTTTGTAAAAATAAACACGAACTTCACAGATACTCCTTAGGGAGTGTGGTTGACCGTCTGCTGTGTTCTAAACTGGCCTGTAGCAAGCCATTTTGTCATTAGAAATCACCAAAAAAAATGCTGGCCCTGCCAGTGCCACCCATGCTTCAAGAAATAAGTCCTGGATATTATGTTGTCCATTCTGTAATGTGGTTGATGTGGATAGATAGGTTGGAGTGCAAAGGTTTTTTTTAAAAAAAATACTGCTTTGAAAACATGTGGATGACTTCCCCTCCATTCTGGGAGGTGTCCTGTGCATGTCAGGGCCAACATGCCCCTTCAGGAATTTAACTCTTTTTTTTGTTCCTCCTCGCCTAACCTCCCAAAAATCTTGTGCCATAAGTGCAGTGAGCTGAAAATAATGCTTCTGCCATTTATGACTTGTAGGGAAGGCAACAATGCTTTATTAAGCTCTCCTTCACTCCTGAATTATTCCCTTGTATTTGATGCTGGTTTTACAATATTCTAAAATTATTGTAACTTAAAAGGCCAAAGCATTGTTGCAGATATGCTAAAACTACAGCTCATTGCTTACATCAGTAGGTGATGTTTCAACCATGGACAATATTCTTGTGTATGAACTCTTCATATAAGTACACTTAAAACTTTCAATTGAAAGTTGCAGATTGTGTACCCTTGGGTATATGTTTATACAGATGAAGAAGTAGAAGTTCTGTAAGGCTGAATTGAGTCAGTAACGTGAATGAACAGAAACCACTGGCATGCATAGTTCAGCACAGTCTTGATTATGAATACAACATGCATAGCCTTGCACACCTCTGTAGAAATCATAAATAACTTCAAATTTAATACACTATAGTTAAACATTTGTTTTATTTTGTTTGTCTCTGAACCGTGAACAAATAAGTGAAATTGCTGCCATCTATTAACAAATAGATCTATTTCCGTTTCACTTTTAGTTACTTCAACAAAGGGCAATTGTATTGCATTTTTCTTGTATACTAAATTACACCTTCCACTGCTTTCCTCATTTTATCTTGCACATATTATAGCTTCCTGGCTGCATTCGCAGATTCAATTGCGCACTGCCCTCACTATTGCTTCCTGAGCCATTCGCCAGTTTCATTTTATTAGTTAAAGTAGTCATGCTTTCATAGAACTGTTGATGCATTTTCAAAGACCACTGTGAGACCAGTCCTAAAAAGTCTCATGGCACTGAACAGACAGCATCCTGTCTCTAAATCTGCTGGCTGCTACATGATGTGTGCTTTGTTTTGGTGTATTTTGATATATTCTATCTGACAAGGGTCACATCAAAACTTCTCGATTCAAGAGGTTGCAGTGGTTAGCTTTCATTCTGTACAGTATTTGGTGTTAATTGACCTGTTACACATTCTGCTTCTCAAAATTGCAGAATTGTTACTGTGAAGGAGGAGACCATTCTGTAACCCGAATGGTCTTTACCTCATAACCTTTAGAATAGCATTCTAATTCTCCTTTGAATGCTTCAAATGAATCTGCCTCCACCACACTCTCAGGCAGTGCATTCCATACTTAACTTACTGAGGGATGTTTTTGATTCTTTTTACCAATTGCTAATCTGTGGCCTTTTGCTTTCAATCCCTTGATGAGTGGGAAACAGTTTCTCCCTACTTACCCTGCAAGACCTCTCATGATTGTGAATACCTCAGTCAGATATCCTCTAGGATAACAAGGGGTAGAGCTGGATGAGCACAGCAGGCCAAGCAACATCAGAGGAGCAGAAAAGCTGACATTTTGGGCCTAGACCCTTCTCTCACCGTTTCTAAGGAAAACAGCCCAAATTTCTCCAGTCTTATCTTCATAACTGAAGTTTCTGTTCCCTGGAAGTATTCTCATGAATAGTTATCTACACTTTCTCCAATGCTTTCAGGTGCTTCTTTTGGCTAATGTACAAAATCATCTTTTGTGATTCACATCTAGTTGTGCATTTTCTAATTTGATACAAACACTGAAAAAGGAGGTGAAGCACTAGAACTGCTTTCTGTGGTTAACTTTTGAGCAGAGGTCCACTATGTAGTTGTATGTTCACCATGTCCCTTTAGGATGCTATTTCTGAGTCATGGGTGATCTGTGAAATTGCTGCATCTTTTTGGAAATTTTGCATTTTAAACTTTTTTTCTGACTTTTTTTCACTTTGCATCATCGTAATTTGAATGCTGATGAGTTTGATGTGTTTAATAATTATTTACGTATGGTAAAGAGTGAATGAATTGATCACAAGGTCTAAATTTATTTACACAGTAATCCACTTTGGCTTATAGAGAATTCCTTTGCTCTCTATCTTAAAACACCTTCCATTGCCATTATCTCTTGACACAGCCACACAAAACTAAATATATGATGGAATCAAAGAGAAAAGTCAATTATCTGCAAATGAGATATAGGACAAATAGACTAAATTTAGTTCAATCCCCACAATGTATTTTACAAAGAGTTTGTAAATGAGTTTAATGGACTCAAACTGACAACATCTATATCTATGGACTTTAATAAAAATGCAGACTTTCATTTCTAGTCTGTAAATTTGGGAGACCAGTATTGTAATTATTTCTGAAAGTAAATGGTAATTAACCTAATTGTACAATCCTTTTATTATTTTATACTTTAGTTCAATTTTGCCAATTTCTGTTATGCCTTATGATTGTTATATTTGTATCATCACGACATTGTCAGTTGCCTCCATGATATATGTTTACAATCTCACTCACCAGAGGAAATGATGTTTATTGTAAGTTCTCACCAATGTAGAATCCCTACAGTGCATATAGAGGCCATTCAGCCCATCCATTCTGTGCCAACCTTCCAAAGAGCATTCCTCTCCATCCCTGTAACCCAGTATCTATCATGGCTAATCCACCTAACTTGCACATCTTTGGATTGTGGAAGGAAATAACACAGACACAGGGAGAACATGCAAACTCCACACAGACAGTCATCCAAGGCCAGAATCAAACCAGGCCCAGGTGCTGTGAGGCAGCAATGGTGACCTCTGTGCCCCCATGCTGCCTCATAGTTGTGTACTTGTGATTCTCTGTCCTTCTTTCCTTATTTGTGAACCAGCCATTTTGGCTTTCTTAATCATTGAATTTCACTCCCTACCTGCCAAATTATGCCTACAGACTCTATTGAATTACTAAGTGACTGGGCCCTGCCTTGTACCTTTCTCGTTTATAGTTAATGTCCAACTATTATCATGAAGTGGTGTACTTTTTGTCCTTATTTGTTTGGTGATATTCTTTTTGTCTTCTGTCAAAATGGAAAAAATATTGAAACTATCATAATGAAAGTGAAAAAAAATTGCTCCCTGGTCAGCTGTTCGCCTCAAACACAAACCTCCCCATTTATAGTAATGATACTTCCTGAAATTATTTATAGAGTCTTATTCAGCAAAAACAAGTCCATAGCTGCTTCCCTTTTTGTGGCAATCTTGGTGAATTTAGTTACTAATGAATATTGCTAGTCGGTAATAAAAGAACTGTCTCTGATATTATTAGGGAATATAGTGTACAGACACAGAAAATACTTTACGGTTTTCAATTGGTTCGAATAATGCTAGCACCTTTTTAGTTATTTTGTAAGGCATAATTAAAAATATTTTAAAAAAAAAACAGATTATGTTCTTAATCATAAATTGTTTTTCAGATTTTTTAAACACATTCAGGCTCATGTTCTTTATGAGGGATTATGGTGGGTAGATGCAGTTTGGTGATTAATAAGGGTAAAGTCACTAGTCTTAGCAGACAATAGGATTGCTATCAGGTGAAGGGAGACGCTGAGAAGGAGATTCCTTCATGGTAACCTCAGATGTTGGCATCACAAGTCTGTGTTGGCATTACAGTCCAGTCCAGCAAAATGAGCTAAACTGATGATGAAGACATTTGCTTGAGGAAAGACCCTGCATGTGGAATATTTCAATGTGGGGAAGATGATGCCCTTTGTGTGGTTCTGGCTGGCCAGGGAACACGCCCACTCTTGTCATCTGTGTATCAGAAGACTTTGTAATTTGGTTCCTTGGTTACATCATGGCACTTCTTTGGCCATCAGCTTCTGAGGTGGGACTTGCACCTAGAGTTAGAGGTAGAGAACACTACCTATTGCACCCTAAGATATAGAAACATAGAAGATAGAAGCAGGAGGAGGCCATTTGGCCCTTTTGAGCCTGCTGTTCCATTCTTCATGATCATGGCTGATCATCCAACTCAACAGCCTAATCCTGCTTTCTCCCCATAACCTTTGATCCCATTTGCCCCAAGTGCTATATGTAGCTGCCTCTAAATAAATTCAATGTTTTGGCATCAACTACTTCCTGTGGTAATAAATCCACAGACTCACCACTCTCAGTCAAAAAATGTCTTCTCATCTCCGTCCTAAATGGTCTACCCTAACCATTCTAACACCTATGTGACTGAAAAAATTCTCTACCCTTTAGCATTTTTCAATAATTTGAACAACGTTAGCACAGGTATATGTGCTAATTAAACTTTAGAATTTTAAAGAAATCAGAAAGGAACCAGTTTGTAAAGCATTAAAATGATTTTCCTCATCAGTGCTTTGTATTGTTTTATAGATGTATGTGAAATTTAGGATATTCTTAGAAATTGTTGTTTCCTATTGTGATTCAGCTACTTGGGCCAGATAGTTGCCTTAGTATCTTATTTTTCTTGATTAATTCAAGTTATTATAAGAACATGATCCAATGAATAAATAGGAACGGACAATTTTTGAGTTACTAATGAGTCAGTTCAAATGTTAACTTTTGATATAAATTAAACTGAAGAATTAACAGTGAGATTTATCGTGTTGAGTAATAAATGCATATTTCAATTTGTGCTTGAGGAAAGAATGATTTTTCGAGTATTTGGAGTTCATCAATGCATAAAATAGCAAGGAATTTTAAAAATCTGAGAACAGTTAGCATTTATGACTTTCTTTTTCCATTTGGTTAGCACCTAGGTTAAAAGATGGAGAGCAGACAGTCTCATAACTGGTGTGCTGGATTGGATCTTTACTGCAAGCAGTTATCTACACAGGCTCAGCAGATTATCAAAGCCATTCGATATGAGCATGTGAGGAGAATACAAAACCTGGGAGACAACAAATGCTGTGAGTTGTTAGAAGGGGTCACGGTAGTGAACCAACTTTAATTATTTTTTTCCACAGATGCACAAAATAAATGTCCTTCTATTAAATCAGGTTCACACTTAAGGCGGTACAGCAGGATAACAAAAAGCATTTGTTCTGTGTACCCTGATTTCCTGAGGAATACATATGCATCGATTTGGGGAAATGGAGTTAGAGCTAAATATTCTGATGGAAGACCGTGGAGCTTTGTACTTATTCTTTCACCAGGATTTCGGTGATGCTTTCAGGGACAGCATTTATTGCCTATCCCCAGTTGCTCTTGAGAAGGTGGTGTTGAACTGCCTTCTTGCTGCACCCTTAAGTACCTTGACTCTATCTCCTCTCACCCACCCTCCTGCAAAAGTGCAATCCCTTGCTCCCAATTCCTCTGCCTCTGCCGCACTTTCTCCCAAGCTGGAGTGTCCCGCTCCCGGACATCCCAGATGTCTTTGTACTTCAAGGACCACAACTTGCCCCCTCTGTTGATTCATAATGCCCTCAACCATATCTCTTATATTTCCCGTACTTCTGCCCTCAAAACCCCTCCCACCAACAAAAATAAAGACCGAGTCCCCTTGGTCCTCCCATGCCGCCCCACCAACCTTTGCATCCAGTGCATTATCGTCTGTCTCTTCTGCCACCTGCAATCCCATCCCATGACCAAAGAGATATTTCCCTCCCCACCCCTATCTGCCTTTTGTAGGGACCGCTCACTCTGCGACTCCCTTGTCTGCTCCACAGTCCCATTAACCCCACCAAACCAGGCACCTTTCCCTGCAACTGCAGGATGTGCTACACCTGCCCCAATACCTCCCCTCTCACCTCCGTCCAAGGCGCCAGACAATCTTTCCAAATCCAGCAGGGATTCACCTGTACATCCTCCAACCTGGTCTACTGCATCCGTTGTTTCAAAATCTCCCAAGCCCATCCTCATTCTATGGCCAACCCTCCCTTTCATCCCTGCCACCTTGACCTGATACTGCCTGTCCATCTTTGTTCTCACCTATCTGCATTACCCTTCCCACTGACCAATATCCACTACACCCTACCTGCATCCACCTATCACAATCCCACCTACCTTCCTCTGGCCCAGCACCCCTCCCCTTATTTATTTCCGAGCACCCTTCCCCCACCCCAGTCCTGATGAAGGGTGTAAACCTGAAACACCGACTTTCCTGCTCCTCTGATGCTGCCTGACCTCCTGTGTTCCTCCAGCATCTGCAATTCTTGCTATTTCCAGTGTTATTAGGGATGGAGCTTCAGAATTTTGACCCAGCAGCGCTGAAAGAATGGTGATCTATCTGAAATGTTAAATCTATTTCTCTCTTCACACTCACTGCTGAACATTTCCAGCATTTTCTGTTTTTTATTTCAGATATTTAACATTTGGATCACATTGTTTCTGTGTTGATTATGGGTGTCCATGTTGTATAAGTCTGGCTAAGTTCCCTCTCTTTATGTAAGCTTATGAGGTCAAGGCCATTCCTGCATTTTAGACAATAGCATTGTACAAAAGAGCATGCTATCTATTGGCTTGCCCCAAAGGATTTGAACAGAATGACTTATCTTGTGATACTGAACAATTGCGGCATCATTACGATGAGCTGAGGCCGTATTTCAGTTGCCTGCTGAAGATTGTGTTCAGTTTTTAAGAAAAGTTGAATCTTTGCCCTGGAGTAAGGTCCTCAGCTTACTATCACCACCCCAATGATTGTCTGTTATCTCATTATTGCTTATTGCTACAAACTGATTACCAGCTGATGCACCTCCAGCCTGGTCTAAACCAAAGAGCTGTAATAAGATGCCTCAGTATTTCGAGTAGAGAAGGAGGTTACCTTGCTAGAGGCCCCAAGGAAGTTAATAGTGGATTAGAGACAGAGTGTAAATAAAATGAATATAAGTAAACCATTGATAAAGCGAATACATAATATATAAATAAAATATGTGTGTAATGTGAAGTAAAATTTGGGATCAAAAGATATGGCGAAAAAGCAGGAACAGGATATTGAGCTGGATGATCAATCATGATCGTGACAAATGGCAGAGCGTGCTCGAAAGGCTGAGTGGTCATCTTGGGCTACTTTCTATGGTTGCCTTGTATAATTAAATTATTTATTATTTTAATAAGGAAGATAGAAACAAAATAATATAAAGCATTGGGAAGATACCAATACCAGAACAGGAGTAGGCCATTCAGCCATTCCAGATTGGGATGTAACCAAATAGATTCATGAGGGTAGAGCAGTAGCCTTTGACAAGCTTCTGCATGATATACTAGTTAGTAAAGTTAGATCACGTGGATTTTAGACTGGGCTTGCTGATTGGATACAAAATTGGCATGGTAACAGGAGATGGAGGGTGGTAGATCATTTTTTTTTGAACTGGAGGCCTGCAACCGTTATTATTCTGTAGGGACTGGTGCTCAGTCCGCTGTTGTTTGTGATTTATGCAAGTAATTTGGATGAGATTTTAGCAGGCGATGTTAGTAAGTTTGCAGATGACACCAAAATTGATGGTATAGTTGATGGTGAAAAACATTATTTAAGATTACAAATGGATCTTGGTCAGTTGGGCCAATGGGCTGAGGAGCGGCAGATGGAATTCACTTTGGATAAATGTGAGGTACTTCATTTTGGTAAGACAAGTAAGGCAGGACTTGTACAGTGTTCCGGACCAGAGGAGACCCCCTCAGATTAATTAAGAAAGTTTCTTCGACCCTAATGTTTTCTTATTTTGAAGGTGAATGTGAGATGCTGTGTTCTAGATGCAGTTTGATTGGTCAAACATCTTGAAGTCAAGCAAAACACAATTTATTCCATCAATACAGTTAAAATGCAACAAAAGAAAGCCCAGCTTTTCCCCTCTACCCACTGCATCCCAAAGCCAGTCCAACCTGTCTCTGCTTCCCGAACCTGTTCTTCCTCTCACCCATCCCTTCCTCCCACCCCAAGCCGCACCTCCATCTCCTACCTACTAATCTCGTCCCACCTCCTTGATCTGTCCGTCTTCCCTGGACTGACCTATCCCCCCCCTACCTCCCCACCCATATTCTCCTCTCCACCTATCTTCTTTTCTCTCCATCTTCGGTCCGCCTCCCCCTCTCTCCCCATTTATTCCAGAACCCTCACCCCATCCCCCTCTCTGATGAAGGGTCTAGGCCCGAAACGTCAGCTTTTGTGCTCCTGAGATGCTGCTGGGCCTGCTGTGTTCATCCAGCCTCACATTTTATTATCTTGGATTCTCCAGCATCTGCAGTTCCCATTATCACTCAAGAGAAAGAGGAACTTGGATTAACTTAACTTGGAAAACTTAACAGAATAATAGATTGTCTTACTACCAAACAGTAACTGTTCCAATATAGTAACATCCTATAAACACATCCTTGGCAAAAAACAATTTCAGAAAACCGATTGCCTCACAAACAGTTCTCTAATTTAAGAGGAAAGAGCATCAAAAGACAAATCTGAGCAAAAACTCAGACAAAGTGTGGAGTACTTGGGAGAGATTCACTCCCTTCTGACCCTGCTGAGACCCTAGCAACAACTGCCGAAATCTAACTAAAAATCCTGTATGTATGAGAGCTTGACCACATTCACTTAAGCTGCTTCTGTTGTTCCAACTTAAAAAAAACCAAGGCCTCACAACCTGTTTATCCACTCAAAGACTGCTCAGCACCTGTCATCCATTTCTTTCTAAAAGAAACCTGGACAAAACATACCTCCTAAAACTGCAGTGTCATCATAATGGTTCATGGTAGGGTCCTGGATAGCGTTGTTGAATAAACGGACCTAAAGGTTCAGGTGCATACTTCTTTGAAAATTGCATCACAGGTAGACAGGGTGGTTAAGAAGGCGTTTAGCATGACTGGCCTTATTACTCAGAGCTTTGAGTGTAGGAATTGGAACATCGTTTTGAGGCTGTACAGAGGACGCTGGTGAGGCTGCTGTTGGAGTATTGTGTACAGTTCTGGTCACTCTGAAATAGGAAGGATAACATTAAATTGAAGAGGGTTCAGAAAAGATTTACCAGGAAGTTGCTGGGACTAGAGGATTTGAGTTACAAAGATAGGCTGGATAGACTGGGACTTATTTCACTGGTGTGTAGGAGGTTGATGGCTGATCCTACAGAGGTTTATAAAATCATGAGGGGCATAGATAAAGTTAATAAGCATCTTTTCCCTAGGGTTGGGGATTTCAAAGCTGTGAGACATTTTTCAGGTGAGAGGAGAAAGATTTAAAAAGGGCCTGAGGGGAGGTCTTTTCACACAGAGAGTGGTTCATTTGTGCAATGAACTGCCAGAAGAAGTGGTGGATGGGGGTACAGTGAGAAAATTTAAAAAACATTTAGATAAGCACATGAATAAGAAATGTTTGGAACTAATTGGGACTGGTTTAGTTTGGGAAACATGGTCGGCGTGGATGAGTTGGACCAAAGAGTCTGTTTCTGTACTTAATGATTTAATGGCTGATTGTCTCTTCAAAGCCATTTTCCTTCATATCCCCTAAGGCCATTAACCTCCAGAAACCTAATGATTTCTGTCTTGAAACTAATCAATGGTTCAGCTTCCAGAACCCTCTGGGGCAGAGAATTCCAAGGATTCACCACCATCTGAGTGAAGGAATGCCTTCGTATTGGTTCTAGAGTCATTGGGAAAGGAAACATACTATTTAGATTCACACTGTCAAATTGTGGAAGAATTTTACAAGTTTCAATTAGATTGCCTCTTATTCTTCAATCTCTAGAGAATACAGAACCAGTTTTGTCAATCTATTCTCACAAACAATCCTCGACCTAGAGTATAACTCTAAATGGGGTGCAGGAGCAGAGGGACATGGATGTGTATGTGCATAACTTATTAAGGTGTAAGGACAGGTTGAGAGGGTGTTTAATAAAACATACAGTATTGTGGGCTATGTTAGTATGGTCATAGAGTACAAAATCTTACATTGAACTTCATTACAGTCTTGGTTCATGATGTGGAGGTGCACATGTTGGACTGGGGTGGACAAATTCAAAATGACTTCATCTGCTGAAGGAGCAGTACTCCAAAAGTTTGTGATTTCAAATAAATCTGTTGCACCATAACCTGGTGTCGTGTGACCTCAGGCTTGGCTCAGATATTGGCAGAAGAGCTGAATTCCAGAGGTGAGGTGGGAGCAGCTGTCCTTGAGATTAAGACAGCATTTGACTGAGGATAGCACCAAGAAGCCCCTGCAAATCTAGAGTCAATAGCAATTAGGGTTACTTCTCCACTGGTTAGAGCCATACCTGGCCCATTGGAAAAAGGTTGGGTTTGTTGGAGTCTGTTGTCTCAGCTGCAGGCCACCTGTGCAAGCAGGTGTGAGGGCAGTTGTTCTAAACAACCTGTGCATACTTGTTATAACACATACCTGGGGTAGGTGGGATATGAACCTAGGCCTTCTGGCTCTGTTTTAGGGACACTGCCACTGTGCTACAAGAGCCCTGAGTTCCTCAGTGCTTATTGCTGCCTCATTGATGACTTTCCCTTCACCATAAGATCAGCAACTGATTTGTGCAATCACCAGCAACCAATGTTCAACATAATTCACAACTCCTTGGATACCTAAGCAAACCCTGGATGATGTTTAGGCTTGGGCTGAAATGTGTCAAGTGTAACAATCTGTGTTATAAATACACTTCGTGTTAATATTGCTTAGAATGCTTATCTTTTGAACGATTGAGGAAAAAATGAATTTATTTTAAGTTCTGTAGGCATTTCTTTCAAAGAGGTAGTTGAAAGTTCACTGTACTTTGGTGATAACTGCTTTCTTTGTGGGAGGTATTGCTGTTAGCTTGGAGAGGTTCTTGTTTTATCTAGCTGGATTGGAGGAGGGTCTACTCAGTACGGGCTGAGATTGATGGAAGTTTGCTATGAATAAGCTGCCCGGCTAATTTGTCACATTTCTGAAAGAAAATCCTCCACATCAGCTGAGGGTGAAACCTACTTTTTTCTTTTGAAAGAGTGATTGAAATAGCATCCCAACATTGTATATGAAGGGTCACTGGACCCGAAATGTTAACTCTGATTTCTCTTCGCAGATGCTGCCAGACCTTCCGAGATTTTCTGGCAATTTCTATTTCTGTTTCTGATTTACAGCATTGGCAGTTCTTCCGGTTTTTATTCAACATTGTGTTTTCTGAGCCAGCTGTGTCTACAAGACTTGAGAGATAACTGTATATAGTTAGTGACATGACCACATATGCCAGAACATCACAGCAACAGTCTCTGGAACATTCTACACTTTATGCTTTTACTTCAAGAATGACCCATTGGCCAGTGATTTTTTTTTTTCAGAATGCCTGTCTCTGCAAGAAACCTGTTACATTCTTCAGGAAAAGAGAATATGAGTTTGCAGGTGTGTTTGGGGATATTCATAGGGACAAGCATTTATATTTTTACATAACTGACTATAGATTGATTTGGAGGTACTGATGCTGGACTGGTTTAGACAAAGTCACAAGTCACACAACACCAGGTTATAGTCCAGCAGGTTTATTTAAAATTGCAAGCTTTTGGAGTGCTGTTCCTTCATCAGGTGAAGTCACATTGGGAAATGCCAGAGTACCACCAAGGGCCAATATTGCTGCCAGCGCACCCCCATATTTATGGGATTGGCCAGGTAAGCCCTGAATTTGCAGCATGTCAACTATGCTGATCCTTTTGTGGTCTCGATGTTCCAGGTTATTGTGGACTCGCATTCAAAGTGGATTTGCATAAAGTTTGTTCGGCTATCTCGCAGATGACGATTGAGAAGCTGCGAGCATTGTTCGCGATTCACAGGCTCCTAGAAGTATTGGTCACAGACAAGGCGACGTCATTTACCAGTGATAACTGCACCGAGTGCTTCTCATAGGATCAACCTCCATGGGAACTGGGCGCCCATTTAAGCATACATTATTTTTTTCATTCTAATTTGGATGTCGCTAAACAGTTTAAATATTCCAGCTCACAAATAAGCATGCTTTTCCCAGGTACTGGCTGATGAGTTTTCTTACTGAAGTCAAGCCACGTGGGACTCCTTTGCTGTCTTGAGTCTGCTTACCAGCAGCAACGACAATGGCTTTCTGGCCCAGATCCTGAAGAACATTTTAGCCACTTGGCCAAGGCTAGGCTTTGTTGTGGAGTTCTGCTGTGGGCTGGCTTAGGGGTCACTCTGCTCAGGATATGCCCTGCATTAGACCCTGCAATTACCTACTCTGGTGGTGTTCCCCAAACGCAGTCGGATGGGTGAGGCTGTCCACTTCCATTAGGATGCCCTGTAGCTCCCATGCTCCATTTGCTGCATTTTATATTGACAAAGCCAGTTCTAGTGCCTGTTAAAAGTCCAGTTGGGCTTCAGATAGTTGGCATTTTTGCATGTTATGTCATTAATCCCACATACCAAATGGTCTGTCAGCATCTTACTCAGGATCGACCCAAAATCACATGCTTCTGCCAGTCATCATAACCTCATCAAAAATACCAATACATATTCCCCTGGTACTCCAACAGCTAAATAAAACTGATAGCATCTCAGAATTAGAGGAGGTTTGGGGTTGTAATATTCCTTAGTCAACTCTTGGAAGGGTTTAGTATCTGGTGCCTCTGGGAAACTTAAGCCCCTTATAATCAGGAATGTGCAGGTCAGTAAGCAATCAGAAGGATTACTCATTGCTTTTCATCTGCTTCAATGTCACTTTCCTTTTTAATGTTGAGGAAATCTCAGAATCAGAGATAGATGCAGCCTCGACACCATTACCATCGGAAAAAGAGGAAGAAACTCTCCTGAGACGCTAATGCAAGAGACAAACTCTGGATGCCTGTGTCAGAACCTGAGTCAGTGAACTGGACCTGGGGTGCAAACGTTGCAGGAAAAGCTACGAGAGAAAGACCAGGCCTATATCCCTGTACTTAATGGGGTAGGGGTATAGACATTGGGACCAGGTGGATCTTGTTGATTACAAAATCCTTGATTAGGATTGTTAACCTGGGCCAATCATGAAACCCTAGCTGACTAATATAAACAAAGGATTATATTAATAAAATTATTCACACAACTGGTGTTTCCACTGTGCCTTGCACCTACACGCACATGGGGAAAAAAAAGACAGGAGATTTAGAATCTCCTCTAAAAGAAAAATAAAAAGTGGATTTAGAATTTCCTCAATTCGGGGGCCTGACCCTGCGTTGGCTGGCCACATGTACTGTGCACATGCAAATAAAGGGTGAATTAGTGATGGTTTACCGGCCTCTGTTATTTCATTTGTATTTATAAAACCCCGGAGCCCATTTGCCTTCTCAACCCTGTTGCAATTTGTGAATCCACACCCCAAGGTCCCACTCCCTTTCTTATTCTTTGCATCAAAACATATCTTGTACAAAATATACAACAAAATGTAGCTCTTCACGTTCAAATCTTAAATAGTTGCCACCCAATCTGCATTCCTGTGCAGAATTTATCCCTTATACAATGCATAAACTCAGGGTTGTGTAACTTCTTTAAGTAGTTCACTGGATGTGGCTGTAACAGTCCATGACAGCATTTCAGGTTCATCCCTAATTGCCCTGGATATTATGGGGTGAGCAGCTTTCTGAAATGTTACTGACACTGGAGTATAGGTATACCCGCAGAGCTGTCAGGAAGGGTGTTCCAGGATATTGACCCTGCTAACTGGTAGAGGAACAAAAACAGAAGTTGCCGGAAAAGCTCAGCTGGTCTGGCAGTGCCTGTAAAGAAAAAAAATCAGAGTTAACGTTTCAGGCCTGGTGACCCTTCCTCAGAACCCTTTTGAGGAGGGGTCACCAGACCTGAAAGGTTAACTCTGATTTTTTTTCTTCACAGATGCTGCCAGACCTGCTGAGCTTTTCCAACAACTTCTGTTTTTGTTCCTGATTTACAGCATCTGCAGTTTTTTTAGTTTTTAATAACTGGTAGAGGTGATGGGTTTGTAAGGTTCTGTTGAAGACCCCTTGGTGAGTTACTGCAGTGCATCTTATAGATGGTAAACACTGCTGCCACTATGCGTCAGTGGTGGACGAAGTAAATGTTGAAGGTGGTGAATGTGGTGTCAATTAGGCATGGAGTGTGTCAAGCTTCATGAATGTTGTTGGAGTTGCACCCGTCCAGGCAGGTGAGGAGTATTGCATCACACTTGTGTTTGCATTGTGGACACAGAAGGTGGGTTACTCAGACTCATACAGCATAGAAATTTGTCAGCATTCACCATAAAATTCCAAGCCAGTTCCAGTTTGAGAAAGCAGCTCACTCCTGGACCTGCAGGATTTGCATAGCTAGTCCAGTTCAGCTTCTGGTCCAAGGTATTTGCAAGATGCTGATAATAGGGGATTCAGCAATGGTAATATAATTAAACTTCAAGGGCAATTCAAGGGACATTGGTTAGAATCTCTTATTCGAAGGTTTCGTTACCAGGTACTGATGCAGGATGAATATTACTGTGTCATGACAGAAGCTGGAGGTGTGTACTGTCACTTTGGTCCCACTTCTCCATAAGCCACAACATAAAATAAACATACTTCTTTCAGTTGCCCAAGATGACCAATTAAATGCCTTATCTGTATCAAGATACCATCCACCCCTGGCCACCAGACCTAGCTTCTTGCTAGCAACTTCATCTTGGAAACCCCTGGATGACACTGGTGGAGTTTAGCCAGTGGCGAGCTTTACTCAGGACAATCACCCTTACTCCCCATTGTGATGAGGATCTGATGCTCTGCTCTGCCTGAGAATATGATGGATCCAGAATCAATCATGGCTTTCAAACGGAAAATGGATAATTAATCAAGGCGAAGAAACATGCAGGACTGAGGATAGAAGGCAGAGGAATGGGATGAGCTGTGTAGTTCTTTCAGAGAACCACCGAGGCCTGCACACCAGTGGCCTCTTTAATTATAGAACAGGAAGCTTCATGAACTGCCTCACTATACTGCCAATTATGGCCCTTAAGTGGACAATTAAGACTCACATGGATGTTATCCTGCTGTTATTCAACCAGCAGTAGATGAGGAACTCACAATGTGGGGAACCTGAGGACCAAATCCTCCCAGAGGAGGCCTGTTGTTCAAAGGCATTCAATGCAGTTTAAGCACCCTAACATTGGGAAGGAATGGCCTACTGACACCTCTTACTCTTTCTGTCAGTCCTTTCCCCTGCGAGCTCCACCTAGTGATGACCATTGCACCAAGATTTAACTGTGCCCTGGGTTCCTCTTTCACCTTGGGCCTCGAATGGATGCATTCTCACTAAAGACCACCACTGTCTACAGTGACAGCTGCCAGTTTTTAATGTGACGCATCTTGCCCAAAGGAGACAAGGTGGGGTCCTCACATGCTCCATAACTGGTGGTGGAGACTTCCAGCATGTCTCTTAGATATTGCCTCACTAATCACTTATCTGGATGCTTGCGATCCCACAACAGTCAAATGTCGACACCATCCAGGACAAAGCAGCCCACTTGATTGGCACTGCACCAGTTTAAACAATTACTCCATGTTATGTTGAGTGCCAACAGTGTATGCCATCTAGAAGATGCACTGCAACAACTCTGCGTGACTCAGACAGCACCCTCCAAACTAGCAACCTCTGCCATTCCAGAAGGACAAGGGCAGCAGATACATGGGAACACCACCCCCTGCATGTTGCCTTCCAAGCCATTCATCACCCTGATTTGGAAATATATCACTTGCTACACTTGCCCCCACACCTCCTCCCTCACCCCCATCCCAGGCCCCAAGATGACATTCCACATTAAGCAGAGGTTCACCTGCACATCTGCCAATGTGGTATACTGCATCCACTGTACCCGGTGCGGCTTTCTCTACATTGGGGAAACCAAGCGGAGGCTTGGGGACCGCTTTGCAGAACACCTCCGCTCGGTTCACAATAAACAACTGCACCTCCCAGTCGCAAACCATTTCCACTCCCCCTCCCATTCTCTAGATGACATGTCCATCATGGGCCTCCTGCACTGCCACAATGATGCCACCCGAAGGTTGCAGGAACAGCAACTCATATTCCGCCTGGGAACCCTGCAGCCTAATGGTATCAATGTGGACTTCACCAGTTTCAAAATCTCCCCTTCCCCCACCGCATCCCAAAACCAGCCCAGTTCGTCCCCTCCCCCCACTGCACCACACAACCAGCCCAGCTCTTCCTCCCCACCCACTGCATCCCAAAACCAGTCCAACCTGTCTCTGCCTCCCTAACCGGTTCTTCCTCTCACCCATCCCTTCCTCCCACCTCAAGCCGCACCCCCATCTACCTACTAACCTCATCCCACCTCCTTGACCTGTCCGTCTTCCCTGGACTGACCTATCCCCTCCCTACCTCCCCACCTATACTCTCCTCTCCACCTATCTTCTTTACTCTCCATCTTCGGTGCGCCTCCCCCACTCTCCCTATTTATTCCAGTTCCCTCACCCCGTCCCCCTCTCTGATGAAGGGTCTAGGCCCGAAACGTCAGCTTTTGTGCTCCTGAGATGCTGCTGGGCCTGCTGTGTTCATCCAGCCTCACATTTTATTATCTTGGAAATATATCACTGTTCCTTAAGTGTCGCTGGGTCAAAATCCTGGAATTCCTTCCCTGAGGGCATTTTGCGTTTATGTACAGCACAGGGACTGCAGCAGCTCAAGAAGGCACCACCATCACTAAGGGCAATTAGGGATAGGCAATAAATGCTGCCTTAGCTAACCCATGAACGAATACATTTTAAAATAAAGGCTGTTCTCATAAGCTAACCTTTGTAACCTGATGCCATTCTGTTCTGTATCCCTTCCAACGCCAATATATCTTTGCTAAGGTGTGGTACCCAAAGCTGAATGCAGTATCTCAATATTTGGCCTGAACAGAGCTTTATACATGTCTACCAAATTAGGTATTTAGTAATCAACTTTTCAGAGATGTTATTGCATAGCTCTGGAGGAGATAGGACTTAAAACAGAGTCTGTTTCTATGTTTTAGAGGTAGAGTACTACAAGAGCCCTATAACTTCCCTATAACTCAAGGGATCTAGAATACAAAGGCTAACCTTTCATTAGGAGCTTAATTAATTTTTGCATCTGTCCACTAGCTTTTAGTGATTTCTGTAAGTAGGTCTGCAAATATTTCTGCACCTCAATTGATAAATCATTTCCAGCTATCTTTCTTACATGTAAAGTTGATGACCTTGCACTTCCCAATATTGAACTCACATTTGCCACAGATTTTCCCATTTACTTAACCTAGCACTGACCCATAAAGAAAATTTGTTGCTCTCACAATGGGTCACCAGAGTACAGGCCAAAGTAATCCCAAAGAGGGTCTAGCTAATTTTAGATATTAGTTTATGAACTAGACCAGAATTGATAGACATGCTGTCTTAGTAATTGACCAAAGCAGATAAAATTGCTGTTTGCATCACAGGAGGAACTAAAGATGTAATTCACAGAAATGGAGTATTTAATGATCTTAAAGTACAGCAAACAGAATGGGTAAACCAGTCAATTTATTGGCAGCAGAATGATAAATCATGCATTTACTTGTACTCCAGGGTCTTAAACTAGATACAAGAACAATCAGGACATTGAGACTAGCGTAGTAATGTAGTTGTAACAAAGGACAATTACATCTGAGAACCTGCAAAATTACAGAAGCAATTATAGAAGAAGCAACCTGGCAATTTATGGGATATGGATCACTGTAGATATCAGAAACACTCAACAAATTGCTTTGATAAACAATGTGCTGTTCTTTATTTTGTACTTTGCACTGTGCAAAGATACATTTTCTATTTTTGTTCTGACTGTATGTCTTGTTAATGTAATTTATGCAATTCAATGGAGTGGCAATTCAACTTGTAAATGTTACCAATATCTCTGGTCACCCTAACTGTTCGATGAAGTAGATGAAATGATGGGGTTGTGAGCTGAGTACGTCATTGAACTCTGGATTTTGTTTGCCTCCTGATTATAAAATAGTTGAAACAGAAATTCAGAATGTTTCTAATAATCAGTTTTATATATTACTTGACTTTGGAGCTGGATTTTGTGCAAATCTTGTTTGTGGATGCTTCTGGGTGCAAGTTTCATTGAAGCCAAATTATTAAAAGCAGCATCGCTTGTAATAAGGACATCAAAAATATGCAACATAGTACTGCAATTCATTACCTGAGGAATAGAATTTAAAAGCAGTAAAGAATCGCTAATGCTAAACTTATATTTATCATACTTGGCATACATTAAAACAAACAGGGAGGTGATGGCCTTGCAGTATTATTGTTGACCTGTTAATCCAGAGACCCAGGTAATGTTCTGGAGACCCAGGTTTGAATCCTGCCACAGTAGATGATAGAATTTGAGTTCAGTAAAAATCTGGAATTTGTCATCAAATGATGCTCATGAAACCATTTTTGGAAAGACTGATCTGGTTCACTAATGTCCTTTAATGACATGGCCTGGCCTACATGTGTCTGCAGACCCTGAGCAATAAATGCTAGCCTAGCCAGTGACACCCTCAAAAAAAGGAGAATTAGGAGCAAGAGTAGGCCATCAACCCTTTGAGCCAACTGTCTCATTGAATCAAATTATGGCTCTTCTGATGCTGTGCGCCGTTCTAGTCCCAATCTTACCAAAATGTTGCAGAAACAATGGAGGAAATGCAAAATAGATTTACAAATAAAATTAAGTATTAAAGATTCCAGAAAGCCAGTTGAAGAACAGGACATAATTTTGTAAGCATTACACATTACAAACATGCACCTCCTAACCCAACAACCACAATTTAAATCTGTCTATTTATGGGTGAGTTCCTATATCACAGGATGTCTCAAAAACACTTTAAGTCAGTGAAGCACTGTTGAAGTCTAGTTATTTGGGGTTGCTCAGGGTAGTGTCCTAAGCCCAACCATCTTCAGCTGCTTCATCAATGACCTTCCTTCCATCATAAGGTCAGAGGTGGGGATGTTCGCCAATGATTGCACAATGTTTAGTACCTTTTGTGATTCCTCACATACTGAAGCAGTCCTTGTTCGCATGCAACAAGATCGGGACAATATCCAGGCTTGGGCTGACAAGTGGCCAGTGACATCCATGCCACCCAAATGCCAGGCTATGACCATCACTCTATGACATTCAATGGTGTTACTATCACTGAATCCCCCACTATCAACATCCCGGGGGTTACCATTGACCAGAAACTCAACTGGACTCACCACATTAACACAGCGGCTACAAGAGCAGGCCAAAATCTTGGAATACTGCGGCGAGTAACTCACCTCCTGACTCCTCAAAGCCTGTCCACCATCTACAAGGCACAAGTCGGGGGTTTGATGGAATACTCCCCACTTGCCTGGATGAGTGCAGCCTCAACAACACTTGAAAAGATTATCACCCTCCAGGAAAAGCAGCCACTTGATTGGTACTACGCCCAGAACCATTCACTCCCTCCACCACCAGTGCTCGGTAGCAGCAGTGTATACTATCTACAAGATGCACTTCCGAAATTCACCAAAGATCCTCTGACAGCACCTTCCAAAGCCATGACCACTTCCATCTAGAAGAACAAAGGTATCAGATAAATGAGAACACCACCAACTCCAAATTCCCGTCCAAGTCATTCACCATCCTGACTTGGAAATATATCCACTATTGCTGTGTCAAAATCCTGGAATTCCCTCCCTAATAGCATTGTGGGTCAACCCACAGCAGGAGGAATGCAGACGTTCAAGAAGGCAGCTCACCACCACCTCCTCAAGGGCAACTAGGGATGGGCAAGAAATGCTGGCCAGCCAGCGATGCCTGACAAATTCTGAGAGGATTTGGCATGGCGGATTTGTAGAAAAATATTGCTGCTTCATCGAGAGTCTAAAACTTGTGTTATAAATACAAGGTAGTCACAAATAAATCTAAGATGGAATTCAAGAAACTTCTTCATACAGAAAGAGGTGGAAAGAAATGGAACTTTCTTCCACAAGGAATAATTGAGTGAATTGAATCAGAGCTTTAAAGTATCTGATGGAAAAAAGAATCGATGGATATGTTGATGTGCTTGGATGGTGTATGATGGTGCAGACTAATGTACTGCAGCATAGACCATTTGTGTCAAATGGCTGTTTCTGCTTTATAGATTCAGTGTAATTCTGTGTAAGATAAAGCTCAGAAAACAGAAAAAGTGCATTCATACAGACCCTTGTGAAATCTCTATGTTTTCCCTGGATACTGATTTACTTTGAAGCACAATATCAGTGGCAGTCTTCGTAGCTATTTAGCACAGTGTCCAAATCAAGAAGGCGATGGGCTAAGTAATCTACAATATGACTGAGCAAGCTAATTAGCTCAATAGCAATTAAAAATGGACAGTGGCTGGCCTTGTTGGTGATGCTCACATCATATGAAAAAATAATTGAAAAAAAGATTTGTGTAGTCCTACATTTCAACCTCAATTTAATATGCTGTATGAAATATATCACCCTCACTTTCTAGGAGTCTACAGAACGTTCACTGGGCTGATACCACATATGGAGGAACTGTTGACGGGGAGCAGTTGAGTAGCCTGGGTCTGTATTTGTTGGAGTTGAGAAGAATGAGGGGCGATCTTATTGAAACAAACAATATTCTTTGGGAACTTGGCTGGATAGATGTGGAAAGGTTATTTCCCGTTGTGAGAGACCAGAGAGCATAATAAGGGGTCACACGTTTAAAACAGAAGAGGAATTTCTTCTCTCAGAGGATTGCAAATCTGGATTTCTTAACCGCAGAGAGCTATCAAGGTTGGGTTGTTAAGTATATTCAAGGCTGAGATAGATACTGATATCCTCAGTAAGTGAATCAAGAGTTATGAGGAAAAAGTGGGAAAGTGAAGTTGAGGAAGAACAGATCAGCCATGATTCAGTGAACGGCAGAGTTGGGTTCTCAATGGGCTGAATGGTCTGCTTCTGTTCCTGTGTCTTTATGGGCTTACTTTCAAATAAGTGGCAACTTGTGTTTTTCACTAAAATCCTGGTGCAGGGCTTGACCCAGGTCTGAGACCAGGGCCAAGCTGACCATTATGATTCTGGCCAGTCACAGTTCTTTTTTATGCCCTCAAGTGATTGACATAGACCTCCTTTTAAGTAGATGACTGTATGGATATGCAATCCCTCATTTTCTAATGAACTTTGAGGCATAGTATTTGCTTCTCTTTAAGTCCTTTACTGTATTCAAAAACATTTTACAAAATGCTGCAGCATTGCTTGGTAAAATGTATATCCCATGTAGTTGATGTGTTTTTGCATTTCAGGATTATTTATAGATGCCCATGAGTAAATTGTGGTCATTTAAATAGTATATTGATTTATCACCAGTTGAATGTGACCAATAAAGGTTTCTGTTTTAGCTAAGTGGAGCAATGGAATGGAAAAGTTAATTGCAGATGACAGTTACGTGGGGAACAGAGGACCAGTCTTGGAGTTTCAACAGAAAGAATATAGGCAAAATGAGCAAAGGTACAGTACCATTTAATCCAGTTTTCAACTGCAAAGCACTTAATGAGAATGTTATAATGTTTATTGGAAAGTAAAAAGATTCCAGCTAATGTTAATGTGCTAATGAATTGTTTGTCAAAATGAGCTTATTTAGTCTTAGATGGAGTTCACCATCTGCTCTGGGCTGCAGTCACAAGAAACTCAGTGCCAATGACATTAAGTAAAGCTACATAGTTGTGTTACCGGGTAAGTATTTAGAGTCCTGGCCTTAAGATTATTGACTCCGAACGCTAATTAGACCCCCCTTTGCATCCTCCACAATGATCCAGAGTCCCAAGTTCAAATCCCACCCTGATGGGAATTTAAATTTAATTAATTCAATAAAGCTAGAATTAAAAAGCTGGTGTGGTGACCATGAAATTACTACATTGCCATAAACTATACGCATTTACTGTCAATAACACTTGATTCTGCTCCCTAACAGGAATCTGTACACTTCCCTCTTGAAAGTACTGAAAGATCCTGCCTCAAGCACCTTCTGAGGCAGAGTTCCAAAATTTCACAATCCCCTGAGAGAAACTGTTTCTCATGATCTCTCTTCTAAATAGGTGAGTCCTAATTTTAAGACAGTGCCCCCTAGTCCTGGATTCATCCACAAGAGGAAATATCCTTTCCATGTCCACCTTGTCAAGGCCACTCAGGATCTTAAACGTCAATCAAATCATTCTTCACTGTTCTAGACTTCAGTGGAAACAAGCCCAGCTTGTCCAAATGCTCCTCGTAGATAACCTGCTAATTCCAGGTACCAATCTAGTAAACCTTTTGTGAAACCTATCCAGTTCATTTTGAGTTAAAAAAAAGTTATAGTGAGACTATTTATATCCTTGGAACAATCTGATCAGATGGCCAGTGCTTCATGTGATTCTCCAGAGATGGTCCATTGCAGGTGCTGGCAACCTTACTAGCATGAAGCCAAAATTGGCTGAGTTTTAGGAGACAGCGGGTGGTGGTAGAAGGCTGTTAGTGTACCTGCAAGATGGTGTTCAGGCAGCATATCGCAGGGATTGGTGCTGGGCCCCTTATTGTTCATGATGTATGATATGTACATGGGCTGGATGATAAGTAAATTTGTGGTTGACATGAAGCACAGTCCTGGCACCAATCCGGATTAAAGGTGTTGATGAAATGTTTTTCTTTAGTTTTCCTTCTGGTTCGTTTGTACCCTTTGATTCAGGATTCTCAATCTTTCATTCACTGGTTGAGGATTTGCCCAGAAGTCATTTTTCAAGAAGGAATTTGCCCAGAGTGAGAGAGAAAGAGAGAGAGTTAGCAAGCTGTTCAGGATTTTAATTTACTTTTCCACTGACAGAAGGGAGAGAGAGAGATTATTCCACCTCCACAGGCTGGATGTTTCTACTGTATTGTCTAGACACAAATTTGTAGCTTCACGCCCAAGAAACTGTCAAGATATTGTGCTGAGTATTCTTAAACACATACAACTGGCTCCGGTTAAAAAGCCAAATATTTACCGCAGGGTGAAGTTCCCCTTGTCACGCCTTTCTGAAAAAATTGAAAATATAGCTCCTTGTTTAAAACAGTATCTTTTGCCATTTTTAAGTGGCACTTTTAAAATGGCAAGAGAGGCTGCAGCCTGAGCACACTGAACCAGCACCACTTCAGATTGTGAACCCATAGCAATGTGTTCGCCTGCACCATCTGCCGAGATGTGTATAGTCAATGGAGGAATCCCACTTCCGAGGTCTCTGACACCTAGAGGACTGCTCTATTCCTTCAGCCCAAAGCAGAAGATGTGCATTTGTAGCAGGCCATGTGGAACATTCAGAGAGATGAGTAGGAGTATCAGGCAGGTCTTTCAGGTGCTGTCAGGCAGAAGGTAGGCTGGAACAATAAATAAAGGGGTCTGTCAATGTACTCACCACTGCGGGGGCCAGAGCTTGATGGCCTCCATAGAATGGTTGGCTGCAACCAGGGCTAGCAGAATGCTCAGTGACTACCCTGTCCCTTGCTCTATATCCGAGGGCTTAGTGCAATTGCAAAGCAAGAGGAGGAGCAGCCATTTAGGCTGCCCTCTGTCCTGTCTTCTCAAGGAGGTAGGGTGGTTCCAATGGGCATCACAGGGACGGCAAGCAATAGACAGCAGCTTCCTCTAGTGTTGCCTCTTCCCTGCTTCCACCTCCCTCCTGCTAGTGATCCTATTGCCTCTGGTTGAGCTTAGGATGACCCTGCTGCTCTGCAGGAGACTCTCGGCAGGTTGTGAGACCCCACCCTACCTCCCCCAGGCCCAAAGTCCCGAGGCATGTCCTCTGAAGTTTTCAAAATCACCGGGGTCTCCCAGTCAGCTGGTTCCCTTTACCCCAGTTGCAGAGGTCTTGCATGTAACTAGGATTAGTGGGAAGGAAAGGAAAACAACCTGAGTCTACTTCAGTAACACGGGTGTTTAGTCCCTGCATAGAATAAGCACTTTGTGAAGACATCTTCACTTGCACTGTTATAACATCTATCATAGTCGCATTGACCCATTAGGACCAGAGACATTTGTCCAAAGCGAAAGATGTGGAGTATCTTCCATCAGCATAGAATAATACAGTACAGAATAGGCCCTTCAGCCCATGAAATCTGTACCATCAAAAATATGCTACTACCTACACTAGTACCACTTGCCCTCATTAGGCCCAGAGCCTCAAGTGTTTTGGCACTTCAAGTGATTGTCCATATACTTTATAAAGGTTGTGAGATTCCCACCACCCGCTGCGTGAATGGGTTTTCCTTAACTCCCCTCTAAACCTCCTGCCTTTGCAGTGCACACACTCCAGATAAACCTCAGGGGCATGAGAAAGTCTAGGGGAGCCAAAGCCTGGGGTTGTCCAGTTGGTGAACTCCCTTGCGGGAACAATTGTAGCATCTGTTGTGTATCTACAGACTCCAGGTGGGAAAGGTCATAGGAATCTAGAAAATAGGAGCAGGAGTAGGCCGTTCAGCCCTTTGAGCCTGTGCTGCTATTCAATACGGCTCTGGCTGACCGTCAAACTCACTACCCTCATCCCGCTTCCTGCCCATAACCTTTGACCTCTTTAGCTGTAAGAAGTTAATCTAACTCTTGAAAATATTCGATGTTTAGGTCTCAACTGCTTCCTGTGGCAGAAAATTCCACAGACTCTCTACTGTCTGGAAGAAGGAATTTCTCCTCATCTCAATCCTCAGTAGCTTATCCTGTCCCCTTAGACTGTGAACCCTGGTTCTGGACTCCTCAGTCGTTGGGAACATCCTTCCTGTGATTACCCTGTCAACTTCTATAAAAGTTTTATAGGTTTCCATGAGATCTGTCCGATGTCTGGGTTTCTCAAAGCCATGTTATGACATGTTTGTAAGGGAAGCATTGAGCAACTCACTGCAGAACCGAATGAACACATCCACATTTTGCAGCTCACAACAGAGGGAGCGTTGTCATTGAGGATGCTCAGGCATTGTTAGGGGACAGTGAATCTGCAGAGATTGTGAGGGTTTAAGATTCTTAAGGACTACTCATTGGATGTGGGATGTACACTCCCTGATGTAACTCATACCTTTTGCGCACTTTTGTTCATAACATTAATCCGAAATACTAAAATACGTGTAGGATTTGCAATAGCAGTACACTCTGGACAAAATGTGATAAAAGCTGTTCTTGCACATTTAGGAAACAAAATATTTCAAGAACTTTCTATCTCAATTCATGAATTAAGACAAAGAAGTCACAGTTAGGTTTTGGCATGTTTTTCAGGGACAGTGTGAACGGTGTTCAGCTCCAGCCATGCAATGTGACAAGGAAGAACGTCAGCAGTCTTCATCGTGAATATCAGACTGAGAGAAGGAACACAGAGAGATTTGGCAGCGCATTTCAATCCCATAACTTTGCAGCACAGAGCTTACAGGAGAACAGCTGTCAGCTGCCAACAGGTATAACTCCTACCCTGTTCTTCTCTGTTCTTTCTCCCCTTGCATTCTTTCAACAGGTGCGGGAATTACCAAGTCTATAATTGCTAGCTGTGTCTGCACATAGGTGGGTTCTTTTCTTTATTCACATGTGAGACGTGGGCGCCACTGGCTGGGCCAGTGTTTGTTGTCCGTCTCTAGTTGCTGTTGAGAAGGTGATGATGATAAGCTGACTTCTCAAGGTTAGAAAATGATCTAGACATCTGCTGTGCCCGCCAGCTCCATAGTTTTGACAGCATAGGAACAGCAGACTCAGGCATGTTTCTCTTTTCTTCCTGCGCCTGGTTTTTCCTAGTTGGGGAGCCCAGAACCAGGAGTAGCAATCTCAGAATAGGAAGTAGGCTATATAGGACTGAGATTTGATTTGCTTTATTATTGTCACGTACTGCGATATAGTGAAAAGTATTGTTTTGTGTGCTATCCAACAAAATCCTACCTTACATAAGTACATCAGGGTAACAGAACAGAACGCAGAACTTAGTCTTAGAACTACAGAGAAAGATCAACTCTAATATATGGAAGGTCCATTCAAAGTCTGATAACAGCGGGGAAGAAGCTGTTCTTGAATCTGTTGATATGTGTTTTAAAATCTTCGTAACTTCTGCTTGACAGGACAGGGTGGAAAAGAGTATAACATGGGTGAGAGGGGTCTTTGATTATGTTGGCTGCTTTCCCAAGGCAGTAGATGGAGTCAATGGATAGAAGGCTGGTTTGTGTGATAGACCTGGCTAAGTTCACAACTCTGAAAATTCTTGCAGTCTTGGATGGGCAGTTGCCATATCAAGCTGTGATACATCCAGATAGGATGCTTTCTACAGTACATCGATAAAAATTGAATAGCAGCACAGGCTCAAAGGGATGAATGGCCTACTGCTGCTCCTATTTTCTAGATTCCTATGACCTTTCCCAGTTGGAGCCTAGAGATACACAACACATTCTACAATCGCTGCCACAAGGGAGTCCACCACATGGACAACTCCAAGCTCTGGCTCCTAAGAGTCATGGTGGACATGTCTAATTTCTTTAGCCTTCTGAGGAAGTAGAGGCGTTGGTGTGATTTATGGACTGTAGCATCGACATGAATGGGCCAGGACAGATTGTTGGTGGTAATCACTCCTAGGGTCTTGAAGCTGTTGACCATCTTCACCTCAGCACTGTTGATACAGTCAGGGGCATGTCTTCCTGTCCACTTCCTGAAGCCAACGACCAGATACTTTGTTTTGCTGACATTGAGGGAGAGATTGTTGTCTTTATACCATGCTACTAAACGTTCTTATCTATCTCCTGTACTACTGTCATGCCGTGACCCACCACTGCGGTGTCATCAGCACATTTGTAAATGGAGTTAGAGCTGAATTTGGCCACACAGTTGTGAGTGTATAAGGAAAACAGCAAGGGGCTGAGTAAGCAGCCTTGTGGGTTGCTGGTGTTGAGGATTATCTTGGAGGAGGTATTGTCACCGAGCCTTACTGATTGCGGTCTGTGGGTCAGGAAGTTGAGGATCCAGGTGCAGAGGGGGGAAGCAGAGTCCTCGGTCTCAGAATTTAGAGATGAATTTGGTTGGAATTATGGTGGAGCTAAAGCCAATAGATAAGAGTCTGATGTAGGTGTCCTTGTTATCCAGATGTTCCAGGGATGAGTGTAGGGCCAGGCAGATGGCATCTGCCATGGACATGTTGCAATGGTAAGCAAATTGAAATGGATAAAAGCAATATGGGAAGCTGGTGATGATGTGTGCCATTACTAACCTTTCAGAGCTCTTCATAATGATGGATGTCAGAGCTGCTGGACAGTTGTCATTAAGGTATGCTGCTGATTTTTCTTTGGCACTGGGATGGTAATGGACTTCTTGAAGCAGGTGGGGACCTCACATCGTGGTCAGGAGAGTCTAAAGCTGTCTGCACGTACTGTGGCCAGCTGGTCTGCTGGATCTGAGTGCACAACTGGGGCCGGCGCTTTCCATGGGTTCACCCTCATGAAGGCTGCTCCGACGACGCCTGTGGTGGTGACTGTGGGTGTAGATACACCAGTGGGAGTGACTGTGGGTACAGGTACACCCGTGGGAGTGACTGTGGGTACAGGTACACCCGTGGGAGTGACTGTGGGTACAGGTACACCAGTGGGAGTGACTGTAGGTACAGGTACACCAGTGGGAGTGACTGTAGGTACAGGTACACCCGTGGGAGTGACTGTAGGTACAGGTACACCCGTGGGAGTGACTGTGGGTACAGGTACACCCGTGGGAGTGACTGTGGGTACAGGTACACCCGTGGGAGTGACTGTGGGTACAGGTACACCAGCGGGAGTGACTGTGGGTACAGGTACACCAGTGGGAGTGACTGTGGGTACAGGTACACCAGTGGGAGTGACTTTAGGTACAGGTACACCCGTGGGAGTGACTGTGGGGACAGGTACACCCGTGGGAGTGACTGTGGGTACAGGTACACCCGTGGGAGTGACTGTAGGTACAGGTACACCAGTGGGAGTGACTGTAGGTACAGGTACACCCGTGGGAGTGACTGTGGGTACAGGTACACCCGTGGGAGTGACTGTGGGTACAGGTACACCAGCGGGAGTGACTGTGGGTACAGGTACACCAGCGGGAGTGACTGTGGGTACAGATACACCAGTGGGAGTGACTGTGGGTACAGGTACACCCGTGGGAGTGACTGTGGGTACAGGTACACCCGTGGGAGTGACTGTGGGTACAGGTACACCCGTGGGAGTGACTGTGGGTACAGGTACACCAGTGGGAGTGACTGTGGGTACAGGTACACCCGTGGGAGTGACTGTGGGTACAGGTACACCAGCGGGAGTGACTGTGGGTACAGGTACACCCGTGGGAGTGACTGTGGGTACAGGTACACCAGTGGGAGTGACTGTAGGTACAGGTACACCCGTGGGAGTGACTGTGGGTACAGGTACACCAGTGGGAGTGACTGTGGGTACAGGTACACCAGCGGGAGTGACTGTGGGTACAGGTACACCCGTGGGAGTGACTGTAGGTACAGGTACACCAGCGGGAGTGACTGTGGGTACAGGTACACCCGTGGGAGTGACTGTGGGTACAGGTACACCCGTGGGAGTGACTGTGGGTACAGATACACCCGTGGGAGTGACTGTGGGTACAGGTACACCCGTGGGAGTGACTGTGGGTACAGGTACACCCGTGGGAGTGACTGTGGGTACAGGTACACCAGTGGGAGTGACTGTGGGTACAGGTACACCCGTGGGAGTGACTGTGGGTACAGGTACACCAGCGGGAGTGATTGTGGGTACAGGTACACCAGCGGGAGTGACTGTGGGTACAGGTACACCAGTGGGAGTGACTGTGGGTACAGGTACACCCGTGGGAGTGACTGTAGGTACAGGTACACCAGTGGGAGTGACTGTGGGTACAGGTACACCAGTGGGAGTGACTGTGGGTACAGGTACACCCGTGGGAGTGACTGTCGGTACAGGTACACCCGTGGGAGTGACTGTGGGTACAGGTACACCAGCGGGAGTGACTGTGGGTACAGGTACACCCGCGGGAGTGACTGTAGGTACAGGTACACCAGTGGGAGTGACTGTGGGTACAGGTACACCCGTGGGAGTGACTGTGGGTACAGGTACACCCGCGGGAGTGACTGTAGGTACAGGTACACCAGTGGGAGTGACTGTGGGTACAGGTACACCAGTGGGAGTGACTGTGGGTACAGGTACACCCGTGGGAGTGACTGTGGGTACAGGTACACCCGTGGGAGTGACTGTGGGTACAGGTACACCAGCGGGAGTGACTGTGGGTACAGGTACACCCGTGGGAGTGACTGTGGGTACAGGTACACCAGCGGGAGTGACTGTAGGTACAGGTACACCCGTGGGAGTGACTGTGGGTACAGGTACACCAGCGGGAGTGACTGTGGGTACAGGTACACCAGCGGGAGTGACTGTGGGTACAGGTACACCCGTGGGAGTGACTGTAGGTACAGGTACACCAACGGGAGTGACTGTGGGTACAGGTACACCCGTGGGAGTGACTGTGGGTACAGGTACACCCGTGGGAGTGACTGTGGGTACAGATACACCCGTGGGAGTGACTGTGGGTACAGGTACACCCGTGGGAGTGACTGTGGGTACAGGTACACCCGTGGGAGTGACTGTGGGTACAGGTACACCCGTGGGAGTGACTGTGGGTACAGGTACACCAGCGGGAGTGACTGTGGGTACAGGTACACCCGTGGGAGTGACTGTGGGTACAGGTACACCCGTGGGAGTGACTGTGGGTACAGGTACACCAGTGGGAGTGATTGTGGGTACAGGTACACCCGTGGGAGTGACTGTAGGTACAGGTACACCAACGGGAGTGACTGTGGGTACAGGTACACCCGTGGGAGTGACTGTGGGTACAGCTACACCCGTGGGAGTGACTGTGGGTACAGCTACACCCGTGGGAGTGACTGTGGGTACAGGTACACCCGTGGGAGTGACTGTGGGTACAGGTACACCCGTGGGAGTGACTGTGGGTACAGGTACACCAGTGGGAGTGACTGTAGGTACAGGTACACCAGTGGGAGTGACTGTAGGTACAGGTACACCCGTGGGAGTGACTGTAGGTACAGGTACACCCGTGGGAGTGACTGTGGGTACAGGTACACCCGTGGGAGTGACTGTGGGTACAGGTACACCCGTGGGAGTGACTGTGGGTACAGGTACACCAGCGGGAGTGACTGTGGGTACAGGTACACCAGTGGGAGTGACTTTAGGTACAGGTACACCCGTGGGAGTGACTGTGGGGACAGGTACACCCGTGGGAGTGACTGTGGGTACAGGTACACCCGTGGGAGTGACTGTGGGTACAGGTACACCAGCGGGAGTGACTGTGGGTACAGGTACACCAGCGGGAGTGACTGTGGGTACAGGTACACCCGTGGGAGTGACTGTGGGTACAGGTACACCCGTGGGAGTGACTGTGGGTACAGGTACACCCGTGGGAGTGACTGTGGGTACAGGTACACCCGTGGGAGTGACTGTGGGTACAGGTACACCAGTGGGAGTGACTGTGGGTACAGGTACACCCGTGGGAGTGACTGTGGGTACAGGTACACCAGCGGGAGTGACTGTGGGTACAGGTACACCCGTGGGAGTGACTGTGGGTACAGGTACACCAGTGGGAGTGACTGTAGGTACAGGTACACCCGTGGGAGTGACTGTGGGTACAGGTACACCAGTGGGAGTGACTGTGGGTACAGGTACACCAGCGGGAGTGACTGTGGGTACAGGTACACCCGTGGGAGTGACTGTAGGTACAGGTACACCAGCGGGAGTGACTGTGGGTACAGGTACACCCGTGGGAGTGACTGTGGGTACAGGTACACCCGTGGGAGTGACTGTGGGTACAGGTACACCCGTGGGAGTGACTGTGGGTACAGGTACACCCGTGGGAGTGACTGTGGGTACAGGTACACCCGTGGGAGTGACTGTGGGTACAGGTACACCAGTGGGAGTGACTGTGGGTACAGGTACACCCGTGGGAGTGACTGTGGGTACAGGTACACCCGTGGGAGTGACTGTGGGTACAGGTACACCAGTGGGAGTGATTGTGGGTACAGGTACACCAGCGGGAGTGACTGTGGGTACAGGTACACCAGTGGGAGTGACTGTGGGTACAGGTACACCCGTGGGAGTGACTGTAGGTACAGGTACACCCGTGGGAGTGACTGTGGGTACAGGTACACCAGTGGGAGTGACTGTGGGTACAGGTACACCCGTGGGAGTGACTGTCGGTACAGGTACACCCGTGGGAGTGACTGTGGGTACAGGTACACCAGCGGGAGTGACTGTGGGTACAGGTACACCCGCGGGAGTGACTGTAGGTACAGGTACACCAGTGGGAGTGACTGTGGGTACAGGTACACCCGTGGGAGTGACTGTGGGTACAGGTACACCCGCGGGAGTGACTGTAGGTACAGGTACACCAGTGGGAGTGACTGTGGGTACAGGTACACCAGTGGGAGTGACTGTGGGTACAGGTACACCCGTGGGAGTGACTGTGGGTACAGGTACACCCGTGGGAGTGACTGTGGGTACAGGTACACCAGCGGGAGTGACTGTGGGTACAGGTACACCCGTGGGAGTGACTGTGGGTACAGGTACACCAGCGGGAGTGACTGTAGGTACAGGTACACCCGTGGGAGTGACTGTGGGTACAGGTACACCAGCGGGAGTGACTGTGGGTACAGGTACACCAGCGGGAGTGACTGTGGGTACAGGTACACCCGTGGGAGTGACTGTAGGTACAGGTACACCAACGGGAGTGACTGTGGGTACAGGTACACCCGTGGGAGTGACTGTGGGTACAGGTACACCCGTGGGAGTGACTGTGGGTACAGATACACCCGTGGGAGTGACTGTGGGTACAGGTACACCCGTGGGAGTGACTGTGGGTACAGGTACACCCGTGGGAGTGACTGTGGGTACAGGTACACCCGTGGGAGTGACTGTGGGTACAGGTACACCAGCGGGAGTGACTGTGGGTACAGGTACACCCGTGGGAGTGACTGTGGGTACAGGTACACCCGTGGGAGTGACTGTGGGTACAGGTACACCCGTGGGAGTGACTGGGGGTACAGGTACACCAGTGGGAGTGATTGTGGGTACAGGTACACCCGTGGGAGTGACTGTAGGTACAGGTACACCAACGGGACTGACTGTGGGTACAGGTACACCCGTGGGAGTGACTGTGGGTACAGCTACACCCGTGGGAGTGACTGTGGGTACAGATACACCCGTGGGAGTGACTGTGGGTACAGGTACACCCGTGGGAGTGACTGTGGGTACAGATACACCCGTGGGAGTGACTGTGGGTACAGGTACACCCGCGGGAGTGACTGTGGGTACAGGTACACCAGCGGGAGTGACTGTGGGTACAGGTACACCAGCGGGAGTGACTGTGGGTACAGGTACGCCAGCGGGAGTGACTGTGGGTACAGGTACACCCGTGGGAGTGACTGTGGGTACAGGTACACCCGTGGGAGTGACTGTGGGTACAGGTACACCCGTGGGAGTGACTGTGGGTACAGGTACACCAGTGGGAGTGACTGTGGGTACAGGTACACCCGTGGGAGTGACTGTGGATACAGGGTCACCAGCGGGAGTGACTGTGGGTACAGGTACACCCGTGGGAGTGACTGTGGGTACAGGTACACCAGTGGGAGTGACTGTAGGGACAGGTACACCCGTGGGAGTGACTGTGGGTACAGGTACACCAGTGGGAGTGACTGTGGGTACAGGTACGCCAGCGGGAGTGACTGTGGGTACAGGTACACCCGTGGGAGTGACTGTAGGTACAGGTACACCCGTGGGAGTGACTGTGGGTACAGGTACACCAGCGGGAGTGACTGTGGGTACAGGTACACCCGCGGGAGTGACTGTAGGTACAGGTACACCAGTGGGAGTGACTGTGGGTACAGGTACACCCGTGGGAGTGACTGTAGGTACAGGTACACCCGTGGGAGTGACTGTGGGTACAGGTACACCAGTGGGAGTGACTGTGGGTACAGGTACACCAGCGGGAGTGACTGTGGGTACAGATACACCAGTGGGAGTGACTGTGGGTACAGGTACACCCGTGGGAGTGACTGTGGGTACAGATACACCCGTGGGAGTGACTGTGGGTACAGGTACACCCGTGGGAGTGACTGTGGGTACAGATACACCCGTGGGAGTGACTGTGGGTACAGGTACACCAGTGGGAGTGACTGTGGGTACAGGTACACCCGTGGGAGTGACTGTGGGTACAGGTACACCAGTGGGAGTGACTGTGGGTACAGGTACACCCGTGGGAGTGACTGTGGATACAGGTACACCAGCGGGAGTGACTGTGGGTACAGGTACACCCGTGGGAGTGACTGTGGGTACAGGTAAACCAGCGGGAGTGACTGTGGGTACAGGTACACCCGTGGGAGTGACTGTGGGTGTAGGTACACCCGTGGGAGTGACTGTGGGTACAGGTACACCCGTGGGAGTGACTGTGGGTACAGGTACACCAGCGGGAGTGACTGTGGGTACAGGTACACCCGTGGGAGTGACTGTGGGTACAGGTACACCCGTGGGAGTGACTGTGGGTGTAGGTACACCCGTGGGAGTGACTGTGGGTACAGGTACACCCGTGGGAGTGACTGTAGGTACAGGTACACCAGTGGGAGTGACTGTGGGTACAGGTACACCAGCGGGAGTGACTGTGGGTACAGATACACCCGTGGGAGTGACTGTGGGTACAGGTACACCAGCGGGAGTGACTGTGGGTACAGGTACACCCGTGGGAGTGACTGTAGGTACAGGTACACCAGTGGGAGTGACTGTAGGTACAGGTACACCAGTGGGAGTGACTGTGGGTACAGGTACACCCGTGGGAGTGACTGTGGGTACAGTTACACCAGTGGGAGTGACTGTGGGTACAGGTACACCAGTGGGAGTGACTGTGGGTACAGGTACACCAGCGGAGGTGACTGTGGGTACCGGTACACCAGCGGGAGTGACTGTAGGTACAGGTACACCCGTGGGAGTGACTGTAGGTACAGGTACACCCGTGGGAGTGACTGTGGGTACAGGTACACCAGTGGGAGTGACTGTGGGTACAGGTACACCCGGGGGAGTGACTGTAGGTACAGGTACACCCGTGGGAGTGACTCTAGGTACAGGTACACCAGCGGGAGTGACTGTGGGTACAGATACACCAGCGGGAGTGACTGTAGGTACAGGTACACCCGTGGGAGTGACTGTAGGTACAGGTACACCAGCGGGAGTGACTGTGGGTACAGGTACACCAGCGGGAGTGACTGTGGGTACAGGTACACCCGTGGGAGTGACTGTGGGCACAGGTTCACCCGCGGGAGTGACTGTAGGTACAGGTACACCAGTGGGAGTGACTGTGGGTACAGGTACACCCGTGGGAGTGTCTGTGGGTGTAGGTACACCCGTGGGAGAGACTGTGGGTACAGGTACACCCGTGGGAGTGACTGTGGGTACAGGTACACCAGTGGGAGTGACTGTGGGTACAGGTACACCAGTGGGAGTGACTGTAGGTACAGGTACACCAGTGGGAGTGACTGTGGGTACAGGTACACCCGTGGGAGTGACTGTGGGTACAGATACACCAGTGGGAGTGACTGTGGGTACAGGTACACCCGTGGGAGTGACTGTGGGTACAGATACACCCGTGGGAGTGACTGTGGTACAGGTACACCCGTGGGAGTGACTGTGGGTACAGGTACACCCGTGGGAGTGACTGTGGGTACAGATACACCCGTGGGAGTGACTGTGGGTACAGGTACACCAGCGGGAGTGACTGTGGGTACAGGTACACCCGTGGGAGTGACTGTGGGTACAGGTACACCAGCGGGAGTGACTGTGGGTACAGGTAAACCAGCGGGAGTGACTGTGGGTACAGGTACACCCGTGGGAGTGACTGTGGGTACAGGTACACCCGTGGGAGTGACTGTGGGTGTAGGTACACCCGTGGGAGTGACTGTGGGTACAGGTACACCCGTGGGAGTGACTGTGGGTACAGGTACACCAGCGGGAGTGACTGTGGGTACAGGTACACCCGTGGGAGTGACTGTGGGTGTAGGTACACCCGTGGGAGTGACTGTGGGTACAGGTACACCCGTGGGAGTGACTGTAGGTACAGGTACACCCGTGGGAGTGACTGTGGGTACAGGTACACCCGTGGGAGTGACTGTGGGTACAGGTACACCAGTGGGAGTGACTGTGGGTACAGGTACACCTGTGGGAGTGACTGTGGGTACAGGTACACCAGTGGGAGTGACTGTGGGTACAGGTACACCCGTGGGAGTGACTGTGGGTACAGGTACACCCGTGGGAGTGACTGTGGGTACAGGTACACCCGTGGGAGTGACTGTGGGTACAGGTACACCCGCGGGGGTGACTGTGGGTACAGGTACACCCGTGGGAGTGACTGTGGGCACAGGTTCACCCGCGGGAGTGACTGTAGGTACAGGTACACCCGTGGGAGTGACTGTGGGTACAGGTACACCAGTGGGAGTGACTGTGGGTACAGGTACACCAGCGGAGGTGACTGTGGGTACCGGTACACCAGCGGGAGTGACTGTAGGTACAGGTACACCCGTGGGAGTGACTGTAGGTACAGGTACACCAGTGGGAGTGACTGTGGGTACAGGTACACCCGTGGGAGTGACTGTGGGTACAGGTACACACGTGGGAGTGACTCTGGGTACAGGTACACCAGTGGGAGTGACTCTGGGTACAGGTACACCAGTGGGAGTGACTGTGGGTACAGGTACACCCGTGGGAGTGACTGTGGGTACAGGTACACCCGTGGGAGTGACTGTGGGTACAGGTACACCCGCGGGGGTGACTGTGGGTACAGGTACACCCGTGGGAGTGACTGTGGGCACAGGTTCACCCGCGGGAGTGACTGTAGGTACAGGTACACCAGTGGGAGTGACTGTGGGTGTAGGTACACCCGTGGGAGTGTCTGTGGGTGTAGGGATACCCGTGGGAGTGACTGTGGGTACAGGTACACCCGTGGGAGTGACTGTGGGTACAGGTACACCAGTGGGAGTGACTGTGGGTACAGGTACACCAGTGGGAGTGACTGTAGGTACAGGTACACCCGTGGGAGTGACTGTAGGTACAGGTACACCCCTGGGAGTGACTGTGGGTACAGGTACACCAGTGGGAGTGACTGTGGGTACAGGTACACCAGCGGGAGTGACTGTGGGTACAGATACACCAGTGGGAGTGACTGTGGGTACAGGTACACCCGTGGGAGTGACTGTGGGTACAGATACACCCGTGGGAGTGACTGTGGGTACAGGTACACCCGTGGGAGTGACTGTGGGTACAGGTACACCCGTGGGAGTGACTGTGGGTACAGATACACCCTTGGGAGTGACTGTGGGTACAGGTACACCAGTGGGAGTGACTGTGGGTACAGGTACACCCGTGGGAGTGACTGTGGGTACAGGTACACCAGTGGGAGTGACTGTGGGTACAGGTACACCCGTGGGAGTGACTGTGGGTACAGGTACACCAGTGGGAGTGACTGTGGGTACAGGTACACCAGCGGGAGTGACTGTGGGTACAGATACACCAGTGGGAGTGACTGTGGGTACAGGTACACCCGTGGGAGTGACTGTGGGTACAGGTACACCCGTGGGAGTGACTGTGGGTACAGGTACACCCGCGGGAGTGACTGTGGGTACAGGTACACCCGTGGGAGTGACTGTGGGTACAGGTACACCAGTGGGAGTGACTGTGGGTACAGGTACACCAGCGGGAGTGACTGTGGGTACAGATACACCAGTGGGAGTGACTGTGGGTACAGGTACACCCGTGGGAGTGACTGTGGGTACAGATACACCCGTGGGAGTGACTGTGGGTACAGGTACACCCGTGGGAGTGACTGTGGGTACAGGTACACCCGTGGGAGTGACTGTGGGTACAGATACACCCTTGGGAGTGACTGTGGGTACAGGTACACCAGTGGGAGTGACTGTGGGTACAGGTACACCCGTGGGAGTGACTGTGGGTACAGGTACACCAGTGGGAGTGACTGTGGGTACAGGTACACCCGTGGGAGTGACTCTGGATACAGGTACACCAGCGGGAGTGACTGTGGGTACAGGTACACCCGTGGGAGTGACTGTGGGTACAGGTATACCAGTGGGAGTGACTGTAGGTACAGGTACACCCGTGGGAGTGACTGTGGGTACAGGTACACCAGTGGGAGTGACTGTGGGTACAGGTACGCCAGCGGGAGTGACTGTGGGTACAGGTACACCCGTGGGAGTGACTGTAGGTACAGGTACACCAGCGGGAGTGACTGTGGGTACAGGTACACCCGTGGGTGTGACTGTGGGTACAGGTACACCCGTGGGAGTGACTGTGGGTACAGTTACACCCGTGGGAGTGACTGTGGGTACAGGTACACCCGTGGGAGTGACTGTGGGTACAGGTACACCCGTGGGAGTGACTGTGGGTACAGGTACACCAGCGGGAGTGACTGTGGGTACAGGTACACCAGTGGGAGTGACTGTGGGTACAGGTACACCAGCGGGAGTGACTGTGGGTACAGGTACACCCGTGGGAGTGACTGTGGGTACAGGTACACCCGTGGGAGTGACTGTGGGTACAGGTACACCAGCGGGAGTGACTGTGGGTACAGGTAAACCAGCGGGAGTGACTGTGGGTACAGGTACACCCGTGGGAGTGACTGTGGGTGTAGGTACACCCGTGGGAGTGACTGTGGGTGTAGGTACACCCGTGGGAGTGACTGTGGGTACAGGTACACCCGTGGGAGTGACTGTGGGTACAGGTACACCCGTGGGAGTGACTGTGGGTGTAGGTACACCCGTGGGAGTGACTGTGGGTACAGGTACACCCGTGGGAGTGACTGTGGGTACAGATACACCCGTGGGAGTGACTGTGGGTACAGGTACACCAGTGGGAGTGACTGTGGGTACAGGTACACCCGTGGGAGTGACTGTGGGTACAGGTACACCCGTGGGAGTGACTGTGGGTGTAGGTACACCCGTGGGAGTGACTGTGGGTACAGGTACACCCGTGGGAGTGACTGTGGGTACAGATACAACCGTGGGAGTGACTGTGGGTACAGGTACACCAGTGGGAGTGACTGTGGGTACAGGTACACCCGTGGGAGTGACTGTGGGTACAGGTACACCAGTGAGAGTGACTGTGGGTACAGGTACACCCGTGGGAGTGACTCTGGATACAGGTACACCAGCGGGAGTGACTGTGGGTACAGGTACACCCGTGGGAGTGACTGTGGGTACAGGTATACCAGTGGGAGTGACTGTAGGCACAGGTACACCCGTGGGAGTGACTGTGGGTACAGGTACACCAGTGGGAGTGTCTGTGGGTACAGATACACCCGTGGGAGTGACTGTGGGTACAGGTACACCCGTGGGAGTGACTGTAGGTACAGGTACACCCGTGGGAGTGACTGTAGGTACAGGTACACCCGTGGGAGTGACTGTGGGTACAGGTACACCAGTGGGAGTGACTGTGGGTACAGGTACACCAGCGGGAGTGACTGTGGGTACAGATACACCAGTGGGAGTGACTGTGGGTACAGGTACACCCGTGGGAGTGACTGTGGGTACAGATACACCCGTGGGAGTGACTGTGGGTACAGGTACACCCGTGGGAGTCACTGTGGGTACAGGTACACCCGTGGGAGTGACTGTGGGTACAGATACACCCGTGGGAGTGACTGTGGGTACAGGTACACCAGTGGGAGTGACTGTGGGTACAGGTACACCCGTGGGAGTGACTGTGGGTACAGGTACACCAGTGGGAGTGACTGTGGGTACAGGTACACCCGTGGGAGTGACTCTGGATACAGGTACACCAGCGGGAGTGACTGTGGGTACAGGTACACCCGTGGGAGTGACTGTGGGTACAGGTATACCAGTGGGAGTGACTGTAGGTACAGGTACACCCGTGGGAGTGACTGTGGGTACAGGTACACCAGTGGGAGTGACTGTGGGTACAGGTACGCCAGCGGGAGTGACTGTGGGTACAGGTACACCCGTGGGAGTGACTGTAGGTACAGGTACACCAGCGGGAGTGACTGTGGGTACAGGTACACCCGTGGGTGTGACTGTGGGTACAGGTACACCCGTGGGAGTGACTGTGGGTACAGTTACACCCGTGGGAGTGACTGTGGGTACAGGTACACCCGTGGGAGTGACTGTGGGTACAGGTACACCAGCGGGAGTGACTGTGGGTACAGGTACACCAGTGGGAGTGACTGTGGGTACAGGTACACCAGCGGGAGTGACTGTGGGTACAGGTACGCCCGTGGGAGTGACTGTGGGTACAGGTACACCCGTGGGAGTGACTGTGGGTACAGGTACACCAGCGGGAGTGACTGTGGGTACAGGTACACCCGTGGGAGTGACTGTAGGTACAGGTACACCCGTGGGAGTGACTGTAGGTACAGGTACACCAGTGGGAGTGACTGTGGGTACAGATACACCCGTGGGAGTGACTGTGGGTACAGGTACACCAGTGGGAGTGACTGTGGGTACAGGTACACCAGCGGAGGTGACTGTGGGTACCGGTACACCAGCGGGAGTGACTGTGGGTACAGGTACACCCGTGGGAGTGACTGTGGGTACAGGTACACCAGTGGGAGTGACTGTGGGTACAGGTACACCCGGGGGAGTGACTGTAGGTACAGGTACACCCGTGGGAGTGACTGTAGGTACAGGTACACCAGCGGGAGTGACTGTGGGTACAGGTACACCAGCGGGAGTGACTGTAGGTACAGGTACACCCGTGGGAGTGACTGTAGGTACAGGTACACCAGCGGGAGTGACTGTGGGTACAGGTACACCAGCGGGAGTGACTGTGGGTACAGGTACACCAGTGGGAGTGACTGTGGGTACAGGTACTCCAGCGGGAGTGACTGTAGGTACAGGTACACCAGCGGGAGTGACTGTGTGTACAGGTACACCCGTGGGAGTGACTGTGGGTACAGGTACACCCGCGGGAGTGACTGTAGGTACAGGTACACCCGTGGGAGTGACTGTAGGTACAGGTACACCTGTGGGAGTGACTGTGGGTACAGGTACACCCGCGGGAGTGACTGTGGGTACAGGTACACCCGTGGGAGTGACTGTGGGTACAGGTACACCAGCGGGAGTGACTGTGGGTACAGGTACCCCCGCGGGAGTGACTGTGGGTACAGGTACACCCGTGGGAGTGACTGTGGGTACAGGTACACCAGTGGGAGAGACTGTGGGTACAGGTACACCCGTGGGAGTGACTGTGGGTACAAGTACACCCGTGGGAGTGACTGTGGGTACAGGCACACCCGCGGGAGTGACTGTAGGTACAGGTACACCCGCGGAAGTGACTGTGGGTACAGGTACACCCGTGGGAGTGACTGTGGGTACAGGTACACCCGTGGGAGTGACTGTAGGTACAGGTACACCCGTGGGAGTGACTGTGGGTACAGGTACACCAGCGGGAGTGACTGTAGGTTCAGGTACACCAGCGGGAGTGACTGTGGGTACAGGTACGCCCGTGGGAGTGACTGTGGGTACAGGTACACCCGCGGGAGTGACTGTGGGTACAGGTACACCCGTGGGAGTGACTGTGGGTACAGGTACACCAGTGGGAGTGACTGTGGGTACAGCTACACCCGCGGGAGTGACTGTAGGTACAGGTACACCAGCGGGAGTGACTGTGGGTACAGGTACACCCGTGGGAGTGACTGTGGGTACAGGTACACCCGTGGGAGTGACTGTGGGTACAGGTACACCCGCGGGAATGACTGTAGGTACAGGTACACCAGCGGGAGTGACTGTGGGGACAGGTACACCCGTGGGAGTGACTGTGGGTACAGGTACACCCGTGGGAGTGACTGTGGGTACAGGTACACCAGTGGGAGTGACTGTGGGTACAGGTACACCAGTGGGAGTGACTGTAGGTACAGGTACACCCGTGGGAGTGACTGTGGGTACAGGTACACCAGCGGGAGTGACTGTAGGTACAGGTACACCAGCGGGGGTGACTGTATGTACAGGTACACCAGCGGGAGTGACTGTAGGTACAGGTACACCAGCGGGAGTGACTGTGGGTACAGGTACACCAGTGGGAGTGACTGTGGGTACAGGTACACCCGTGGGAGTGACTGTGGGTACAGGTACACCAGCGGGAGTGACTGTGGGTACAGGTACACCCGTGGGAGTGACTGTGGGTACAGGTACACCCGCGGGAGTGACTGTGGGTACAGGTACACCAGTGGGAGTGACTGCGGGTACAGGTACACCCGTGGGAGTGACTGTGGGTACAGGTACACCCGCGGGAGTGACTGTGGGTACAGGTACACCCGTGGGAGTGACTGTGGGTACAGGTACACCAGTGGGAGTGACTGTGGGTACAGGTACACCAGTGGGAGTGACTGTGGGTACAGGTACACCCGTGGGAGTGACTGTTGGTACAGGTACACCCGTGGGAGTGACTGTGGGTGTAGGTACACCCGTGGGAGTGACTGTGGGTACAGGTACACCCGTGGGAGTGACTGTGGGTACAGGTACACCAGCGGGAGTGACTGTGGGTACGGGTAAACAGCGGGAGTGACTGAGGGTACAGGTACACCCGTGGGAGTGACTGTGGGTGTAGGTACACCCGTGGGAGTGACTGTGGGTACAGGTACACCCGTGGGAGTGACTGTGGGTACAGGTACACCAGCGGGAGTGACTGTGGGTACAGGTACACCCGTGGGAGTGACTGTGGGTACAGATACACCCGTGGGAGTGACTGTGGGTACAGGTACACCCGTGGGAGTGACTGTAGGTACAGGTACACCAGCGGGAGTGACTGTGGGTACAGGTACACCAGCGGGAGTGACTGTGGGTACAGATACACCCGTGGGAGTGACTGTGGGTACAGGTACACCCGTGGGAGTGACTGTGGGTACAGGTACACCCGTGGGAGTGACTGTGGGTACAGGTACACCAGTGGGAGTGACTGTGGGTACAGGTACACCAGCGGGAGTGACTGTGCGTACAGGTACACCCGTGGGAGTGACTGTAGGTACAGGTACACCAGTGGGAGTGACTGTAGGTACAAGTACACCAGTGGGAGTTACTGTGGGTACAGGTACACCAGTGGGAGTGACTGTGGGTACAGGTACACCAGTGGGAGTGACTGTGGGTCCAGGTACACCAGCGGGAGTGACTGTGGGTACAGGTACACCCGTGGGAGTGACTGTAGGTACAGGTACACCAGTGGGAGTGACTGTAGCTACAGGTACACCAGTGGGAGTGACTGTGGGTACAGGTAAACCAGTGGGAGTGACTGTGGGTACAGGTACACCAGTGGGAGTGACTGTAGGCACAGGTACACCAGCGGGAGTGACTGTGGGTACAGGTACACCAGCGGGAGTGACTGTGGGTGCAGATACACCCGTGGGAGTGACTGTGGGTACAGGTACACCAGTGGGAGTGACTGTGGGTACAGGTACACCAGTGGGAGTGACTGTAGGTACAGGTACACCCGTGGGAGTGACTGTAGGTACAGGTACACCCGTGGGAGTGACTGTGGGTACAGGTACACCAGTGGGAGTGACTGTGGGTACAGGTACACCAGCGGAGGTGACTGTGGGTACCGGTACACCAGCGGAAGTTACTGTAGGTACAGGTACACCCGTGGGAGTGACTGTAGGTACAGGTACACCCGTGGGAGTGACTGTGGGTACAGGTACACCAGTGGGAGTGACTGTGGGTACAGGTACACCCGTGGGAGTGACTGTAGGTACAGGTACACCAGCGGGAGTGACTGTGGGTACAGGTACACCCGCGGGAGTGACTGTAGGTACAGGTACACCCGTGGGAGTGACTGTAGGTACAGGTACACCAGCGGGAGTGACTGTGGGTACAGGTACACCAGCGGGAGTGACTGTGGGTACAGGTACACCAGTGGGAGTGACTGTGGGTACAGGTACACCAGTGGGAGTGACTGTGGGTACAGGTACACCAGCGGGAGTGACTGTAGGTACAGGTACACCAGCGGGAGTGACTGTGCGTACAGGTACACCCGTGGGAGTGACTGTGGGTACAGGTACACCCGCGGGAGTGTCTGTAGGTACAGGTACACCCGTGGGAGTGACTGTAGGTACAGGTGCACCAGTGGGAGTGACTGTGGGTACAGGTACACCCGCGGGAGTGACTGTGGGTACAGGTACACCCGCGGGAGTGACTGTGGGTACAGGTACACCCGTGGGAGTGACTGTGGGTACAGGTACACCCGTGGGTGTGACTGTGGGTACAGGTACACCCGTGGGAGTGACTGTGGGTTCAGGTACACCAGTGGGAGTGACTGTGGGTACAGGTACACCCGCGGGAGTGACTGTGGGTACAGGTACACCCGTGGGAGTGACTGTGGGTACAGGTACACCAGCGGGATTGACTGTGGGTACAGGTACACCAGTGGGAGTGACTGTGGGTACAGGTACACCCATGGGAGTGACTGTGGGTACAGGTACACCAGCGGGAGTGACTGTAGGTCCAGGTACACCAGCGGGAGTGACTGTGGGTACAGGTACACCCGCGGGAGTGACTGTGGGTACAGGTACACCCGTGGGAGTGACTGTGGGTACAGGTACACCAGCGGGAGTGACTGTGGGTACAGGTACACCCGCGGGAGTGACTGTGGGTACAGGTACACCAGCGGGAGTGACTGTAGGTACAGGTACACCAGCGGGAGTGACTGTGGGTACAGGTACACCCGCGGGAGTGACTGTGGGTACAGGTACACCCGTGGGAGTGACTGTGGGTACAGGTACACCAGCGGGAGTGACTGTGGGTACAGGTACACCCGCGGGAGTGACTGTAGTTACAGGTACACCAGTGGGAGTGACTGTGGGTACAGGCACACCAGCGGGAGTGACTGTAGGTACAGGTACACCAGTGGGAGTGACTGTGGTACAGGTACACCAGTGGGAGTGACTGTAGGCACAGGTACACCCGTGGGAGTGACTGTAGGTACAGGTACACCCGTGGGAGTGACTGTGGGTACAGGTTCACCCGTGGGAGTGACTGTGGGTACAGGTACACCCGTGGGAGTGACTGTGGGTACAGGTACCCCCGCGGGAGCGACTGTGGGTACAGGTACACCCGCGGGAGTGACTGTGGGTACTGGTACACCAGCGGGAGTGACTGTGGGTACAGGTACACCCGTGGGAGTGACTGTGGGTACAGGTACACCCGTGGGAGTGTCTGTGGGTACAGGTACACCAGTGGGAGTGACTGTGGGTACAGGTACACCCGTGGGAGTGACTGTGGGTACAGGTACACCAGCGGGAGTGACTGTGGGTACAGGTAAACCAGCGGGAGTGACTGTGGGTACAGGTACACCCGTGGGAGTGACTGTGGGTGTAGGTACACCCGTGGGAGTGACTGTGGGTGTAGGTACACCCGTGGGAGTGACTGTGGGTACAGGTACACCCGTGGGAGTGACTGTGGGTACAGGTACACCCGTGGGAGTGACTGTGGGTACAGGTACACCCGTGGGAGTGACTGTAGGTACAGGTACACCCGTGGGAGTGACTGTAGGTACAGGTACACCAGTGGGAGTGACTGTGGGTACAGATACACCCGTGGGAGTGACTGTGGGTACAGGTACACCAGTGGGAGTGACTGTGGGTACAGGTACACCAGCGGAGGTGACTGTGGGTACCGGTACACCAGCGGGAGTGACTGTAGGTACAGGTACACCCGTGGGAGTGACTGTGGGTACAGGTACACCCGTGGGAGTGACTGTGGGTACAGGTACACCAGTGGGAGTGACTGTGGGTACAGGTACACCCGGGGGAGTGACTGTAGGTACAGGTACACCCGTGGGAGTGACTGTAGGTACAGGTACACCAGCGGGAGTGACTGTGGGTACAGGTACACCAGCGGGAGTGACTGTAGGTACAGGTACACCCGTGGGAGTGACTGTAGGTACAGGTACACCAGCGGGAGTGACTGTGGGTACAGGTACACCAGCGGGAGTGACTGTGGGTACAGGTACACCAGCGGGAGTGACTGTGGGTACAGGTACTCCAGCGGGAGTGACTGTAGGTACAGGTACACCAGCGGGAGTGACTGTGGGTACAGGTACACCCGTGGGAGTGACTGTAGGTACAGGTACACCAGTGGGAGTGACTGTGGGTACAGATACACCCGTGGGAGTGACTGTGGGTACAGGTACACCAGTGGGAGTGACTGTGGGTACAGGTACACCAGCGGAGGTGACTGTGGGTTCCGGTACACCAGCGGGAGTGACTGTAGGTACAGGTACACCCGTGGGAGTGACTGTGGGTACAGGTACACCCGTGGGAGTGACTGTGGGTACAGGTACACCAGTGGGAGTGACTGTGGGTACAGGTACACCCGGGGGAGTGACTGTAGGTACAGGTACACCCGTGGGAGTGACTGTAGGTACAGGTACACCAGCGGGAGTGACTGTGGGTACAGGTACACCAGCGGGAGTGACTGTAGGTACAGGTACACCCGTGGGAGTGACTGTAGGTACAGGTACACCAGCGGGAGTGACTGTGGGTACAGGTACACCAGCGGGAGTGACTGTGGGTACAGGTACACCAGTGGGAGTGACTGTGGGTACAGGTACTCCAGCGGGAGTGACTGTAGGTACAGGTACACCAGCGGGAGTGACTGTGGGTACAGGTACACCCGTGGGAGTGACTGTGGGTACAGGTACACCCGCGGGAGTGACTGTAGGTACAGGTACACCCGTGGGAGTGACTGTAGGTACAGGTACACCTGTGGGAGTGACTGTGGGTACAGGTACACCCGCGGGAGTGACTGTGGGTACAGGTACACCCGTGGGAGTGACTGTGGGTACAGGTACACCAGCGGGAGTGACTGTGGGTACAGGTACCCCCGCGGGAGTGACTGTGGGTACAGGTACACCCGTGGGAGTGACTGTGGGTACAGGTACACCAGTGGGAGAGACTGTGGGTACAGGTACACCCGTGGGAGTGACTGTGGGTACAAGTACACCCGTGGGAGTGACTGTGGGTACAGGCACACCCGCGGGAGTGACTGTAGGTACAGGTACACCCGCGGAAGTGACTGTGGGTACAGGTACACCCGTGGGAGTGACTGTGGGTACAGGTACACCCGTGGGAGTGACTGTAGGTACAGGTACACCCGTGGGAGTGACTGTGGGTACAGGTACACCAGCGGGAGTGACTGTAGGTACAGGTATACCAGCGGGAGTGACTGTGGGTACAGGTACGCCCGTGGGAGTGACTGTGGGTACAGGTACACCCGCGGGAGTGACTGTGGGTACAGGTACACCCGTGGGAGTGACTGTGGGTACAGGTACACCAGTGGGAGTGACTGTGGGTACAGCTACACCCGCGGGAGTGACTGTAGGTACAGGTACACCAGCGGGAGTGACTGTGGGTACAGGTACACCCGTGGGAGTGACTGTGGGTACAGGTACACCCGTGGGAGTGACTGTGGGTACAGGTACACCCGCGGGAATGACTGTAGGTACAGGTACACCAGCGGGAGTGACTGTGGGGACAGGTACACCCGTGGGAGTGACTGTGGGTACAGGTACACCCGTGGGAGTGACTGTGGGTACAGGTACACCAGTGGGAGTGACTGTGGGTACAGGTACACCAGTGGGAGTGACTGTAGGTACAGGTACACCCGTGGGAGTGACTGTGGGTACAGGTACACCAGCGGGAGTGACTGTAGGTACAGGTACACCAGCGGGGGTGACTGTATGTACAGGTACACCAGCGGGAGTGACTGTAGGTACAGGTACACCAGCGGGAGTGACTGTGGGTACAGGTACACCAGTGGGAGTGACTGTGGGTACAGGTACACCCGTGGGAGTGACTGTGGGTACAGGTACACCAGCGGGAGTGACTGTGGGTACAGGTACACCCGTGGGAGTGACTGTGGGTACAGGTACACCCGCGGGAGTGACTGTGGGTACAGGTACACCAGTGGGAGTGACTGCGGGTACAGGTACACCCGTGGGAGTGACTGTGGGTACTGGTACACCCGCGGGAGTGACTGTGGGTACAGGTACACCCGTGGGAGTGACTGTGGGTACAGGTACACCAGTGGGAGTGACTGTGGGTACAGGTACACCAGTGGGAGTGACTGTGGGTACAGGTACACCCGTGGGAGTGAATGTGGGTACAGGTACACCCGTGGGAGTGACTGTGGGTGTAGGTACACCCGTGGGAGTGACTGTGGGTACAGGTACACCCGTGGGAGTGACTGTGGGTACAGGTACACCAGCGGGAGTGACTGTGGGTACAGGTAAACAGCGGGAGTGACTGAGGGTACAGGTACACCCGTGGGAGTGACTGTGGGTGTAGGTACACCCGTGGGAGTGACTGTGGGTACAGGTACACCCGTGGGAGTGACTGTGGGTACAGGTACACCAGCGGGAGTGACTGTGGGTACAGGTACACCCGTGGGAGTGACTGTGGGTACAGATACACCCGTGGGAGTGACTGTGGGTACAGGTACACCCGTGGGAGTGACTGTAGGTACAGGTACACCAGCGGGAGTGACTGTGGGTACAGGTACACCAGCGGGAGTGACTGTGGGTACAGATACACCCGTGGGAGTGACTGTGGGTACAGGTACACCCGTGGGAGTGACTGTGGGTACAGGTACACCCGTGGGAGTGACAGTGGGTACAGGTACACCAGTGGGAGTGACTGTGGGTACAGGTACACCAGCGGGAGTGACTGTGCGTACAGGTACACCCGTGGGAGTGACTGTAGGTACAGGTACACCAGTGGGAGTGACTGTAGGTACAGGTACACCAGTGGGAGTGACTGTGGGTACAGGTACACCCGTGGGAGTGAATGTGGGTACAGGTACACCCGTGGGAGTGACTGTGGGTGTAGGTACACCCGTGGGAGTGACTGTGGGTACAGGTACACCCGTGGGAGTGACTGTGGGTACAGGTACACCAGTGGGAGTGACTGTGGGTACAGGTACACCAGTGGGAGTGACTGTGGGTACAGGTACACCCGTGGGAGTGAATGTGGGTACAGGTACACCCGTGGGAGTGACTGTGGGTGTAGGTACACCCGTGGGAGTGACTGTGGGTACAGGTACACCCGTGGGAGTGACTGTGGGTACAGGTACACCAGCGGGAGTGACTGTGGGTACAGGTAAACAGCGGGAGTGACTGAGGGTACAGGTACACCCGTGGGAGTGACTGTGGGTGTAGGTACACCCGTGGGAGTGACTGTGGGTACAGGTACACCCGTGGGAGTGACTGTGGGTACAGGTACACCAGCGGGAGTGACTGTGGGTACAGGTACACCCGTGGGAGTGACTGTGGGTACAGATACACCCGTGGGAGTGACTGTGGGTACAGGTACACCCGTGGGAGTGACTGTAGGTACAGGTACACCAGCGGGAGTGACTGTGGGTACAGGTACACCAGCGGGAGTGACTGTGGGTACAGATACACCCGTGGGAGTGACTGTGGGTACAGGTACACCCGTGGGAGTGACTGTGGGTACAGGTACACCCGTGGGAGTGACAGTGGGTACAGGTACACCAGTGGGAGTGACTGTGGGTACAGGTACACCAGCGGGAGTGACTGTGCGTACAGGTACACCCGTGGGAGTGACTGTAGGTACAGGTACACCAGTGGGAGTGACTGTAGGTACAGGTACACCAGTGGGAGTGACTGTGGGTACAGGTACACCAGTGGGAGTGACTGTGGGTACAGGTACACCCGTGGGAGTGACTGTGGGTCCAGGTACACCAGCGGGAGTGACTGTGGGTACAGGTACACCAGTGGGAGTGACTGTAGCTACAGGTACACCAGTGGGAGTGACTGTGGGTACAGGTAAACCAGTGGGAGTGACTGTGGGTACAGGTACACCAGTGGGAGTGACTGTAGGCACAGGTACACCAGCGGGAGTGACTGTGGGTACAGGTACACCAGCGGGAGTGACTGTGGGTACAGATACACCCGTGGGAGTGACTGTGGGTACAGGTACACCAGTGGGAGTGACTGTGGGTACAGGTACACCAGTGGGAGTGACTGTAGGTACAGGTACACCCGTGGGAGTGACTGTAGGTACAGGTACACCCGTGGGAGTGACTGTGGGTACAGATACACCAGTGGGAGTGACTGTGGGTACAGGTACAACAGCGGAGGTGACTGTGGGTACCGGTACACCAGCGGGAGTTACTGTAGGTACAGGTACACCCGTGGGAGTGACTGTAGGTACAGGTACACCCGTGGGAGTGACTGTGGGTACAGGTACACCAGTGGGAGTGACTGTGGGTACAGGTACACCCGTGGGAGTGACTGTAGGTACAGGTACACCAGCGGGAGTGACTGTGGGTACAGGTACACCAGCGGGAGTGACTGTAGGTACAGGTACACCCGTGGGAGTGACTGTAGGTACAGGTACACCAGCGGGAGTGACTGTGGGTACAGGTACACCAGCGGGAGTGACTGTGGGTACAGGTACACCAGTGGGAGTGACTGTGGGTACAGGTACACCAGTGGGAGTGACTGTGGGTACAGGTACACCAGCGGGAGTGACTGTAGGTACAGGTACACCAGCGGGAGTGACTGTGCGTACAGGTACACCCGTGGGAGTGACTGTGGGTACAGGTACACCCGCGGGAGTGTATGTAGGTACAGGTACACCCGTGGGAGTGACTGTAGGTACAGGTGCACCAGTGGGAGTGACTGTGGGTACAGGTACACCCGCGGGAGTGACTGTGGGTACAGGTACACCCGCGGGAGTGACTGTGGGTACAGGTACACCCGCGGGAGTGACTGTGGGTACAGGTACACCCGTGGGAGTGACTGTGGGTACAGGTACACCCGTGGGTGTGACTGTGGGTACAGGTACACCCGTGGGAGTGACTGTGGGTACAGGTACACCAGTGGGAGTGACTGTGGGTACAGGTACACCCGCGGGAGTGACTGTGGGTACAGGTACACCCGTGGGAGTGACTGTGGGTACAGGTACACCAGCGGGATTGACTGTGGGTACAGGTACACCAGTGGGAGTGACTGTGGGTACAGGTACACCCATGGGAGTGACTGTGGGTACAGGTACACCAGCGGGAGTGACTGTAGGTCCAGGTACACCAGCGGGAGTGACTGTGGGTACAGGTACACCCGCGGGAGTGACTGTGGGTACAGGTACACCCGTGGGAGTGACTGTGGGTACAGGTACACCAGCGGGAGTGACTGTGGGTACAGGTACACCCGCGGGAGTGACTGTGGGTACAGGTACACCAGCGGGAGTGACTGTAGGTACAGGTACACCAGCGGGAGTGACTGTGGGTACAGGTACACCCGCGGGAGTGACTGTGGGTACAGGTACACCCGTGGGAGTGACTGTGGGTACAGGTACACCAGCGGGAGTGACTGTGGGTACAGGTACACCCGCGGGAGTGACTGTAGGTACAGGTACACCAGTGGGAGTGACTGTGGGTACAGGCACACCAGCGGGAGTGACTGTAGGTACAGGTACACCAGTGGGAGTGACTGTGGTACAGGTACACCAGTGGGAGTGACTGTAGGCACAGGTACACCCGTGGGAGTGACTGTAGGTACAGGTACACCCGTGGGAGTGACTGTGGGTACAGGTTCACCCGTGGGAGTGACTGTGGGTACAGGTACACCCGTGGGAGTGACTGTGGGTACAGGTACCCCCGCGGGAGCGACTGTGGGTACAGGTACACCCGCGGGAGTGACTGTGGGCACTGGTACACCAGCGGGAGTGACTGTGGGTACAGGTACACCCGTGGGAGTGACTGTGGGTACAGGTACACCCGTGGGAGTGTCTGTGGGTACAGGTACACCAGTGGGAGTGACTGTAGGTACAGGTACACCCGTGGGAGTGTCTGTGGGTACAGGTACACCAGTGGGAGTGACTGCAGGTACAGGTACACCAGCGGGAGTGACTGTGGGTACAGGTACACCCGTGGGAGTGACTGTGGGTACAGGTACACCCTTGGGAGTGTCTGTGGGTACAGGTACACCAGCGGGAGTGACTGTAGGTATAGGTACACCAGCGGGAGTGACTGTGGGTACAGGTACACCCGTGGGAGTGACTGTGGGTACAGATACACCAGCGGGAGTGACTGTGGGTACAGGTACACCCGTGGGAGTGACTGTGGGTACAGATACACCCGTGGGAGTGACTGTAGGTCCTGGTACACCCGTGGGAGTGACTGTGGGTACAGGTACACCCCTGGGAGTGACTGTGGGTACAGGTACACCCGTGGGAGTGACTGTGGGTACAGGTGTACCCCAGACTGTAGGGGCATCTGACATCATTTCACTGACCTGCTGCTCCAAATGAGCATTGGATGCAATGAGCTCCTTAGAGAGTTTATTTCTTCACTTGGAGGGTATTGAACCCGTGGAATTCTTCACCACAGAAGGTTGTGGACGAGGCCAAGTGACTGAATATACTCAAGAAAGAGATGGATTTTCATTTTTGGTTATAAAAGTATGAAGAGATATGGGAGAAAATGGGAATATTGCCTCAAGACAGAGAAGCTGCCATGATCATATTGAATGGGGGAGCAGGCATGAAGGGCCAGATGGTCTCTGCTCTCAGTTTCTATCCTGGTTTCGCTTATTGTTGAACAGTGTGAGCAGTTAGTCAGTTACATGTTTGATTTATGCTCTTAATGTGTGTCACGGTTTAGTGATGCTCTTGAACATGGGCTGTCTCTGTTTGCACATGTTGAGTTTCTACTTAACTGCAAGCAGAGGCAAATGCCACCTGCCACACTGTTCTGGTGAATATCAAGGTACAGTGGAATTGGAAGTTGCCTGTTAAGTGCTAATTGTTAGAACATGGCTGTCCAAGTGGGAGATGAGCGCGAGCAATGAACCATTGTTGTCGACATTTTTACATAAAGGCCATGAATCTCCTGTTCAAGCTTGGGACTCAGATTCTTTCCTTCTTCAAATCAAAGATTGAATTCCTCTGAATTTATCCAACCAATGCAGGCAAACATAGCCGCCATTTAAGGTCAAAATCTGTCTCTGAATCAGACATATTATTGGCTTATAACTCAGTATGTGTAATTTAGAAACAAATGTGGGTCGTAGTGGTACAAGTTGGATCTGCTCAGTTGTTATTGACTGACTCAATGCAAAGTGTTTGAAGCAAATCTGCTGCTTCTGATTGTGTCTAAGCTGGTGTAGAATTGACTTAGAAATACTTGGACATCTGTTTCTGCACCTTTATTGTCAGACAGAAGGCACAATCTTGATCAAATGGCAGTACAGACATGATCTGCCAAATGGCCGAATTCTGCTCCTGTATCTTGTGGCCAAATTTTAGACTGTGACACTGAACATTGTGCAGAGCTAATTTTGAAATACAGTGGAGATTTTTAGTGTAGCTGTTAAATTCCAGAATTCTCATGGTGTTGCTGTTGAAGTGCAAGGTTATAGCAGGAATCCATCACTGATGCTGTAATTAAAATTGGCTGCAGTGGGGTACAATAATAAATCTTGGCTGTTTATGGAATTTCAACATGCCTATAGAGCTATCTGATTCAACAGCATTCTTGGCCAAAAGCCCTTCCTCTGTTTAATTTTAATGTACAAATGATACTACAGATGCATAGTGAAATGCATATACTGCTTGTAGGCTTAGCCTGCATTTTGCATTGCGTTCATATCAGTATGTATTTATGGAACCATTTATGAGCATGAAAAGGAATTAACACATAAAACATTGTATTGACACCAATTAAACACCTGCAAAGATGAGTCACATCTGCAAGAGCTGTTTCTTCATGTTTCACGAGCCGATGCTGTTACCTAGATAAATTGGAGAAGACAGTAGTTGTTAATAGAGGAGATGCATTAACTAACATTGCTGAAAGAAACCAACTAGCAAAGCATGTTCTTCTGAATCACGTGGACCTGACTTTTACTGGAAATCAGCTAAGTGTATTTTTTTATGGCCGAGTTTCATGATGAGCTCTTTCCCATGAGGCCTAGGTTCTTCCACTATCATCCCAAACTCACCTCATCATCTATGCATCACATGCTAAGGTGCACCACTCATCCTATCTCACACTCACTACTGCTGGGATATTCTGGGATCCTTGGCACTAGTTCCATCTTTGAAGCCAAGCTATGCACCCAGTCTCGCATCACTTAGATTATATATTTTTTATTCTTCATGCCAAATGCCACATTCTCTATTTGACAGGTTAAGTATGCAAAAATCTAACTAAACATTTTTGCAGACTCCCTGTGTCGTCTTCATAACTTACTTTTCTACCTTTCTAGTGTTATCATAAAATCTATCAGCCATAACTTTAGTCCATTCATCCAAATCATTTACATAAACTATAGAGTTGAGACCCCCATCAGTGATCCCTGTGGCGTACCACTTGTGACATCTCACCAACCAGAAAATGATCCATTTATTCCTGTTCTATTTCCTGTAAACCAGCCAATCTCATACCAAAGCCAATATGTAATCCCCATATCTTGAACTTTTATTTTCCACCATAACCTTTAATGTGGCACCTTTTTAACTGTATTCTGTAAATGTACAATATGCCCCAGGTCCCCTTTATCCGCAGTACATGCTTCTTCAAAGAACTTAAATAAATTCATTTAATGTGATTTTGTTTCAAATGTATAATCTATGTGCCCTGTTATGGTGTCTATAACAACAGTTTCTAACGTTTTCCTGTAATAGATGTTAAACATAGAACATAGAACATTACAGCACAGTACAGGCCCTTCGGCCCTCGATGTTGTGCCGACCTGTCATACCGATCTCAAGCCCATCTAACCTACACTATTCCATGTACGTCCATATGCTTATCCAATGACGACTTAAATGTACCTAAAGTTGGCTGATCTATAGTTTCCTGTTTGCTGTCTCTCTGCATTTCCCTGTCCCTTTTTGAATAGAAGTGTAGAATTAGGTACTTTGCATTCTAGTGGAGCCTTCTCTGAATCTAGTGAATGTAACAAAATGAAAACTATCTCACTAGCCACTTCTTTCAAAATCCACTGTTCTCTGATGAAGGGTCTAGGCCCAAAATGTCAGCTTTTGTGCTCCTAAGATGCTGCTTGGCCTGCTGTGTTCATCCAGCTCCACACTTTGTTATCTCGGATTCTCCAGCATCTGTAGTTCCCATTATCTCGACTTTAGCACTGCCTTATTCAGAGACAGGTTCCAGAGTGTCAGTATCTCTGACACTTCTGTTTATATCTGTCAGCCGGGGATCCCTGATTAGACCAGATTAACAGCCCCACTCAGGGAACTCATATTCTATGAGGTCCACCTGGCTGACCTTGTTATAATCACACCAATGTGCTTTTTTTTTAACTGGCTGTACCTCTTTAGGTAGAATAATATGGAAAACAAGGTTGTTTAACACATTCAGATACAATCAAAGTATTCCAAACCACTACCTGTACAATTGTTTGAACTCAAGAAGGATTCACACGTCACAGAATTGTTACAGTGCGGATGGAGGCCATTTGGCCTATCATACCTGCACCAGCTTTATTATTTAATCCCATCTCCTGTCTTTTTCCCATGTCTCTGCACACAATTTCTATCCAAACAACCGTCCAATTCCCTTTTCAGTGCCTGAGTTGAAACCTGCCTCCACCACTTTCCAAGCAGTGCATTCCATTCCCTAATCACTCATTGTGTGAATAGGTTTTTTTCTCACATTACCCTTAGTTTGTTGCACATCATTTTAAATCCATGCCCTGTTGTTCTTTTCTCTTTAATGAGCAGGAACAGCTTCTCCCTATCTACTTAATCCAGCTGCTCATTATTTTGAAAATCTCCGATCAATCTACTTCACTCCAAGGAGAATAGTCTTTAATGTATCTTCATCACTGAAGTTCTACAGTCCTGGAACCATTCTTGTAAATCCCTTCTGCAGTGTCTCTTGTTGCTTTCACATCTTTCCTATAGTTTATGCAGTAGTCCAGCTGAGGTCTAACAAGTTTCTTATGAGTTGTTCATTCCTTTGCAATTTTCAACAGTTTTATAGATAGGCATACTTAGATTTACTCTAGGAATGCAACTAAAAGGCAAATACATTCTTCGGCATTTTAACCTGTATGAAATTTATGTCTCTTTGAGTATTCGCAGCACAAAATAAGCTATTCCGTCCATCTGTTTCATATCATTGTTCCTGCTCCACTGGGCCTCCTTCCCACTTTCTTCAATAACCCCTTTCATCCTAATATGTATATTTAACTTCCTTTTAAATGCTTCATTGCTATTTGCCTCAATTTTTCCTGGTGGTAGCAAGTTCCACAATTTGACTTTCTGTGGGTAAACATGTTGCCCCTGAATTCCTGTTAAATTTATTACTGATTACCTTACAGTATGGCCCCTTGTTCTGGTCTTACCCTCAAGTGGACCTTTTAATAATCTTGGAAAACTCTATCAAGGACACCCTAAAATTTCACAGGCCTAGCCTGTTGAATCTTTCCTGGTAGATATAATTTCTCAGCTCTGGTATTATTTCAGTGATGTGTTTTTGCACCTCTTTAGTACCACTAAATCCTTTTAAATAATATAAAGAGCGTGTTAACAGTGTCCAAGTGCAGTCTCACAGGGATATAAAGGAGTTTCACATAACTGCTCTCCTTTTCAATTCTTACGTCTATCAATTTTTGGCTAGAATTGAACTCAATGATTTTGTTTACTTTTTGTCGCAGCACCATTAACTTGCCTGGCTACTTACAGTGATTTATCTATCAAGGATTGAATAATTCATAAGTGGTCTCTGGAGAGGTTTGTCTGAATAGGTTTTAGTTTTTATCAGTGTGCATTTTTTTCTTCCTGCTGTTTTGTGATTAGACCAGTGTTTTGTTCTCTTTGCTGTGGAGAAAGAAGCTGACAGTCTTATCCTCTGTTGACCATTATAAAAGCAAATGAAAATGGGTGAGTTGTGAATAAATGTTATTAACTGAGTACATCTGACAAAAATAATATTTATAGAATGGGGTGCATTATTGTAAAAATGCAGCTGTGTCAGGTCACCACAAAATTAATTCAGCTGAAGAAAGCTTCTTGGCTTCTTTGAGCTCACCTTTTCTTGAATTTCAGCACTACTGTCTTTTTTGTGAATCTCTGTGGCAGCTTCTGAAATAAGTTCTTTATCCTGACATGAATAACCATTCAATCCAAATAGTTCACCACAATCCATAGTGGAGCAACACATTCCTGATGCCCCTCTTGAACATGTCAACTTCAAATGGCTGATCTTTGTCCTCTTGACTTGCTTCTTTAATGTGTGTTGGAACTTTGTATTTTGTATTTTTAATTTAATGGTTGCCTTCTGGCAATGCCACTGAGATGAAGATGTCGAGGTCCAGGCTAATGCTTAGGTGTACAGGTTTATATCCAGCCACCACTTAAATTAATAAAATGTCTGGAATTGAAAGCCTCTGTCTTCATGATACTGTGACCATTTGCAGTAAAGGCCCACCTGGTCACTACTTAATGCCTTTTAGGAAAGGAAATCTGCTATCTTTACCTGGTCTGGCCTACAAATGACTGCAGATCCACGGTAATATGGTTGACTTAATTGCCTTCAAAGAGCAATTAGGGGTAGACAATAAATACCGGCATTGCCAGTGACAGCCATACCCTTCTAAAAAATAAATGTCTGTAAGAAACCATAAGACCTTAAGACATAGAAGCAGAAATTTGACCATTTGGCCCATAAAGTTTGCTCCGCCATTCAATCATGGCTGATAAATTCCTCAACCCCATACTCCTGCTTTCTCTCCATATCCCTTGATAATCAAGAACCTATCTATCTCAGTCTTAAATGTACTCAATGACCTGGCCTCCACAGCCTTCTGTGGCTGCTCCAGCTTGAGATGTTTCTTTTTAAGGCTGAAGAGCTCTGATCTACAGAGCAATTCCTCACAGCTTATTTCTCCATGGACTAGGATTAGTTTCTTTCAGAATAAGGGGAAGGCCATTTAGAACTGAGCTAAGTGGTAATTTCTTCAGTGAATCTTTTGAAATTCTCTGACACAGAAGAATGTAGAGGCTCAGTCATTAAGTACACTCAAGACCAAGATCAATAGATTTCTACATTTCAAAAATATTGAGGGAGATGGGGATAGTACAAGAAAATATTGTTGAAGTAGAAGATAAGCTGTGATCTCATTGGCTGGGTGAGTTTGAGGGGCAAAATGGCCTCTTCCTGCTCCTGTTTCACTTTGTCAGACCCCTCTGATGCACAGTGCAGTTAGTGTGCCTTACTGATTGCAATGGTAGGTAAATGAATACAGATTTACTGGCTTAAACCAGCACGAACCCTTGACAAACCAACTGAAATGATGCAGAGTCTTCCCTATTTACTTCCTCTTTCTCAATGTTAGCCGTCCAGGCAAACTGTAAGTACATAAAACAGGTTGGTTGTGTCATTGAGAGCCCATTGGCAAACACACTGAATTCTCTTTGTTGGAGGCATTGATGGAGCCAGTGTGACAGGTTAGAGGTTGTTGACCTCAAGTCATCTTTCAGGAGGCAATAAAGCTACACTTTTCAATATTTTCAAAGTAATGCAACTTAAATGACCCAAGAACTTTCCTTCTATTGTTGAGGAATATTAGAACTGAGAGACAGTATGGCTGAGTTTAGTTGAGAGGAATTGATAACCAAGGGGTTTCAAATAAGAAAAATGATAAATGCAAAATTATAGAGGATTAAACACTGCTACAGGTAGAAGTTTAAAAGAATAGATAAAGTTTGTGCAGGAAAGTACAGTTATATATTGACCAGATTCTCTGAGCATCAGCCAATTGGAAATTCCCCAAGTCAATGCTGCTACGCATCTCCTCCAGGGCCTTAAGAGCTTGGTTTTCACAGAAATGTGCAGCTCATTGCTCCAACAGAGTTCCAGAAGGGATAGAGTAGTGTCAATGGAAGATGTGTCATACCCTCTTTATATTGCACTAACCACTGTGGGGTAGACGTAAAGGTCCAGTCATGATGCTAGTGTATGGATGAGTGGATGACTATATGACTGAGTGCATGGCTGGAGGTGGAGTCTGGTATTTGAGTTTAGCGGTGGGGACGTGACTAGAGATTGCTGTTGTAGAATTACCCATGTGTACCCATTTCCTGGATGTCTACCCAGATAAGTACCAAGGAATTGTCTGAAATCTACTCTCTAGCTCAAAGTCAGACTTCTGCCAAGGCTCCAGTGGAACATTAGAACTAAGAGTAGGACCAAATTCTACTTTCCTGCCATGTAACATCACATTTTCTCCATGTGCCAGGAAGAAATCAATAGGAAGAAAGGTGAAGTAAGTTGGCCTTTATTCATTGGAGTGTCACAGAGTGAGATGTGATCACTTTGAATCTTCAGTGGAATGAGATGTGATCTTATTGAAATCTCAATAAAATGAGATGTGATCTTTACAAAATCTTCAGCAGACTTGACAGTATGGATATCGGCAGGATGTTTCCTTTTGTGAGTGAGACTAGAAATGGGGCTCCCAGTTCCAGAATAAGAAGTTTCCCTTTTAAGATAAAGATGGGGAGATTGTCTTTTTTCTGTCAAAGGGTCATTGCTGTATGGAATTCTGCTCTCCAGAAAAGTGGAGTCTGGGTCATTGAATTTATTTCAGGTTGAATTAGATAAGAGTTTTGATAAATAATGGGGGCAGGCTCAAGAGTGGAGTTGAAACCACAAACCAATCAAGTTGTATCTTATTGAATAGTGGAGCAGGAAGGAAGAGAAGAATGACCTCCTCCCAAGTCCAATGTTACTAAAGATCTCCCACGGTTCACAGCCTCTCTGAGCTGTCACAAACCACTTTGTCTACAGGACCTCAGTCTATGAGAATTGTGGATGTTGTGAATGCCCACTCCTGCAATGGTACCAACAAGGGCCTCCCTTTGCTGTGCCAATCAACAGAAACAGCAATAGGACAGGGCACGGGGCATCCCCCTGTGGGAACTGCAGCCTTCATTTCAATTGCCAGGATTTGTCCTGTCTCGAGATGGGAAAGCCTCACTTTGCATGTGGTCTAATGGAGGAAGAAGTTTCAGGCAGAGCCACTGGCAAATCTCTAGGAATATCGGACTTAGGATCAGACAGAAAACTAGTGGGAAATTGTGTTGATGGGCTTGGCACATGGGAGTGATCCTAACGAAGACTAGAGTAAAAAAGCCCAATCATGAAATATGTAGATAGGTTTCCAAGATAATTGTACTTTGTAGAATGTCCTTTCCTGTGGAGGCATTCTCTGATCAACCTGTTCAGAGATTTTATTACATGACTCCGGAGCATGTGGGACTTGAATTCAGCCTCCTGGCTCAGAGATAGAGACTCTTCCAATGTACAACAGGAATCCATTCTTAATAAAGCCGAAAGAACTGTAGATGCTGTAAATCAGAAACAAAAACCGAAATTACTGGAAAAGCTCAGCAGGTCTGGCAACATCTTTGGAGTGAAATCAGAGTTAACATTTCCAGTCTGGTGACCCTTCATCAGAACGCATCCTTCCCTTTCAGAAGAAGATTTTGCTCTCCTCAGAAAGTAAACATAGTTTTTTGAAAAGTGTATTTTCAGGATTTGTGCGAGCATCGATAAAGTTGCATTTATTACACATTGCTCGTTATTCTGAGAAACGTGGGATGTGCCTTTTTAAATTACGAATGAAAAACTATATATGTCTTTTAATTTGTATAGCTCTTGGTTCTTATCTTTCAGTGCTGCTTTAATTTGTTTTGAAGTCTTTTGCTCATTACTTGACTATTGACATATGACTTATAACAAATGCTTCTGGTTTCTCAGTTATCTTGTGATTCTGTTTCCATTGCAGTTTCTAACATGGCTGTGACAACATCAAAATTGCTTGAAGAATAAAAGAAACTGAAAAATTCCATTCAGCCTTCTCTGGTCATTACCCTGTAATGAGTAGAAACAGCCACACGGTGGGGTGTGATGTGTAGTTTTCTGGAGGCCTTTTGTAACTACATGAATTAAATAATGGAAAGTGCACCTTCCGAGACTTAAGATGTTTCATGTTGTTTGTTTTAAAGGATGTAGAATTGTGGGGCCACCACACAGGGCTTTTGTCAGCATCAAGGAGGTCCTTGCATCTGAGCTACAGGTAAACACCAATATTAGGTTGTGTTAGCAGATGATTCAACTGGCCATGAATTTTCAGTACAGCTGTTGCTGGAAAAGCTCAGCAGGTCTGGCAGCATCTGTGAAGAAAAAAATTGGAATTATGTTTTGGGTTTGGTGACCCTCAGAACTGATGGTGGCTGAGAAAACGTCAGTTTCTGTGCAGAAAATAGGGAAGGGGATGGGGTTGGGGGTAAACAATAGGATAGAGCCCAAAGAGAGAGAGAAGAGCAGTTGGATAGACAAAGGAGTTGATAACGATCTGGCTGGGAGGGTGAATAGCTATTAATGAGGATAGTGTTCAGGGGTGTGTGGGTTATAGGGGGATGAGTCTGGGTGGGATACTCCAAGGGGCAGTGTGGACTTGTTGGGCCAAAGGCCCTGTTTCCACACTGTAGGGAATCTAATCTAATCATAGACTCTCTAAGATGATCAGTATTTTTCTCAAAAAAATTCATTTCTGGGAGGTGACCATCCCTGGCTAATATTTTCTTCATTCACTTGTGGGATGCGGGTGTCACTAGCTGGCATTTCTTACCTGTCCCTCGTTCCCCCTTGAGAAGGTGGTGGTGAGCTGCCATCTTGAATCTTGCAGCCCATGTGCTGTAGGTGGACTCACAATGCCTTTAGGGAGGGAATTCCAGGATTTTGACCTCCGACAATAAAGGAACGGTGATATATTTCCTATTCAGGATGGTGAGTGGCTTGGAGGGGAACTTGCAGGGGGTGGTGTTCTCATGTATCTGCCGCCCTTGTCATGCAAGATGGTAGTGGTCGTGGGTTTGGGAGGTGCTTTAGTTTTATTCACGATATTGCTGCTAGGCCTGCATTTTTTGCCTGTCCCTAATTACCCCAGTGAAGGTGGTGGTGGTGAGCTGCCTGCTTGAACTATTGCAGTTCTTGGAGTGTTAGGTGTTGCCTATTTGAGACCATAAGAAATAGGAACAAGAGTAAGCCATTTGGCCCCTTAAGCCTTCTCTACCATTCAGTAGGATCATGGCTGATCCAGCGTTCCTCACATCCACATTCCTGCCTTTTCCCCATCACCTTAATTCCCTGACTGATCAAGAATCTAGTTATCTCAGCTTTAAATATACACAAAGACTCTGTCCCCTGCAACTCTCTGTGGCAAGAAGTTCCAATGACTTGCAACCCTCTGGAAGAAGACATTCCTCCTCATCTCAGTCTTAAATTAATGCCCCATTATTCTGAAGCTATGCCCTCTGGTCCTCAATTATCCCATGAGAGAAAACATCCTCTCAGAACTTACCCTGTCAAGCCTGTCATGAAATAATCTTTCCTTAAATAATGGGACCAAAACTGCTCACAGTACTGCAGATGTGGTCTCACTAGCACATTGTACTGTTGCAGTAAGACTTCCATACGCTTATACTCCAATCCCCTTGAAATAGGAGCTAACATTCCATTAGACTTCCTGATTATGTGCTGTCCCTGTGCATGTGCTAGCTTTCTGTGTTTTGTGCTCAAGTACCCCAAGTTCCTTTGTTCTGCATCTTTCTGTAGTTTTTCTCTATTTAAATGATATTCTGTCTTTTGTTCTCCCTTCCAAAATGAACAACTTTGCATTTTTCACATTATTGCTCCATTCTCCAACCTGTCATTGCATCAGTACCTTTTCATCAGTATACACTTTATTAAACCCTACATTATTACTTATTACGGGACAGCACAATGGCTTAGTAGTCAGCACTGCTGCCTCGCAGTGTTAGGGACCAGGGCTTGATTCCACCCTCAGACTGTGTGGAGTTTACACATCCTCTCCTTGTCTGTGTGGGTTTCCACTGAGTGCTGCAGTTTCCTCCCACAGGCCAAAGATGTGTGGGTTAAATGGATTGGACATGGGAGTTGCAGGGTTACAGGGATAGGTTAGGGGTGTGGGTCTAAGTGGGATGGCCTTTGGAAGGTCAATGTGGACTTAATGGGCTGAATGGCCTACTTCCACGCTATAGGGATTCTATGAGCTAGCCTGCTCCCTGGTTGGGTCTGTGATGTATTGCTCCAGCAAACTATCCCGAATGCTCTTAGAACATAGAACATAGAACAGTACAGCACAGAACAGGCCCTTCAGCCCACAATGTTGTGCTGACCATTGATCCTCATGTATGCACCCTCAAATTTCTGTGACCATATACATGTCCAGCAGTCTCTTAAATGACCCCAATGACCTTGCTTCCACAACTGCTGCTGGCAACGCATTCCATGCTCTCACAACTCTCTGCGTAAAGAACCTGCCTCTGACATCCCCTCTATGCTTTCCACCAACCAGCTTAAAACTATGACCCCTCGTGCTAGCCATTTCCGCCCTGGGAAATAGTCTCTGGCTATCAACTCTATCTATGCCTCTCATTATCTTGTATACCTCAATTAGGTCCCCTCTCCTCCTCCTTTTCTCCAATGAAAAGAGACCGAGCTCAGTCAACCTCTCTTCATAAGATAAGCCCTCCAGTCCAGGCAGCATCCTGGTAAACCTCCTCTGAACCCTCTCCAAAGCATCCACATCTTTCCTATAATAGGGCGCCCAGAACTGGACGCAGTATTCCAAGTGCGGTCTAACCAAAGTTTTATAGAGCTGCAACAAGATCTCACGACTCTTAAACTCAATCCCCCTGTTAATGAAAGCCAAAACACCATATGCTTTCTTAACAACCCTGTCCACTTGGGTGGCCATTTTAAGGGATCTATGTATCTGCACACCAAGATCCCTCTGTTCCTCCACGCTGCCAAGAATCCTATCCTTAATCCTGTACTCAGCTTTCAAATTCGACCTTCCAAAATGCATCACCTCGCATTTATCCAGGTTGAACTCCATCTGCCACCTCTCAGCCCATCTCTGCATCCTGTCAATGTCCCGCTGCAGCCTACAACAGCCCTCTACACTGTCAACGACACCTCCGACCTTTGTGTCGTCTGCAAACTTGCTGACCCATCCTTCAATCCCCTCGTCCAAGTCATTAATAAAAATTACAAACAGTAGAGGCCCAAGGACAGAGCCCTGTGGAACTCCACTCACCACTGACTTCCAGGCAGAATATTTTCCTTCTACTACCACTCGCTGTCTTCTGTTGGCCAGCCAATTCTGTATCCAAGCAGCTAAGTTCCCCTGTATCCCATTCCTCCTGACGTTCTGAATGAGCCTACCATGGGGAACCTTATCAAATGCCTTACTGAAGTCCATATACACCACATCCACAGCTCGACCCTCATCAACCTTTCTAGTCACATCCTCAAAAAACGCGATAGGGTTTGTAAGGCATGACCTACCCCTCACAAAGCCGTGTTGACTGTATTTGATCAAGCCATGCTCTTCCAGATGGTCATAAATCTTATCCCTCGGAATCCTTTCTAACACCTTGCAGACGACAGACGTGAGACTTACCGGTCTATAATCGCCGGGGATTTCCCTATTTCCTTTCTTGAAGAGAGGAATTACATTTGCCTCTCTCCAGTCCTCAGGTACGACTCCAGTGGAGAGCGAGGATGCAAAGATCTTCGCAAGTGGCGAAGCAATTGCATTTCTCGCTTCCCAAAGCAGCCGAGGACAAATCTGATCCGGGCCTGGCGACTTGTCAATCTTAATGTTTGACAAAATTTTCAGCACATCAGCTTCCTCTATCTCTATCCATTCCAGCATGCACACCTGCTCTTCAAAGGTTTCATTCACTACAAAGTTTGTTTCTTTCGTAAAGACAGAAGCAAAAAACTCATTTAGGGCTTCCCCTACCTCCTCAGGCTCCACACACAAGTTCCCTATGCTATTCCTGATCGGCTCTTGATGAATTCATTGTTGGTGAAACCCTTTCCAATTTGATTAACCCAATCAACGTGCAGATTAAAGTTACTTAATTAATGCTGTATTCTCTTTAACATTCTCCTATTATTTATTGATTTATACCCTTTTCTACAGTGTGGCTACTGTTTCAGGGCCTGGATGCTTCTCCTAATATTGTCTTCTTTCCCTTGCTGTTTTTAACATCCACCCAAATGGACGCCACATCATCCGAGTCTGGGTCATCTCTTACAATTATCCTCCTTTCATTTCTTATTAATAGTGCTACCCAGCCACCTTTTCCATTCCCCGTCTCTCTGAATGGTCAAATATCTCTGAACTTTAAGTTCCCACTTTTAATCTCCTTGTAACCATATTTCTGTAATGACTATGAGATCATATTGTCTTACCTCAATTCCGAATCCTTCATGCATTAAGATACAAAGCCCTTAAAATTTGTTCTGTTATTGAATTTCTGTACACTTGTACGGTTTGCCGGGGATTTCCTCTGTTAGAGGGTAGTGAATCTGTAGCACCCTGGAGAAGCTGAATAGATTGGGCCTGTACTTGTTGGTATGTAGAAGAATAAGCGGTGGCCTTATTGAAACGTGAAAGATTCTTAATGAACTTGACAGGGTAGATACAGAAAGTTTGTTTTCCTTTGTGGGAGAGTCTAGAACCACAGAAGAGTGGGCTGCGTATTTAAGAGAGGTGAAAAGAAATTTCTTCTCTCAAAAGGTGAAGAATCGGTACAATTTTTTACTGCAAAGTAGTGATGAGTTTGGGTTATTAAGTATATGTAAGGCTGGGGCAAACAGATTTTTAATCTGTATGAGAGAAAGACAGGAAAGTGGAGTTGAGTATTACGAGATCAGTCATGATCTCACAAGCACACACAGGAACACCAGAAAATTAGACCATATGGCCTTCCAAGCCTGCTCTGCTATTCAGTATGATTGTGGCTGATCTTTGGTATCAATTCCACTTTCCTGCATACTCCCCATATTCTTCACTTTCTTGAGGGACGAAATTCTTGTCTAGCCCAGCATCCAGTATGTTCAAAGATGGAGGTCCTTCAAGCATCTCGGGCAGAGAATTCCAAAACTTCACAGCTCTTTGAATGAAGTAATTACTCTTCACCTCTGCGCTAAATGATTGGCCCCTTACCTTGAGGCCGTGCCCTCGTGATTTTTAACTTTCTGGCCAGCAGAAACTACCCCTCAATGTCTGCTGAATGGAACCCTCCAAAATCTTGTGTTGTTTCGATGCCTCTCATTCCTCTAAGCACACGCCTGAGTTCCCAATATGTATCCCCGGTGACAGGAATGTATATTTTTACATTTGTCCCTGAGTGTTTAATCTATGTTTTATCATTGCATTTACAGCAGAGAGATAGATCATTTGGTGGCCCACTGTTCCTCAGTTATTTCACCTCTTCCTATCAACACCTCCTACTCCATACTCCCTCACAAATGATCTAATGTTCTGTTAAACGCTTTACACAGTGAATTCAATTTCATTGTGTCTATTAATTAAGCAACTGCAAATATTTTGTGTCTCAACAGAAAAACAATTCCAATCCACCATTGGAAAGCCGTGCTCAGTGTTTTGCGGATCTGGTTAGCAAGGAGTGTTCAGCGGAAGATGCTTCCTCTCAGTTAGACCTGAGGGATCCTGGAGAAGCGGATCCTGTGGAACATCCAGATTCTGCACTGCCAAGTCAGACTTTGCTGCGACCGAATTTCCCAGTTCACCAGGGATTTCCAGGCCCAGTACAGATGCTGGCCCCATCCACGGAAAGCCTCAGCTCAGTCCAGGGGATGGGGACAGCTGAGAAGAAGAGCGAAGTTAGCCGTCTGAAGAGGAAAAGGCCGCTGATGGATTGCAGTGTAAAGCCAGATGGCGTGGCTGTGTTGAAGCGGCCTGCAGTGGAGGCTGTGTGGAAGCATGGCCAGGGCCACAGCAGCCAACGCATGGACTCTGCAAAGTCAGTGCCAGCACCGCAGGTTCGTGACCTCTCCCTTCTGAACGATGAACAGAGGTTGGAGGTGCTGGAAGAGGTGGCTCATGCCTCAGTCATTGTTTTAACCATGGTCTATCAGGATGGTTCTTCTCAGCTTACTGCAGTAAAGGTCAGTGCAAGGCTTAGGTTGGCCAAATATGGTGTGTTTTGTCCCCTGAAATGATATTTTCAAATTAATTCCTGCTATCAGGGCATTGCTGGCCATACCAGCATTTATTGGCCATTTGTAATTGCGCAGAGGGCACTTAAGAGTCAACCACATTGGAGTGAGTCTGGAGTCACATATAGTCCAAAGCTGGTAAGGATGGCAGTTTCCCTTCCCTGAAGGGCATTTGTGAACTCCAACAATTTGATTCATGGTTATCATTAGACTCTTGATTCCAGATTTTTATTGTTTTTGAATTCAGATTCTACCATCTGCCAGGGTGGGATTTTAACTCAAATACTCAAAACATTATCTGGATGTCTAAATTGACAGTCCAGCGATAATACCACTTGACCATCACTTCAGTGTTACAGCAATTAACATGGAATCATTGCTTTCTTTGCTTGTATGTAATTTCCAGTTTTTCCCCAGTGTATCTGCCCCTTAAAATCTGATCCAGAGGAGACCCTTTGGCCCATTTATCTTATGTCAGCTCTTTGAAAGAGCAATGTTATCAATCACTTCCTCACTCTTTTCCATAGCAGTAGATATTGAAATCAGTACATTCAGACCCACTCACATATTACTAATGGAGACTTACCTATTCATTATGTCTATTTCACTATTGTATTGTTTGTAATTTTTATTAATGACTTGGATGAGGGGATTGAAGGATGGGTCAGCAAGTTTGCAGATGACACAAAGGTTGGAGGTGTCGTTGACAGTATAGAGGGCTGTTGTAGGCTGCAGTGGGACATTGACAGGATGCAGAGATGGGCTGAGAGGTGGCAGATGGAGTTCAACCTGGATAAATGCGAGGTGATGCATTTTGGAAGGTCAAATTTGAAAGCTGAGTACAGGATTAAGGATACGATTCTTGGCAGTGTGGAGAGCAGAGGATTCTTGGTGTGCAGATACATAGATCCCTTAAAATGGCCACCCAAGTGGACAGGGTTGTTAAGAAAGCATATGGTGTTTTGGCTTTCATTAAAAGGGGGATTGAGTTTAAGAGTCGTGAGATCTTGTTGCAGCTCTATAAAAGTTTGGTTAGACCACACTTGGAATACTGCGTCCAGTTCTGGGCGCCCTATTATGGGAAAGATGTGGATGCTTTGGATAGGGTTCAGAGGAAGTTTACCAGGATACTGCCTGGACTGGAGGGCTTCTCTTATGAAGAGAGGTTGACTGAGCTCGGACTCTTTTCATTGGAGAAAAGGAGGAGGAGAGGGGACCTAACTGAGGTATACAAGATAATGAGAGGCATAGATAGAGTTGATAGCCAGAAACTATTTCCCAGGGCAGCAATGGCTAACACGAAGGGTCATAGTTTTAAGCTGGTTGGTGGAAAGTATAGAGGGGATGTCAGAGGCGGGTTCTTTACACAGAGAGTTGTGAGAGCATGGAATGCGTTGCCAGCAGCAGTTGTGGAAGCAAGGTCATTGGGGACATTTAAGATACTGCTGGACATGCATATGGTCACAGAAATTTGAGGGTGCATACATGAGGATCAATGGTCGGCACAACATCGTGGGCTGAAGGGCCTGTTCTGTGCTGTACTGTTCTATGTTCTATGTATTATAATTTTCCTATTTAGACGACTCAGCCCTTTGCCATGCCTTTCATTCACAAAAGCTGGGATCTTGGTAAATTCACATTGAAAAGCTTTTCTCTTCGAGACTGCATAAAATTCCAAGTTCTAGCCACTGGATGTCTCAGAGGAGCAGTTTTGATTGTAATTTCTGAAGCTCAGCCATCTTGTTAAAGGTAGCCATCTGGGAAAATCTTCAACCTATTGCAGCATTCCCAGTCGATGTGCTGAGCACTCACTGGGATCAAGCAGCAGCAATCATAAACCAAAAGGGTTTTCACTCTCACCATGAGCAGCTGCTCTGTGATCACGACCAACAAGTCCTGTGGGTGGGTGCCCACTGCCCAGGGAGCTTTCTTGAGTCACTTGCTTGCACCAGCTCACAGGTGCCACAAGAAGAACAAGACAAAGGGAGCAGTCAATGAATGGCAGAACATTAGGAAACTCAGAGGAACAGAAGGATCTTGGGATGCTTCCCACAGATCCCTAAGGTGGTAGAGCAGGTGAATAGCGTAGTTAAGGAGACAAATGGGAGATTGTGTTGGACCTGGACAGGACTTTAGTTAGTCCACAGCTGGAGTATTGTGTGCAATTTTGCTCACCATACAATAGGAAAAATGTAATTGCACTGGAGGAGGGTGCAGAGGAGTTTCACCAGGATGTTGTCTGGGTTGGAGGAGTTTAGCTATAAAGAGAACTCGGATAAGCTGAGGTTATTTTCTTTCGAGCAGCAGAGATTGAGGGGGGAGATGATTGATGATGAGGGACAAGGACAGGTGTAGAGAACAGCTGTTCTCCTTAATTAAAGGATCAGTAACAAGGTGGAATTATTTTAAAGCAAAAGGCAGGAGGTGAGAAGGATGTGAGGAAAATCTTTTCACCCAGAGAGTAGTGAGATTCTGGAAGGCACTACCTGGGAGGTGGGGATCTTTTCATAACATTTAAAAAATACTTGGATGAGCACTTGAAGTGTCATATATTTCAAAGGTTAAGTTTTTGAGTTTGACTTATTATTGTCAAATGTTTTGAGATGAAGTCAAAAGTCTTGATTTGCATGCTACGCAGGCAGACTGTACCATACAAAGTACATCACAGTAGCAGAACAGAGTGGAGAATGCGGTGTTACAGCTGCAGAGCAGGTACAGCGAGAGAGATCAGAATTAATATTTGAGAGGTTTGTTCAAAAGTATGATAGGAAGTTATGGCCTAGCATGGGAAAGTGGCACTACTGTAGGTCATAGTGTAGTTTTGGCGGTACAGATTTGATGGTCCGAATAGCCTCTTCTGCACTACATTGAATTTGATTGTCCTTGGGAATTAGTATAAATAGGTCAGCACACACTCAATGGCTAAAGGCCCTTTGCTCTCTTGTATTGCTCCATGACTCTGGGTGTTTGCTTCCCTCCATCGACAGATTTGATTTGATTTGATTTATTCTTGTCATCAAGATACAGTGAAAAGTATTGTTTTGCGTGCTATCCAGACAAATCTTACCTAACGTAAGAATCAGGGTAATAGAACAGAATGCAGAATATAGTGTTACAAGTATAGAAAAGGATGCAGAGAAACATCAACTCTAGTATACAAGCGGTCCATTCATAAGTCTGATAACAACGGGGAGGAAAGTGGTCTTAAATCTGTTGGTGATAATGGGAACTGCAGATGCTGGAGAATCCAAGATAATAAAATGTGAGGCTGGATGAACACAGCAGGCCAAGCAGCATCTCAGGAGCACAAAAGCTGAAGTTTCGGGCCTAGACCCTTCATCAGAGAGGGGGATGGGGTGAGGGTTCTGGAATAAATAGGGAGAGAGGGGGAGGCGGACCAAAGATGGAGAGAAAAGAAGATAGGTGGAGAGGAGAGTATAGGTGGGGAGGTAGGGAGGGGATAGGTCAGTCCAGGGAAGACGGACAGGTCAAGGAGGTGGGATGAGGTTAGTAGGTAGGAGATGGAGGTGCGGCTTGGGATGGGAGGAAGGGATGGGTGAGAGGATTTCAAACCTTTGTATCTTCTGCTTGATGGGAGAGGGTGGAAGTGTGTATAACCGGGGATTTCCCAAGGTGGTGGAACGTGTAGATGGATGGAAGACTGGTTTTCATGATGGACTAGACTGTGTCAACAACTCTGTAATTTCTTGTGGACTTGTAGAGAACAGTCACCACACCAAGCTGTGATGCATCCAGATATGATGCTTTCTATGTTGCATTTATAAAAATTGGTAAGAGTCATTGTGGATATGCCGAATTTCCTTAGCCTTCTGAGGAAGTAGAGACATTGGTGGCTTTCTTGACTGTATCATTGACAGTGGATGGACCAGGACAGATTGTTGGTGATATTCACTCCTAGGAACTTGAATGTCTCGACCGTTTCCACCTCAGAACCATTGATACAGACAGGGGCATGTCGTCCTCTCCACTTCCTGAATTCGATGACCAGCTCCTTTGTTTTGCAGTCATTGAGGAAGAGATTGTTGTCTTTACACCATGCCACTAAGCTCTGAATCTCTTGCCTGTACTCCGTCTCATTGTTGTTTGAAATCTGACCCACTACTGCAGTGTCATCAGCAAATTTGTAAATGGAGTTAGAGCTGAATTTGGCCACACAGTATAAGGAGTATAGGAAAGGGCTAAGTACACAGCCTTGTGGGGCACCCATGCTGAAGATTACCGTGGAGGAGGTGTTGTTGCCTGTACTTACTGATTTTGCTGTGCGGGTCAAGGAGTTGAGAATTGAGTTGCTGAGATGGTGGCAGAGGTCTCAGAGCTTGGAGATGAGTTTGGCTGGAATTATGGTGTTGAAGTTGGGGCTAAAGCCAATAAACTGGCTTCCTGGGATAGCCACAGGAGACCTGACTGTTGACACGAATGCAGAACCACCAAGTGTAGCCAAGAAGGGGTATACTGCCTCCATGCCTCAATAAGAACAGTTCATGTCGAGCAGACTGTTGGAGTGTTAAAGATGAGGTTCCTCTACTTAGACCATTTGGGAAGAGAGCTTGCCAACAGGATGCCAGAATTATCTTGACCCGCTACGTCCTGCAAAACCTCACTCAGCAAAGTGGGAGTGAATTTGCAAAGAGGGAGGTGAAGAAGCTAGATATTTCCTACAATGAGGAGTGTGGGGCAGACACTGAGGGAGTGCATTGTGTGTATCTTTCACATTGAATACAGGGCCAGATTTGAGAGACACAACACCCATTAATAACTTGCTGCTTTGTCCTCTGCAGGAGTCTACCTGTTTGGTCAGCGGTTTCCTGATGCTGCTAATCCATCCGTCAGATGACTCGTATTGTCTCGTGAGTCCCAAAAGCCAGCCTGCAGAAAATATTCTTCACAGATCAGGCAGAGGGAGCAGGTATTTCCACCTAAAACTGGAGCAGAAGCCCAGCTGGTTTCAACAATCGCAAAGCTACAGGGAATTTACCAGGTGAGAACGAGCACAGTATTTGGTGTTGATTTAAAGAATTCTTGGCACAGAAACTTTTGAGAGTCAGGAGTGCACTGTACCTTGGGTAGTGGTATTGCAGCTCTACTGGAACAGTTTGACTCAGAACACACCTGATTCTAGTATGTCAGACAGGATAACAAGGTGTACAGCTGGATGAACACAGCAGGCCAAGCAGCAACTTAGGAGCAGGAAAGCTGACGTTTTGGGCCTACACCCTTCATCAGAAATGGAGCAGGGGAAGGGAGTTCTGAAATAAATAGGGAGAAAGGGGGAGGCAGATCGAAGATGGATAGAGGAGAAGATAGGTGGAGAGGAGACAGACACCCACAGCCTCCAACCTCATCATTCCCTAACCCGGCACCGCCTGCTTCTACCTCCTTCCCAAAATCCACAAACCTGCCCGCCCTGGTCGACCGATTGTCTCCACCTGCATCTGCCGCACCGAACTCATCTCCACCTATCTGGACTCCATTTTCTCCCCCTTGGTCCAGGAACTCCCTACCTACATCCGTGACACCACCCATGCCCTCCACCTCCTCCAGAACTTCCAATTCCCCGGTCCCCAAAACTTCATTTTTACTATGGATGTCCAGTCCCTTTACACCTGCATTCCCCATGCAGATGGCCTAAAGGCGCTCCACGCTTTCCTGTCCCGCAGGTCTGATCAGTCCCCCTCCACAGACACTCTCATCCGCTTAGCCGAACTCGTCTTCACCCTCAACAGCTTCTCTTTCAATTCCTCCCACTTCCTACAGACAAAGGGGGTGGCCATGGGTACCCACATGGGCCCAAGCTATGCCTGCCCCTTTGTATGTTACGTGGAACAATCTCTCCTCCGTAACTACATTGGCCCTAAACCCTACCTCTTCCTCCATTTCATTGATGACTGTATCGGTGCCGTCTCGTGTTCCCACGAGGAGCTCGAACAGTTCATCCACTTCACCAACACCTTCCACCCCAACCTTAAGTTCACCTGGACTATCTCCAACACCTCTCCCATGTTCCTGGACCTGTCTTTCTCCATCTCGGGCAACCACCTAGAAACCGATATCCATTTCAAGCACACTGACTCCCACAGCAACCTAGAATACACCTCCTCCCACCCACCTTCCTGTAAAAATGCCATCCCCTATTCCCAATTCCTTCGCCTCCGCCGCATCTGCTCTCAGGATGAAGCATTCCACTCCCGCACATCTCAGATGTCCTCATTTTTCAAGGACTGCAACATCTCCCCCGCAGTGGTCGAAAATGCCCTTGACCGTGCCTCCTGCATTTCCTGCAACTCATCCCTCACACCCTGTCCCTGCAATAACAACCAAAACAGAATCCCCCTCGTCCTCACGTACCACCCCACCAACCTCCAGATCCAGTACTTCATCCTCTGACACTTACACCATCTGCAATCCGACCCCACCACCAAAGATATTTTTCCCTCCCCACCCTTGTCTGCTTTCTGGAGGGACCACTCTCTCTGTGACTCCCTTGTCTGCTCCACACTCCGTACCAGCCCCACCACACTCGGCACCTTCCTCTGCAACCGCAGGAAGTGCTAGACCTGCCCATACACCTCCCCCCTCACCCCTATCCCAGGTCCTAAGAAGACGTTCTATATTAAGCAGATGTTCACCTGCACATCTGCCAAGGTGGTATACTGCATCCACTGTACCCGGTGTGGCTGCCTCTATATCGGGGAAACCAAGTGGAGGCTTCGGGACCGCTTTGCAGAACATCTACGCTCAGTTCGCAATAAACAACTGCACCTCCCAATCGTGAATCATTTCAACTCTCCCTCCCATTCCTCAGATGACCTGTCCATCCTGGGCCTCCAGCAGTGCCACGTTGATGCCAACTGAAGGTTACAGGAACAGCAACTCATATTCCGCTTGGGAACCCTGCAGCCCAATGTTATCAATGTGGACTTCACAAGCTTCATAATCTCCCCTCCCCCCACTGCATCCCAAAACCAGCCCAGCTTGTCCCCGCCTCCCTAACCTGTCCTTCCTCTCACCTATACTCTCTTCCCACCTCAAGCCGCACCCCGATTTCTTACATACTAACCTCATCCCACCCCCTAGACCTGTTGGTCCACCCTGGACTGACCTATCCCCTCCCTACCTCCCCACTTACACTCACCTTTATTGGCTCCATCCCTGGCTCTTTGACTTTTCTGTCTCCTCCCCACCTATCTTCTCCTCTATTCATCTTCAATCCACCTCCCCCTCTGCCCCTATTTATTTCAGAACCCACTTGCCCTCCCCCATTTCGGATGAAGGGTCCAGGCCCGCTCCTCTGATGCTGCTTGTCCTGCTGTGTTCATCCAGCTCTACACCTTGTTATCTCGGATTGTCCGACAGCTGCAGTTCCTCTTATCTCTGTCAGACAGGATGTTGACTGGGAACAAAGCCTTTGTAGTGTCCAGTGTATTTAACTGTTTCCTGACAAGATGTGGAGTCAGGGTGAGCCATCCACTTGGCATTTTTGGCTGAAGATGGAAGCAAACCATTTGGCCTTCTCTTTCTCACTGCTGTGTTGAACTCCCACACCATTGAGAATGTGGATATGCATGGCGACTTCTCCTCCTGTTAGCTGTTTAAATAGATTCATAGAATCTATATAGTGTGGTAGAAGGCCATTTGGCCCATTGAGTGCACACTGACCCTCTGAACAGCCACCTAGAAGCATCTCCCCTACCGTTTCAGAGATAATGGGAACTGCAGATGCTGGAGAATCCAAGGTAACAAAGTGTGAAGCTGGATGAACACAGCAGGCCAAGCAGCATCTCAGGAGCACAAAAGCTGACATTTTGGGCCGAGACCCTTCATCAGAGAGGGTCCCTCTGATGAAGGGTCTAGGCCCGAAAGGTCAGCTTTTGTGCTCCTGAGATGCTGCTTGGCCTGCTGTGTTCATCCACCTTCACACTTTGTTATCCCCTACCGTTTCCCTGGAGTCTTATATTTCCCATGGCCAATTCACCTAACCTGCACATCTTTGGACTGTGAGAGGAAACTGGAGCACCCGGATGAAATCTACGCAGATATGAGGAGAATGTGCAAACACCACACAGACAATCACCCAAGACTAGAATCGAACACAGGTCCCTGGCACTGTGAGGCAGCTGTGCTAACCACTATGCCATCGATCCACCCAAATATTAACCATCTTTCAAGACTAAAGTGTCAGTTCTTCAGAGTCTTGATCTACTATGTTAGTTGTGGAATCACTTAGTCCTGTCTGTGACAGGGAGGTGATGGCCTAGTTTTATTATCACTGGATTGTTTATCCACAAACCCAGATAATGTTCTGGGGACCTGGGTTTGAATCCCACCACATCAGATGGTGGAAATTGAATTCAATAAAAATCTGGAATTAGCTATCTAATGATGACAGTGAATCCAATGTTGATTGTCGGAAAAGCCCATCTGGTTCACAGATGTCCTTTAGGGAAGGAAACCGCCATCCTCACCTAGTCCAGCTTACATGTGACTCCTGACCCACAGCAATGTGATTGACTCTTAACGGCCCTTGTGATGTGAATGAATAAAAAAAATGGTTCTGCTGTTTAATATGCACATAGTGCAGCACTGTAGTTTTACCAAATTGAAGGAATGGATGATTTACTCCTGCTCCTGTTTCTTACCTCATTTTGTAGATACAATGCATTAAAATTCAATAAATTTTCCTTGGCAACATCATTTGCTTACAAGGTACAGATTGCAAGTAAAGAAATAGATCAGGGTGAAGAAAGCAACCCAAAAGTATTGATTACATTTCAGATAAAAGTTAAATATTGTGGATGCTGGAGATCTGAAATAAAAACAGAAAGTGTCAGAGAAACTCAGCAGATCTGGCAGAATGTCTGGTGAGAGAAACAGAGTTAATGTTTCAAATCTAATATGACTCTTCTTCAGAACGACCCATTTCTGAGGATGCGTCATGTTGGACTCACAACCATAACTCTGTTTCTTTCTCCCCAGATGTTGCCAGACCCTCTAAGTTTCTCCACCACTTCCTGTGATTACATTGCAAAATTAATCTTGAAAAGCAAAGCTGACATGAATTATTTGTATTTAAAACTCTACTCTGTATATGGGCACAGTTAATCTCACAAATTTATCCTCAGGAATAGGTTTGTAACTGTAACTTTGTAATGTGTAAGACACAAAAAGTCTGTTTTATGTTCAGTATGGAGGTGGCCTCAGGGTTGGATGGGTGCTAAGGCAACAAGGTTAGAAGGCCCACCTTGGTTCTGTTGGACTTCATCCCAGTTGTCTTAAAAGCAGTTAGCTCTGGTCCCATACTCTGTAACTTCAATAGAGTTACAATACCCTCCCTGCCTCTTCTATGCCCATGTCTACTCACCACTATGCTCTACAAACAGGACAAATGAAATATGTAGTGACAAAGGCATTTTTCAAAATGCTGAAGTGAAAAAAATAATCCATTGCTTTGAATAAACTGCCCTTCTTCGTCTCACCCCTATAAAAATGTCAGTTCTCCAGTTAATCTCATCCTATAATCTGTTAAAAAGGAGTGTCAAAGGAGGTGTAACGTGCTGTTCAGCAACTTCTACTGATTAACTAAAAGAAATCCTTGACACTCACTTTAAATCAACAAGTAACAACTTGTTTATCAAACTCTAAGAGTGAACAAATTAACTAAACTATTAACAAACTAAATATACCCCTTCTAACTGCTAATACTTCTCAATTAAAACAAGATTCTAATGGTATGCTGTTCCACTAAGTAAAAGTCCCACTTATATACAACAAAAAATACATCAAATTTATTCTCTTGAAATTACATCCAGGTTATGTGTCTTCCAGAATGTTCTGTGTCTTCTCTGTCAAATGTTCTGTCAGGAATGCCTTCTCCATTGATTCTTCTGTCAGGAATATTAACTAGTTGTGCCTTTGATGCCTTTGATTTAGATGGCGCTTTCTGGAAGACCTTGAGAGGACTGTGAGAGCCAGCAATTCTCACCTGAGAGCTGAGACCTGTTAACTCTGGCAGAGGGCAGTTTGCTGTCCTCTGTTTGTCCAACTGCCCTCTCCTTTTATACCCTTGGCATATCAATTTCTTACAATCGGATTGGTCCTACTTTATCAGAACCATCAGATTAAAATTTAATTGGTTTTTGATATCTGAGTGCCTGGTTCAAATTGATTGGCTAAATTCAAAACTATAGTCTTGATAATGAAACAAAACTGCTGCTTGGCCTGCTACCTGTATGGCCTTTTGATACAAATGTTTCAATTTGAACGGTCACTGTGCTCGCCCAAATTTTCAAGCTGCTCACAGACATCCCTTTTAAATCTCTGCCCAATGAGAAAGCAAATTATCTTTTAAAGGGACCACACACTGCTTTTCCCCCTGGCATTTTACAAACACCAAATCCTGCCTCCCAATCCACAAGCAGTCTACCCAACTTTGCACATTGGAAAGGGCAGAAAAATGGCAGATGGAGTTTAATCCGAATAAATGTGAGGTGATACATTTTGGAAGGTCAAGTACAGGTGGACATTATATGGTAAATGGCAAAACCCTTAGGAATATTGATATGCAGAGGGATCTGGGTGTATAGGTCCATAGATCACTAAAGGTGGCAATGCAGGTAGATAAGGTAGCAAAAAAGGCTTATGGCATGCTTGCCTTCATTGGAAGGGCATTGAGTATAAGGATAGACAGCTTATAGAACTTTAGTTAGGCCACACTTGGAATATTGCGCACAGTTCTGGTTACCATACTACCAGAAGGATGTGGATGCTTTGGAGAGGGTACAGGAAAGATTTACGAGGATGTTGCCTGGTATGGGGGGTTTTAGCTATGAAGAAAAGTTTGATAGACTGGGTTTGTTTTCACTGGAACGCAGGATGTTGAGGGGCAACCTAATAGAAGTCTATAAGATTGTGAATGGCATGGATAGAGTGGAAAGTATGAGAGGGGTCAATTACTAGGGGACAGAGGTTCAAGGTGTGAGGCAGGTTTTTCACACAAAGGCTGGTGAGTGCCTGGAGCGCGCTGCCAGAGGAGCTGGTGGAAGCAGGCATGATAGCAGCTTTCAGCAAGCACCTGGGTAATTACATGAATAGGAAGGGAATAGAGAGATACCGATCCTGTAAGTGAAGACAGTTTTTGTTTGGATGAGCAAAATGTGTTGGCGCAGGTTTGGAGGGATAGAAGGGCCTATTCTTGTGCTGTATTGTTCTTTGCTTTTTGTACATAGACCTCCAAAGCTACCTTTAAACCAGTTTACAGACAGTTATTTTTATCACTGCTCAGGTTAATACTTTTTCACAAACTCTTTCTATTAAACTAAGGGTTCCCCGGAGGTGTGTCCTAGTCTGTTCTTTCTTCATGGACTACAGCATATAATTCTGGTCCCTGCTATCGGAACGATGTTGTGAAACTTGAAAGGGTTCAGAAAAGATTTACAAGGATGTTGCCAGGGCTGGAAGGTTTGAGCTGTATGGAGAGGCTGAATAGGCTGGGGCATTTTTCTCTAGAGCGCCAGAGACTGTGGGGTGACCTTCTAGAGGTTTATTAAATCATGAGGGCCATGAAGGAGTGAATAGTCCAAGTCTTTTCCCCAGGATAGGGGAGTCTAAAACGAGAGGGCATGCATTTGAGGTGAGAGAGCAAACATTTAAAATGGACCTAAAGGGGCAATGTTTTCACCCAGAGGGTGGTACGTGTATGAAATGAGCTCCCAGAGGAAGTGGTGGAGGCATCAGGATGGGTACAGGAATAGGAAAGTCTTAGAGGGATACGGACCAAATGCTGGCAAACTAGATTAATTTTGAATATCTGGTCGATATGGACAATTTAGACTGGAGGGTCTGTTTCTGTGCTGTCCATGTCATTGCCTCTGTATGAAAGAAGCCCTTTACTCATAACTCAGGCCTGATCTCACACTCTGCACTTAGCAGCTTCTTTTAGAGTTCATGTACTTGGCGCATAACCCCTTCATTCCTTCCACAGTACAATGCCTGAATCATAACATCCTCAATATTTCTCTGCACTATGATGGATTGATGACTAGTTCTTTTTAAATGATTGATCTTGAAGAGATCGCTTTGTGGCAAGTCTTCCTTTTTTGAGTCATTCTCACAGTGAACTACATTCTTCTCATGATGGATGGTTATTACATTGTCTTGTGGGAAGTGCACCATCAAATGATTCATGCCTGAGGATTATCAGCTGAATGTGTTAAATGTCTTCTCTGCACAATATTGTCTCTTAGCTTTTCCTCAGGTAAACTCGATACATCTTGAATTCCTTTCTTTCCCAATGACTGAAGTAATACAGAATTCTATTACATAATTGAACTTTCTTGAGAGTGGCTTCTGTGTGTAGAAAGTCATGAAGTATTCATCCAGAGACATTAACCTGCCACTGTCAACATTATATTGCCTTAGTATGTGATTTAGGAAACTCCTGTATTCTATCAAACTAACTGAATTTAAAATAGTTTGCCAGTGCTAAATCTGAACATCCTTCATGCCAATCTAGATAATTTGGTCATTTACACCTGATTAAATGGTTTAGTAATTTTTTTGTTTGCCTTTTTGCTTTCAAGAACCATCTTGTAAGATTTGACAGCAATTGATATCCGACAATGTTCAGCACCATTCACAACTCCTCAGATACTGAAACAACCCTTCTCTAAATGCAGTAAGATCTGGACAATATCCAGGCTTGGTGTGAAAAGTGAAAAGTAACATTTATGCCTCACAAATACCAGGCAAGGACCATCTCCATCAATAAGAATATGGCCATCGTCTCCAGGCATTCATTGAAATTACCGTCATGAATACCCCACTATCAACATCCTGGGGATTATCAATGACTAGAAACTGAACTGGGCTTACCATTTCAATGCAGTGGCTCCAAGAGCAGGACACAGGCTAAGAATACTGCAGCGAGTAACTCCCCCAAACCTTTCCACTGTCAACAAGGCACTGGTCAAAAATATGATGGGCTGTACTCCACTTGCTTGAATGGGTGCAGCTCCAACAAGAAAATGGAATTAGGAGTCTAATGATGACCATGAATCCATTGATGAATGTCAGAAAAACCCATCTTTAGAGAAGGAAACTGCCATCCTTACCTGGTCTGGCCTACATGTGACTCCAGACCCACACAATTTGGTTGACTCATAATTGCCCTCTGGGCAAGTCGGGATGGGCAATAAATAGGCAATAAATTCTGCATGGTGATGCCCTCATCCCTTGAATCATTAAAGAAGAATAAAAAGAATGAACTCCATCCAGGGCAAAGCTGCCTGCTTGACTGGCACCACATCCACAAACATCTAAGTAGAAGCTCCAAGAGGCCATATATTTTCTTCCTTGAAACTATGAACTGAAATGGAAATTGGACAGTGATATCAGAAAAGTGTTGTATATAGTCAAACTATGTAACACAACATTGCTTTTAGAAGCAGTAAGAGGGAGAATTCAAGATTGAATGGCACTGAGAAGTGTTCCAGATAAGGACATTCTACCAGATTGGTTAAGCTGTAGTGCTAATGAGCTGTAAATGCTTAGAGCAATACAGTGGAAGAAACATGCAGAACCTGCAGATAGAAAGCACCAATCTTTCTGTCTGTCATTGTGTGGGGCAAAAGCAGAAAATCTCAGAAAGTATTCATACAGGAAAAGACCTATGTTCGTTTGATGAACCATCAATTCATTTGATGAAGCATCAAATCAAAGAACTACTGTTGCTCAATAGACAACAGTAATTTATCATCAAAAAATCAAAAGGACTGTGAAGAAAATAACTCTTGTGGTCTGAACTTTGACTTTGGAATTGAGGTTCAATTGACGCATTCAATTGGATGATTATTTCGTAGAAATAATACACATGGAAAAAGCATTGGTAGTAGGTAATGATGCTTATTTAAAAAGCTAGCACAGTCACATTGGGCCAAGTGGCCTCCTTCTGTGGTCTGCTGCAGGGGAACATTTCTGGGATATTGTTTACCCTGTCTTTATGCTAAAACACTTGACTTTCAGCAGTTTTCTCACAGTCCTGTCTTGCACCTTGTCGATGGTGGACAGGTTTTGGGGATTTAGGAGGTGAGTTACTCACTGCAGGATTCTGAGCCTCAGACCTGCTCTCATAGCCACTGTGTTTATGTGATCCATTCAGCTTCTGGTCAGTGGAAACCCCCAGGATGTTGATAGGGGAGCTTCCAACAGCAATAATGCTGCTGCCAGTCAGGGAGTTTTGGTTAGACTCTGTTCTTTCGGGGCAGACAGAACCTTTTGACAGTGAATTTTACTGCGGTTGGGGGTGGCATTGATTGGCAGGACTGAATCTTTGTGGGGGATTGATTTCTAATGTTTGAGATGGGAGAGGTGTGATCAGCTGCTTCATGTAACCGGAGGTCTCGCCAGTAATCCTTTGAGGCTGTAGTGCTTGATCAAAAAAATCCAACTCACAACCATGGCCAGCTCTGTGAAGAAATGCCTGGTGTTCACTGCATGAGATTGACTGTGATTTACAGTCTACTGTCAGAGGTGAACAGTTACTGTCTAACTCACTCTTCATCTGATATCTTGCTTGATATTAAAGCTGTACACTTTTCAAGGGAATCAGGTCAGTGTATTAAATATCATTATGTTTCCCGACTGCTCCAGATTTCTGCAGGAAACGCAGCCTTCCAGCAGCAATTCATCATTTAAGAACAGACAGTGTTTCATCGTCCACAGTATGTGACATGTTGGAGACGGGTTCAGAGCTGCATTGAAATTGAGGCTGACTTGATCCAAAAATGTCAATATCACATCACGATGATGGATTGAATCCAGAATGGGACCATGGGAGGAAAAAAATCAAAACAATATTTTTTGTCGAAGGTCTGTCATTCATTCCAAAACCAGACCTCCTGGAAATGCACAGCAGCTATGCCAACATCTGGAAGAGATGGGTCTTTGCGGTTTAATACTGCATGGATGTGGAAGCGGGCTGCAGCGGCTCAAGAAGGCAGCTCCCCACCACACTCTCAGGGGCAAGTGGGGACGGGCAGTAAATGCTGGCCCAGGCCAGTGATGTCCATGTCCAATTAGTAAATAAAAAATTGTACTCAGCTGTGATTAGGTTTTACCTTCTGCCTTGTTCAGTCAGTGTGCTAGATTGTAAATATAATTAGACCAACAATGATCATAACTGGAGTGATTGCAGGCTAGAGGAGCTGAGTCCACTTGATCAGTGACTACAAGGAAAATTTACACTTACTGTTATTAGCTTTATATAAGTCAGTGACTCGAGATGGTACATTCCTTAGAACCTGAAATTTTGTTTCTGTAAGCTCCATTTTGTTGAAAGAAAACAATTATACCTGAGAAGTTCTATTTATCACCCTTCTGGATGTTCAGTGGAGATCTTTGTCAATGTATATTAAAATAACTATATTCCCTGCAAAAAAAACCCCTGGATCTATGAATCTTAGCTGTAAATGCTGACTCACTGGGGTTCTCCAAATGCAGATTTTCAGCATATCCCCCCCTTATTGTGTATGAACATAGAGCAGCAGTAGGCCATTCAGCCCCCTCAAGCTTGCTACACCATTCATTAAGATCATGGCTGATCTGTTTGTAACCTCAAATCTGCATTCTTGCCTGCACCTGCTAACCTGCCTGCAACTTTTGTTTTAAATTAATTCATGGGATGACGACATCACTGGCTAGGCCAGCATCTATTACCCATCTCTAAATGCCCATAGAGCAGTTCAGAGCCAAGAGTCACATGTAGACCAGACGAGGGAACGATGGCTGATTTCCTTCCCTGAAGGATATTAGTGAACCAGATGGGTTTTTCCTGACAATTTATAATGGATCTTGGTCATCGTTAGCCTCTTAATGCCATATATTTCTTGTAGAATTCAAATTCCACCATTTGCTGTGGTGGGATTCGAACCTGGGTCCCTGGATTAATGATCCAGCGATTTTTACCATTAGACCATCACCTCCCCCATGCCAACTTTCCACCCCTTTGCTTATCAAGAATCTGTCTGCCTCTGCCATAAAAATATTCAATGATTCTGCTTTCACCACTTACTTTTCAGGAAGAGAGTTCCAAAGACTGTCAACCCTCTGAGAGAAAAGCAATTCTCCTCACCTTTGGTTTAAATGAGCAGCCCCTGATTTCTGAATAGTGACCTCTAGTTCTAGATTTAAGGACTTGTATTACAGAGGTGGGAGTACATTTGCAGACGCTGCACTTCCTTATTGTAACTGTGTTTTTCTAGATAACCTGGTGGAGGTATTTAAATGATAGCAGCTGGCAGTCAAGATCTAAATTATTGTATCACACAACAACAATTTGTATTTATATTAGCAGAGTTAACATTGCAAAATTGCTTGAGGCACTTCAGAGGAGTACAATCAAACTAAAATTGTCGCCAGGCAGTATGAACTCATTTATGGCACAGCAGAAGGCCATTTGGGCCACTGGGTCTGTTGGAGGAGAAAAGGAAATAAAAGAGGAGATGACAGCTGATTAAAGAGCTGGGTTTTAAAGATTGCTGCAAAGGACAGGGCAGACATTGAGAAACGGAAGTGTTCTGCTGGGAATTCCAGAGCTCAGTTAAGGTCTAGGCAGCTGAAGGCACAGCCAACAATAGTTATAAAGAACAAATTGTTTTTATGTAGTGCCTTTCACAGCCACCAGATATCTCAAAGTGCTTTATAGCTCTTGAAGTACCCTTTAAATGAAGTCACTGTAATTGAAATTTGGAATGTGCAGGAAACTGTGATTGGGCAAGTGGATATCTTGAAGAATGTGCCCATCTCATGGTGCCTGTGCCCTGTCTATGGAAGACTCTCCAATTGATTCAAACCCTTGCTGTTTCTCTAGTCTTATACAATTCATCGTTCTATGTAAAGATTTCAGTATCTTTCAGTTTTCACACTAGTATATACAATGTTTATTGTTTGACCCAAATGAGGCTAATTATAGCACTGAAAGTAGACATCTTGCTCTCTTTTACTCCCTACAGTTCACTACTACTTCAAATACTGAGTTGCCGAGGCTGCATTATTGGTTTCAAAGCTAAGGATCTGCTGCGAACTGTGCTTCAGCACTGTAAGGACAGTGTGAGCTGGAAACAAGGTACAGTCAATTGTAATATCCCAATAAGCGATTGCTTATGAATAGAATGTTGACCAACTCCATGGGTTTCATGGAAATTGTGAAATACATGATTGTTCATGAAATTAACCTTCAAAGTGTTTTAGGCTCATACAGCATGGAAACTGACTATTTGATCCAACCAGTCCATGCTGACTATAATCCTAAACTAAACTAGTCCCATCTGCCTGCTCCTGGCCCATATCCCTCCAAACTTTTCCCATTTATGGACTTATCCAAATGTCTTTTAAACATTGTGATTATATCCACATCCACCACTTCCTCAGTAAGTTCATTCCACATGTGAACCACCCTCTGTGTAAAAAAAAATTGCCCCTCATGACTTTAAAATCTTTCTCCTGTCACCTTAAAAATGTGACCGCTAGTCTTGAAATCCCCCATCCTAGGCAAAAGACAACTACCATTAACTCTATTTATGCCCCTCATTATTTAATAAGCTTCTATAAGGTTGCCTCTCAAACTCTTACGCTCCAGTGAAAAAAGTCCCAGGCTATCCAGCCTTTCTTTGTAACTCAAACCTTCTATACCTGGCAACATCCTGTTAAATCTCTTATGAACCCTCTCCAGCTTAATGATAGCCTTCCTATAACTGGGTAACCAGAACTGGGCACAGTATTCCAGAAGATGCCTTACCAAGGTCCTGTATACCCTTAACATGACTTCCCAACTCCTGTACTCAAAGGATTAAGCAATGAAGGCAAGTGTGCCAGATGCCTTTTTAACGAGCTGGTTAAAGTTTGAGACAAAAACTTCAAAAAAGTTATGTACCTGCCCCCCTAAGTCTCTCTGTTCTACAATACCACGCAAGGCCCTACCATTAATTGTATAAGCCCTACCCTTGTTTGTTGTACAAAAATGTAATGTCTCACATTTATCCAGATTGAACTCCATTTGACATTTTCCAGCCCATTGACCCATTTGATCAAGATCCCTTTGTAACATTAGAAGAACTTGTTCACTTCCTATTTTGTCACAGATTTTGCTGTCATTGTTAAGAATAAAACATGAATTATTAATAAGGAATATCGTTTTATGACTTTGCTGTGATTGTGCTACAGACAGGCTGCTTCTGTATCTGAGGAGTTGAGATTGATACTTTTTAAAAGTATATTCATTCATGGGATGTGGGTGGTGCCGGAAAGGCCAGAATGTTTTGACTATCCAAAAATTGCTCTTGAACTGAGTGGCCTGCTGGACCAATTTAGAGGACAGTTAAAAATCAACCATATTACTGTGGGTCTGGAGTCACAAGAAGACCAGACCTGGTAAGAACAGCAGATTTCTTTCCTTTATAGACATTCATGAACCTAGTTCAAGGGACAATTAAGATGGGCAACAAATGACTGATTTCCCAGTGAAGCCCTCCATCCATGAAATCATAAATCGAAAACTCTATAAAAGGCAGTGGCTGTGTAAGATTTGGCCCAAACTTCTTAAAAAAATGTTTTTTATGTTTTGTTGCAGCCAGTGGGTGGGAAATCCTTGATCCCAGGATTGCTGGCTGGTTATTGGACCCTGGTGACAACGCGTCAAGCTTCAGGACTTTGGTTTTTAAACATTGTGGAGATTCATTAGCGACGCAATTGACAGAGTCTCCAGGAAACACAAAGGTTGGTCTCTGTGTAGTTCAAACAATACTAGCATGGTTCAAGTGGATACTGGATGACTTGTCTATGTGGATACACCGGTGAATTTGGCAGGGGAAGGCAGGATTTCTTATAATGAGGTGAAATTTCTCAGACAGCGCCTTCTAAACCCACGACCACTTCCATCTAGAAAGACAAGGGCAGCAGACATATGGGAACACCACCACCTTCAAGTTCCCCTCCGAGTCACTCTTGGAAATATATCGCTGTTCCTTCACTGTCACTGAGTCAAAATCCTCCCTGAGGACATTGTGGGTCAACCCACGGCAGGAGGGCTGCAGCGGTTCAAGAAGGCAGCTCACCACCACCTTCTCAAGGGCAACTGGGGATGGACAGGAAATGCTGGCCCAGCCAGTAACACCCACATCCCACAAATGAATAGAAAAAAAATGAAATAGAATATATATAATATTGGCAAGGGTGTATGAAATCACACCAAATAGGAAATCACAACAACCCCGTTGTGGAATAGAATTTCAAAGATAAACAATCTATTGAGAAAAAAAATTCCCTTCATCTCATCTCAATGGCCCCACAACTATTTTTAAATGGAACTACCTGGATCTGGACACTGCCCCCACCCCCCCCCCCCGCCCCCCCAGGAGGAAAAACAGCCTCTCAGCATCTACCCTGTCAAGCTCTCCATCAGAATATTATGTGTTTTAAAAAGATCATCTCTCATTCTGCTGAACTCGAATGAGTACAGGCTTAGTCTGCTCAACCTCTCCTGATAAGAAAACATCACTGAATGATGAAAATCTGAGTAAATATTAACAAAATTAATGATGATAACCAGGGCAAACATGAAGAAACTTCAAGTGTGAAAAGTAATTAGGTAAGTTCAATTCTGGTCTCCCTGCTTTAGGAAGGATGTTGTGAAACTTGAAAGGGTTCAGAAAAGTTTTACAAGGATGTTGCCGGGCTTGGAGGGTTTGAGCTTTCCGGAGAGGTTGAACAGGTTGGGGCTATTCACCACGGAGCGTTGGAGCCTGAGGGGTGACTTTATAGAAGTTTTTAAAATCTCGAGGAGCATGGATAGGATAAATAGACAAGGTCTTTTCCCAAGGTGGAAGAGTCCAAAACTAGAGGCCATAGTTTAAGGTGAGAGGGGAAAGATTTAAAAGAGACCTAAGGGGCAACTTTTTTTTATGTAGAGGGTAGTGCGTGTATGGAATGAGCTGCCAGAGGACGTGGTGGAGGCTGGTACAATACCTAAAAGGCATCTGGATGGGTATATGAATAGTGAGAGTTTAGAGGGATATGGGCCAAATGCTGGCAAATGGGACGAGATTAATTTAGGATATCTGGTCGGCATGGATGAGCTAGATTGAGGGTTCTGCTTCTATTCTGAACATTTCTATGACTCTTAAGTTGATGAAGAGGAAAAAGAAACTTGCAAGACCACCGGGAAGATTCCAGAAAATGGGACTAGCTGTATTTCTCTTTCAGAGAGTCAGCTTTGGTTTGATGGGCAGTCTTTGCGCTAGAACCACTGTGTTCTCCAGTGCAGTTAGGGATGACCAAATAATGTTGGCCTAGCCAACGAATGCCCACATCCCTTTAAGAAAATTACAATCACCAGGGAAGTGGTATTGAGTAAAATATTGAAGCTGACAAGTGTCTAGACCCTAGAGATAATGGGAACTGCAGATGCTGGAGAATCCAAGATAACAAAGTGTGAAACTGGATGAACACAGCAGGCCAAGCAGCATCTCAGGAGCACAAAAGCTGACATTTCGGGCCTAGACTCTTCATCAGACTAGATCCTGATGGGCTTCAGCTCAAGATTTTTATAAAAGAGGCTAACCAGATTGCTGATGCATTGGTTTTAATTTCCAAAAGTTCACTTAAGTTGGAAAACAAGGAATTTGAGTCTTCTACTCAAAAAGGGAAGGAGACGGAAAACAGGAAACTACAGGTTAGTTAGCTTGACATTTGTTGGAGGGAAAGTATTAGAGGTTTTTATTAAAGGCATAGCATGAAACAGACAAATTCAGGCAGAGCCCAAGTGGTTTTGTCAAAGGGAAATCAATTTTAACTGATTTATTGGCATTCTTTGAATACATTGCATGTGCTGCTGATAAATGGGAACCAATGGGTGCACTGTAGATTTCCAGAACACATTTGATAAGGTGGCACATCAAAAGTTGTAGAAACACCCTCGAAGGGCCAGTCGGCCCACTCCTGCCCCTGGTTCTTATGTTCTTATGTAATTATTGCCAGGGGAGTTGAATACAAAAGCAGGGAGATTATGCTTCAGTTATACAGGGTGTTTGGAGTATCGTGCATAGTAATGGTCTCCTTATTTAAGAAAGGATGCAAATGTTTTAGATGCTGTTCAGACAGTATGTTTCAGGACTAATACCTGAAATAGATGAAAACAGCATTTTCTGGAAAAGCTCAGCTGGTCTGGCAGCATCTGAAGAGAGAAATGAGAGTTAACATTTCGAGTTAAGTGACCTTTTTTGTTTTGTTCTGCCGAAATTTATGAAGGTAGCGACGCAGAGGGATAAAACTGAGACCTTTGCTGAGCACAGAACGTTGAGCATCAGAGAGTGGAAGGTCAGGAGGGATAGTGAATAGACAGCAGCAAGTGGGGTTGGGGGACCGAAGTGAGATTCCGGAGGGCCACGGCTATCTCTAAGTTGTTGCATTATGTGTGCCTCGATGCCTGAAAGGAGAAGAAGTTTCTTGTTAGCATGTGGAATGAGCTGGAGGATGAAATAAATGGTTTTGTGTTTTTAGGACAGATTGGACAGGCTTCTATTTTAACTGGAGTTTAGAAGAGTAAGAGGCAACTTGCTTGAAACATATTGGGCGAAATTTTGTAAGGGCCTGAACAATGTTAGCTATGATGAGAAACATGGCAGAGTTGTGTGGAGTCTTACAAATCCTAGCTTCGTGTCAGTCAGGAGCAGCTAGCTGCATTTTTAACTAAGTTCTGGGTGTTGAGGCAGTATTCTTGCTACGGCATGGTGGATAGTCTCTTAAAGGGGATTATTGTTTGTTAATCACCTTATTAATTGCACATCTTGCCTCGTTAAAATGCAGATTCCTGTCCTACCACCACAAGTAAACTTGATGGTGGGAATGGAAGTCAGAGTGGGTAGCTGCTGAGTACATCTGGCTGCGAAGAGGTATTGGACACCAGCATCTCAGAGCACAGTCTATGGGCACCTGCCGCATACACCCAGTGTTAACAGAACATTGGCATCTGACGTGTGTTAGCCTCTAATAACCCTCATGGCAAATCTCTAATCTACTTACAGCATATTTCTTTACTTCAATGAGGGCACAACAGCAACTATCATTGTAATGCTGCAGCTCAGGGACATACAGATCCAACTCGGGGACTGGACAAAGCTGCACTTCTGGCCTGTTAGCCTGCTCCCTTAGCGCTCACTCACTTCAAGCCTACCACAATGCTCAGATCATCCCTGCCTTACTTTTTGGCATCTTGTTCCTCAGTTAGAGATGCCATGCTCACAGTACTGTCTCATTCACAGCGTTTCATTTAATGCAGACAGGAGGAGATAACAGCCTAGCGGCATTGTTGCTGGATTGTTAATCTAGAGACCCAAGTAATGCTCTGGGTTCAAATCCTGCCGTGGAAGATGGTGGAATTTGAATTCCCTAAAAAAAAATTGGAGTTAGGAATGTATGAACCGTGAATCCTTTGTCAGTCGTCAGAAAAAACCCATCTGGTTCATTAATGTCCTTTAGGGAAAGAAACGATCATTATTACTGAATCTGGCCTCTGTGACTGCAGACCCACAGCAATATGGTTGACTCTTAATTGCCCTCTGGGCATTTACAGATAGTCTCAACAGCAATGTTGGCCTCCCATGAAAGAATTTTTAAAAAGGCACAAAGTGGAAGATTGTCATAGCTGTGAACAGTCCTCAGTCAAGGGAGATATCCTTCAGCTAAGAGGTCCTGACACAGCAAGTCAAGAGCAGCCTCCAATACCAGCCCAGGGGCTTGAAAACGCACAGTCGGCACTTGTGCTGGTCAGAGTCAGGATCTTTTCTGAGTAAGGGGTGAGGAGTCGAATGTCTGGTAGCCCATCATGTGTGTTCAATCTTTTTGGCCTACAATAAAATGATAGAATCCCTACAACGTAGCAAAGCATCAGGCCATGCTATTTTAGTTCATTCATGGGTGATGAGCAAGGCTGGAATTTATTGCCCATCCCTTGAAAAAAATGGTATTAAGCCTTTTTCTTCAACCACTGCAGCCCATGATGTGTACTTGCACTATTATGAAAGTAAATCGGCAAGAAATATAAAATCAAACCGCAAGAGCTTTGAGAATTGTAGAATCCCTCCAGTGTGAAAGTAGGCCATTTGGCCCATCAAGTCCACACTGACCCTCTGAAGAGCATTCCACCTAGACCCACTCTATCCCTGTAACCTTGCATTTGCCATGGGTAACCTGCCTAGCCAGCATATCTCTGGACATTATGGGTAATTGAGCATGGTCAGTCCACCTAATCTGCACATCTTTTGAACTGTGGGAGGAAACTGGAGCATCCGGAGGAAACCCACACAGACATAGGGAGAATGTGCAAACTCTACACAGTTGCCCGCAGCTGGAATCAAACCCAGGTCACTGGCACTGTGAGGCGTCAATGAACCACCGTGCTTCCTATTAAGGCCATAAAATGACAAAATCAAAATTCCAAAAATCAGTCTGTATGTTTGTTAAGTATTTTCAGAATCTAGCCTCCATAACTCTCTGGGGTAGAGAATTTCAGACATCTGAGAGAAGAAATTCCTTCATATCTCCGTTTTAACTTAATGTCCAATTGAAGCTTCAGTTATTCTGCAACCATATCCCAGTTTGTGATTCTCCCACTGTTTGAAACATCTTCTAACGTGTAACCTGCCAAGCTCCTTCAGAATCTTGTATGTTTCAAGAAGATCACCCCTCATTCTTCTAAACTCTCATGAATAAAGGCGTAACCTGTTTAGAAATTCTTGATATGTCAACCCGTTCATCCTATGAATCAGTTAGTGAATCACTTTTGAACTGCCTCCAATGCCTGTGTAAATCTTCTGATACATTGACCAAAACTGTACATTGTATTCTATATGCAGTCTCACTGACACCCTGTACAGTTGTAATAAGACTTACTATTTTTAAAGTCCAACCCCGAGCAAGACAGGCCAAAATTCCATTTTCCTTCTTAATTACCTATAGCACCTGGATGTTCTAAATAATTGACTCTAGCATTTTCCCAATGACAAATGTTAGGCTAACTGGCTGATGTTCCTGCTTGCTGTCTCTCTTCTTTCTTGAACACGGGCATTGCATTAGGAATTTTCCAATCTGCTGGCACACACCCAGAATCCAGTGGGTTCTGGAATCTTTCGAGCAATACCTCCTCTTTCTCTGCAGACACTTCCTTTAACCTGCTTGGATGTCGGCCATCACGTCTGCCATTAATCAAACCATTAGTTTGTCAAATACTTTATCCATCATAATAGACTGTTCCAAACTCGTTCCTACTAGAAGGACCTTGCTTATTTGTTATCTTTGGAATGATTCCATGAATTCCTCCACCATGAGGATCAATGCAAAATGTTTGTGTTAATTATCTCCTTTTTCCCTGCTTCTCATTATCAGTTTCCAGTCACATCTTCCAAGGGTCTCACACTCACTTTAGCTACTCTCTTTTTATATGTCCACTATAGGCACGGTGGTTTAGCGTTAGCATAGCTGCCTCACAGTGCCAGTGACCTGGGTTTGATTCCAGCCTTGGGTGACTGTCTGTGTGGGGTTTGTACATTTGCCCTGTGTCTGCAGGGGTTTCTTTATGGTGCTCCAGTTTCCTCCCACTGTTCAAAGATGTACAGGCTAGTTGGATTTGCCGTGGGAAATGCAAGGTTTCAGGGATAGGGTGGGGGTGTGAGTTTGAGTATGATGTTCTTCAGCGGGTCACTGTGGACTTGATGGGCTGATTGGCCTGGGTCCATACTGTAGGGATACCATGATTCTATCAAAGCTCTTGCTTTTGATTTTATATTTCTTGCCAATCTACTTCATTAGTAGTGGAAGTAGATGTCAAGGACTGCAGTGGTTGAAGAAAGAGGCTTAACACCATCTCCTTCAAGGGATGGGCAATAAATTCCAGCCTTGCTCCTCACCCATGAACGAACTAGAAAAGCATGGCCTGATGCTTTGCTACATTTAAAGCCATCTGCCACAGAAGAAAGGTCCAGGCCTGAAATGTCAGCTTTCCTGCTCCTCTGAAGCTGCTTGGCCTGCTGTGTTCATCCAGCTCTACATCTTTTTATCTCAAATTTTCTCCAGCATCTGCAGTTCCTACTATCTCTGCCACAATTTTGTCTGTCCATTTGGTCTATTATTTTCACGACCTATTTTCATGCTCCGGTCTACACTGCTCACTGCGCCATTCATCTTTATGTCCTCAGTAGAACCCTGGCTTTGTGGCTGTATATTGTGTTATCAAAGTCGTTAATTAATGATCCAAGAGTGGGCTTGTTCTGTGTTCTGTCATTCAATGATTTCACCAAATAGTGAAGGACTGCTGGAGGCAGAGAAAGATGCTGGCCTGAACAGTAAAGATCAGGTTTAGAAGAAAAATAGTAGCTTGCAGAATGGGTGCTAAAATAGATTGAACCATTGCAGAGGCTGTAATACAATCAGAGAATTCAGATGCTTTGATGATGAACCCTAAAGCTTTACCCATGTGACATAGGAGTCTTCCTTGATTATGTTAACAGACACAGTTGGAGCCAAATGATCCATTTTGTGCTGGTAGCCGAACCAGCTGATGGCAGAGCCTCTGCTGTCTACGGTGCGGTACACATTGATTAACATATACTGCATCAGTAATTAAAGTCCAATATCAGCATGTTGGTACCAGTTCGTAAATAGATTAGCCTGTCAATTAAAGACATGTTGTTTTTCATTCATCTCTTGATTATTTTATTGACATTGTCATTGGAGAAGGAGTCATTAATACTACAGAATGGTCTATCGGATGTCTTTGCAGTTATAATTGTGGAATTGTACAGCATGGAAAGAGGCCATTTGCACCATCCTGCCTGTGCCAGCACTTTGCAAAGGCTGTCCAATTTAGTCACCCTCTCTCTGCTCACTCTCCCGAGAGGTTTTCTTTCTCTGTGACTATTTATCCAATTGAAACTTGAATCTGTTTCCAGCACATTTTCAGACTCACACCATAACAACTTGCAGCCTAAGAAAACTCTTCTCATCTTTGAACTCTTCTCGTCAACTGTTCTCATTTTCCGAAGAAGGGCATGGCCCGAAATGTCAGCCTTCCTGCTCATCTGCTGCTGCATGGCCTGCTGTGTTCATCTAGCTCTACACCTTGTTATCTCATCTCCCCTCATCCTCCTTTGCCATTTACCTTAAACCTGGGTCTTGTGTGTACCGACTCTCTTGCCAGTAGAAACATCGTCATCTGATTTAAAGCATTAAGTTCCGACATCCTTCTGTCTACAAAAGACAGTGGACAAGACACAGAAGTATCTATTTCAGGTGGGCTATCTTCATATGGCATGGGTTTACTGATGGTTGAGGAGACCAATCCTTGAAAGGCAGATTCTACCAAAAGGAGCGACTTAGAGTCATTGCGGGTTATTGTTTTCGGCGTTGGTTTCTGTTGCAAAGCCACTTGGTCATCACTCAAGCACACAAGAAATGTTGCCGTTCTCCTCGGTTCACTCCCAGAGGTGATCACTGTTACACTTCAAAGAGTTCTTTAAGCAGAACTATGGGCATTCCACTGACCATATGGTTCGGGTTATCAAAATGGCTTGTGATTTTCAATGGAGCTCTCAAAACCTCCTCACTTTCTCTGCTCTAAGAAGAACAATCCAGGCTTTGGTAGTCTTTCTAGATAACAGGAATGAGGTAAGTTATCATATGGGTTTTCACTACTAATAGGAAACACCTGTCTGCAATGGGGATTCCATTCATTCCCATTCTAGCTGGTGCTGTGCCTCATGAATTTCTGAGCGGGTGGTTTGGAGATTTGTAGCATGTAAACTGGTCACAAGTATCTTTTGTGCCACATGAAACACAGCAGTCTACAAAGATGTACAAATCATAATGCCTAACTGGTGCATGTCTCTGTTGAGATTCAGCTCATCAGTAATCATTTATCAGTAATAACCAGTGTGACTGAAGTAATTCCATAGAGGCCGATATCCTGCCAGCAAGTCACCCTTTATTCCCACATGCACGGTGCATGGACTCTAACCAGCTATTCCTAGAGTCCCTAGACTCAGAGCCAGTCCCCAGAGTGAGGAGGATCACTGAGACTCTTATTTATATCTGTCAGCCAGGGCTCCCTGACTGCCTGGATTAGCAGCTCCAATCAGGGAACTCATATTCAGTGGGTTCACCTGGCGAACCTCATTCCAATCCCTACAGTAACCTTATATTCCCTTCTCCTCATAGCCTTATCTAGCTTCACCTGAAGTGCATCGATAACATTTGTTTCAACGACTCCCTCTATTAGTGAGTTTCACATTCTCTCTGCTCAGCGAGCTTCTTCTTGTTGTAGGATCATAGGATGTGGGATTAGTGATTGGGTTAGTATTTACTGCACATCCCTAATTGATGTGTGAGTTGCTATCTTAAATCATCACAGTCCTTGGTACGTAGGCACACCCTGTCCTGTTAAGAAGGAAGTTCCAGGATTCTTGCTACACTGGAGGACTGCTGACAATGTTCCAAATCAGGATGGTGAATGACAATGATAGGAACTTGTGGTTAGTGGAGTCCTCATGCATCTGCTGCCATGTCCTGGGTGGTAGAGGGTGCAGGATTGGAAGGAGTGGATGTTTGTGGATGTGGTGCCAATCAAGCAGGCTGGTTTGTCCTGGATGGTGCCAAACTTCTTGAGTGTTGTTGGGGCCTCACTCATCCAGGCAAGTGGGGAGTGCTCCCTCACACTCCTGATTTGTGTGTTGTTGACGGTGGACAGAATTTGGTGAGTCTTTAAGGTGAGAAGGGAAAGATTTAAAAAGAACCTAAGAGGCAACCTTTTCATGCCGAGGATGGTGCCTGTATGGAATGTGCTGCCAGAGGAAGTGGTGGAGGTATAATTACAATATTCAAAAGGCTTCTGAATGAGTATAGGAATAGGAAGGGTTTGGAGGGATATGGGCCAAACGCTGGAAAATGGAACTAGATTAACTTAGGATATCTGGTCGGCATAGACAGTTTGGACCGAGGGTCTGTTTCTGTGTTGTACATCTGTATGACTTTGAGTCATGAGGTGAGTTACTCACTGCAGGATTCCTAACTTCTGACCTATCCTTGTAGCCACAATATTTATATGGCACGTCCAGTTGAGTTTCTGGTCAGTCGTAAGCCCAAAGATGTTGATAGTGGGGAATGCAGTGATTGAATGTCAAGCGGTGATGGTTAGATTCTCTCTTTCTGAGGATGCTCACAGCCTGGTATTTGAGTGGTGCGAATGCTACTTGCCACTTGTCAGCCCAAACCTCGATATTGTCCAGACTTTGTTGTATCTGACCCAATAACTCCTTGTGTGGTCCAGTGTCATATTTTGTTTGACAGTGCCTTGGGACATTTTTTAAGATGTTAAAGACCCTATATAAGTATAATTTGTTCTTGCACTTCAGTCTCCTGTTATTCTGTACTATGTTGTAGTTAGCAGAGTCTCACAGGACCATGATCAGCACTGTTACTAAGGCTCCTTGCCTAAAGTAGGTAGGCACTCAGGTAAGTCCAGTAGCAGGGCAGCTGGTGAGGGATTGGGTGGCGGAGGAGATGAGGCTTAGCCCTTCTCCAGCCTGGTTGCCATGAGGAATGGGTTTAAATCGCTGCTGTTGTTTTTTGTTGTTCCCTCTAAATGTACTGAGATATAGGCTACTAGACTAGGTGGGATTGAGGTACACACGGAAGAGGTATTAGAAATCCTTCAGAGGGTGAAGATAGATAAGTCCCCTGGGCCGGATGGGATTTATCCTAGGATCCTCTGGGAAGCCAGGGAGGAGATTGCCGAGCCTTTGGCATTGATCTTTAACTCGTCATTGTCTACAGGAATAGTGCCAGATGACTGGAGGATAGCGCATGTGGTTCCCCTGTTCAAGAAGGGGAGTAGAGACAACCCTGGTAATTATAGACCAGTGAGCCTTACCTCAGTTGTTGGTAAAGTGTTGGAAAAGGTTATAAGGGATAGGATTTACCGACATCTAGAAAAGAATAAATTGATTAGGGATAGTCAGCACGGTTTTGTGAAGGGAAGGTCGTGCCTCACAAACCTTATTGAGTTCTTTGAGAAGGTGACCAAACAGATAGATGAGAGTAAACTGGTTGATGTGGTGTATATGGATTTCAGTAAGGCGTTCGATAAGGTTCCCCGCAATAGGCTATTGTACAAAATGTGGAGGAATGGAATTGTGGGAGATATAGCAGTTTGGATTAGAAATTGGCTGGCTGAAAGAGGACAGAGGGTGGTAGTTGATGGGAAATGTTCATCCTGGAGAGCAGTTACTAGTGGTTTACCGCAAGGGTCGGTGTTGGGTCCACTGCTGTTTGTCATTTTTATAAATGACCTGGATGAGGGCGTAGAAGGATGGGTTAGTAAATTTGCAGACGACACTAAGGTTGGTGGAGTTGTGGATAGTGACGAAGGATGCTGTAGGTTGCAGAGAGACATAGATAAGCTGCAGAGCTGGGCTGAGAGGTGGCAAATGGAGTTTAATACAGACAAGTGTGAGGTGATGCAGTTTGGTAGGAGTAACCGGAAGGCAAAATACTGGGCTAATGGTAAGATTCTTAGCAGTGTAGATGAGCAGAGAGATCTCTGTGTCCATGTACACAGATCATTGAAAGTTGCCACCCAGGTTGACAGGGCTGTTAAGAAGGCCTACAGTGTTTTAGCTTTTATTAATAGAGGGATCGAGTTCCGGAACCAAGAGGTTATGGTGAAGCTGTACAAATCTCTGGTGTGGCCGCACTTGGAGTATTGTGTACAGTTCTGGTCACCGCATTATAAGAAGGATGTGGAAGCTTTGGAAAGGGTGCAGAGGAGATTTCCTGGATGTCGCCTGGTATGGAGGGAAGGTCTTACGAGGAAAGGCTGAGGGACTTGAGGCTGTTTTCATTAGAGCGAAGAAGGTTGAGAGGTGACTTAATTGAAACATATAAAATAATCAGAGGGTTAGATAGGGTAGATAGGGAGACCCTTTTTCCTAGGATGGTGATGGTGAGCACGAGGGGGCATAGCTTTAAATTGAGGGGTGAAAGATATAGGACAGATGTCAGAGGTAGTTTCTTTACTCAGAGAGTAGTGAGGGAGTGGGACGCTTTGCCTGCAACGGTAGTAGATTCGCCAACTTTAGGTACATTTAAGTCGTCATTGGACAAGCATATGGACGTACATGGAATAGTGTAGGTTAGATGGGCTTGAGATCGGTATGACAGGTTGGCACAACATCGAGGGCCGTAGGGCCTGTACTGTGCTGTAATGTTCTATGTTCTATGTTCTATGTACTGGCGCTGGTCTGATTTTCATGTTTGTTCAGTTGCAGGACCTCTGCGCTGCTCTTCACCTTCTGCACAAGCTCATGACAGATCTTCATGCTAAATTACAGGCAAGAGTTTCATTAGTTAAACAAGCTGTTCTTTTATCTGCTGTTATTTAATTGTGCCAATAGCTCACCAATCCTGTTCCAGAAAAAGCAGTGCCCAGTGTGGTAACAGAGCTGGTGAAAGAAAGTGAGAAAGTACTTACACATCAGGTAAATGTGCAGTAAGATCCCATTGATTAATGCAGTACACTGAAACATAATTAGAAACCTAATTGCAAGATAATAAAATGTGAGGCTGGATGAACACAGCAGGCCAAGCAGCATCTCAGGAGCACAAAAGCTGACGTTTCGGGCCTAGACCCTTCATCAGAGAGGGGGATGGGGGGAGGGAACTGGAATAAATAGGGAGAGAGGGGGAGGCGGACCGAAGATGGAGAGTAAAGAAGATAGGTGGAGAGGGTGTAGGTGGGGAGGTAGGGAGGGGATAGGTCAGTCCAGGGAAGACGGACAGGTCAAGGAGGTGGGATGAGGTTAGTAGGTAGCTGGGGGTGCGGCTTGGGGTGGGAGGAAGGGATGGGTGAGAGGAAGAACCGGTTAGGGAGGCAGAGACAGGTTGGACTGGTTTTGGGATGCAGTGGGTGGGGGGGAAGAGCTGGGCTGGTTGTGTGGTGCAGTGGGGGGAGGGGAGAACTGGGCTGGTTTAGGGATGCAGTGGGGGAAGGGGAGATTTTGAAACTGGTGAAGTCCACATTGATACCATATGGCTGCAGGGTTCCCAGGCGGAATATGAGTTGCTGTTCCTGCAACCTTCGGGTGGCATCATTGTGGCAGTGCAGGAGGCCCATGATGGACATGTCATCAAGAGAATGGGAGGGGGAGTGGAAATGGTTTGCGACTGGGAGGTGCAGTTGTTTGTTACGAACTGAGCGGAGGTGTTCTGCAAAGCGGTCCCCAAGCCTCCGCTTGGTTTCCCCAATGTAGAGGAAGCCGCACCGGGTACAGTGGATGCAGTATACCACATTGGCAGATGTGCAGGTGAACCTCTGCTTAATGTGGAATGTCATCTTGGGGCCTGGGATGGGGGTGAGGGAGGAGGTGTGGGGACAAGTGTAGCATTTCCTGCGGTTGCAGGGGAAGGTGCCGGGTATGGTGGGGTTGGAGGGCAGTGTGGAGCGAACAAGGGAGTCACGGAGAGAGTGGTCTCTCCGGAAAGCAGACAGGGGAGGGGATGGAAAAATGTCTTGGGTGGTGGGGTCGGATTGTAAATGGCGGAAGTGTCGGAGGATAATGCGTTGTATCCGGAGGTTGGTAGGGTGGTGTGTGAGAAATCTCCCCTTCCCCCACTGCATCCCTAAACCAGCCCAGTTCATCCCCTCCCCCCACTGCACCACACAACCAGCCCAGCTCTTCCCCCCCACCCACTGCATCCCAAAACCAGTCCAACCTGTCTCTGCCTCCCTAACCGGTTCTTCCTCTCACCCATCCCTTCCTCCCACCCCAAGCCGCACCCCCAGCTACCTACTAACCTCATCCCACCTCCTTGACCTGTCCGTCTTCCCTGGACTGACCTATCCCCTCCCTACCTCCCCACCTACACCCTCTCCACCTATCTTCTTTACTCTCCATCTTCGGTCCGCCTCCCCCTCTCTCCCTATTTATTCCAGTTCCCTCCCCCCATCCCCCTCTCTGATGAAGGGTCTAGGCCCGAAACGTCAGCTTTTGTGCTCCTGAGATGCTGCTTGGCCTGCTGTGTTCATCCAGCCTCACATTTTATTATCTTGGAATCTCCAGCATCTGCAGTTCCCATTATCTCTTAGAAACCTAATTGCATTTCTTTTAGATAAAAGATTACTTTCCCTTTGTACATTCCACCCATTACTGAGTTAGGAGGGGACATTGTTTTATGCTTAATAAATCTTTGCTAATTTGATTTCAGAGCCTTGAGTCTTACCTGTATTGAGAAATGTAGATCATAGAATACCTACAGTGTGGAAACAGGCCATTCGGCCCAACAAGCCCTCACTGAGAGCATCCCACCCAGACCCATCCTCCTATAACCGACCTAATCTGCACATCCCTGAACACTACGGGCAATTTAGCATGGCCAGTGCCTAGTCTGCACATCTTTGGACTGTGGGAGGAAACCAGAGCACCCGGAAGAAACCCATACAGGCATGTAGAGAATCTGCAGGCTCCACACAGACAGTCACCCGAGGCTGGGATCGGACCCAAGTCCCTGGCACTGTGAGGCAGCAGTGTTAACCACTGAGCCACTGTGCCACCCTATTTAATGTGCATGTGCTACAGTAGGAAAAGGTCATTTGAGTTTGCTCCGCCATTCAATGTGATCACAGCTGATGTGATCATCTTAAATGCCACATACGGGCATTAATCCTATAAGCCTTGATTCCCTTACACATTTAAAATCTGTCTTAAATATACTAAAGACCCAGACCTGACAACCCTCTGCAGTGAAGAGTTCCACATTCACGAAAGAAATTCCGGCCAACTTAAGCAACCGCTTACTTTGAGATTAAATCCTGTGTTTCTAGATTCCCCTTCCTCACGTTTCCATGAGATCTCTTCTCATTCTTCTAGATTACACAGAGTACAAGGCCGTCCGACTGAACCTCCCATCATGCCTGCCTCCAATGCTAGTAGATCTTCCCTTAGATAAGTGGATCAGCGCTGATCATTGCATTTCAACTGTGGATGGACCACTGTTGATTATAATTTTCGCAAAGCCTTCTTACTTTTATACTCCATTCCCTTTGAAATAAAAGTCAACATTCTGTTACCCTTCCCTGTTCGTCACTGAATTTAGACTTTAGCTTTTAGTCATTTAATCATAAGGTCTCTCAAATCCTTCAGTCCCACAGCTTTCTGCAGTGTTTTCCCATATACCCATCTACGTGTAATGTTCCTCAGCATGTTGAGTTAACAAATCTATCTACCTCAAATTAAAATGAACAATTGATGCAGCATTAATTGCTATTCGTGGAACTGCTCGCTGCCTTTGAGTAGAATGTACTGCAGGTTGGGGTCAGCTAGCAACAGGTTTGTGATGCCAACATCATTGGTTCAGTTCCAGCACTGACTAAAGTTACTATGAAGGACTTTCCTTCTTAATCTCTCCCCTCGTTTGAGGCATAGACCCCCTCAGGTTAAATCACTACTAATCGTTTCTGTCTAAACTAAGAGCAGCCTATGTTCTGTTAAGACAGTGTTGACTTTACCTTTATCAACTGGAGGTGTCAGTATACCTCCTGGACACTGCAGAGCCAATCATAATGCCATGTTTACTCTTTTCAGCAAGACCAGCCATATTGAGCCAATAAGTTTTCCTAAGAGGACAGTGATAGGTCTCTGTGATAATGGGAACTGCAGACGCTGGAGAATCCAAGATAACAAAGTGTGGAGCTGGATGAACACAGCAGGCCAAGCAGCATCTCAGGAGCACAAAAGCTGACGTTTCGGGCCTAGACCCTTCATCAGAGAGGGGGATGGGGAGAGGGAACTGGAATAAATATGGAGAGGGGGGAGGCGGACCGAAGATGGAGAGAAAACAAGATAGGTAGAGAGGAGAGTATAGGTGAGGAGGTAGGGAGGGGATAGGTCAGTCCAGGGAAGATGGACAGGTCAAAGAGGCGGGATCAGGTGGTAGGTAGGAAATGGAGGTGCGGCTTGAGGTGGGAGGAAGGGATGGGTGAGAGGAAGAACAGGTTAGGGAAGCAGAGACAGGCTGGGCTGGTTTTGTGATGCAGTGGGGGAGGGGAAGAACTGGGCTGGTTTTGGGATGCAGTGGGGGAATGGGAGATTTTGAAGCTTGTGAAGTCCACATTGATGTCATTGGGCTGCAGGGTTCCCAAGCGGAATATGAGTTGCTGTTCCTGCAACCTTCGGATGGCATCATTGTGACACTGCAGGAGGCCCATGATGGACATGTCGTCTGAGGAATGGGAGGGGGAGTTAATTGAATTACCTGGGAACTTGTGTTACTATTCCCCATGGGAATGTGAAATAACAAGGTGTAGAGCTGGATGTAGGCCAAGCAGAAATTTCTGAAGAAGAGTCTAGGCCCGAAACATCAGCTTTCCTACTCGCCTGGTGCTGCTTGGCCTGCTGTGTTCATCCAGCTCTGCACCTTGTTATCTCAGATTCTCCAGCATCTGCAGCTCCTACTACCCCATGGGATTGTGTTCTCCAATCAGAGTTAACTTGCCAGCCAATCAGCAGCATTTTCTTCTGCAGTATGTAGTGTTGTGATTGCTTGGAATTTGGCATTCCTGTGTTTGGTCCAGATGCATGCAAGGCATTTCACCAACTCATCTCTCTTCATGGAAGTAACCCATTTACATATTCACTCACCAACACCTATCCGCAATGATAATATTGTGGTTCTGATCGAGGTTTCTGTTCTGAATTCCACAGGCCCAGCACCTCTGGGAGCTATTCTGCATAGTCGAGCTCCGACTGATCCCTGTTTTGGCTGGTGAGCATCGAGGTGTTGTCTGTTCGAGTGTCATATGGTATTCACCTCTTCATAGCATATTTGTTTTCATCACTTTTTCCAGACTTAATCTTCCTCCCTGCCTGATCTTTACGGACATTGGAATAGGGTACACTTTTCAACTCCCTGAGGCTTAGAATAAAAGCAAAATATGGATGTGTTCCAAAGAGGAGTCATATCGAAACATTCACTCTGTTTCTGTCTCCGCCGATGCTGTCAGACTTGCTGAGTTTCTCCAGTATTTTCTGTCAGTATTTCAGAAAACATTGAGCCTGTTCTGCCGCTGTTCATTTACACCATAACTTTATCTCGACTTTGGCTTGGTTCCATATCCTTTAAAACTGCATAGCAACTTTGTAAAGTGGGAAGTTACCATTATGGCAGAAGAAAGTTCAAAGTTTTGAATGTGGTGTCAAAGTAAGAAATCTAAGACCATATGTGTTCATCACCAAAATGATCGAGGCCCATCTTTAATATCAGGAGAATGAACTTTGAAGTTCCAACTTCTTTAAAGATCATTGATGCAAATGATGGACAGAAGGAAGTTGGTTAATTTTACTTCATCCTACATTATATGTACTAACTGCATTAAATGCTGAAAATAGTTGAGGTCGTGCAGGTGATTCTATACAAATACATTGGTCCCTGGTGTTGACAGTAATCGATGGATGATGGGGAACATTTATCAACAGATGCTGGTCTTGCCAGAGACACTGTCCTCCCACGAAAATGTCAAAACAATTAAAAGAGTGAAGGGATTTGGGGATGGTGTGAGAAGGTCCCTTTGAAGTAGAAGATCAGCCATGAATCTAGTTGATTTAGCAGAGGAGACTCGAGCATTCAAATACCTACTTTTGTTCCTAATTTCTTTCATAAACCATACCAAATAATTCCGTCCTGGAATAAAGTAGGGGTACAGCAGTTTGAGGTGTTGTTAGACCATGAAAGGTTGTAGATAAATGCACATTTTTTTCCTTTCTAAAAATGTAGACTGTAAATACTAGGTTCACTAATAAGATGTGCCTTGTTTATTCACAGTGATGGAAACCTTCAGAATACATGTCAACAAAGAAGATCTAAAGAGAACATCTGAACTCCTTGGGGTACCCAGATTTGTTTTGTAATGCTTTTTGAAGTGCTCTGTGCAGCAGATAACTGAGATTTTTTCAGGGTTGTAATGATTTATAATGACAGTACTGATACCTTGCATTTCATATTGCCATATATCCCTTATCTAAGGTGGCCAGTTATTTTCTGAGCACAATGTTTTCATGGTATACGCAAACACAATCTGAGGTGGTTCAGAGATTACTTGCATGGCCAAAGACCTTGTGTTTGAAATGTGCTCTTCAGATTTAGCCAGCCTGCAGCTCTGATATAACCATCATTTGAAGACTGCTTTGTGTTTGTAACACAGTTTAATGTGCCTGTGTGCATGTGTTTAAATAGCTAATATTTTAAGGGCATAACATCTGTGCATTCTGGCCGTACTGTACTTAATACCTAGATGTAAAATGTTACAGTTTTTCACTCAACCTTTTCATGTTAGATTGATAACACTGTAATAACATTGTTTCTTTATTTATTTATGCGATGAGGGCATCGCTGGTTAGGCCAGCATTTGTTGCCCATCCTTAATTGCCCAGAGGGCAGTTAAGAGTCAACTACATTGTTGTGGGCCTGGATCATATGTAGGGGTGGACCAGGTAAGGATGGCACTTTCCTTCCCTAAAGGACATTAGTGAATCAGATGGGTTTTACCCCCCAACAATTGACAATGGATTCACAGTCATCATTAGATTCTTAATTCCAAATACTTATTGAATTTAAATTCCACTATCTGCCACGGCAGGATTCAAACCTAGTTTCCCAGAATGTTATCTGCATCTCTGGATTAATAGTCCAGCGATAATACCACTAGGCCACCTGCCCAACCCTGCCACATAAGACACCCCGTCCATTCCAGATAGTAGCTTGTAAACATTCTGTGAGTTGTCTCCAATGCACTTACATCCTTTCTTAAATAGGGAGACCAATACTTTGTACAGTACCCCAGATGTGGTCTCACCAGTGCCCTGTATGACTGAAACATAATGCCACTATTTTTGTTACAAACAAGAAGAGAAATTTCTGGAGAAACTCAGCAGGTCTGTAGCATCAGCAGTACATGGCCTCAGTGAGGATTTGCAATCTCGAGGTGATTCCTCAAAGTGCGGTTCCACCATAAGAACATAAGAACTAGGAGCAGGAGTAGGCCATCTGGCCCCTCTAGCCTGCCCGCCATTTAATAAGAGCATGGCTGATCTTTTTGAGACTCGGCTCCACGTACCTGCCCACTCACCATGACCCTTGATTCCTTTTCTGTTCAAAAATTTATCTAGCCTTGCCTTAAAAACATTCAGCGGGGTAGTTTCAACCGCTTCACTGGGAAGGGAATTCCACAGATTCATAACCCTTTGGGTGAAGAAGTTCCTCCTGACTTCAGTCCTACATCTGCTGCCCTTAATTCTGAGGCGAGCCCTCTAGTCCTAGTTTCACCTGCTAGCGGAAACAACCTCCCTGCCTCCACTTTATCTATTCCCTTCATAATTTTCTATAAGTTTCTATAAGATCTCCCCTCATTCTTCTGAATTCCAGTGAGTATAATCCCAGCCCACTCAGTCTGTCCTCATAATCCAACCCTCTCAACTCTGGAATCAACTGAGTGAATCTCCTCTGCACCCCCTCCAGGGCTAGTATATCCCTACTGAAGTAAGGAGACTAAAACTGCACACAGTACTCCAGGTGTGGCCTCACCAGGACCCTATACAGCTGCAGCATAGCCTCCCTGTTCTTAAGCTCCATCCCGCTAGCAAGGACAAAATTCTACTTGCCTTTTAAATCACCTGCTGCACCTGCAATCCCGTCTTCAGCGATTCATGCACAAGGACACCCAAGATCTTTTGCACAGCAGCGTGCTGCACCTTTTTACCATTTAAAACAGTCCATTTTGCTGTTATTCCTACCAAAATGGATGACCTCACATTTATCAACACTGTACTCCATCCGCCAGGCCTTTTCCCACTCACTTAGGCTATGTCCTTCTGCAAACTTTCAGTGTCTTCTACACACTTTGCTGTACCACTCACTTTAGTGTCATCTGCAAATTTTGACACACCACACTTAGCCCCCAACTCCAAATCATCTATGTAAAGTGTAAACAATTGAGGTCCTAACACTGATCCCTGGGGCACAGCGCTAGCCACTGACCGCCAACCAGAAAAACACCCATTTACCCTTACTAAGATAACAAGGTGTAGAGCTAGATGAACACAGCAGACCAAGCAGCATCATAGGAGCAGGAAAGCTAACATTTTCGGGCCTAGACTCTTCATCATTTTCTGATGAAGGGTCTAGGCCCGAAACGTCAGCTTTTGTGCTCCTGAGATGCTGCTTGGCCTGTGTTCATCCAGCTCTACACCTTGTTATCTGGGATTCTCCAGCATCTGCAGTTCCCATTCTCTCTCATTTACCCCTACTGTTTGCTTTGCTCATGGCTAAGCACTAGAGAAAAGCCATAATGTTTGAACTTTCAGCTTTATTTCTTTGTTTTCAATTCTAAACTAAGATGGTCTGCGATGTATAACTTCTGACCTTCTTTCATATGTTTTATGCTATACTATAATTACTGCAGTGTTTAACTTTTAACTTTGTTTGTTCTTTCTACCTTGATCTTAAGATTCTGTACCTAGGTGCTGTATCTAAGATGGTGCCTTGTGTGGCAACATTATACATTTATCACTGGACTTCTGTACTTTTGTACTTGAGTACACATGACAACCAAATCAAAATCAAATCAAATCAACATTTCAAGCCTAGTGACCCTTCCTCAGAACTGACTTCAGTCCCTAATTTTGTATTCAATTCTCTTCGCAATTAATGATGACATTCAGTCAGCTTTTCTGATTATCTCCTGTGCCTGCATACTATCATTTCATGATTTTTGCACAAGTGTACACACATCTCTCTGGATCTCAGAGCCCCAGACTCTCTTCCCATTTGGATAATATGCTTCGTTTTTATTCCCCCTGCCAAAATAGAAAAGCGCATGTTTTCCCACATTATACTGTTTGCTACATCTTTGCCCCCTCACTTATCACATCCTGAAAGTCCAAGTAAACCAGATCCACTGGCTACCCCTTATCAACTATACCATTTACTTTTCCTCTAAATTCCAGTAGATTTGTCTAGCATGGTTTCCCTTTTGTAAATCCGTCCTACCTCCGTCTGATCCCTGTCATTGTTTTCTAAGTACTCTACTCTTAAATCTTTTATGATGGACCCCAGCACTTTTCCCACTACTGATGTCAGACTATCAGTCAATAATTCCATGCTTTCTCTCTACCTCCTTTTTTAAATCATGGTGTTACGTTAGCTATTGTCCTGTCTGTAGAAGCTGTTCCACAATCTATAGAATCATGAAAGGTGACCACCAATGTCACCACTATATCTAGCACCACTTTCCTAAGGATTGTAGGTTATTAGACCCTGGGCATTTATTGGCCTTGAATTTCCCCAATACTATTTCCCTACTAATACTGATTTTCTTCAATTATTCCTGTTTAATAGACCCTGTGTTCCCAAGCATTTTTTGTGCTGTTATTTGCATCCTGCTTAGTGAAGACAAAGCTAAAATTCAATTATTCAGCCATTTCTTTGTTCCCTTTTATAACTTACCCTATTTCTGACTGTGAAGGATATATGTTCAGGCTAATTTTTTTTCTCTTCACGTACCTATAACAGTTTTTAAAATCTGTTTGTATGGTCCCTGCAGGTTTAGTCTTATACTCAGTTTTCCTTTCTAAATCAGTCCCTTTGTCCTGCTTTGACAAATCTGCACTGCTCCCAATCCTCAGGTCTGCTGGCCAAATTTGTAAGCATCTTTTTTGGATCTAATACTATCCCTAATTTGCTGTGTTAGCCATGGTTAGGAACCATTCCTGTTTTATTTGAGACCACTCATTAATTCTATCTCATTATACAATGTCAGCTCTAATATAGCTTGTTCTCTGGTCAGCTGCTTCCTTCCTGCGAACATTCTATGACCACTTCCTCAGAGTTCTGTTTGTCCATCAGACCTGCATGGTTGACATGTAGATTAAAATTTCCCAAGATCAGGACAAGAGCACTGGCTCCTGCAGGATTCAGGTGGACACATTCCCATCAATACAGATCCCACCACCTTCAGTACAATGACAGTGTCCTGCAAACTGGAGCCCCACTCCTCCCACGTCGGTCTTTGGGCCACAAATACATGTCTCTAATCTGTTTTGCCCTATGCCAATTTGACAGGGCTCAGGTAATAATGCAGAGATAATGACTCCACTCATCATTCCTCATATTATCTATGCAGAACCTTCTTCTTTCTCCTGTCAATGTTGTTGCTGTTTATATGAAATGCAGTAATTGGATCCTCCCTCTCCCACTGCAGATTCCTCTGCAGCACAGCTGATGTTCTGAGACCTGGCCCCAGACAGGGAACACAATCATCTGGATTCAAGCTCCTTGTTGTGGTGAACAATGTCAATCCCCTAATACCACTTTCTTACTTTACAGAAATCCGAGTCTTGTTTTGTTCACCTGAGACTGACAATGAGTGACACTGATCATCGAATTGCTCCTAAATTACCTGTGATTCTGTTGCTACCAGACCCTGGTTTCCAGCTCCTCAACATTGGCGATGTTTGTGCTGAGGCTATGATCAGATACATTAGATAATTTGTGGCAACGTTGCCATTGCCATTTATAAATTGCAGCCTTGATTGAATAAAGGCAAGAGGAACTGAAGGCCAAGTCCATTTCTCACAGATTTGTATTCAGCTTAGAAAATGTAGAAGATGTGAACTAAACCCAGGCAACACTGGAAACAGACAGTGGTTCCACCATCATTAAATGAGAGATGTTTATAAGGCAGAGGACTGAGTAGTGTTGGTAAGGATCTGTTATTAAAGACCTGTCGTGTTATGTTGGATATTTGTAGGTGCGCCAAAAACAGTTGGAACAGGAGGCACATCAGGTGGCAGGGGAGCAGTTCCTGTTGACCAGCAGCAATCAGCTTCGCCAGGTAAGCTTACTTTTCCAGAGATGCTAAACAAGAATTCAACTAATTCTGATCATGCAAGCAAGTTTACATGTGGCTTTTGCCCCCCCCCCCCCCCCCACCAAGTCATATCCGTCTCACTCGCTGCCTAATGAAACACCCATCCAGTTTCCTGCTGAAATAGCATTTGCAAAAAGCACAAGCAGCTTGTTGTTGAAAAAGTACAGCAGTTGCTTCCACAACCCTTGATTTTTAAAACAGTCCACAATCAATGATAGTGGAAAATTAAAAAGTCTGTGTGTTTCTAGAGTTATTCTCAAAGAGGGTCCATTTGGTGCTCTTTCATTTTTTTTCAGATGAATTCCTTGGCAAATCCATTTGGGAGCACTGCCTGGTCCAGAAAACCACACGGCTGTTAAGCTTGTTTTGACACTAACACAGACCTGTCCTCTTCTCCAGGATACATTGTGCAGAGCCCTGTACAACTGATACAAAAACATAAGTTCAAATCCCACGATCTCTGCTGAGGAATTTAAATTCCGTTACTTGAATAAATCTGAAATAAAAATGTTAGTGTCAGGTGATGGTCGTGAAACTACCAGATGATTGTAAAAACTCAAATAAGACAAAGAACTGTGGATTCTGGAAATTGGAAACAAAAACAGAAATAACTGGAGAAACACAGCAGGTCAGGCAGTATCCATGGTTAGAAAGGAGCATTAACAAATTTTGAGTATGGTGATCTTTTTTCAGAATGGCCTGCTTCCTCTCCACAGATGCTGCCAGACATGCTGAGCTTCTCCTGCAATTTTTGCCTTTGTGAAAACTCATCTGGTTCACTAATGTTCTTTTGAAGTGTGAAAAATATTTTTAAAATTATTCATCATTTGCTGTATTTATTTCAATAAAATTGGATATAACCATAATTAATGTGCAGGATGAGAGACGGGAGGGATCAGAAGAAACACAGTTGTTCCGTTCGGACCAGTTGTGCATTCTGCTGTCTGTAAGGGACAATGAACTCGGAGAGCATGTGAAGACAGTTAGCAATCTGTTCCCCAATGGGCTGCTTGCACTTGTGATTGAACAGCATTTTGAACTTCTCCGTTTCTTTAATTGAGGTAGATTCTGTTTGACAAACTCCACTTGCACCTGCTTTGTGAGAAAAAGAAGCTTGCAAAAACAAATCTTCGACAGCAACAATCGACCTCTGAGGCAGTGGTGAGTCCAGCTTCATCTTGGGGAGTGAGTGCACAGTTAGTACCTTACTAAGGGTGCTCAGGTTCAGAGTTTTTACATTGAGAGAAAGGGAATGGAGGTGATTCAGGCAGAACATAGACCTCAGTGTACACAGCTTCGGTCCAGTCATAGAGTCATAGAGGTGTACAGCATGGAAACAGGCCGTTCGATCCAACTCATCCATTCCAAACAGATATTCCAAATTAATCTAGTCCCATTTGCTAGCATTTGGCCCATATTCCTTTAAACCCTTCCTATTCCTGTACCCATCCAGATGCCTTTTAAATGTTGTAATTGTACTAGCTTCCACCACTTCCTTTGGCAGCTCGTTCCATACACGCACCACCCTCTGAGTGAAAATGTTTCCTGTTAAGTCCCTGTTAAATCTTTCCCCTCTCACTTTAAACCTATGCCCTGTAGTTTTGGACTCCCCTACCCTAGGAAAAGACCATGGCTATTCACTTTATCCATGCCCCTCATGATTTTATAAAATTCTACCCCTCAGCCTCCGATGCTCCAGGGAAAATAGCCCCAGCCTATTCAGCCTCTCCCTATAGCTCAAACCCTCCAACCCTGGCAACATCCAGTCAATCTGTTTCTGTGTCGTATACCCTCTGTAATTCAATGAGTCCAATTTCCCGTCCCTGGAGGTGGCAAGGAAGATGATGAGAAGGGTAAATAATTGGTCCTACAGAAATACTTGTCCCCTTCTCCGCACCTTGTCAAAAAGGTCCTTTGAAAATCTTCTTAACTCATGACCAATGAATTATGCACCACCAGCTTGATTTCCTACTTTTCCAGCAGGTGAGAAAACTAGGTTGTTTCCACCCTGAGAAACTAGGGCTACCTGCTTGAGAGTGTGATCTCCATTTGTCCCTATCTGGGACCAGTCAGAATTAGGGATGGAGGATAAAGGCATGGCCACCTCCAATCCTCTCACACCCTTCTCACTGCAACCCTTACTCCCAAGACCGAAAGGAAAAGTGCTCACTTTTGTATTGTCTCAGCCCATATAATCTCCAGTAATGAGTTCCATGGCCAACATCTTCTGGTGGGTACAATTTCACAGAGAAATTCACCCATCAGATCTTAAGCAGTGGCTTGGAACTTGACCCACAGAACTTTCTGAATGTTAGAGGTGGGGGGTCATTGCTCCTGCAGATGCAAACTCAAAAGTGTTTGCAGCTCCAAATGTCAGCCTGTGTTTCAGTTATTACTTTCTTTATGAACCATTGACCTCAGAGGTAGGCTATTTGTCCACCATTCTTGTGCTAGCTCTTTGAAAGTGCTATCTAGTTGGGTCCAGTCCCCTGCTCTTTCTCCGTAACTCTATGAATTTTTGCTTTTCAAGTATTAATCCAACTTCTTTTACGATTGGATCTGCTTCACTTACTCTTGTAAACAGCACAAGCCAATCTGTAGCAACCCACTCTGCAAAATATCTCCGTCTGGCTCTTTTCCCAGTGACATGTTCTTTTATTCTCCCCTCCTGTGAATGTGTTGATTGATGCTGGGATACAGTCCCTCAGCACACTCTCATTTCCATGACATTGTCCAACTGCACATATTGCATGTGAGAGCCGGCTGTGAATCAGTTATTCAGTTATTCAGTTCTGCTGAGTGAAACTTGGTAGTGGGGACTCGACACTGTTCAACCGTAGTGTCGCCGTAGCTGAAATAAAAACAGAATGTGCTGTAGGACCCCAGCAGGTCTGGCGACATCTGTGGAGAGAGAAAAAAACAAGTTAACATATTGAGTTCAGTATGACTCTTCAAACTGAAGAAAGATAGAAATACCATGGGTTGTACACAGCCATAGAGTTATACAACATGGAAAGAGGCCCTTTGGCCCATCATGCCTGCATTGATCATCAAACACCTATCTACTCTAGTCCCATTTCCCAGCACTTGGCCTGTACCACTGTATGGTGTGGTATTTCAAGTGATCGTTTTAAATGTTACAATGGTGACTGTCTTTACCACCCTTTTGAGCGTTTTACTCCGAATACCCACCACCCTCGAGTAAAACAAATGTTTCCTTAAGATTCCTTTTCAACATCCTGCCCCTAACCTTAAATCTATGCTGCCTGTGCATTGATCCCTCTGATCAGGTGAACAGTTTCTCCCTGCCTACCTGATCTATGCCCTACATAATTTAGCTTTCCTGGATCAGGTTCCCCCTCAGCCTTCTCTGTTCTAAGGAAAACAACCCCAGTCTATCTTGTGTCTTCTAATGGCTGAATCACTCCAGCCTGGGCAACATTCTGGTGACTCTCCTTTGCACTTTGTCTAATGCAGTCAGATCCTTCCAATCGTGTGGTGACCAGCACTAGACACGGTACTTCAGCTGTGGCGTGCAAATGTTATATACATCTCTATCTTAAGCCCCTTACTTTTATATTCAATGTATTGAGTGATAAAGACAGGTATCATCCCAGGATGAGGCATTCCATTCCAGCACATCCCAGATGTCCAAGTTCTTCAAGGACCGCAACTTTCCCCCCACAGTGGTCGAGAACGCCCTTGACCGCGTCTCCTGCATTTCCCGCAACACATCCCTCACACTCCGCCCCCGCCACAACCGCCCCAAGAGGATCCCCCTCGTTCTCACACACCACCCCACCAACCTCCGGATACAACGCATCATCCTCCGACACTTCCGCCATCTACAATCCGACCCCACCACCCAAGACATTTTTCCATCCCCACCCTTGTCTGCCTTCCAGAGAGACCACTCTCTCTGTGACTCCCTTGTTCGCTCCACACTCCCCTCGAACCCCACCACACCCGGCACCTTCCCCTGCAACCGCAGGAAGTGCTACACTTGCCCCCACACCTCCTCCCTCACCCCCATCCCAGGGCCCAAGATGACTTACCATATTAAGCAGATGTTCACCTGCACATCTGCCAATGTGGTATATTGTATCCATTGTACCCGGTGTGGCTACCTCTACATTGGGGAAACCAAGCGGAAGCTTGGGGACCACTTTGCAGAACATCTCCGCTTGGTTCGCAATAAACAACTGCTCCTCCTAGTCGTGAACCATTTTAACTCCCCCTCCCGTTCTTTAGACGACATGTCCATCATGGGCCTCCTGCAGTGCCACAATGATGCCACCTGAAGGTTGCAGGAACAGCAACTCATATTCGGCTTGGAACCCTGCAGCCCAATGGTATCAATGTGGACTTCACAAGCTTCAAAATCTCCCCTTCCCCCACTGCATCCCAAAACCAGCCCAGTTCGTCCCCTCGCCCCACTGCATCACACAACCAGCACAGCTCGTCCCTCCCCCCACTGCATCCCAAAACCAGTCCAGCCTGTCTCTGCCTCCCTAACCTGTTCTTCCTTTCACCCATCCCTTCCTCCCACCTCAAGCCGCACCTCCATTTCCTACCCACTACCTCATCCCACCTCCTTGACCTGTCCGTCTTCCCTGGACTGACCTAGGGAGGGGATATGCCTATCCCCTCCCTACCTCCCCACCTATAACCTATCCCCTCCCTACCTCCCCACCTATACTCTCCTCTCCACCTATCTTCTTTTCTCTCCATCTTCGGTCCGCCTCCCCCTCTCTCCCTATTTATTCCAGAACCCTCTCCCCATCCCCCTCTCTGATGAAGGGTCTAGGCCCGAAACGTCAGCTTTTGTGCTCCTGAGATGCTGCTTGGCCTGCTGTGTTCATCCAGCTTCACACTTTGTTATCTTGGATTCTCCAGCATCTGCAGTTCCCATTACCACAGAATTAATTGGGTTGCTTTTTAAAGACAGAAATGTTAGATTTATAGATAACAAGGTAAATAAGGGATACAGGGCTAGCATGGGACAATGACACTGAGGTAGAAGACTATCTGTGATCTAGATAAATGATGGAGCACGCTAAATGGGCTGACTGGCCTACACCTGCTCCTACTTCCTATGCTCTTTTAAAAAGCTGGCACGGGCATTGTGAGGGGAATAAGCTTCTTCCAAGTTGCACGCTGCTATGCAAGGCAAGGATTATAAAAGATTCAAACAGTGTCAGTCTGATAAATAATGATTTCCTCATTGAAATCCACCGAATGATCTGATGCATTGGCCTTGTGATCCAGTCCAAGCTTACAGCAGTAGCTGGTTCTACCTCTGTTTCTGAAATTGCTGACTGCAAGCATCGCAGAATTAAGTGAGATTTATCTAGAGGGAGAATGTTTTTGAAGTTTGCTGCCGTAAATTATGGAACCTAAAAAGGTTTGTTTAAGTGATTGGTTACCTTATAAAATATTCATGCTGGGGACATAGATCCCAATGAAAACCCATCAACTGTGATTTTCATGAATAATTCTTCGGTATGAACACTGCGTCACGGGGAGTGGAGAGATGGCTTTATTTATGCATGTTGGCCGCTTTGAGTATTTAATATTAAGACTCTCCTGTTGTGTGATTAATTTATCTTAGCTGCAGCAGCTGCAGGAATTCCACCCACTACCTAAAATCATCCTGGAATACAGGCAGGTGAGTTAATTGTCAGGTTAAAAGCAAGAGTGTGACAGCATGGATTCAATGGGATGAATAGCTTCCTGCTGTGACTGCATAGTTGATTGACCGTCCCATGGCAGGAGGGGAGGTACGAAACCCAGATAATGCTACAGCTCAGGAAGTGACCAGTTGCCCGTGGTCAGGATGGATCAATTTTGGGGATGTGGGTTATGGACACCCAAACGACAAAGTTTCAAAATGTGCCATTACTCTTCACTGCTGACTACTGTGGACCTGCTGCAGTTAGTAATCCGATCTCTCTGCTATATAAGAGTGCTCATGTGAGGTGCATGTGCAGCCCTTTTGCCTATGGCATATAGCATCGATAAAAGCCCTTTCGACTATCAGCACTTTGAAAGAGGTTTCCAGTTAGCCGTACTCCCCTCACGTTCTCCAAAGCCCTCCAGTTATTTCTTGTCCGAGCATTTGGGGCTGCATGGTGGTTCAGTGGTTAGCATCACTGCCTTGCAGTACCTGGTACCCAGTGTCTGGGTTCAATTCCAGCTTCAAGCGACTGTCTGCATGGGGTTTGTTTGATTGCATGGGCTTCCTCCTGGTGCTATGGTTTCCTCCCATTGTTGGAAGATGGGCAGGTTAGGTGGATTAGCCGTGGGACACACAGGGGTTACAGGGACAAGGCAGGGGGATGGATCTGGTTGGGATGTTCTTCAGAGGGTCGATGTGGACACGATGGGCTGAATGGCTCACTTCCACTCCGTAGGGATTCTATGATGATTCATTGACCCTGTTGCTGTTGAATCTGCTTTCACCTCACTTCCAAGCAGAGCATTCCACATCACAAAACACACTTGTGTGGAAACATTTGTTATCCCTGTTGCCAAACACTTTAAACCTCTGGCCCCTGATTGCACACCTTTCCACCAGCATACAGGCTGTCTTGTACAGATATGCTTTGTGCTGAGTTACAGATCAGGTGGGACTGGTGGGGAGGTAGGACAGTGGGAACTAACGTTGCAGAAGTCCCACCTGTAAAGAGATACACTTGAGGAGTAGGGAGTGTGTGAAGTAAGAGCTCACTATTCCCAACCATCCTCTAAAAGAAGTAACAAAGTGTGAAGCTGGATGAACACAGCAGGCCAAGCAGCATCTCAGGAGCACAAATGCTGACGTTTCGGGCCTAGACCCTTCATCAGAGAGGTATCTTTCTTCAGCACCTCTCCAAACCTATGACCTCTACCATCAAGGATAAGGATAGTAGATGTATTGAAGCACATTCCCCTCTGGGCCACTCACCATCCTCTATTGTCATTCCTTCACTGTCCCTACAGCTTGTGGACTACAGAGTTTCCAGACGGTAGCTCACCACCACGTTCTCAAGGGAAATTGGAGATGGACAGTAAATGCTGGCCCAAACAAATGATGCCCAGCCTTCATGAATGAATTAAGAAACCATCTCCCTGTCATGCATAATGTGGTCAGAAATTACGTGGTACTAGTTCCACCAGATTCCCAGTGCTCTGTTCTCACTCCATCAGAATTATGCTGCCACACACCCCCACACACCCCCACCCCACCTCTCCCCCACACTCCTCAAATGCCCTGAATCTCTGTGAACTCTTCAATAAAAGGGAGCTGTATCAAACACGTTCTTCGGGTGATACATTTCAGATGTAAGACCTTGATCAAAATCTAATTGAGGTAGGAACTTCCATCGCTTTATTATCATGGAGCTAAAGTTTTTTTATGGAAATGAAGAGGGCAGATGTTGGTCAGCATGGTTGAAGTATTTCTTTGGGTTGTGAAATGAACTCTGAGGTGGTCATGTTTGAAGATTTGTTTGGAGGTGAACAGGCTGCCAGATTGGAAGGTGAATCTGCATCAGCAGAGTGACCAGCTAAAGTAGGATTTCAGTGTTCCCAGTATGCAAATCTTTTCTGAATGCTGGTTTTAGCTTCCTGGTTTGAAGCTAGTCATGACCTGAATGGATCAGGTCGCTAATTCTGATTGGACATTTTTATGACGGTATCACCATATGACCTTTCACCCCTACCTTCCCCCCACCGCCCCCAGCCTCACCTCTGCTCCTTCCATTGCTTACCCAACATGCTTCCACCACCTGACTTCCCACAACAAATCAGATTGTGAATATAATTATGAATTGGTGATTCTTGACCACCAAAGCCAATTATTTCTGATATCTTTGTAACTGACAAACGAACTTGAAATGCCCATGATTTTTTTTCTCCTGAGGACTGACAGCTACATCCTGGAAGTTAACTGTGAACCCCTAGAGCTTCCAGAAGATTGTGTGGAAAAGGGTAGGGGGTAGGGGAGGTAGGGAATAATATTGCTTCAGTGTCTCAGCAGCAATCCTCAAAAGACCAAAAAAAACCTTTCTGTCATCTGTATTGTACCAAGTGAAGGTTTGTTTCCTGTTCCAGATTCACAAGATCAAGTCGACATATGTAGACGGTCTCCTCACTTGTATGAAGAAGGTAATTTCATTATTGCAGCTAGTGCTAAACAGAAACTGGGGTGAAGTGCTGGTACTATTGGAACAACAGTGTGGGCAGATGGCTGGTATCAGGCTCAACTGAGATCTGTAGCTTCACAGCAAAAAGCACAGGGCGAGGCATCAGACAAGTTAACCAAGATTAATCTGAACTGTAATTAAACATTTTTAGAGAAGTGTTTGATTAAAATATGTAGTGTTTCCTATGACGGTCTGAATTTCAACCTTTTTTCCACTCAATACTCTCAGTCCTATTTACTCCCTATTCCCTTTTACTCGAGATCTCCCCTTCCCTTCCTGATCACCCAATGTGTCCTTTCCTCCCTGATTCCTGATCTCCTTGCAGAATGAGTTCCCTGATTGGGGCTGTTAATTTGGTCAATCAGGGAAGCCGGGCTGACATAAAACAATGCATTGTTAGGGATACTGACACTCTGGTGCCTGACTCAGTTTGAGGGAGCATGGTAGTCAAGGACAGTTCACTTGTAAATAAAGGGTGACTTGATGACGATACCAATCTCCTACTGAGGTCCAATTAGTCAGTACTGACGTGCAAGCTATACTGACACTAAGTGTTAACCAGTATCTAACTATGGAAGCTCCCATTACAAAACAGCAATTCCGTCCCCATCATGTGGCCACATGTCCATTTTGAAGGGGAACACTGTGAAAGAGCAGCCACCTCTGGCCAGTCCCCTCCCAAATAGGGCAGCATGGTCAATGAAAGCAGGCCTATGCCACTCCATTCTCCCAGTTTCTCTGTCTCCATCTCATCATTATGATGATGCATCTTTCACAGCCCACTTCCAACTGCCCTTCCACTCTTCTCAACTGAGGAATTCCACCCAACAGTGGTTGACAGGACCCTAAACTGTGACCCATTTCTTGCATTTCTGCCTTCTCTCTCCCGCTCCCTCTCTCTGGGATGCCCACACCACTAGCCCCAAATTAAAAGGATCTTCCGTAGCCACCCTCAACACGATACCATCACCAAGTACATCTTCCCTTTCTCTCCTCTGTCTGCAGGATATGTAACATTTTTACCTCTTCCTTGTCCAAATCATCAAACAAAAAAAGGTTAAGCTGTGATTTACTTCTCTCCATCGTGTCTACTGTATTTGATACTCATACTGCAGCCCCCTCTGTTAGTATCTGGCTAATCAGATTTTAAAATAAAACAAATAACTATGATGGCTGGAGATTTGAAACAAACTAAACCAGTTGCTGGAGAAACTCAGCAGGTCTTTCAGCATCTGTGGAGTGAAAACAGAGTTAATGTTTTGAGCCCAGTGACCCTTCTTCAGAGGCTGAACATGGGTCACCAATGTGAAGAAAGATCACTGGACTTTAAATGTTAACTCTATTTTTCCCTCTACAGGTGCTGCTAGACCTGCTGAGATTCTCCAGCAATTCCTGCTTTAATCAGATTGCTATATTTGTTTGTTTTTCCTCAGGTGGGACTTGAACCCAGGCCTCTGGGCACAGGGGTACGAACACTATCACTGAGCCTAAGAGGACCCCATGGATACATTTGTAACTGTCTTTATTAAAAGAAACAGGTGGTGGCTATGAATTGTCTGAACCCATCAAATTGAGGAACCATGGTGTCACTGGGTGTGGGATGAGAGGGGTAAGACTAAGGAAGTCAATAAACTCTCTCTACAAAAGAGAAAGTACATGTGTCCTAGTTTCAATCTCGCCAACCAGCTAGGATTCTATGAAATCCTCATATATTAGAAAAACCAAATACAGACTTAGAATCCTTATAGAATGGAAGCAGGCCATTCAGTCCATTGAGTCCACACCTACCCTCTGAATAGCATCCCAGCCAGACACACACCTTTACCCTATCCCCGTATCACTGCATTCCCCATGGCTAACACACTTAGCCAGCACATACCCAGATACTATGGGCAATTTAGCATGACCAGTCCACTTAACCTGAACATCTTTGGATTGTGGGAAGAAACTTGATGAAACCAGTGCAGACACAGAGAGAATGTGCAAATTCTACACAGACTATCACCCAGGGGTGAAATCAAACCTGGTCTCTGGCGTTGTGAGGCAGCAGTACCAACCACTGTGCCACCGTGCCAACTTGGTGACCACTTTGTAGCTAATTGCCATTTTAATACACCCCCTTTCTCTCATGTTGGGCAAACACCAACTTTATCCATTTAGGCTTTACATCGTATTTCAGTCTCAACGTTGAGTTTGGCATCTTCAGGATATGAATGATATGCTTCAGTTTGTTTTTTTTCTCAGTCCTTGTGTACCTACAGTGTTTTCATGACTTAGCTTTCAGTCAGAGCTGACTTTTATTCAGCAATTATTACCTCCACATTGTCCCTTCATTATGATCATTACAATTCTCTTAATCTTTTGTCCCATGCCTTCTTTGACGTCTTAATTTTACTGGAGAGCAGTAGCCAAGTTGGGAGGTGAATTTCATACACATACTCAAAGGAACAGGCTTTATAGCCACAATGAAAGTTTGAATGTCTAAAGTTAAAATTGGGCATTGAATCATAGGTAGGCACAGCACAGAAACAGACCTATTGGCATATCGTAACTACTCCAGATTATTGAAAGATCTATCCAACTCATCCCACCCTCATTCTCTTTCCCCATATCCCTGCAATTTTCCTTCTTTTAAAATATCTAATTTCTTTTTAAAAGTTGCTGTACAATCTGCTTCCACAACACTTCCAGTCAACATATTGCAGAATTTGAAGGCAGGTAATAAATGGTGATGATTTATTGTCACTTGTACTCCACAATGAACAACCCATAAAATACAGTGAAAAGCTTCAAGTGTCCCCACAATCTGACACCATTTTGAATAAAAAGATATAGCTGAAAGAGAGTGCCTGTTCGTTCCACCACTTCCATCATGAGTCCTGAACCCTGAGCCAGCTTATCAACAGTATGTGTGCTGCCACCGCACAGTCGCATGTGCCAGACCCACCAACTCCTCAGGTGCTATTTCCTCGTCACTGGGCCCACCTCACCGACAGGCCACTGAAGCTGGGTCCCACTCCGGACCCACATTCTCCACACAACCAGGAGACCCTGGCTCTGCTGTCGCCGCTGCCTCACCGATGACTGGGAGACTCCGGCTCGAGGCCTACCGCAACCAGGGCCTACTGCCACTGCTGTGCTGATGGTAAGTCCCCCCCCCCCAGGCTAACTGCGACCAGGAGTCTGTGGCACCACTGTTGCTGCCACCTCCCCACTGTGGGCATACTACACCGCTGCCGCTTCAGCCACTGTCTCACCAACACCTGGAGTGCCCACTTGCTGCCCTAACCAGTGACAGCCATATCCCACCAATGAGTAAATTAAAATAAGTTTAAAAATTAACTAGCTGTACAAAATATATTTACTGTCACCTCCTGTGCAGTTGTTTTGCCAATTCACTTAAACCCCTGTCCTCTAATTACAGATTGTTATGATGCTGGAGGACATTTGGTCCATTGAATGTGTACTAGCTGTCCAACTAAGCGGTATGACTTAGTTCCAATCTCCTGCCTTTTTTTTCCAAATACCCTGCATTTTGTCTTTATTCAAATAATCATCAAATACCTTCCTGAGTGCCTGGATTAAACCTGCTTCAACCACACTTCCAGGAAGTGCATTCTAGACCCTAATTAATTGCTGTATGATTTTTATTCTCACATTATATTTGCTTATTTTGCAAATTAATTTAAAATTTTGCCCACTGGTTCTTATCCTTTAATGAATGGAAACAGTTTCTCTCCATCTACGGTCTCATCCCCCTCATGATTTTGGAAGCTTCTATCAAATCCTTCTCTTCAAGGAAAATGGTCCCAGCCTCTCCAAACTTTCTTCTTAAATTGAAATTTCTCAACACTGGAACCAATTTTGTAAACCTCTTCTGCAGTCAGCTCCATACATTCACATCCTTCCTTGAAATATGGTAGCCCAGAACTATACACAATACTCCAGATGAGGCCTAAGTAATGTCTTATGCAAGTTCAACATTAGACGATAAGAAATAAGAACTGCAGTAGGCCATTAGGCCCGTTGAGCCTGTTCTGTCATTCAATACATTATGGCTGATCCGGTATTACTCCCGTCCGCTCTCCTGCCCTTTCCCAATAACATCTGATTCCCTGATTGATAGGAAACTATCTCTGTCAGCCTTAAATATATACAAGGTCTCTGCTACTCCCACAGCTCTCTGTGGTAAGGTGTTCCAAAGACTCGCAACCATCTGAGAGAAGAAATTCCTCCTCATCTCAGTGTTAATTTGGTGCCCCTTTATTCTGAGACTGTGGTCCTAGATTGTACTTGAAGGGAAATAGTCTCTCAGATTACGTCCTTGCTCTTGTACTCAATGCCCTAATAAGAAGCCTGGAATGCTACACGCTTTTTCCCTGCTCTCCCCACCTGTCCTCCCATCTTTAATGCCTAATTCATGTGTTCTGACAACATTCTGGCAATAATGCTGAAGACCTGTGTTTCAGAACCTATTATGACCCAAGCTGTTCCAGTATAGCTACAACATTGGCATCTATGCGGAACATTGCTCAGGTATATTCTGTGCACACACAATAGGACAAATCCAGCCCAGGCAACTACTGCCTCATCAGTCTGCTCTCGATCATCAGAAAAGTGATGGAAGATGGCATCAACAGGGCTATCACTCAGAAACCTTCATCCGAAAAGCTAATGTCCAATTCACTGAGCCACGTCTGTCTTTGAAAAGTAATTCATTAGCTGTGAAGTACTTTAGCATGTTTCCAAGGATTTGAAAAATGCTATGTCAATGCAACTTTCTTCTTTTTGTTTACTAAAACCATTACAGGAGTCCATCTTTAGTTTAAGAGCATGTTCTAAGTGCAGTTTTAAAATGATCAATTTATATCTGAAAAGACTGTAACCAGACAACAGGTGTGTTGACATATGAACTGCAAAGAAAACTTAGAGTTTGGAGAATAGATTATGTATTCAATCATAGCCCCTCATATGTTTTGATGATCTCCACTGATGTTGCCAGACCTGCAGAGTAATTCCAGCATCTTCTTTCTTTATTTCAGATTTCCTGTTCCACAGTCCTTTGGTTTCGTCTACCCTATCTTTTTCCCAGCACTGACTCATCTGTTTGTTGTGTTCCAAAGTTTTCTCGATTTTTACTTCACAGTTCTGGCAGCAGCAGTTTCGTTCTTATTTGTTTAATGATTGGTGTCTCATTAGCTGTATGTTCCTTTCCTGAATAATTCTTGACATCATTATATGCAGGGTTTTGTCTCCCCTACGTGGAATCAGACTGGTACTGTCAGTGGGAGACTGTCGGCTAAACATCCGGTAAGCATATTCATCCTGTGTTTTGTGTCTTTTCTCTGCAATCGGACTGTGTGGGTTGTAACTGAGTAAATTAGTCTGTTGACTGCAGGGGGAATTGTACAAGTGCTAAATATCAATGCCAAAGTCATTGGCAAATATCCTTTCAAAATAAATCAGTGCTTTGTTATTAAGGCTTTAATGAGTGGCCAGGCGATGAGACATTTTTCACTATGTCTAGAGAATGTCTTGAGAGGTTGTTGTGGGTGGGAGGGAAGGATTTGAAAAGGGACACGTATAAATCTATACGTTGGTTCGTTTGCATAGTGCAGATAACCAGTAGATTTAAGTGTTCAGGGTTTATTCATAAATAAGAATAATAGCTAAGGACAGACCTCTCACAGGCCTCAGGCCTACAAATTCCAACACAATAGAAGAGCAAATAGGTCTATGTTTTCGTGGCGTCTTGGTTGCCTTATTAAAACTAAGGGCCATAATGAACATCCCCTGTCACAGTGAAACAAACGCTGACTATGTGCATGGTATGTTTTCACTGTTTACTTAGTAAACCCGTGTTACAAACATAAAATGTATGACCATACAAATTAAGAGCAGAAATACACCATTTGGGTCCTTGGGGGGAGGTGGTGGCTCAGTGGTATTATCACTGGACTGTTAATCCAGAGATCCAGACAATGTTCTGGGACAACAAGGTGGAGAGCTGGTTGAACGCAGTAGGCCAAGCAGCATCAAAGGAGCAGGAAAGCTGACTGTTCTGGGGTCTGGGTTTGAATCCTGCCACAACAGATGGTGGAATTTGAATCCAATAAAAATCTGAATTAAGAGATAAATGATAATTATGAATCTATTGTGAATTGTTGGAAAAAAAAATCATCTGGTTCACTAATGTCCCTTAGGGAAGGAAATTACCATCCTTACCTGGTCTGGCCTACATGTGATTCCAGTCCCACAGCAATGTGGTTGATTCTGAACGGCTCTCTGGGATGGGCAATAAATTCTGGTCTAGTCAGCAATGCCCTCGTCCCTTGAATGATTGGAAAAAAACCCCACCCTTCCATAAGACTGTGGCTGATTGGATTGTGTTTTGAATTCCACATTCCCATCCCATGATAACTGTTCATTCTGCTGCCTAATGATAAATTATCTGTCTTAAAATATTCAACAACAAAGGAGTAACAAGAGAGAGAATAGGATCCCTTAAAGATCAGGAAGGCTGCCAATGATTGAGATATTAAACAGGTATTTTGCATTAAAGTTTTAAGTAGAGAAGGTTATCTAAGATAGAGAATGTGGAGAAATAAATAATGACATCTTGAAAAATGTCCATATTACATAAGAGGAATGCTTAGAATGCATAAAGTGGATAAATACCCAGGACCTGATTGGGAACTCTGTAAGAGTCTAGGGAAGTGATTACTGGGCCCCTTGCTGATTTATTTGTACCATCGATAGCCATGTGCACCTATAGCCTTAGGTGCGAGAAGACTGGAGGTTGGTTAATGTGGTGCCACTATTTAAGCAAGGTGGTAAGGAAAATGTAGGGAACTATAGACTGATGAACCGGACATCAATGGAGGGCAAGTTGTTGGAGGGGATGCTGATCAACAGGATTTACACATATTGGAAAGGCAAGGACTGATTAGGGATAGCCACCATGGCTTTTTGCATGGGAAATCGTATCTCACTAACTTGACTGAGTTTTTTTGAAGAAGAGACAAAGAGGATTGATGAGGGAAGAGTGGTGGATGTGATCAATGAGCTTCAGTAAGGCGTTCGACAAGGGTTCTCATGGTAGACTGCTTACTAAGGTTAGATCAGGGAGAACTAGCCATTTGGATACAGAACTGGCTCGAAGGTAGAAGACAGAGGGTGGGGGTGGAAGGTTACTTTTCAGACTAGAGGCCTGTGACCAGCAGTGTGCCGCAAGGATCAGTGCTGGGTCCATTGCTTTTTGTCATTTATTTAAGTGATTTGGATCTGAACGCAGGAAGTATGGTTAGTAAGTTTGGAGATGACACCAATATTAGAGGTGTAGTGGACAGCAAAGAAGATTACCTCAGAGTACAACAGGACCTTGATCAGATAGGCCAATGGGCTGAGGAGTGGCAGATGGAGTTTAGACAAATGTGAGGTTGCATTTTGGAAAGGCAACTCAGGGCAGGACTTATACACTTAACAGTAAGGTCCTGGGGAGTGTTGCTGAACAAAGAGACCTTGGAGTGCAGCTCACAGTTCCTTGAAAGTGGAGTCACAAGTGGATGGTGATAATGGGAACTGCAGATGCTGGAGAATCCAAGGTAATAAAATGTGAGGCTGGGTGAACACAGCAGGCCCAGCAGCTGCTGGGCCTGCTGTGTTCATCCAGCCTCACATTTTATTATCACAAGTGGATAGAATAGTGAAGAAGGCGTTGGTTTGCTTGCCTTTATTGGTAAGTGCATTGAGTTTACGAGTCAGGATGTCACGTTGCAGCTGTACAATACATTGGTTAGACCACTTTTGGAATTCTGCGTGCAGTTCTGGTCTCCCTGCTGTGGGAAGGATGTTGTGGAACTTGAAATGGCTCAGAAAAGGTTTACAAGGATATTGGAGGGTTTGAGCTATAGGGATTTAGAATCATAGAAACCCTACAGTGTGGAAACAGGTCATTCAGCCCAACCTGCTCTTCCAAACAACATCCCACCCAGACCCATCCCCTTACCCTTTCCCTGTAACCCTGCATTTCCCATGGTTAATCCACCTAACTTACACATCCCTGAACACTACGGGCAATTTAGCATGGCCAATCCACCTAACCTGTTCATCTTTGGACTGTGGGAGGAAACCCCTACAGACACGGGAAGAACATGCAGACTCCACACAGACAGTCACCTGAGCGTGGAATCGATCTCCAGTTTCTGGCGCTGTGAGGCAACAGTGCCAACCATTGACCCACCACGCTGGCCCGTCCTTTAAAAGGTATCTATGAGGCAACTTTTCCACACAGAGGCTACTTTGTGCATGGAATGAGCTGCTAGAGGAAGTAGTGGAGGCTGGTACAATTACAACACTTAAAAGACATCTGGATGGGTATATGAATAGGAAGAGTTTAGAGGGATACAGACCAAATGCTGGCAAGTGGGACTAGATTAATTTAGGATATCTGGTCGGCATGGACAAGTTGGACTGAAGTCTCTCCTCGTTCTTGACTCACCCACGATTTCCAAGATGATTCAGGATTTCTGCCTCAGAGACAATGATGCTACCCAGTGTGGGCTACTCCATGTATTGATGCTTTAATAGTGTATCTTAACAGCAGAATATTGTTGTAATGTTCAGTAAGAGGTTGACTATACACTGGCATTTATTACATCTTCTTTAGATATGTATAAATCAAAATTTGGCATATACATGTAATATGAGAAAAAGGCTTATTAAATTTGATTAGATATAATATTGATCTCATGTTATTGTCATGGTTTTAAGCTATTATGAACTGAGCTACAATAAAACCCCATTAGCATTGTCTCAATTCATTTAGTTTTCCTGTCAATAGGATTAATGTCCCAGTCTATTGTGATTTATTTGTAGTGAGGAAGCAATTCCCATCTACAATGCATTGTAGCAATCAATGGAAACTGATGCTTCTGGTCCTAATTTAGCCTGACCACTCTGCCCCGGTTGAATCTTTTAATTGTGGCTTTTGAAAGTATTCAGTGGTGTTGCTTTTGAAATTTTTCAAAGGAGCAATCTTTTCAGGTTAGGCTTAGCTGCTGGAGGACGTTGCTGTCAGCTGTGGTTCAGTTGCTAGATTCTTTGAGCAAAGTCACGAGACTCTAGGTTTATACACCGTTCATTTGAGCCAGATGTTTAAACTCCAGTCAGGGCAGCCTTGCATGTACCTCCCATCCTTCCCCACTTCCTGTTTGATAATGTATCCAGATGTTCTTGCTTTATGTCTGAGAGCTAACATTAGTCGACTAGAAACTAAAAGGCATTAGGCATTCACTAGAGTGAATTAATAAATCCTAGGAATAATAAATTACCCTCAATATCCGTGGTATATGCCAGAAATTACAACCAGAAGGTCAGTTGGTTGCCAAAGGGCTGTAACTGGAGCCAGTCTTTACACACTTCACAAGCATTTATTTCATAAGTTACAGTCTATAGGCGGGCACCTGGAGTTAAGAGTGAGCAGTGACTTAATTGAAGTGTAGAGGAACCTGAATAATCTTAACAATGTGGGCCTGAGAGTGATGTTTCCTCTTGTGGGTCAGACCTGAACAACAAGGCGCTGTTTTAAAATTACGTCACGTTTCTAGGACCGATATGAGGAGATTTATTTTTTCTGAGTCTGGAACTCGCTGCCTTAACGAGAGTTGGAGACAGGTTCATTCACTATTTCTAGGACAGAACTGGACAGATTCTTGTTAATCAAGTGATTCCAAGGTTAGCAGGGTAAATGGGAATATGGAATTCCAGCAGATAGTGAACTTATTGAAGGGCAGAGCAGTCTCATAGGATTAAGTGGTGTATTATTGCAGTTTGAATGTACCTCCTAACCCATTCAATCATTCAGTTTAAATCCATATTTGTTTATAGAGCCACAAATGTTAATACCCACTTCTCTGTAATGATCAAACACATTTAATGAACATGTAACATAGAGGCCTCTCTCCTGTCTCAATGGGGTAGATTGGATGCTACTGAAACTCCCATGTTGGAGCTAACAGCCTATCCTAGTGATGCAGGAAGACCTCATTTTGGGAAAATAGGAAGGAGCTGCCTTCCCGACAAGTGAGAAAGGTGGCTAGTTTCCCAACACAGTGTCCTGCCTGCCTGGTTTGGTGGAGAGGGTGACCTGCAATCTCCCCAGTTTAGGGGTGATCAGCGGTGTGGATGTATTTGTGTATTCACCTGGGTCTTTGGCTCACTATCTCAGTTGTCCTGTCCCAAGTAATGGCCTCAAAATCACAGAGTCATATAGCACGGAAACAGACCCTTTGGTCCAACTTGTCTGTGTTGATCAGGTTTCCTAAACAGAACTAGTCCCATTTACCTGCAGTAAGAGATAACAAGGTGTAGAGCTGGATGAACACAGCAGGCCAAGCAGCATCTCAGGAGCACAAAAGCTGATGTTTCGGGCCTAGACCCTTCATCAGAGAGGGGGATGGGGTGAGGGTTCTGGAATAAATAGGGAGAGAGGGGGAGGCGGACCGAAGATGGAGAGAAAAGAAGATAGGTGGAGAGGAGAGTATAGGTGGGGAGGTAGGGAGGGGATAGGTCAGTCCAGGGAAGATGGACAGGTCAAGGAGGTGGGATGGGGTTAGTAGGTAGGAAATGGAGGTGCGGCTTGGGGTGGGAGGAAGGGACGGGTGAGAGGAAGAACAGGTTAGGGAAGCAGAGATAGGCTGGGCTGGTTTTGGGATGCAGTGGGGAGAGGGGATGAGCTGGGCTGGTTGTGTGATGCAGTGGGGGGAGGGGACGAACTGGGCTGGTTTTGGGATGTGGTGGGGGAAGGGGAGATTTTGAAGCTGGTGAAGTCCACATTGATACCATTGGGCTGCAAGGTTCCCAAGCGGAATATGAGTTGCTGTTCGTGGAACCTTCGGGTGGCATCATTGTGGCACTGCAGGAGGCCCATGATGGACATGTCATCTAGAGAATGGAAGGAGGAGTTGAAATGGTTCGCGATTGGGAGGTGCAGTTGTTTATTGCGAACCGAGCGAAGGTGTTCTGCAAAGCGGTTCCCAAGCCTCCGCTTGGTTTCCCCAATGTAGAGGAAGCCACACCAGCTACAATGGATACAGTGTACCACATTGGCAGATGTGCAGGTGAACTTCTGCTTGATATGGAAGGTCATCTTGGGGCCTGGGATGGGGGTGAGGGAGGAGGTGTGGGGGCAAGTGTAGCACTTCCTGCAGTTGCAGGGGATGGTGCCGGGTGTGGTGGGGTTGGAGGGCAATGTGGAGCGAACATGGGAGTCACGGAGAGAGTGGTCTCTCCGGAAAGTAGACAAGGGTGGGGATGGAACTCTTTCTGCACTGGGATCTCATGGTGCCACTTGGGCATCAGTGTGGACGGTTCCCTTCATACATAGAGACATGGCCATTTGCCTGAAGCACACACAGGGTGTTTGTTTCATGGTTGGCATATGGTGCAGGTGTGAGACTGACAGAACGCAGTGCCATGCACCAATATCTTCACTTCCTTGACTGTTAACTGGTGACAACTGTGACAAGCTGCCTGGGTTCAAAGAACAACCAGACAGTATGAGCAGAACATGCCCTTTTGCCCACTATCAGCACCGATACATGACACCTTTCTAAACTAAAAAATCTTTTGCCTTTATGCTGTCCACATCCCTCTATTCCCTGCCTATTCATGTAACGGTCAAGATGCCTCTTAAATGTTATTATTGTACCTGCCTCCATCATCTCATCTGGCAGCACATTCTAGGCACTTACCAATCTTGATGTAAATAAATGTGACACTTACATCTCTTTTAAACTTTTACCTTAAACCTATGAGCCCCAGTAATTGACCTTTCTATCCTGGGAAAAAGACTCCAACTATCCATGTCTCCTAATTTTGTAAACTTCTATCAGGTCATCCCTCAGCCCTTCATGCTCAAGTGGAAAAAAATCAAGTTTGTCCAATCTCTCGTCATAGCTAATACCCTCCAAACCAGGCAACACCCTGTCAATAAGAGGTAACAAGGTGTAGAGCTGGATGAATACAGCAGGCCAAGCAGCATCAGAGGAGTAGGAAAACTGACGTTTCGGCTCCAGACCCTTCTTCAGAAATGATTTCTGAAGAAGGGTCTAGGCCCGAAACGTCAGCCTTCCTACTCCTCTGATGCTGCTTGGCCTGCTGTATTCATCCAGCTCTACGCCTTGTTATCTCAGATTCTCCAGCATCTGCAGTTCCTACCATCTCTGAAACACTCTGATAAACCATTTTTGTACACTGTCCAAAGTCCCCACATCTTCTGGTATGTGGCAACTAGAACTGCACGCAGAATTGTAAATGTGGCCAAACTAAAGTTCTAATCAGCTGCAACATGACGTACCAATTTTTATATTCTGTGCCCTGACCGATGAAGGCCATATGCCTTCTTAACCACCTCATCCACAAGGGCCAGGTCCCTGCTCAGATTTTCATCTCAGGAATTTCCAGCATCTAATTTCCTTGTGGCGCGTGGTGTGACAGAAAACTGAATATTGATGTGGTGATGTTTGCAGTTAATCAGGGTGATAATGAGCAATAATCCCAATGAGTAGGACTTTCTCAAGGCCATCTAGGCATGGGCAATAAATGCTGGTCCTGCCACAATCTGAAGAACAAACAAAAAATATTCGGGAATTTTCTGTATCTATATTTCCTGGTGGAAGAGGGAGTGGAGGAGGATAGCAGAGGAAAACGCTGGCCAACTGACCGATTAGTTACATCTTTCCATATGTGATTGACGCAATTTTTAGATAATATAGCCAGCAGGGGGTATGGAAAGAAATCAGGAGTATGACATTGAGATACAGGATTAGCCATACACGTATTGAATGACAGAAGCACAAACAGAGGTTGCTGGAAAAGCTCAGCAGGTCTGGCAGCATCTGTGAAGAAAAATTCAAAGTTACCATTTCAGGTCCAGTGACCCTTCCTGAGAACTGGTTCTTTGCTCCTATGTTTCTATCGTGAAAGCATCCTCCAACACATCAAGGAAGATGACTCCGTTTCTGAGGAAGACCACACAAGAAGCAAAGAAATTGACATCATCACCAGTGCTGTGCAGTGGACTCAGCAAAACAATGGCTGGGGGGCATACCCTTCCCCAGTGTCAGAGGCCAGAGAGCCTACATTGTATACTCCCAATACTTAACTTCTACGTTCTCAGGTCGGAAGGGAAGAGTAAGAAATTAAAAATGGTCTTGGTAGGGATGTTAGGGAAAAGTTTAGGCTGAATCTCTAATCTTCCTCTTTCTCTCTCTCTTTCTACCTGGAAGATATGCACACAGATGTGCGCGCATGCATACACTCTCTCTCTTGCTCTCTCTCACAGGTAACTACACATAATCTAATTACTTGTTTAACCTAAAATAGAAATAATTTAATGAGAGGCTTACTGAACCTCTTTTTCTTTAAATCCACCTGTTTGAAAAGGGCTGTGGGACTTAAACCCACATCTTCTGACCCAGGTGTACCATTGTGCTACAAGAGCCCATGTTGTAAACTTTGTTGATGTTTCTTCATCAACCTTTTCAGTGATATAATGATATAATCAGAGAGCTGATGAAGGGTCGAGGCCCAAAACGTCAACTTTTGTACTCCTGAGATGCTGCTGGGCCTGCTGTGTTCATCCAGCCTCACATTTTATTATCTTGGATTCTCCAGCATCTGCAGTTCCCATTATCAAGGGACTGAATATCCTACTTCTGTTCTCATGCTCAAACTTGTTTGGACACAGTATCTCTACAGTGTGGAGCCAAGCCATTCGGCCCATTGAACGCGTACCGACCCTCTGAAGAGCATCCTGTCCAAACCCAGTCCGGGACTCTATCCCTGTCACCCTGTATTTTGCATAACTAATCCACCCAGTCTGCGTATCCCTGGATACTATAGGCAATTTAGCATGGCCAGTCCACCTAACCTGCACATCTTTGGACTGAGGGAGGAAACCCACACAGACACAGGGAGAATGTGTAAACTTCACACACACAGTCACTTGAGGGCAGAATTGTACCTAGGTCTGTGGCACGGTGAGGCAGCAGTGCTAACCGCTGAGCCACCATGATACCCCATGTCCTGGCACACCTCTGGAGGTGAAAGATAAATCTGGGCTTCCTGCTCAGAGGTACAATCACTCAAGCTCTTCACTGAACTTTGTAATATTGGCAAATGGTGGAAATTAAATCACCTCATTTATCAGATTGAGAGAAAACCTATTGAAACTGACAGTCTGAATGAATTGCTTTCCAAGAATATTTTGACAATAAAGGAAAGTCTTTATTAATATGTTTTTATTAATAAGCGTCAGCTGAACTGAGTTAGAGTTCAGCGAGTTCTCAAGTTGTGAACAGAGGGAATACGGAAATGCAGTGAATCTTGGGAATGAAGATGTAATGTGTTTGTCCTCACTTCTAGGTGCTTGCTGGTCGTAGAAACCTGAGCTAGGGGTTTAGTCTGCTGTTATTCCCCAGAAGCGAGTGTTGCTGCAGGAGGATTTTCCAGTGTATGTTTCCAATATGATCACTTTACCCTCCCTCTCAGGCAATGACATGATTTGAGAGGGGTACAGATTAAGGGTGGGGTAGAGAAGGAGTGAATTCTTTCATGAAGATGTTTCAGGCACCACTCTGTTGACAGGAGGGCTTTTCCTGTTGGTCAGTGGAGCCACCAGCCCTCCAGGATTGACCAAGACTTTCCAGGAATAGAAGCCCAGTCTCCAGGAGACTGGCCCTGGAGAAAAGAGCTCACAGGAACCTTAAAAGAAAATAGAATTTCCTTTGAACAATTCTCTTTACTAGATATAAAATTATTGAAAATGCGCAAAGAAAATGTGTTTGGCTGGCAGTCAAGTACCGTCCAGTTCAATCACCACTTCTTCTTTTTGATTGGTTTAGGCGGGAGTGTGCCACATGGGTGGATGTAATGGTCCAATAATGGCTTCAGATTGAGGTCAAATCATGTCATGAAATCTCTGGGAATACATTTAGCTTCAGCTGTCAGTTTTGTAAGCTCACGTATATCACTCAGTGGCTGATCGATTGAAAGTCACTGATCTAATGTGTTTGCTTTGATACTGGTTCTGCCTGCTTTGTGCTGAACAGCAATATTTTGCGCGAGCATCCGGGTCTAATTGGGCCTCTCTGATTGCTGAGTATGATGGAGAAGATGGGAGTGTAGTTGAAGTGCCAGAATTCAACATCACAATGCATAGCTGAAGCCTTATTTCTTCGTCATTTTAATTTACCAGGAATTAGCTAAGTACCATTTTAGACCATAAGATCATAAGACATCGGAGTGGAAATAAGGCCATTTGGCCCATCAAGTCCACTCCACCAATTAAATCATGGCCGATGGGCATTTCAACTCCACTTCCCTGCACTCTCCCCGTAGCCCTTGATTCCTTGTGAGATCAAGAATTTGTCGATCTCTGCCTTGAAGGCATCCAACGTCCCGGCCTCCACTGCACTCCGTAGCAATGAATTACACAAGCCCACCACTCTCTGGCTGAAGAAATGTCGTCTCATTTCAGTTTTAAATTTACCCCCTCTAATTTTAAGGCTGTGCCCACGGGTCCTAGTCTCCCCACCGAATGGAAACAACTTCCTGGCGTCCGCCCCTTCATTGAGCTTCATGGAGGGTGCCTCTCTGTGAGGTCTAACGAGTTTGCTCTCTCTGTTATCCTGAACGTTGCCTCAATAACACAATGCTAGCCCAATTTTCCTACTCACCGTAGGCAGAATTACTCACTTCTGCCAGGACATTCTGGGATACCCAGCACTGGCACGATGGCTACCACATGGTTAAGTTGGCAGTCCAGAGCTGCCCTGTGCATTTTGCAACATTTGTGCTAGAAATGGCAGGCAGATGGAGTTGGCACCGTGCTTTGGGAACAGGTGGAGTGCGGCAGGATCCAGATGGGCAGATAGGTCACACTTTAATATCTCAAGAATGAAGAGGCTGAAGTAAACCACTCGGGCTGTAGCCATGGCCATTTTAAACTACATTCGGCACTTTGTTATTTACAGCATGACAGAAGGAAACAGCGATCGCTGCTGCTGATCACTGTCGTCATTACCCCGAGTGTCTGAGTGATCACATACCCCACTCCGAGTGTCTGAGTGATCACATACCCCACTCCGAGTGTCTGAGTGATCTCATACCCCACCCCAAGAGTCTGAATGATCACATACCCCACCCCAAGAGTCTGAATGATCACATACCCCACCCCAAGAGTCTGAATGATCACATACCCCACCCGGAGAGTCTGAGTGATCACATACCCCACCCCGAGTGTCTGAGTGATTACATACCCCACCCCAAGTGTCTGAGTGATCACATACCCTCCACCCGCCTAAGTGATTGAATGCTCACGCTTCGAAGTCGATTGGAGATGTACCATGTTGTGGTGAGGCTGGTAAGCGTCAGATGTCAATGCCATGGACTTGGGATTTGTGAAGTCACTTCCCATAGGCCATGTGCTGGGATGCTGGTGCTGGGATCTGGGATGGAGGATCTGCTGGGGTGTTTGTGCCGGGATCAGGGATGGAGGATGTGCTGGGGTGTTGGTGCTGGGGTCCGGGATGAGGATGTGCTGGGAAGTTGGTGCTGGGGTCCAGAATGGACCATGTGCTGGGATGTTGGTGCTGGGATTTGGAATGGACGATGTGCTGGGATGGTGGTAATGGGATCAGGGATGGACGATGTGCTGAGATGATGGTTCTGGGGTCCAGCACAGAAGATGTGCTTGGATGTTGGTACTGGCATCAGTGATGGAAGATGTGCTGGGATGTTGGTGCTGGGATCCGGGATGGACAATGTGCTGAGATGTTGGTGCTGGGATAGTGAATGGAGGATGTGTTGTGATGTTGGTGCTGGGGTCCGGGATGAGGATGTGCTGGGATATTGGTGCTGGGGTCCAGAATGGACCATGTGTTGGGATATTGGTGCTGGGATTTGGGATGGACGATGTGCTGGGATGGTGGTACTGGGATCAGGGATGGAGGATGTGCTGATATGTTGATTCTGGGGTCCAGCATGGAAGATGTGCTTGGATGTTGGTACAGGGATCAGTGATGGACAATGTGCTGAGATGTTGGTGCTGGGATCAGGGATGGAGGATGTGCTGGGATGTTGATGCTGGGATCAGGGATGGAGGATGTGCTGGGATATTGGTGCTGGGGTCAGGGATGGAGGATGTGCTGGGATGTTGGTGCCGGGACCTGGGGTGGAGATGTGCTGAGATGTTAGTGCTGGGATCAGGGATGGAGGATGTGCTGGGGTGTTGGTGCTGGTGTCAAGGATGGAGGATGTGCTGAGATCTTGCTGCTGGGATCAGGGATGGAGGATGTGCTGGGGTGTTGGTGCTGGTGTCAAGGATGGAGGATGTGCTGAGATCTTGCTGCTGGGATCAGGGATGGAGGATGTGCTGGGATGTTGGTGCTGGGACCTGGGGTGGAGGATGTGCTGAAATGTTAGTGCTGGGATCAGGGATGGAGGATGTGCTGGCATGTTGGTGCTGAGGTCAGGCATGGAGGATGTGCTGAGATGTTGCTGCTGGGATCTGGGATGTGAGTCTGAAGGAGAAAGCACTGATCTGGAATCAGCAGGTGACCACTTTGACTTCCACGGTGTGACCCCTTGGTGGTGAGCTTCAAGCGGTTAGTAGGAGATTGGGAAACTGCATATCAGTGAGGCATGGTTAGATGGTAATAATGATGATAATGAGTAATAATCCTTGCAAACCTCTCACTGCTCACAAGTGAGATTCTCTGGTCACAGCTCAATGTTTGGCTCTAAAATAGGACATTTTTTGTTGTGACATCTGGGCTTCTTCAGAGATAGCAAGAATTGCAGATGCTGGAGTCAAAGATAACAAAGTATGGAGCTGGAGAAGCCCAGCAGGCCAGGCAGCATCAGCAGGAAAGCTGACGTTTCTGGTCAGGACCCTTCTTCAGAAATGGGGAGGCGGAAGGGAGCTCCAAAATAAACAGAGTAGAGGTGGGGCAGGGGAAGGTAGGTGGGAAGGTGATAGGTGAGAGCAGGTAGGAAGTGGGTGGGATTGGATCACTGAGTGGGTGGGGTGGGTAGATGGGAGAGAAGACGGACAGGTTGTGTCAGGTCAAAGAGGTGGCAGTGAGAGGGAGGGTTGGTCATGGGATGAGGATGGCGGGGGGGAGATTTTAAAACTGGTGAAGTCCACGTTTAGGCTCAACCTAATGCTCTTAACCGCATCTCTTGCATTTCCCATACTTCTGCCCTCACATCCCCTCAGCCCAACAAAAATAAAGACAGAATTCCCCCTGTCCTCACGTATCACCCCACCAACCTCTGCACCCACCACATCATTTTCTGCCACTTCAGCTACCTACAATACGACCCCAAAACCAAAGAGATATTTCCCTCCCCAACCCTCTCTGCTTTTTGTAGGGACTGCTCACTCCACAACTCCCTCGTCCGCTCCACACTCCACATTAACCCCAGCATCCCTGGCACGTTCCCTGCAACTGCAGGAAGTGCTACACCTGCCCTACACCTCCCCCCTCACTTCCATCCCAGGGACCAAACAAACCTTCCACATTAGACAGGGGTTCACCTGCACATCCATCAATGTGGTCTACTGCATCCGCTGCTCCCAGTGTGGCCTCCTCCACATCAGTGAGACCAAGCGGACACTTGGAGACCATTTTGTAGACCATCTGAGCTCTGTACGCGACAGACAACAACACTTTCCAGTCACCAATCATTTTAACTCCCCCTCCCAGTCCCTGGGTGACATGTCCATCCTGGGCCTCCTCCAAAGTCACAAAGACACCAGCTGCAAACTGGAGAAGCAGCACTTCATATTCCACCTCAGGAGCCTACAGCCCAATGGCCTAAACATGGAATTCACCAGTTTTAAAAATCTCCCCACCCCTGCCCTCATCCCATGTCCAACCCTCCCTGTCATCTCCACCTCCTTGACCTGACACAACCTGTGCATCATTTCTTTCACCTATCCGTCCCTCCCACCTTCCTGACCAAACCTCCACTCCCTTCCTGCGCTCACCTGCTACCATCGCACCTACCTTCCTCAGCCCCACCTGTCCTCTAGCTATTTATTTAGAACCTCCCATCCCCCTTCCGATTTCTGACGAAGGGTCCCGACCCAAAATATCAACATTCACAAAGATTGTGCTGGCATTGCCTACTGCCTATTTCTGTTAGAGCTTCCAGGCTAGCAACCTTCCGAGAGATCTTCGCTTCTTGAATTCCAGCCGGCTGTACGTTCACAATGAGAATTGCTCTATGATTGGTGGGCATGCCATTACCTGGGCCCCAACCTCTGGAATTCCTTCCCTGCAGCACTCCAACTCTCTGTTTTGCTCTACCCTTTAAGACCTTCTTTACAAACCACTACTTTGGCCAAGTTTTTAGACATCGGGCCCAATATCTCCTTCTGCTGCTAAATGACATGCCTCGTATGGTGGAGCAGTGCTTGGGACATTTCATTTGGTTAAAGATGCTGTAAAAGTATATGTTGCAGTTTGTTGCCGGATGAACACAGCAGGCCAGGCAGCATCAGAGGAGCAGGAAAGCTGATGTTTCGGGTCTGGACCCTTCTTCAGAAAAGTTTCTTTTATGTTTTGTTTTTGTGAAGAAGCGTTGAGACCCAAAATGTTAACTTTCGTGTTCCTCTGATGTTGCCTGGCCTGCTGCGTTCATCCAGCTCTACACCTTGTTATCATGGGAGACAGAGGTCCTGCTCACAAATTGCTTTTCCATTCTGTATCTCATTAAGAACAATGGATCCTTGAAGGAGTTGGTTTCTGATTGTCAGGTTGCAGTTAACACTGGGAAGGCCAGCAATCATTGCCTTGAACGCAATGGTGGGGACCAAAAACAAACACCAAAAGAGATAGCGGGAACCGCAGATGTGGGACAATCTGAGAAAACACGGTGTGGAGCTGGATGAACACAGCAGGCCAAGCGGCATCAGAGGAGCAGGAAAGCTGACATTTTGGGCCTAGACCCTTCTTTAGAAATGGGGGAGGGGAAGGGGGGTTTCTGAAATAAATAGGGAGAGAGAGGGAGGCGGATCGAAGATCGATAGAGGAGAAGATAGGTGGCGAGGAGACAGACAGGTCAAAAAGCCGGGATGGAGCCAGTAAAGGTGAGTGTAGGTGGGGGTTAGGGAGGAGATAGGTCAGTCCAGGGAGGACGGACAGGTCAAGGGTGGGGATGAGGTTAGTAGGTAGGAAAGGGAGTGCAATTTGACGTGGGAGGAGGGGATAGGTGGGAGGAAGAACAGAGAGGCGGGGACGAGTTGGGCTGGTTTTGGGATGCGGTGGGGGAAGGGGAGATTTCAAAGCTTGTAAAATCCACATTGATACCATTGGGCTGCAGGGTTCCCAAGCAGAATATGAGTTGCTGTTCCTGCAACCTTCAGGTGGCATTATTGTGGCATTGCAGGAGGCCCAGGATGGACTTGTTGTCTGAGGAATGGGAACGAGAGTTGAAATAGTTTGCGATTGGGAGGTGCAGTTGTTTATTGCGAACTGAGCACAGGTGTTCTGTAAAGCGATCCCCAAGCCTCCGCTTGGTTTCCCTGATGTAGAGGAAGCCATAACGGGTACAACGGATACAGTATACCACATTGGCAGATGTGCAGGTGAACATCTGCTTGATGTAGAAAGTCATCTTGGGCCCTGGGATGGGGTTGAGGGAGGAGGTGTGGGGGCAAGTGTAGCACTTCCTGCGGTTGCAGGGAAAGTTGCCGGATGTGGTGGGGTTGGAGGGGAGTATGGAGCTGACAAGGGAGTCACGGAGAGAGTGGTCCCTCCAAAAAGCAGACAAGGGTGGGGAGGGAAAAATGTCTTTAGTGGTGGGGTCAGATAGTAGATGGTGGAAGTGTCGGCGGATGATGCATTGTATCCAGAGGTTGGTGGGGTGGTACGTGAGGACGAGGGGACAGGGCGTGAGGGATGAGTTGCGGGAAATGCGGGAGACATGGTTGAGGGCGGTCTCGACCACGGAAGGGGGGAAGTTGCGCTCCTTGAAAAACGAGGACATCTGAGATGTGCGGGAGTGGAATGCCTCATCCTGGGAGCAGATGCAGTGGATGCAAATGAATTGGGAGTAGGGGATAGCATTTTTGCCGGAGGTTGGGTGGGAGGAGGTATATTCTCGGTAGCTGTGGGAGTTGGTGGGCTTGAAATGGATATCGGTTTCTAGGTGGTTGCCCGAGATGGAGACAGAGAGGTCCAGGAATGTGAGAGAGGTGTTTGAGTTAGTCCAGTTGGACTTAAGATTGGGGTGCAAGGTGTTGGTGAAGTGGATGAACTGTTCAAGCTCCTTGTGGGATCACGAGGCGGCGCTGAGACAGTCATCAATGTAACGGAGGAAGAAGTGGGTTTTGTGGCCAGTGTAGGTACGGAAGAGGGATTGTTCCACGTAACCTACAAAGAGGTAGGCATAGCGTGGGAGCATGCAGATACCCATGGCCACCCCTTTTCTGTAGGAAGTGGGAGGAATTGAAAGAGAAGTTGTTGAGAGTGAGGACGAGTTCGGATAATTGGATGAGGGTGTCTGTAGAGGTGGACCGGTCGGGCCTGCAGGATAGCAAGAAACGGACAGCCTTTAGGCCATCTGCATGGGGAATGAAGGTGTATAGGGACTGGACATCCAAAGTAAAAATGAGATGTTGGGGTCCAGGGAATTGGAGGTTCTGGAGGAGGTGGAAGGCATGGGTGGTGTCACGGATGTAGGTAGGGAGTTCCTGGACCAAGGGGGAGAAAATGGAATCCAGATAGATGGAGATGAATTCGGTGGGGCAGGAGCAGGGCAGACAGGTTTGTGGATTTTGGGAAGGAGGTAAAAGTGTGGGTTGGGGAATGATGAGGTTGGAGGCTGTGGGTGGGAGGTTCATCCTCAGAAAGGGGGAGGTATGGGGGGATGGTGAAGACTCGGCAGGGTTCAGTGTTGCTGTACCCGTTGTGGCCTCCTCTACGTTGGGGAGACCAAGTGGAGGCTTGGGGATCGCATTGCAGAACAATTACGCTCGGCTTGCAATAAACAACTGTGCCTCCCAGTCATGAACCATTTCAACTCCCCCTCCCATTCCTCAGACGACATGTCCATCCTGGGCCTCCTGCAGTGCCACAATGATGCCACCTGAAGGCTGCAGGAACAGCAACTCATATTCCGCTTGGGAACCCTGCAGCCCAATGGTATCAATGTGGATTTCACAAGCTTCATAATCTCCCCATCCCCCACTGCATCCCAAAACCAACCCAGTTCGTCCCCTCCCCCCACTGCACCACACAACCAGCCCAGCTCTTCCTCTCCCCCCCCACTGCATCCTAAAACTGCGCAGCTCGTCCCCGCCTCCCTAACCTGTTCTTCCTCTCACCTATCCCCTCCTCCCACCTCACACCACACCCCCATCTCCCACCTACTAACCTCATCCCACCCCCTTGATCTGTCCGTCCTCCTTAGACTGACTTATCCCCTCCCTACCTCCCCACCTACACTCACCTTTACTAGTTCCATCCCCACCTCTTTTACCTGTCTATCTCCTCTCCACCTATCTTCTCCCCTATCCATCTTCTATCCGCTTCCCCCTCTCTCCCTATTTATTTCAGAACCCCCTTCCCCTCCCCCATTTCCGATGAAGGGTCTAGGCCCGAAACGTCAGCCTTCCTGCTCCTATGATGCTGCTTGGCCTGCTGTGTTCATCCAGCTCCATGCCTTGTTATCTTGGATTCTCTAGCAACTGCAGTTCTTACTATTTCTGTCTCCCATATTAGCTGCCTCTTTCTTTTGTGGACTTCCTGGCAGTCTCCCATTACCTGTCTGCATGCTTGCCTGTAATGTGTGGTGTGACCACCTCCCCGAATCTGCTGTCCACATTGTGCGCTGCTTCATGGATGCTCTCACATCAGTGATTCTAGTTCCTGCCTGAGCTCTGAAATACAGAGCTCAAGCTTGTACATTTGGTGACACCTCCTATTGAGCCCACAACTCCCTACGTGCCACAGGATGGGTATTCCATTTGGCATAGCTGTCCTGTCTTATCTTTACCTTAAACTGCTTCACTTGCAACAAAGATACTCCTGTACTGTTAATGATAAATTCGAGATTAGTCGGGAATAGAACGTCCTTGCTCTCATTCACAAAACAGGTCCCAGGTTGTCCTGATAAAATTCTTAAGTAAAACATAGAACTATAGATGCTGGAAATCTGAAATAATTACAGAAAACTCAGGCAGAAAAAATTAGCAGGTCTGACAGCATCTGTGCAGACGGAAAGTAGAGTTAACGTATGGACTCCAATGACTTCTTTAGAACTATTCATACCTTGGAAAAGGTGAGACATATGCTGCAGACAAGGAGTTGAGATGTGTGATTGGGAGCCCAGAGAGGGAGAAAGGCAGTCAAGCAGACAAAGGGCTAGATAATGATGAGCTAGGGAGAAAGTAAAGCTGCTAGAGGGAACCAGAAGAAGGTGGTAATGGAATGTGAGGCTGGTTGAACACAGCAGGCCAAGCAGCATCTCAGGAGCACAAAAGCTGACGTTTCGGGCCTAGACCCTTCATCTCTGATGAAGGGTCTAGGCCCGAAACGTCAGCTTTTGTGCTCCTGAGATGCTGCTTGGCCTGCTGTGTTCATCCAGCCTCACATTTTATTATCTTGGAATTCTCCAGCATCTGCAGTTCCCATTATCTCTGAAGGTGGTAATGGGTTGGCTGTTCGGAAAGCAGCTCATGTCATGACAGGGCCAGGGTGTGTGATAGGTAAAGGACGTGGAAGGAGGTGTTTATGTGCTAAAAGTATTGAACTTAGTACTGAGTCCTGAAGACTCCAGCTTCCCCAAGTGGAAAATTGTATAAATTCCTACTTACGCTGTGCTAGTTTGGAAATTACAATTTCCAAAATTACTGGAGTTGAAATACAGTCCTTAACAGCAGCTGCTCAACAACTAATCAACTTTCAAACTTTCCTGTGATTTCACTCTTAGGCTACATCTCAGCTGAGGCGCCCACCCCCCCATCTTCCGAAGACACGCACTCTGCAGCAGCTCAACTCTCTTCACTCCTGGCGGGTGAGCCTTTCAGTCCCATCAGCTGTGAATGTATCTGAATGCATCTTTCCAGCACATTATCTGGAGCGAAGCAAAATCATACTGGTCTCGATAAGTTAACCCTCTTTCCCCCTCCACAGGTGCTGCCTGTCCAGCTGAGTTTCTCCAGCGCATTATGTTTTTATTTGAGCATTCCAACATCCTGCAGAATTTTTCTTTGAGTTGATGTGCACTCTGATCTTTTTTTTTGCTGTTTGACTGTGGTATAGGCAGTAACCCTTCAAGAACTGCAAGACAATGGAATAGTGTTCTTAAATGTACCTTTATGAGGAGGTGAATGGCAGGAGTTATAAATTCAGTATTACAATTAGGTGGCTGTCCATCACCACTTCTCCCTGTAGACCTTTCACCAGCATGTTCCTGACTGCTGCTGACATTGAACCAATGCCCTGACTTGACCCCACACAGAATGGAGAAATGTCTATGGGGGGTTGTCAGATTTCAGCAGCTCATCTCTCTTACTAAACTAAGGCCTGAGGCTCAAACTCTGACAAGGCCGAGCTGTGACCTCACAGTCAGTTTATGGTCGTAAATATATTCCAATGTATCAGTCAACTGTACATCATTAACAGCAGCAATCACTATGTAGGCTGATTTCTCACAGCCTGTAAAAAGTGAACATATGATTCAGGACCACCTAATAAGCTAGAGGACATAGTTCACAGGATACAACCCAATATTTTAAGAAATTATTCGGTCATTGTTAGAAACATGGTAAAACTCAACATTGCATCAAGCATCCAGGGAACACTGATCTAATGTAAAAACTGAAAGAACTGCGCATGCTGGAAATTGGAACAAAACAGAAATTGCTGGAAAATCTCAGCAAGTAGGCAGCATCTGTGGAGAGAAACCAGAGATAATGTGTCAGGTCCAGCCACCCTTCCTCTGAACTGTGTTCTATGTTGTGTTCTGAAGAAGAGTCACTGGACCCGAAACGTTAACTCTGATTTCCCTCCACAGATGCTGCCAGACCTGCTGAGCTTTTCTAGCCGTTTCTCTTTTTGTTGCTGATTTAAGGTAATTGGCGAAAGAACCAGAGGTGTGATGAGATTTCTTTATCGAGTGAACACACTGCTTCTAAGGGCATTAGAAGGAGATTCAATAGTCATAATATCAAAATGGAATTGGTCAAATAGATGTAAAGGTAACATTTGCAGCAAAACCGCAAAGAAGTGGGACTAATTGTTTAGCTCTTTCAAGGAGCCGATGGGCTGAATGAACACTTTCTGTGCTACATTATCTCATGAACCATATTGTTCAATGATGGTCACCTTGGAAGGAACTACCCAGGGCAGCGCTGACCTTTGAGGATGTATCTGCATAAATCCTGCATTCGAACACTGCAAGGAGAAAAAGAAATACCAGCCTGTATTGAAAAGAGGGAGCAGTCTTCCCCATCTGCTTTCATCCAGGTGAAGAATAGAGGACAGCCAGAAATAGTGGAGCCAGAGCCCACATCTTGTTTTCCCCAAGAGCTCTTTCAAGTTTGGTGTCCTCAGTGTCTGGTTGTGATTCGGCACAACACAGTGGGTGATTCGATTTCACTTCCGTTTCATTACCATTGTTGACAACGTTATTTTATGATTTGTGCAGAGTGTGACTTTGGGTTTCAGTTTTTGCCTGTATAGTGTAGGACTCCTTGGTGTCTGCTCCAACAAGTTATTTGTTATTTTCAGCAAACAGACATTAAATGACTGATTAGGTAAGGTTTGTTATTTCCCTTGCAGTGTTTTGTTAAAATACAATTCGATATCTCTCAAGGATGAGTCACCCAATTACAGATTTCCATTGCCTGAACTCAGTCAAATGCTCCAAGAATATTAAAGCAGTCTGCAACTCAAAAAATGGAACTGTTTATTAAAGCGTGCTTGCTGAAGAAGCAGTGTACGTGTTATTGTGCATGTCAAGGCAGAGAATGTCAGAATTAGGGAATTAGAATACAGTTGTTTATTTATTTTCCCAGTATATTACTGCAACAATGGTATTATTACACTTGGTTATGAACCCTCTAAATTTGTCCTGGAGTTTCCTGGAACTTAAGTATTAAATAATCTCTAGGAGTCTCCCGCAAATAACCCTGTACAAAAAATAAGTGACAGAGTCATTTACAAGGAGTATGGTAATATTTAGAGATAATGGGAACTGCAGATGCTGGAGAATCCGAGATAACAAAGTGTGGAGCTGGATGAACGCAGCAGGCCAAGCAGCATCTTAGGAGCACAAAAGCTGACGTTTTGGGCCTAGACCCCACTCTGATGAAGGGTCTAGGCCCGAAACGTCAGCTTCTGTACTCCTAAGATGCTGCTTGGCCTGCTGCTTTCATCCAGCTCCACACTTTGTTATATTTGATAATATTAACACTATTGTTTGGATTGTATTGTGTTAAAATTTGGTAAGAATGATGAAGAAAGGAACAATGATGAAGAAAGGAACTATGGTGAGATGTGAATACTATGATGAAGGTGTGGAGTAATGAGAAAAGACAAGATCAGGACCAGCACATCAGAGCATCAGTGGGGATTTTGGAACTATCAAACAATGTAGCTGAGCAGAGATTGAAATAGTACAGCCATCTGACGTGGAGAGAGAGAGAGAGGGGAATTGTCGTGAAGTGAGTGATTGGGATGGGACAGCCAGGAAGAAGGAGAACAGGACAACATAAGACTAGATGGAAAGATACGTGGTGAGAAACAGAGATAATGGGAACTGCAGATGCTGGAGAATCCAAGATAACGAAATGTGAGGCTGGATGAACACAGCAGGCCAAGCAGCATCTCAGGAGCACAAAAGCTGACGTTTCGGGCCTAGACCCTTCATCAGAGAGGGGGATGGGGTGAGGGTTCTGGAATAAATAGGGAGAGAGGGGGAGGCGGACCGAAGATGGAGAGAAAAGAAGATAGGTGGAGAGGAGAGTATAGGTGGGGAGGTAGGGAGGGGCTAGGTCAGTCCAGGGAAGACGGACAGGTCAAGAAGGTGGGATAAGGTTAGTAGGTAGGAGATGGAGGTGCGGCTTGGGGTGGGAGGAAGGGATGGGTGAGAGGAAGAACAGGTTAGGGAGGCAGAGACAGGTTAGACTGGTTTTGGGATGCAGTTGGTGGAGGGGAAGAACTGGGCTGGTTGTGTGGTGCAGTGGGGGGAGGGGACGAACTGGGGTGGTTTTGGGATGCAGTGGGGGAAGGGGAGATTTTGAAGCTGGTGAAGTCCACATTGATACCATTGGGCTGCAGGGTTCCCAAGCGGAATATGAGTTGCTGTTCGTGGAACCTTCGGGTGGCATCATTGTGGCACTGCAGGAGGCCCATGATGGACATGTCATCAAGAGAATGGGAGGGGGAGTGGAAATGGTTAGCGACTGGGAGGTGCAGTTGTTTATTGCGAACCGAGCGGAGGTGTTCTGCAAAGCGGTCCCCAAGCCTCCGCTTGGTTTCCCCAATGTAGAGGAAGCCACATTGGGTACAGTGGATGCAGTATACCACATTGGCAGATGTGCAGGTGAATCTCTGCTTAATGTGGAATGTCACCTTGGGGCCTGGGATGTGGGTGAGAGAGGAGGTGTGGGGGCAAGTGTAGCATTTCCTGCGGTTACAGGAGAAGGTGCCGGGTGTGGTGGGGTTGGAGGGCAGTGTGGAGCGAACAAGCGAGTCACGGAGAGAGTGGTCTCTCCGGAAAGCAGACAGGGGTGGGATGGAAAAATGTCTTGGGTGGTGGAGTCGGATTGTAGATGGCGGAAGTGTCGGAGGATGATGCGTTGTATCCGGAGATTGGTGGGGTGGTGTGTGAGAATGAGGGGGATCCTCTTTGGGCGGTTGTGTGAGGGATGTGTTGCGGGAAATGCGGGAGACGCGGTCAAGGGCGTTCTCGACCACTGTGGGGGGAAAGTTGCGGTCCTTGAAGAACTTGGACATCTGGGATGTGCGGGAGTGGAATGCCACATCATGGGACCATATGCGGCGGAGGCGGAGGAATTGGGAATAGGGGATGGAATTTTTGCAGGAGGATGGGTGGGAGGAGGTGTATTCTAGGTAGCTGTGGGAGTCAGTGGGCTTGAAATGGACATCAGTTACAACTGGTTGCCTGAGATGGAGACTGAGAGATCCAGGAAGGTGAGGGATGTGCTGGAGATGGCCCAGGTGAACTGAAGGTTGGGGTGGAAGGTGTTGGTGAAGTGGATGAACTGTTCGAGCTCCTCTGGGGAGCAAGAGGCGGCGCCGATACAGTCATCAATGTAACGGAGGAAGAGGTGGGGTGTGGGGCCTGTGTAGGTGCGGAAGAGGGACTGTTCCACGTAACCTACAAAGAGGCAGGCATAGCTGGGGCCCATGCGGGTGCCCATGGCCACCCCCTTAGTCTGTAGGAAGTGGGAGGAATCGAAAGAGAAGTTGTTGAGGGTGAGGACGAGTTCGGCTAGGCAGATGAGGGTGTCGGTGGAGGGGGACTGGTCGGGCCTGCGGGACAGGAAGAAGCGGAGGGCCTTGAGGCCATCTGCATGCGGAATGCAGGTGTATAGGGACTGGACTTCCATGGTGAAAATGAGGTGTTGGGGGCCAGGGAATAGGAAGTCCTGGAGGAGGTGGAGGGCGAGGGTGGTATCACGGACGTAGGTAGGGAGTTCCTGGACCATAGGGGAGAAAATGGAGTCCAGATAGGTGGAGATGAGTTCGGTGGGGCAGGAACAGGCTGAGACGATGGGTCGACCAGGGCAGGCAGGTTTGTGGATTTTGGGAAGGGGATAGAAACGGGCCGCGCGGGGTTGGGGAACAATGAGGTTGGAGGCTGTGGGTGGGTGGTCCCCTGAGGTGATGAGGTCATGAATGGTGTTGGAGATGATGGTTTGGAGCTTGGGTGTGGGGTCATGATCGAGGGGGCGGTAGGAGGTGGTGTCGGAGAGTTGGCGTCTGTCCTCGGCGATGTAGAGGTCAGTGCGCCATACTACCACTGCGCCTCCCTTGTCTGCGGGTTTGATGGTGAGGTTGGGGTTGGAGCGGAGGGAGTGGAGGGCTGCCCGTTCTGCGGGGGAGAGTTTGGAGTGGGTGAGAGGGGTGGAGAGGTTGAGGCGGTTAATGTTTCGATGGCAGTTAGAGATCAAGAGGTTGAGGGAAGGTAGGAGGCCTGGGGGTGGTGTCCAGGAGGTGGACTTCTGTTGGAAGTGGGTGAAGGGGTCAGTGGAGGGTGGGTTAGGCTCCCGGTAGAAGAAGTAAGCGTGGAGGCGAAGACGGCGGAAAAAGAGGATCCCCCTCGTTCTCACACACCACCCCACCAACCTCCGGATACAACGCATCATCCTCCGACACTTCCACCATCTACAATCCGACCCCACCACCCAAGACATTTTTCCATCCTCACCCCGTCTGCTTTCCGGAGAGACCACTCTCTCCGTGACTCCCTTGTTCGCTCCACACTGCCCTCCAATCCCACCACACCCGGCACCTTCCCCTGGAACTGCAGGAAATGCTACACTTGCCCCCACACCTCCTCCCTCACCCCCATCCCAGGCCCCAAGATGACCTTCCACATTAAGCAGAGGTTCACCTGCACATCTACCAATGTGGTATACTGCATCCACTGTACCCGGTGTGGCTTCCTCTACATTGGGGAAACCAAGCGGAGGCTTGGGGACTACTTTGCAGAACACCTCCGCTCGGTTCGCAGTAAACAACTGCACCTCCCAGTCGCAAACCATTTCCACTCTCCCTCCCATTCTTTAGATGACAAGTCCATCATGGGCCTCCTGCAGTGCCACAATGATGCCACCCGAAGGTTGCAGGAACAGCAAATCATATTCCGCTTGGGAACCCTGCAGCCCAATGGTATCAATGTGGACTTCACCAGCTTCAAAATCTCCCCTTCCCCCACTGCATCCTAAAACCAGTCCAGTTCGTCCCCTCCCCCCACTGCACCACACAACCAGCCCAGCTCTTCCCCCCCACCCACTGCATCCCAAAACCAGTCCAACCTGTCTCTGCCTCCCTAACCTGTTCTTCCTCTCACCCATCCCTTCCTCCCACCCCAAGCCGCACCTCCATCTCCTACCTACTAACCTCATCCCACCTCCTTGACCTGTCCGTCTTCCCTGGACTGACCTATCCCCTCCCTACCTCCCCACCTATACTCTCCTCTCCACCTATCTTCTTTTCTCTCCATCTTCGGTCCGCCTCCCCCTCTCTCCCTATTTATTCCAGAACTCTCACCCCATCCCCCTCTCTGATGATGGGTCTAGGCCCGAAACGTCAGCTTTTGTGCTCCTGAGATGCTGCTTGGCCTGCTGTGTTCATCCAGCCTCACATTTTATTATCTTGGAATCTCCAGCATCTGCAGTTCCCATTATCTCAGAGTTTAGAGCATGTTGTGCTCTAAGGATGCAAGAGATACGATAAATAGAGCAGATTCAAAGAGGATTAAAGCTTTTGAAATGTGGCCCTGGCAAAAATATTTAGAATCTGCTGAAAAGGCAAAGAACCGAAAAATTGTCTTTGGGAAGATTGGAGTCTCAGCATCTCATTGGCTGAAGCAAAGAAGTGGAAATTGAGAAAAAGCCACCACTGGAAAAGGCTGGGTGAAAGTCTATTGTTGGTGACAGAAGAACGGACCAGGTTCACAAAAGAGAAAACAAGGTGTAGAGCTGGATGAACACAGCAGGCCAAGCAGCATCAGAGGAGCAGAAAGGCTGACGTTCCTAGTGCCTAGGCCCAAAATATCAGCTTTCCTGCTCCTCTGATGCTGCTTGGCCTGCTGTGTGTGTCAAGCTCTACACCTTATTATCTCAGATTCTGCAGCATCTGCAGTTCCTACTATCCCAGGTTGAAAAAAGGCTGGATAGAAATTAGAATCAGAAATAGACCATTCAGCCCTTTGAGTCTGCTCTGCCATTCAATATGATCATGGCTGAACCTCTATCTTAATGCCAATTTCCCAGTATCCCTTGATATCTTTAAAATCTAAAAATGATCCATCTCTTTCTTGAATTTATTCAGTGACTTGATCTCCACAATGTCCTGTGGTAAAGAATTCCACAGATTCACTCCACTTTGAGCGACAACATTTTCCCTCATTTTAATCTTAAATGATCTACTCTGTATCCTGAGACCATGTCCCTTGTTCAAGACTCCCCAGCAAGGGCTAACATTCTCCATGCATATCCTCTAAATGTGGTCTCTCCAAGGCCTTGCAAAACTGCAGGATGATATTTCTACAACTGAACTCAGATCCTTTTACAATGAAGACCAATACACCATTTGCTTTGCTCCAGCAGCCTATCTCCTTTCAGTGACTGATGTGCAAGGATGCCTGGGCTCCCTCTGTACAGTATCCAGTTAATTAACCTAATTAATTAGTTAATTAGGTAAAGAATATATACAATTGTGACAATTGAGAATGGTTTCCTGGTACCAGAGGACAATCAGACTGTTGACATTAAATGTGTTGGTTTTATTGAAGTTGTGAAGAGAGCATCTTTCTCTTTACCCAAATTGTTAGGGTGCCTGTGTTTTCTTCCTCCTGTTGTGGTCTATCTTCCAAGTGGAGAAGATCCCTGAAAGGGATGGCCTTTGCCCCTGAGCACACATTGATATTGCCTATTTCTAGGAACTTGTATCTTAACACTGTGTCAATCAATTGTCTGAATCCTTCCGGCCAATGACCATGACACAGCTACTCATGACATCAGATGACCATTGTCTCATTGTCCACATCCATTTGAAGGTTAGTTTTCATTCCAAGAACAAAACGTCTTATTTTTCAAAATACTGCATTTATTATGGTGTGGCACTTGATAATTTTTTTCTTTATGTTTATAGAGGCTAGTTACTACAATAATACAGTTAAGCAAGGTCTCATGCCACACAGGAAGTACTAACATGGAATACTAAGAGCACGCTGTTTTAAAGATGACACTAATTTCCACCACATTTGCAGAGGGCAGGGAACATCAGGAAGATGACTATCAAATTCCTCAGCATGAATAAGAAGGCCACAAATCTCCTATCTGCACTTAGTGTTTTTTTAGTCAGGATGGAACTGTGTCTTTTAGATTTTGTCATTGCAGAACTGGATAATGAAACAGATTAAAATAAAGCTGTCCTTTGGAATCAAGGGATTGCACAAAGTCAACATTTTGAGCTATGCCTGAAGAGAAATTGCATTTAGCTTTGGAAAATGTTGGAGGATCAACTTTGTGATCAACAGCGTTTATTGACCAGACCTGTTGTCGTACAGCCAACAGCCACAAGAGTTAAATGACCAGTTTTCCAGTATGTTCTGTGTTAAGGGCAAACACTATTACTCAGAAATTATCTGCTTGCATGCATTATTAAGCTGGTTATAGATTCATCACCCATCAATATTTTCTAAGAGCACCTCTTGAAGAAAAACAAAGGTCTACAAACTGCTGAAAGATGGCAGAAAATATGAAACCATTGTGAGTAGACAACATTTGAGATCATTTGGTACAATTTCCAGCCTTGGTACAGTAGTTAGCATGCAGAGAGCAAGCAAGCTGTGTTGTAAGTTAAGGACTGACTCAATGTGTGGTGTAAAAGGATGAGCGATCTGATTCCAGAGGTGCCAATGGAGGCTTCAACATGACAAAAGTACAGCACGTTGGCAACAATAAACAAGAACGTGCCAGAGACCTGCATAAGTGCAAGCAATAATACGCACTTGGATCATTGTAGGTCAGTGATACAACTTTCAACAACAGAATAGCCTGCCGATAACGGGATACTCGTCCCTTGCTTTGGTTTATTCATACTGAAGTGCAACTATGTTAATTTTGTATACACACCACCAGTATTTTACCACACAATTGTGAGCCCACCAACAATTGTAGGATTGCTGGCATTGCACAAATCTCAATTGTGTGATTATTCATTAAATCTCTAAGTTACCAATTGCAGGAAAAGAGACCGAAGAATGCTTGAATTGAGTCAGTCCTGGATTTGCCACAATTGTACCCACACACACTGAACACCGAGAAAATTTTAAAAGTGATGCTGCACTGCACCTTAGAGATCTGATTCTATCAATTAACTAATATGACTACATTGGCATAATCTGTTATGTTTATCAACAAACAGTTTTTTGTACAAGTGTATTAACTCACACTTCTCCACATTTAGCTTAATAAAAGCCGAAAGAACAGTAGATGCTGTGAATCAGAGACAAAAACAGAAATTGCTGGATAAGCTCAGCAGGTCTGGCAGTATTTGTCAAACATTAAGATTGACAAGTCGCCAGGCCCGGACCAGATATGTCCTCGGCTGCTTTGGGAAGCGAGAAATGCAATTGCTTCGCCACTTGCGAAGATCTTTGCATCCTCGCTCTCCACTGGAGTCGTACCTGAGGACTGGAGAGAGGCAAATGTAATTCCTCTCTTCAAGAAAGGAAATAGGGAAATCCCCGGCAATTATAGACCAGTAAGTCTCACGTCTGTCGTCTGCAAGGTGTTAGAAAGGATTCTGAGGGATAAGATTTATGACCATCTGGAAGAGCATGCCTTGATCAAATACAGTCAACACGGCTTTGTGAGGGGTAGGTCATGCCTTACAAACCTTATCGAGTTTTTTGAGGATGTGACTAGAAAAGTTGATGAGGGTCGAGCTGTGGATGTGGTGTATATGGACTTCAGTAAGGCATTTGATAAGGTTCCCCATGGTAGGCTCATTCAGAAGGTCAGGAGGAATGGGATACAGGGGAACTTAGCTGCTTGGATACAGAATTGGCTGGCCAACAGAAGACAGCGAGTGGTAGTAGAAGGAAAATATTCTGCCTGGAAGTCAGTGGTGAGTGGTGTTCCACAGGGCTCTGTCCTTGGGCCTCTACTGTTTGTAATTTTTATTAATGACTTGGATGAGGGGATTGAAGGATGGGTCAGCAAGTTTGCAGACGACACAAAGGTCGGAGGTGTCGTTGACAGTGTAGAGGGCTGTTGTAGGCTGCAGCGGGACATTGACAGGATGCAGAGATGGGCTGAGAGGTGGCAGATGGAGTTCAACCTGGATAAATGCGAGGTGATGCATTTTGGAAGGTCGAATTTGAAAGCTGAGTACAGGATTAAGGATAGGATTCTTGGCAGCGTGGAGGAACAGAGGGATCTTGGTGTGCAGATACATAGATCCCTTAAAATGGCCACCCAAGTGGACAGGGTTGTTAAGAAAGCATATGGTGTTTTGGCTTTCATTAACAGCGGGATTGAGTTTAAGAGTCGTGAGATCTTGTTGCAGCTCTATAAAAGTTTGGTTAGACCGCACTTGGAATACTGCGTCCAGTTCTGGTCACCGTATTATAGGAAAGATGTGGATGCTTTGGAGAGGGTTCAGAGGAGGTTTACCAGGATGCTGCCTGGACTGGAGGGCTTATCTTATGAAGAGAGGTTGACTGAGCTCGGTCTCTTTTCATTGGAGAAAAGGAGGAGGAGAGGGGACCTAATTGAGGTATACAAGATAATGAGAGGCATAGATAGAGTTGATAGCCAGAGACTATTTCCCAGGGCGGAAATGGCTAGCACGAGGGGTCATAGTTTTAAGCTGGTTGGTGGAAAGCATAGAGGGGATGTCAGAGGCAGGTTCTTTACGCAGAGAGTTGTGAGAGCATGGAATGCGTTGCCAGCAGCAGTTGTGGAAGCAAGGTCATTGGGGTGATTTAAGAGACTGCTGGACATGTATATGGTCACAGAAATTTGAGGGTGCATACATGAGGATCAATGGTCGGCACAACATTGTGGGCTGAAGGGCCTATTCTGTGCTGTACTGTTCTATGTTCTATGTCTATGTTCTATTTGTGGAAAGAAATCAGTTAACATTTTCGGTCGAGTGACACTTCCGCAGATTTCTCCCCACAGATGCAGCCACACCTGCTGAGCTTATCCAGCAATTACTGTTTTTGACTACATTTAACTTTATCTGATGCGTAACTCTTGGGATGTGGACGTCACTGGCTGGCCAGCATTTCATTGCCCATACCTAGTTGCCTCTTGAGAAGGTAGTGATAAGCTGCCTTCTTGAAGCGCTGCATGGTAGGTTGACCCACAATGCCCTTAGGGAGGTGATTACTCCATCCAGTTGTCAATGTTCTTTTGAAGTTCCACACTGTCCTCCTTGTTTTGTGTCATCTGCAAATTTTGAAATTTCTCCCTCCACAGCAAAATTCAGGTCATTTACACAAGGTGGATTGGCCATGCTAAATTGTCCATAGTGTTCAGGGGTGTGTGGGTTATAGGGGTATGGGCCTGGGTCTGGGTGGGATGTTTCAAGGGACAGGAGGGCCGAAGGGCCTGTTCCTGTGCTGTAGGTTTCAGTGTGGACTTGTTGGGCCAAAGGGCCTGTTTTCGACACTGTAGGGAATCTAATCTGATTTATTGGTAAAGATGGAGTGGGAGACAAGCTGGCCATGAGGCTATAGATTGTGGTTGAATTTAGTTTTGCTCCTTCTTATGGCCACAGTACCTCATCATCTCCTACTCACAAGCTGCTGGATCTGTATTAAACCCATCCCAATGAGCACAGGGATAGAGGCATGACATGTGACAGAGTGAATGTGTCCTCACTGTGAAGATGTGTCTTCATCTCCACAAAGACTGTGATGGTGGCCCCTCCTATGTTGACCATCTCCTGTCTACAAGAGATGGAGAGAGATTGCAAGTTGTTTTAAAAGCTATATTTTAATGTCTGAGTTTTAAAATGGGCAAAAATATGACTACCTTCAATCAGATGATGCAAGCTGAGTACAATTTCTGTAATGTTCCAACGAGGATAGCTGAGAGATTCTGTGGGAATTTCACACCCTTGCATTGTGGCAATCAAAGCAAGACGCTGCACCTCCCTAACTGGAGTGTGGGGGAGATGCTCCTTAGACTCTGTCAGTTAAGGATGGGCAATAAATTCTGCACTTGCCAGTGGCACCCCGACCCTGTGAATGAATCTAAAAATGATTTCTGATGGATGGTTAAATTTATTTTGTACATTGCAAATTGTGCTACCAGACATGTAGCATTTCTAAATCAATTCCAGACAAATGTGTCACTGACAACTGCAATTATCCTCAAATTTATGGCATCCATCAGCAGAAAGTACTGATTCAGGCATCCAATAGTAACACAGAATCTAGTGGGCTTGAATTTTTGACTGGTGCTGAATGTTCAGTATGCTCATAAATAATTTGTACAAGCGCTGTTTCAATCTTGGAGATTGCAGCTGGATTGAACATCAGTTTTGGTTGTGGCTGTCTGTGATTTTCCAATTTGCTCTGATGATGCACAAGGTCCTGTGGGAGATACAGGATGACAGAAGGCTGAGCTCTCACTGTCAATGTCCTGAGTGTTTGTACTGGTGTATTGCATGTGAGGGCATTCATCACTCAAGGTAAAAATCTGTTTGTAAAAACCTCAAATATACTTAATGACCCACTCTCAACAGCCCTCTGCAGTAAAGAATTCCACTGATTCACAACCCTCAACGAGAAGAAGTGCCTCCTTATCTCTGTCTTAAATGTGCAACCCCTAGGGCAGCACAGTGGCTCAGTGGTTAGCACTGCAGTCTCACAGCGCCAGGGACCCAGGTTCGATTCCAGCCTCAGGTCACTGTCTGTGCGGAGTTTGCACATTCTCCCCGGGTTTCCCGTTCTGCCTGGGTTTCCTCCCACAGTCCAAAGATGTGCAGGCTAGGTGGTTTGGCCATGCTAAATTGCCCGTAGTGTTCGGGGTGTATGGGTCTGGGTGGGATGCTCCAAGGGGCGGTGTGGACTTGTTGGGCTGAAGAGCCCGTTTCCACACTGCAGGGAATCTAATCTGATCCTTCTGAGATGATGCCCTCTGGCCCTAAAGTCTCCCATAAACAACCTCTGCCCATCTACCCTTGAAAATCTCCTGGGAATCCTGAAGAATTCTTCCATGTTTCAGTGAATATAGGCCCAATTTACTGAATTGATGGGACATAGTCAAACAAATTAGGTACCATTGACATCATGTGCTCAAAGAAAATTTGCAAACATATGCTCAAAACCAAAGTTGACACAGGAGCTAGTCAAAACATCCTATCAGTCAGAATTCTAAAGGATTTGCATCTGGATCATTGTAAGTCAATAATACAACTTACAACAACAAGACACACAGTTCTTTGTACAAAGTGTATCATTCTCCAAAGACAGTCCCTGCAGACCCAGGATCAGTCAGTGAATCCTCTCTGGACTGTCTCCAACGTCAGTATATCTTTCCTTAGCTATGGGGCCAAAACCGTTCACAGTATTCCAGCTGTGGTCTGACTAGCGCCTTTTATAGTTTTAGCAACACATCCCCACGTTTATACTCCATTCCCTTTGAAATAAAGGGAAATGCAGTATTGTAACCCAGCTATGGTCTCGATATAAATCAGGAAATAAAAATACAGTGACTGTTTGCACTGCCTATCACTCTGAAAAGTATGTTCAATAGAGAGTAAATAGTATTCATTTTGTCTGTTTAGTTAAGATCCTTCTTGTGCAGTTTTAAAAACAGATGGTGATCCCTCTGAAACACAATCACGTCAAAACACTGTTTGTTGCATATTAATTTGATGAGCTAGGTTTTGCAAGTACAAATCAACAGTGTATGATGGAGCTTCAGTTTTTGAAGATAAATTGTAGAATTTAGGAATAGAAGATCAGGAACAGGCCACTCAGCCTGTTCTGTGTGCCTCAATCATGGCTGTTGAAGACTTCAATGCCTTTTACCCACTCCATTTACCACCCCCCACACCCAATCCTATACACCAGTGGTAATCAGAGATCTATCAATCTCTACCTTAAAGACATTTAAAGATTGAACCTCCTCAGCTCTTTATGGTAGGGAATTCCAAATGTTCTTGGGTGAAAATGGTTCTCCTCATGTTGGACCTAAGTGGCACTCCCCTTGCCATTCCTGCAACCTTCGAGTGGCATTGTTGCGGCACTGCAGGAGGCCCAGGATGGACATGCTGTCTGAGGAATGGGAGGGGAGTCGAAATGGTTCGCGACTGGGAGGTGCAGCTGTTCAGTGCGAACCGAGCGTAGGTGTTCTGCAAAGCAGTCCCCAAGCCTCCGCTTGGTTTCCCTGATGTAGAGGAGGCCACAGTGGATGCAGTATACCACATTGGCAGATGTGCACGTGAACATCTGCTTGATGTGGGAAGTCTTCTTGGGGCCTGTGATGGGGGTGAGGGGGGAGATGTTGGGGCTGGTATAACACTTCCTGCAGTTGCAGGGAAAAGTGCTGGGTGTGGTGGGTTGGGGGTCAGTGTGGAGAGGACAAGGGAGTCACGGAGAGAGTGGTCCACCCCGGAAAGCAGATAAGGGTGGAGAGGAAAAATGTCTTTAGCGGTGGGGTCGGATTGCAGTTGGTGTAAGTGTCGGAGGATGATGTGTTGGATCTGGAGGTTGGTGGGGTGGTACGTGAGCACGAGGGGGATTCTGTTTTGGTTGTTATTATGGGGTGGTGGTGTGAGGGATGAGGTGCGGGAAATGCGGAAGACACAGTTGAGGGCATTCTCGACCACTGAGGGAGGGAAGTTACAGTCCTTGAACAATGAGGACATCTGAGATATATGGGAGTGGAATGCCCCATCCTGGGAGCAGATGGGGCGGAGGTAAAGGAATTGGGAATAGGGGATGGCATTTTTGCAGGAAGGTGGGTGGGAGGAGATGTATTCTCTGTCCTGGGCCTCCTGCACTGCCACAATGATGCCACCCGAAGGTGGCAGGAACAGCAACTCATATTCCTCTTGGGAACCCTGCAGCCTAACGGCATCATTGTGGATTTCACAAGCTTCAAAATCTCCCCTTCCCCCACTGTATCCCAAAACCAGCCCAGCTCGTCCCTGCCTCCCTAACCCGTCCTTCTTCCCACCTATCCCCTCCTCCCACTTCAAGCCCCCACACCCATCTCCTACCTACTAACCTCATCCCGCCCCCTTGACCTGTCTGTCCTCCCTGGACTGACCTATCCCCTCCCTGCCTCGCCACCTACACTCACCTTTACTGGCTTCATCCCCGCCTCTTTGACTTGTCTGTCTCCTCTCCACCTATCTTCTCCTCTATCCATCTTCTATCTGCCTCCCCTCTCTCCCTATTTATTTCAGAGCCCTCTTGCCCTCCCCCACTTCTGAAGAAGGGCCTAGGCCCAAAATGTCAGCTTTCCTGTTCCTATGATGCTGCTTGGCATGCTGTGTTCATCCAGCTCTATACCTTATTATTAACTAGGTGTCTATTTACCTCAGTTCTTTATAGTAGGTTCCATCATTTTCCTTATTACTGATGTAAGGCCAACAAGGTTTGATCTTTCGCAAATAGTATGGTGACATTTGTCACCTTCTGATCCACAGTAATCAATCCAGAATCTATAAAATTTTAAAAAAAACCACTACACGTGAACCTACACCAAATGGATTGCAGTTGTTAAGAAGTTTGCTCAGCTCTTTTGGTTGGCTCCAGGATCACTTAGCCCTATCTAGTCCGTACTGCTTCTGCGGTTTGGCACCCAAGTAATCTTGTTTTGCAGCTTCACCAGGTTGCCACTTCATCTTTGGATTGCCTGGCACTGCTCCAGGCATGCCCTGCTGCACTCTCTGTTGAATCAGGGTTGATCAATCTTCTCACTTGGTGATAGAGTGGGGATATCAGGTTCCAGATTAATGTTGAATATAATCAGTTGTTGCTAATCAACCCCAGTGTCTTGTAAATTGCTGGATCCTTTTGAAGTCTGTCTGACTTATGACAGTGATAGTGCGACACAACACAGTGTAAGGTATTCTGAAAGCGAAGGTGGGATTTTGTCTCCACAGTAACTGTGCGTTGGTCACTTTTACCGATACTGTCATGGATAGATGCTTCTGTGGCAGGCAGATTAATGAGGAAGAGATGAAGTATGTTTTTCCTACTTGTTGGTTCCCGCACCACCTGCTTCAGACCCAGTTTAGCAGCAATGGCCTTCGAACATTGATCAGCTCGATCAGTGGTTTGCAGAAAGCAAAGTGTGCCTAGCTCCTCTTATACAATGTCTGTGACTTGTTAACCGAAGGTCACAGACTTCTGCAACTGCTAAAGGAAAAATAAATCAGTTTTCTTCAGGCTTAAAGTATCTTTTACCACAGAGAGTAGAGAGAGCTCCTGAACTGGTGGATATCAGATGGCTTCTCCCTAACTTGTTCACAGCTCTATGCTGTTCCTAAGAACAAATTACATTGTCATTGACAGGGACAAGGCCTTTGTCATCTTCTACTGGTTACCTGTCCACAGACTAGTCACTGCTGTTGGCTGGCTGAATCTCCATTTGTATGCACCCCTCAGTTCCAGTTCATCTGCAAATTACACTTCCACTACTGCTTGAACAAGCAGCGGTGTAAACAATGTTTCCAATGAGCATCAAGTTACTTGCTTTTAAAATAGCAGCAACCCTTGAATTTTAAAAGTTTTTTTTCCCCTTTTCAGTCCACAACTAAAAATACAGAACAATAAAATAGTCTTTACATTGCAATTCCCCGTCAGAAAATTATGCTAGCTCGGCCTACATGCCCAGCTATGGCCTTCTTAATAATAGAGTTTTGCATTTTTTTGTGACAGATGTTGAGCTAAGTGGCAAGTATTTTCCAATCAGGATGAACCTTTCCAGAATCTAAGGGAACTTTGGAAAGCTAAAATCATTACATCTATTACTTCAACAGCCACTTCTATTAAGACCCTGGGATGAAAGCCCTTAGGACTTGTCAGCCTAATACTTCTCTCAATATTCTTTCCCTGATGATTGATAGAAGCTCTTCTCTCTCTTTTAATTAATCACTGAGATGCTATTATTATCTTTCACAGTAAAGACAGACAAAAGATTCATCTGCAATTTCTTTATTTGCATTATTAATTCCCCAGAGTCACTTTTGAAAACACCAACTTTTAATTTGGTCACTTGTTTCTTCTTTTTGCATACCTGTAGAAACTCTAATTGTGTTTTTCTATTCCTAGCTAGCTTTAAAGCATACTCTAATTTGTTACTCTTTTATTTCAGACATGGTTTGCTGGCTCTACTATTCTATCTGATGTTCTGACCTCCCACTAATCTTTCTGGGATTGTACCCTTGCCTTTCAATTTTGTAGCATTTTTAACTCCTTAGCAACAAGTGACACATCCCTCTCTTTCTCATGGAATATATCTTTGCTGAATGTTGTGAAATATCTCATTCAATGTCTGTCACAGCATCTCTACTGAACTAACCCTTAACCTAGTTTTACAGTTCACTTCAGTGAGCTCTCTCTTCAGATCTTGATTACCTTGATTTGCATTTAAAAATCTAGTCTTAGACTAACTCTTCTCTCCTTCAAACTGAATGCAGAATTCAATCACTGCTACCCATGGTGCCTTTACAGTGAGGTAATTAATTGAGAGATTGTAGGAACTGCAGATGCTGGAGAATCTGAGATAACAAGGTGTAAAGCTAAATGAACACAGCAGGCCAACCTGCTCCTATGATGCTGCTTGGCCTGCTGTGTTCATCCAGCTCTACACCTTGTTATCTCAGATAATTAATTAATCCTATTTAAGTGCACATTACCATATCAAGTACAGCCTGCTCTAGAACATGCTGCTCGAAAATACTGTCCTGAAAACACTGAACTATTGAATGCTGGTTTAATTTGAATCAGTGGCTCAGTGGTTAGCACTGCTGCCTCACAGTGCTAGGAACCCAGGTTCAACTCCAGCCTCAGGTGACCTGGGAGGTGAGTCCCAGAAGTGAGCCACAGCTGGAGCAGGAGCAGAGCAAGCCCAGGCCGGCCAGGGAGGTAAGTCCTGGAGGCTAGTCTGAGACAGAGGTCAGCACACGGAGGCAGCGAGGCCTGGTGGGCATGGACTCAGTGAAAAAGGACTATAACTTGAGTACTTTAAAGATACTTTTCATTATTATTCTGGACATTTAAAACCTGTATTCCCATGTTAGCCTTACTTTTTACTATTTCAAAACTGTAACAACGCTTAAACTATCTGTACCTAGGTACCCTGTACCTAAGATGGCTCCAAGAGGCGACATTACAAACTTTTTGCTGCGCTCATTCAAGTACATGTGACAACGAAGGCTATTCTAATTCTAATTCCAAAGGCATGTTACTGCCAATGAGGTACTTATGAAGCCAAGTCACTGTTGTAATTTAAGAAGACTATGTATAAAAGGCAACATAAATCCAAGTTGTTGTTTTATCCAATTCTTTACCTCTGTCAGGCCACATGCTTGTGAAGATCTATTTTTAGGCCCTGATGGATGTGAATACAGAAGTAGGGATTGAGGTAGGCAGGAACAGATGTTTATGTTGTAAGGCAGCCTATTGATTCCTGAGGCCCATCCAACCACCAGCGTTTCGGCGGTGGGAGTATTGCGAACTCAACCAATTAAAGGCTTATTAAGTCCAGTTGTCCAATGCTTACTTAAGTAGAGAATGACTGCATTATTCTGATGTGTAAAGAGATTTTAAGTGTTCCAGTGCATGATTCACAAAATGTTAATATGCAGGTACACCATGTAAATAAGAAGACTAATTCAATATTACCCTCTATTGCGAGAAGGATTTAATTTAAAAGTAAGGATGCCGTGCTTCAGTTACACAGAGAATTGGTGAGACCACATCTCAAATACTGTGCACAGGTTTTGGTCTCTTTATTATCTTAGAAGCATACAGAACAGAAGAGCCCTTCAACCCAACAAGACCACTTTCCCACACTAGGTCCATAGCCTTGAATGTTGTGGTATTTCATGTGCTCATCCAAGTAATCTTCAAAAGTTGTGTGAGGTTTCCTGCCTCAACTATCCTCTGAGTGCATTCCAGTGCCTTACCAAGATCTGGGTGCAAACGTTTTTCTTCAAATGTCCTCTAAACCACCTGCCTTCCACTTTAAAATCATGCCACTTGCTGTTGACTTTTCAACAAAGGGAACAGCTGCTTTTCATCCACCCTGTCCACGCCTCTCATAATCTCATAAACCTTGATCAGGGCCCTCCTTAACTTTCTCTACTCCAAAGAAAACAACGTGACCTTATCCAGCCTCTCTTTGCAGCTCCATCCCAGGCAGCATCCTGGTGAGTCTCCTCTGCAGTCCCTCCAGTGCAATCACATCCTTCCTATGGGATGGTGACCAGAATTGCATACAGTATTCCAGCTGTGGCTTCACCAAAGTTCTAACCAGCTCCAATATGACCTCCTGCTCTTATGATTTATGTCACGGCTATGTCTCATACCGCTTCCTAATTAACCCATTAACCTGTCCTGGCACCTTCAGGGATCTATGAACTAGCACCCCATGATCCTTCTGTTCTTCAGAGCTTCCTAGTGTCCTACCATTCTGGAACTCTTGTGCCTCAGAAGGCAGTGGAGGTGGGAGACAATGATTATTTTTAAGATGGAACTGCATAGCTTCTTGATCGGAGATAGTAGGAACTGCAGATGCTGGAAAATCTGAAATAACAAGGTGTAGAGCTGGATGAACACAGCAGGCCAAGCAGCATCAGAGGAGCAGGAAGTCTGATGTTTCGGGCCAGGAGGTTTCTGTAGAAGGGCCTGGGCCCAAAACGCCAACTTTCCTGCTCCTCTGATGCTGCTTGGCCTGCTAGACTCTTGTTCAGCAAGATTGCCCTTGTTAGGGGAATCAGGGGTTATCAGTGGTCAATGAGAAATGTGGAATGTGAAACACAACTTAGATTAGAGCCATGCTGTTACTGAATAGTGGGGCAGGTTCGAGAGGCTGAGGGGTGTACCTCACCCCCTCGTTTATATGTCCATTAAATGTCAGCAAATCGGAGAAATGACCGGGAAGCCCAGAACCAGGGCTCACATTCTCATGATACATTGTAGACCATTCAGATCGGAGGTAAGGAGAAATATCTTCACTGAGAGAGTGGTGAGTCTGTGTAAGGCTAAAATATTGAATATTTTCGAGAGACAGTTAGATATAGTTCTTAGGGCTACAGAGATCAAATGGTATGGAGAGAAAGCAGGAACAGGGTAAGGAGTTGGATGATCAGCCTTGATCATATTGAATGGCAGACCAGGCTCCAAAGGCTGAATGGTCTATTCCTGCTCCAATTGCCGTACCTGAAAAGGATGTTTCCTCATGTTGGTTAGTCCAGAGCCAGGAGGCACAGTTTTCAAATTGAAGGTCATCCTTTCAAAATAGAGGTGAGGAGACTTTTTCTTTTAGAGGGTTGTATGTCTTTGGAACTCTGTGCCTCAGAATTTGGTGCAGGCACAGTGATTCAAGGCAGAGGTGACAGATTCTTGTTAGGCACGTGAATCAAGGATTAACTGGGGTAGGTGGGAATTGGAATTAGAAACACAAACAGATGAGCCATGACCTTATTAAATGACGGATGAGCCTCAAGAGGCTGATTGGTCCACATCTGCTGGTATTTTGTATGTTTGTCTGTATGCAAAGGGTGGTGGATACCTGGGAGTCCTGGGTCCAGTAGAACGCTTTTTGGCTGCCGGTGTGTGTTCTGATCTGTACTTCCATGGGATTAGAAGGTGAGAAGGGAATAAAGAATCTCAGCCTCAGTCCAGGTGCCTATCTTGTCCAGGTGGCAGGGCAGTGCCATCAGGCACCTACGGGGAGAAGGAGCGACAGGTACCCACCAATTTCATTACAGGATACCCTCGTGGTGCCCTGCTGTGTCAGCTTTCTCTGCTTGTGACCCCAGCATCTCAAGCCAAGGAGGGTGCACCCTTCACTTGGGTAGAAGACTCTGTGCGAGCTGAGGATTCCAGTGCCAAAGCCCAGAGGGAATGCCTGCCCAAAGTGACCAGTCAGGAGGCTCAGCTCATCTCTGCACGAGAGGCCAGACTTGAAACTTTTACATAGTGGGAGAGAGAGTTCTGGGGTTCAATAATCACATATAATGGGCTGTTATGTCAATATATCTGCACTTATTATCTTCATCACCATTAGCTCTGAGGAAGGGTCACCGAGCCCAAAATGTTAACTCTGTTTTTTCCTTCACAGATGCTGGCAAATCTGCCGAGCTTTTCCAGCAACTTTGTTTTTGTTCCTGATTTACAGCATCCACAGTTCTTTTGGTTTTATTTCTTCATTTGTACTCTTCTAATGTGTGCTGTAGTCTTATTGTTCCAATAGGACAATAGGCTAAAATTATCCAAAGAGAAAAATATGGAGCATCATCTACCAGCCAGAAGATAATACAATATCTCAATCGCCACACCTTATTGCATCTGAGCAAAGTGGGTGCATGGACACACTGCTATTTGTGATGGAATCACGCACACCTATATTTTGGAAATTGCTGTCAAACCCCAGCAGGTTGCTCTGGGGGACACTGAGGCTACCAATAAGGTCTCGGAGAGGAGCCAAGGCCTGGGGATGTCCAACTGGTTGACCCCAGACAAGCATCTTGTGGGAGCATTGGCAGAACCGGTCATTGATGCACAGCCTCTAGGAGGGAGCTCTGTGTTTGGTGTTCTCAGGCACTTACACAATATCATTTACAGCTTATAGTGGGTCAATGTGCAATTCATGTGTCAAATTCCCATCATTGTGAAGTGCAGTGGGGTGACCAGATGCACATTTCACAGCTTAATCCAGTGGAAGTGTCACTGAGGATGCTCAGGCGTTGCAAGGAAGACTTGTAACATTCTGCAGAGATAGTGAGGGTGTAAGGAGCACTCAACAGACGTGGGGCAACTTGGTTAGCATTCACCCTGATGTCACCCATATATCTTTGACACAAGGATCATTTCAGCACAAACGTCCAGCAGTGTGAGCTAGTGGCAGTGTTCACTCTATCACAGCTGCTTCATTGCCAGCAGCGGTCTGCAAAGATGTTCACGTGCAGTGAATTTTTTTGCAGAGGTGAAGATATCAGAGCCATGGTGAAAGTTTGTCAGCATTTTAATGCATGGATCAATCAAATTAAAAAACAGCTAAGTCCTTGTGGAATGTAACATACATCAAGCAAAGAACTGACAGCCAACTGTGCAAATGAAATATTAAGTTGCGTGCAGACAGTCTCAACCAGGCTTACTCATCCTGGAAACCAGTGTCTGTAAGGTTCTCCCTGGCCCCTCTGGCTCTGTGGACCAGTGCCCTGACCTTTTATTTATGCAAGGTATGCAAGGGGTGGGTGTCACCAGCATTTATTGCCTGGCCCTAATTGCCCTTGAGAAGGTGGTGTGGTGAGCTGCCTTCTTAAGCTGCTGCAGTCCCTGTGCTGTAGCTAGATCTATAATGCCATTTGGGAGAAATTTCCAGGATTTTGACAATGAACGTTTCTGAAGAAGGGTCCCAACCCGAAACATCAGAATTCCTGCTCCTCTGATGCTGCCTGACCTGCTGTGTTCCTCCAGCTCCACACCAGCATCGGCAGTTCTTACTATCTCTCAGGATGCTGCTGTCCCTTTAGCTTTGTTACCCCATTTTAGTTCATCCACTTCCCTTATTAAGCACATCTCTTGAGAAGCTCCCTCCTGTGCAATGCTGTTTCTGCTACTCTTGTTATTGCTAAACACATCGTATAAAACTTCTGAGAATCACATTCGCAGCAATGATCATCACAAACCCCTCCAATCTCCCTCTAAAATCTTTGCCTTGTAACAGTCTCACACAGTGTTCGTGAATAGTCCATTAAAGTATGAAAGTGCTTCCATGGGAGAGGGTCCCGCTTATCCTATCATCAAGTTTCACTCTAATACAAAATTTCTCTGGAATTAGCATTTCCCAAGGAATGGGGATAAGGTCATGCGTATAGTGGTTGTTTAGAACTCATTAGTCTGCAGAGATTATTTACAGTTTTATAGCAAGCTGATTGTTAAGACAAATCCTTTAAATCTTGGAATTCATTGTGTAGCTAATTGCCTGTGTCATCTGTAACTAGGTTCATCTTCGATCCAGTTTCCAAGTTTTGTGGAATGCTGGGAGGCAAAGTTTGACCATTTTCTGAAAGAGCTGTGTTTGTTGACAACACCACTGTCCAGTGTCATAGCAATCGTGGACACACAGCTTTGCAGTCAAACACCCCAGCATCGTGATAACAACAGATGTTGCAGACTGGCAAAATTGACCTTTCAGTGGGTGGTTTTATTAAACTTACAGCACTGTACTACTGAAGCATCCATGCAGGAAGTGCCCCGAAATCAATTAGAAAGCCCTTGATCCAAAGGCAACGGCCTAGTGGTATTATTGGTGGACTGTTAATCCAGAAACCCAGGGAATGTTCTGGGGACCTGGGTTCAAATCCTGCAGATGGTGGAATTTTAGGGAGGGAAATCTGCTATGTGACTCCATACCCACAGCAATGTGGCTGACTCTTAGCTCCCTTCTGGGAAATTAGGGATGGACAGTAAATGCTGGCCTAGCTGATGATGTCTTCATCCTGTGAATGAAGATAAGAAACAAGAGGCATTCACAGAATGTTCCTTTGGATTGTCATCGCCTTCATCCGTTGTTTCCCCCCACTCCACTGATACAAAAAAGGTATTCAAATGTTCAGGGCTGCTCATCGAGGTCTGTGCCCTAATCCTGCCCCCCTCCCCATTCTTGAGCTCTTTAGTCACAACAGCTATCCCTGAACGAAGGAACAAACTGTGCAATGAGGAATACCACCAGCAGTGAGAAGGGGGTGATGAGGGACGGGGTGACCTTTGGAGAGGGGACCATGATGAATGGTATGTCATCACTGGTGGGAAGCGACCATCTTGGCATTGTCAATTCACTCCATTCTGAAAATTGTCCCATTATAAACAGTGATCAGACATAATGGGAACTGCAAATGCTGGAGAATCTTGCATCCTCTTTGGACATTCAGCCGTTGGGTTCTTTGAAGTTGAATATATTCTTGCTGAAGGACAGTTTGCCTTGTGGCAGGGCTTTTACCCACTCCGTTCCCCAGCAATGGGGTCTGGCAGCCAATTCTATTGTTCATTGTTAAATTTAAATGAGTTGCAGAGAGAGAGGATCTCCACCTTGGTGTGCATGCTTCCTCACTTGCCTTGGAAGGCTGAAATTGAAGCCATTGCTTCAAAGGTCCTACAGCTTCAAAGGCCCTCATGCTGCCTGATTGCATTGGCAAGCCCATCCTCCGACCACTAAAGAACAAAGAACAATAAAACACAGGAATAGGCCCTTTGGCCCTTCAAGCCCCCACATTTTGCCCTTCCATACTAAAACTTGCAGGATCGGTATCTCTCTATTCCCTTCCTATTCATGTATTCATCCATGTGCTTGCTGAATGCTGCTATTGTGTCTGTTTCCACTGCCTCCTCCGGCAGTGTGTTCCAGGCACCCACTACCCTTTGTGTGAAAAACCTGCCTCACACCTTGAACCTGTGTCCCCTAATAATTGGTCCCTCCACCCTGGGAAAAAGTCTCATACTTTCCACTCTATCCATGCCATTCACAATCTTATAAACGTCTATCAGGTCTCCCCCCAAACTCCTGCCTTCCAGTGAAAACAAACCCAGTCTGTCTAAACTTCCTTCATAGCTAAAACCCCCCATACCAAGAAACATCCTCGTAAACCTTTCCTGTACCCTCTCCAAAGCATCAACATCCTTCTGGTCGTGTGGTGACCAAAACTGTACACAATATTCCAAGTGTGGCCTAACTAAAGTTCTTCAAAGCTGCAGCATAACTTGTCTATCCTTATGCTCAAAGCCCTTTCCAATGAAGGCAAGCATGCCATGGTCCTTTTTCACTGCCTTATCTACCTGCACTGCCACCTTCGGTGATCTCTAGACTGGTATACCCAGATCCCTCTGCATAACAATACTCCTAAGGGTTCTGCCATTTACCATATAATGTCCACCTGTACCACATCTTTCAAAGTGCATCACCTCACATTTATCTGGATTAAACTCTATCTGCCATTTTTTTCTGTCCATGCCTCCAACAGATCTATAACCTGCTGTATCCTTTGACAATCCTCCTCACTATCTGCAAGTCCACAAACCCTTGTATCACCTGCAAACTCACTAATTAGACCAGCCACATTTTCCACCAAATCATTTCTCTAGATCATGAACAGCAGAGTCCCTGTAGAACACCATTAGTCACAGACCTCCATTCTGAAATACATCCTTCCACCACTCTGCTCTGTCTGTCGCTCATAATTTCATTTGCTTGTAAATGCATATAGATCTTGTCCCTGAGAATATTTTCCAATAATTTCCCTACTACTGACATAGACTCACAGGTCTGTAATTTCCAGGAATATCCCTATTACCCTTCTTAAACAATGGGACAACATTGGCTATTCACCAATCCTCTGGGACCTCACTTATGACCAAAGAGGACACAAAGATATCTGTCCATGCTCCAGCAATTTGCTGTCTATCTCTCTCAATATTCTGGGATCGATACCATCAGGACTTGGGGACTTACCTACCTTAATACTTTTTAAGTCATACAACACCTCTTCCTTTTCAAGAGCAACTGGGCTTAGAAACTCAGCACTCTTTTCCCTGAGAACATCCTCCATGAATTATTTTTCTTTGGTGAATACCAACTCAAAGTTTTCATTTAGGATCTCACCTACCTCTTCTGGCTCCACACATAGATTCTGTCCTTTGTCCTTGAGTGGGCCAACCCTTTCCCTAGCTACCCTCTTGCTTTTTATATATTTACAAAAGCCTTGGGATACCCCTTAATCCTGTTTGCTAACAACTTTTCATGACGTCTCTTAGCCCTTCTAATTCCTTATTTAAGTTCTTTCCTACTTTGCTAATATACTTCAGGAGCTTCGAATTAGTCAGTTTCGGCAAAACCACAGAAATGTGTCAGTTCTCACAATGAGCAGGTTTCTGACTCCTCACTTAAACTTGATAAAGAGGCCTAAAACCTGTGAGAAAACTGTGATGGAATACTGCCCTCTTGCCTGAATGTGTCCAGCTCCAACAACATTCAAGAAACATGCCAAAGCAGCCCGCTTGATTGGCACTACATCCACAAGCATCCAGTCCCTCCACCACCAATGCTCGGTAGCAGCAGTGTGTACTATCTATAAGGTGCACTGCAGAAATTCACCAAAGATCCTCATGCAACAGCTTCCAAACCCATCACTTCAATCTCGAAGAGCAAGGACCGCACATGCATTGGAATGCCACCACTTGCAAGTTCTCCTGCAAACCACTAACCACCCTGCATGGGAAATATATCGCTGTTCCTTCGCTGTTGCTGGGTCAAAATCCTGGGAATTCCTTCCCTAATAGCATTGTGGGTACAGCTGCAGCACACAGACTACAGCGGGTCAAGAAGGCAGCTCACCACCACCTTCTCAAGGGCAACTAGGGATGGTAAAGGGATTACCTTTACCTTTTGTCAGTGGAATGTTTCATATGTCCTAAAATAGGTGGCAACTGTGGTCTGTACAAAAACATAGGGATCAACCCCTGCAGTTCTGAGATATCACTGATCTTCATTACACCTTACATGTGATTGCAATAAACTCTCTGAACCTGTAGTCCTTAAGTAATCTCTGACAGCCTAGTGCTGGTGGAACTAAAAACGTTGATAACTGTTTGAGCACCTATGGAGCTATCTCATTTAGCTTCGTGCTAAAACAAACAAGCTGCTGAAAACAAACTTCATCAGGGTGTTTTGTGGTCTGTATCCTCCTTTTTGTCAGTGCAGCAGCTCTTACATGACCAGGATGTTCCTTCATCTGAGCAGTCTGTTGTAAGAAACACAGAGATAACAAGGTGCAGAGCTGGATGAACACAGCAGGCCAAGCAGCATCAGAGGAGCAGGAAAGCTGACATTTTGGGTTGAGACCCTTCAGAAATGTCAGCTTTCCTGCTCCTCTTATGCTGCTTCACCTGCTATGTTCACCCAGCTCTATAGCGTGTTATCTCAGATTCTTCAGCATGGGCAGTTCCTACTATCTCTATTCATATACCAATCCAGATGCCTTTTACATGTTGTAATTGTACCAGCCAACGCCACTTCCCCTGGCAGCTCATTCATACACACACCACCCTCTGTGTGAAAAAGTTGCCACTTAGGCCCCTTTTAAATCTTCCTCCTCTCACCTTAAACTAATGCCCTCCAGTTCTAGACTCGTTGGCTATTCACCCTATCCCATGCCCCACGTGATTTTATAAACTTCTGCGAGGTCATCCCTCAGCATCTGACGCTCCAGGGAAAATAGCCTCAGCCCATTCAACCTCTCCCTATAGCTTAAATCTTCCAACCCTGGAAAAATCCTTGTATATCTTCTCTGCACCTTCTCAAGTTTAACAACATCCTTCCTATAGTGGGGCAATGAGATTGTACACAGTATTCTAGAAGTGGCCTCACCAATGTCCAGTACAGCTGCAACATGATGTCCCAACTCCAATACTCAATATTCTGACCAATGAAGACAAGCGTACCAAACTCCTTCTTCACCACTCAGTCTACCTACTGAGACTCATCACATATTACAGTTCACTCTGCAACTGCTTCATTGATTCTTTAGTGACCATGCATTAATCATTCAAATTAAAAATTGAAGAAGGCAAACAGAACTTACACATCTCCCTTCTATATTTTCAGGTTGATCAGAATTACAAATACTGACCCTGTCCCTTCTCACCACCTTTTTGGAAGGATGAAAAGGTAACCATCAGGCAGTCCTATCAGATTTGTGAACGGAGAAGGAAGTGGGAGATGGTGTAAAAAGTGTGAAGTGTCAGCTTATGACGCCTTGTATTGTGAGGCTATAAATAGAGATGGTAGATCTTATTATGGGGAACACGCATTAAAAAAAGCCAGGGTCAAACCTGTTCATTCAGGAATACTTGTTACAGAGTGATTTCTGACACTGTCACATTATTTCATATTTTTAAAAATGAATTTGGTGGGAATAAAGCCAGGCAAATTTTATGTTTTCTTTTGACTCTGTTCCTTTTGTGTAGTCTCCCCCGAGCATATCCACAGAAAACCTCTTCATTTTAACTGTCATATTCTCCAGTTCTACACCCTTCTCAAATCCAGTTCTAACAGCCTTGAGGGGCTGAAAGGCCTAATCCTACTCCCGGGTTCGAAATCAGGCTCTTCTGGTTACACTGCCATTAGCTGCCTTGTCTTCAATTACTTTGGCCTAATCTTGGAATTTTTAAACTTGATTTGCGGAACATGGGCTTTGCTGACTGGTCAGCATTTATTGCCTGTCCCCAGTTATCCTTGAGGAGATGGTAGTGATGAGCTCCCTTCTTGAACTTCTGCTGTGGGAAGGCGATGGCCTAATGGTATTATTGCTGGACTGTTAATCCAGAGACCCAGGTGGTGTTCTGGGGACCTGGGTTCAAACCCTGCCACAGCAGATGATGGACTTTAAATTCAATAAAGTATCCGGAATTAAGAATCTAACAATGACCGTGAATCAATTGTCAGGAAAAACCCATTGGGTTCACTAACGTTCTTTCGGGAAGGAAACTGCCATCCTTACCTGGATAATAAAATGTGAGGCTGGATGAACACAGCAGGCCAAGCAGCATCTCAGGAGCACAAAAGCTGACGTTTCGGGCCTGGACCCTTCATCAGAGAGGGGGATGGGGGGAGGGAACTGGAATAAATAGGGAGAGAGGGGGAGGCGGACCGAAGATGGAGAGTAAAGAAGATAGGTGGAGAGGGTGTAGGTGGGGAGGTAGGGAGGGGATAGGTCAGTCCAGGGAAGACGGACAGGTCAAGGAGGTGGGATGAGGTTAGTAGGTAGCTGGGGGTGCGGCTTGGGGTGGGAGGAAGGGATGGGTGAGAGGAAGAACCGGTTAGGGAGGCAGAGACAGGTTGGACTGGTTTTGGGATGCAGTGGGTGGGGGGGAAGAGCTGGGCTGGTTGTGTGGTGCAGTGGGGGGAGGGGATGAACTGGGCTGGTTTAGGGATGCAGTGGGGGAAGGGGAGATTTTGAAACTGGTGAAGTCCACATTGATACCATATGGCTGCAGGGTTCCCAGGCGGAATATGAGTTGCTGTTCCTGCAACCTTCGGGTGGCATCATTGTGGCAGTGCAGGAGGCCCATGATGGACATGTCATCAAGAGAATGGGAGGGGGAGTGGAAATGGTTTGCGACTGGGAGGTGCAGTTGTTTGTTGCGAACTGAGCGGAGGTGTTCTGCAAAGCGGTCCCCAAGCCTCCGCTTGGTTTCCCCAATGTAGAGAAAGCCGCACCGGGTACAGTGGATGCAGTATATCACATTGGCAGATGTGCAGGTGAACCTCTGCTTAATGTGGAATGTCATCTTGGGGCCTGGGATGGGGGTGAGGGAGGAGGTGTGGGGACAAGTGTAGCATTTCCTGCGGTTGCAGGGGAAGGTGCCGGGTGTGGTGGGGTTGGAGGGCAGTGTGGAGCGAACAAGGGAGTCACGGAGAGAGTGGTCTCTCCGGAAAGCAGACAGGGGTGGGGATGGAAAAATGTCTTGGGTGGTGGGGTCGGATTGTAAATGGCGGAAGTGTCGGAGGATAATGCGTTGTATCCGGAGGTTGGTAGGGTGGTGTGTGAGAACGAGGGGGATCCTCTTGGGGCGGTTGTGGCGGGGGCGGGGTGTGAGGGATGTGTCGCGGGAAATGCGGGAGACGCGGTCAAGGGCGTTCTCAATCACCGTGGGGGGGAAGTTGCGGTCCTTAAAGAACTTGGACATCTGGGATGTGCGGGAGTGGAATGTCTTATAGTGGGAGCAGATGCGGCGGAGGCGGAGGAATTGGGAATAGGGGATGGAATTTTTGCAGGAGGGTGGGTGGGAGGAGGTGTATTCTAGGTAGCTGTGGGAGTCGGTGGGCTTGAAATGGACATCAGTTACAAGCTGGTTGCCTGAGATGGAGACTGAGAGGTCCAGGAAGGTGAGGGATGTGCTGGAGATGGCCCAGGTGAACTGAAGGTTGGGGTGGAAGGTGTTGGTGAAGTGGATGAACTGTTCGAGCTCCTCTGGGGAGCAAGAGGCGGCGCCGATACAGTCATCAATGTACCGGAGGAAGAGGTGGGGTTTGGGGCCTGTGTAGGTGCGGAAGATGGACTGTTCCACGTAACCTACAAAGAGGCAGGCATAGCTGGGGCCCATGCGGGTGCCCATGGCCACCACCCACTGCATCCCAAAACCACCTTCCCCTGCAACCGCAGGAAATGCTACACTTGTCCCCACACCTCCTCCCTCACCCCCATCCCAGGCCCCAAGATGACATTCCACATTAAGCAGAGGTTCACCTGCACATCTGCCAATGTGATATACTGCATCCACTGTACCCGGTGCGGCTTTCTCTACATTGGGGAAACCAAGTGGAGGCTTGGGGACCGCTTTGCAGAACACCTCCGCTCAGTTCGCAACAAACAACTGCACCTCCCAGTCGCAAACCATTTCCACTCCCCCTCCCATTCTCTTGATGACATGTCCATCATGGGCCTCCTGCACTGCCACAATGATGCCACCCGAAGGTTGCAGGAACAGCAACTCATATTCCGCCTGGGAACCCTGCAGCCATATGGTATCAATGTGGACTTCACCAGTTTCAAAATCTCCCCTTCCCCCACTGCATCCCTAAACCAGCCCAGTTCATCCCCTCCCCCCACTGCACCACACAACCAGCCCAGCTCTTCCCCCCCACCCACTGCATCCCAAAACCAGTCCAACCTGTCTCTGCCTCCCTAACCGGTTCTTCCTCTCACCCATCCCTTCCTCCCACCCCAAGCCGCACCCCCAGCTACCTACTAACCTCATCCCACCTCCTTGACCTGTCCGTCTTCCCTGGACTGACCTATCCCCTCCCTACCTCCCCACCTACACCCTCTCCACCTATCTTCTTTACTCTCCATCTTCGGTCCGCCTCCCCCTCTCTCCCTATTTATTCCAGTTCCCTCCCCCCATCCCCCTCTCTGATGAAGGGTCCAGGCCCGAAACGTCAGCTTTTGTGCTCCTGAGATGCTGCTTGGCCTGCTGTGTTCATCCAGCCTCACATTTTATTATCTTGGAATCTCCAGCATCTGCAGTTCCCATTATCTCTGATGCCATCCTTACCTGGTCTGGCCTACATATGACTCCAGACCCACAGCAAAGTGGTTGACTCTTAACTGGCCCTCTGGGCAAATAGGGATGGGCAATAAATGCTGCCTGGCCAGTGACACCCTCATCCTGTGAATGAGTAAAGGGAAAAAAAGTCCAGATGCTGTAGGTAGAACCTCAATGCCCTCTCGGAGAGAATTCCATGATTTTTACCCAGGAACAGTGGAGGAACAGCGATATATTTCCAAACCAGGATGGTGCGTGGCTTGGAGGAGAATGTGCAGGTGATGGTGTTTCCATATATCTGCTTCCCGTGTCCTTCCATTTGGAAGTGGTTGTGGGTTGGGAAGGTGCAGTCTGAGGATCTTTGGTGAATTTCTGAAGTGCATCTTGCAGATAGTACACACTGCTGCTACTGAGTGTCAGTGGTGGAGGGAGTGAATGGTTCTGGGTGTAGTGCCAATTAAGTGGGTTGGTTTTCTTGAGTGTGGTTGGGCCTGCACCCATCCAGGCGAGTGGGGAGTATTCCATCACACTCCTGACTTGTGCCTTGTAGACGATGGACAGGCTCTGGGGAGTCACAAGGTGTGCTACTTGCTGTAGTATCCCTAGCCTCTGACTTCTCTTGGAGCCACTGTTTTTATGTGGCAGGTCAAGTTGAGTTGTTGGTCAGTGGTAACCCCAAGAATGTTGATAGTGACAGATTCAGTGATGGTAACAGCATTGAATATCAAAGGGCGGTGATTAGATTTTCTTTAACTGGTGTTGATCATAGCCCCACATTTGTGTGAACAAAGAACAAAGAAAATTACAGTACAAGAACAGGCCCTTCGGCCCTCCAAACCTGCACCGACATGCTGCCTGTCACAAATAAAACCCCCTACCCTTCCGGTGACCGTACCCCTCTATTCCCATCCTATTCATATATTTGTCAAAATGCTCTTTAAAAGTCACTATAGTATCTACTTCCACTACCTCCCCCAGCAGCAAGTTCCAGGCACCCACCACCCTCTGTGTAAAAAACTTTCCTCGTACATCACCTTTAAACCTTGCCCCTTCCACCTTAAACCCATGGCCCCTGGTAACTAACTCTTCCACCCTGGGAAAAAGCTTCTGTCTGTCCAGTCTGTCCATGCCCTTCATAGTCTTCTAGACCTCTATCAGGTCCCCCCTCAGCCTCCATCGTTCCAGTGAAAACAGCCCAAGTTTCTCCAACCTTTCTTCATAGCTGATGCCCTCCATACCAAGCAAAACCTTATAGATCTTTTCTGTACCCTTTCCAAAGCCACCACACCCTTCTGGAAATGTGGCGATCAGAATGTGTGGTCTGAATGTTAATTGCCACTTGTCAGCCCAAGCCTGTATATATTGTCCAGATCTTGTGTACTTGAGCATGGACTGCTTCAGTATCTGAGAAGTCACGAATGGTGCTGAACATAATGCAATCATTAGTGAACATCCCAATTTCTGACCTTACGATAGAGGAAAGGTCATTGATAAAGCAGCTGAAGATGGTTGGGCCTAGGAAACTACACTGAGGAATTCTTGCAGAGGTGTCCTAGAACTGAGATGACTGACCTCCAACAACCATGACCATCTTCCTATGTGTCAGGTATGTCCCCAATCAGCAGGAATTTGCTCCCCTGATACCCATTGATTCCAGTTTTGCTCAGGCTCCTCATGGTATGTTCGGTCTAATGTGGCCTTGATGTCAATTTGCTTCCTGAATTGCTCTAATTCTAGTTTCTTATCTTTTAAAACTGTTGATTGCTGACTATTATTTCTCATTGATGGGATGAAGTTGTTGTCAGCTAGACCAACATTTATTGGCCATCTTTAATTGTCTTGGAAATGCATTGATCTGCCCTCTTGAACTGTGAGAAACCTTGGGGTACAGAGACACCCAGAATGTTGGGAAGGAATTCCAGAATTTCGGGCCACTGACACCGAAGGAACAGTGACATATTTCCAAGTCAGGATGGTGAGTGGCTTGGAGGGGAACTTGCAGGGGGTGGTGTTCCCATTTATCTGCTGCCCTTGTCCGTTTAAATAGTGGTGGTTGTGGGTTTGCTAGGTATTGTTGGAGGAACCTGGCCTACTGTTCTATGAAGTACCTCATGAAGAATGTTTCACGAAATTAAGTCCTCCTATATGAATATAGCTTCTTGGTGTTCTTGTTGTGAAGCAGGCTTTGAATCCTTGGCCTACTATGAATTAGACTCAAAAGCTTTAACATAAGTGTTTCTGTCGCTATAGCTCACTGTTACTCCGACTGACTCTCATCTTAACTTTCTCACCAACTTTCCAAATTATATAAAACAATTAGAGCTCTTTGTAAAGAATGTTCTTTAGAGCTGCAAAGCATTGAGACTCGAGCCAATGTAAGATTATGACATTCTGCAACATACCCATCTTTATTATAGTGGAGGCATTGGTGTACTGATATTGTGATTGGGTTAGTGATCTAGAACCCTAGCCTAATGGTCTGGGGATATGGGCTTGAATCCTATTATAGGACATGGTGAAATTTGAGAAGATGGAATAAAATGCTAGCCTAATATGGGCCATGTAACTATTGCTGATTGTTACAACTCCAGTCTGGTTCACTGATCCCCTTTAGGGAAGCAAATCTGCTTTAGTGACCCAGTTGGGCCTACAGGTAACTCCTGACCAACAGCAAGGTGATTGACTCTTAACCGCCCTTTGAAATGGCCCGAGCAAACCACTCAGTTTATGGGCAATGAATGCTGTTTCTGCCAGCACCACCCAGATTCCACGCATGAATAAAATGTAATAAATAGATATTCCTGGGATCTAGAGATTGCAAGCAGGGCATCCAGAATTATCATCACAAGTGATGGGAATCTGTGTTCTTGACCAACTGGTGAAGTTCACTGGTCACCCCCTAACAGCAGTTACTGTTGGGCAGCAAGTTCCAGAATCCTGGCTCAAATACACAGCAGTAAAAGAGACCCAGCTCCATGTCAGGACAGCGTGTGATGGAGATTAACTTGTGGTACATCTGCTGCTCTTAGCTTTTGACAGACCGTAGGAGCAGAACTGCGCCCCACAATTCAATGAGATCATGGCTGATCTGATAAACCTTTAATAATAAAATGTGAGGCTGGATGAACACAGCAGGCCAAGCAGCATCTCAGGAGCACAAAAGCTGACGTTTCGGGCCTAGACCCTTCATCAGAGAGGGGGATGGGGAGAGGGAACTGGAATAAATAGGGAGAGAGGGGGAGGCGGACCAAAGATGGAGAGAAAAGAAGATAGGTGGAGAGAGTATAGGTGGGGAGGTAGGGAGGGGATAGGTCAGTCCAAGGAAGACGGACAGGTCAAGGAGGTGGGATGAGGTTAGTAGGTAGATGGTGCGGCTTGGGGTGGGAGGAAGGGATGGGTGAGAGGAAGAACAGGTTAGGGAGGCAGAGACAGGTTGGATTGGTTTTGGGATGCAGTGGGTGGAGGGGAAGAGCTGGGCTGGTTGTGTGGTGCAGTGGGGGAGGGGACGAACTGGGCTGGTTTAGGGATGTAGTATCAGAGATAATGGGAACTGCAGATGCTGGAGATTCCAAGATAACAAAATGTGAGGCTGGATGAACACAGCAGGCCAAGCAGCATCTCAGGAGCAGCTCCTGAGATGCTGCTTGGCCTGCTGTGTTCATCCAGCCTCACATTTTGTTATCTTGGTTTAGGGATGTAGTTGGGGAAGGGGAGATTTTGAAACTGGTGAAGTCCACATTGATACCATATGGCTGCAGGGTTCCCAGGCGGAATATGAGTTGCTGTTCCTGCAACCTTCGGGTGGCATCATTGTGGCAGTGCAGGAGGCCCATGATGGACATGTCGTCTAAAGAATGGGAGGGGGAGTGGAAATGGTTTGCGACTGGGAGGTGCAGTTGTTTGTTGCGAACTGAGCGGAGGTGTTCTGCAAAGTGATCTCCAAGCCTCCACTTGGTTTCCCCAATGTAGAGGAAGCCACACCGGGTACAGTGGATGCAGTATACCACATTGGCAGATGTGCAGGTGAACCTCTGCTTAATGTGGAATGTCATCTTGGGCCCTGGGATAGGGGTGGGAGGAGGTGTGGGGACAAGTGTAGCATTTCCTGCAGTTGCAGGGGAAGGTGCCGGGTGTGGTGGGGTTGGAGGGCAGTGTGGAGCGAACAAGGGAGTCACGGAGAGAGTGGTCTCTCCGGAAAGCAGACGGGGTGGGGATGGAAAAATGTCTTGGGTGGTGGGGTCGGATTGTAGATGGTGGAAGTGTCGGAGGATGATGCGTTGTATCCGGAGATTGGTGGGGTGGTGTGTGAGAACGAGGGGGATCCTCTTTGGGCGGTTGTGGCGGGGGCGGGGTGTGAGGGATGTGTTGCGGGAAATGTGGGAGACGCGGTCAAGGGCGTTCTCGATCACTGTGGGGGAAAAGTTGCGGTCCTTGAAGAACTTGGACATCTGGGATGTGCGGGAGTGGAATGTCTTATAGTGGGAGCAGATGCGGCGGAGGCGGAGGAATTGGGAATAGGGGATGGAATTTTTGCAGGAGGGTGGGTGGGAGGAGGTGTATTCTAGGTAGCTGTGGGAGTCGGTGGGCTTGAAATGGACATCAGTTACAAGCTGGTTGCCTGAGATGGAGACTGAGAGGTCCAGGAAGGTGAGGGATGTGCTGGAGATGGCCCAGGTGAACTGAAGGTTGGGGTGGAAGGTGTTGGTGAAGTGGATGAACTGTTCGAGCTCCTCTGGGGAGCAAGAGGCGGCGCCGATACAGTCATCAATGTACCGGAGGAAGAGGTGGGGTTTGGGGCCTGTGTAGGTGCGGAAGAGGGACTGTTCCACGTAACCTACAAAGAGGCAGGCATAGCTGGGGCCCATGCAGGTGCCCATGGCCACCCCCTTAGTCTGTAGGAAGTGGGAGCTGCAGCCTAATGGTATCAATGTGGACTTCACCAGTTTCAAAATCTCCCCTTCCCCAACTGCATCCCTAAACCAGCCCAGTTCGTCCCCTCCCCCCACTGCACCACACAACCAGCCCAGCTCTTCCCCTCCACCCACTGCATCCCAAAACCAGTCCAACCTGTCTCTGCCTCCCTAACCTGTTCTTCCTCTCACCCATCCCTTCCTCCCACCCCAAGCCACACCCCCATCTACCTACTAACCTCATCCCACCTCCTTGACCTGTCCGTCTTCCCTGGACTGACCTATCCTCTCCCTACCTCCCCACCTATACTGTCTCCACCTATCTTCTTTTCTCTCCATCTTCGGTCCGCCTTCCCCTCTCTCCCTATTTATTCCAGAACCCTCACCCCATCCCCCTCTCCGATGAAGGGTCTAGGCCTGAAACGTCAGCTTTTGTGCTCCTGAGATGCTGCTTGGCCTGCTGCGTTCATCCAGCCTCACATTTTATTATCCTGGATTCTCCAGCATCTGCAGTTCCCATTATCTCTGATAAATCTTTAACTCCACTTACTTGCATTTTCACTATAACCCCTGATTCTCCTCCTGATTAAAAACATCAGCTTGACTGTACTGTTCACCCAGCTTTGTCAGTCCTCTGTGGCAAAGAATTCCACAGATTCACTACCCTCTGAGATGAACTTTCTCCACATCTCCGATTTAAATGGGCAATCCCTTATTCTGAGATGATGAACACTGGCCTTAGACTCTCCCACAAGAGGAAACAAGCTTTGCACAAGAAAATCTTGTATATTTCAGTAAGGTCACTTCTCATTCTTCTAACTTCTAATGAGCACAGGCCCACTGTATTCAACCCTCCTCATGTGTCAATCCCCCCCACCACAAGGAATCAACTCGATGAAGCTTCTCTGGACTGCCCTCAATGCCAGTTTATCTTTCCTTAGATAACGAACCCAAAACTGTTCATAGTATTCCAACTGTTGTCTGCCTTATAGGGTATTAGTAAGACCTTTTGTAAGGTTGTCGAGGTTATGGGTTTGGGCTGGGCTATATTCTGGCCACATTGCTAAGGTGAAGCCTGGAAACGAGTGAGAAAGAGCAAGGCCAGTGGACAATTCCTGTTGAAGAGAAGCCAGGCCCTTTCCCATTCGAGGAAGCCTAAAGGTTTCCCTGCTAGAATGAGAGCAAGATAAAAAACAAGTAATTGACATATGGGAAGGTGCAAGAAACAACAGTATAAAGATGTTGAAATGATGGAGGTACGACAGAGATCTGATTTTTCAGCACATTATTTTCAGCAGCCAGATTTATTAAAGAAGCCAACACTTATCTTAGCGGAATAAATAATTTCAGAAGCTTGAGAACCTTGTAATTGCTTCGATAGGTAATATTTAGAGACTCAAGAAAGAGAACAAACATATGGGAAAGCAAGCCATCATCAAAAAAACTCTTAAGAAAGTAATGGCACGATTGACTATGTGGTTTAAGTAGACCAAAGTGATTATTCTGCAACATCTTAAAGATTTATTTTTTGGCAGAATAAGCATGCCTGACTTTAACAAGTATTCTGTGTAAGACAATGCTATTGAGATATTTGTGCTTACAATAGCTTTTTCTGACACCTAATGTGTCAGAAAGCCAGGACCCATTACCATTCAAAGCTAGGAAAGATGCCCAAGTCTAATAATAACACACTCTCTGTTTTTATATTTACAATCTCTGACATCGCCTCCAATCTTCTCCACAACCAACAGGTCCCACCCACAATGACATGACCTCCATCATGGATAGGGCAACGATGCAGGCTGGAGACTTACTTGAGCTGGAATGGGATTCAGAATTGCACTAACAGATCAGATTCAATTCCCTTACTAACTGAGGTAGGCCTGTGTCTGCCACCTTGTCTTGGCCACTAGAATGAAAGGCAATGGCAAACCATGGCAAACGCTGTCAAGAAGTTGGTGGTGTAGTCGTAATATCATTGGACTAGGAATCCAGTCTAATTTCTGGGCATGTGGGTTTGAATGTTGACCCATGGTAAAATTAGAAATCATTTTTAAAAAAAAAATTAAAATTAAAAGATAGCCTTATGGTGACCATGTAACCACTGTCAATTGTCTTATAAACACATCAGGGTCACCAATATCCTTTAGGGAAGGAAATCTGCCATCCTCATCTGCTCTGGCCTACATGTGAGTTGATATACACAGCTACGTGGTTGACTCTTAACTGCCTCTGGGAAATTTGGGAAGGGCAATAAATGCTGACCTGGCCAGTGATATCCCCATCTCATGAACAAAAAGAAGAAACTATCTCAGAATGAATCATCAGCAGAGAATGAGCTAAGGACCTGTTTTTAGGCTGAGTGCACATGATGATAATGATAGAATTTAGCTGCGACATGTGAAATGAGCGATTCCTTTTGAACTCGCCTATAATATGACCCTGATACCAAGCTAGAGCTGCCCCAGGGTTTCACTATACCTTTTAGCTGGTGTGAACCACATTTGCCTGAATCTCATCTGAAAGCTGTTACCTCTGGCAGGGCGGCAGTCCTTCAGTAATGCATTGCAGCTGTCAGCCAGCATTTTACGAGCTAAGCTGCCTAAAAGGTTAGCATGTGGTTCAGAATACATACAATTATATTGAATGTTTACGTAAGTAGCAAACATATCGACTGATGTATCTCAGCAGGTGCTGTTGACACAGCTGTAAGTACCTGGGAGATTGTTTGTAATGACAGTTCTGCGAGCTCCAAAGAAAATGTGGATTCATCCCCTGTTATGAATTGTGCCCCATTTGCTACGTCTTTTGTTTCATGGATGCTTTCAGATGAACCAAAGCCCTAGGTCTTCCTCCTCAGTTGATAACGATTGCACTATTTAGAAGAAGAGCAGGTGAGATTTTCTCATGATCTAGTCCAATATTTATCTCTCAACATACCACATGTAAACAGCAAACTTAACCAATAGTATTAATATCAGGAGGTGGCTAGTTTTAAGTTCCTTTAAATGAAGATAATGAAATGGTCTTTAAGAAGTTCAGTACTAATTTACAGAGAACATCTTGAGCATTTTCAGGTTTAAATAATGATGATGATCATTTTAAAATTTTTTCATGGGATTTGTCCATTGTTGGAAAGCTCAGCATTTGTTGCCCAACTGTAATCGGCCTTGAAGCCTGTGCAATGAAACCAAGAATTGTGGATGCTGGAGATTGCATAGAATCCCTACAGTGTGGAAACAGGTCCTTTGGCCCAACAAGTCCGCACTGAACCTCAATGCATCTTAACCAGACCCATCCACCTATAACATAGAACATAGAACATTACAGCACAGTACAGGCCCTTCGGCTCTCGATGTTGTGCCGACCTGTCATACCGATTTCAAGCCCATCTAACCTACACTATTCCATGTACGTCCATATGATTATCCAATGACGACTTAAATAGACCTAAAGTTGGCGAATCTACTACCGTTGCAGACAAAGCGTTCCATTCCCTTACTACTCTGAGTAAAGAAACCACCTCTGACATCTGTTCTATATCTTTCACCCCTCAATTTAAAGCTATGCCCCCTCGTGCTCGCTGTCACCATCCTAGGAAAAAAGGCTCTCCCTATCCACCCTATCTAACCCTCTGATTATTTTATATGTTTCAATTAAGTCACTTCTCAACCTTCTTCTCTCTAATGAAAACAGCCTCAAGTCCCTCAGCCTTTCCTCGTAAGACCTTCCCTCCATACCAGGCAACATCCTAGTAAATCTCCTCTGCACTCTTTCCAATGCGTCCACATCCTTCTTATAATGCGGTGACCAGAACTGTACACAATACTCCAAGTGCGGCTGCACCAGAGTTTTGTACAGCTGCAGCATAACCTCTTGGTTCCGGAACTCGATCCCTCTATTAATAAAAGCTAAAACACTGTATGCCTTCTTAACAGCCCTGTCAACCTGGGTGGCAACTTTCAATGATCTGTGTACATGGACACTGAGATCTCTCTGCTCATCTACACTACCAAGATTCTTACCATTAGCCCAGTACTTTGCCTTCTGGTTACTCCTACCAAAATGCATCACCTCACACTTGTCTGTATTAAACTCCATTTGCCACCTCTCAGCCCAGCTCTGCAGCTTATCTATGTCTCTCTGCAACCTACAGCATCCTTCGTCACTATCCACAACTCCACCGACCTTAGTGTCATCTGCAAATTTACTAACCCATCCTTCTACGCCCTCATCCAGGTCACTTATAAAAATGATAAACAGCAGTGGACCCAACACCGACCCTTGTGGTACACCACTAGTAACTGCTCTCCAGGATGAACATTTCCCATCAACTACCCACCTAAGCTACACATCCCTAAACACTATGGGCAATTTAGCATGGCCAGTTCACATAACCTGCAAATCTTTGGACTGTGGGAGGAAATCCACTCAGACATGGGGAGAACATGCAAACTCCACACAGACAGACACCCGAGGCTAGAATTGAACCTGGGTCCCAGGTGCTGTGAGGCAGCAGTGCTAACCACTATACCACCGTACCGCTCTTATCTGAAACCAACAAAAACAGAAATTGCTGGAGAAATTCAGCGGATGTAGCAGCAACTGTGGAGAGAGAAAACAGAGTTAATGGTTCAAGTCCGGAAATCCTTCTTCTGTTTCTGTAGAAGTAAGTGACTCGATTGGCCATTGCAGGGGACAGTTTAAAATCAACCACATTACTGTGTGTCTGGAGTCACTTGTAGGCCCACCAGATAGTAAAGGCAGATTTATTTCTATAAAACGCATTGTTGGGTCCAATTACCAACTATGAATGGTATTTAGCATGGTCACCATTCTAAAACTGGCTTTATTTTCCTCTTCTGTTAGTTAAATTTTAAATGTTATTGTGGGACATGGCCCCCAGCCCCAGCCCCTGTCTTTGGGTGACTGGTTGAGTGACATTATCTCTGTGTTATTATCGTCCCCATATCTGACTGCTTTGTGGTCCCCCTCTGCTTTTAAAGTGAGTTTGTTTCTCAGCAGCTCTACCAACAGAACCAGGTGATTCATTCAGATGTTGAGTGTCATTCAGTGTTTACTGTATAACCCACAAATATACAGTAGGGGCAAGGAAGAGGATCACAGATGTCAAACAATGCATTGTCTGTCAATAGCAGATCTAGTATGTATAAGACATTGCAAATTTGTTGAATCCAGATTTTCATCTGGTTTATTTGATGTCACCTGATGTACCCTATGTTAAAGGTGCTATAAAAATGCACCTGTTTTTAATGTGCCTTTTGAATGCAGTCCTGTTTAAATGTTTCCGAATTCTTTCTCCATAAAACTGTAAAGTAATTCCTTGATTTAGAAGTGATGCACACTTTGTGGAGTGGCTATAAATCTCTGGCTGCTGCCCAGCCATTCCAGGGCTACACATCATTAATAAGATGCACACTGACAGAGAGCTGCTGCTGAAGCCTAAGTCCATTTAGTCAGACTGCAGAGCAGGGCTGCTCCAGACAAATGGGCCCTAGTGTTAAGTGAAAATGGACTGCAATCGCTATATGGATGGATGCACCTGGGTTGTAACAAGGTCATACCTTCATTAATGCTGTTTAAAAAAGCTCATTTGTAGCTTCAGATTGAAGGGATGTATGAGCTGACCTCGCATTACCCTTACTGTTTGAGTGCACATCATTGCTGAGTGGAGTTTAAGAGAGTTTAAAGCCTCATTATTCAAAGTGCTTGTGGAATTTCTCAGGAAGGTTTGCATCAATGATTTTTGGTAGTAACTGTTTAGAAAGACACAATTGAAACATTCTGGCAATTACTCTCTCTGTGCTGCATCCTACTGGAGGAAAATAGCATTTTTAAACTAAATACAGGGAAGTCTTCTGGAGCAATGCATAGCAGCAGCCTCTGGTTTTCAGTCAGAGATTCTGGGTTTAAGTCCCACCCCAGGGCTTGATGGCCAAGGAAGCTGTATTCATAATGTGTCCAAACAGGTTGAGCATTAACTTGTGAATCCTCCGGCATATGACATGCTGCAGTGATTGTCCTTATTTAAAAATTCACTCATAGGATGTGGGTGCCACTGGCTGGGCTGGAATTTATTGCCTTGAGAAAGTGATGGTGATCTGCCTTCTTGAACTGCTGCAGTCTGTGTGCTGGAGGAGCACCCACAATGCCGTTAGGGATGGAATTCCTGGATTTTGATTCAGTGACACTGAAGGAATGGTGATATAATTCCAAGTCAGGATAGTGAGTGGTTTGGAGGAGAACATGCAGATTTTCGTGTTCCCCTGTATCTGCTGTCCTTTTAGTAGGTCATGGATTTGTCTAAAGAGCTTTGGCCAATTTCTGTCAAGAATCTTGTAGTTAGTACACACTGCTGCTATTGTGCTCTGTTGGTGGAGAAAGTGAATGTTTTACGTGATGTAAGAGATGACAATCAAGCGGACTGCTTTGATCTGATAGTGTCAAGCTTCTGGAGTATTGTTGGAGCTGCACCCATCTGGGTAAGTGGGGAGTATTCCATTGCGACTCTGACTTGTGCTTTGTGAATAGTCGGCAGGCTTTGGGGAGTCAGGAGGTGAATTACTCACTGAAGAATTCCTGACATCAGTAAGCTTCAAGAGATCTGCATATTTTTGTTCGGTGACATTTTCGAGGGCTACAGAGCAAATGTAGGTAAATGAGTTAACAGATGAATTTTGCATGATCTAATGGAATGGTGGAGGGGCTGAACAGTGCCCCCTTCTGTTCCCTTGAGGTGTGTTGGTGAAGATGTGCTCACAATTGGTATGGGTGTAGGAGACAAGGATGTATTGTTTATGCCTCTTCTCTGCAGAAATGTCACAGTGAAGGCAAAGAGACATCTGGGAGCTGAGTGAACAGGAATAAGCAAGTGAATAAAATGTGAGGCTGGATGAACACAGCAGGCCCAGCAGCATCCCAGGAGCACAAAAGCTGACGTTTCGGGCCCAGACCCTTCATCAGAGAGGGGGATGGGGTGAGGGTTCTGGAACAAATAGGGAGAGAGGGGGAGGCGGACGGAAGATGGAGAGAAAAGGAGATAGGTGGAGAGGAGAGTATAGGTGGGGAGGTAGGGAGGGGATAGGTCAGTCCAGGGAAGACGGACAGGTCAAGGAGGTGGGATGAGGTTAGTAGGTAGGAGATGGAGGTGCGGCTTGGGGTGGGAGGAAGGGATGGGTGAGAGGAAGAACAGGTTAGGGAAGCAGAGACAGGTTGGACTGGTTTTGGGATGCAGTGGGTGGAGGGGAAGAGCTGGGCTGGTTGTGTGGTGCAGTGGGGGGAGGGGACGAACTGGACTGGTTTTGGGATGCGGTGGGGGAAGGGGAGATTTTGAAGCTGGTGAAGTCCACATTGATACCATTGTGCTGCAGGGTTCCCAAGCAGAATATGAGTTGCTGTTCCTGCAACCTTCGGGTGGCATCATTGTGGCACTGCAGAAGGCCCATGATGGACATGTCATCTAAAGAATGGGAGGGGGAGTGGAAATGGTTTGTGACTGGGAGGTGTAGTTGTTTATTGCGAATCGAGCGGAGGTGTTCTGCAAAGCGGTCCCCAAGCCTCCGCTTGGTTTCCCCAATGTAGAGGAAGCCACACCGGGTACAGTGGATGCAGTATACCACATTGGCAGATGTGCAGGTGAACCTCTGCTCAATGTGGAAAGTCATCTTGGGGCCTGGGCTAGGGGTGAGGGAGGAGGTGTGGGGGCAAGTGTAGCATTTCCTGCGGTTGGAGGGGAAGGTGCCAGGTGTGGTGAGGTTGGAGGGCAGTGTGGAGCGAACAAGGGAGTAACGGAGAGAGTGGTCTCTCCGGAAAGCAGACAGGGGTGGGGATGGAAAAGTGACTTGGGTGGTGGGGTTGGATTGTAGATGGCGGAAGTGTCGGAGGATGATGCGTTGTATCCGGAGGTTGGTGGGGTGGTGTGTGAGAACGAGGGGGATCCTCTTGGGGCGCTTGTGGCGGGGGCGGGATGTGAGGTATGTGTTGCGGGAAATGCGGGAGACGCAGTCAAGGGCGTTCTCGACCACTGTGGGGGGAAAGTTGCGGTCCTTGAAGAACTTGGACATCTGGGATGTGCGGGAGTTGAATGCCTCATCGTGGGAGCAGATGCGGCGGAGGCGGAGGAATTGGGAATAGGGGATGGAATTTTTGCAGGAGGGTGGGTGGGAGGAGGTGTATTCTAGGTAGCTGTGGGAGTCGGTGGGCTTGAAATGGACCTCGGTTACAAGCTGGTTGCCTGAGATGGAGACTGAGAGATCCAGGAAGGTGAGGGATGTGCTGGAGATGGCCCAGGTGAACTGAAGGTTGGGGTGGAAGGTGTTGGTGAAGTGGATGAACTGTTCGAGCTCCTCTGGGGAGCAAGAGGCGGCGCTGATACAGTCATCAACGTAACGGAGGTGGGGTTTGGGGCCTGTCCCGCAGGCCCAACCAGTCCCCCTCCACCGACACCCTCATCCGCCTAGCCGAACTCGTCCTCACCCTCAACAACTTCTCTTTCGATTCCTCCCACTTCCTACAGACTAAGGGGGTGACCATGGGCACCCGCATGGGCCCCAGCTATGCCTGCCTCTTTGTAGGTTACGTGGAACAGTCCCTCTTCCGCACCTACCACCCAAGACATTTTTCCATCCCCACCCCTGTCTGCTTTCCGGAGAGACCACTCTCTCCGTGACTCCCTTGTTCGCTCCACACTGCCCTCCGACCCCACCACACCCGGCACCTTCCTCTGCAACCGCAGGAAATGCTACACTTGCCCCTATACCTCCTCCCTCACCCCTATCCCAGGCCCCAAGATGACTTTTCACATTAAGCAGATGTTCACCTGCACATCTGCCAATGTGGTATACTGCATCCACTGTACCTGGTGTGGCTTCCTCTACATTGGGGAAACCAAGCGGAGGCTTGGGGACCGCTTTGCAGAACACCTCCGCTCGGTTCGCAATAAACAACTGCACCTCCCAGTCGCAAACCATTTCCACTCCCCCTCCCATTCTTTAGATGACATGTCCATCATGGGCCTCCTGCAGTGCCACAATGATGCCACCCGAAGGTTGCAGGAACAGCAACTCATATTCTGCTTGGGAATCCTGCAGCCCAATGGTATCAATGTGGACTTCACCAGCTTCAAAATCTCCCCTTCCCCCACCGCATCCCAAAACCACCCCAGTTCGTCCCCTCCCCCCACTGCACCACACAACCAGCCCAGCTCTTCCCCTCCACCCACTGCATCCCAAAACCAGTTCAACCTGTCTCTGCTTCCCTAACCTGTTCTTCCTCTCACCCATCCCTTCCTCCCACCCCAAGCCGCACCTCCATCTCCTACCTACTAACCTCATCCCACCTCCTTGACCTGTCTGTCTTCCCTGGACTGACCTATCCCATCCCTACCTCCCCACCTATACGCTCCTCTCCACCTATCTTCTTTTCTCTCCATCTTCGGTCCGCCTCCCCCTCTCTCCCTATTTATTCCAGAACCCTCACCCCATTCCCCTCTCTGATGAAGGGTCTGGGCCCGAAACGTCAGCTTTTGTGCTCCTGTTGGGCCGGCTGTGATCATCCAGCCTCACATTTTATTATCTGGGATTCTCCAGCATCTGCAGTTCCCATTATCACTGATTGAAGAATAGCAATATTGCTGAGGAGAGACCTGACGTCTAAGCTGCTCTCATTTGGACAAATGCAAGAATGCCAAATTTCACAAGATCACGATAATTTAAACATTAGGAGGAAAGGATGCCAATTGGTTGGCAAGTCGACATTGATAATACATTAACATTGAAAATAGGAACTGCAATAGGCCATTTAGCCCTTCAAGCCTGCTTCACCATCCAATATGATTGTAGCTGATCATCCAACTTAGGCCCCTATTCCTGCTTTCCCCACATATCCTTTGATCCCTTTAGCCCTGTGAACTGTATCTATCTCTTTGAAAACCTCTCTAAACTCCCTCTTTGTGCTGTATTTAGGACAAATGAGGAGAATTTTCTTTTCCATGTCAATTATAGTAATAACCAATATTGCAGCATGCTGTTTGGTGCATCTCAATTGTCCATGGGACATTCACTATCAGATTGCGCATGAAGCCCAAATTGCAAATTGCATGGCATTCATTGAGTGTAGAAACTGTCATGACTTATACCCTTGGCGTAATAGCAAATTAAAACAAAGAACTGCAGATGCTGAAGATCTGAAACAAAGCCAGAAGTTGCTGGAGAAACTCAACAGGTATGGCAGCAACTGTGGAGAGAGAATCAGAGTTAACGACTTAAGTCCAGTGACCCTTCTTCAGAAGCTCCTTGGTAGTTCTGTGATGCTGTCATTGGTCTCAGGGAAACCAGGATGTCACCCTTATTCTTCCTGCGAGTTTCAAGAGATTGCTGCATGTGAGCATTAATTATCAGCAAAATGTCCAGCTTGTTATTGTGTACCGAATGGATTCTCTGAATGGATCAATGAATGTTCCTACAATGTCACTCACCCAGTCCAGAGAGAACATTTAAAGCTTTGGAATCTACTTTCTTTGTGATTTTTAAATTAACTTTTAAATTTTTTCTGGATCTCTTTTCTTTTTGCCCCTTAATCAAATATTATTTACCTAGTCTTAATTTTGTTACCTGTCTCTAATGAAACTTAAATTTGTCCTATTTCCTTCTCTTTCCTTTGTCCTGTATCTTCCCCATCTCATTGGCAGAAACTAGGAGCAGGTGTAGGCCATTCAGCCCTTTGATACTGGTACACCATTCAATATGATCATGGCCAATTCTCTATCTCAATGCCATATTCCTGTATTCTCCCCATGCCGTTTGATGTCATTAATGTCTAAAAATGTATTTATTTCTTTCTTGAATATATTCAGTCACTTGGCTTTTACAGCCTTCTGTGGTAGAGATTTTCACAGACTGACCGCTGTCTGGGTGAATAGATTTTTCCTCATCGGAATCCTAAATGGTCTATCCCACATGTTGAGACTGTGTCTTCTGGTTCCAGGCTCTCCAACTGGGGAAAACATTCTCCTTCTATCTAGTCGGTCCCACCCTGTTAGGTTTTTATATGTTTCGGTCAGAATGTTTCAATCCTGTCTCAATCTTCTATACTGTAGGGAATTCAGCCCCAGCCGAACTGGGCTCTCCTTAAACAATAGTCTTGCCATCCCTGGTATCAGCAGCAGTTGACCATTCAGCCCTTTAAGGCAACTCTGACATTCAGTATGATCATGGCTGATTCTCTATCTCAATGCCACATTCCCTCTTTCTTCCAATATCCCAAGATGCTTTGAAAATCTAAAAAAATTATCTGTGTAGAAAATTGTACAGGTTCAGTGCCCTTTGAGTAAAGAAATTGTTCCTCATTTCAATCCTTATTGTAGCCTCTGATTCTACACTTCCCAACCAGGAAAAGCAGCCTCACTGCTGTATCCAATCTATCCAGCCCTGTTACAATTTCATTCATTTGAATCAAATTCTCTTACATCTTTCTAAACTCTACTGGGTACAGATGCAAACTCTCCTCATAGGACAGTATCAGCCTACTGAACCTTCACTGCACTCCCTCTAAGGTGTGCATATCTTCTGATGGGTAGGGAGACCAAAACTGCACACAATACTCCAGGCTCATCAAAGCCCTGTTATGACTGCAGTAAGACATCCTGGTTTCTGAACTTAACTCCTCTTGCAAAGAAGGCCAATATATCATTTGCCTTTCTAATTGCTTACTGCACCTGCCTGTCTACCCTGAAGAAGGATTATACCCAAAACATTGACTGCTCCTTTCCTCCAGACGCTGCCTGCCCTGCTGTGTTCTTCTAGCCACCTGTTTGTCTATCTTGGATTCCAACATTTGCACTTTTTTTAATATACTTTCACTGACTGGTGTCTGAGGATACAAGATCCCTTTGTACATCTATTTTCCAATATAACACAATTTAAATAACACTTTTCTGTTTTTCACAGTGATGTGTGCAGCTTCACATTATTCCACCTTACCCTGCATCTGTCATGTGTTTACTCACACACTTAACTTGTTTAGATCACCCTGAAGCCTCCTTTAATCCCCAGGACTAGCTGTCAGCCCTGTTATTTACCAAGCTCCCAGATACCCTGTTGTCCTCACTGTGCCCATTAAATTCCGAAGCAGGAATCTTTGGGATTCTTTGCGTAGTGACAGGAAATCTGATTTGTGACCCTCAATCCAACAAATTCTGGACCTATTTGCTATATTCAGCAATTCACCGACCTCCATTTTGCTTAATCAGTTCTGGCACAAGCTCTGCAAATAAAATCTCAAGACTAGGACTTTGCTGTCAGAGTCCATATTGTTCTTGAAATCCTTTAGATTACTTCTCATTAAGATAGTAATCCATGAGGATTAGAAAACATCATAAACTGAAGTGAGTCAACTAAGACAGAACAGTATGGAGAGTGAAAGACTCTGCCATGTTTATGTCTGTTTCCAATAAGGAATTATTGCTGGCAGGGGCTCAGTGCTTAACACTGCTGCCTCACAGTGCCAGGGACCCTTGTTCGATTCCAGCTGCAGGCAACTGTCTCTGGGGAGCTTGCATATTCTCCTTGTATCTGTGTGGGTTTCCTCCAGGTGCTCTAGTTTCCTCCTATAGCCCACAGATATGCAGGTTCGGAGAATTGGCCATGAGAAATGCAGGGTTACAGGGATAGGTTAGGGGGCTGGGTCTGGGTGGGACACTCTTTGGAGAGTTGGTGTGACTCGATGGGCTGAATGTCCTGCTTTCACACTGTAGATATTCTATGATTCTGTGAATTCCTTCAGACGCTGTTTGAATGTTCTTCCCCATATCTGCCTCCTGACTCATTCTGGTCCATGTGTTCCATTTTGATCAGAATTGCCTGTGTGGTTGAAGTGTCTCTGCATGGCACAGGCATAGTGGCAGTGCCCAGGAGATGACATTGGCTGTCTTGGCACTCAGTAACACTTGCACATCAGGTCTCAACATTTCAGGTTTGTTTATGCAACTGGTGGCAGGTTAGGGGAGATCATTTATAACGCACACGTTGGTTTACAGTGGAGTACAATACAAGTCCAATACATGTCCTGCCATTTTCCTGAGTGACCACTGATCCATGCTGCTACCTGCCTGGCCAGGGTTCTGACGATTACCTCCCACCGAGCCTCAGGATTGCTTGCTCCAAGAGCCGAGCCTCAAACAGTTGGCTGCCTCACATGTGAGCCATTGATTTTGTTCTGACTACAAACAAGCTGCCTCAGACTGCCTGCTCAATTCCAGAAGATAGATCTTGGACATATTGTTTTATGGAAACTGGTATATCTTCTCTGCTTTTTTCCAGTTCATAAAACACAGCTTGTCGCTGTTGCCTTCAGCTGCTGCAAAACAAAACTGTGGACAATCTAATCTAACCCAGTCTCCAAAGGGTTGCTTCCCTTGTGGGAGAGTCTTGTTCCAGAGATCATCATCTCAGAATAAGGGGGTTGTTCATTTAAGACAGCGATGAGGAGAAAATTCTTCTCTGAGGGTAGTTACCCATGGAATTCTTTACCACAGATGGCTGTCAAGGCTAGGTCATTAAGTATTTAGAATGCTGAGATAGATTTTTAATCAGGAAGGGAATCAGGGGTTAAGGGAAAGGCAGGAAGGTGGAGTTGAGGATTATCTGATTTCCTTGAATGATAGAACAGACTCAATTTTTAAATGAGATAACAAATGCAGAGCTGGATGAACACAGCAGGCCAAGCAGCATCAGATGAGCAGGAAGGGTCTAGGCCCGAAACGTCAGCCCTTCCTGTTCCTCTGATGCTGCTTGACCTGCTGTGTTCATTCAGCTCCTCGCCTTGTTATCTCAGATTCTCCAGCATCTGCAGTTCCTACTATCTCTGTATCAATTTTTAAGTGACCTACTTCTACTACATCTCATTGTCATATGGTCTTATGGTTAGGGTTTTAAATCTTCCTGCTGCAAACTTTTCTGAAAGAGCTTTACTTAAAACCTATCTCTTTGACCATGTTTGCTGATCCCTGTCCGAATACCTCTGTATGTGACTGACTTTTGTTTTTTTCTCTGGGAAAGACCCATGAAGAGACTTGAAATGCTTTGCCATGTTAAAGGCACTACATAAAAGCAAGTTGGTGCGTGCTAAGGGAGGGTCGCATTGTTGGTTTGAATAAGATGCCAACCTGTGGTAGTCACTCCATGTTCCGTTGGGTGTTACAGATTCCATTGCCACAATTTGAAATCAGTTTGGGGGTTGAATAATCCTCCCTTCTCTGGACCACCAGAAATTGTTCTGTCACCTCGCTGTGTTTTAACTATGTTAAAATAGCAGCTGCATTTTTAAAACTAATTATTCAAGGGATCTTGTTACTTTAGCATTTATTGGCAGTTAAGAGTCAACCAAGTTGCTGTGGGTCTGGAGTCACACATTGGCCAGACCAGGTAAGGATAACAGTTTTGTTCCCTAAAGGACGTTAGCGAACCTGATGAGATTTTATGACAATTAATAGCAGTCACATGGTTGCCATAAGACTATCTTTTATTGTCGATTTTTATCGAGCTCAAATTTCACCATCTGTCATGGTGAACATTAGTCTGAGGTTTTAGATTACTAGTTCTGTGACATCACCACTGCACCACAGCCTCAGCATTTGCCCAGCTAACAACAATTTAAATGATTGCCTTATTTCAGAGGGATTTCTCAGACCTGTCTCTCACTTTGGCTGTAAAGTTGCATTCACTCTCTGTCCCTCTGTCAGTATACGCTGTGCTTTAAATAAATCACTGATAAAATGAACTGAAACTCAATCAACAGGGAAACCGAATCCATCTTAAAGCCTAGAGCTTTTCTTCTGCCAAACCTATGCACATAAAATAGGTGTTCAATAATTTTTCTAAATGGAGAATCAATATCATTTACTTCACACAGCTGCTGGTGAGGATTTAACCTGTGATTTCATCCCTCATCAGACTCAAGCGGGTCAAACCTTTCTTCTCCATCATCCTACCTACCCCCGCCTCTGTAAGGCACAAGGCAGATTTTTTTTTGTCTTTCTATCTTCCACACACACCAGGAATCCTGGATAAGCTCTGTCACAGCATCACTGGGACACACTGGCTCTGCAGTCGGTGAAATGCTGCTTTCTCAGCAGCAATTTAATGTGAGCATGTCTGACAAAACAAGGTGATCCATGCTCTGAAAGAGGAAGCAGTCTATTCTGTCATTGGGTGACCATCCCCTCTGATCCCTTCATGCTCTCAGCCACATGGTGTGGTGAGGCTGCCGTTTGTAGCAGTCTGCAGTGTGGGAGACCAGGCCGTGTTCTGCTGACTGCACGAGAACAGCCGTACACTGCTTTCAGGAGACTGAATCCCTCTTAAAGCCACAACACGCACACCTTCAAATCTCACTTTCACAGGGGAAAGAAACAATTTAACTGCAGATGCTGTAAATCAGAAATAAAAACAGGAATCGCTGGAAATGCTCAGCAGGTCCGATAGCATCAGTGGAAAGAAAGCAGAGTTAACGTTTCAGGCCCACTGATTTTTCGTCATAAGTTGCTGCTGAGGAAAGGTCACTGGACTTGAAACATTAATTCTGATTTCTCTTCACTGATGCTGCCAGACCTGCTGAGCATTTCCAGCAGTTTCTATTTTTGTAAACAACTTCTGCATTCTGTGTACACCAGGGCAAAAATGTTGTTTCATATTTTTTAAAGTGCTGTCAATTAACATTTGAAACAAGCAAACATGGCCTTGAGGAGATGGGATGCTGTGTTCCATGGTGTGTGCAGTGTTATCAATTGTCAATAAATTTGGTGGCCTTTTAGAGTTTTTTTACAAAGTTCGGTGATGTGCTGGTCTCTTGTTGATTGGCAGTTCTAGTAATAATGGGCCATGCCTCATTGCCACATGCCTGTGGTTTATTTTCAGTCTACAGCGAATAAATGCCTTCCCTTATCCCTGTCCCCCGATGGTGTTGTCCTATTATGAAGACGCTTCAACCACGTCTAAAGGATTCTGAAAATTAATTCATTTGAAATGCCGAGGAGATATATGGATCTGACAGGGCACTATGGGATTTTTGCCCCTCAAAATCATTTATTAGAATGTACAGTTTTTAATGAGATCCCATTGACATGTCTACATGAGTATAGACTTCAAACGGAAAACCATCTGCATCATTTTATGTCTTATTCTCTGAGAACTGTCAAACATTTGGCTAAAGTCTTTTCTCCCATCATGAATCTCTGCAGAGAAAGTTTTGATTGTTTTCCTTGTGCTTTGGACATGGGGAGTTAGTTACATGTTCATATTTCAAGATGTGTGTTAATCAGTTTGCACCTTCATTGACTGAACCAGTTGTTATATATCAATGAGTTTTGTGTTTATTAATGAAATCCAGTTGATGACTCTTTTTATTCTGAATGTAATGTAAATACAGTAAATAATTAGTCATATCAGTAACTGGGGTGAAACATTTAAATTTATTTTGTGGTCAGTGCAGTAATGGGATGAAAGATAGAGAGAGAGAGAAAGAATGCACTTCTCCAACTTCAGTCTTAATAATTCACACAAAGTCAAAGAGATATTACAGTGCAAAAAGAGGCCATTAGACCCATTATAGTTGTGCTAGCTTTCCATAAGACCAGGAAGCATAGGAGCAGAAGTAGATCATTTGCCCATTGAGCCTACTCCGCCATTCACTGAGATTGTGGCTGGTCTGATAGCCCTCAGTTCCAATTTCCAATCTTTTCCTCATAACCCTTGATTCCCTTCCTGATTAAAAAGCTGCCTGTCTCAGCCTTGAATATACTTAATGATCTGTTGTACACAGCTCTCTGTGATGAAGAATTCCACAGATTCACAACTCTCTCAGAGAAGAAATTCTTCCTCAACTCTGTGTAAAATGTGTAACTCCTTCTTCTGAGATTACAGAAACATAGAGAATAGGAGCGGGAATTGGCCAACCAGCCCTTTTGAGCCTGCATCACTATTCAGTGATATCATGGTTGATCTTCCAACTCAATACGCTGTTCACACTTTATCACACATTCTTTGATTTCCTTAGCCCTCTGATCTGACCCTTCACTGCATGGGGACATTTTTTCTCATGCTGCAACTGCATCTTTTGCAATTGCCTTAAATCTTTGTTCCCTCGTTCTCATTCCAGTTTCTCCCTGTTTACTCTGTCCCAGCCACCTCATGATTTGGAACTCTCTGTCAAATCTGCCAACTTTTCCAATCTCTCTAAACATCTGCTGCGATAAGTTACCACAGTTGCTGATCTGTTGAGGTTGTCTTGCCCAAAAGGCAATTATTCATATATGTGACCTGGTCTGTTTGGAAATTCATTAATGGATCTGTTGGCAAAGCCAGCATTTATTGGCCATCCTGTATAACTGTGTGGGCCATTTCAGATGGCAGTGTAGGGTCAGCCACATTGCTGTGGGGTTAGAGTCATGTCTCACTCAGACCAATTATGGAAGACTAACTTCTTCCCCTCAAAGCCATGAATGAATTTCATAATGTTTAACAACAGTAGTTTCATAGCAAGTCTTCAGGATGAGAGTTTTAGAATTTTACATTTAATTAAATGGGGAGGTGGTGGTCTAGTGGTATTAGTGCTAGACTATGAATCCAAAGAGCCAGATAATGTCTGGGTACCCGAGTTCGAATCGCACAAAGGCAGATGGTGGAATTTGAATTCAGTAAAAAAAATCTGGAATTAGGAGCCTAATGATGACCTTGAATCCATTGTCACTAGTTGCAAAAACCCATCTGCTTCACTGATGTTCTTTAGGGAAAAGAAACTGCCATCCTTACCTGTTCGTGACTATGGTTGCCTATTAATTCTGCCCTCTGAGCATTTAATGCTGCCTGGCAATGACACCCTCATCCCACGAACAAATTTTAAAAAATTCATTTGTTTAAAATTCCTGAGCTGCTTTGCTGGAATTTGAAGCCTTGTCCAATAGACCATTAAGCCACACCCTTTGGATTATTAGTCTGGTAACAGAAATACTGTGCTACCAAACGTTTACACTGGGCAGTGACATAGTCTTTTGTCACAAGTCCTTTCAGTAGGGGACCTCAGAAAGCAGTCGTGAAGGAGGAGCTGGCTGCTTGTGTTTCTAGTAGTTCTCACTTCTCTGAGCCAGGAGGTTTTGCATTCAAGTGCTGCTCCGGTACAGAGGGAGCATGTGTGTTTGAGAAATGCCACCTTTCAAAGGAGATATTAAACAGATGGCCTGTGTGGGTGGGCTTGAGCCACTAGAAGAGGCACACAAGAACTTGAGCAAATTATATTGCACGGTAGAAAGTCAGTAGATTGTATTGGACATTGTACACAGTACACCGGAGATAATAAAAAAACATTTAGACTGGTCAGGATTTTCTCTGTTAGCATTATTGCCTCAACTGATTTCAGTAGAACATAATAGAAATCCTACAGTGTGGAAACAGGCCCTTTGGCCCAACAAGACTGTAAAACTGTAACATACAGCAAGGTGCAGAAAACAGCTAATTGACTCTCCACAGCCAAAAGGTTCCAAGTGTATGTTGATTGTATAGTTTTGATTTGCTTTTCAATGGTGATAGCTTGAGAATGTTTCTGATGGTAAATAATGACTCTTTTAACACATTGCTATCTAAATGGGGAGTTTGGTGGTTCACTCAGATGGCTTGACAGCTGGTTAGCAATGCAGAGTAACACTAACAGCATGTTTTCAATTCCTGTACTGACTGAGATCACTGTGAAGACTCAGTTTTCTCAACCTCCCGCTTGCCTATGGGGTGGTGACCCTCAGTCATCGCCATCACCAATTATCTCTCTAATGTGAGAATAGGACTTTGGCAATTTTACCTTTATGTGAATAGGCTATAATTAGTGTAATAGTTCCCAAATTCTTTTGTTTCAATAAATATTCTCCCAGAGAATTCCTGCAATTAATGACAACCTCCCAGAGAATCCCTGCAATCATTGAAACTCTCCCAGAGAAGCCCCCCAGTCACTGACACTCTCCCAGAGAATCCCCATAATCATTGTCCAGGAAGACCCCTGCAATAATTGACAATCTCCTGGAGAATACCCACAATCGTTGGCACTCTCCCAGAGAATCCACATAAATTATTAACAATGTCCCAGAGAGCCCCTCACAATCATCGACACTCATAGAACATAGAACATAGAACATTACAGCACAGTACAGGCCCTTCGGCCCTCGATGTTGTGCCGACCTTTCATACCGATCTGAAGCCCATCTAACCTACTCTATTCTATATACGTCCATATGCTCATCCTATGACGACTTAAATGTACCTAAAGTTGGCGAATCTATAACCGTTGCAGGCAAAGCGTTTCATACCCTTACTACTCTCTGAGTAAAGAAACAACCTCTGACATCTGTCCTATATCTTTCACCCCTCAATTTAAAGCTATGCCCCCTCGTGCTCGCCGTCACCATCCTAGGAAAAAGGCTCTCCCTATCCACCCTTTCTAACCCTCTGATTATTTTATATGTTTCAATTAAGTCACTTCTCAACCTTCTTCTCTCTAATGAAAACAGCCTCAAGTCCCTCAGCCTTTCCTTGTAAGACCTTCCCTCCATACCAGGCAACATCCTAGTAAATCTCCTCTGCACCCTTTCCAAAGCTTCCACATCCTTCTTATAATGCGGTGACCAGAACTGTACGCAATACTCCAAGTGCGGCTGCACCAGAGTTTTGTACAGCTGCAGCATGACCTCTTGGTTCCGGAACTCAATCCCTCTATTAATAAAAGCTAAAACACTGTATGCCTTCTTAACAGCCCTGTCAACCTGGGTGGCAACTTTCAATGATCTGTGTACATGGACACCGAGATCTCTCTGCTCATCTACACTACCAAGAATCTTACCATTAGCCCAGTACTTTGCCTTCCGGTTACTCCTACCAAAGTGCATCACCTCACACTTGTCTGCATTAAACTCCATTTGCCACCTCTCAGCCCAGCTCTGCAGCTTATCTATGTCTCTCTGCAACCTACAGCATCCTTCGTCACTATCCACAACTCCACCGACCTTAGTGTCATCTGCAAATTTACCAACCCATCCTTCTACGCCCTCATCCAGGTCATTTATAAAAATGACAAACAGCAGTGGACCCAACACCGACCCTTGTGGTACACCACTAGTAAGTGGTCTCCAGGATGAACATTTCCCATCAACTACCACCCTCTGTCATCTTTCAGCAAGCCAATTTCTGATCCAAACTGCTATATTTCCCACAATTCCATTCCTCTGCATTTTGTACAATAGCCAACTGTGGTGAACTTTATCGAACGCCTTGCTGAAATCCATATACACCACATCAACCAGTTTACTCTCATCTACCTGTTTGGTCACCTTCTCAAAGAACTCAATAAGGTTTGTGAGGCACGACCTACCCTTCACAAAACCGTGCTGACTATCCCCAATCAATTTATTCTTTTCTAGATGATTATAAATCCTACCCCTTATAACCTTTTCCAACACTTTACCAACAACTGAGGTAAGGCTCACTGTCTATAATTACCAGGGTTGTCTCTACTGCCCTTCTTGAACAGGGGAACCACATTTGCCATCCTCCAGTCGTCTGGCACTATTCCTGTAGACAATGACGAGTTAAAGATCAATGCCAAAGGCTTGGCAATCTCCTCCCTGGCCTCCCAGAGGATTCTAGGATAAATCCCATCCGGCCCAGGGGACTTATCTGTCTTCATACTCTGTAGGATTTCTAATACCTCTTCCTTATGAACCTCAATCCCACCTAGTCTAGTAGCCTGTATCTCAGCATTCTCCTCGACAACATTGTCGTTTTCTAGAGTGAATACTGTTGAAAAATATTCATTTAGTGCTTTCCCTATCTCCTCTGACTCCACACACAACTTACCGCTACTATCCTTGATTGGGCCTAATCTTACTTTCGTCATTCTTTTTTTCCTTAAATACCTATAGAAAGCCTTAGGGTTTACCCTGATCCTATCCGCCAACACCTTCTCATGTCTCCTCCTGGCTACCTCGTAGCCCTCAAGCGCCCTAACTGAGCCTTCACATCTCATCCTAACATAAGCCTTCTTCTTCCTCTTGACCAGAGATTCTACCTCCTTCGTAAACCACGGCTCCTGCGCTCTACAGCTTCCTCCCTGCCTGACAGGTACATACTTATCTCGGACGCACAGGAGCTTTTCCTTGAATACGCTCCACATTTCTAATGTGCCCATCTCCCGCAGTTTCCTTCCCCATCCTATGCTCCCTAAATCTTGCCTAATCTCATCATAATTGCCTTTCCCCCAGCTATAACTCTTGCCCAGTGGTATACACCTATCCCTTTCCATCGCTAAAGTAAACATAACAGAATTGTGATCGTTATCACCAAAGTGCTCACCTACTTCCAAATCTAACACCTGGCCGGGCTCATTACCCAGTACCAAATCTAATGTGGCCTCGCCCCTTGTTGGCCTATCTACATACTGTGTCAGGAAGCCCTCCTGCACACTGGACAAAAACTGACCCATCTATAGTACTCAAACTATAGTGTTCCCAGTCAATGTTTGGAAAGTTGAAGTCCCCCATGACAACTACCCTGTCTCTCTCACTCCTATCGAGAATCATCTTTGCTATCCTTTCCTCTACATCTCTGGAACTATTCGGAGGCCTATAGAAAACTCCCAATAGGATGACCTCTCCTTTCCTGTTTCTAACCTCAGCCCATACTACCTCAGTTGACGAGTCGCCAAACATCCTTTCTGCAACTGTAATACTGTCTTTGACCAACAATGCCACACCTCCCCCGCTTTTACCATCTTCTCTGTTCTTACTAAAACATCTAAATCCTGGAACCTGCAACAACCATTCCTGTCCCTGCTCTATCCATGTCTCCGAAATGGCCACAACATCGAAGTCCCAGGTATTAACCCATGCTGTAAGTTCACCCACCTTAATCCGGACACTCCTGGCATTGAAGTAGACACACTTCAAACCAACTTCTTGCTTGCCGGTGCCACCTTGCGTCCCTGAAACTTTATTTCGGACCACCCTACTCTGAACCTTCTCTATAGTCGAACTACAATTTTGGTTCCCATCCCCCTGCTGAATTAGTTTAAACCCACCCGAATAACCTTCGCAAATGTCCCCCCCAGGATATCGGTACCCCTCTGGTTCAGGTGAAGACCATCTTGCTTGTAGAGGTCCCACCTACCCCAGAAAGAGCACCAATTATCGAAGAATCCAAAACCCTCCCTCCTGCACCATCCCTGTAGCCACGTGTTCAACTCCTCTTTCTCCCTATTCCTCGCCTCACTAGCACGTGGCACGGGCAACAAACCAGAGACAACAACTGTTTGTCCTAGCTCTCAGCTTCCATCCTAGCTCCCTGAATTTCTGCCTTAAATCCCCGTCTCTCTTCCTCCCTATGTCGTTGGTGCCAATGTGGACCACGACTTGGGGCTGCTCCCCCTCCCCCTTAAGGATCCCAAAAACATGATCAGAGACATCACGCACCCTGGCACTGGGAGGCAACACACCAACCGTGAGTCTCTCTCGTCCCCACAGAACCTCCTATCTGTCCCCCTAACTATGGAGTCCCCAATGACTACTGCTCTGCTCCCCTTCCCCCTTCCCTTCTGATCAGCAGGGACAGACTCTGTGCCAGAGACTTGTGCCCCACTGCTTTCCCCTGCTAAGTCGTCCCCCCCAACATTATCCAAAATGGTATACTTATTGTTGAGGGGAATGGCCACAGGGGATCCCTGCAATGCCTGCCGGTTCCCTTTCCGTCCCCTGACCGTAACCCATCTGCCTTTTTCTTGTACCTGAGGAGTGACTACCTCCCTGTAACTCCTCTCAATAACCCCCTCTGCCTCCCGAATGATCCGAAGTTCATCCAGCTCCAGCTCCAGTTCCCTAACGCGGTTTTCAAGGAGCTGGAGTTGGCCGCACTTCCCGCAGATGTAGTCAGCAGCGACACTAGTGGTGACCCTTACCTCCCACATTCTGCAGGAGGAACATTCAACTGCCCTGTTCTCCGTTCCCATTATTCTAAATTGCCAAGACTGTTAAAAAATAAAGAATAAAAAGTAAACTAGTTACCTTACCAATCGGGCACACAGAACTCCCCCAGAGACCCACCTACAATAAAAGACAATTTCCCAGAGAGCCCCCCACAATCATTGACAATCTCCCAGAGAATCCCTGCAATCATTAATGAACCTCTTTGCAATCTTGGTAAAATTCTGACATAATCTTGTGGAATCTCAGAACCACTCCAAAGCAGTCCCACAATTTTTAACCTGCTGTAAGGGAATCCCTGCAAATCCTGTCACACCATCATCTTCCACCCTCACCCCTGAGGAAATAGACTGAAATCTCTGATGAAGTGTCTAGGCCCGAAACTTCAGCTTTTGTGCTCCTGAGATGCTGCTCGGCCTGCTGTGTTCATCCAGCTTTACATTTTGTTATCTTTGTCGAACTGTTTCTTTGACTTGACAATGGAAGTAACATCGAAGCAAATTAGCAAATGGAAGGAAATACCGACAGATGGGATAATGGTAGCATGATTCTCTCCACAACCAATGTCACCTCCCCAGCGCATACACCTCCACAAAAACACGCACACCCCACATAAACACGCAGAGACCCACACATGCACACATAAGCACACACACACTCACATATATACACACCCCAACATAAACTCACACACCCACATAAGCACAAGCTAAGACGTACATAGACTCATACTCACATAAACACACACACTGACCCACACTCCCACATAAATACAAGCACTGACACACATTCGCTCCTGTTTTGTTTTAAAACCTGTAGACAGCACTGAGAAAGGCTACAGTAGTATTTTACATTTTATTGTGAATGGCCTGCCTCGACTAAAACTGAGATGCAATAGTAGTCGCATCAATCGTTTGAGTGATTTATCTCGCCCCACCCCCACCTCTCTCTCTCCGGCTTTGTGCTATTGCTGTTCCCGTGGTGCAGTGAGGTTCGGGTAGAAAACTGACGCAATGAGACCACTGCAAACATCATTTAAATGCAGTGAGAAGCTTCAAGTACATGCATTGAATAGATAATGACCTCCTCTGTATTGGACTCCCCCCCCCTCTCTCCCACTCCCCAATCCTCCTCCTGTAATCTTGCAAACTGGACGTCACGACTGACTGTGCCCATGGAAATCAGGATTATCAGATCACAAAAGGAATTGCAGTTCTTTCCAGAGCTGAGGAAGTTTTTATTTTGGAAACAGTGAACCACACCCGATCAGTTCTTTAAGCTGCATTGGACTTGTGTCAATCGCCGTGAAAATTAAATGTAATTCAAAATGTCATCCTCTTAGTGTAGCTCCCAGGCAGCAGAGGAAGATCGTTTTAGCTTGTAGTTTCTGCTTGCCTTGTATGAGGAGGGACCAATGCTCGTTGCTTATAATCAACATAACATCCTCATTTACAAACCTGGGCATACTGCAGCGTGCAGTTTCAGTCTGTTAAACTCAAATGAAGCACAAATGTGTGCAGAAAAGTTGTTTTTCACAGAGACTGAGTAGAGAGACGCTGATGGATAAACATCAGCCCAGGGTTCCATTCGATGACAGTCACACAGTACAGATGAGGCCAGTTAGCCCATGGAGTGAATAGGATTAGTATTGATGGTGCACAAACCAACTGAGTCATGTAGGATGATGCAGCACAAGAGGAGGCCATTCTATCCGTTTTGCATATCCTGCCTCTTTGGTAGACTAATCCCATTCTTCACATGCTGCTTTACAATTTTGTCAATGTGTTTCTTTCCAGTCTGTCTCTAATTCTCTTCTGAAAGTTATTGTTGAATCTACTTCCATTGCCCTGTCTTTCTAGGTCACAGTGCATAAAAAGGGAAAATTCTAATGCCCCCAGTGGTCCTTTTGCCAATCACTTTAAACCTGTGTCTTCTAATGATCAGCCAGTGGAAGTAGGTTTCCCAGATTTATACCATCAACACTATTCATGGTTTTAAACAGCTTCACCAGTCTCCCCCGGTCACAATTCCTCCAGCCTCTCTACAAAATTGATGTTCGTTGTCCCTGATATTGTTCTTGTAAATCTCCTCTGCACCTACTCCATTCCCTTCCTGAAGTGCTCTGTCCAGAATTCAATTCAACTCTCCAGTTGAGGTTTCACCAGCATTTTGTAAAGCTTTAGCATAACTTCCTCACTTACACACTTTAATACTTTATTAATAAAGCTGATGCTTATTTTAAGAGTCTTCCTGCCAACTTCAAAGATCTATGTACCTACACACCCCAGCTCTGTTTCTGCACCGCTTTTAAAATTGTACAATTTAGTTCATATTCTTTCCCCAAGTTCTTCCTACCAAAGTATATCACTTCACTCTTTGTTATGATCGGGTGAGCAGGGTTGAATCAACTCCCCTTTTTAACCCCCTTCAGTTGACTGCAGCAGGAGTTTTAATTATTTTTAGTGTACAGCTATATTACATTTAAGTTGTAGGAACAAAAACAGTTGCTGGAAAAACTTAGCAGGTCTGGCAGCATCTGTGGAGATGAAAACTGAGTTAATGTTTCGGCAGGGTCACCGGACCCAAAACGTTAACTCTGTTTTCTCCTCCACAGATGCTGCCAGACCTGCTGAGCTTTTCCAGTAACTTTGTTTTTGTTCTGAAATTTACAGCATCCACAGTTCTTTTGGTTCTTATTTACATTTAAGTTTATCAGTTCAAAAATGAAAAAGCAGTTACACACACACACACACACACACACACAACACAGACACACACACACACACACACACCCACACACACACAAACACACACACACACACACACACACACACACACACACACAGTGGTTTAAAATTTAATAGAGCACAGCATCTAATACAAAAAAGGAAAATTATTCTTGATGCTTTTACAAATGGAATATTTCCTCTTGATTTACTCTGTCCAGACCTCGCATAGTTATGAATACTTTAGTTAAATTTCTCAGTTTTCCCTTCTCCAAGGAAACAGTCATAATTTCACCACCGTCTCCGCCTCCACACTTACTTCTTTAACCATGAGCCTACCTTCCCTCTACTGACCCCATCTCCCACCTCCAATGCACCCCTTCCTCCTGGACACCACCCCAAGGCCTCCTACCCTCCCTCAACCTCTTCATCTCCAACTGCCATCGAGACATCAATCACCTCAACCTCGCCACCCCTCTCACCCACTCCAGCCTCTCCCCTGCAGAAGGTGCAGCCCTCCACTCCAATCCCAACCTCACCATAAAACCCATGGACAAGGGAGGCGCAGTTGTAGTATGGTGCACTGACCTCTTAATCGCCGAGGCCAAGCGCCAACTCTCCGACATCTCCTCCTACCGCCCCCTGGATCATGGCCCCACCCCCAACCACCAAACCATCATTTCCCAAACCATCCACAACCTCATCACCTCAGGTGACCGCCCACCCATAGCCTTCAACCTCATCATCCCCCAACCCCATACTGCCTGCTTCTATCTCCTTCCCAAAATCCACAAACCTGCCTGCCCTAGTCGACCCATTGTCTCCTCCTGCTCCTGCCCCACCGAACTCATCTCCACCTATTTGGACTCCATTTTCTCCCCCTTGGTCCAGAAACTTCCTACCTACGTACATGACACCACTCACGTCCTCCACCTCCTCCAAAACATCCCATTCTCTGGTCCCCAACACCTCATCTTTACCATGGACACCCAGTCCCTGTACACTTGCATTACCCATGCAGCTGGCCTAAACGCACTCTGTTTCTTCCTGTCCCGCAGGCCCAACCAGGCCCCCTCTACTGACACCCTCATCCACTTAGCCGAACTCGTCCTCACCCTCAACAACTTCTCCTTCAATTCCTCCCACTTCATACAGACAAAGGGGGTGACCATGGGGACCCGCATGGGCCCAAGCTATGTCTGCCTCTTTGTAGGTTACCTGGAACAGTCCCTCTTCTGTACCTACACTGGCCCTAAACCCCAACTCTTCCTCCGTTACATTGATGACTGTATCGGCGCCACCTCATGCCCCCAGGAGTAGCTTGAATAGTTCATCCATTCACCAACACCTTCCACCCCAACCTTAAGTTCACCTGGACCATTTCCAACACATTCCTCACCTTCCTGGACCTCTCTGTCTCCATCTCGGGCAAGCAGCTAGAAACTGATATCCATTTCAAGCCCACCAACTCCCACAGCTACCCAGAATCCACCTCCTCCCACCCACCTTCCTGCAAAAAGGCCACCCTCTATTCCCAATTCCTTCGCCTCCGCCACATCTGCTCCCGAGATGAGGCATTCTACTCCCGCACATCCCAGATGTCCTCGTTTTTTAAGGACCACATCTTCCCCTCCACAGTGGTCGAGAACGCCCTCGATCGTGTCTCCTGCATTTCCAGCAACTGACCCCTCATACCCCTTCCCCACAATAACAACCAAAACAGAATCCCCCTCGTCCTCACATACCGCCCACCAACCTCCAAATCCAATGCATCATCCTCCGACATTTCCGCCATCTACAATCTGACCCCACTACCAAAGACATTTTTCCCTCCCAGCCCTTATCTGCTTTCCGGAGGAACCACTCTCTCTGTGACTCCCTCGTCCTCTCCACACGCCCTTCCAGCCCCACCACCCCTGGCACTTTAACATGCAACTGCAGGAAGTGCTATAACACTTTCTCCCTCACCCCCATCCCAGGTCCCAAGGAGATTTTCCACATCAAGCAGATGTTCACCTGCACATCTGCTAATGTGATATACTGCATCTGTTGTTCCTGTTGTGGCCTCCTCTACATCGGGGAAACCAAGCGGAGGCTTGGGGACTGCTTTGCAGAACACCTCTGCTCGGTTCGCAACAAACAATTACACCTCCCAGTTGCAAACCATTTCAATTCTCCCTCCCATTCCTTGGATGACATGTCCATCCTGGGCCTCCTGCATTACCACAATGATGACATCCTAAAGCTGCAGGGATAGCACCTCATATTTCGCTTGGGAACCCTGCAGCCAAGGGTATCAATGCGGACTTCACAAGCTTCAAAATCTCCCGTCCCCCGACCACATCTCAAAACCAGCCCAGCTCGTCCCCGCCTGCCTAACCTGTCCTTCCTCCCACCTCAAGACACACCCCCATTGCCTACCCACTAACCTCATCCTACCTCCTTGACCTGTCCGTCCTCCCTGAACTGACCTATCCCCTCCCTACGTCCCCACCTACACTGGCTCCATCCCCACCTCTTTGACCTGTCTGTCTCCTGTCCACCTATCTTGTCCTCTATCCATCTTCTATCTGCCTCCCCTCTCTCCCTATTTATTTTGGAATCATCTTCCCCTCCCCCATTTCTGAAGAAGGGTTTCGACCTGAAACATCAGCTTTCTTGCTCCTCTGATGCTGCTTGGCCTGCTGTGTTCATCCAGCTCCACACCTTGTTATCTCAGATTCTCCAGCATCTGCAGTTCATACTATCTCTGTAACAATTTCACACAACTGACTTCATAACAGAAGCTCATGATCCCTGTAACCATACTCCCAGACTGTTGTCAATGAATATCCCATCTATTTCTCTATCCTGTCCTTCTCTTGGCTTCAGCTGCAGTGAACACATAAACACAAGTGGGAGTAGGCCATTCGGCCCTGGCATCCTGCTGTGCTGTTCAATATGGTCATGGCTGATTGTCCAACTCAGTCCCCTGTTCCCGCTTTCTCTCCATACCTTTTGATCCTTTTAGCCCTAAAAATTATATCTAGCCCCCTCTTGAAAATATTCAATGGTTTGGCCTCACACCGGTTCACCACTCTCTGTTTGAAGAAATTATCCTCATCTCAAACCTAAATGGTCTACAATGTATCCAGAGAATTTTGTAGTGATTGTAATGAGGTCAACCAGGTGGATCTCATAGAATATGAGTTCCCTGATTAGGGCTGTTAATCTGGTCCAATCAATGAGCCCTGGCTGATAGATATGAACTGGAGTGACAGAGGTTTTGCTCATGCTGAGAGCTGGCTCTGAGGGAGCTGGATCAGTATCAAGGACTCTTCACGTGTAAATAGAGGGTGACTTGGTGATGGGAAACCAGCCTCTGTGGAGTAATTTCAAATGTGTGCCCTGGTTCTGGACTTACCGGTTATTTCTCTGATCTATCTTGCTGTCATTTAATGGACATACAAACTAGGAGGTGAGATACATCACTCAGCCTGTTAACCTGCCCCACCATTCAGTAACAGCATGGCTCTAATCTCGTTGTGTTCCACATTCCACATTTCTCATTGGCCACTGATAACCCCTGATTCCCCTAACAAGGGCAATCCTGCTGAACTAGAACCTATGCAGCTCCACCTTAAAAATATTCAATGACCCCCATCTCCACTGCCTTCTGAGGCACAGAGTTCCGAAATTGCCCCATTATCTGAGAGAAAACAAAATATACTCTTCACTATCATGAAAGGACGATTTCTAATTTTGAAAAATTACCCTCTGATCCAGGACTCATCCACAAAAGGAAACATTCTTCCCACATTCACCTTGCCAAGCCCATTCAGGATCTTATCGACTTCAATCAAGTTGCCCCCTCATCTTTCTAAACTCCAGGGGAAACAAGCCCAGCCAGACCAACCTCTGCTTATTGCCTTCAGTCTGCTAAACAGTCTCTGATATGCCACACCCTTCCTGAAATGCAGAGCCCAAACCTATAGACAGTACTTGAGTTGATCACACTCTTGCCTGGTATAACTGTAGCATATATACTTGCTTTTATACAAAGACCATAAATTGCTGGAGAAACTCAGCATGACAGGCAGTATCTGTGAAGAGAGAAGCAGAATTGATGCTTTGAGTCCAGTGACTCTTGCTCTGATGATACTGGACTTGAAATGTTATCTCTGTTTCTCTCACCACAGATGTTGCCTGACCTGCTGAATTTCTCCGGCATTTTCTGTTTTTGTTGCTGATCTCCAGCATCTGCAGTTCTTTATTTTATTATCCTTATATTTATGTTCAGTTCCTCTCATAATAAACACTAACATCCCAGTAACTTTCTTGATCATGTGCTGTACCTGTGTTCTAACATGTTGTGACTCATGCATCGGGACACTGAAATTGTTCAGCACCCTGGATTTCTGCAGTTGTTCTCTGTTTAAGTAATATGCTGCTTTTTTAAATTCCTCTGCCAAAGTGAACAACTTCACATTGTCCTACATTGCACTGCATTTTTGTCCACTTACTCAACCTGTCCTACCTGCCCACAACTTCCATATGCCTCCTTCATGACACACTCCTACCTGTCTTGTTGACAGCTGTGTATTTAGCTACCGTGCCGTTGTTCCCTTCACCTACGTTATTGATGTAAGTAAAATGTTGAGGCCATGGTACAGAGCCTTGCGGGACTCCACCCATCACCTTCTGCCAATCAGTGGAAGACCCATACTCTCTGTTTTCTACCAGCCAGTCAATCTTTTATCTGTGCTGATGCGTTTTCCTCATACCATAAGCTTCAATTTTCCATAATGATCTTTGACGTGGCACCTTATCAAACACTTTCTGGAGATACAAATATAGTCTGTCTGCAGGCTTCCCTTTATCCACAGCATTTGTTGCTCCTCCAAATAACTCCCACAAATTGGTTCAATATAATTCCCTTTTGACAGAACCATGCTGATTCTTCCTGATTATCTTAAGATTTTCTGAGCATTTGCAGCTATAATCTCTTTAATAATCAATTCTAACACCTTCCTCATGAATTGAACTATAATATCCCGTTTCTCCCTTCATGCATAAAGGGGCGATATTTGTTACTTGCCATTCTAATGGAATCTTGCTTGGATCTAGGGAATTTTGGAAAATTATTACTCCCTCGCAAAAGTTTTAAAAACCTCAGGATGGAGTTTATCTGAACTCACAATTTTGTCGGCCCATAGATCCATCAGTTTGCTTATTATTGCTTCTCGTAGTTTCACTAAGTTCCACCTCCCTTTCACAGCTTGTACTGGAATGCTTTTGTGTCCTCTGTAGTGAAGGCAGCAACAACATATTTGTTCATTTTATTTCTCATTTCCTTATTGTCTACAATTAACTCTCCATTCTCGCTCTCTGGTCTGTTCCTTTTGAATTACCTGTGGAAATTCTTGCTATCTGATTTTACATTCCTAGCTCTTCTCCTTTCATACTCTAACTTCTGGAGCAGTGAGGGGACGGTTGGGGGTCCAGAGCAGAGTCGGGTTGGGAACCAGCTGCACCCAGTCAGATCACGTAGAAGCCCTTATAGAAAGACTGTATTGCCTATCCTTTTAGCTTTATTTCTTATTTTCCTAATTTATACTTATATTGGAATGTATATCTGCAATTTAGTATAATTTCTTTCTTTATTTTCTATATTTTTCGCACCTAAGATTTGTACCTAGGTACTTTGTATCTAAGATGGTGCTGTATGTTGGCGACATTGTACACATTTCACTGTACTCCTATTCTTTTGTAACTTGAATAGACGTGACAATATACCTAATTCCATTCTATTCCTCCTGAGTAACCTTTGAGTCATTCTCTTGTGGCACAGTGATGGTATCCCTATCTTTGAGCCAGGAGGCCTGCATTCAAGTCTCACCTATTCCAGAGGTGTGCAATAATATCTCTGAAAGATATCAATTATACATTAGCTTTTAAAGTCATTATCTGACATCCTTTATATTCTGAGCTAGTACTTACCTTGGTGCAATTATATGCTTTTTCCTTAAGTTTGATGCTTTTTCTAAATTCTTCAATTAACCACACATAGTGGCTTCTCTATTTAGAAGTTTTCTTTATTGTAAGAATATAGTTATTCTGAAGTATTCTGAAAATATCCCCTTTAATATTTGCCTACGTATCTCTGTTGATCTGTTCTCTAGACTCATATGTGTGTTCACCAGCTGGCTCAGGGTTCATGGCCAAAATATTGTTCTTATTCAGGTTTAAAATACCAGTCATACAGCACAGAAACTGCCCCTTCCGTGCGACTTCTCATGCCGTCTAAGTTTCCCTAGCTAAAACTAGTCCCACTTGTTTGGCCCATGATGTTCTAAACTTTTCCGATTCGGATACCATCCAAATGTCTTTTAAATGTTGTAACTGTACCTACATTTACCATTTCCTCTGGCGGTTTATTCTACATATGAACCACCCTCTGTGTGAAAAAGCTGCCTCATCTTCTCCTTACACCTTAAAAATATGCCCCCTAGTTTTGAACTTCCCTACCTTAGTTTTAGACCCAATCTTCTCCCTTTCAAGTGGGTATAGCATTCAATGATATTGTGGTCACTGTTACCCAGTGGTGCCTTAACTCTGAGATCTTTAATAAGTCCTGTCACATTAGGCAATATCACCTCTACTATAACATGCCCTCTGGTCAGTTCCAAAATGCACTGCACTAATAAACAATTTTGAAAACATTCTATGAACACCTCATTCAGGCTATGATTATCAATCTAGATACAAAAGCTTGGACATATGTACCAACAAATTTAAGAACATCTTCTTCCCCGCTGTTATTAGACTTCAGAATGAACCCGCAGACTTTAAATTTAATGTTGATCTGTACCTTCTCTGCAGTCATAACAGTGTATTCATCACTCTGTTCTACATGCGACAATAGTAAATCAAATCAAATTAAAACTCAAATCAAGTCAATCTAAATTTTCCAGTTTATATCTGATCAAAAGTGAGTTATTTTTGCTGTCCCTTAATCACAGGCACTCAATATTTCTCTTTTTATACTTCGTCCCACATTGTGGTTACTATGAAGTGGAGGTGCCAGTGTTGTACCTGATGAAGGAGCAATGCACTAAAAGCCTGTGATTCCAAATAATCCTGTTGGACTATGACCTGGTGTTGTGTGATTTCTAACATTGTGGTTACTTTTAGAGGCCCTGTAGACTATTGGCTCTCTCCCTTACTACTTATTTACCCCCACAATGATTCTACATCTTGATCTCCTGAACCAAGGTCATTTGTAATTATTGCAGAGGAGATGACATCCTTTCAGCATCCACTCTTTCAAGTTCCCTCACAATCTTTTATGTTTCAATTAGGTCACTTCTCATTCTTTTAAATGTCAATGAACACAGTCCAGACTTGTCCATCCTTTCCTCGCATGATAACCTCCCTCTCCCAATGATCAGTCAAGTCTAACTGTGACATGTCTTCAGAATTTTCTGTTCTTATTCCCTTTAAAGAGGACTGATATTGCCAAAAATGGCTGTGGCTGTAATTTAGAGATAACAAGGTGTAGAGCTGGATGGACCCAGCAGGCCAGATCTAGGCCCAAAACGTCAGCTTTTCTTCTCCTAAGGTGCTGCTTGGCCTGCTGTGTTCGTCCAGCTCTACACCTTGTTATCTCGGATTCTCCAGCATCTGCAGTTCCCATTATCTCTGTGGCTGTAAATTAGCTGGCTTTCTGAAAAGACTGGAATGTCACACCCAAAAATGTAAAGGGAACTTCAGACAACAACTCTGAAAGGGGAAGAGGTAAGTCAAAAGAACTGCGAAAGTAACAAGGGGTTGACAACCCTCTGCCCTCCAGCAAGCTGCCCCCTGCAGGTCATTCCCAAACGGTAGACACATATTGTGTTTTTACTTTTGAAGAACATAGAAGGACAGGAATAAGGAGTCAGTTTTAATTCTACTGGAGTGTACAATTGGCTTTAAGGCTGTTGTGTATTACATTGGAACAGAGGTTCTCATGTGTGTCAGTGCTTTTAAGTAACTGTGTGTACTAGCATGGGTTTGAATGTGAGTGTGCTAATAAGAACTTGTTCTCCAGTCAGTTCTGAGTAAGGGTCACCGGACCTGAAACACTACCTCTGTCTTTTCCTTCACAGATGCTGCCAGACCTGCTGAGCTTTTCCGGCAACTTTGTTTTTGTACCCGATTTACAGCATCTGCAGTTCTCTTGGTTTTTATTCTCTGGTTACCCGTGTTACAGATAAAGGGACACTCTAACTCTGAGTTCTAGGAGCTAGGTAGCCAGACCAAAGCAAATGGGATGACAGACGGACTCTCTTGCTCTCTCACCGTGAATGCTAGAATTCGGTGATGGTTGAAAGAAATCAGAACAACAGGATTTCAACCAAAACTAACAATTATGGTATTGATTGTTCAACTAGTAATCTATGCTACAAGTAACGTCCACTGCAACGTTCAGCTAACTGCACTTCACAAACAATTCAGACTAAATTTTAAAAAAAACTTTCATCTCTATGGACTCACCTCTACCAATCTGCATGTATACTGGATGAACTAGCCTGAGGGGTGACCTTTTAGAGGCTTGTATAATCACGAGGGGCATGGACAGAATGAATAGCCAAGGCCTTTTCCCCGGGGTTGGCGAGTCCAAAACTAGAGGGTGTAGGTTTAAGGTGAGAGGGGAAAGATTTAAAACAGACCTAAGGGGCAATTGTTTGACACAGAGACTGGTGTGTGTATGGAATGAGCTGCCAGAGGAAGTGGTGGAGGCTGGTACAACTACAACATTTAAAAGGTGTCTGGATGGGTACATGGATAGGAAGGGTTTAGAGGGAAATTGGCCAAATGATTAATTTCAGATATAAGGTCGACATGGATGAATTGGACCAAAGGGTCTGTTTCCATGCTGTACAACTTTATGCCTAGAGAGTTTTGAGAAGATTTGTAGCTCAGGTTGAGGTTCTGGATGTGAGTTTGCTCACTGAGCTGGAAGGTTAGTTTTCAGACGTTTTGTCACTTTTTTTTAATTTGAAAAAAATATACTTTATTCATAGAATGTACAAAAAAAACATTTCTACACCTACCCAGTCATGCAAGCTGCACCCGGTTACCCGGGGGTACATACACCAACTAAAGGCAAAAACAAAAACAAAACAAAGAAGAAGAAAAAAACAAAGCAAAAAAAAAATACCCCGGCAGTCGTCTCCCCACACAGTCCCCGTTGGCCCCCTGACCAGTTGGGGAAGGCGCCAGCTGGGCCCGGTTACCAGATAGGACCCTTTTTTCTATTCTGGAAGAGGAGTTTCATACAGTGGTCTTTCCCCACCGCGCCTTGGCGGTGGCTGCCCCAAGCTTTAGCGCGTCCCTCAGCACGTAGTCCTGGACCTTGGAGTGCGCCAGTCTGCAACACTCGGTCGGGGTCAGTTCTTCCAGCTGGCAGACCAGCAAGTTGTGGGCAGGCCAAAGAGCGTCTTTCACCGCATTGATGGTCCTCCAGGCGCAGTTGATGTTGGTCTCGGTGTGCATCCTGGGAAACAGCCCGTAGAGCACAGAGTCCCGCGTCACGGAACCTCGACAAATACCACTGCATCCCCCTCCAGACCTCCTGCGCATAGGCACACTCCAGAAGGAGGTGATTGGAAGTCTCCACCCCCGCCCCCGCAGCTGCCTCGAGGGCAGCGTGCGGTGGCACAGAGATTCCGGGCATGCATAAAAGGATCTCACTGGCTGAGCCCGTCTCACCGCCAGCCAAGCAATGTCCTTGTGCTTGTTTGAAAGTTCTGGCCATGAGGCATTCTGCCAAACGACTTTGGCAGTCTGCGTGGGGAACCACACAACGGGATCCACCCTCTCCTTTTCCCGAAGGGTCTCGAGGATACTACGTGCTGATCACTGCCTGACGGCCTTGTGGTCAAAGGTGTTTCACTTCAAAAACATCTCCACGATGGACAGGTGGTACAGGTTGGTCCAACTGCTTGGAGCGTTCCGCGGCAACGAGGCCAGGCCCATCCTTCGCAACACCAGGGACAGGTAGAGCCTCAGTAAGTAGTGTCACTTGGTGTTTGCGTACTGAGGGTCTACGCATAGCTTGATGCAGCCGCACACAAAGGTAGCCATCAGGGCGAGGGTGGCGTTCGGTACACCCTTTCCCCCATTTTCCAGGTCTTTGTACATGGTGTCCCTGCGGATCCGGTCCATCCTCGACCCCCAAATGAAGTGTAAGATGGCCCGGGTGACTGCAGCGGCGCAGGTCCAGGGAATAGGCCAGGCCTGCACCACATACAATAGTACCGAAAGCCCCTCGCACCTGACAACCAGGTTCTTACCCGCGATGGAGAGGGACCGGAGCGTCCACCTGCCCAGCCTCTGCTTCAGTTTAGTGATACGCTCCTACCAAGTCTTAGTGCACGCCGCAGCTCCACCGAACCAAACACCCAGCACCTTCAGGTAGTCTGTCCTGACGGTGAAGGGGATGAAGGAGCGGTCGTCCTAGTTCCCGAAGAACATGGCCTCGCTCTTACCTCTACTGACTTTGGCACCCGAGGCCAGTTCAAACTGGCCGCAGATGTCCAACAGCCTACTCACGGACTGACGATCGGTGCAGAAGACGGCAATATCGTCCACGTACAGGGAGGTCTTGACCTCAAGGCCTCCACTGCCTGGGATAGTCACGCCCTTCAGGCTCACGTCCTTCCTGATGGATGCAGTGAAGGGCTCCACACAGCACACGAACAAGGCAGGAGAGAGCAGGCAGTCCTGCCTGACTCCAGATCTGACGGGAAAACTGTCCAATTCCCACCCGTTGATCGAGACTGCGCTAACGATGTTGGTGTAGAGCAGCCGGATCCAATTGCAGATGCCCTCCCTGAACCCCAATTTGGAGAGGACGTCCCTCATGTAAGCATGAGAGACCCTGTCGAAGGCCTTCTCCTGGTCCAGGCTGACGAGGCAGGTGTCCACGCGCCTGTCCTGCACATAGGCAATCGTATCCCTGATGAGCGCAAAGCTCTCAGCGATCTTCCTGCCCGGCACAGCACAGGTTTGGTCAGGGTGAATCACTGACTCCAGGACAGACCTGACCCGGTTGGCTATGACCTTGGCCAGGATTTTGTGGTCCACGTTCAATAGTGAAATGGGACGCCAATTCTTAATTTCTTCCTACTCCCCCTTCCTCTTGTAAATGATGGTGATGATGCCCTTCCTCATGGACTTGCACGTTTGCCCTGCCCGAAGCGCACTATCGTACACCTTCAGCAGGTCCTGGCCGACTAGGTCCCACAGAGTGGAATACAGCTCGACCGGTAAGCCGTCGCTCCCAGGAGTCTTATTCCTCTCCAAGGACTTGAGGGCTCTGGTCAGCTCGTCCAGGGATATCGGCCGGTCCAGCCTCTCCCTCGTGCCGTCGTCTAAGATCTCCGTGACAGACGACAGGAACGACTCGGAGGCCGTGCTGTCCATGGGCTTTGCGTCGTACAGTCCGGCATAGAAGGATCTGCTGATCCTCAAAATGTCGGGCCGAGACGACGTCACCGAGCCGTCGTCCTCCTTCAGCCGGCTAAGCACAGAGCTCTCTTTGTGCACCTTCTGAAAGAAGAAATGCGAGCACGTCTCGTCCTGCTCCACGGAGCGGACCCTGGACCGGAAGATTATCCTGGAGGCCTCCGCGGCGAAGAGCGAGGCTTGCTGGCCCCTCACCTCACCGAAATCCTCCGTGACATCGACCCCCAATCAACTGCAGAAGGAGCAGGTTCTGCACCCTTTTCTGGAGTTGCAACAGTTTTCCCTGCCTCTCTCTCGCCTTCCGAACACCCTTGAGGACAAAGAACTCTTGATGTTCTCCTTCACTGTCTCCCACCAGTCGCCCGGAGACTCAAAGAGGGGTTTCAAGGTTCTCCAACCAGCGTACTCACTTTTAAGCTCCTCGATGTTCTCTGGGGTCAACAGAGTCGTGTTCAGCTTCCACGTCCCCTTGCCGGCCTGCTGGTCGTCCTGTAAGTGAAAATCGGCCACCAGGAGGCAGTGGTCAGAGAAGAACACCGGCTCGATGCCGGTGGGCCTGACCGAGAACGCCCATGACGCAAACAGGAAGTCTATCCTTGAGCGGATAGACCCGTCTGGCCACGACCAGGTGTATCTCTGCTGCGCTTCGTCTGCAGGGGTGCTGAAGACGTCGAGCAGCTTGGCATCCTTCACCGTGCCCATCAGGAATCTGGACATGACGTCCAGTTGACTCCGCCCACCCGCTGTCCCCACGCCGGATCTTCCATCTGCATCGATGTTGCAGTTGAAGTCTCCGCCTAGGATGACCGGCCTGGATGTAGCCAGCAGAGGTGGAAGCTGCTGCAGGAGGGCCAACTGATCACTCCGTAACGCTGGGGCGTACACGTTGATCAGCCTCAGGGGAGCGTTCCTGTAGGTGACATCAGGCACTAGGAGGCTCCCCCCCACCACCTCCTGAACTTGAGAGATGGTGAAGTTGCGCCCCCGCAGCAGAATAGCCAGGCCCAAGGAGCAACAGCCATTACCCCCCGACCAGATCAAAGGCCCACAGGCGCCGGACCATTTCCCATACCTGCTGAGGTGCAGTATCCCGCACTCCTGCAGAAACAGGAGGTCTGCCTTGACGGTGGTCAGGTAGGCCAATGTGGACACACATCTCGCGGTTGACTTGACGCTGCGCACGTTAATGCTCGCAACTCGTACCCCCATTGTGGGCAGTGACCACAGTACCCTCCCCAATCCAAGGTCCAGCCCCTCCATCTGTCCCTTCATGCCCATTGCCCGGGCTAACTGCTGGATGCTCTCTGGGCTCAGGAAACCGTCCGTGCTGCCTTCCGGGTGGCATCTCCCCGTCGGGGGTACAGAGGCAGGAGAGTCTGGCTCTGGGTCAGCTGGGGACATGCTGTTTCCTCCTTCCCGCCTGAAAGTTCCAGGGGGCTCTCCAGGGCCCCAGCGGCACGTGGCTGGGTGTTGGAGGGAGCCTCAGGACGCTTCCCGTCACCTGGAAGCGGGGTGCTGCTTTCCTTCTCCCTTGAGATCTTTAGCTTCTGCTTTGGGCGGGCCTCCTCAGAATCTCCCTCGTCAGAGGAGCTCTTCTAGTCCTCCTGTAGCTGCCTCTTCCCGCCTGATGGTTGCAGTGCCTGGGCCCGCCGGCGCGCCTTCCTCCTTTCCAGACCGTCGTCCACTCCCCGGGTCACCTGTCACCTCCTCCATTGACTCCGGGTTGTCGGGGAGGGGGGTTGGTGAGCGAGCGGAGACTGCAGGGGCACTTTGCTGGCCTCAGGTCCATCCTGCGGGGCTGGGCCCTTATGCACGACCTGGCCCTCCTGCACATTAGGTGGGTCCATGCAGGGCCCTGGTGCCTTCCTCTCCTCCGGGGGGGGGCTTGCCCCGCATTGCCCCTGGCGGCGACCTGGGCGTAGGTGGTCCCCCGCCGCGGGCATGCCCTATAGAGGTGGGCCGCTTCCCTGCAATGGTTGCAGCTTTTTTCTTGTGGGCAATCCTTTGCAAGGTGTCCCTCCTCCCTGCAGTTCCTGCAGATGGTGGCTTTGCAGTCGGCCGCCACGTGACCTGACCTACCACAGGCATGGCAGACTTAGGTTGCCCTGCGTATGTCAGGTAGCCCTTGCTCCCGCTGATCGCGAAGCTGGACGGTGGGTGTACGATGTTCCTGTCCGAGCCCATCCTCAGCGTCACCCTGACCTGCCTCTTACTGGTCCAGATCCCGAAGGGGTCCATGATGTCGGTTAGGTCCCCTTCCACCTTCACGTACCTTCCGAGGAAGGTCAGGACATCAACTGCTGGCACGTGCGGGTTGTACATGTGTACAGTCACCATACGGCTCCTCTGTGCTGGCATCACAAACAGTGGGACAGCGGTCAATACAGAGAGGGGGCCATCACCTCCTTTCTCCTTGAAAACCTCCAGGAAGCGCTCGCAAAGCTTGGCACTCCGGAAGGTCACGTCGTAAAAACCTCTTCCAGGGAAATCCTGCAGGCAGTAAATGTCCGCAGCAGCAAACCCACAACAGTCCAACAGAACCCTCTTCACGAAGCAGGTGCGGACCACAGGTGCGCCTTCATCCACCTTCTTCACGGAAACACGGATGGTGTTCCGGACCCCCTGACCCGGGGCACGAGCACTCGCCGCAGCCGTCGTTGCAGGTTGGCTGCTCCCCTGAACCAGCATTAGGCCGAAGCCAGCATTAAGATCCACCGGTTGCAAGGGTGCACAGCCAACCCGACGTCTTCCTTCCACCTCTAACACAGTCGCATTCTCCTCTTCTTGGTCCACAAAAGAGTGGGTCTTTATTGTGTTCGAGATGTAAGCTGGTTCACTGAGCTGGAAGGTTTTTTCCCAGATGTTTCGTCACCATTCTCGGTAACATCATCAGTGCGCCTCCGATGAAGTGCTGGTGTTATGTTCCGCTTTCTATTTATCTGGTTAGGTTTCCTTGGGTTGGTGATGTCATTTCCTGTGTTGGTGATGTCATTTCCTGCTCTTTTTCTCAGAGGATGGTAGATGGGCTCCAAATCAATGTGTTTGTTGATGGAGTTCCGGTTGGAATGCCATGCTTCTAGAAATTCTCGTGCGTGTCTCTGTTTGGCTTGTCCTAGGATGGATGTGTTGTCCCAATCAAAGTGGTGTCCTTCCTCATCTCTATGTAAGGATACGAGTGATAATGGGTCATGTCTTTTTGTGGCTAGGTGATGTTCATGAATCCTGGTGGGTAACTTTCTGCCTGTTTGACCAATGTAGTGTTTGTCACAGTTCTTGCAAGGTATTTTGTAAATGACATTCGTTTTGCTTGTTGTCTGTACAGGGTCTTTTAAGTTCATTAGCTGCTGTTTTATTGTGTTGGTGGATTTGTGGGCTACCCTGATGCCAAGAGGTCCGAGTAGTCTGGCAGTCATTTCGGAAATGTCTTTGATGTAGGGGAGAGTGGTTATGGTTTCTGAGCCTGTTTTGTCTGTTTGTTTGGGTTTGTTGTTGAGAAATCGGTGGACTGTGTTCATTGGGTACCCGTTCTTTTTGAATACGCTGTATAGGTGATTTTCTTCTGCTCTTCGTAGTTCCTCTGTGCTGCAGTGTGTGGTGGCTCGTTGGAATAATGTTCTAATGCAGCTTCGTTTGTGGGTGTTGGGATGGTTGCTCCTGTAGTTCAGTATTTGGTCCGTATGTGTTGTTTTCCTGTAGAGTGAACAGTCAATGGGGAACTTCAAACCAGCGTCTACAGGCTCATTTCACAGTTTCTCACTGTTTAACGATGACAAGCCGTTGTGGAGATTTTATGTCAGGCTTGAGCTGAGATGTGTGAAATGGTGGAGCCTGTGTTCACTGTAGAGACAGTGAGAAATGAGGAGGAACACAGTAGTGACTGTAGAAACGATGAGAAACACAGAGAAACTTAATGGTCACCATGGGGAGAGTGTGAAATCCAGAGGAACACAGTGGTCACCATAGAGACAGTGTGAAACTCAGAGAACATACTTGTCACTGTAGGGAGAGTGAAAACCCAGAGAAACACAGTGGGCATTGTAAGGACAGTGAGAATCCCAGAGGGAACACAAAGCCACTGTCAGGATAGAGAGAAACCTAGAGGGCCTCAGTGGTGACTCTAGGGACAATGAGAAACCCAGAGAAACATTGGGGTCACTGTAGGGACAGTGAGAAATCCAGAGAAACACAGGGGTCACTCGGGACAGTGAGAAGCCCAGAGGAAAAGAGCAGTCACTGTCGGGACAGTATGAAACCCAAAAAATATAGTAGTCACTATAGGGGCAGTATGAAACCCAGAGGAAAACAGTGGTCACTGTAGGGACAGTGAGAATCCCAGAGGGACACAGTGGTCACTGTAGGGACAATGAGAAATTCAGAGGAACATAGTTGTCACTGTAGGGACAGCAACTGCACATCAGCCCTTTCAGTTGGTCCCCCGATTGGGTGAAATCGGTCCCCTGAAATCCCAGCACAGAACAGCAAGCATCCCTTCAGTGGGCAGTTTTTACACTGAAAGGGATAATAGCTGATTGAATGCAAGAAGCACCACCCAATGTGATGATCGCATGGAGACGTGGTCAAAGTAAAGAAGGAGCTTCACAGAGGCAGATCTGAGCCTAGTGTTCTCCTACCAGTGTCTATAATAATGTAAATCATTGTCATGTAACCAGTAAGTTGTTGCTATAATACAACAGGGAAACCTTAAACAGTGTAATAACTCTGGGTGAACGGGCTGTCAATTTTAAAAAAATTGTTTTCCATTCAGGCATCACTGCCAAAGTACATGAGCCAGGACTGGAAAAAGAACTCATATAAAACCTCATATTTTGTGAGGAGGCAGCTGGGGAAATTGCTAACTGAGCCACTTCAAGCAGACATTTGCGATTCTGGCCTAACACAGAAATTGTTTTGGGAAATTGTCTGAGTCACAGCAAGGCCCAAAGTGCAGGGAAACTGTTGTAGGTGTGAAGGGCCAGGAAATCCTCCCTTACAGCCAAATGGGTGAGGAACCTCCAATACATCAGCAATGTGTAGGAGGACATAGAACATAGAACAGTACAACACAGTACAGGCTCTTTGGCCCATGATGTTTTGCTGAACTTTAATCCTAATCCTAACCTCCACCCCTACCTCCAGAATTGATGAATAAAATCCTTAAAGAAGATAAAATACCACATCACATTTTGAAACAGAAACAATATTACTGAAAGTTTTAATTTTAGAGATGGACCAAATAGAGCTGAAAGTAGACAGCCTGGAGAAGATAATTCTTGAACTATAGAATAGCTTCGAAACTGATGCTAAAACAGAAGCTGAACAAATAAATGCAGTTCTTTACATAATTGGGAGATAGCAAATGATCTCAATTCTTACAAAGGGATAGAAACTTCAATCAAATTTGCTAAGTATTGAAAAGTCACAATTAATAAAATTCTTAAAAGGGTAAGATTTGATAAAAGATTGCAACATCCAGGTGAATCCGTGGATGATTTCATTAATAATCTTTATGTGCTTTTCTAATGGTGTGACTGTGGTGACATAAGGTCAGGATTTCTAACAGACTGGATTGTAGGAACTACTAATGAGTCTTTGTCAGATCTTTTACAGTCTAAAGAAGATCTGACTCTAGAAAAAGTTTTTTTCAGGTTTTGAGTTAAGTAGAGGCACAGAAAGAAAGCAGATTGATTCTAAGAGAAGGTAAAACTTGGCACAGGAGATCCACAGAAGCTATCTATTTCTTAAGTACAAAACCACAAAGTTAAACCAGATAAGGCAATATAGGTAGGATGGTACAAGACATTAAAAGTATTTGCCAGTACTGTGGGACAAAGAACCTTACAGGCATATAGAACGCTCAGGTTTCATAAATCAAATGTTAGGGAATTGTAAGGAAGCAGATCATTTTCAGAAAATGTGCTGAAGCAGGACAGAGCCACATAAAAACAAATGAGTGAAGAATCCCCGCACAAGAAGATTAAAGAGTTGGAACAGTCTCCCAGATAAACCCAGAGCTTTCCAGTGGGCATGCAAGGACTCATTATAAACATTCTGACAAGCAGCTCTTTGTGTCAGTGTGTAACTAAGGAATGTCAAGTTAGGCGCAGGAATTATATCTAAATCCTTCTTGAGAGCACTCAATGTTTTGGTCTCAGCCACTTTCTGCAGCAGAGAATTCCACAAGGTCACCACTCACTGGTTGAAGGAATTTTTCCTCACCTCATCTAGATCTAAATGGCCTACCCTGTAGCCTTTGGTTGTGTCCCCTGGTTCTGGACTTACCAGTCATTGGGAACATCCTTCCTGTGTCTATCCTGTCTAGACCTATTAGAAATTTCATTGAGGTACCCCTCATTCTTCTAAACACCAGGGAATATAGTCCAAACCAGTCTCTCATCATACGTCAGATCTGCTTTCCCAGGAATTAGTCTGGTAAAACTTTTTTTTGCAGTCCCTCCATGGCCAGAACATCCTTCCTCAGATAAGAAGACCACAAATGCTTACAGTGCTCCAGGAGTGGTCTCACCAAGGCCCTGTGCAATTGCAGCAAGGCATCCCTGTAACGTGCACATGTACACAATGTAAAGGGAAGTTTGAAGTGAATTATCCTTGCAAATGTAGAACAGGTGGGCAGCATGTAATTAGAACTAGGAGACAGAGCTTAAAATTAAGGGATCTTCCTTATTTACGGTGATGAGGCGTATATATTTCTCTCAGGGAGGTTGTGAGTCTATGGAACCCTCTTCCCCAGAGAGTGGTGGAGCTGGGGGTCTCTGAATATTCTAAAGGCAGAGCTAGATCGATTTTTGACTGACAGGATAGTCAGGGGGCATCGCGATAGACAGGAATCCACAACTAGATAAGCCATGAATGGCTAAGCTTGATTGGCTGAGTGACCCCCTCCTATTCCTAATTCATACACTGTTTAGCTGTATACCAGCAGATCCTCAGCTCAAGAAAAGCAATGATTACTCATCTTACCTACACTTATAATTAGGGTGGAGCCATCCATCAAGTATTGTTCCATTGTGACAGTTATAATTGCGGTTATTAAGTACAATTCACTGTTGTATCTATGGTTTCCCAGTAAAGGTTTTGCTGTTCATGTGCCATTCTGCAGTTATTTAAAATTTTCCTAATTTATAGCAACTTTTTTTTGCTGATTTGTCCTTGTTTGATTTTTATATCCTCCACAAATCAAGGAGTCTAATTTCTGCTTTGCCGCTGTTTAGCCTGCACGCTCCACCAGGGCTAACAGCAATGCTGCTCCCTCTGTGATCTCTGTTTACAGACATTCAAATTCTGCAGCCTCCCTTAGTCCCAGCATAGCCCTGAACTCATGTCTCCACCATGTCACACCCTGCGCCTCCCCAAACCCCAGCCCACATCCCTTCCTGGCTGTCCAATTCACTGTCCCTTTGGTATGTGCCACTCAGTGGCCTGAACAGAAAAGGCTACTGCTGGCTGCTCGTGGAAGAGAGAGAAGCAAAATCTTTTCGTGAGACACCAGGTCTCCTCTCCTTTCACAGCAGCATCCAACTCAGGTTATCTCTCCTTTGTGACAGCCTCGCCTTCTCCACTACCTACTTTCTGACTGGGATACCCAGAGGAGCCACTACATTTGCTGCCATTTCTTCCCAATGCCTGTCTCTTGTTGCAAACCTATCAGTGAATGCTGATCGCAAGGCCCAGCGCCCAGGGTCATTGTGCAGGCGCTAGTGCAGTTACCTTGCTCACAGCCTCGTATTCCTGTGTCAAGGTACTGCATGTTGTAACACAATGACAACTGCTTACGTAGCTAAGGTTTTGAAGGGGTTTCTCAGGACCACCGTCAAACCACCGTACTAAAGCTCCTTAGACAGCACCTTCCACACCCACAACCACTTCCAGCTAGAAGGATAAGGGCAGCAGATACATGGCATGGGAACACCACCCCCTGCAAGATCCCCTCCCAGCCACTCACCATCCTGACTTTAAAATATATCACCATTCCTTCACTGTTGTGGGGTCACAATCCTGGAACTTCTTCTCAAACAGCACTGTGGGGGTACCTATACCACTTGGATTGCAGCAGTTCAAGAAAGCACACCCACTACCTCCTCAAATGAGGGAATAGGGCAGGGTGATAAATGCTGGCCCAGCCAGTGACACCCACATCCCATGAACAACTATTAAAAACGTTTGAGCTATGTAAGGAAACAATAACACAGTGGTACATTTTAAAGAGCAGCAAAAGGAGAAGGAGGTGGAAAATTTTGAGTTGGTTGCCGGGCTCTGTAACATTCAGAGAGCTGAGGGAATGGCAATCATTCAATGTCCTGTTTATACTCGGAATGTGCAAGTGGTGAGAGTTGGATCAGATTCTAGGACTACATTGCCCATACTGTGATGTGTTAGCTGATGTTAGCTCAGAAAGAGTCAGGGCACCTGTAAGTGGCTGCATCACCCATGCAGAGTGAGGTCTAATGACAACCGAGGTTTTAGCTCCTGGTTTCTCTCTGGTCCTTTGCGGTGGAGTGTTGGTGTGAGATAAGCATTAACTTTGCCTGTAGCAATCCCTGAAATCCAATTGCCTACCACTGATTATGTTTCCTTTTACTCATTCATGGGAAGTGAATGTCAGTGGGTGGGCCAGTATTTATTAGCCATCCCTAATTACCTAGAGGACAGTTCAGACTCAAACACATTGCAGTGTGTCTGGAGTCACATGTATCAATGCCAGTTTTCCTTCTCTAAAGGATGATAGTGAACCAGATGGGTTTTTCCTCAAACATTGACAACAGTTTTATGGGCATCATTAGACTCTTAAATTGAAAAAAATGTATTCCAATTCTACCACAGTAGGATTTGAACCCAGATCCTCAGAGTAGTATGTCCAATGACAATGCCACTAGGCCATTACCTCCTCTTCAGTATCAGCTACTGATTGGCAATGGAGAATGGCCACTCTGAAGGGGAGCATGGTGAGCACAGGCCTAATGAAACCTCGATACACCTGCTGTTGTGAAGAAGAGAAAATTATCAGAAGGCATCAAATCCCATCATCACCAAATTAAAATATTACTTTCAAACATGCTTTCACACTTTAAAAATATACCAGTGCATTCTTTGCAGAACACTTTAATTAGTTATTTAGTCACTGTGACTGATTCAAACTGACTGTGAAACTGGCTGACACATCAGTTAAGTACAGGGTTACGGAGATGCACAGTACAGTTAGGTCTAGCACAACATGAGTTCCAAAAAAAGGGGCATCTATTTTTAAATGTGTTGGAGAACTTATTGTAACTTCAGAGAGTGGAAGGTGGAAGTGAAGCTGTTCTATTTGTAACTATCCTTAAAGTAGGAATGGGATTTTGTTTTGATATTCTGTGAAGAGATGAGGCGGTTGCTGACTGGTCCAACATTGGTTGCCCATCTGTAATTGCACAGAGGACAGTTACGAATCAGCCACATTGCTGTGCTCTGACAGATTTCATCCCATCATTACTTAAAGGAATTAATTGAATTGAATTAGTTTTCTTGTCACATGTACTGAAATGAGTGCAGTGAACAGTTTATATATCACCATTTACAGCACCATCTTAGGTAGGAAGGTGCATAGGTACAGCTTCTTCAATTGCAAGATCTTAGAAATTAGAGAAATAAAATGCCCAGCATTGCAGAAATAAAAGACCAGGCATTGGTCTTCCAACCCAGGCCACATTGGCATCTAGCCTCTAGTCTGCTCTGGGCCCTAGTCCGGACTGCACTGGGCTTCACCTTGAGGAATATGAGGCTGGATTGTTCTGGTCTTGCCTCAAGACCATGAGGTTAAGCTGACGGCAGTTCAGAACGAGAGACAGCCACAGCGGGCTGGGGACGCCATGCTGGGAGACCGTCACAGGAGGCCGCTATGCCAGGTGGGCTTTTACACCAATTAACAATAATTACATGGTCATAACTAAGGAACATATCCAACATTTTTTTAAAAAAATCATGTTTTAACCATTTGTCATAGTAGGTTTCAAACCCAAATTCCCAGAATGTTAGCTGAAGGTTCTGGTTTGCTTGTTGAGTGAGATCACCACTGTGCCCCTGCCTCTGGAACTGCTGCATTAACGCGGTTACACCCAGAGTGCTGTTCGGAATTAAGTCCTAGGAATTGATTCCAGTGAGAGTGAGCCAATGGTGATGTAGTTCCAGGTGGAATCACATCAATAAAAAAAACATATTTATACCAATTGCACCTTTCATGACAACCCAATGCATTTCCCAGCCAATGAAATTGAAGTGTAGTCACTATTCTAATGAAGGAAATGTGACAGTCAATTCAAACTCCCACAAACAGCAAAGCGTTAGTGACTCAAAAATCTGTTTTTAGTGTTGTTCGTTGAGTAATAAATATTGGCCAAGATACTGAGGGAGACTATTTCTCTCTCATTTTCAAAGTAGTAGCTCTGAATTCTTGAATATCCATCTGTAAGAGCTGAATGTTTGACACGTAAATCGAAGGGCACCATTTGCAATACAGCAGCACTTCCCTAGTAGGACACTAAAGTATCAACCACAGCTTTTGCACTCAGGTCCCTGAACACACAATCAGAACGACACAACTAAAGGCAAGAGTGCTAACCACTGAGCCACTTTAAACATGTCTTGTGATAATAACCTATGTCTAAGCTATGAACTGTGCAGCCATAAGAATAGCCCAAATATTTTTGAAAAACATTAGACAGCACCAAATTATTATTATATTGAAATGAAGCAACAGATTGGCTGGAGAATATCAGTAAATAGCTGGCATCGTGGAACTTTGCACATCTCGAGAAATGGATGAGGTCATTGTGTTTCACTGAGTTGTATTTGATCCTTGATGTCAGCTGGGCCTTTGAGAGAAGGGCGAGGGCTGCTAACTTATAGAATCATAGAATCCCTACAGTTCAAAAAGAGGCCATTCAGAACATCAGGTCTGTACTGACCCTCCAAACAGCATCCCAAACAGACCCAGCACCTTACCCTAACCCTACATTTACCACAGCCAATCCACCTAAACTGCATCGCTTTGGACTCAAAGCACTACATTTTCCCATGTTTTTACAGAGCACTTTCTCAAGTAAGATTCATGGCAGGTTGTTAGCCACGATCCATGGCAATGTTTCTTGCACAGCCTTCTATTCGTCATCTCACCAATTGTGCAACCTGTATCTTCAGTGCCCAGCTCACAGAGCTGTGCAGCCCCAGAGGCCAAGGTGCTCACCACTCTCAGGACTTTGTAACACAGTCCCTAATGGCTCCCTATTTAAACCCCAGGTGCACACCACTTCAGACACCATAAACCAAGACCTGCCCCTCGCAATGCGGTACTGTACCATTATCCCCAGGGAAATGGCCCAGGAAATCAAGTTAGCTCATCACTTCACCCTCAAGGACCTGGACGTACTGGTGGATGGATAAAAGTGTAGAGGTCTGAAGACAGGCTGTTACTTAAAAATGGAGACAAACTCTGAAAATGTGCAGCCCAGAGCTATCTCAGTGTCTTATCTATAAAACAAAACACAAAACATTCACACCACACAAATGCCAAGCGATGACCATGTCCAATTTGGAAGATGGTTATAGAAGAATCTAACCATCACCCCTTGACATTCAGTGGAATTACCTTACTACATCACCAACGAACATACTGGGATTACCACTGACCATAAACTTAACTGGACTCACCACATAAACACAGTAGCTACAGGAGAGGGTCAGAGGCTAGGAATTCTACAGTGCGTGACTCACCTCCTGACTCCCTAAATCCCTGTCGACCATCTACAAGGCACAAGACGAGAGTGTGATGGAATAATCCCCACTTGCCTGGATGGGTGCAGCTCCACTAACACTCAGAATGTTTGACACCTTCCGGGACAAAGCAACCCGTTTGATTGGTGCCATATCTACAAACGTCCACTCCATCCACCACAGACACTCATTAGCAGCAATGTGTACTATGTACAAGGTGCAATGCTGAAATTCACCAAGGGTCTTTGGACAGCACCTTCCAAACCCACAACTATTTCATAGAACAGTACAGCATTGTACATGGCCCTTTGGCCCATGACTTTGTGCCGAACTTTTACCCTAAACCTAAGGTCTATCTAACCTCCACCCCTACCTTATACTATCATCCATATGCCTATCTAATAGCCGCTTAAATGCCCCTATTGAGGAGGCTCCACTACCCTCTCCTGCAATGCATTCCACACCCCGACTGCTTTCTGAGTAAAGAACCTAGCTCTGCCGTCTCCCCTATGTCTACCTCCACTCACTTTAAAAGTATGTCTCCTTGTAATAGCTACCTCCACCTTACGAAAAATTCTCTAGCTGTCTATTCTACCTATACCTCTGATCATTTTGTACACCTCTATCAAGTCACCTCTCATCCTTCATTGTTCTAAAGAGAAAAGCCCTAGCTCCCTCAACCTTTCCTCATAAGACCTTCCCTCCATTCCGGGCCACATCCTGGTAAATCTTCTCTGCACCTTTTCCAACACTTCCACATCTTTCCTGTAATGAGGTGACCAGAACTGGACACAATACTCCAGATGTGGCCGAACCAGGCTTTTGTATAGCTGGAGCATAACTTCCAGGCTCTTGAACTCAATCCGTCTATTAATGAAAGCTAACACTCCATACGCCTTCTTAACAACTCTATCCACCTGGGTGGCAGCTTTCAGGGAACTGTGGACTTAAACCCCAAGATCCCTTTGCTGCTCCACACTGCCAAGAATCTTTCTGTTAACTGTGTAGCCTGCTTTCAGGTTTGTCTTTCCAAAATGAATAACCTCACACTTTTCAGGGTTAAACTCCATCTGCCACTTCTCAGCCCAGCTCTGCATCACATCAATGTCCCTTTGTAACCTAGAACAGTCCTCCACACTGTCCACAAAGTGACCTATCTTCATAACGTCTGTGAACTGCTAATCCACCCTTCCACTCATTCATCCAAATCATTTATAAAAGTCACAAATAGAAGAGGACCCAGAACAGATCCATGTGGTACACCACTCGTAACTGAGCACCATGTTGAATATTTTCCATCCACTACCACCCTTTTGTCTTCTAAGGGTCAGCCAATTCTGAAGCCAACCTGCCACATTTCTCCCCATCCCATGCCTCCTTACCTTCTGCATGAACCTTCTGTGGGGAACCTTATCAAATGCCTTACTTATATCCATGTGTACCACATCCACTGCTCCACCTTCACCCACGTGTTTGGTCACTTCTTCAAAGAATTCAATGCTGTGCTGAAGATGTTACCAAGCACGGTAATGAAACGAATGCGGAAAAACAAACCAGCTGGGCGAGCCAATCAACCTCAACACCCACAACCTCAGCTACAGATCTAGTCCAAAACCTTAGAATTCAATAAGGTTTGTTAGGCATGATCTACCCGTCACAAATCCAAGCTGACTATCACAAATCAAACTGTGCCTATCCAAGTGATCATAAATTCTATCTCTCAGAGCCCTTTCCAATAATTTTCGCACCACTGATGTAAGACTAACTGGCCTGTAATTTCTGGGGCTTTCCCTATTCCCTTTTTTGAACAAGGGAATGACATTCGCCTCTCTCCAATCTTCTGGCAATATGCCCATGGACAGCAAGGACAAAATAATCATCGCCAAAGGCCCTGCGATCTCTTCCCTCGCTTCCAATAGAATCCTTGGATTAATCCATCAGGCCTGGGGGTCTTATCTATCTTCAAATTTCTCAAAATTCCTAGTACATCTTCCTTACTAACATCAACCTCTTCTAACCTACCTGCCTGTTTCACACTAACAGGCAAGGCCTTTATTCATTAGAGTTTAGCAGAATAAGGGGTTCACTAAACTCATACCGGGTATGGAGAGATTGAGTACATCGAGCCTGCACTCATTGAAGTTTAGAAGAATGGAAAGTGACTTTACTGAAACATACAAGATTCTTAGGGGATTTGGCAGAGGAGACGTGGAAAGGTCGCTTTCCCTTGTGGGAGAGCCTAGGACCAGAGGGAATCATCTCAGAATAAGGGCTCACCCATTTAAGACAGAGATGAGGACAAATTTCTTCTCTCAGAGGGTTGTGAATCTGAAATTCTTTACCACTGAGGGCTGTTGAGGCTGTGTCATTAAGTATATTTATTTGCAATCAGTAAGGAAATCAAGGGTTGTGGGGAAAAGGCACATGGAATTGAGGAAGACCAGCGAAGGAGTTTAGATGTTCCATCCAACCTCATTATGTGCTGTTTGAATTATCATCACAGATCCTTAATGCGTGGGAACGATATTCCCCCGTTTATCTGTTTGTCCTCATTAACTCATGTTGATGGGCTGAATGGCCTACTTCTGCTCAATGTGTTATCGTCTTATAGGTCATATGGTGGTGCAGATTCAAAGGGCCAAATATTCTACTTCAGTTCCTGTTTTGTATGTTTATATTTACACTCTTTGTACCCGTATATGGTAGAAATTGCTGGTTTAGAAGGTGCTGTCAGAGGAGCTTTGGTGATTTGATGCAGTGCACTTTCTGGTTGGTGCAAACCACTGACATAGTTTGCCTTTAATGAAGGGAGTCAATCAAGTGTCTGCTTAGTTTTGGATGGTGTTGTTGAGCTTTTTGAGTCTTTATGGAGCTGCACTCATCCAGACATGTGGAGAGGATCCCAACACAGTCCTGATTTGTGCCTTGCAGAAATTGGACAGGCTTTGGAGAGTCAGGAGGTGAGTTACATGCTGTAGAATTCCTAGTCTCTGACATCCTGTTATAGCTACTGTTTGTATATGGCTGTTCCAGATCTATTTTGAGCAAACAGTACTGTGCAGAATGTCATTAGAGGCACTTGCAAGTGATGGGAATGCGTTTGTCAAGCAACAATGTTTAAATTCTGATCAGAGATAATGGGAACTGCAGATGCTGGAGAATCCGAGATGACAAAGTGTGGGGCTGGATGAACACAGCAGGCCAAGCAGCATCTCAGGAGCACAAAAGCTGACGTTTCAGGCCTAGACCCTTCATCAGAGAGGAGGATGGGGAGAGGGTTCTGAAATAAACAGGGAGAGAGGGGAGGCGGACTGAAGATGGATAGAGGAGAAAATAGGAGGAGAGGAGAGTATAGGTGGGGAGGTAGGGAGGGGATAGGTCAGCCCGGGGAGGACGGACAGGTCAAGGAGGTGGGATGAGGTTAGTAGGTAGGAAATGGAGGTGCGGCTTGAGGTGGGAGGAGGGGATAGGTGAGAGGAAGAACAGATTAGGGAGGCAGGGACGAGCTGGGCTGGTTTTGGGATGCATTGGGCGAGGGGGAGTTTTTGAAGCTTGTGAAGTCCACATTGATACCATTGGGCTGCAGGGTTCCCAAGCAGAATATGAGTTGCTGTTCCTGCAACCTTCGGGTGGCATCATTGTGGCACTGCAGGAGGCCCAGGATGGACAGGTCGTCTGAGGAATGGGAGGGGGAGTTGAAATGGTTCGTGACTGGGAGGTGCAGTTGTTTATTGTGAGCCGAGCGGAGGTGTTCTGCAAAGCGGTCCCCAAGCCTCTGCTTGGTTTTCCCAATGTAGAGGAAGCCACACCGGGTACAGTCGATACAGTATTCCACATTGGCGGATGTGCAGGTGAACATCTGCTTAATATGGAAAGTCATCTTGGGGCCTGGGATGGGGGTGAGGGAGGAGGTGTGATGGCAAGTGTAGCACTTCCTGCGGTTGCAGGGGAAGGTGCCGGGTGTGGTGGGGATTTATATGCTGAATCCAGTCCCTTTTCTGGTCAGTGATAACCCCTAGGTCTAATAGGAGGCGATTGAGTGCATTTAAGCCAAAACTAGATAAACGTCAGTGGGGGAACCCAGCTGCCAGCAAGCCCATCTGTGACATGTTTAATCCCAGGCTGAGGCCATCAAGTGGTCCTTGATTGGCCAATAAGAGCCTCAAGTATTGTTGGGATGGAATGAGGGGTTGACCATAGGCCTTTCTGCCTGGAATGTAATTCTGGTGAGAAGTGAGAGGGCAGGGAAGGAGTTGAGATGTTCCACCCAACCTCACTATGTGCTGTTTGAATTATCATCATAGACCCTTAATGCCTGGGAACTATATTCCTCTGTTTCTCTGTTTTTCCTCATTAATTCACATTTTGCAGCTTTAATTCCCCTCATTACTGTCCTTGGTTTGCAATCAAGAGATAAAAGTACATTTGAGTAGGTAGTAAGGTAGTCACCACAGCCCTGACAACAACTAGAATGTCACTGGCTATTTATGCCTTTTTAGCCCACACAAGTTTCCAAACTTCCTTGAGTGTTTGTCTCAGGGGGATCATATACTTCCCACCGAGAAATTCATTCTCAAACCAATGACAGGTAGCCCCAGCTGGAGGTCTATTGCTGCAGGCTTTTCGAGTATTTGATTATTTTCTGAATTACTTAGTTATTTTTGGACACTGCACGCCCAAAATCAATTTCCATTTCCTTATTATTGGAAATAAACATTGTACAGCGCATGTCCATGGTAATGTTTACCATTAATGAAGCCCTGTTCATGGTTTTAACAATTTATGTCTCAGAGCATATAGAACTAATGCAACAGAAAACAACACTCCTTTGTGCTGATGTCTTCAAGAGATCACAGAATGAATACATTAGTCCAAGAAAATGACCAGAGTAAACCAGATCTGAGACTTTGACTCGATTTGACTTTATTTATTATTGTCACATTTACCTAGGTACAGTAAGATGCTTTGTTTTGCATGCAGTATAGGCAGATCATACCATATGCCATACAAAGATAGAATACAAAGTTACTACTGCAGAGAAGATGCTTAACAAGCAAGATCAACATTAGATTTGAAATTATTGAGGTCTATTAATCAGTCTAATAACAGCAGGGAAGAAGCTGTGCTTGAACCAGTTGATACATGTGTTTAAGCTTTTGTACCTTCAGCCTGATGGAAGAGGTTGGGAAAGATTATAACTGGGTGGGAGGGGTTTTTGATGATGTTGACTGCCTTTCTGAGGCAGCAAGAAATACAGATGGAGTCAATGGATGGAAGGTTGGCCTGCATGATGAACTGGGCTGTATTTACAATTCTCTGTAGTTTCTTACAGTCCTGGGCACAGCAGTTGCAATACCAATCTGTGATGCACCCAGGTAGAATGCTTTCTACAGTGCATTTGTAAAAGTTGTGAGAGTCCTTATGGACAGGCTGAATTTCCTTAGCCTCCTGAGGAAGAGGAGGCATTGTTGTGCCTTCTTGACTATTGTGGATGGACCAGGACAGATTGTTGGTGATTGCCACCCCTAGGAACTTGGCGCTGTTGACCATCTCCACCCTCAGCACCATTGATGTAGACAGGGGTGTGCCCTCCTTGCTACGTGAAGCTGATGATCAGCTCTTTAGTGTTGCTGACACTGAGGGAGAAATTGTTATCTTTACACCATGCCTCCAGGCACTCTATCTCTTTCTGCATTCTGTTTCATCGTTGTTTGATATCCGGCCTACAATGTCGTCAGTGAACTTATAGATGGAGTTCGGGCGAAATTTGGCCCCATGGTCATGAGTGTATAGGGGATATGGTAAAGGGCTGAGTATGCAGCCTCGGGGAGTGCTGGTATTGGAGCACTGGGAAGCTCCAATACCAGGGGAGCTGGGAAGCGAGAGCTAATATGAGCCATAACCAGCCTCTCAAAGCACTTTAAAAATATCGAGGTTAGAGCCACCAGGCGGCAGCCACTGAGGCACGTTCCATGTGTTTTCTTTGTGACCTTGTGTTCCAGATAATCACGTATGAGGAAACAAAGGATACTTTAGAGACTTTTAAGTGACCTTGGATAGGCACATGGATCTTAGTATGGTGCAGGGTACACAGGGTAGTTTGATCTTAGTAGGATAATAGGTTGACACAACATTGTTGGCCAAAGGGCTTGTACTGTTCTGTACTGTTCTATGTTCTTTGTTCAAACTCTACATTTATTTTGTCAATTCCTTTTATCATCTTTTTGTGGGAGGGCATTGGTTAGCATTGCCATGAGGCCAGTGGTTTAGGCTTCTATTCTGCACAGCGGAGCAATTTCTCTTTTTATCTCTTCAGGTAGTTTGTGGGCCGTAATGGTTTCCCCTTATCTATGATTAACTATGCGTCTGCAGTTTTCAACCTCTTATTTACAGCATTGTCCATTGTACTGTTCTCTGTATAGCATTTCTCACTGATACCAACCATTCCATCGTTTCTTCACAGTCACTTGCATGCTGTTCCACCATGTTACAAATCAGCACTTCATTATCATATCCATTCTCACTGTACAACAGGCAGAGATGTAGCTGTAACTTACCATCACAATGTCTCTGGATCGGAACATCAACATCCAAAGCTTTCATTTCAAAGTTGCCACCTCCCTGCTGTTAGAAACTTCGCTATCTTTTCAGTTGTTTTGCTTTATTCTTCTTTCAGGTTCAGTTTGGAGCTGTGAACAAGGAGATGTGAGCTAAAGATGACTTTTGGACTGTGGCCAACAGCTTGTGTGATTCTGACCAATTGAACAAGCTTTTGTTTATTTGTGAGGCCAGGCCTGGAAATTAATTGCAGGTTCACTGCTGAACCAAAGCTTCTACTAATGTTTGTCACTGACAAAGGCCATTGTAGACTCATAGAGTCATACAGCACAGAAACGGACCCTTCGGTCCAACCAATCTATGCTGACCATAATCCCAAACTATACTAGTCCACCTGCCTGCGCTTGGCCCAATTCTCTCAAAACATTTGTTATTCATACTTATCTCAGCTGTATCCAATACTTCCTCTGGAAGCTCATTCCACAAATGAACCATTCTCTGTTTATATTGCCCTTATGTATTTTTAAAATCCTTCTCCTCTCATCTTGAAAATATGCCCCCTGGTCTTGAAACCCCACATTTTAGGATAAAGACACCTGCCATTCACCTTATCTATAGCCCATATCATTTTATAACCCTCCGTAAGGTCACCCCTCGACCTCATAGGCTTCAGTGAAAAAATAGCAGCCTAACCAGCCTTTCCCTATAACTCAAGCTCTCCCTTTCAGACAACATCCTTATAAATCTTTTCTGAACTCTCTCCAGCTTAATAATATCCTTCCTATAAGTGGGGTGACCAGAACTGGATGCAGTACTCCAGAATAGGCCTCAACAAATGTCCTGGACAACCTCAATATGACATCTCAACTGCTATGCTCAAAAGCCTGAGCAATGAAGGCACACAAGCTAAATGCTTTCTTAACAACCCTGTCTACATGTGACGCAAACTTCAAAGAATTATGTCCCTGAACCCCTAGGTCTCTCTGTTCTACAACACTGCCTACTTTTATATGAATAATTCCTGTCCTTGTTTGTTTTACCAAAATGCAATACCTCGCATTTATCCAAATTAAACTCCATCTGCCACTCCTCAACGCATTGACACAATTATGTTTCAACAGATAGCAGAAGTTAGCCATTAATGAGGTCAGTACCTTGTAATTGGTTCCAGCAAGTCTGGGAGAGACCTAATGCTGAAACAGATGGCAGATATTGAATAGTAACTGACACCTTGTGGGGAGATGGTCAGTCTGCCAGGCAGAGGCCACAGTTTGCATTGGTTTTGGAGCCTAGTTTCAGAAAGGGGGAGCTTGGGCCATGTATGTGACAGCACAACGATTTGAAAGCTAAAACCTAACTTCCCATGAGCAGCTCTTGGAAGTTCATAGTATAGAAAACTAGGGTAGGAGTATTACTGATCTTTTCTGAGTGAGCTGAAAAGATCACCCTGATCAACATACTCAGAGAATCAACAAATAAATCACCATCTCTCCCAATGGAACAGTGCGCCATGAAAATTGCTGAAGTAATCTGGCCAGTGTTGTGATTTTCCTTTATTTATCCCATAGCTGTATGTACTTGTCTGTGTTGTGAATGGGTTAAAAACCATTAGATTACTTTGCTGTTTAACTTTTGCTCTATTAAATTTATTACATTGTTAATTAATTGCTCAGTCTTTTTTTAAGATGCAACCAGTTTCCTAAATTGGTTATTCTCGGAGTCTCCAATTGATTATACAAGAGCCTGGTTAAGAACAATTGGGATCAATTTTGAGGATCCTTGAAGGTTTTAATTTTACTGTGTTGCAAATACAGATGTGGAAAGGCTGATTTGCCTCAGCTGTCTGTCTCATTGTCATAACACTAACAACTTCCTTTGCTAATTTGTCCCTTAAACTGAGACTAATCTGCCACAGCTACCAAGATTAAGCCTTCATTTCATCTTATAAAAATACACTTTTGCTTAAAATTGAGCACTATCTCAAAACCTTCTACCTGAAAAGTATTTGAAACTAAAACTGAGTTGAAAGTTTTGCTCGCTGAAATTGTTAGATTGTTTTCGAAGACAATCGTAGCCCAGGTTCGGCAACAAAATATTCAAACTGACAGCCAAGGCCCCCAATTCTTGTTGGAGAATCAAAGAATAGTGTTGTAGAATCCCTACAGTGTGGAATCAGGCCATTCAGCCCTTTGGGTCAACATGAAACCTCCAAACAGCATCCCACCCAGACCCAGTCCCTTACGCTATCCCCGTAAACCTGCCTTTCCCATGGCTAATCCACCTCACCTACACACCCCAGGACACTCTGGATAATTGAGCACAGCCAATTCACCTATTGTCAGTTGAGTCATACACTTTCTTTCTGATGAGTGGATTCTTCAGGTTTTTATGAAGAACCCTTGTGTCTTGTACAGAAAACATGCTCCTCCACCACCACTGGTGTCTGTTTGGACAAATGGTGTTGAACTACACATCAGCCCCCATCTAATTATATGGTGAGATAGGCTACACAGGCTGAATGGCCTCTTCCTATTTCCACGGTCCTGCCCCCATTATGCTTTCCTGCTATTTAATTGAAAATAGTATTATTGTTTGTTTTTAAAATAGAACTGTAAATTTACTCGTGCCTTACCATTTTTGTTACAGAATATTCAAGCCATACCAACGCAGCCAATTGAAATTGCAAAGCAGCAGTACATTCGAGGTAACTGTCCATCTTTGTTATAGTTTATTGTGGGCATCGCTGGCAAGGCCAGTGTTTATCATACATACCAGGCTGCGCTGGGAAGGTGCTGTGCTAGTCACCTGCACTCAGTAACATTTTGATAAAACTAAATGACTCACTAGACTGGGTCCGAGGACAATTAGGAACAAACCATGTTGGCATGGGATGGCAGTCACATTGAGGAAAGAATTACGTGCATTTATAAAGCACCTTTCACAAACTCAGGACTTTGTGCACTTTACAGCCAGCGAGGTACTTTTCAAAGTGGAGTCACTGCTGTAATGCAGCTAGTGCAGCAGCCAATTTTCATATACATAAACTATAAACAGCAATGAAATAGTGATGGAATAATCTGTTTCACTGATATTAGTTGATGGATAAATATTGGATGCCGAGTAAAGTTCCTAGGTTCAGAATTATTACACTGAAGATGGAGGCCTTTTGGCAGGCCGCAGCTCTGGGGCCTTGTATGAAATCTTTGTATCCTCTTTAGCCACAGGTGAGGTCCCAGAGCACTGGAGAATAGCCAACATGGTTCCATCGATTAAGAGCAACGGGGATAATCTGGGAAATTACAGGCTGGTGAGCCTTCTGTTAGTGGTAGGGAAATCATGAGTGAAGATTCTTAGAGACAGGATTTAGTCACATTTGGAAAAATATGGATTTATTAGTGATAGGCAGGATGGCTTTGTGTGGAGAAGGTTGTGTCTCACAAACTTGATAGAATTTATTTAGGAAGAGACAAAGATGATTGATGATGGCAGGACAGTGGATGTTGTCTACATAGACTTTAGCAAGGCCTTTATCAAGGTCCCTAATGGCAACACAGCGATGGAAGAGTGTTTTTCCGACTGGAGATCTGTGACAAGTGATATGTTCGGCAGGGAGCACTGATGGGACCCCAGCTATTTGTAATATATATGAACGATTCGGAGGAGAATGTAGGTGGCCTGATTAGTAAGTTGGTGAATGACAGAAAGGTTGGATGAGCTGCGGATAGTGAGGAGGATTGCCAGAGGGTACACCCAGAATATCGTTAGTCTGTAGGAAGTTTACAGCTAGGCATCTGGCAAAACCCCTCCCCCACCTCTCCACACCCCAAAAGTTTTAAATATGGTTGGAAATTATGGATCATCACTGGCATGTTTTTATTTACATCACTTGATTGGTTGGGAGCCTCAAATACAAGTTTCAAAGTACCAGAGAAAAGTATCTGCAATGGTATTTCTGCTAAACCTAATCAAATTGTAATGATGCTCTGTAATAAAAGGAATGATGTATTATTTAGAACGGCCCATATTCACAGTATAAATAATTTATATTAACTTTGTTATAAATGGTTATATAATGTATAAATTAATTAACAGGGTTTTGCAGGTGAGGAAGAGCAGACGTTAGATCAGTCAAATTTTTTGTTAATATTTGGTGTGCTTTGTCTGAAAATCAAATAATTGACCACTTTAAATTTAATTTAACATGCATTGATGCTTTAAACAAATCATGCTTCAGTAATCACTAATTAATGGATAAAATACCAGTCAAATATTCCAAACTCAAACATCATTGTAAATCCAGATTATTCACTGGAAGTCAGAAGATCACAATTTATCCTTTCACTATTTTCACCCCTTGTGTTGCTAAAAACAAGTTTGCATTTATATAAGAGGGACCACTCTCTCCGTGACTCCCTTGTCTGGCCCACACGCCCCTCCAACACCACCACGCCCGGCACTTTTCCCTGCAACCACAGGAAGTGCTGCACCTGCCTCCACACCTCCTCCCTCACCCACATCCCAGGCCCCAAGAAGACTTTCCACATCAAGCAGAGGTTCACTTGCACATCTGCTAACGTGGTATGCTGCATCCGCTGTACCCGTTGTGGCCTCCTCTACATCGGGGAAACCAAGCGGAGGCTTGGGGACCATTTAGCAGAACACCTATGCTCGTTTCGCAATAAACAACTGCACCTCGCAGTTGCGAACCATTTCAATTCCCCCTCCCATTCCTTAGACAACATGTCCATCCTGGGCCTCCTGCAGTGCCACAATGATGCCACCCAAACGTTGCAGGAACAGCAACTCATATTCCGCTTGGGAAAAGCAGAGGTTAGATCAGTCCAATGGTATCAATGTGGATTTCACAAGTTTCAAAATCTCCTCTACTGCGTCCCAAAACCAGCCCCGCTCATCCCCACCTTCCTAACCTGTTCTTCCTCTCACCTATCCCCTCCTCTCACCTCAAGCCGCACCCCCATCTCCTACCTACTAACCTCATCCCGCCCCCTTGACCTGTCCATCCTCCCTGGACTGACCCATCTCCTCCCTAACTCCCCACCTACACTCACCTTTACTGGCTACATCCCCGCCTCTTTAACTTGTCTGTCTCCTCTCCACCTCTCCTCCTCTATCCACCTTCGATCCGCATCCCCCTCTCTCCCTATTTATTTCAGAACCGTCTCCCCCTCCCACTTTTCTGATGAAGGGTCTAGGCCCGAAACATCAGCTTTTGTGCTCCTGAGATGCTGCTTGGCCTGCTGTGTTCATCCAGCTTCACACCTTGTTATCTCGGATTCTCCAGCATCTGCACTTTCTATTATCTCTGCATTTATATAGTGTCTGTAACAACCTCAGGTCCTAAGTGATACTGGGTTGAATCAGATATATTGTAAGAAATACAGCAACTGTTTGTTACACAGAAAGTTCTAACAAGCAGTAATTAAATACATGATCAGATAAACAGCTCTCTCTGGTTTGGTTGGGGGGATGAATATTTTCCAGTACAGCATTTCTTTACTGTCCTTCTTTCAAATTGTGCCAAGGTGCTGTACTCACCCACCCTGAAAAGAAAGGCATGAGATTTCACCTGAAAGTCAACACCTCCAGAACTTTGGCATGCCCTCAGTACTGCACTGCGAAACCTACATTGTTTTCGCAGTAAAGTTGTTGGAATGGGATTTTGAACCTACAGAGCAGGGCCCAAGAACTGAATTGTCAACTTCTGCTGTTTGTTCTAATGTTGTTATATTCTTCTGGCTTAGGGGCAATTAGCTATAGAGCAATATTTGAAAGATGCCAGTTCATACTGAGGTAGATAGTGTACATTTCCAGTGTCTGAACTGTGTTGTATTTGTTTCAGTTCAGCAGGTGATGTCAGTTTTCTGAAACATGCTCAAATGACCATTCTTTGTCCAGGGTCTGTGTTGTACATGCGAGACATAACAAATGATGCTGTCAATATCCATTATTGTCAGGATTGTTGATTCCTATTATCCCTGACTTAGCTGCAGTGATACTGATGCCAATTTCACTACCTTTATAGCTGACTAACAGAGAATTCTTTTAAGGGCTCAGCTGAAGGTGGTTCCTTGGTAATTATTCACTACATCACAGCAAAGTGCAACAATCTTTTACTATGCGTAGGACACAAAGGGAAGCCCATATCCGGCTGAGCCAGATTGAAGTTTTATGCCCGTGCTGGGGGCATGACATCAAACTTCAAAGGGGGAGGTGATGGCCCAGTGGTATTATCACTAGGCAGTTAATCCAGAGACCCAGGGACCCAGGTTCAAATCCCACCACGGCAGATGGTGGAATTTGAATTCAATAAATATCTGGAATTACGAGTCTTATGATAACCGTGAATCCATTGTCAATTGTTGAGGAAAAACCCATCTGGTTCACTAATGTCCTTTAGGGAAGGAAACTACCTTCCTTACTTGGTCTGGTCTACATGTGACTCCAGACCCACAGCAATGTGGCTGACCCTGAACTGCCCTCTGGGCAATTAGGGATGGGCAATAAATGCTGCCTGACCAGCGACACCCTCATCCCGTGAATGAATAAAGGAATAAAAATGCAGTTGGGATTAATCTGATGCAGACTCTTTCCATCTAGCCCAACTAAGGTATTTGGCAACTTCAGCTCAATGTGAGCATGGAATTAAAAAAAATTGCAGAAAACTTCTTTTATTTTGTAATCGTTACAAAATCAAAGTTCTTTATGAGTACCTGGATCAATGAATGTCCCTTCTCTGAGTCAGAAGCTGCTGGTTCAAGTCCAGAACACGAGGATGTTATCTGGAGTGGGGCACATGATTGAGCTGTCAGTGCAGGAGCCCTTTGGGCCTAGTGAACATAATTCTATTAGCTTTAAAATAGTTATAGAAAAGCATAAAACTGATTAAAACCTTTAAGTTCTAAATCGGAGTATGGCCAAGTTTGATGGTATTGGACAGGAACTTTCAAAATGTGGTTGGGAGAGGCTTTGGAGGTAAAGGGATGGTTAAGAAGGTATTTAAAAATGAGATAATGAAAGTTCAGAGACAGTATGTTCCTGTTAGTGTGAAGGGAAAGACTGCTAAGTGTAGGGAATGCTTGATGATTACAGAAATTGAGGAACAAACACATGAATTGCTAGAAAAGCTCAGCAGGTCTGCCAGCATCTGTGAAGAGAAGTCAGTGTTAACGCTTCAAGTCCAGTGACCTTTCCTTGAGGTTGAAACTTTAATGCTGATTTCTCTTCACAGACGCTGCCAGACCTGCTGACCTTTTCCAGCAACTTCTGTTTTTGTTCCTGATTTACAGCATCCACAGTTCTTTCATTCCTTTTTAATTGGAGAAACTTGAGGTCAAGAAAAAGAAGGAGGCATATGTCAGGTACAGGCAGCTGAGATCAAGTAAATCCCTGGAAAAGTATAAGGGCAGTAGGAGTATACTTAAAAGGGTAATCAGAGGGCAAAAAGGGGACATGAGATAGCTTTGGCAAATAGGGTTATTGGAGAATCCAAAGAGATTCTACAAATGCATTAAGGACAAAAGAGTAACTAGGGAGGGAATAGGGCCCCTTAAAGATCAAGGTGCCTGTCAATACATGGAACTGCAGGAGATGGATGAGATATTAAATGAATATTTCACATCAAGATTTACTTTGGACAAAGACATGGAAGCTAGGGAACTTGGGGAAATGAACAGCAATGTCTTGAAAAGATTTCATAGTACAGAACAGCGGGTGCTAGTGGTCTTCAAGGTGGATAAATCCGCAGGACGTGATCATGTATCTCTGAGAACTTTGTGAGAAGCTAGGAAAGAGATTGTAGGGCACCTTGCTGCTTTATTTGCATCATCGACAGCCATGGGTGAGGGGCCGGAAGCCTGGAGAGTGGTTAATGTGGTGCTTTTATTTCAGAAAGGTTATGAGGAAAAGTCACGGAGCTAGAGACTTAGGTCAATAGTGGGTAAATTGTTGGAGGGGATTCTGAGGGCAGGATTTGTTTGCATTTGGAAAGGCAAAGACTGATTAGGGATGGTCAGCATGGCTTTGTGTGTGGGAAATCATGTCTCACTGACTTGACTGAGGTTTTTGAAGAGATGACAAAATAGATTCATGAAGGCAGAATGACAGTCATTGTTTACATGGGCTTCAGTAAGGTGTTTGACAAGGTTCCGTATGGTGGACTGGTTAGTAAGGCTAGATCACATGGGATCCAGAGGGAGCTAGTTAATTGGATACAAAATTAGTTCGAAGGGAGGAGACAGAGGGTGCTGGTGGAGAGTTGCTTTCCAGTCTTGGAGGCCTGTCACCAGCGGTGTGCCACAAGGATCACTGCTGGGTCCACTGCTTTTCATCATTTTTATAAATGATTTGAATGTGAATGTGGGAGGTATGGTCAGTAAGTTCGCAGATGATACCAAAATAGGTGGTGTGGCCAGTGAAGAAGATTATCTCAGAGTACAACAGGACCTTGTTCAGATGGGCCAAATAGTCATGGAGTGGCAGATGGAGCTTAATTTAGCTAAATATGAGGTGTTGCACTTTGGTAAGGCAAACCAGGACAGGACTTATACTCTTAATGATAGCATCCTGGGGAAAGTTGCTGAACAAAGAGAGAGCTAGGTGCGCAGATACATAGTTCCTTGAAAGTGGAGCCTTAGGTAAACAGGGCTTTGAAGAAGATATTTGGCATCCATACCTTCATTGGTCAGTGCATTAAGTAGAGGAGTTGGGACGCCTTGTTATGGCTGTACAGGTCATTGGTTAGGCCACCTTCAGAATACTGTATTCAATTCTGGATCAACCTTCTATAGGAAGGATCTTGTTGAATTTGAAGGGGTTCAGAAAAAAATTATGAGGATGTTGCCAGTACTGGAGGGTTTGACCTGTAGGGAGAGGCTGAATAGGCTGGAGCTATTTTCCCAGGAATATTGGAAGCTGAGGGGTGACGTTATAGAGGTTTGTGAAATCATGAGGGGCACAGATAGGGTAAATAGACCAGGTCATTTTTTCCCCAGGTGGGGAATCCAAAACTAGAGGGCATAAGTTTAAGGTGAGAGGGAAAAGATTTTAAAAGGGATCATTCTTTTCACTCAGAGGGTGTGTGTGTGTATGGAACGTGTTGTTACAGAATGTGATGGAGATGGATACAATTACAACATTTAAAAAGCGTTTGGATGTGTAAATGTATCGGAAGGGTCTCGAGGGATGTGGGCCGAATGCTGGAAAATGGGACTAGGTCAGATTAGGACATCTGTTAGGATATGTGGGCAAGTTGGACCATCATTTAGGACAGAGATGAGGAGACATTTCTTCACCCAAAGAGTGGTGAGCCTGTGGAATTCACTACCGTAGGATGTAGTTGATGCCAAAACATTGAATTCAGGGGAGGTGATGGCCTACTGGTAGTAGTGCTGGACAATTAATCCAGACACCCAGCTAATGTTCTGGGGACCTGTGTTCAAATCCTGCCACAGCAGATGGTGGAATTTGAATTCATTAAATATCTGGAATTAAGAATCTAATGATGACCGTGAATCCATTGTTGATTGTCGGGAAAAACCCATCTGGCTCACTAATGCCCTTGAGGGAAGGAAACTGCCATCCTTACCTGGCCTGGCCTATAGTTGACTCCAGACCCACAGCGATGTGGTTGACTCTTAACTCCTCTGTGGGTAATTAGGTATGGGCACATCCCTTGAATGAATAAAGGAAGAAAAGGCAGCTAGATGTAGCGCTTGGGGCAAATGGGATCAAATGTTATGGGGAGAAGGCGGGATTAGGATTGAGTTGGACCATCAATCATCACCATCAGGCTAGAAGGGCCGAATGGCCTCCTGTTGCTCCTATCTTCTATGTTTCTGTGCTGTATGACTTTATGACGATATGGCTTTACTGTCATGGACGGTTGATTTCCTTTTCTAAAGGACATTAGTGAACCAGACTGGTTTTTATGTCAATGATTGTCATTTGGCTAGCTTTTAATTTCAGGTTTTTATTGAATTCACCTTGCATCATCTGCAAGGGGACCCTGGATGACTGTCCCACTGTACTACTAGCTCTCTGAGTGCTACCCATTGAGGTGCAGTTCTCTGTGAAAGAAAATACATTGACGGTGTACCACAACCCTTAAACACAGATAACATAGATGTTAATTCTGTGTGTTTTATAAGATGCAGCAGCAATGATCCTGCTAAGCAAAATGGCTGCTGCTGAATATTTCCTGGCATTATTGTGGAAAGGTGAATGAGACAAATTCGAGGGAATTGAGTAGCTTCCTGTGTTTGGTTTGGTTGCAGGAAGGGAGCCTGAAAAGGTGCTGATTTCACCAAGAAGCATGTTTGTTTCATCAGAAGGCTGGACCTTTTTGGCAGCAGGTAAGCGTTGATTGTCAGAATGTCATACATCATGAATTCCACTCCACACCAAATTTACGTTTGCTCCTTGCTTTGTGGCACATATCATTGAATCTGGAAGCTATTAATATTTCATTTCATATTTCATCCATTCCTCCTGATACTGAGGTAACACTAATGGAGTCTATATCTCTAGTTTCCAAATCACACTGCGAGATATGCAATTCCTTCATGAAATATTCTTGACATATTTAAATACAGGACGCTCCGGTAATTGCATTTGGTCTTAAATCTAATCCAGACGACAGTGTTCTCAAAAGCCATGATGTGAATTCTCAACAACAAGTGTGGATTGTCTTGTATTAAATGAGGTTGACCTCATCATCATGTTCTTTGATTCCTCCGCTGCCCTGTGCTTTCAGTCTGCTTGTCTATCATCCAGTTCTTCCATTGAACCATTGTGAAGAGTGTGGACATTGCCAATCTTGCTCTGTCTGTGCAAAATCTCAGCCTGCTGACCAACAATTCCATTTCCTCTCTGTGACCACTGCCTGAGACTGAATCAAACCTCACTCTCCTTGGCATTCTCAACCACAACCTGATCATTTCAGCCCATTTCATCCTGTTTTTACCATTTTACAGGATTTTGGGTACCAGCCTTTATTGCCCGTTTCTAACTTGCCCGGATCGGATATGGTGAGCTTCCTGAAGGCAGTTCAACCCTTTGAGCCTGCTTCACCATTCAATATGTTCATGGCTGATGTCATCTCAGCATCAACTGCACCTCTTGCCATCTTTCCACTACCCTTCAACCCCTTACTCATTAAAGCTCTTGTCTATCTGCTCAGTAAACTTACTCAATGTGCTAGCATCCATTGCACCATAATTTCTCCTCATCTTTGTGTTAAATCTGTTGCCCCTTATCTTAAAGCTATGACCTCTCAATCTGGATTGCCCACGTGAGAAAATATCCTCTCTACACCTACTTTCTTAATCCTCTTTAGCATCTTATATACCTCAATTATATCTCCTCTCATTCTTCTCAATAGTATAGGCTTAAACTGTGCAAAGTCTCTTCATAAGACGTTGGAAACCTCTGCTGCAAACGGATATTTTTCTGCATTATATTCCATCTACCAATTACTTGCCCACTCTGTGATGCTGTCCATATCGTTTACAGCATCTTTAGTTGTACCAAAGTCTCCTAACTTTTCCTATGTGAATGTAGTCTGTTTCGTTTCCTGGAAAGTTTCTTGGGACATTTAACTGGCACTAATAATGCCATGTAAATTCAAGTTGTCATAGTATGGAGCAACAAAAGTAATGCCCGACAAAGATAACTCACTCAGAGATAGTAAGAACTGCTGATGCTGGAGTCAGAGGTAACCACGCAGAGCTGGAACACAGCAGACCAGGGAGCATCAGGGGATACTTTTTCTGACGAAAGGTCCTGACCCGAAACATCAACTTTCCTGCTTCCCTGATGCTGCCAGGCCTGCTGTGTTCCTCCAGCTCCACACTGTGTTATTTCTGACAAAGATAAATACATGCTATAAAAAGGAAGTTTCCCACTTTTGTGGCTCTTCTGAGATTTCAGACAATCCAAGGATCACAATTCAAACATTGGTTGTGAGAAGTGATTGTTCTTTATTCCTTCTTGGAACGTGGGGGTCGCTAGCAAGGCCAGTTGTTTCCCCAGTTGCCTTTGGACTGAGTGGCTTGCTAGGGCCTTTCCAGAGGCCAGTTCAGACTCAGCTGCATTGAGGAATAATGATAACATTGATGACTGAAATTGTAGATGCTGCATCTTTTCAGTTAGCTCGTTGGGAACTGCAGAGAGGGCAGTGGATAAGCGTAAAGGTTTACCAAGGGACTTGGTGGAATGTAATGAGTGAACAGAAGGGAAGGAAAATGAAGCAGCAAGCCAGAGTGAGATTTATCACACCTCTGAGTAACATCGCAGAGTACTGCACAAACCATATGTGTTACTGAAGTACTGTGATTGTTCCGTGGGCAAGTGCAGCAGCTATTTTGCAAGTTCTTGCGATAGACAATGGAACAGTTGCGTGTTTGTGTTTATCTCCTTCCTCTTTGGTTAAAGGCCAGGATTGAGGACCAGAGGGCAAAGTCTCCTTCTTTGAAGTGTCCACACAGGAGTCTTTAATAATAACCAGAGGAGACTGAGCCCAGAACAGAGCAGACTGAACCCCTGTGGGGAGTGTGAGCCTAGCATTACTAAGCTTTAATATTGAATTTTTAACTTTATTTCCTTATTTTTCAAATTTGTCCCTAAGATTTTGTACCTAAGTACCTTTGTACTTAAGTTGGTGCCCGGAATGGCAACATTGTATACTTTTCACTATACTCCTGTATCCGTGTACCTGAGGACAATAAAACCTAATTCTGCTTTGAAGTGGGACCTTTCTTTAACCAAGGCACAGCACTTCAGATAGAGCAGTAATAATTCTGTTTAGGGATGCTTTGAGCACCTCTGGAGCAAGTGGTATTGAACCTTGGCCTGCTAGCCCAGAGGTAGATACACTACCACTGCTCCTCAAGAGCCCTTGGATGTTGAAACTGCATGGGGAGACCTGCCAGGATTTCAAATTAGTGCCTTAAATGCTCAGCCGTGACTGCGTACTCTCAGATTAGTTTAGATACTGTTGATTAGGAATGTCACCGATGAGCAGCTATTTGTACACACTGTATGGAGAGGCAAGGCATAATGAGAGGGAAGATAGTGGCTCAATGTTTCTGATACTGGTCTGGTGATTCCCAAAGGCTCTGGTGTTATGAGTTCAAAGCCATTGAAACTAGTGAATTTGGACTCAGACTGGAATTGAAAACTGGTCTCAGCAACGGTCACCATAAAGGTAGTACTTATTGTTGTGAAAATGGATTCACTGATATCCCTTAGGGAATGAAATCTGCTATCCTGACCTGATCTGGCCTAAATGTGACTCCAAACTCAGAGCGATGTGTATTTTTTTATTCGTTCATGCAATGAGTGCAGTGCGAGCTATGACAGAACGTATTACCTGTCCCTACTTGCCCTTGCACTGAGTGGCCCTCTAGGCCATTTCAGAATGCAGTTAAGAGTCAACCAAATTGCTGTGGGACTGGAGTTACATGTAGGTCAGACCAGATAAGGATGGCAGATTACCCCCGAGAGGACATCATGAAGCAAATGGGGTTTTTGCAATAATTGAATTCTGTTCTTTTTCTTGCAAAAGTCTTAGTCTGGATCTCTATGTTACTCGGCCAGTGGCATTAGCGCAGCATCATACCTCCCTTCTTAATTGCCCTGTGAATCGTCTTAGCAAATTAATCAATTCAAGGGCAATTAGGGCTGGACAACAAATGTTGGCCTTGCCAGAGATGCCCACATCTCATGAAAGTCCCCTCCCCCCACTGCATCACACAACCAGCTCAGCTCATCCCTTTCCCCCACTGCATCACAAAACCAGCCCAGCTCGTCTCCTCCCCCCACTGCATCCCAAAACCAGCCCAGCCTGTCTCTGCCTCTCTAGCCTGTTCTTCCTCTCACCCATCCTTTCTTCCCACCTCAAGCCGCACCTCCATTTCCTACCTACTAACCTCATCCCGCCTCCTTGACCTGTCCATCTTCCCTGGACTGACCTATCCCCTCCCTACCTCCCCACCTATACTCTCCTCTCCACCTATCTTCTTTTCTCTCCATCTTCGGTCCACATGTAGGCCATATTTCCCTATAAACTTTGATTCACTTACAGCGCACTTACAGCCTACTACTCTCTATGGGAAAGAATTCACAGAAATGTGATTGACTCTTAACTGCCCTCTGGCTTGGTCAGATACACCTCCAAGCTATGAGTGAATTTTTTTTAAAATCCCTTTGAATTAAAGGTCAACATTCCATTTGCCTTCCGTATTACCCAGTGAGCCAAGATGGTAGTTTTTTTGTGTGGTTTATGGATAAGAACTGTCTAATCCCCCTGTTGTGTAGCGCTCTACAGTCTTTCACCGTTTATTAATATCCTGCTGTTCCTTCCGTCCAGCCAAAGTCCAGACACTTATGTTGTATTTGATCTGCCAGGTTTATGCACATTTGCTTAACCTGTCAATAACCCTGTGTTCTCTGTGTCATGCTGACCAGTAGCTTTTCATCCACAAATCCAGCTACCATTTCAAATTTTCTTTGTGTACTCCTCTGAACCCTCCTCTTTAATTTGCACTACTAATTATGTCCGTATAGTTATTAAATATTTGCATAATTAATAAGCATCGTTATTATTAAGAGTTTTATCAGATGCATATTTACATTATTGATATTTATCATATTAATATATGTTTGAATTAATAATACATGATCATATTATTAATTTATGATAAATGAATTAAGATGTATTCAATACAACAACAGCCAGTTTAATGGCTGACTGGGAAAAGGCATCACTTAGGATAGAGACAGCAGAGAATACAAGCCAGAGAGCACTGGGAAAGAGGAGTCCAGAAGTTATGGCATGGATGGAGGGCTTGGGAGCAGATGTGCTGGGACACAGCCACACCTGGCTGATATTCCAGGGGGAGAAGTTGGAGAGAATTTGGAAGCTCACTCGCACTCGAAGAAGACACTAGTGTCTCTTTCGGACGCTGGTTAGTAGAGGGGGATTGAGTTGGCTTGCAGAGAATGGTGTTTGAGGAGGTGAACTGACCACAATAGCTTCTGTCTTCTCAATATTTAGCTGGAAAAACAGAGGTTCATTCAGGACAGGATGTTTGATGAGTAGCCACCCAATACAGATTCAGTGATGGGGTTGGGGTTTAGAGATGGACAGTACTGGGGGTGGCAGAGGGACAGTGATGGGAGTGGGAGAGATAAAGAGATGGGGATGGGAGAGTGACAGTGTTGGGGGTGGGAGAGGGACGGTGATGTGGGTGGGAGAGAGACAGTGATTGGGGTGTGAGAGGGACAGTGATGGGGGTGGGAGAGGGACAGTGATGTGGGTGTGAGAGGGACAGTGATTGGGGTGTGAGAGGGACAGTGATGTGGGTGGGAGAGGGACAGTGATTGGGGTGGGAGAGGGACAGTGATTGGGGTGTGAGAGTGACAGTGTTGGGGGTGGGAGAGGGATGGTGATGTGGGTGGGAGAGGGACAGTGGTTGGGGTGTGAGAGGGACAGTCATGTGGGTGTGAGAGGGACAGTGATGTGGGTGTGAGAGGGACAGTGATGGGGGTGTGAGAGGGACAGTGATTGGGGTGTGAGAGGGACAGTGATGTGGGTGTGAGAGGGACAGTGATGTGGATGTGAGAGGGACAGTGATGGGGGTGAGAGAGGGACAGTGATTGGGGTGGGAGAGGGACAGTGATGTGGGTGGGAGAGGGATAGTGATGTGGATGTGAGAGGGACAGTGATGTGGGTGGGAGAGGGACAGTGATGGGGATGTGAGAGGGACAGTGATGTGGGTGGGAGAGGGACAGTGATTGGGGTGTGAGAGGGACAGTGATGTGGGTGGGAGAAGGACAGTGATTGGGGTGGGAGAGGGACAGTGATTGGGGTGGGAGAGGGACAGTGATGTGGGTGGGAGAGGGACAGTGATGTGGGTGAGAGAGGGACAGTGATGTGGATGTGAGAGGGACAGTGATGTGGGTGGGAGAGGGACAGTGATTGGGGTGTGAGAGGGACAGTGATGTGGGTGGGAGAGGGATAGTGATGGGGGTGGGAGAGGGACGGTGATGGGGGTGGGAGAGGGACAGTGATGTGGGTGGGAGAGGGACAGTGGTTGGGGTGTGAGAGGGACAGTGATGTGGGTGGGAGAGGGACAGTGATTGGGGTGTGAGAGGGACAGTGATGTGGGTGGGAGAGGGACAGTGATGTGAGTGGGAGAGGGACAGTGATGTGGGTGGGAGAGTGACAGTGATTGGGGTGTGAGAGGGACAGTGATGTGGGTGGGAGAGGGATAGTGATGGGGGTGGGAGAGGGACGGTGATGGGGGTGGGAGAGGGACAGTGGTTGGGGTGTGAGAGGGACAGTGATGTGGGTGGGAGAGGGACAGTGATTGGGGTGTGAGAGGGACAGTGATGTGGGTGGGAGAGGGACAGTGATGTGAGTGGGAGAGGGACAGTGATAGGGAGCAGAGAGGGACAGTGATGTGAGTGGGAGAGGGACAGTGATTGGGGAGTGAGAGGGATAGTGATGGGGGTGTGAGAGGGACAGTGTTGTGGGTGGGAGAGGGACAGTGGTGTGGGTGTGAGAGGGACAGTGGTGTGGGTGGGAGAGGGACAGTGATAGGGAGCAGAGAGGGACAGTGATGTGGGTGGGAAAGGGACAGTGATGGGGGTGTGAGAGGGACAGTGGTGGGGGGAGAGGGACAGTGATGAGGGGTGAGAGGGACAGTGTTGGGGGTGGGAGAGGGACAGTGATTGGGGAGTGAGAGGGACAGTGGTGGGGGTGTGAGAGGGACAGTGATGTGGGTGGGAGAGGGACAGTGATGTGGGTGGGAGAGGGACAGCGATTGGGGTGGGAGAGGGACAGCGATTGGGGTGGGAGAGGGACAGTGATTGGGGTGTGAGAGGGACAGTGATGTGGGTGGGAGAGGGACAGTGATGTGAGTGGGAGAGGGACAGTGATTGGGGAGTGAGAGGGATAGTGATGGGGGTGTGAGAGGGACAGTGTTGTGGGTGGGAGAGGGACAGTGGTGTGGGTGTGAGAGGGACAGTGGTGGGGGTGTGAGAGGGACAGTGATGTGGGTGGGAGAGGGACAGTGATGTGGGTGGGAGAGGGACAGTGATAGGGAGCAGAGAGGGACAGTGATGTGAGTGGGAGAGGGACAGTGATTGGGGAGTGAGAGGGATAGTGATGGGGGTGTGAGAGGGACAGTGTTGTGGGTGGGAGAGGGACAGTGGTGTGAGTGTGAGAGGGACAGTGGTGGGGGTGTGAGAGGGACAGTGGTGGGGGTGTGAGAGGGACAGTGATGTGGGTGGGAGAGGGACAGTGATGTGGGTGGGAGAGGGACAGTGATAGGGAGCAGAGAGGGACAGTGATGTGGGTGGGAAAGGGACAGTGATGGGGGTGTGAGAGGTACAGTGATGTGGGTGGGAGAGGGACAGTGATGTGGGTGGGAGAGGGACAGTGATGGGGGTGTGAGAGGGACAGTGGTGGGGGGAGAGGGACAGTGATGAGGGGTGAGAGGAACAGTGTTGGGGGTGGGAGAGGGACAGTGTTGGGGGTGGGAGAGGGACAGTGATTGGGGAGTGAGAGGGACAGTGGTGGGGGTGTGAAAGGGACAGTGATGTGGGTGGGAGAGGGACAGTGATGTGGGTGGGAGAGGGACAGTGATAGGGAGCAGAGAGGGATAGTGATGTGGGTGGGAAAGGGACAGTGATGGGGGTGTGAGAGGGACAGTGGTGGGGGGAGAGGGACAGTGATGAGGGGTGAGAGGGACAGTGTTGGGGGTGGGAGAGGGACAGTGATAGGGAGCAGAGCGGGACAGTGATTGGGGTGTGAGAGGGATAGTGATGGGAGTAGGAGAGGGACAGTGTTGGTGTTGGGAGAGGTGCAGTGATGGGGGCCAGGAACGGACAATGGTATAGACCGGGTGCCATCAATGGAACGGTGCAAACTCACTGAATCACGTTATTATGGTGCAAAAAGAAGCCATTCAGCCCATCATGCGTGAAGCAATATAACCATCAGGAGACGGCCTAACATAAGCCTTTAAAAGATTTCAGAGGTTAGAATCATATGTATGGGAATTAATATTGCAATATATTACTTGCTTTATCTATCGTAGCTGTTCTGTACAACAACAAATCCTTTGCATTAGTTGAACATTGCTTTAGTTAAAGATGACAACCCTCTGAAAGAATTCAGTGCTGGTTACTATGGTAACTGCTATGGTGGAAGCAGATAGTCACACTCTTGTTTTTCACTCACTGAGTGGAAATCACCACAGAGTGAATTATGGTGAAACGGCACCAGTTGTGTGTTCTACAGTGTGAAATGACATTCCTTGGAACCCCCTCCCTCCTCTTCCACTCCCCCTACCCCCCCCCCTCTCTGTGGCTGCAGTGAGCCAGGATTTTGCTGCATCTACCTGGTTTGAGTAGTCTGGGATTGGTGGCAATGCAGTTTGATTTGTACAGAATTAGCAAGAACCATTTGTGTCACGCTGGTGTCACCTAGCACCGTTCAGCAGGAAGTGAAGGTGGAAACGGAAAGGCTTCAGACTTCATACCAAATGTAGTCTTTCTGACAAAGACAGGATACACTGGAGAAACTCAGCAGGCCTTGGCAGGGCCTGTGGAGAGAGAAGCAGAGTTAATGTTTCGAGTCTTCAGAACTTTTCAGAGGTGCTGGATGGCCTGGTGGTCAAGGGGTGGTGACGGCCTAGTGATATTATTGCTGGACTGTTAACCCAGAGACCCAGATTGTGCTCTGGGGACCTGGGTTCAAATCCTGGAATTTGAATTCAACAAAATATCTGGAATTAAGAATCTAATGATGAACATGAGCCCATTGCTGATTGTCGGAAAAACCCATCAGGGAAGGAAACTGCCATCCTTACCTGGTCTGGCCTACGTGTCAGTCCAGACCCATAACAATGTGGTTGATTCTTAACTGCCCTCTGGGTGATTAGGAATGAGCAGTAAACGCTGCCTGGCCAGAGATGCCCTCATCACATTAATGAATGAAAAAAAGCAGTGCTGCCTCACAACAACAGGGTTTCCACCCATCCTACCCAGACCCCTAATGTATCCCCATGTTTACCATGGTTAACTCACCAAGACTGCACATGCCTGGACACTATGGGACAAATTAGCATGGCCAATCCACCTAGCCTACACATCTTTGGACTGTGGGAGGAAACCACAGCACCCAGAGGAAACCCACACAAACATGGGAGAACGTGCAAACACCACACAGTCACCAAAGGGTGGAATTGAACTAAGTCCCACTGAGCCACCATTCCACCCCATAATAATAATATTCCCATGCACCTGCTGAGCTGAGTTCTTCTTGAAACAGATGTAGATACCACAGGATGCACTGGAGTCTAACTCTCTGCTTTTCAGACAGCACCTTCCAAACCCACAGCCTTCACCATCGAAGGGACAAAGGCAGCAGATGCAAGAGATGCTACAAGTTCTCCTCTAAGCCGGTCACCATCCTAACTCGGAAAAATATCATTGTTCAATCAGTGTTGCTGAGTCAGAGTCCTGGAGGTGCCTCCCTGAAGGCATTGTGGGAATCATAATAGCACATGGACTGCAGTGATTCAACAAGGCAGCTCACCACTGCCTTCACAAGGGCAACTAAGGGTGGGCACTAAGCAACAACTTTGAGATGCCAGGAACTAGTTTAACAAAAGTAGCAGCTGGTTCTAAAGCCCAATCTTCTGTGACATACCAGGCTGTTGTTGGGGCCTATCTTACAACCTGTAGATCCAGCAGTTATACCTCAGCTACAGCCTGTGGTACCTGTAGACTTGATGACTCTAACACACTCACTGATTGGCTTCCCTCCAACCTACATACCCTCTCACCCCCACCACCACTCCTCTTCCACCTATATAAACCTGAGATCAACCAAGGCTCTCAATCTGAAGTAGTAACAAGCCCCATTCCCCTCTCACCCCTCTACCCATTGTCCTACATTGGGTCCGAGCCAAGCAGCACCTTGAGCTTAACATTCTCAACCAGGTTTTCAAATCCCTACATTGGTCTAGCCCCTCCCTGCAATAACTCTGGGATCTCCCCCAGTCCCACAACTCTGTGAACAATCTGCATTTGTGGAATTCTAACCACTTGAGCAGCGCCTCCCAAACTGTGGGTCACGACCCCTCCTCAACCTCCAGAAGGGGTCAGGGGATGAGATTTTGGGTCACAAGCTCCAAGGCAGCAATGCTTAAGTCTTAAGTCCAAGACCCCTTTAACTCCTTGTGTTTATTTTGTTTTGTTGGTGGGCTTCGTCTGATAGATGCTTTCTGAAGCTTGATGGGGTTCTGCTGCTAAAAATCTCTCAGATGGTAGTGTTTTGCTTTCTCTTAGTAGGAAACATTCCTTTCCATTGTGTCCCCTCAAACCCACCTGTGTTTATATGACCTCCCCTCCCACTATCTCCACACCCGTTCCCCCGGGTCAAAAGCAGCTACACACTGCTCAAAAGGTGAGGCCTTCTTCACCCTTGTGCCCTCCTCCCCAACTCAAAAATTCTTTTACCAACCCCAAATTTTGTCTGGGGGGCACACAGTACCTGGGCCACCAATATGGGGCCACACTGGGTGAGGACTTTGGAAGGAGTGTTCTTGATAGGCATCAGTAACGGCCAGATTGTGTTTCTGAAGATTTGTGCGGCACGATGGCTCAGTGGTTAGCTGCCTGGCCTGCGGTGTTCTTCCAGCTCTACACCTTGCTATCTCTGACTCCAGCATCTGCAGTTCCTTGCTACATAGCTTCTGCACAACGCAACTATGGCTAAGTTGTACTGGACACCTGTTTCTTGTGAACTTCTGGATTGGTTTTGATCACTTCAGCAAGGAATTTCTCACTGAATCTCTGTTTGCAGCACAGCTTACAAATGGAGACTCTTTCACTGATCTTCAGACCTCTCTCTGGAGGAAATATGTCTGTGAGTGGGGGAAATGTATAAAGTGTCTGTTCACCAGAATTTCAGATGAGTTTGCAGCAAGTTTTGAAAGGAGTGGTGATATTTCCATATGTGGGTAGTTTAAAATGCTTTATCTATGTGGTGCGGGGAAAAGGTTCTGTAGTCACATAGAAACTGTTTCTGCTAGTTGGAGGATTTGGCAGTTTTCACCCCCCACCCCAGCACTCACTTCTTGATCTTCCAGGCTGCCCCAGCTTTCTCCTCGGAGGCTCCAGCTGTGCAAACAGCTCCCATTATTCTGAGAATTTAGCAGCTTTTCCCTGAAGCCCCCATTTGTGGGGTCGCTGATGGAGATGAACAAATGAAAATCAATGAATGAGAAAAGTACAGCACAGGAACAGGCCCTTCAGCCCTCCAAGCCTGTGCCAACCATCATGTCCTAATTAACCTAAAGACAAACCTGCCATTTTCCGATCCGTATCCCTCTATTCCATCCCTGTTCATGTACCCATCTTGATGCCTCTTAAATGTCTTCCATGTACCCACTTCCTCCACCTCTTCTGGTAATACTTTCCAGGCTGTTACCACTCTCTCTGTGTGAAAAACCTCCCTCGCACATCTCCCTTAAACTCCCCCTGCCGACCTTGCACCAATGTCCCCTTGTAATTGAAACTTCAACCCTGGGACAATGCCTTTGACTATCCATCCTATCTATGTCTCTCATAATTTCGTAGACCTCTATCAGATCTCCTCTCAGCAGCCGTCTTTCCAGTGAAAACAATCCTAGTCCTTTTAACCTTCCCTCATAGTCAAAGCCCCGGGGACCAGGCAACATCCTGGTGATCCTTCTCTGCACTCTCTCCAACGCTTCCACATCCTTCTGGTAATGTGGTGAACAAAACTACACAAAATACCCCAAATGCAGCCTAACAAGGGTTCTATAAAGCTGCATCATGATTGGCCAACTGTTGTATTCCGTGTCCCAGGTGATGAAGGCAAGCACACCGTATGCCTTCTTAATTACCTTGGCCACCCGCGTTGCCGCTTTCAGGGATAACTGAAGTGAAAACATCCTGATGCTATTTTTTATGATTCATTCCTGGGATGCGGGCATTACTGACAAGACCAGCATTTGTTAGCTATACCCCATCTACCCTTCAGACTATGGACATTAGCTTTGTTGCTTTTTTGCAATCCACTGGGGAAAGTACCATAAATTAAGCCCTGCTATTCCTCAAATCATGCCCAATGTTAAAGCTTTTTTTAAAAGTATGCACAGTCTCCCAATTACTGATTTTTAGATTAAAATACGGACCAAGTTTCTGTTTAAAACAAAAATTATTATTTTTAGCTGCTTCGACTGGTTGTAAGAAATACAGAACGACATTATTAAATTTCTGATTTATCAACTCAAAGGTCACAGCTCACAGTAATTGCTGCAGGAAAACTAACTGGTTTTCCCCAGGTTTAAGCTGAGTTTTTACTCCAGAGAACAGGCAGCTTCTGGGTTCAGAAGATAGCTGCTCACTTCTTCCTCTCTCTTTCTGTTTTTTCAGCTCAAAGCTGCTCAGTCACTTGGGAACTAATCACCAATCAGCAATTGATAATGTCACTAGTCCACAGACCAATCAACTTCATGCTACCAAGAATTGGATTGGAGCACATTTTTGGCTTGATATCATCTGCAATCTGAAATTTGATTACTGCTAAGAGTTGTTTATAATGTTTGCTTTCTAAACTTCAGCCACACTTTCAGACCCTGGTTTTTAAATCAGTTCTTTCTCATTTCAGTTCCTCAGTTATTAAAACACAAAATAGAAAGACTCAGCCCTTATGGTATTTCTTTAATGAGCTCGTAACCTAGACATCCTGACAACTGCTCTGGAAATCTGAGCTCAAATCCAGCCACCGACACCGAGAGAAATTAAATCCAATTAAGGGATCCGGAACAAAATACTAGTTCCATGAATAATAATCACAAAATGAGTGACTTGGCATTAAACCCATCACATCTTTCAGGGCAGGAAATCTGCTGTCCTTACCTGGTCTGGAATACATTTCACTCCAGATCTGTAGCAACATGGATGATTGATTATTTGCCCTAAAGTGGCCTCGCAAGCTGCTCGGTTACATTTTCTAAATCCTTTCTCGTGACGTGGGTAAGGCCAGCATTTCTTGCCCATCACTAAACACTGAACTGAACTAGGCTGTTTCAGAGGGCAGTTAAAAGTCATCCACTTTGCTGTGAGTCTGCACTCAGATGTAGGTCAGAGCAAGAAAATTTCAAGAACAAGAAATGTCTCTCAAGGACATTGGTGAACCAGATGACTGTTTTTTTTAAAACAACAACCAAAGATGATTTCTTTCAAACCACCACTGCGATGAATTTCTAATTCCAGGCTTATTAATCGAATTGTAATACTACAGGCTGCAGGATGTGAGCCTGCATTGACAGAGTGTAAACCTGCAGCTCTGAATTACAGGCCCATTTCTGCACTGTCACCTCTCCCTAGGAAGTCAGTTGTTGCTATTAGGATACACATTATCCTGCTCTTCGAACTGAGCTGTTTTGGGATTGTTAAGAAGAGGCAGTAAAGTTTGCTGCCCAGGTAACTGCTTAAAGGAACAAACGAGGAGACTTGGGCAATGTGACCTTGGCTCACCAGCAACCCATAATCTTTCACAATGATCCAATTCCCTTTGGCTCTTTAATGTCATAGGGATCGTGTAACATACAGTAATTCAGCATATTTATGAGGTATATATTGTTCTGCCTGCATGGTTCTGCTCCTGGACTACGTGTCTAAATAATGTGTTTCTGAAATAACATGCTCCAGTCACTGTGCTCCTTAAAAGAAGTGAAAGCCAAACACTTGAGTTTTCAATAACAGTAGCTAATCAGTAATGGACCTCAACTCCTTTAATGTTGTCCAGTGGCTGCTGCATTTCACCACCATTCAGCCTGTTATCTTGGATCAGCAGCTTGATATCACACAGAGTGACCGCAGAAGTGAGTCTGCTGATGGATTGACAGCCTTTGGAGGATGCACAGTGCAGAACAGTGGAACAAATCGCGATCCAAGGTGTAATTTGCTGACTGACATTTCCATTGAGCTGAAACATGGGGACGGTGGCAAATTTGTAGAAGTAGAATATGTTAATAACAAAGGCAAAAGGCTGTGGCTGTAGGGAAATCTGACTTAAACCAGAGTCTAGCCTTTTGTGAGGCGTGGATTTTGGGAGCAGAGTTCACAATTTGTGATCAGTTTTCACTGTTTCTGAGAAAGGTGAACAGCAGCACATCAATGTGGTGTCCCCACCCATGCTGGTCCCTTCTTTCAACTGCCAGCTCTCTATGCCTCAGTTGGGAGCCCAGCAGGGCTGCTTACCATGGTGAGGTGATGGCTCAGTGGTAATATCACTGGATCAGTAAGTGAGGACATTAGTCTAATGCTCTGGGGGTTTGGTTTCAAGTCCCACTATGGTACATAGTGGAAATTTGAATCTGATAAATACCTGGAATTAGCAGTTAGTCCATTCCTGACTATGTAACCATAGCAATAGGAGTAGGCCAGTCAATGAGATCATGGCTGCTCTGTGGCTGAATCAAATGTCTGCCTTTGATCCATGTCCCCTTGCAAAATTTCCTAATCTCTGATTCAAAGCTAACAACTGATCTATCATCTACTGCCATTTGTGGAAGGACGCTCCAAACCACTACCTCCCTTTGTGTATAGAAAAGCTTCTTAAGCTCACTCCTGAATGGCCCGGCCCTAATTCTCAGACTATGCCCCATAGTGTAAAGATCTGTAGCTCAGGTTGCGGGTGAAGTTGTTGACTTGCTCGCCGAGCTGGCTTGTTCTTGTTCAGATGTTTCGTCACCATGCTGGCGACATCATCAATGGAGCCGCTGATGAAACGATGTTATTCTAGTCTGCCTGGAATTTATACTGTCTGGTCTATTATGGTGAGTGGTACCATTTCTGGTTTTGATCTATATGGGTTTGTACATGGGATCCAATTCAGTGTGTTTGTTGATTGCATTACGGGTGGAGAACTATGCCTCTAGGAATTCCTGTGTGTGTCTGTGTTTGGCTTTGGCTACTATGGTTACCTTGTCCCAATTAAACTGATGACCTTCATTGTCTGAGTGTACCGATATTAAGGAGAGTTTATCGTGCCATTTTTCTGCTAACTAATGTTCAGGTATTCTAATGGCTAGTTTCATTCCTGTCTGTCTAATGTAATTATTGTGGCAGTCGGTGCATGGTATTTTGTAAACCATGTTAGTTCTGCATGTTGTGGGAATGGGGTCTTTAATCCTTGTTAGTGTTGTTGTAGGGTGGCTGTGGGCTTGTGGGCCACTATGATTCCTAGTGGTCTTTGGAGTTTTGTTGTCAGTTCCAATATGTTATTGATGTAAGGTAGTGTGTTAGGGCGTACACTGTCTTCCTATTGTTGTCTGTTTAGTAGGCATCTGTGGACGAAGTTGCCCCATAATTCTAGAATCCCCAACCAGTGGAATCAGTTTATCTTTATCAACCCTGTCTTTTTCTTTAACATCTTGAAGACTTTGAATCAGATCACCCCTTAACCTTCTAAATTCCAGACAAAACAGGCCTAACTTGTATAATCTGTCCTCATAACAACCTCTGAAGTCAGATATCTTGAAAACCTTCATTATATTCCCTGCAAGACTAATATATCCTTCCCAACGTGTGGTGCCCAGATTTGCTGTCTGTTATTGATGGTACAGTGAAGGTCTTCAGGGATTGCAACCTGCTACCCTTATCTGGTCTGGCCTATGTGTACCTGCAGACCCACAGCAAGGGGATTGTCTCCAAACTGGCTTCTGGGCAATTAGGAGAGGTGGTAACTGCTGGTTGAGCCAGTCACAATTCATATCCGATGAATGAATTGTAACATATGTGGTGCACTTTCTTAAAGGCAAGCACTCCTTCACAAAGGAACCTGCATACAGGGGTGTTGGTGCTATTTGAATGCTGCAAGTTTGAATCCCCTCGGTTAGGAGAGTGTTCCAGAGATGGGCGTGATGCTGGAGACATGAGCGGTGCAGGTGAAGAGGAGAGGAAACATTGTGGTTTGGGAGCACCAGGATCAGAAGGCAGGCCCATTCAGTGGCCACAAAAATTACTCCAGAGGCAGGTATCCCATCACCGAGTTACCCTCTATTTACACAGGGAGGGTCCTTGGCACTGAACCAACTCCCTCAGAGCCAGCTCTCAGAGTAAGCAGAACCTCTGACATGCATGCTTATGTCTGTCATCCAGGGCTCCCCAGTTCCAATCAGGGAACCCATATTCTATGAGGTCTAGCCGGCTGGCCTTGTTACAATCACTGCAGCCAGGAAGTGAATTTCTGACTTCTGAACCCAAAGACAGGATATCAATGTCATGACAACAGCCTCAAGTAGCTTCTTGATGTCAGTGACTGGATGATCTGCCCTCAACACACAGCCACTCACTGCTATTCAACGGAGCGCAAACCTAGTGCTTGTGTGCAAGGCATAACTTACAGATTTACAGATGACACAATACTTGAGAACTGTGGAGAGGACAATGATGGCCTCCAAGACCACACAGACAGACAGCTGAAGTTTCATGGGATGGCACGGTGGCTCAGCGGTTAGTGCTGCTGCCTCACAGCACCAGGGACCCAGGTTCAATTCCACCGTCAGGCGACTGTCTGTGTGGAGTTTGCATGTTTTCCCCGTGTCTGCGGGTGCTCTGGTTTCCTCCCACAGCCCAAAGATGTGCAGGCTAGGTGGATTGGCCGTGCTAAATTGCCTGTAGTGTTCAGGGCTGTGTAGATTAGGTGGGTCATAGCAGGGTGGTTCTGGGTGGGATGCTCTGAGGGGTTGGTGTAGACTTGTTGGGCTGAAAGGCCTGTTTCCACACTGTAGGGATTCTATGATCTATGAAGCATAAAGTCATGTGTTTGGATTGGAAGACTGAGAATGATGCTTTAAAATGGACTTCCTAGAGGGGCCTGCGGTATACTATATGTGCTCCTTACAATTTTAGGGTATTTGATTATTTTCTGAATTACTTTGTTATTTTTGCACAGCCATAGTCAATTCTCATTTCCATGTTATTGGAAACAAACAAAGTGCAGCACACAGATTGCTGGGAATGTTTACCATTAATGAGGTCCTGTTCAAGTGCATACAGAATTAAAGCAACAGAAAGCAACACTCCTTTCTGCTGCTGTCCTCCAGTGACCATGGAATGAATACATTAGTCCGAGAACGTGACCAGAGTAAATCAGATCCAAGACGGTCTGACAATGTATGTGAGCAGGGGAAATCAATAATATTAGTATGGAAGAGAACACACAGTGTCATTTAGGTGCTGTAACCTCAGAGTCAAAACAAGAAAAAAGGGACAGCGACAGTCTCCTGTACTGGAGGCTGGTGAGCTTAGTTACCAGGATGCACTTTGACAGGAGTAACTCACCATCTTGACTTGGAAATATATCGCCGTTCTTTCAGCATTGCTGGGTCAATATCCTGGAATTCCCTCCCTAACAGCATTGTTGGTCTATCTACAGCATATGGATCGTAACAGATCAAGAATGAAACTAACCACCACCTTCTCAAGGACAGCTAGGGACGGCAAATAAATGGTGATCCAGCCAGTGATACCCACATGGTGGGAGGAATTTTTAAAAAATGCTTATTGATCCTAGGCTTTATGAAAAGCACAAAGACGCAGAAATTATGGTGCATCTTTATAATTGGTTCTGCATCAACTGCAGTCTTGCACCTGGTTCTTGGCACCAGAATTCAGAAAAGGTGTGAAAGTGCTACTGTGGAAGCAGGTAAGAATGTTTCCAGGGATAACAGATTGGAGAACATGGAATTGTTCTCCTTAGAGATGAAGAGACTGAGCAGAAAGGTGCTTAAAGTCATGAACCTGCTCCCGCTGGTGAAAGTTGGGAAGCTGGGAAGGGAGGAACGTCATGGGAATTTATAACAAATATAGTCTTGTATTTTCTTTTATTTTGTCCATCCCAGTTTGCTTTTGCTTAAAATTAAAGATTAAAGACATTCCAACAGAGAGAGCACAGACTTAATTTACTGGAAATAACATGAGGAAAATCTTTCTCACACAATGAGTGGTTAGTGTACAGAATTCCATGCCTGAGAATGCCATGGAGACAAATTCAATCAGAGCATTCAAAGTAGAATTGAATAATTATGGGGAGAGGAGGGGAATAATTGAACTATACTTGCATTAAGCCAAAGTAGACATGATGGGCTGTATTCCTGGTATAACCATTCCACAATCCTACCAGCAGCTTTCCCTCACACTGGGAGCTCAGGCCTAATGTCTAGATGCTTAGCCTGAGCCATCTTCCGGTTGTCAACCGGCCTGTTTCTGCATTGTAAAATTCTTCTTCCTCCTCGCTGATCTATGTCAATTATTTTGCTTTTCTTTCTAAAAAGAAACATTCTGGTCTTTAGTTTCGCTCTGCACATTTCTGCTTGACACAGTTTTGGACTCTGATTTGGTTCTAATTTTGCACAGTTAAGTCCGTGATGTGTTGGGAACCTCGACGCTATTTGCAAATGGCACCACAGTATTGATTCCCACTTAACAGTGATCATTGGAAAGGAAGTGTTCATTTAGATGTTAATATTAATTGATCTGCACTGGGTGTCATGAGATGCAAGAGTTTGTTGCATGCCTTCCTTTATTGGCAGAGCTGTAGTATTATCAGGAGAGTTGTACATGAAAAGGTGTAGTTACAATGGTATGGGAAATGATAATTAACGAAAAAGACTCCAGAAAAGATGGTTTAGAAATGCTGAAAATAAGGAACTGGGAAGGGAGGAACATCATGGAAATTTATAACAAATATCATCTTGTATCTTCTTTTATGTTTTCCATCCCAGTTTGCTTTTGCTTAACATTAAAAATTAAAGATATTCCAGCAGAGATTGTTACAGATGGCACGGTGGCTCAGTGGTTAGCACTGCTGCTTCACAGCACCAGGGACTTGGGTTTGATCCCAGCCTTGGGTGACTGTGTGGAGTTTGCACATTCTCCCCGTATGTACGTGGGTTTTCTCCCACGATATGAAGGATATAAAGATATGCAGCTTAGGTGGAATGGCCATGATTAATCTTACAGGAATAGGGTGGCGGTCTGGGTAGGTGCTCTTTAGAATGATGGTGAAGACTTGATGGGCTGTATGGTCTCTATCCTTACTTTAGGGATTCTGTGATTCTAAGTATGGTCGCCAGTGCTTGGGAAGAAAACTGAAAGGACAGAGTAGATTTTACATGGCAAGAAACTACAAAATATCAACGTTCTCAAGGACCAACCCTTGTACACAAAACACAGATGGTAGAATCTGAATGACTGGGGCTATGGTGAGATGTGTAGCAGACTCAGGTGTTCAGTGAGACCCATCTCAATATCAGCAGAAACTCGTTGCATCTTTTACACGTTTGAAAAGTACAGACTTTCTTACTATTAGCAGTGAGTTGCCAATGGACAATGGCCATGGTTTTCTTTATTTTGTTCATTCATGGGATAAGGTTTAACTTCCTGTCCCTAATTCTCCAGACGGCAGGTAAGAGTCAACCACATTGTCACATGTAGGCCAGGCGAGGGAAGGAGAGCAGTTTTCTTCCCTAAAGGACATTAGTGAACCAGATGGCACCTTCCGATAATCGACAATGGCCATTGATCATTAAAAGCATTGCTAAGAGCCCAACTCGCCTCATTAATATTCACCCTCCCACCTGACTAAACCCAGCAAATAAGCTCAGCGCCGGGCAATCTTCACAAGGAAGATTCGTACATGGCAGAGTCTTCTCAGTGCTTGCTCTGAATAACCTCCATTGTAATGCTGCAATAAGGACGCTGTGAGCTAAGGAACATGTACACAGGTCATGGTCTGGAGAGCAGGCTTCAGCTCGAGCCTCTTTGCCCACTGTCATAGCATTCACTTACTCAGAACCTACCTAGATACTCGGGGCTTCCCTGCCTTTCCTTTCGTTTCCTTTTTGTGCTTTCTTCCCTCAGCCAGAGATACCAGGCACACAGTAATGCCGTTCAGCACAGACACAAAGGCAAAGAAACATGTCATGGTTGTGAGCAGCCCTCAGTCAAGTCAAGGTTCTCAGAGCAGTATGTCAAGGACACCCGGCACTAAAGAAGGATGTGCTTGTTTTAGACGTGGTACATCACAAATCACAGAGGTTTTGCATTGCAGAGGGAAGCTATTTGGTCCATTGAGCCTACATTGGCTCTTTAGTGAGCATCATTTCCTCACAGCAAACCCCTCTTGTCTCCCATATGGAAAGGTACACCAGATTGATTTCTGATTTGAAGGGATTGTCCTGTGAGCATTTAAATAGAATGGTCCTATAATCTCAGGAATTTAAAATAGAGAGTTGACCTTATTGAAATGTTTATGACACTGAGAGGGATTGGTAGAAATTCTCTATCACAGAGAGCATGGCAGCTCAGCATAAAAGTATGTTTAAAGCAGAGATTGATATATTTCTGATTACCAATTCTGTAATGAGTTATGGGGATGGGGAGGGTAAAAGGCATTGAAATATTCAATGGTAAGGTACTGGCATGGATAAAAGATTGGCTGCCTGGCAGAAAGCAGAGAGTGGGGTTATAAGGGTCTTTCTCAGGATGGCAACTGGTGACAAGTGGTGTTCCACAGGGGCCAGTGTAGGGTCCACAACTTTTCACTTTATACATTAATGAGCTAGATGAAGGAATTGTGGGTGTTCTGGCTAAGTTTGCAGACGATACAAAGATAGGTGGAGGGACGAGTGGTATTGAGGAGGCAGAAGGATTTAAACTGGTTAGGAGAGTGGGCAAAGAAGTGGTAGATGGAGTACAATGTGGGAAAGTGTGAGGTCATGCATTTTGGTTGGAAGAATAGATGCATAGACTATTTTCTAAATGGGGAGAAAATTCAGAAATCTGATGTATTAAAGGACTTGAGAGTCCTAATCCAGGATTCTCTTAAGGTAAACTTGCAGGTTGAATTGGTAGTTGGGAAGGCAAACACACTGTTGGCATTTATTTTGAGAGGACTAGAATATAAAAGCAGGGATGTACTACTGAGGCTTCATAAAGCTCTGGTCAGGCCACATGTAGAATATTGAGAGCAATTTTAGGATCCGTAGCTCAGGAAGGATGAACTGCCCCTGGAGTGGGCCCAGAGGAGGTTCACGAGGATGATCCCAGGAATGAAAGGCTTAACATATGAGGAATATTTGAGGTCTCAGGGTCTGTACACGATGGAGTTTAGAAGGACGAGGGACGATTTAATTGAAATTTACAGAATACTGAATGACCTGGATAGAGTGTACACTGGGAAGATGTTTCCATTAGCAGCAGAGACTCGGACCCAAAGGGACAGCTTTAGAATGAAGGGAAGACCCTTTAGAATGGAGATAAGGAGAAACCTTTTCAGCTAGAGGGTGAATCTGTGGAATTCATTACTACAGAGGCCACAGTGTTGAGTGTATTTAAGACAAAGATAAATACATTCTTGATTGTTAACTGGATCAAAGGTTATGGGGAGAAAGCGGGAGAATGGAGTTGAGAAACGTATCAGCTATGATTGAATGGTGGAGTAGACTTGATGGGTTGAATGACCTAATTTCTACTCCTCTGTGTCTTATGGGTCTTATTTGATCAGCTGCAATCATATCGAGTGGCAGGGCTTGATGGGCTGAATGGCCTCCTCCTGTTCCTTGGGGAGGTGATGGAATGGGTGGTAATGTCACTGCTCGAATCGCAACACGGCAGTCGATAGAATTTGAACTCAATAAAATCTAAAATAATGGGGACCATTGCAAAATCGAGCATTGCTGATTGTGACAAAAACCTATTTGGTTGACTGATATCCTTCAGGGAAGGAAAACTAACATCCTTACCTAATCTTGCCTATATCTGAGTTGAGACCCACAGCAGTATGGTTAACTGCCCTCTGGCCGACTCCCTAAATGCTGGTCTGGCCACTGATGCCCACATCCTGTGAATGATTTGAAGTTTTTTTGTTCCTATGATCAATAATGGGTACTTTCTCCCTGGCTGGAGAGTTTATAACTATGGAGTATAATCTCAAGTAAAGGGTCGATTATTAAAGTCTGAAGTGAGGAGGAGTTTTCTTTCCTCCAAGATTGTTAAATCTTTGAGAGTATCTACCCTAGAGGGCTGCGGATCTCAGTTAGTGATCCAAAAGTGGAGTTGCATGAATGTCTGACTCAACTTGTGTATTTCAAAATAGAGCTCCAGTTTGAACATATGGAACATAGAGCTGTACAGCACAGGAATGGGTCCTTTGGCCCATGATGTTGTGCCGAATATGATGCCAAATGAAACTAAACCCTTTTGCCTGCCCTTGGCCCAGATCCCTCCATTCTTTGCTTATTCATGTAAAAGTCCCTTAAACACCCCTAACTTATCTGCCCTCACCACCACCCTGACAGTGCATTCTACCGCTGTCTGTGTAAAAAATTGCCCCTCACATCTCCTTTGAGCTTTCCCCTCTCACCTTAAATGCATACCCCCTAGTATTAGACTCTGGGAAAAAGATTCTGACTGTCAACCCCATCCATGCATCTGATAATTTTATAAACTTCTATCATGTGTCCCCTCAGCCTCTTTTGCTCCAGAGAAAACAGCCTGAGTTTTTCTAGCTTCTCCTTACAGCTCACACCCTGTAATCCTGGTAAACCTCTTCTGTACTCTCTCCAAAGCCTCCACATCCTTCCTGTAAAGTGGCTGAATCCACTAAATGTCTGGAATTAAGGCACCACTGTGGCCAGTGATGCCCACATCCCATGAATGAGTTTAAAAAAGTTAACAGATCAACCATGGCCTTATTGAACTACACAGCAGACTTGATGGGCTGAATGGTCTATTTAACTTTCCTATATCTGATTGAACCAATGACAATCATGGAAGCCTGAATGTTGCCTTTATTTCATGGTCATCATCTCGAAATAAAGTTGAGTGCAGCATGAGCCAGAAGATTGAATTCACTGTGTTTGATACCGACCTGCAGAGCAGTCATAGGTTGGGGATGGACAGTTTGTCATTGCCCTTATTCCTGTTTATGTGAGCCTGTAAATTGTGCCTTTCTTTTGTTAAATTTAAGTAGGTTTTTGCCCCTCCAACTACCGGCAAAGACGTTCACAGGGCAGTAGGTGGCAGCAGTACAGCACATGATTTGAGTGGAAATTTTTTAAACTTTTGGCCTTGGTAACTTGGCTGTACACAGTTTCCTGTGCTAATATTGTTTCATTTTGTTTTAGTTTTTGTCCTTATTCTGCTCTGCATCCCAGCACCATGTAAACCATCAAAGGTTTCAGACAGAGCAACTGGTGAGAAAATGTTTCCACTAGTGTGTAGGTCAGCCAGAGGGCAGAAGTTGAGAGAAAGAAACCAGAGGTGCGACGGGGAATTACAAACATATCAGCATCCAATTTAGGAGCAAAAATAGGCCATACAGCCCCTCAAGCCTGCTCTACCTTTCAATAATCTGATTATGATCTCAACTCCACATTCCTGCCTACCCCTGATCATCACTGATTTCATTGTTAGTGAAATGCCTACATCTGCCTGAAAAGTAATCAACCATCCCAACTTCTCTGCTTTCTGATAAAGTGATTTCCAAAGACCCACAACCTTATGAGAGAAAAATATCCCTCTCATCTCCATCTTAAATGGGTGTGATTTTAATGCAGTGAGTTCTGGTCTGGAATGTACTGCCTGAAAGCGTGGTGGAAACAGGTATCGTGATAACTGTGCAAAAGAAATTGAATATATTTGAAAAGGAGAAATTTGAAAGACTACAGGGTAAGTTGTATTAATTGAATAGCTACCACAGGCATCTTAGTGGGAATCACTTGAAGCATGATACACTATTGGAAGGATACACTGCTCAATGCACCTTTGTTGTAAGCACATACCATAATGCTAGCCCTGACACTAATGCACCTATAAATATAATAGTTGTGTATAATAAACAGGTGTAACTCATATCTGTTGGATTCTTCAATGCCATGATGTCCATTCCCAGTTTCTTGTTATAAGGGATGCTACATTGGGTAAAACACTGTTTTTGAGGCAAAATCACACCAGCGGATGGAGTCACAACTGAGCCCCATCCTGGCTAGACCTGATTTTCTTCAACCAATTTGCCCTCCCCTGGCACTGAGTGCAATTGGAGCTGTCTTGCAACCACCCTGGCCTCTGCTGACATGGGTTTGTCCATTGCAGGCAGTTGTTGAATATAGGGGAGCTTTCCAGTGCACTAATCTCAGGCATTTCTACAGCAACAGCTTACATTTATTCACAAGTACAATTATTGTGCTTTGTTTTGTTTTATCGTGGGATATTCAGGATCATTGGCAAAGCCAGCATTTGTTTAGAACACACAGAATAGGTACATTCCAAAAGAGATAAAAATTTCAAGGGGAGGATCCCCATCATAGATAATTAAAAACATTGAAGATAGCATCAAACATAAACAAAAAGCGTATAATTGTGCAAAGCCAGGTAGCAGGGCAGGAGTGGACATAATGGAAAGAACAGTAAAGAAATATAAGGAGGCAAAAGTTAGAAGAAGAGAGAAAACAAGCAAAAAACTATTCAAAACAGATTCAATAGATATTCAAAAATAAAGTTAACAAAGTGAGCATTGGTCCTACAGAAGGTGAGTTTGGAGAATTAATAACAGCAAATAAAACATGAGGTAGCAAATGAATTGAACAGGTATTTCCCATTCGTGTTCACGAGAGAATGTAGAAGTAACATATCAGAAATATCTGTAAATTAGGAAATGGGAGGCAGAGGGGAACTCCAGGAAATTCCAATTACCAGGGAAGTGTAAGTGAGGAAATTGTTGGAGCTGCAAACAGGCAGGCCCCCAAGCCTTCATCCTGGGGTCAGGAAAGAAATGGCTCATGTGATAGTGGGTGCTTTGGTTTTAATTATACGAAATTCAGTAGATCTGGTTAAAAGTTCTGAGGCAAGGTCGCAACTTGAAAGGCTAACTCAATTTCTGCTTCCTTACCTGCTGAGTATGTCCAGCACTCCATGTCAAAATTTCAGGATTTCTGCTTTTCAGGTGTCCCCACGTTGACCTGGTTGTTGGTTACCAGCAGTAAAGGCTGGTTAGCAAAACTCTCATTTGTTCACAGGAAGGAAAATCAATCTGTTCCCTTCTGCACTCTGTGTCCAGATAATGTGCCATTTCTATCTTCCATTTCAGATTTCTCTCATGTTGAGCTGCGGATCCTCGCACACTTCACCTCAGATCCAGAACTCCTGAAACTTTTCCAGGAGCCTGAGCCACCAGATGTGTTCTCAACTCTTGTTTGTCAATGGTAAGTGTGTGATGTCCAATACTCGGGAGGTTTTGACTTGACGGCACGGTGGCTCAGTGGTTAGCACTGCAGCCTCACAGCACCAGGGAGCCAGGTTCAATTCCAGCCTCGGGTGACTGTCTGGGTGGAGTTTGCACATTCTCCTCGTGTCTGCGTGGGTTTCCTCCGGGTGCTCCGGTTTCCTCCCACTGTCCGAAGATGTGCAGGCTAGGTGGATTGGCCATGCTAAATTGCCCATCGTGTTCAGGGGTGTGCGGGTTATAGGAGGGTGGGTCTGGGTGGGATGCTTCAAGGGGCGGTGTGGACTTGTTGGGCCGAAGGGCCTGTTTCCGCACTGTAGGGAACCTAATCTAATCTAATCACTGGACTGTTACTCCAGAGACCCAGGTAATGTTCTGGATGCCCAGGTTTGAATCCTGCCATGGCAAATGGTGGAATGCGAATTCAATTCTAAAAGATTTGAATTCAAGAGTCTAATGATGAGCATGAATTAAGACTTTAACAATGATAGTGAACCCATTGTTAATTTTTGGAAAAACCCACCTGGATCTGTAATGTCCCTCAGGGAAGAGAATTGCCATCCTAACCTGGTCTGGCCCAAAATGTGACTCCTGATTTACAGCATTGTGGTTGACTGTTAAGTGCCCTGTGGGCAAATAGGAACAGACAATAAATGCTGCCTAGCCAGTGATGCCCTCATCCCATGACTGAATTGAATAAAACTTTCCACTTTGAACAACTATAAATGGCACATGTAGTGATAATGTCACTGGACTTGTAGATCCAAACAATATCCCTGAATTCTGTGTCAAATCCTACTGTTAATAAATTATTCTGGAATGGAAAATAAGTCCCAGTGATGCTGATCATGAAACTAAGTATCAGGTTCACTAATAACAAGGTGCAGAGCTGGATGAACACAGCAGGCCAAGCAGCATCATAGGAGCAGGAAGGCTGATGTTTCAGGCCTAGACCACTCTTAATTTCTGATGAAGGGCCTAGGCCTGAAATGTCAGCTTTCCTGCTCCTCTGATGCTGCTTGGCCTGCTGTGTTCATCCAGCTCTACACCTTGTTATCTAGGATTCTCCAGCATCTGCAGCTCCTACTGTCTCAGGTTCACTAATGTCCTTTTTGGGAGGGAAATCTGCCATCCTCACCCACACTGGCAAACACCTGTGACTCTAGTCTCACAACAGTGTGGTTGACTATTAATTGCCCTCTGAAATGGTCTAAGTTCAGTTCAAGGGCAATTAGGCAAGGGCAGCTTTGCCAGTGCTGCTCTCCCCCCCCTCTGAAAATGTGCCCACTTTCTGCACTGTCAGGCAGTTGCTGGCAAAGGTTAGTTAGCAGAAACCAGCCTTATGCCAGTCTGTTCTGCTGCTACCCGCTAGTTAAGTGGTACCAGCTAGGACTCAGTTACTCAGGCCAGTGGCATACTGAAATGTCAGCCACAACTGGATGCTCAAATTCTCTGGTTTGTGGTTTGCAATACACAGCTTCCGAAAGAGGAGACAAAAGTGCTACTCACTGCACCACAAAAAATTCGGATTATCACAGAATTGTTACAGTGACCAAGGAGGCCATTTGGCCCATTGTGTCTGCACTGCTCATTAAATGTTCCCTAGAGTCAATCTCCAGCCTTCTCCCCCATAACCTGAAACAGGGCAGCACGGTGGCTCAGTGGTTAGCACTGCAGCCTCTCAGCACCAGGGACCCGGGTTCGATTCCAGCCTCGGGCGACTGTCTGTGTGGAGTTTGCACATTCTCCCTGTGTCTGCATGGGTTTCCTCTGGGTACTCTGGTTTCCTCCCACAGCCCAAAGATGTGCAGGCTAGGTGGATCAGACATGCTAAATTGCCCATCGTGTTCAGGGGTGGGTGGGTTATAGGGGGATGGGTCTGGGTGGGATGCTTCAAGGGGCGGTGTGGACCTGTTGGGCCGAATGGCCTGTTTCCACACTGTAGGTAATCTAAACTAATCAAATTATTTCAGTACACATAATTGTCCAGAGCCTCTAACTACCCGAATTGATCCTGCCTCCACTACATTTCCAGGCAGTGCCTTCCAGACCCCAGCTACTTGCTGGGTGAAATTTTCTTTTTTACCTCACTGCTTTTGCAAATCACTTTCTGTGAATGCCCTTCTGTTCTTGTTCCTTTTACAAGCTTTTCCTGAACGACTCCATCCAGCTCACTGTTGATTTTGGAAATTTCTATCACAGTCTCATCTCTGCTTTCTTCTCTCCAGGGCAAACAGTCCCAACGTCTCCATTCCATCCTCATAACTGAAGCTTCTCATTCCTGAAAAATCCACATCTTTCCTGTAATGTGGCATTCACGACTGTACACAGTACTCAATCTGAAGTCTAACAGTGTCTTGTACAATCCATAGCTAGCACTCACCTGTCTGCTGTAGCTCACTTCTCTCCAAGGCCTTCAATACTGACACAGAATGGTTCCATCCTCTCCTGGCAACATAAAGCTGAGTGAGTGTGGATGATGTATGGAATTGCTTGGCCATCCTTCAGCCAGAGAAAGATGAATTCTGGTTATGGTGGTTTTCGGTGATACTTGTCTAACCGCTGATATTAAGCGATGTAGAGAGCCTATGTGAGGGATGGTCTCATAGACCCCAGCAGCAATGATCTAATCTAACACCATGAACACCATGAGGTGGTGAGACTTAGCCTGGACAATGAGCCTAAGGTGGAAGGGTCACGATTAAAACAAAATCCTCAGTCTTGGCCGATGTTGAGCTTTGTGACCCTGCGCCCGCCTGGGCGATACAAAGCATTGATCGCATAGACGTTTTTTTAAAAATCTGTCTTTGGTATGGAATTGCTGGCTGGGCCAGTATTTGATGCCCATTCGTATTTGCCCTCGAAAGAGTAGTTCTGTACTGCCTTCTTGCTGTTCTTGGTGTGTAGGAACATTCGCAATCCGTTGGGGAGAGAATTCCAGGATTGTGACCCAATGATATACTTCGAAGTGAGGACGGCGAGTGGTTTTCGGGGGGAATTTATAGCAGTTTGTGTTCCCATGTACTTGTTGCCCTTGTCCTTGCAGCTGGTGGCGGCTGTACGTTTGAAAGGTGCTTTTGAAAGACCTTCAGTGAATTACTCCAATACAACCTGTAGATGTATCTCGAGTGTTTACGATCCAGAATGCACTGCTTGACAGCACGGCAGGGGCAGATTCGGGTATGACTTCTAAAAGGGAATTGCATACTTATGTGAAACATAATGAAAAATAGCACTCTGGGGAAAGAACAGTGGATTTTGGTACTCATTGGATCTTTCTGCCAATGAGCTATCACAGGGACCCTGAGTAGAATGGCATCTTTCGGTGTAGCATTTTGCTGTGTTACTGTGGTGCTGATGTTCTAGGCTGTGCCCTGAGTAGAGTGTGCAGTTTCCAATCATCAACCACTAGAAAGAGTTACCAAGAAGTTAACAGCAATTGGAAAGTTACAGTGTGGTTTTGTTTGATTTCACAAAGGCTTGTGAAGTGATGAAAAGAGTCTTGAGAGGTTGGGATTTTCTTCACAAAAACTGGGTTGCCCTAGAAGAAGTATTAGCGTGGATGAAAGGGTTATGGTAATGTGGGAAGGACAGGAGTGATATTTGGCTACAGGAGTTTGCAGGAGTTCTCTTTATCTCCCCATAGACAGTCGGAATTTGCTGACAAACAGTGTCAAGGATTATTTTCAGCTTCCTACGCTGTTTTTGCTGGAGGTTCGTTCAGCTTACCACCAAGGTTTTGATGGGAATCTGTAAGATCTTCCTCTCACCAAGGAATTTCAGTATCACATGGGCCCACCCACCTGGATTATTACAGGTATAGCAACATTGAGGAGTCCAATGCCAATCCACTTGTTTGGCAGCTCTACCACAGCATTTGAAATCCACCCACTCCACCAACAATGCCATGAGTCGACAGCAAGTAGGAAACAGTGAGGCAACAAAATAAACTTTTTCACTAAGGAAAGGGCCCTTGTTGTGAATGAGAACTTTGAGGAGCAGGGAAACAGGCTTGAACAGATCGAGATTGAGGAAGTTGATGTGCTAGAAATTTTGGCAAACATTAAGAGTGATAAGTCCCCAGGGCCAGACCAGATTTATCCTAGGTTGCTCCGGGAAGCGAGAAAGGAGGTTGCTAAGCCACTGGCAAAGATCTTTGCTTCCTCACTCTCCATGGGAGTTGTACCGGGAGATTGGAGGGAGGCAAATGTTGCTCCTCTTTTCAAGAAAGGAAATAGGGAAATCTCTGGAAATTACAGACCAATCAGTCTTACATCTGTGATCAGCAAGATTTTGGAAAGAAATCTGAGGGATAGGATTTATGACTATTTGGAAAAGCATAGAGTGATTAAAGGGAGTCGGCATGGCTTTGTGAGGAGCAGGTCATGCCTTACAAATCTTATTGATTTCTTTGAGGAGGTCATGAGACAGGCTGACGAGGGTCGAGCAGTGGATGTGGTGTACATGGACTTCAGCAAGGCATTTGATAAGGTTCCCCACGGCAGGCTCATTCATAAAGTCAGGAGGTATGGGATACAGGGTGATTTGGCTGTCTTCTCCACCCACTGCATCCCAAAACCAGTTCAACCTGTCTCTGCCTCCCTAACCTGTTCTTCCTCTCACCCATCCCTTCCTCCCACCCCAAGCCGCACCTCCATCTCCTACCTACTAACCTCATCCCACCTCCTTGACCTGTCCGTCTTCCCTGGACTGACCTATCCCCTCCCTACCTCCCCACCTATACTCTCCTCTCCACCTATCTTCTTTTCTCTCCATCTTCGGTCTGCCTCCCCCTCTCTCCCTATTTATTCCAGAACCCTCACTCCATCCCCCTCTCTGATGAAGGGTCTAGGCCCGAAACGTCAGCTTTTGTGCTCCTGAGATGCTGCTGGGCCTGCTGTGTTCATCCAGCCTCACATTTTATTATCTTGGATTCTCCAGCATCTACAGTTCCCATTATCACATCATGGATTCAGAATTGGTTGGCTGACAGGAGGTAGAGAGTGGTTGTAGATGGTAAGTATTCTGCATGGAGGTCAGTGCTGAGTGGTGTCCCACAGGGCTCTGTTCTTGAGCCTCTGCTCTTTGTAGTTTTTATAAATGACTAGGATGAGGAGGTTGAGGGGTTGGTTAGTATGTTTGCTGATGACACAAAGGTTGGAGATGCCGTTGATAGTATCAAGGGCTATTGCAGGCTTCAGCGAGACATTGACAGTATGCAGAGCTGGGCTGAGAAATGGCAGATGGAGTTCAACCTGGACAAATGCGAGGCGATGCATTTTGGAAATTCGAACTTAAATACTGAATATAGGATTAAAGGCAGGATTCTCGGCAGTGTGGAGGAAGAGCAGGATCTTGGTGTTCAAGTGCATAGCTCCCTCAAAGTTGCCACCCAAGTGGATAAGGTTGTTAAGAAAGCATATGGTGTTTTGGCTTTCATTAACAGGGGGATCAAGTTTAAGAGCCGTGAGGTTATACTGCAGCTCTACAAAACCTTGGTGAGACCACACTTGGAATATTGTGTCCAGTTCTGGTCGCCCTATTATAGGAAAGATGAGGAGGCTTTGGAGAGGGTGCAAAGGATGTTTACCAGGATGCTGCCTGGACTGGAGGGCTTGTCTTACGAGGAGAGGTTGACTGAGCTCGGACTTTTCTCTCTGGAGAGAAGGAGGACGAGAGGTGACCTGATCGAGGTGTACAAGGTAATGAGAGGCATGTATAGAGTCGATAGCCAGAGACTTTTCCCCAGGGCAGGATTGACTGCCACGAGGGGTCATAGTTTTAAGATGTTAGGATGAAGGTATAGAGGAGACGTCAGAGGGGGGTTCTTCACCCAGAGAGTTGTGAGCGCATGGAATAGTTTACCAGTGGTAGTCGTGGAAGCAGAGTCATTAGTAACATTTAAGCGACTGCTGGACATGCACATGGACAGCAGTGAATTGAGGGGAATGTAGGTTAGGTTATTTTATTTTTGGATTAGGATTATTCCTTGGCACAACATCGTGGGCTGAAGGGCCTGTACTGTGCTGTACTTTTCTATGTTAAACCTTCTATGTTCTTAACAGTCATTGGCCTAGTGATCAGCAAGAGCCACAATATCATTGGATCTCCATCATCTCCAGCTTTCTGTCCAAGCTCCACCCAGTCTTACCTGTCTCCTCTTAACTTTGAACTATTTTCTGGTCTTGCTCAGAGAGGAGGTGGGAATGCTGCTATGAGAAACTCAACTGTTTGTCCTTTAACTAGAAGTGGGAAGGATTCCTTCCTCTGCGTTAATATGCAGGACTACAAGCTAAGGGACTCACTAAAGCTTGGGGGTAAGGGCACTGGGGCAAGACCACTGCCTAAAGCTTTTCGGTCAGAGGGTACTGAGGGATTGGTAAATTATAGGGAGCATTGGACTGTAAACTTCTCAATGAATGCATATCGGAAATATCACACGCATTGCAATTGGATTCAGGCCTGTGAGAGTGTAACAAACTCCACAGAGAAAGGCTGAATTTTATTGTCCTTTTCTGTAAAGTGCAAATTGCAAAGTTTTAGAATGTACTTTTAGATAGTTCATGAATAAAGCATAATTTTGAAAAAAAACGGAAAAGCTATTGGCAGGGAGGGAGTACAAAGGGAATTGGATAATCACATGAGGGAATTAGAGACGAATGTTAAAAAAGCATGGGGATTGAATGAAAGTGTAGGATTAGAAATATACGCTGAGAAACAGCAGCATAGACTGATGGCCCAATTCTGTAGTGAAAGATTCTCTGACGTTTTCAGGGTTTATTGTGAAAGGTCGCATTAAATCTAATCGAATCACTTGCAATGGTAAATGTCTTTGGTTTATTTTAGGCATGAGAAATAATCTCCCTGCTCTCCCAAATCCATTAAAAAATGTGATCCCAGCCTGTAATTTATCCGTGACAATCTATAGCTGGATGGAAGAAATGTTAACCTGAGCTGACCTTTAAAAGGTGGCTTTGTAATTCAGTGAACTGTATTTAGACGGGAACTGCCCTGTTAAGATGTGCTATCTGTGGGGTGAAACTGTAAACTGAAGCCCGTTTAGTCTGTACACTGGATGCAGTGGATTCCATGTTAATATTTTTATGAAGAGAATGGGAGTTCTATCAAGTGCCCTGGTCAATATATACCCCTCGAACAACATAACTAACACTGATTTACCCAGTCATTATCAGACTGCAGTTTGGGAAATATTGCAAAATATTAATATTCATGTGATTTCTGTGCCTAACTGATGCACTGTAAATATACTTCTTTCCCCTTCAGAGGGGGAAGAAAATCACCTCATCTCAGTTTTAAATGGACAACTCTTGATTTTTAGACAACAACCCCTAGTCTTAGTGAAAACAACAATTGCTACTCTCGAAACATTAGCTTGCTCTTTCTCCATGAAGGTTGCCTGACCTGCTATGATCTCCAGCATTTGTTGTTTTCAGTACAGATTCCAGCATCTGCAGTAACTCGCTCGTAACCACTCATCTTAAATTCTCCTGCAAGAGGAGACATCGTCTCCGCATCTACCCTGTCAAGATCTCTCAGAAACTTACATGAATTGTTTTTCCCATCTTTCCAGTGCCCCGTATCCGTCTTACGACATGGAAACCGGATTACGCACAGTGCTTCAGTTATTGTGTAATGAAGGTTCGATATAAATTTAATTAGCCTGAGCCAGAGGTTAGGAACAGTTCCATTACTGCATGACATTAACTCCATTCAAGACCCACTAGTGGCTGAGTGGCTCTAAAATTGTCTAGATTAGTATCGTCACAATGGCCACATGGAAGAGAGGATTCCCCAGGGATAAATTGCAGACAAAATGGAAAGAAGCCTAAAAGGCTGTCAAGATAATGATGTGATAGTGAATGGAGCAGGAGGTGATCATACAAACCTCTGTCTGCAATGAGTGTGTGGAGAAATTGTGTCAGCATTTTCAGGACATGAGAACCTATTGCCTGTACCAACAATTTCTGGGGTTGCTAAGTAACCATAAACATGTCAGTGGCTTTCCAGCATGATACCAGAGGTCAGTGAGCAACAAGAGGAAAAGTTTAAGAGATTTAAAAAAAGGCTTGCATTTATATAACACCTTCAGGCTGTCCCCAAGCCCTTTACAGCTATTGAAATACTTTGTAAAGGCGTAGATGCTATTGCATTGTAGCAGATAGTCGATTTGTGCTCTTCAATCATTAAGCACTTCAGAGATTTTGATGCAGAAGTCTGGGGCAGTGCGGTGGGAGTGCTACATGGTTGTAGGTGCCAACTTTCACACAAGGTGTTAAACAAAGGCTGTGTCAGCTCTTTGATGTGCGTGCAAAATCTCTGCAAGCTATATCTTTCTTATTTCCTCCTTATTTTTAAGCTATTCAAAACGGTGCCATATTTTTGGCAATAAATGAAAGCTTTTCGCTGTATATTATTGTACTCTTTCTGTAAAATGCACATGACAATAAAATCAAAATCAGAATCAAATAAATCGTAGCAGCATCTCAAAGAAAAGTAAATGATTCTCCTTGGCATCTTGGCCAATATTTGTTTCCTTATCAATATCAGTAAAAAAATTGGACTATGTGCTTGGCTGATTGTGGTTAACCAAAGTAAGGATTGGCCAGCGTAAAAATCATGAAAAATATTAACAAATAAGTTTTGACAACTTTAACAAGAAGTTCTGGAGAAACTCAGCAGGTTTGGCAGCATCTACAGGCAGAAAGAGAGTTAATGTCTTGAGTGCATTCTGACAATTTTAACAACTGCCATTCCTGGGATAAAGCAGTCAATTAGACTCAAGAAATGCCACATTGAGGGAGCTCAGGGTAAAAGAACATGCATTGTAGTTGCCTCCCAACTCAGATCATGAGTGCATACGAAACAAGAATAGAAATTGCTGGAGAATCTCAGCAGGTCTAGCAACATCTGTGCAGAGAAAGTAGAGTTAATGTTTCAGGTCAAGTCACCCTTCCTCAGAACACACTGAATTCGAAAAGTTTACTGTGTTTCTCTCTCCACAGATGCCGCCAGATCTGCCGAGTTCCTCCAGCACTTTGTGTTTCTGTTTCAGATTTCCAGCTTCTGCTGTTCTTTGTTTTATTTCCTTTTCCATGAGTGAATTTGGTTGGATGAGCGGCTCCTCTGAATGTATTTTCTGAGGAACTCTTAAAAGTGAGTCCTGGATTCAAAATGGATACACAGTCTTTTTTTTAGGATAATCAAGAATTTCTCTTCATGTCTACCTTGACATTCTAACCAAATATAGGTTATATTCTACTACAATTAGGGGAGAGGGGGACGAGTTAATAGGAGTGAAGGATCTGTAACTTGGATAAGGAAAGTGAATGTATGATCACCATTCTCCGGATAACACAAAAATAAGCCAGAAAGTGAGTGATGAGTATACAGAGGGATTTTAACAGGTTAAGCTAGTGGGCAAAAGCTTGGAAGATGGAATGTAACATGGGAAAAGTGAGGTTTTGCAGTTTGGCAGGAAGATTACAGGAGTTAATTGAATACTATTTGAATGGACAAAGACTGTAGAAAGATGCAGAACAATGTGACTTGGGAGTCCTCATCCATGAATCAAAAAAAGCTGGCTTCCAAGTTCACTGGGCTAAAGGGAAGGCAAATGGAATGATGGAAGATACTAGAGTATAAAAATAGGGAGATTAGACTAAGACAATATAAAGCATCAGCCAAAGCACAACTGGAATACTCTGAACAGTTTTGGGCACCTTATCTAAGAAAAAATACACTGGCATCAGAGGCAGTCCAGAGAAGGTTCACAGGCAGATACTAGGTATGGGAGGCCTGTCCTATGAGGAGAGGTTGAGCAGGTTGGACATGTATTTGTTGGAGTTCAGAAGGACTGAAACATACAAGATTCTCTGGGGGCTTGCCAGAGTTGATGCAGAAAGATTATTTCCCCTTGGGGGAGAGTCTAGGCCCCAGGAGGGGAACATTTCAAATAATGGGTTACACATTTAAAGCAGAGATGAGGAACAATTTCCTTTCTCAGAGGGTTGTGAATCTGTGGAGCTCTTTCTTGTAGAGAGCCTTTGGGGCTTGAGTATAAATTATATTCAAGACTGAGATAGACAGATTTTTAACCAGTGAGGGAATCAAGTGTTATGGGGAAAAGACAGGAAAGTGGAGTTGAGGATGATCAGCCATACTGTTACTGAATGGTTGAGAAGTCTGAATGGGCTGAATAGCCTGCATCTGCTTTTCTGCCTGATTGTCTTAGGATCAGTAATCCCAGGCCAATATGCTGGGGAAGTAGGTTCAATCTAGGCACCAGAATAAACAATAACAGACCCTGCCGACCCTGCAAAGTCCTCCTTATCCACGCCTAGGACTGGTGCCGGAACTGGGAGAGCTACCTCACAGACTAGCCTGATATGTTCCAAGTCATGGAAGCATATTTTACAGACATTATCCCAGGCACCACCGTCACGATCCCTCGATATGTCCTGTCCCATCAGCAGGACAGACCCAGTACAGGTGACGGCACGGTGGGACGCAGTCAGGAGGGAGTTGCTCTGGGAAACCCCAGCATTGACTCTGGATCCCACGAAGTCTCATGGCTTCAGGTTAAACATGGCCAAAGAAAATTCCTGCTGATTACCACGTTTTGTCCTCTCTCAGCTCATGAATCATGACTTCTCTATGTTCTACAACACTGGAAGAAAGCATTGAGGATAACAAGGGCACAAAATGTGGGGAATTTCAATTTCCACCACCAAGAGTGGCTCAGCAGCAGTTCTATTGATCGAGCTGATCAGGTCCTAAAGGACATAGCTGATACACTGGGTCTGCAGTAGGTAATGAGGGAACCAATAAAAAAGAAAAACATACTTGACCGCATCCTTACTAATCTGCCAGCTGCAGACGCACCTGTCCATGACAATATCGGCGAGAGTAACAATTACACAGTCCTTGTAGAGAAGAAGTCTCACCTTCTAATTGAGAAAAACCTTCATAATGTTGTGAGGCACTATCACTGTACTAAATGGGACAGACTTTGCATAGATCTAGCAAATTAGCACTAGGCATCCATAAGGAGCTGTGAGCCATTAACAGCAGCAAAATTGTACTCCAGAACAATCCGTAACCTCATGGGTCCAGCATATCTCCAACTCAACCATTACCATCAAGCCAAGGGATCATCCCTGGTTCAATGGAGAGTGTAGGAGGACATGCCAGGAACAACACCAGGCATACCTGAAGATAAGGTGTCTACCTGGTGAAGCCACCAAATAGGATTACTTGTACGCCAAACAGCGAAAACAGCAAGTGTTAGGCAGAGCTAAGTAATCCCACAACCAATGAATCAAAGAAGAACAAAGAAAATTACAGCACAGGAACAGGCCCTTTGGCCCTCCAAGCTTACGCCGATCGAGATCCTCTGTCTAACCTGTCATCTGTTTTCTAACGGTCTGTGTCCATTTGCTCCCTGCCCATCCATGTACCTGTCCAGATATATCTTAAAAGATGCTAATGTGTCTGCGTCTACCACCTCCGCTGGCAACGCGTTCCAGGCATCCACCACCCTCTCTGTAAAGAACTTTCCACACATATCTCCCTTAAACTTTCCTCCTCTCACTTTGAACTCATGACCCCTAGTAATTGAGTCCCCCACTCTTGGGAAAAAGCTTCTTGCTATCCACCCTGTCTATACCCCTCATGATTTTGTAGACCTCAATCAGGCCCCCCCTCAATCTCGGTCTTTCTAATGAAAATAATCCTAATCTACTCAACTTCTCTTCATAGCTAGCACCCTCCATACCAGGCACCATCCTGGTGAACCTCCTCTGCACCCTCTCCAAAGCGTCCACATCCTTTTGGTAATGTGGCGACCAGAACTGTACGCAGTACTCTAAATGTGGCCGAACCAAAGTCCTATACAACTGTAACATGACCTGCCAACTCTTGTACTCAATACCCCGCCCAATGAAGGAAAGCATGCCGTATGCCTTCTTGACCACTCTATTGACCTGCGTTGCCACCTTTAGGGAACAATGGACCTGAACACCCAGATCTTTCTGTTCATCAATTCTCCCTAGGACTTTTCCATTTACTGTATAGTTCGCTCTTGAATTAGATCTTCCAAAGTGCATCACCTCGCATTTGCCTGGATTGAACTCCATCTGCCATTTATCTGCCCAACTCTGTAGTCTATCTATATTCTGCTGTAATCTCTGAGAGTGCCCTTCACTATCTGCTACTCCACCAGTCTTCGTGTCATCTGCAAACTTGCTGATCAGACCACCTATACCTTCCTCCAAATCATTTACATATATCACAATCAACAGTGGTCCCAGCACAGATCCCTGTGGAACACCACTGGTCACAGGTCTCCAATTTGAGAAATGCCCTTTCACTACTACTCTCTGTCTCCTAGATAATAAAATGTGAGGCTGGATGAACACAGCAGGCTCAGCAGCATCCCAGGAGCACAAACGTTTCGGGCCTAGACCCTTCATCAGAGAGGGGGATGGGGTGAGGGTTCTGGAATAAATAGGGAGAGAGGGGGAGGCAGACCGAAGATGGAGAGAAAAGAAGATAGGTGGAGAGGAGAGTATAGGTGGGGAGGTAGGGAGGGGATAGGTCAGTCCAGGGAAGACGGACAGGTCAAGGAGGTGGGATGAGGTTAGTAGGTAGGAGATGGAGGTGCGGCTTGGGGTGGGAGGAAGGGATGGGTTAGAGGAAGAACAGGCTAGGGAGGCAGAGACAGGTTGGACTGGTTTTGGGATGCAGTGGGTGGAGGGGAAGAGATGGGCTGGTTGTGTGGTGCAGTGGGGGGAGGGGACAAACTGGGCTGGTTTTGGGATGCGGTTGGGGAAGGGAAGATTTTGAAGCTGGTGAAGTCCACATTGATACCATTGGGCTGCAGGGTTCCCAAGCGGAATATGAGTTGCTATTCCTGCAACCTTCAGGTGGCATCATTGTGGCACTGCAGGAGGCCCATGATGGACATGTCATCTAAAGAATGGGAGGGGGAGTGGAATTGGTTTGCGACTGGGAGGTGTAGTTGTTTATTGCGAACCGAGCGGAGGTGTTCTGCAAAGCGATCCCCAAGTCTCTGCTTGGTTTCCCCAATGTAGAGGAAGCCACACCAGGTACAGTGGATGCAGTATACCACATTGGCAGATGTGCAGGTGAACCTCTGCTTAATATGGAAAGTCATCTTGGGGCCTGGGATAGGGGTGAGGGAGGAGGTGTGGGGGCAAGTGTAGCATTTCCTGCAGTTGCAGGGGAAGGTGCCGGGTGTGGTGGGGTTGGAGGGCAGTGTGGAGCGAACAAGGGAGTCACGGAGAGAGTGGTCTGTCGGGAAAGCAGACAAGGGTGGGGATGGAAAAATGTCTAGGTTCACCTGCACATCTACCAATGTGGTATACTGCATCCACTGTACCCAGTGTGGCTTCCTCTACATTGGGGAAACCAAGTGGAGGCTTGGGGACTACTTTGCAGAACACCTCCGCTCGGTTCGCAATAAACAACTGCACCTCCCAGTCGCAAACCATTTCCACTCCCCCTCCCATTCTCTAGATGACATGTCCATCATGGGCCTCCTGCAGTGCCACAGTGATGCCACCCGAAGGTTGCAGGAACAGCAACTCATATTCCGCCTGGGAACCCTGCAGCCCACTGGTATCAATGTGGACTTCACAAACTTAAAAATCTCCCCTTCCCCCACCGCATCCCAAAACCAGCCCAGTTCGTCCCCTCCCCCCACTGCACCACACAACCAGCCCAGCTCTTCCCCTCCACCCACTGCATCCCAAAACCAGTCCAACCTGTCTCTGCGTCCCTAACCTGTTCTTCCTCTCACCCATCCCTTCCTCCCACCCCAAGTCGCGCCTCCGTCTCCTACCTACTAACCTCATCTCACCTCCTTGAGGTGTTCATCTTTCCTGGACTGACCTAACCCCTCCCTACCTCCCCACCTATACTCTCCTCTCCACCTATCTTCTTTTCTCTCCATCTTTGGTCCGCCTCCCCCTCTCTCCCTATTTTTTCCAGAACCCTCACCCCATCCCCCTCTCTGATGAAGGGTCTAGGCCCGAAACATCAGCTTTTGTGCTCCTGGGATGCTGCTGGGCCTGCTGTGTTCATCCAGCCTCACATTTTATTATCTTGGATTCTCCAGCATCTGCAGTTCCCATTATCACTCTCTGTCTCCTGTTGCCCAGCCAGTTTTTTTTTGTCTATCCAGCTAGCACACCCTGGACCCCATGTGACTTCACTTTCTCCATCAGCCTGCCATGGGGAACCTTATTAAACGCCTGACTAAAGTCCATGTATATGACATCTACAGCCTTTCCCTCATCAATCAACTTTGTCACATCCTCAAAGAATTCTATTAAGTTGGTAAGACATGACCTTCCCTGCATAAAACCATGTTGCGTATCACTGAAAGGCCCATTTTCTTCCAAACGGGAATAGATCCTATCCCTCAGTATCTTCTCCAGTAGCTTCCCAATCACTGACGTCTGGCTCACCGGTCGATAATGACCTGGATTATCCCTGCTACCCTTAAACAAGGGGACAACATTAGCAATTCTCCAGTCCTCCGGGACCTCACCTGTGTCTAAGGATGCTGCAAAGATATCTGTTAAGGCCCTGGCTAGTTCCTCTCTCGCGTCTCTCAACAACCTGGGATAGATCCCATCTGGATCAGGGGACTTGTCCACCCTAATGTCTGATCAGATCTAATCTCTGCAGTCCTGTCACATCTAGTCATGAATGGTGGTGGACAATTAAACAACTCACTGGAGGAGGAGGCTCCACAAATATCCCCATCCTCAATGATGGAAGAGCCCAGCACATCAGTATAAACGATATGGCTGAAGCTTTTGCAGCAATCTTCAGCCAGAAATGCCATGTGGATGATCCATCTCGGCCTCCTGCAGTGGTCCCCAGCATTACAGGTACCAGTCTTCAGCCAATTCAATTCACTCTGCTTGATATCAAGAAACAGTTGGAGACACTGGATACTGAAAAGGCTACAGTCCCTGACAACATTCCGGCAATAGCGCTGAAAACCTGTGCTCCAGAACCTGCCGCTCCCCTTGCCAAGCTGTTCCAGTACAGTTACAACACTGGTATCCTTTCTGATACTTTCCTTTCTATAGCAGGGTGACCAGAATTGTGTACGGTATTCCAAAATTATTTTAGATTGTATTCAAGATGTGCCTGTTGCCTGGTAACATATTGAGCAAGGTCCCACAGTTAATGGCCCAGAAATAAATAGGGAGAGAGGGAGAGGCGGAATGAAGATGGATAGAGGAGAAGATAGGTGGAGAGGAGACAGACAAGTTAAAGAGGCGGGGATGGAGCCAGTAGAGGTGAATGTAGGTGGGGAGGAGCTAGGTCAGTCCGGGGAGGACAGACGGGTCAAGGGGGCGGGATGAGGTTAGTCAGTAGGAGACGGAGGTGGGGCCTTGAGGTAGGAGGAGGGGATAGGTAAGAGGAAGAACAGGTTAGGGAGGCAGGGACGAGCTGGGCTGGTTTTGGGATGCGGTGGGGGAAGGGGAGATTTTGAAGCTTGTGAAATCCACATTGATACCATTGGGCTGCAGGGTTTCCAAGCGGAATATGAGTTGCTGTTCCTGCAACGTTTGGGTGGCATCATTGTGGCACTGCAGGAGGCCCATGATGGACATGTCGTCTGAGGAATGGGAGGGGGAGTAGAAATGGTTCGCGATCGGGAGGTGCAGCTATTTATTGTGAACCGAGCGTAAATATTCTGCAAAGCGGTTCCCAAGCCTCCACTTGGTTTCCCCGATGTAGAGGAGGCCACAACGGGAACAGCAGATGCAGTATACCACATTCGCAGATGTGCAGGTGAACCTCTGCTTGATGTGGAAAGTCTTCTTGCGGCCCGGGATGGGGGTGAGGGAGGAGGTGTGGGGGCAGGTGTATCATTTCCTGCCGTTGCAGGGGAAGGTCCTGGGTGTGGTGGGGCTGGAGGGGAGTGTTCAGCGGACAAGGGAGTCGCGGAAGGGACTGGTCCCTCCAGAAAGCAGACAAGGGTGGGGAGGAAAAATGTCTTTGGTGGTGGGGTCAAATTACAGATGGCGGAAGTGTCGGAGGATGGTATATTATATCTGGAGGTTGGTGGGGTGGTATGTGAGGATGAGGGGGTTCTTTTTTAGTTGTTATTGTGGGGACGGGGTGTGATGGATGAGTCGTAGGAAATGTGGGAGACACGGCGAGGGCGTTCTCTACCACTGTGGAGGGGAACTTGCAGCCCTTGAAAAACGAGGACATCTGAGATGTTCGGGAGTGGAATGCCTCATCCTGGGAGCAGATGCGGCGGAGGCGAACGAATTGGGAATAGGGAATGGCATTTTGCAGGAAGGTGGGTGGGAGGAGGTGCATTCTAGGTAGCTGTGGGAGTCGGTGGGCGTGAAATGAATATCGGTTTCTAGGTGGTTGCCTGAGATGGAGACAGAGAGGTCCAGGAAGCTAAGGGATGTGTTGGAGATGGTCCAGGTGAACTTGAGGTTGGGATGTAAGGTGTTGGTGAAGTGGATGAACTGTTCGAGCTCCTCTTGGGAGCATGAAGCAGTGCCGATACAGTCATCAATGTAACGGAGGAAGAGGTGGGTTTTAGGACCAGTGTAGGTACAGAAGAGTGATTATTCCACGTAACCTATAAAGAGGCAGGCATAGCTTGGGCCCATGCGGGTCCCCATGGCCACCCCCTTTGTCTGTCAGAAGTGGGAGGAATTGAAAGAGAAGTTGCTGAGGGTGAGGACGAGTTCGGCTAAGTGGATGAGGGTGTCGTTGGAGGGGGACTGGTCGGGTCTGCGGGGCAGGAAGAAGCAGAAGGCCTTAAGACCATCTGTATGGGGAATGCAGGTGTATAGGGACTGGATGTCCATGGTGAAGATGAGGTGTTGGGGGAACGGGTGACGAAGTTTGGAGTTTGCATCTTCAGATAAGGAGGGAAAAGATGGGTGTCTGATGTTTGGAGTGGAAATGAAATCTGTACCAGTGTGCCTCGTGGCTTGACGTGGTTGTGGGCCCTCTAACATGAGGCACACGCGCACATGCACACACATGCACAGACATACACACACACACACACACACACACACACACAAACACCTATGCTCATGCACACACATGGACACACACTCATTAACACCCACTCTCACACACACACACAAACACACATAAACACTTACACTCATGCACACACATGGACACACACACACTCATTAACACCCACTCTTACACACACACACACTCATTAACACCCACTCTCACACACTCACACACACACATTAACACCCACTCTCTCACACACACCGACACACACACAGACCGACACACACACTCACAAACACCCACACTCTCTCACACACATACACACACTCACAAACACCCACACTCCCTCTCTCTCACACACTCTCACACACACACACACACACACACACACACACACACACACACACACACACACACACACACACGGATGCAGTCATATTTGAAAATCACTTCATTGAGGACACAGCACAAACCAGTCTGCTGCCTTGTGATGACAGACCAGCTCTCCTTGGGACATCAGTGCTTCAGTATTGTTGTGTGCACACAATGGCCAACCCATGCACACAGCAATGTCCCAAAAACGTCAACATTGGGAGAAACACTTTCAGAAAACAACATTTGAGTGAATGTAAAAGTGACTTCAAAACAGATTACAGATGTAAGCTCTTCAGAACATCACTTTGTTGAGAGCACATCATTTCAATCTGTCTTTTATTGTCCTAGCTCAAATTCTGTATGATACTCTCCAGCTATGTTGTTCTCAGTGCCCAGGGACAGTTCTCTGGAAAACTCAGTACTGATTACTGTCGATTGTAATATATTAGTTTGATAGCCTGCAGTTTCTGTCTAATTGCCTTTGGGAGTTAGGGAGAAATCTCAGTTCTGTCTGTGAAGACCTTTACCATTTAGCTGTTCCTTCCCAACACATACAAACCGTAGTAAACCATAGAGGCAGAAGGATGCTTACAGCCCAAAAACAGGCCATTTGGTCCATCGAGTCAGTGCCAGCTCTCTGTGGAATGTCCAATCAGTCCTGTTCCCTCATTTTCTCTCTGACGCTCTGCAACGTTAATTCTATTAGAAATCCATTAAATTCCCTTCTGAAACTGGTGATCGTCTCCATTTCCTCCACTCTCATAGACAGTCATGTTCCAGGTCACTAACTATTCCCATACGGAAATAAATTCTTTCTCATGTTCCCTCATGGCCTAACTCTTTAATCTGTTTCTTTACTCGGCATAGCAATGGCTTTTCATTGTCCCCCAAATTGGCATTCGTCATTCTGAAGGATTTATGTTTGGATGGCAGGATTTCCCCTTCATCACATGAAGAGTCAATGGGGATTACAGACCACATTTTTTCTATCCTGACAGTTATTGTATTCATTATCTCGGCTTCTTTCACTTTTTGAATATTTAGTAATTTTGGAATGCTGTTAGTGTTTTCTACTGTGAAGTCTGATGCAAACTATTTATTCAACTCCTCTACCACTTCCTGGTTCCCCATTATTATATTCCCAGCCTCCTTCTGACAGGGGCCCATGTTCACTTTGGCCACAGTTTTCATCTTTATATATTTATATACTCTTACTGCCTGTTCTGTTTTTATTCCTTCGTGGGATGTGGATGTTACTGGCTGGTATCTATCGCCCATGCCTGATTGCCCTTGAGGAGGTGATGGTAAGCTGCTGCAGTCCCACAATGCCCTCAGGGATGGAAATCATTGAATGATTGAATCCATACCACATGGAAGCAGGCTATTCAGCCCATTGAGTCCACACTGACTGTCAGAAGAGCATCCCACCCAGGCACTACCCCCCCCCCCCCCCACCGCGCCCTCCAACCCTATCCCTATAATCCTGCATTTCCTATGGCTAATTTACTTAGCCTGCACCTCCCTGGACACTACAGGACAATTTAGCATGGCCATTCCACCTGACCTGTAGGTCTTTGAACTGTGGGAGGAAACTCAAGCATCCAGAGGAAACCAACATACCCACACAAGAGAGTGCGCAAGCTCCATACAGACAGTCACGTGAGGGTGGAATCGACCCCGGGTCCCCAGCACTATGAGGCATCATATGAGAGTCCAGCATTCTGACCCAGCCAGAATGAAGAAAATGTGAACTATTTCCAAGTTCGTGTGATGAGTGGCTTGAAGAGAAATTTGTAATTGATGGTGTTCCCAAAGTGGGCAGCTTTGTCCTGGATCGTGCCAAGCTTCTTGAATGTTGTTGGAGTTACACCCTCCAGGCAAGTGGGGAATATTCCATCACACTCCTGACTAGTTCCTTGTAGGTGGTGGGACAAGCTCTGAGGAGTCAGGAGGTGAATTATTTCCTGCACAGTTCCCAGTCTCTACTCTGCTTTGGGATGGCATGGTAGCTCAGTGGTTAGCACTGCTGCCTCACCAGAGACCCAGCTTCAATTCCACCCTCGGTCTGTATGGAGTTTGGGCATTCTCCCCGTGTCTGTGTGGGTTTCCACTGGCTGCACCAGTTTCTTCCCACAGTCCAAAGATTGGCAGGGTAGGTGGATTGGCCATGCTAAATTGTCCATATTGTTCAAGGATGTGTAGGTTAGGGGGGTTAGCCTTGGGAAATGTAGGGTTACAGGGTAGGTGGATGAGTTGTTGTGGACTGGTTGGGCTGAATGGCCTGTTTCCACACTGAATGGGTCCTATGATCTGCTCTTGCTTTTTCAGTTCAGTTTCTAGTCAATGGTCACCCCACCCCCACCCCCAAGGATGTTGATAGTGAGGGATGTAGCCATGGTAATGCCATTCAGCCACTCTATTGGAGATGGCCATTGCCTGACACTTGTGTGACATGAGTGTTGCTTAGGGCGGGTGTCAAAAATTGGGGGAACCGTCTCACAGACAAGCAACATAATCATAACCACAGAAACACAGCTTCCACTTAACATCCAGAGAATTCATCACAATCCCTGAATGTCCTGTCCCATAGGCAGAGGTAGACCCAGTGGAAGTAGTGGAGCAGTGGTATACAGAGATAACAAAGTGTGGAGCTGGATGAACACAGCAGCATCTTATTGGCCTGCTGTGTTTATCCAGCTCCACACTTTGTTATCTCAGATCAGCAGCTCCCACTATCTCTGATACAGTGGTATACAGCCTGGAGGGAGTTCTCCTGGGAGTCCTCAACATTGACTCTGGCCCCTATCCATAGACATTTAATTCCAGGCTTTCTAAGTTGAAATGGAGTGGGATTTGAATCATACCCCTGCCACACCTGGAGCTCCGCATTACTAACCCAGTGACGATACACTATGCTGTCACCTCCCACACTATGCTTAGGTAAATTGGATAAGCACAGAACGCTGAGCTCTAGTCCCCACCATTAAGGTCAGTGATGGTGATTCTCGGAGTGTGGCTCGACTGGTGTTCTTCTGCCTGATGGAAGTTTAAGCTCCATGTGCGTACTCCACACACGGAGTGATTGGGCAGTTCCACAGCCCTGAAGCATAACAGCAGTAATCGCCTCATTATATGCTTCAGAAACCATCAGAAGCTTCTGGGCTGACCTGTCTGTGAAGATCACGTCACCGAGGCTGTCCCTGCATAAACCAGGGAAGAGATTTGCTTTATTTCTTTACGCAACATGGGCATTGCTGTCTGTGTCCAACATTTATTGCCTGCCCATAATTTGCCGGAAGGCAGTTAAGAGTTGGACACATTGCTGTGGGTCTGAAGTCACATGTAGGCCAGTCTGGGTAGGGATGGCAGATTCCCTTCCCTAAAGGACAGAGTGAACCAGAAGTTTTACACAACAATTGGCAGAGGTCACATGACCTTCATTGGACTGGCTGTTCACTTCATTTTAAATTGAATTCAAATTTGATCAACTATCGTGGTGGGGTTTGAACCCAGGCCCCAGTACATTAACCTGCTGTTTGAGATAGCATTGCCAATATGCCACTGTCTGCCCTTGGCCAAGTGGATTTGGGTATGAGAACTCTTTGTGTGCTATACTAATGCAAGTCAAACAAAAGGGATACCTGGGGAAGGAAACAGTGACCTGTTTAAAAAAAAAGTGATGAAAGTTTTCTTTATGACACTTTGGAAAGGGAGACACGAATTTGAAGAAAAATTAGATTTGGCAATAGATTCTAATTGAATGATGTTCATTATGTCCCAGTGGTACATGATTCCATGCCATAGCATCTGTGAAAAGGAACATTTCTCTTGATCTCCTCTCTTTAGTTTTGTAAAAATTCTAAACTTAGAAACTAGGAGCAGGAACAGGCCATTCAGCCCTTTAAGGAAACTTTGCCATTTAGTATGATCATGGCTGATCCTCAGTCTCAATGCCACATTCCCTCTTTATTCCTGTATCCCTAGATGCTTTGAAAATCAAAAAACAAGCTATTTCTTTCTCAAATATATTCAGCGACTCAGCCTCTGTGGTAGAGAATTCCACAAGCTCAGTCCCCTTTGAGTCAAGAAATCTTTCCTCATCTCTGGTTCTACACTTCCCAACTGGGAGAAACATCCTCCCTGCATTTAGTCTATCAGCCCCCTGTAAAATTTCATCCATTTGAATTAGAGTCTGTCTCATCTTTCTAAATTCCAACGGGTACAGGTGCAAACTCTCCTCATAGGACAGAGCTTCTATCCCCTGTAACAGCCAAGTGAACCTTCACTGCACTCTCTCTGAAGCAAGTATCTCCTTTCTTAGGTAGAGAGACCAAAACTGCACACAATACTCCAGCTGTGGGCTTACTACAGTTACTGTGTAACTGCACTAAGGCATTCCTACTTCTGAACCCAACTCCTCTTGCAATGTTTTGGGCCTAGATCCTTCTTCAGAAGAAGTATTATTTTTCTGATGAAGGGTCTAGGCCCGAAACGTCAGCTTTTGTGCTCCTAAGATGCTGCTGTGTTCATCTAGCTCTACACCTTGTTATCTCGGATTCTCCAGCACCTGCAGTTCCTACTATCTCTGAAACAATTTTAACCCCACTGCGAAACCTCTTCTAAGGATGCCTACCCTGAAGAAGTTAACCTCCTCCCTCCGGAAAAACGTCAGGGGATCTCTTTCCCACGGCAACTCTCTCGTAATCTCTTCGGCCTTGAAACTGCTCGACCACGTCCTGAAGCAAACCAGGTGCTACAGCCACATCACCTTTCTTAGTACCTGCCTACAGAACATTTTTCTGAAGAAGGGTCTAGGCCCCTGGGTCTAAGTGGTGGCCTTCTTGAACCTCTGCAGCTCACTACCTGTGGTTGACCCACAACGCCATTAGGGAGAGAATTTCAGGATTTAGATCCGTGACAGTGAAGGAGCAGCATTTCATTTCCAAATCAGGATGGTGAGTGGCTTGGAGGGGAACTTGGCGGTGATGCTGTCCCTGTGTACCTGCTGCCCTTGTTCTTCTAGATGGAAGGGGCAGTGACTTTGGAAGGTGAAATTTAAACTGGGGAACTCTCATAATTGACAACCCAACCATTGAAGCAACCCAGGAGATGATTGGATTCAGTGTCTACCCCCTCAGCCTTCAATGACTATCTACATGATTTACTGCACAAGCCTACCCAGCTCATTTCTCACTGTAAGGAGGACAAGGGCTACGAAATGCACAGCCACTCACTGTTTCTAATCCTGCTGCTGCTTGTAGCTATATTCCTGCAGGAGATCTACCGCCGGGTTATGACACACATACACACACACACACACGTGCACACACACGCGTGCACACATACATGTGCACACAAATGCACACACTACACAAACGCATACACAGACACACACACTCACAAACCACAGACACACGCACGCACACTCACACGCATGCACACAGACACACACACATACACACGCTCGTACACAGCACCCACACCACACACACACACATACACACATATGCTCACACACACGCACACAGACACGTGCACACACACCATCTTGCACATCCTTCTCCATCCGCTGTAACTAATTTGCAGCCACTCAGTGACATCCTCTATCTATAACCCCCACTTTGGAACATCTCTCTCTTGTGTATTTCATGCAGTCAGTTTTCCCCTTGGATTGGATTCCTTCTAAAATACCTGATGAGTGTGAGATGCAAAGCTTCAGTAAAACTTTTTTAGTTATATTTATATTTCTGTTCTATGTATGTTATTTGTATCTAGTTGTATGCTGTTGGTAGGCTTACTCATTTTATCATCTGATGAACATAAACAGAATGAAACTGTAAGGTGCTGGAGTTTGGAGGTGCTTATGTATGTCTAAAAATAAATGCCGAGCAAACTGTCTGAATATTGGCTTCAGTTCTATCCTTCGACAACTGGCTTTCTAGAATAGACCAGTCCAGACTAGGGCATGTATCACTGTTCCTTCTTCACCCAATATAGGTCTAGTAACCCTAGAACTCCCTGCTAAACACTGCTGAGAAAACACTGCCTGTCCAAGGACAAGATTATCAAAGAACAGCACTTTTCTCCATCACAGCTCTTTTTAATTATCTTCCAGCCCACACCGTCATCTTTTCTGCTGCATTGGAAATTTCCGGTCTGTATTTACGTGGCCTTGCAGTTTAACCTGGAGATCACTGATGGTGATGTTTTGTAAGGACACCCGACAAATAGCCTTCACGCTGCTGTCCCAATTGATATGACACAGGCGCATCCTTTGAAACAAACAGTGATTATCTACCCTGAGGAAATGAAGCGGCTGTATAAGAAGATTACCAGCAGTTATTTCTCCCAGTGGGGATTTAATCGACTCCTATGACAATCTGGAATAAACAGTAGGGCAGAAGGCAAGCACTTTCTCTGAGACTGTCTGACTGAACATAGCAGAGTGCTCCAGACAGTTCATGGCGTGGTCTTTGGTTCACTGAGCCCAGTAAAACATTGATGAAGATTCAGTTTAGCAGTTACTTCACATCAGCAACACAAGAGAGGCAGCAGCAGGGTTTAAAAAAAAACTCTCAGTGTCTGCAGCCATCCATTATGTGACAGATGATTGTGCATTGCTAGCAACCTCGCCAAAGCTGTGTCAGAAGAGATTAGGAGAGTACCTTTCAAGGAATCTCACCGAAGAATATTTATGAGGTGATTTTGAGGCAGCCCAGGGGCTGTGACAGAAGCCGACAGACTTGACGGCCTGGTTATGTTCAGGCTGAGCAGTGAGCAGTGTCTGGGGTCGTGCGGTGTCAGCACTACATGCAGCTGGCTGGGGTGTGCATCTTCAATCACCCCCACCCCCCGCTACACTCACTCACACACACACACTCACACACACACACTCACTCACTCACACACACACACTCACACACACACACTCACACACACACACACTCACTCACACACACACTCACACATACACACACGCTCACTCACACATACTCACACACACTGACTCACACACACTCACACACACACACTCACACACACACACTCACTCATACACACACTCACTCACACACACACTCACACATACACACACGCTCACTCACACATACTCACACACACTGACTCACACACACTCACACACACACACTCACACACACACACTCACTCATACACGCACTCACTCACACACACACTCACACATACACACACGCTCACTCACACATACTCACACACACTGACTCACACACACTCACACACACACACTCACACACACACACTCACACACACACACACACACACACACACACACACTCAGGCATACACACACACTCACACTCACTCACTCACACACACAAACACACACGCAAACACGCGCACACTCGTTCTCACAGAAACACACATGCACACACATACACACACTCACGCTCACACTCAAACTGACACATACACTCACACACACACACACTCTCTCTCTCTCACACACAGACACTCACATCCACTCTCCCAGACTCTTCCTCAAACACACACACTCACACACACACACACTTACTCTCACACTCACACACACACTCACTCATATAGACACACTCACTCTCACACACACACACTCACACTCATTCTCACACTCACTCACTCTCACACAAACACATGCACACTCACTCTCACACAAACACACACACACTCTTGCACTCAAACTGACACATACACTCTCACACACACACTCTCTCTCTCACACACACACCCACACACACTCACTCTCACAGACTCTTCCTCAAACACACACACACACATACACTCTCACACTCACACACACACTCAGTCATACACACACACACTCACTCACCCACACACATACACACTCACTCTCACACACATACTCACATACACACACTCACTCACTCTCACCCTCACACACACACTCACTCATTCTCACGCGCGCGCACACACACTCACTCACTCTCTCAAACACACACACTGACACTCTCACTCACACACTCACTCTCACACACACTCCCTCTCACACACAGACTCTCTCTCTCATACGCACACACACACACACACACACACACACACACACATACACACACACACACACTCACTCTCTCTCACTCTCACTCTCACACACACATACACTCACTGACTCACAAATACACACACACACACACTCACTCTCTCTCACACACACATTCACTCTCTCACACACACAGACTCACTCTCACACATGCACATACATGCACTTACAATCTCACACTCTCACAGACACATACTCACAGACACACAATCTCACATTTGCACATAGACACACAATCACAGACACAGGCACACGGAATCTCACACTCACATACAGCCATGCACACACCCTCCCCACACACACGCCCGCATTCACAGAGATACATACTCACGTAGATACACCTAAACACACACACAAAATCTCACACTCACAGACAAGCATACTCACACACAAGAGACACACTCACAGGCATATTCACAGGCATGTGCACTCACACACACACACACACACACACACTCCATCACAGTGCAGAGCTGGTTCTGTATTGTGCACTGCTGAACACCAACTATTTCCTTGGTGCAAAATCATTGTCATGAAGAATAAGCATTAAAGTAATATCCGTAGAATTTGTTTTTCTTCATGTTGCTCAGCAAAAGACCTGAGAACATTTAACTGTTTGTTTGCTGGAGATTAACTGTTATCATCAATACTGGTGATATTCGATTGAAAGTAGTAACTAGGTCAAGTGGCACTTTCTCTCTCTCTCTCTCCTCTCTCTCTCTCTATCTATCTCTTTTATCCATCAATGATTTTCTCCCTTATTGAAGCTGGCCATTTCTTGCCTGTGTGGAAGGTTCCTGAGTTGCTTTCTAATGTGGCCAGTGAGCCTAACTGCAAACCACAGAGTGGGCAAAGCCGAAGAATGCCAGAGGACGGAGTGTAGGAGCGGGTAATGTGTGCACACTGGAAACAGCAGCTGCAGAGGTGTTGATGACAGTGGAGACGGAGGTAGCAGCAGTTTGTACCATCTACAAGATGCACCGTGGTGGTGGTGTTAGCATGTATCTGCTCTTCATGGCCATGTAGGTGGTGGAACATGCTGCCACAGAAACCTTGGTGAATTCCTGCAGTGCATCTTGTAGACAGTACACACCACTGCTACTGAGCATCGATGGTGGTGGGGCTAAGGTTTTGTGGATGTAGCAATAATCAAGAGGGCTGCTTCCTCCAACAGTGTCAGGCTACATAAGTGTGTTGCAGCAGCACTCATCCAGGAAAGTGGAGAGTTTTCCGTCACACTCCTGACTTGTAGTTGGTGGACAGGCTTTGGGGAATCAGGAGGTGATTTACTCACTGCACAACTCCCAGTCTCTGACCTGCTATTGTCACCACTGTGTTCATATGGCTAGTCCAGTTCGGTTCTTGGTCAAGAGTAGCCCCCAGGGGTGTTGAAAGTGGGAGAGCCATTGAAAGCCAAGTGGTGATAGTGAGATATACAGCAGCACTTGGGACATGTACTTGGAAGCTCCTTTTACAACAAATACAGTCAGCTGATCTCAGTTAAAAACTGAAAGAATTGTGGATGCTTTTAATCAGGAACAAAAACAGAAGTTGCTGGAAAATCTCAGTAGGTCTGGCAGCATCTGTGAAGAAAAAATCAGAGTTAACACTTCAGGTCCAGTGCCCCTTCCTCAGAGGAATTTCTGCGCAAGGGCCACTGGACCCGAGATGTTAACTCTGGTGTTTTCGTCACAGATGGTGCCAGAACTCCTGAGTTTTTTCAGCAGCTTCTGTTTTTGTTGCAGCTGATCTCAGTGATTATCTGAAATCGAAGTAATCTAAACATTGCACAGGTAGCAGCATTAGCACAGTTCCCTGTTTGTTTGTTTTTGTTTATGAGATTAGGACATTGCTGGCTAGGACAGTATTTACTGCCGATCCAGAGCTCAGTTAACAGTCGACCACATTGCAGGGAGTCTGGAGTCACATGTCAGCCAGATCAGGGAAGGCCAGCAGATTTCCTTCTCTATAGCGCACTAGTGAACCAGATGGGGTTTTCCTGACAATCAACAATGGCCTCATAATAATCATTAGACTCTTAATTCCAGATTTTTATTCAATTCAAATTCCACTATCTGTTGTGGCGGGATTCGAACCTGGGTCCCCAGAACATTACCTAGGTCTCTGGATTAATAGTTCAGCAATAGTACCATTAGGTCACCAAATCCTTATTCCAGCAACAGATCAGGAGATCAAAGATTTGTCCCAAAATTCAGCACAGAATCTCACACCTTCGGCATAATTTGTTTCGGTTAGGCCTACCTCTAGATAATGTGGTTCTTGTCGGGTATAGATTACACCGCAAGAGCACGCTGTTAATAAATCTAGAGGATTTTTGTTGTACTCCGGCCTTCGTCCAAGAATTAGAGATCTTGTCGTCTCTAAAGTACTGGATGCCTGCCCCTTGACATTCCAGTTTTTGCCATTTTTCAAATTCCCACTCCCTCCAGCCTGCATACCTATTGGGTGGTTTTGGTCGTCCCGAGTTTGCCTTCTGGAGTGCCGGCATCATGTCTTGGATGGTGGTCATCAGGTCGATTTCCCCTTTGCCGCTGCTGCAGCTACTGGGTTGAAAATTTTCAATTTCCTTGAGGACCTTGAGCTCGCGTAGTCCCGCAACGGTCTCTGTGTTGCTCTCTCCTTTATATTGAAAGGAGGCCCGAATGACCACATCACTGGACATGTCTAGTGCCTCGCGTTTGCGAACAATCGCGGATGGGATTTGCACCTCGGGGAGCCCTCTGCTCCCTCTGCTCCAACCCCAACCTCACCATCAAACCCGCAGACAAGGGAGGCGCAGTGGTAGTATGGCGCACTGACCTCTACATCGCCGAGGCCAAACGCCAACTCTCCGACACCACCTCCTACCGCCCCCTCGATCATGACCCCACACCCGAGCACCAAACCATCATCTCCAACACCATTCATGACCTCATCACCACAGGGGACCTCCCACCCACAGCCTCCAACCTCATTGTTCCCCAACCCCACACGGCCCATTTCTATCTCCTTCCCAAAATCCACAAACCTGCCTGCCCTGGTCGACCCATCGTCTCAGCCTCTTCCTGCCCTACCGAACTCATCTCCAGCTATCTGGACTCCATTTTCTCCCCTTTGGTCCAGAAACTCCCTACCTACGTCCATGACACCACCCATGCCCTCCACCTCCTCCAGGACTTTCAATTCCCTGGCCCCCAACACCTCATTTTCACCATGGACGTCCAGTCCCTATGCACCTGTATTCCTCATGCAGATGGCCTCAAGGCCCTCCACTTCTTCCTGTCCCGCAGGCCCGACCAGTCCCCCTCCACCGACACCGTCATCTGCCTCGCCAAACCCGTCCTCACCCTCAACAACTTCTCTTTCGATTCCTCCCACTTTCTACAGACAAAGGGGGTGGCCATGGGCACCCGCATGGGCCCCAGCTATGCCTGCCTCTTTGTAGGTTACGTGGAACAGTCCCTCTTCCGCACCTACACAGGCCCCAAATCCCACCTCTTCCTCCGTTACATTGATGACTGTATCGGCGCTGCCTCTTGCTCCCCAGAGGAGCTCGAACAGTTCAACCACTTCACCAACACCTTCCACCCCAACCTTCAGTTCACCTGGGCCATCTCCAGCACATCCTTCACCTTCCTGGACTTCTCAGTCTCCATCTCAGGCAACCAGCTTGTAACTGATGTCCATTTCAAGCCCACCGACTCCCACAGCTACCTAGAATACACCTCCTCCCACCCACCCTCCTGCAAAAATTCCATCCCCTATTCCCAATTCCTCCGCCTCCACCGTATCTGCTCCCACGTTGAGGCATTCCACTCCCTCACATTCCAGATGTTCAAGTTCTTCAAGGACCGCAACTTTCCCCCACAGTGGTTGAGAACGCCCTTGACCGCGGCTCCGGCATTTCCCGCAACACATCCCTCACACCCCGCCCCCGCCACAACCCCCCAAAGAGGACCCCCCTCGTTCTCACACACCACCCCACCAACCTCCGGATACAACGCATCATCCTCCGACACTTCCGCCATCTACAATCCGACCCCACCACCCAAGACATTTTTCCATCCCCACCCTTGTCTGCTTTCTGGAGAGACCACTCTCTCCGTGACTCCCTTGTTCGCTCCACACTGCCTTCGAACCCCACCACACCCGGCACCTTCCCCCGCAACTGCAGGAAATGCTACACTTGCCCCCATACCTCCTCCCTCACCCCTATCCCAGGCCCCAAGATGACTTTCCATATTAAGCAGAGGTTCACCTGCACATCTGCCAATGTGGTATACTGCATCCACTGTACCCAGTGTGGCTACCTCTACATTGGGGAAACCAAGCAGAGGCTTGGGGACCGCTTTGCAGACGACCTCCGCTCGGTTTGCAATAAACAACTACACCTCCCAGTTGCAAACCATTTCCACTCACCCTCCCATTCTTTAGATGACATGTCCATCATGGGCCTTCTGCAGTGCCGCAATGATGCCACCTGAAGGTTGCAGGAACAGCAACTCATATTCCGCTTGGGAACCCTGCAGCCCAATGGTATCAATGTGGTCTTCACCAGCTTCAAAATCTCCCCTTCCCCCACCGGATCCCAAAACCAGCCCAGTTCGTCCCCTCCCCCCACTGCACCACACAACCAGCCCAGCTCTTCCCCTCCACCCACTGCATCCCAAAACCAGTCCAACCTGTCTCTGCCTCCCTAACCTGTTCTTCCTCTCACCCATCCCTTCCTCCCACCCAAGCCGCACCTCTATCTCCTACCTACTATCCTCATCCCACCTCCTTGACCTGTCCGTCTTCCCTGGACTGACCTATCCCCTTCCTACCTCCCCACCTATACTCTCTCCACCTATCTTCTTTTCTCTCCATCTTCGGTCCGCCTCCCCCTCTCTCCCTATTTATTCCAGAACCCTCCCCCCATCCCCCTCTCTGATGAAGGGTCTAGGCCCGAAACATCAGCTTTTGTGCTCCTGAGATGTGCTGGGCCTGCTGTGTTCATCCAGCCTCATATTTTATTATCTTGGATTCTGCAGCATCTGCAGTTCCCATTATCACTCACATCACTACAGATAGACTTTACAGGGAAAAAAGAACCAAGGTGGTTTGAACTAGTGGGAGTGTACTTTCTTGGTTGTATCAGTCTGCGTTAAAGAATTAACATTGCAGTGAAGGTGACTGTCAATGCTCCACCCCCTAGTCACCCCTGTATTTCAGATAGAGGGACTCTTTTACTTTGATTGCTAGAGATCAGCTTGCTAGCTCCCAGACAAAAGGAAATGGGGCAACAACAGGATAATTTCTTATATCCTGAATTCTGGATTTCAATTATGGTCAAAAGGCATCAGAACTACAGAATCTCAACCAATCTATAAAATCAAGGATCATGAAACCAACAACAACTCATCACATCAGCTGGGAATTTCCACTGCAATGGCTGTAAATGTTTAACCATCTGTTCTTTACAGACAATTTAGAGTCTGATCTACAAATCTATTTTTTTAAACTTCAATCCCTTCAGGCTCCCCTCTTATTTCTAATCAGTGTGCATGTGCATTGCTTTACTAATTCCTCTCACATTTAATAAGTAATAAACTCACTCTTTGTTAACTCAGGAGAGCCTGATTAAACTGGCTCCTTTTGAAACATAAGCTGATTTGGTTCTGGTAGAAAGATACCTTCAAGGGAAGCAATTCATTTTCAAATTAACCTTGTTGCAGCTAACCAAGGAGGGAGCCAATTAAAGTCATAGAGTTAGGTCATCCCTCTTCACCCAGGAGCTTAATACATTTTGGGGTATACTGTCTGGAACAGTAACAAATTGAGGAACCTCACACAGGGTCTGGACAAAACAACACTTATGCAGAGATAATGGGAACTGCAGATGCTGGAGAATTCCAAGATAACAAAATGTGAGGCTGGATGAACACAGCAGGCCAAGCAGCATCTCAGGAGCACAAAAGCTGACGTTTCGGGCCTAGACCCTTCGTCAGAGAGGGGGATGGGTGAGGGTTCTGGAATAAATAGGGAGAGAGGGGGAGGCGGACCGAAGATGGAGAGTAAAGAAGATAGGTGGAGAGAGTATAGGTGGGGAGGTGGGGAGGGGATAGGTCAGTCCAGGGAAGACGGACAGGTCAAGGAGGTGGGATGAGGTTAGTAGGTAGCTGGGGGTGCGGCTTGGGGTGGGAGGAAGGGATGGGTGAGAGGAAGAACCGGTTAGGGACCTGTCTCTGCCTCCCTAACCGGTTCTTCCTCTCACCCATCCCTTCCTCCCACCCCAAGCCGCACCCCCAGCTACCTACTAACCTCATCCCACCTCCTTGACCTGTCCGTCTTCCCTGGACTGACCTATCCCCTCCCCACCTCCCCACCTATACTCACTTCACCTATCTTCTTTACTCTCCATCTTCGGTCCGCCTCCCCCTCTCTCCCTATTTATTCCAGTTCCCTCTCCCCATCCCCCTCTCTGATGAAGGGTCTAGGCCCGAAATGTCAGCTTTTGTGCTCCTGAGATGCTGCTTGGCCTGCTGTGTTCATCCAGCCTCACATTTTGTTATCTTAACACTTATGCAGATTAAGGATTTAATGTCCCAGTGGTTACACCGGGTCAAATGACTTGCCTGTGTGATATGGAATCTCCCTCAACACCTGTTCCTGGGTATGTTCCCAATCTCTGGTCTTTTGTGGATTTGCCAAACGACTGTCATGGTGAGATTTTGATAAAACGTGGAAACACGGTTTCACATTCCAGCTGAAATATTCGGTCCAACCACTCCGTGATACATATCCCGTCAAACTCTGGTAGCTAGAGTTTGGCCAAGAGTCTGTCACAGTCAGCTTTTGCTTTTAATGGCCGGCCTCTTTTAAATTGCTTTTGCTGAAGGGCTGATCACATTGTGAAGACCAAAACCACACACAATATCCAACTGCTTCGAGATTTCCTTGCTCCGTTTCTTTCTTGACCTATAGGTATATGATTTGAAGTTGCTTCTGTTGACCCTTATTTGTATTTGTAAACTCTTTGCTATACTGTTGGTCTAGGAAAGGCATTTCAGTAGATCAGGTGAAGAGTGCAGATCGAGAACAAGCCAAGCGAATTGTCTATGCTGTGGTTTATGGTGCAGGTAAGATGTCTCAGTATCAGAAGAGAATAAGTAAATAAAGCCTTTTAAAATACATTTTACTCATTTTTGTAAAGATTGTTAAGCTATGTTCACATTGTCCTGTAAAATTGTCGAAAATATAACCTCAGTATGGGGCCATCATTGACAGAGATTTTACTCAGCTCTACAGAATCAGGGAACACCTACAGTGTGGAAGCAGGCCATTCAGCCCATCAAGTCTACACCAACCCTGCAAAAAGCATTCCACCCCAACTTACCCTATATTTCCCAAGGCCTGTTCACCCTAACCTGTATAGCATTAGACTGTGGGAGGAAACCAGATCAAACCCACACAGACACAGGGATGGGGACAATGTGCAAACTCCACACAGACAGTCACCTGACGCTGGAATTGAACCTGGGGGTCTGGCGCTGTGAGGCTGCAGTGCTAACCACTGAGCCACTCTAACCTGCCTGGAGAAGATGGTGATGGCCCATGAGGTGAAGCCATTGGACAGAAGTAATGTACAAGGATATGGGGAGAAAGCAGGAGTTTGCCACTAAGTAATGATGCTCATCTAAAGAGCTGGCGTGGACACAATGGGCCGAATAGCCTCCTTCTATTTTGTAACACTTTAGTGATAGTGCAGCCAGCTTGGAAAGTTCCAGACTTCGACCTGGGAAGGAGCAGACAATAGATTTTCTGGTTGGGATGTTGTATGATGGAAAGGGAACTTGGAAGTTCCCAAGCCTAAGGTACAGTCTCCATTGCTCTCTGGGGAAGAGAATGTCAAAGACGAGTGACCCTCCAAGGGAACACATTCCTCTCAAACAGAAGACTCCTTATTCTGAAACTGTGCTTCTGAAACACAAACTAAGCTCCCCCATCAGAGGATTCATCCTCTCAGCATCTACCCTATCAAAGCCCCTCAGAATTAAAGTCATCTCTGACAGAGGGGCCAGGCAGCATCCATGGAGAGAGAGCAAGCTAACGTTTGGAGTCTAGATAACTCTTCAACAGAGCTGATGTGATGTGTAGAGGGATCAGCATTTGATGGGGCAATGGCAAATATCTATGTGGTGACCAGAAGATATGACTGTAAAAACTTCAGAAAGGAAAACCTCCCTCTTCAGAGTCACTAGCTTAGAGATTTGAGGTACTGTAGTTAACAGTGTGTCTCCCCAGAGCCCAAAATCCAACACAGAGTGGGGGTGTGACAGTGGGAGTCAGCAAGGGGGTGGGCGTAGCAATTCCCGGGGGGGAGAGGAGAGGAGCGGATGTGGTGTAATGCTTAGCGGAAAGTCTCAAAGTTTTGGACAAAATGCCTCTGGTTGTTTAATGAACTGCAAGCTAATTAACAGAATAGTGCACTGAGGCAGACTGCGTGGGCTTTTAGGACAAATTCCACCCACAGAGGCAGCAAGGTGGTGGTGTAGCAAATTGACAATTTTGTGAAAAATTGTTCGGCTGACCTGCTCGGTGCTCGAGGACAGAGCAAGGACAGGCAACTCACCCTCTGGAAAAAGGGCGTCTGACAGCTCCATTACACAGAGCGAAGGAAGTTAGGCTAAGTATGTAAATTCACAAAGACTGAAGGCAACCCGGTAGCGGGATAGGGGTGCACAGGTGGAGGATGAGGGTACAGTGGGGGAGTGTCCCTCTGCAAATTACAAGTTACAAAGTTAGAGCTATGAATGTGTTTCAACCCTTTCAGTATTTCTAAGGTATGTTGGCGAATGAAACATAGGTGAAAGCTTCATGAATACATTTACAATTCTGTAGTGACAGGCGAACTGTGTAAAATATGGGAGGGAAGACCTTCAGAGATATTTAAAAATATATCCCAGTCACAAAAGTGTTCTATTATTCAAGTTGGCAGATACTTGCAGAAAAAAGAAAACTGTCTATAAATATCCTTATAACCTGATTATGGCAGCTGTACTGCATATGTACTTTATAAATTATTTATGTACTTTTCCTCGTTGGCTTTACAGACCCGTAAATTATTTTGTCTGGACAAAGTTCGGAAATAGATTTTAATCAATATTAGATGAGTTTAAATTAAATGAAAGGTCACTTTGATGTTCGGATCAAAAGGGCCGTGATTATCTCAAGTGGAAGTTGTGATGGAAATGGGAAGAAGTTGCCAGCAAGTTGTAGATATCTTTGACATGTCAGAGTAACGAGGTGCCCATTGATATTAGAGTGACGGTGAGGGCTGACTCTCAAAGTAAATGTGTTCCTGGCAAGTGGTCATTTAAACAGCCATCCAAGGGCTACTGTGTTATTTAATCATAAGGTCAGCACGATACCATCTTTAAAATTTTGGTGTCCATCCCTAATTGCTCTTGAACTGAGTGTCTTGCTAAGCCATTTCTTAGGGCAATTGAGAATTGACAACATTGCTGTGTATCTGGAATCACATGTAGATCAGACTAGGTAAAGACAGAGAATCTCCTTCCTCTAAGAACATTGATGACCAAGGTGCATTTTTACAGCAATGAACACCAGTTTCACTCTGACTGGTTTTCAATACCAGATTTATTCGTTGAACTGAAATTTTACCAGTGTGGGTGATGGAATTTGAACTCATTCTCCAGAACACTAGACTCAGCCATTTATGACTATCCCACACTGTCCATTACCCCAGGGTGGGCTGGAAACCAGGGACAGCTAATTAGACAGAAGGTGATGGCCTAGTAGTCTTATCACTGGGCTGTTAATCCAGAGACCCAAATAATATTCTGGGTGAAATAACTCCACAGACTCTGATAACCTGTCACCAAATCACCCCTTTATTTACATGCAAACAGTCCTTGACTTTAGTGCTACTTCAATCAGAGCCAGCTCTCAGATTGCCAGACTCTCTGACATTGCTCTTTTTATGTCATCCAGGGCTCCCTGATTGGGCCAGATTAACAACTCCAATCAGGGAACTCATATGCTATGAGGCCCACCTGGCTGACCTTGCTACATTTAAGACATCCCTCCCTCTCTGAGTCCGAGGACATAGGCAGGTCCATTTTCTGAAAGAGCCTCCTGAGCCTTTCAGCACTGGGTCAGGATCTCCCGCTCAGTATCCCATATGGGCAGCATGTAACACATGGGATCTCGCCTCTTGTGCCAGATATACCTCAATAGAATGTCACCCTCCTGTCATCGAGGCAATGAAATCCATCATGTCCATCTCTGATTCTGAGGACTCGTCAACATTTTGTACAAAATGTGAAGGAATGGAATTGTGGGAGATATAGCAGTTTGGATCAGAAATTGGCTTGCTGAAAGAAGACAGAGGGTGGTAGTTGATGGGAAATGTTCATCCTGGAGACCAGTTACTAGTGGTGTACCGCAAGGGTCGGTGTTGGGTCGACTGCTGTTTGTCATTTTTATAAATGACCTGGATGAGGGCGTAGAAGGATGGGTTAGTAAATTTGCAGATGACACTAAGGTCGGTGGAGTTGTGGATAGTGACGAAGGATGCTGTAGGTTAAGAGAGACATAGATAAGCTGCAGAGCTGGGCTGAGAGGTGGCAAATGGAGCTTAATGCAGACAAGTGTGAGGTGAAGCACTTTGGTAGGAGTAACTGGAGGGCAAAGTACTCGGCTAATGGTAAGATTCTTGGTAGTGTAGATGAGCAGAGAGATCTCGGTGTCCATGTACACAGATCCTTGAAAGTTACCACCCAGGTTGACAGGGCTGTTAAGAAGGCCTACAGTGTTTTAGGTTTTATTAATAGAGGGATCGAGTTCCGGAACCAAGAGGTTATGCTGCAGCTGTACAAAACTCTGGTGCGGCCGCACTTGGAGTATTGCGTACAGTTCTGGTCACCGCATTATAAGAAGGATGTGGAAGCTTTGGAAAGGGTGCAGAGGAGATTTACTAGGATGTTGCCTGGTCTGGAGGGAAGGTCTCACGAGGAAAGGCTGAGGGACTTGAGGCCGTTTTCATTAGAGAGAAGAAGGCTGAGAGGTGATTTAATTGAGACATAGAAAATAATCAGAGGGTTAGATGGGGTGGATAGGGAGAGCCTTTTTCCTAGGATGGTGACGGTGAGCACGAGGGGGCATAGCTTTAAATTGAGGGGTGAAAGATATAGGACAGATGTCAGAGGTGGTTTCTTTATTCAGAGAGTAGTAAGGGAATGGAACGCTTTGCCTGCAACGGTAGTAGATTCGCCAACTTTAGGACCATTTAAGTCGTCATTGGATGAGCATATGGACGTACATGGAATAGTGTAGGTTAGATGGGCTTGAGATCTGTACGACAGGTCGGCACAACATCGAGGGCCGTAGGGCCTGTATTGTGCTGTTAAGTTCTATGTTCTATGTTCTATTTGACAGACAGGGTGAACCCACAGGTTCTGACAGCCTTTCTGACTGCTGTAAGGTTCATGGCACATCTTGTTCTCACACTGTTTGCGAGTTTGCAGCTTTCGTATGGTCCACATGCTTGTTCAGGGCCGTCACACCTCCCCGAACTTTATATATCACTGGTCCTGACCTTGCCTTGACTGTGAACAGAAACAGAAGTTGCTGGAAAAGCTCAGCAGTTCTGGTAGCATCTGTGAAAAAAAAAATCAGAGTTAGCGTTTCGGGTCCAGCGACCCATCCTCAGAACTGATGGTAGCTGGAAATTGCCGGCTTATATGCAGAAAATAGGGAGGATGATGGTGTAGGGAGTAAACAATAGGATAAAGCCTGAAGAGAGAGAAGGACAGTCGGACAGACAAAGGAGTTACTAACGATCAGGCTGGGAGGGTGAATAGTTGTTAATGGGGACGGTTAGTGACTAACAACAGGGGGTGTGCAGTGACAGGCTATGTGGTTACAAGGCCTGGTGTGTGGGGTGGGGGGCTGGGACATGTGGGAGAGTTTAGGCCCTAAAATTATTGAACTCAGTATTAGGTCTGGAGGGCTGTAGGGTCTCCAAGTGGAAAATGAGGTGTTGTTCTTCCAGCTTGCATTGGGCTTCACTGGAACACTGCAGCAAGCCAGAGACAGAGATGTAGGCCAGGGAGCAGGGTGGTCCATCCAAGTGGCAGGAAACTGGTAGTTCAGGATCTTTTAAGCGAGCAGAGCATAGGTGTTCTATGAAGCAGTCACCCAGTTTACACTTGATTTCCCCAATGTAGAGGAGACCACCCTGTGAGCAGCGAATGTAGTAGACTAGATTCTGGGAAATGCAGGTGAAGTATCGCTTCACCTGGAAAGTATGTTTGGGCCCTCGGATACTGGGGGGGAGGAGGTAAATGGGCAGGTGTTGCATCTTCGCCAGTTACAGGGGAAGGTGCCGTGGGGCTGTGGGGGGGCGTTGGGAGTGAAGGAAGCGTGGACCAGGATGTCCTGCAGGGAATAGTCCCTGTGGAAGGCGGTCAAGGTAGGGGAGGGGAATATGTGTCTGGTGGTGGCATCTCGCTACAGGCAGCGGAAACGGCGTCTGATAGTCTTCTGGATGTGGATGCTGGTGGGATGGTACATAAGGATAAGGGGAACCCTTGCGCTGTTCCGGGAGAGAAGAGAAGGGGTGACGGCAGAAGTGTGGGAGATGGGTCGGACCTGATTGAGGGCCCTGTTGATAACAGACTGGGGAATCCTCAGTTGAGGAAGAAGGTGGACATTTCAGAGGCTCCCTTGTCGAATTTGGCCTCACCTGAACATGTGCGACGGAGACGGCGGAACTGAGAAAATGGGATGGAGTCTTTACAGGAAGCGGGGTGTGAGGATGTCTCATCCGGATAGCTGTGGGAGTCAGTGGATTTATAATGGATATTAGTGGCCAGTCTATACCCAGAAATAAATGTAGAGGAAGGGAAAGGAGGAGTCAGAGATAGACCAGGTGAAAGTGAGGCCAGGTTGGAAATTGGAAGCGAAATTAATGACCTTTTCCAATTCCAGATGGAAGAGGAAAGCAGCGCCAATGATATTATTGATATATTGGAGAAAGATTTGTGGGTGGGGGCCGGAATAGGACAGAAACAAAGAATGCTCCATGTACCCCACGAAGAGCCAGATATAACTGGCATGTAACCATGGCCACCCCACCGACCTGAAAAAAATGAGAGGAGTTAAAAGAGAAGTTGTTGCATGGGTATCAGGCCTTGACCATGCCTGTTACCCAAACAGAGGTATTCCCATGATTCTTACACCAAACTTCATCCCCTGTATCAAACTGATTCTTCCGCTTTGTGGAATCTTATGTCTGGCATTGGCATTCCTGATGCCATTTCCCTGTGCCCCTCCCCCAACCACCCACGTCCAGGAAAATTAGGTTTAACCTGGTGTGGAGACTTCTTCCCATTAGCAACTCTGCTGGAGATATCCCTGTTGCATGACTAATGGTTCTTTAAACAAATAATAACCAGGTTAGCTCGGTATCTAGTGAAGCTGTTGGCTGTGATTTTTAAGCCAGTCTTTAAAGTTTGGATTGCTCTTTCTGCTAGACCATTGGATGATGGATGGTATGGAACTGTCCTTACATGTCAAATTTCGGAAATGCCCAAATTCCATGCCGGCAAATGATGGACCATTTTCTGTGACCAACGCATTTGGGAGGTCATGCATTGAAAACGATGGACGCAGTATTTCTATAATTGTCCTTGTGTTTGATGAGTGAACTCCATGCACGTCCAACCACTTTCAGTAGGTGCCCACAGTATCTAAGAACATTGAGCCCATGAAAGGACCTGCATTGATGACACACAACCGAGTCCAGGGTTTACCCGGCCATTCCCATGGATATGGAGAAGCTGCTGGCAGTAATTTTTACGCTTGTTGGTACACTGGGCACTGCCCCACCAACACAGCTGTGTCTCCATCCACTCCTGGCCACCCTAGATATAGCATCTTACCAACATCATCATTTTGGACAGCCCTGGATGGCCCTGGTGGTGTTCAGCCAGTATTTGACAATGACCTTTGCTCAGGACAATCATTCTTGCTCCCCATAAGAATATGCCATCCTCCTCTGAGAGTTGGTCCATCCTGCTCCAAAAAGTTTCAATTCCAGTTGTGACGGCCCTTTGGACTACCCCCATCACCACCAGCTATTTCAGTTTTGACAGGACTGGATCTCTCACTGTTCAAAGTCTGATATTGTCAGCTGTGACTGGGTTCCTGTCCAGAAAATTTAATATCATTATATTTTCCATTGGGGGTACCACCAGAAGTGTATCTGCTCATGGGAGGTGGCTCAATGTGTCCGCATTTTCTACTTGGAGTCACTTGGAGTCTACTTGGAGTATCTCTGACACTCCCCTTTTTATGTCAGCCAGGGCTCCCTGATTGAACTAGATTAACAGCCCCCGTCAGGGAACTCATACTCTATGAAGTCCAGCTGGCTGACCTCATTACAATCACTAAATTGGGGACCGGGAGGGCCACAACAGATGGTAGAATTTGAATTCAATAAAAATCTAGAATTAAGAGCCTAATAATGACCATGAAACCATTCTCAATTGTTTGAAAAAAACACCTGGGTCTCTAATATCCTTTAAGTATGGAAACTGCTCTTGTTATCTGGTCTGGCCTACATGTGACTCCAGAACCGCAGCAATGTGGGTGACCCTTAACTGCCGTCTGGGCAATTAGGGAAGGGCAATAAATGCTGGCCTAGCTAGTGATGCCCACATTGTGTGAATGTATAAAGAAAAAGTACGGTTGGGAAGGTGAATTAGAAATGGAAATAGATAGCCAGTCTCATGTTTCTTATGCTTCCCTCTCCTCCCATCAGTACAGAATATTATAAAGTGCCTGACCCTGGCTCGGCATTTTCCAGAGAAAACACTGAATGAACTGAAACACTGAATTTATATAGCACCTTTCAGGATGTCCCGAAGCACTCACAGATAGTTAAGAACTTTCCAAAGAGCAGTGACGTCTGTAATAGGGAGAATAATGATCCATTTACACACTGCAAGCTTCTACAAACATCAACATGATAAAGCAGGCACTTTGCAACCAGCTTCTCCAGGGCATTTAGGGATGGACAATAAATGCAGGCCCAGTCAGAGACACTCACATCAACAGAAAACAAATAAAAAATGATCAGACACCTGTGTTAGTCATGTTGGCTGAGGCACTACCTCGGCCTGTGTCTTCCTGAGTCAAGTGGAAGGTCAGGGCAGTGTCCCTCAGTCTGTCACTTTGTCTCCCCACCTTCTTTTCACTCCCCTCTTACTCAAAACAACATACCATTCAGTTGCTTATGGATTGTGTGTGTGGCCTATAGGCTTCGTGCTGCATGAATCTAAACATTAGCACTGTCATTCAGCATAGCAACCAATTGGCAGGATTCCACCTGCTTCCCTACACTGATAACAAAGTGTGAAGCTGGATGAACACAGCAGGCCAAGCAGCATCTCAGGAGCACAAAAGCTGACGTTTCGGGCCTAGACCCTTCATCAGATGGGTCTCTGATGAAGGGTCTAGGCCCGAAACGTCAGCTTTTGTGCTCCAGAGATGCTGCTTGGCCTGCTGTGTTCATCCAGCCTCACATTTTATTATCTTGGATTCTCCAGCATCTGCAGTTCCCATTATCACTTCCCTACACTGAACTGGGTAGTGCTCCTAAACACTGGAATTCTTGCTCCACACCTCTGTACCTCTCCATCTTTCTTTCCCTTTTGAAGACATTGCTTAAATCCTAGTTCTTTGACTGGCCCATCCTAATATTGCCCGATGTGGTTTTGTACTGAGCCACATGTTTATGTTTAATGATGCTCCTGTGAAACACCTTGGGGTATTTCATCCTCACTGTCGACGGGTATAGTGCCGGAAGATTGGAAAGAGGCAAACATCATTTCCTTGTTCAAAAAAAGGAACAGGGACAACCCTAGAAATTACAGGCCAGTTAGTCTTACATCAGGGGTCGGAAAATTATTGGAAAGGGCTCTGAGAGATAGGATTTATGATCACTTGGACAGGCAGTTTGATTTGTGATAGTCAGCATGGATTTGTGAGGGGTAGATCATTGAATTCTTTGAAGAGGTGACCAAACACATGGATGAAGGTAGAGCAGTGGATGTGGTATACATGGATTTAAGTAAGGCGTTTGATAGGGTTCCCCATGGTAGGCTCATGCAGAAGGTAAGGAGGCATGGGATAGTGGGAAATTTGGCAGATTGGATTCAGAATTGGCTGACCCTTAGAAGACAAAGTGTGGTAATGGACGGAAAATATTCAACATGGTGCTCAGTTACGAGTGGTGTATCACATGGATCTGCTCTGTGTCCTCTTCTATTTGTGATTTTTGTAAATGATTCGGATGAAGGAGTGGAAGGGTGGATTAGCAAGTTCACGGACAGTACAAAGGTGGGTCACGTTGTGGACAGTGCGGAGGGCTGATCTAGGTTACAAAGGGACATTGATGTGATGCAGAGCTGGGCTGAGAAGTGGCAAATGGAGTTTAACCCTGAAAAGTGTGAGGTGATTCATTTTGTAAGGACAAACTTGAAAGCAGAATACAGGGTTAATGGAAAGATTCTTGGCAGTGTGGAGGAGCAGAGGGATCTTGGGGTTCATGTTCACAGTTCCCTGAAAGCTGCCACCCAGGTGGATAGGGTTGTTAAGAAGGCGTATGGAGTGTTAGCTTTCATTAATAGAGGGATTGAGATCAAGAGCCGTGAAGTTATGCTCCAGCTATACAAAAGCCTGGTTCAGCCAAATCTGGAGTATCGTGTCCAGTTCTGGTCACCTCATTACAGGAAAGATGTGGAAGTGTTGGAAAAGGTGCAGAGAAGATTTACCAGGATGTTGCCTGGAATGGAGGGAAGATCTTATGAGGAAAGGTTCAGGGAGCTAATGCTTTTCTCTTTAGAACAATGAAGGATGAGAGGTGACTTGGTAAGGTGTACAAAATGATCAGAGGTATAGATAGAGTAGACAGCCAGAGACTTCTTCCTAGGGTGGAGGTAGCTATTACGAGGGGACATAGTTTTAAAGTGAGTGGAGGTAGATATCGGGGAGACGTCAGAGGTAGGTTCTTTACTCAGAAAGCGGTCGGGGTGTGGAATGCATTGCTGGAGACGGTAGTGGAGTCGGCCTCTTTAGGGGCATTTAAGCGGCTATTAGATAGGCATATGGATGATAGTTGAAGGTAGGGGTGGAGGTTAGATAGACCTTAGGAATAGGGTAAAAGTTCGGCACAGCATGGTGCGCCGACGGGCCTGTAATGTGCTGTACTGTCCTATGTTCTATGTTCTATTGTTTTTACTCCATGAAGGGTTAAACTACATAAGTATAAATTGTTAGAGATAATGGGAACTGCAGATGCTGGAGAATCCAAGACAACAAAATGTGAGGCTGGATGAACACAGCAGGCCAAGCAGCATCTCAGGAGCACAAAAGCTGACGTTTCGGGCCTAGACCCTTCATCAGAGAGCCTCTCTGATGAAGGGTCTAGGCCCAAAACGTCAGCTTTTGTGCTCCTGAGATGCTGCTTGGCCTGCTGTGTTCATCCAGTCTCACATTTTGTTGTCTAAGTATAAATTGTTGTCTGAATATTTCAACCTGCTAAAATGCACTGACCTTCTATAGTCCCTGTACTCCTCTGGTCTGTTAGCAACCTCTCAGGGAGAATAGTTGTTTCAATTTTTAAGTTTCTGATGGGAACTCTCATCACAGCCTAAATAAACTCCAAGCAGTATCAAAACAGCCGCAACCCCCGACAGCCATAAGCACAGACTTGTAACTTCCAGTAAGACCCAGCAGTTTTACAGTTTATTGCTGTTTATTCAGCTTAAAACATGTATCTTCCAGTAAGTACTTATGAAAATATCTTTCCTACAGTTATTTTTAGTGACATGTTTTTAAAAAGCAGCATCTGAGGGATGAAAGCAGAGTTAACATTTGAAGTCCAGTACCTACTACCCATAATCCCCTTGTGTAACTACCTCTTCCATATCTTTTTCTTGCTCTTGCTGACTCCATCCCCATCTATCTGCTCATCTCTCCCCTTCTCTGCCCTCATCCAAAGAACCTGTAGTTTCCTTTCTCATGATATTTTGGATAGCTGGGCTGCCTGACCAGCCAGACCATTTGAGGATAGGATGGTAAGGTGGCTTGGGAATGTGCCTTACCCTGTCTGTCTTCATAAAGGTCTGAAACCACCCTCCTCCCCCACCTGTAAATGGGGTCCCGTTGTCTATCACAAGGACTTCGGCTACACCATGCATGTTAAAGAGTTAGCAGAGATTTTCTGTGGTGTTGTAAGAGGTAGTAGAGGTCATTCGGTGCACATTGATCCATTTAGTACAGACATCAAGAAGGATGAAGAATGTAGACCCCATAAATGACCGTGTGAAATCTGCTTCTATGCACACCCAGGGTCTCCCTGGCCCTAACCAAGGGTGCTGTGAAGATGCTGGTGGAGCCTCTGGTTTTCCTGGTAAATTTAGCGTCACTTGACCAGGTTTTCAATATCTGTGTCTATGCCAGGCCACCAAACTTGTGAGCATTTTCATTTTAGAAATTTCTGGGTGACCATTGTGCAATTCTTGAAGTATTGGTCACTGATCTGGATGGAAGGAAATCATCCAGGGTCCTCACAAGATAATACCATCTTCTCTACTCAATGGCTGGTGCTTTGAGATATAGGGTTTTAGCTCTCCCATAGGATGTCCATGTGATCCATCATTTAGGATGATATGACATGGCTCCATGTAAGATCCTTTCAGGCCCAAGCCTGGATTTTTTACTGAGCAGATACTGGTACAGTGTCCATGGCATTCAAAATCGTGATGACTTCAGCAATCTTCAGAGCTGAGGCAAGGCTAGTAGGCGGCAGCTGGTATCCCATGGCATCTGCTTTGGCCTTATGCCTCCCTGGATGAAGTTCCAACGTGTATTCACAGGCGCCGGATAGCTGTGCCTAGCATTGGATCTGAGCTGATGCCGCTACCTTCCTTGAAGAAGCACCTCGCACCGCAGCTTCCCCTCCCCTCAACCCCCACACCGACCACCGCAGAGGTTTGTGATCAGTTACGATGATGAAATGTCGACTGTAAACAGACTGGAGAACTTTTGTACCACGAATACCATGGCCAAGCCTTCTTTCTCAATTAGGGCACACTTCCTTTCTGCCTCTGCAGGGTTTGTAATGTGTGCACAATTGGACATTCTGTCCAATCATCCCAACAGTGTGTTTTCTCTGTTCATAACACTGCTTTTTTGGTTGCATTGAGTGCTCTCAGGGATTGTAACGAGTGAATATATTTGTTGACTGTAGTTATCGTTTGACATTTGCAAAGGCTTTCTCTTGTGACATTTACCACAACTATTTATAACGTATTTTTTTTGCAGGACTCAGAGGGAACCAGCAGGGTCACTCAGTTGGGTATGAATTTCCCAAAGTAATTTATAACGCCTACAAAATACTTTGACTCCATTGTGTTCTTTACTGTATATTCATAGTAACACTCTTCCTTTCGAGCTGCAGTTGGAGATAGGCGTGGCTTGTATTCGAATCAGATCGTATGTGACTCGCAGCCAGCGCTTCATGCAAATGTTCAATGCGTGGCACAGGGTATCTGTCTAGGCGGGAATCTCTGTTGACTGTCAACTCATAATCTCCATAGATACAGACCAAAATGTAAGGTTTTACAACTGGAACTACTGGCACGGCCTTTTGCCAAGTTTTACTGGACGTGTGATTCCAAGTTCCTCTGAATATTGCAATTCAGCCCTGACTTCGGCACACAGGCCATAGGGGAATGGTCATGCCTTGACATATTTAGGTCACTCCTCTGGGTCGACCTACATCTTTTGGAATACTTCGGGATATTTCACAATGACACAATGAGGGGGGAGGTGTGGGGGCAGGTGTAACTCTTCCTGCAGGTGCAGGGAAAGGTGCCGGGTGTGGTGGGGCTGGAGGGGAGTGTGGAGTAGACAAGGGAATACTGAGGATGATTGGTCAGTCCTCAGTAAAGGGCTCACCTTTGACCCCTTCACCCACACATCAATGAATAATGCTCACACTTGGATGTTGAACAGTTTTTCCACCGCCTCTGCCTCCACGCTTACTTCTTTAACCGTGAGCCTAAGCCTCCCTCCACTGACCCCTTCTCCTGTGTCCAACACAAGCCCTCCTCCTGGACACCACCCCAAGGCCTCCTACCCTCCCGTGACCTCTTCATCTCCAACTGCCGTCGTGACATCAACCGCCTCAACCTCTCCACCCCACTCACCCACTCCAACCTCTCCCCCGCAGAACATGCAACCCTCTGCTCCCTCCGCTCCAATCCCAACCTCACTGTAAAACCCACGGACAAGCAAGGCGCAGTTGTAGCATGGTGCACTGACCTCTACATCGATGAGGCCAAGCGCCAACTCTCCACCACCACCTCCTGCCACCCCCGGATCATGGCCCCACCCACGAGCACCAAACCATCATCTCCCAAACCATCCACAGCCTCATCATCTCAGGTGACTTCCCACCCACAGCCTCCAACCTCATCGTTCCCCAACCCTGCACCCCCCGCTTCTATCTCCTTCCTAAAATCCACAAACCTGCCTGCCCTGGTCAACCCATTGTCTCCACCTGCTCCTGCCCCACCAAACTGATCTCCACCTATCTGGACTCCATTTTCTCCCCCTTGGTCCAGGAACTCCCTACGTACGCCCGTGACACCACCCATGCCCTCCACCTCCCCAGAACTTCCAATTCCCCATCCCCAACACCTCATTTTCACCATGGACATCCAGTCCCTATACACCTGCATTCCCCATGCAGATGGCCTAAAGGACCTCCACTTCTTCCTGTCCCGCAGGCCTGACCAGTCCCCCTCCACCGACACCCTCATCCGCTCAGCCGAACTCGCCGTCAACCTCAACAACCTCTCTTTCAATGGCCCAAGCTATGCCTGCCTCTTTGTAGGTTACGTGGAACAATCCTTCCTCCACAACTACACTGGCCCTAAAACCCATCTCTTCCTCTGTTACATTGATGACTATATTGGTGCCGTCTCGTGTTCCCACGAGGAGCTCGAACAGTTCATCCACTTCACCAACACCTTCCACCCCAACCTTAAGTTCACCTGGACCATCTCTAATACCTCTCTCTCCTTCCTGGACCTCTCTGTTTGCATCGCTGGAGACCACCTAGAAACCGATATCCATTTCAAGCCCACCGACTACCACAGCAACCTACAATACACCACCTCCCATCCACCTTCCTGCAAAAATGCATCCCTTATTCCCAATTCCTTCACCTCCACTGCATCTGCTCCCAGGATGAGGCATTCCACTCCTGAACATCTCAGATATCCTTGTTTTTCAAGGACTGCAACTTCCCCCTTCAGTGGTCAAGAACGCCCTCAACTATGTTTCCCGCATTTCCTGCACCTCATCCCAAATACCCACTCCCTGCAATAACAACCAAAAAAGAATCCCCCTTGTCCTCACGTACCATCCCACCAACCTCCAAATACAACGCATCAGCCTCTGACACTTCCACCACCTGCAATCCGACCCCACCACCAAAGACATCTTTCCCTCCCCACCCTTACGTGCTTTCCGGAGAGACCACTTTCTCCATGACTCCCTTGTCCGCTCCACACTGCCCTCCAGCCCCACCACACCCGGCATGTTTCCCTGCAACCGCAGGAAATGCTACACTTGTCCCCACACCTCCTCCCTCACCCCTATCCCAGGCCCCCAGAAGACTTTCCACATCAAGCAGATGTTCACCTGCACATCTGCTAATGTGGTATACTCTATCTGCTGTTCCCGTTGTGGCCTCCTCTACATTGGGGAAACCAAGCAGAGGCTTGGGGACTGCTTTGCAGAACACCTCCGCTCAGTTCGCAATAAACAACTGCATCTCCCAATCGCAAACTATTTCAACTCCCCCTCCCATTCTTTAGATGACATGTCCATCATGGGCCTCCTGCAGTGCCACAATGATGCCACCCGAAAGTTACAGGAAAAGCAACTCATATTCCGCTTGGGAACCCTGCAGCCCAATGGTATCAATGTGGACTTCACCAGCTTCAAAATCTCCCCTTCCCCCACCGCATCCCAAAACCAGCCCAGCTTGTCCCCGCCTCCCTAACCTGTTCTTGCTCTCATCTCAAGCCACACCCCCATCTCCTACCTACTAACCTCATCCCGCCCCCTTGGCTGTCCCCCGTCCTCCCTGGACTGATCTATCTCCTCCCTACCTCCCCACCTACACTCACCTTTACTGGCTCCATCCCCGCCTCTTTGACTGGTCTGTCTCCTCTCCACCTATCTTCTCCTCTATCCATCTTCTACCCGTCTCCCCCTCTCTTCCTATTTATTTCAGAACCCCTTCTCGTCCCCCATTTCTGATGAAGGGCCTGGGCCAGAAACATCAGCCTTCTTGCTCCTCTGATGCTGCTTGACCGGAACTCCATCAACAAACACATCAACAGCCTATCTAACATCCTCTGAGAAAAAGAACAGGAAATGACATCACCAATGCAGGAAATGATATCACCAACCCAAGGAAACCTAAACAGATAAGTAGAAAGCGGGACATAACACCAGCACTTCACCAGAGGCTCATTGATGATGTTACCTAGAATGGTGACGAAACGTCTGAAAACGAACCTTCCAGCTCAGCGAGCAAACTCACATCCAGCTGCTTGGCCTGCTGTGTTCATCTAGCTCTACACCTTATCTCGGCACATGTTTTGCTTGTTTCCTTAGCCTTGTCTGGAGCAAATTCTATGACCACAAGAACATGGAATGTTCTTACTCCTCACTGTATGGTGGCGAAACTCCCCGTCCTGTTGTAGAACCTTGCAGCCTCCAACTCCAATAACCACACCTTGGAGACAAACTGAAACCATGGGGACTTGGTCCTGCAGTATGAGGGTCACCCAAGGCTGAGTTAATAGACTGTTAATAGAGTCTGAAGCTCCTGAGTTCCTTTTCCTGCATTTTCATGGAAAGGGACCAGTTTTAAGGTTTCATTGAGCTCTAGATCAAATTTGGTCTGATTTGGCCGGAAGCTTCCTCTGGGTTACAATATTATTAATTCCACAAACTAAGCCATCCCTTAACATTTCCCATAGTACTGACCCATACTCACAGTGTTCCGCTAATTTCCACAGTCTTGTCATGAAATGAATACCTAGTTCCCCAGGAAGTCTATTTGCTGTGTTTAAACCTGTTACCCTTTAATATAACAGATAGTTCGGGGTTATAGTGGTTCCATACTGTAAGTATCAGTTCATCAAAGGATTTTGACACTGAAAGATTTCCGTGAGGAGATTAATCAGTGATTCCCCATGGTCTATGTTGAGGTTATCACAAGAAGATAGAAATATCTTGACATTAAACATCAAAGCAAAGTTTCAACCTATTTCCCAATGCTATCAATCCCGGAGAAATCGCACTCCTATCTCAGTTTTTTAAAGCTTTACTTATGTGATCCTTCCAGTTTCTTGCCTTTTGGCTGCTGAGAAAATTGTTTGTTTTATGATTCTTTTCCGAAGCTGTTAGTCTGAACATTTCACAATTTTCTCTGCCAGAAATCATACGACACCAGGTTATAGTCCAACAGGTGTATTTGAAAACACGAGCTTTCGGAGCCTCACTCCTCCTTCAGGTGTTAGTGAGAGGGACAGTGTCAGACACAGAATTTATCTGTAAAATATCAATCGGACTGAATTTTCTCAGCTCTTTCACAGATTTGGAGCCACTTCTGCTGATGTGACCAATTGCCCTGAACTTCCATGATTATTCTGCTATGAAGTCAAATCAAAACTCATGCCCTGATCTGTTTACTCTGCCTGTCATAAACACAACAGCGCAAACAATTCATTCATTAACAGTACTCCGCTTCACAATGGACAGAAATAACATGCCTTCTTGAAGTTGATGCATTTTGTTTATTCATTCATGGGATGTGAACATTAGCTCGGCAAACAATTATTACCCATCCCTAATTGCCCAGAGGGCAGATAAGAATCAACCACATTGCTGTGGGACTGGAGTCACATGTAGGCCAGACCAGGTAAGCACAGCAGACTTCTTCCCCTAAAGGACATGAGTGAACCAGATGGGTTTTTTGTCAACAATTGTCAATGGCTTCACAGTCATCATTAGACTATTAATTCTAGCTTTTTAAGGAAGTTGGAAGGCATTATTGTAAGGGAAGAAGTATGCAGATGTTAAATAAAAACCACAAGAACTGTGGATGCTGGAAATCAGAGATAAAAATAGAAATTGCTGGAAAAGCTCAGCAGGTCTGGCAGCATCAGTGGAGAGAAATCAGAGTTAACACTTTGGTTTGAGTGATCCTTCCACAGATCCTTTCCCTACAAACGCAGGAGGAGCCACATCTACCCCTACATTTCCCCTCTCACCTCTGTCCGAGGTCTCGAATAATCCTTCCAAATCCAACAGAGATTCACCTGTATTTCATCTAATCTCATCTACTGCATCTGTTGCTCCCGATGTGGTTTCCTCCATATCGGGGAGACCAAATGCAGAATCGGGGCTAGTTTGTGGACCATGTCTGCTCTGCATGCACCAACCAGCCCGACCTTCCACTTGTCATTCACTTTAACTCCTCCTCCCGCTCCCCAAGTGACATGTCCATCCTTGGCCTCCTCCACTGTCCGAGCAAGGCCAAATGTTAGCTAGAGGAACACAACACCTCATATTGCACCTTGGGAGCTTACAGCCCAATGGCCTGAGTATTGACTTCACCAGCTTCAAAACCTCTCCTCGCCCAATCCATCCATGTTCTGACTCACCCATCCGCTCCACCCTTCCTACTGACCAACCACAGTAACCTCCTACCTGCATCCACCTATCTCCATCTCACCCACCTTCCCCCAGCCCATCCCCCCTCCCTTTATTTATTTCTGGGATCCCCACCCCCTCCCCAGTCCTGTCGAAGGGTTTCGGCCCGAAATATAGACTTTCCTCCTCAGATACTGTCTGACCTGCTGTGTTTTTTGAGCTCCACATTTATTGACTCTAAGTATGTACATGTCTGTGAGTTACCAGTTTGTGAAGTGACACAGTACAGAGGTTCATCCCAAAGAAAAGAAAGATTATCCGGGGTGGGATTAGACAGCCAGGGCTGACAAAGGAAGTCAGGAAATATATCAGAAAAAAAGCCTATAAAGTGGCCAAGAGCACTGGGAAATCAGAAGATTGGGAAGGCTACAAAAACAAACAGAGGATAACAAAGAGAGCAATAAGGAAGGAGAGGATCAAATATGCTGGTCGGCTAGCTGGTAATATTAGAAATGATAGTAAAAGCTTCTTTCAATACATAAGAAACAAACGAGAAGCAAAAGTAGATATTGGGCCACTCCAAATTGATGCCGGAAGGCTAGTGATGGGAGATAAGGAAATAGCTGAAGAACTTAATAAGTACTTTGCGTCAGTCTTCATGGTGGAAGACATGAGTAGTATGCCAACAATTAGGGAGAGTCAGGGGGCAGAGTTGAGTATGGTAGGCATTACAAAAGAGAAAGTGCTAGAAAAGCTAAAAGGTCTAAAAATTGATAAATATCCTGGCCTCGATGGGCTACATTCTAGAGTTCTGAAGGAGGTGGCTGAGGAAATAGCAGAGGCTTTGGTCGTGATCTTTCAAAAGTCACTGGAGTCAGGGAAAGTCCCAGACGATTGGAAAATTGCTGTTGTAACCCCCTTGTTTAAGAAAGGATCAAGGCAAAAGATGGAAAATTATAGGCCGATTAGCCTACCCTCGGTAGCTGGTAAAATTCTAGAATCCATCGTCAAGGATGAGATTTCTAAATTCCTGGAAGTGCAGGGTCAGATTAGAACAAGTTAGCATGGATTTAGTAAGGGGAGGTCGTGCCTGACAAACCTGTTAGAATGCTTTGAAGAGGTAACAAGTATATTAGACCAGGGAAACCCAGTAGATGTTATATATCTAGACTTCCAAAAGGCCTTTGATACGGTGCCTCACGGGAGGTTGCTGAGCAAGGTGAGGGTCCATGGTATTTGAGGTGAGCTACTGGCTTGGATTGAGGATTGGCTGTCTGACAGAAGGCAGAGAGTTGGGATAAAAGGCTCTTTTTCGGAATGGCAACTGGTGACGAGTGATGTCCCGCAGTGTTCAATGTTGGGGCTGCAGCTGTTCACCTTATACATTAATGATTTGGATGAAGGGACCAGGGGCATTCTGGCGAAGTTTGCCGATGATACAAAGATAGGTTGACAGGTAGTTAGTACCTAAGAGGTGGGGAAGTTGCAGTAAGACTTAGGCAGTTTAGGAGAGTGGTCCAGGAAATGGCTGATGAAATTCAGCGTGAGCAAATGCGAGGTTTTGCACTTTGGAAAAAAGAATACAGGCATGGACTATTTACTAAATGGTGAGAAAATTCATAAAGCAGAAGTACAAAGGGATCTGGGAGTGTTGGTCCAGGATTCTCTGAAGGTTAACTTGCAGGTAGAGTCTGTAATTAAGAAAGCGAATGTAATGTTGTCGTTTATCTCAAGAGGATTGGAATATAAAAGCAGCGATGTGCTTCTGAGGCTTTATAAAGCTCTAGTTAGGCCCCATTTAGAATACTGTGTCCAATTTTGGGCCCCACACCTCAAGAAGGACATGCTGGCCCTGGAGTGAGTCCAGCGGAGATTCACACGGAAGATCCCTGGAATGGTAGGTTTAACGTATGATGAACAGCTAAGGATCCTGGGATTGTACTCATTAGAGTTTGGAAGGTTGAGGGGAGATCTAATAGAAACTTACAAGATAATGTCTGGTTTAGAAGGGGTGGACACTAGGAAGTTGTTTCCGTTAGGCGGGGAGACGAGGACCCGTGGGCACAGCCTTAAAATTAGAGGGGGTAAATTTAAAACTGAAATGAGACGACATTTCTTCAGCCAGAGAGTGGTGGGCTTGTGGAATTCATTGCCACGGAGTGCAGTGGAGGCCAGGACGTTGGATGCCTTCAAGGCAGAGATCGACAAATTCTTGATCTCATAAGGAATCAAGGGCTACGGGGAGAGTGCAGGGCAGTGGAGTTGAAATGCCCATCAGCCATGATTTAAATGGCAGAGTGGACTTGATGGGCCGAATGGCCTTACTTCCACTCCAATGTCTTATGGCCTTATGAAGCTGTTTGAGATTTCCAAATAAACTGAACGTACTTTACTTTCTAATCCAATGTGAGAGTGAGATTTCTGTGTGACGGAAACAATACCTGAAGTGGTTGAACATGAAGTGCCAGAGGCTATTTGGACCCCCATGTACTTAATCAGCCTCGAAACTGCCCAGTGAAAGTGATACACTGAACATTCCACAAGAGACAAAGGAAATGTTTGTCCTCTTCTACCTGCAAACACTGTAGTTTGATAGATTTCTTGAAACATTAGTTTATTGTACATATTTTCTCTTATTAATTGATCATAGAGTTGCACAAGCCTGAAAAAGTGCAGTCACGGAAACATAGAAGATAGGAGCAGGAGGAGGCCATTCGGCCCTTCGAGTCTGCTCTGCCATTCATCATGATCATGTCTAATGGTCCAACTCAACAGCCTAATCCTGCTTTCTCCCCATAACCTTTGATCCCATTCGCCCCCAAGTGCTATGTCAAGTCGCATCACCAAATAAACAAAAAAGAAGTGTGACAGAATTTTCTTTCTTGTGGTTTGGACTCTTGATCCTTAGACTTTGTTTTGCCAGTATATTCCCCGCATGATATTCAGCAAAACTGTGTCTCATCTCTTTTGTCTGTTTGTGAGTTCATGTGTGTGTGTGTTTGAATTTAAAGAATGTGTAATTTAAGTCTCCATATAAGGAATGAAGAGTCCATTTTGCCACATATTAGAGGATATGATTATTATTATCAATAAGATTAGTTTTCTCGTTCATTGCTGAAACCAGGCGTGATTTTCTTTCATCTTCGATATTCGTCACATTCCGGCAATAAGCATCTGAGTGATATATGGTCATATTTCATATTTGTGATTAATTCTGGGACTTTATTTCCAGTGCGCTGATCCCATTGGTGTCGTGGCAACTGAAAGCAAAGTTAACGGCTTACTGTCAAAACCAGTATAAACATGTTACCATTAATACAGGGACCTGGTCTCTGACAAAATGCTGGACTTGGTCAGAAGGACTCTCTGAGAGGAGAAAGATTTAAAAAAGACATGAGGGGCTAATTTTTTTATGCAGAGGTTGATTTGTACGGGGAATCAACTTCCTGAGGAAGTGTTGGATATGGGTACAATTACAACCTTTAAAAGACATTTGGATAAGTACATGAATAGGAAAGATTTGGAGGGATATGGGCCAGGAGCAGGCAGGTGGGACTGGTTTAGTTTGGGATTATGTTCTGCACAGATTAATTGAACCAAAGTGTCCGTTTCTGTCTTTAATGACTCTATGACTTTAAGTAACCAGCACCCAGCTATCTCTATTTTAACATCCAATTTTCAAAAATAATATTTCCATGAAATTATGCTTCTGTCATCACATAATGTGCTATACAACTCACCCATGATTTCTGCATCCACGATAGTCCCTACCCCCATCAGTCTGCTGGAAGGTATCATATTCATCAGAAACATCTACCGGAAAATGAACTCAGGTATCTTTCTCATCTTTAAGTGATTTCAGCCTCCATCGCAGCTCATCATGCTCTCTTTCCAGTTGAGTTCACCAACCTTCTTATCCTCCTTAAATTTCTCCCTGACCCATATTCACTGCCATCTCTGAGCTTGTCATCTCCTTTGCTGACCTAATCGTAATAATTAGCGAAAAGACCATCTCTGATCACGCACTTATTGATTCTCACCAGAGTTGTCCTTCCTTGTTCCAACCCAACAGTACTCCTAATCCTCTGGGGTAGAAAATTCACAGCCCATTGAGTCAAGTAACTTCTCATCTCAGTACTAAATAAGCAGCTGCTCATTCCTCAGACTGCATTTTCTTTTTATGCACTTTCCAGAATCCACGTGAAACAGTGTCAAAACTTCTATCCTGACAAACCTCTGAAGATGGTCTGGCAGCATCTGCGAAGAAAAAAATCAGAGTTAACGTTTCGGGTTCGGTGACCCTTCCTCAGAACTGAGGAAGCATCACCGGACCCGAAATATTAACAGTTTTTTTTCTTCGCAGATGCTGCCAGATATACTGAGCTTTTCCAGCAACATCTGTTTTTGTTTCTGATTTACAGCATCCACAGTTCTTTCGGTTTTTAAGCCTCTGAAGATGTTTATGTTTGAACAAGATCAAACCCCCAGCTCAGCACAAAGAAAATAGTGAGAACAATAAGCAGTAATAGTTAGAAATGAATGTACACGACCTGTTTTGAAGTACACAATACAGCTGGACTCGTCTCACTCACCAGTTTTACTGCTTTTTTCCCATCAGTGAGCATGGTGGCTCAGTGTTAACACTGCTGTCTCACAGCACCGGGGACCTGGTTCAATCCCCTCCTTAGGCAACTGTGTGGAGCTTGCACATTCTCCCCATGTCTGTGTGGGTTTCCTCCCACAGTCCAAAGATGTGCAGGTTGCGTGAATTTGCCAAGCTAAATTGCCTGCAGTGTGCAGAAGAGGCGGATTAGCTATGCGGGGTTACGTGGATTGGAGAGTGGGTCTAGGTGGGATGCTCTTCAGAGTGGTCAGTCTGGACTTGAAGGGCCAAATAATCTTCTGCACTGCAGGGATTCTATGAAGGGAATAGACCTCATCTACTCAGGCACAACTCACAGGCAAAGCCCCTTTTCATGATTCACGAGCCAATCATTTTGCTCTACCTAAAACAAATAGATTCTTCCTGAGGTAGGGAAATGCAAACTATACATAATGTGCCAAGGCAGATTCTATGGGTTGATACTGTACCCATTTGTGCAAAATTATCCCAAAGTTATTTTTGTGGAAGTGTGTATTGGAAAATTCCAGCACATTAAACAGCCAGTAATGCAAATATATTTCTTAAAATTCATTTACAGTTTGTGAGTGTCACTGGCTAGGCCAGCTTTTATTGCCTTCCTTAACTGCCCTGAAGGAGGTGGTAATGAGCTGTTTCCTTGAACCACTGCAGTCCATGTATGTTGGATATTCCTCAGTACTATTAGGGAGGGAGTTTCAGGATGCATTTGCATCATTCATTAAACAAAATCAATGGTACATTTTCACATTAAAGGTACAGTGTAAGTGACATTATAAACAGATAATCCCCAGGCTGTTATGTTAAGGATTAGTCGATATAAGATGAAACGGATTTTGAATGTAATCAATGAATTGTGAGGGGATCAAAAAAAATGTCATCTTAACATCAAACAAGTCCCTTCTATTTGTTAATTATATTCTGTTTGTGCTCATAGGTCGGGAACGTTTATCCGAATGTCTGGGAATCTCTGCAGGCCAAGCTAGTCAATTCATTGAAAGCTTCCTACTGAAGTACAAGGAAGTCCGCACTTTCACTCAGAGGACCATACAACAGTGCCACCAGCAAGGTATACTTCCATAGGTACGGGGTGAGCTGGTAGGGCTGCTTCATTTGGTGGGTTTTTGAATTATATCGGTGCCTACGTCTCCACAGGGATTTTCCATGTAGCGTTCAAGGGGTTGCCTGCTTGAATAATAATTCTGAGGATTGAAAGGGGCCAGGCAGCTTTTAGCACGTGGTCAGGACCCCAAAGCAACCATTGCTACAGAGCTTACAACTGCTAGGCTTTGGCTTGTCATCTCACTGGGGATGATGGTTTAAGGCGCTCCGAACTTGAGCATCATTCGGTGCTGCTGCTGCTGCTGCTAATTCCACTTCGAGCTGATGCAGACCCCACTTACTGTTACTGAGATTATCTGTCCTGTGGCACCTTCCTACCGATCATCCTTCTGAAGTTCCCTTATCCGTTTCAATTCAGCTTTCAGTCTCTCAATTCCATCGCCAGTCAACTCCTTCCGGCCAACTCTCCTTCCTGGCCCCAGGGGAGCTGATAATTATCAATTGTTTTCTTTAACCAGACATTGTTAGCCTGCAGTTCAAAACCCATGTCTCTGCAATTTCAGGCGTGACTCAGCCAAGCTGGGACTTATTGCTGTATCTCTGACTTCCCTCTCCTTGTTTAGGTCCTCAGTCTTGCAACTGCCACCAAACTGTATGCTCCTCATCCCTGACATAGAACATAGAACAGTACAGCACAGTACAGGCCCTTTGGCCCACAATATTGTGCCAATCTTTTACCCTAATCCTAAGGTCTGTCTAACCTCCAACACTACCTTATGCTATCATCCATATGCCTATCTAATAACCAATTAAATGCCCCAATGAGGCCAACTCCACTACCCTCTCCAGCAATGCATTCCATGCCCCGACCATTCTCTGAGTAAAGAACCCACCTTTGACGCCTCCCCTATATCTATCTCCACTCACTTTAAATCTAAGCCCCCTCATAAAAGCTACCTCTGCCTTTGGAAAAAAGTCTCTGGCTGTCCACTCTATCTATACCTCTGATCATTTTGTACACCACTATCAAGTCAGACATTAAACCTCTAGTCTCATCACAGCGTTCTTACAGCATGGAAACTATCCCGACCAAAGGCCACACTGTAGACTTGCAACAACTCGAAATTGGGTCACAGCTGGAAAAAGCATTTGGGAAGTACTGCATTGGAAAGTTGTCTATTTCCAAACACTTCCTTATGCCATGCTTAATGTTAAATAGCAAGATTCATGTAAAACAATAAATAAAAACATGCAAATGTAGAAAATGTAGGCCATTCGAGCCTTTGAGCCTGCTCCACCATTCAGTATGATCATGGTTAGTCATCCAACTCAGTCCCTGTTCCCGCTTTCTCCCCATATGCTTCGATTCCTTTAGCCCAAAGAACTATATTTAACTCCTTCTTGAGCATATTCAATATTTTGGATTCAACCACTTTCTGTGGTAGAGAATTCCACAGGCTCACCATGTTCTCGGTGAAAACATTTCTCCGTCTGAAACGGCCTACCCCGTATCCTTAAACTGAGACCCCTGGTTCTGGACTCCCCCACATCAAGAACAGTCTTCCTGCATTTACCCTGCCTAGTCCTGTTAGAATTTTACGGGTTTCTATGAGATTCCCCCATTCCTCTAGCCTCCAATGAATATAGCCCTAACCGATCCAATCTGTCTTCAGACATCAGTCCTGCCATTCCAAGAATCAATCTGATAAAGTGTCATTACACTCCCTCCATAGTCAGAACATCCTTCCTCGGATAAGAAGACCAAAACCCTAGGGAGTGCTGCTGAACAAAGAGACCCAGGAGTGCAGGTGCATAGATCCTTGAAGGTAGAGTTGCAGGTAGACCAGGTGATGAAGAAGGCATTTGGTATGCTTGCCTTTATTGGTCAGAACATTGAGTATAGAAGTTGGGGCATCATGTTGCAGCTGTACCAGGTATTGGTGAGGCCACTTTTAGAATAATGCGTATAATTCTGGTTATACTTTTATGGGAAGGATGTTGTTAAACTTCAGAAGGTGCAGAAAAGATTTACAAGGATGTTGCCAGGACTGAAGGGTTTGAGTTATAGGGAGAGGCTGAATAGGCTGGGGCTATTTTCCCTGGAGGGTTGGAGGCTGAGGGGTGACCTTACAGAAGTTTATAAAATCAGGAGGGGCATGGATAGGGTGAATAGCTAAGGCATTTTTCCGAGGGTGGGGGAGTCCAAAGTAGAGGGCATAGGTTTAGTTGAGAGGAGAAATACTTACAAAGAACCTGAGGAGCAACTTTTTCATGCAGAAGGTAGTGTATGTATGGGTATAGCTGCCAGAGGAAGTGCTGGAGGTGGGTACACTTACATAATTTAAAAGGCATCTGGATGGGTACATGAATAGCAAGGGTTTAAAGGGAAATAGGCCAAGTGCCGGCAAATGGGACTAGGTCAGTTTAGGATACCCGGTCGACATGAATGAGTTGGACCAAAGGGTCTGTTTCTGTGCTGTATAACTGTATGATTCTCTGACCCTATGAAATTCTACACAATACTCTAGACGTGGCTTCACCAAGGTCCTGTACAATTGCAGCAAGTAATCCTTGCTCCCTGTACTTGAACCCTGTCACTATGAAGGCCAATCTAACATTCTTCACTGCCTACAGCAGCTGTATGGTTACTCTCAATGATTGGTATACAAGGGCACCCACGTCTTTTTACACTTCACCTTTCCCAATGCATCACCAATCAGATAATAAACCATCATTCTGCTTTTGCACCAGGTCATAGCATGGCATTGATCCTCAGTAATCAGACCGTTGCCAATCCTGTCATTGTAACACAATCTCTATACAATACAGAGTCTACCTGTCCATATTGATGACTACATTGCTTTTTCCTCAAAATATCTTGTTTCCTCCCTGTTTCTGTGACAAATAGTGCTCAGCAGTGACCATGTTAAACAGCCAGATGTTCTATTGTAATGCTACTTCATGACCTGCGAGAGAGAGAGCCAACAGTCAAATCATATAGCCCTCCGCTTCTTCCTGTCCCGCAGGCCCGACCAGTCCCCCTCCACCGACACCCTCATCCGCCTAGCCGAACTCGTCCTCACCCTCAACAACTTCTCTTTTGACTCCTCCCACTTCCTACAGACTAAGGGGGTGGCCATGGGCACCCGCATGGGCCCCAGCTATGCCTGCCTCTTTGTAGGTTACGTGGAACAGTCCCTCTTCCGCACCTACACAGACCCCAAACCCTACCTCTTTCTCCGGTACATTGATGACTGTATCGGCGCCGCCTCTTGCTCCCCAGAGGAGCTCGAACAGTTCATCCACTTCACCAACACCTTCCACCCCAACCTTCAGTTCACCTGGGCCATCTCCAGCACATCCCTCACCTTCCTGGACCTCTCAGTCTCCATCTCAGGCAACCAGCTTGTAACTGATGTCCATTTCAAGCCCACCGACTCCCACAGCTACCTAGTATACACCTCCTCCCACCCACCCTCCTGCAAAAATTCCATCCCCTATTCCCAATTCCTCCGCCTCCGCTGCATCTGCTCCCACGATAAGACATTCCACTCCAGCACATCCCAGATGTCCAAGTTCTTCAAGGACCGCAACTTCCTCCCATAGTGATCGAGAACGCCCTCAACCGCGTCTCCCATATTTCCCGCAACACGTCGCTCACACCCCGCCCCCGCCAGAACCGCCCAAAGAGGATCCCCCTCGTTCTCACACACCACCCCACCAACCTCCGGATACAACGCATCATCCTCCGACATTTCCGCCATCTACAATCCGACCCCACCACCCAAGACATTTTTCCATCCCCACTTCTGTCTGCTTTCCGGAGAGACCACTCTCTCCGTGACTCCCTTGTTCGCTCCACACTGCCCTCCAACCCCACCACACCCGGCACCTTCCCCTGCAACCGCAGGAAATGCTACACTTGCCCCCACACCTCCCCCCTCACCCCTATCCCAGGCCCCAAGATGACATTCCACATTAAGCAGAGGTTCACCTGCACATCTGCCAATGTGGTATACTGCATCCACTGTACCCGGTGTGGCTACCTCTACATTGGGGAAACCAAGCGGAGGCTTGAAGACCGTTTTGCAGAACACCTCCGCTCAGTTCACAACAAACTACTGCACCTCCCAGTCGCAAAGCATTTCCACTCCCCCTCCCATTCTTTAGATGACATGTCCATCATGGGCCTCCTGCAGTGCCACAATGATGCCACCCGAAGGTTGCAGGAACAGCAACTCATATTCCGCCTGGGAACCCTGCAGCCCAATGGTATCAATGTGGACTTCACCAGTTTCAAAATCTCCCCTTCCCCAACCGCATCCCTAAACCAGCCCAGTTCGTCCCCTCCCCCCACTGCACCACACAACCAGCTCAGCTCTTCCCCTCCACCCACTGCATCCCAAAACCAGTCCAACCTGTCTCTGCCTCCCTAACCTGTTCTTCCTCTCACCCATCCCTTCCTCCCACCCCAAGCCGCACCCCCATCTACCTACTAACCTCATCCCACCTCCTTGACCTGTCCGTCTTCCCTGGACTGACCTATCCCCTCCCTACCTCCCCACCTATACTCTCCTCTCCACCTATCTTCTTTTCTCCCCATCTTCGGTCCGCCTCCCCCTCTCTCCCTATTTATTCCAGTTCCCTCACCCCATCCCCCTCTCAGATGAAGGGTCTAGGCCCGAAACGTCAGCTTTTGTGCTCCTGAGATGCTGCTTGGCCTGCTGTGTTCATCCAGCCTCACATTTTGTAGTCAAATCATATAACGATGGTTGTCATTCTCAAACTGACTTTAACACTCTCCCTTTCAATCTGAAATTATTAATCAAAACCACATCCTGGATTTTTAAATTTTAAATTTCTGAAGAAGGGTCTAGGCCTAAAATGTCAGCCTTCCTGCTCCTATGATGCTGCTTGGCCTGCTGTGTTCATCCAGCTCTACACCTTGTTATCTCAGACTCTGCAGCATCTGCAGTTCCTACTATCTCTCCCCAGAACATTACCTGGGTCTCTGGATTAGCTGTCCAGCGACGATATCACTGGGCTTTTGTTCCTCTTCTGCTTCATGCTCTCTGTGGGGTGAGGTGACCCAGTTTTACCAGCAGCCTTCCTCTTTGTCACGGAGTCCCTGTAACTTTGAGGCTTATCAGGAGCTGATCGAGTGGCATATCCGTTGCTGGAGGATAATGTTTTCCTTAAACTGATGTCTCAGAGCCAGCATTACCATAGGGTGATTCATGATGAATTTGTAAAGTTGGAAACAAGATTATTCTGGCAAGAGGAACACCATCTTTAGCTCCAAGCCTGGACAATGACTACTGTGTTTCAGGACCGTCAACATTCAAAACACATTCTAATTAAAGGACAAATTAAGCTTCTTCACAGATACTGGAAATCTGCAAACTCTCAATATGCATGAGAAAGAAGTAATATGAACTGTCACACTGAAGGGAACATTGTGAATGATGAGTTAAAGGCCAGTGGCTGGTACTCAGGAGCTCTGTAATTTGAGATCTGGTCATGAGTGCTTCTCTCGGATGTAGCTGAAAAGGCTTTTGTCTGATTCCGAGCTCCGTCTCGAGAAGCTGCACATGATATGACCAGGTCAACTCATTCACACGGTGCTCAAAAGGCTTAACTTTCAAGAACTCTTGTCTCCTGCCCAAAGCCATGTGCACAAAAGCTCACTGCTTTTCCGAAACAAAAGGTTTCTGCTGGAAATCCATCAAATTTGAGTGGCCTCCAGAACAATTAAAGCAAAATAGGATGCCTTGCGATGTTTGCCAAATCTTGGGTAATCAAATGTTTTCACTCATCGAGAGCCCAATGTTAATGTCAAACACTGCCAGTCTGGATAAATAAAAACCAGGTGCAGAGCGGTAATACCAATCCCGCTCACTAAAACCTCCCAACTCCAGCATCACACAGATCTCCTATACTGACATAGAAACATCATATTTTACAGTTCAGGTCAGGCTATTCAGCCTGTCACATCTGTCCCAGCTCAGAAAGAGCTTTTCAACCTAACATGCATTCCTTTATTGTTTCATCGGATGTGGGCATTGTTGGCTAAGGTCGGCCTTCCACAATTACTGTCGACGATTTTTGGAAATAGGGGTTACACACATTTGGAGAAGAACTAGGGATAGTTAGCATTGGTTCTGTGCAGGGAAGGTCTTGTCTGGCAGATTTTTGAGGAAGTGACAAAGATGTTCGATGAGGGTAGGGTAGTGGATGTTGTCCACATGGGCTTTACTAAAGTGTTTGGCAAAGCCCCTCATGGTAGCCTGGTCCAGAGCATTATGTCACCATTGGATCCATGGTGAGTTGGTAAGTTGGATGCAAGATTGGCTTGTTTATGGAAGACAGGGGGCAGTTGTGGAGGGGTGCTTTTCTGACTGGAGGTCTGTGACCAGGACCAGTGCTGGGAGCTGTGTTGTATGTAATATATGTATATATATATAAATAAGTTAGAGAAAATCGCAATGGTGCTATGGGTATGTTTGCAGACGAAAGAAAATTGGTGAAGTTGTGGACAGTGAGGAAGGTCGTCAAAGGATACAGCAGGACATAAATCAGTTTGGAAAGTTGGGAGGAGAAACAGTAGATGGAGTTCAATCTAACAAGTGTAAGGTGATGCATTTTGGGAAGTCAAATGCAAGATGAAAGTCCACAGTAAATGGCAGGACCCTTAGCAACATTAATATGCTGATGGATCTTGGTGTGCAAGCCCATAGCTCCCTGAAAGTAGCAACACAAGTGGATAAAGTGTAAAGAAAGTGTACGGCATGTTTACCTTCATCGGTCAGGATATTGAGTATTAAAGTTTGAAAGTCATGCTGCAGCTGTGTAAAACTCTAGTTAGGCCATATCTGGAATATTGTGTGCAGTTCTAGTCACCACATTATAGGAAGGACATGGAGGCTTTGGAGAGGATGCAAATGAATTTTAACAGGATTTGGCTGGATTGGAGTGTATTAGCTCTAGGTGAGGTTGGATAAATTTGGATTGTTTTGCTAGAACATCAGCGGCTGAGAGTCAATGTAACTGAAGTATATTAAATTATGGAAGGCATGGATAGGGCGGATGGTCAGAGTCTTTTGTCCAGGGTGAATATATCAAATACTGAGGCATAGATTTAAGGTGAGAGGCAAAAGGTTTTTATAAAGTGCAGATTGACACCCCCAACTTTGAGAACTAAAACCGAAACAGACAAAGAGGAGCACCTTGCCCTATGATCTGTAAAAGGAATATGAAAAGTGGTGTAGCCTACTTTTCAGCAACTTCTAGGGGCTAAATAAAATAAATCCCTGACACTTATTTAAAAATAAACAAGTAACAATTTATTTATCTAACTCCAACAGTGTACACATTAATCTAAACAATTAACAATTCAAATTAATCCCTTCTAACCACCGAATAAAGCAAGATTCTAACGGCATGCTGCCCCACTAATAAAAAAAGTTAAGACTCGAAATTACAGCAGATTATGTCTTCTGGAATGTTCTGTGCCTTCCCTGTTGATTCTTCTTTCAGGAATATTAACTAGTTATACCAGTGTCACCCTTGTTATTTAGATGATGCTTTCTCTAAGACATTGAGATGGCTGTGAGAACTAGTGACTTTCTCTTGAGAGCTGAGGGCCATTAGCTCTAGCGGATGGCAGATAGCTCTGTGGCTTTGTCCAACTGTCCCCTTCTTTTGTACCTTTGAAGTCAGATAAATATTTCTTACAATAGGATTGGTCCTATGTCGTTAAAGCCATCAAATTGAAATTTAGTTGGGGTTTTTGGTATCTCAGTGCCTGATTCAAATTGATTGGCTAAAGTCAAAAAGTTGTTTTCTTGGTAAAAACTGCTGCTTGTCCTCCTAACTGTATGGCCTTTTCATATAAATGTTTGAACTCAGGTGCTGTCTGTGTACTTGTAAACTTTCAAGCTGCTGCTCCCAGCCATCCAATTTAAATCTCTCACAACAGAAAAAACCCATCATCTTTTAAAGGGGCCACACAATGGTTTACCCTGCAGCGCTTTATAAACACCAAATTCTAACTTGCTGCCTCCCAATCTACAAATATTCTATCAGTGACAATGGGAACTGCAGATGCTGGAGAATCCAAGATAACAAAGTGTGGAGCTGGATGAACTCAGCAGGCCAGGCAGCATCTCAAGTGCTCCTGAGATGCTGCTTGGCCTGCTGTGTTCATCCAGCTCCACACTTTGTTATCTACAAATATTCTACCCAACTTCGCAACAAGTCCTCCTTAAGAAAAAAAATGAACCATCATTATTAAAAGATGGCTTTTTTTTGTAAAATCTTAACTCCATTATATAAGTAGATTCATTGCTCATTAATCTAGAGTTACAAATTTGATGCTAATTCTATTTATATATAACATTGAACACTGCAGTTTCTATCTTTTTTAAGCATCCTTCTTTTAAACTCATGTTAAAGCATCCGTGATAATATTCTGACAACCCACAACATGTACAATCTGTAAATTAAGTGCGTGTAACATGAGACTCCAATGAAATAATCTGGTGTTCTTGTCCTTAAATCTTTCCAGAAATGACAAAGGATTGTGATTGGTATACACAATCATCTCTGATGCATTGTTTGCAATATACATATTAAAATGTTGTAAGGCCATTACCAAACTCAGTCACTCTTTTTCAATGCTTGAATACTTTTTCTGGTGGATGTTGAGTTTTTCTTTTGAAATGGCCTTTCAATTCCATTATCATCCTCCTGTAACAACACAGCTCCAACACCTACATCACTTGCGCCATGCCAGATTTGAAGGGTTTCAAAAGATTTGGTGTGACTAAAACTGGTGCAGTGGTTAACTATGCTTTTAAATTCTCAAATGCCTCCTGGGCATTGTTCTGTCCACCAAAATTTCATGTTCTTTTTTAACAAATCTGTCAATGGTACCATTTAGCTACTAACGTTTGGTACAAATTTCCTGCAGAATCCGCTCAATCCTAAAATTCATAGCACTTGCTTCTTCGATGATGATCTTGGAAATTCCTCAATGGCCTTCATCTTCACATGCCTCAGTGTCATCCGTCTGTATCCGATATTGTGTCCTAAAAGTGTCACTTCTGTCTTTGCCAATTCTGTTTTTGCCAGGTTTATGACCAACTTTGCCTTCCACAGTCACTCAAAGAGCTCTGCCAAATGCGCCATGTGATCTTTCCACGAATGGCTAAATATCACCAAGTCACCTATGTAGATGGCACAATTAGTCAGTCCTGCAACAGTTCGGTTCATAAGCTTTTGAAAAGTGGCTGTTGCATATTTCATTCCAAAGGGCATTTATTTTACTTTGGTGTTACAAACACAGAAACTTCTTTCGCTCTCTCTGACAAAGGTACGCACCAGTAACCACAAAGTAAGTCCAACTTTGTGAAGTAAATGGCTTGTCCTACTTTTTCCACCCAATTTGTCAGCCTTGGAATGGAGTTTGAGTCAGGTTTGGTCACAGCATCAACCTTCCAATAATCCATACAGAATCATTCAGGAGCATCAGGTTTGGGAAACAACATGATTGGCGAACTCCACTTGCTTTGACTTAGCTTGATGATGTCTTCTTGGAGCATCGCTTCCACTTCCTTCTGAATATCGCTTCCGCTTCCTTCTGAATATCGCTTCCACTTCTTTCTGAATATTGCTTCCACTTCCTTCTGAATATCACTTCCACTTCCTTCTGAATATCACTTCCACTACTTTCTGAATATCACTTCCACTTCATTCTGCGCCTGTGCGGCTTTGAAAGAGCTGAGACTGTAGGGGTTTGTTTTATCAGAACAGCATTCGCTACGTCAACCTTGTACTATGGCATTAGTCTGCCCCATTCTACATAGGTCCTACTGTAACAAGTCTTTCAATTCACTTCTCAGTTCCATGTTCAGGTAGCTTACTACTCTGTCCCATTCCTTAAGGACTTCCTCATTATTCGGTTTATTCTGAGGTACATCAAAATCCAAATCATCTGGATTTGATTCGTCAGTCCAAGTGACAGGACCTAATGCCTGTTTCTCTGGTTCCCTTTCGCTATCACAGTAACGTTTCAGAATGTTCACATGACATACCTGATAATTTTTTTCCCCATTTGACATGTTTACCAGATAATTCACCTGACTTAACTACTTCTCAATCTGCTAGGGCCCACTAAACCTTGCTTTGATGGGATCTCCTACCACTGGTAACAGCACCAATACTTTATCCTCAAGGGCAAATGTACAAATTTTAGATTTCTTACCTGCTTCTTGCTTCATTAGATGCTGTGCCACCTTCAGATGTTGTCTAGCTAATTCACCTAGTCTGTTTAATCTTTCTCTCACCTCAGATACATAATCCAACTGTAAGATCTCTGACATTGGACCTATCAACTTTTCCTTAATTAATTTTAAAGACGCTCTTAATTTGTGTCCAATTATCAAGTCAAATGGCGTAAACTGAGTCAATTCATTTGAGGCATCTCTGATGGAAGACAATATAAATGGGATACCTTTATCACAATCATTTGGGTAATCCTGGCAATAAGCCCCCAGCATGGTCTTTAGGGTCTGATGCCACCTTTCCAGTGCTCCCTGGGAATCAGGATGGTAAGCACTTGCTTTAAACTGTTTGTTGCCTAAACTATCCACGACCTTCTCAAACAATTGGACCCTGGGTCTGACTGAATTTGCCTGAGCAGTCCGTAACAGGTAAAGAAAGCAAGCAGCTCCTCCACAACCTTTTCCTCCTTGACATTCCGTCACGGAATTTGCCTCTGGAAACCTGGTAGACAGATCCATTACGGTTAGCAAATACTGGTTCCTACTTTTGGTTTTAGGGAGGGGACCTACACAATCAACTATAACCCAGGTAAAAGGTTCTTCAAATACAGGAATTGGCATCAAAGGCACTGGTTTTATTACAGAGTAGGACAGATGTGGCAAAATTCAACCACATCCTTATGTAATCCAGGCCAATAGAAATGCTTTTGTATCTTAGCCCGAGTTTTCCTCACTCCTAAATGACCTCCTACAGGTAATTTGTGTGTTATCATAGTATTCCCTGTCTGTGTGCTACCAGCAACACAATCTGGAGCACTTCCACCCATTTCACATCCGCACCAACCTGCCAAAATCTCCATTTCTGCCTTAAGATTTTATCCTTAAGGTAATAGCATTCTGCAATATACTCTGATTCCTTTTCCGAGAAGGCTTTATGATATAAATTCTTTATCATCTCATCTTTTTGTTGTAACTCCATTAATCTTACATAACTAAACACCTCTGCCTCATTCTTTACCTGCTTAGGTTTTTCCTTTATCATTCCTTCGAACAGTGCCATCTAACTGGAACACAACTCCCTCATCTTTCTTTTTGTTTTCCCTTCTTGTTTTAACTTATGGCCGTGGGACTTTTTCCCCACAATCCGGAAAAATTCCTGCGTATTTTTCTTTTCATTCCCCAGTTTCCTAGTTTTCTTTTGGTTTTTCCACTACAATGGGGATCACTCCCACCTGTGATCCAGCTATATCATTTCCAAAAATAAACTGTATTCGTGGAATAGCCAATTTTTCCATCACTCCCACTATTTCTTCCTCAGCCTTTGTTGAACTCTCTAGCCTTATCTTACACAGGGGAACGCTACTCCTCTCTCCATTTATTCCACTGATTACCACTCTCTCAGACAATATTTCAGAAGGAGTGCAAATATTTTTCTGTCTCATTATTACTGACTGACTAGCTCCTGTATCTGTCAATATTTTAAGTTCTTTACCTACTCCCCTTGTTCTACCTGAGTAACTCTTACTCATATACAGATTGTTTTTGAAAACACCAGGCACTATCTCACTATCCAACCCATGACCAGGCTGTGCACTCTCCTGCAGCTCCTCGACTTCTCTTGGGATTCCTTCACGATCTGTATTAATCCCACTGTTTTATTCTTTTACCACATCCTTTATACCAGTGCCTCTCTTAAAGCACCAGCACTGTGACTTTGTGTGTCCCACCTCATTGCAGTGGAAACACCTGAGGCCTTTCACCGCTTTTCTGTCCTCTTTGGTTTCTTTTCTCACCTGTGGTAAACTGTTCCCAGTGTGATCTACTTTCTGCTTTTCATTGAAGGACCTCCCTCTTTTCAAATGTCTATCCTTCCCAGAATAAAATTGCTGTTGGAAGCTAGATTTCGATATATGCATCAGCACTTCTCACTGTTTGAACTTTCTGTTCCTCAACATGAGTTCTTATCACTTCTGGAAGTGAGTTTTTAAATTCTTCCAACAGAGTAATCTCTCTAAGAGCCTCGTATGCCTTTTCTATCTTTAATGCTTTCATCCATCTGTCAAAGTTGTTCAGTTTAATTTTTTCAAACCGGATATAACTCTGACATGGCTCCTTTCTTACATTTCTGAACCGTTGGCCACGTTGCTTCTGGTACCAATTCGTAAGCACTCAAAATAGCTCGTTTTACTTCTTCATTTTCTGATTCCTCCCCTGACAGCATTACAAGCACCTCACTAGCCCTGTCTACCAACTTGGTCTGAATTAACATTACCCACACAGCCTCGGGCCATTTCATTTGTTTACCCAATGTCTCAAAGAAAATGAAAAAGGCCTCTATATCTTTTTGTTAATGTTTTGAAATAGTTGCATATAGCCAAGGGGGAGGTGATGGCCTTGTGGTATTATTGCTGGACTGTTAATCCTGAGAGCCGGATAATATTCTGAGGATCTGGGTTTAAATCTCACCACAGTTGATGGTGGAATTTACATACAAGTAAAAAAAAAGCTGAAATTAAGAATCTAATAATGATCATTGGTGGGGGAGAAACCCATGCAGTTATAATCTGTCAAAAGTGGTATGACCTGCTTTTCAGTAACTTCTAGTAGTTAAATAAAATAAACCCCTGACATTCACTTTAAAATCATCAAATAACATTTTTAAAATCAAACTCTAACAGTGAACAAATGAACTGAACTATTAACAAATTGAATAAATCCCTTCCAACTGCTAACTATTCCCAAATAAAGCAGGATTCTAATGATATGCTGTTCTGATAAATGTAAGTCCCACTTATATAAAAAAAATTTAATCTTCTGAAATTACAGTGAGGTTACATCTTCCGGAATGTTTGTCAATTCTTTTCTCAGGAATGTCTTTAACATTGATTCTCCTTCCAGCAATACTAACTAGCTGGTACCTTTGTTATTTAGATGGTACTTTCTCTAAGACATAGAGGAGGCAGTGAGAGCTAGCAATTCGGTCTTGAGAGCTCAAGGCCGTTAGCTCTGGCAGATTGCAGCAGGGTCTGTGGCTTTGTCCAGCTGCTCCCTTCTTTTATACCCTTGATGACATATCAATATTTCTTACAATAGGATTGGCCTTATATTGTCACAAACATCAGATTTAAATTTAATTGGTTTTTGGTGACTTGTTCAAATTGTTTGGCTTAATTCAAAGTGTTGTTGTCTTGGTAAAAAAGCCTGCTGTTTGGCCTACTAACTGTACAGCCTTTTAACACCAATGTTTCAATTCGTGCCCACCCCGTTGCAAATTTTCAAGCTGCTGCTCACAGACATTCCATTTAGATCTCTAAGTGAAGAAAAAGCACATTATCTTTTAAAGGGGCCATGCAATGGTTTCCCCCGAAGCACTTTACAAACACCAAATTCTAACTTTCTGTCTCCCAATCCACAAGTGCTGTACTCAACTTCGCAACAGGGTTTAATGGACATGTGTGTGGAAAATTGTTTTACATAGAAGATAGCAGCTACCTGGGATGTGCTGCCAGGGGAGATGGTAGAGCAGATATTTGGACAGCCACATGCACAGTTAGACAACAGAAGGATACAGACCATGTGCTGTCAGAGAGGACTCGTTTAGAATGATATCAAGATTGAATGTCAATGCTGCCAGCAGCTGTGGGAAGATTTGAACCCCTGCCCAAACAGCATTAACCTGGGTCTCCTGATTATATTCAAGTGTCATTACAGTTATGGCACCATCTTATCCCTCAGATTGAGGCTGGACAGACTCTAAACAAAGGAAACCCAAGTAATTTTCCAAATGTTTCAGCCAGTATTTACCCCTCAACCACCAGTTTATACAATTAATAGTAATTATGTTTTAATATTGACTGGTTCTCAGGTTGTGAGTGACAGTCACAAGTCCAGCTTTGCTGACCAGGGGAAGGTGATGTTCAGCTGCCTTCTTGAACCGTGGCAGTCCAAGGGGGTAGATATTCCTACGAGTGCTTTGTTTCTTTGGTGGTTTGATGTGACTGGGTCCATTACTCAGCCATTTCCAAGGGGAGTGAAGGGCCAAGTGCTTTGCCATGGGGGTTAGCGTTATCCATTCACTTGGTGAATCATGGTTCATGGCAACTGTCCTGGGATGATAGACCATAGTGCTCACTGGAGGGTGCAGGTTAACAAATGTTCTTCGTTTTGTGTCATTTTATTCCATTAGGCTACTCTGTTTCATTAATGGGACGCAAGAGACCATTGCCCCACATCTACTCGCATGATTACAGCTCTCGAACTCAGGCAGAAAGACAGGCCGTCAACTTTGTGGTACAAGGTAAGAACAGGAAATTCAGCAGAGTTCTGGTAGCTCCAGTCCTGTTGTATAGATGTACCCAACTCCCTGGACAGCTATAGAGACGTATTTGTTGACAGAACGTCACATCCCTACTGGTTAGGCCGGCATTTATTGTCCGGGGCACTTATAGCCAACTACATTGCTGTGGGTCTGGAGTCACATACAGGTCAGGCCAGGTGAGGATGGCAGATTTGCTTCCAGTAAATGGAGCCATCTTCCTATGTACCAGACGTGACTCCAAACAGAGGAGAGTTTTCCACCCGATTCTCATTGTCTCTACTTTTGCTAGTGTGCCTTGATGCCAATCTCTATCTGAAGTGGTCTTGATGTCAAGGGCTGTCACTCTCACATCACCTCTGGAATTCAGCCCTTTTGTCCATATTTGAACCAAGGCTGTAATGAGGTTTGGATCCGAGTGGCCCTGGTCGTAACCAAACTCAGCAACACTGAGCTGCGCCCAACAGTTCTGAGGAAAGGTCATCGGTCCCAAAACATTAACTCTGATATTTTTTTCTTCACAGATGCTGCCAGACCTGCTGAGCTTTTCCAGAAACTTCTGTTTTTATTCCTGATCTACAGCTTCCGCAGTTCTTTCGTTGATTTTTGTAGTTGGGATAGTGTAGTTTTCCAACTATGGATGTTTCTGTGCTCAAAAGTGAGAGGGTGGGAGAGGTTGGTGATCAATAGTGAGAGAGAGAGGGAGGTTGGTGACTAATAGTGAAAGATTAAAGGAGGTTAGTGACCAATGGTAAGAATGTGCAGGAGGTTTGGTGACCAACAGTAAGGGAGTGGAGACATTGGTGACCAATAATGAAAGAATGAAGGAGGTTGGAGAAAATTATGAGAGAATGGGGGAGGTTTGTGACCAACAGTGAGAGAGTGGGAGAGATTGATCAACAGTGAGAGAGTGGGAGAGATTGATCAATAGTGAGAGAGTGGGAGAGATTGATCAACAGTGAGAGAGTGGGAGAGATTGATCAATAGTGAGAGAGGGGGAGAGATTGATCAATAGTGAGAGAGTGGGAGAGATTGATCAATAGTGAGAGAGGGGGAGAGATTGATCAATAGTGAGAGAGTGGGAGAGATTGATCAAAAGTGAGAGAGGGGGAGAGATTGATCAACAGTGAGGGAGTGGGAGAGATTGATCAATAGTGAGAGAGGGGGAGAGATTGATCAATAGTGAGAGAGTGGGAGAGATTGATCAATAGTGAGAGAGCGAAGGTGATTGGTGGCCAATAGTGGGAAAGTGCAGAAGGTTGTTGACCAAGATTGAGGGAGGTTGGTGACCAATAGTAAAAGAGTAAGGGAAGCTAATGACCTATAATGAGAGCGTGAGGGAGGTTAATGACCAGTAGTATGAGATTGAGGGAGGCTAATAACCAATAGTGAGAGAGTGAGGGAGGTTAATGATCAATAGTGAGAGAGTGAGGGAGTTTAGTGGCCAATAGTGAGAGAGTGAGGGAGTTTAGTGGCCAATAGTGAGAGAGTGAGGGAGGTTAATAACCAATAGTGAGAGAGTGAGGGAGGTTAATAATCAAAAGTGAGAGAGTGAGGGAGGTTAGTGGTCAATAGTGAGAGAGTGAGGGAGGTTAATAACCAATAGTGAGAGAGTGAGGGAGGTTAATAATCAAAAGTGAGAGAGTGAGGGAGGTTAGTGGCCAATAGTGAGAGAGTGAGGGAGGTTAATAACCAATAGTGAGAGAGTGAGGGAGGTTAATAATCAAAAGTGAGAGAGTGAGGGAGGTTAGTGGCCAATAGTGAGAGAGTGAGGGAGGTTAATGACCAATAGTGAGAGAGTGACGGATGTTAATAATCAATAGTGAGAGAGTGAGGGAGGTTAATGAACGAGAATGAGGGAGTGAGAGAGGTTAATGACCAATAGTGAAAGAATGAGGTAGGTTAATGATCAATAGTGAGAGAGTGAGGGAGGTTAATGACCAATAGTGAGAGAGTGAGGGAGGTTAGTGGCCAATAGTGAGAGAGTGAGGGAGGTTAATGACCAATAGCGAGAGAGTGACGGATGTTAATAATCAATAGTGAGAGAGTGAGGGAGGTTAATGAACGAGAATGAGGGAGTGAGAGAGGTTAATGACCAATAGTGAAAGAATGAGGTAGGTTAATGATCAATAGTGAGAGAGTGAGGGAGGTTAATGACCAATAGTGAGAGAGTGAGGGAGGTTAGTGGCCAATAGTGAGAGAGTGAGGGAGGTTAATGATCAATAGTGAGAGCATGAGGGAAGGGGAGGTGATGGCCATGTGCCATTATCACTGGAATGTTAACCCAAATAATGTTCTGGGGACCCAAGTTCAAATCCTGTCATAGCAGAGGGTTGATTTTAATTCTTCTTTATTCATTCATGGGATGAGGGCATCACTGACTGGGCAGCATTCATTGCCCACTCCTAATTACTCAGAGGGCAGGTCAGAGTCAACCACATTACTGTGGGTCTAGAGTCACATGTTGGCCAGACCAGGGAAGGATGGCAGTTTCCTTCCCTAAAGGACATTAGTGTCAGATGGGTTTTTCCCGACAATTGACAGGCAGATTCATGGTCATCAGTGGACTGTTAATTCCAGATTTTTTTTATTGAATTCAAATTCCACCATCTCCCAATATCTGGAATTAAGAATCTAACAATGACCATGAATTCATTGTTGATTGTCAGGAAAAACCCATCTGGCTCACTAATATCCTTTAGGGAAGGAAACAGCCTTCCTTACCCGGTCTGGCCTACAAGTGACTCCAGACCCAAAGCAATGTGGTTGGTTCTTAACTGCCCCATGTGCTTTTAGGGATGGGCACTAAATGCTGCCTAGCCAGAGACCCCTCATTATGTTAATGAATAAAGAGAAAATAAAGAGTGAAGGAGGTTGGTAACTAACAATGAGAGCGTGGGGGAGGTTGGTGACCAATAGTGAGAGAGTGGGGGAGGTTGGTGACCAATAGTGAGAGCGTGGGGGAGGTTGGTGACCAATAGTGAGAGCGTGGGGGAGGTTGGTGACCAATAATAAGCGAATGGGTGAGGTTGGTGACCAATCGTGAAAGGGTGAGTATTTTTTGTGACCAATAGTGAGAGAGTGGGGGAGGTTGGTGACCAATAATAAGCGAATGGGTGAGGTTGGTGACCAATCGTGAAAGGGTGAGTATTTTTTGTGACCAATAGTGAGAGAGTGGGGGAGGTTGGTGACCAATAGTGAGAGAGTGGGGGAGGTTGGTGACCAATCGTGAAAGGGTGTGTATTTTTTGTGACCAATAGTGAGAGAGTGGGGGAGGTTGGTGACCAATAGTGAGAGAGTGGGGGAGGTTGGTGACCAATCGTGAGAGAGTGGGGGAGGTTGGTGACCAATAGTGAGGGAATGGGGGAAGAGGTGTTGGCTCTGCATTACAAGATGAATCTGCCATCTAACCAGAGTTAATATTCTTTCATAAACTGTGCTTGGTATCAAATTGCACAGGATATAGTCTGGGAAGTCTTTATTAGTGACAGCTGCTTCACACTTTCATGTTCATTCCTTCCAGCATTGTCTCAGTGGAGGCTGCAGCCCATTCAAATGAAATAGGTCAACAGCTGCATTAAATACCTGGGAGAGGACCGTGTCCAATCGCGTTTGATATTTCTTATTAACACAGACAGCAATAATTTTCAAGTCTGTATTCTAAAATAGTGACAGGACTCAGATCGGATCAGATTGGACTGAAATATTAACACAGGCCTATGATGTGAAAATACTGGTCTGTACTTACAAAAGTTTTGCTTCATGTCGTTCTAAATCATTTAGGTTCTGCAGCTGACATTTGTAAAATGGCTATGATTAAGATTTTCACTTGTGTGGCCTCATCCTCATCTCTTACAGCCAGGTACAGTTCCCAGTTATAAGACTAACTTTATTTTGACTGTTGTATGGGTCAGTTGTGTAGTTGCCCCTACACCATGTGGTACAGGGAGGGTCGGGATATATGGTCCACTCCCAATTGCCTGGAAAAGGTTGTGGTGGTGAACTGTAACTTTGAACCACTGCAGCCCTTGGTAAATGCAGACACACACAAAGCTGATGGTGGGGAGAGTTCTAGGATTTGGACCCAGCGACAGTGAGGGATCAATGGTGTGGTTCCAAGTCAGAGGTGTGGGTGCACGGAGATGTTCCTGTAACATTTTGAGGTCGCAGAGGCCAAGGATTTGCAGAATGTAAACTGTGCGCACTGCACCCATGATGGATGAAGTGTAGGTTTAAGGTGGTGGATGGGATGTCAAACCAACTTGTCTTCCCATTCACAACTTTCTCCCAACCTCCCAACAATGCACTATTTATATAAAGCTGAGATAATGGGAACTGCAGATGCTGGAGAATCCGAGATAACAAAGTGTTGAGCTGGATGAACGCAGCAGGCCAAGCAGCACAAAAGTCGACGTTTTGGGCCTAGACCCTTCCTAAGATGCTGCTTGGCCTGCTGTGTTCATCCAGCTCCACACTTTGTTATAAAGTTGAGCCTGTTTTTTCCCAGAGCAATACACTTTTCCGGTTAGCTAATTGAGCACACTGCAACTATATGTAAAGCATGAGCAAGGGACTGGAAACTAATACACCTATATTATATTAGAATGTAGAAAATAGAACTATACTGCACAGGAACAGGCCCTTTGGCCTACCATGTTGTGCCAAACATGAGGCCAAATGAAACTAATTCCTTCTGCTTGCCATTGGCCCATATCTTACCATTCCTTGCATGTTCATGTTGTTATCTAAAAGGCTCTTACATACTCCTATTGTGTCTGCCTCCACTATCACCCCTGGCAATACGTTCCAGACTCCTACCACTCTCAATGTAAAACAACCTGTCCCTTACATCTCCTTTTAACTTGCCCCCTCTCACCTTAAATACATACCCACTAGTATTAGACATAGCAACTCTGGGAAAAAAAATCTGAGCGTTGTAAATGTCTACCAAGTCTTCCCTCGGCCTCTGCTGCTCCAGAGGAAACAACCCGAGTTTTTATCCTTATAGCTTCTCATTACAGCTCATACCCTCTAATCCAGGCAGCATCCTGGTAAACCTCCTCTGTACCCTCTCCAAAATCTCCACATCCTTCCCATAATATGGCGACCAGAATTGAACACAATACTCTAAGTGTGGCCCAACCAAAATCTTATAAAGCTACAACATGACATCCAGACTTTTGTCCTCAATTCCCTGACCAGTAACAGCAAGCTTGCCACACGCCTTCTGTACCACCCTATCTACTCGCATGGCCACTTTCTGGGAATTGTGGACTTGAACTCTAAGATCTTTCTGTACATCGATGCTGTTCAGAGTCCTGCCATTAACTGTATACTTTTCCTTAACATTTGATCTTCCAAAGTGCAGTATATCACACATAGCTAGATTAAACTCTGTCTGCCATTTCTCCGCCCATATCTGTAACTGATCTATATCCCACTGTATGCTTTGACAACTTTCTACACTATCCACAACTCCGTCAATCTTTGCATCGTCTGCAAACTTACTAACCCATCCATCTACATATTCATTTAAGTCATTTTTGTATATCACAAACAGCAGAGGTTCCAGTCCAGATCCCCGCGGACCACCACTGATCACGGACTTTCAGCCTGAAAACCACCCTTCCACCATAACCCTCCTTTCACTGTCCTGTCAAGTTATGATGCAATCTCCTGTAAAATCTTTATGTGTACACCAGGCAAAGACAAGCAGCCTCAGAGAAATCTTTATCTTGCTTCAAGAGCTGGATCTGGGTACCGGCCAATCAAACCCCAATTACTTTATAGCATTTGCCTTTCTCCTTTCTGCCAACCAATTAGCGACCCAGGACACAAGGTTATCTCCAGTTGGCTTCTCTCTCCCTTTTTGTGAATGTGGGACCTGAATTCTCATCTGCTTCAATGCAGTGAACATTGTCCTCACCAGTCACTCTCAGCGCAAAAATATTTGAAAACTGTGCCGATATTAAAAACAGCGATGTTGCACACAGCTCAGGATGTGGCGGGAATGTGTTCCTCAGTGTTGTGATGCGTGTCTTTGATCCCCATTGGAACAACTGCAGGAGGATCCCCATCAGCTTGTCTGCTGTGCAGAGGAGAACACAGGCAGAGCCAAACCATGGATGCTTGTACATTTCCCGTAACATCGACAGCAAATGTCACAGTTTCATTGAAATGAAGGACGTTTCAGCTCAGAAACCAGAACAACCACAGGTCACACTTAAAACAGAGGTGGTAAAATCACACCGAGAAAAGCTTTCCGTTTATCCTTTCGTTCTTTAAATTATTGACAGATTTTAGAGTGCATCGTTCAGGATGAGATTGTTGAGTACATGGAAGTGCATGGTGAAATACGGAGGAGCCAGCTTGGCTTCATCACAGGGAGGTCACGCCTGAAAAATCTGTTAAAAATCGTTGAGGAGGTAATGAGCAAGTTAGATAAAGGCGATCCAGTGGATGTGATCTATTTGGATTTTGAGAAGGCCTTTAACAGGCTGCATACAGGAGGCACTTGATGCTCTTCACTCTATCAACCTCCATTCCTATGATTTGGATGGGGGTGCATTCTCCTCCTTTCTTTCTGAAGTCAATAATCAGTTCTTTAGTTTCTACTATTCTTAAGCACATTTGTGGCTCAGGTTGTATATGCTGTGATTGGTTCGCTCGCTGAGCTGGTTCGTTAGTTCACAAATGTTTCTTTACCCTGCTGGGTAACATCATCAGTGTAGCTTCCGATGAAGTGCTGTTATATTTACCCGCTTGTTGTTTAAACTCCGGGATCCATTGGATTTGATTGCCTCATTTCCAGTTTTCCTTTGCAGTGGTGTATATATAGGGTCTAGTTCTATGTGTTTGTTGATGGCCTGCTTGCTGGACAACCAGACCTCTAGGAATTCCTGTGTTGTCTCTGTTTGGCCTATCCCAGTATCCTGGTGTTGTCCCAATCACACTGGTGGTTCTCCTTATCCGTGTGAATGGAGATGAGTGAATACCGGTCATGTCATTTTGTTGCTAGTTGGTGTTCATGTGCTCTTGTGGCCAGTTTTCTTCCTGTATGTCCAATGCAATGTTTGACACAGTCCTTGCACAGAATCTTGTGTATCATGTTGTTTCTATACATGGTGAGGAAGGGGTCTTTGGTTCTTGTTAGCAGTTGGCATAGGGTCGATGTGGGTTTGTGTACCACTCTGATCCCCAGTGGTCATAGGAGTCATGTGCTCAGTTCACAAACGTTCTTGATGAACTTGATGTATGGTAAGATGACAAGTGTGTCGGGGGGAACAGTATCATCCTGTTGTTTGTGTGACAGGCATTGTCAGACCTAGCTGTTTGGGTATCCGTTGTCTCTAAACACTTGGAGCAGGTTTTCTTTTTTATTTTGGCGTAGTTCTGGGTTGTTGCAGTGTGTTATGCTTTGTTCAAATAGTGTTTTCACACAAGTCCGTTTGTGGATGTTGGGGTGGGAGTTACTGTTGAAATTTAGGTCTTAAATGTGTGTGTGTGGCCTTTCTTTGTTCAGAAAATACGCTAACTAATCACAGTTCTTTTGTTTTGCTAATGTTGACATACAGGTTGCTTTCATTACATCATGTGTAGAGGAATTGAGTATAGGAGCAAAGAGTCCTTCTGCAGCTGTACAGGCCCCTGGTGAGACCCCACCTGGAGTATTGTGTGCAGTTTTGGTCTCCAAATTTGAGGAAGGACATTCTTGCTATTGAGGGAGAGCAGCGTAGGTTCACAAGGTCAATTCCCAGAATGGCGGGACTATCATATGTTGAAAGATTGGAGCGACTGGGCTTGTATACATGTGATAATGGGAACTGCAGATACTGGACAATCCAAGATAATAAAATGTGAGGCTGGATGAACACAGCAGGCCCAGCAGCATCTCAGGAGCACAAAAGCTGACGTTTCGGGCCTAGACCCTTCATCAGAGAGGGGGATGGGGTGAGGGAACTGGAATAAATACGGAGAGAGGGGGAGGCGGACCGAAGATGGAGAGAAAAGAAGATAGGTGGAGAGGAGAGTATAGGTGGGGAGGTAGGGAGGGGATAGGTCAGTCCAGGGAAGACGGACAGGTCAAGGAGGTGGGATGAGGTTAGTAGGTAGGAGATGGAGGTGCGGCTTGGGGTGGGAGGAAGGGAGGGTGAGAGGAAGAACAGGTTAGGGAGGCAGAGACAGGTTGGACTGGTTTTGGGATGCAGTGGGTGGAGGGGAAGAGCTGGGCTGGTTGTGTGGTGCAGTGAGTGGAGGGGACGAACTGGGCTGGTTTAGGGATGCGGTGGGGAAAGGGGAGATTTTGAAGCTGGTGAAGTCCACATTGATACCATTAGGCTGCAGGGTTCCCAAGCGGAATATGAGTCGCTGTTCATGGAACCTTCGGGTGGCATCATTGTGGCACTGCAGGAGGCCCATGATGGACATGTCATCTAAAGAATGGGAGGGGGAGTGGAAATGGTTTGCGACTGGGAGGTGCAGTTGTTTATTGCGAACTGAGCGGAGGTGTTCTGCAAAGCGGTCCCCAAGCCTCCGCTTGGTTTCCCCAATGTAGAGGAAGCCACACTGGGTATACATGTGGTATACTGTATCCATTGTACCCGGTGTGGCTTCCTCTACATTGGGGAAACCAAACGGAGGTTTGGGGACCGCTTTGCAGAACACCTCCGCTCAGTTCGCAATAAACAACTGCACCTCCCAGTCGCAAACCATTTCAACTCCCCCTCCCATTCTTTAGATGACATGTCCATCATGGGCCTCCTGCAGTGCCACAATGATGCCACCCGAAGGTTGCAGGAACAGCAACTCATATTCTGCTTGGGAACCCTGCAGCCCAATGGTATCAATGTGGACTTCACCAGCTTCAAAATCTCCCCTTCCCCCACCGCATCCCAAAACCAGCCCAGTTCGTCCCCTCCCCCCACTACACCACACAACCAGCCCAGCTCTTCCTCTCCACCCACTGCATCCCAAAACCAGTCCAACCTGTCGCTGCCTCCCTGTTCTTCCTCTCACCCTCCCTTCTTCCTACCCCAAGCCGCACCTCCATCTCCTACCTACTAACCTCATCCCACCTCCTTAACCTGTCCGCCTTCCCTGGACTGACCTATCCCCTCCCTACCTCCCCACCGATACTCTCCTCTCCACCTATCTTCTTTTCTCTCCATCTTCGGTCCGCCTCCCCCTTTCTCCCTATTTATTCCAGAACCCTCACCCCATCCCCCTCTCTGATGAAGGGTCTAGGCCTGAAACGTCAGCTTTTGTGCTCCTGAGATGCTGCTGGGCCTGCTGTGTTCATCCAGCCTCACATTTTATTGTCTGGGCTTGTATACCCTTGAGTTTAGAAGGATGAGAGGGGATCTGGTTGAGATGTATAAGATTATTAAAGGGATTGGACACTCTGGAGGCAGGAGACATGTTTCTGCTGATGGGTGACTCCGGAACCAGAGGACAGAAAGCTAGCCACCAGAATACATGAACATCAACTAACCACAAAACGACATGACCCACTATCACTCATATCCTTACATACAGATGAGGAAGGTCACCACTTTGATTGGGACAACACATCCATCCTAGGACAAGCCAAACAGAGACACGCACGAGAATTCCTAGAAACATGGCATTCCAATCGGAACTCCATCAACGAACACATTGACTTGGAGCCAATCTACCATCCCCTGAGAAAAAGAGCAGGAAATGACATCACCACCCCAAGGAAACCTAACCAGATAAATAGAAAGCAGGACATAACACCAGCACTTCGTCAGAGGCTCACTGATGATGTTACCTAGAATGGTGATGAAACGTCTGAAAACTAACCTTCCAGCTCAGCGAGCAAACTCACATCCAGAACCTCAACCTGAGCTACAAATCTTCTCAAAACTCGCTATCAGAGGACGCAGTTTGAAAATAAGGGGTAGGCCATTTAGACCAGAGTTGAGGAAAAACTTCGTCACCCAGAGAGTAGTGGATATATGGAATGCTCTGCCCCAGAAGGCAGTGGAGGCCAACTGTCTGGATACTTTCAAGAAAGAGATGGATAGAGCTCTTAAAGGTAGCGGAATCAAGGGTTATTTGGATAAGGCAGGAACGGGATACTGATTGTGGATGATCAGCCATGATCATAACGAATGGTGGTGCTGGCTTGAAGGGCTGAATGGCCTACTTCTGCACCTATTGTCTATTGTCTATGTCACCAAGCCCTCTATCCCCTTTCTGTATCTTGACTTGTTAGATATCCATCCCACTACGATTATGTCATCAGCGAACTTGCTGTCTGGTCAGACCATATTTGAAATATTGTGAGCAGTTTTGGGCCCCGTAAGGATGTGCTGGCCTCGCCAAGACTCCGGGGTGGTTTGCAAGAATGATCCTGGGGATGAAGGCGTTGTCATGTGAGTAGTGGTTGGGGACCCTGGGTCTGTGATCGATGGAGTTGAGAAGGATTGGGGGTGGGTTGGGGTGGTGCGGTGGTGTGGGCGGAATCTGATTGAACCTTACAGAATTCTGAGAGGCCTAGATAGAATGGACATGGAGAAGATGTTTCCAGTCGTAGAAGAGACTAGGACCCAAGGGCGCAGCCTCAGAGCGAAGGAGCAACCTCTTAGAACAGAGCAGAGAAGGAACTTTTTCAGCCAAGTGAATCTGGGAGCTCATTGCCACAGAGGGCTGTAGAGACCAAGTCATTGAATATATAGATTCTTGATTAGTAAAGAGATCAAGAGTTATGGGGAGAAGGTAGGAGGATGGGCTTGAGAAACATAGCAACCATAACCAAATGGCAGAGCAGACTTGATGGGCTGAATGGCCTAATTCTGCTCCTACATCTTAGGATCGACAGAGCTTTTCTGGCCACACAACAAACTTTTAAAGCTGACATCAGTGTCAGGACAATCAGTGTTGGTCCATTCCAGGATATCCCAGCAGTGATAAGTTGGTTCAGCAACAGTGCAGATAAGATGGGACGAGAATTGGAAGCGAGGGATGCCGTGAAGTTGTTTAGGTAGCTCGTAAGTGATATAGCAAGAGATCTTGCTCAGCCTCACAGCAAAAAAAACTTCCAAAATATTTGACACAACTGATGGAGCCAAGAAAATATAAGATTCAGCTCTCTATCACTGTTCCTTCACTGTCGCTGTATACTCTGAACAGTGCGTGCCACACAACCCCAGCATGCTGAGCTCTGCACAGCTGGAGCGGTCATAGAGACCCTGAAGAGCCTAGAGAGCAGCAGCACTTTTATGAGGAGGAAGGTGAAGACATTGAGCAGGAGGGACATCGCCTTCTTCAATATATGAAGGCATTGAGTGCTACAAGTCAGACAGGACTTGGCTGACCCCCAATTCCAGTGTTTGGATTTATAAACAGTGCAAACAATTTTCCTTCAACCTCCATCCATCCCTGTGTGAGGTTTGAGTCTCATTTGTGCCAGAACAGACATATGTTCTTTCAAAGTGAGAGAAACAAGGGTAACTGAGCCACAGCTAAACTTAGCACTGAGTTCTGTGGGTGTCCAGCCGAGAAGAGAGGGCTTCAACTATCTCCTCCAGCCAGTGCCAACTGTGTGGCTGGGGACGGGCTAATTGTACACAGCCTCTCTGCACATTAACCGGATCAGTGGAAGGTGTTTGTGGTGTTAACTGGAGGCAGGATAATAAACTTGTGAGCTCTCCAGCCTGTCAGTAACTGCTGATGCGTCGTGTGGCTTGTGCAAGTATACTTTGGGGACCTCACTCCGCCTCCACACCATAATCTCAGCCCGTACCTCACAACAAAATTGTGTACGCCCATGGGGGCCACGCTGTAGGAAAGATGTGAATGCATCAGAGCGAGTGCAGAAGCAGTTTACCAGAACAGTTCTGGAGATGAGAAACTTCAGTGATGAGGATGGATTGAAGAGCTGGGCCCGTTTTCCTTGGAGGCAAGGCTGACTGGAGTTCTGATGGCTAGGCCAAGACGCCTGACAGTAGAGGCAGTGACAAGTTTGGTCCCAGTGACTGCATTGGCGAGGATGGTCCATCGTGAACTGGTGGTGGCGGTGCTGGTGGAGCCAAGACGCCGGCAGAGAGCAGCGACTCTTCCTTCCCGCGATGGCAGTGTGATGAAGCACGGTTGCAGCAGTGTGGTCTGTTTAACAGCAAGAGACATCAGGATGGAGGCCCATGACTAAGCTAGAAGTCGGACCTGTTCCAAAGACCACCTGGCTGCATTGAGATAAGACAATTAGATGAATTATATTCAGAGATAGTGAGAACTGCCGATGCTGGAGTCAGATATAACACAGTGTGGAGTTGGAGGGACACAGCAGGCCAGGCAGCATCAGAGGAGCAGGAAAGCTGACATTTCAGGTCAGGACCCCTTCCTGCTCCTCTGATGCTGCCTGGCCTGCTGTGTCCCTCCAGCTCCATGCTGTGTTATCTCTTAGAAGAGCTTTATTGTTTTGTTTCCTGGCTTTTTATTCTGTGTTTTAAGGACAGGCTGGAGAGCGGCGACACTAAACAGCACTTTTCACTGTATCTGATATAAATACATGTGATAATAAATAAACCAAATCAAATCAGGTTTTCAAAATCATGAGCAGGCTGGACAAAGTAGATTAGAAGAAGCTGTTCCCGCTCATTAAAGGGACAAGAACAAGAGGGCACGGGTTTAAAGTGATATACAAACAAAGCAAAGGTGATGTGAGAGTAAATTTTCCACACAGTCAGGTGTTAGGATCTGGAATACATGGCTATGGAAATGTGGTGGAGGTATGCTCAATTAAGGCCTTAAAGAGGGGCATTGGGCTTTTTTAGACAGAAATAATGTACAAGTGTTTGGGGAGGAAGCAGGAGATTGGCACAAAATAGTGATGTTCACTTAAACAGCCAGTGCAGACATAACGGGCCGAATGGCCTTTTTCAGTGCCATAACAAATCTTTGATCTATGAGTATAGATAACGTGTTCATTTTCAAATACTTCAGCTTTTCCCAGCTTGTAGCCTGTCCCATCTCGTTGGGAATTTGACCAATGTAATTACACTACAGTGCAGCGTTAAGGCTGTGAAATCATTCCATTGGAACTGTAACTTAAAGCCACTTGAAGTGGTGTAACTCCCACCAGTCTCAGGGAGGCAGAACTGGGATATGCAAACAAATTATTACCAGCATGTTTCCCATTCTACAGTTTGGGAGAGGGGAGAATAGTTCACGACCCGCTTAAAATCCTGTACTCTGCGCATTTTCAAATTTCTTCTTGGGATGTGGGCATAACTGGCATTTATTGCCCTGACGATGTGGAGTTTGTTATATATTGCACTTTTCAACCACAGCCAGCATTGATTGAACTAAGAGATAGCAAGAACTGCAGATGCTGGAGAATCTGAGATAACACGGTGTAGAGCTGAATGAAGAAGAGTCTAGGCCCGAAACATCAGCCTTCCTGCTCCTCTGATGCTGCTTGTCCTGCTGTGATCATCCAGCTTGTTTGTTATCATACACTGCAGGCAAGGATGCCCTGAGGTTTGGTATATTGGCAAAGCCATGCAGATGCTACAATAACAGATGAATGGACACCGCACAACATTCGCCAGTCAGGAATGTTCCCTCCCAGTGGGAGAACACATCAGTGGTCAAAAAACTGACAAACTCCCAGAGTAAGTCACACATATGGAAATATTTTTCTTTAAGATCAGCATGTTTCTATGAACAAATCAAAATATTACAAGGCAGAAAGAACAGTGTTTTTCTTCTTTCTGAAACACTTTCACTGAAGCTATCAAGCTCTTTCTCTTTCTGTCTGGTATCTTGCTTTATTCTTGTTAGTTTGACCCTACCCTCCCGATATTTCTGACTATATCCAACCTGGACTTTGACAAATGAGGCTGAATGCCCTTGACCACTGATGTGTTCCCCCACTGGGGGGGAACATTCCTGACTGGCGAACGTTGTGCGGTATTCATTCATCTGTTGTTGTAGCAGCTGCATGGCTTTGCCAATATACCAAACCTCAGGGCATTCTTGCCTGCAGTGTATGAGACAGACAGTGTTGGCCGAGCCACATGAGTATCTGCCATGCACATGGTGGTTGGTGTTTCCACATGTGATAGTAGTGTCCATGTCAACGATCTGGCATGTCTTGCAGAGGTTGCCATGACAGGGTTGTGTGTTGTTATGGTCGATGTTGTCATGAAGGCTGAGTAGTTTGCTGCGAACAATGGTCTGTTTAAGATTTGGTGGTTGTTTGAAGGCGAGAAGTAGAGGCATGGGGAAGATCTTGGCGAGGTGCTCATCATCACCAATAATTTGTTGAAAGCTGCAAAGAACGTGGCATAGTTTCTCTGCTCCTGGGAAATTACTGGACGACAAAGGGTGTTCTGTAGGTCATCTCCTGTGCCCATCTTGCGAGAGGTCATTACACATTTTCACTGTGGCTTGTCGGAACTGGTGATCAGTAAGTTGAGCATTGTATCCCATTCCTGTGAAGGCATCCTTTTTCACCTTCAGGTGTCCGTTGCATTCCTCCTCATCCGAACAGATCCTGTGCATGCTCATGGCTTGTCTGTAGGGGATGGCTTCTTTAATATGCCCAGGGTGGAAGCTAGAAAAGTGCGACATTGTGACGTTATCCACAGGCTTATGGTAGAGTGAGATACTGAGGTGTTCGTCCTCGATGGAGTTGCGTGTGTCCAAGAAAGAGGCTGATTCTAAAGAGTGGTCCATGGGGAGTCTGATGGTGGGATGAAACTTGTTGATATCGCTTTGTAGGTTGTTTCAGTGATTCCTCACCATGAGTCCGAAGGAAGAAAATGTTGTTAATGCATCTGGTTATAGTGTTGGTAGGAGGTCCTGAGCTGCAAAGATGATTTGCTCAAACTTGTGCATGAAAATATCAGCATATTGGGATACAAATCTGGTCCCCATGGCTGTTCTGTGTGCCTGGATGAAGAACTGGTTGGACTTTGAGATGCTCAACAATGCAGAATGGCTGAGCAGACACTGATAGTCAAGGTCCATACCCATGAAAACTGCCTCAGCTGTGACCTTGGGTTCATGTCATGCTGCATATGACCCCACCACATTGTTCTGTATCTGTAATATCTTCCTTACTGTCCTGTTTTGACATTGTCACCTTGACAAAGTGTTATGATCTCTCTACCTGAAATATTTTATGCAGTTTTCAATTTGGCATGCAATTCCAGTCATTTCGTTTGTCTCCAGTACCACATTATTTTTAATTTTTTGTAATATCTCTCTGCCTCGCTTAATTAGATCATAGGTCATCCCAGAGATAGTAGGAACTGCAGATGCTGGAGAATCTGACATAACATGGTGTAACACCTGGGATTTGAGGGTGTGGGAGGGAATGATTTTGTTGCAGAGGCTCAAGGTCAACAGGCAAAGCAGCAGCAGAGGAGCAAGAAGGCTGATGATTTGGACGGAGACCCTTAGTCAGAAAAATAAGGGTTTAGGCCTGAAACGTCAGCTTTCCTGCTGCTACGATCCTGCTTGGCCTGCTGTACATCCAGCTCTACACCATGTTATCATAGGTCATCCCATCACTGGTTATTCAGCTGTTGACACTTTACTCACCATTTAACACTTTCTTAGTCACCTGCAGAGCCTTATCATCTGACACTCCACTCACACCAGTTTAATGATCTTTCGATCTCTCTTCCCTTGGTCTCTTTGCCTGTAAACTGCGCTGTCTCACTGTGCCTGACGAAAGTTTGTGTTTTCAAATAAACCTGTTGGACAATAACCCGCCGTTGTGCAACTTCTGACTTGGCTAACTGTTACATTGATTGATTTGTCTTAATCAAAGGCCCGGACTTTCTTTGTTATGCTGCCAGCTAATTCTTTTTTTGTGACTTTCGCTTTCTTTCTGGATTTCACTTCAGGCTGTAGGAGAAATTCAGACTACAAGAGGTTTCACATGCTCTTCTTTTGTCAGATCTCCTCTTACAATCAATTTATTTGTATTCGTTCAAGGGACAAAATTTCGTCTCTTCAAAATTGCACTTTCTACAGTTATAGACACGGGAACAGACCCTTCAATCCAGCTTGTTCATGCTGACCAGATATCCTCAATTGATCTTGCTCCATTTGCCAGCATTTGACCCATATCCCTAGAAACCCTTCCTCTTCATGTACCCATCCAGATGCCTTTTAAATATTGTAATTGTACCAGCCTTACCACTTCCTCTGGCAGCTCATTCCATGCACGCATCACCCTCAGCGTGAAAAAGTTGCCCCTTAGATCTCTTTTAAATCTTCCCCCTCTCTCCTTGAACACATGCCCTCTAGTTTTGGACTCCCCCACCCTAGGGAAAAGACCTTGGCTATTCACCCTACTTATGCCCCTCATGATTTTATAAACTTCCATAAGCTCACCCCTCAACCTCCAAAACTCCAGGGAAAATAGCTTCAGACTGTTCAGCCTCTCCTCTAGCTCAAACCCTCCGACCCTGGCAACATCATTGTAAATCCTTTCTGCACATTATAACAAGTCTTTTGTTTATACAAAGAATGTTCCAGATCAAAGGAGAGATTTAGCAGCGCAGATTGAGGCCACACAGTGTTTGAAATTGTCCAACTAGATCTAGAGCTAATGGGTGAACTAATCCTACACCAGGCTGCCAGGTTGTGCACTTGGGATTTGAGGGTGTGGGAGGGAATGATTTTGTTCCAGAGGCTCAAGGTCATCAGGATTGGCGATGAGATGAAAGAGTAAATTGGGAAAATATTTTGATGAATGGCAGGAGTGAGAGGCGAGGTTGGTAACTTGTATCTTTCGAGATTGGAAGTGCTGTGGATAGCACATGGGACTCACTACAAAAAGTGATTGAGACTCTCTTTGGAGGGTCGGTGTGGATTCAATGGGCCGAATGGCCTGCTTCCAAACTAGTCAATGAAATAACATCATTGCATTGAATAGGAAACTGCATAAGTAGATGGGAGAGAAAGAAATAGAAGGACTTATTGAGTTGGAGAGGGAGGGAGAAGGTTCAGTTGGAACATTATCTTCTAGTTAGAACGGTTGGCCTGAATGGCCTGTTTGAGTGCTACGATTTGTGCCCAATGTAGAAAGGGGGAGAGCGTTCTGATGGCACCACAGGAAGACACAATCAATACAGTGTGGAGCTGGAGGAACACAGCAGGTCAGGCAGCATCAGAGGAGCAGGAGAATCGACCTTTCAGGTTTACACCCTTCATCCTGAGTCCTGTTGAAGGGTCCAAGCCCCAAATGTTGACTTTCCTGCTCCTCTGATGCTGCCTGACCTGCTGTGTTCCTCCAGCTCCGCACTGGATTGACTCTGACTCCAGCATCTGCAGTTCTTGCTTTCTGTTTTTGCACGATGTTTGGACAGAGCTCCTGCCCCTGAATGTGCTCCTCTAGGCCCAAAACGCAGCCTTCCTGCTCCTCTTGATGCTGCTTGGCCTGCTGTGTTCATCCAGCTCCACACCTTGTTATCTCTTATACCCATTTGTTCCATTTCTTTCCTTTTTTTTTGCTCATTAGCCTGTCTGAGGGGTATTAACACCCCTTCATGTGCTACTGATAATATCTTGAAGTTGTGGATGTACAGTAATTGAGAGAGTTATAGCAGCTCATCACCTCTACAAAAGGCACTGGGTAATGGCTCAGGCAGCAATTTCCCATACAGGGGCTGAAGGCAGGAGAGGGAATTGATGTACATTATGGTCGGGAAGCAAACAGCCGCTCACAGTATGACAGAATTCAATTACTTGGGCTATGTCTTCAATCAAAGCAACAACTGCTCAGGAGAGATAAAGGGAAGAGCAAAGCAGAAACAGGCTGATGTCTGTCTCTCTGCATATTCAGAAAGACAGCCAGTGCAATGTCACACCCAGCGATCAAGACAAGACCAAACAGACCAGCATCTTCTCAACCTCCCTCTCCGACTGGCAGCTAACATTTTGTTAGCATTTGAAGCTGACTTGTTAAGTCAGAGGCTACAAGTGGTAAAGCCGCATTGTTCAAAGGACCTTAGAGTCAAAAGTACAGAAAGAGAGTTTTCTGCCATTAACTTATTCTCTTTAGATCCCTGTTCTGCCTTGTTTGTGTCACAAAATCACAGAATCATTAACGTGCAGAAGGAGGCCATTCAGTCCACCATACCTGCCCTGCTTCTGTTCCTTTGTGCCTCTTCTCCATACCCCTGCACACAGTTTTGATCCAATGCACACTTGAATGCCTGAGCTGTGGTATCTCTCCATCCTCAAACAGGCTGCATATTTATGATCCCTCAGTCTGTCTCATTCCAGATGGTTCTCCTTGTTACAAAAGAAAAGTAGGCCAAGAGAAGTTTGCAAATCTTGCTTTTTAGAGAAAACAATCTTCTTTGACCTCCTAGTTTTACCAGCAGCTTCACCCAGGGAACTCTGCTGACAGGAGCAATGGTTGTTTGAGATGCACATAGACATCTGTCACACACCAGTCATGTCTCCCCCCAGCACATGATTGAACCTGAAGCTTCATGACCTGAACATGGACAGATTGAATGGGGATTCCGGCAGCGCTTTACTCAAACAATGGCCTGAAGTTTGTCACATAGTTTGTCTGTTGTCTGTTCATCGGACCCAGACATCTTTAATTAATAGTCCAGCCTGAATCAGAGAACCAAACCCACAGATTTATTCCTGTCTGCTCTTTAAAGAAATGATAGGAGGTTACAATACAAAAACAACCAATTTTATCCATCCTGTTGATGCAGGCTGACTCTAACTCAGCTAGCCTCACACCCCTTCTTTTCCTCTATAATCCTGAAGTCTTCTCTCCGTCAGATAATAACCCCATTCCCTTTGAAAGACTCAATTGATCCTGCCTCCAATGCACATTCACTCTTGTTAGGACCAGAAAGGGTTAGTAACACCCCTGAATAATCTCTGCCCCTCAGGGCTTAAAAGACTGTTCTCGGGAGGAGCTAACCACAGTTTTGTTTGTGCGCACATGCGTGTGTGTCTGTGTGCATTGCACGTGTGTGTGTGTGTGTGTGTGTGTGTGTGTGTGTGTGTGTGTGTGCATGCGCATATGTGTGTGTACATGCATGTGTGCAATGCACATGAGGCTGTGTGCATGCATATGTGTTTGTGCGTGTGTAGGTGAGTATTAACGTGTGCGTGCGTGTGTGTTTGGTGTAAAATGCTTCAGTGATTGTGCTTCATGTTAACAGCACTGGGAATGTGTTTTAATGAAGATCTGTAGCTTGGGTTGTGGTTGGAGTTGTTGGTTGGTTTGCCGAGCTGACTGGTTTTCATGCAAACATTCTATCTCCCTTCGATGTGACATCTTCAGTGCTGTCTAGCCTCCATCGAAGCATTTGATAAGGTTTCCCATGGAAGGCTCATTCAGAAGGTCAGGAGGAATGGGATACAGGGGAACTTAGCTGCTTGGATACAGAATTGGCTGGCCAACAGAAGACAGCGAGTGGTAGTAGAAGGAAAATATTCTGCCTGGAAGTCAGTGGTGAGTGGGGTTCCACAGGGCTCTGTCCTTGGGCCTCTACTGTTTGTAATTTTTATTAATGACTTGGACGAGGGGATTGAAGGATGGGTCAGCAAGTTTGCAGACGACACAAAGGTCGGAGGTGTCGTTGACAGTGTAGAGGGCTGTTGTAGGCTGCAGCGGGACATTGACAGGATGCAGAGATGGGCTGAGAGGTGGCAGATGGAGTTCAACCTGGATAAATGCGAGGTGATGCATTTTGGAAGGTCGAATTTGAAAGCTGAGTACAGGATTAAGGATAGGATTCTTGGCAGCGTGGAGGAACAGAGGGATCTTGGTGTGCAGATACATAGATCCCTTAAAATGGCCACCCAAGTGGACAGGGTTGTTAAGAAAGCATATGGTGTTTTGGCTTTCATTAACAGGGGGATTGAGTTTAAGAGTCGTGAGATCTTGTTGCAGCTCTATAAAACTTTGGTTAGACCGCACTTGGAATACTGCGTCCAGTTCTGGGCGCCCTGTTATAGGAAAGATGTGGATGCTTTGGAGAGGGTTCAGAGGAGGTTTACCAGGATGCTGCCTGGACTGGAGGGCTTATCTTATGAAGAGAGGTTGACTGAGCTCGGTCTCTTTTCATTGGAGAAAAGGAGGAGGAGAGGGGACCTAATTGAGGTATACAAGATAATGAGAGGCATAGATAGAGTTGATAGCCAGAGACTATTTCCCAGGGCAGAAATGGCTAGCACGAGGGGTCATAGTTTTAAGCTGGTTGGTGGAAAGTATAGAGGGGATGTCAGAGGCAGGTTCTTTACATAGAGAGTTGTGAGAGCATGGAATGCGTTGCCAGCAGCAGTTATGGAAGCAAGGTCATTGGGGTGATTTAAGAGACTGCTGGACATGTATATGGTCACAGAAATTTGAGGGTGCATACATGAGGATCAATGGTCGGCACAACATTGTGGGCTGAAGGGCCTGTTCTGTGCTGTACTGTTCTATGTTCTATGTTCTATGAAGCGCTGTTGTTCTGTCCCACTCTGAATTTATATGGCCTGGTCTGTCATGTTGGGTAGCCCTGTTTCTGTTTTTGTACAGCTGAGAATGGTAGATGGGGTCCAGTTCAAAATGTTTATCCATGGCACCAGAGATTGAAAGCCAGGCTTCCAGGAATTCTCGTGTTTGTCATTGTTTTGCGTGTCCTCGTACTGTTACATTGTTCCAGTTAAACTAATGTCCTTCTCTGTCAGAGACATACTAGATGATCCGAAAACACAGACTCCCAATGACACCAGCGCGAGGACAACATTAGACCTATCCCTTCACACACTTTGTCTTCAACGGCCAGGTACATGAATAAATTAATGGGACACCCATGGGTTCACCCATCTTGGGTCTCATAGCTGAAGCAGTTATGCAAAGGCTTGAATGCACAGCCTTCCCCCAGATCCAGCCGGTGCTATGGTTTAGATATGTGGACAAAATTTTGGTGATCATTAAATGAGTGAAGTTAGAAGAAACACACCAACTTTTTAACAGCATATTCATCAGGATCAATTTCAGCAGGAAAGAAGAGAACAGCAATCAACTCCAGTTTCTAGATGTAATGTTGGAATGAGCAAACAGCGGTGAATTCCTTACCAGTATATACGGAGAGACTACACAAAGAGACCAAATCCTGAATTACAACAGTAACCAACCCAGTATCCACAAACAGAGCTGTGTCAAGCCTCTGTTTAAATGAGCGATAACACCTCAGAGCTGTGCAAACACAAAAAGGAACACCTATACAGAGTCTCTACAAAGAATGTGTATCCCAACACCTTAGTCCGCTGATGCCTGACAAATAAACAACACCAAGAAGACACTGGACACCCCAACACACTGGCCACCCTACCCTATATTAGAAACACATCGGAACTGACCAGAAAACTTGTACAGAGATGACCTCTTAGAATAAGGATAATACATAAAACAACAGCTACACTTCGCCAGCTACTCTCAAGGATGAAAGACCCCATACCCACATTGAGCAGGACAAGTGTGATGTATAAAATACCATGCAGCAACTGCGAGAAGCAAGACGTAGGACAGACAGCCAGGAAACTCCCTGCCAGGATACATGAACACCAACTCACAGCAAAATGGCACGAGCAACTCTCCCTCATTTCTATTCACTCCGACAAAGAGGTACATCGTTTAACTGGAACAGTGCTAGGACAAACAAAACAAAGGCAAGCACGAGAATTCCTGGAAGACAGGTTTTCATTCTCTGGTGCCATAAATGAACATGTTGAAATAGATCCCACCTACATACCACTAAGGAGCAAACCGGAAACAGAACTACAAACCATGACAGACCAGCCCATACAAATTCAGAGCGGGTCAGAACAACAGCGCTTTAATGGAGGTTAGACAGCATTGAAGCTGTTACCTAGATTGGGAGACAAAATGTTTGCACAAAAACCAGTCAGCTTGGGAAAGTGTACTTAAACTTAAATTGAACCTGATTGTCTACTACTATCTATCTTAGATATAATGCAACTAGCTACTTAGTAAAATCTAATAAACCTATTGGCCATTCATCAAGATTGAGCCCAGCTTCTACCAAAGGCCATCCTTTCCCACATGGCATCAGCAGCTTAGACTGACACTGGCAGAAAAGATTGGTGACAGTGAATCCATGCAAGACACCAACATCTACACTACTAACCACTCACCATGTAAAACAGTTCTTCCTCATCTCTCGATTACTCTGTTGCTAATTAACTTGAATCTGTGCCCTCTGGTTCCCAATTCTTTCACACAGAGTCGTAGACACACCCTTCAGTCCAAATCGTCCATCCTTACCTGGTTTTCCAAACTGGACTAGTCCCATTTGCCTGCATTTGACCCATACCCCTCTATACCTTTCCTATTCATGTGCCTATCAAATGTCTTTTAAATCTTATAACTGTACTGCACTGACCACTTCCTTTGGCTGTTCATTCTATATACCCACCATCCTCTGCATGCAAAAGTTGCTGCTCAGGACCCTTTTAAATCTTTCCCCTCTTACCTTCAAAATTATAATTTTGAAACTGGGGGCCACAGTGTAAGGGTACAGAGGAGCCCATTTGGAACTAAAGTGAGGAGAAATATCTTCACCAAGAGAGTGGTGAACCGGTGGAATTCTCTGCCACAGAAATTGGTTGAGGCCAAAACATTAAATTGTTTCAAGAAGGAGATAAACATAGTTCTCAGGACTATCACAGGGATCACAGGGTATGGGGAGAAAGCAGAAACAGGGGTCTGAGTTGGGTGATCAGTCATGATCATATTGAATGGTAGACCAGGCTTAAAAGGCCAAATGGCCTACTCTTGCTCCCATTTTCTACATTTTTTTAACCAATCCATGTGACTGAAGCTCTTCATCTCTGGATCCATTCTCATGAATCTTTTCTGTATCCTCTCTATTGTTTTCATAATTTGACACAGTTTTCCAGGTGAGAGGAAAATAGAATTTATACAGGTTTATTCTAAAAACCTGTTTTTTTATACCTTATACCCCTGTTTATAAACATTCGCTTTATTAACTAGGAGATAGTAAGAACTGCCGATGCTGGAGTCAAAGATAACACAGTGTGGGGTTGGAGGAGCACAGCAGGCCAGGCAACAGAGAGGAGCAGAACATTTCTGAAGAAGGGTCCCAACCCAGAATGTCAGCTTTCCTGGTCCTCTGATGCTGCCTGGCCTTTCTGCTTTATTAACCACATTCTCAGCCTGACCTCCCACTGTGCACTCACACATGTCCGCCCCTGTGCTCCTGCTGCTTTAGAATTGTACCCTTTGTATTTTATTGTTACAGTACACTCTCTGGATGGTGTGCACTATGGATGTGGTAGAGACAGTATATGTTAAAGATATTAGTTTGGGAGAAGGTAACATGATGGTAATGTCACAGGATCATAATCCAGAGACCCAGGTTATTGCTGAAAAGACACAGATTAAAATCCTACCATATAGAACATAGAACATAGAACATAGAACAGTACAGCACAGAACAGGCCCTTCAGCCCACAATGTTGTGCCGACCATTGATCCTCATGGATGCACCCTCAAATTTCTGTGACCATATGCATGTCCAGCAGTCTCTTAAATGACCCCAATGACCTTGCTTCCACAACTGCTGCTGGCAACGCATTCCATGCTCTCACAACTCTCTGCGTAAAGAACCTGCCTCTGACATCCCCTCTATACTTTCCACCAACCAGCTTAAAACTATGACCCCTCGTGCTAGCCATTTCTGCCCTGGGAAAGTAGTGGGCTTCCAAACTTGAGTTTTTTTTCAAAATTATTATTTCGTGGGATGTGGCCATCACCAGATAGGCCAGCATTTATTGCAGATCCGGAATTGGGTAAGGGAGTTGAGCCACATTGCTGTGGGTCCTAAGTCACGTGTAGGCCAGACCAGGTAAAGACAGCAGATTTCCTCCTTTCAAGGATATTAGAGAGCCATGTGAGTCCATTTTCCACAATTGTCAGTGGTTGTACAGTTGTCATTAGATCAGCTTTTTATCAAAGTTTTTTTAAAAAGACCGAATTCAAATTTCATCACTTCCCCAGTTGGATTTGAACTTTGATCCTCACAGCATTAATGTGGGATTCTGGGTAACAACATCTGAACCTCATCTGAATCCGGGCTAGAATGTTAGTCTCAGTAACGGCAACCATGACAACTATCATTTAAGTAAAACCTAGTCACTAAAGTCCTTTAGGGAAGGAAATCTGCCATCCTTACCTGGTCTGGCCTACATGTGACTCCAGACCCACAGCAACATGTCTAACACTGATATGGCCGAGCAAACCACTCAGTTCAAGGGCAATTAGCAATGGGCAATACATGCTGATCTTACCAGTGACACCATGTCCTCTGTTTTGGTGTTCTTACGTGAGAAAGGATGTACTGGCACTGGAGGGGGTGCAGAGGAGGTTTCGGTGTGGGCAGAGTTGATTTATGAGGAGGCACTGAGTAGACTTAGATTCATAAGAAATTGAAAGAATGAGGGGGGAATCTTACGGAAATATATAAAATTATGACGGGAATAGGTAAGATAGAAACAGGGAGGATGTTTCCTCTGGTGGGTGTTAGGAAGGGGATGTCAAACTCCTCTGATAATAAAATCGAAACATAAGCTCCCAATCTGTTAAGGTGTGTGTCGAGGTCCCCTTCTAATAATTAAACCAGAAACGCCCAGAGAAGGTCACCTCACCTCGCCTAATCTGTTAAACTGTTACAGAGAAGTGAAGGTTAAATGGAAGAAAATCCCTGATATTCACTTTATAACAAGTAACAATTTATTTATTTAAACCTAACAGTGAACAAATTACTAACAAACTGAACAATTCCCCCTTAAATACTAACTATTCCCTAACTGAATTAAATTCTACTGGTATTCTATTCCAATAAATACCTTGGATGACATATCAATTTTCTTAAAATAGCATTGATCCGAGGTTGTCAAAACAATTAGATTGAAATTCAATTAGCCTTCAATCACTAAGTGCTCGCTTTAAATTAGTTGGCTAATGCTAGCTCATTGCTAAAAACATCAAAACATGCCGAATGTTTCCAATCACACAGTCAATTGATACATGTTTGCATTTTAGATTTGGCTGTACATCTTCAGCTACATAGATATGCTTTTTTTTCCCTTCTATAACTCTCTAAACTTAGAAAAGCACTTTATCTCTTAAAGAGATCGCTGTTAGAACATAGAACATAGAACATTACAGCACAGTACAGGCCCTTCGGTCCTCAATGTTGTGCCGACCGGCCATGCCAATCTGAAGCCCATCTAACCTACAGTATTCCATGTACGTCCATATGTTTGTCCAATGATGACTTAAATGTACTTAAAGTTGGCGAATCTACTACCGTTGCAGGCAAAGCGTTCCATTCCCTTACTACTCTCTGAGTAAAGAAACTACCTCTGACATCTGTCCTATATCTTTCACCCCTCAATTTAAAGCTATGCCCCCTCGTGCTCGCTATCACCATCCTAGGAAAAAGGCTCTCCCTATCCACCCTATCTAACCCTCTGGTTATTTTATATGTCTTCTAATCCACGATTTTTCTACACAACTTTGTAACAGCGTTTGAAACTAGAACAAGAGGGCATAGCCTCAAAATTAGGGGGAGCAGTTGCCATACCAGGCCGTTATGCAGCCAGTCAGTCCACTGTCAACAGTGCATCGGTAGAAGTTGGTGAGGGACCTTATGGACATGCCAAATTTCCTGAGCTGCCTGAGGAAAAAGAGGCTTTGTTGTACCTTCTTGATTGTCATATTTATGTGGGAAACCCAGGACGGTATCATCACTCTGAGGAACTTGATGCTCTTCACTCTCTCAAGCTCAGTTCTGTTTATGTAGACGGGGCATGTTCTCCCCCTTTCTTTCTGAAGTTGATGATCAGTTCTTTAGTTTTGCCGACATTGAGAGACAGATTATTTTCATTGCACCAAGCTCTCTATCTCTCTTCTGTACTTTGACTCATCGTTGTTAGATATCTGTTCCACTACTGTGGCATCGTCAGTGAACTTGTAGATGGCACTTGTTCGGAATTTGCCAACACAGCCATAGATGTACAAGGAGTACAGTAGGGGGCTGAGGATGCATCCTGGGTGGTGGGGGTGGGGTGTTGGGGGAAGTCAGGTTCCAGTGTTGAGTGTAATTGTGGAGAAGGTGCACTTATCTCTCCTCACTGATTGCAGCCTATGGGTCAGGAAGCTGAGGATCCAGTTGTAGAGCCAGTGCCGAGACCAAAAGGTCACACAGTTTTGAGATCAGTCTGCCGGGGATAATGGCGTTGAAAGCTGAGCCATAGTCAATGAGCAGGAGTCTGATATCAGTGTCTTTGTTGCCCAGATGTTCCAGGGATGAGTGCAGGGCTAGGGTTATTGCATATTGTGTGGTGCTGTTATGTCAGTAGGCAAATTGTAGGGGATCGAGTCAGTTTGAGAGACTGGAGTTGATATGGACCATCTCAAAACACTTCACGATTATTGAAGTCAGAGCTATTGGGCGGTAGTTACTAAGGCAGACTGCATGTGTTTTCTTGGGAATAGGGATGATGGTGGTCTTCTTGAAGCAGGCCGGGCCTTTGGCTTGTCGGAGGGAGAGGTTGAAGATGTCGGTGAATATCTCTACCATGTGGCCCACACAGGATCTGCGTGTTTGGCGGGGATACCATCCAGCCCGTTGCTTTCCTTGGGTTGATTCCCAGGGAGACTGACCTGACTTCTGAAGCAGTGACAGAGGGAACAGGTGTGCCCAGGGCTATAGGGCCAGGTGTTGCCACGCCAGTGGTATTCTGCTCAAACTGAGCACAGAAAGCATTGAGCGTGTTAGAGAAGGATGTGTCATTGTCTGCTGTCTTACACTAATATTGTTTAGCCCGGCCATAGACGGCAGGAGTCTGCTGAGGCTGGGCCTCTAACTGGGTCTCCTGGATGGCTTTGCGGAGGCCATATCTGGATTTTCCATATTGGTCTGGGTCACCCAACTTGAATGCTGCACGTCTGGTCTTCAGTAGGGTATGGGTTTCCTGGTTCACCCAAGGTTTATGGCTGGAGAACACTTGGATTGATTTCTTTGGTAGACAGTCCCCACACATTACTAACAAAGCCTGTGACAGTGATGGCGTACTCGTCTAGGTTTTCCGCTAAACACTTGAACACAGTACAACCCACCGAGTCCAAGCAGTCTTGGAGACGGTCTTCCGCTGCCTTGGACCAGCACTTATACAGCCGTAGTGATGTGTTGCACCAGTGCCTTGCACAGCTGGAACAAGATGTCTCAAGCCCAACACTCAGTGCACTGACCAAGAAAAGCTAACATGCTGAAAGCTTTCTTCACCACCCTGTCTAGCTGTGGTTCCACTATCAAGGAGCTATGAACATGTGCTCCTTGATCTCTTTGTTCTATAGTACTCTGTAGAGCCCTACCATTGTCTGTGTAAGCCCTGACCTCATTTGACCCACAAAAATGCAACACTTTACATTTATCGACCGTAAATTCCATCTGCCATTCCTCGGCCCACGAGCCCAGTTGATAACGATCTTGCTGCATTCCCAAATAATCTTCTTCACTGGCCACTATACCACCAATCGTGGTGATATCCACAAACCATACTTTCAAAATTTTCATCCAGACCATTTACACAAGTGATGAATAACGGTGGACCCAGCACCAATCCTTGTGGCGCGCTGCTGGTCACAGGCTTCCAGTCTGAGAAACAACCCTCTATCATCATCCTTTGTCTTTTACCGTCAAACTAATTTTCTATCCAGTTGGCTAGCTCTCCCTGGATCCCATGTGATCCAGCTTTATCAACCAGTCTACTATGCGGAACCTTGTTAAAGTCTTTGCGAAAGTCCACGTAGACAATACCTACAACACTGCCCTCATCTACTTTCTTGGTCACCCCTTCAAAAAATGCAATCAAATTTGTGAGACGTGAGTTCCCAGCACAAAGCCATGCTGAGCCTTTGCCTTCCTAAATGCCTGTAGATCCTGTCTCTCAGAGTCCCCTCTAACAATGTATCCACCATAGATGTTAGGCTCACCAGTCTGTAGTTCTCAGGCATTTGCCTGCAGCCTGTCTGAAATAATGGCACAAAATTAGCCACTCTTCCAATCTTCAGGCACTTCAAACATGGCTGTCGATGATACGAGTATCTCTGCTAAGGGCCGTGCAATTTTCCCCCTAGCTTCCCACAAAGCTCTGGGATACACTTCATCGGGTGCCAGAGATTTATCTACTTTAATGCGTTTTAAGACTTTTCGCACCTCCCCTTCTGTAATGTGGACTCTCCTCAAGACTGCTGTTTATTTCCCCAAGTTCCCTAATGTCCATGCCTTTCTCGATGGTAAATACTGACAAGAAACATTCATTTAGGATCATAGATAGTAGGAACTGCAGATGCTGGAGAAACCAAGATAACAAGGTGTAGAGCTGGATGAACACAGCAGGCCAAGCAGCATCTTAAGAGCAGGAAAACTGACGTTTCGGGCCTAGAGCCTTCATCAGAAATAGGGGAGGGGAAGCGTATTCTGAAACAAATACGGAGAGAGGGGGAGGTGGATCAAAGATGGGTAGAGGAGAAGAAAAGTGGAGAGGAGACAGACAGGTCAAAGAGGCGGGGATGAAGCCAGTAAAGGTGAGTGTAGGTGGGGAATTAGGGTGGAAATAGGTCAGTCCAGGGAGGTCGGACAGGTCAAGGGGGCGGGATGAGGTTAGTACACTGACCTATCCCATCCCTACCTCCCCACCTACACCCACTTTACTGGCCCCATCCCTGCCTCTTTGACCTGTCTGTCTCCTCCCCACCTATCTTCTCCTCTATCCATCTTCTGCCCGCTTCCCCCTCTCTCCCTATATATTTCAGAAACCCCTTCCCCTCCCCCATGTCTGATGAAGGTCTAGGCCCAAAACGTCAGCTTTCATTTGTGATCATTCCCATCTCTTATAGTCTTTAAGAGGCCCAATTTCTCCCTAGTTACTCTTTTGCCTTTCATGTGGAATAGAAATGATTAGCAAGCATAATTTTTCAAAAACTACAGAGCCAATGGGACTGGAGTGTAACTTGTCCTAAAGACTATGCCTTAGACTGGTATCAGCTTATCCTTTGTCACATAGAGAATGATCAATAGCTGGAATCTTCTTCAGCAATGTTCCCATGAGCACACATGTGGCCACAACATTGTCAGCCCATCGGCAGAAATGTCCAGCTTGACATTAGACCATAACTTACAAAACCTATAGCCAGCTCAGTAGGTTGAACAATGGTGGCCTCCAGGTTGAACGGTGGGGGAAAAAATCTGGAATCGATCAAAGGGTGTTTAGATTATGTAATATATAAATTGTAGGGTCTACACCATGGTGAGGCTACAACTCTTACAGGGCATTCCAGATTGTAACAGTTCAGTGCATTAAAAAATACAGTCTCTCTCTAGTTATTTTGCCAGTTATTTTAAAATTCCTGTCCTCTGGATTACTGACCTTTCTGTTGGTGGCACCAGTTTATCCATACTTACTCAGTAAAAGTCCTACTAGTTTTAAACACCTTCCTGTAGCAGAGGGAGAACAATTGCAGCTTTCAGAACCTCTCCACATCACTTGAAGTCGCCTACAAAAGTCAAACACTTCACTTGATGTCTCTATGCTGAAATGCTGCAGAGCACACTGTTGAATTCTCTCAGAGACAGTAGGAACTGCCGATGCTGGAGAATCTGAGATAACAAGATGTAGAAGGTCAAGAAGTGTCCAGCCCTGAAACATAAGCTTTCCTGCTCCCCTGATGCTGTCTGGCCTCCTGTGTTCACCCACATGTACACCTTGTTATCTCTGCTGAATTCTCTGCTTTGTTTGCGGAAATGCTCTCTGCGTTACCCATGTGAATTCCTACCTAACCATGCATCCCATGGGCAAAATTGCCTCAGCAGTGGGCTGCCTTCAAGAGTTACTCTTTAAGAAGGACTTGCTCAGTGTGTGTTTCAATGTATCCACATGCCTGAGTGTTTCCCTGAGCTGGAGTGCGGGTGTGTTCAATATCAACAGGATAACAGTACTCATGGTGAAAGCTAAGCAGACTTGCACAGCTGTAGAGAACTTTGGGAGACAAATATGTTGATAGCATTTGTAACTGTGTCAATCTGAACTCTCTGTTCCAGGCTTGTAGCTCAGATTCATGATGAGCTGCTGTTTGAGGTTGAAGACTCTCAGATTCAGGAATTAGCAGGTTAGTTTATTTCCAAACCTCAGACACTATTCACATTTGTAAGTTGAACTGTTGCCTACCTTCCTGTAACTGATGCTTAACTTGCAAGTGACAGTACTGCTGTTGTTAGCTGTTTAAAAGGAGCAGGTGCCATTAGAAATTAAAAAGCTGGGTGAGGCGAAGGAATACAGTAGAAAGAGTAACAGAAGAGAAAATGCCAAATGTTGCTGAGTTATGCCATTGCCACTGCCCCCTGCCCTATCTCTGCAAAAAGCTTCTTTACTGTTCACCTGTGCCTGAGTTTGCAACATAACGTGATCATACCCTTACCTTCCAGCTGGGCTCAATGGGCAGCACTCCTGCCCTTAAATCAGAAAGTTCTGGGTTCCTGTTCCATTCCAGAGATATGAGCACTGAGCGCATTGCTGAGTGAGTGAGTTTGTTCATTCTGTACCAGTTTCTCCTTTCAGAAGGGTGGTTTAGCATTAGCTTGTGCCCAGTTTCAACGGGATGTAAGACAACGCTTTTAATTCACTCACTGGCTGGCCAGCATTTCTTGCCCATCCCTAGTTGCTCCTTCCCTCAGGTGATGAATTGCCTTCTTGAACTGATGCAGTCCATGTATTTAGGTAGACCCACAATGCCCTTAGGGAAGGAATTCCAGGATTTTGACCCAATGACACTGAAGGAACAGTGATATATTGCCAAGTCAGGATGGTGAGTTTCTTGGAGGGAAACTTGCAGGTGGTGGGGTTCCCATATATCTGCTGCCCTTATCCTTATGGATGGAAGTGGGTTGTGGGTTGGGAAGGTGCTGTCTGAGGATCTTTGGTAAATTTCTGCAGTGCATCTTGTAGATTGTACACACTGCTGCTACTGAGTGTCGGTGGTGGGGGGAGTGGATGCTTGTGGATGTCGTGCCAATCAAGTGGGGGCTGCTTTGTCCTGGATGCTGTGAAGCTTCTTGAGCATGAACGTCTGTGCTAAAAAGGAAGGATAAGAAGCAGCAGTCGTGGCCAGTAGGATACTTGTGTACATGCCAGGGGTACACACGCTAGCAGGAGGAGATGTATTGTGATTTGAGTGTTGATGAAAGGAGGGCTGGGAACAGTCACCAATGCTAAACGGTAAAGTTTGGTATTTTAAGGCTGCGTGGGAAGTGAGAGATGTGAAGTGGCTCCTATCTTTACAGCCCTGGAAATGTCATTCCGTGTTTCCCTCTCTGCAATTGATCCTTGGAACAATGCTTTTGGAATTGCGCTGGCAGCTACACCCTGGACTAGTTTCCTACCCCATCCAAGGCCAAGAACAAAGGCCTTGCTATTCCTCATTTGCTTCACGGGTGCTTCCGCTGGGATCCTTGGGCCGGCATCTCTCTGAAACCGCACTAACAGCAGCCTCACCAGACTGTGCCTTCCCAAAGTACTATTTGCATATCTAGCCAACACCTGGGGCTGGCAGCTCACCTCAGTAAATTTGACCTGGCCCCCTGCCATTCTGATCTAGACGTGACTCTGAGTGATAGAATTTTAGCACCTCCGTTGCAGCAGTTTCTACAGGAACACCACCATCTGAAATCTGCCTTGACTGATTCTCATTAGCTGAATGTGATTGACTCATTGCTAAATAAGAACCAAAGTGTAGCCTGACTTGGCAACTCTCCATTCTTCTTCCAATTGTAGGGCTTGTGAAAAACACCATGGAATCACTACAGTCTGTAGAGGCTCTCGGAGTGCAGTTGAAGGTACAATTCTTTCCCATGGCACGTACTGCCCCAAATGGCCTTTAGTCCGATGTAGTGACAGCTTCCCATGAGCTTGCAAGTAATGTCAATCGCTAATTTGTTCTGCTTTCCACAGGTCCCTTTAAAAGTGTCCCTCACCCATGGGAAGTCTTGGAGTTCAATGAAAGAGTTGCACGATGTAGAGGCGCCCAGTCAGTCAGTAACTGGTTCAGAGTCTATGCTTTAATAAATATCGTCATCTTTCTGCTTTCACTGCTCCTCCTGGTGTTAACTTGCCTGTCATTTGATTTTGTAGCTCGGGCCAAAATTAGGAATGCCAGGCTGTTTTTCTCTCCAGATGATGTGGATTTTGTCCCGTTGTTGTAAGCAGCAGAAAGATTTCTAAGTATTGTCTTGATAGCACTGTGCGTTTCAAAGCACATTTGTTTCCACCCAGTTTGTTTGGAAACACTGAAGTTAATGTTATTGTTTTTGAGTAATAGTTATCTTGTCATCTGTGCTTACTCCTATTACATGTAGTGATTGTGACCTGGTTTGAAGAGCTGTATTCCATGTAAACGGAGTGCCCTATAATATGGCCAGTTACCCTAAACCATTCTAGAAGAATTTTAGACTAAAAGTGAGACTAGTAGAAAGTAAGCTTTCCCAAAATTGGCCTTTGCTGCTCACAGGCAGTAAATCAGGTCATGGATGTTGCAGTGCAGAAGGGGTTTCATTGCTAAACTTTCTACTGTCTTAATGTAGTTTTCATGCTCTTCCTGAAATTGAACATCAATATTGAACTTTAAAGTAGATACATTTTCAGCTGGTCAGTGGCCTGGTTTTGTTTTGGTCTTGCACGGCTCTCCTGTTCTGACATCTGGTGGGACTAATGAAAAATGAAGCAGGGGCTGTCGTATGTAAGGGGAATCAAACAGATAGGATGAAGACTAACCGCCATTTTCACCTCCCTCCTTTTCACGTTGAATCCACATGAGCAGTGTTGATGTCAGATTATGGAGAGAAAGGTGTAGAGGTGTTTCAGCATTGCCCAGCACCTCCCAGCCCCTTCTCCTCCAGCCAGAATAAAATGTCGCCTTCGGGTCCAGCAGCTGTAATGGGCAAGGGAAGGCTGAGAGTGAAGACAGGACAATTTTTGCAATGCTTTATAAAACACAGACTGATTCCACAGAGCACCTTGTTATGTGACACATCCCCACAGCCAAAATTCCCAAGAAAACTAAATGTTGGAGTTCAGCCTTCAGTGTTCGGATTGACAAGAAATGTTCGTAAGTTCCTCAACACCTGAGGCATTGTTATGTATTTAGATATGTGCTTGCATTGTAATAGTTCAGAAAATTCCGTTCATTAAACTTGCTGACGCAGTTCATTTGTACTCTGGGTTTTGTATCCTGCAGTTTAAATCTGCCTTCTTTGCAGCTCAGGCAAAGTAATGAGCAGCACATTAAGTAAAGCAAGTGGGAACATCCTCAATGTAGACACAATGTACAAATTCCCAATACGCTGAAGCCCCAACCAACTTTGAAGAGCCCTGGTAATAAGGATGTAATTGCAAACAGTTAATTATATACAACCTCACAGTATTTACAGCACAGAAAACACCAGTTCTCCCAACAGCTCCATGTGGATGCTTTACAAGAGCCACCTTTCTACCCACTTCGTCTAACTTGACAACTTCTGATCCTTTTTCTTCCTCGTGTACTTATCCAAAATGCAAACTTTGATCAATGGATACCATCAAACTATTTCTATTTTTGCGTATGTAATTTGATGAGTGGGCTCGATAATAAAAGTGCTACTCATGAATCCAAAGCTCAATAGCAAGGTTTGTCAGTAATCCTGTGAAATACAATGGACAATTGCTAGCCAGATTTCGACGCCCTAAGAACTCAAGAAGCCTGACTGTAAAGAAACGTCATATATTATTGAACTCCAAAATAGACTTGTGATGTACATAGGCTTTTCCAAGCTTGGGACAGGCAGTTCTGCACACCCATCCATCAGTCTGCTTTATTTTTACATCTGGAAGTGTTCTTACACTCAGCTGAATGTTTTCCTTTCCCCAACACCAAATTGCCCAAGATATTTTATTTTCACCTGTCAACCTTTACCAGTAAATCACCCATGTTTCCAATTTGAATAATTTACATGCAAAACCAGTTAGGAACAATACAAACCAGCGGAGGTGACAGAGAGATAGGGAGAGTGACAAAGGGCTAATCAGGATCTGCCTTTTCTTTGTATGTAGACGTGCTCTTACATACAGCCGATTGTTTTCTTCACCCATCACCAAATCACCGTGATTTTCTTTTTTGCTTCTAACCATTGAACACCACCAGTGTAACCCATTAGATAATTAGAAAGCCCATTAAGGGCAATGTAGAAATCAAATGTGAAGGAGACACAGGGAGAGTGGGACTGGGTCAGTTTTGTTTTGTATCCAGAAGTGTTATCAGACACAACTGAACAGCTTTCCCACAACCAATTCACCATGCATTATTTTGTTTCTAACTTTTGACCTCTACCATTAAATCCTTCATGGGCCTTGTAGGGATTCTCACTCATAGTGTAACTTTCTGCTGGCACTGTTTTCAGTCGATTATCCTCCAAAGATATGACAATATACAAAGAATGTTCAACCTACTCCCAACCTTCAAGCTTTTGTGGGAAGCCCATTGGTAATAACAAAGAAACAAACCTACAGCACAGGAACAGGCCCTTCGGCCCTCCAAGCCTGCGCCGATCAAGATCCTCTGTCTAAACCTGTCATCTATTTTCTAACGGTCTGTGTCCATTTGCTCCCTGCCCATCCATGTACCTGTCCAAATATATCTTAAAAGACGCTAACGTGTCTGCATCTACCACCTCCGCTGGCAACGCGTTCCAGGCACCCACCACCCTATGTGTAAAGAACTTTCCATGCATATCTCCCTTAAACTTTCCTCCTCTCACTTTGAACTCATGACCCCGAGTAATTGAGTCCCCCACTCTGGGAAAAAGCTTCTTGCTATCCACCCTGTCTATACCCCTCATGATTTTGTAGACCTCAATCAGGTCCCCCCTCAATCTCCGTCTTTCTAATGAAAATAATCCTAACCTACTCAACCTCTCTTCATAGCTAGCACCCTCCATACCAGGCAACATCCTGGTGAACCTCCTCTGCACCCTCTCCAAAGCATCCACATCCTTTTGATAATATGGCGACCAGATCTGTACACAGTACTCCAAATGTGGCTGAACCAAAGTCCTATACAACTGCAACATGACCTGCCAACTCTTGTACTCAATACCCCGTCCGATGAAGGAAAGCATGCCATATGCCTTCTTGACCACCCTATTGACCTATGATTGTCACCTTCAGGGAACAATGGACCTGAACACCCAGATCTCTCTGTTCATCAATTTTCCCGAAGTCTTTTCCATTTACTGTATAGTTCGCCCTTGAATTTGATCTTCTAAAATGCATCACCTCACATTTGCCCGGATTGAACTCCATCTGCCATTTATCTGCCCAACTCTCCAGTCTATCTATATTTTGCTGTAATCTCTGACAGTCCCCTTCACTATCAGCTACTCCAACAATCTTAGTGTCATCAGCAAACTTGCTGATCAGACCACCTACACCTTCCTCCAGATCATTTACGTATATCACAAACAACAGTGGTCCCAGCACAGATCCCTGTCGAACACCACTGGTCACAGGTCTCCAATCTGAGAAACTCTCTTCTACTACTACCCTCTGCCTGGTGCCAGCCAGTTTTTTATCCATCTAGCTAGCACACCCTGGACCCCATGTGACTTCACTTTCTCCATCAGCCTGCCATGGGGAACCTTATCGAGCGCCTGACTGAAGTGGAGTAATGGTGGAGTGATTGCCCTTTCTCACATTGTCTGAACCCAGAGATTTACCACTATGTTGCTACGCTATCTCAGCATCGTTGCTGCATGGTGCCACCACTGGGGAAAGACCATGGTGGAGAGGGCACAGATTGAAGGTAATTGTTGAAAAAAATAATGGCAATATGAGAAGAAATATTTGCACATAGCACATAATTAGGTTTTGGAATGTACTGCTGGAGTGTGTAGAGGAGGAAAGTTTAGTTGAGACTTTTAAGAGGGAATTAGATAATTATCCGAAAATGAAGAATGTGCAGGGTTGTGGGGAGAAAGCAGGAGAATGGCTCCAGGTGAACTGCTGATTTGGAGAACCGGCACAGCCGTGATGGGCAAACAGCCTCCATTTCTGCTGTAACCGTTCTTTAATTCTCTGCTTCATCCTGTATTATATAGAACATAGAACATAGAACAGTACAGCACAGAACAGGCCCTTCAGCCCACAATGTTGTGCCGACCATTGATCCTCATGTATGCACCCTCAAATTTCTGTGACCATATACATGTCCAGCAGTCTCTTAAATGACCCCAATGACCTTGCTTCCACAACTGCTGCTGGCAACGCATTCCATGCTCTCACAACTCTCTGCGTAAAGAACCTGCCTCTGACATCCCCTCTATACTTTCCACCAACCAGCTTAAAACTATGACCCCTCGTGCTAGCCATTTCTGCCCTGGGAAATAGTCTCTGGCTATCAACTCTATCTATGCCTCTCATTATCTTGTATACCTCAATTAGGTCTCCTCTCCTCCATTATGTATCTGATATTGCTATAATGCTCCAATTATTATCAATCGCACTTTATCTGATTTTATCATCTGAACAGTTACTTGGCTATGTTTGGAGGATGCAGGTGAGTGTTTCCACCTGCAATCTGCAGCGTAATTTCTATTGCTTTTGTCTGCTGTCAGTTATTTAAAGTGAGCCTGTTCCTATTGAACTTGTCTGTCTATGATCTGTGTTGCCTGGTGACCATCATTCTGCCAACCCTTGACTCATCAAGACACAATCAATTGTTCCTTTCCTGTCCTTGATCAATGGCACCCGTTCAGAAAATCATTTGCAAATCCCACTCTTCACTCTTCCAATTATGAAGACAGTTCTGACGGATGCGCAGCCTCTGTGATACTCTGCTTTGGTTTGCCAGACATTCTGTGCAACCTGCAGCCATGGCAAGACATGGAAAAGCAGGAATGTCAGACAAGGATTGCTAATTCTCGAAGATTGGATGAATATCCAGGACGGTGCTTTTGGAAAACCCAGGATGGAAAGTCACAGAGGCATTTAAAAAAAAAGTTTCGCTTTTCTTTGCTTTTTCATTTTATTAAAACATTTCAGTTTTTCAGTTAGGATAATTTTAAAGTTTTGCTCCATTCTGTCCCTTGATACGTTGAATGAGAGAGAGACAGAGAAGGTCCCCCAAACACCACAGAAAGGTGATGTAGTTGGGTCTAGATCTCCAATATAGAGCTAACACTAAGGGACAGACTCTGATTTTCCCTGGGTTATTTCCTCCACTTCTTTTGGTGCTTCCCTTTAATTTGGGGGAAAAGCACGGTTTGACAATTCTTTGATTAGGTACCAAAGTGATTCATTTATATTTATTCATTCGCAGGATGTGGGTCAACAATTTATGTCAACGAATGGTGCAAGGTCAACATTTATATGCACACTTTCTTACCCACTGGGCAACTAAGAATCAACCATATTGGGGAGGGTCTGGAGTCACATGTAGGCCAAATCAGGTAAGGATGGTAGATTTTCTTTCCTAGTGGGCATTAGTGAACCAGGTGGGTTTTTAAAGACAATCATCGTTAGGCTAGTTTTTAGGTACTTCAAAAAAAAATCAAGTTCACGCTTGACTATCTTGCCGTGGTGGGATTTGAACCCTTACCCTTACCCGCCCATATAATGAACCAGGGCAGCCTAGATTACTAGCCCAGTAACATTACCACTACACACCTTTCATTCCAATCACTCCATCTTACCAATAAGAGAGAATCTAACCATTTTCCCTCACAATTCCCTGGCATGACCATCACTGAATTCCCCACTATCAACATCCTGGGAGTTGCATTGACCAGAAACTGAACTGGATCATCAAATAAACAAAGTGGCTACAAGAGCAAGTCAGAGGCTGGGAATTCTGCAGCAAGTAACTCACCTCCTAGCTTCTCAAAGCCTGTCCATCACCTACAAAGCACTAGGCAGGAGTGTGATGGAATACTCCCCACTTGCCTGGATGGGTGCAGCCCGAACAACACTGAAGAAGCTTGGCACCACCCAGGACAAAGCAGCCTGCTTGATTGGCACCACATCCACCAGCTTCAACATTCACTCCATCCATCACAAAATGCACATGGGCAGCAGTTCAGAGAAGGTTCATTAGGCTGATACTGGGAATGGAGGGACTGTCTTATGAAGAGAGGTTAAGTAGATTGGGGATCTACTCATTGGAGTTTAGAAGAATAAGAGATGACCTTATTGAATTATACAGAATTCTTAAGAGGATTCGAATGGGAGGTGTGGAAAGGTTGTTATCCCTTGTGGGAGAGTCGAGGACCAGTGGGCATTATCTCAGAATAAGGAGTCACGCATTTATGACAGAGGGATGAAGGAATTTCTCTCAGAGGGGAGTGAATCTGTTGAGTTCTTTACTGCAAGAGGGCTGTTGATGCTAGTTTATTTAAATATATTCAAGGCTGAGAGAGACTTCAGATTTGGAAAGGAATCAAAGGATATGGGGAAAATACAGGAAAGTGGAGTTGAGGATTATTAGATCAGACTGAATGAATGGTGGAACTGACTTGATGGGTGAATGGCTTACTCCTGCTGCTATATCTTATTATCATTGAAATAACTCTACATAGGCTGGTATCGTGTCACCACGTCACCCTTCATTTACACGTGGAGACCCTTTGACACTGATCCAGCTCTCTCACAGAGTCAGTTTTCTGAGTGAACAGCATCTCTGATATTCCTGGTCTTATCTGTCAGCCAGGGCTCCTTGATTGCACCAGGTTAACAGCTTCAATCATGGAATTCATATCTGATGCAGACCACCATGCTGACCTCGTTACAATTACTAGAGTCAAATCTACAAGACATACTGCATCTACTCACCAAGGTCCTCCAACACTATCTTCTAAACCCTCAACCCCCCATATCATGCTGTAGCAGCCTCATGCTTCTAAAACAAAAGTAGATTGTCGGCTTGGCCAAACAGCAAGGGATGCTGGGTATGGGGTACATTGGCCAAATAAAGCTCTGCAAATTGCAAACCCAGAAACTAGAGCACAGTGCAAACACAGCAGCCAGCTGCTGTGACATGATGGTATAAAAGGACATATCGAGTCAACAGTTATCCTGCGCTGACATATCCCTGACAACTTATCGACCAAATGAAGAAAGAATGCATATTTACAATGAAGAAACAGACAGAAAGGCACCAGGCCCTCCTACACACAGAAACAAACAGTGGCAAGCTGTCCAAACCATAGACAATGTTTCAAACCATTAAGTGAATCTCCCTGCTTGGCCGGAACTATAGAAAGTTCCAGAATAACCACCCAAAAAGGTTATGAAAACATGATTTACCTGCAGATCAATCCCTGTTGGACCTTCTGGAGACGAAGAAGATATGAGAGGTGTGACAAAGACAGCGACCTATTGTCTGGGGTGGGAGAGAAACAGAACAATGACTTTGTAAACCTGAGAAAAATTACAAGAGACTTTGAGAAGTATTGTAATGACCAGGCAGATTGGGGAAAATTAGGAACAGTATAGTTAGTATTAAAGTCTTACTGTTACTTGGACCTTAAATAAGTTGCTACAAGTTGTACAGAGATAGTAGGAACTGCAGGTGCTCACCTTTACTGGCTCCGTCCCCGCTTCTTTGAGCTGTCTGTCTCCTCTCAACTTATCTTCTCCTCTATCCATCTTCTATCCATCTCCCCCTCTCTCCCTGTTTATTTCAGAACCCTCATCCCCTCCCCCATTTCTGATGAAGGGTCTCGGCCCAAACGTCAGCTTTCCTGCTCCTCTGATGCTGCTTGGCTTGCTGTGTTCATCCAGCTCTACACCTTGTTATCTATAGGTTGCCCAGTCTTGTGTCAGTAGTGATTTGATTGTTCTGGGATTGTGGGACACTTGGGTAAGTACATTTATAATCTATTGGCCAAAGTGTCTGACAGGTCCTAAAGGGCTAGGACAGCAATTTAAACAACACTAAACTCAAATCCCTCATCCCGATCTGAATGTTCAGGTGAAGCCTCAGTAATCTACACATAGAGGTTCATTTTTATTGTTTTCATTCATTCATGGAATGTGGGCATCACTGGCCAGGTGCATATGTTGCCCATCTGGTTGAGATTATCTTCAACTGAATGACAGCCAGACTGTTACAGGGGGAACTTGAGAGCCAACCACATTGCTGTGGGCCAGCTAAGGATGGTGGGTCTCTTTCCCTAAAGAACATTAGTGAGCCAGATGAGATTACAGCAATGAACACTAATTTTATGGTGTCCATTACTAAGACTAGTTTTCAAATCAAAATTTTATTAACTTAATGAAAATTCCACCACCCTGCTGTGGTGAGATTTGAACCCATGACTGTAGAGCATGAGCCTTGACCTGTAAATTGTGAGGGGGGAGATGTTACGAAGGCCAGACCTTCACAGTAACTCAGCCAGTATTGAATCAACACTGGTTTCACTCTACAACACAAACTAGCCATCCAGAAGGAGCATTTCAAGTACAGTGTTCATTTCAGTTGCAACAGAAAAATCTTCAACTCTCCAGATTTGCAATTTTATGAACAGAAATTAACAAGCAAAACATTTTACGCTGATTAGTAAGTGGCTATGCCAAAAACGATCAAAAGATGTAACACCAAGCCTAAGTGCCAGGGACCTGAGTTCAATTCCACCCTTGAGCGGCCATCTGTGTGGAGTTTGCACGTTCTCCCTGTGTCTACATGAGTTTCCTCTGGGTGCTCTGGTTTCCTTTCACAGTCCAAAAATGTGCAAGCAATGTGGTTTAGCCATGGGAAGTGCAGGGTTACAGGGATAAGGTAAGGGGATGGATGCCCTGTGGAGGGTCAGTGTGGACTCGATGGGCCAAATTACCTGCTTCCACACAGTAGGGATTATAATATTCTATGATAATAAAATCCAGTTTGATGTTGTTTATAAATATTCAAGAATATCTCAGAGCATCTCATAATATCTATGAATTGCTAAGAATAGAATATCCAACAATATCTAACAATAGACATTTTGATGTTTCAAGCCTCAAGGAGGTAAGGTACCTTTTCCTGGTAGGAGAAAATATCTTTTAGAAGCATTATCTGATGTTCCTCATGCTTCTGAAACTTCAGTGAAAGGATCTTTTTTTTTATTCTCCTGTTTTCCTAATGTCTGCTCTTTTAAACTCTATGTGATGCTGCATCATTCAACCCAATCCCTTAATTATTTACTGATGATTCCTTTATAAAATGTGAGATTTATTTGTGACGCTTTATATTCATATTCCCTTCATGTTGCCCTTTTGTTTCAACTCTTAAAATAATCCTTCAGTAAAGTTTTATCAGCAAACATATTTCCTTTCTCGTGTCTTTATGAGCGTTGACTTATCCCAGTTTCCAATGGTATTCATATAGTAAGGATCAAAAACAGAAATTGCTGGAAAAGCTCAGCAGGTCTGGCAACTTCTGTGATGAAAAAAGTCAGAATTAACATTTTGGGCCTGGTGACCCGAGGTTCTAAGGAAGAGTCACCGAACCCGAAACGTTAACTCTGTTTTTTACTTCACAGGTGCTGCCAGACCTGCTGAGCTTTTCCAGCAGCTTCTGTTTTTGTTCCTAATTTACTCTCTGATGAAGGGTCTAGGCCCGAAACATCAGCTTTTGTGCTCCTGAGATGCTGCTTGGCCTGCTGTGTTCATCCAGCTTCACACTTTGTTATCTTGGATTCTCCAGCATCTGCAGTTCCCATTATCTCCTTTTCCATCACGTCTGCATTGCTAGTTATTTTCTCACCAGGCAACTGTGAGGAAAAGAACATATTGTTGAAGTCAGGTTTGTGTGTTGGATGTTTATGCTTGAATGATTTTGTTGATTCTCAATGATAGTGCTCACCACTGTTGAGGTCAAAGTGGAGATATTCAACAATGATTGCACAGTATTCAACACCATGCACAACTCCTCCACAAATGGGACAAGATCTGAGCAATGTCTAGGCTTGGGCTGATAAGTGACAAGTAACATTCATGCCACACAAATATCAGACAATGACCATCTCCAATAAAAGACAATCTAACCACCACCCCTTAAGGTTCATTGGTGTTACCACCACTATCCACATTCTGGGGATTATCATTGACCAGAAACTGGACTGGACTTGCCACATAAACATAGCAGCTACAGGAGCAGGTCAGAAGCTAGGAATACTGTGGTCAGTAACTCACCTCCTGACTCCCTAAAGCCTTTCCATCATCTACAAGGCACAAATCAGGAGTGTGATGGAATACTGTTCATTTGCCTGTTAGGGTGCAACTCCAACAACACTCAAGAAGCTTAACAGCAACCAGGACAAAGCAGCCCACTTGAATGGCACCACCTCCATAAACCTCCACTCCCTCCACCACCAACACTCACAGCAGCAGTGTGTACTATCTACAAGATGCACTGCAGAAGTTCACCAAACATCCTCAGACAGTGCCTTCCAAACCCACAATGACTTGCACTTAGAAGGACAAGGGTAATAGATACACAAGAACACCACCACCTACAAGTTCCCCTCCAAGCCGCTCACCATCCTGACTTGGAAATATATCTTGGTTCCTTCGCTGGTGCTGGGTCAAAATCTTGGAATTCTCTCCTTAAGGGTGCTGTGGGTCCATCTACAGCATGTGAAGTGCAGCAGTTTAAGAAGGCAGCTCACCACCACCTTCTTGAGGGAAGCTAAGGTCAATAAATGTTGGCCCAGACAGCGATGTCAATGTCCCACGAGCAAAAGGAAATCATTAAAATGCTACCCCACAGTCAACACAATCACCTGGCCAGCTTCATTCCCCAAAATTACGTCTGGCATTGCACCGTCTCTTGTTGGACCTTCATGTTGATATAAAATGTTTTCTTAAATGTTTTTCAAGAAATCTGATCCCTTTATACCCTTTTTACTATGACTTTTCTAATTGATAATGAATTAGTTGTTGAAATCCCCCCAACGTAATTGGCCTATTATTCCCTATTTAACAGTTTCTCCATTGCCTGTTGACAATTTGGGAGTTTATAATACACTCCTAGAGGTTTGTCTGTCCCCTTTTTATTCCTAAGCATGACCCACGAAGCCTCGTTTGCGGACCCTTCCATGGCATTGTCCTTCTTTATTACAGTATCTGACTCCCTAACTAAAAATATCAAACATCCTCTTCTTTTACACCTTGCCCTGTCCTTCCTGAAGATCCTATACTTCAGAATGGTAAGGTGCCACTCCTGGGCATTATCAGTAAGAACACCCACTTCAGATGTCATGAGAAAGAAATAGTCATTTTCGGGCCGCTGAGGATGGTTGGAGTAAATGTTGAAGTATAAAAATACCATTTGACCCCTAGGCTTCTCTGTCCATTCAGTAAGATCATGGCTCATCTGATGGTAGCTTCAACTCCAAACCCCTGCCTCCACTAGCTTTTTGTAGATCAAAACTCTATCATTTTTAATCGATTTGAACACCTATGCTCCACTGCCATCTGGGAAAGAGAATTCCAAAGTCTACCGTCCCTGTGAGAGAAGAAATTCCTCCTCCTCTACCCTTCAAATGGGAGCCCCGAGTTGTAAGCTCCCTGGGGGAGGTAACAAATATTCAACACCTACTCTGTCAAAGCCCCTTAGAATCTTATACTATTCAATGATATCACCACATTCTGGTCAACTGCAATGGAACAGGCCCGACCTGTTCAACCGTTTGTCATCAAGACAGATGTTTCCACACCAGGAACTGCTTCCAATGTAATGATGACTTTTCTCAAGTTAGGAGATCAAAACTGGACAGCATCCTCAGGGTGCAGACTCAACAATATTTTGTACCACTGTGGGAAACCTTCATTATTTTCCCATTCCATTTCCCTCTACAATAAACACCAACATTCCACTTGCCTTCCGAAGAACCTGCCGCAACTACATTTAACCTTTTGTGATCCTGAACCAGGACATGCGAATCCCTCTGCGCCACTAAATCTCTCTCCATTTCTATTGTAATGCACACTGCGTTTCTGTTCTTGCTGTCAAAGTGAATATTTTCACCTTTATACCCTTGCGTCAAGTTTTTAATTTGTTCGCATAACTTACCTAAATCCCTCTGCAAACTCTTTAAGGATGTTGGTGAGACCTCTTATGGAGTAATGTGTCCAGTTCTGGTCTTCCTGTTATAGAAGGATATTGAAGTGGAGAGCGTTCAGAAAAGTTTTAAAAGATATTGCTAGGAATGGAAGGTTTGAGTTGTCAGGAAAGGCTGGGACTTTTTCACTGGAGTGTAGCAGGTTGAGAGGAGACCTTGTAGAGATTCATAAAATCATGAAGGGTATAGATAAAGTGAATGGCAAGTGTCTTTTCCCTAGGGTTGAGGATTTCAAGATATGGGGGAATATTTTTGAGGTGACAGGGAAAAGATTTTAAAAAAGACATGAGGGCAGTTTTTTTTACACAGTTTGTGTTTGGAATGAACTTTCAGAAGAAGTGGTAGATGCGGGTACAGTTACAAAGTTTAAAAGACATTTAGAGAAATGCACAAAAAGGGAATGTTTGGAGTGGTATGGGCCGGGAGCAGGCTGGTGGGACTAGCTTAGTTTGGGATTATGGTTAGCATGGACTGGTTGGACTGAAGGGTCTGTTTCTGTGCTGTATGATTATGACTCTATAACTCCTCACAATTAACTCTCCTAAATATCTTTGTGTCAGGACAAAATGTAGTAAGAGATACTAGTGACATCCTAAAGAGGAGATAATCAACTATTTACTAGCATCATCCTATGTGCCAAATGTTACTCCAGTGAGTGAACAGTTTTTAATCTCAACTCCCTTCAAGTTCCTCCATCTCTTTCCTGCCCTGTTCAGTTTCAGCTTTGGAAGCTGTCTTAGAGAGAACAGTGAGATGGTCAGCAGCTAGCTGGATCGTGTTAAGTTGAAAGTGACATCCTGATCTAAACTTGGGGATGTGAGAGAAGTTTTGGGGTAGCGGTAATATCGCTGAGCTATTAATCTAAAACCCCATGCTAATGTTCTGATATTATGGGTTTGAATCCCACCCTGGTGAAATTCGGATTTAATAAAAAGGAAAAAAAAATCTGCGATAAAAGGCTAATCTAATGGTGACTATGCAACCAATGTCAATTTTTGTAAAACCCCACCTGTTCTTTCGAGAGGGAAATCTGCTATCCTTTCCTGGTCTGGCTTACACGTGACTCCAGACCCACAGCAATGCAGTTGACTCTTAACTGCCCTCTGGGCAACTAGAGGTGGTCAGTAGTCAGCAATACCCCCACCACCCAAGCTTTTCTTTTTATAAAGTGTGGGTAAGGGGATGTAGGGGAGAGGGCAGTGGGGGATGGTTGGCACAGGGCAGAAGCTGAACTGAATGACGTAATAGGAAATGTATATGGTGAGACCAGTTCGAGCATTGAGCTCCGGGACAATGCATTGCCATCCACAAGGCCAAACTGATGTGTGACCTCAGGGGGAATGATAAAGAATCCCACTAGAATGGATTGCCAGGCAGCAAAAGGCCACTGCTGGGGTCCTAAGGGAGCGGGAGTGGTGCTCCATCAGTTAAGAAGGTGGGCAGGGACACACGATGATAGAGGTGCCCCAATGGAATAAGGCAGCTGCAAACTCACCTGTCTAACATTGACAAGCCCATATCCAATCTACACAACGGCCTTACCAAGGAAAAATCGGCCAATACACCTTGATTTACTTAACAACCAGGTTAGAATTTCATCCCTTAGCCCATTTGGTAGCATTCTCAACTTGTGAGTCAGAAGATTGTGGTTTTTAAATACCTCATCAAGGATATGTGCAGATAGCCGAGGCTGTGGGTGCGCTGTCTGAGACTAATGGGGATGGTCTGTCCGTGTGAACACAGCTTGTGAATCTCTCCTGTTTTACAAAATGCTACACTATTCAGCCTACAGCAGGTGATGCCATGGGAGACCTGCCAGGATGTTAAATAATTCATGTTCAGACCATGCTGGATCATTAAAACCAAGACAAAGTGAAGAATGAATTTGAGAAGATTAGTTACGCATTGTGGACAAAAGGTTAGGGCTTGAGCCATTGAAATCCACTCGGGAGCCTATTAATATGTGATGGGTTTTCTCAAGGCATCATTCTCATGAAGATGAAGAACGCCAGTTAGAGAGCAGGGGCAGGAAAGGGGTGTAGAGGGTGGTTGGAGGTTTGGACAACTGACTCCTATCAAATTTGACAAGAAGGCCTGGTGACCCAGCTCAGCTTGTGGTGAACATGTTTCCTTAATCCTCGTCTTGCACAACCCCCACCTCACCCCTATCCTACTGCTGCCAGGAATGAATGTAGGGGGCAGTGGAGGAACACGATTGAGGGCGTACGTCCCAAACCAGATGGCTGCGTGTTTCGTTTGCCAAGGCTGCCCATTGCTGAGCTCCATCTGTCATTATCGGCTTCTTCACACACTCCCCTGTCGATGGCTCCTTTATGTATCACTGAATATCCTGACCTTGGGTTGGCAATTTAAAAAGGCAGGAGAGCACCCAGTGAAGCTTTCACTGCCACAGTACCGAAAATTACTACACGTCAGACTTATGGGTAAAGGCAGTGGTAAAACGTTTATAAAACAAGTGCTGCCATCATGAAATGCTTGTCCGTTTGTTTAAGTTTGTTGTGAGCTTCCCAAACTGGGCCAGCATTTATTGCCCGTCCCTAGCATGAGGAAGGTTGTAGTCAGCTACTTTCATGAACCATTGCATTCCACCTGCTGTATGGTGACCCGCATGCCCTTCGGGAGGCAATTCCAAGATTTCGACCCAGCAACACTGAAGGAACAGTGATCAGACCATAAATTAGAATACAGGAGCAGAAATTATGCCATTCAACCCATCGAGTCTGCTCCTTCAATCATGGCTGATAACTCTCTCAGGCCCATTCTCCTGCTTTCTGCCTGTAACTTTTGATTCTCTTGACAATCAAGAGCCTATTTACCTCTGTCTTAAATATGCTCAATGACCTGGCCTCCACAGCCCTCTGCAGCAATGAGGTCCATAGATTCACCACCCTCTGGCTGAAGAAATTCCTGCTCTTCGCAGTTCAAAAGCGTCATCCTTATACTCTAAGGCTGTGCCCATGTGTCCTAGTCCCTCCTACTAATGGAAACATCTTCCCAATGAGCATTCTGTCCAGGCCATCTAGGCTGAGTGTTTCCATGTCAGGATGGGAAGTGGTTTAGAGAGGAATTTGCAGCTAACTGTATTTCCATGTCCTTGCTGCTCTTGTATAATCATAAGAACACACACCTGATAAAGATGAAGGATTTCAATGTCACATTAATGAGTTGCTGCAGTGCATCTTGTAGATAGTATTCACTACTGCTACTGAGTATCGGTGGTAGAGGGAGTGGATGCTTGTGGATGTGGTGTCAATCAAGCAGCTGCTTTGTCCTGGATGGTGACAAGCTTCTTGAGTGTTGTTGGGGCTGCACTCATCCAGCCAAGTGGGGAGTATCCCATCACACTCCTGATTTGTGCCTTGCAGATGGTGGACAGTCTTTGAGGAGTCAGGCGGTGAGTTACTCCTGCCTGTAACAGGCTCTTGTAGCCACTCTGTTTGTGTGGCAAATCTAGTTGCGTTTATGGCCGATGGTAACCCTCAGGATGTTGATAATGGGAGATTCAGTGATGGTAACACCATTGACTGTCAATGGGCAGGAGTTAGATTCTCTCTGTTGGAAACAGTTATTGCCTGAAACTTGTATGGCATGAATTTTATTTGCCACTTGTCTGCCCAAGCCTGGATATTGTCCAGATCTTGTTGCATGTGAACATGGGCTGCTTCAGTGTCTGAGGCGTTATAAATGGTGCTGAACATTGTGCAATCATCAGCAAACATCCCCACTGCTGACCTTATGATGGAGGGAAGGTCATTAATGAAGCAGCTGAAGATGGTTGGGCCTAGGACACTACCCTGAGGAACTCCTCCAGAGATGTCCTGGAACTGAGATGACTGACCTGCAACAACTATAACCATCTTCCTATGTGTCAGGTATGACCTCAACCAATGGAGAGTTTATCGCCCAATTCCCATTAATTCAGGTTTTGCAAAGGCTCCTTGATGCCACACTTGGTTAAATGTGGCATGGAGTTCAGTCACTGTCATCTCACCTCTGGAAGTCAGCTCCTTTGTCCATGTTTGAACCAAGGCTGTAATAAGTTCAGGAGCTGAGAGGCTCTGGCAGAACGCACACTGGGTATCACTGAGCAGGTTATTGCTGAGCAGGTGCTGCTTGATAGCACTGTTACTGACACCTTCCATCACTTTACTGATGATCGAGAGGAGACAGATGGGGCAGTAATTGGCCGGGTTGGATTTGGCCTGCGTTTTCTGTACAGGACATACTTGGGCACATTGTCAGGTAGATACCAGTGTTGTAACTGTACTGGAACAGCTTGGCCAGGGGAGCAGCAAGTTCTGGAGCACAAGCCTTCAGTACTATTGCCAGAATGTTGTCAGGGCCCATAGCCTTTGCAGTATCCAGTGTCCCCAACTGTTTCTTGATATCACATGGAGTGAATCGAATTGACTAAAGACTGGTATCTGTAATGCTGGGGATCACTGGAGGAGACCAACATGGATCATCCTCTGAACACTGAAGATTGCTGTGAATTCTTCGGCCTTACCGTTTGCAGATGGGGATAGCTGAGGACATCCTCCACCATTCAGTTGTTGATTTGTCCCTTGCCACTCCTTTAAAATGTGCGGATCCAATATAAAAATTGGCTTATCAAAAAAGGCAACAATAACACTTACACTAAACAAATGCCTCTCTATTGTGCAGCCATCTCTCTTCTTAAGCTGTGAATGTGGGGAGTCATGCACAACATCGCAGCCAGGGAAAGATTCAAAAATTATTTCACCGTAAAGGAGCTAATGTTCCAGGAACGGGGATCTCAGAGGGTTAGCGTTAATTTAACTCTGAGACGTGGTCTTAAATCCAGCCTTAGACAGCTGCTATGACAGCTCCCCCTTCCTCTGCCAAATGTAATCGTTCTCAGTGAAATGCGTTTTGGGAGCCTCGATCCAGCTCCTTAATGGATCCCTACCCCAGGATTTAGTAACTACTGAATTAACAGTGATTGATGGTAACCTGACAAAATCCCAACAAGCCAACCCTTCTGCAGCACCAGCAATAGAATTGTCACACTGGAGGGCTGTAATTCGTATTTAGGTCGATTGACACAACGTGTTCTCATGAGTGTGTTACAGCCAACAGGGTTGCAGTCAGAATGAAGACTGTTTACTCAGAAACAGAAAAGCCAGTTCAATAAGGGGCTTCAATCAACCAAATATCATTTGGGAATAATATGTGGTTCAGACGCTGAGTCGATAAATATAATGCACAACCGCTTTCTGACCTAATGCATCAAGGAAGGACCAGCGGCGAGGTACATCTCGATTCAGTAATAACAAATGGCCCAAATAAAAAGCAAGAAACTGAGGTTACAGCTCGTTAAAAGTGTTACAATTGCAAACTATTCCATGGTTACATGATATGGGATTTACAAGTCGCTGTGTCCCGGGGCTCACTAAGATTTGAAAAGGGCTACGTTAACAAAGATGGCCGAAGGAATAAAGCAAATTAAACCAAGTGTGGAGGCTGTACAACAACCATTAAACAGCATGGGGCGGCACGGTGGCTCGGTGGTTAGTACTGCTGCCTCACAGTGCTGGGGACCTGGCTTCAATTTCACCTCTTGGTGACTGTCTGTGTGGAGTTTGCACATTCTCCCCGTGTCTGCGTGGGTTCCCTCTGGGTGCTCCGGTTTTCTCCCACGTGCGGGTTTGGTGGATTGGCCGTGCTACAGTACCAATAGTGCCGAGGGATGTGTAGGCTTGTTAGATTAGCCATGAGAAGTGCAGTATTATAGGGAGTGGGCTGGGTCTGGGTAGGATGCTCTGCAAAGGGCCAGTATGGACAATGGGCCAAATGGCATGCCTCCATACTGATGGGATTCTATGAAAACAACATTTCATCTGAGAACAGTGAAAGGCGCAGCGTTGATCTGATAATTGTATCTCTAGAAAGTGAATATTGTGCATGATTGGTGCATCGAGGAAGCTATCAGAGCCAGTACCTATCCTAACTGGGCCATGATATCACTCAGACACCATAAAACAATCAGAACTGCAACTTAGTGGATGGTTGTAACTGTGGGATATGATGTACAACATGACCTGGGATGTCCAGCATCAGCAAAGCTGATCTTGTATATTTTTAAAACTGAAGTTCAAAAAGTGATGGAACAGCTTAAGCCAATAAAGTGAGATGTCCTTCATCAGAAGCAAAAGGTAAAGTAGGGGAGGTGATGGCTCATAGTTTTATCGCTTGACTGTTAATCCAAAGAACCCCGGACTGTTCTGGGGACCTGGGTTTAAATCCCAGCATGAAATATGATGGAATTTTAATTCAATTAAGATAATCTGGAATTAAGACTCTAAATCCATTGTTGATTGTCAGAAAAACTCATCTGGTTCAGTAATATTCTTTAGGGAAAGAAACTGCCATCCTTACCTGGTCTGGCCTACATGTGACTCCAGACCCACAGCAATGTGGTTGACTCTTCTCGGCCCTGTGGGCAATTAGGGATGGGCCCTTAATACAGGCCTACCCAGCAACATGCTCATCCTATGAATGAATAAACAGAAAAATGTGTTCTCCAACACCTCTGAGTGCACGGCAATGCAACATCTGTAAATATTGGCTGGGAACTTCTACTGGGCTTCTCTTTTGGGGTGGTGTTGGAGGCTCTGTCAGGCTTAAAAAACAGACCAATCCTCTGTCCCGGGTGGACTGCATCCCAGGCTGCTGTGGGAAGCGAGGCAGGAAATTGCAGGGATCGGGCACAAATTTTTAATCCTCCCTGGCCACGGGGTTACTGCCAAAGGACTGGAGGGCAGCAAATGTTGTTCCACTTTTCAAGAAGTATGGTAGAGATGGACCAGGAAATTACAAACCAGGGAGTCTCAGCAGTTGTAGAGAAACAGTTGTGGGAAATCCTGAAGGAGTGAATTAATGCCCATTTGGAAAGCCATGGGTTAATTATGGATCATCAGCATGGCTTTGTTAGAAGGAGAGTATGCCTAAGAAATTTGTTAGAATGTTTTGAAAATGTGATCAAGCGTGTGAATGATGGAAGTTCAGCTGATGTAGTTTATACAAATTTTAGCAAACTTTTGACAAGGTTCCACGTGGGAGACTGATAGAGAAGGTTAAAGTACATGGAATTCAGGGAAACTTGGCGAGATGGATCAGAGACAACCCTAGTAATAGGACACAAAGGGTAGTGGTAGAAGGCTGTTTGAGTGACTGGAAGCTAATGTCCAGTGGTGTATCACATGAATCAGTGCAGGGACCTTTACTGTTTATTCTGTACGTAAATTATAAGGGTGAAAATGTAGGGGGAATGTTAAGCAAATTTGCAGATGACACCAAGGTCAGTAGTGTGCTTAATAGCGAAGGGGATAGTTGTAAATTACAGGGAGGTGTAAGTGGGTGGATCAGACGGACAGACCAGTGGACCAGCTTCAAAATCTCCCCTTCCCCCACCGCATCCCAAAACCAGCCCAGTTCGTCCCCTCCCCCCACTGCACCACACAACCAGCCCAGCTCTTCCCCTCCACCCACTGCATCCCAAAACCAGTCCAACCTGTCTCTGCCTCCCTAACCTGTTCTTCCTCTCACCCATCCCTTCCTCCCACCCCAAGCCGCACCCCCAGCTACCTACTAACCTCATCCCACCTCCTTGACCTGTCCGTCTTCCCTGGACTGACCTATCCCCTCCCTACCTCCCCACCTATACTCTCCTCTCCACCTATCTTCTTTTCTCTCCATCTTTTGGTCCACCTCCCCCTCTCTCCCTGTTTATTCCGGAACCCTCACCCCATCCCCCTCTCTGATGAAGGGTCTAGGCCCAAAACGTCAGCTTTTGTGCTCCTGAGATGCTGCTGGGCCTGCTGTGTTCATCCAGCCTCACATTTTATTATCTTGGATTCTCCAGCATCTCCAGTTCCCATTATCACTGGGGTGCTGTCTACCATTCAGGTCACCTTGCTACAGAAACGATGTGATAGAAGGGACACAGAGGATGTTCACCAGGGTATTGCCTGGTATGGAGAAATTGAGCCATAAGGAAAGACTATATAGGCTGAGGAGTGACATGTGTTTGTGTGTGTCTGTGTGTGTGTATGTCTGTGTGAGGGTTTCTGTGTGTGTGTGTCTCTGTGTGTATGCTTGTTTGTGTGTGTGCCACTCTAGAGTGTGTGCGCCTCTGTGCGTGTGTGTGTGTGTGTGTGTGTGTGTGTGTGTGTGTGTGTGTGTGTGTGTGTGTGTGTGTGTGTGTGTGTGTGAGAGAGACCTTCACCCATAGAGCTACTACATAGAACAATACAGTGCAAAACAGGCCCTTCGGCCCTCGATGTTGCACCGATCTATGAACTAATCTAAGCCCATCCCTCTACACTATCCCACCATCATCCATATGCTTATCCAAGGACTGTTTAAATGCCCCTAATGTGGCTGAGTTAACTACATTGGCAGGCAGGGCGTTCCACTCCCTTACCACTCTCTGAGTAAAGAACCTACCTCTGACATCTGTCTTCAATCTATCACCCCTCAATTTGTAGCTATGCCCCCTTGTACAAGCAGACATCATCATCCTCGGAAAAAGACTCTCACTGTCCACCCTATCTAATCGTCTGATCATCTTGTGTGTCTCTATTAAACCCCCTCTTACCCTTCTTCTCTCCAATGAGAACAGACCCAAGTCCCTCAGCCTTTCTTCATAAGGCCTTTGCTCCAGACCAGGCAACATCCTGGTAAATCTCCTCAGCACCTTTTCCAATGCTTCCACATCCTTCTTGTAATGGGGCAACCAGAACTGCACACAATATTCTAAGTGAGGCCGCTCGAGCGTTTTGTACAGTTGCAGCATGACATCACGGCTCTGGAACTCAATCCCTCTGCCAATAAAACCTAACACACCGTAAGCCTTCTTAACAGCACTATCAACCTGGGTGGCAACTTTAAGGGATCTGTGTACATGGACACCAAGATCCCTCTGCACAGCCACACTACCAAAAATCTTTCCATTGACCCGGTATTCTGCCTTCCTATTATTCCTCCCAAAGTGAATCACCTCACATTTATCTGCATTGAACTCCATTTGCCACCTTTCAGCCCAATTCTGCAGTTGATCCAAGTCTCCCTGCAACCTGCAACATTCTTCCACACTGTCCACCGCTCCACCGACTTTAGTGTCATCTGCAAACTTACTAACCCATCCACCTATGCCTGTGTCCAAGTCACTTATAAAAATGACAAACAGCAGCGGTCCCAAAACAGATCCTTGAGGCATGCCACTAGTAACTGGACTCCAGGCTGAATATTTTCCATCAACCACCACTCGTTGCCTTCTTACAGAAAGCCAGTTTTTAATCCAAACTGCTAAATCTCCCTCAATCCCGTGCCTCCGTATTTTCTCTAATAGCCTACCATGTGGAACCTTATCAAAGGCTTTACTGAAGTCCATGTACACCATGTCAACTGCCCTCCCTCATCCACATGCCTGGTCACCTTCTCAAAAAACTCAATGAGGTTTATGAGACATGACCTGCCCTTGATGAATCCACGCTGACTATCTCCAATCAAATTGTTGCTTGCTAGATGATTATAAATCCTGTCTCTTATAATCCTTTCCAAAACTTTTCCTACCATAGACATAAGGCTCACAGGTCTATAATTATCTGGGTCATCTCTACTGCCCTTCTTGAACAAGGGTACAACATTTGCAATCCTCCAGTCCTCTGGTACTAAACCTGTAGACAATGAGGACTCAAAGATCAAGGCCAAAGGCTCCGCCACCTCCTGCCTAGCTTCCCAGACAATCCTCGGAAAAATCCCATCTGGCCCAGGGGATTTATCTACCTTCACACCTTCTAGAATTGATAACACCTCCTCTTTACCAACCTCAATCCTTTCAATTCTAACAACCCGTAACTCAGTCATCTGCTCTACAATATTCTCCTGTTCCTCAGTGAAAACAGATGAGAAATAATCATTTAGCACCTCTCCAATCTCCACAGGGTCCACACCCAACTTCCCACTTCTGTCTTTGACTGGCCCTATTCCTACCCTAGTCATCCTTTTATTCCTCACATACCTAGATATTCTGATGTTATGAAATGTGATAAGTAAATATAAGCTTTTGTGTAAATCTCAATGCGATTGTTTTATCAGAAATATTAACCTATTTAAATCAATTGGTTTAAAGCCTTCACTTGAGTAATAAAGAAATGCCTTATATGAGAACTAGAAGCAGGAGCAGGCCCTGCACCCCCTTGTTCCTGCTCTGCAATTTAGTCTAATCATGGCTGATTTCCTCTCAGCCTCAATTTCACTTCCCTGCCCAGAAGTCTTCAATCCATTACTAATGAAAAACCTGTCTGTCTCCTCCTTAAATTTACTCAATGTGCACCGTGCTGGGGGAGTGAATTCCACAGACTCACAGCCCTTTGAGAAAAATAATTTCTCCTTATCTCTGTTTTAAATCTGCTATCCCTTATCCTAAAACTACAACCTCTCCTTCTATTTCATCCCACATGAGGGTAAACACCATCTCTGTGTCCGCTTTGTTAATCCCCATTACCATCTTGTATGCCTCAATTTATGATTCATTAAACAGTCCTGTTTGTGTCACAGATTATCACAATAATCTCTAAAGTTTTCACTGATAATACCAGCTGCTCTGAATGATTTGGGTTAGAAACTGATACATCAGCTCCTTTCTGCAGCAGTTCACACACCTCCCACGTGGGATTATCGCTTTTTCTTCAATGGGCCACGTGCTGGAGTATGGGATTAGAATCGTTTGATAGTGGTTTCTGATTAGTGCAGACTTGCTGGACTGAAGTACTTTTTCCAGTGCGCTAGACCTCTGTGTTGAGGCAATGACTCCATGTCTTAATCTGTTCTTCTTCCCATAGGTTACCCTGGGGCATTTAAATTGAATTACATTGAATCACTTACGGTAAAAACACAATGAAAAGTGTGTGCCTTCACCATACATACCTGGCACCATTTACATTAACTTAGAATAAGATAAAAAAGTAAGTTAAAAGAGTCCAACCTTTGCTTACACTGCTGCAGCCCCCCATGGGCTTCCCAGCCCTCACCACGACTCTGCCAGCATTCTGTGCTGAGCTGCCTCACCGACCCCACTCTCACCGTCACTGCCTCACTGTCCCACTCTCACCGTCACTGGCCCACCATCCCCGCTCTTACCGTCCCCGCTCTCACCATCCCCGCTCTCACCGTCACTGCCTCACCATCCCCACTCTTACCGTCCCCGCTCTCACCGTCACTGCCTCACCATCCCCGCTCTCACCACCACTGCCTCACCATCCCCACTCTCACCGTCACTGCCTCACCGACCCCACTCTCACCGTCACTGCCTCACCATCCCCACTCTCACCGTCACTGCCTCACCAACCCCACTCTCACCATCACTGCCTCACTGTCCCAACTCTCACCATCACTGGCCCACCGTCCCCGCCCTCACCATCCCCGCTCTCACCACCACTGCCTCACCAACCCCACTCTCACCGTCACTGCTTCACCATCCCCGCTGTCACCGTCACTGCATCACCGACCTTGCTCTCACAGTCACTGCCTCATTGGCCCCGCTCTCACCGTCACTGCCTCACCGTCCCATTCTCACCGTCACTGACTCACCGTCCCCCTCTCACCGTCACTGCCTCACCATCCCCACTGTCACCGTCACTGCCTCACCTTGCCCGCTCTCACCGCCACTGCCTCACCTTCCAAGCTCTCACTGCCACTGCGTCACTGGCCCCGCTGTCACCGTCACTGCCTCACTGTCCCCGCTCTCACCGTCACTGCCTCACTGTCCCCGCTCTCACCGTCACTGACTCACCGTCCCTGGTCTCACCAACACTGCGTCACCGTGCCCACTCTCACCGTCACTGCCTCACCTTCCCCCCTCTCACCATCACTGCCTCACCATCCCCACTCTCATTGCCACTGACTCACCGTCCCCCTCTCACCGTCACTGCCTCACCATCCCCACTCTCGCTGTCACTGCCTCACCGTCTCCCTCTCACCGTCACTGCCTCACTATCCCCGCTGTCACCATCACTGCCTCACCATCCCCGCTTTCACCGTCACTGCCTCACTATCCCCGCTGTCACCATCACTGCCTCACCATCCCCGCTTTCGCCGTCACTGCCTCACCATCCCGCTCTCACCGTCACTGCCTCACCATCCCCGCTCTCACTATACCCACTGTCACCACCACTGCCTCACTGTCCCTCCCTCGCTGTCACAGCCTCTCCGTCCCACTCTCGCCAGTACCCCCCTCGATCTGCCATCACTGCGGGACACAACCCATGTGTTCAGCTCCTGCCATATGGTACCCGGTCACAGCTCGGGCCCTTCCTGACTCCTACACCAGGTAGTTAAAAGGGGTAGGAAGGGGGGCACGGACAGAGTTGCTGCAGAGGAAGGGAGAGAAGAGGGAGGGTAACAAAAAAGGCAAAAAAAGAGAAAAAGAACTGGCGAGCAGAGTGGAGCTCTGAAAGGACCAATTTAGCCTGCTGCCATCTAGCAGGACACGAGTGTGTGTTATTCTTCCTGTTCTTGGGTCTAAAGGGATTGAAGTCAGTTGGGAGAAAATGGGAACAGGATAGATACATTCTTATTCTACAAGGGGGTGAAAGGTTATCAGGAACAGGCAGGATTGTAGAGTAATCAGATCAACCATGATCTTATTGAATTGAGGAACAGATTGAAGGGTTGAGTGACTAATCCAGATCCTAAATCGAATATATCTTCTTGTTCTCTCAGGGAGAACCATCCCAATGTCTCCAATATATTCGGGTAACTGAGGGTTGTAGAATAGTTGGAACACACAAAGACGTTGTTCAATTCTCATGGCTCAGGAACCTAATGTTGTGGAAGTTTCTGGAAGAGTCAGCTGGATGATGGTGGATGGCCAACATAAGCTTCTCCTTACTTCCTGTGGTCTATCACTAGAACTTTCGTGCCATCAGCTTTTAGGTGTGTAATTTGCCGCTAACTCTTAACAGTTGATATCCTGTAATTTTAAGCAGTTAATTCACATTAAACTCCTTTTTGTTCCAGTTTCAAACAACTGTAATGTCAGTGTGGTTAGGAATTGAACACGAGCTATGTTAACCAGTTGCACAAAGGAACTGGGCGCTTACATTTGTATGTGCAGGAAGACTATACAGTGGGGTCTGATCCATAATCCTTAGGATTACTCAGGATGAACTGTGAACTGCTTGGAAGCCAGACCATCCTTTAACCAAAGATACTTACAGTTTACACGAGTTGACCATTCGGCCTCTCATGCCTGTGCTAGCAGAAGATGAATCCCCAATCCCCGTCCTCTCCCAACACTGCAGTGCTTTTTTGAATTAATCCTCAGACTTAGCCGTAGAAGGAACTGTGGTCTCATGATCCTGTGCTAAATCATTCCATGGTCCTTAAACAGGACATTTACTTTTCAGACCATCACAAACATTCGGGAATGGATGGCTGCTCACATTTTATCCTGAAATTTTCTAAGCCTGAGCTAATTACACCATCACAGCTAATGCTTCCACACATGGAGTACTTGCTCAGTATTGGTCTCCTTATTTAAAGAGGAGTTTAAATGCATTGGAAGCAGTTCAGAGAACATTTATCAGATTCATTCCTGAATGAGAGGGTTATATAATGTGGAAACATTGGACAGGCTGAGTTTGTATCAAGTGCAGTTTACAAGAGTGCAGGAAACTTGATGGAAATATACTAAATCCTGAGGGGTATTGACAGGGGAGATGTGGAGCGAATGTTTCCTCTTGTGGGATAATCTAGAACTAGAGATCACTGTCTAAAAATGAGGGATGGTACATTTGAGATAAAGATTGAAACAGAGAATAGAAGCAAGGTTGGGTCATTCAGCCATTCGAGTCTGCTCCGCAATTCAATATTTTGAATTTATTGATTCGTGGGCTGATCATCGACTCAGCCCTCTGTTCCTATTTTCTCCCCAGACCCTTTAATCCCTTTAGCCCTAAGAACTGTATCTAACTCCTTCTTGAAAACATTCAATGTTTCGGCCTCAGCAACTTTCTGTGGCAGAGAATTCTGTAAGCTCACCACTCACTGGTTGAAGGCACTTCTCCTCAACTCACTCCCAAATGGCCTATACTGTATCTGTAGACTGTGACCTCCCTCAACATCCCCCCCCCTCCCCAATATCCCCCCAGTTCTGCACTCCCCAGTCATTGGGAATATCCTTCCTGCATTTACCCCAACTGGTCCTGTTCGAGTTGTAAAAGTTTCTGTAAAATCCCCTCATTCTTCTGAACTCCTGTGAATATAATCCCAACCGATCCATTTTCTCTTCCTATGTCAGTCCCATCATCTCAGGAATAAACCTTTGTTGCACTCCAACCATCACCAGAATGTCCTTTCACAGATGTGGAGACCCAAACTGCACACAGTTCTCCAGGTGCTGTCTCACCAAAGCCCTGTGCAGTTGTAGCAAGACATCCCTATTCCTGTACTTGAATCATCTCATGATGAAGGCCGATATACGATTTGCCTTCTTTACTGCCTGCTGCAACTGCTCACTTACTTTCAATGACTGACGCACAAGGACACCCAAGTCACATTGCACCTCACCCTTCCCAAATCTTACAGATAATAATCTGCCTTCCTCGTTTTTGCTACCAAAGTGTGTAACCTCACATTGATCCGCATTATTGAGTCATATCTCACAGAAACAGAGCCTTTGGCCCAACTCATCCATGCCAACCAGGTTTCCTAAACTGAACTAGTCCCATTTGCCTGCATTTGGCCCATATCCCTCTAACCTTTTCTGTCTGTGTACCAGTCAAAAAAATCTTTTAAATGTTGTAATTGTACCAGCCTCTGCCACTTTCTCTGGCAGCTCATTCCATACACACACCACCCTCTGAGTGAAGTTGACCCTCAGGTCCCTTTTACATCTTTTCCCTGTCACCTTAAACCTAATGCCTTCAGTTTTGGACTCCCCTACCCTGGAGAAAAGGTCTTGGCTATTCATCTTATCTGTGCCCCTCATGATTTTATAAATCTCTTTTCCAAGCCTCCTACGCTCCGGGGAAAAGAAACTACCGTTCTATCCAGCCTCTCCTTATAACCCAATCCCTCCAATCTCAGTCACATCCTCACAAATCATTTTTGCACCCTTTCCAGTTTATTAATATCCTTCCTAAAGCAGGCTGCTCCAAATGTGGCGTCTCCAATGTCTCGTATAACATAACATTCCAACTCTGACACTCAACACTCTGATTAATGAAGTCAAGCATACCATCCTGTCAGCCTGTGCCACCACTTTCAAGAATCTATGTATCTGCACCCCTGGGTTTCTCTGTCAAACAACTGTCCCCAGGACCCTACCATTAAAGTTAGTCCTGCCCTGCATTGTCCTACCAAAATGCAACGCCTTGCATTCATCTAGATTAAACTCCATTTGATATATCTTGGCCCAATGGCCCAGTTGATCAAGACCCAGTTGTACTCTTTACTGTCCATTACACCACCAATTTTGCTGTCATCCTTGTGGCACACCATTAGACACAGGCGTCCAGTCTGAACAACAACCCTCAATCCCCACTGTCTGTCTAATATTGGCCAATTCAGTATCCATTGGCTCACTCTCCCTGGATCCCATGTGACCTAACCTTACTAATCAGTCTATTATTGGGAACCTTGTTGAAGGCCTTGCTAAAGTCCATGTAGTTGTTGAGATATACAAGGTGTGGAGCTGGATGAACACAGCAGGCCAAGCAGCATCAGAGGAGCAGGAAGCGTCCCGACCTGAAACATCAGCCTTCCTGCTCCTAAGATGCTGCTTGGCCTGCTGTGTTCATCCAGCTCCACACCTTGTTATCTCAGATTCTCCAGCATCGGCAGTTCGTACTGTCTCTCATCCACATAGATGTTACTACTCTGCCTTCATCGATCTTCTTAGTCACATCTTTAAAAAACTCAATCAAGTTTGTGAGACATGATTTCTCATGTACAAAGCCTTTTCAAATGGATGTAGGTCCTGTCTCAGAATCGTCTCCAACAACTTACCCAATACTGACGTCAGACTCATCGGTCTGTAGTTCCCCAGCTTTTCCCTGTAACCTTTCTTAAATAATGACACAACATTAGTCACCCTCCAGAGTTCCAGCACCTCATCTGCAATGTATTTGTCCACTCACTCGACTTGTCTCAATCACACTCATGCTTTTCTCCATTCTCCTGGTCACTCACTCTCCGAGAGCTTTGTGCTGACGCAAACTTGGAGATATTACATTTAATTCCCTCATCTAAATCAGTAAAATATATTGTGAAGAGCTGGGACCAAGCACTAATACCCATGGTACCCCACTATTCACTAACTGCCTCTCTGACAAAGACATGCCAATTTCCTGTTTGCAAACTAGCTCTCTATCATTGTCAGTATATTATCCCCAATCCCATGTAGTTTTACTTTACACATTTATCTCTAATGTGGGACATTAGCAAACCCCTTCTGAAAGTCCAAGTAAACCATATCCACTGGCTCACCCTTATTACTGCACTTGTTACACTCTCGAAAATTCCAGTCGATTTGTCAATTTCCCTTTTTATAAATCCATGCTGCTCACCGAAGCAATTCTTTCTCCTCACAGAGCATTGTTTTCAATTCCCTTCATCAAAATGTTGGCGGAGGCAGAGAATTTTTAAGACAGAAGTGGTCGGATTGTTGCTAAAAGAAAGGGGGGGGTGAAAGGTTATTGGGAGTGAGCGGGAAATGGAGTAATCAGATCAGCCATTTGAATGCGGAGCAGGCTTGAGGGCTGAATGGCCTACTCCAGTTCATTGTCGGTATCTACCAGCTTCAACAGACCATTTTATGAATACAGTAATCATGAACCATCAGCAGCTGAGGACCATTGAATACATCCAATATAACTGGGCTCCTTTGGCATAGTGGTAGTGTCCCTACCTCTGGACCAGGAGACCTGGGTTCAAGTACCACCTGCTCCAGAGGTGTGTAATAACATCTCTGAATTGCTTGATTATAAAGCATCTACATCCGACCTACTGACTTTACACGGCATCTAAGGGATTAAAGGGGCTGGGAGAAAGCAGGAAGAGGATATTGAGTTGGATGACCTTTTGAATGGTGGACCAGGCTTGAAGGGCCTACTTCAGTTCGTAGTTTGTGTGACTTCAGTCTGAGTTCCTGAGGCAAGCAACAGAAGCAACGTAGCACCTTGAATGTGGTACAACGCCCCCTGGCATTTCATATGAGCGCTATCCAACGTTCACACAAGTTACAGAGACATCAGACACTTGGCCAGTTTTAAGGAAGGTCTTGACCAAGTGAAGATATGACACACTGGTGAGCGCTAGGCTCAGCAAATGGAGTAAACAGTGGTTAAATATTTGAGTTTATTCCCAATTAGCAACACGATCCTGTCCTTTACCACAGTTTGGCAGTGCCGAGCCAGTGTCCAACCATGGAATATCCTGGACAGCAGAATGGTGAACATCTACCAATTGGTGACAAATTCAAAAGGCAAAAGGTCACAAGGAAGGCCCAAACTTGCAAAGAGGAGGGGAGCGAGGTGAAGGCAGACATGCCCCTCTGAGATCCATGGAAGCAGTGTGGCATTTAGAAACCCAGGATGTGTCTACTTGTAAGATGGGATGCTGTTTATTTTGTAGAGTTTCATTGGAATAGTGTAGGAGGCTGAGGGCAGAGATTTTCTCCATGATTTAATGGAAATAATTGTAGTCCCAGCACTGATCCCAGTGGCTTAGTTACAGTTTGCCATTCTGGAAATGTCTACCTGATCCCGACACTCTGTCTTCTATTAGAGTCATAGAGCTGTACAGCATGGAAACAGAGCCTTCAATCCAAATCATTCTTGCTGACCAGATATCCTAAATAAATCTAGTCTCATTTATCAGCTTTTGGCCCATATCCCTCTAAACCCTTCCTATTCATATGTCCATCCAGATGCCTTTTCAAAGTTGTAATTGTACCCAACTCCACCACTTCCTCGGGCAGCTTGTTTCATACACGCACCACCCTCTGCGTGAAAAAGTTGCCTCTTAGGTTCCTTTTATATCTTTTTCTCTCTCATCTTAAACCTATGCCCTCTAGTTTTGAACTTCACCACCCTGGGGAAAAGGCCTTAGCTATTTACCCTACCCATGGCCGTCATGATTTAATAATCCTCCGAAAGGTAACCCCTCGGCCTCTGACACCCCAGGGAAAATAGCCCCCGCCTATTCAGCGTCTCCCTATGGCTCAAACCCTCCAATCCCGGCAACAGCCTTGTAAATCTTTTCTGAACCCTTTCAAGTTTTAAAACATTCTTTCAATAGTTGGGAAACCAGAATCGCATGTAATATTCCAAAAGTGGCCTCACCAATGTCCTGTACAGCCACAACACGGCCTCCCAATTCCTACACTCAATGCACTGACCAATAAAGGCAAGTGTACCAAACACTTTCTTCACTGTCCTATCTACCTACGACACCACTTTCAAGGAACTATGAATCTCACTCCAAAGTCTCTTTGTTCAGCAACACTCCCCGGGACCTTACCATTAAGTGGAAAAGTCTTGCCCTGATTTGCCTTTCCAAAATGTAGCACCTCCAGTTTATCTAAATTAAACTCCATCTACCATTCCTCAGCCCATTGGCCCATCTGATCAATATCCTGTTGTACTCTGAGGTAATCTTCTTCACTGTTCACTACACCTCCAAATTGATGTTATCTGCAAACTTGTAAACCATATCTCCTACGTTCACATCCAAATCATTAATATAAATGACAAAAAGCAGTGGACCCAGCACCAATCCTTGTACCGCACTGCTGGTCACAGCCCTCCATTATAACCTTCTGTCTCCTACCTTCAAGCCAGTTCTGTATCCAAATGGCTAGTTCTCCCTCTATTCTGTAAGCTCTAACCTTGCTAACCAGTCTACCAGGAGGAACCTTGTCACATTAGAATTAGATTCCCTAAAGTGTGGAAACAGGCCCTTCGGCCCAACAAGTCCACACCAAACCTCAGTGGATCCTACCCAGACCCATTCCCCACCTAAGCTACACATCCCTAAACACTATGGGCAACTTAGCATGGCCAATTCTCCTAACCTGCACATCTTTGGACTGTGGGAGGAAACCCACACAGACATGGGGAGAACGTGTAAACTCCACACAGACAGACACCCAAGGCCAGAATCGAACTTGGGTCCCTGGTGCTGTGAGGCAGCAGTGCTAACCACTATACCACCGTACCGTCCAAATGCCTCACTGAAGTCCATATTGATCACATCCACTGCTCTGCCCTCATCAATCCTCTTTGTTACTTCTTCAGAAAACTCAATCAAGTTAGTACGACACAATTTCCAACACACAAAGCCATGTTGACTATCCCTATTAGTTAGACAATTCTCTATCCTTGTTAATGTACTATCTCCAACATCATGGGCTCTTACAAAGTAGGTAGTACTTCATTTGAGAGAGAGCGAGAGAGAGAGAGATAAAGAGAGAAAAAAAGTGGGAGCTGAGCAGAGAAGGTGGTGACCAGTAACCTTGGTCATACTTGTGGACCGAACGGAAGTGTTCTGTGAAGCACTGTGCAGTAATAATACTTGTAATTGTTGAACACAGGAAGAACAGTTGTGTTCTGAAAGTCCACAGAAAATCTTCGAGGAGAGAAACATCAGCAGCATAAATGTCATTTAGAGCTGGTAGAGCCCCTGGTTGTAATCTTCCAAGATCCTTAGATTCTGGAAAAGTCCCAGAAGATTGGAAAATTGCCAATGTGACACTTTTATTTAAAATGGAAAGCAGACACAAATCAGGTCATTATAGTATCAGTGATAATGGGAACTGCAGATGCTGGAGAATCCAAGATAACAAAATGTGAGGCTGGATGAACACAGCAGGCCAAGCAGCATCTCAGGAGCACAAAAGCTGACGTTTTGGGCCTAGACCCTTCATCAGAGACCCTTCATCCCCCTCTCTGATGAAGGGTCTAGGCCCGAAACGTCAGCTTTTGAGCTCCTGAGATGCTGCTTGGCCTGCTGTGTTCATCCAGCCTCACGTTTTATTATCTCAGGTCATTATAGGCCTGCTAGCTTAATGCCTATTATTGGGAAAAGGTTAGTGGCTATCGTAAAGGATGTAACAGCAGAGCATATAGAAATACACAATTTAATCCAGCAGAGTCAACGAATGGTTTTATGAAGGGGAAATCATGCCTGGCAAATTTGCTAGACTTTTTTACGGAGGTAACAACAGGATAGATAAAGGCGAACCAATGAATATTTTGGGTTTTCAAAAGGCATTTGATAAGGTACGACTCAGTATGCTACTTCATAAGGTAAGAGCCCATGATGTTGGAGATAGTACATTACCATAGATAGAGGATTGTCTAAGTATTAGAAGGCAGGGAGTTGGGGGTGAGGCATTTTCAGAATGGCAAACTGTAACAAGTGGAATGCAGGGTAACAAGGTGTGGAGCTGGATGAACACAGCAGGCCAAGCAGCATCAGAGGAGCAGGAAGGCTGACATTTCGGGCCTAGATCCTTCTTCAGGAATGCTACAGGGATCAGTGCTGGGGCCGCATCGTTTACATAGAAACAGTGAGAAAAAAATTACAATATGTATTAAAATCTTGGATGAGAGAAGTGAATGTACTATGACACAGATGACACAAAGATGGGTGGGAAGGCAGGTTGTGAGGATGACATGGATGGGCAAAGCAAATGGACAAAAAGCTGGCAGGTGGAATACAATGTGGGAGAAATGTGAGGTGATATACTTTGACAGAAAGAATAATGGTGCTGAATATTATTTAAATGGAGAAAGACTGCAGAAGTCCAAATGACTTGCTGTTTGAAAGTATGCTGCAAGTTTGTAATTTTTTCCCAGTTTAATTTCTGCCAGAAGCATCACCATTTGTCATCATTTTCTAATCTCCCTAAATCATACAATGGACATATGTCGTCAGGAAGTAAAATTGTAAACAATGTTCTTTCAAGTTCCTTAAGCATAATAGGAAAACAACCATTTCAAATCATCCTGCTACACACCTGTTATTACAGTGAGGCCAAAGACCATGCAGCCCCTAAGTTTGGCTGTAAAAGCTTTCCAATTAGTCACGATCCTCACACCTTTCTCAACAGCTCTCCAGCAAATGTCTCTCCATTAACAATTTATCCAAACCCCTTCCCTCCTGAATCTGCTACCACCTGTCCTTTTGAGTGGCACATTCCAGACTCGTGACCAGAATGAGACATCTTTCAGATTTGATCCCCTCCGACCCACTGCCCTCCCCAGCCAGGGGATGTTCATCACAGAGTATAACAGCAGTCAGACATCCCATCAGAAAGGACTACCAGCCTTTAAAAACTGACAGTACCAATGTCTGAAATTGAAAGCAGCAAGTGACGAAGAAACACAGGGGTTAAGGCAGGTTGGCAGCACCTAGAAAGGCAAGAATAGATCTTCCTTAACAAAATTCTGTCATTACATTGTCCATTCTCACATTTTTGTGGGTAATATTTTGAACACTGACAGAGGCATGTGAATACACTGGCACAGTGTACCAGCAATTGTAGTTTTGTAATGAACCACAGATTGTAACATTACAACATTATTTGTAATATCACAGAGAATGTAATATCAAACTGAACCAGTAATTACAATATCACAATCAATGAAATGTAACAACATTAAAATAGAATAATGATGCAAAATCACAATTAATCAGTGTAATGATACAGCATACCAGGGACAGTCGTACACCGGCAATCTAGACTGTAATATTGCAATACATCAGACTTTTAATGTCACAATATACCAACGATGTAATTTCATACTGAACAGTGGTTGTAATATTACAGTATACCAGAGACTGTAACGTTACAGTATATCAGTGATTGTATGTTACTGTACGCCAGAAGTTGTGACATTACAGCGTAGCAATGAATGTAATATCACAATGAACATGTGTAAATAAAATTCAGCTTGTGCTAATGTTTAATACAGATGTAGTATGACATTAATAAAAATGACATTAACAAGAATGGATAAGTCAGACCGCCTCACAATATCTGTTTCTGTCAACGTTACAATACCCGAATTCCTCAGCATTACGATACCTTGCTCCCTTTGTCGCTTGCTATATCAGATAATGTTATGCAACGAAAACAAAAAAGGCAGGAAATTCTCAACGTTATCTATTGAGACAGAGACTGTTAATATTTCAGGTTTGTGACCTTTCATGTGTTCTAAAGTTAAATCTGCCTCTCCACAAGTCCTTCCCTAACTGGCTGAGTATTTCCACATTTTCTCTTTTTAGATATGTTTTAATCAGAGGTGTTGTTACAGCCAGCTGGAGCAGGTGGGGCTCAAACCCAAACCTACTGGCTCAGAGCTTCGGACACTACCACCGTGTTTTAAGAGGCCTCTAGTTTCTGTTTTTATTTCAGGTTTCCAGAATCTGCGGTACTTTGCCTTTGTGCCTTTGTAATTCTCTCGAGTTATACTCCAAACATTTTCTCTTTCACAAAATCAGGCAGTGATGCAGGTAAATTCTTGCAGCACACAGAAAACATTAAATCTTTTGCAGAACCTTTCATTTGCTTTTATTGATACACTATGTACATGGCGTTGCTTTCAGAATACAAGTAATCATCTTTACAGCTTCCTTTAGAAATATGCATCAAACAAACCACGCACTACAGCACGCATATGCAATCATCTTACAGTCACAGTGGCAACCTGCTGTCCAGTGAAAGTGCCTGCAAGCTGCCAGCTTCAGAACAACACATCCTGTACACATCAGGAATCGAACTGAAAACGTGGATCCAGCCTACACACCGGTATGAGCAGTAGCAAACATGAGTACTATCAAAGTACTATATAAATCTGGAACAAGAGACAACAGTTGGCTTTTCTGTGAATTCACACACCCTTTCTCCAAAAACCAATATTGAATCCTGCTCAACAGATCAAGCAGCAGTTTGCCATCTCTGACCACGCTGTTTGCATTTTGAATTGCTTTGCTCAAGGCCTTATATCCTTATTTAAATAATTTTGTTTCTTATGGGAGTGGTGTGTTGGTTGCCTGCCTGGACTTTGTGCACGAACAAACACACAAAAACAGTAACTTTGCCCTTATGCACATGCCCAGGATAATCCAGGCAATTCCAATAGAAATCCAAAAAAATGTGCCCAGACCCGGATCATCTGCTGTGCTTACCCTTAGCCTGGCCTACATCTGACTCCACACCCAGAGCAACGTGGCTGGCCCTTAACTGCCCCCTGGGCAATTAGGGATGGGCAATAAATGATGGCCTATCCAGCAACACCCATATCTCATGACCAAATATAAGAAATAAAAGAGTGCTGTAAAAGTGTTTAGAAAATGGGTGTTAAGATGGTCTGTAACAGTGAGCATTGTAGCTGTGGCCTTTGTGAATTTTGACAGATTTGAAATGGTTCTATAAATGATCCTATGATTCTCAATATGTACATCAATCATTCTGGCCATCAGCAGTTACAGGCTTTCAACTGAAACAGTTACAACTGACCAGCAGCAAAGAACCCTGTGAAACAACTAAATTTTAGCTCATGAAAAGGAATGGAACACATCTCACACCCGTTAGAAAAATCGGCCAGAAATCTCCAATTTGTACAATTGTGCATTTTCACAGAAAGCTTTGATACAGTCAGTAAAGAGACAGTATCCCATGTTGGCATTAAACTTAGAGATCGAAACAATTCAAGATAGGTGCTTTGTTTTAATATTGGTAATATGTTTTTAAAAAATCAGTCTTATCACATATTTCCTTGCATTTGAGTTGCTACTCCTTCCTAACCTGTTGCCTCCAGAAACCATGAGGGGGGTCCCCTGTTATGCTGGTGCCATCAGTAGCTCTATGTGTTTACTGGTTAGGGTCGGGAGTGGGAGTCTCTAATACAGAGAAGACCTCAAAACTCCTGGTCCTCAGGAATAGGAAGGCTGGAGCGTTGGGATATGTCCAATCCTGGAAAGTGTCTAAATTCCAGTCAAACATAAACTCCTAACCACAAAACATTGACACCAAACATAGCATACAGCACACCAAACTGACTGGGGATTATCACATGACCTGTCTTTTGAACAAAAATGGCAGTGGCATCTCACAAAAATAATGAAGCGCCGTTTTGGCTAAGAGCGTCTAAATTACAACATCTTCCTAGCACTGCCTAGGTGGATGTTGAGAAGCTGAACACCATCTAATCTCTGATTGGTCCTAACATTTACTCTCAACAAGGACCGCACACATCAATATCAAACCCTTGGCTTTTCTGCCAAACATTCAGTTCCCCTCTGCCGACTGACTGCAAAATGTGTCGGTCTGAATGTACCGCAGGCCATATCCAACCCAGCCCAGGAAAACCCACTGATGGGAGATCTTCAGCTGGCAAGTCAAAATTAAGATGGGAAACTGCAATGGGGGCTTCATTTAAACAATATGGACTGACATTTCAAATAAGTTTATTCATTAATGGAATGAGGGTGTCTCTGACCAAGCAACATTTATTGCCCTTCCCCAAAGGGCAGTTGAGTCAACCACATTGCTGTGGGTCTGGAGTCACATGTCAGCCAGACCAGGCAAGGTTGACAGTTTCCTTCCCTGAAGGACATCAGTGAGCCAGATGGGCTTTTCCCTGACAATTGACAATGGATTCATGGTTGCCATGGTTGGATTTGAACTTGGGTCCTCAGAACATTATCTGGGTCTCTGGATTAAATAGGCCATTGCCACCCCCATCAACCCTCCCCTGCCCCCACACTAAACAAAGAATTCATCACTGCAGCTGGAGTAATAATGCTCTAACAGCAGTAACATGCTAACAGCACTTGGGACAGTCTGGTCTTCCTGCACTGATATTGAGGCTAATGGTTAAAATCTGCTTTCCTCTCCCAACTACAGCAACCACAGGTCACTGCTGACTCTTCTTCCAAATTAAGAAAGTGAAAATTGAATAGTTGCTTTAGTTGCTTCATTGTCATGATTGAACTCTGCATAGACAATGGGATAAGGCAAGGGAATGCCTTTCCTGCCACAGTCTCCTTCCAGATTCAATGATGCCCAATTCAAAGTACATTTGCCTTCCCTGCTCTAATAGGGTTGAAATATTATTTGAATTGTCTTACACTGGTTTACAAGCATTTCATAAACCTTTAATGGAACATTCAGTTCAAACAAACTGAAGCAAAATTGTAAACATGCTGGAGTTGATTTTCTCACTCCTAAAGTGGGATATCACACCTGTATAAGTACAGGGCTGCTGACACTGCAGACAGGATCTGGGCCAGATTGGCCAATCTCTCTTGGTTAAATATAGTTACCGCAGCCTAGTCTCTCATTAAAGTGACGGAGGGTGGTGCTTTAATCCAAGGGTCATTGTACTTCAGGCCAGGGGAGAGATTGAGAAAGACAGCCCATCATGGTAACCTCAGCTGGCATTGGAGCTGAACCCATGCTGTTGGCATCACTTACCAGACTTCCAGGCAACTGAGCTAGGTGACCCCCAGCAATAGCCCCCTAGCTTAATAATAAGTGAGAGGGGGAGATACAGAATGGTCCAGAAAGACTATTTTTTTCACACAGAGGGTGGGGGGGTGTCTAGAATTGGCTGTCAGAGGTAGTGGTGGAAGCAAGTACAATTCCATCATTTAGAAAACATTTCTAGGAGAGTTATGGAGGGAAATGAGCCAAATGCAGGCAAATGAGGCTCCTTTGATTGTGAAAACTGGGCAACTTGGGCAAGATGGGCCGAAGGGCCTGTTTCCATGCTGTAAGTCTCTATGACCCAATGGTAATGCTCACTGAAAACATTTGCATTGAAAGAGAATTGGTTCAATAAAGGATAGAAACCAGACAGGGGGCATAAAAAGGTCATTTCCAGATTGGCATGGGTTGATGATTAGTCAGGTACTGAATAGATCAGGTCCCAGGCCTCAGCAATTTACAATCAATACCAGTTAGTTGGGTGAAGGGACCCAGCGGAATGTGACCAGATTAGTTGGAAGGTGCAAAGCTTGGTGAGAACAGAAGTTCTGAAGGGGACAGGTTATCTCAAAGCAGGCTCGGGAACCTCACATTCATATGAATTCACTTCTTGCAATGCTTTGAGGAAGTGAGCTCAGTGCTCTTGGCAAAGGCAGTTGGCAGCCATTTTGAGGCTGATCAGAGCAGGTGGCTGACCCATGGAGGATAAACTAATGTAGAAGAAGGCAGCCAGGCTATACCAATGTAGACCGCACATTCCAACCCAGAGCTCAATAACTTGCTCTGTCATGAAATAAGCTTTCCTTCGCATCCACCTCCTAGCAAAGGTCACAGCTCCACCTCAGCATGTAGCACTTTGCTGGTGTTTGCTGATATTGGATGCACTAGCACTGGAGGGGGTGCAGAGGAGGTTCACTCGGTTGATTCCGGAGTGGATGGGCTTGGTTTATGAGGAGGGACTGAGTAAATTGGGATTATATTCATTGGAATTCAGAAGATTGAGATGGATCTTATAGGAACATATAAACTTATGAAGGGAATAGATAAGATAGAAGTAGAGAGGATGTTCCCACTAGCAGGTAAAGCTAGGACAAGAGGGCATAGCCTCAAGATTAGAGGGAGCAGATTTAGGACTGAATTGAGAAGGAACTTCTTCACCCAGAGGTTTGTTAATCTATGGAATTCCTTGCCCAGTGAAGTAGTTGACGCTGCTTCAGCAAACGTTTTTAAAGCTAAGGCAAATATTTTTTGAACAATAAAGGAATTAAGGGATACGGGGAGAACGCGGGGAAGTGGATCTGAATCTGCGAATAGATCAGCCACAATCTTATTGAATGGCGGGGTAGGCTTGAAGGGCCGAATGGCCTACTCCTGCTTCTAGTTCTTATGTTCTTATAAACTCTTAAAAATTACAGCCTTAATGGCTGAGGCCCCTTTAAAAACTCCTGAAGGACTTCATTGGGCTGTTGATCAGTCTTTGCTCCCACTGGCCCTGTTGGCCTGTGAGAAGAGGTCAAATAGATTGGGCGTTTACTTCCTGGGAGTTTAAATGGATAAATGGTGATCTCTTTGAGACAAATAAGATTCAGAGAGGGCTAAACAGGATCTCCTAGAGGGAGAAACTGGAGCTGGAGGGCAGGGTTTTGGATAAGGAGCCTAGTCATTCTGGTTGAAATGATTGGAGATTTCTTTAATCTGTGAATCTTTGGGATTCTCTTGCTCGCAGGCTGGTGAGATATTTGGACTCTTTAGTGATTCAAAGGATACAGAGATCAGGCAGCACAATGGAACTGTAGTCAAGCATCAAACACAACCTGGTTAAATGTTAGAACACGCTTGCAGGGCTGAATGGCCTCTTTGTGCTGCTCTTTCTTTTGGATTGGAGGGCACAAACAGTGCCTCCCCCTACTACTCAACCAGCCTAAGCATGGTGTGAAACTCCTGCATTTTGCTGTGGGGACTGGGGTCAATTTTTAACCTAACTGGCATCCTTCCCCCACCTCTCAGGATTAGGTGGAACATTCTGCACTACAGTCTTTTCTATTGCCCTTCTCCAGGGTAGTTAGGGATAGGGAATAAATGCCGGCCTAGCTAGTGATGACTGCATCAAATGCCTGTGAATGAATTAAAATAAATTTGGTGTCAAGTAAAATTGCCCCGAATGTAAGTCCAGCTTTGTAGCCAAATCTTGGACCAGGCTGTGGGAAAGGTTAAAATTGTTTAGGAAGGGCCTGTTCTGAGTGTCACTGGCGAGGAATCATGAAAATCCAAACACCAACAGTTTGTGAAAGTGCTAATTAATGGGAATGCAGTTTGAACATTCTGGGTTCAACAACTTAGGGCTTGAGCTCTCCCATTTCCCCCAAACACCAAGCCTTGTTATCACATGCTATTCACCCTCATAGTCAGATTGTTATCCACTCCTTTATCTGTCCAACTGCTCTTCTCTCTCTTTAGGCTCTATCCGCACCTATCATTTACTGCTTAGCCCCTTCCCCCCACCCCCCCCCCACTCCCCCTTCCTATCTGCTGCTTTAAACCGATGTTGCCCAGCCACCATCAGTTCTGAGGAAGGGCCACTCAACCTGAAACATTAACTCTGATTTCTCTCCACAGATGCTGCCAGACCTGCTGAGCTTTTCCAGCAACTTCCGCTTTTGTTCCTGAGCATTCACGAGTTGCCCAGCCCAGGGTTATTTGGTAAACATCCTGTACGGTCCATAAACGAAAGACAACTCAATCCCAAAATTGCAGCACTGACCCCAACTCAACCCACCCCATCCCATCCTGAGCTAAGCCAAGCACAGGCTGAATGTGGGCCCAGATCTCTGCTGTTTCTATCTGACTGTGTACCAGGGAAACAGCCCTGGAGTCAATGACCATGAGAGGAGTGAGCCTGTGATTCGAGTTGAAAATAGCAAGGGGATGTTTTCTTTCTCAGAGCCATTGGCCCCCTTGAGCTTTCTGAAATTTATGTACAACTTAACTTGGTCAGCCAATAGCCTTGCATTGCAATGGAGGTTAGCCAACAAAATAATGTCCCTTTCCAACATTTGTAAATACTGATACAATGTACTGGTAACATGAAGAATACTTGCATGCACAAATTCGAGTCACAATACAAAATTAATTTTTACTGTAAGGACACTCATAGAGTTTCATCATTGAATTGCAGCCAGCATCTGACAGATGCTTAAAAGTCAATTACAATGTATTTCTTATTAATGAAAACACAAATACCATTGGCTGTAATACTGCTTATCATTGTCTCTGATGTCAGTTTATTGCTGAATTAGATGTTTAAGGCTTAAAGGGACAATACAGTGAAAATCAATAAATCAAAAAGCAACTGGGGCAAAAAGAGAAGGAATTTAAGACTGTGAGAAGACAAGCATTTGACATCTGAATGTAGAACATTCCTACAAGTTTCCTTCATTCACTACATTAATCATTATTTTGCTGAAAGCATTTGTCAGGGAATGTTACATATGAGTTTTAAATGTTGGCTATTTAATATACCAGCCTGGAAATATACAGCAAGATCTGACTCCTGAAACATTAAACTTTTCTGTGTCTCACCACTGGGCGTTATTGTCACTTCCTTCACCTAACTACAAAATCTTCCTACTGGACATGCCTGGGGCGAGCAGAGGGAGAAAAGCTATATTATAACACTGATAAATTATGCTTCAAAATTGACATCTCTGTGCTTTTATACATCAGTAGTTTTGTGATACAGGCAAAGGATTGCATTTCAAGCAATAATTTTAATCAAGAATTTCTTCAGCTGTGGATGTTGGATCAATTGTTAGTTTTAAGTCTGAGATAGCTGAATTTTTGTTAAACAAAGGGTATGAAGGGGTATGCGTGCCCAAGGCAGGGATATGGGGCTAAGTCACAGATCAGTCATGGTCTCATTGAATGGCAGAACAGGTTCAAGGGGCTGAATGGCCCACTCCTGTTTCTCTGTTCCTGTAAGGCTCTTTCCCCCTTCTTTGCAAGTTTGTCTTTTACAGCTACTTACTACATATTGTACTTCAAGCACTTTCACTGCCTCAGGCCTGAGTAATCCTTTTGACCATGGTTTCACATTCTTGCAGCTATATCTTTTGTTTGTAAGACCTCTGACTCCCAATAGGAGCTGCTGGAGAGCAAGGAAGAATAGGAGCCTTGAGTGATAGAATCATCCCAGTTTTGGCCCTGTCTTGGTGTTTATTTATGGTGGGCCTTGTGGCAGGGCCAGCATTGATTGCCCATCCCAAATTACCCAGAAGGCAGTTAAGAACAACCACATTGCCATGAGTCTGGAGATACCGAAGGCCAGATCAGCAGAGGATGGCAGATCTTCTTCCCTAAAGGATATTAGTGTAGCAGATGCGTTTTTATTACAATCAGCACTGATTACATGGTCACCGTGAGACTAGCTTTTAAATCCAGATTGAACCCAAATTCCCTCAACATTAATCAGGAGCTCTGGATTACCAGGTTAGCATTGCCATCATTATAAGTGCTTTCCCTTCTTGAAATATTACTGTCCTTGTGCTGTAGGGACAGTATGGAGGGATTGCCAGGATTCTGACCATGGCCAATATACTTCCAAGGCAGAATGGTGAGTGAGTTGGAGGGAAACTTGCAGAGTGTGGTGTTTCCCTGTATCTGCTATACCTTCTGGATGGTTGTGGCCATGGGTTTCTGTCAGAGAGACATTATCTACGCCGGGATCTGACCTGGGATCTTCGGACAATTCAGTGCCAGGGCATGGGATACACTTTTGTTGATTTGTTTGTGCGATGTAGGTTTTTATCAGCTGGTCTAGTCTTGAATGCCTGTCCCTAATTGGCCTGGAGATTGGTGTGACAATCTGCCTTCTTAAAATGTGGGGCCTTAGTGTGGAAGGACACCCACAGTTAGGGAGAGAGTTCCAGGATTAGGACCTTGTGACAGTGAAGGAACACCAATATACTTCCAAATCAGGTTAGTGTGTGCTTTTGAGCTGTTACTGGTGAGTGGAGGCCTCATTGACTGGTGTATGAGATGGCTATCCATTAGCAACAAGCCGTGCCAGTGCTACATGATCAGCAAACTACAAACACCTTCAGGCCAGGGCAAGAGACTCTCTATTACATAAACACTGCAGTGCTGAATCATGTCACACTTAATGCTGCCTTTGGGCACCCCTGTGTGCGACAATGAGTAACGGTGAGCCAAAGTCTACTTTGAATCTTTTCTCATATATTACTGCATATTACTGTAATACTTCAGAGTTTCAGCTTCAAATCTTGCCAACCAGGTCTTCACTTATATGCCACCAGCTAGTTTTTATTGCTTTTCATAACCACGGGGAAAGAAACAGGTTGAGGAATTTGAGAATGGGAATGCTTTGTATTCTCACAGCCATTAAACTATTTCTTCCTTCCAGGCTAATTCTGTTTCACTCGAGCCTCCACTGTTGTACATCTTGGTGGCTAGAACAAGGCAGGAGGCTGACAGCAAATTTCCTCTCAATCCACACAAAGCAAAGGGCCAATAGAGTTTGGCTGAGGAGGCGGGTGAGAGGATGATACAATTAAAGCAGGGCTTCACATCTTTGTGTCTTTTATCTCCCCCAAGCAACAATCTTTGATTTGGTGAAGTGATGGAGTTAAATCTGAAATGCCAAAACTCCAATGGCTAAACCTCTTCAAGCCCAACCAATCACAGAGCTCATGTTTTACAACAAGGGCCGAGAGGTTCAGTTCTTTCTGCAGACGGTATAAGCAGCGAAATGGGCAGAATTGGAGTGGAGGACATTCAGAGACATGGTGTGACAACTGACTGAGTTGTGACCAACTGCCCCATCTCAGAACACAGGGTCCATTAACTTTGCCGTATTGTGGCCCAGTTTTAACTCACCCATCAAATGACTAGGCTGATGTAAAAAGAGAGTAATTTGGGGATTCCTGTAAAGGATACATTATCTACACCAAACTGTTACATTGGAGACAAGCTGTTACACTCATATTAACATACTTTCTTCTTAAAAAGCTAGCAATTCCACCCCTCGTTACAAACTGATACCACATCCAATATTCAACACTAACTCTACACCAGGGATTGAGACATGAGCCCCTGCTGTCCCCAATAGTTCCTGATCTTGGCTGGGCATCTCTCCGTGGCGAGGCGCTAGAGGTCATTCGACGATCACCCTCTTGCGCCTCCCAGTGGCCATCTTAGATGCAGCCCTGTTTACGGCCAGACCACGATCCAAAGAGACTGAGGAGAGAAACAGAAGAGCCTTATTGTTACAAAAAAAACCAACTCGAAAATAAAACAAAATTCATCGAGATTCCCCTAGGAGTGGCACAGAATAAAACAAGTCCTCTCACCCGTGGAGTTGCTTGGCCACACGAGCTGTGGGACTATTGTAGACCAATATTGCGCTAGTTTTAGAACTGCAACAAACTCACCATCGCCAGCGAGGTATCATCTATGTACAGAAAATGACTAAAAAATAATTTGGACTGATGTGAGAGATCTTCACTACTTCAGATACACATTCGCTTGACCGCACATTAGAAGCCAAGAGATATTCATTGCCAGTAAAATACTATCTTTAAAAAAAGAAAATTTGACTTTTGCCAGCTCAACTTCGGTATCTTTCAGAAAACATCAGCGTAACAAAAATAAACAAAGCAACCAATCCTTGTCCATTAACCAGGAATGACTTTGTGAAAAAGTATCTTTTCAGTTTTTTTTTACACATACAGCATGTCTATTACAAAGTACTGATACTAAAATCTCCCTTTACAAATCAATGAGGATCAGAGTCTCTGAGAAAGTAGCGGAAGTGCATTTCCAGAAGTTTTCTTCATATATATATATTTATATTTTGGACATTTCCCTTATTAAAACTAAAATTCAGCTATCCTCTTGTTGTTTGGAATTCAAAGACAGACATTCAGCATGCAAAAAAAAAGCTTTTAAAATATACACAGTTGTTACTTCATGATTAAGACACTATATCCATTGTCTTATTGTTCGGGCAGGCACTGTACAATACACAGGGTACAGACATGCCAATTGCATTGCTTCTGCATTCTACCAGTCACAAGGTTGATGTCATTAAAGCAACTACCATAGCAACACTAAGCAAGGCAGCAGAGACCAGTCACGACTATTATTAATTACTAATAATGATATTTTTGTTTTTTTTTGCTTATGGATTTTGTCTTGCGATTGTATGTAATCTTTTTTGATTGTTTGAAAGAGCCATTCTCCTTGTTCCCTGTTTGCTATTTTTGGACTCTGCATGTGCCATTGATATGGTTGGTCCGGTGGTGGTGGGGGGTGGGGAGTGTCAAGGTAGGAGGGAGCTTGTGGGGGTTGGGGAGGGAGATGCATTTTCTGAGAAACCGCAACCTCCCTCCTACTCTAATGACATCATTCAGCTCAAGCGCAAATTAAAAATAAAAACAGGAACAGAACAAAACCTGCCAGCAGCATAGATACTCCAGTTTGCATGCGAATGGTTTACTCACTGTCACCCAGGAGAATGTGGGGGGAGGGGTGGGGTGGGGGGGGGGGGGGAGAACTAAATGATTATTTCACAATATGCAACGTGCGTGAAGAATGTCCAAATTGGTCAAATGCTGAAGACAATGGGCATAACAGTTGATGGTATTGGACACACTTGGCTTTCATTCTGTTGCATTCAGCAGCCGCAGCACATCCAAGAGTTTATCTATTTTTTTTATTAACTTGCACGTTGGAGTCCGGATGCATAAAGATCAGGCCAGGAGGTGACTTCAGGGTCGAGCATCTTGCCATTTGCAGGCAATGCCTCTCTCAGTAGCAGGGGCTGAGCTCGCTGCACTTCCTTTTCAAACACACCCAAGTCATCTCTGATCTTGGAGGCCTGCCAGAGTAATGCTGGCCCCGAAGGGGCAGTGGGCTCTTTGGTGTGGGGTGGGGGGGCTGTCAGGGTGGGTATAGGGGTTGGAGAAGTTTGATGGGGGAGGCTGGAAGGGGGGGCAGAGCGTTGATTAATGAGCATCACTCGAAAGACATGAAATGCAAGCGCATACCAACCACATCCGTTTCAGCTCCGAACCCCTCCCTCGGAAAATCGTCCCCAATCCTGCAGCCGTGTGTGTGCGCGCGCGTGTGTGTGTGTGTGTGTGTGTGTGTGTGTGTGTGTGTGTGTGTGTGTGTGTGTGTGTGTGTGTGTGTGTGCGCGCGCGTGTGTGTGTGTGTGTGTGTGTGTGTGTGTGTGTGCGCGCGCGTGTGTGTGTGTGTGTGTGTGTGTGTGTGTGTGTGTGTGTGTGTGTGTGTGTCTAAGAGAGAGACTGATGGTATTGGTGGAGTCTAACCAAAGGGAACATGGACCCAGCCATGCATACTGCGTAATGACAGCCCGGGGAGTGCCAACACCATCAGGGGCTGGTGGGGGACTCTTGGGACACATCAAGGGGTTTGGGGATAAGAAATAAAACCGAGCTGTTATAAAGCATAGGTGTCCAAATTGTCAAGCAGGATGGGGTGAGGGCTGGTGGAGAGGTGAGCAGGGAAATGTTTATTCTTCGCGGACAAGGAGGCGGTAGCGGTGATAACGAAGCTGGAAAAACATCTTCTCCAAGAAGGAGTGGCTCATTCCCGGGAGGACGTAATGTTTGGTGATGCCCACATATCTGAAGCCCAGCGATTCGTACAGCTTGTGGGCGGCCGGCTTGACAGCGGTGGTCCCCAGCACCACGGCCGAATAGTTGTTGAGCATCGCAAACTCCAGCACCTTGCGGCCCAGGGCCTTGGCGATGCCCTTCCCCCGCTGTTCAAAGTCCACCGACATCCGGCGAAGCTCCACCACGTTGTCCTCTTCGTTGCCCCTGGCTGCCACGATGCCCACGACATTGCCGTCCAGAACTGCGACCCAGAAGCAGGACCCTGCAGCGAGATGGAAAGAGCAGGCTGAATATTATTGCACTCAGCTGGGGCCAATCTCGACAAGAGGGTAGATCTTGGCTGGGTAAATCCACCTGTTTAAGCAGCGGGCAAGATTCAAAGGTTACTGTGTGGACTTTGTCACACTCAGTCAAAATCTACCCTGATAACATTGCACTAATAAAACAAGAAAAACCAACAAAAATACACCAGCATTAGTCTCTCTCTTTCTCATATATATTAAACACACATATGTACTTGTCACTTAGTTATTAATGTGACCATGTAAATGTGGATTTTACACAGAAATCAATGCATAGACTCAATAAAACTGCTCAATAATATCTGGGGTAGTTGTTTGAACATCTTCCTCCTTCCCATTCTCTGCCCACACTCACCACTACATTGCTCCCAATTTTTTCCTTCCTATCAAAGACTGCATAGTGCATTAGAGCAAACAAACATACATATGATCAGTGTAGAGTGTCCAGAGATGTACAGCACAGAAACTCGTCCATGTTGACCAGAAATCCTAAATAAATCTCGTCCCATTTGCCAGCTTTTGGCCCATATCCCTCTAAGCTCTTCCTATTCATGCATCCATCCTGATGCCTTTTAAATGCTACAATTGTACGAGCCTGCACCACTTTCTCTGGCAGCTCATTCCATACACACGCCAGTCTCTGCGTGAAAGAAAAAGTATGTCGGCCATTCAGTCCCTCAGGTCAACTCCCACATTTGAGAAGACCCATGACTGAATTGATGACACCATATTCCTGCCCCTCCCCCGATAACCCTTCTGCTAATTAAGAATCAGTCCCCCCCGCTGCCAAAATGTTGAAAATACATCAGCTTCTACTCTCTTTCCAGAAAGTGTTCCAAACGCTCTTGTAGGTAAAAAAATTTCTCCCCGCCTCAGGTCTTAAAATGGGCGATCCCTTATTTACAAACAGCAACTCCAAAAATCTCCCACAATAAGATGCATCCTTTACATATCCAAGCTGTGAAGAGGATTTTAATATGGGATGCATCCTCAGATATTAAAGGAAGTGGCTCCTGAGATATTGGATACATTGGTAATGGGTCACCGCACCTTGGGGCTGCTCTCTATTGGAGAGAGATGACTGGTGGTAGTTTAACCTGAAGGGGACCACACCTTCGACAAGGGGAGAGGTTGAGAAGGAAGCTCAGGTAGTAATAATCCAGGAGACATTCGATTCTGGGAAGTCCCAGAGGACTGGAAAACTGCCCATGCTTCACCTTTATTTAGAAAAGGGAAGGAGACAAAATGATAACTTAGGCCAGTTAGCTTAATATGCGTGATGAGGAAAATATTAGTCAATTAAAAATCAGAGCATTAAGAAATGCAAATATAATCAAGCAGAGTTAGCATAGCTTAATGAATGGGAAATCATCCTGACACATTTACTTGAATTCATTGAGAAGGTAACAAGCAGTATAGATACAGGGCAACAGAGTATCATATATTTGGGTTTTCAAAAGGCATTTATAAAAGTACCATGAGGCGACTTAATGAGACAACAGCCCATTGTGTTGAAAGTAATATATTGGTATTATAGAGAGGAACGGCCAACTAATGGAAAACAGAGAGTTGGGGTAAGGAGGGGATTTTCAGGATGTCAACTAGTGGAGTGCTACGGGGATCAGTCTGGGACCACAATTATTTACAAAATATATTAATGGCTTCAATGAGGAAAGGGAATGTAGTGTAGCCAGGTTTCTGGGTGACACAAAGGGAGGTGGAAATGCAAACAGTGACGATGACACAGATAATCTCTTGAGGGATTGGACAGACTCAGTGAGAGGGCTAAAGCTTAGTCGATGGGATATAATGTGGGGAAATGTGAGGTTGTGCACTTTGGCAGGAAGAATAGAGGAGCTGAACATTATTTAAATGGAGGAAGGCAGCAGAAACTATGGAACAGAGAGGCATTTGTGACGGCGGGTAAATAGAATGTTGGCCTTTATTTCAAAGAGAATGGAGTATCAAGCAGGGAAGTTTTGCTAAAATTATACAAGGCAGACCACGGGTTTGGGCCCCTTATCTAAAAAAAAGATATACTGGAAGCAGTCCAAGGAGGGCTCGCTAAATGCTACCAGGTATGGAAGAGGCTGTCTTATGAGGTTGGGTTGAGAAGGTTGGGCCTGTACCCATTGGAATGTAGAACAAGGGGAGGTGGAACATGCAAGATTCTTAGGGGATTTGACAGGGTAGATGTGGAGAGGTTGTTTCCCCTTGTGGGATAGTTTGGGACGAGAGGGCATAATCTCAGAATAAGGGATCGCAGATTTAAGACAGAGATGAGGAGGAATTTATTTTCTCAGAGGGGAGTGAATCTGTGGAATTCTTTACTATCAAGGGCTGTCGAGGCTGGGTCATTAAGTATATTGAACGTTGACACAGAGTTTTAATCAGGAGGGGAGTCTAGGGTTATGGGGAAAAGGCAGTAAAGTGGAATTGAGGACAATCAGATCAGCTATAATCTTATTGAATGGTGGAGCAGACTCAATGGGCTGAATGGCCTATTAGAGATCCGACATGTTATATTCATGCATTCCAATGCATCCATCCCTCTGCAGTTAAACATTTTTTATCATATTAAACTGTACGCTGCCACTTGGTAACATAGAACTTGAGCATTGGTGGAAATAAAAAGGCGTTGTGCCAAAATATGTCATCCTGCTCTCATCAGGAGAGATGCAAGAATACCACATCACAAGGGGAGCAATAATTCCTACTGGATGAGAAATAGAATGCTGACTAATTGGCAAATGGCCTCTGATTTATGCAACCCCAAAGGAAAAGAATGCTCAATGTTTGGCTGCGTGGCTCTTAGCTTTTTATTGCTTTTTTCTGTTAAATAGTCATAAAATAACAAAAGAGTACAAGTTAAATTAACTTACTGCAGATCTTCTAATGAAACAAATGTGGAAAGTACAAGCCTTCACACTGAACAAACCAATTCACCCATAGAATAGAATCCATACAGTGTGAAAACAGGCCATTCAACCCATTGAGTCTGCCCCAACTGTCCAAAGAGCAGACCCTATCCTTGCACTTCCCACTGCTAAAGCACCTCCAAATCCCTGAACACAATGAGTAAATGAACATGGCCAATCCCTGTCAGTTGCACATCTTTGCAAACCGGAGCAGCCGGAGGAAACCCACGCAGACACGGGAAGAATGTGCAAACTCCACACAGACAGTCGCCCGAGGCTGTTCCTGGCGCCCTGAGGCAGCGGCGCTAAACACTGAGCCACCCTGACATCCATCACTTAGCCTGGAACAATCTGAACAAGAATTTAGCTTCATCATGTTGAAAACGCTCATTGTTTTAAACCAACTGAATGAGTACAGGTCTTCACATGAAACACCTAACAGAGGAAAGAGAGAGAAGCTGTCCCTGTCACAATCAGAAGACACTAATTAAAAATCGTTGGCGAAACAACAGAAGGTGGGCCTGTGAAAATTCAGGTTACAAGGGCAGTGGTTAAAATCTGACTGCCCACGAGTGTAGTGGAAGAAGATTCAACAGGGAATTCCAAAAAATTGAGTTACAGAAGCACCTGAAGAGAAAAACAAAACTCAAACTGTTGTGAAGGAATGGGACTGCAGTGATGGAGTCACTCCTGCAGAGGGCTAGCACAGACACAATGTGCTGAGTGGCCTTCTCTGTTGGGGAAGTGGGGCCATTTCGCTCGTCGTACCTGAGCTATACTCAGGCTGTCCCTTCATTGTAAGTTCCAATTCCTCAAGGACCTACGCAACTCTATTTTAAAATGATTTATCGAATCAGCTTATCAGGTGTAGCCACTAACTCTCTGATGGAGAAAGGTCTTCTTCATCTGTCTTCTAGATCTTCAGATGGTTTTAAATTCTTGACGTCATTCGTCGAAGGGCATGGTTACTCCTTCTTTACTAAATCAAAATCTCTCGTCATCCTGAAAGCATCTGAGTCCACCTTCACTAAAGTTGTCACTTTACCTCTCCCATAGGCTCTCCTCTCCTCCTCTTCCTGACAAAAGTCCACATAAACTTCCTTCCTACACTCTCCATGGTATTTGTACTTTTTCTGAAATATGGTGCCTAGAATTTTCCCCAGTACTCTATCTGTGGTTGAATCAGTTAGTTACCAAGACCCAGAACATGATATTCAGAGATAGTAAGAACTGCAGATGCTGGAGTCATAGACAACACAGTGTGGAGCTGGAGGAACACAGCAAGCTAGGGCAGCATCAGAGGAGCTCAAATTCCTGGAACATTCCTTTATTAAGTCATGGGCTATGGGGGTAACTAGCTGGGCCATTATTTATTGTCCATCTCTATTACCATTGAAGAACTTGGTGGTGAGCTGCTTTCCTGAATCACTGTAATCTAGGAGCTGTTGACAATGACAATGCTGCCAGGGAGGGAATTCTAAGATTTTCACCCAACGAATTGAAAGAATGGCAATATATTTCCACGTCAGGATGGTGAACGGCTTGGCGGGGAACTGGAACGTTGTGATATTCCCACGTATCTGCTGCCCTTATCCTTCTAGATGGAAGTTGCCTTAGGTTTGGAAGGTGCTGTCTGAGGATCTTTGGTAAATTTATGGGGTGCATCCTGTGGATAGTACACACTGCTGCTACTGAGTGTGGGTGGTGGGCAGAGTGAATGTTTATGAATGTGGAGCCAATCAAGCGGCTGCTTCACCCTGGATGGTGTTAAGCTTCTTGAGTATTCTTGAAGCTGCACCATCCAAGCAAATGAGCAGTATTCCATCATGCCCTTGACTTGTGCCTTGTAGATGATGGACAGATTTTGGGGAGCCAGGATGTGAGTTCCTAGCTGCAGTATTCCTTGCCTCTGACCTGCTCCTGTGTCTGTGTGTTTACGTGGTGAGTCCAATCGAGATAAACATCATTGAATGTCAAGGGGCAGTGATTAGGCTATCTGTAATCGGAGATTGTCATTGCCTGTCATTTGTGTGATGTGAATGTTGCTTGCCACTTTTCATCTCAAGCCTGGATATTATCCAGATCTTTTTGCATTTGAACATGGGCTGCTTTGGTATTTGAGGAGATGCGAATGGTGCTGAACATTGTTCACCAATGATCGCACACCTCCATTTCTGACCTTATAATGGAGGGAAGGTCATTGATGAAGGTTTTGGGCCAAGGGCTCACTCCCTAACAATCCTTTTGTTGACCTGCACCCCATCGACTGCAGCTGTCCACTAACTTCTCCAGGGTAATTAGGGATGGACGGTATCTACTGGCCAGGCAGTGACACCCACATCCTGTAAATAAATGCACGTAAAAAAACTCTTTTGCAAACATTGCACCTATTGACTCTCTTGCATCGAAGAGTTTGAACATGGATACATTTCTCTCCTCATCGGCACTCTTCAGCTGTCTATAGGGAGCTCTCTTTACATCTCTTCCTCCCAGAATGCATCAATGTTACATTTCTCCACTTCAACTCCACATGCTATGCTTCCACCACCTTGTTTGTGATATTCTGCAGCTTATAGCTACCCTGATCAGGACACATTACATGTGAATTTTGTATCATTTCCAAACTTTGCAAGACTAGCTTGCAACACCCAAGTCTCAATGTATATTAAAACAACTGAGGAAAGCATTTCATTTCTCGTTCCTTTTCCAGCATTGCTTTTCCTTTTGAACCTATACTCAGCCTCCCACCCCTTAAGATGTTAGCAGCCCTGGTTTCGATGGTTTGCAATTCCCTATGTTTATACTGGTCCCGTCTCCTCCAGAATTGGTCCCAATGTTGTGGAAATTCAAAGCACTGCCTCCTCTCCACTTAGGCATCACTGTCCTGGAGTCAGCAACCTCAGAAATACCTATCTGTTCTCCTGGCTATCAAACCTCCTGTGCCTATTGTTTTCTCGACCTGCCCTCCAGCCACTCCCCACGCCAACACCCGCACCTCACTTCCCGTGGTCCTCTCCCTGGCTGTCTCCCCCAAGAAGATCACTAAAGTTCAGTTACAACACATTCAGTCACTACAGTTTGAAAGCAAGGTGCCCTCAGAGAGGACTCCAGTATTATCTGCATGGTCTTTATTTCAAACCAAAACACTGGGGCCCAGGCTGATAGGCCCAGCCTACAGAGTCAGGCCCAGGCTGACAGCCCTGGCCAACAGAGTCAGGCCCAGGCTGACAGGCCCGGCCAACAGAGTCAGGCCCAGGCTGACAGGCCCGGCCAACAGAGTCGGGCCCAGGCTGATAGGCCCAGCCTATAGAGTCAGACCCAGGCCCACAGGCCCAGCCAACAGAGTCGAGCCCAGGCCTCGCTAACAGCCTTGGCTCATCTAGTTACACTGCAATTACTGAGTCAGAAGGTATTGGCAATACTTAAAGGTGATCCTCCTGCTGCAGCACTGCTCTGTCAGAAATGCTGCCTTATGGATGAGATGTTAAGCTGACACCCAATCTGATTGCTCACATGGATGTAATTTTGAAGAAAAGCAGAAATCATTCCCTGGTTTCCTAACAATATTTACACTTCAATTTTCCACTGGGACAAAACGATCCAATCTTCATCACCCATTTGCTGTTTGTTGGAGCTTGCTGTGTGCAAGTTGGTCGCCATATTTCCTACTTCACTGCAGTCAGGATATTTCAAAAGTTCTTGGTCAGCAGAAAAGCCATGAAAGGTGCCATATAAATGTAAGCGCTTTTTGTCCTTTTCACCCGCCATCTTACAAACCACCACTTGAGTGAAATTCGGTGAGTGTCAGGTTTCAGTTTGTAAAATAAAGTAAGGAAATACAGGGCGACCATCTTTTGAATCCACTTACTCTCAGGAGTGAAAGCAAGCCCTGAAATTCCCCATCAGGGTCAAGAAATAACGATTGGCAGCTTTGATTGGAAGATATGAGTTAGAAATATACCTTAACTCAGCTGAAAATAATGTCCAGGAGTTCACAGCCTATGATGTGGGAGGTGTAACTGGGCATTCCTAACTGAATTTGAGAAGGAAATCTGAATGTAAATAAGCTGCAAAACAGCAGGAATCGAGTTGGGGTGGGATGGGGTGGGATGGGTGGGGGGGGGGGGGTTGGAGGCTAAGTGGGACCTACTGAACCGCTCCCCAGAGAGTGGGCCTGAAATTGATGGGGTAATGGATCTCTTTCTGAGCCATAATGGCTATGTCACACTGTTGGTAGGTAGCATTCAGACGTAATACTCCGGTGAATAATAGGCTGGCAGCTAAGATCTTTTAAAATAAAAATAGTATTTATCTGGAGTTGCTTACCAACATAGAGCTAAAACAGGAAAAATGGTCACCAGCTCAGCCAAGCCACTGCATTTCAATGTGACCCACTGACAGTGTGACCTAGAATAGCCCAGGCTTTGCTCTAGGTGCTGAATGAATAATAACTACATAAAGTACCTGTGAACTGATGGCAAAAGAGAAAGATCAGGCTCCAGAACTTGTTCCATTGGAGACACGAGTTCTGTCCCAGGAAGAATCCTTTTAGGTGGGGAGGTGTTCAGGGTTTTCCACTCCTGTGCTCACCAACCTCTCATTTTCCACCCATCTGTTTTAAAGGACAGGGATCAGGGGCTGCAAGCACAGAATCAGAAAACCTTTGTCAGCTCATTCTGAGGCATACACTGAAATTGGTTTAATTTTCACCAACTTCGCTTCCAATTCCCTAAATATATACACGGGTGATCTGGTCATTTCTTTATCTGTTGGTGGGCATCTTACAAATTTATTCCTTCCACGACTTCACAAATAATGACTACATTTCAGAAAGCACTATGGGGTGGCCCTACGCTCACTTACAACAAACATTAGATTCATGTACTGCTGAAGAAAATGCCACTCAATGTACTCAAGAAGCCAATTTGGTAAAAACAAGCCTATTTAAGGAGGAAGTTAACCTTTAGGCAGTATGAGAGGAGAGTGCTGATCAGTTGAGAAATGGCAGCTGATTAGTTAGGGCATTGTCGTGGAAATGCGCCAGCCAATGATGATTGACAGTTAACTGCCAAGCTTTTTTCTTTTACGTTTTAATGATCGACAAAAGCATTGTCCTCAAAAATTAACCAGTGAACACCTGTCACCTATTTTGTTGAGTTGAAACATCTCCTTTCTTTTTGCAAAGTACAGGACTCTGAGGATGATTGTATGCACCTTGCATTACATGCATAGGGATCTAGAGTGGGTGTATAAAGAATATTGGTGTACACTGAATATAAAATAGTTATCGAACATGTGCAACAGGATCTGGATTGAGTATATAATGAAAGAGATGTCTTTCAGGCATGAAAAGAATGACTATATCGGGTGTACAATGTTTGTATATTGGTGGGGGGCACAGTATATTGTATAACATGTGCTGGTCAGATTGCATCTGAAGTTTTGGCCCTACATCAGACAACATGTAACTTAATTGGAACCACATTAGAGAAGGTTCATTAGATTAATTCCAAAGAATGAAAGGTTTGTCTTCTGAGGAAACATTGATCAGTTTAGGCCTGTACTTGTTACGATTTATCTAATTGACATATAAAAAGATGCTGAAGAGGATTGACAAAGTAGACATAGAGAGGATGTTTCCTCATGTAGGGCAATCTAGAACAAAAGATCACAGTTTTAGGATAAGGGGTAACAGATTTAAAATAGAGATGAGGAGAAATTACTTCTCTCAAAGGGTCATGAATCTATGGAATTCACTAATGCAGTGGACACTGAAAATATTGTGTAAATTTGAGGAGACAGACAGGTTTTATATTTGTGGTGGTTTGGAGAGTGGGCAGGAAAGTAAAGTTGAAGCTGAGATGGGATCAGCCATGATTGTACAGAATGGCAGAGCAGGCTCAAGGGGCTGAGTGGCCTACTCCTGCTCCTAGTTCTTAGGTTCTTGTGAAGCATACGATAAAGTTGGTATATATCAGGTGTACATTGAACTCGGTGTATATCTGGTAGACGATGAATGGGTGTATAACAACTGGAGTGAGAGACCAGAAGAAATAACAACAGAAGTAGGCCATTTAGCCCCTCGTGGCTGCTCCACCATTAAATCACAACACGGCTGATGGGCTGCATAATCGACAAAGTGTGTACCTGCTGTAAAATAACTGGGCTGTAAATGGAGGCTGTTAGCAATGGGATATACATCAGTTGTGTAATGAATGGTGTGTATGTCAGGTGTATATAAACAGGGTCAATAATGAAAGGGCCGTATTCTGGGTGTATAACAAGAGGATCTATCTGCAACATGTAATGAAGGGATGTACCTTGGGAGCACAATGCTGAGATGTGTACTGGGTGTAGGATGAATGGGATTGTATAGGGGATGAATGGAAAGTGGTGTAAATCGGGGATATAGTGATTACAATGTATACTGGGAGTGTAATGTACTGGAGGATACTGAGCTTATAATGGCTGGATGTATATAATGAAAATGGTGTGTATTTGGATGCATAGATAGGTGCGTATCTGGTGTATACTGACCAGGCTGTATACTGGGTAATGAATGAACGGGATATATACTGAGTGTACAAAATGGATGTGTGCCAGCTATACCTGAGAAGGATGTGTCACCTGCCCACTGACAGAGTTGGGGACATCTCCTCAGGTCTGGACCAGAACTTGCAGGAGGAGGGGAAGGACCCAGTTGTGGTGTTCCATGCAGATACCAGCAACATTGACAAGACAAAGAGAAAGGCCCTGCCTTTAGGTCTGTCTAAGAAACTGGGTGCCAGATTAATAAACATCGTCTCTGGGTTATTACCTGAGCCATGTGCAAACTGACATAGGACAAAACAGATTAGAGCGACTTGGCTCAACGATGGGTGAAGGAGAAGTGGGTTCTGGTTCATGGGGCACTGGCACCAACACTGGGGAAAGTGGGATCTGTTCTGATACAACTTCTCCACCTGAATCACACTGCGGCTGGTGCTCCTGCGAACTGCATAACAAGGAGGATTTTAAATGAAAAATTGTGGACAAAGGAATGAAATTTGGGAAGACGTGGGAGAAATTAAAGCCAAAGACAAGGCGAAAATGATAGACAGATAGGAAGGCACAGAGAGAGTAAATAAAGAAAGAATAAAGGATAAAACTAGACGCTCTGTGTGCACGTAGCACTCGAATCAAAATGAATGAACTGAGAGTGCAACTGGGAATGAGTCAGCAGAATCTGGTGGACTATATGGAATCGTGGCTATAGGAGTTCATAGATGGGACCTGAATTCTGAAGGGTAAAGAATATTCAGGAAGGACGTGAAGCTAGACAAAGGTGGAAGGATGTCTCTATTAGTTAATGATGATAGTAGCACAAGGGGGAGAAATGGCTGAAGTTTGGGAAATCAGGAGTACATCCAAGAGGAAAATCCAGATGGCAAAAACAGGACATGAGAAAGGTTTGGGAAATACAGTTAAGGAAAATCCAAGATATTCTATAAGCACAGTAAGGCAAAAGAGTAACTTGGGAGAGAATAGGGGCACTTAATGGTCAATGTGGCTGTCTATATGTGGAATGCATAGGAGATAGGTGAGGTACTAAATAATTATTTTGTCTCAGTATTTACTGCGGAGCAGGACATGGAAACTAAGGAAATTGGGGAAATAAATAGCGATGTCATTAAAAAGAGTTCATGTTATAGAAGAGGGGGTGCTGGGGGTCTTCAGATGCATGAAGGTAGGTAAATCTCTGGGACTTGATTAGGGTGTCCCAGAACTCTGTGGGAAGCTAGGGAAATGATTGCCAGGCCCCTTCCTGAGACATTTGTAACATTGACAGCCATGGGTAAGGTGCCAAAGGCTGGGAGTTGGTTAATCTGGTGCCATCACTTAAGAAAGACTATAAGGAAAAGCCAGGGAACTACAGACCAGTGAACCTAACATCAATGGTGAATAAGTTGCTGGAGGGGAATCTGATGGATAGGATTAAAAGCATTTGGAAAAGCAAGGACTGATTAGGGATAGTCAGCATGGCTTTGTGTGTAGGAAATCATGTCTCACTAACTTGATTGAGTTTTTTGAAGAGGTGACAACAAAGAGTAATTAAGGTAGAGCGTTGTTTATGTGGACTTTGGCAAAGCATTTGACAAGGTTCGATATGGTGGGCTGCTTCATAAGGTTAGATCACATGGGATCCAAGGGGAGCTAGCCAATTGGATACAAAATTGGCTTGAAGGAAGGAATCACAGGGTGGAGGTGGAGATCTGCTTTTCAGACTGGAGGCCTGTGATCAGCAGTGTGCCACAGAGATCGGTGCTGGGTCCGCTGCTTCTTGTACTTTATATAAATGATTTAGATATGAATATAGGAGGTGCGGTTAGTAAGTTTGCAGATGACACCAAAATTGGTGATATATACAGCGAAGAAGATTGTCTCAGATGGGTCAATGGGCTGCTCAGTGACAGATGGAGTTTAATTTAGATAAATGTGAGGCTCTGCATTTTGAAAAGTCACGTCAGGGCAGGACTTACACACTTTATGGTAAGGTCGTGGGGAGTGTTACTGAACAAAGAGAACTTGGGTGCAAGCTCATAGTTTCTGTTCCTGACACTTTTTGTTCCTAACCCTGACCCTATTCATCGAGATGATGTTGCAGTCACAGGTTGGACCAGCATTTAGTGCCTGTCCCTAGTTGCCCTTGAGTAGGAGGTGATGAGCAGCCTTTCAAAACTGCTTCAGTCCATATGCAGGGGCTACATGAGGGAATGCTGTACGTGACTGAGTTCCAGGCTTTTGACCAACAATGAAGGAATAGCAACTTATTTCCAAATGCAGTGGTACAGGGTCAATTAATGATCTCATAGTGAAGGGGCTCCTAGGTAGCAGCAACCATAATGGGATTGGTTCTTACATTCGATTTGAGGGAGAGAAGGTCAGGTCTGAGACTACTTGTAAAATTTAAATAAGGCGGGCTAAAAAGTGAACTGGTAAATTAAATTCGAAAAAATAGAGGATTAAAGGTAATATTTCAGAATGCTCAATACACACTGATAGGAGCATGCAGCTGTTAATATCACTGTGAAATAGATCGAAAGGGGTGTATTACACAGGGTATCACTGTGAAACAGACCGAGATGGGTGCGTTACACTCAGTATCGCTGTGAAACAGACTGAGAGGGGCGTGTATCAGTCAGTATCACTGTGAAACAGACCGAGAGAGGTGTGTTACACTCAGTATCACTGTGAAATAGACCAAGAGGGGCGCGTTACACTCAGTATCGCTGTGAAACAGACTGAGAGGGGCGTGTATCAGTCAGTATCACTGTGAAACAGACCGAGAGAGGTGTGTTACACTCAGTATCACTGTGAAACAAACTCGGAGTGATGAGTAACAGTCAGTATCACTGTGAAGCAGGCTGAGAGGGGTGTTTAACAGTATCGCTGTGAAACAGGCTGAGAGGGGTGTTTAACAGTATCGCTGTGAAACAGGCCGAGAGGGGAGTTTAACAGTATCGCTGTGAAACAGGCCGAGAGGGGTGTGTAACAGTATCGCTGTGAAACAGGCCGAGAGGGGAGTTTAACAGTATCGCTGTGAAACAGGCCGAGAGGGGTGTGTAACAGTATCGCTGTGAAACAGGCCGAGAGGAGTGTTTAACAGTATCGCTGTGAAACAGGCCGAGAGGGGTGTTTAACAGTAAAGCTGTGAAACAGGCCAAGAGGGGTGTGTAACAGTATCGCTGTGAGACAGGCCGAGAGGGGTGTGTAACAGTATCGCTGTGAAACAGGCCGAGAGGGGTGTTTAATAGTAAAGCTGTGAAACAGGCCGAAAGGGGTGTGTAACAGTATCGCTGTGAAACAGGCTGAGAGGGGTGTTTAATAGTAAAGCTGTGAAACAGGCCGAAAGGGGTGTGTAACAGTATCGCTGTGAAACAGGCCGAGAGGGGTGTGTAACAGTAAAGCTGTGAAACAGGCCGAGAGGGGTGTGTAACAGTCGGTATCACTGTGACGCAAAATGGGAGGGATGAGTAACAGTCAGTATCACTGTGACACAGACTGGGAGTGATGAGTAACAGTATCACTGTGACACAGACTGGGAGTGATGAGTAACAGTATCACTGTGACACAGACTGGGATTGATGAGTAACAGTATCACTGTGACACAGACTGGGAGTGATGAGTAACAGTATCACTGTGACACAGGCCAAGAGGGGTGAGTAACAGTCGGTATCACTGTGACACAGACTGGGAGTGATGAGTAACAGTATCACTGTGACACAGACTGGGAGCGATGAGTAACAGTATCACTGTGACACAGACTGGGAGTGATGAGTAACAGTATCACTGTGACACAGACTGGGAGTGATGAGTAACAGTATCACTGTGACACAGACTGGGAGTGATGAGTAACAGTATCACTGTGACACAGACTGGGAGTGATGAGTAACAGTCAGTATCACTGTGACACAGACTGGGAGTGATGAGTAACAGTATCACTGTGACACAGACTGGGAGTGATGAGTAACAGTATCACTGTGACACAGACTGGGAGTGATGAGTAACAGTCAGTATCACTGTGACACAGACTGGGAGTGATGAGTAACAGTATCACTGTGACACAGACTGGGAGTGATGAGTAACAGTATCACTGTGACACAGACTGGGAGTGATGAGTAACAGTCGGTATCACTGTGACACAGACTGGGAGCGATGAGTAACAGTATCACTGTGACACAGACTGGGAGTGATGAGTAACAGTATCACTGTGACACAGACTGGGAGTGATGAGTAACAGTATCACTGTGACACAGACTGGGAGTGATGAGTAACAGTATCACTATGACACAGACTGGGAGTGATGAGTAACAGTATCACTGTGACACAGACTGGGAGTGATGAGTAACAGTCGGTATCACTGTGACACAGACTGGGAGCGATGAGTAACAGTATCACTGTGACACAGACTGGGAGTGATGAGTAACAGTATCACTGTGACACAGACTGGGAGTGATGAGTAACAGTATCACTGTGACACAGGCCAAGAGGGGTGAGTAACAGTCGGTATCACTGTGACACAGACTGGGAGTGATGAGTAACAGTCGGTATCACTGTGACACAGACTGGGAGTGATGAGTAACAGTCAGTATCACTGTGACACAGACTGGGAGTGATGAGTAACAGTATCACTGTGACACAGACTGGGAGTGATGAGTAACAGTATCACTGTGACACAGACTGGGAGTGATGAGTAACAGTATCACTGTGACACAGACTGGGAGTGATGAGTAACAGTATCACTGTGACACAGACTGGGAGTGATGAGTAACAGTCGGTATCACTGTGACACAGGCTGGGAGTGATGAGTAACAGTATCACTGTGACACAGACTGGGAGTGATGAGTAACAGTATCACTGTGACACAGGCTGGGAGTGATGAGTAACAGTATCACTGTGACACAGACTGGGAGTGATGAGTAACAGTCGGTATCACTGTGACACAGGCTGGGAGTGATGAGTAACAGTATCACTGTGACACAGACTGGGAGTGATGAGTAACAGTATCACTGTGACACAGGCTGGGAGTGATGAGTAACAGTATCACTGTGACACAGACTGGGAGTGATGAGTAACAGTCGGTATCACTGTGACACAGACTGGGAGCGATGAGTAACAGTATCACTGTGACACAGACTGGGAGTAATGAGTAACAGTATCACTGTGACACAGACTGGGAGTGATGAGTAACAGTATCACTGTGACACAGGCCAAGAGGGGTGAGTAACAGTCGGTATCACTGTGACACAGACTGGGAGTGATGAGTAACAGTCGGTATCACTGTGACACAGACTGGGAGTGATGAGTAACAGTATCACTGTGACACAGACTGGGAGTGATGAGTAACAGTCAGTATCACTGTGACACAGACTGGGAGTGATGAGTAACAGTATCACTGTGACACAGACTGGGAGTGATGAGTAACAGTATCACTGTGACACAGACTGGGAGTGATGAGTAACAGTATCACTGTGACACAGACTGGGAGTGATGAGTAACAATATCACTGTGACACAGACTGGGAGTGATGAGTAACAGTCGGTATCACTGTGACACAGGCCGAGAGGGGTGAGTAACAGTATCACTGTGACACAGCCTGGGAGGAACTTGGTAATAAAGCAGTATGTGAGGAGACTGATGAATTTCAAATGAAGCAGCACAATAGACGCTGGAAAGAACAGCACAGGAACAGGCCCTTCAGCCTACTAAATGTGTGTTGACCCATGACGCCTTTCCAATCTAAAATCCTTTTTCTTCTATGTTGTCCATATCCTCCTATTCCCCGCCCCTTCCTGTCTCTGTCAAGGGGCCTCTTAAAGATTGCTATTATATCTGCCTCCACCACCTCCACAGGCAGGCACTTACCTCCCTCTGTACTAAACACCTGCCTGTCACATCTCCCCTAAATCTAGCCCGATTTACCTTAAACCTATGACCTCTAGTAATTGACCAACCTACCCCGGGTAAAAGACTTGGACTAACCACTCTAACCATGCTTCTCACAATCTGGTAAACTTCTATCGGGTCACCTCTCAGCCTCCAACATTCAAGCGAAAACAAACCAAGTGTCTAATCTCTCCTCGTAGCTAACGTCCTCCAAACCAGGCAACATCTACAGGAGAGCAGTGAACTCAGTGAGACTGTGCTGGTTAGGGCGAGACACAGAGCTGGTCAGGTGAGTCTTCAAATCATTCTAAATTCAAACGTTTGGAGTTATGTTCAGGTGAATACTATTCTCCTTCCTCTATTCATTAAACTGCTGCAGTTCATGATCTTAAGCAAAATAAGTTTGGGATTTTGGACTATAATGGGACTTTGTGGTGTGGGAAAACATCCCTAGCAGAATTAGTAATCTTCAAAAGGAGTAACTAAAAAGCTTAATCGAAAGGGAGGTCACACCCGTGGTATTCTGCACTGTGCTAAGTGGGAGGTGATTGACCATGTACAGGGAGTGTGTCCAGCTGTATAGTGATAATGCCAACATGGCTGCAAGGTGACCAAGAATGGGAAATGAATATCCAGAGCTCTTCATAATTCAGGGAGGTGGCATTATTTGTAAAGAGTGGGGAATAATGTTCCTTGCAAACTCATGGTGTGGAATCTGTATGGGTGGAGCTAAGAAACACAAGGGGAAGTAAACATTGATGTTAAGTGCCGATATAGTAACAGAGGTGTGAGAGCAGGCATTAAAGAAGAGTTTAGAGATTCATGCAGTAATGGATGATGTGAAAACAGGAATGACTTAAATCTGCATAAAGATTAGACAAACCAAACTAGCAATAACACTGTGCAGAAGTATTTCCTGGAGTGCCTATGTAATAGATTTTTAGACCAATATGCTAAGAAACCAACCAGATAGTGGGCTATTCAAGGATTAATTAAACATCTTGACAGATGGAATATAATGTGGAGAAAGCGTTAGGTTATGTATTTTGGCACGAAGAACAGAGCAGCTATATATAATTTAAATGGGGAAAGACTGCAGAAAGCTGCAGCTAAGTTTAGTGGGTAATAGGGAAGGCAAATGGAATGCTGGTTTTTCAGTCAAAGGTAATAAAGATTGGGAGGTCTTGCTAAAACCAGACGGGGCATTAATCAGACCACACAGTTTTTGTTCTCTTACCTAAGGTCTTGGAGACAGTCCAGAGGAGGTTCACTGGGCCGAAATCTGGGAATTTCTGATGAGGAGAGGTGGAATAGGTTGGGCTCATAATCATTGGAGTTTAGAAGGAAAGGAGGCTTCATGGAAATGTAGGATTCTCAGGGGACTTGACAAGGTAGATGCAGAAAGTTGTTTCCCTTTGTGGGAGAGTCTAGGACCAGACAGCATAATCTCAGAGTAAGGGGTTGCACAATTAAGATAGAGGTGAGGTGAGAATTTTTCTCTCAGAGGGAGTGAATTCATGAAATTCTTTAACACAGAGCGTTGTTAAGGCTGGGTCATTAGATCTAAAGAGGAGACATATACAATTGCAGAAAAAGTAGCAAGGCTGAAGACTGGGAGTAATTTGGAATTTAGCAAAATAGGACAAAATATTTGCTGAAGAGTGAAAATAGAGTACTGGACTAAGCTTGCAGGGAACATAAAAATTGACTATAAAAGCTTCTGAAATATGTGATGAGAAACAAAGATTAATGAAGATAAATACAGGTTCCTTACAGTCAGAAATAGGGGATATTTATAATGGGGGACAAAGAAACAGTAAAAGAATTAAACATATACTTTGGTTCTGTCTTCACTAAAGACGACACAAATGATCTCCCAGAAATTTATTTATTAGATATTTATTAGATTCCCTAAAGTGTGGAAACAGGCCCTTCGGCCCAACAAGTCCACACCGCCCCCTTGAAGCATCCCACCCAGACTCATCCCCCTATAACCCACAAACCCCTCTTAGGGGACCAAAGGTTTAGTGAGAGTACAGATTTGAAGTAAATCAGTATCCATAGGAAAATGATGCTGGGGAAATTATAATTAAAGTTAAAGGCTGACAGGTCACCAGGACCTGATAATCTACATTCTAGGGAACTAAAGGCCCTGGAAATATTGGATCTTCCAAAATTCTGTGGACTCTGCAGCACTTCCTACAGATAGGAGGATGACAAATGTAACTCCACTATTTAGAAAAAGATGAGAATTACAGATCTGTTGGTCAATGTCTGGAGTCGATTATAAAATACATGGTAACAGAACACGTGGAAATGTATTAATGGGATTAGACAGAGTCAACAAGGGTTTATGAAACACAAATCAGACATAACTAGCACACTAGAGTTTTTGAGGATGTGGCTGATAGAATAGATAGGGGAGAGCCAGTGAATGTGGTGTACTTGGATTACTGGAAGGATTTTGATAAGGTCTCAGAGGAGAGGTTAGCAAGTGAAGTTAGGTTTTGGGGTAAAACACTAGCAAACACTGAGAGATAATGGGAACTGCAGATGCTGGAGAATCCGAGATAACAAAGTGTGGAGCTGGATGAACACAGCAGGCCAAGCAGCATCAGAGGAGCACAAAAGCTGACATTTTGGGCCAGCTTCACGGGAATAAACAAAAACTGAAATAATTGCAGATGCTGTAAGTCAGAGGAGCACAAAAGCTGACATTTTGGGCCAGCTTCACGGGAATAAACAAAAACTGAAATAATTGCAGATGCTGTAAGTCAGGAACAAAAACTGAAGTTGCTGGAAAAGCTCAGCAGGTCTGGCAGCATCTGTGAAGAAAAAATATCAGAGTTAACATTTCGGGTCCAGTGACCCCTCCTTGTGTGGGACTGGGAATAATTGGATCTTTCCTTGAGTTGCAGGCAATGACTGGTGCGGTACCACAGGAATCAGCCCTAGAGTCCCAGCTATTCACAAAATATATAGTTTGTGAAATGGGTGAGGGAATATTTTCAAGTCTGCTAAAAGTACAAAACTAGATGGGTTTGAGAGTTATGAGTGGGATGCAAGGAGCCTTCAAGATGATGTGGACAAATTGAGTGAGTGGGCAAACACGTTGCAGGTACAGTACAACAGCTAAATTTAAACTCACGCTTAGATGTCAGAGAAAAAGTAACAGAAAGGGAGAGTATTATTTAAATAATTATACATTGGGAAGTATAAATGCACGTCAGGATCTGGGTATCCTGTATGACAGAAATTGAAAATAGACAGACAGGCGCAGCATACAATCAGGAAGGATTTGAATTTGGAAATAGGGATGTTTTACTGCAGCTATATAGGGCCAGGAGCCCATAGCGGGTGTATTGTGTGCAGTTTTGGACTCTCTACCCAAGTGAGGATATACTTACCATTGAGAGACTGTAGGGGAGGTTTACTAGGCTGAAACAGGGGATGCAGGACTGCTGTGTAAGGAGCGATGGGTTCACTTAGGTCTCTATTCACTGGAGTTTAGAAGGATGAGAGGGAATCAGATTGAAACTGGAGTGTTGACAGAACACGATGAAAGGTCTAGGCCCGAGACGTCAGTTTTTGTGCTCCTAAGATGCTGCTTGGCCTGCTGTGTTGATCCAGCCCCACACTTTGTTACCTTGTTTACGGGATAGTTTACTTGACTAATATGTGGAGGAACCAACTAGAGAGGATGCCATCTTAGACTGGGTGCTGTGTAATGAGAAGGAATCATTGCCAATCTAGCTGTGCGAGACCCCTTGGGGAAGAGCGACCATAACATGATCGAATTTTTTATCAATTTGGAGAGTGAGGTTGATGATTTGGAGACTCAGGTGTTAAATCTTGATAAAGGAAACTATGAGGATGTAAGGTGTGAGTTGGCCTTGATGGATTGGGTAGAGTTACTTAAAGGGATGACACTGGATAGGCAATGGCAAATATTCAAGAAACGTATGGGGGAATTGAAATAACAGTTTATTCCTGTCGGTTGCAAAATCAAAATGGGTAAGAGGGCCAATCCATGGCTTACAAGGGAAATTAGAGACAGTATCCAATCCAAGGAAAAAGCATACTGATTGGCCAAGAAAAATAATATGTCTGAGGATTGGGAGCAGTTTACAATTCAGCAAAGCAGGACCAAGGGGTTGATTAAGAAGGTGAAAATAGAGTATGAAAGTAAGCTTGGAGGGAACATAAAGACTGATGCTAAGAGTTTCTAAAGGTACATGAAGAGTAAGAGATTGGTGAAGACAAATATAAGTCCCTAAAGACAAAAATAGGAGAATGTATAATGGGGGATAAAGAAATAGCTGAGCGGCTAAATGCATACTTTGGCTCTGTCTTGACAAAAGAGGACACAAATCAGATACCATAAATATTGGAAAATGCAAGATTTATTGAGAAGGAAGAATTGAGGGAGATCAATATCAGTGGAGAAATGGTGCCGGGGAAATTGATGGGCGTGAAGGCAAATAAATCCCCAGGGCCTGATAATCTATATCCCAGAGTACTTAGGGAAGTGGCTCTAGAAATAGTGAATGCATTGTTCGTCATCTTCCAGGATTCTCTTGAGTCTGGACCAGCCCCTGCAGATTGGAGGGTGGCTAATGTCACTTCAATATTCAAAAAGGGAGGTAGAGAGAAGACAGGGAATTATAGACCAGTGAGCCGACCATTGGTAGTGGGCAAACTTTTCAAATCCATAATCAAGGACTTTGCAGTGCAGTATTTAGAAAGTGGTAGCAGGATCAGACAGAGTTGGTATGGATTTATGAAGGGGAGATCATGCTTGACAAATCTGTTGGAATTCTATGAAGATGTAACTAGTAGAGTTGACAAGGGGGAGCCAGGCGATGTACCATATTTGGAATTTCAGTGAGCATTTGGCAAAGTCCCGCATAAGAGATTAGTGCCCAAAATAAAAGCCCATGGGATTAGGGGAAATGTACTGAGATGGATAGAAGACTGGTCGGTAGAGAGGAAACAAAGAGTAGGAATTAATGGGTCCTTTTCAAATTGTCAGGCAGTAACTAGTGGGGTGCCACAGGGACCGGTGCTGGGACCCCAGCTGTTCACAACATACATTCATGGTTTGGATGAGAGAACAAAATGTAACATCTCCAAGTTTGCAGTGTACAGGGACCGGGCTGTATATCAGGGTGCTCAGGGACGGGGCTGTATATCGGGGTGCACAGGGACAGGGCTGTATATCGGGGTGTACAGGGACCGGGCTGTATATTGGGTTGCACAGGGACCGGGCTGTATATCAGGGTACACAGGGACCGGGCTATATATCGGGGTGCACAGGGACCGGGCTGTATATCAGGGTGCACAGGGACTGGGCTATATATCGGGGTGCACAGGGACCGGGCTGTATATCGGGGTGTACAGGGACAGGGCTGTATATTGGGGTGCACAGGGACAGGGCTGTATATCGGGGTGCACAGGGACTGGGCTGTATATCGGGGTGTACAGGGACAGGGCTGCATATCAGCGTGTACAGGGACAGGGCTGTATATCGGGGTGTACAGGGACCGGGCTGTATATCGGGGTGCACAGGGACCGGGCTGTATATTGGGGTGTTCAGGGACGGGGCTGTATATCGGGGTGTTCAGGGGCAGGGCTGTATATTGGGGTGCACAGGGACAGGGCTGTATATCGGGGTGTTCAGATACGGGGCTGTATATCGGGGTGTACAGGGACCGGGCTGTATATCGGGGTGCATAGGGACGGGGCTGTATATCGGGGTGTTCAGGGACGGGGCTGTATATCGGGGTGTTCAGGGACAGGGCTGTATATCGGGGTGTACAGGGACCAGGCTGTATATCAGCGTGTACAGGGACAGGGCTGTATATCGGGGTGTACAGGGACCGGGCTGTATATCAGCGTGTACAGGGACAGGGCTGTATATCGGGGTGTACAGGGACCGGGCTGTATATCGGGGTGTACAGGGGCCAGGCTGTATATTGGGGTGTTCAGGGACGGGGCTGTATATCGGGGTGTACAGGGACCGGGCTATATATCGGAGTGCACAGGGACCGGGCTGTATATCGGGGTGTACAGGGACTGAGCTGTATATCGGGGTGCACAGGGATCGGGCTGTATATTCGGGCGTACAGGGACTGGGAGGTGTTCTGATATACCATGGACACAGTTGCTATGATAATAGACATTCTTGGCAATCAATGGCAACTTGGGTGTAACCACTAATTATTCCATTTTCTAAATGAATGTATTCCCCCGGTGTAGCTATCTTAAAGCAGACCACAGGTTATATAAAACAACAACAACTTCCTCAAATAGCATCTTCAAGTCTGTAAATGTTCAGACGCGCTTCATATAAAATTTGACAGGCATGGAGAGATTTTCAAGCTGTTGGTTGATAGTCGAAGAGGTGGATTTTAAAAGACCACGTTACAGGCTAAGAGAGAAGTAAAGAGACAGAGGAGTTGAGGAAGAGAATTGTACAGCATTGGGCCTCAGCCTGTGATGGTGGCATTGATGAAAATCATGAATTCTTTACCGCAGAGGGATTTTGCTGAATGATTCTGTAAATTCAAGGCTGAAGAGGAAGGGCATCACTGGTCACGGGCAGCAAGTGGAGTTGAGGACAAGCATAATAAAAACGGAAAGAACTGCAGATGCTGTAAGTCAGGAACAAAAACAGAAGTTGCTGGAAAAGCTCAGCAGGTTTGGCAGCATCAGTGAAGAAAAAAACCAGCGTTAACATTTCGGGTCCAGTGACCTTTCCTCAGAAAGGAAGGGGTGAGAGAGGAAGGGTCACTGGACCCGAAATGTTAACTCTGATTTTTTCTTCTCAGATGTTGCCAGATCTGCTGAGCTTTTCCAATAGCTTATGTTTTTGTTGTTGAGAACTATCATATTAGTCGTGAGCTCACTCAATGGCAGAGCAGATTAGATGGGCTGAATGGCCTAGTTCTGCTCCTACATCTTATGGTCAAGATCTTACACAGGCATGATGGGACAAATGGCCCCTGTGTGTGTTTTGGTGTATGATTTTACAACCCAACATATTTAAAATAACTTGTATTCACACTAATGTTTCTGATTTGTAAAAACATAATCTGGAGTATGATGCCAAAATGTGTATTAGAAAGGTGGAGCCTTACTAACGGGTGAAATTATACATTATAGCAGGTACTTTATTAGCTTAAACAACCAAAATCAGGAACTTATTCATCTCAAAAGCATGGAAAGATACAGAAGGAGGTGATTTAGCCCAAGGTGCTTCTCCTGGTTCTTGGAGAGAGTGACACCATTAGTTCCTCTCCTCTGTTCCTTTCTCCAGAGCCTTGAAAATGTTTCTGCTGCTTCGAATGTTTGTTCAATTCCTCTGTCGAGGGTTATCACCCAAATCTGCTTCTGCCGGGCAAACAGGCCACCAAAACATTTGTTGGCTGATGTAGTTGCGTCTGCCAACTTGTTTGCTGCATATATGTGGCATCTGTTTCCCCTTGCCCCATACATGTCTCCCAGCACTTTGCCGCTCTAATTACAGACAATAGGTGCAAGGAGTAGGCCATTCGGCCCTTCGAGCCAGCACCACCATTCATTATGATCATGGCTGATCATCCACAATCAGTATCCTGTTCCTGCCTTATCCCCATAACCCTTGATTCCACTATCTTTAAGAGCTCTATCCATCTCTTTCTTGAAAGTATCCAGAGAGTTGACCTCCACTGCCTTCTGGGGCAGAGCATTCCATATATCCACCACTCTCTGGGTGAAGAAGTTTTTCCCTCAACTCTGTTCTAAATGGCCTACCCCTTATTTTTAAACTGTGTCCTCTGGTTCTGGACTCACCCATCAGCAGAAACATGCTGCCTGCCTCCAGAGTGTCCAATCCCTTAATAATCTTATACGCCTCAATCAGATCCCCTCTCATCCTTCTAAACTCAAGTGTATACAAGCCCAGTTGCTCCAATCTTTCAACATATGATAGTCCCACCATTCCGGGAATTGACCTCGTGAACCTACGCTGCACTCCCTCAATAGCAAGAATGTCCTTCCTCAAATTTGGAGACCAAAACTGCACACAATACTCCAGGTGCAGCCTCACCAAGGCCCTGTACAGCTGCAGAAGGACCTCTTTGCTCCTATACTCAATTCCTCGTTATGAAGGCCAGCATGCCCTTAGTTTTCTTCACTGTGTGCTGTACCTGCTTGTTTGCTTTCATTGACTGATGTACAAGAACACCTAGATTTCATTGTACTTCCCCTTTACCCTAACTTGACTCCAATTAGATAGTAAATGATAGTAATTCTGCTACACTTCAGCGAAACTGCGGCTGGACTATCGCTGATGGATCCCACAGCTTATCAGTGCTTTCTGACCTTCCCCATTGACTGCAGATGGCTTCAAATTCCAGTGCTGAGACACCACCCACTTTTCATTGGCCCATGTTGTGGGCAGGACTGGGGAATCATTGGTCTGCGGTTCGGAACATTTCTTGCGCTGACATGTGAAATGACTTCACTGATAAAAAGCCTCACCCGATAACCCTGAAATACACATCCTGCTCAGAAGGCATTTGGGCAAAAGGCTGTAGAAGGATCGAGAACAGAGAAGGCACACATGTAAACAGAAGAGGAGAAACAATGAAAGGAGATGTAAAGAGAATATTTTCAACATGGTGAGTGGTTAATCATAGAATCCCTACAGTGTGGAACCAGGCTATTCATCCTGTCAAGTCCACACTGACAATCCAAAGAGCATCCCAACCCCTGCATGCTATCCCCTTGTATCTCCCATGGCCAATCTGTCTAACCTGCACCTAATCCTTGTGGGAGGAAACCAGAGCGCCTGGAGGGAATCCACACTGATGTGGGGAGAATGGGCAAACTCCACACAGACAGTCGCCTGAGGGTGGAATTGAACCCAGGTTCCCGGTGCTGTGAGGCTGCAGTGCTAATCACTGAGCCACCGTGCCACCCCAAAATCAGGGTTAAGATTAGGGTTGCACTGCCCAAGAGACAGTGGAGAGGATTCATCTGAATATTTTCAAACGGAGATTGATATAAGATAACAAAATGTGAAGCTGAATGAACACAGCAGGCCAAGCAGCATCTTAGGAGCACAAAAGCTGACGTTTCAGGCCTAGACCCTTCATCAGAGATTGATATATTTGTGTAGAATTATTATTCAGAACTAAAATGAGTGGGTGAGTTAAGACAAGATCAGTTGTGATTTCACTGAATGATGGAACATAAGTTCTAGCCTAATTGAGGCTCATAAGGCTTGTTTCAAAATGAAAACCTGTGCAAATAAACCTCTATAAGGTCACCCATCAGCCATCTATGTTCCAGGGAGGAAAGAGAGGCACATCCAGCCTGTCCTGTGACAAAATCTTAACTGGGGACCATCTCGAGTCATGAGAGATCATTGGACGGCACCTTCCAAACTCATGAGTACTTCCATTTAGAAGGACAAGGACAGCAGTTACATGGGAATACCACCCCCTGCAAGTTCCCCTCCAAACCACTCACCATCCTGACTCGGAGATATATCGCTGTTTTTTCACTGTAACTGGGTCAAAATCCTCGAGCTCTGTCCCTAATGCATTGCTCCTGCATGCAGAGGATTCTCATGGTTGATGGAGGCAGCTGCTCTCTAACTTCTCCAGGACAATGAGAGCTGGGCAAATAAAGATGGTCCACCCACATCCTATCACATTAATTACACATCAATATCACATGAATTAATGAAGAAAACCGTCAGCAGGTTTTATATCTGTGTGTTTTTGGACTCAGTAACACTGGAGGAATCTTCCTCTTAGATCCAAAATGCACAGGTACCGGGATTCGTTGACAGATTAATTATCTTGTTCTCATCTACATTCACTCTGGCTCGCCAGCGTCCCTCAAGATGAAAGCCCAGTCAAGCCGCCAAGGCAGAGCAAAATCCAACTGCTAAAGAGAAAATTTGAATTTTTGGCCATTTTAATTGCTGAGCAGTGACACTATAGGATCAAAGTAGAAATTAAAGTTCAAACATCCTCAATCATTCTCCGTTTGCCTTGTCCCTAAGCTGGTATTTGATTGGCCATGCTTTTTCACCCTCATGCTCTTGTACTTTCTTTATAGTGTTTATTGTTCTGACTTGAACAGATGCAGGGTTTTGGAATTATCTTTTACATTTGCCAAGGCTCCTCATCTTGCAACGATCAGGACAATTTGCAAGAATTATCCATTTCGGTGGAAAGCCAACATTTATACTGTTTGACAGGAGGGTGTTAGCTGGCCAGCCGGTGGACACTGACTTGTTCAGATATTGCCTTGAAAATGAACCAGCGAACGGCAGTCACCTATTTTGTTGAGGTCAAACAGATGCTTTGTGCATACATGTTTGCTCTGCCTGTAGAGTGCTGTGCCCTGTGTATTAGCGTGAGCAGCTAATACATACAAGCTTTCCACACGGCAAGTCTAACTGACAATCTTAAAGTGATTGTCACAGAGGCTCAGAGTCACACAGCACAGAAACAGACCCTACAGCCCAATTTGTCCATACCAAACAGATATCCCAAACTAGTTCCATTTGCCTACATTTGGCCCATATCTCTCTCACCCTTTCCTAGTCATGTACCTGTCCAAATGTCTTTTAAATGTTGTAACTGTACTAACCTCGACCACTTCCTCTGACGGCTCATTCCATACACGTACCATCCTCTGTGTGGAAATGTTGCCCCTCAGGTCCCTTTTAAATCTTTCCCCTCTCGCCTTAAACCCATGCCCTCCAGACTTGGGATTCCCCTATCCTGGGGAAAAGACATTGATTATTCAGCTTATCTATGCTCTTCATGATTTTAAAAACTTCTATAAAGGTCACTCCTTAGCCTCTTATGCTCCAGGATTAAAAGTCCCTGCCCATCCAGCTTCACTTTATCTATCAAGTCACCCGGTCTCAGTGACGTTCTTTTGCATGAGTAACCGTGCTCTCTTACAGTACTAAAGTCTGTATTTCTTGTGAATGGTCCTGATGTGAGCAAAATGATAAGCTTCAACAAAATGCATCTTTCATATTGTCCTTTTGACAAGACCTTAGACAGAGGCTCCCTCAAGTGAGTGTCAAAATCCTATGGTATGATTTTGATGAAGAGCAGTGGAGTTCGTAGAGTCACTACAGGATGGAAGCAGGCTGTTTGGCCCACACGAGCCCTCTGAAGAGCTGCCCACCCAGCTACCCTGTCCCTGTAATCCTGCATTTCCCATGACCCGTCCACATTACCTGTACATCTTTGGACTGTGGGTGGGGGGGTGTGGAAACCAGAGGTCCCAGAGGAAACTGACATGGAGAACTTGCAAGCTCCGTACAGGCTGTCACCTGAGCAGGGGTGGAATCTGGGTCCCTGGCACTATGAAGTGGCACTGCTAATCACTGAGCCACCGTGCTGCCCTTAGTTATTGCTGCTGCCTGCTCAATACTCATCCTTTGCTCCAAATCACAAACAAATTAGGTCTGCTTCAACACACTGCATTGCCTAAAAGTACTTCGGGATATGCTGAGAGCATTAAGGAAACTGTATCATTGCAAATGTTTCCCACTGTTATTACAGTGAAGGGCAACTACAACTGACAGAATTGATTTATTTTTAAATTATATTATAGAATGTGGATGTTATTGGCAAGGCTAACATCAGTTTTCCACCCCCAATTGCCCTTGAGCTAACTGAGTGGCTTGCTAGGCCATTTCAGGGGGCAGTTAAGAGTCAGCCATATTGCTGTGGGCCTGCAGTCACATATAGTCTGGGCCAGGTAAGGCCAGCTGTCACCTACCCTGTTATTGAAGTTCATGGGTGAACCAGATGGGTTTTTATGACAACCAAGGATAATTGCTTCTTGAGATTAATCCAGGGCATTCTTTATCCCAGAAATTACTATAAATGAGGAGATGGAACAGAGGCGAAGAATCAAGGGAATTGTCATCAGTGAGAAAGTGGCAGAGATGGGGTCTGACATGTCATTGGATCCTGATGGACATTATCCTGGGATATTACAGGGGGGTGGCGAATGAGATAGCTGATTTTATTCCCTGGATTCGTGGGCGGTTACTTTAGACTAGCAATTAGTGATTGGAATTCCTTTTTATTCATTGAAGGGAGACAGGAAATGACAGGCCAATGAGCTTCACATCTTTCAGAAGGTATTTTTATTTCAGCAGGGCACTTAGCTCAAGGTAATCAGCCAGAGACAAGATGGTTTTGCGAAAGGAAAGCTTAACCAATTTATTGGAATTCTTTAAGGAAGAGACTCCTTTGAAGAACACAAAAAGGTTGGATGGCTTTCATTTTTATGCAAAGGTTCTTGCAAATAAGGCAGAGATGTTGAGGGTTTTGGTCAACAAATAGGGTTACAACATCATTACAATCACTGAGACATGGTAAATGGAAGGGCAGGAGTGGCATCTCCGTTTTCTGGGGCATAGAATTATGAGGGAGTGGTGGGGGGAGGGGATAGAGTATAAAAGAGGACATGGTGTTGTAATATTGTGTTCAGTTCTGGTCACCTCACTATAGGAAGCATGTGGAAGCTTTAGAGAGGATGCAGAGGAGACTTACTATGATGCTGCCTGGACTGGAGGGCAGGTCTTATGAGGAAAGGTTGAGGGAGCTAGGCCTTTTCTCATTATAGTGAAGAAGAATGAGAGGTGACTTGATGAGAGGTTTACAAGATGATGAGAGGCATAGATACAGAGGATAGTCAGAGACTTTTCCCCAGGGCAGAAATGACTATTACGAGGGGGCATAATTTTAAGGCGATTGGAGGAAGGTGGTGGGAGATGTCAGAGGTAGGTTCTTCACACAGCGAAAGTGGTGGGCGTGTGGAATGTGCTGCCGGCAGTGATAGTGTAGTCAGATACTTTAGGGACATTTAAGCGACTCTTAGATAGGCATGTGGAGCATTGTAAAATGTAGGATAGTTTGATCTTAGATTAGGACAATAGGTCGGCACAACATCTAGGCCAAAGGACCTATGCTGTGCTGTACTGTTCTATGTTCTAAGGTATCCATTTGTGAAATACAGCGGAATGGGACAGAGAAGAATCCTCAACCTAGGCCATTTCAAATCAAAAATGGTCAATCACATTGTTTGGAATGTACTAAAAACCTCCAAACAGTCAGCGAGAGTTCGAAGGGTTGATATGTAGGCAAATCTCAGACGTGTAAAAATAATAGAGTAATAACACCAGGAGATTTTAACTTCTCCAATATTAACTGGGATAGACAATGTGTGAAAGGCTTAGAGGGGACAAAATTCTCAAAATGATTACATTGGAGATACCAGGAACTCCTGACGCTGGTGTATCTGAGATAAGGAGGAGTGGAGCTGGATGAACACAGCAGGTCAAGCAGGATCAGAGGAGCAGGAAGGCTGACATTTCAGGTCTGGACCCTCTTCAGAAACGATTTCATTTTCAAAATCATTTCCAAAGACGGATCCAGACCCGAAATGTCAGCCTTCCTGTTCCTCTGATGCTGCTTGACCTGCTGTGTTCATCTAGCTCTACTCCTCCTTATCTATGACTACATTGGAAAGTGTTTTAGCCCAACATGTGGAAAGTCTACAAGAAATGGGGCAGAGCTGGAACTAATTGGGGTGGTTCGGTGGCTTGCACTACTGGCCCAAAGCACTAGGGGGCCCTAGTTCAATTCCAGCCTTGGGGAACTTTGTGGAGTTTGCACAGTCTGTGTGGGTTTCCTCTGGATGCTCTGGTTTCCTCCCACAGTTCAAAGATGTGTGGGTCAGGTGGATTGACCATGGCAGGCACATGGTGACAGAGATTGGGCAGGGGGCTGAGTCTGGGTGGAAGGGTCAGTGTGGACTCAATGGGCCAAATGGCTTGCTTTCACACTGTAGGGATTCTATGATAAGTTTAGGGGAATTTTTTTTAAATGTCTAATAGCGGAAGGCATGCATTTAAGATGAGAGGGAGAAAGTTCAAAGAAGTTGTGAGGGTGGGAGTATCTTTTTTTACAGAGAGTGATAGGAGTCTGGACCACGCTGCCAGGTTAGTGGTGGAGGCAGATACAATGGGGGTGTTTAAGGGACTTTTAGATAAACGCGTGAATATACAAGGAATGGAGGGATATGGACCAAAAGAAGATAGAAGGGATTGGCTTAATTTGGCATCATGTTCAACAACAATATTGTGGGTTGAAGTTCTTGTTGCCATATTGTACTTCTCTATGTTCTTTGAACAAACGTTGGCCAACGGTTAGAGTGTCAGTGGGAGAGCATTTTGGTGATAGCGATCATAGGATTTATAGTTGTCATGGAAAAGGAAAGGGTTGGACCCCAAATTAAGGTTCTGAATTGGGAGCAGACTGTGTTTAATGGGATAAGACAGGATCTGAACAAAGACAGAGATAATGGGAACTGCAGATGCTGGAGAATCCGAGATAACAAAGTATGGAGCTGGATGAACACAGCAGGTTAGACCCGAAACGTCAGCTTTCCTGCTGCTTGGCCTGCTGTGTTCATCCAGCTCCACACCTTATCTCTGAACAAAGACAACAGGGAGCAGCTAATCTATGTCGGAGCATTGGGAATCTTTCGATAAGGAAACAGCAAAAGTGCAGGGCCGATATGTTCCTGTAAAAGTGAAGAGTGGGATTAACAAGTCCAGAGAACCCTGGACATTGAGGGAAGTGTAAGGTTTGATAAGGAAAAGGATGGAAGTTTATGGCAGGTACCAAGGGCACAAAACAGGGGGAGCTGTTCAGGAGGTGGCTAATTAAAGAAAATTAGGGAAGTTAAGAGAGGTAATGAAAAAGACACTGGCAAACAAAATAAAAGGAAACTCTAAAGGGATTTTACAAGTATATTAGGGACAAGATTTGATTTGATTTATTCTTGTCACATGTACCAAGATACGGTGAGAAGTATTGTTTTGCATCCGAACCAGACGAATCATAAGTACATCAGGGTAATAGAACAGAATGCAGAATGCGGTACTATAGCTACAGAGAAGGTGCAGAGAAAGATCAACTCTAATATACCAGAGGTCCATTCATAAATCTGATAACAGTGGGAAAGAAAAGGATAACCAGGGAAAGAATGGGGATTGTTAGAAGATAAGGGTGAGGTTTTAATTATGGGCTTTGCATTTATTATCAGGAAGGACAATTACAGCATAGAAATCAGGGAGAGAGTTTTTGATATACTAGAATGAATTACAATTGAGAGGGAGCAGGTCTCAGTGGATTTAATGGATAAATTCCCAGGACCAAATGAGATGTACTCCACACTGCAGTGAGCAGTTAGGGGAGGACATTGCAACGGCCCTGACATTAATATTCAGTTTCTCTCTGGGACACAGAAGAGATGCCACGTGACTGGGGAGGCAGCTAATGTGGTACCATTATTCAAGAGGATAAATTAGGGAACTGCAGGCCTGTGAGTCTAATATCCAGTGGTAGGGACAGAATTAATCCCCACATTGATGGGGAAGGATTCATCAATCACAGTCAATACGGTTTTGCAAGAAGAACATCATGCCTGACAGGTTTGAATGAGTTTTTTGAGGAGGTGACATAAATGCTTACAGCACGGGAGGCCATTCGACCTATCTTGCCCATGCCAGTGAAAAGCTGCATAGATGAGGCCAGTGCAGGTGATGTAGGCTTTGGACAAGGAGCTGTTTAAGAAAGTAAGAGCCCGTGGGATCCCAAATTGATTTAGCAGCAGGAGGAAAGGGGTGATGATCAAAGGATGTTTTTGTGACTGGAAGCCTGTGTCCAACGACATACCACAGGGTTCAGAGCTGGGTCCCTTTGTGTACATTAATGATCTCGACATGAATGGTGCAGTTATGACCAGTAAGTTCACAAGTGATGTGCAAATTGGTGTGTTTTGAATAGCAAAGAGGAAATCTTTAGACTACAGGAAGAAATAAATGGGCTAGTCAAATGGGCTGGACACTGCAAAATGGGATTTATTGGTGAAAAGTGCGAGGTGATGTATTTTGGGAAGACTAACAAGGCAATGGCAGGACACAAGGAAATACAATGGGCCAGAGGGACCTCGGTGTACACGTTCGCAGGATCCCCGAAGGTAGCAGGACAGATAGATAAGGTGTTTAAGAAGGCACATAGGATATTTCCCTTTATGAGTCAATGCATTGAATATAAGAGCAGGAGGATGGGATGGAGCTGTGTACAACATTAGTCAGGCCACACCTGGTGTTCTGTGTAGAGTTCTGGTGACCACATTATAGGAAAGATGCAATTACACTCGTGAAATTCACCAGGATGTTGCCTGGGCCAGAACGAGTCAGCTATGAAAAGAAATGAGAAATTAGAGCAGAGAAGGTTCTGTACAGGGGTATCTGAGTGAGGTGTATGAAGTTCTGAGGGACATAGATAGGAAGATAGAGAGAAACCTTTTCCATTAGTAGAGGTCTCAATAATCATGGGGCTCAGATTTAAGCTAAGATAGGGGAGATTTAGAGAAGTCATAAGGAAAACATATTTTCAGACAGAGGGTGGTGGGATGCTGGAATCCACAGCCTGAAAGAATGGTAAGGGAGGGAACATCATAACATTTAGGAAGTACTGAGATGAGCACTTGAAATGCCATAACACACAAGGCTACAGTTCAAGTGCTGGGAAATGGGACTTAAATAGACAGGGACAAAAGGAGAAGTTGCTGGAAAAGCCCAGCAAGTCTGGCAGCATCGAAGAAGAAAAATTCGGAGTTAATGTTTTGCGTCTGTGGAAGGATCACCGGACTGGAGACGTTAATTCTGATTTTTTTCTTCACAGATGCCGTCAGACTTGCTGAGCTTTTCCAGCAACTTCTGTTTTTGTTCCTGATTTACAGCATCTGCTGATCTTTCGGTTTTTATCTTGAATAAGTAGGAATGGCCAGCATGGACACAGAGGGCTGTAAATTTTGATGGCTCTAAGAAGCATGTGTGGCAGATAAAGGAGAAGCAGTGGAGGTACTGTGCTCCAATTTCCAGAAAGTGTTTCCTCGGAGACTACAACAAGGTTTCTTGAAGAAAATGGAAGCTATGTTCTATGTTCTATGTTCTATGTTCTAAAGTGAGAGATAACATATTGCCACCGATAGAAGATTGGTTCACCAACACAAACAGAGTAGATGTAAGGTGGGTCATGGAAAGATGCCGTGTGAGCACTGTACCATGGGTATCAGTGCTGGGACCTCCCATTTCTACAGTTTATATCAATCACTTGGCTGAAGGGAACAAATGTCAGGTTATTAAATTTTCATTGAAACAACGGTAAGTAGAAAGTAAGCTGTGAAGAGGTTATGAAGGAATATTAGAACATAGAACATAGAACATAGAACAGTACAGCACAGAACAGGCCCTTCAGCCCACAATGTTGTGCCGACCATTGATCCTCATGTATGCACCCTCAAATTTCTGTGACCATATGCATGTCCAGCAGTCTCTTAAATGACCCCAATGACCTTGCTTCCACAACTGCTGCTGGCAACGCATTCCATGCTCTCACAACTCTCTGTGTAAAGAACCCGCCTCTGACATCCCCTCTATACTTTCCTCCAACCAGCTTAAAACTATGACCCCTCGTGCTAGCCATTTCTGCCCTGGGAAATAGTCTCTGGCTATCAACTCTATCTATGCCTCTCATTATCTTGTACACCTCAATTAGGTCCTCTCTCCTCCTCCTTTTCTCCAATGAAAAGAGACCGAGCTCAGTCAACCTCTCTTCATAAGATAAGCCCTCCAGTCCAGGCAGCATCCTGGTAAACCTCCTCTGAACCCTCTCCAAAGCATCCACATCTTTCCAATAATAGGGCGACCAGAACTGGACGCAGTATTCCAAGTGCGGTCTAACCAAAGTTTTATAGAGCTGCAACAAGATCTCACGACTCTTAAACTCAATCCCCCTGTTAATGAAAGCCAAAACACCATATGCTTTCTTAACAACCCTGTCCACTTGGGTGGCCATTTTAAGGGATCTATGTATCTGCACACCAAGATCCCTCTATTCCTCTATACTGCCAAGAATCCTATCCTTAATCCTGTACTCAGCTTTCAAATTCGACCTTCCAAAATGCATTACCTCGCATTTATCCAGGTTGAACTCCATCTGCCACCACTCAGCTCATCTCTGCATCCTGTCAATGTCCCGCTGCAGCCTACAACAGCCCTCTATACTGTCAACGACACCTCCGACCTTTGTGTCATTTGCAAACTTGCTGACCCATCCTTCAATCCCCTCATCCAAGTCATTAATAAAAATTACAAACAGTAGAGGCCCAAGGACACAGCCCTGTGGAACCCCACTCACCACTGACTTCCAGGCAGAATATTTTCCTTCTACTACCACTCGCTGTCTTCTGTTGGCCAGCCAATTCTGTATCCAAGCAGCTAAGTTCCCCTGTATTCCATTCCTCCTGACCTTCTGAATGAGCCTACCATGGTGAACCTTATCAAATGCCTTACTGAGGTCCATATACACCACATCCACAGCTTGACCCTCATCAACTTTTCTAGTCACATCCTCAAAGAACTCGATAAGGTTTGTGAGGCATGACCTGCCTCTCTCAAAGCCGTGTTGACTGCATTTGATCAAGCCATGCTCTTCCAGATGGTCATAAATCCTATCCCTCAGAATCCTTTCTAACACCTTGCAGATGACAGACGTGAGACTTACTGGTCTGTAAATTATTGAATATTGAAAGGTTAAGTGAGTGAGCGAAGATCTGACAAATGGCTATTTTGTGAGAATATTTGAAATAGTCCATTTTGGCAGGGAGATTAAAAAAGCACTTTATCTAAATGGCGAGAGATTGGAAAGGTCTAGGATGCAGAGAGATGTGAGTACCCGATGGTACAAATTATAAAAGGGTCATACAGTAAGTGATTTGGAAAGCTAGTGAAATGTTAACATTTATTGAGAGGGGAATTAAATACAAAAAGTAAGTGGTCATGCTTCAATTAAATAGGGCATTAGTGAGATTACGTCCAGAACACTGGGTACAGTACTGGTCTCTTTAACTAACGTATTGGGAAAAGTTCAGAAAAGTTTTACTCAACGAACACCTGGAATGGGTAGGTTATCTTATAAGGGGAAGTTAGACAGATTAGGCTTGTAGCTGAGTAAGAGGCAGTTTTATTGAAACAAAAAGGCTATCGAGAGATCCTAACAGGATATACGTGGCAAGGATATTACCCTTTGTCGGGGAATATCGTACCAGGGTGTTACTGTTTAAAAAAAGGTGGCCCATTTAGGACAAAGATAAAGAGTTCTTTTTCTTGCAGTGGATCATGAATCTTCGCTTGAATATTCTTCTGAAAAAAAGGTGTTTAGCAGGCTTGCCTTCATTACTCGGTCCATTGAGTACAAGAGTTGGGAAGGCATGGTGAGGTTTTAAAGGACATTGATGTAGCCTCTGCAGGAGTACCATGTCCAGCAACTGGACAACTGAAAGGATATAATTAACCTCGAGTGGGTTCAGGAGAGATTTATCAAGACGTTGCGGGTATAAGTTATAAAGAAAGGCTGGATAGGCTAGGAATTGTTTCCACTGGAGCTTAGGAGGTAGAGGGCTGACATTATAGAGGTGTATAAGATCATGAGGGATACAGATAAGGTTAACGGGAAGTGTCTTTTCCCTAGGATGGGGAATTTCAAGACGAGGAGACGTATTTTTAAGGAGAGAGTAGAGACATTTAAAAAAGGGCAATTTTTTTGCATAGAGGGTGATTCAATATCCTAGAATGCGGAAGGAAATAAGGGAGGAAACCGCAAGATCCTTTGCAGAAATATTTGCATCACCTGTAGCTATGGGTGAGGTGCCCGATATCTAGACAGTGACTCGTGTTGTACCTTTATTTAAGAAATGTTGTAAGGAGAAAGCAGGGAACTGTAGACCTGTGACTCTGATTTCAGTTGTGGGAAAATTGTTGGAGGTGATTATGAAAGATAAGATTTATGAACATTTAGAGGCAAAAATGAATTATACACAGTCAGCGTGGGTTTCTGTGAGGAAAATAGTGCTTCACAAACTTGCACGGGTTTCAAGGAATTTAGCAAAAAGATTGATGAGGACAGAGCAGTAGACATTGTTTATTTGGATTCAGGAAAGCCTTTGACAAGGTTCCACATGGCACACTAAATAGCAACGTTAGGTCACATGGGATTCAGAGTGAGCTTGCCAATTGGAAACTTAATTGGTTTAATGACAGGAGACAGAGAATGGTGGTGGAGAGTTGCTCATCAGACTGGAGGCTTGTAACCAGGTATTCCGCAGGGATTAGTTCTGGGTCCTCGTTTGTTTGTCATTTACAAAAATAACTTGGATGAGAATACAGAAGGCATGGCTAACAAATTTGCAGATGATACCAACATCGTTGGTATAGTAGACAGTAAAGAAGTTATTGCGAGATTACAAAGGGACCTTGATCAAATAGGTCAAAGGGCTGAAAAATGGCAGATGGAGTTCAATCTGGATAAATGTGAGATATTGCATTTTGGTACAACAGCTTATTAAGCTGGAGAGGGCTCAGAAGAGATTTACCAGGATGTTGCCGGGGATTGAAGGTTTGAGTTACAAAGAAAGTCCTTCTTAAGCTGAGATTTTTTTCACTTGAGCGTAGGAGGTTGAGAGGTGACCCGACAGAAGTTTATAAATTAATGAGAAGGACAGATAGCTGTAATGGAAGTGGTCTTTTTTCTAGGATGGGGATTTCAAGACGAGGGGGCAAATCTTTAAGAGGAGAGGAGAGAGATTTAAAAAAGACATGAGGGCAATATTTTTTCAGAGGGCAGTTTGTGTGTGGAATGTACAGTCTGAGGAAGTGGTAGATGTGGGTACAATTACAATGTTTAAAAGACATTTGGATAAGTACATGTATGGGAAAGGTTTGGAGGAATATAAGCCAGGCATGGGACTAGTTTAGTTTGGAATTATGGTCAGTATAGACTGGTTGAATCAAAGCTTCGAAATCCATGTTTGACTCTATAAAAGGTGGTGAAGGCAGGATCTTTGAATATTGCTAAGGCAGAGGTAGATAGATTCTTGATGAGTGAAGGGTGGAATTGTTATTAGGCTAGATAGGAAGGTGGAATAAACAGATCTCCCCAATCTTATTGAATGGCAGAGCAGACTTGAAGGGCTGAATGGCCCTAACACATTTGCTGATATGTAACACCTCTATTCAATTCCCTCTCAACTTGCTCTTCCATGAGGACAGAAGCATCAACTTCTGCAAACTATCCACGGAACTGAAGTTCCTCATTGCTGGAAAACAGCTTGAGATTGTTTTCCTGCACATTAACTTGTGCCCTTCTGAAAGTGTGTACCAAAGTTGAGGCATATACACCAAATGGGGTCGAACTACTGCCTTACGAAGGTTCACCATAACTTCCTTATTTTTGTACTCTATGCAGTAAATCTTTCCTAGAGGGGTATGTTAAATAATTACTTATTGCGCCAATATTTACAACAGAGGAAGAGGTGCACATGTTAGAAATCCCGGGAAAAGCAATACTGAATGGAAGAGAGAAGATCATCAAAAATTAACAGAAATAAAATAGTATTGCTAAGAAAGATAAAACACATTTTGTTGTAGCTTTTCACCTATTTTGTAAAAGCACTTCATTCATTCACTCATTGGTGTTGCTAGCTGGCAACATTTCTGGTCTGTCTCTAGTCATCCTTGAGGAGGTGGTGGCGAGCTGTTTCTTGCACCATTACAATCCAACACCCAAAGTGCCATGAGTGAGGGAATTCCTGTGACACAGCAGATACGGCAATATATTTCGAAGTTAGGATGGTGAATGACTTGTGGGTGGTGGTATTCTCATGTATCTGCTGCACTTGTCCTTTTAGATGGAGCGGTCGTGGGTTTGGAAGGTGCTTCTAAAAAAGCTTTAGGTGAATTCCTGCAGTGCATCCTGTAGACAGTACATACTGCTGCTACTGAGCATTGGTGGTGGCAGGAGTGGTCGTTTGTGGATGCGGTGCCAACCAAGCGGGCTGGTTTGTCCTGGGTGGCATCAAACTTTGAGTGTTGCACTCATCCAGGCAAACGGGGAGTATTCCATTAACTTTCCTCATTACCATAGTCAAAGCACCAGTTAATGACAACTGGCAGTTAGTTGCCAGGTTTAGCCCAAATTTCAATCCAGGCAGGTTGACTCAAATTAGTCAAGGCAAAGCCCTAGAAAATGAACCACAGAATTACAATCTTGTTGAGTTAAAACAGATTTACTGGACCTAGATGGTCTTCCTGTGTGCAAAGAAATGGGCTGGTATTAAATTTTTTAAACTTCCAGTACATGTAAGTGTGCCACGTTGTAGACCTGACTGAAAATCCTAAGTGGTTGGCATTTTTTTTGTGTACAGGGTTAAGTAGCATGTATATTAGGATTAATGAACACAGTTATGGCACCAATGATTAGGTGGGTCATACCCCAACATTTATAGGATGAAAGTAAATTAGAACACCACAGATACATTTACTATAATCTTTGAGTGTTCTCTTAATTCAGACACCGTTCCGTTATACTGGAGAATTCCATGTGCCGCTCTACTCTGCTACTTAATTAGGTGAGAGAGAAAAAAAAAATACAGGGATCACAGGCCAGTAAGCATCTGTTATTGAGGAACTGCTAAAGTCTAGCATCTGTTAGTGAGAAAATGTTCGAGTCTGTTGTAAAGGATGTAATTGTAGAACACTTAGAAATATAGAAAATAACCGGGGCTTCATGAAGGGGAGATTATTCCTGATGAATTTGTTGAATTCTTTGAATAGGTTCAGCAAGTAATGAGGAAGGCAAACAGAATGCTGGCCTTTAACTTCAGAGCTAATGGAATATAAAAGTAGAGAAGTTTTGGTAAAATTATACAAGGCACTGGTTTGGTGCCCTTACCTAAGGGGAGGTGTACTGGTATTGGAAGCAGCCCAGAGAAGGTTCACTAGGGTGGTACCAGGTCTGGACGGACTGCCTTATGCGGAGAGAAAGTAGGCTGTGCCTGTACTCATTGGAATTTGGAAGAATGAGAGAAGACATTATTGAAACATACAAAGATTGTTTGGTTTTTGACAGGGTAGATGTAGAGAGGTTGGTTCCCCTTGAGAGAGTATTGGTCCAGAGGGCATCATGTCAGTGTAAGGAGTTCCCCATTTAAGACAGAGATGAGGAGGAATGTATTCTCTCAGATGTCAGTGGGTCTGTGGAATTCTTTACAGCAGAGGGCTGATGATGCTGGGTCATTAAGTATAGTCAAAGTCTGAGATAGACGGATTTTTATTCAAGAAGGGAATCAAGGTTCATGGGGAAAATGGCAGGCAAGAGGAGTTGACAACTGGTAGGTCAGCCATGATCTCACTGAATAGTAAAGTGGAGTAGATAGGCTGAATGGCTTCCATGCCTATAATTGGGATAGTGTGTCTGATTATGTTGTAAAATTTAAATATTTAAAGAAAACAAGCATTGCTTTGTCAAGGACTGGGTACACCTGATGGACGTGGTTGAATGTTTTGCCCTCATAGGGCACTGTTAAATAGAGCTTAAGTTCATGGAATTCAAATTCTGGCTCTGATTGCAAATATCCAGAGGGTGATGCTCTAAGAGTCTCTGTTGTATACTGTAAATGACTTTATAAAATAGTGGCCGGTTGTATCCATGGATGAGCTGACTAACTTAACTCATACACTCAGTGCCTGATGTTAACTTTACCTGCATACATTGAAACAGAGACAAAACAGGAGCAGGAATAGGTCATGTGGCCCTTCAAGCCTGCTTAGCTATTCAATATGACCTTGGCTGATCTTCCAACTGTTCCCAATTTCACACCAAACCCTTTGGCCCCTTTAGCCCTGAGAACTATATCTAAATCCTGCTTGAAGACACGCAGTGTTTTGGCCTCAATTGCTTTCCATGGCAGACACTTCTATAGGCTCACCACTCTCTGGGTGAGGACACTTCTCATCTCAATCCTAAATGACCTACCCCATACCCTCAGACTGTGAATGCATGTGCTAAACAAGATGGAGTGGCTAGTTAAAATGGCAGGGAGGTCCCTTTAAGAATTTTGTAAACTTAGACTCAGAATCATACAGCACAGAAACAGACCCTTCAGTCCAACCAGTCCAGGCCGGCCATATTCCCAAACTAAACTAGTCTCACCTGCCTGCTCCTGGCCCATATCCCACCAAACCCCCCTTATTCAGGTACTTATCCAAATGTGTTTTAAACAGTGTAACTGTATTTGCATCCACCACTTCCTCTGGCAGTTCGTACCATTCTGTAAAAAAGTTGCCTCATTAAAATCTTTCTCCCCTCACCTTAAAAACATACCCCTAGATTTGAACATCCCGACCCTAGGGAAATGATCTTTGCTGTTCACCTTATCCTTGCCCCTTAAGATTTTATAAACCTCTATTAGGTCACGCCTCAACCTCCTATGTTCCAGTGAAAAAAGTCCCAGCCCATCCAGTTTCTCCTTATAACTTAAACCCTCCATTCCTAGCAGCATCCTGGTAAATCTTCTCTGAATCCTCTCTAGTTTAATAATTTTCTTCCGATAAACAGGGCAACCAGAACTGGACACAGTACTCAGAGAAGACGGTTCACCAACATCCTGTACAACTTCAGTATGATGGCCCAACTGCTATACTCAATGGTCTCGCAATAAAGGCAAGCATGCCAAACAGCTTCTTTACTATCCTGTCTATCGGTGAAAAATTTCAAACAAATTTGGACCTGAGCTTCTCGGTCTCTGTTTTACAACACTACTAAGGGCCCCGATTATTAATTGTACAAGTCCTGCCCTTTGTTTGTTTTACCAAAATGCAATACCTTGCATTTATCCAAATTAAACTCCATCTGACTTTCCTCAGCCCATTGATCCAAATGATCAAGAGTTCTTTGTAATCTTAGGACATCTTTTCCACTGTCCACTACACGACCAATCCACCTTCTATATTGTCATCCAAATCATTTGTACAAATGACAAACAACAGTGGACTCAGCATGGATCCCTGTGGAACACTGCTGGCCACAGGCTTCCAGGTTAAAAAATATCCCTCTATCTCCCACCATCAAGCCAAATTTGCATCCAGTTGGCAAGCTCTCCCTGAATCCCATGTCATCTCACTTTATCAGTCTACTGTGCAGAACCTTAAAGGCTTTAGTAAAGCCCAAGTAACCAACATCTACCACTCGGCCTCCAATCTCTTTGGTTACTTCCTCAAAAACGTAATCAAATTTGAGAGACACGATTTCCCCTCACATTAAATTATGCTGACTATCTTGAATCATTCCCTGCCTCTCCAAATGCACACAAATCCTATCTTTAAGAATCACCTCCAAGAACCCACCCACAACGAGTATCAGACTCACCAGTCAACAGTTCCCATGCTTCTTACAGCCTTTCTTTTATATAAAGGTACAGGCTCAGTGAGATTACCTCTCATTCTTCAAGCTTCAAGACAATACGCGTCCAGTCCATCTATACCTAGAACATAGAACATAGAACATAGAACAGTACAGCACAGAACAGGCCCTTCAGCCCACGATGTTGTGCCGACCATTGATCCTCATGTATGCACCCTCAAATTTCTGTGACCAAATGCATGTCCAGCAGTCTCTTAAATGTCCCCAATGACCTTGCTTCCACAACTGCTGCTGGCAACGCATTGCATGCTCTCACAACACTCTGTGTAAAGAACCCACCTCTGACATCCCCTCTATACTTCCCTCCAACCAGCTTAAAACTATGACCCCTCGAGTTAGCCATTTCTGCCCTGGGAAATAGTCTCTGGCTATCAACTCTATCTATGCCTCTCATTATCTTGTACACCTCAATTAGGTCCTCTCTCCTCCTCCTTTTCTCGAATGAAAAGAGTCCGAGCTCAGTCAACCTCTCTTCAAAAGATAAGCCCTCCAGTCCAGGCAGCATCCTGGTAAACCTCCTCTGAACCCTCTCCAAAGCATCCACATCTTTCCTATAATAGGGCGACCAGAACTGGACGCAGTATTCCAAGTGCAGTATAACCAAAATTTTATAGAGCTGCAACAGGATCTCACGACTCTTAAACTCAATTCCCCTGTTAATGAAAGCCAAAACACCATATGCTTTCTTAACAATCCTGTCCACTTGGGTGGCCATTTTAAGGGATCTATGTATCTGCACACCAAGATCCCTCTGTTCCTCCACGCTGCCAAGAATCCTATCCTTAATCCTGTATTCAGCTTTCAAATTCGAAGAGGAGGAAATAACTTCACAGAGGTCAGTATCCCATTACCAAGTCACCCTTTATTTACACAGGGAGAGTCCTTCACACTCATCCAGATTCCTCAGAGCCGGCTTTCAGAGAGTGAACAGAACCTCTGGCACTGCTATTCTTATCTGTCAGCCAGGGCTCCCTAATTGAGGCTTAATCTGGCCCCATCAGGGATCTCACATTCTACAAAGTTCACCTAGCTGGCCTCATTATCATCATTACATCCCTCACCTTCTGAGTCTGAGGCAATAAGCCAATTCTTTTTTTTTTGTAGCTCCTCCTGGGGTGTTTTAGCACCGGGTCAGGCTCCTCCAACTCTGCCTCTGATATGGGCAGCGTGTACCGCAGTGTAGCTCACCTCTTGTGCCCGCTGTGTCTGGGGAGAAATTCATTCTCTTCTTCAGGCAGCAAATGCATTGAGGCAGGACATCCACCATATCCATCTCAGATTCCGAGGTATCTTCAAAGCTCAGAGAGTGAGAACTGATGGGTTCTAGAATGGCTAGAAAGGCTTTTGAGGAGCAGGGCACATGTTGCTCCTGCAACATTTGAGAGTTTATAGCTTTCAGATGGTCCATGTGCTTGCTCAGGACCATTGCACCCACCTGAACTTTATAGGTCACAGGCCCAAACCTTGTGCCAACCCTGCCTCTTACCCATACAGTGCCATTCCCATGGTTCCTGCACCAAACTTCATCCCCTGAAATAAACGGCCCCCCACTCTGAGTGGAGCCGTGTGTCAGCATTGGTGTTCCTGATGTCATTTCACCCCTGCCATCTCCACCAACCCCACCCCACACCCATCGGGTCCAGGATGAACAGATTTTAGCTGGTGCAGAGTCTTCTCCCCATTAGCAACTCTGCTGGACCAATCCCTGTAATTGCATGGGAGGATGCTCCTGCCATCAAATAGGAAGCAGGGCAGTTTGGGATCCAAGTGAAGCTGTCTTTAAGCTTGCCTTCAAAGTTTGGTTTGCTGTTACTGCCAGACCATTGGATGAATGGCATGGAACTGTCCTTATTTACTGATTACCATTTGGCCTTATGAAATAGTCAAATTCTCTGCTGGTAAACAATGGCCCTTCATCTGTGACTGGCACTTCCATAAGTTCACGTATTGCACAAAAAAATCACGCAGTTTTTATATCACTGTCCCTGCATTTGACGAATGAACGCTATGCATGTCCAGCTACTTCGAATGGGCACCCTCAGTGGAAGCACATTGACAACGCAAGTCCTTTCATGGGCTCAATGTGTTACTGAGTTCAGCGTTCACATGGCCATTCCCACAAAGGTGGGGAAGCCACTGGTGCCAATTATTGTCCTTGTTGACAATCTGGGCATTGCCCCACCAACGTCAGCGCCCAATCCTGGCTGTCAGTCATAACTTCTCACCAACATGTTCATTCTCAAAACATCTGGGTGACCCTGGTAGAGTTCAGCCAGTATCTGGCAGCAGCCTTTGCTGGGGACAATCACACTTGCTCCCATGAATAATATGTTGTTGTCCTCAGCGAACTAATCTCTCTAGGTCCAAAAAGGCTTCAATTCTGGTTATGACTGTTCTTTGGCTTCCCCCCACCCCATCACCACCAGCTGTTTGAGGGCCAGATCATTCTGTGCCCAAAGTTTGATATTGTCAGCTGTGACTGGAAATGTGTCTAGAGACTTTAAACCCATGACAGACTCTTTCAGTGGCTGTACCAGCGGTGGTGTACCCGCTGTGGGAGGTGGCTCAAATGCGTGCGCATTTGCTACTTGTTCTCCTGGACCTGGCTCCAACTTGTAATTATACGCATTCAGTATTAGACCCCACTGCTGAATTCAGCCTGAAGCTACAGGCTGCATTGCCTTGTCCTTTTTAAAATAGGCCCCACAGGAGTTAGTCGTCCATTAATATTACAGATTTGTGTCCATAACAGTATTGGTGGAACTTCCTGACTCTGAATATGACCAACAAGCCTTCCTTCTCTATCTGTATATATTTACATTCTGCATTAGCCGAAGTCCTGGATGCATGTGCGATTGGGTATTCCTCTCCACTGCCCCACCTATGAGCTAATACTACCCATACTGGAAGGCTTCATATATCAATGCCAGATCTCACTTGTGATCAGCGTGCCAACACCTCACAGGATGATAGCTGTTTCTTCACTTCCCTGACAGTGAGTGCTTGTCTATAGGACCATTTTCTAGGAGTTGGTGCAAAGGTGTCAGGATGGAGGCCGAGTGATACATGAACCTTCCGCAATAATTTGCCAGCCTAAGAAAAGGCCCAAGCCCCAGAACAGAATGGGAAGCTGAGGCATCTTTGATCGTCCTCTCTTTATCTTCCAACAGGTATAGCCTGGTCTTGTTGACTCTGCAGCCCAAGTTGGTCACTGGGGGAGCCTGGAACACACATTTTTCCTTTCAACTGCGTATGCCCATTTGGGAGAAATGTCTAAAGACTATGTCCAAGTTCTCCCAGGCTCCCTATTTGTCTTCCCTGCCATTAGGGCATCATCTTGATAAATGGTGATCTGGGGTGGAGCTTGTAAAATGTTCTCCATTGCCTGCTGGGTAGAAAAAAAGCGCAAAGTCTGATGATACCCCCAGAGGCAGTCTTGCATATTGGTGCTAGGCCTTATGGGTATTAATTGTAGCATACCTCTGGGAACCCTTATCTAACTGCAATTGCAGGTACACATGGCTCATGTCCAGCTTCGTGGAGGACAGCCCCTGCAAACCCCTCCACCCCGGTAGCTTTACATATCTATCCTCTATGCGGGGGATTGGGTATTTATCCAGCTGCATAAAGCAATTTACCATTTGTTTGAAATCCCCAAAAATCACTTTTGTGACCTGTTGGGCTTCACAATTGTTATGACCAGTGCTGCCCATTCTGCAAACTAGACTGGTCTGATGATTCCTTTACTTTCCAGCCTCCTGACTTCTGCCTCTACTTCTTCCTATGAGATAACTGGCAGTGGGCAGGCCTTGCTTCATGGTCAATGTGCAAGGTGGCCTTGGCTGCTTTAATAGACCCCTGACCTTCCTGAAAAACCCCCAGGGTATTTCATTAGGACTTCGCTCAGGCAGCTACTTTCTAATCAAAAAAAGGGAAAGCCAGTCAAGGTGAATCTCAACCAATTTTGCCCCATCAGTCTTGGGTATGAGCCTTAATCTGCAAGGGCTCACTGCTATAGGTTCTCAGTCGAGCCGAGGTCTTGCACAAACTTCAAATTTGGAATCCAGAGCAAATTGTTAAAAGCTGGTTCTGCTATCACCAGCTTTTAACAATTTGCTCTGGATTCCAAATTTGAAGTTTGTGCAAGACCTCGGCTCGACTGAGAACCTGTGACCAATTAACTAGGTGTTTATTTGGATTGGTTCCGATTTGAATGTTGCTAAGCAATGCCACTGATCCAAACCAGATGCATGTGGACTCTCCTGGATACTGGCCTGAGAGTTTCCTTACTCATTTCAGGCCTGGTGGGACTCCTTTGCTGCCTCGAGTACACATACTGGCAACTACTGCAACAGTTTGCTGGCCCAGATCCTGAAGAAAATGTTGACCATTTAGTCAAGGCTTGGTTTTGTTTTGGTTGTTTTGCTGTGGGCAGACCTACAGTCCCTCTGTTCAGGATATGTCCCGAGTGAGGCTATGCAGTTGCCCTCACTCGAGTGATGTTCCCTGAGCTCAGTCGTCCTGGTAACTGTGTCTATTTCCTTTGGAATACCCTGAAAATCATACTCCACTTGCTGCATTTTCCAGTGAAGCAGCCAGTTGTGGTACCAGGTTCGGGTTGAGTTGGGCTTCAGCTAGTAGGTGCTTTTGCAGGGTTACATCATTAATCCTGCGTACCAAACAGTCTCTCAGCATCTCATTAAAGATTAAACCAAAGTCACGTGCCTCTGCCAGTCATCATAACTTAGTCAAAGATCCCAATGCAGATTCCCCAGATTCTCGAATTGCCGAATAAAACCCATAATGTTTCAGAGTCAGAAGGATTGAGGTTGTAATATTCCTTAACTAAATCCAACAACTCTTGAAAGCTTTTAGTATCTAGTGCCGTAGGTAAACGTAGGCTTCGAACACCCAACAAAGCTGTGGTTCCCAGGCTATCAGGAGAATTACTCATTGGTCACCATCTGTCCCAGTGTCATTTGCCCCCACCCAAAAAAAACACAACACATTCTTTCCACAGCAGGACAAGCAGCATCAGAGGAGCAGGAAAATTTGACGTTTTGGGTCGAGACCCTTCTTCAGAAATGGGGGAGGGGAAGGGGATTCTGAAATAAATGGGGAGAGAGGGGGAGGCGGATAGAAGATGGATAAAGGAGAAGACAGGGTGAGAGGAGACAGACAGGTCAAAGAGGCGGGGTTAGAGCCAGAGAAGGTGAATGTAGGTGGGGAGTTAGAGAGGGGATAGGTAGGTCAGTCCGGGGCGGGGGGGGGGGGGGGGGTGGGGGGGAGCAGCGGGGGGGGGGGACGGGATGAGGTTAGTAGGTAGGAGATGGATGGTTTCCCCGATGTAGAGGAGGCCACAATGGGAGCAGCGGATACAGTATATCACATCATTAGTTGTACAGGTGAACATCTGTTTGATGTGGAAAGTCTTCTTAGGCCCTGGGATACGGGTGAGGGGGTGGTGGAGGTGTAGGGACAGGTGTAGCACTTGCTTCGGTTGCAGGGAAAAATGCCGGGGGTGGTGGTGGGGCCGGAGGGGAGTGCAGAGCGGACAAGGCAGTCCCAGAGAGAGTGGTCCCTCCAGGAAGCACATAAGGGTGGGGAGGGCAGATGGCAGAAATGTCGGAGGATGATGTGTTGCATTTGGAGGTTGGGGTGGTATGTGAGGACGAGGGGATTTTGTTTTGGTTATTATTGCGGATAGAAGGTGTGAAGGATGAGTTGTGGGAAATGTGGGAGACACAGTCGAGGGCATTTTTGATCACTGTGGAAGGGAAGTTGCAGTTCTTGAAAAAAAAAAGAACATCTGGAATGTTCAGGAGTGGAATGCTTCCTCTTGGGAGCAGATGTGGTGGAGGCGAAGGAATTAGGAATAGGGGATGGCATTTTTACAGGAAGGTGGGTGAGGGGAGGAGTTTTCTGGGTAGTTGTGGGTGTCAGTGATAATGGGAACTGCAGATTCTGGAGAATCCAAGATAATAAAGTGTGTAGCTGGATGAACACAGCAGGCCAAGCAGCATCTCAGGAGCACAAAAGCTGACGTTTCGGGCCTAGACCCTTTATCAGAGAGGGGGATGGGGTGAGGGTTCTGGAATAAATATGGAGAGAGGGGGAGGCGGACCGAAGATGGAGAGAAAAGAAGATAGGTGGAGAGGAGAGTATAGGTAGGGAGGTAGAGAGGGGATAGGTCAGTCCAGGGAAGACGGACAGGTCAAGGAGGTGGGATGAGGTTAGTAGGTAGGAAATGGAGGTGCAGCTTGAGGTGGGAAGAAGGGATGGGTGAGAGGAAGAACAGGTTAGGGAGGCAGAGACAGGCTGGGCTGGTTTTGGGATACAGTGGGGGGAGGGGATGAGCTGGCCTGGTTGTGTGGGTGTCGGTTGCATTTTTCCCTGCAACCGAAGCAAGTGCTACACCTGCCCCTACACCTCCACCACCCCCTCACCCCTATCCCAGGGCCTAAGAAGACTTTCCACATCCAAATGGATATGGGTTTCCAGGTGGATGCTAGCGATGGAGACAGAGGTCCAGGAAGGAGTGAGGTGTCAGAGATGGTCCAGGCTTAATGTTGGGTGGAAGGTGTTAGTGAAGTGGATGAACTGTTCGAACTCCTCGTGGGAATATGAGGCAGTGCTGATCGCCATCAATGTAATGGAGGAAGAGATGGGGGATAGGGCCAGTGTAGCTTTGGAAGAAGGAAACCAAGCAGGGGCTTGGGGACTGCTTTGTGGAACACCTATGCTTAGTTCGCACTAAACAACTACACCTCCCAGTCACAAACCATTTCACCCCCCGCCTCACTGACCCCACTCCTCGGATGACATGTCCATCCTGGGCCTCCTGCAGTGCCACAATGACGTCACCTGAAGGCTGCAGGAACAGCAACGCATATTCCGTTTGGGAACCCTGCAGCCCAATGGTATCAATGTCGACTTCACAAGCTTCAAAATCTCCCCTCCCTGATCACATCCCAAAACCAGCCCAGCTAGTCCCCACCTCCCTAACCATTCGTCCCACCTCAAGCCCCACCCCCATCTCCTACCCACTAACCTCATCCTGCCTCCTTGACTTGTCCATCCTCCCTGGATGGACCTATCCCCTCCCTAACTCCCCACCTACATTCACCTTCACTGGCTTTAACCCCACCTCTATGACCTGTCTGTCTCCTCTCACCCTATCTTCTCCTTTATCCATCTTCTATCCACCTCGCCGTCTCCATGTTTATTTCAGAATCCCCTTCCCCTCCCCCATTTCTGAAGGGTCTCAACCTGAAACATCAAACTTTCCTGCTCCTCTGATGCTGCTTGGCCTGCTGTGTTCATTCAGCTTCACACCATGTTATCTCAGGTTCTCCAGCATCAGCAGTTCATTCTATCTCTAACATTATTTCCACGTAGAGTCCAGTCTTCCAAGGCAGGATCAAATAAGTCAACTTCCCAAATACTGGAATGATACCAGAAATGCTTACCCCCACCCCCCCCAAACTCAAAGACGACTGTTGCAAATGAATTTCATTAGGAGCATGTTTTTCTCTCATCACTACCAAAATAACTTCACAGAGAGCAGTATCCCATCAGCAAGTCACCTTTATTTACACATTGCACATCCTTGACACTGATCCAGCTCCCAAAGTGAGCAGAATGTCTGATCCTCCTGTTCTTATCTGTCAGCTCGGGCTCCCTGATTGGACCAGATTAACTGCACCAGTTGGGGAACTCATACTTTGTGAGATTCACCTGGCTAATCTCATTATAATCACTGCACTCCCCTCAAAGGATAATCTTTTCATTCCAGGTATTACTTTGGCAAAATTCTGTTACACTCCTGTTCTGGCAAATACATGAGAAACAAACAAAAACAATGCCCAGGTGTGGCCTCACCAAGGCTCTACATAAATGCAGTAAAGCCTCGTTATTCCTTTTTCCTGAGAGTTTCCTGGGTCTTGGGAATGTTCTGCCTCATAAGGTTGTGGAATATTTTTAAGGTAGAGGTGGTTTGATTGTTAAAAGTCAAGGGGCTGTAATGTTATTAGGGATAGGCAGGCAGATACAGGAATGAGATCAGCCCTGGTCTGATTCAATGGTGAGCAGGCTTAAAGGGTCCATTTGGAGTTCCACTCCTTCACTTTCCATCTTTGTCCTTCCTTTTTGTTCCCCTCCCTTCTTGTCTCTCCCTCTGCAGTAATTCTATCTGCTGCCTCCCTCACTCTTTTTAACTACCTATTGAAGAATTTGGAAAGGAGATGGGTTGTGACTGGAACCCATGTGGTGGGCGCTGAATGTGGGGGTTGTGTTCTGCAGTGACGGTGGATCGAGATTGGGCCGGAGCAACGGCAGTGGCTCGAGGGTGGGCCCGAGTGGTGGATTGAGGGTGGGCCAGACCAATGGCAGCAGATTGAAGGTGGGCCAGAGTGACAGCAGCGGATCGAGGGTGGGCTGGAGCAATGACCACGGATTGAGGGTGGGCCGGCAAGAGTGGGCCAATGAGGCAGCTCAGAGTGGGACTCTGGCAGAGGCATGGCGGGCGCTGGAAAGCCCTGAGTAGAACTGTGGCAGTGGCAGGGAAAGTTGGACTCTCATAAGTTACCTTTATCTTATTCAAAGTCAATGTGAATGGTGCCATGTATGTACAGCAAAGGGACACACTTTTCACAGTATTTTCACACTGAATACACGTGACAATAAATGATTCAATATTCCTGTCCTCGTTCTTCAAATCCCTTGATGTGTATTTGCATCCTCCGCACAACTCACAGTTTCTCCTCGTTTGCATCATCCACAAACTTTGAAATATTACATTTAAATCCCACATCCAAATCACCTACACAGAGAACCAGATGGGGGTTTTCCCAACAAGTGACATAGACTTATGGTCACTGTTAGACTCTTAATTCCAAATATTTATTGAATTCAAATTCTATCAGCTACCATCGCAGGAGTCAGACAATCATTGAATCCCTACAGTGTGGAAACAGGCCCTTCAGCCCAACAAACCCACAATGCCCCTCAGTGTATCCCCGCCATTATATCCATCTACCTTATCTATGCATCCCTGAGCACTACAGGCAATATAGCATGGCAAATCCACCTAACCAGCACTTCTTTGGACTGTGGGAGGAAACCCACACAGACAGAGGGAGAACGTGCAAACTCCGCACAGAGGATCACCTGAAGGTGGAATTGAACCCAGGTCCTTGGTGCCGTGAGGCAGCAGTGTTAACCACTGAGCCAGCATGCTGCCTGGGTCCCCAGAACATTACCTGGGCCTTTGGCTTAATAGTCCAGTGTAAATACCACTAGGCCTTTGCCTTCTTGTGACTCCAGACCCACAGCAATGTGGTTGACTCTTAACTGTCCTCTGGGCAATCAGGGATGGGCAATAGATGCTGCCTGGCCAACGACATCCTCATCCCATGAATGAATTTATGAAAAGATTGTGAATAAATCAAGCCTCAGCGTTGGCCCCAGTGGTACCCCACTAGTCACGGCCTGGCCAACTAAAGAAGGATCATTTATTCCTGAACCCTGCAGCCCAATGGTATCAATGTGGATTTCACAAGCTTCAAAATCTCCCCTTCCCCCACTGCATCCCAAAACCATCCCAGCTAGTTCCCGCCTCCCTAACCTGTTCTTCCTCTCACCTATTCCCTCCTCCCACCTCAAGCCGCACCCCAATTTCCTACTTAATAACCTCATCCCACCCACTTGACCTGTCTGTCCTCTCTGGACTGACCTTTCCCCTCCCTACCTCCCCACCTGCACTCACCTTTACTGGCTCCATCCCCACCTCTTTAACTTGTCTGTCTCCTCTTCACCTATCTTCTCCTCTATCCATCTTCTATCCGCCTCCCCCTCTCTCCCTATTTATTTCAGAATCCTCTTCCCCTCTCCCATTTCTGATGAACGTTCTAGGCCCGAAACGTCAGCTTTCCTGCTCCGAAGATAATGCCTAGCCTTCTGTGTTTATCCAGCTCTACACCTTGTTATCTCAGATTCTCCAGCATCTGCAGTTCCTCTTATCTCTGATATTATTTATTCCTATTTGTTTTGTCCGTTAACCCATTCTCAATCCATGCCAGTGTACTCCCCCAATCTCATGTGCTCTGATTTTGTTTGCAAACCTTTGTTTCTGGATCTCATTAAAGACTAAACTCACCACTTCCACTGATTCCCACTTATCTGTTCTGCTAGTTATACCCTCAAAAGACTCCAGCAGGTTTCTCAGGTATGATTCCTCTTTCATGAATCCATGGTGAAACCACCCAATCAAACCATTATTTTCCAAGTGTCCAGTTACTGCGTCCTTTTGCATAGATTCAAGCATCTATCCCACACTGACAGGTCTGTTCTTCCCTATTTTCTCTCTCTCCTTGTTGTCAAATACATCTGTTCTGGTGTAACGTGTGTTTCTTCAATGTGAGATAATGGGAACTGCAGATGCTGGAGATTCCAAGATAATAAAATGTGGGGCTGGATGAACACAGCAGGCCAAGCAGCATCTCAGGAGCACAAAAGCTGACGTTTCGGGCCTAGACCCTTCATCACTCTGATGAAGGGTCTAGGCCCGAAACGTCAGCTTTTGTGCTCCTGAGATGCTGCTTGGCCTGCTGTGTTCATCCAGCCCCACATTTTATTACTTTCTTCAATGTGAATTGGCTTTAACGCAATTGAAGATTGTAGACCGCTATTTGTAGAATGGGAACTTTCCTTACCTGTATTGGCTGTAACGTGATTCCAGCCCCATTAATTTATACGGCACGGCTATTTCACAATTTTCATATCATGCGAGAATGCATGAGAATGGACGAGAATGGAACTATTGCGTTATATCAGAACCCACCATAATTGGATTTCACTCATCATCTTCCAACCTGCAACGGCCATTCTAGAGAGTATAAGAATTTTAAAGATGGCCGACATACTATCCCATCAACCACCTCTTTCATCACTCAGGGATGAAGATCATAAATTCCAGGAAATGCATGTAATTTATGTCCCATTAATATCGCAGGTAGCTTTGTTTTCTCAATATTAGTGTCCTGCAGATCTTTCAAAATGACTTTTTAAACTTTATTCTTTTGTGGGTTTTGTATATTGCTGGCTTGGCCAGAATCTATTGCTCATCCCAAATCGCCACTTGAACTTACTGGCTCGCTAGTGCCATTCCAGGGGGCAGCTAAGAGTCATCCACATTGTTGTGGTTTTGGAGTCAAGTATAGGCCGGGCTAGGTAAGGATGGCAGATTTCCCTCCCTAAAGGACATTACTGAACCACATGGGTTTTTAAGTGAGGACATGTGTCTTGCCTTATCCCAGGCACCAACACTGAGGTAACAGGAAGCCACAGAGCAAATAGAGACCGGCAGTTTCTGGGTTTCAAGGGTGCCGCCGTCAAGGCTTCTCCTCAGGGGGTCCAAGGGTGAGAAGGCAATTTTCTTTTTGTCACGCGTGAGAAGACTCAGGAGACTGGAGGCAAGGACAGAGAGCTGGCTTTCAGATGTCCTTCCTAGCTTCACCCTCCTGTTTGGGGCATTTGGAGGCCAGCCCCCAGATCTGGCAGACAGGTACCCCTGGTTAAATCAGCCACCTTTGTTGGTCCTCATAATGATCTGGAAGGTGACAATTAAAGGCCCATGGCTGGTGTCCGATTGACCATTTCAGGCCTAGAATTGCTGCTGACTCAAGTTACCACCCATGGACTTTCTCACCAGCAGTTAACTGCAGTGGGACAAAAAGCATGAGACATGGGAGCAGGAGGCCATTTAGCCCATCAAATCTGGTCCCGCACTCAATGAAATCATAAATGATTTGTTAATCCTCAATTTCACCTTCCTGTCATTTGGCCATAATTTGGCCTGAATTCCATTATTAATGAAAAATCTGTCTACTTCAGCTTGAATATATTTGGTGATCCAATCTCAACAGCCCTCTGTGATAAAGAATTCCACAGATTCACTACCTCTAAAGAAGAAATTCCTCCTCATCTCTGTCTTAAATGTGTAACCCTTTACTCTGAGATGATGCCCCTCAGGTTGTAGATTCTCCCACACAGGGAAACAACCTTTCCACATCTCCCCTGGCAAGTCCCTCAAGTATTCTTGGTTAATAATTTGGAGGGTGTGGGTTCAAATCCCTCGAAGACAGCTGATACTATTTATATTCAATTACTACATCAGCCGTTGAAAGCTAACCCCAGGAATGTTTAAGGGTGAGTTTCTCTCCAGGACACTCTCACCCCCATTACTCCCCTTTTTTGCCAAATCCAGGAAGTGAACAGTTCTCCGTGTTGTGTACTCATGCATATATCACTCCACTCAGACTGCCTTTCCCTACACTGTGGGGATCTTTGGCTTTTTGGGACAGAATTGGAGGAGGCCAATCAGCTTATGGGATAAGGCAGGAACAGGATACTGATTGTGGATGATTAGCCATGATCGCAATGAATGGTGGTGCTGGCTTGAAGGGCTGAATGGCCTACTCCAGCACCTATTGTCTATTGTCTATTGATATTTAGTTCGATCGTAGATCTTCTGAATCTTAACTGTCCTGGTCCCAGAAATTGTCATACTCCTTCCAAATGAAAATCTATCAATTTCAATGCAGAAAACTCCCACTTCCAACTGTTAACCACCAAGATGGGTGTTTGAAACACAGTCAGTGATTGGTCACCATTCCTGGGGTTATCTTTCAATGGTTGATGTAGTAATTGGACATAAATAGTACCAGCTGCCTTAGATTATTAATCTCTGATTATTAACCCAGATTCTCTGACTTGGTCAGTGATATTACCACAACAGCACTAGTACCCTCTAACAATAGCCTGCCATTATTTTTATGATGATTCCCATTTCCTGGACTCCCAGAAGACAAAATAGCCTCCCTCTAATTACACTACCATTTCCATTAAACCATATCACTCCTCAATCTCCTAGATTCAAGGGAACACAAGATCAGTCTCCACAACCTGTCCTCTTCAGCTCAGTAGCATCCTAGTGATGATCAGTTCATGACAGCAAGAACACTGAAGGAATGGTGATATGTTTCTGAGTGAGGATGGTGAGTGATGTGGAGGAGAACCTGTAGATGGTGGTGTTCCCATGTATCTGCTGCCCTTGTCCTTCTAAATAGAAGTGGTTGTGGGTTTGGAAGGTGCTCTCTGAGGGTCTTTGGTGAATTTCTGCCGTGCATCTTGTAGATGGTACACACTGCTGCTACTAAGTGTCGGTGGTGGGGGGAATGGGATGTTTGTGGATGTGGTGCCAATCAAGCGGCTGCTTTGTCCTGGATGGTGTCAAGCTTCTTGAGTGTTGTTGGGGCTGTGCCTGTGGAGAATATTCCATCACAGTCTTGTCTTGTGCCCCGTGGACGGTGGAAAGGCTTTGGGGAGTCAGGAGGCGAGTTACTCACCACGGGATTCCTAGCCTCTGTGTTTATGTGGAAAATCCAGTTGAGTTTCTGGTCAATGGTAACATTTGGGATATTGATAATTACTGCACTTCCACATCTGCCAAGTAGTTCAGAGCCTCCTGTTGTTGTGGAAGGCCCTTTCGTTTCCCTTTCCAGTGTCACCGTGAGATTCTGATCGTAAGATCTCAGGAAACATGAAATCAGTGAGGGAGCACCTCAGTGGCTAAACTTGCTCCTCGAGTCACACTCTGTCAAACTCAAATCGTTGCAGACACCCCAGAATCACCCTGTAACGTGCACCCCAAAAGTGTTACACCTTTTTCAAAACATGTCAAATTCCTTTGATGGAAATGCTTTGCAGCAATCTTCAAATGAACATGGGGCTGAGCCGTGAATGGCCAATCCCACTCCAGGGGCAAATAATGCAGGACAGTGAGGTTTGGAGGCATCAAGGAGACATTACCGATAGGGGCATGAGTCACAAAGAGCCAGCTGCTCTTCAGATAGAGAGACATCCACCTGGTCGCACCCTCCTGCACTTCTCCCAGAGATCAGAATGTATTTCCTCAGGAAGTGTGTATCCCATTCTCATTTGAAACTTGATTCGCTCTCACCAAGTGTTCAGACTGTGCATTCCAGATCACAGTAACTTGTTGTACAAAGAACATAGAACATTACATCACATTGCAGGCCCTTCAGTGCAGATGTTGTGCCAAATTTTTACTCTAATCCTAAGGTCTATCTAAACTCCACCCCAACCTTTTACCACCATCCATATGCCTATCTAATAGCCATTTAAATGCCCCTAATAAGGCCGACTCCACTACCCTCTCGGCGAAGCATTCCACGCCCTGACCACTCTAGTTGTGTGACAATAATTCTTGTTATTTCCCCCATGAATTGTCATCAACTAATTATATTGGTGCCCTTTGATACGATCCCTCTTACCAGTGGGAATGATTGCCCATTATTCGCTCTGGTTAAAATTCCCGATAACTCCGAACACCCCTTGTCTCCCCTTAGTCTGTGAAGTGTCAGTTGTGTCTCAGTTATAATGACATTCAGCATTTAGCAAATATGACACTCAGAGGTTGAACATGAAAGTCAAGATCAGCATCACACAGTGGAAAAGGGCGGCACGGTGGCTCAGTGGTTAGCACTGCAGCCTCACGGTGCCAGGGACCCAGGTTCGATTCCACCCTCAGGCGACTGTCTGTGTGGAGTTTGTACGTTCTCCCTGTGTCTGCGTGGGTTTCCTCCCACAGTCAAAAGATGGGTCAGCTAGGTGGATTGGCCATGCTAAATTGCCCGTAGTGTTCAGGGGTGTATAGATTAGGGGGATGAGTCTGTGTGGGATGCTCCAAGGTTCAGTGTGGACTTATGGGTTGAAGGGCCTGTTTCCATGCTGTAGGGATTCTATGAAAACTGAGCAACTGTTGGAGATGCTGACAATGGTCCTTCCCCATCTTCTTGTGTAAATCTAGGTAAGAGATCCCATAGCATTGGGGTGTTAACACTGGAACCTTTAACTGTCAGTTAACACTACAAAAGACAGCTCTAAAGTTGTGTGGTAACAAGGTGTGGAGGCCAAGCAATCCGACCCCACTACCCAAGACATTTTTCCATCCCCATCCTTGTCTGCCTTCCGGAGAGACCACTCTCTCCATGACTCCCTTGTCCACTCCACACTCCCCTCCAATCCCACCACACCCGGCACCTTCCCCTGCAACAGCAGGAAATGCTACACTTGTCCCCACACCTCCTCCCTCACCCCCATCCCAGGCCCCAAGATGACTTTCCAATTAAGCAGATGTTCACCTGCATATCTGCCAATGTACTATACTGTATCCACTGTACCCGGTGTGGCTCCCTCTACATTGGGGAAACCAAGCGGAGGCTTGGGGACCGCTTTGCAGAACATCTACGCTCGGTTTGCAATAAACAACTGCACCTCCCAGTTGTGAACCATTTTAACTCCCCCTCCCATTCTTTAGATGACGTCCATCCTGGGACTCCTGCAGTGTCACAGTGATGCCACCCGAAGGTTGCAGGAACAGCAACTCATATTCCGCTTGGGAACGCTGCAGCCCAATGGTATCAATGTGGACTTCACCAGCTTCAAAATCTCCCCTCCCGCCACTAAATCCCAAAACCAGCCCAGCTCATCCCCGCCTCCCTAACCTGTTCTTCCTCTCACCTATCCCCTCCTCCCACCTCTAGCCGCACCTCCATTTCCTACCTGCTAACCTTATCCCGCCTCCTTGATCTGTCCATCCTCCCTGGACTGACCTATCCCCTGCCCACCTCCCCACCTATACTCTCCTCTCCACCTATCTTCTCCTCTATCCATCTTCGATTCGCATCCCCCTCTCTCCCTATTTATTCCAGTTCCCTCTCCCCATCCCCCTTTTCTGTTGAAGGGTCTAGGCCCGAAACGTCAGCTTTTGTGCAGCTGAGATGCTGCTTGGCCTGCTGTGTTCATCCAGCTTCACACTTTGTTATCTGAGGCCAAGCAGCATCTTCATGTGTGTTTGAGTGTTTGATGCATTCTGATTTAAATGATAGCCATTACAGAGAAATTGCTGCAAGGTGATAAGGGCTGGGACCTGAATATTCAAATGCTCATAATGTTTCAGAAGGACAGGAAGCTAGTTGGAGGGCTCTCTGTGTTGATTCAGGATGTAAAATCATAAAATGCTGGCAAAACTCAGCAGATCTGGCTGTATTTGTGAAGACAGAAACAGCGTTAATGTTTTGAATCTAATCTCACTCCTGTGAAAGTCATGTTGGACTCAAAATGTTAACTTTGTTGCTCTCGACACAGACGCCAAACCTGACGAGTTTCTCCAGACTTTTCAGTTTTGTATTTCAATCTCCAGCACCCGCCATATTTTGCTTTTATTAAGATGTCAAATCGATTTGGGTTGAGATAAGAAATATTAAAGGGAGAAAGATTCTTTGGGAGCTGTTTACAGACTCCCTAATAGCAGTCACATTGTATCAAACAGGCAAGAAAACTAAAAGGGTCTTGGCAGAAAGATCCAGCAACAATCATGGGTGAATTTACTCTAAATATAGATGGGCTTCATTAGATTGACAAAGATAATATGCAAAGTGAGCTCATAATCTTTCAGGGCAGCTTCTTAAAGCAACATGTTCTAGAGTCAGAGAGCAAGCCATTCCAGATCCCAGACTTTGCCATGAGACTGGATTATTGTCTGACCTTGAAGCACCTAAGCATTCAGTTTGAGGGAGAGAAGCCTGGGTTGAAGTCTAGTCTTTGAAACTTAAATAAGTGTGGTGATGAGAGCTGGTTAAAGTGAATCAGAAAATTAGATCAAGGGATGGCACAGAAGGCATGCGGTGGCAGATATTTGGGATATATCTCATAAAACGTGCCAAAAATACATTCTCTTGAGGAAAAAAAATCCTGTAGGGGGTAAACCATTTGTAGATAACTAAAATCAGAAAGAAGAGGTATAAAATTCTGTGAGGAGTAGCACCAAGTTAATGGGCTAAAATTTAGCAGATGGAGTTTAATGTTGGTAAAGGGTGGCAGATTTAAAACAGAGAATAGAGGAATTACTTCCCACAAAGGGTCTGTAGAATTCATTATCCCAGAGTGGGTTGATTTGATTCAATTTTATTTGGTTTATTGTTGTAACATGTACCTAATTACAGTGAAAAGTTTTGTTTTGCGAGCAGTACAGGCAGATCATAACATACAAGGTCATACAAATTATAGGGTGCTCATACAGAGAAAGGCACATAGGGTTATGGCTGTACAGGAGGTGAACAAAGAAAGATCAACATTAGATTAGGAATTAGTGAGGTCTATTTGGCAGTCTAACAACAGCAGGGAAAAAGCTGTTCTTGAACCTGCTGGTGTGCATGTTCAAGCTTCTGTATCTTCCGCCTGACCGAAGAGGTTGTAGGAGAGCATTACCAGGGCAGGAGGGGGTCTTTGATGATGTTGGCATCATCAATCAACATAATCCTACCAGGCCATAGGGCTGCTTTCTCGTTGTAGAGAGAGAGAAAGAGAGAGATAGAGAGAGACGACTCATGTTAGTTTAACCTGAGGGTGCCCATGCCTCAGGCAAGGGGGAGAGGTTGAAAAGGAGAGCCCTTCATAGTAACCTTAGCCAGTGAAGGCATTGAACTTGTGGCATTGGCATTACTCTGCATCTCAAAACCAGCCATCCAGCCAACTGAGCCAAAAGGCTATCAAACCCTCACCCGGCAATTGAAAGAAACAGTTAAATCAAAGCTATGGATGTATCAGTAAAGAGATCTCTCTCACTCTGATAATAAAATGTGAGGCTGGATGAACACAGCAGGCCAAGCTCTCACTCTGATGTTTGGTGCTGCAAAATGATAGTGTTGGGAAAGATGCAATTGCGTTTTTACTCTATGTTTTGATATCTTTCAAGTTATGTTTTATGCAAGTATCTTAGTTTATTCTAATTTATGCTTATTTAATTTGAGTAATTAACTTCCGACCAGAACTAAATCTGCAGCGTTCTGTGCTTGTATTTAACTGAAAGACCACCTTGTCAAATAAAAAAAGCGCAGAATATGACCTATCAAATGAGATTTCAGTCAGGGATCTGATTGTCTGATCATAACATCAGCTGGGATTGTAACAAAATAACACAAAATGTGAGCTCATGATGACAGCAGTAACAGCATAGAGGACCCATTAGCTATTAAGGAAGGGTCAATTGTGGGTTGGCAACACAAGTGGGGGCATGTTTTTAAGCTGAGAAAGAGAGAAATTTAAAACAAAGACATGGGGTTTTACACAGAGGGTGGTTTGCATGTGGAATGAACTTCCTGAGGAGGAGGTAGGTGTGGACATAATTATAACATCAAAAAGGCATTTGGGTAGTACATGAATAGGAAAGTTTCAGAGGGAAATGGGCCAAACGCAGACAGGTGGGACGAGTTTAGTTTGGGATTTTTGGGATGAGTTCGGCATGGACTTGTTGGACGAAAGGTTCTATTTCCATGCTGTATGATTCTGTGACTCTATAAGTGGTATGCCATAAGAATCAGTGTTAGGGCCTCAAATATTCACAATCCACATCAGTGGCTTGGAAGCTGAAACCAAATATATGTTTGCTAGTTTTGCTGATGACACAAAGGAAAGTCAGATGAAGAGATAAGAAGTCTGCAAAGGGACACGGACAGGTTAAGTGAGTGTGTAAAAAAAAATTTCTGGATGAAGTGTAATGTGGGAAAATGTGAACTCGTCCACTTGACAGGATGAATAGAAAAGCAGCATGACATAGCATTTAGCAAATATTGAAATGGACAGATGTTGCAAAACTTTGCAGTACAGAGGGATCTGTGTGTCCTGGTACTTGGTACATATGTACTTCAAGTGATCAAAAGGCCAAATGAATCATGTCATTTATTACAAGGTGAATGAAGCATAAAGGGGATATTTTGCTACAGTTGTACAGGGCATTCGTGAGATAATTTGAGAGAACTGTATTGGGTTTTAGTTTCCTTATGCACATGAGCAGGGGTTTGGAGATTTCTAGGATGTTGAGTTACCTTAGGGCAGGTTGGACCTGTATTCATTGGTGTGTAGGGAAATGACAAGTTTATCTTATTGAAACATATAAGACTGTGAACAGACAAAGTGATCACTGAGAAGATATTTCCCATTGTGAGAGAGAGTAGAACTCAGTGACACAGTTTAAAACTAAAGGGATATCCCATTTATGGCTAAGATGAATAAAAATTTCCTTGCATTAGTTCGTGGATCTCTCATCTCCAGAGAGTGACGAGGGCTGAGTTATTGGGAGTTTTCAAGGCAGCTGAAGAAATTCTTGACAGTCAGAGTATCAGGGTAGGCAGGAACGTGCAGTTGAGGCACTATCAGATTGGTCATGATCTTATCAAGTGAAAGGGTGGGTTTGACGTGCTGAAGGGCCAAATCCTGCTCTTAATTTATATCCTGCTCAAGAGAGCTTGCTGAAAGTAAATTAACTGCTATATTTCAACATGCATATGCATTATACACGCTTGATTCAGGCTATTCAGCCCACAGTGTTGCAATGGCCATCAACGATCTGGCTTCACTGGTCCTATTATCCAACTTTTGGCCCACAGACCTGGACGAACTGACTCAACTTTTTCAGTAAGTTCTTGTGTCCCACCAGCCTGTGTCTGAAAACATTTCCCCCTCAAATCTCCCCTCTACCTTCCGTCTTTTACTTTACACCTCTACTCCTTGTTATTGACCCCTCTATTATTGAAAAAAGTGCCTTCCTATCTGTACCCCTCTTAATCTTATCCACCTGTATCAGGTCTACTCTCAACCTTCACTGCTTCAAGCGAAGCAACCCTAGCCTATCCAAACATTTCTCATTGCTCAGACCCTTCCAGCCAGGCAGCATCCTGCTAAATCTCCTCTGCAACCTCTCTAGTGCAATCACATCCATCCCATAACACAGTGATCAGGCTGCACGCAGTTCTCTAAATGTGGCCTAACCAGCATTGTGCACAGTTCCATCGTAACCTCACTGTCCCTGTATGCCTCAAACAACAATGCCAAGTTTCTCTTCAACCTTCTTAATCACCTCATTTACCTGCTGTGCCCCCTTCAAGGCTCTGTGAGCTTACACACCATCTGACCTTCAGCACCTTTCAGGGTACTCCCATTCATGGCTTCATCCCTTCCCTTGTTAGCCCTTTGCAAGTGCATTCCCTCACACTTTTTCCAGGTTGAATTCCTTTCTCCCTGCTCTGCCCAACTGACCAGTCCATTGATATCTTCCAACAGTCTGTTGCTAGCATCCTTGCTATTTACCACCCTTTTCATATCATCAGTAAACTTTTTGATCATTCTCCTATATTCAAGTCCAAATCATTAATATACACCACAAACAGCAAGGGCCCTGTGAAACTGCAGAATTTTTAAAAGAAATTTCTTCAGTGTGGAAGATGGCCATTCAGCCCATCAAATCCACATCAACCCACCTACCCAGACCAACCCCTTGTCCTAACCTTATAACCTGTAGCCAACACATCCCCAAACACTGCATGCAATTTCGCATGGCCAATCCACCTAACCCACACATCCTGGGGCTGGGGGAGGAAATCCACACAGACACAGGCAGTCACCCAAAGGTGGAATTGAGCCAGTGTCCCCAGGGCTGTGAGGCAGCAGTGCCAACCCTTCTAATTACAGAGACATCCCTCTACCCTCTCCTTCCTGCCTCTCAGCCAATTTTGGATTCAGCAGTCACTGGCTCCTTTGTAAAGTCTGTGAAAGGTGTTATGCAGGAATCTTTTATCATTCGAGAATAATCCAATACCCTTGCATCCTAATGAACAGTGCATATAGGGAAATAATAAGAGAATGCCTATTTGATGGATTGTAGCACAATGTTTAATGAGGTGTTATACACTGTTATGTATATGATACATCACTGCATATTGTTTCTTGTGCATCCTCAGAGACAATGCAATGTTTTGGTTGGATTATGTGAGTATAGACAGTCAAATCTTCTTGCGAAGTATAGACAGTGCTGTGCTTATTAATTTACTGTTGCATGATGCAACTTTAAATTATTCATTAGCTGATAGAATATCCTCTCGATTATCACAGGCTTAATTAACTTGACTGGGATGAAGCGAGATTCAATTCAATTCCTCACAAATCTAGGCCAAGCAACCAGGCCTGTGGATGTAGATTGTCGTGACTTGTCGATAACTGCATGACTGTGATATCAGACAACGAGCAGGATCGTGGAAGGTGAATGCAATGAACTCAAGTCTCTCTTCATCAAGATACTCTGATATTACTACACATGGAGTTACATCAGGCCAACAGCAGTGACACAGCCTGTTTGCCTCCTACGAGCCTCCTGAAACCTGTCTCTCACTGAGCCGCGCCTCTGGTTACCCATCTTCCAGTTAAGATGTGGAGGTGCCTGTGTTAGACTGGGGTGGACAAAGTCAGAAATCACATGACACCAGGTTATAGTCCTACAGGTTTATTTGAAATCACAAACTTTCAGGTGATGAAGTGCTCCAAAAGCTTGTGATTCAAATCAACCCCTTGGACTAACACCTGCTGTCATGTGACATCTGACATCTTCCAATTAAGTACGTCTTATGCTACACAACTAAAAGGGCACTTGTGGTGCACTGGTAGTGTCCCTATCTCTGGTGCAAGGAGGCCTGGGCACTCAGGATGCAATAGCCTAGTAGTTCTGTCACTTGGACTCATCATCCAGCAAACAAGATTCAAATCCTAACGTAGCCAGATGATGGAATTTGAATCCATTGATAATCATGAATCGAGAGTCTCGTGATGATCATTGTCAATGATCAGGAAATAGCCATTTGGCTCATATTAGGGGAAGGAAACTGGCTCACTTCATATCTACATGTGACTCCAGACCCACAGGAATATGGCTGGCTCTTAACTTCCCTCTGGGTAATTAAGGGTAGACAATAAAATCTGGCCAGGGCCGGTGATGCCTACATTCTGTCAATTTTTAAAGTCCCACTTGCTCCAGAGGCATGCACTAACATCACTGACCAGGTTAATCGGAAAATTTCATCACTCAACCACTTCTAGGGGCTCTTGTACTGTAATGGTAATGTCCCTGCTTTTGAGCTACGAGATTCAGTTCCCACTGGCTTGGCTCCAGAGGTGTGTAATATCACTTCTGAAGCGGATGATTAGAAACATCTATGATACTCAACTATCATGTTACTTGCCACATGGCAGCAAGATTCTAAACCCATTCCTGAGTGAAGAAGGTTTTCCTCAACGTTTTATTGGTGTTGATTATGGTCTCATTCATATGTGGTAGCATCATCTTTGCATATGCCCTTGACCAGTTTAAGTCATAAATCACCATAAAGAGCCCCAAAATGTTTATTTCTTTTCCTGATAGATACAGTCCTGGTAACACCTTGTGAATCATTGTCCCATGCCACTTGTCTAATCAAGCTTGGGCTCAATAACACTCAGGAAACTCAACACCATCCAGGACAAAGCAGTCCTCTTGATTGGTGCTATATCCACAAGCATCCACTCCCCCCAACACCCACGCTCAGTAGCAGCAGTGAGCATCATCTACAATTTGCACAACAGAAATTCACCAAAGGTCCATGGAGAGTACCTTCCAAACTCATGACTACTTTCATCTGGAAGGACAAGGGCAGCAGTTACATGGGAACACCATCACCTACGTGTTCCCTTCCAAGCTACTCACGATCCAGACTTGGAAAAATATCGCCATTCCTTCAGTGTCGCCATGTCAAAATCCCAGAATTTCCTCCTTCATGGTATTGTGGGTTTACCTTAACATGTGGATTGTAATGGTTCAACACAGCTCCTCACCACCTTCTCAAGGGCAACTTGGGACGAGCAATAAATGGTCAAGCGAGCATAAATCATAATCCCGAATGAATAACAAGGTCTTGCCCCTCATGCAAGAAACTAGAAGAAGGGGCAACAATTTCTGAGTAAAGAATAGGGACAGAAATTTTGTCCCAGTGTTGTAATCTTTGGAATTCTCTTCTGTAAGGAGCAATAGAGCTGGGTCATTGAATAAATTAAAGCTGAGTTAGGCAAGTTTTTGAACCGCAAGTGAATCAAAGGCTCTAGGGAGGTAAGGAACAAACCAACTGTTCTTGTACTGAATGGGAGAGCATGATTGAGGGGCTGAAGGGCCTACATCCGTTCCAGTTGCCTGTGTTCTTATAGAATTTGAGAATGACTACAGTACAAGAGGTGGTCATTTCATCCAACTTGTCTCCAAGAGCAACTCACATAATCCTCTCCAATGACTTTTCCTTCATAATCAACAATTTTTTTCTACTCAGATGATTTGGCTAATTCCTTTTTGAAAGCCCCAGTTGATTCTCCCTCTATCGTGCTTTCATTTAGAGCATTCCAGACCCTCCCTATCCGCTTGCTATGAAAAAAACACGTTTCCTTAGCCAATCAGTTTAAATTAATGTCCTCAGGTTGTTGACATTCCCACCAATGAGAACAGTTTCTCGTGACCTATTTTGTCCAGACCTCTCTTTATTTGGAAAACCTCACTTAAAATTCCTCCTAATCTTCTCTGCTCCAAGGGCATTCACCAACCTATCCTGATAGCTGAATTTTTTCATTCCTGGACTATTTTCCACTCCATTTCCAATGTTATTCCATCGGCCTCCAGTTGAGGCAGAACCAAGTTTTACAGCAGTCATGTATAATTCCTTGCTTTTGCTCTCCATGGCCCTAATTATAAGCCCAGTATCCCATACGTTTTGTTATTAACCACACCCCTAACCTGACTTACCACCTGGAATGAATTATTCACATGTTCCCCCAAGTCTTTCCTCTGGAATTATCCCCTTTAATTGCCTCTCCTCATTTTTTTCCACCAAAAATGAATCATTTTCACTGATCTGCATTAAATTTCACCAGAGATCTCTCTACCTCTCTCTGACCTGAGATTAATCACAGTATTCCTCACAGTGACATCCAGATTTGTGTAATCAGAAAATTATGAAACGGAATGCTGTGACCATTTCCCTCCCCGTATTCCTCATAAATATATATAACAGGAAGGTATGGTCTGAACATTCAACCCCAACGAACTCCATTATATATTTCCTCCTGGCTGAAAAACGTTCATTCTTAAGCTCTTACATGTGCCCTAACCAAGATTTTACAGAAGGCTGAGGTGTTAAGTCTTTCTCACAGATGTGTGTGTGTGTGTGTGTGTGTGTGTGTGTGTGTGTGTGTGTGTGTGTGTGTGTGTGTGTGTTTGTGTGTGTGTGTGTGTGTGTGTGTGTGTGTGAGCACATGCATGAGTGACGCTGAATGGGTCTGGAAATATTTTCACCAATGCACACATTTAAAATGATGATGGTGCGCTATTTTAAAATTATTTTCTGTAAACATTTCCAATAAGAAGACACACTACTTCATATCAATCGATGGTTAGTAGCAAAGAGGGACCATGAATGTGTGGACTGGAAATAGGATGGGAGACCACATGGAGTGCTAATCTTGATATCATAGATGTTACATTTATAGTCCATTCTTAGTCTGTTAAATTAATTGATAAATCACAAAAAACACGAAACTCCTACAATTTGCTACAATAAAACAAAGCACTGTGGATGCTGAATATCAGAAAAAAAAATGGAAATTGTTGGAGAATATCAGCAGGTTTGGCAGCATCTGTGAAGAAAGTAACAGAGTTAAGATCTCTCCACAGATGTTGCCAGACCTGCCGAGTTTCTCCAGCAATTTCTGTTTGTGTTCCTACTTTGTTAGCTTAAACTGCTGGGGTAGTACATTTTTCAGACACAGGAGTAACCACAGAAATGTTACAAGTAAAGTCCCATTTCAGTACAATATTAAACTGAAAAATACAGACACAAAATCACTATTTCTGCTGTATCCGAAATTCCTATTTGAAAACAATGGCAACATTCTTATACAAGGAACAACATTGTAGGCAGCTCAGCATTAAGGAATGCTTGGGATCTTCTTAAGAGTCAACAGCCTGTTCATTTCTTAACAAGACAAACTTACGCACATTGAACTGTTTGTAATAGGCAAGTGAAACTAGTAAATATGCTGTTACTAAACTGGCAGGATAGAATTGGGGCTTCACAAGACAATATTTCTGGCTCTAGCAGCAGTGAGGCTTGATTTGCTCAACAGGCCTGAACAGTTTGTTGTTTAAATCTAACGATGGCTTGAACTCAGCTGTAGCCCTCAACCCTCCCATTCCTCCCCTCACCCCCAATCCACTCTAGCTCATTTATTTTCTCCCTCTACATTGAAACTTAACAGAATACTGGGGGGCCTGGATGGAGTGGACGTGGAGAAGACGCTTCCACTCAACAGGTGAGACTGGAACCTGAGGGCCCAGCCTCAGAGTGAAGGGATGACCCTTTAGAACTGAGATGAGGGGCAGTTCTTCAGCCAGAGGGTGGGGAGTCCGTGGAACTCATTGCCACAGAAGGTTGTGGATACCAAGTCACTGAGTGTATTTAAGACAGAGATAGAGAGGTTCTTGATTAGTAAGGGGATCATGGGGTTTCAGGGAAGAGGCAGGAGAATGGAGATGAGATACATATCAGCCATGATCAAATGGTGGTGTAGAATCAATCTACTGAAAGGCCTAATTCTGCCCCTACGTCTTTTGGTTTTATGGTCATATATACATACATCATTCTCTACTTCCTGACGGCAAGTAGCTGGTATTAAGCCTTCATTCTTGCTCACTGTCGTTTGTAATAATGAGGAACTGCTCAGAAGGATGACTGTGGTTGGGGTTTTGCACAAATACATCACCACATGAGAAGACTATTCAGCCCCCTGAACACGTACCTCCATCCAATCTAAACCTCACTTGATTCACTCGCCCCTGTTCCACATCCCTCAGTATCTCCATGCAGCAACAATTTATCGATCTCAGGTTTGAACATTTCAGTGGAACTCCTCCCCCCCAAAAACGCCGATAGCTTGTCAGGGAAGATTATTTTCTTAAAATCGACAGAAACTCAAGCTCTAGTGATTGTGAGGCACCATGATTTAAAAATAAACGACAAGGTGAACATTTAACGTAACACAAATTGTATCATTTTACCAATATCTGAAGCAAAGCTCATCAATTTTAATGTTGTTTTCCCCACATCATCACTGAAAGCTTCCAGCAAAATATAATTTTAACTCACAGGATTTTAAAATGACAGAAGAAATAAAACAGAAAAATAAAATCACCCACGCTTCCTCCCCTATGTTTCTGAAAATACAGAACTCACCTGCAGGTTTCATGTAATATTGCTCTATATCTGACATGTCGGTTTGTAGCACACACTCAAGATAGCTGAGGATAACTTTCCTACTGTAGTAATATCTCATGCCCAATAGTAAGGTGGGCACACAGCAGGTCAGCAGCGCGGACTTGGTCAGATAAAAGCACATTACTATGGAGACAAGGGAGAGAAATAAACGATACCTGTCAGAAAAGAGAATGAAGTGTTTATTTCGGAACAACCCCAAAGGATACACACACACACGCACACTCACACGCGCACACGCACACACATATAAATATATACATGCCCATAATACTGCCCATATTGATATTTGGAAAGTAATAATTCCTATATATATATATATATGTGTGTATATATACTTACATAACTCGTTGTTTCAACTGCAGGAGATGTTCACAAGAGTCCCCAAACGCAGTTATGTACTGCGTTTTTATTTTAAACCTGTTCTATCATCAAAACTGACCACATCATTTAAACAACAGTTCAGTCAAATTGTTAACACAGGGACTGTTGAGAGGCATGGCAAACTGTGTGGCATCTTCTACCATAATGTCCTTACCTCATTACACACTGTGTCCCCACATTTAATATTATACCAGCAAACAGCTCAGAAACGTGACATTGTTTGAAAAAGATCTGCAGTGGAATTAGGAGCAATCTTTGGTTGTATTTCAACTTTTAATACTAATGTTTGTTCATTGCCGCACACACACACACACACACACACACACACACACACACACACACACACACACACACACAGTCTCTCTCTCTCTCACTCACACACACACTCTCTCTCAAACACACATACACACACTCTCACTCTGTCTCTCTCTCTCTCATGCACACACACACACTCTCACACACACACACACACACACACACACACACACACACACACACACACAGTCTCTCTCTCTCTCTCACTCACACACACACTCTCTCTCAAACACACATACACACACTCTCACTCTGTCTCTCTCTCTCTCATGCACACACACACACTCTCACACACACACACACACACACACACACACACACACACACACAGTCTCTCTCTCTCTCTCACTCACACACACACTCTCTCTCAAACACACATACACACACTCTCACTCTGTCTCTCTCTCTCTCATGCACACACACACACAAACACACACACACACTCTCACACACACACTCTCACACACACACACACACAGTCTCTCTCTCTCTCTCACTCACACACACACTCTCTCTCAAACACACATACACACACTCTCACTCTGTCTCTCTCTCTCTCATGCACACACACACACTCTCACACACACACACACACACACACACACACACACACACACACAGTCTCTCTCTCTCTCTCACTCACACACACACTCTCTCTCAAACACACATACACACACTCTCACTCTGTCTCTCTCTCTCTCATGCACACACACACACACTCTCACACACACACACACACACTCACTCTCTCTCTCTCACACACACACAGTGTCATGACTATGCCATGCAGCATGTCTGTCAAATACCACCAGTATATGGTGTCATGGTATCTGTTCTTGAGGACTGCAGGAGGGCAGGGTGCGATACTCATCACAGTAGCAACTAAGGGGGTGATATGATGGAGAGAGACATAAAAATTCCCACTGGATTGTTACCCCTCTCTGTGAGCAGAGGTGGGTGGGTGGTCTGTTCCCACGGCATCTGAGCGTATGTAAGATATGGACAGCAAATACAGAGTGGCCAAAGGAATAGCAAAGAGACATGAAACAGTCTCAGAGATAGTAGAAATTGCCAATGCTAGACAATCTGAGATAACAAGGTGTAGAGCTGGAGGAACACAGCAGGCCAAGCAGCATCAGAGGAGCAGGAAAGCTGATGTTTCAGGTCTGGGCCCTTCTCTCAGTAGTGGTAGGTATGGTAAAGGAATCTGGGAACAGACACCATGACACCATATGCTGGTGGTAACCTGGGTAAAGCTTACCATGGGAAAGCTACACTGGTAAAGTAACCATGTTAATTGCAAACTGGGTACATTGAGCTGGGTACATGAGTGTGGGTACATGGGAATGGGTTCATGTCAGGCTACATGAGTGAGGGTCTATTGGTAAAATGAAACTGGGTAACGAACATGGTTAAGAGGAACAATGCTAGGGATACTTGGAGAAGGGTACCATGATAGTAATATGAGTGACGGTACAAGTACATGGGTAAAGTGTATGGGTAACAGAACCATGTTAAGAGTATATTAGAAAGGATACATTATTGGTTTTGGAAAGGGTCTGGGTAATGGGTGTGAGGAAGGGTCTGGGTACATGGGTATGGGGAAGGGTCTGGGTAATGGGTATGGGGAAGGGTCTGGGTAATGGGTATGAGGAAGGGTCTGGGTAATGGGTATGAGGAAGGGTCTGGGTAATGGGTGAGAGGAAGGGTCTGGGTAATGACTATGGGAAAGGGTCTGGGTAATGGGTATGAGGAAGGGACTGGGTATGGGTCTGGGTAATGGGTTTGGGTAATGGGTTTGAGGAAGGGACTGGATATGGGTCTGGGTAATGGGTTTGAGTAATGGGTATGGGGAAGGGTCTGGGTAATGGGTATGGGGAAGGGCCTGGGTAATGGGTATGGGGAAGGGTCTGGGTAATGGGTTTGGGGAAGGGCCTGGGTAATGGGTATGGGGAAGGGTCTGGGTAATGGGTATGAGGAAGGGTCTGGGTAATGGGTATGGGGAAGGGTCTGGGTAATGGGTATGGGGAAGGGTCTGGGTAATGACTATGGGGAAGGATCTGGGTAATGACTATGGGGGAGGGTCTGGGTAATGGGTATGAGGAAGGGTCTGGGTAATGGGTGTGAGGAAGGGTCTGGGTAATGACTATGGGAAAGGGTCTGGGTAATGGGTATGAGGAAGGGACTGGGTATGGGTCTGGGTAATGGGTTTGGGTAATGGGTATGGGGAAGGGTCTGGGTAATGGGTCTGGGGAAGGGTCTGGGTAATGGGTCTGGGGAAGGATCTGGGTAATGGGTATGGGGAAGGGTCTGGGTAATGGGTATGGTGATGGGCCTGGGTAATGGGTTTGGGGAAGGGACTGGGTAATGGGTCTGGGGAAGGGTCTGGGTAATGGGCATGGGGAAGGGTCTGGGTAATGGGTATGGGGAAGGGTCTGGGTAATGGGTTTGGGTAATGGGTATGGGGAAGGGTCTGGGTAATGGGTATGGGGAAGGGTCTGGGTAATGGGTTTGGGGAAGGGACTGGGTAATGGGTTTGGGGAAGGGACTGGGTAATGGGTCTGGGGAAGGGTCTGGGTAATGGGCATGGGGAAGGGTCTGGGTAATGGGTCTGGGGAAGGGTCTGGGTAATGGGTATGGGGAAGGGTCTGGGTAATGGGTTTGGGGAAGGGACTGGGTAATGGGTTTGGGGAAGGGACTGGGTAATGGGTTTGGGGAAGGGACTGGGTAATGGGTCTGGGGAAGGGTCTGGGTAATGGGCATGGGGAAGGGTCTGGGTAATGGGTCTGGGGAAGGGTCTGGGTAATGGGTATGGGGAAGGGTCTGGGTAATGGGTCTGGGGAAGGGTCTGGGTAATGGGTATGGGGAAGGGACTGGGTAATGGGTCTGGGGAAGGGTCTGGGTAATGGGCATGGGGAAGGGTCTGGGTAATGGGTATGGGGAAGGGTCTGGGTAATGGGCATGGGGAAGGGTCTGGGTAATGGGTCTGGGGAAGGGTCTGGGTAATGGGTATGGTGATGGGCCTGGGTACTAGGTATGGGGAAGGATCTGGGTACATGCATAGTGACGAGTTGGACAAACGGTTTTGTTCAGAGTACACGGTATGAACGCGGTTACTGAGTTAGAATGACGATGCCAGTGAAGGGGAGGGGGTGTAGACTGGAGCACGGCAGGTCAGATTAACCATGTGGTAACCTGAACATGGAGTGCTCAGCGGGACGGTGGTGTCGGACCCTGGTCCCCAGTAAGAGCCGCGGTTGGAGCCATTGGCGGGGAACGGCGGAGGATGGAGGGCAGCCCCGGGGGGCGCGCATCTCCTGCAGTATAGCGCCCGTCCAGCAAGCAGCAACGCTCCGCTCACACACACACACACACACACACACAAACATAACTGTTTCTCCAAAGAGGCTGAAACCTGGGCATTAAAAATGGCCAGGTTTTATCTCTCTGATATTTAAAAACAACTATTAAACAGTACCAAATGCAGTGAACTATATATTTTAAAAACCCTATATATAAAATAAACCCTACATATGTGTTTAAAATAAACCTGATATATAATAAGCCCTTTGTATAATAAACTTCATACATAATAAACCCTATATGTAAAATAAACCTTATATAAAATCACCCCATAAAGAAAATAAACCTTAAATATAGTAAACCCCATATATAAAATAAACCCTATATGTGTATATAAGATGAACAGTGCGTTTGCCCCTCACTGATCCTTGCAAAAGGTGAACATTATATATACATATGGGGGGGGGGGGGTGTGAGAGATGGGAGACGGGGTTAGAAGAAATTGGAGGGGGTGAGACTGAAGCACAGATCTCGCTTACCGGTGAAGCAGAAGTAAAGCAGTAGGGTACCAGGCTGTTGCTTTAAGCCCCTGAACGCCGTGTTGGGGACCCGCTCCAGAATACCCTCTCGGAAGATGCGGCGGACGCTCGGCCGGTCACCGGGCTCGAACTCCCGGATCAGCAGCACCGGCTCCGGCTTGTTTCCCCGGCGCTGGCCGCCGCCTCCTGCTCCCCCCGGGGACGGAGACGGAGACGGCGCTGGGACCGGGGACGCTTCGGGGCCGGCTGGAGCCGAGGCTGGAGCCGGGGAAGGCGGCGGAGGAGCTGGGGACCACATTTGGCTGGAAGCGGCGATCGCGTCCCCTTTCGAGGCCGGTATATCCTCATCCGCTACCATCTTCGTCTCACAGACCATGTCGCAAGGCAGAAACTGCATATACACCAAATATATGTGTATATATATATATATATATGCACACACACACACAGGCTCCTTTCCCCCCTACCCCCCCAACACACACACACACAGGCTCCTTCCCCCCTACCCCCCCCAACACACACACACACACAGGCTCCTTCCCCCCTAACCCCCCCAACACACACACACACAGGCAAAGCAAAGAAACTGGGCAGAGCAGGGAGGGAGAGAGAGAGACAAGGAGGGAGGGGGAGAGATGCTAGGGAAATGGAGAGAGAGAGAGAGAGAGAGAGACAGAGACACAGAAAGCCCCCCCACTCCCTTTCCCTCCCCCCGATCCCTGGTAATTTACCCCCCCTCCCCTACAGCGCACAGCCTCTGCAAGAAAAGCTGCCCTCGCTCTATCCCGGCTTTTTAAACCGGGGGGGTACCAGCTTCGCTGCTTTTATACAGATAACGCGTCTCTGCGTCCTTCTGTCCCCCCACCCACCACAAACTTCATGTGATCCGGAGGGTGGCGACTCAGGATGAAGCCCTCTCTCACTCTCTCCTCCCCACCCTCCCTCCCGCTTACAGACCACTGTCTATTTTTTTTATGGGGGGGGTGTCTTTATTCCATAGAAAGATATTTGCAGTGAGACCTTCAGGCTGGCATCTGTGAGAGGGAGGAACCCGCTTTCATTTCATATCATTACACATTTCAGTGTCGAATCTCCTCTTCGTGTGAGATGGATGATAAATCTCATTTCGCTCCCCCAGACTCCCGCCCCCACAACTGAAAAGGAGTTTTACTGTCTGCCTGAAAAGAAGGGACAGTTTGTAGGGTCAGGAGTGAATGCTCCAACCCACCCAAGGATTTAATCCACCACCCGCTCTCTGTCCATCCTCTGACTCTCTCTCTCTCTCTCTCTCCGGCTCTCCTCTGTAAATGCGTCTCACTCTCTGTGTCTCTCTCTGTCTCTGCCTTCCCCTGTCTCGCTCTCTCTCTCTCTGTCCGCCTCTCCTCTGTGTATGCGTCTCTCTCTCTTTACCTCTCTCTCTCTTTCTGTATCTCTGTCGCTCCGTCTCTCTCTCTTCGCCTCCCTCTCCGTCTGTCTGTCTCTCTCCCTCTCTCTCTCTGTCTGTCTCTCTGTCTCTCTCTCTCTCTCTCCCCGCCTCTCTCTCTGTCTCTCTCTCTGTTTGTCTCTGTCTCTCTGTCACTGTCTGTCTCCCTCTGTCTGTCTGTCTGTCTCTGTCTCTCTGTCTATCTCTGTCTGTCTCTCTGTCTCTGTCTCTCTGTCTGTCTATCTCTGTCTGCCTCTCTGTCTCTCTGTCTCTGTCTCTCTCTCTCCTCTGTGCCTGTCTCTCTCTGCCTCTCTCAGTGCCCCCCGGGTCCGAGGGTGATTCTTTGCGCCTGTCTATCCGGCTAATCCCAAACAGCGTTGACACTGCAGTCCAAAATACACCAAACAGTCATCGCTGTTCCCAGCGTTACTCCTTCACTGTACTTAATGCGTGCTTCCCACCTGCCCACCCCGTCTGTCTCTCTCTCTCTCTTTCTCGCTCTCTCACACGCACACACTGACTCACACTCAGTCACACACGCTTACACTCTCTAACACACACACATATATACTCATACGCACTGATACATTCAGTTACACAGAGACTCATTTACAATCTACACACACTAACTCACTCATACAAGCACCTATTTCTCACAAATGCACACAAACACACACACAAACAAACACGCCCTCAGACACTCTCTACCGCAGACACGCACATTCTCTCTCTCACACACAAATCCTCTCTCTCACATTCTCACACATTCTCTCTCACATTCTCACACATTTTCTCACATATTTTCTCTCACATTTTCTCTCACATTCTCACATTCACACACATTCTCACATTCTCTCACATTCTCTCTCTCACACACACACATGCTCTCTCAGACATTCTCTCACACACATTCTCTCACACATTTTCTCTTACACACACATGCTCTCTCTCACACGCCCTCAGATATACTCTCTCTCACACACACACCCGCCCCAGTAAAAACCCAGGAACGTTGTCTCAGACCCCACTGGGATGTGTGCATTGAGAATAACCTTGGAGCTGGAGCAGGCGCTCTGACTCGCTCCTTGTATTAAAAATGCACTTCCATCTTTAATCTTTATAAAACTGATGGTGTTGGCGAGAATCTGACACTGAGATGCTGCCGGACGATATGGGGAAGGAGAGGAGGAAGTGGCCGTCAGGAGATTAAGAGAGGGCAATATCTTTCTCTGGCGAATTCCGCTATTTTATACCGAGCGTCAGCTGGAAATGTTCCTTAGGAGCAGGGACCTGGGTCTGTTCTGCCGGCAACGGGACACGGCGTAATGAGATTACATTCGGATTCAATAAAATGGCGCAAAGACAGGAGCAGTATTTCCCTTCACGCTGTGTCTGTGTGTCCGTCTGCGTCTGTGTGACTCGGTGTGTGTGTGTCTGTGTGTATCTGTGTGTGTGTGTGTGTGTGTGTCTGTGTGTCTCCGTGTGTCTGTGTGTGTAAGTGTCTGTGTGTATCTGTGTGTACCTGTGTGTGTAAGTGTCTGTGTGTCTGTGTATGAGTATGTGTGTGTATTTGTGTGTGTTTCTGTGCATGTGTGTTACTGTGGTGTGTGTGTCTGTGAGTGTATGTGTCTGTGTGTGCGTGTATCATTGAGTATGTGTCTGTGTGTGTGTGGGGGCATGTGCGCGTGTGTGTGTTGCTTTGTGTGTGTCTGTGAGTGTATGTGTCTGTGTGTGCATGTATCATTGAGTATGCGTCTGTGTGTGTGGGGGGGCATGTGCGCGTGTGTGTGTTGCTTTGTGTGTGTCTGTGAGTGTATGTGTTTGCCTTTTTTCTCTCTCTGTATCTATGTGTTTGTGTGTGTGGGTGTTTGTATATGTGTGTGTGTGTACCTGTCTGTATGGACCTGATGAAGGGTGTAAACCTGAAACATCGACTTTCCTGCTCCTCTGATGCTGCCTGACCTGCTGTGTTCCTCCAGTTCCACGCTGTATTGATTATGACTTCAGCAATCTGCAGTTCTTTTATCCCCATGCCCTCAGAATCTTGTATTTTACATAAGATCACTCTATTTTTCTAAACCCTAATCAATAAATGCTCTAAAATCATGGGGGCCATGGATAGGTTAAAAGACAAGGTCTTTTCCCCAGTATAGGGGAGCCCAAAACTAGAGGGGCATAGGTCTAAGGTGAGAGGGGAAAGATTTAAAAGGGGCCTAAGGGGCAACTTTTTCACACAGAGGGTGGTGCGTGTAGGGAATGAGCTGCCAGAGGAAGTGGCGGAGGCTGGGACAATTACAACATGTAAAAGGCATCTGGATGGGTACATGGATAGGAAGGGGATAGAGGGATATGGGCCAAAAGCTGGCAAATGGGGCTGGATGCCTTGTTGGAGCATGCAAGTTGTGCCAAAGGTAGACAAACAGGAGCCTGGAAGGACACAGCAAGCTAGGCAGCATCTGGAGGAAAGGAGCGGTCAATGGTTTGGGTATGGCCCTTCTTCAGGATTGTTTCCACGCTGTACGGCGCTATGCCTCTAGCCCATTCAGCTGTTTTTGACAAGTCAGCACCTTCAGGAATCTGAGATAACAAGGTGTAGAGCTGGATGAACACAACAGGCCAAGCAGCATCAGAGGAGCCAGAAAGCTGACGTTGGGGAAGAGGGCTCTGAAATAAATAGGGAGACAGGGGGAAGTGGATCGAAGATGGATAGAGGAGATGGTAGGTGGAGAGGAGACAGACCGGTCAAAGAGGTGGGGATGGAGCCAGTAAAGGTGAGTGTAGGTGGGGAGATAGGGAGGGGATAGGTCAGTCCAGGGAGCACAGACAGGTCAAGGGGGTGGGATGAGGTTAGTAGGTAGGAAATGGAGGTGCGGCTTGAGATGGGAGGAAGGGATGGGTGAGAGGAAGAACAGGTTAAGGAGGCGGGGACGAGCTGGGCTGGTTTTGGGATGCGGTAGCGGGAGGGGAGATTTTGAAGCTTGTGAAATCCACATTGATACCATTGGGCTGTTTTGATCTGCCTCCAATGCCAGAATAAATATCTCTTAAATACACGGACAAAAACTGTACACAGCACTCCTCACTAACACTCTGTACAGTTGTAAAACCTCCCTGTTCTGAAACTCAGGCTCCCTTAAAAGGCAAAAATTCCATTTGCTTTAGTTCCTTGCAACACCTGGGTGCTAACATTTTGTATTCCATGCACAAGAATACCCATATCCCATTGCGCTGCACTTTTTGGAGTCTCTCTCCACTTAATCTCCATTTAATTTTTGGTCCGAAGTGCACTTTCCTACATTAAACTGCATCTATATCCCCTCGCAGACTCCTCATGAACTCATCACAACATGCCCTCCCACCTATTTTTGTATCGTCAGCAAATTTGGATAGATAGCATACTGGACCCTCCTCCCAGTCATTACTATAGATGGTAACTATTTGAAGTCCAAAGACTGTTATACAGAACTTCGGAATACTGTGTCCAGTTCTGGTGAGGAAGGATATTATTAAGCTAGTGACTGGAAGGTTTGAGTCATATAGAAAGGCTGGATAGGCTGGGACCTTTTCTCACTGGAGTGCCGGAGGTTGAGAAGTGACCTTGTACAGTTTTATAAAGTCATAAGGGGTATAGATAAGGTTAATGGTAGGTGTCTTTTCCCTTGTGTGGGGGAATATCAGGACTAAGGGGCATATTTTTAATGTAAGAGGAGAGAGATTTAAAAGAGACATGAGGGTTATTTATATTTTACATTGAGGGTGGTTTGCGTGTGGAATGAACTTCCTGAGGCAGTACTAGATGAGGACAGTTCAGTATTTAAAAGATACTTAGGCAAGTACAGGAATAGGAAAGGTTTGGAGGGATATGGGCCAGGAGCAGACAGGTGGGACTGGTTTAGTTTGAGATTATGTTAAGCATGGACGAGTTGGCCCGAAGGGCCTGTTTCCATGCTGAATGGCTCTATGACTCTATGATCCTTATAGCACTTCACTAGTTATATCTATCCAACCTGAAAAAGACCAATTGATCCTGGCTCTGTTTTCAGTGTGTCAACCTATTCTCAATAAAGTTCGTGTATGACTCCAAATATTGTGAGCTTCCAACTTGTGCAATATCTTTTATTAGACACATTATTGAATGCCTTCTGGAAATCCAAATGCACTACATCAACCAGACTCCCTTTATTAGATCTGCATGCTTAATCCTAAAAGAACTCAAACAAATTTTAGACATGATTTCCCTTGAGTTCCCCTTGGCATGTGTTCAGTTTGATTGCATTAAGCTTTTCTAAATGCCTTGCTGTTCCACCCTTAATAAAAGAATTTCCCAAGGACAGATGTTAGGCCAAGTGACTTATGTCGTAGAATCCTGCTTTTTGTCTCCATCCCTTATTGAATTGGGATGTCACATTAATGGTTTTCCAACCTGCTGGAATTCAGTGAGTTCTAGAATGTTGCAACCAATGCTTCCATTTTCTCTGTAGCCACTTCCTTTGAAATCAATAAATGTAGGCCATCAGTTCCTGATGGCTTCAGTACCATTAGTTTCTCAAATATTTTGTCCCTCATGATAGAGACATTTACAAGATCTTTCCTCACATTAGCACCTTTCTTATCCATGATCTTTGGGACATTTATATTATCCTCCATCATAATGTAAAATATTGGTTTAAATCATCTGCCACTCTCCAGGTCCCTGTTATCAATTCCTAGTTGTATCATTCAAGGGTCCTACAGTTGCTACTCCCTTTCTGTTTATATACCCATTGAAGCTTATGTGTTTTTTTATATTTCTTGCCAATTTATTTTCACAATGTTTTCTCCCTCTATTCACTTTTTATCCGTCTACTGCTCTTTCCTGAAAAATCCCAATCTTTAGGATTACCTCTATTTTTTGCTGCTTTATATGCCTTTATATGCCTTTGATTGGATACTCTCTTTGATCACGTTTGTTGACCACGAGTGGCTCATCTCTCTCAGTAACTTTTTCATTTGGACCGGAATAATTTCTTCTGCAAAGCATTGTGAATCTACTTAAATGGTCACCAATGCTCATCTACTGACTTCTCCCTTAGTCTATTTTCCCAGCCCTCTTTGGACATATCTTTCTTTATACTTCTGTAATTTCCCTGGTTTAAGTTGAGTACACTTGCTCAAGACCTGTGATGCTCTGGCACAAAATGAATTTGAAATTCCTTGAGAATATGACTGCTATTCTTGAGAGGATCCTTAACTATGACATCTCTGATTAATCCTACACACTCCCAGGTCTAAAATGATACATCCCTGGGTAGGTTGCTGACGGTACTGCTTAAGAAACAATCTCTGATGAACTCAACAAATTCATCTTCTTCATTAACCTTGTCCTTCTCATCAGCTTCTCCCAATCGGGGAATTGATATCCTTTCCCTGGCAGGATCCTAACCTGAGAAAGGTGTGCGGTAGGGACGTGAGGAATGAGGAAACGCCAGAGTCTGGAGCCCAGTCAGCTGACAGCACAGCGGCCAGTGGGGGAACAGTTAATCACATTGGAGAGACTACAAAGATTGTGGATGGGGGACACGAGCCTGGAAGCAATTGCAGGGATAGAGAGGGGTGGAGAGGCTGGAGGAGGTTACAGAGATAGGGAGGAGTGGAGAGGCTGGAGGATTTTACAGAGATAGGGAGGGATGTAGGGATTTAAGGGGGTTACAGAGATAGGCAGGGATGTAGAGGTTTGAGGAGGTTACAGAGCTAGGGACCTGAGTAAGGTTCAGAGGAGGTTACAGAGATAGGGAGGGATGTAGGGATTTGAGGGGGTTACAGAGATAGGGAGGGATGTAGGGATTTGAGGGGGTTACAGAGATAGGGAGGGATGTAGGGATTTGAGGAGGTTACAGAGCTAGGGACCTGAGTAAGGTTCAGAGGAGGTTACAGAGATAGGGAGGGATGTAGGGATTTGAGGGGGTTACAGAGATAGGGAGGGATGTAGGGATTTGAGGGGGTTACAGAGATAGGGAGGGATGTAGGGATTTGAGGAGGTTACAGTGATAGGGAAGAATGTAGGGATTTGAGGAGATTACAGAGAAAGGGAGAGATGTAGGGTTTTGAGGAGATTACAGAGATAGGGACCTGAGTAAGGTTCAGAGGAGGTTACAGAGATAGTTGGGGCGGGGGAGAACATGGATGGATTTGAAAACACATTTGAAGCATTGTTTTAAAACCCTATGATTTTAAGAAATTGGGCAAAAATAGGCCATTTAGTCCATAAAGCCCACTTTGACATTCACTGAGACCACGGCTGGTTTTGTAATCGTCAATTCCACTTTCCTGCCTTTTCCCCATTACCCTTCATTCCCTCCCCGATTAAAAATCTGTCTGTCTCACCCCTGAATTTACTTAATGGCCCTGTCTTGACAGCCCTCTGCGGAAAAGAATTCCACAGATTCAGCACCCTCTGAGAGAAGAAATTTCTCCTCATTCCTGTTGTAACTGGGTGACGCCTTATTCTGAGATGATACTCTTTGGTCCCAGACTCTCTCACAAAGGGGCACAGACCCTGAAGAACATACTTTAGAAGTGTAGCCAAAGTCATTTGCCCAGGCTAGGGAAGACCAAAACTGGAGGACATAGGTTCAAGGTGAGAAGGGGAAAGGTTTAAAAGGGACCTGAGGGGTATCTTTGTCACAGAGAGGGTGGCGCGAGCTTGGAACAAACTGTCAGAGGAAGTGGTAGAGGGTGGTACAATGACAACATTTAAAGGACATTTAGACAGGTAAATGGAGAGGAAAGGTTTGCAGGGATTCGGGCCAAATGCAGGCAATTGGGACTAGTTCACATTAGGAAACATGGTTGGCATGGACAAGTTGGCTGATGGGACTGTTACTCTGCTGTATGTCTTTAGGTCTCCAAGTGGATATTGTTCTAAAGAAGGTTCTCTGGGATCAAAATACTAACTCTATTTCGTCTCCACAGATGCTGTCTGGCCTGCGGTGTTTCCCAACAATTTTTGTTTTGTTTGTTTCAGGTCTGTAGCGTCTGCAGTTTTTATTTTGTCCCTAAGAATCTTGATAAGGTGTCCTTTCACTCCAATGAGTACAGGCCCACTTGGCCAGCTCTGAGGAAGGGTCACCAGGCCCGAAACGTTAACTCTGTTTCCTCCTCCACAGATGCTGTCAGGCCTGCTGAGCTTTTCCAGCAACTTTGTTTTTGTTCCTACTTGGCCTCTCCTCATAAGACTATCCTTCTGTACATGGAATCAGCCTGGTGAACCCCCTCTGGGCTGTCTTTAATACCGGGATATCATCGTGGGTCAGTGCACACAGGGCTACTGGCTGAGTGCAGCTTGGTGTGAACCAGGGCTTACGCAGCAAAGTTTTGGGTGCCATGCTGAGTCTGTGGGCTCAGTGTAGTTCTCAGTGATGTAGTGGGAGAGAGGGGAGATGGCCACCCCTTCAGGAATGTGCACAATGAGACGTGCTGAGCCTGCCATTTGAAGATCTCGCATTGAAGTTCAGGCAACATGCTTCTCTTACACTCACTGACACTGACACTGTCGAACACTATCTAATGCTGAAAACTACTGTCTAACACTGGCCAGAACTGGTTAACATTGGCTACACTGGACAATACTGTCTAAAACCAACTAAAACTGGGTAACACTGGCTAGACCTATCCTCCTCTTGCTCCTCAGTGCAATTCCAGTTCAGCTTCTTTTGGGACAGCTTGTCCCAAGACGTTAGAGGAATGATCTCCAGGATGGAGAGACAGTGCGGAAAACAAGGAGGGAAATTTCCAGCACTGGACCAAATCCTGGCTGAGCTGTGATTCATGAGTTCCTGAGCAAGGAGTCATATAAAAAATAGGAAACTTTGAGCCAATTACAGGGGAAGTTGAAGATAATTTTCGCCCCAGGCCAACACATTTGTGGCACAGCAGTAAAGTTGGTTTGTTCAATTAACCTCTACCCATAGCCTGTAAACAGCAGCAATAAAGAAACAAACTGGATCGAGTTGGATTGGATGTAAGCATGGCATTTAGTGACCAGCCCTGCCCCCACTCCCAAGGCTAGCTGCAGGAGTTATGTTCACATTGGCAATGTCCTCTTTGACTTGCTGTTTGGAAACCCAGCTTCTGAAACTCCCAGGCATCGGTATTATACGAGCCCGAGAATGCTGGGGAAACTTATCAGGCCTGGTAGCATCAGTGGAGAGAAAGATACAGCTCTGTAGAAGACAATTACCAGACTCAAAACATTGACTCTCTCTCTCTCTCCCTACTCACCCTGCCAGACCTGCTGAGTTTCTCCAGTATTCTCCGCGTTTGTTTCAGATATTCAGCATCCGCAGTATTTTTCCTTTCTCAGTCGATATCTTGCTGGTGTCTGTCCATCTACCACTGCTTCTCCAATAGAGTTTCTCACGCACTTGTGGGATGTGGGCATCACCGGCTGGCCAGCATTTATTGCCCACCCCTAGTTGCCCTTGAGAAGGTGGTGGTGAGCTGCCTTCTCGAACCGCTGCAATGCACCTGCTAAAGGTTGACCTACGATGCTATTAGGGAGGGAATTCTGGGACTGTGACCCAGTGACAATGAAGGAACGACGATATACTTCCAGGTGAGGATGGCGAGTGGCTTGGAGGGGAACTTGCAATGTTCACATCTATCTACTGCACTTGTCCTTCTAATGGAAGTGGGTAGGGTCTTGATGCACCCAGGAAAACCCAACCCTTTAAGGTGAGTTTCTCCACATCTGCTACTGTATTCAATAAGGCTCTGAGGGACAAAAACTGCTCCTGTTTATTGTAACCAACCATTTGAGGGGCAGTGGAGGCGGAGGAGGGAGAAACTCACTGATCTGTGTGTTAGCTGTCGTATCTTCAGTGCGATATAAACATTCTTCATCTGAGCATGAAGAAGCTGTGTTTGACACTGAGCTACATTGAGAGGTTTCAGAGCAGATGGACAATGCTTGGTGAAAGAGGTAGATTTTAAAGCCCACACCAGAATCCCAGCTGACTTTACAGCGCTGTACTGAGGGAACAGTGCATTGTTGGGGCTGCTGCCCTTTCCAATGGGACAGTAGACCCCCGGTGGATGAACATACACACATAGGAACAGACCATTCAGCCTCTTGAGCCTGCTCTACCACTTAATAAGATTATCGGACCCCTACAGTTTGGAAGCAGGCCTATTTGGCCCGTTGAATGCTCACTGACACTCCAAATGTCATTCAGACCCACCCACCAATCCGTGCAATTCCTATGGCGAATCCACCTAACCTACACATCCCTGGATACTATGGGACAATGTAGCATGGCCAATGCACCCTAACCTGCTCACATGTGGGCTGTGAGAGGAAATCCACACAGACTTGGGGAGAACGTGCAAACTCTACACAGACAGTTACCCGAGGCTGGGAATCGAACCCAGGTCCCTGGTGCTATGAGGCTGCAGTGCTAACCACTGAGCCACCATGAGCGCTCACCTGATTGCTTCCTCATGTCTGCACTCCTGCCTACAGGGATAATCGCCAACCCACTGAGTGAACAAGAAGCTGTCTATATCTGCCCTAAAAATATTCAGTGTTCCCATATCGCGGTTTTGAAGAACAACAGGGGAGTTCACCCTGACGCCTGAACAAATTTTCACCTTCACTTTCACATGCAAACAGGTGATCACATGGCTGTTTGGAGGAGCTTTCTCTGCACCATTTGGCTGCCCCATCTCTAATATTGCAGGGGCTATATTTCAGAAGAGCTTACTCAGCTGCAAGGTGCCTTGAGACAACTTAACTGCTTGCCAACAAGTTTTAGCCGTGAATAGCGCTATCTAATACAAGTCATTACTTTTAACCTTACAGGAGGAGACAGAGAGAAGGAAAGGAATGGTGGAAATTCCAGCGCTTAGGAAGAGTTTGTACCAGCCACCAACTGCGGGATGATTAAAATCAGGGTCGTTCAGAGGCCAGAGTGCGGATTTTTTTAGAGGGTCGAGGGACTGGAGATTTACAGAGAACAGGGAGAGCAAGATTGTGGAGGAATTTGGAAACATCAATGGAAATTTTAAACCCGGGGAGATTACTGGGCTCGGAGCCAATGAATGTATGCCTATTCAGGTGAGAGGTGAACAGGGACTGACACAATCCAGTGTACAACTAGCTGAGCTGTGGATAACCTCAGGTTTACAGGGGGTTAGAGGATGGTGGGTGGGGTGGGGGGGGGGGGTGGGAGGTTGTGCTGATTAGGAGGTTGATGTGAGAATCAACCCAAGTTCTCCCCAAGACTGCATGGGTTTCCTCCCACAGCCCAAAGGTGAGCAGGCTGGGGTGCAGTGGCCATGCTACATTGTCCCATAGTATCCAGGGATGTGCAGGTTAGGTGGATTCGCCGTAGGAATTGCACGGATTGGTGGGTGGGTCTGAATGACATGCACTTCGGAGTGTCAGTGTGCATTCTGACAATAACAGGGGCACCACCCGATGTTTTAGCAGCAAATGAAACAGGGAATGTGCAAAGTTAAAAACAATTTTGGGCAAATGTAAATAGATCATCCCTGTGGTTACTGAAAATTGTATTGTCCGTTTTGTCTACTCGAGGCTATCATACACTCACGGAGGGAGTCTGCTAGAAAGAGATAACAAAGGATTTATGTTTAACAGTTTATTCAGTCCTACTTCTCAATGTTTCTGACTGAATATATAACTGTCACTGTCCCAAGAGCTTCAGAACCTTGGTGATGGAGGGGATATGGAACATGGGAAACAGGAATACGAGTAGGCCATTTGGCCCATTGAGCTTGTTCTGTCATTCAATGAAATCTTGTTCGATCTTCTACCTCAACACCATTTTCCTGCATAAAAACCGAAAGAACTGCGGATGCTGTTAATCAGAAACAAGAACAGAAGTCAAGCAGCATCTTAGGAGCACAAAAGCTGAGTACTCTCTCCCCATCCCCCTCTCTGATGAAGGGTCTAGGCCCGAAACGTCAGCTTTTGTGCTCCTGAGATGCTGCTGGGCCTGCTGTGTTCATCCAGCCTCACATTTTACTATCAAGGCGTAGAGCTGGAAAGCTGATGTTTCAGGAAGGATATAGGCCTGAAATGTCAGCCTTCCTGCTTGGCCTGCTGTGTTCATCCAGCTCCACACTTTGTTATCTTGGATTCTCCAGCATCTGCAGTTCCCATTATCACTGATCACAAAAACAGAAGTTGCTGGAACAGCTCAGCAGGGTCTGGCAGCATTTGTGAAGAAAACAATCAGAGTTAATGTTTCGGGACCAGTGACCCTTCTCAGTCTAGTCACTGGACCCGAAACGTTAACTCCTGTTTTTTCTTCACAGATGCTGCCAGACCCTGCTGCGCTTTTCCACTATTTCGCTGCACTCAATCCTCTATCCATCTCACTCCTGTCCTTTTGTCCTACTATCGTTTTCTTGCTGGTGTGTTTAACTGCCTTGCCCTTAAATGTATCCAGTAAACTCAAATACTCATAAGATGTTGAAGTGAAAGGGAGTCACACTTCACAATATGAATGGTGCAGACTTACAAATGACACAAGTGCTTCCTTCAACTGGTTAACTACTGGTTAAGTCTTAGACCAATAAGAAGGTCATGACAGCTCTCACCCATATAAGAATGTGCCTCTTGCCATGATCCTATGTGAAACTGGGTCAAGTCTGATCCCAGAGTGAAACCTGGTTTGATAGACCTAAATTTTATTTTTGTTTACATTTGCTACTGTGGTCACTGGTTGCTCACTAAATATTTGCAAGAGATTGGTCAAGGTTCTTTTAACAGAAGAATGCAAAACAAACTAAAACAAGCTATCTATGTAATATAAATTGGAAAGCTCTAATTATAAATAGCGAAGAGAAAGATGTAACATGTTTTATCCCAACAATGCTCTTTACAGACACTCAATCCCAGTGAAATATCACTTCTATTTTCACCTTAAACTTTCTTATTGAACTGATGCATTTGCAAAAGATTCCTTTTGATGAATTTCTGGGCATTTATCAAACTTTGTTCTCTCTGCTACAGTCTGTCCCCAAGATGGAGAGCTGTTCAGGTTAAATTACTGATTGCACTCTCTGAAACATAAGAAATAATCTCAGGGATCTGATGAATTTAAACTGCAAATGATACATTTACTGATGTGGATCTTTTCTTCTGAGCTGCTAACACCTAATCGATCCTAATCTTCCTTCCTGTAGTCGTAATAAGCTCGGGTCATCAAGAACCAACAATATCTCATCACTTAACTTGCTGAGTTGTTTGTTAAAGTGAAAAGCTCATTTTTCAAGGTCATTTCTTTAGCTCATTGTTCCAAAGGCTTTACTGACCTTTCCATTAAAAAGGCCTTCACAGCACATAAAAGCGAAACCCTCTGTTTACCTCTAATTTCGAATAAAATTTTCCAAAGAATATTAATATAGTTTAAATGTTCATCACCCCATTCCGAATAATAATTGTCTCTCTGGGCGTAAATGAGATTACAGTTTCTTTCTCTTACTTTTCATTTTGGTTGTAAATCTCACATAAAACATTTCCACAGTTGGCATTGATAGTTCTGTCGAGTGGATCATGTGAATGAGGGAGGCAATAGATGGGGAGGGGAGTTAAGTCAGTGAATGAGAAATTTGCCGAATGATACAAATTGGGCAGCATTGTAACAGTGTTGGTGACAGCATGAAGTTACAACAGGATATTAATAGATTAGGTGAATGAGCAAAGCTGTGGCAGATAGATTTTATTATAAGCAAACATGAAGTTATCTATTTCAGACCAATCAAGGATAGATCAGGGTATTTTTCTGAAGACATAAAGTCAGATACAGTGAATGTCCAATGGGATTTGGGGAAATCATGTACCAAACGATTGAAGAACAGCTTTATCCCTGCTTTTATCATAATTATGAACAGACCTCTCAGATGTTAGAGTCAATCTTTCTCTGCACCTTCTCTGTAGCAGTAATATTATATTCTGCATTCTGCTCCTGTTACCCTGATGTATTTAAGTAAGGTGTGATTTGCCTGGATAGCATGCAAAACAATGCCTTTCACTGTGTCTTGGTGCAGGTGACAATAATAAATCAAAACAAGTCAAATCAGACCGTAAGACCATACAGTGTAGGAGTGGAAATAGGCTATTCAGCCCATCTAGTCTGCTTTGCCATTCCATGAGATCATGGCTGATCTGATATACCTCAAATCCACTTTCCTGCCTTTCCCCCAAAACTCTTGATTCCCTTCCTCATTAATAATCTGTGTGCCTCAGCCTTCATTATATGACCCAGCCTTAGCAATCGTCTGCAGTAAAGACTTCCACCGATTCACTTCCCTCTGAAAGACGAAATTCTTCCTTATCACCGCTTTAAATATACAACCTCTTATTCTGAGATTATGCCCTCTGGCACTAGACTTGCTCCCAAGTGAAAACAAGGAGAAGGGATACATGGGAACATCATCAGCTGCGAGGTCCCCTCCAAACCAATCACCAACCTGACTTGGAAATATATCACTGTTCCCTCAGCGTCACTGGATCAAAATTCTGGAATTTCCTCTGCAAGGGCATTGTGGGTCCACCTACAGCACAGGGGCAGCAGCAGTTCAAGAAGGCAGCTCACCCCCACCTTCGAAAGGGGCAACTAGAGATGGGCAATAAATGCTGGCCTACTAGGAACACTTATATTCCCTGACAAATAAACAGAAAAGCACAGGGAAAGGGGAAGATGCCCAAAGCAGGAAAAAAATGGAGGTCTTAGGTGCGGTGGAAAGTTTTCATGAGGAAAAACCTACCCATAACCCAAAGATCAGGAAGCAAATGCTTAAAAAAGTACATTCAACACCAAAATCTGAGGAAAAAGATCCTTTATTTTGTCTGAAAACATTTGAAGTGGTCACAGGTAAACCAGACCATGCTCATGCAAAATGAGGTAAAGCTCATTAAAGTGATGTTAACAAAGTTGAATCAGGTAGATGAGAGATATAAAGGATTTTTGTCAACAGGAAAGGCAACTCCTAATTCCTAAATAATAAAGTGTGAAGCTGGATGAACACAGCAGGCCAAGCAGCATCTCAGGAGCATAAAAGCTGACATTTCGGGCCTAGACCCTTCATCAGAGAGGGGAATGGGGTGAGGGTTCTGGAATAAAGAGGGAGAGGGGGGAGGCAGACCGAAGATGGAGAGAAAAGAAGATAGGTGGAGAGTATAGGTGGGGAGGTAGGGAGGGGGTAGGTCAGTCCAGGGAAGACGGACAGGTCAAGGAGGTGGGATGAGGTTAGTAGGTGGGAGATGGAGGTGCGGCTTGGGGTGGGAGGAAGGGATGGGTGAGAGGAAGAACCGGTTAGGGAGGCAGAGACAGGCTGGACTGGTTTTGGGATGCAGTGGGTGGAGGGGAAGAGCTGGGCTGGTTGTGTGGTGCAGTGGGGGGAGGGGACGAACTGGGCTGGTTTTGGGATGCAGTGGGGGAAGGGGAGATTTTGAAGCTGGTGAAGTCCACATTGATACCATTGGGCTGCAGGGTTCCCAAGCAGAATATGAGTTGCTGTTCCTGCAACCTTCGGGTGGCATCATTGTGGCACTGCAGGAGGCCCATGATGGACATGTCATCTAAAAAATGGGAGGGAGAGTGGAAATGGTTTGCGACTGGGAGGTGCAGTTGTTTATTACGAACTGAGCGGGGGTGTTCTGCAAAGCGGTCCCCAAGCCTCCGCTTGGTTTCCCCAATGCAGAGGTAGCCACACCGGGCATAATGGATACAATATACCACATTGGCAGATGTGCAGGTGAACCTCTGCTTAATATGGAACGTTATCTTGGGGACTGGGATAGGGGTGAGGGAGGAGGTGTGGGGGCAGGTGTAGCACTTCCTGCAGTTGCAGGGGAAGATGCCGGGTGTGGTGGGGTTGGAGGGCAGTGTGGAGCGAACAAGGGAGTCACGGAGAGAGTGGTCTCTCCGGAAGGCAGACAAGGGTGGGGATGGAAAAATGTCTTGGGTGGTGGGGTCGGATTGTAGATGGCGGAAGTTTCGGAGGATGATGCGTTGTATCCAGAGGTTGGTGGGGTGGTGTGTGAGAACGAGGGGGATCCTCTTTGGGCGGTTGTGGCGGGGGCAGGGTGTGAGGGATGTGTTGCATCATCCTCCAACACTTCCGCCATCTACAATCCCACCCAGTCAGGCTACTTCTATTGTTCCAAAACTTTTAAAAAAATAACCAAGGCCTCACAAACTGTTTACCTTAATGGCTTTACAAAGATCGCTTTTCACCTCTGTCTAAAACTTTCTTCATAACCAAAACCAGGACAAAATACATGCCTGAAAGCAATAGAATTGTCACACATGGTAATGTTCACTGATCAATGCACAATGTTTAGCACTATTTGTGATATTTCTCAGAAACCCTGGTTCGGCCACATCTGGAGTATGGTGTCCAGTTCTGGTCGCCTCATTACAGGGCAAGATATGGAAGTGTTGGAAAAAGCGCAGAGGAAATTTACCAGGATGTTGCCTGGAATGAAGGAAAGGTCTTACGAGGAAAGGTTAAGAGAGCGAGAGCTTTTCTCTTTAGAATGACGAAGGATGAGAGGTGATTTCATAGAGGTGTACAAAATGATCAGAGGTATAGATAGAATAGACAGAGACTTTTCCCTAGGGTGGAGGTAGCTTTTATGAGGAGACATAGTTTTAAAGTGAGTGGAGATAGATATAGGAGAGACGTCAGCGGTAGGTTCTTTACTCAGAGAGTGGTAGGGGTGTGGAATGCATTGCTAGAGAGGGTAGTGGAGTCGGCCTCTTTAAGGGCATTTAAGTGGCAATTAGATAGGTGTATGGATGGTAGTATAAGGTAGCGGTGGAGGTTAGATAGACCTTTAGGATTAGGGTAAAAGTTCGGCATAATTTTGTGGGCCGAAGGGCCTGTACCATGCTGTACTGTTCTCTGTTCTATGTTCTATGTTCTATACTGAAGCAGTCTATGTTCAAAAGCACAGATTGGGGCAATATCTAGGCTTGGACTGATAAGTACCAAGCAGTGATCATCTCTAATAAGAAATAATCTAACCACAGCCCCTTCACATTCAATGGTGTGACCATTTCTAAATTCCCCACTCCCAACAAACTGGGGGTTACCATTGCCTAAAAGCTCTACTGGGTTCGTCACAAAAACACAACGGCTGCAAAAGGAGTTCAGAGGCTATAAATACTGAGGCAAGTAACTCACCTGCTGACTCCCCGAAAGCTTCTCCACCATCTACAAGGCACAAGTCAGGAGTGCGATGGGATACTCCCCACTTGCCTGGATGGGTACAGCCCCAACAACACTCAAGAAGCTCGACACCATCCAGGACAAAGCAGCCGCTTGATTGGCACCACATCCACAAGGATCCACTCCCCCCACCACCGACACTCAGTAGCAGCAGTATGTACGATCTACAAGATACACTGCAGAAATTCACCAAAGACCCTCAGACAGCACCTTCCAAACACACGACCATCAAAAAAGACAAAGACAGCAGGTACATGGGAACACTACCATCTTCATGTTGCCCTCCAAGCCACTCACAATTCTGACTTAAAAATATTTGCTGTTCCTTCAGTGTTGCTGGGTCAAAATCCTGGAATTCCCTCCCTAAGGGCATCGTGGGTCAATGTACAGCTTATGGATGAGTTCAGAAGAATCTGATTGAGATGTATGAAATGCTAAAGGGGATTGATAAGATGAATGTTGAACAGATGATCCCCCACCTTGTGGGACAGTCTCAAACAAGATGTCATAGATATAGCGTGAGAGAAGGTAGGTTCAAAACAGAGATGAGGAGTTACTACTCTCAGAGGGCTGTGAATCTGTGGAGCTCCCTGCCCCAGAGTGCAGGGGAGGCAGAATCAATCAACAGATTCAAGAAAGATACAGATATATTTCCCATGAAACGTGGCATAAAGGGCTAAGAGGAGCAAGCAGGAGAGAGGACTTGAGACTAGGATAAGATCAGCCACGGTCATGTTAAATGGCAGAGTGGGTTTAAAGGGCTGAGTTGCCAACTCCCGCTCCTAATTCCCACATTCCTATGGACTGCAGTGATTCAAGAAGGCAGCTCAGCACCTCGTTCTCAAAGGCGACTAGAGACGGCCAATAAATTTTAGCCCAGTGACCAATGCCCAATTCCAATCAGTGAATTAGAAAAACACCCAATGTAGGACAGAGGGTGTGAGAAGCGACCAAGGAGGATTCTGGGATGCGTTAGTTTAGTCACCATGACTGAGAAGGGTCATAGATCCTACAGTGAGGAAACGGGCCCTTCAGCCCAACAAGTTCACACTGACCCTCAGAGCATCCCACCCAGCCCCATCCCTTCAACCCACCTAATCTAAACACCCTAAGCACTACAGGGTAATTGAGCTTGGCCAATCCATCTAACCTGGACATTGTTGGACTGTGGGAGGAAACCAGAGCACCCAGAGGAAACCCATGCAGACATGGGGAGAATGCGCAAACTCCACACCGACAGTTACCTGGAATCGAACCCAGGTCCCCTGGTGCTGTGAGGCAGCAGTGCTAACCAGCATTGAAGGCGATCCAGTGTTTAGCGAGAAAAACATCATCGGACCTCTCGGTTGAAAGCTTGTATTGATAGGATTGGCAGTGTATCATTCCTTACTGTGACTGATTTATTGTGGGGAATTAATATCGAGAGTGAGGGAAACATCAGCTATTGATACACCAAATGGTCTTTATCGATGCTGAGTTTTGCTATTCAGGATTAGAAATGCTCCAAGTACTTTCCAAAGATTCATGAGTTAGCTAACTAATGCACCTAATTCTGTTGTTTACTTGGATGGTATGGTAATAAGCAGCATCACCTGGGAAGAACATGTGTAATAGTTGGAGGTTTTATCTAAATGGCCACAGTAATGGAGTGGTAAATCTTGGCAAGTGGGAGTTCAGGATGTGGTTAATGTACCCCTGATAGATTGTTGTGGAAAAGCATGTGTTGCTGAGGAAAATGAGACTAAGGCAAAAACAAAGATTGCTGGAGAACCTCAGGAGGTCTCGCAATATTTGCCAGGAGAGTAAACATTGTTAATGTCTTGGGTCTGGTGACTCTTCATCAGAATCGTCAGTATGTGGTCAAAGGTATAGAGCTGAACAGCATGGAAACAGACCCTCCAGTCCAACCAATCAATGCTGACCCAGATATACTAAATTAATCTAGTCCCATTTGCCAGCATTTGGCCCATATCCCTCTAAACCCTTCCTATTCATGTACTCATCCAGATGCCTTTTAAATGTTGTATTTGTACCAGTCTCCATCACTTCCTCAGGCAGCTCATTCCATACACGCACCACCTTCTGTGTGAAAAGGTTGTCCCTTTTAAATTTTTCCCTTCGCACTTTATACTGATGCCCTCTAGTTTTGGACACCCCCACGCCAAGGCAAATACCTTGTCTATTTACCCTATCTGTGCCCCTTATGATTTTATAAATCTCTATAAGGTCACCCCTCAGCCTCTGACACTCCAGGGAAAATAGCCCCAGCCTATTCAGCCTCTCCCTACAACTCAAACCCTCCAGCCCTGGTGATATCCTTATAAATCTTTTCTGAACCCTTTCAAGTTTCACAATATCCTTCCTATAGCAGGGAGACATGAATTGCACACAGTATTCCATTAGTGGCCTCACCAATGTCCTGTACAGCCACAACTTGCCATCCCAACTCCTACACTCAATGCACTGACCAATAAAGACAAGCATATCAAATGTTTTCTTTACTATCCTACCTACCTGTGTCTCTACTTTCAAGGAATTGTGAACTTGTACTCCAAGGTCTCTTTGTTTAGCAACACTGCCCAGGATCTTACCATTAACTGCATAAGCCCCGTCCCAATTTGCCCTTCCAAAACGCAGTACCTCACATTTATCTAAATTAAACTCCATCTGCCACTCCCCCATCTGATCCTGATCTCATTGTAATCTGAGGTAATCTTCACTGTCCACTACACCACCAATTTTGATATCATCTGCAAACTTATAAATCATACCTCCTATGTTGTCATTTAAATCATTCAGATAAATGACAAAAAACAGTGGACCCAGCACCAGTCCTCGCGGCATGCCATCGGTCACTGGTCTCCAGTCTGGAAAGCAACCCTCCACCACCACCCTCCATCTCCTACCTTCAAGCCAGCACTTCAGTAAGGCATTCGACAAGGTTCCACTTGGTAGACTGGTGAGCAAGGTTAGCTCTGTATCCAAATGTCTAGCGACCTAACCTTGCTCACCAGTCTACCAAGTGGAACCCTGTCGAATGCCTTACTGAAGTCCATATAACTCATATGCACCACTCTGCCCTCATCAATTCTCTTTGTTACTTCTTCCAAAAACTCAATTATGTTGGTGAGACACAATTTCCCACGCACACAGCCACGTTGACTTTCCCTAATCAGTCCTTGCCTTTCCTAGTACATGTAAGTATTGTCTCTCAGGATTCCCTCCTGACAAGCTACACCCCCCCCCCCCCCCCACTGATGTCAGGCTCACTAGCCTGTAGTAGCTGGGAAAAAAGTGCTATTTATGGTGAGGCTGAAGTTGGGGGAAGGAATGGGTATGTAAGTAGGTGGAGGCATTGCTCAAAGAGAGAGACAAAAGGCTTTGATAGGACTCCCCATTCCCAACCATAAAAACAAATGGGAAATCATGAGATTTTTGGGGATATGCAAATTCCGTCAAAACTTTGAGTCAAACATCAGCACAATGATTGCTTCTCCAATCAAATGATGACAAAACCAGAAGAAGTAATGAGGCTAAAAAGAGAGTGTCAGACAGAGTCAGAAGGCAGTCCTGAGGAGGGACCTGGTCGGAGCAGTTGCGGGAGTGGAGAGAGACTGACGGGAACAGTGGAGCGGACATTCCTGATAAAATTCTGAGGGTCCTGAGCCAGGTCGAGCTCAATCAGAGCAACAGCTAAACCCCAACAGAAATCTCGCCAAGAATTCAGCATAAGGTACGTCAGAAGATCTGAAACAAAAACAGAAATTGCTGGCGAAACTCAGCAGGTCTCAGCATCTGTGAGAAGAAAGAACTCATGAGAAAAGTCACTGGGCTGGAAGCATTAACTCTGTCTTCACCCCCCCAGGTGCTGCAAAACCTTCAGGGTCTCTTCAGCAATTTCTGTATTTGCTTCACAGCTACTTAGCAATTGTTACATCAACAAATTCTAATGGCCAATACTTTTGTCGCTTTCTTTCATTTTGTGCCAAATACTTTTGAACTTCTTGAGTTGGTAACTGGTGGCGTCCTACAGCAAGCCTTTCTTTTCTCTTTCAGTTGCTTTGCCTTTGCATATTACTCCTCTTCAATCTCATAGAGACTTACAAAATGCCAGCAGGATTGGACAGGGTGGGTGCAGGGAGGATGTTCCTGATAGTCGGTGTGTCCAGAACCGGGGGTCACAGTATGAAGGTTCGGGGTAGACCATTTAGGATAGCACTGAGGAGACATTTCTTCACCCAAAGAGTGGTGAGTCTGTGGATTTATTACCACAGGAAGTAGTTGATGCCAAAAACATTGAATGTACTCAAGAGGCAACTAGATATAGCATTTGGGGGCAAATGGGATCAAAGGTTATGGGGCGAAAGCATGGTTAGACTATTGAGTCAGATGATCAGCCAGATTGTGATGACTGGTGGAACAGGCTCGAAGGGCTGAATGCCCTCCTCCTGTTCCTGTCTTCTAAGTTTCTATGATACTGCTTTGTCCTACTCAATTGCAGAGACCAGTCTAGCATTGAAGATAAATTCTAAATAACCCCTGTGCAATGCTTCAGTGCATCTGAACAGGAACAGGAAAAGCAGAAAAGACTTGTATTTATTTAGTGTTTCACGGCCATCAGATACTTCACAGAGTTTTAATGTAGAAGGAGGCCATTCAGTCCATCAAGTCTGCACTGGCTCTCTGAGTGTTGTTGGGGCTGCACTCATCCAGGCAAGTGGGGAGTATTCCATCACACTCCTGACTTGTGCCTTGCAGAAGATGGACAGGCTTAGGGGAGTCAGGTGAGTTACTCACCACAGTATTCCTAGCTTCTGGCCTGCTCTTGTAGCCAGATTGTTTATATTCGAGTCATATAACCTAATCCCGTTCTGTGTTGTTTTATGTGGTGCTTGAACATAATTCCATCTTCAGCCGCTAGCTGACTCTATACACTTTTTGACAGTTTTTCACACACTCGAATGATTTTCCAGTCTTTGAGGAAATCAGTTTCTATTTCAGATCCTGCTCCCTTTCACCATCTGATGGAGTGGTTTATTGAGCACCGAGAGGAATGTGAGGTGGACTTCTGGTCTGTTGAACTTTTTTATTCATTCACAGGATGAGGGTGTCACTGACCAGGCAGCATTTATTGCCCATCCCTAATTACCCAGAGGGCAGTTAAGAGCCAACCACATTGCTGTGGGCCTGGAGCCTCATGTAGACCAGACCAGGTAAGGACGGGGGTTTCCTTCCCTAAACGACATTAGTGAACCAGATGGGCTTTCCTGACAATCAAGAATGGAGTCACGGTCATCATTAGATTCTTAATTTCAGATATTTTATTGAATTCAAATCCCACCATCTGCCCTGGCAGGATTCGAACCAGAATGCTACCTGGATCTCTGGATTAACAGCTCAGTGATAATGCCACTAGGCCACTGCCTCCCCTATTCAGTAAGATAATGGTTAATCTGCATCTTAACTCTGCTTTCCCATCTGTGCTCCCTATCCTAAATTACTTTTCCACAACAGATACCTACTTCTGTCTTGAAAATTTAAGTTTATCTCCCCGTGCTCGCCACCGACCCCCCACCACACACACACACACCTGTAACTAAGAGAGTTCCTGTTTTTCACAACCAATGATGTGAGAAGTGTTTTTTTTGGGATTTCACAGCCAAACGGCATGAAATGAAGATGTTGTCTCTTTATTGGCATCTGGACGTGTCTGGAAAGGCTGGTATTTGCTGCCCATCCCTGACTGCCCTTGAAACAAATGACTCACTCGACCACTTCAGACAGCAGTGCCTGGTTATGGGTCTGGAGCCATGTGTAGACCAGACCGGGTCAAGGTGGCAGATTTTCCTCCCTGGGGGAGCACTAGTAAATCCAATGGGGTTTCACAGTATTTGATGATAGTTTTGTGGTCACCCATTCTGAGGTCAGCTTTTTAACTACAGATTTAAATTGAATTGAGTTTAAATCACAGCAGCCATCCTGCCAGGATTTGAACCCAAGTCCCCAAGAGCATTATCCTGGCTCTGAGGATGGTTGATCCTGTGACATTGCCAGAAGCTCCCCACCCAGGACTCTGCTTCTTCTTCATCCTCCTGCAATCACACAGATACTTTAACGAATGAGACAGACAACCCCATGTCTTTGTCCTCAGGAAGCATTAGGCTGGGTTTAAGCAATCTGCCCTAATAACCCAACCCAGTAACGATCTGCACTAAGCTGTCTCCAAAACCGAATGAGGGAGAGCGGTTCGAGCCTGGAGCAGCTGCTGTGGCTGGAGTCTGAACCGAACTGTCACGTCGTCCCCTTTGTAATTTGAATTCGAACACCATCCGAACTCCTTACACCAAGAGGGGACTAGACAGGTAGGAGTTAAGTGTTAGGGGGTGGGGAGAAAGCAGGAGCCTGGCACTAAGTAAAGATGCTCATTCGAGAGGTGGTGGGAACACGATGTGTGTATGGTCTTCTGTGCTGTAACACTCTACTGCATCATGGGGATGACTGAGGCAGTTAAAAAGGGCTCTCAATTCTGATGGAGTAATTGTTGGCCTGTCTCAGAGAGCCTGCTACCTGGCACTGAGTTATCCAGAGACACAGGCGAATGCTTTGGGGCACGTGTTCGAATCCCATCAATACATTTGGTAGGGTTTAAATGTGATTAAAATTAATATGGAATGCAGAGCTGGACTCAGTCATGATTATCACGAAACTGTTGTCAGTTGTGATGAGGGGACAGGAACTGTCTGGTTCGCTAATGTCCTTCAGGGAAGGAAACTGCCATCCTTACCTGGTCTGGCCTACATGTGACTCCAGGCCCACAGCAATGGGGTTAACTTGCTGAAATAGTTGGGCGAGGCGCTCCGTTCAGTGGCAGCTCGGGGTGGCCAGTAAATATTGGGCTAGCCAGCAAGGCTTGTGTCCTGTCAAACATTTTAAAACACGGCCAGAATACAAGATAATGAGAATGGAGCAGGCACTTGGTTTGCTGTTACAGGATGTCTGAAGACAGACAAAGGGCCCAAAAAACTCAGTGCAGACCGAGTTGGGGTTTGTCATGGGAATGCTGCCCCCTTCTGTTGACAGCCTGGCTTACACTTGACAAGGATGAGGTGGGACTGGGGAATCGACTCTAGCAGACTCAGACCATGTGAAATAAATGGTGACATGCTGTCGTGTAGTGGCTAAAGACAAACAGCAACTGCCAGCAGATATTTCCGAACCAATCCATTCAGAGATCTTTTATTACTCCTCTGTAACTTGTGGAACTTGATCCGAGGCCTCTGAGCCCAGACACAGGAGCATTACCAGCGCTCCACAATAGCCTGATGGGGAGCTAGAAATGGAATAGGTTAAACTAGGAGAACATTCCACTTAGATAATAAAATGTGAGGCTGGATGAACACAGCAGGCCAAGCAGCATTTCAGGAGCACAAAAGCTGACGTTTCGGGCCTAGACCCTTCATCAGAGAGGGGGATGGGGGGAGGGAACTGGAATAAATAGGGAGAGAGGGGGAGGCGGACCGAAGATGGAGAGTAGCAGTTTCAAGGCTGAAGAGATTACAAGAGAGTTGCAATGGGAGAGAGATTCCCTGAGGTTGGTCCGGAGGGAGGAGGGTAACTTCTTCAGGTTAGGCATCCCTGGAAGAGGCTTCGCAGTGAGGTTAAAATAGTATCAGAGATAATGGGAACTGCAGATGCTGGAGATTCCAAGATAATAAAATGTGAGGCTGGATGAACACAGCAGGCCAAGCAGCATCTCAGGAGCACAGGCCCGAAACGTCAGCTTTTGTGCTCCTGAGATGCTGCTTGGCCTGCTGTGTTCATCCAGCCTCACATTTTATTATCTTGGAATCTCCAGCATCTGCAGTTCCCATTATCTCTGAACATTCCACTTAGACCTGATTGGCTCTAATTTTGAGTAACTAGGATAGTGAAGAAGGGATAATGGGAACTGCAGATGCTGGAGAATCCGAGATAACAAAGTGTCGAGCCGGATGAACACAGCAGGCCAAGCAGCATCTTAGGAGCTCTGATGAAGGGTCTAGGCCCGAAACATCAGCTTTTGTGTTCCTGAGATGCTGCTTGGCCTGCTGTGTTCATCCAGCTTCACACTTTATTATAGGGGTTTGGTGTGCTTGACTTTATGAGCCAGTGCTTGGAGTGTAGGAGTTGGGAGGTCTTGTTGCAGCTGTACAGGACATTGGTCAGGCCACTTTTGGAATACTATATGCAATTCTGGTTTCCCTGCTATAGGAAGGATGTAGTGAAACTTGAAAGCGCTCAGAAAAGGTTTACAAGGGGTTGGAAGGTTTGAGCTATAGGGAGAGGTTGAATACCCTGGGGCTATTTTCCCTGGAGTGTTGGAGGCTAAGCGGTGATCATATTGAGGTTTATAAAATAATGAGGGGTGTGGATAGGGTAAATAGACATGGTCTTTTCCCTGCGTTAGGGAATTCCACAACTAGAGGGACACAGGTTTAAGGTGAGAGGGGGAAGGTTAAAAAGGGATATAAGAGACAACATTTTCCCGCAGAGGGTGGTGTGTGTATGGAATGAGCTGCCAGGGGAAGTGGTGGAGGCTGGTACAAATGCAACATTTAAAAGGCATCAGGATGGGAATATGAATAGGAAGGGTTTAGAGGGATATGGGTCAAATGCTGGCAAATGGAACTAGATTAATTAATTTAGGATATCTGGTCAGCATGGACAAGTTGGACCGAAGGGTCTGTTTCTGAGCTGAATATCTCTATGACTCTATGATTTGATTTGATTTATTTACTGTCACGAGTATTTTGAGATAAAATACTGTGAAAAGTTTTGTATAGTGTCACCACTCTCTGGCGCCATGTCAAAACACAGAAAAATAAACCAAAACGCAGAATATACGGGCAAATAAAAAGAGATAAGGCTAAAGAGTCCAATTTTACATTCCTTCTTGTTCGGTGCTCCGTCATAGGTCATGCGCCTGATGGCCAGGTATGAATCCCCTTCGCCAACCCCACCGGAACGAAAGTTGCCCCTCCTTGGTACCATCCCGCTTCGACCAACACCCTCAGCACTCTGAGTCCTCGCTGGGCCTCGCTAATGCAGACAGACATAACGCTGGAGCAAACTCAACACTGCCACGAGGCCACATTGGGCCCACCTCGCTGACGCCACTGGGTCTCATACTGGGCCCAAACCCACCTCCACCGCCACCTCCACAAATTGGTGCTGGACACAGAAGCTACTACGAACTCAAAGCTGTCTCCAGTGCCATGGGTCCACACTGGTCGTACTTTAAATATCCCTCTGAACCCTTCCTATTGGTATACCCACTCACACTGGGCTCATTCGCTGCCATTAATGTCATCACCATGACCGTCAATACTGAGTCCGCACTGACCCTCCAAACAGCATCTCACCCTGACCCACCTCTTCCCCAATAACCCCACATTTCCAACAGCCAATCCACCCAAACCTGCACATCTTTGGACTGTGGGAGGAAACTGCAGCACCCATAGGAAACCCACACAGACATGGGGGGAATGTGCGAACTCCACACAGTCGCCTGAGGGTGGAATCGAACCAGTGTCCATGGAGCTGTGGAGAAGCAGTGTGAACCACCGTGCCACTTAACCACTGTGAGTTACTTTTGCTCTTGGGATGTGTGGCATTAATTGCCAGTTCCTAGTTGCCCTTGAGAAGGTGGTGGTGAGCGGCCTTCTTGAACAGCTGCAGTCCATGTGCTGCATGTTTCCCACAATGCCCTTAGGGAGGGACTTGCAGGATTTTGACCCAGCCACAGTGAAGAAATGGCGATATATTTCCCAGTCGGGACGGTGAATGTTTTGGAGGGTGGTGATGATGATGGTTTTCCCATGTATCTGTAACCTTTGTCCTTGGAGGGAGTGAATGTTTGTGGATGTGATGCCAATCAAGCGGCTGCTTTGTCCTGGATGGTGTCAAGCTTCTTGAGTGTTGTTGGGGCTGCAGTCTAGTGGGGAGTATCCCATCACACTCCTGACTTGTGCCTTGTTAATGCTGAAAAGGCTTTGGGAAGTCGATTCCTAGCCTTTGATTTGCTCTTGTACCCACTGTGTTTGCGTGGTGAGTCTAGTTGAGTTTCTGGTCAATGCCAATCCCAAAAATGTTAATAATAGGGGATTCAGTGATAGTAACACCATTGAATGTCAATGGTGATGGTTAGATTGTCTCTTATTGGCGATGGCCATAGCCTGGCATTTATGTGGCATGGATGTTGCTTGCCACTTATCAGCCCAAGCCTGCATATTGCCCCGATCTTGTCGATTATCAGCACGGACTGCTTCAGTACCTGACGAGTTGTGAATGGTGTTGAACGTTGTGCGATCGTCGGCAAACATCCTCTCTTCTGACCTTATGGTGAGGGAAGCTGCTGAAGATGTTTGGGCCTGGGACACTACCCTGAGGAACTAGGGCTCTTGTAGCAGAGTAGTAGTGACCCCTTCTACGGACCAGGAGGTCCCACCAGTTCCAAAGTTGTACAATGCCATCTCTGAACAAGTTGATTAGAAAATAATATCCAAAGGAACTCCCGCAGAGATGTCCCGGACCTGAGATGATTGACCTCCATCAACCACGACCATCTTCCTAAGTGCCAGGTTATGACTCCAACCAGCAGAGAGTTTGCCCCATTGATTCTCATTTTGTCAGGGCTGCTCGATGTCACACACAGTCAAATGTGATCTTAATATTAAGGCCTGTCAGTCTCCCTCCCCCTCTGGAATTCAGTTCTTTAGTCTTCAGCCCTTCTGGGAAAGGGAGGGAGGGCCACTGTTCTGTTCCATAAGCTCTGTTCAATCACTCTCACCAAGGAGAGAGAGAGAGGGAATATCACTGTTGCACAGAGAAAAATTATGAAAATGAAACATTATTCAACTACACAAACCATTTGTCCCAAAACCCTCAGAGCCCTGGGTTTCCGAATCAGATCCACCAGAATATTAGCAACAAATATTCCAAGTAATGGGGAATCTGAGGGAGAATAACTTGACAGTTATCATCAAACCACTGAGGAGAGAGGACATGAGGACGTGAGGAATTTGTCGCATCAAACTGAATGAGCAAAAGCAGGTAAAATGGAACTCAATCGTGGAACGCTTAAGATGTTGGGCAAGGAATGATCAAATTATGCATTAGATTGTGCTGTATCACAGAATTGTAATGGCGCAGAAGGAGACCATTTGGCCCATCGTGCCTGTTCCTGTTCTATCACCGAGTTTCAATCTCCTGCCTTTGACCCCTATCCCTGCACACCATTCTGTCCAAAAGCAACACCATTTCCAACACACTATCACTTGAGTACAAAGCAGGCTAATTTTAAGAACTTTTTTTGTTTTTGACGATGGTAGCAGCTTTTGCCCAGCTTTCAGCAGGCTGTGATGCAGGAACTGCTTGATTCACTGCTGGTGACTCAGCGTTGCCTTTGAAGTCAGCGATTTTATTTAATTGTGTTTATTTCTTCATTCACAGAGTGTGGGTGTCTCTGGCTGGATCAGCATCTTCCCAGTGCTTAAATCAATACATTTTGCCATGCACTCACCAAGAAATACCAAAGGGAAACAACTTTTTATGCTGTTCCTTATTTCAGTGGGTGTCCTGACCAAAGCCCAGCAACCTACACTTGCAAATCTCAAAACAGTGTCCCACAGTGAATATGATGCCATGATTGGACCACATTTGCTTGACGACATTGACAAAGATCGTCAAGATATTAACAGGAAAAGACCAGGCAGATAAAGATAAAAATATTTCCTCCGGTTGGAGCTTCTGGAACTAGAAGACATTGTCAGAGAATTAGGGACAGACCATTTAGGAGAAATATTAGGAAGCACTTCTATGTACAAAGGGTGGTAGATGTTTTGAACTCTTTTCCACAAACAGCAGTGAATGCTAGAGTGGCTGTTAATATTAAATCTGAGAAACTTTTTTTTTGATAAAAGAAGATAGCCGGGGAATGGACCAAAGACAGGTGTATGAAATTAGGCCACAGGTCAACTACGATCTCACTGAATGGTGGAACAGGCTGGAAGGGCTGAAGGGCCCACTGATGTTTCCACATTCTTCAAAACTTACTTTCCTACTTAGCTTTGTGTTATCAGCAAATTCCACCAGAAACTTCAGTGATGTAGTTAGAGTGAAGAAGTTGGGACCATTCTCCTCAGGGAGAAGGAACCTGAGGGGAGATTCAATGGAAGCTTTCAAAATCATGAATGAGGACAGAGTAGATTGAGAGAAACTGTTCCTGCTCAGAAAAGGAACAGAACGAGGGGCATGGATTTAAAGTGATGTGTAAGAAACATAAGAAACAAACGAGAGGCAGAAGTAGATATTGGGCCGCTCCAAATTGATGCTGGAAGGCTAGTGATGTGAGATAAGGAAATAGCTGAAGAACTTAATAAGTACTTAGCGTCAGTCTTCACAGTGGAAGACATGAGTAGTATGCCAACAATTAGGGAGAGTCAGGGGGCAGAGTTGAGTATGGTAGGCATTACAAAAGAGAAGATGCTAGAAAAGCTAAATGGTCTAAAAATTGATAAATCTCCTGGCCCCAATGGGCTATATCGTAGCGCTGTGAGGGAGGTGGCTGAGGAAATAGCGGAGGCTTTGGTCATGATCTTTCAAAAGTAACTGGAGTCAGGGAAAGTCCCAGATGATTGGAAAATTGCTGTTGTAACCCCCTTGTTTAAGAAAGGATCAAGGCAAAAGATGGAAAATTATAGGCCGATTAGCCTAACCTCGGTAGTTGGTAAAATTATTGAATCCATTGTCAAGAATGAGATTTCTAAATTCCTGGAAGTGCAGGGTCAGATTAGAACAAGTCAGCATGGATTTAGTAAGAAGAGGTCGTGCCTGACAAGCTTGTTGGAATTCTTTGAAGAGGTAACAAGTATGTTAGACCAGGGAAACCCAGTAGATGTTATATATCTAGACTTCCAAAAGGCCTTTGATACTGTGCCTCACGGGAGGTTGCTAAGCAAGCTGAGGGCCCATGGTGTTCGAAGTGAGCTACTGGCTTGGATTGAGGATTGGCTGTCTGACAGAACGCAGAGAGTTGGGATAAAAGGCTCTTTTTCGGAATGGCAATCGGTGACAAGTGGTGTCCCGCAGGATTCAGTGTTGGGGCCGCACTGTTCACCTTGTATATTAATGATCTGGACGAAGGGACCAGGGGCATTCTGGCGAAGTTTGCCAATGATATGGAGATAAGGTGGACAGGCAGGTAGTACTCAGGAGGTGGGAAAGCTGCAGAAAGATTTAGGCAGTTCAGGAGAGTGGTCCAGGAAATGGCTGATGAAATTCAATGTGAGTAAATGTGAGGTTTTGCACTTTGGAAAAAAGAATACAGGCATGGACTATTTTCTAAACGGTGAGAAAATTCGTAAAGCAGAGTGTTGGTCCAGGATTCTCTAAAGGTTAACTTGCAGGTAGAGTCCGTGATTAAGAAAGCAAATGTAATGTTGTCGTTTATCTCAAGAGGGTTGGAATATAAAAGCAGAGATGTGCTTCTGAGGCTTTATAAAGCTCTAGTTAGGCCCCATTTAGAATACTGTGTCCAATTTTGGGCCCCACACCATGGGAAGGACATATTGGCACTGGAGCGTGTCCAGCGGAGATTCACACAGATGATCCCTGGAATGGTAGGTTTAACGTATGATGAACGGCTAAGGATCCTGGGATTGTATTCATTAGAGTTTAGAAGGTTGAGGGGAGATCTAATAGAAACTTACAAGATAACGTATGGCTTTAGAAGGGGTGGACGCTAGGAAGTTGTTTCCGTTAGGTGGGGAGACTAGGACCCGTGGGCACAGCCTTAAAATTAGAGGGGGTCAATTTAAAACTGAAATGAGGAGACATTTCTTCAGCCAGAGAGTGGTGGGCTTGTGGAATTCATTGCCACGGAGTGCAGTGGAGGCTGGGACGTTGGATGCCTTCAAGACAGAGATCAACAAATTCTTGATCTCACAAGGAATCAAGGGCTACGGGGAGAGTGCAGGGAAGTGGTGTTAAAATGCCCATCAGCCATGATTTAAATGGCGGAGTGACTTGATGGGCTGAATGGCCTTACTTCCACTCCTATGTCTTATGGTATTATGGTAAGTGAAGCACGGAGGGTGATGTGAAAAAAACACACCTTCACTCTGCGAGTCGTTCGGGCCTGGAATGCATCTGCCTGGAGGCAGGTTCCATTGAGACATTTAACAGGGGCATTGAATGGTTATTTGGATCGAACTGGTGTGTAGGGATATGGGGAAAAGGCAGGAGATTGACAGTAGGGAATAGAACCAATGAAAGAACAATGAACTGAATGGCCTCCTTCTGTGCTACAACAGAATCATAGAGATGTACAGCACAGAAACAGACCCTATGGCCCAGCCTGTCCATGCTGACTGGATTTCCTTGTTAAATGTTGTAACCAGACTCCACCCCCTCCTCTGGCATCTCATATTGTGTGTACGCACCACCCTCTGTGTGAAAACTTTGCCTCTAGGTCCCTTTTATATCTTTCCCCTCACACCTTAAACTATGCCCTCTAGTTTAGCACTCCCCCACTTCAGGCAAAAGACCTTGTCAATTCACCCTATCCATGCCCCTTGTGATTTTATAAACTTCTGTAAGGTCACCCCTCAGCCTCTGACGCTCCAGGGAAAATAGCCCCAGCCTGATCAGACGCTCCCCTTAGCTCAAACCCTCCAATGCTGACTCCATCCTTGTAATTCTTTTCTGAACCCTTTCGAGTTTCACGACATCCTTCCTATAATAGGGAGACCAGAATCGCATGCAATATTCCAAACATAGCCTAACCAATGTCCTGTATAGCTGCCACATGACATCCCAACTCCTACACTCAATACACTGACCAATAAAGCATGCCAAATGCCTTCTTCACTATCCTATCGAGCTGTGATTCAACTTGGAATTATGAACCTGCACTCCAAGGTCACTTTGTTCAGCAACACTCCCCAGGACCTTACCTTTAAGCGTCTAAGCCCTGCCCTGATTTGCCTTTCCAAAATGCAGCACCTCCAGTTTATCTAAATTCAACTCCATCTGCCACTCTCCTGCCCATTGGCCCATCTGATCAAGGTCCCATTATACTCTGAGGTAACCTTCTTCACTGTCCAATACACCACCAACTTTGATGTCATCTGCAAACTTATGAAACCTACCACCTACGTTCACATCCATATCATTTATATAAATGACAAAATACAGTGGGCCCAGTACCGATCCCTGTGGCACACTCTTGGTCACAGGCCTCCAGTCCGAAAAGCAACCCTCCATGACAACCCACTGTCTCTTACCTTCCAGCCACTTCTGTATCCAATGGCGAGCTCTCCCAGGTTGATGGGAAATGTTCATCCTGGAGAGCAGTTACTAGTGGTGTACCGCAAGGGTTGGTGTTGGGTCCACTGTTGTTTGTCATTTTTATAAATGACCTGGATGAGGGCGTAGAAGGATGGGTTAGTAAATTTGCAGACGGCACTAAGGTCGGTGGAGTTGTGGATAGTGACGAAGGATGCTGTAGGTTGCAGACAGACATAGATAAGCTGCAGAGCTGGGCTGAGAGGTGGTAAATGGAGTTTAATGCAGACAGGTGTGAGGTGATGCACTTTGGTAGGAGTAACCGGAAGGCAAAGTACTGGGCTAATGGTAAGAATCTAGGTAGTGTAGATGAGCACAGAGATCTCGGTGTCCGTGTACACAGATCCTTGAAAGTTACCACCCAGGTTGACAGGGCTGTTAAGAAGGCATACAGTGTTTTAGCTTTTATTAATAGAGGGATCGAGTTCCGGAACCAAGAGGCTATGGTGAAGCTGTACAAAACTCTGGTGCGGCTGCACTTGGAGTATTGTGTACAGTTCTGGTGATCGCATTATGAGAAGGATGTGGAAGCTTTGGAAAGGGTGCAGAGGAGATTTACTAGGATGTTGCCTGGTATGGAGGGAAGGTCTTACGAGGAAAGGCTGAGGGACTTGAGGCTGTTTTCATTAGAGAGAAGAAGGCTGAGAGGTGACTTAATTGAAACATATAAAATAATCAGAGGGTTAGATAGGGTGGATAGGGAGAGCCTTTTTCCTAGGATGGTGACGGCGAGCACGAGGGGGCATAGCTTTAAATTGAGGGGTGAAAGATATAGGACAGATGACAGAGGTAGTTTCTTTACTCAGAGAGTAGTAAGGGAATGGAACGCTTTGCCTGCAATGGTAGTAGATTCGCCAACTTTAGATACATTTAAGTCGTCATTGGACAAGCATATGGACGTACATGGAATAGTGTAGGTTAGAGATCGGTATGACAGGTCGTCACAACTTCGAGGGCCGAAGGGCCTGTACTGTGCTGTAATATTCTCCTGCACTCCTGCCATTCTATGAAATTTAACAAACATTACTTCACTCATTCATCCAAATCATTTACTTCTATTTTCAATGTTCAAACCCAGCATGATCACTGTGATATACCATTCCTTATCGCTGTGATATACCACTCCTTATCGCTGTGATATACCACTCCTTATCACTGTGATATACCATTCCTTATCGCTGTGATATACCACTCCTTATCGCTGTGATATACCACTCCTTATCGCTGTGATATACCACTCCTTATCGCTGTGATATACTACACCTTACCACTGTGATATGCCACACTTCACATCTTCACAACAGGAAAATGCCTAATATGTGCCTTCTGTTACCAGTTAGTCAATCAGTCCCCTCTCCATGTCAGTGTTACTCCTTTCCTCAAGAGTCCTCTTTTATATAATAACCTTTGATGTGGCATCTTATCAAATGTCTTTTAGAAATCAGAGCACAGCACACCCACTGATGCTCCTCTATCTCCAACACGTTATCTCTGCTGAAAGCTTCAAGAGGTTGGATCAACATGATATCCCTTTCACCAGATCATGTTGACTCTGCCTGGTTATCGTGACATCCAAAAGTGAGCTGCCATAATAGTAGCTTCTAACATTTTCCCTGTGACAGACATTTGTATGCAATTTCCTACTTTCTGTTTCCCTTCCTTAATGAATAAAGAAGTTAACTTTGCTTATATTCTAATCTAATGAGCCCTTCTCTGAATGTTGGGGAATTTGGAACATTATGACCAATGAAACTTGGCAGGTTTGATGTGGGGAGCATACCCTCAATCAGGGGGCACTGTTGAAAAATAAAGCGTTTTGGCCATTTAAGTCAGCAATGGAGAGGAATTCGAATGAGGAGTTGGATACAGCTTTTGGAGCCAAAGGGATCAATGGGTTTTTGATGAGGCGGATGATCAGCCATGACCACCTTGAATAGCAGAGCAGGGTTGAAGGGCTGAATGGCCTACGCCTGCTCCTATTTTCTGTGTATTCTCTGAATTTCTTCTCTCATTAATCATGAACAGTAGTGGGTCATTGAGTATATTCATGCCTGATTTATATCGGTTTTGATTGACAGGCTAGATGATATAATTGGCCCTGTTAGGGAAAGGATATTATTAAACTGGAGAGGGGTCAGAAAAGATTTACCAGGATTTGCCTGGAATGCGGGGCTAAAGATATAAAAATAGATTGGAAAGGTGGGGACTTCTTTCACAGGAGTGTCGGAAGTTGACCTTATTTACAGAGGTTTATAAAATGATGAGGGGCATAGATAAACGTAACTGACAAGGGCCTATTTCCTGGGCTGGGGGAGTTTAAAACCATGGGGCATATTTTTAAGGTGAGAGGAGAAACAGGGTTTTTAACAAGGCGTACGGTGTGTTAGGTTTTATTGGTAGAGGGATTGAGTTTCTGAGTCATGAGGTCTTTTCTAATGAAGGGTCTAGGCCCAAAATGTCAGCTTTTGTGCTCCTAAGATGCTGTTTGGCCTGCTGCGTCCATCCAGCTCCACACTTTGTTACCTCGGATTCTCCAACATCTGCAGTTCCCATTATCTCTGTACTGTGCTCTAACGTTCTATGTTCTATTTACAAAGGACATGAGGGGAGATGTTTTTACACAAAGAGTGGCTAGTATGTTGAATAATCTGTCAGGTGATGTGTCGGGTATGCGTACAGTTACAATGTTTAAATGGCATTTTGATAACCTCATGAATAGGAAAAGGGTTGGAGGGATTTGGGCCAAGTGCAGTTTAGTTTGGGAACATTGTCATCCTGTACAAGTTGGACCGAAGGGTCTGTTCCCATGCTGTATGCCAATCAGGAAAGACCATGGTCAGATCATTCTGGATATTATTGGAAGGTGGGAAGCCTTCAATAGTCAAACAGAAATATAGAAACACAGAAGACATGACCAGGAGGAGGCCATTCAGCCCTTCGAGCCTGCTCTGCCATTCATCACAATCTGGCTGATCATCCAACTCAACAGCCTAACCCTGCTTTCTCCCCATAACCTCTGATCCCATTTGTCCCAAGTGCCCTCCTAGCCACCTCTGGAATACATTCTTATGATCTGTTACATTAGCAACAAAAGTGGACTATCTGATTCCTATTGCTATTGAGGTCTGAGCTTGTACTTTCTTATATTCCGTGCATTTGATTGGTCAGAAAGATGTGGGAGGCACTCTCGATAACAGGATCACTAAAGATCCAGCATCACCCCAAACAGACACAGGTAAATAAACAAACTCTCATTGAGAATAGTTTTGGAATTACATAGCTTCTAGTTAAAAATATGAACATCAGAAAATGTCAGAACAAACCTGCATCACTACCATGTTAATAAAATGTGAGGCTGGATGAACACAGCAGGCCCAGCAGCATCTCAGGAGGGTCTAGGCCCGAAACGTCAGCTTTTGTGCTCCTGAGATGCTGCTGGGCCTGCTGTGTTCATCCAGCCTCACATTTTATTATCTTGGATTCTCCAGCATCTGCAGTTCCCATTATCTCCCACCTAGGCCACCAAGGTTTCCAAAGTTTCCCTCTGATTGGTCTGGCAGTATGATGGCATTGTCCCAGCTCACTGCTGATTGGGCGGTGCTCCTGAAGATGGCCAATCAGGAGGGGCCTGCCCTGGGCAAAGGAACCGATCTGTTCAGGTTTGCGAGCGATCGTTGGAACTGCAGATGCTGGAGAATCTGAGATAACAAGGTGTAGATAATAAAATGTGAGGCTGGATGAACACAGCAGGCCCAGCAGCATCTCAGGAGGGTCTAGGCCTGAAACGTCAGCTTTTGTGCTCCTAAGATGCTGCTCGGCCTGCTGTGTTCATCCAGCCTCACACTCTGTTCTCACCACTGAACTGATGTTTTTGCTTTTGCTCCTGTAACACTACTGAGTCTAACATTCATAGCTGTTTGTGCATTGCCCTACAGGGGGTGCTGGTGAGCCACCTTCTTGAATAGCAGCAGCCTTTGTAACAATTCTCACTTGATAACACCAGAAGGGTTTGCTGCATCATTTTAGACGGCAGTTCAGAGTCTCCCACATCGCTCTGGGTATCAGACTGGGCCAGGACGGTGGATTCCCTTCCAAAAAGAAATGATGGGACTGTTGTGTGGAGAGGAGAGAAGCCTGAAGGCAATTTGATCCAGGTGTTCCAAACATTCATCTGCAGAGAGCGAATAGGGAAGGAACTGTTTGTCTTGTGGGGGGACTGAGAACCAGGGGGTGGAGATTTAAGGTGATTGATAAAAGAAGGAACAGCAGTGTGAGGAACAACCTATTTTCCGAAGCAAGTGGTTACAATCTGGGATAACACGGTGTGGAGCTGGATGCACACGGCAGGCCAAGCAGCATCAGAGGAGCAGGAAAGCTGGTGTTTCTGCTCAGAAACCTGATATAGCACCTGATCTCAGATTCTCCAGCATCGGCAGTTCCCATTATCTCTGATCTCAGTTTCCCAGTGTTCGGTCTCAAGTTGACCTCACCTTCCTCTTATGAGCACATTAGTCAGGAGCAGGAATATGCCCTTCAGCCCCAATCAATGGCATAGGTTAATGATCTGATGGTAGTCTCAAATCCACATTCTTGGTAACGAAGTGTAGAACAGGATGAACACAGCAGGCCAAGCAGCACCTTAGGAGCACAAAAGCTGACGTTTCGGGCCTAGACCCCTCTCCACATCTTGGCTCTTTGTTTTAATTAAGAACCTATCTCCGCATGCCTTTAAAAAAAAATCATGGACTCCGCTCCACCATCTTTTCAGGGCAAGAGTTTCAAAAACAGAAATTGCTGGAGAAATTCAGCAGGTCTGGCAGCTTTTGTGAAGAAAACAATCAGAATTAACGGTTGGGGTTCGGTGACACGAGGTTCCCAGGAAGGGTGACCGGACCCGAAATGTTAACTCTGATTCTTCCTTTACAGATGCTGCCAGACCTGCTGAACTTTACCAGCAATTTTGTTTTTGTTCGATACACTCATAAAACTGGACAAACTCAAAACTGAGCAAGGGTCACCAAACCCGAAACGTTAAGTCTGATTACTCTTCACAGATGCTGCCAGACCTGCTGAGTTTTTCCAGCAACTTCTTTTTTTGTGACCTAACTCTGCCAGTTCCATTACCCAGAACTTAGCCCATAACCCATCCTCAACAGCTCTCATCTCCACCCTAATTGGGTGACCCCTTCACCCCTAGTTCACGTCTGAATGGCCCAATGTTATGAGAGTTTCTGCAGTAAGTTCCAGATTCCCACCATTTGTATAGCACCTTTCACATCTCAGGCCATCTCAAAGATCCTGCCTGCTTTGCAATGTGCAATCTCTGTCATTACAGTGGGGTGGGGGCCCACTAATTCTGAATGTTCCCTATGTCTGTGGTAAAGTTCAGTCCCACAGGATTCCCAAAGGCCAGTGAGGACTTGAACTTGCAATCCTACAAGCGCTATATGCATGAAGTTCCAGAAACTGGGAATGATCCCAGACATTTTCTGGGTTGTTCCGTCATTGACAGAGGGAGATCCTGAACTATTCCTCCTTAATGTGTTGGAGGTTGTGCAGAGAAGGTTCCCCAAACTGATTGCGGGTATTGAGGGACTGTCTTATAGAGGAGCGTCAGATAGCTCCGAACTCATTGGTGTTTAGAAGAATAAGAGGTGACCTCGGGTTGCATAGCAGGGGAGATGCAGAATGGCTGTTTCCTCTTGTGGGAGAGTCTAGGACAGGAGGGTCTAGTCATAGAGTAAAGGGTCACCCATCCAAGACAGAGATGAAGAGGAATTTCTTCTCTCAGAGGGTGGTGAATCCATGGAATTCTTTACTATAAAGGGCTGATGAGGTAGATCATTAAGTATACTCTAGGCTGTGAGAGACAGATTTTTAATCAGGAAGAGGAATTGAAGGTGATTGGGAAAAGGCAGGAAAGTGGAATTGAGGATTTGTTTAGAATCCTGATGGTGCAGAAAGAGCCTATTCAGCCTAATTAGTCTGTAATGAAGAGCATCCCACCCAGAACCACCCCATAAACCCATATTTCCCATGGTGAGGCCACCTAGCCTATCCATCCCTGAACACCATGGGTAATTTAGCACAGCCAATCCACCCTAACCTGCACCTCTTTGGGCTGTGGGAGGAAACTGGAGCACCTGGAGGAAACCCACGCAGACACAGGGAGAGTGTGCAAGGGCTATCAGATCAGCCATGATCTTATTGAATGGCAGAGCAGATGGGCTGAATGGCCTATTGTCCTCCTACATCTTATCATGCTCAAACTCTTTGTTCCGTTAATCCACCTTCTTGCTTTCCACATTAGGTCAATGACCTTGTTCGTAAATTAGCCCGGACTCAAAAGGGAGCAATCCTGGAATGCTGGCTGTAAATGATGCTGTGAAGAGAGCATCATCTTGCATTTGTCATAACTGAGCAGGAAGAACCAACCTTGGAAAGAAAGCAAAATGATTTTTTCTTATTTGCACCCTAGTCCTGATGAGTACAAGACAAATTTTTCAACTTGGTCTACGTTGGCAATGTTTTCGCCCTGTGCCAACAAGCAATGAAATGCTGGCTTTCTTTTAGCAACAAAGCAAGAACAAATGGTAATGGATGGGTCACAACACTCCTCACTGATAGCTACACCCCAGGTCACGCTGAGATGTCACACAGCTAATAATCCACAAGATTCGAAAAGATTTCCTCTCTGTCTCTCTAACAAAGCCGCTGAATCCCAGAAAGCTGAATCACCAAGAAGAAAATCTGAACCCAGTGGGTCCTCCAGCAACGGCCGGCGATGATGCCGGAGGATATTGAGCAAGGTAGATCGTCTCTGCTGGAGGAGGATATGGTGTGGAGGAGCTGGTGTTGGACTGAGGTGGATAAGGTCAGAAATCACACAGCACCAGGTTATAGTCCAATGGGTTCATTTCAAACCACAAGCTTTCGGAGCTTCACCTGACGAAGGGGCAGCGCTCAGAAAGCCTGTGATTTCCAACAAACCTGTTGGACTATAACCTGGTGTGGTGTGACCTATGACCTTCTCCTGGAGGAAGCAGTGCGTTTGTCAGGTTGGAGAGGGCTAGGGGAGAACGAGAAACAAAGGATTCCCTCAACTAAAATGAGCAGCAACAAGCTTAATGTGATGTAAATTCATTCTTGGGATGAGGGTATCATTGGCCAGGCAGCATTTATTGCCCATCACTATTCGCCCAGAGGGCAGTTAAGAGTCAACCACGTTGCTGTGGGCCTGGAGTCACATGTAGGCAGGTAAGGATGGCAGTTTCCTTCCCTAAAGGACATCAGCGAGCCAGTCTGTCTTTACCTTAATTTTTCTTCATGTTTACAAAGACCAGATGCCGGTGAAATATGGAATACCTGCTTCATGCCCTTTTGGCTGCCAGCAAATCACTCATTGCATAAATACAGAATTTTTCTTTAAAGCGAGTGTCATCAATTCTACCATCCAGCACCAAGATGTCAGTGATGGGTAATTGTCTGCACGTGCTAACAGTCCCTACCGTTTTGATCAAGCTGAAGTGTGTCTAATTGGTCTGGAATTCTTAAACACTGTTCACCCTCCAGAATGAGGAGCTTTGTGAGCTCTGCCCTGTGAAGAGAGAACAGGCTTTTTGAAAAAAAAGTATATATAGACGTTCATTTCGACAGCACTTTTCACACTCTCAGAACTGTTCCCCAAGTGCTTCATAGTCAACAAACTACTCTTCCAGTGTTATTTATACAGGAAAAGCAACAGTCAATATGCACCCAGCAAGATCCCACAAACAATTAGAACACTCTTGAGATCATTTGTTTCAGGATGTCAGCTAATAGTATCGAGAACTCTCTTGCGATTCATTGAACACTGCCATTACAACTTCCTACGTTCATTAAGGAGCTTTTGGTTGACTGTTTCAGGTGAAGAATACCCTCTGATGGTATGCACTTCCTCAGTGCGGCACGGGTGTCCTCAAGTCTCAGGAATGTGCAAATACCTGAGTGAGAGCCCCAGCCATGCCCTTCACTCAATGGAGCTAAGGGAAATGAATGGGAAGGCCACCTCAATGGCTCTCCAGGACCTCCTCCTGGTTACAACAGCTCAGATTGTTGAATAAAGCAAGGGAAGCTGGCAAATTGCTGTTGACACCGACGGAACCCCGCCTACAGCCGACGCCGACGGAACCCCGCCCACGGCCGACGACCTCATCGCCCCGCCCACAACCTCCACAGCCAGCAATCCCAGAGAAGACAGCCACACTGAGCCCTGCCGCATCTTCACCATCCCCCCAGACCTCCCACTGACTGAGGACGAACGGTCAGTCCTAAGCAAGGGGCTCACCTTTGTCCCCCTACAACCACACATCAACGAATACCAGTCACGGTTGGACATTGAACAGTTTTTCCGCCGCCTTCGCCTCCACGCTTACTTCTTCAACAGGGAACCTAACCCTCCCTCCACTGACCCCTTCACCCACTTCCAACACAAGTCCACCTCCTGGACACCATCCCCAGGCCTCCTACCTTCCCTCGACCTCTTCATCTCCAACTGCTGTCGAGACATTAACCGCCTCAACCTCTCCACCCCTCTCACCCACTCCAACCTCTCCCCCGCAGAACGGGCAGCCCTCCGCTCCCTCTGCTCCAACCCCAACCTCACCATCAAACCCGCAGACAAGGGTGGCGCAGTGGTAGTATGGCGCACTGACCTCTACATCGCCGAGGCCAAACGCCAACTCTCCGAAACCACCTCCTACCGCCCCCTCGATCATGACCCCACACCCGAGCACCAAACCATCATCTCCAACACCATTCATGACCACATCACCTCAGGAGACCTCCCATCCACAGCCTCCAACCTCATTGTTCCCCAACCCCGCACGGCCCGTTTCTATCTTCTTCCCAAAATCCACAAACCTGCCTGCCCTGGTCGACCCATCGTCTCAGCCTGTTCCTGCCCCACCGAACTCATCTCCACCTATCTGGACTCCAATTTCTCCCCTTTGGTCCAGGAACTCTCTACCTACGTCTGTGACACCACCCACGCACTCCACCTCCTCCAGAACTTCCAATTCCCTGGACCCCAACACCTCATTTTCACCATGGACGTCCAGTCCCTATACACCTGTATTCCGCATGCAGATGGCCTCAAGGCCCTCCGCTTCTTCCTGTCCCGCAGGCTCGACCAGTCCCCCTCCACCAACACACTCATCCGCCTAGCCGAACTCGTCCTCACCCTCAACAACTTCTCTTTCGATTCCTCCCACTTCCTACAGACAAAGAGGGTGGCCATGGGCACCCGCATGGGCCCCAGCTATGCCTGCCTCTTTGTAGGTTACGTGGAACAGTCCCTCTTCTGCACCTACACAGGCCCCAAACCCCACCTCTTCCTCCGTTACATTGATGACTGTATCGGCGCCGCCTCTTGCTCCCCAGAGGAGCTCGAACAGTTCATCCACTTCACCAACACCTTCCACCCCAAACTTCCACCCCAACCTGGGCCATCTCTAGCACATCCGTCACCTTCCTGGACCTCTCAGTCTCCATCTCAGGCAACCAGCTTGTAACTGATGTCCATTTCAAGCCCAGCGACTCCCACAGCTACCTAGAATACACCTCCTCCCACCTACCCTCCTGCAAAAATTCCATCCCCTATTCCCAATTCCTCCGCCTCCGCCGCATCTGCTCCCAGGATGAGGCATTCCACTCCCGCACATCCCAGATGTCCAAGTTCTTCAAGGACCGCAACTTTCCCCCCAGTGGTCGAGAACGCCCTTGCCTGTGTCTCCCGCATTTCCCGCAACACATCCCTCACACCCCGCCCCCGCCTCAACCGCCCAAAGAGGATCCCCCTCATTCTCACACACCACCCCACCAACCTCCAGATACAACGCATCATCCTCCGACACTTCCACCATCTACAATCCGACCCCACCACCCAAGACATTTTCCCATCCCCACCCTTGTCTGCTTTCCGGAGAGACCACTCTCTCCGTGACTCCCTTGTTCACTCCACACTGCCCTCCAACCCCACCACACCCGGCACCTTCCCCTGCAACCGCAGGAAATGCTACACTTGCCCCCACACCTCCTCCCTCACCCCCATCCCAGGCCCCAAGATGACTTTCCATATTAAGCAGAGGTTCACCTGCACATCTGCCAATGTGGTATACTGCATCCATTGTACCCGGTGTGGCTACCTCTACATTGGGGAAACCAAGCGAAGGCTTGGGGACCGCTTTGCAGAACGCCTCCACTCGGTTCGCAATAAACAACTGCACCTCCCAGTCGCAAAGCATTTCCACTCCCCCTCCCATTCTTTAGATGACATGTCCATCATGGGCCTCCTGCAGTGCCACAATGATGCCACCCGAAGGTTGCAGGAACAGCAACTCATATTCTGCTTGGGAACCCTGCAGCCCAATGGTATCAATGTGGACTTCACCAGCTTCAAAATCTCCCCTTCCCCCACCGCATCCCAAAACCAGCCCAGTTCGTCCCCTCCCCCCACTGCACCACACAACCAGCCCAGCTCTTCCCCTCCACCCACTGCATCCCAAAACCAGTCCAACCTGTCTCTGCTTCCCTAACTTGTTCTTCCTCTCACCCATCCCTTCCTCCTACCCCAAGCCACACCTCCATCTCCTACCTACTAACCTCATCCCACCTCCTTGACCTGTCCGTCTTCCCTGGACTGACCTATCCCCTCCCTACCTCCCCACCTATACTCTCCTCTCCACCTATCTTCTTTTCTCTCCATCTTCGGTCCACCTCCCCCTCTCTCCCTATTTATTCCAGAACCCGCACCCCACCCCCCTCTCTGATGAAGGGTCTCGGCCCGAAATGTCAGCTTTTGTGCTCCTGAGATGCTGCTGGGCCTGCTGTGTTCATCCAGCCTCACATTTAATTGCCATTGTATATGGATAACAGAGAGATGAGAAAATGCATTGAAATGATAATAGAAATTGGAAATACCAGCCAGTGTGCTGGCAAAATGGGACTTTAGCTCTAATTCACTGCATTTTAGTAAAATATACTTCTATAATCATAAATTGTGATTTAGAAGCCACAAAATTCAGTGAATGACATTGACTTGAATCCACATTGTTTTAAAAATTTGGCTGACTGGATTCTATCTCCCACTAAGTCCCGTCTGTCCTGTGCTCCCTCTCCTACACTGACTGCTGATTTGACAATAGCCTAGTTTTGAAATTCTCATCAGTGTGCCCAAACCCCCTTTACAGCCGCGCGTGCAGCTAACTCAGGCCCAAAATCTGAAACCCCCTCTCCTGAGACCTCTCCACTTCTCTCTTTGAAAGCAAAGTCTGAAAGACCCGCGGGTGCTGTAAATCGGGACCAAGAATACAAGTTGCTGGAAAAGCTCAGCAGGTCTGGCAGCATCTGTGAAGAAAATATCAGAGTTAATGTTTCGGGTCCGGTGACCCTTCCTCAGAGAAGAGTCTGTGTTCTGAGGATGGGTCACTGGAACCGAAACGTTAACTCTGATTTCTCCTTCACGGATGCTGCCAGACCTGCTGAGCTTTTCCAGCAACTTCTGTTTTTGTCCATTTGAAAGCACCCTTCTTGATCAAGATTTTGGAGATCTCTGCGAATATTTCCTTATGTGACTCACTTCAATCTTCTTTAATTGCTCTCCTGAGTGAAACACCCCAGGATGCATCAATGTTGATGGTGCTATATAAATGAAAGTTAACATTTTTGTTGGGATAGACATATTTGACTTCTACAACATATCGTCTGCCTTAAACAGGAGCTGGTCTAGTTTCTTTTTGACTGCAGAGAGTCAGTACCTACAGTTCTGATTTTATCTGATGCTATTACTTCAAGGCAGAGAGGAATCCAGCTTAATAAACGATAGGATTTATTTTTCTGCTTATTATTGAGTCAGTAATTGATCATTTTTGCAAAAGCACGCCAAAGTACTTTTAACAAACTTACCAGTCATTACCTGGCACACTACCCCTTACTGGTCTGAAATTCCCCAGCCAGCACTCTTCCCCAGTAGCGTCATACTTACCTGACACCCTACCCACCTGGCACGCTATTTACCTGGAACCTACACCCCTACCCAGCTGGCACCTGTCCTCCCAGCACATTAACACCACACTTACCTTAAATACTTACCTTGTGTAGATGAGGGGAGTGCAATTGATATGGTCTACACAGACTCCAGTAAGGCTTTGATAAGCTCTCCATGGCTGACTGGTTTAGAAGCTAAGAGCCCATGGGATCCAGGGCAATTTTTCAAATTGGATCCAAAATGAGCAGGAAGTAGAGGATGATAGTTGATGGTTGTTTGATGACCAGCATGGACACAATGGGCTGAAGGGCCTCTTTCCATGGCTGTATGACTCACTGCTATCAAAGTAACTGTTTTTAAATGCCCGAATCAAGTGACTAACCGTGAGGAAGGGTGGGGGGAATGTCGTCGGGGTCATGATTTGCATCCCCCTGACAGTTCTACATGACAAAGCAGTTGTCAAAATGAAAGCACAAGTCCACATTTCAGAGGGGGTACTGTATGGAAACTCCTCTCAGAAACACAGAGCTCCCGTTTTTCAGAGAAAAAAAAGGGCTAATCTGTATGAGATTGCCACTCTCATGAAAATTCAGCCCAGTAAAGTATATTTACACATAGGAGCTAAAGATACAAACCATAAGGCATTGTACAACAATAATTGGAATGACTGTATTGTGAAGGAAGGAAGATTGATCCTTTTTATCACAGCAATAACCTCACAGATACTCAAGCCCTCTGTGAAGAGTCACCATTGTCTCGACGCTAAAGGTGCTTGCTCGGCTGACTTCACTGTATTCCGTTTTGTTTTCTGTACATTCACTTGATGCTATTTTTTTGAAATAACTTCTCGAAGCCCTGCCTTCAACTCCTGAGACTATAACTTTCTGGAATTCGTTGTTGCTGAAATTTTTTTTGCTGGTCGGTAAGTGCGTTTTTAAAACTTAAACTCAGTGCCTGAGTCACATGCGGTGACCTATCTCTTTGAAGCTGAACATCTCTGAGGTACAGCATTTGAAGGGTTAATTTGAGACTTTTAATTAGGCCAACTCAGACAAACAAGACTAGCCTCAATGATCTAAGCATCCAAAATGGACCAGTTGGAGTATGTTGGGTGCATAATCCAGAGATTGATGGATTGAATCCATCCTCTGCTATCCCACCAACACCAGAAACAAAGTTTTTAAACCAGCTTCAAATAACGCAGTGGTAACCTCTGGTCAGAAGGTCGGGGTTCAAGTCTTACCTACTCCAGATGTGTGATATAACATGACCAAATGAACTTGGATGATTAAAAATTCCCAAACTCTCTTTTAAAACTCAAATCAAGAGAGAAGGTTCACTCATTTGAGTCCTGGGATGGAGGAAGTGTTGAGTAGATCTGGCTGATGTCCCTTGAAGTTGAGGAGAATGAAAAGCGACTTTATTGAATTGCAGACAATTCCGAGGGAGCTTGACCAGGTGATTTCTGAGAGAATGTTTTCTCTTGAGAGGAAATCAGGAATGGGGGGTGTGCAATTTAAAGGACGGGATCACCTATTTAAGACTCAGAGGAAGAGGAATTTCTTCTCTCAGGTGGTCCCCAAAGGGCAGTGGAGCAGGGGTCACTGATTATATTTAAGGCTGAGTTGGACAGATTTCTGATGGCCAGGGTGGGTTCAGAGTCACAGATCTTTCTGAATGGCAAGAGCAGGCTCGAGAGGACCAATAGCTCGCTCCTTTATATTTTTCGAGTCTTTCCATCTTATTAGGAAGAGCTGGCAAATGTACATCGGGCTGAATGGTCTCCATCTCCACCACGGGCCCAACATGCTCCCATTGGGCCATTTTGCTGTTACAAGGGAGTTTAGTTCATTGAGTCTAGCTCAGTTTGTCCGTGAGTTGGCCTCATTTCAAAGTAAATGTGGGATAATCCTGTAGAGATCCTGCTTTGCTTCTCAAACTCTCCAGAGTGTTAGGTGAGTAGAATGCACTGCTGGAAGTGGTAGTGGAGTCAGATACATTAGGGGCATGTAAGCGACTCTTTGATAGGCACGTGTATGATAGTAAAATGTAGGATATGCTGGGTAGTTTGATCTCAGAGTAGGATAATAGGTCAGCACAACATTGTGGGCTGAAGGGCCTGTAATGTGCAGTACTGTTCTACGAATTTTCTGAAGGAACTGTCATTGTCTAAGGAAGTGAACTGTGCTTTGGGTCTATATAGCTTCAGTCTGCAAACATGGTACCTGTGAAATGCCAACACAGGGATCGAACCCGTGCTGTTGGCACCGTTCTGTATCACACCCTGGCCAAGGGAGCCAGTCAAGAACCCTACTCCCGACCAAACAGAGTGACAAGTAAATACACCAGTCAATATCCTCATTGCTGGCTCCTGAAACAATGATTGAGACACATGTACACAGCCTTGTGATTGTAATCCCTTTCACCTGCGTATCTGCAAATAAGGTATATAACCAGAGATAATGGGAACTGCAAGCTTCAAAATCTCCTCTCCCCCCACTGCATCCCGAAGCCAGCCCAGCCTGTTCCTGCCTCCCTAACCTGTTCTTCCTCTCACCTATTCCCTCCTCCCACCTCAAGCCGCACCTCCATTTCCTACCTACTAACCTCATCCCACCTCCTTGACCTGTCTGTCCTCCCCGGACTGACCTATCCCCTCCCCACCTCCCCACCTATACTCTCCTCTCCACCTATCTTCTCCTCTATCCATCTTCAGTCTGCCTCCCCCTCTCTCCCTATTTATTCCAGAACCCTCTCCCCATCCCCCTTTTCTGAAGAAGGGTCTAGGCCCGAAACGTCAGCTTTTGTGCTCCTGAGATGCTGCTGGGCCTGCTGTGTTCATCCAGCTCCACACTTTGTTAACATAACCACGCTGCTCCCCCAGATTGCATTCTAAAGGCTTGGGTGCATGTTGTTTCTGGCCGTGAATTAACACAGACTTAATTGTGAAGTGATGGCTGCACTGTCTCAGTCAAAGTCAAGTGAGACATTTGAAAAAGATCAAGAAACTGCCAACAAGAATTCAAACCATAATGTTTTCATTTATTCACATACAAAATGCAGGCATTGCTGGTTGGGCCAACATGTATTGCCTCTCTCTAAGTTACCCTTGTGAAGGTAGCAGTGGACAATGCATCGGTACTCTTTACATAATGCAGTGGCATGGACTGCCACGTTACAAGTGCTCGCTAGTGAAAAAAATGTTCACCTTCATGCATTCATTTGATGTAAAAACAGTCAATAATCAACAATGTTCTGGCACTGCAACTATTTTGCCTAATGTAGAAAGTATAAATAACTTGTAACAGGTCTATAAATAATTAGTTATAGTCCACAGGGAACCATGGACAGCTCCCTTTGATGATATGGAGAGACAGAGAGGCAGTTGGGTCTACCTAGCTTCACACTGCAAACCTGGTACTTGTGAACTACCAGCACAGGGGTTGAACCCGTGCTGTTGGCACCGTTGTGTATCACACCCTGGCCAAGGGAGCCAGTCGACAACCCCACTCCCGACCAAACAGAGTGACAAGTAAATATCCCAGTCACTCTGATTACGCCTTCTTTCGCCGAGTCATCAAATAACCAATAATCTTAGAAATATTGTGTCCTTCAACATGATGTTTGTGAGAGGAAATAGACTCTCCTGGTGCAGAATCCATCCATTACCTAGACGCCATGATGGGGGTGGGAGGAACAGCCCTCTGCCCTGCTGACCGGGCCTGGCACGTACCCTCCACGATCTGATGGAATCATGGGCCAGGCACGAGGTGGGGTGGGGTGGGGTGGGCTGGGCTGCACTGCCTACTCAGCATCCTCAAATGGACTTGCCATACGCTGGGCCATTCACCGACACACCCAGCTCCCCCCACCACCCCCTTGCCACCTCAGCAGGTACCAACCTGGCAACAGCGAGATCCCCAGAGGAAGCCACTTAGCCCTCAATCAGATGACTTCAATACCATTTCCCCAACCACTTTCTCAGATCACCACCCAACATAAAACAAATAGTAGAATCCATGGGGTTTCCTCCAGATGCTCCGGTTTCCACCCACAGTCCAAAGACGTCCAGGTTAGGGTGGATTGGCCGTGGCAAATGCAGGGTTACAGGGATAGAGTAAGGGGGCGTGGGTCTGGGTGAGGTGCTCTGTGGAGGTTTGGTGTGGATTTGATGGGCTGAATGGCCTGCTGTGGGGATTCCATGATTCTATAACACTGCCTTTCTACTGCACATCCCATTTCTGGATCTGAACCAGAAATTACATGAGATTGTTGCATTCAAGAGCCTGAAACTGAGGCTGCACATGCAGAAAATTCCAAAATCCAGCAGATTGACAGGGTCTGCTGGTGAGTGCTTGGCACCGGGAGCGTGGATTTATCCCACTCATTCTGGGTTAGTGGGAAAACTAGATCCAACAAGTTTGCTGTTTCCAGTGATCAGACAGCTTAACAATCCTCAAAACCTAAGGCTAGGTCCAGGCGTGTTGGGTTATGTCCCTGCCCTGGCAATTCAGAGAAGGTCAATCCAAAATATTTGGTCCAGCCTGGAAATAAAAGAAGTTAACAGTAAACAAGGCCACAAAGCTGGAGAAACTTGGCAAGGCTGGAATCTGTGGAGTCAGAAGCAGAGTTAATATCTTGAGTCCAGAAGCTCTGAGCAAGGGACACCGGACTCAAAACGGTAACACTGCTTCTCTCTCCAAGGATGCTGCTAGACCTGCTGAGTTTCTCCAGCATTCTCTGTGCTTGTTTCAGATCTCCGGCATCCACAGTATTTTGTGTTGATAGCCCGACCATAAGCTGTTGCAGTCACATAAATAAAGAGGACTGGTCCTCAAATGTCCTTCAGGGAAGGAACCCTGAATCCGGACTCAAAGCAATAATATCTCTCAGGTAGTCAAGGTGGGGCGGAGGGGGGATGGGGGAGAGATGATGTTCACACCTTCTGGTCTGCACAGTGAGGTTCGAGATCCCACACCAGCCAGCAGGTAACCTTGACGACAATCCAAATGCAGAAATCTTGTGTCCGTCACGCTGAGGCAGCAGACAGGAGAGTGTAAAATATCGACTTCACACTGGGTCAGGACTCCTTTCCCAGGGCACAGCTTCTGGAGTTGATTGCGTTCTGCGAGGTCAAAGTTCGAGGGTGTGGCAGCAGGCAAACGTCACCCGCAGTAAAAATTGCCAGTTAGCAGTTACTGACTTCTGGGGACTTGAGTTCAGTGCTAGTCTTCTCTGCAAAAGGCAAGGAAATAACTTCAGAGCCAGAGATAATCTGTCAGTGGAATAAAATTATAGTTCACGCAGTCTGCTTTCCGCTACATTCTGCTCCAAGATTCCTTCCAGAATATTCTGCCTCCAATAACTATTGTCAGAATCATTTATGCGACTCTTGGATAGGCACATGGAGGGATAGTAAAATGTAGGGCGTGTAGGGCTGAAGGGCCTGTACTGTGCTGTCCTATTCTACGAATTTTCTGAAGGAACTGCCATTGTCTAAGGAAGTGAACTGTGCATTGGGTCTCCATAGCTTCGCTCTGCAAACCTGGTGCCTGTGAACTACCAGCACAATGATCTGTTTACATCTGTTGGATGGCAGGGGTGGGGGGTAAGGGGCCAGTAGAAGGGGTGATCTCCTGGGAGCAGGGATCTTGACAGCACAAGGCCCACCCACCGAGAGCCACCAGCCAATGAGCAGCCAACATGATGGCTCAGTGGTAGCACTGTTGCCTCACAGCGCCAGGGACCCGGGTTCAATTCCACCCTCGGGCGATGGTCTGTGTGGAGTTTGCACATTCTCTCCGTGTCTGTGTGGGTTTCCTCCCGGTGCTCCGGTTTCCTCCCACAGTCCAAAGATGTGCAGGTTAGGATGGATTGGTCGGGCTAAATTGTCTCATAGTGTGCAGGGAGCATGCTGGTTAGGTCAATTAGCCACAGGAAATGCAGGGTTACAGGAGTCGGATGCTCTTCAAAAGGTCTGCACAGAGCTGGTGGGCCAAATGGCCTCTATCTGCACTGTGGGTATTCTATGAACATCTCTCCAATAGTTAGCAGGCCCACCTGAGTACAGGTACTGAGGCTTCAGACTGAGAAGGTGGGGGGGGGTCAAGCTGGTGACACTATTAAGGGGTGTAGCAAAGAGCTGAGGGAGGAAACAGTGGGACCTTGGCAGGAAGGACGGCCATTGCACGTTATTTAAACGGAGAAAGGTGCAACACAGGGGTTTGGGAGTCCTCCTGAATGAATCACAACGAGTTACCATCCAGGACTGGCAGATGGAATGCTGCTTTTTATTCCCATGGGAATGGAGAACAAAAGTTGGGGGATTTTGCTAAAACTGTACAAGGCACGAGTTAGAACACAGCTGGAACACTGTGAACGGATTCTGAGTCCCTTATCTAAGGAAAAGTATCCTGGCATTAAATATATTCAAGAATGAGATGCACAGATTTTGTTTTTAATCGGGAAGAGAGTTGAGGGTTATGGGGAAAAGGCAGGAGAGTGGAGACTTTAAACAAGAGCCCCTTCCTCTTTCACCCCCATAATCCCTGACCCAGCTGAGGAACTTCAAGAAAGGCCAATGCGTTTACCATTGGAGGCGTGGTGAGGACCTTCAGGGAGTCTTAATCAGCCATTTGAAGGTTTCTATTGGCTGTTTGTGTGGGGCTCAGGGAGGGGGCGGTAAGGCTAGGGTCAGGTTCTCCATTTTCCAAATGGTCACACCCCCTCCCCAAACAAACACACAACACAGTGAGGGCAGGCTATTCCAGCCGGAAAGGCGAGAGCCAACAGTCTGGAATGATGCCCTGGGAGAGGGTATAAAGTGGGCTGGCACAGCTGCACATTCATTGAGAAACTGGCAGCGGTGTAGATATTAATTAACCCTGTTAATGTGCCATCTCTGGAGCAGGTGGGATGTCCCCACAAAGCCACATCCCTGGTACAATACGTGGCTCAGAACCTGAAGCAGTCAATCTGGTTTCTGGGAATTCACCCCCTTGGGAAATTGTTAAAAACTATGTAAATCAATTTGTCAACACTTCATCTTCCAAGACAGCAGGGGGCACCTTACCACTGAAAATCAAATACACTCATTCACTCTCACACTCTCTCTCTCTCTCACACACACACACACTCTCAAATGCACACTCATTCACACGTGCGCGCGCACACACTCATTCACACGCACACTCATGCCTATGCTTCTGAAAACATGACCCATGCCAAGGCTAACCCTGTGACTTTTGACCTGGAACAACTGGTCAGAAAATGTTGACTGTGACACAGGTGGATGGAGTGTTTGCTCAAAAAGCCTAAATCTTTTGAATACCTCTTTATTGCATCTCTCCTTAAACTCTCCCCTGTAGGTATGGGAGGGGCTGGGTGGAAAATCTGCTGTCTCTAGGTTTATAGCCCACCCCAGGACTCAGGTCGTCCATAAAACATAGGAGCAGAATGAGGCTATTTAGCCCATCGAGTCATTCAATGAGGTCTCAGCTTCCCTATTAATCCTCAACTCACTTTCCTGCCTTGTGCCCATAACCCTTTATTCTCTTACTGTTTACAAACCAGTCTAATGTGAGGTGCTGCATTTTGGAAAGGCAAATCAGGGCAGGACCTACACATTTAGTGGTAAGGTCCTGGGGAGTGTTGCTGAACAAGGAGACCTTGGAATGCAGGTTCATAGTTCCTTGAAAGTGGAGTAGCAAGTAGGTAGGATAGGGGAGAAGGTGTTTGGTACGCTTCCCTTCATTGGTCAGTGCACTGAGTCTAGGAGTTGGGAGGCCATGCTGTGGCTGTACAGGATATTTGTAAGGACACTTTTAGAATACTGCATGCAATTCTGGTGCTTCCATACTAAGGATAGGAAGGACGTGTTAAACTTGAGAGGGTGCAGAAAAGGAGTAAGGATGTTGCCGGGCTTAGACGGTTTGAGCTATGGGGAGAGGCTGAATAGGCTGGGGCTATTTTCCCTGGAGTGTCGGAGGCCGAGGGGTGACCTTATAGAGGTCTATAAAATCATGAGGAGCATGGATAGGGTGAATAGACAAGGTCTTTTCCCCAGGGTGGGGGAGTCCAGAACTAAAGGGCGTAGGTCTAAGGTAAGAGGGGAAATATTTAAAAAGGACCTGAGGGATAACATTTTCACACAGTGGGTGGTGTGTGTATGGAAGGAGCTGCCAGAGGAAGTGGAGGAAGCTTGTACAATTACAACATTTGAAAGGCATCTGGATGGGTACATGAATAGGAAGGGTTTGAGGGGTATGGGTCAAAAGCTGGCAAATGGGACTGGGTCAGATTGAATTGTCTGGTTGGACTAAAGGGGTCTGTTTCAGTGATACATTACTCTGTGTATTTCCTTAATGACCCAGTTTTGACAACCCTCTTTTGTGGTAAAAAATTCCACAGATTCACTCCCCTCTGAGAGGAGAAATTCCCACTCATCTCTGTCTTAAAATGTAAGTCCTTATTCTGAGATTATACCCTGTGTCCTATACTCTCTCACAAGGAGAAAAACCTCTCTGCATTTACCCTATCAAGTCCCTTAAGAACCTTGTATGTTTCATTCTTCCACACTCCAACATCTTCCCAAGAAAGCAGCTCACCACCACCTTCTCAAGGGGCAAGTAGAGATGGGCAAGAAATGCTGGGCCCAGCCAACGATGCCCAGGTCCTATGAGTGACCAGCAATAAATCTAATGCCTAACCTACCCAACCTTTCCTCAGAAGACTTTTCCTTCATCCCCAGGGTCAAACCAGTGAACCGTCTCTGGGCTGCTTTCAATACCAGGGCGTTGTTCCTTAGATAAGGGTCCTGAAACTGTTCACAGAATTCCAACTGTGATCTCATTAATGACTTGTATAGTTTGAGCAAAACCTCCACGTTTTTCTGTTCCATTCCCTTTGAAATTAAGGGCAACATCCCATTAGCCTTCTCTATTACCCACTGAACATGGCCACGAGAGGAGTAAGGTGGAAGGTAGCTGTTCAATGTGTAAATCCTGATATTGCAGGCAGCTACAGAGAGGCAGAGGCTCCTGCTAAGTTCAGAGACAGCAGCAATGCAACAGCTTCCCCACGCTAAAACAGCATCACCTTCAATCTGAAGGCCTGATGAGAACAATACCAGGCTCTCGAGCCATCTGGTGGAACCTGTCTCGAACAGTTACATTCACGGTGACGGTCATTACCTGGTGTTGATTTTTTCTGATACTGTTTCACTTTACAATATTTGGATGAATCAGGTGGGCATCTAAGAGATAAAAAGAGATTTGTACTTATTAGGACAATATCTACTGTGATTGAGAGACATAATATTCATGGTAAAGCCTCACCAAAATCCATTGCATTATCAAGCATTCATCTTTAGTCATCCAGAAACACACAGAACTTCCTGACTGAGTCAGAGCTTGAACACACAGGCGTTGTATTTATATCATGCAGAAAAGCACCGAAAGTCATTTTACAAAGTTATGGGCAGAACCAATGAAGGCTGAAACACTAACTGAGCTAATTTTGAAATGGAAACAGAAAGTGGTGGAGAAACCCTATAGTGTCTGTGGAGATGGAAACAGAGTTCACGCTTCAGATCCAGTCTGACTCTCCTTCAGAACTTGCTGGCTCTTATCACAAGCATCATGCTCCTTCTGATGAAATATACCTCCCTCTCGCCATGTCAAAAACACACACTCTCACACACACACAGACAGGCACACACTCACTCTCTCTCAAGCACACACATGCACGCATTCACGCACACGCGCACACACCATCAGGCATGGAGCAGAAATTAGGCCATTCAGCCCATTGAGTCTGCTCCGCCATTCAATCATGGTTGATACGTTCCTCAACCCCATTCACCCTGTAACCCTCGATTCCCTTGATAATGAAGAACCTATCTGTCTCAGTCTTAAAGGTACTCATTGGCCTGGTCTCTCAGCCTTCTGTGGCCGTGAATTCCATAGGTTCGCCACTCTCTGGCTGAAGAAGTTTCTCCTTATCTCCGTTCTAAAAGGTCTTCCCTTTACTCTAAGGCTGTGCCCTCGGGTCCTAGTCTCTCCCACCAATGGAAGCATCTTCCCAACATCCACTCTGTCCAGACCATTCAGTAATCTCATCTTTCTATACTCCATCGAGTATAAACCCAGAGTCCTCAAATGTTAAACTTCTCATTCCTGGGACCTTTCTTGTGAACGTCCACTGAAACTGCTCCAGGGTCAGTACACCTTTCCTGAGATAAGGGGCCCAAAACTGTGCATAACAGTCCAAATATGGCCTGACCAGAGCCTCAGAAGTACATCCCTGCTTTTATATTCAAAACCTCTCAAAATAAATGCCAAAGTTGAATTTGCTTCCTAATTACTCAGTCGGCCGGCAAGTTTACCTCGAGACAATCCTGGACCAGAACTCCTAAGTCTCTTTGCACTTTAGACTTGTGAATTTTCTCCCCCTTTAGAAAACAGTCCACGCTTCTATTCTTTTTACCAAAGTGCATGGCCTCACACTCTCCCACGTTGTATTCCCTCTGCCAGTTCTTTACCCACTCTCCTAACCTGTCCAAGTCCTTCTGCAGACCCCACCTCCTCATTACTACCTGCCCCTCCACCTATCTTTATGTCAGACACACACACACACACACACAAACACACAGTAGAAGCAAAGTACAGGGCATGAAACATTAACTCTGTTTCTCTCTCCACTATTGCTGCCAGGTCCACTGAGTTCCTCGAGTACTCTCTATTTGTGATTCATGTTTCCAGCATCTGCAGAATTTTATTTCGGTTAATTGTGAAAACCTGGTCACATGGAGCGGGGGGGGGGTTGTTGGTGATGGAGTCGGGGTGGGGTTTGGGTGGTTGGAAGATGTGGTTCAGCAGGGATTTCGGCAGCTCAAGGCTCAGGCAGCTGGGAGAGAGCGGGGGTGCGAGAGGGGGCGGGGGCAAGAGATGGGGGGGGGGTGGGTCGGGGCATTCAGCACCCCTCTGGGAGGGGTCTCAGGAGGTTGCAACACTAAACGAAGGTCAGAGAGATGGGGGAAGTGAGAGGCATGCAACAGATTCCCAAACCAGGATGGGATTCCTGCGGCTGAATGCTCCTGTCCACCAGGCAGTGAGGAAATAGGCAGAGTGACAATAACAGATACCTCCGTATCCCTGTCCAACCTCCAAAAAGCAGGTTTCCTTGCAACTAGCGGGAAAGGAGCTGAGCATCCTTGCGTCGAGTTGGCGGTGGGTGTGACCAGGAAGCCCAATGAGTGGGTAAATCTCTGAGGAGGGATGTGCTCGCAACGGAAGGAGTGCAATGAAGATTGATCAAACGGCTTCCTCTGGCAGGGCTGGCATATGAAGAGAGACTGGATCGGTTCGAATTATACTCACTGGAGTTTAGAAGCATAATGTACTGCAATGTTTAACTTTGATCTTTCTTTCTACCACCTCTTAAGATTTTGTACCTAGGTACTTTGGCCGAAGATGGTGCACTGTGTGGTGATGTTATACACTTTTCACTGGGCTCCTGTACATGTGTACTTGTGTATACATGACAATAAAATCAAAAATCGATCGATCGCACAGAGACCTATAAAAATTCTGACAGGATTAGACAGGGTAAACACAAGGAGCATGTTCCTGATGAACAGGGAGTCCCGATTCACAGTCTAAGGATATGGGGTAGGCCATTTAGGACTGAGACAAGGAAAAGCCCCTTCACCCAGAGAGTTGTGAGCCTGTGGAATTCTCTGCCATAGAAAGTGGTTGAGGCAGAAACACTGAATGTTCTGGTGAAGGAGTTGGATACAGGTCTTAGGACTGAAGGGATCACATGGTACGTGGCTGAATGGTTTCCTACTGCTCAACTCTTCTATGTTTCCAGAGCTCACAGAGGGCTCCTAGGACCCAAAAGGTCCCAATGATCCCTTGGACAGGAGGTAGGTGTGGTTACAATTTCAGAAAATGATCAGGCAGTATCCAGGACATTCCACGGATCGAGCACTGTCCACGGCATTCCCAGCAGGAAACAGGGATCTTGGTGACAGATAGTTCACATGGGCTCTGTGAGTGAATCTAACCTCGACTCTACATTCCTGCATATCCCAGATAATCCTTCATCCTCTTTGAAATCAAAAATCTATCTACTTCTGCCTTAAAAATATTTAAAGATTCTGCATCCACTGCCTTATAAGGAGGAGCATTCTAAAGGCTCACAACTTTCTGAGAGAGAAAGCGTTTCGTCATCTGTTTTAAATGGGCCACCCCTTATTTTTGAACTAAAACCCCTTGTTCTAGATTCTCCCACAGGAGGAAACATCCTTTCAACATTCCACCAGTCAAATCCTATCAGGATCTTGTATGTTTCAAATAAGTCATCGCTGACTCTTCTAAGCTCCAGAGGATACAGGCCTGGTCTGTCCAGTCTCTCCTCGTAAGGCAATCCACCAAAGTAGTGCCTGGTACTCCACAAAGAAAGCCAACAACAAATACAAAGAGCTAGACCCTATACATACCCCACTGTGAAGAAAAACCAGAAATGAGGCAATCCAGCTCAGCCGACCTCAGAGGTTAAATACCAGGAGGGAAAACACAATGGCTCTTCATCGAAGCTACACTGATGATGTTACCCAGCAGGGTAATGAAACGTCTACGGAACAACCACGAACCAACCACAGCATCCACAACCCGAGCTAGAAATCTACTCCAAACCATTGAATCCACTCAGGTTTACAGTGCTAAGAATGGAAAGGCACTTTTTCCATGGGAAATGGTGTAAGTAATTTGCAAGTTCCTGGTGAGCTGGTCTCATTTTGCGGTGGATATCACAATTAAAGATTTCTCTGACACAAGCTGTTAGAACAAAACCATTTTACAAAAATGCAGCGCCATGTTTAATAACAGAAAACTGAATCATACCTTTCTCTCTGTGGGGTAAAATCCAAAATTCCTGGAAAGAAGGTAAAGAACGATGAAATATTTGGAACATTTCAGTTAGTAGGCTCTCACTATAATGTCAATAATTTGTTTGGGTAACCGTCTCGTTTGAATGTTTATAGATGGACTTGTCACATAAACACAGTGGCTACGGCAGCAGGTCAGAGGTGAGGAACACTGCAGCAAGTAACTCAGCTTCTCCCAAAACATGTCCAACATCTACAAGGCACAAGTCAGGAGTGTGATGGAATGCTCACCGCTTGCCTGGATGTGTGCAGCTCCAACAACGCTCGAGAAGTTTGACATCATTCAGGACAAAGACTTCATTGGCATCACATCCACAAGCATCCACTCCCTCCACCGCCAACGCTTAGAAGTAGCAGTACTAGCTACAAGATGTCTTGCAGAAAGTCATGAAGACTTCTCAGACATCACCTTCCAAACCCACTCCCAACAGAAGGGCAAGGCCTGATCAAGTGTGTCCCAGGATGTTGTGGGAAGTGAGGGAAGAACTTATGGGCCCCCTTGCTGAGATATTTGTATCTGTTACAGCTACTAGTGAGGTGCCAAAGAGTGGAGGGTGGCTAATGATGTGTCTTTATTTAGCACAACATCGAGGGCCAAAGGGCCTGTTCTGTGCTGTATCTTTCTATGTCCTATAAGAGGGGCCGTAAGGAAAAATCTGGGAACTAGACCGGTGAGTCTGACGTGAGTGATGGGTAAGTAGTTGGAGGGGATTCTGACAGATAGGATTTACCTGCATTTTGATCGTCAACATGGCTTTGTGCGTGGGAAACTGTGTCTCAAATTGATCGAGTTTTTTGAGGAAATGACCAGTAAGATAGATAAGGGTAGAGCAGTAGATGCTGTCGACATGGACCTTTGACAAGGTTCGGCATGGCAGACTGATTCAGGGAGAGCTTTCCAATTGGATGCAGAATTTTTTTTGATGGTAAGAGACAGAGGGTGGTGGTGGAGAATTGTTTTTCACACTGGTGGCCCATGACGAGCAGTGTTCCACAGGGATGGGTGCTGGGTCCACTGTTACTTGTCATTTATAGAAACAATTTGGATGAGCATGTAGGAAGCATGGTTTATAAGTTTGCGAGATGATGCCAAAATTGGTGATATAGTGAACAGTCAGGAAGGTTATCCAAGAATACAAATGAATTTTGATCAGCTGGGCCAATGGGTTGAGGAATGGGAGATGGAGTTTAGTTTAGATGTTGCACCTTTTTATGGCAAACCAGGGCAGGACTGACACAGTTAATGGTAGAGCCCTGGGGAGTGTTGTCAAACAGAGAGACCCAGAGATTCAGGTACTTGGGGGTAGGCGGTAGCCTAGTGGTAATATTGCTCGACTGCTAATCCAGAAACTTAGTTAATGCTCTGGGGACCCAGGTTCAAATCCTACCATGGCAGATGGTGGAACTTGAATTCAATAGTTAGAACAAAAATGTCTGGAAATAAGAACCTACTGATCGCTGTGAAATCATTGCCGATTGTCAGAAAACCCATCCGGTTCACTAACGTCCATCAGAGGAGGAAATCTGTCACCACTTACCTGGTCTGGCCTAGGCGTGACTCCAGACCGACAGCAATGTGGTTGACTTTCAACTGCCCTCTGAAATGTCCTGGCTAGCTACTCAGTTGTATCAATCACTACAAAGCCTCAAAGAAATGCATTGTGGGTCAACTCATAGCAGGAGGGCTGCAGTGGTTCAAGAAGGCAGCTCACCACCACCTTCTCGAGGGCAACGAGGGATGGGCAAGAAACGCTGGGCCAGCCAGTGACGCCCACATCTCACGAATGAATAGAGACATAGTTCCCTGAAGGTAAGCAGGGTGGTGAAGCAGGCACTTGCTATGCTTGACTGCATTGTTCATAGCGCTGCGTGCAGGAGTTGGGAGGTCATGTTGCCGTGGTACAGAACTTTGGTTGGGCCATTTTTGGAATACTGCATACAGTTCTGGTCACCTTGCTATAGGAATAGTATTGTTAAACTTGAGAGGGTGCAGAACAGATTTACAAGGGTGTTGCGGAGACTGCAAGGTTGGAGTTGTCGGGACATGCTGGCTAGGCTGGGATTTTTTTTACCTGCAGTGTGGGAGGAGTGAACTTATAGAGGTTTACAAAATCACAAATAGATAAGGCAAACAACAAAGATCTTTTCCACAGGGTAGGGCATAATTTTAAGATGGGAGGAGAAATATTTAAAAGGGATGAGGAGCAACTTTTTCCACGCAGAAGGTGGTTTGAGTGTGGAATGAACTGCCAGAGGAAGAGGTGGATGCAGGTTCAGTTACAATATTTGAAAGACATTTGGACAGGTACATGAAAAGAAAAGATTTAGAGGGATTAGGGCCAAACACAGGCAAGTGGGACTAATGTAGTTTGTGAAACCTGGTGGGCATGGATGAGTTGGACTGAACGGTCTGTTTCCATGCCGAATGAGTCTATGACTCTAGGGCAGCAGGTACATGGGAACACCATCCCCTACAAGTTCCCCTCCAAGACATTCCCATCTGGACTCAGCCTCTCCTTCTCTTTTCCTTTTTCTTTGCTGTTCCATCCCCTTTTGATTTGAAGATTCTTGTGTAACTTGAGGTGGGAAATCTCTGATCCCCTGTAATATTACAGGACACCTCAAACCACGTACATTTTCAGAGTGAACCCAATGTAACTGCCTACCATAACATCCCCAGCTGTTAAATCACAATACCTTACCTGTCTTTCTCCTCCAAATTGCAAGGGCAATAACAATCAGGGCAATCAGAAAGAGGCTTCCAACCAAGACGCCAATTATTACTTTGAGCATCGGCCAGTCTTCATTCGAGCTGGTGAAGTAGATTACTTGAGTGGCATTGCCAAGGCTGTTGGAGGCCACGCAGGTGTAGTTCCCTCCCAGCGTCGGATCGCGTAGCTCCCCCACAACCTGATACTGCCCTGGACCTCGTACAACTGGCGTATCGCTGGCGTTCACAGGGAGTCTATGGTCCTGGGGGTCGACCCACACTATGTGTGGAGACGGCTCTCCTTGAACATGGCACACCAGGGTAAACTGTGTGCTGTTGATGACCTGGATCGATACGTTGAGGATGACAGGCAGGCCTGAAAAGAGACAGGATTGATCAGATAAATTTAGGGGAGGCGATGATCTGGTGGTATTATCGCTGGGCTGTTAATCCTGAGACCCAGATAATGTTCTGGGGACTCACATTCAAATCCTGCCAAGGGAGATGGTGGAATTTGAACTCCATTCTGGAATTAGGAGTCAAATGATGAACGTGAATCCATTGTTGATTGTTGGAAAAACCCATCGGGTTCACTAAGGTCCTTTAGGGAAGGAAACTGTCATCCTTACCTGGTCTGGCCTACATGAGACTCCAGGCCCACAGCAATGTGGTTGACTCTGAACTGCCCTCTGGGAAATTAGAGATGGGTAATAAATGCTAGACAACAAAGTGTGAGGCCGGATGAACACAGCAGGCCAAGCAGCATCGAAGGAGCACAAAAGCCGACGTTCCGGGCCTAGACCATGCTGCCCAGCCAGCAACACCCTCATCCCATGAATGAGTAAAACAAAAAGCAAGGCACTAGCGCATGGTCATTGCTGTTGAGTCATGACTAGAAATTGTGGTTAATGTGTCAACGTCACATTTATAAAGTCAGAGAGAAACTCTCGGGTGACTCCCGGAGGAAGCATGTGATCGACGTTACGTGGGAGACTGAAAGGGAATAATATGAAGGCGACAGTTCATCCTGCCTCTGACCTGAAAATGGCTCACACATGCAGGGCAGTACCAAATGGGTGCTGCTCTGTCAATGGTGCCATCTCTCGGATGAAATCCCCGTCTATCTTCTCCAGTGCACATAAAGAATCCCACAGCCACCTTTTGAAGGAGAGTGGGAGGGTCCTGCCTGCTCTTACCATCTCTATTTATTCCTCCATTAAGATCACCAACATGGTTCATTAAGTGGTGATTGATCTGTGGGAGCCTCCTGTGTACAAATTGGCTGCTGTTTTGCCCGAACCCCGACCACATTTCAAGAATTACATATCTGATTGTCCAAGAAAGTATTGAAGGATAAAGGCGGACATCGAGGCCTTCAAAGAGGGAATTCCAGATGGAATCAGATCGGCTCCCAGGGTACAACATAGGAGCAAAACAAGAACACTCAATTCAATCATTACTCAACTTGGATTATAACTTGGATTTCGGTGCAAATGCGTTGCACTCGGGTTAGTCAGAAGCTGAAGTAGTATCACAGGAGCAGCACCTATCCGGCCAAGCGGGCAGTATTCCATCACACTCCTGACTTGTGCCTTGTAGATTGTGGTCAGGCTGTGGGGAGTCAGGAGGAGGTTTACCCGCTGTGGAAACCCCCAGCCTCTGACCTGGTCTTGCAGCCACAGTATTTATATGGCTGGTTCAGTTTTTTGATGAATGATAATCGTAGGATGATTGATGATGATGGAAATACCTAAAGGGCAATGGTTAGAGTCTCTCTTCTTGGAGATGGTCATTGCCTGGCATTTGTGTGGTGTATTATGTACAATAAATAAGATGTGGATTGAACAGGATGTTAAACACAAAGCTGAGGATGTTACAGAGGTACAGAGGAACCTGGCTAAGGCACACAAGTGTGACAGCAGAAGTTCACAGTGGGATGGTAGCAGAATGATTCAGAGAGATATACAACACATAAACAGGCCCCTTGGTACAACTCATCCATACCAACCAGATACCCGAAATTAATCTTGTCCCATTTGCCGGCATTTGGCCCATATCCCTCTAAACCCTTCCTATTCATTTACCCATTCAAATACCTTTTAAATGTTATAATTGTACCAGCCTCCACCACTTCCTCTGGTAGCTCACTCCGTACACGCAACACCCTCTGCCTGAAAAAGTTGCCCCTTAGATCTCTTTTAAATCTTTCCCCTCTCACCTTAAACCTATGGCCTCTAGTTTTAGACTCCACCCCCCAATGGAAAAGACCTTGTCTATTTATCCTATCCACTCATGATTTCATAAAACTCAATAAGGTCACCCCTCAGCCTCCGATGCTCCAGGGAAAATAGCCCCAGATTGTTCAGCCTTGTAAATCTTGTCTGAACCCTTTCAAGTTTTAAAACATTCTTTCAATAGTTGGGAAACCAGAATCGCATGTAATATTCCAAAAGTGGCCTAACCAATGTCCTGTACAGCCACAACACGGCCTCCCAATTCCTACACTCAATGCACTGACCAATAAAGGCAAGTGTACCAAACACTTTCTTCACTGTCCTATTACCTACGACACCACTTTCAAGGAACTAAGAATCTCACTCCAATGTCTCTTTGTTCAGCAATACTCCCCAGGACCTTACCATTAAGTGTATAAATCCTGCCCTGATTTGCCTTTCTAAAATGCAACCTCACCCTTATCTAAATTAAACTCCATCTGCCACTCCTCAGCCTATCAGCCCATCTGATCAATATTTTGTTGTATTCTGAGGCAACCTTCTTCACTGTCCACCCTACCTCCAAATTGGTGATATCTGCAAACTTACTAACCATATCTCCTACGTTCACATCCAAATCATTTCTATAAATGACAAAAAGCAGTGGACCCAGCACCGATCCTTGTAGAGCACTGCTGGTCACAGGCCTCCAGTCTGAAAAGCAGCCCTTCCCCACCACCCTCTGTCTTCTACCTTCAAGCCAGTTCTGTATCCAAATGACTAGTTCTCCCTCTACTCCACGTGATCTAACCTTGCTAACCACTCTACCATGCAGAACTTTGTCAAACGCCTTACTGAAGTCCATATAGATCACATCCAATGCTCTTCCCTTATCACCCTCTTTATTACTTCTTCAAAAAACTCAATCACTTTCGTGAGACATAATTCTCACTCATAAAGCCACACTGACTATTTCTAATCAGTCTTTGACTTTCCAAATACATGTAAATGCTGTCCCTCCGATCCCCTCCAACAACTTTCCCAACACTGATGTCAAGCTCACCGGTTTATAGTTCCCTGGCTTTTCCTTACCACCTTTCTTCAATAGTGGCACCACATCAGCCAAATTCTAGTCTTCCGGCAGCTCACTTGTGGCTATCGATAGTACAAATATCTCCGTAAGAAACCCAGTAAATCACTTCCCTAGCTTCCCACTCAGTTTTAGGGTGCACCTGATCAGGTCCCAGGGATTTATCCAACGTTATACATTTTATGAAGTCCAGCACCTCCTCCTCTGTTTAGTGGGCACTTTTCATTGGTGGGTATTTACTTCCCAACATTGTCTATCTTCCACATCCTTCTCCACAGTAAACACTGATGACAATTACTTGTTTAGAATCTTCCCCATCTCCTGTGGTTCCACACATAGGCAGCCTTGCTGATCTTTAAGGGCCCCATTCTCTCCGTAATTACCCTTTTGCCCTTTGTATATTTGTAGAATCCCTTCAGATTCTCCCCAACCCTATTTGCCTAAGCTATCTTACGTCCCCTTTTTGCCCTCGTGAGTTCCCTCTTAAGTATATTCCTACTGCCCTTATACTCCTCTAAGGATTCACTCTCTATACCTGACACATAATCACTTCTTATTCTTGACTAAAGCCTCAATTTCTCTAGTCATCCAGTATTCCCTACACCTACTAGCCTTGTCCCTCACCCGAACTGGAACATACCGTCTCTGGACTCTCGTTATATCATTTTTGAAGGCTTTCCATTTTCCAGCCGTCCCTTCAACATCCTCCTCCAATCAACTTTTGAATGTTATTGCCCAATGCCGTCAAAATTGGCCTCAATCCAATTTAGAGCTTTAACTTCTAGATCAGTCAATGCTTTTCCATGACTATTTTAAAGCTAATAGAATTATGGCCACTTGGCCCACTGATGCCTTAGCCACCTGCCCTGCCTTATTTCCCAAGAGTAGATAAAGATTTGCCCCTTCTCTTGCTGGTACATCCACATACTGAATCAGAAAATTTTCGTGTGCACACTTAAATTCCTCTCCAAACCCTTAATGCTATGGTAGCCCCAGTCTATGTTCGGAAAGTTAAAATCCCCTTCCTTAACCACCTTACTATTCTTACAGATAACTGAGATTTCCTTAAAAATTTGTTTCTCAATTTCCCACAGACGATTGGGGGGGGGGTGGTGGTCTACAGTACAATCTCAATTATGTGATCATCAGTTCTTATTTCTCGCCCAAACAACCTCCCTGGACATATTCCCAGAAATATCCTCCTTAAATACAGTCGTAATGTTATCCCTAATCAAAAACATCACTCCCCCTCCTTTCTTCATTAATAGGATGAGGGTGTCTCTGGACAGGTAGCATTCATTGCCCACCCATAATTGCCTCAACAGCAGTTCAGAGTCAACTACAATGCTGAGAGTCTGGAGTCACATGTAGACCAGACCAGGTAAGGTTGGCAGTTTCCTTTCCTAAAAGGGCATTAGTGAACGAGATGGGGGATTTTTCCTGACAATCAACAATGAATTCACAGTCATCGTTAGATCATTAATTCTCGATATTTTTATTGAATTCAAATTCCACCGTCTGCCATGGCAGGATTCAAACCCAGGTCCCCAGAACATTATCTGGGTCTCTGGATTAATGGTCCAGTGGTTAAAACCACTTGGCCATCGTCTCCCCTTTCGATTCTTCCAACAGTACATGAAGCGTCAGTCCTATCTATCCCTGAGCCTCATCTCTGTAACAGCCATGATATCCCAGTCCCATGTTCCCAACCATGCCCTGAGTTCATCTGCCTTACTTGTTAGGCCTCCTGCATCAAAATAAATGCAGTTTAATTGATCAGTCCTACCTCTGTTTTTGCCTGCTCTTGTTTGTTTGACTTACTCATTTTTCCAACTGTACCACTCTCAGATTGACCTCTTTCCTCACTGTCTCCCTGGGTCTCCCCTACCCCCCGCTAACTAGTTTAAATCCTCACGAGCAGTTCTAGCAAACCTTCCCACCAGTATATTAGTCCCCTTCCAATTCAGGTGTAATCTGTGATAAAACGGTGTAGAGCTGGGCAAACACAGCGGGCCAAGCAGCTAAACAAGGTCACTTCCGCCCAAGAAGAGATTCCAATGATCGAAAATGTGAATCCTTCTCTCCTCCACCAGCTCCTCAGCTATGCATTCATCTACTCTGTGCTTCCATTCCTACCCTCACTAGCTAGCAGCACCAGGAATAATCCAGATATTCCTACCCTCACTAGCTAGCAGCACCAGGAATAATCCAGATATTCCTACCCTCACTAGCTAGCAGCACCAGGAATAATCCAGATACTCCTACCCTCATTAGCTAGCAGCACCAGAAATAATCCAGATATTCCTACCCTCACTAGCTAGCAGCACCAGGAATAATCCAGATATTCCTACCCTCACTAGCTAGCAGCACCAGGAATAATCCAGATACTCCTACCCTCACTAGCTAGCAGCACCAGGAATAATCCAGATATTCCTACCCTCACTAGCTAGCAGCACCAGGAATAATCCAGATATTCCTACCCTCACTAGCTAGCAGCACCAGGAATAATCCAGATATTCCTACCATCGAGGACCTATTTTTTAAGGTTGAGGTTTGATAAGGAGAGGCTGGATAGGCTGGGCCTTGTTTTCTTGGAGCGTTGGAGATTGAGGGGTGGCCTCATAGAGGTCTATAAAATCATGAAAGGCAAAGATAGGGTAGCCAACATCTTTTCCCCCATGGTAAGGGAGTCCAAAACTAGACGGCATAGATTTAAGGTCAGAGTGGAGAGATATAAAAGGGTTTGGAGGCAATGTTTTGACAAAGCAGGTGGTACATGTCTGGGATGGTCTGTCAGAGGCAGTGGTGGAGATCAATACCATTTTGTCATTTGGACAAGTACATGGTATGGGCCAAACGCAGCAAAGGGGCTAGACTGGGCTGCATGGCATGTTGGGCTGAAGGGCCTGTTTCCATGCTATAAACCTCTGTGCCTCTATGTCACTGAACTAGTGATCCGGGCTAATGCTAATGGGTTCACATCCCACCAAGGCAGCTGGTACAGGTCAATTAACAAAACAGAAAACTAATCTCAAAAATGGTCACTCTTGTAGTATTCACTCCTGTTCTTTGGAGAAGCAAAACCCTTACGTCCATGTGACTCCAGACCCACAGCAATGTGGCTGACTCTTACCGGAGCAGTGCGAGGGTAATTAGGGACGGACAAGCAATGCTGGCCTCACCACTGAAGCCCAAATTTCGTCAGGAATGAGAACGAAGCTCAGGCAGAGTAGCACTGACCAGCACTGTGAAGTCTGCTGGGATATTACATGGCTGTACCTCAGTCAGCCACTTCCCATGAATCAGGCATTCTCTTACAGCCATCCGGGGGGAAGTTGTGGCTTAATTACATTGAAGGAAGTCGTTGAGTTTTTCACAGCATGGAAAGCGGCCCTTCGGCCCATTGAGGCTAATGAGTTGAGGTTGATGATGTGGGAGGGGGAAATCAGGGACGAAGTCAGCCCGGAGAGTTCTGGGATAGGCAAGGTGTGGAAGTGAGTGTTTCTGGGTTCCAGCAACAAATGGGCTGACGTTAGTGGGGACAGGCCTCTGGGGAGAATGTGGGGAGGGGGTTTGGAAGCTAGACTGGGAACTGAAGGAGGACGTCAATGAGGAGATTTAGCTGCAGACAGTAGCTAAGACTCCCAACTCAGCTCCCACTGTTTAACCAGGAGAAATGGTGCCTCCTGCTGGACGGGTGTCAACCAATCCATCCGGAAAACACTGAGCAACACAATGGAACAGACGAGATACTGTCGATGGCAAGATGGAGCTGGGTGCCATCCATGTCCCGAGGTGGGGTGGGGGAGGCAAAACACAGATAACCCAACGCACAATGAGGTGCCTAATAAGGGGGTGGCAACTGGAGTCGGTGGGGGAGGGTGGGGAGGCAATGGTCTCTTCGCAGAGGCGAAGTTATGGTATAACAACAAATTACATTCATGGAGCACCATCCACGGAGTAAAACATGTCCAAGAGTGCCACATCGTGTGACAGGAGCCAATGACAAGGGGTACACCCATCCATCAGAACCAAGGTGGGTCTAACTCAACCCATCACACCCCGACCCTGCTGATTGAGTTAGAGGTTGGTTGAATTTACCTGTTATTTTCAGGATGGTCCCAGGGTTGTTTTCCTTCATGTAAGCAGGTAATGCTGGGCGTTTGACTTCCACACGGCAGAAATACTCACTGGTGTCATCAAGCCTGGCCTCTCTTATCTGGATTGAGGCGTCGTTAGTCCTGGGGTCCCCGGCCAGTCTGTACCGGTCGTTGACGTTTGTGTGAACAACATTTTCAAATCCCTCTGGGCCTTTGGCTCTGTTTGTTGCGTTGAAGAGAACAGACCCTGTATAAAACACCCCTACCTTCCAGATGACTGTAATCTCAAAGGTAGTGTAGCTGGTATAGGGGAACGTGAAGTAGCAGGGCAGGATGACAGCACTTCCAGCGGTTCCATTTACACTCCTCGGACCATTCACTGTCAACTGCGCTCTGTCACTTCCTACAGAAAATACAACAGTCAATAAACTACATCAGACAAACGACATCCTTTTGTTTATCCCCATTCGTCCTGGGAGGGAGTCAAAAACATCAGAATAATTCCAAAATTTAGAGTGGAGTGGAAACACACAAAATAGGAATAGTAGTAGACCATTCAGCCCTTCGAGCCTGCTCTGCCATTCAATGCAGTTGCGGCTGATCACCCTACTCAGCCCCCTGTTCCTGCTATCTCCCCAAACCATTTTTCCGTAAGAACTACATCCAATTCCTTCTTGTTTCAGCCACAGTCATTTTCTGCGGCAGTGAATTCCACGGGCTCACCACGCTCACACATTTCTCCTCATCTTAATCCCAAATGGCCTACTCTGTATCCGTAGGGGCAAGGTACTGGCATGGATAGAGGATTGGCTGATTGGCAGAAGGCAGAGAGTAGGGATAAAGGAGTCTTTCTCAGGGTGGCAGCTGGTGACTAGTGGAGTTCCACAGGGGTCAGCGTTGGGACCACAACTATTCACATTTTACATTAGTGATCGGCACAAAGGAACTGAGAACATTGTTTCTAAATTTGCAGCTGCTACAAAGCCAGATGGAGGGTCAGGTAATGTTGTTGAGGAAGTGGGACTTGGACAGACTGCGAGAATGGGTAAAAGAAGTGGCCAATGGCATACAATGTGGGAAAGTGAGAGGTTATGTATTTTGGTTGGAAGAGCTGACGGACAGACAGTATTCTAAACAGGGAGAGGCTTCAGAAATCTGAGGCACAAAGGGATTTGGGAGTCCTAGTTGAGGATTTTCTTAAGGTTAGCATACAGATTCAGTCAGCAGTTAGGAAGGCAAATGAAATGTATTCATTTCAACAGAGTTAGAATATAAGAGTAAAGATGTACTACTTAGTATGTATAAGGCTCTGGTCAGACTGCATTTGGAATATTGTGAGCAATGTTTGGGCCCTGTATCTAAGGAAGGATGTGCTGGCATTAAAGGCAGTCCAGAGGAGCTTTACAGGAGGGATGATGGGCTTGACATATGAGGAGCAGTTGAGGACTCGGACTTTGTACTTATTGGAGTGTAGAAAGATGAGGGGAGGGTCCCATTGAAACTTATAGAATACTGAGATAGAGTGAATGTTTTCACGAGTAGGAGAGACTTAGACCTAAGAACACAGCCTCAGAATGAAGGGATAACCCTTTAGAACTGACATAAGGAGGAATTTCTTCAGCCAGCAGGTGATCAATCTGGGACTCAGAAGGCTATGATGGCCAAGTTGTTGTATTAAGACAGAGATAGATAGGTTCCTGATTAGTAAGGGGATCAAGAGTTAAGGGGAGAAGGCAGGAGCACGGGGTTGAGAAACAGATTAGCCATGATCAAATGGTGGAGCAGAATTTGATGGGCAGAATGGTGTCATTCTGCCCCTATACCTTACGGCCTGAGAAAAACAAAATGACCATTTGTCCTTAAAGGGCCTCACCCAGCTAGGTTGCCATTTATCCCATTCTCATTAGACACTTTCTTGGATCACGTGTTCTCAAGGTGGTTCTTCAATATATTGATCCAGAAAAGCATTTGATACGGACTCCAGGAATTCCTCCTCTGTGGCATCCCTACGGATGTGATTTGCCTAACCCATGTGCAGTTTAAATTTGCCCATAATTAGAGCTGTACCTGTATTTCTTACATCTCTAAATTCCAGTTTAATTCCTGCCCCAATGTTACCAGTAAACCACAACCGCTTGGGGTCTGTATACAAACTTCTACCAGCTGTGACCCCAAGAAGGTTGACAGAAGTAAAACAAAGAACCACTGATGCTGAAATCAGAAACAAAAATAGAAATTTCTGAAGAAACTCAGTAGGTCTGGCAGCATCTACGCAGAGAAACAGAGTTAATGTTTTGAGTTCAATGACTCTTCTCTGCTGAACATGGATGCTAGCTTTTTGCGATTGATGCTTCCCTCTGTAAGTTTTTAATTTCAATAATATGTTTTATTCTTAAACATATCTTTACATGTACAGAGTCACAAATGAAGTTCAATTCTGTACAGTATCATATATCATGGAAACAAACAAACATTTGGAGTTTGACTCTATCCATACAAATCAAAGGCACCACTTACTTGTACAAGATTATAGTTACAAATAATTGAGGTATCAGGAGGGTCCGATAACTGAACTGGCCCACATTTAACTTCAGCAAGAAGATCTCAGACAGTGGTCCTTCCCCACTGCACCTTGGCAGCAGCTGCCCCAAGCTTTACGGCATCCCTCAGCATGTAGTCCTGGATCTTTGGAATGTGCCGAGCGCTAACACTCGGTCAGGGTTAGCTCCTTGTTCCAGAAAACTAACAAACTTTATCCCTGTGTTCTACATCTTTTTGCAGCCTTTCTCTACCAAAATAACATTCAGCTCCTCTATTCTTCCATCCAAAGCACACAACCTCACATCTTCCCACATTATAGTCCGTCTGACAAACTTTTACGCGGTCATTTCACCCTCTTGCAGACTCTTGGTGTAATTCTCACTACTTGCCTTCTACTTATTTTTGAGACATCTCTAAATCTGGCTACAGCACATTCACTTTCCACATCTACGTCACTCATATAAATTATTACGAGGGGGATGGGTGTGAAACAAGATAAACAGTTACTCCTGGGTCAGCACAGACCCTGGCTCTTCTGTTAGAACTGTTCTGTGTCTCTAAGAGTGGGCTGTGGGGCAGTCACTTTCTGAGCTAATTATGATTGAGAATCCCAGAAATCATTAGACAAGACTACATTTCACATCACATTTTGAGGATGTTCAGGAAGGCAGCTCACCACCACCTTCTCAAGGGCAACTAGGGATAGGCAATAAATGCTGGCCCAGCCAGTAACACCCACATCCCACAAATAAATAGAAAAAAAATGAATACTGCATACAGTTCTGGTCACCAGGTAATGGGAAGGATGTGATTGCACTAGAGAGAGTACAGAGGAGATCCACCAGGACATTGCCTGGTCTGGAGACAGATATGAAGAGAGACTGGATAGACTGAGACAGTAGGAACTGCAGATGCTGGCAAATCTGAGATAACTAGATGTAGAGCTGGATGAACAGAGCTAGCCAAGCAGCATCAGAGGGGCAGGAAGGCTGATGTTTCGGGCCTAGACCCTTTTCTGAAGAGGGGTCTAGGCCCGAGACGTCAGCCTTCGTGCTCCTCTGGTGCTGCTTGGCCTGCTGTGTTCATCCAGCTCTACACCTTGTTATCCTGGATAGATTGAGGTTGTTTTCCATTGAGCAGAGAAGGCTGAAGAGGTAACCCAATTGGTCTGCACACAGTTTTGAGGGACATGGATAGGAAGAAATCCTTTCTGTTAGCAGAGGGGTCAGTGACCTCGGGGATACAGTTTTATTGCAGAGAGCAGTAGCAATGAGAATGGGGAGTGTTAATCCAGAGACCCAGATAATATTCTGGGGACCCGAGTTCAACTCCTGCACAGCAGATGGTGGAATGTGAATTTGTTTAAAAATCCAAAATAAAAAGCCTAATGGTTACCACAAATCCATTGTTGATTGTCAGGAAAAACCCATCTGGTTCACTATTGTCCTTTAGGGAAGGAAGCTGCCAACCTTACCTGGTCTGGCCTACATGTGACTCCAGACCCACTGGACAGTAAGGGATGGAAAACAAATGCTGGCCAAGCCAGGCTCACCCTCATTCCATGAATAAGTTAAAACAAAAAGAGGGGATTCGAGGGAAACATTTTTCACTCAGAGTGTGATGGATATTTGGGATTCACTGCCTGAAGGATGGTAAAATATTGAAGAATTATTTAGATGTGCACTTGAAATGCCACAGCATTTAAGTCAAATGTTAAGGGTCTTGTGGCACAATGGTAGCGCTCCTCACTGTGAGCCAGGAGGCCCAGGTTCAAATCCCACCTGCTCCGGCACTGTGGAACATTGCCACTGAGCAGTTTGGTTAGAAAACGCTTACAAAGCAAAGGGCCAAGTTCTGGAAGCTGGGATTTGAACGGATTGATGTCTGGTGACCAGCACAGTCACAATGGGCCAAAGAGCCACTTTCCGTGCTGTGATATATTAAAAAAAATCTACAAACTTCATTGTAATTAAGCCGCAGCTTCCTCCTGCAGGGCTGCGAGAGAATGTCTAAACAATGGGAAGTATGTGACTGACTTACAACCAGCTGATGTCTCAACAGCCTACGTCAGACTCAAAACATTTCACACACCATCGAAGCTTGGCACGTGCCCAGGATTTCGGCGGAACTTACAGCATTTTAAAAAAAGCCCCAGAACATTTGAGAATATTTTTGGAATCCCATGAAGTTAAAATATTTCCATCACCACAAAGCGTTGTTCAATTTGGAACATGCCGAGGTTTTCCCAGCATCTTTCAGAGGAACACATGATTACATCGCACCTGTGATTTGCAGCCAGTTCTGAGTAACATCCCCAGCTCAGAGGGTTGGGTTTCTGCTCATATTCGCCTCATTACCCAAACCGTGTGTGAGAGACAGCGCGCGCGTGAGAGAGTGTGCGTGAGAGAGAGCGCGCGCAAGTGCAAGAGAGAGATGGAGAGCGAGCGAGCGACTGTGCGAAGTGGCCAATTAGCGAGGCCCCTTCTTGGGCACATGGAGCTGTACAGCACAGAAACAGGCCCATGGAGTGTGCCTGATGGGTGTGTCCCAAAGACTGAGCCTTGACAGCAGGCCTGAGGAGGTTGGGATGATTTGAAATGTGACATTCTTGTGTTTGTTCTATTCAGTTTGAGACAAAAGTCTTCAGTAACATGTATCTCTTTTCAGAAAGATATCCAATTATTTAATCTCCAGCACTCCACCCGCCTCCAACTCCCCTTCTAAACATTTTGCTAATTATTGGTGTTCTCTGGTTAATGAGCCAGTGGGATTATGGCACTATTCACCCCATATAAAACACTTGTTGTTGTGGACCATCCTATTAAATCTTACAATAAACTCCTCAAGTCAAAGGAGAACACCTCGCACTGCAACTGAGATGCTATAGCCCAGCTGCCACCCTGGATAATTTCCCCCTTGTCCCACCTCCAAGTCAAGGTTTAAGGTGTCCCATTAAGTCTGTCTGTGACTGACTTGCTTCTATGCCAGAGGGCTGGGTCCTGATGTGAGTGAACAGCCCAGTACTAACTCCCCATGAAATAACAAGGTACAGAGCTGAATGAACACAGCAGGCCCAGCAGCATCAGAGGAGCAGGAAGGCTGGTGTTTCGGAGAAGGGTCTAGGCCCGAAACGTCAGCGTTCCTGCTCCTGAGATGCTGCTTGGCCTGCTGTGTTCATCCAGCTCCACACCTTGTTATCTCAGATTCTCCGGCATCTGCAATTCCTACTGTCTCTAACTCCCCGTGCCCTGCTACAGGTTGGGGTATGTAGAAAATGAAGCAGGCCATTCAGTCCATCCAACCTGCTCTAGCATTCCACACATTCACAGCTGATCGAACACTTCAATGTCTTTTACCCATCCTGTCCCTGTAACCCTGTACTCCACTGGTAATCAGAAACCTTAACCATATGCAAAGACTGATCCCCCGCAGCCCTCGGAATTCTATCTGAGGGAAATAATTGCCCTCATTTCCAGCCTAAATGGCACTTCCTTTATTTTTAAACAGTGCTTCCTGGTCTGAGAGTCCCCTGCCAGCATCAAAGCCGTCTGACCCTTTAGGTATTAGATGAGATCACATTTTGTCTTTGAATCTCTGGAGAATACCAGCCCAGTTTGTTCAATCTGTCTTCATAGACACAGTCTCGCCATCCCATCTTAAAGTCACAGAGTCATACAGCACGGAAACAGACCCTTCAGTCCAACCATTCCGTGCCAACCATAATCCCAAACTAAACAAGTCCCACCTGCCTGCACTTGGCCCATATCCCTCCAAACCTTTCCTATTTATGAACTTGTCTAAGTGACTTGTAAATGTTGTAACTGCACCTGCATCCACCACTTCCTCTGGAAGTTCATTTCACACACGAACAATTCTGTGTAAAAAAGAAATTTGCCCTCATGTTTTTCTTAAATCTTTCTCCTGCTACCTTAAAATATGCCCCCTTGTCTTGAAATCCCCCACCCCGACCTCATCTCTACCCCTCATTATTTTACAAACCTCTATAAGGTCACTCCTCAATCTCCTATGCCTCGGTGCCTTTCCAGCTTCTCCTTACCACTCAAACCCTCCATTCCTGGGAACAACTCTTCTGAAGCCTCTCCAGCCTCATAATATCCTTCTTCTAACACAGCGACCACACGACACAGTGCTCCAGAAGAGGCCTCACCAATGTCCTGTACAGCCTCAACAAGACATTCCAATTGCTACACTCAAAGGTCTGAGCAGTAAAGGCGAGCAGGTTAAACACTTTCTCAACCACCCTGTCTACGCGTGATACAAACTTCAAAGAATTATGCATCTGAACCCCTACATCACTCTGTTCTACAGCACTGCCCAAGGACCTACTTTAAATTATATAAATCTGCCTTGCGACGTTTGCTAAAGCTGAAATTCACTCCCTCCACCACCAACGCTCGGTAGCAGCAGTGTGTACTATCTACAAGATGCACTGCAGAAATTTACCAGAGATCCTCAGGCAGCACCTTCCAAAGCCATGACCACTTCCATCTAGAAGGACAAGGGCAGCAGTTACGTGGGAACATCCCTGCAAGTTCCCCTCCGAGTCACTCACCATCCTGACTTGGAAATACATCGCCGTTCCTTCGGTGTCGCTGGGTTAAGATCCTGGATTTCCCTCCCTGAGGGCATTGTAGGTCAACCTACAGCACATGGAACTGCAGCAGTTCGAGAAGGCTGCTCACCATCACCTTCTCAAAGGGTAGCTATTGACAGGCAATAAATGCTAGGCCCAGGCAGAGACGGCCACGGTTCATGGATGCATAAAGACAAAAGGAGATGGGGGGGGATGCCTGGGTTTTTACACACTCTTCAAGATCTTTGTGCTGGACACCCACCAGAGGCTCTGTCAGACATGATCACGATGCCTGGCATCTTGGTGGATATTTGGGCAGATTAAGTAAGAGACTCCCACCATTTGATGGGGATGTTGCCTTGGGAAAGCTGGTTATTCAGTCAAGCCCGGTGCCAATGTGATTCCACCTGAAGCGACTGAAAGTCTCAGGGGCCTTAGGGAGGAAGCCAAGTGGGTTATGGTCCGGGGCAAAATAGCATTCCTGTAGGCAGATGCAAGGACTCAGCTGTAGTAAGTGGCTGTGTGAGAGATGAAGAGGGGAGTGTTGAATGAGTCATAGAATCATAGAATCCCTACGATCTGGAAACACACTTTTCGGTCCATCAAGTCTACACTGACTCTCTGAAAAGTATCCCACCCAGGCCCACCCTATCCCCATAACCCTGCACTTCCCATGGCTAATTCACCTAGCCTACACACCCTGGACAGTATTGGCAATTTAGCATGGCCAATTCACCCAAACCTGGACATCTTCAGATGGTGGGAGGAAACCAGAGCACCCGGAGGAAACCCACGCACACAGTGGGAGAATGTGCAAACTCCACACAGACTGAGCTGGGGTCGATCCCGGGTCCCTGGCGCTGTGAGGCAGCAGCCTCTCACCACACTCTCAGACAGTACACTCCAGACCCTAACCCCTTGAGTGAACCTGCCTCCCCCCCACACTCTCAGACAGTACATTCCAGACCCTAACCCCGAGTGAACCTGGCTCCCCCCCACACTCTCAGGCAGTACATTCCAGACCCTAAACACTCAAGTGAACCTGGCTCCCCCCCACACTCTCAGACAGTACATTCCAGATCCTAACCCCGAGCGAACCTGGCTCCCCCCCGACACTCTCAGACAGTACATTCCAGACCCTAACCCCGAGTGAACCTGGCTCCCCCCCACACTCTCAGACAGTACATTCCAGACCCTAACCACGAGTGAACCTGGCTCCCCACAACACTCTCAGACAGTACATTCCAGACCCTAACCCCGAGCGAACCTGGCTCCCCCCCGACACTCTCAGACAGTACATTCCAGATCCTAACCTCGGGCGAACCTGCCTCCCCCCCACACTCTCAGACAGTACATTCCAGATCCTAACCCCGAGCGAACCTGGCTCCCCCCCCGACACTCTCAGACAGTACATTCCAGACCCTAACCCCGAGTGAACCTGGCTCCCCCCCACACTCTCAGGCAGTACATTCCAGACCCTAACCCCGAGTGAACCTGGCTCCCCCCCACACTCTCAGACAGTACATTCCAGACCCTAACCCCGAGTGAACCTGCCTCCCCCCCACACTCTCAGACAGTACATTCCAGACCCTAACCCCGAGCGAACCTGGCTCCCCACCGACACTCTCAGACAGTACATTCCAGATCCTAACCTCGAGCGAACCTGCCTCCCCCCCACACTCTCAGACAGTACATTCCAGACCCTAACCCCTTGAGTGAACCTGCCTCCCCCCCACACTCTCAGACAGTACATTCCAGATCCTAACCCCAAGTGAACCTGGCTCCCCCCCACACTCTCAGACAGTACATTCCAGACCCTAATCCCGAGCGAACCTGGCTCCCCCCCGACACTCTCAGACAGTACATTCCAGACCCTAACCCCGAGTGAACCTGGCTCCCCCCCGACACTCTCAGACAGTACATTCCAGACCCTAACCCCTAGTGAACCTGGCTCCCCCCCACACTCTCAGGCAGTACATTCCAGACCCTAACCCCGAGTGAACCTGGCTCCCCCCCACACTCTCAGACAGTACATTCCAGACCCTAACCCCGAGTGAACCTGCCTCCCCCCCACACTCTCAGACAGTACATTCCAGACCCTAACCCCGAGTGAACCTGCCTCCCCCCCACACTCTCAGACAGTACATTCCAGACCCTAACCCCGAGTGAACCTGGCTCCCCCCCACACTCTCAGGCAGTACATTCCAGACCCTAAACACTCAAGTGAACCTGGCTCCCCCCCACACTCTCAGACAGTACATTCCAGACCCTAACCCCGAGTGAACCTGGCTCCCCCCCGACACTCTCAGACAGTACATTCCAGATCCTAACCCCTAGTGAACCTGCCTCCCCCCCACACTCTCAGGCAGTACATTCCAGACCCTAACCCCGAGTGAACCTGGCTCCCCCCCACACTCTCAGACAGTACATTCCAGACCCTAACCCCGAGTGAACCTGCCTCCCCCCCACACTCTCAGACAGTACATTCCAGACCCTAACCCCGAGTGAACCTGCCTCCCCCCCACACTCTCAGACAGTACATTCCAGACCCTAAACACTCAAGTGAACCTGGCTCCCCCCCACACTCTCAGACAGTACACTCCAGACCCTAACCCCGAGTGAACCTGGCTCCCCCCCACACTCTCAGACAGTACATTCCAGACCCTAACCCCGAGTGAACCTGCCTCCCCCCCACACTCTCAGACAGTACATTCCAGACCCTAACCCCGAGCGAACCTGGCTCCCCCCCGACACTCTCAGACAGTACATTCCAGACCCTAACCCCGAGCGAACCTGGCTCCCCCCCACACTCTCAGACAGTACATTTCAGACCCTAACCCCGAGTGAACCTGCCCCACCCCCAACACTCTCAGGCAGTACATTTTAGATCGTTTCCTCCGTGTGGTTCCCTCATGACCCCTTACGATTTTGAACTTCAATCTGAACTCCTTTCAGCGTTCTCTTCACCAAGGACATCGGTCCCAGCTTCTCTAATCTAACCACAACACTGAAATCCCTCATCGCTGGAACTCTCCTGGAAATGGCACAAAGGGGAGGGCTGGGGTGAGGGTGCAGTGAATGTTCATAGTAGGTTCAATAATGATCCATACAGGCCTCTGAGCAAAGCAAGAACAAATCTCCCTCTGGAATATATACAAAAAAACTGCAGTTGCTGGAAAGCACAGGCAAAGGTATATGCATTGGTGGGAACAGTTCCCATAAGTCTGGCAGCAACTGTGGGAGTGACCCTTCTTCAGAAATACAGTTGAGTTTTTCCCAGCAATTTCTGGGTTTTTTTTCCAACCTCCTCCCATACTGTCCATTTCTGAAGAAGAAACATATTGGATTGGAAACATTAACTCTCTCTCTCTCTCTCTCTCTCTCTCTCCTCTCCCCCCCCCCCCCCCCCCCCCCCACAGAAGCTGCTGCTCCGGTCCAATTTCTCCAAAAGGTTCATACATATTTCATTCTTTGACCTGGGCAAGTAACATTCACACCACAGAGTGTCAGATGATGACCATCTCCAACAAGGGAGAAGCCATTCAATTCCCCTTGGCATTCAATGGTGTTACCATCACTGAATTCCCCACTGTCAACATCCTGGGGGTTACCATTGAGCAGAAACTCAACTGGACTAGAAATATAAGCATGCGGCTCCAAGATTACATTAGAGGCTAGGAATACTATAGTGCGTAACTCACCACCTGGCTCCCTCAAAGCCTGTCCACCACCTACAAGGCACAGGTCAGGAGTGTCTTGGAATACTCCCCACTTGCCCGGATGAGTGCAGCCCAACAACACTCAAGAAGCTCGACACTATCCCGTTTGATTGGCACCACATCCACAAGGATCCGCTCCCCCCACCACCGACACTCAGTAACAGCAGTGTGTACCATCTACAAGATGTACTGCAGAAATTCACCAAAGATCCTCAGACTGCACTTTCCAAACCCATAACCACTTCTGTTGAGAAGGACCAGGGCTGCAAGTTTCCCTCTATGCCACTGACCATCCTGACTTGGAAATATATTGCCATTCCCTTCATGCAACAGAGTCACAGTCATTGAGATCTACAGTGCAGAGATGGGCGCTTTTTGCCCAATCATTCCCACATCAGTCAAAATAACCACCCAGCTATCCTAAACCCCATGTTTCTGGGTCAAAATCATGGACCTCCCTCCCCTGAACCGCTGTCGTCCACGTGCTGTAGTTACATCCCCAATACCATGAGGGAGAGGCTTCCACGATTTCGACTCCCCTCCCTCGGAGGGTCAGTTCGCTCAGTTGGCTGGACAGCTGGGTTTGCATGGCAGTTTCACCAAGAACGTACCAGCTGAGGTTACTGTGAAGATACCACACTCTCCCCCACCCCCAGCTGAAGCTGGTGACCCTCAGGTTAATTTATCACCAGGTCCATCTCTCTCTCTCTCTAATGGGGCAGCAGTCCGCTGGGCCGGACACACACACACTGCGGTTCACGAAGGCAGCTCTCCACCACCTTCTCCCGGGGAAATTAGGGATGGCCTATAAATGCCAGCCCTGAACGGATAAAGGAGGCAGAGCTGGATGAAGAGATAATGGGAACTGCAGATGCTGGAGATTCCAAGATGATAAAATGTGAGGCTGGATGAACACAGCAGGCCGAGCAGCATCAGAGGAGCAGGAAAGCTTGACGTTTCGCGTCTGGACCCTTCCTGCTCCTGTAATCCTGTTTGGCCTGCTGTGTTTATCCAGCTCCACACCTTGTTATCTCAGATTCTCCAGCATCTGCAGTTCCTACAACTGTAAAGGAGAGGCAGTACGGGATACATACCCGAGACAGGCAGCAGAAGCAGAGGTAGCAGCAAACGCAGTGCTTTCATTGTCAGACAGCCCTCGTTATAAACATCCAGAGAGAAAAATAAATTCTCCCCCTTAGTACAGTACTCGGGATCAGGAAATCACATTGCTTCCTCATGCAGAGCGAGGGATCTGGGTCTGGCAAAACCGAAAGCAGAAATAAGCGCGTCTCATCGTCAGAGCGAGAAAAGTCCCTCCCGTAATCACAAGGGCCGGCGCTAGGGGCGTAGAAAATTTCCTCGATCTGACTCTGTGAAGCCGGTTAGAGAGAGACCCTCGGTATATTTACCGAACACGGACGCCCCCAGTTGCTGGAATTACCCCCCTCGCTCTCTCAGTGACATTTCACCTCAACCTGAAACTGACCTGGTGTCATTAACATGCGTCAGATCTCCAACTCATCCCCACCGACTGAGGGGTGCTCCCACACTGGCCTGCCGGTGTTATTTGTTTTAAATTTTTATTTAAATTTATTAAATTCCCTTTGCTCTGCGATGGGAAATTAATTGTAGCTGGAAAGGATTCCATCCCGTCTGAGGAGGGGACTGAAACAAACCGGTGTCAGTTTATTTTTCCCCTGGTGACTCAACTCTGAGCGTTGCTGGAAATCCCGTGTGACCCAACCTCTAGTCGCAGGTTCACCATGTGGAAAGTGGGTGCAGGCTTTCAAGCCGAGGGGACAGCCGGAACCGCCGATCCTGGAGGTCAGAGTCAATAACAGTGTGGAGCTGGAGGAACACAGCAGGCCAGGCTGCATCAGAGGAGCTCAGCCTCCAGCTCCCCATTGTGTTGGCCCTCCAGGGCTGCTGTGCCATTCAATATAGTCTTGGCTCATCATCCAGTTCAATCCTAGCTTTCTCCCTTTAATCCCTTTAACCTTCAAACCCTCTAACCTGCCCTGAGGTGCCAGCACGTTGATTCAATGTTTATATAAAATAACCTGGGCTGGAAGGGCAACGTTCAAATCTTATTCGGCCTAGAGCTGTCTCAGAACATGTCAGGACACTTTAGTTCAATGAAAACATGTAACTGTCAGTGAGTTTCAGGGCTAATTTTCTTTTGTCCCCTAAATCTCCTGGGGGACCACTGGAAAAGTCAAATTCAAATGTTTTGCTGCGTGGAAGGCATAGCACGGGTTTGATGGGGCAGTCCCATGGGGTTTTCCCCGAACAGGGAGTCTCTGTTTCAGGGAACCAACACCATGGGCCCTCCCTTCATCTACCCCAGGTATGCTCAGTCCCAGGACTCATAGTTAGCCTTTAGCAGCGCCCAATTTGTGGTTAAGCTGATGTTATTTTTACCCTCACGCCTTTGCGTTTAAGTGGTTCAAGACAGGGATCTAAATGTCACAAGGTGAGGGTGCCTCCCAAAAGCTGATTCAAGGCTGCTTATTTCATTCATCAAGTTGTTTCCTGAACCATTTCCTAGTCTTTAGCTAGAGACCCAGGCTGTTAGTTTGAGGTTTTATTTTCCTTCATTCATTCCAAAGATGAGGGACATCATTCACTGGGCAGCATTCATTACCCATCCCTAATTGCCCAGAGGGCAGTTAAGAGATTGTGGGTCTGGAGTCACATGTAGGCCAGACCAGGTAAGGATGGCAGTTTCCTTCCGTAAAGGACATTGGTGAACCAGATGGGTTTTTCCCACAATGGACAATAGATTCACGCTCATTGCTAGATTCTTAATTCCAGATATTTGGTGAAATCAGATTCCACCCTCTGCTGTGGCAGGATTCCAACCCAGGTCCCCAGACCTGAATATCTGGTTTGACAGCCCAGCAATAATACCACTAGGCCATCGCCTCCCCATATCATTAATCAATCCATTGTTTCTCCTCACTCTTCAGCCAAATTCCCCCAGCATCTGTTCCGTCTGTAACTGAAATTGGGTTGAAGGTGGCTACAAAGCGAGGTGGATATTGGAAATTTTCAATTTGATTTGATTTTACTTTATCTATCATTGCTCCATGAATGAAAGTACACTGAGAAGTTTTGTTTTCCGTATAGTACAGGCAGATCAAACCATACAAAGTGTATTAGGGTAATAGAACAGAGCGAAGAAAACGTTAAGGCGATAGAGATGGTGTGCAAAGAGTCAGATCAACATTAGATTGAGGTGTCCATTTAGCCACGTAATAACAGCAGGCAAGAAGCTATTCTTGAACCTGTTGGTTTGTTTGTTTAAGCTTTTGTATCTCCTGCCTGATGGAAGAGGTTCAAAGAGATTTTCACTGGGGTGGGAGGGATCTTTGATAATGTTGGCTGCCTTTCTGAGGCAATGAGAACTATAGATGGAGTCAATAGATGGAAGGCTGGCTTGTGTGATGGACTGGTCTCCATTCACAAGCCTCTGTAGTTTCTTATGGTCCTGGGCAGAGCAGTTGCTGTGCCAAGCCATGATGCATCCACATAGAATTCTTTCTATGGTGCTTCTGTAAAAATTGTTGAGGGTCCTTATGGACGTGTCGAATTTTCATAACCACCTGAGGAGTAAAAGGGTCATCAGTGATAATGGGAACTGCAGATGCTGGAGAATCCAAGATAACAAAGTGTGGAGCTGGATGAACAGCCTAGGCCCGAAATTTCAGCTTTTGTGCTCCTGAGATGCTGCTGGGCCTGCTGTGTTCATCCAGCCTCACACTTTGTTACCCTGAGGAGTAAAAGTTGTTGTGCTCTCTTGAAAGTCACATCAATGTAGGTGGTGCAGAACAGATTGATGGTGACATCTGAGGTGAGAACAGAAAATGCTGTACCTTCAAGAGCAAAAGCGAGGAGAGGAACAGAGTTAACAGGGTTTGTGAGCCAATGTTGACAAACCATGACCAAATAAGCCTATATTTGCCTTGTTGGGGAACTGAAGTGAGATATGACTTGAGCACTGATGAAACCAACACCCTGGAAATCCATTTGAACTCAGTGCTGAGTCCCTGTTTTCTTTGGAGCCGCAGTGACTTAGGGTTAATGCTTCGAGAGCATGGGTATACTCTAGCAAGCAGGAAGATCAATGAAACTATCAAATTTATACATTTGAGAGGGAAGCAGCCTGCACGTGCCTAAGAATTTAAAAAAACATGTTTGCAATAGGTGATAACAAAGTGTGGAGCTGGATGAACACAGCAGGCCAAGCAGCATCTTAGGAGCACTAAAGACCCTAGGTCCGAAACATCAGCTTTAGTGCTCCTAAGATGCTGCTGGGCCTGCTGTGTTCATCCAGCTCCACACTTTGTTATCTCGGATTCTCCAGCATCTGCAGTTCCCATTATTTTGGTTTGCAATTGGAGTTTGTTGGCATAATCCTAACCCTTATCATTTTCTTTTATTCCCCATTTTCCTTTCTTTTGTTCTCTCTCCTGTTTCTTGCGTGTAGTGACTGGAGACCGGGCGGGAGCTGAGCGCTCGGGGCCGTGTCCTGCAGTGGCAGCAGTATGGACTGGAGAACGACAGCAGAGCGGCAGCGCGGCCGGAGCCAGACCAGGAGCTCGCGTGGGGCCGAGTCCCGGGATGGTCGGGGGAGGGGGCCATGTTCGGCACCGGTAGCATGAGCGCCCTTTCGCACAGAAGTGGCAGCCTCCTGGGCGTCCTGGCAGTTGGAGGCAACAGCATCGGCAGGAGCAGTGGCACGGCCCCTTCCTTCTGGCGATCAGAGATGGCAGCCCCACTAGTGGCGATGGCGAGAGCGTGGATCTTCCTGGTAGTTGCTGCAGGTCTCACAGGCTGACCAAGGCTCGGCACTGTAGCTAAGCCCAAGTGCGGCTGACCAGTCCCAGCACATTTATGGGGATTAAACTTCAGACTTACCTTTTGGATCTTATTAATGTTTTTAAATTCGGATGGTGCCAGTGAGTGGTGACTTTGTACAGTTTTCACTGTACCTGTAATTAGTACAGAGGACAGTAAATCTAAATCCTGAAGTTCAAGAGGGTAGCTCCCTACCACCATCTCCAGGACAACAGGGGAACAGACGATAAATGCTCACAACCCATGAGCGAATGTAAAAATGAAAAGCAGTTCCCAAACCTGAACTATCAAGGTGTAGCGTGATAATGGGAACTGCAGATGCTGGAGAATCCAAGATAACAAAATGTGAGGCTGGATGAACACAGCAGCTTTTGTGCTCCTGAGATGCTGCTGGGCCTGCTGTGTTCATCCAGCCTCACATTTTACTATCAAGGTGTAGAGCTGGAAAGCTGATGTTTCAGGAAGGATATAGGCCTGAAATGTCAGCCTTCCTGCTGTGCTCATCCAGCTCTACACCTTGTTATCTCAGATTCTCCAGCATCTGCAGTTCCCATTATCTCAGTATGAGAGAGGATCTGTCTGTGTCTCTGTCTGCGCCTGTGCCTGTGTGTGTCTGTGTGAGAGCCCCCTTGACCTGTCCGTCCTCCCCGGACTGACCTATTCCCTCCCTACCTCCCCACCTACACTCACCTTTACTGGCTCCATCCCTGCCCCTTTAACTTGTCTGTCTCCTCTCCACCTATCTTCTCCTCCGACCATCTTCGATCCGCCTCCCCCTCTCTCCCTATTTATTCCAGAACCCTCACCCCATCCCCCTCTCTGATGAAGGGTCTAGTCCCGAAACGTCAGCTTTTGTGCTCCTGAGATGCTGCTGGGCCTGCTGTGTTCATCCAGCCTCACATTTTATTATCTACACCTTGTTATCTCAGATTCTCCAGCATCTGCAGTTCCAACGATCGCTCGCAAACCTGAACAGATCGGTTCCTTTGCCCAGGGCAGGCCCCTCCTGATTGGCCATCTTCAGGAGCACCGCCCAATCAGCAGTGAGCTGGGACAATGCCATCATACTGCCAGACCAATCAGAGGGAAACTTTGGAAACCTTGGTGGCCTAGGTGGGAGATAATGGGAACTGCAGATGCTGGAGAATTCCAAGATAATAAAATGTGAGGCTGGATGAACACAGCAGGCCCAGCAGCATCTCAGGAGCACAAAAGGTGGGGGGAGAGCCCGGGCGGGAGTGGAGCGGTGTGGGAGGAGGGAAGGGTTGACAGTATCCACGGAGGCAGTGGGGTAAGTGTGGGGGTGTGGATCATCGGATGACAACAGCACCCTCAGACCGGCGAAATTCCGGAAGGCCAAGGATGGTACAGCTCATTGGTCAATGGTGGCAGGGGGCGAACCCTTTCGAAGGCTAAAGCCAGCAGTCACCACTCCCCCTCCCTGTCCCACCCAATTCCCTCACCCTTTAACGTGGGGTCCTGGCCAGCTGCCTGGAAGCTGTGATCAAACCCCGGGCCATGAGGGAGGAGTCACATTTTGGAAAAAGCCAATGGCCCCTGTTCAATGGGCTGATGATTTTCGAAATCGCTTGCCCACTTCCGAGAGACAGGCAGCCGTTCCAGCTTTGCCACCAATTCCAGAGCTTCCCGGACTCTCCCCTAATTCCCTGGAATGCTGCAACCAGAGCCGGGCAGGAAAAAGCTCAGAGCAGTGTTTCAGGTGGGTGAGATGTTCTGGGTTTTGGTCTTGTTAAACACCTTTGATCCTTTTAGCCCCAAGAACTACCTCTAATCCCCTACATGTAAACTTTCAGCTTTCTGTGGCAGAGAATTCTACAGGCTCACCACGGCTCACCACTCTCTGGCATCTCATCATCTCAGACTTAAATAGCCTATCCTATATCCTTAGGCTGTGACCCCCTGGCTCTGGGCTCCCTGGTCAGAGGAAACATCTGTGTTTAGCCCGTCTAATCCATTTAGAAATTCTGTAGGTTTCACCCATCTCATTAATGCCAGGGAAATTAATTCAAAGAGTTCAAAGCCTTCCTGTAAAATCTCAGGAAACTTTATCGCGGGCATTGTTTTCGACAGAAATAATAACTAACACTCAAAGAATGGAATGTTAGCAAAAGGATTGTTTCTACATTCCTATCATGTTTTACTCTGATCTCAATGTGCAATGACATTTTTTCGTGATCACTAAGAGATCACAAAGATGCCATATTTTCAACCATGTAACGTCATCAGACTCTACTCCTTTCCCAGCTCAGAGCTCTTCGAATTAGTGACAAACAGAAATAAAGCTCCTTACTGGGTGCTCAGAGACTGGAGATGGGGAGTGGTACAAGATCAGGAGAGACAGCAGAAGATCACAGGAACCGTTTAAATAGAGGGCATAAGGCTGCCACTACTTGATAGAGAGGTTGGCTCTCACTCTGCATCATCCCGAATCAATGAAGTATTTGTCATGTGTACTGCAATGCCAACCTGTACCAGCTCGCTGCCACCATCTTCTCTCCTTTCTGGGTCCATGAGTTGAATTTGGTTTACAATGGGAGAGGAAAAGCATCTGTGAGCCTCAATGAGGGCAGGTTCTGATCTTCAACAAGGTATTTATTATAGAATAACAAGCAGGTGCAAGTTTTCAATAGCACCAGTAAAGCTGCAAGGCTGGTTCTTTCCCTTTCTTAGCTTAAATACTTGGGAACCTGATAAAAGGTTCCACACCTCAGTACTCAGACTGCCTTGTAAAGCCTGAAAAGCTGAACTGTGATCACCATCCAATATCCAGAGACTTGATGGAAATTTGGATGGAAATGATACTACATTTGATTCAATCAACAAGAAATCCAGTGGAGTATGATATTTGGTTAAATTCTATCTTCTGTTTTTCAGAGCATCTGCCAATAAGGCTGATTTTCTTTTGTCCTTTTAAAGTATCATCTGTACAGAATCTTTAGTGTCCTTTGTGTTGTGTTTGTTTGGATTGAAAGGGAATAAATCATTTTATAGTTTTATGTCTTAGTTTTCTTACTTGCATCTTAGATGTTAGAATGTCTTGCCATTTGTTTTTAAGAATGAGTTGTAATAAATTGAATATTTTGAGTTCATTAAAGAAGTTGAGTGAATGTCTCTTTTGTTTTGGATGTACAATTGGCTACATTGATGATTGAATCAACACTTTCCTACAAATACTGTGACTCATGGAGTAGTGAATGAGTAGTACATTCCTCCCATCACATTCATTAGCACTATTAATAGCTTCCCAGCAGAACTTGATAATATTTTTCTCAATAGGGAATGAGGAGATGTAAATCCAAGGTCATGTGGGAGTTAGAAGCCAAATCAGTGATGGTCACATTGACTGCTGAACCAGCTTTGAAAAACCAAATGCCTGCTCCTCTTCAGGTGTTCCATCTTGATACTGATCTCCTTGCCAACACACTCTTCGCCTTCTATCAATGGCATCTGATTGTCTTCCTATTTTGTACATTCACAGTGTGTGGGCATCACTGGCTAGCGAGCATTTATTGCCCCATCCCTAGTTGCCCTTGAGAAGTTGGTGGTGAGCTGCCTTTTTGAACCGCTGCAGTTCACCTGCTGTGGGTTGACCCACAATGCTCTTTGGGAGGGAATTCCAGGATTTTGACCCAGCAATACTGAAGGAATGGCAATATATTAAGATGGCTCCGTGGCTAGCACCGCTGCCTTACAGAGATCCAGGCTCAATTTCAGATTTGGGTGAAGTTTCTACATAGAAACTTCTCACCATGTCTGCATGGGTTTCCTCCCGCAGTGCAAAGATGTGCAAGTTAGGTGGATTGGCCACTCTATATTGCCTATAGAGTCCCAGGATGTGTAGGGTAGGTGGGTGAGCCATGGGAAATGCGGGGTTATGGGGATAGGGTGGAATGCTCTTTAGAGAGTTGGTGCAGAATTGATCAGCTGAATGACCTCTTCCAGCATCATTGGGATTCTATATTTCTAAGTCAGAATGGTGAGTGGCTTGGAGATGGTGGCATTCTCATGTATCTGCTGCCCTTGTTCTCCTAGGTTGTAGTGGTTTGGGGTTTGTAAGGTGCTGTACAAGGGAATACACAATCAACAGGAATATACTGAGAGGAGGAGGTGAAGTGAGAGATCTTGGCATGCAAGTGTACAGGTCTGAAAGGGAGCAGTACAGGTAGGCAATGTTGTACAGAAGGCATATGCAACGCTCTCCTACACAGGCAGAAGTCTAGAATGCAAAAATAGGGATGTAATGATGAAACTGTATAAGACACTGGGAAGCCACAAATGGAGTTGCATGTAGTTCAGGTCACCACATTACAGGAAGGATGTAATTGCTCTGGAGAGAGAGAGCGGAGAAAATTTACTAGTACGTTGCCAGGGCTCAGAATTGTATCTATAAGGTGGCTTGGAGAGTCTGGGGCTGTTTTCCTTGGAACAGGAAAGGCTGAGGGGTGATATGATGCAGATAAACAAAATTGTAAGGGGTAGAGATAGAGTAGACAGAAGGAACCTGTTTCCTTTGGCAGAGAGTTCAAAAACCAGCAATCATAGATTCAAACTAAGTGGCTGCAGGGACATGAGGAAACTTCTGAGCGTGCTGGGTGTCTAGAATTCACCCCCTGAACTGTTGGTGGAGGCAGAGACCCTGAACTCTTTTAAAAAACAGCGTAAGTGCTGTAACCTGCAGAGCTATGGGCTGTGTGCAGGAAGATGCGACTAGAAAGGGCACCTGGGCATCTTTGACTTGGCATGGACAAGATGGGTCAAAGGGTCCCCGTCTGTGCTGTATCTTTCCTATGGTCCTAAATGAATAAAGATTGAGTGACACTGTCAACACAGTGTGCAGCTGGAGGAACACAATAGGAGGAGCAGGAAAGTTGACGTTTCAGATTGGGACCCTTCATCAGGAATCCAGCCCATTCTTCAGCAATTTGCAAAATAAATCTTTGACAGGATGTGGGTGTCACTGACTAAAACCAGCACGTGAATAAGAAACAAGAGTAGGCCACTCAGCCCTTCGAGCTGCTCCCCCATTCAATAAGAGCATGGCTGATCTGATTTAATCTCAACCCTACATTCCTACGTTACCCGGATAATCTTTCATCCCCCTTCGGTCATCAGTCATCTATCTATCTCTGCCTTAAAAAGACTTAAGATTCTGTGTCCACTGCTTTTTGAGGAGGGAAATTCTAAAGATTCACAACCCTCTGAGAGAAAAAATGTTTCTTTATGTCCGTGTTAAAGAGGTGCCCCTTATTTTTAACGTATGACCCCTAGCTCTCAATGCTCCCACAAGATCTTTCAACATCCACCAGATGAAGTCGTCTCAGGATCCTATATGTTTCAATTAGGTCATCTCTGACTCTTCTAAACTCCAGAGGATATATTCCTGGCCTGCCTAGTCTTTCCTCACAAAGCAATCCACACAGTCCAGATATATGTCTCATAAACCCTCTCTGAACTGCTTCCGGGACATTGACAGTGTTCTGTATCTGTAGGGACCAGTACTGTACCCAGATACAGTCTCTCCAATGCCCTGGTAACCGAACTGTAACCTCCCGACTGTTCCATTCCCCTCCCAATAAAGTGCAACATCCTATTAACTTTCCTGATAACTTGTTCCCATCCCTAAATGCCCCTGAACTGAGTGTTTACTCAGTCATTTCATAGTACAGTTCAATGTCACCCTCATTACTGTGGGTCTTGATTGATTGATCAATATTAGCAAGATCAGCGTTATTTGAGCTGAAGAGTCCATTCATCAGTTTGACAATGGCTGGAAAGAAGTTGTTCCTGAAAGTGCTTGGTGTGCATTCAGGCTTCATATCTTCTGCCTGATGGATGAGGTTGTAGGAGGCCATTACTGAGGTGCGACGGGTCTTTGATGATGTTGGCAGCCTTTCTGCGTCAGCGAGCTGTGTAAATGGTAGCCCATGGGTGGAAGGTTGGCTTCCATGATGATCTGGGCTGTGCACGCCACCCTCTGTAGTTTCTTGTGGTGCTGGGCAGAGCAGCTGCCACACCAGGCTGTAACGCACCGGGGCGGTATGCTTTCAATGGTGTAGCTACAGAACGTGGTGAGAGACCTCTCGGACATGTCAAATTTCCTGGCCTGCCTGAGGAAGAAGAGGCTTTGTTGAACCTTCCCATTTCTATGGGAAGCCCAGGACAAGTTGTCGGTTATCGTTACTCCGAGGAACTTGCTGCTCTTCACCCTCTCAAAGCCAGTTCCACCTTCAGGTCTGGAGTCACACATAGGCCAGGCCACGTCTGGATGGCAGATTTCCCTTCCCTAAGGGGCATTTGTGAACCACATGGGTATTGAGTGACAGTCAATGCTAGTTTCACAGTCACTACTAGGAAGACCCATTTTATATGATGGAATTTTAATTAATTGATGTTAAATGCCATCAGCTGTCAAGGTGAGATTTAAACCCATACCCAAGGACATTAACTTGAGCCTCAGACACAATCCGCTGGACCCCACCAGTACACCACACACCCAGTGACTGCCAAGCTGTCTCAGAACTGCAGTCTGAGGCTGTAACTATCCTGCAGCCTCAGTGACAGGTGATTCTGGGCTGCGTGGGACACAGCTGAAGGCTGTGTGCTCGGCCGCTTTTCTGCTGATTTGTGTCGAAGCCCATTAACTGAGCTAACAACAGGAGGCCGTTCTCCCCCACAGGCCAGGCCGCTCTCGCGGGGCATTACACCAAGTGTAAGCACAACGCTGTGCTCCTGCTGGCTGCGTGAAGGGCACCCGTGTTGGCTTTCAGCAAAAATCGGAACGGCAGGATGAGTTGCCCCTGGATTGGTTTGTGTTGATGGAGGCACTGCATCTTCCAGAGCGTGCCGTGTAGCCCTGGCAGCGATCATAGCGTTGGCAGTCCTGGTGATCCAGGAGTCACAATACACAGGGTAGAAGGCCGCATTGTACAATGTGTAACTGGAGACAAACATGTCAAGACTTCAGGCCGAGCATGAACAGCGATGCTGTTGTAAATGGATACATCCTTCAGCTGGCTGGTGAGGGAGTTGAAAGGAAGACAGCAAGGATCAGTGGGTCAAATAAACGCAAGCTGTGCTGGGTGCCGTAGGACATGAAAATAGCTGTCAACATTAGACGGGGAACAGGATTTGGACAGTCAGCGGAGCCTGTTCAGTTAGATCTCAGTTCAATTCCACTGCGTTTGCTTCTTAACCCTCTGTCTCCTGATACTCCCTCGCTTGATCTCAGTCTCGGCAGCTCCAATTCACCCCTAGCTTCCAATATCCAGTTCCAGCTTTCTCCAATCCCTTTTCTGTGCAAAGTGCCTCCCAATGTCTCTCCTGGACAGGCAGCTCTGATTTTAAGGACGCTCTCCTTGTCCTGGGTTCCTCCGCCAACATGCAGGAGCTATCTGGTAGATCTGCTGTCCACAGTTTCCAACTGCTTACACGTAACATGTTGTAAAAGGAGACAGAACCAGAGGGAAATGAGGGTGATGTGAGGAAAAACCATTTTCACTCAGTAGACATGGAATGTACTGTGGAAATGTGATGGAGGTTCGATCATGGCATTCAGGAGGGCACCAGGTGTGTTTGCTTAATGAGCTGGTGCAGGCACAATGGGCCGAATAGCCCCCTTCTGCACACCACAGTTCTGTGATCCTGTGAAGTGCAACCCATAGGAGAAGTCATTACGTGGCACATTCCCTGCAAACCCATCGATAGTGTTTGCTTAGGCTAGGACTCTATTTCATCCTAGTACAGACTGGGTCTTGTGGTGTAACAGCGAGTGGACCCCCTCCTATAGGCCAGAAGCTCCAGGTTTGTATCCTGGCCCACACTTTAATGACGGCTAGTAAGTTAAATCCAAATGCTTTTCCCATCCCTGCTCCATAAGAAAAAGCAAGCAGAAAAGCAAAGTGTCACAGTTTGCATCAGTGATAATAGGAACTGCAGATGCTGGAGAATCTGAGATAACAAGGTGCAGAGCTGAATAAACACAGCAGGCCAAGCAGCATCAGAGGAGCAGGAAAGCTGACCTTTCAGGCCTAGACCCTTTATCATTTTTTCTGATGAAGGGTCTAGTCCTGAAACGTCAGCTTTCCTGCTCCTCTGATGCTGCTTGGCCTGCTGTGTTCATCCAGCTCCACACCTTGTTATCTGCCATAATTTGCAGTTACAAGCAAATGATGATCTTTGAATGAAACTCTGTTGTTCTAGTTAGTCCCAATTTGGTCAGATCTGGCATGTGCATGTTTTTATTCATGTTTGTTTACAGGATGCAGTCATCATTGACAATATGTGTATTGCTCATTCCTAGTTGCTCTTGGGTAGGTAGTGGTGAGCTGCCTTCTTGAAACACTGTAGTTCATCTGGTTCCTTAGCGTCCTTTAGGAAGGAAATCTGCCATCCTTTACCCCCTGTCTGGTGTACATGTGGCCCCAGACCCACAGCAATATTGTTGGCCCTGGATAATTCAAGATGGCAATGAATTTTAGCACAGCCTGCTTTGTCCACGATGGAAGAACTAAAATCATCCACAGTAGCTCCGTCTGGGAATTTGCTGACTAGTTGGCATTGTGTTTCAATCCACCTCTGGAGCAGTGAAAACACTGAATGACACACATATCCATCTTTACCTTCTGAATGATAAATAGAACATGGTTAGAACACTGTTTTCACAACGATTCTCTTGCCAAGAGCCATCCTTTGTATCAAGGGTCATTAAGACCTTTACTTTGACAACGTAAAACAGAATATTCATCAATGGTTGCATTGGGTAGTGACATCTCTTGAAACAACATCACCCTCCAAGCCACACAAACATTTATTGCCCACCCCTAATTATCCAGGGGACTGCTTAAAGTCAACCACATTTCTACGGGCTGGGAGTCACATGTATGGAAGTGTGGGTAAAGACAGCAGATTTCCTTCCCTAAAGAGCATTAGCGAATCCAATGGGTTTTTCTTTCTAACGACAATCTGCAATGGTTATATAGTTGTTTTAATTCCAGGTTTTTAAATCCAAATTTCACTGTCTGCCATGGGGAGATTTGAACCCACAAATCGAGAAGAATAGGTTGGGGTTTCAGATCACTGGTGCAGTTAGAGCATAGCTTTCCAAACACTGCACACACTTCCTTGTTTTAAGTGATATCCATCACAATATTTGCACATTTTCCTCTGGCCTTGATTTTCCTGCTGGCCTTTCTGCAAATCTTTCTCCCTTTTTTTCCAATATCATATTTTTCTTTAGCTTTGAATGTCTCTTAGCATAATGCACAAGCTCATTTCCTCTCTCATTTATGTGCTTGGCTGGTGATTGACTATATCAGAGCATCTGCACATGTTGTAAGCCATTTTGAAAATAAGTTGATCCTCCCATGGCAAGCATGATCTCATGGCAGGATCTCATATGCCCAAGACAGCCCTAGTTTTGATCAGGTCATCTTTCAGTTGTCCAAATTCACAGGATTTGGCCAGATGTAGCAGTTAGTTCATGTATTGATTAGTAGTTTCTAACTAGCTTTCATTGAACACATACCATTCCTAACTAACTCTAGTGTGTCTCCAAATCCTTGAAAATCTCTCCTTCTGGGTTCTGTACTCCTCATCAAAATAACAGAATTGTCACTCCTATTTACTTAGTCTTTTTAACTAATTGTGCAGCTATTTAATAATTTGATTTGGTTTACTGTGGTCACATGTACCTAAGTACAGTGAAAAGCTTTGTTTTGTGACCAATATAGGCAGATCACGGCAAACAAGGACCTACAGATCACAGAGTGCTTCGACAGATTGAGGAATACAGGGTTACAGCTGTACAGGATGTGCACAAAGCAAGTCCAAGATTAGATTTGAAGTTAGAGAAGTCCAGTCAGAAGTCTAATGACAGCAGAAAAGAAGCTGTTGGTGCAAGTGTTCAAGCTTCTATATCTTCTGCCTGATGAAAGAGATTGGAAGACAGCATTACCGGAGTTGGGGGGGTGGTCATTGATGATGTTGGCAGCCTTTCTGCAACAATAAGAAGTATAAATGGAGTCCGTAGATGGGAGGTTGGCTTCCATGATGGTCTGGGCAGTGCACACCACCTTCTGTGGTTTCTTACTGTCCTGCACAGAGCATTTGCCGTACCAGACAGTTCGGACAGCATGCTTTCTGTGGTGCATCGATAGAAGTTGTTGAGGGACCTTATGGACAGGCCAAATTTCCAGAGCTGCTTGAAGAAGAAGAGGCTTTGCTGTGCCACCTTGACTGTTTTATCGAAGTCCAGGACAGATTGTTGGCTATCACCCTTAGGAACTTGTTAGTCCCGACCCTCTCCACCTCAGCTCTGTTAGATAGGGGTGTATCCTCCTTCTTTCTTCCCGATGTCAATAATCAGTTCTTTTGTTTTGCTGACACTGAGAAAGAGGGTGTTATTATTGCACCTCAACACCAAGCCCTCTACCTGCTTCCTGTATTCTGAGTCATCATTGTTCGATATCCGTCCTACCGCAGTGGTGTGGTCTGCAAACTTGTAGATGGTATTCATTCGGAATTTGGCCACGCAGTCATGGTTGTCCAGGGCGTGCAGTAGGGGGCTGAGAACGCATCCTTGGGTTGGGGGTGGTTGGTGTGAGTGCAGATGATTATTGTGGAGGAGGTGCTGTTGTCTATCCTCACTGATTGCAGTCTGTGGGTCAGGGAGCACAGCGAGGTTTTGTTAATGAGACCGGGAAGAAAAAAGTCCCATTCTGCCTCGTAGCTCTTTTCATTTCCACAGCAGCAGCAAGACTGTTTGCAAACTTGCCAAAGAAGAGTGGTTCTGGACTCAAAACATTAACTCTAACTCTGCCTTTCCACAGATGCTACTAGATCTGCTGAGTTTCACCAAAAATTTCTATTCTTATTCCAGATATCCAGCATCTGCATTATTTTGGTTATAAGTTTGCAAGCAGTCTGGCTCAACTGTAAAGGGTGGGGTGGTCATCTGCAACACAGGAATAAGGTAATGGCTTTAATCTCCCAGTGGGAAACATAAGATAGAGAATTAGCCATGGTCACATTGAAAGGCAGAATGATTCTGGTTGCCCTGCTACAGGAAGGACATCATTAAGCTGGAGAAGGTTCAGAAGGGGGATTCGGAAGAAATTTATCAGGATGCTGCCGGGAACGCAGGGTTCGGGTTTATGAAGAAAGGCTGGGCTTTTCTCTGGGGTGCAGAGGTTGAGAGGGGCCTTATGGAGGTTTATAAAATTATGAAGGTTATAGATAGAGTTAATAGCAGGCATCTTTTCCCTAGTACCAGGGATTTCAAGACTGGGGGCGTATTTTTAAGCTGAGAGGAGAAAAATTGCAAAAGGCATGAGAGGCAATTTTTTTACACAGTGAGTAGCTCAAGTACAAAATGAACTTCCAGAGTACAAACAGTTATAATGTTTAAAAGACATTTGGATAAGTTGATGAATAAGAGCTGTTTGGAGGGACGTGGGCCAAACACAGGCAGGTGGGGCTAGATTAATTTGGGATAGAACATAGAACATAGAACACTACAGCGCAGAACAGGCCCCTCGGCCCTCGACGTTGAGCCGACCTGTGACCTAATCCAAGCCCACCCCCCTACACTGTCCCTAGAGGGATTACCCACTAGGGGGATTATGTTTTTGGCACGGACTGGTTGGGCAGAAGGGTCTTTTTCTGTGTCATACAGATTCCATGACTCTATAACAGGCTCTAAGGGCCAAAATGTTTCTTCTTATAGTTTCTATGTTTCTGATATTTACCTGGCAGATGTCACATGCCAAGGCTGGTAGTCAGCCAATCTTCATTTGAGCCAGGATGCAGAGCTGCACTGCTGCCAAGCGCCTATGTGTGTAAACTGGCCCCCATTTTGATTAGTGTTTGTGGCTAAGGAACAACGAGATAACAGGTGTTCGGGGCCAGGAAGGTATCCATGGAGATAACAGAATGGATCTGGAAAAGGAACCACCAGTGGAGATGCTGAGGTGACAAGCAGAACTGCCGAACCATGCACAGGACCTGGAAACCAGTGGAAAATGTTGGAGACAGATAGATTCAACACTGCAGTGGAGGCCTGGAATGTACACATCAGGAAGTAGAGAAAGTGATAATGGGAACTGCAGATGCTGGAGAATCCTAGATAAAAAAGTGTGGAGCTGGATGAACATAGCAGGCCAAGCAGCATCTTAGGACCATAAAAGCTGACGTTTCGGGCCTAGGCCCTTCATCAGAGAGGGGGATGGCGGGAAGGTTCTGGAATAAATAGGGAGAGAGGGGGAGGTGGACCAAAGATGGAGAGAAAAGAAGATAGGTAGAGAGGAGAGTATAGGTGAGGAGGTAGGGAGGGGATAGGTCACTCCAGGGAAGACGGACAGGTCAAGGAGGTGGGATGAGGTGGTAGGTAGGAAATGGAGGTGCAGCTTGAGGTGGGAGAAGGGGATGGGTGAGAGGAAGAACAGGTTAGGGATGCAGAGACAGGCTGGGCTGGTTTTGTGATGCAGTGGGGGGAGGGGAAGTACTGGGCTGGTTTTGGGATGCGGTGGGGGAAGGGGAGATTTTGAAGATTGTGAAGTCCACATTGCTACCATTGGGCTGCAGGGTTCCCAAGCGGAATATGAGTTGCTGTTCCTGCAACCTTCGGGTGGCATCATTGTGGCACTGCTGGAGGCCCATGATGGACATGTCGTCTGAGGAAATGGAGTGGGAGTTGAAATGGTTCGTGACTGGGAGGTGCAGTTGTTTGTTGCGAACCCAGTGGAGGTGTTCTGCAAAGCGGTCCCCAAGCCTCCGTTTGGTTTCCCCAATGTAGAGGAAGCCACACCGGTGGCAATGGATACTATATACCACATTGGCAGATGTGCAGGTGTACATCTGCTTGATATGGAAGGTCATCTTGGGGCCTGGGATGGGGGTGAGGGAGGAGGTGTGGGGGCAAGTTTCATTCCTCCCACTTCCTATGGACAAAGGGGGTGGCCATGGGTACCCGCATGGGCCCAAGCTATGCCTGCCTCTTTGTAGGTTACGTGGAACAGTCCCTCTTCCGCACCTTCACAGGTCCCAAACCCTACCTCTTCCTCCGTTACATTGATGACTGTATCGGCGCCGCCTCTTGCTCCGCAGAGGAGCTTGAACAGTTCATCGACTTTACCAACACCTTCCACCCCAACCTCAAGTTCACCTGGGCCATCTCCAACACATCCCTCACCTTCCTGGACCTCTCAGTCTCCATCTCAGGCAACCAGTTAGAAACTAATGTCCATTTCAAGCCCACTGTCTCCCACAGCTACCTAGAATACCCCTCCTCCCATCCAACCTCCTGCAAACATTCCATCCCCTATTCCCAATTCCTCCGCCTCCGCCGCATCTGCTCCCACGATGAGGCATTCCACTCCCGCACATCCCAAATGCCCACGTTCTTCCAGGACCGCAACTTTCCCCCCGCAGTGGTCGAGAACGCCCTTGACCATGTCTCCCGCATTTCCCGCAACACATCCCTCACACCCCGCCCCCGCCACAACCGCCCTCGGAGGATCCCCCTCATTCTCACATACCACCCCACCAACCTCCAGATACAACATATCATCCTCCGACACTTCCGCCATCTACAATCCGACCCCACCACCCAAGCCATTTTTCCATCCCCACCCTTGTCTGCCTTCCGGAGAGACCACTCTCTCCGCGACTCCCTTGTCCGGTCCACACTCCCCTCCAACCCCACCACACCCAGCACCTTCTGCTGCAACCGCAGGAAGTACTACACTTGCCCCCACACCTCCTCCCTCACCCCCATCCCAGGCCCCAAGATGACCTTCCATATCAAGCAGTAGTTCACCTGCACATCTGCCAATGTGGTATATTGTATCCATTGCACCTGGTGTGGCTTCCTCTACATTGGGGAAACCAAACGGAGGCTTGGGGACCGCTTTGCAGAACACCTCCGCTGGGTTCGCAACAAACAACTGCACCTCCCAGTCGCGAACCATTTCAACTCCCCCTCCCATTCCTCAGACGACATGTCCATCATGGGCCTCCTGCAGTGCCACAATGACGCCACCCGAAGGTTGCAGGAACAGCAACTCATAATCTGCTTGGGAACCCTGCAGCCCAATGGTATCGATGTGGACTTCACAAGCGTCAAAATCTCCCCTTCGCCTACTGCATCCCAAAACCAGCCCATCTCGTTCCCTCCACCCACTGCATCCCAAAACCAGTCCAGCCTGTCTCTGTTTCCCTAACCTGTTCTTCCTCTCACCCATCCCTTCCTCCCACCTCAAGCCGCACCTCCATTTCCTACCTACCACCTCATCTCGCCTCCTTGACCTGTCCATCTTCCCTGGACTGACCTATCCCCTCCCTACCTCCCCACCTATACTCTCCTCTCCACCTACCTTCTTTTCTCTCCATCTTCCATCCGCCTCCCCCTCTCTCCCTATTTATTCCAGTTCCCTCTCCCCATCCCCCTCTCTGATGAAGGGTCTAGGCCCGAAACGTCAGCTTTTGTGCTCGTGAGATGCTGCGTGGCCTGCTGTGTTCATCCAGCTCCACACTTTGTTATCTAGGAAGTAGGTAAAAGCTGGATGACTTGGAGAGCAGGAAATACAGAGAAAGTCCGACACACCAAAATCAATTTGCAGGATAGAACGCGACTTCCTGACATTGTCTATGATCTATCACAATTGAAAGGCAGGAAACACCGCGATCATTTTGAGCACAGCAAGATCCCGCAAACACAGGACAATTTCTTTCCTTCACGACGCCAATTGAGAGGTAAATTTTGGACAAGCCCCCGCTCCCAATGCAGCCATGCAGCTTTTCATTGAAATGGATAGGGGACATTTCACTCCCCCATGAGAGGTCAGGCAGGGCCCCACTTTAACATCCCGCCAGAAATACGGTGTCTCCAATGGTGCAGAACTCCCCCAGGACCACACTGGGAGCATCCACCAGAGCGAAGAAGTAAAACCAGGAAAGAGGACAAAACAAAGTCTATCCTGATGGATAATTATGAGTCGCATTCAGGATAAGACCTTGGTGCAGAGGGAGAGGGGAATAAGAAAGCGTTCGTACGGAAGCCATGGATGTCTCACCCTCCACTTGATGGTCATTTAATCTGTGGGAAGAAAGAGAAATGCAATGTTCAAGTATTGATCGTCCATTATCCATTCAGTATCTTAAACATACCGTGTATGAAGGATATCCAGTACATCAAATAACCCATCTGGTTCACTAACGTCCTTTAGGGAAGGAAACTGCCATCCTTACCTGTTCTGGCCTACATGTGACTCCAGGCCCAACGCAATGTGGTTAATTTTGAACTGCTCTCTGAAAGGCTCTGTCAGGCATTCCGTTGTATTGATTATGAGAAAGGATAGATTAGATTAGATTACCTACAGTGTGGAAACAGACCCTTCGGCCCAACAAGTCCACACCGCCCCTTGAAGCATTCCACCCAGACCCATCCCCCTATAACCCACACACCCCTGAACACTACTGGCAATTTAACATGGCCGATCCACCTAGCCTGCACATCTTTGGACTGTGGGAGGAAACCAGAGTACCCGGAGGAAACCCACGCAGACACGGGGAGAATGTGCAAACTCCGCACAGACAGCCGCCCGAGGCTGGAATCGAACCCGGGACCCTGGTGCTGTGAAGCTGCAGTGCTAACCACTGAGCCACCGTGCCACCCCAGAGAGTAGAAGGAGTAAAATAAATAGACTAGCTGGCTTTGACCACGGCAGCAGAAACAGATGCGCCTCACCGTTCCTTCGGTGTCACTGGGTCAATATGATGGAATTCCCTCCCTAATGGCATTGTGGGTCAGCTCAGAGCAGGAGCGGTTCAAGAAGACAACTAGCCACTACCTTCTCAAGGGGCAACTAGGGACTGGCAATAAATCCTGGGCCCAGCACTAATGAGTGGCTTTCTCTGCTATTTCAGAGAGCGCCTACCTGTAGTTATGCAAACCAAATTGGGCAACAGCAGAAAATTCCCTCCCCTAAAGAGCACGGGTGAATCTGATTCATTATTACAACAATCTGATAGCTTCAAGGTCATTGACAGGATGTCTATCTTATTCGAGACTTATCAAATTTGAAATATCATTGCTCCTGCAGTGAGATATTGAACTCAGTACAGCCCAGACTGCTGGGCGCAGTAACAGAACCATTAATCCACAATTGCTGTCTCAGGCTTGGGCAAAGCAGGTTTGTATTTTTATTATCTGTGACCAGTGAAACCGAGTTAATATTTCGAGTTCTTCTCTCAGAGGGTTGTGAATCTGTGGAATTGTTTACCGCAGAGGCTGAGTCATTCAGTACATTCAAAGCCACGGTAGTCAGATTTTTAATCAGTCAGGGAATCAAGGGCTATAGGGATAAGGCAGGAAAGGGATGTTGTCAATAACCAGATCAGCCACTATTTCATTGAATGACAGAGCACTCGATGGGCTGAATGGCCTCCTTCTGCTCCTACATCTTGTGGTCTTATGGGGCCCAATATGACTCAAAATGTTAGATACCGCGGTGTGAAGCTGGATGAACACAGCAGGCCAAGCAACATCAGAGGAGCAGGAAAGCTGACGTTTCGGGTCAGGACCCTTCTTCAGAAGAAGGGTCTAGGCCTGAAACGTCAAGCTTTCCTGCTCCTCTGATGTTGCCTGGCCTGCTGTGTTCATCCAGCTTCACACTGTGTTCTCTCAGATTCTCCAGTTCCTTCTGTCCCTGACTCAAAATGTTAACCGTTTCTCTCTCTGCAGATGCTGCCAGACCTGCTGAGTTTCTCCAGGAATTTCTATTTTTACTTCGGGTCTCCAGGGTCAGCAGCTTTTTGCTTTCCCAGTTATTTTCGGTCACATTTAGGGTCTTTTCTTGACAACTTAGGAGGTAGCTAACTCACTTTCTTGCTCATTCCTGCTTTAAATCGCAAAACAGACAGAAACAGATGGGCGAACCTTTTATTTTCATGAAGAGAATGATCCCTGTCACCAGCAGGAGGAGAAATTTGATTAAAGGGATCAGGCACAGCATTCCCACGATGAAATTGGAGTAGTTGTTGTCAGTAGAGGGGAAGTCAATCTGTTGAGAGTCCCTGCCGTGTTTGTTTTCAGCCACACAGCTGTACGTCCCTCTCAGTGCCGGGTTATGGAGCTTTCCCAGGGTCTGATGCCTCACAGGCTCTCGGGTGACTGTCACGCCCCTGGACACGGGGCTTCCTTTAGGGTCTACCCACGTTATGTTGGCAAATGGCTCCCCCACCACGCGGCACACGATAACGGTTCCAGTGCCATTCTCTCTCAGAGCCGACAGCTCCAGGATCGTCGCTGGGGCTTCGGGAGGGAAACAGAGAGATGCAAGTTACGTTTTTCTCATTGGTCCATGGGATGTGGGTGCGGCCAGCTGGGCCAGCATTTATTGCCCCGTCCCTAGTTGCCCCTTGAGAAGGTGGGGGTGAGCTGCCTTCTTGAACAGCTGCAGTTCACCTGCTGTGGGTTGAACCACAATGCCGTTTGGGAGGGAATTCCAGGATTTTGACCTGAAGGAATGGTGATACATTTTCCAAGTCAGGATGGTGAGTGGCTTGGAGAGGAACTTGCTGATGGTGGTGTTCCCATGTATCTGCTGCACTTGTCTTTCTTGATGATGGAGGTCACAGGCTTAGAAGGTACTGTGTGAAGATCTTTGGTGAATTTCCGCAGTGTAGATAGTACACACTGCGGCCACTGAGTGTCAGTGGTGGAGGGAGTGGATGCTTGTGGATGTGGTGCCAATCAAGTGGGAGCTGCTTTGTCCCATATGGGGTTAAGGTTCCTGAGTGTTGTTGGGGCTGCACCCATCCAGGCAAGTGGGGAGTATTCCATTGCACTCCTGACTTGTGCCCTGTGGATGGTGGACAGGCTTTGGGGAGTCAGGGGGTGAGTTACTCACTGCAGGATTCCCAGCCTCTGGACTGCCCTTGCAGCCATTGTGTTTACGTGTCTAGTGCAGTTCAATTTCTGGCCAATGGTAACCCCCAGGATGTCGATAGTGCAGGGTTCAGTGATGGTAATGCCATTGAATGTCAAGGGGAAATTATTAGATTATTTCTTGTTGGGGATGGTCATTCCCTGGCACTTGTGTGGTGTAAGTGTCACTTGCCATTTGTCAGCCTAAGCCTGGGTAGTGACTAGATCCTGTTGCATTTGGACATGGCTTCAGTGTGTGAGAGTTGCGAATGGTGCTGAACATTGTGCAAACATCGGTGAAGTGGGGATGAAGCAGCTGAAGATGGTTGGGCCTGGGACACACTGTGGGAGGCTACTCAAGTAAGCGATGGTAATGTTTCAACAAGACAGCTCCTACTACCTTCTCAATATGTGGGCAATTGGGGCTATTGAATAATCGAATTGTAAACGATGGAGGTAATTGGAAATGATCTAATTCCTGACCGCGGTGCTCCCTTACCGTCAACCTGGAGCCTCACCACATCCTGAGTCACATTTTCCTGATTGCCAATCCTGACGTGGACATGACAGAAATAAATGCTGGAATCGTTCAGCCACAGGTCCCTCACTCTGATGGAGGCGTCTCCTTGGGTCAGGTTTCCAGTCAGTTCATATCGCTGTCCTTCATTGACAGTGACCGTGTCGACATAGTGACAGCCAGCGCAGAGGAAACGAGTTTGATTCAAAATAGTGGACTCCTTGTCTGGGCTCGCCTTCATCCACAGGACAGTGACGGACTGGGAGAGCCATTTGCAGGGGTTAAAGGCACAGGGCAGTGTGGCAGGATCTCCCCTCTTCCCGGTCACTGGCACCAAATCATTCCTTGAAGCTGAGATAGAGAAATGATTTTACAGAATGTGATTCATCTCCCTGTATTTGTATGACAATGCGCTTGTGTTTATGCCAACATTCAGGAAGACAGAAAGTGAGGCAGCTTTAGAAAAAAATTGATGAAAAGCCTGCAGGCACTTTCACTGCAGCTTTCACAATTTCGCACATTGGCTGGAAATATTGTGAACTGAACAAAGCATTTGTGAAGCGTGGTCCCCGGTCCAATGTAGGAATACAGATGCAATCGCTGCACACCAAGCTCTGGAGCAAAGTACAAATGACCCAGTAATCTGGGGGCATGTGCTGGTCAGGACACTTGAGAAATTGTGTTAGAGGCAAAAAAAACCTGCAGATGCTGGAATCCAGGAGAGGCAAACAGGAGGCTGGAGGAAAACAGCAAACCAGGCAACATCTGGAGGAAAGGAGCAGTCAACGTTTCGGGTATGACCCTTCTTCAGGACTAGATGTGGAGGGTAGGGGGAGCTGCAGATAAAGGGGGTGCTGGGGAGAAGGTAGTGGAATGATGGTGATAGGTGGAAGTAGGTCCGACCTGGTTGGTCAATGGGAAGGACGAATCCGATTGGTTGCTGGAAGGGAGGGTCAGAAGGTGGAATGGAAGGGAGGAGGTGGGGCTGGAAAGGAAGCAGGAGGATGGGTGGGGAGGGTAATTGGAATTGGAGAACTCAGTGTTGAGTCCTGCAGGCTGTAGAGTGCCCCGACAGAAGATAAGATGCTGTTCCTCAAATTTGCATCCTGAGTCACTGTGACCTCACCTCCATTCATGGCCCTAAACAGCCCTTCCAAGTGAGACAGAGCTTCACCTGCATCTCCTCCAACCTATAAGCATCCAATGCTCCTGACGTGGTCTTCTCTACGTAGGGTGAGACCAAACATAGGCTAGGTGACCGTTTTGCCGAGCATCTCTAACTGGCCTGTAATGGCCAAACTAACCTCCCGGTCACTGCCCATTTCAACTCCCCCCAACCCGCACCCCACACCCCCCAACAACATGTCTGTCCTCGGCCTCCTCCAGTGTCACAATGACTCGTAATGCAAATTTGAAGAACAACACCTTATCTTCTGCCTGGGCACCCTACAAGGACTCAAAATTGAGTTCTCTAATAACCTCCCCACCCATTCTCCACCTCTCCTTCCAGCCCCACCTGTTCCTTACCATTCCACTTACTGACCCTTCCTTCCAGCCACCAATTGGGTTCATCCCTCCCATCGACCAACATAGTCGCCCTGCTACCACTTTCCACCTATCACCACTGTTCCATCTCCCTTCCCCTTTATCTGCAGCACCCCCTACCCCCACTTCCAGCCCTGAAGAAGGGTAATACCCAAAGCTGCTCCTTTCCTCCAGATGCTGCCTGGCCTGCTGTGTTCTTTCAGCCTCCTGTTTGTCTACTTGAGAAATGATAATTGCTTCTTCTCGTACGATCTCCATGGGAATAAGCGGACGTGAGCTCAGCTATGTTCTTGGGGAAAGATGGCTCTTCTGACAGAGCAGCACTCCTTCAGAGCTAGAGTGGGAATAACAGCCGAGCTATGTAAGACCCAAACCCCCAAGCTTTGAACTCAAAGAGAGGGTAGTGCTATGCCCCAGTTGAAATAGAGAAGATGCAGAGGAGATTTAATTGGAGGGTGTAATTTTAAAATTAGGAAAAGTTTTGATTGAATTGTTTTTATTATTTATTGGGTATTGCTGGTTAGGCCAGCATTTATTGCCCCTCCCTAAATGCCCTTGAGAAGTGGTGGGTAGCCACAACAGGATAAGGCTATTCAGCCCTTTGAGTCTGCCTGTAAGATGCAGAATTCTAACCTTCCCACACTATTCTCACATTCTTCCAATTGAAGAGATTTCTCCTCATCTCAGTCTGAGGGTCCAAGCTGTCACCCTGAGGCTATGGCTTCATGTTCTGCACAGTCCAGTCAGGAAGTCTACAACACCCTCTCAGTACCCACCCAGCCAAAGCCTTAATTAAGTTTAGACTTTGCAAGGTAATCACCTCTCGTTCTTCTAAACTTAACATGGTATTGTCTTCTTTTCCTCAATTCTTACAAACCTTCACGTTCAAGTGACAGGGCAGATGGTCTCAGGATCACATTGTATCCACAAGGGATTTCCAAATGGAAAGGATCATAGGATCTCTACAGTTTGGAAGCAGGCCATTCGGCACATTGATTCTTCACCTATCCTTCGAAGAGCATCTTACCCAGACCCACCCTGCCCCTGTGACCCTGCACTTCCCATGGCTAATCCATCCAGCCTGCACATCCCTGGACGCAATGGGCAATTTAACACAGCCAATCCCACCCCAACCTGCACACCTTTGGGCCATAGGAAGAAACTAGGGCACCCAAAGGAAACCCACAAAGACAGTGGAGAATTATGCAAACCCCACACTGACAGTAACCTGGGTCCCTGGTGCTATGTGGCACTGAGCCACCGTGCTGCCCCTAAAGGTCAAGGGAGATGTTCAAAATCATATTTCAAAACAGGATAGCTTGCAAGCTGGGGATCAGGAGCTCGATTTAGGTGAAAAATGTAGGAATTACAGGACTACTGAGTGAGGGGAAGGGAATGGGGTGATTGGGTAGTTAGCATGAATGTGAAGGGATGTATGGCCTCCTGCCATGTTGCACGACTCTCTGACCCCAATCATTGACAATTTGATTTCGACAACGTTTGAACAAATCCTCACCTGGCACCACAGTAATTGTTTGAATTGAACTCTGTGATGTTTCATTTGGATAGTGGCTCAGATTCACAAGGCAAATATATTGCTGATAGTTGTCATGTAGAGACAGCTGTTTGATGATTATGGAAGCATCATTCTCCCTTGGATTCCCAAGCACTTGGTAACGCTTGTTCATATTCTGGAGGATCATATTCTCAAACACCACGCTCTGCGAGTTCAGCGATGGATAGTTTGTGTAACTGTAGAGCATCACATTTGCCCGCACCTCCTTCCATGTAACAGTGATATTTCCTGGATATCCTGGGTGAGGATGAGTAAACTTACAGATCAGGACAGTGGTCTTTCCTTCCTTACCTGTCAGCCTGCTCGGGGTCGCAATTGTCCAGCCATTCTGACCGAAACCTGTGGACAATAACAACGTATCACAAAATAGTCATTTGGCAGTACAGAACTGGAGTGTTGCTAAAAAGAGACACATTATCTCGAGTCATACAGTCATATAACATAGAAACAGACCTTTTGGTCCAACCAGTCCATGCCGAACATAATCCCAAACTAAACTAGTTCACCTGCCTGCATTTGGCCCATATTCCTCCAAACCTTTCCTATGTACTTATCCAAATGTCTTTTAAATGTTGTAACTGTACCCACACCCATCACTTTCTCTGGAAGTTCATTCGACATACAAGCTACTCTCTGGTTGCCCACATGTCTTTTCAAAATCTTTCCCCTCTCACCTTAAAAGTATGTTCCCAGTGTTGAAATCCCCATCCAAAGTAAAACACACCTGGCATTTATCTTACCCAAGCCCCTCATGATTTTATAAACCTCTGTAAGGTCACCTCTCAACCTGCTACACTCCAGTGAAAAAGTCCCAGCCTATCCAACCTCTCCTTATAACTCATACCGTCCATTCCCAGAAACATCCTGATACATCTTGCCTGAACCCTCTCCAGCTTAATAATATCCTTCCTGTATCAGGGCAACCAGAACTGGGCACAGTACTCCAGATGAGGCCTCACCCAAGCCCTGTACACCTTCAACCTGACAGTCCAACTCCCATACTCAAAGGTCTGAGCAATGAAGGCAAGCATGCATGCCTCCTTAACCACCTTGTCCACATGTGATACAAATTTCAAAGAATTATGCGCCTGAACCCCAAGGTCTCTCCGTTCTACAACACTACCCAAGGCTATATGGAGAGGCTGAATAGGCCGGGGTTATTTTCCCTGCAGTGTTGGAGGTTGAGGTGTGACCTTACAGAGGTTCAGAAAATCATGAGAGACATGGAAAGAGTCAACTGACAAAGTCTTTTCCCCGGGGTGGGGAAATTCAAAACTAGAGGGCATGGGTTTAAGGTAAGAGGGAAAAGATTTAAAAGGGACCTAAGGGGCAATTTTTTCACACAGAGGGTGATGCTTGTATGAAACGAGCTGGTAGAGGAAGTGGTGGAGGCTGGTACAATTACAACATTGAAAAGGCATCTGGATGGGTACATGAATAAGAAGGGCTTAGAGGGAAATGGGCCAAATGCTGGCAAATGGGACTAGATTAATTTAGGATATCTGATCGGCATGGACAAGTTGAACTGAGGAGTCTGTTTCCATGCTGTACATCTCTATGACTCTATGGTTTACTTTTAATTGTGTAAGTCCTGCCCATGTTTGTTTTATCAAAATATAATTCCTCGCATTTATATCCAACTCCATTTGCCACTCGTCAGTCCATTGACCCAGTTGATTTAAGACCTTAGACAATCTTCTTCACTGTCTCGTGTACCACCAATTTCGGTGTCATCTGCAAACTTACTAACCACACCTTCTACAATCTCACCTAAATCGTTCATATAACTAACAAACAAGAGTGGGCCCAGCACCCATCCCTGTGGAGCACTGCTGGTAACAGGCCTCCAGACAGGAAAATCAACCCATCACCAACACTCTCTGTCTCCTGCCATTAAGCTAATTTTGTGTCCAACTGCTAAGTTCATCCTGAATCCCATGTGACCTAACTTCACCCATTAGCTCACCATGTGGAATCTCGTCAAGGGCTTAGTTATAGATGATACAAATATTTCTGTAAGGGATTCTTTAATTTCCTCCCTAACTTCCCACAATGCCCTGGGACTCACTAGATCAGGTACTGGAGATTTATCTACCTTTATACATTCTGAGACTTCCAGTACTTCCTTTTCAAAACATGATGTTTTCAAAACATCAATATTTATTTCCCAGAGTTTTCTGGCGTCCATTTCTTTCTCCTCAGTGAAAACGGATGCAAATTATTTATTTAATATCTCTCTCATCTCCACAGGCCCAGCACAAAAGCAACTTCTTTATTCGTTAAGGGGCCCTAATATCTCTCTATTTGCTCTCTTGCTCTTAATGTACTTGTGGAATCTCTTTGGATTATCCTTAATCTTCTCTGCCAAGGCTATGCCAGCTCCAGTTCTTGGTTAGATCCGAAATTACCGCAGATGCTGGAATCCAAGGTAGACAAACAGCAGGCCGGGAGAACACAGCAGGTCAGGCAGCATCTGGAGGAAAGGAGCAGCCAATGTTTCCTGCATTATCCTTCTCCATCAAGATAATTAGCAAGAATTAACCAATGTGAAGGGAAAACAAAATTCTATTACTCATTGTATGCATTGTTTTCCCTTTTTTGGTGTTCTTGCAAATAGTACTGATTTGTGCAAGATAAAAATCTTTGACAAAATATGTCCTTTTTCAACAATATCACAAAAAGGAAGGAATTAGAAAAATATCATCACCTTCTCATCAATCTTCCCAGGGTCTATTCTCTGAAATAGAGTGAGAGCAACTCATCAAAACTCCTTACTTAGCACCTTCTAAACACATAACTTCTTCCAGCTAGAAGGATAAGGATAGCAGATACACAGGGATACCACCACTGCAAGCTCTTCTCCGAGCCACTTGGAAATATATCACCACTTCTTCAGTGTTGCTGGGTCAATATCCTGGGAATGTCTCCCTAACAGCATTTAGGGTCCACCTGCAGAACATGGACAGCTGCAGTTCAAAAGGCAGCTCCCTATCACCTCCGACACTTCCGCCATCTACAATCCGACCCCACCACCCAAGACATTTTTCCATCCCCACCCCTGTCTGCTTTCCGGAGAGACCACTCTCTCCGTGACTCCCTTGTTCGCTCCACACTGCCCTCCAACCCCACCACACCCGGCACCTTCCCCTGCAACTGCAGGAAATGCTACACTTGCCCCCACACCACCTCCCTCACCCCTATCCCAGGCCCCAAGATGACATTCCACATTAAGCAGAGGTTCACCTGCACATCTGCCAATGTGGTATACTGCATCCACTGTACCCGGTGTGGCTCCCTCTACATTGGGGAAACCAAGCGGAGGCTTGGGGACCGCTTTGCAGAACACCTCCGCTCGGTTCACAATAAACAACTGCACCTCCCAGTCGCAAACCATTTCCACTCCCCCTCCCATTCTTTAGATGACATTTCCATCATGGTCCTCCTGCAGTGCCACAATGATGCCACCCGAAGGTTGCAGGAACAGCAACTCATATTCTGCTTGGGAACCCTGCAGCCCATCGGTATCAATGTGGACTTCACTAGCTTCAAAATCTCCCCTTCCCCCACCGCATCCCAAAACCAGCCCAGTTCATCCGCTCCACCCACTGCAGCACACAACCAGCCCAGCTCTTCCCCTCCACCCACTGCATCCCAAAACCAGTCCAACCTGTCTCTGCCTCCCTAACCTGTTCTTCCTCTCACCCATCCCTTCCTCCCACCCCAAGCCGCACCTCCATCTCCTACCTACTAACCTCATCCCACCTCCTTCAGGTGTCCGTCTTCCCTGGACTGACCTATCCCCTCCCTACCTCCCCACCTATACTCTCCTCTCCACCTATCTTCTTTTCTCTCCATCTTCGGACCGTCTCCTCCTCTCTCCCTATTTATTCCAGAACCCTCACCCCATCCCCCTCTCTGATGAAGGGTCTAGGCCCGAAATGTCAGCTTTTGTGCTCCTGAGATGCTGCTGGTCCTGCTGTGTTCATCCAGTCTCACATTTTATTATCTATCCCTATCACCTACTCCAGGGTCCTTAAGGACGGTTTTTTAAGTGATGCCACATCCAAATAGAACAAAGGACAAAGAAAATTATAGCACAGGAAAGGGCCCTTTGGCCCTCCAAGCCTGCGCCGATCGAGATCCTCTATCTAAACCAGTTGCCTATTTTCCAAGGATCTGCATCTCTCTGCTCCCAGCCCATTCATGTCTAGAGACATCTTAAATGACGCTATCGTGCCCGCCTCTACTGCCTCCGCTGGCAACGCGTTCCAGGCACCCACCACCCTCTGTGTAAAGAACTTTCCACGCATATCTCCCTTAAACTTTTCCCCTTTCACTTTGAACTCATGACCCCTAGTAATTGAGTCCCCCACTCTGGGAAAAAGCTTCTTGCTATCCACCCTGTTTATACCCCTCATGATTTTGTGGACCTCAGTCAGGTCCCCCCTCAATCTCCGTCTTTCTAATGTAAATAATCCTAATCTACTCAACCTCTCTTCATAGCTAGCACTCTCCATACCATGCAACATCCTGGTGAACCTCCTCTGCACCCTCTCCAAAGCATCCACATCCTTTTGGTAAAGTGGCGACCAGAACTGTACGCTGTATTCCAAATGTGGTTGAACCAAAGTCCTTCGCAAATGCCTGCTTTTACAGGAAACCCCTAATGCCTGGAAATGTATCAGCCCATCACAGATACACCTCGCCTTTCTGTGGGTTACTTCCCTGGTTTTTAATGGCTCCAGCCTCTGACGGTTAAAGGCGGAATTCATGACCTTCTGAGAGAGCAGTGAGACAGTGCTGACCAATCCAACAAGGCCAACTGCCTTGAGTATGTAAAGGCCAAATTCTGAACCAGCAGTGCCTACTCAACCTCTCATAGCCCGTCTGGCAGCTCCGAGGGTAAGGTCCCTCTGAGTAGCAGAAAGGCCACTGTGAGGCTTTCAACACGAGACAAAGAGGATGAGTTCCAGAAAACAGTGAAGGCAAAACAATCCCTGGATGTTTGCTCCCTTCAGTGTAGGGTCAATTCATGTATTCAAGACATTACATAGACACTGAGTGGGGCATATTTGCTAACTTCACAGTTAGATGCCTGGGAGCCCAAATAGTTACGAATTTACGTTCTGTGCAAACCTCTTCTTCCCCATTGCTCCCCTGAGACATTGTTGGGCCCTGTGCTAGTTTTGCTGTATCTCTCATTCCACGTTGCTTTCTCATTCTCTGAGGGTTGTCAATTGTGCCTTCAGTTTTGTTATCACAATAGACCATAAGATAACATCGAGGAGCAGAATTCATTCAGCCATTTGGCCCATCGAATTTGCTCATCATCAATCATGGCTGATATGTTTCTCAACCCCATTCTCTTGCCCTGTCCCTGTAACCATGGGGTACATCATGAGGACATTGCGTAAGACCTACCTCAGCTGGCACAGAGATGAGCCGATGATATTAGCATTATACTGCACATACTCCAACTCTCCAGCCAACTCAGCTAACTGACTGTTACCCTGTCCCCAAACTTATTTTACTCATCATCTGAATTACTGGAGAAGGTTATGACAAGGAATTTTTAAAAAATCTTTCAGCTAACGTGCGCATTACTGGCTAGGCCACCATTCAATGGCCGTCCCTACTTGCCCTTGAGCTGAATCTCTCACTCAGCCATTTTCAGGGGGCAATTAAGAGTCAACAACATTGCTGTGGGCTTGGAGTGACAAGTAGGCCAGACCAGATAAGGTTGGCAGACTTCCCTCGTCAAAAGGGCATGAGTGAACCAGAATGGGTTTTTACAACAATCAATGATAATTTCATGATCACCATCGCTGAGACGAACTTTCAATTTCAGAGGTGATTCACCAGGAAGTTACCTGGGATGGAGCATTCCAGAGATGCAGGGAGATTAGATAAGGTCGGGTCATTTTCTTTGGAGCAGAGAAGGATGAGGGGGGACCTGTCTGAGATGTATGAGAGAAGCAGGGTGGATTAAAAGCAGTTATTCCCATCATTTGAAGTGTCAATAGCAAGGGGGTATCATTTTAATGTGAAAGTCAGGAGACATAGAAGTCATAGTCGTAGATTTGTACAGCATGGAGGCAGACTCTTCAGCCCAACTTATCCATGCCAATCTGAAACCCTAAACTGATCTGGTCCCATTTGCCAGCATTTGGCCCGTATCCCTCTAAACCTTTTCTATTCATGTACCCATCCAGGTGCCTTTTAAATGTTGTAATTGTACCAGCCTCCACCACTTCCCCAGCTGCTCATTTCATACACACACCACTCTCTGCAGAAAATGTTTCCCCTTAGGTCCCTTCTCAACTTTTTCCCTATCACTTTAAACCTACGTTCTCTAGTTTTGGATACCCCTAACCTGGGATAAAGACCTTGGCTATTCACCCTGTCCATACATCTCATGAATTTATAAGGCCACTCCTTAGCCTCTGACACGACAGGGAAAACACCCCCAACCTATTCAGCCTCTCCCTATAGCTCAAACCCTCCAACCCTGGCAATATCCTTGTAAATCTTTTCTGAACCCTTTCAAGTTTCACAACATCTCTCCTAAAGCAGGGAGACCAGAATTAAATGCAGTATTCCAAAAGTGGCCTAAACAATGTCCTGTACAGCCACAACATGATCTCTTAGCTCTTACACTCAACGCACTGAGCAATAATGGCTAGTGTACCAAACACCTTTTTCACTGTCCAATCTACCTGCAACTCCAATTTCAAGGAAATTTGAATTTGCACTCCGAGGTCTCTTTGTTCAACAACAATCCTAAGACCTTACCGTTAAATGTATAAGTCCTGCTCTGATTTGCCTTCCCAAAATGCAGCACTTCACATGTATCTAAATTAGACTCCATCTGCCACTCCTCGGCCCATTGGCCCATCTGATCAAAATCCCGCTGTACTCTGAGATAACCTTCTTCATTGTTCACATCATCAATTTTGGTGGCATCTGCAAACTTACTTACCATACCACCTTTATTCACATCCTCAGCATTTATAGAAATGACAGAAATCAGTGGACCCAGCATCAATGCTTGTGGCACATCTCTGGTCACAGGCCTCCAGTCCAAAGAACAAACCTCCACCATCACCTTCTACCTTTGAGCCACTTTTGTATCCAAATGGCTAGTTCTCCCTGTATTCCATGTGGTCTAGCCTTGCTGACCAGTCTAGCAGCAGAACCCAGTTGAATGCCTCGTTGAAATCCATATATACAAAATCTATCACTCTGCCTTCATCAATCTCCTTCGTCACTTCTTCAAAAAGCTTAATCAAGTTAGTAGGACATGATTTCCCATACACAAAGCCATGTTTAATATCCCTAATTAGTCCTTGCCTTTCCAAATACATATAAATCCTGTCCTTCAGGATTCCTTCTAACAACTTGCCCACCACCAATGTTAGGCTCGTCAGCCTATAGTTCCCTGGCTTTTCCTTACCACCTTCCTTAAGTAAATACTGATGTGAAATACTTGTTCAATGTTTCACCCAGCTGCCACACATAGATGGCTTTGTTGATATTTTAGGGGCTCCATTCTCTCCCTCGTTACTAGTTTGTCATTCGTGCATTTGTAGAATTTCTTTGGATTCTCCTTATTGCTATTTATCAAAGATACATCACGGCCCATTTTTGCCCTCTGATTTCCCTCTTAAACATACTCCTACTGCCCTTATACTCCTCCCAGGATTCACCCAATCCCTGCTGTCTATACCTAACATATGCTCCCTTCTTTTCCTTTTTCTTGAACAGAACCTCAATTTCTCTAGTCATCCGGCATTCCCTATAGCTACCAGCCTTGCCCTTCACCCCAACAGGAACGTACTGTCTCTGGACTCTCCTTATCTCATTTTTTGAAGGCTTCCAACTTTTGAGTCATCCCTTTAGCCACGAATATCTGCCCCTATAAAACTAATGAAAATTCTTGCCTAATATGGTCAACATTGGCCTCTATCCAATTTAGAGCTTTAACTTTTAAATCAGGTCAATGCTTTTCCATGACAATTTTAAAGCTAATAGAATTATGGCCACTTGCCCCACTGACGTCTTAGCCACCTGCCCTGCCTTATTTCCCAAGAGTAGGTCAAGTTTCCTATCTTCTCCAGCCACATACTGAATAAAAACATTTTCTTCTGCACACAACAAATTCCTTTCCATCTGAAGCCTTCACACTATGGTAACCCCAGTCTATATTTGGAAAGTTAAAATCCTCTACCATAACCATCCTACTATTCTTATAAATTACTGAGATCTCCTGACAATTTTGTCTCTCAATTTCCCACGGACTACGGGGGCGGGGGTGGGAGGGGACAATTCCAATAAGTTGATCATCCCTTTCTCATTTCTTAGTTCCACCCAAATAATTTGACTGGATGTGCTCCCAGGAATATCCTCCCTAAGTACAGCTGTAATGTTATCCCTAAGCAAAAACACCAGCCCCTTCCACTCTTGTTTCCACCCCATCTCCGCATTCCATCCTACCTGGAGCATGAATCCCCTGGAACATGAAGCTGTCAGTCCTGTCCATCGCTGAGCCACATCTCTGTAATTGCTATGGTGTCCCAGTTCCCTGTTCCCAACCATGCCCTGGGTTCATCTGTCTTACCTGTCTCACCTCTTGTAATGAAATAAATGTAGTTTAATTAATCAGCCCTGCCTTGATCCTGTCTGCCTTGACTATTTGACTTGCTCCTCATCTCAACAGTACCAGCCTCAGACTAATCTTTTCTCACTATCTCTTTCGGTCCAACCCTTGCCACTCCTCTTACTAGTTTAAAGCCTCCTGAGTAACACTAGCCAATCTCCTCATCAGGATAATGGCTCCCTTCCAATTTAGGTACGACCTTTCCTTCTTATCACTTACACCCTTAAAGAGGTTCTGATGAAAATGTAAATCCCTGCCCCCGCGTCAGTTCCTCATCCACACGTTCATCTGCTCCACACTCCTACTTCAGCTCTCACCAGCATGTGCTGCCGTGAGTAATCTAGATATTACTACCCCTGAAGACGCACGTTTTAGCCTCCTGCCTAACTTCTGATGATATTCTCTCTCCAGAACCCTGTCCTTTCTCTTCTTGTGTTGTTGGTACCAACATGTACAATGACCTCCAGCTGGCCTGAGGAAAGACTTTTTCTATCAGACGGTGATGCGGGTCTGGAATGCCCTGCATGTGAAGGTAGTTAAGGCAGGAAATCTCACAGCCTTTAAAGAGCCCTTGGATGAGCACTTGAAATGTCTTAACTTTCAAGGTTACGGGCCCAAGTGTGGGAATGTGGGACTAGTGTAGCTAGAAGTACGTTTTTGGCAGCACAGACTCAATGGAAACTTTTTGTCCTGCAGGATTCTATGATTCTATAATAGTGCTAATGGCAAATTACTTGAGCACAGGAAGGAGAAAGGCATAAAAAGGAATGTTGAACAGATGAAAGAGTGATGATCGTAGAGGGAATTGTAGCTTTACAAGAAAGATACCTGGTCTTCAGGGATTACGTTATGAGGAGAGATGATACAAATTAAGGCCTTCTCTGGTAGAACATAGATCAAAGGGTGATCTGTTTGAAATCTTCAAGATATTAACAGGAAAAGACGGGGTAGATGAGCCATTTTGGCTGGTAGCTGCCTTCTCGAACAAGGGGCGCGGCCTGAGAAATAGGGCTGGACCATTCAGGATAAATGATGGGAAGCACTTCTACGCACAAAGGGTTGGAGATGTTTGGCGCTCTCTTCCACAAAATGGCAGTGGATCCTGAATTGGTTGTTAATTTTCATTCTGAGGTAGATAAAATTTTTGTTCAATGAAGTTAGTAAGGGATATGGGCCAATGGTAGGCATGTGGAGCTTTGTGCACAGTTTAATCACGATCTCATTGAATGGCGAACAGCCTCCAGGGCCTGAATGACCTATTACTTTTCCTATGGTGGGTGGAACACACACACACAAGCATGGACCAGTGGCCTGAATAGCCTGATTCCTTGCTATGCTCCCTGTGGAACGTCAGGTTGAGTTCTGTGACCAGCCTTGCTGCAGAATTCAGTGAGTCACTGCACCAACTCAGAGTGGGAGAATACAATTATTAACTGCCTCATTCATTTCCTTTCCAGCCCTTTATCGAACCAAGTGATAATGATTTAGTTTTCTCATTAATCCAATGCCTTGCCATTCAGACAATCGAAGGACAAAGAACATTTGACACTCCACACTGCACTTGAACTTTCCCTCGAGTCTGATAAAGAGTGCAAACAGATGACAAGATGCTTGTCACTAAACTCAGAGCTCTGTCACTTCTTTCAGAATGAACTTCACTGAGTGAGCAGTACTCTCATATAACTAAGCTATGAGCATAACTTAGTTAGCCCAGTGACTGGGCTAAGTTCTGGCCATTTGAAAAGGCGATCAGGTAAATTACAGCTACACATACATTAGCCCACCTTGAGTGTAGCTGATCTCAGTGATGACACACAGCAAGGCCGCGAACACCATCCTCTTGAATCCCTCACTCATGCTTGAGTCCCTTGAGCGAACCTGCTCAGCGCTGAAGTTAATCCTGAACCGTTTTCCCTTCCTCCTGACTCTCACTCGGTTTCACAACTCCACCTACAGCCAGGCACCTTAACTCTTCGCTTCCCAGACCAAAGTGCGACACTGCAGTTTGTTTGCTGTGCGTGTCTGAGCTCTTAAAGAGGTAACATAGAAAACATAGCGATTGGGCACAGGAGTAGGCCATCCGGCACTTCGAGCCTGCTCCACCGTTCGACATGTCAAAGAGAGGATGGGACAAGTCAGGGGTAGACTTTTGCCTCACTTCCTGGGATTCAGCTGAATCCATTAGAGAACCCGGCCAATTTTGAATTAAGCACGGTAGATATGAAAATAACGTCAGTTATAATGTGTAATTCAATACGCTATAAATCTGTTTATGGTATGGCAGCCTCATGGCTCCAAAAGTAGGTGAATATTTATTTAAATCTCCATCTTGCTGCTTTAAAATGGGAGATGCATTATAACACAGTTTAACTTTTTGTGTTGTGAGGGAGTTACATTGCAGTTTCCACAGCCCAGAAGCAGGCTCTGGCTTTAATAGATACATTTGGTCCTGGATTTTTTAAGAAGAAATGTTGGGACAGAGGTGCTGACAAATCTACTTCAAAGCCCATAAAGTAAACAGCTTGTGAGGCCTTGGGGATTCTTTTTTATCCTATATTTAGAACAATAGAAGCAGCCTGAATGGGTGTGGTCAACGCTCCACAGAAACAGGATTTTTAGTTTTAGCTTTTTAGCTGCAGTTGTTGGGGTCTTGAGTCTGGGTTTGAAGGCTGCAGCACATCTCTCCCTGCCACGCTCCCTCAGAGTTTTCTCTTAATGTTTTTCTCCTGGACTGGAGAATTGCCTGGGAGACAATCCATTTTACTGAATTTGCTTTCGCCAGGGGTGTGTTTATGGGATGTTACTATATTGGAACAGTTAGTATTTAGTAGCTATAGAATCTATTATTCTGTAAAGTTATTCCAATTTATTCTTTTTTTGTTACAGTTTAAATATAGTAAATGAATAAGTTGTGTTTTGTTTCAAGTCTGTGCGTTTGATCAATCAAATTGGATCACAATGCCTGCCTTATTGTCAATCCAGCACAGTGCACTGTACAGTCTAACCCAAGCTCTGCACAAATTTAACTGAGTATCCCTGCCCGCAAACCCTTTAGAAATAAATCATTACATTTGACTTGCTTTATTTTTATTGGGACCTTGTTCACCCTTGCTCTACTCACAGTGGTTTGTATAGTTGGGTTCCCATATCCCTTTGATTCCCTACCACTTGTTATCTAATAAGTCTGTGACCACCTTATTCTTCCCACACTCTTATCTCTGTGCTGGTCTCTAACTCTGAGGATGGTGGTGGCCTATTGGTGTTATCAAAAGATTAATAATCCAGATACTCAGATAATGATAACCATCAATCTGCTGTCAATCATCAGAAAACCCAGAAGCAAAAACAGAATTTGCTGGAACAGTTCAGCAGGTCTGGCAGCATCTGTGAAGAAATATCAGAGTTAACATTTTGGGTCCAGTGACCCTTCCTCAGAACACTAAACCTGAAACATTAATTCTGATATCTTTCTTCACAGATGCTGCCAGACTGGCTGAGCCTATCCAGCAACTTCTGTTTCTGTTCCTGATTTTCAGCATCTGCAGTTCTTTCATTTTTTATCAGAATAAGTGAAAACATCTGGGCCACTCATGCCCTTTAGGGGAGGAAATCCGCCATCTAGTCAGTAGTTCACGTCTCTCCATACAATCAAAGCAAAAATTCCTGGACAACATGAAGAGCACTAACATAGACAAGAAGTAATGATCTCGTTCGACGTAACAACATTATTTACATCAATTTACAGAAACCTAGCCAAAGAAACCATATCCAACCTACTAGACAAACGCAACAGACGACAGGAATGCGGAACAGTTCACAAACACTGTACTGAAACTACTGGACTTGCGTTTAGCAGCACACTTTATATTCAATGGCAAGATATAAGAGCAGATCCACGGGTCACCTGTGGGCTCACCCATCTCCGGACTGATAACTGAGGCAGTTGTGCAAAGACTGGAGCAAGTAGCTCTCCTGTAGATCCAGCCCAAGCTCTGGATCAGGTATGTGGATGACACTTCTGTAATTGTGAAAAGAACAAAAATTGGGAGCACCCACTGTCTCATCAATACCATACACACAGGGATCAAATTTACAAGAGAGGAGGGAAACAGCAACAAATTCCCATTCCTGGGCATCATGGTGGAAAGAAAAGAGAGCAGTGACTTCACTACAAAAGTATGCAGGAAATCCCCACACGTACTGACCAGGTCTTAAAATATCACAGCAACCACCCCAACTCTCGTAAGAGCTGTATTAGGACCCTGTTCTAAAGGGCCACTACGCATTGTAGCAGACCTGATCCACAGAAGGAAAAAGACCTCTACCAGGCATTTACCAGGAATGGATGCCCCCGCAGCTTCATGCACAGATGCCTAGCCAAGACATAGCAAAACCTGAAACAACAATCACCACACCATATATTAAACAAAAAACCCTCAGAACTGACTGACTGACTACTTCGACTGCTAGGAATCACAACAATACACAAACCGGCAGCCACACTAGGACAGCAACTGACCAGGGCTCAAGTTCCATTTGATACTATGGACAGGATGAATGTTGATAACCAGATACCATGTGGAGACTGCGCAAAACACTATGTTGGACATACAGGCAGACAACTAGCAACCCACATCCACAAACTCTAGCTAGCAACTAAACAGCATGACTAGATGTCCTTGGTTTCAATGCACACAGACGAGAAACACTACACTTTCAAATGGGACAGCACTACTATCGTTGGACAAGCCAAACAGAGGACAGCCAGGAAATTCTTAGAGGCTAGGCATTTATCCACGGACTCCAACAAACACATTGAATTAGACAGCTATACTGACTATTACAGTGACAGCCGGAACTTGCACCTACCAGAAGCAGCAAAAAGTGGACCACGTAAATTCAAACCAGGCCAAGACAACAGCGCTTCACAGGGGGCTCCACAGCACTGGGGATGTCACCTAGCAACGGGACAAAACATCTGCTATCAAGCCACCCAGCTCAGCGAACACACCAACATCTACAACCAGTACCAAAGCTACAAATCTTTACTCAAATCCTGAGGCAAACCACTGTCCTTGACTGGTAGGGCCCATGGGTGAGTCCAGGCTCACAGCAACATGGTTGATGCTTAAGTGCCATCTGGGGAATTAGAGATGGATAATAAATGACAGCCACATCCTACAAATGAATTTTAACAAAATGGCTCATGTGTGATGAGAAAGTGTAAATGGCCTCACTGTTGTTGAAACTCATTATTGGACTTCGATTCGACAATTCAGAAGGTGTAATTCCCACAGGTTTGGGTGATGCTAATGTGGGCTCTGTATACTGTGTAAGTCTTCAAAGAGGTGCCTGCTATGAATCCTCTGGCCAGTGTTTGATAGTGCTATCATGTGGAGAAAGGATGTCCATACAAAACCTTCTGCAGTAGATAAGCTCAAACTTGAGGAACAGATCTATTACCCAGTACTTAATAGTTAGTTACATCTGAACAATATGATGGTCTCCTGTGAGATATCAGCCTTAGGTTAAGAGTAAATGCATATTACTGCTTTCAAAACATTCCCATAAAGCATCATGTAAAATAGAACTGATCAGTTCTGAGAAAGGTTCACCAGACCTGAAATGTTAATTCTGATTTTTTCTTCACAGATGCTGCCAGACTGCTGAGCTTTTCCAGCAACTTCTAGCTTCATTACAGAACCGATCAGATTCACTGTCACCACTTCTTGACAGGATTAATCCAAGCTGCTGATATTAGATGGGAAGGATGTCCTCACAAAATCTTCAGAGGTAGATAAGCTCAATATCGTTGAACAGGAAATAGTTTAATTACATAGTAGCTAATAGCTAGGACCACCACACTGGGGACTATCTCTTGTGAGACTATCAGGCTCAATTTTTCTTATCATTCATTCACAGGATGTGGGAACGCTGGCTGGCCCAGCATTTATTGCCACTCCCTAGTTGCCCTTGAGAATGAAGTGGTGAGCTGTCTTCTTGAACCGCTGCAGTCCACATGCTGTAGATAGACCCACAATGTCCTTAGGAATGGAGTTCCAGGGTTTTGACCCAGCAATACTGAAGGAATGGTGATATATTTTCAAGTCAGGATGGTGAAGCCATTGGAAGGGAACGTGCAGGAGGTGGTGCTCCCACGAATCTGCTACCTTTGTCCTTTTGGAGGAAGAGGTCATAGGTTCGGAAGATTCTGCCTCAAAAATTGCTGCAGCGCATCTTGTGGATAGGACATACTGCTGCTACTGAGCATCGGTGTTGGGGGGAGTGGGTGCTTGTGGATATGTTTCCAATCAAGGGGGCTGCTTTGTCCTGGATGGTGTCAAGCCTCTTGAGTGTTGTTGGAGCTGCACCCATCCAGGCGAGTGAGAGTATTCCACCACACTCCTGCCTTGTGCCTTGTTGATGGTGGACAGGCTTTGGGGGAGTCAAGAAGTGTGTCACATCATTAGACTCCTAATTCCAGATACTTGTTGAATTCAAGTTCTGCTATCTGCCACGGCAGGATTTGAACCCAGGTCCCCAGGACATTCCCTGGGTCCTTGGATTGACAGTCTAATGTTAATACACCAAGCCATCACCTGGTGGTCGGGTTGGAGGGTAAAGGAAGGAGCAGCAACATTTAGCTCCAATTCACCATGTTGGGCAGGCTTGGTCTCAAGCACTGCTCCTTTGCTGTGTGTCATTTCTGAATGACAGAGCCAGTGTTTTCTCCAGCCAAAGAATGCCTTGCCATTCTGCGAGTGACTCATTGGCGCCAGCTGCTTGTGAGCATTCTCATGGCACACAGTGAGTTAATGCCGGGCCCCCAAGCTGGCTGGTTCTGGTTTTAATGAACAAACATTCCCCAGGAGGTTTAACGCTCTGTGAAATACCATCATATTTCTTTTAAAGCACAGGTTGTAAAAGGCTCCTTGTTTTATTGGAGAAAGGGCTTCGCAGGACACACTCCAGCCTCACAAATGTGGTACAAGGTCATTCCACAGTGGACCAGGGGCCCTGTCTGATTCAGGCTAAAACTGCTCTGACATGGGCCCACGTGACTGACAGAGTTGGGTTTACCCCAGGATTTAGCTGAACAGGTTCTCAAACAATGGAGCAGGAGAGCTGACGTTTCGGGATTAGACCCTGAAGAAGCGTCTAGGCCCGAAACATCAGCTTTCCTGCTCCTCTGATGCTGCTTGGCCTGCCGTGCTCATCCAGCTCTACACCGCGTTATCTCAGATTCTCCGGCATCTGCAGTTCCCACTATCTCTCAAACAGTGGGCCGAGTTGCCCAGACAGAGACTGTACAAGGAAGTCACAGATTAGAGACATTAGGGTGTGTTCATCTCAGAGGCTGGGAGGATATCTGATTGAAACATTCAAAATCAGGGCATTGCTGAACAGAGCGAGTGGAAAAAATATTCCCAATCATGAAGGGCTCAAGACTAAGAGGGCACAGTTTAAGGTAATCGACAAAAGAAGGCATTTGAAAATGCACAGCGAATGGTTAGGGAGTAGAATTTACTGAGATTGTGTGGGAGGCAGGTTCACTCGAGTAGTTAGGGTGTGGAATGTACCATCGAACCTACTTATTCCTGCTCTTTGTGTCTGGTCCGACAGCCATCACAATCCATGTCAGTGGACCACCACACCGCTCTCCCCCAACCCCCGCACCCTCACTCCATGTGCTTCCATCTCTTAGGTGGGACTTCATTGAAAGCTTTCTGAAAGCTCAAGTAAACTCTATCTGCTGCGCTGACACCCCGTCCCCCTCACGCCTGCCCCGTCAGCTACATCCTCAAAAAATGCCAGTCGATTTGCCAGGCTTGATTTCGCTTTACTGTCTCCATGCTGACTCTGTCCCATCCTGTCACTGTTTTCCGGGAGCTCTGTTCTTCTAATCGACCCCGGCATTTTCCCAACTATTAATGGCAGGCCTATACTTTTCTGTCCACCTCCTTTTAAAATGTTTTCATTGCAGTCATTGTGAGAAGGTGATGGTGAGCTGCCTTTTTGAACTGCTGCAGTCACAATGCTGCAAGTAGACCCACACTGCCCTTAGGGAGTTAATTTTGACCGAGCATGTCTGAAGGGATGGTGATTTATTCCCAAGTCAGGAGGAGTGACTTGGAGGGGAACTTACAGATGATGGTGTGTATACCATGCGTCTGCTGCTCTTATCCTTCTAGATGGGAATAGTCTGGTCCTTGTGGGGTTACACTGTCTATCCTCCAATCCAAAGGAGCTGTTTCACAGTCTGTAGACTCTTGAAAGGGGACCACCAATACGTCCTTTATTTCGAGAGCCACTTCCTTAAATGCTCTGGGATTTAAATTATCAGGCCCGAGAAATTAATCAATCTTTAATCCCATCAATTTCCCCAGCACCATTTCATGACTTGCTGCAGTTCCTCCCTCTCACTAATTTCTCTATTCCCTGACATTTTTTGGGATTACATTTGTGTCCTACTTTGTGCAGGTAGAACCAAAATATGCATTTTATTGCATGAATCCATACGGTGGTAAAGGTTCGGCACAACATTGTGGGCCGAAGGGCCTGTACCGTGCTGTACAATTGTATGTTCTAGGGTGGAAACAGGCCATTCAGCCTCGGCCCAACCTTCAAAAGAGCTTCCCACACAGAGTCAGCCCCATACACTGTAGGAGGCAACCTATGCAGACACAGGGAGAATATACAAACTCCACACAGACAGTCACCCAAGTCTAAAATTGAAGCTGGGTTTCTGATGCTGTGAGGCAGCTAACCACTGAGCCACCAGCTCTTTGCCTACCATCTCTGTTTCCCCATTATAACCCTACCCTGTTTGTGATTGTGAGGGACCTACATTCATCTTCATTAATCTTTTTCTCTTCACATGCTTTTGCTCCTTTGCTGAAATCTAACCTACTCCCAATCCTCAGGTCCATTACTTTATTTGGTCGCCCTGCATGTCTGTTTCCTTGAACCAAATACCATCCCTAATTAGGCTTGTTAGCCAAAGTCAGACCGCCTTTCCTATTCTATTTTTATTAAAGATCGCGAAGGGTTGGTAACGTCAGGATGCCAATGCCTGTGGACGATGGATATGTGTGGATGATGTCCGTGGACCATGCCCTGAGACGCTGTTTGGTGCAGAGACTCCTCACGGCCAGCGGTGAGCTGAAGTCTCCAGGTACCTGCTCTGACCTCCACATCGAGAATTTGCGATGTCTAACTTGCTCGGCATGTTTGGTAAGACAGGAGGCTGAATGCTAATCAGGCAGGTTCGGGCAGTAATAAAGTGTTTATAAAGCTATAACGTCCCCTTAATTCACAATTTCCTGCTGCCTAGTGAGAGACCTGCCTCACTGCTCAGCAAATCCATAAAGGATGCACCGATATCAACATAAAACTCTCCGCACTTCTCTGATCGTGCCACAAGTCTCACCATGGCCCTTGTTGCTCAGGCTCCTATTAAATTCTGCATCAAAGGCCAAGTGGCCTCCTAACAATCCATCACTCTGCCACTTTCTTTCCATCACCCTTTTAGGTCACAGCAACTCACCGCATCCACTCGTCCCTCAGATTCTTTCACCATTCGTGTCCTCGGGTACTGAGCCCCCTCTTAGTGGTCATGAAACAGCTTGTGGCATCCTGAGGTTGTAACAGGTGCTACAGGAATGCAAGTCCCTCCTTTCTTTGCCAGGTGATGAGCTAAGTAGACCTAGATCTTAACTCATCCAGCAACACAAGTCCTTGGGCTCACTTCCTAAATCTGAGGCACAAACAGAAGCCACCATCAATAATATTAAGGACTGTGCAATGTGCAAGTGGTTGCCAGGGAGACTAATTTTGGATTCCTAAGCCTACTGCTTGGTTGGGTGTTTGTCTGGTTTACCTTTACTCGGAAACCATTCAACTGTGCAAGTTTATGAACTGCAAGGGTCAGCCCACTGTGTGAAAGGTGAAGGAACACATGGACTCTGAGTTGTCACGGTCTAGAGACATCTCACTACTTCCCTGTGTTAAACGCCAATTAGGAAAAGCACTGGGGGGGCGCAGAATGTCCTCTGGGTGGGGGAGTGGAGTATTGGATGACCTGAAGTTTGCTGCGGGTAGAGTGTGGGAGGCAGTTAGAGAAACCAGATAAACACATATCAGACATTTTCTTCACGGGAGAGTTGAGGGCCAGGGGCATAGTCTCAGAATTAAGGGGAGCCAATTTAAGACAGAAATGATGAGGGTTTCTTCTCTCAGAGAGTCGTCAGTCTTTGGAACTCCTTGCCACAGAGAGCTGTGGGTGCAGAGTCCCAGTGTATGTTTAAGGCTGAGGTAGATAGATTCTTGAGCAGTAGAGAAATCAAGGATTATAGGGAAAGGGCAGGAAAGCGGACATGAAGTTTATTGGGCCAAATGGCCAACTCTTGTTCCTATTTCATATGGTCTTATGATCGTACAACAGAAAGTATGAAAAGGCTACATTGATAGGGCGAGATAAATTACGGTGGGAGGAAATTTAAGCATAAACACTGGATGCGTTGGTTAATGATTCATTGTATTGTTAGATCTATCGAACATTATAAAAGAAATTTGTGAATCTGCAAAATTCTACACTACAGAGGGCTGCCAAGGCTGGGTCATTCAGTATATGCAAGGCTGAGAGAGACATTTTTAATTAGGAAGAGAATCAAGGGTTATGGGGAAAAGAGCAGAGAGTGGAGTTGAGGATTGTCCCATCAGCCATGACGTCTGAATGGGAGAGCAGATTTGATGAGCTGAATGGCCTGGTCATGCTCCCATCTATTATGGCCATAAATTGCCGCTTTTATAAATAGAACACCAGGTGTTTATATGTTCAGTTCACCATATTCGCAGGTTCGTCATCCAGAAGAATGGTAATACCTTATTCTTACATTCGTTGCTGCAGCCTCTTGAGTGGCTACAGCATTAGACCACAAGACCATAAGACATAGGAGTGGAAGTAAGGCCATTCGGCCCATCAAGTTCACTCCACCATGGCTGATGGGCATTTCAACTCCACTTCCCTGCACTCTCCCCGTAGCCCTTGATTCCTTTTGAGGTCAAAGATTTGTCGATCTCTGCCTTGAAGGCATCCAACGTCCTGGCCTCCACTGCACTCTGCGGCAATGAATTCCACAAGCCCACCACTCTCTGGCTGAAGAAATGTCGTCTCATTTCAGTTTTAAATTTACCCCCTCTAATTTTAAGGCTGTGCCCACAGGTCCTAGTCTCCCCGCCTAATGGAAACAACTTCCTAGCGTCCACCCCTTCTAAACCATACATTATCTTGTAAGTTTCTATTGGATCTCCCCTCAACCTTCTAAACTCTAATGAGTACAATCCCAGGATTCTTAGCCAATCATCGTACGTTAAACCTACCATTCCAGGGATCATTTGTGTGAATCTCCGCTGGACACGCTCCAGGGCTAGTATGTCCTTCCTGAGGTGTTTTTCCCAAAATTGGACACAGTATTCTAAATGGGGCTGAACTAGAGCCTTATAAAGTCTCAGAAGCACATCGCTGCTTTTATATTCCAACCCTCTTGAGATAAACGACAACATTACATTCGCTTTCTTAATTACGGACTCTACCTGCAAGTTAACCTTTAGAGAATCCTGGACCAACACTTCCAGATCCCTTTGCACTTCTGATTTGCGAATTTTCTCACTGTTTAGAAAATAGTCCATGCCTGTATTCTTTTTTCCAAAGTGCAAAACCTCACATTTACTCACATTGAATTTCATCAGCCATTTCCTGGACCACTCTCCTAAACTGTCTAAATCTTTCTGCAGCCTCCCCACCTCCTCAGTACTGCCTGCCTGTCCACCTATCTTCATGTCATCGGGAAACTTCGCCAGAATGCCCCCAGTCCCTTCGTCCAGATCATTAATATACAAAGTGAACAGCTGCGGCCCCAACACTGAACCCTTTGGGACACCACTCGTCACCGGTTGCCATCCCGAGAAAGAGCCTTTTATCCCGACTCTCTGCCTTCTGTCAGATAGCCAATCCTCAATCCAAGCCAGTCGCTCACCTCAAACACCACGGGCCCTCACCTTGCTCAGCAGCCTCCCGTGAGGCACTGTATCAAAGGCCTTTTGGAAGTCTAGCATTGTTCCAAAACTGCTGGAATACCAGCTCCTGAAGAACGCAAAGGCGTGAGTCCACTCAACACATCAAATATATAGCAAACATAACATTTTGGATGAGGAAATACAAACACCAGTCAGGTAGATCAGAGATAATGGGAACTGCAGATGCTGGAGAATCCAAGATAACAAAGTGTGGAGCTGGATGAACACAGCAGGCCAAGCAGCATCTCAGGAGCACAAAAGCTGACGTTTCAGGCTTAGACCCTTCATCAGAAAAGGGGGATGGGGAGAGGGTTCTGAAATGAATAGGGCGAGAAGGGGAGGCGGACTGAAGATAGATAAAGGAGAAGACTGGTGCAGAGGAGAGAGTTGCAGCATTAGAGAGATCCCCTGAGGTTTGTCCGGAGGGAGGAGGGTAACTTCTTCAGGTTAGGCATCCCTGGAAGAGGTTTTGCAGTGAGGTCAGGTAGATTTCCCACTAGAATTTTTCCCAGCCCACAGGATCGTAAGGTCCGAGTATTTCCAATTGAAAGTAAACATTTGCTAACTTATTTATTCTTACTATTCCTCTCTGTCACACCAAAATACACAAAGAGACTGCCAGGATTACAGGTACTCACATACACATACACACTTTGACACATTTAAGTGGTTATACAGTATGGGAGAGACAGTGGTGTGGTGGTGACGTGGCTAGATTAGCAATCTAGAGGCAGACGCCAATATTCTGGGGACAACGGTTGAAGTTCCACCACAGCAGATGGTGAAATTTGAATTACATAGGGAAAAGTAAAAGCTAGCCGATGTGTTTTTGCTTTACATTCACTCATGGGAAGTGATTTCACTGGCTGGGCCAACATTTATTGCCCGGCCCTAGTCGCTCCTTGAGAAGTTGGGGGTGTGCTGCATTCTTGAACTGCATGTGCTGTGGGATGACCCACAATGCTGTTAGGGAGGGAATTCCAGGATTTTTCCCCCTGAAGGGGCGGCGATATGAAAGAAGCTGTGGGTTTGGGAGGTGCCGACTGAGGATGTTTATGTTGATTTCAGGTTGTGTAAACGGTATTGACGGTTGTAAAAACCCATCTGGTTCACTAATGCTCTTTAGGGAAGGAAATCAGCCATCCTCACCTGGCCTGGCCTATTTGTGACTTAAGACCCACGGCAGTGTAGTTCTGCCAGACCTGCTGAGCTTTTCCAGCAACTTCTGTTTTTGTTTCAGATTTACAACTTCCACAGCTCCTTTGGCCCAAGTCCCTGAGTTGACCTGCCTGACACCTACATCCAATGCTGCCCTTCCAGCACCAATGGAGGTGCCAGTGGTGGGCAAAGCAGGAATGTAGAGTTGAGATTAAATTCAGATCAGCTACAATCTTCTTGAATTCAAATTAAAATGATCAATTTCGCTGGGAAAAGGCAGCACACTCATAGCTAATGCCCATCCAAGCAGGTGAGACTGGGACCACCTGTAGCTTCAGACCAAAGGAGGGTGACACACTCTCTTCCTCAAAGGACTGTTGTGAACCAAGTTGGGTTTTTATGAAAATCCTACAACTTTCATGACTATTTGATCAGCCTAGAGTTTGTTGCACCCGACCATTTAATCAGTAACAATAAAAGCACTCCCAATTAGATTAACATCCTTTTACAACACTTTACACAGGTATTACAAGTTCACAATTGGATTTTGAGTTTTAAGGAGCTGTTAGCCCCTTACATGTGATTAATAACTTTGCTGTAGCACACTGAGACACGTTCTGATTCCAGTGTAATTACACCGGGCTAATGACCTTCAGTGAGATGTCAGGGCCATTCAGGAGGCTAACAACACTCCACCAGGGTCACCTTCGACTGAGTGAAGCCCAGAAAGAGGATTCCTCTTCCAGCTCGGAATGCTAAATTGAGATGGTGCCCGTTACTTTTGCTGTTTCAGAAGATAGAATGTCAGCTGGGCTCTGTGGATGGGAATGTCTTCCTGATTCCATCTAAACACAAGCTTGTTACACTCCTCACAGACAGAAGGTGAGATTGATGACAGATGAGATTATTATCAACTGCAGAGACAGAGCAGGGTGACAGGAGACTGTAGGAGGCTATTCAGCCCCTTGAGGCTGTTCCGTCATTCAATTCCATAAGACCATAAGACCATAAGACATAGGAGTGGAAGTAAGGCCATTCAGCCCATCAAGTCCACTCCGCCATTTAAATCATGGCTGATGGGCATTTCAACTCCACTTCCCTGCACTCTCCCCGTAGCCCTTGATTCCTTGTGAGATCAAGAATTTGTCGATCTCTGCCTTGAAGGCATCCAACATCGCGGCCTCCACTGCATTCCGTGGCAATGAATTCCACAAGCCCACCACTCTCTGGCTGAAGAAATGTCGTCTCATTTCAGTTTTAAATTTACCCCCTCTAATTTTAAGGCTGTGCCCACGGGTCCTAGTCACCCCACCTAATGGAAACAACTTCCTAGCGTCCACCTCTTCTAAGTCATACATTATCTTGTAAGTTTCTATTGGATCTCCCCTCAACCTTCTAAACTCTAATGAGTACAATCCCAGGATTCTTAGCCAATCATCGTACGTTAAACCTACCATTCCAGGGATCATTTGTGTGAATCTCCGCTGGACACGCTCCAGGGCTAGTATGTCCTTCCTGAGGTGTGGGGCCCAAAATTGGACACAGTATTCTAAATGGGGCCGAACTAGAGCCTTATAAAGTCTCAGAAGCACATCACTGCTTTTATATTCCAACCCTCTTGAGATAAATGACAACATTACATTCGCTTTCTTAATTACGGACTCTACCTGCAAGTTAACCTTTAGAGAATCTTGGACCAACACTCCCAGATCCCTTTGTCCTTCTGTTTTCCGAATTTTCTCACTGTTTAGAAAATAGTCCATGCCTGTATTCTTTTTTCCAAAGTGCAAAACCTCACATTTACTCACATTGAATTTCATCAGCCATTTCCTGGACCACTCTCCTGAACTGTCTAAATCTTTTGACGAAGGTTGATCAATTTCGTAACTCCATCAACCTGTCTTGGTTCCGTAACCCTTAAAAACTTTAATAAAAATCTGTCAATCTCAGCTTTAAAATCTGTCAATTGACTCCCCAACTTTTAGGGTGAGAATTTTCCAGGTTATGATCGCTTTCATCCCGTTGATCCTCAATCAGTTAGAGCCCACTTTTACAGGTGCAAACCAACAAAATGCCATAATAATTTGCTGATGTAGAACTTGAGTATTGCTGAGAAAAGGCATTTTGTCAAGCTTCTTTGTCGTATGTTCACCACAGCATCTCACAAGAATACCAACAGTGAAGAGCAGCCTTTATACAGCATGGAAAGAGAGAGCTGATCAGAGGCAAGTGAACTCTGAAATGATTCCAGGGAGAATGAACCTATTGATGCCAATTCGCAGTTAACAGCCAGACTTTGTTAAGTTTTAAGCGAGGCAGATTGACGCTGATTGGTCAGAGCTTGCCCTGGGAATTGAACCAGCAAATGGCCATGGTCTATTTTCTTGAATTGAAACAAATGCAGCATGTGGACATGTTGCTTCTTGCAAACAAAGAATATAGTCCTCTATATTAACACAGGTACCTTCCAGAGTGTGAAGGTGCACCATATGGTGAGCCTGACTGACATTCTTAAATTAGTTGTCAGTTTAATTCCTCACACAATCAGGATTGTTCAGCAAACGCTATTCAATTGCAGAAACACATTTAATGTTTGACGCTGTGCTGTGAGTTTTACAATTGTAGGCTGGTTGGCTTTGGTCAGTGCATTGTCTGTTGCAAACATGCAACCAAAGATACAAGCTGTTCGATACAATCTGCCAGGTTTTGGCACTTATGACCTCCACACCTGGCATCACACTGGCATAGAAATTCACACACTACATTCCTCGTTTGTATGATAGACATAGAATATCTTTTTCAGCTTGATGGCAGCATCCTGTTTGTGCCATGTCTGGGTGGTGGCTAGCCGCTGTCCTCAGGCTGGCTTTGATGCACCCTACATCAGCGTCAAGTTTGCACAACGAACAAATGGGCTCTGATTATGAGGTATCCGACAAAGCCAATCTTACAGAGTGTTGTAGGAATCCCAACATGTGTACTGACAAGTGCTTGGCTTATTTGACAAATGTGCCTGTTTTCAGCATCAAAAGTCCTTCCTAAGCTTTTAACAGAAGAATGATCAAGGAAGGTAAAATTCAAGCCAGCAAACCGGGGGGTGGATTTACTCAAGGACGGGATTGACATGTTTAAGAGTCTGATGGTCAGGGAAAACCACTTCCTAATCTAACCATTAGAATCTCTTGTAATTAACAAGATATAGTTATTATATATTAGCAACTAGTTACAGATTACAGGATGCAATGAACGCTATTACAGAGATTTAGAGGAGAGCCAGAAGTTAGTTCTCATTCCTGCGAGATCCTGAACTGTTCTGCCCACAAATCTACATTATGTCAGCATAGTGGGTGGTGCTTAAGGTCCTCCTGTCTAATTAAACCTTTCCAGATCAAAATACAACATCTCCACTCAAGTGAAGAAGGGTCCCGACCAGAAACATCAGCTTTCCTGCTCCTCTGATGCTGTCTGCCCTGTTGTGTTCCTCCAGCTCCATGCTGTTATCTCCCCACAAGGTGTTTTTGTCATTATTAATATGATACATGTTAAATTGAATTTACCCCCTACCCCATGCCTCTGACTTTATAAATTGAGGCAATCTGGAGATTTCACTATTCTCAAAGACTTTTGTTGGTGGAAGATTTGTGTCTTTGATTTATTTTCCCAGATCCTAACTTCCTCACTCTGAGGATGCCATGAAGGAATCTGCTTCTTCAAGCTCTCCCCTTCCCTGAGGTGTGGTGACCCTCATGTCTCCACATCTCTTTGATGAGAGAGCCGCCTATTGACTGGTAGGACTATGCCAATTTCACCTTTATCATTCCTTCCTACCATTCTGACGGCAGGAGATTCCCTTGAAAGTGGACAATCTTTATTCTCCTGGATTTCTTTCACAGTAAAGCAATCTTTGATGCTGAAACAAACAGCTGCTTCTTTCTGGCATCGTCAATCTGCAAAGTTCCCCTGCAGTACCTTGAATTGTGGGCATTTGTTGTCTCTTCTAGGTGGTGGCTTCTATGAAGTTACTTGTACCACATTTTCAATCCACCTCCGCAGGTTTTATTTCAGTCCAGCTGTAGGTTTGGACTCTCCCACCCCTACTCAGTGATTGCATTCCTGGAGAAACGGACACATTCAGCTCCTCAGTTCCACAGTTGGAGGATTGCTTCTAGCTTGGCATGGTCTCTGTCACCGAGGATTCCTCCTGGGAAGATAAGGAAGTCGAAGATCGCCCTTTCTGAGTTGCCTAAGCATCAGGTTTGAATCTGTTGAAAGTATTTAGTCACGGAGCTGTATTGCAGTCTGTGTTATATCAGTTATAGATTCACCAACTGGTTCAAGTGGGGTTTGCTGTTGGTTGAGTACCTCAGTTTGTTCTACCCCACAAATGTGGCACCATCAGAGCACACTTCAGTGCTGATGACAGTGGAAAAGATTTGTGCCAATCAGCATAGTCACAGGAAAACCATTGGATTATGGATAGGCTGGCACAAATTTGGCAGGTGGCATATAACTGTGGTTTGATGCAAACTTTCCCACTTCGACAAGAAGAATAGAAATGCAGCATATCATTTAAATGGAGAGAGATTGCAGAATTCTGCAGTACAGAGGGATCTGGGTGACTTGGAAAGTGAACAATGAACAGTTAGCAAGATAATAAAATGTGAGGCTGGATGAACACAGCAGGCCAAGCAGCATCTCAGGAGCACAAAAGCTGACGTTTCGGGCCTAGACCCTTCATCAGAGAGGGGGATGGGGGGAGGGAACTGGAATAAATAGGGAGAGAGGGGGAGGCGGACCGAAGATGGAGAGTGAAGAAGATAGGTGGAGAGAGTGTAGGTGGGGAGGTAGGGAGGGGATAGGTCAGTCCAGGGAAGACGGACACCTGAAGGAGGTGGGATGAGGTTAGTAGGTAGGAGATGGGGGTGTGGCTTGGGGTGGGAGGAAGGGATGGGTGAGAGGAAGAACCGGTTAGGGAGGCAGAGACAGGTTGGGCTGGTTTTGGGATGCAGTGGGTTGGGGGGAAGAGCTGGGCTGGTTGTGTGGTGCAGTGGGGGGAGGGGATGAACTGGGCTGGTTTAGGGATGCAGTAGGGGAAGGGGAGATTTTGAAACTGGTGAAGTCCACATTGATCCCATATGGCTGCAGGGTTCCCAGGCGGAATATGAGTTGCTGTTCCTGCAACCTTCGGGTGGCATCATTGTGGCAGTGCAGGAGGCCCATGATGGACATGTCATCAAGAGAATGGGAGGGGGAGTGGAAATGGTTTGTGACTGGGAGGTGCAGTTGTTTGTTGCGAACTGAGCGGAGGTGTTCTGCAAAGCGGTCCCCAAGCCTCCGCTTGGTTTCCCCAATGTAGAGGAAGCCGCACCGGGTACAGTGGATGCAGTATACCACATTGGCAGATGTGCAGGTGAACCTCTGCTTAATGTGGAATGTCATCTTGGGGCCTGGGATGGGGGTGAGGGAGGAGGTGTGGGGACAAGTGTAGCATTTCCTGCGGTTGCAGGGGAAGGTGCCGGGAGCTACCTAGAATACACCTCCTCCCACCCACCCTCCTGCAAAAATTCCATCCCCTATTCCCAACTCCTCCGCCTCCGCCGCATCTGTTCCCACGATAAGACATTCCACTCCTGCACATCCCAGATGTCCAAGTTCTTTAAGGACCGCAACTTTCCCCCCACGGTGATCGAGAACGCCCTTGACCGCGTCTCCCGCATTTCCCGCGACACATCCCTCACACCCCGCCCCCGCCACAACCGCCCCAAGAGGATCCCCCTCGTTCTCACACACCACCCTACCAACCTCCGGATACAACGCATTATCCTCCGACACTTCCGCCATTTACAATCCGACCCCACCACCCAAGACATTTTTCCATCCCCACCCCTGTCTGCTTTCCGGAGAGACCACTCTCTCCGTGACTCCCTTGTTCGCTCCACACTGCCCTCCAACCCCACCACACCCGGCACCTTCCCCTGCAACCGCAGGAAATGCTACACTTGTCCCCACACCTCCTCCCTCACCCCCATCCCAGGCCCCAAGATGACATTCCACATTAAGCAGAGGTTCACCTGCACATCTGCCAATGTGGTATACTGCATCCACTGTACCCGGTGCGGCTTCCTCTACATTGGGGAAACCAAGCGGAGGCTTGGGGACCGCTTTGCAGAACACCTCCGCTCAGTTCGCAACAAACAACTGCACCTCCCAGTCGCAAACCATTTCCACTCCCCCTCCCATTCTCTTGATGACATGTCCATCATGGGCCTCCTGCACTGCCACAATGATGCCACCCGAAGGTTGCAGGAACAGCAACTCATATTCCGCCTGGGAACCCTGCAGCCATATGGGATCAATGTGGACTTCACCAGTTTCAAAATCTCCCCTTCCCCTACTGCATCCCTAAACCAGCCCAGTTCATCCCCTCCCCCCACTGCACCACACAACCAGCCCAGCTCTTCCCCCCCATCCACTGCATCCCAAAACCAGTCCAACCTGTCTCTGCCTCCCTAACCGGTTCTTCCTCTCACCCATCCCTTCCTCCCACCCCAAGCCGCACCCCCAGCTACCTACTAACCTCATCCCACCTCCTTCAGGTGTCCGTCTTCCCTGGACTGACCTATCCCCTCCCTACCTCCCCACCTACACTCTCTCCACCTATCTTCTTCACTCTCCATCTTCGGTCCGCCTCCCCCTCTCCCTATTTATTCCAGTTCCCTCCCCCCATCCCCCTCTCTGATGAAGGGTCTAGGCCCGAAACGTCAGCTTTTGTGCTCCTGAGATGCTGCTTGGCCTGCTGTGTTCATCCAGCCTCACATTTTATTATCTTGGAATCTCCAGCATCTGCAGTTCCCATTATCAATGAACAGTTAGCATGCTGGTACCACAAGTGATTAGGAAAACCCCAGAGATTGAAGGTTCCTAGGGTAGTTTTGAGGGATACCTGTCTGGAGTCACAAGCATATATAGTCTCTCTTCTGGGAATTTGTCAGAACACCTCAAAGATTAGGGTATCTCTGCAGAAGTTTCATTTGTGCAGCTTCTAAAGCTGAAGATTTTGGTCAGAGATACGCAGGTTATTTGAGGCTGAGAAAGTTTGAATTTTCAGCTTGATGGGCGTTCATGTAAGAAGGCTCCAGAGTTCACAGGAAAGAAGCTGGAGAGACTCAGACAAGCAGAAGGTAAGGATTTTAACCTGAGGGGTAGTTTACCTGGACTTCAATTCTGTGATTGATGATGGTGGGAAATAGGCTGAAAACTTTGTTTTGCTTTTGGTTTAAGATTGTTCTAAATGGTCTCCTATAAGTAGACAGCATTACTTTGCTTCTTCATCTTTTGTGGAAGAAACCTCTGTCCAGTTCTTATGTTTGCGCGAACTTCAGTGACTGACCACCACATTAAATAATTATATAAAGCAAAGTAAACATACGATCGATCAAGTAGATCTCATTCTGGCATTTGATTTGTCCAGTAATGCCATGAGCTACAACCCTAACACATGAAAAAGTTTCAATGGTCAGGGCTCTTAACTGGTTTGATGATCTTCCCTCGCTCTGTGACGCTCATCAGTGAGATACCGTCAGCAGAAAAATCGAAGGAATTGTGAGATGTCAATGCATTCCACCCTCTGCATCTGAACCTTTGACCTTCGGAGGTGTTGTTTCTTTATTAAGCCTTTTTTTACAAAACCATGATACCTCCACAGAACTATGTTGTCTTTTCTTTTCCCTGTATGTGTGCTTGAGATTAAGAGGATATCATTTAAGTCTGCATTGTAGCCTAATTGGTAAGCTATTTTGTTATTTATTTAAGGAATACATTCGTTCTTAATAAACAAGCTATTTTTGGTTTTATTGAAGAGTATGGTGAAAGTTCATATTGTTCCAGATAACAGTAATAAAGAGAAAAAAATTTGACCATTTTGGTGATTAAATAAAACATTTACACTTTTAGTACAACTCATGGAATAGTGGGACTTACTATCAGTGCATTCCTCCCATTACAGAATCTCAAATGTACCTAATCAGATGAAGGCTCATTAACAACATTTGTGCAAAAATTCTGTGTGTTATGAATTCTTGAAGACACCACAGTTCACATTCTCCACTAACGCACAGAGATCCTTAATGAAATTGTCAATGGAGTTCCATAGATGCTTAAATCTTCCATTAAGTCTTGCACTTTCAAGCCATTTTAATAGTTTTTGGGCTGAAATAAATGTGAAAAGCTTTCAGTGCCTCTTCAAAGGTATCTTTGTTTCTCTTATCCCACTGTGTGCTGTTTTCTATAATTTCACTCGTCTGTAAATGTGTATGTAATGTTCATTTCTTGATTTGGTCTCTAAGTTGGAAGCTATTCTGTAGCACAAAAATTGTATTCTCTTTGATGTCCAAATCTGTGTTCTATGTAGCTCATATCTGAAGTTAAGTCTTCCTGGTAACATTACTTCTGATGCCATGTCTTGCAAATATGATTATACATTTGGCTTGCTTTAAAGGTTTTGATTTACGTAATGCTAGTTTTGCTGCTTTCTACTGCCATAGAATCCCTACAGTGTGGAAGCAGACCATTCAGCCCATTAAGTCCATCATGACTTTCCCAAGAACAGCCCATGCAGCCACATCTATCCCGGTAATCCTGTATTCCCATGGCCTTTCCCACCGAGCCTGCATATTCCTGGACAGTATGGGATAACTTATCATGGCCAATCCACATAGCCTGCACACACCTTAGCACTATGAGAGGAAACCCATGCTGACATAGATATCATGTACAACGCAGACAGTCGCCTGAGGCTGGTACCAAATCTGGGTCCCTGGTGCTGTGAGGCAGCGGTGTCAACCACTGAGCCACCGTGCTGCCCTACTGGTGGGCAACTTACATTTTGTGAATAAATTGGAGCATTCCTGCTTTCCTGTGATGACAAACAAGTATTCCCACTCTTCACATAATGGGGAGAAATTTCTTCACCCAAAGAGTGGTGAGTCTGTGAAATTCTCTGCTACAGAAACTGATTGAGGTCAAAACATTGAACATTTTCAAGAAGGAGTTGGATATAGATCTTAGGGCTGAAGGGATCAAAAGATTTGGGGAGAAAGCAGGTATTGTGTAGGATGATCAGCCATGATCCTATTGAATGGTGGAGCTGGCTCAATGGGCTGAATGGCCTACTGCTGCACCTATTGCCTACATTTTTATGTGAAAGGCAAATCCCTGACTTTGACTGTGTTTGACCTGGTGCACAGCTGGAGTCGAAAAACATCACAGACATTGGGAAACCAGTAGGTTCTGGCTGCAGGGAGCACATTTGCTGCTGGCGGTGAGTACAAGATAGCACAACAGCAGCATCACAGAGGCATGGTGCATCATTAACAAGGTAAGCAGTGGAGATTTGCACAAGAAAGCGCGCCAGAATTCAAGGAGAGATGCCATTTGTGGAACCTTCCCAAGGTCAACGCTTAGCCAAATGTCAGAAAAATTGAGACAAAAACAAAGTTGCTGGAAAAGCTCAGCGGGTCTGGCAGCATCTGTGGGGGAGAAAGCAGAGTTAACGGTTCAGGTCTGAAACTGAGGAAGCTTCACCCGACCTGAAACGTTAACTCTGTTTTCTCCCGCACAGATGCTGCCAGACCCGCTGAGCTTTTCCAGCAACTTTGTTTTTGATCCTGATTTACAGCATCCGCAGTTCTTTTGGGAAAATTGACGCTGCTGTTTCCCATGTCAGACAGGTCAGGAATCGAAGGGGTCAACTGAAGGTTAAAGTGAATCATTGGCTAATTTGGCCTTTTGTCTCCGCTGCCTGAGAAAGAGACGGTCAACCTCAGGCAGCAGCAGGAATTTCTTTCAGGCAGGAGGTTGTTGCAATCCAGAAAGTGCTGTCTGACAGGGTGGTAGGGGAAGGTAACTCTCGAAAAGGGACTTCGAGAAAAGGAAAAAAAATTGCAGAGCTTTAGGGAAAAAGCGAAGGAGTGGGACTAATTGGATTGCATGTACGAAAAGCCGGCACAGGCTGAACAGCCTTCTGCTGGGCTCTATCGTTCTCTAACTTTGCTCGGAAGAAGTCTCCTCCTATACCTTTGCAAGAGTAATTTGCTGGGGACTGTAGTTACAGAGTTACTGTGGACCCTGATCTGCAAACACCACCATTCATTATATTAATCCAACACAACAATTAGCATACTGTACAGCTGACTGCAGTTTTAAACGTAATTAGCAATCGTCAGTTTGTAACTTGTTGACTGACTTTAAAGGCAGGGCAAGAAAGGGTTAAATTCATTCTTTTGGGAATTTGTTGGGGACGGTACAGAAATGAAGTCCCACCAATCAAACAGACGGTTCACTAGATTGAGTCCCGAGAGCAAAGGGTTGTCTTTGGTTGAATGGTTTAGGTCCATACTTTCCACAGTTCAGAATGAGGGAGGGTCAGGATTAGATAATTGGTTTTTTTCTTATTCATTCACAGGATGAGGACATTGCTCACCAGGCCAGCATTTACTGCCTGCCCCACAGCCCAGGAAAATCCTGGGGCATTAACATCAGGGAACTAATGTGGAGATATGTGGGGTTATGCACTTTGGCATGAAGGATTGAGGAGGTGAACATTATTTAAACGGTGAAAGAAAGCCAAAGAACAGAGAGATTTGAGAGTCCTCACCCAAGAGCCACAAGAAGCTGGCAGATCAGCATGTAATAGGGAAGGTAAATTGCATGTTGACCTTTATTTCAAAGGGTTAGGACTGTAAAAGTTGGGCAGCTTTGCTAAAACAAAACAAGGCACTCTGGAACATCGTGAACAACTTTGGGCCACTTCAGTAAGGAAGGATGTGCAGACATTAGAGGTTGTGCAGAGCAGGTTCAGAGGAACACAAAAACATAGAGATAACACAGTGTGGAGTTGGATGAACACAGCAGGCCAGGCAGTATCAGGGGAGCAGGAAAGCTGATAGTTCGGTTCGGGACCCTTCTTCTGATATGGGCGAGGGGAAGGGGGCTCTGAAATAAATAGAGAGGGGGTGGCTGGTGATAGCAGGTAGGTCTTCAGTATGTGGTTGAGCAGCTTCAAGGTCGAAGAGATTACCAGAGGATTGAAGGGGGGTTATAACTCACTCAGAGATTGGCAGTTCCTACTATCTCTGAAACAATTATAACCCCACTGCGAAACTTCTTCTCAGGATTCCCACCTTGAAGAAGTTATCCTCCTCCATCCAGAAAGATCTCAGTGGATCTCCCACTGCAACTGTCCGGTAATCTCTTCAGCCCAGAATCTGCTTGACCAGATACTAAAGACCAACCAGTTATCACCAATTCCACGCCCCTCTCTATTTTATTTTCAGACCCTCCCCTCCCCCATTTCTGAAGAAGGCTCTCAGCCTGAACCGTCGGCTTTCCTGCTCCAATGATGCTGCCTGGCCTGCTGTGTTCCTCCAGCTCCACACTGTGTTAACTCAGACTCCAGCATCAGCAGTTGTTACTATCTCTGAGTAAATAAAAACGTAGAAGACAGGAACAGGGGTATGCCATGTGACCCCTCACATCTGCTCAATAAGATCATGGCTGATCCTCAAACTCAATACCTTAAACACACTCATAATTCCTTTAGCCACAACCTCCTTTTTGAAAACATACAACATTTAACTTAACCGCATTCAGTGGCAGTGAATTCCAGAGGCTGTTACTCAATATGGAGGGAGGCCAAGTAAGTTGTGTCTGTACCTGTTGGCATTTCGAAGAATGAAAGGCAACTTTACTGAAACAGACAACATTCTTGAGGAATTGATAGGATAAATGTGGAAAGGTTATTTCCCCAGTGGGAGAGTTTTAGGATAAGGGGCGGCAGATTTAAAACTGTGTTGAAGAGGAACTGCTTCACTCAAAGGGCCATGAATTCACAGAATTTACTGTCCCAGAGTGTGATAGAAACCAGGACACTGAATAGGTTTAATGAAGAGACACATTTTAAATTAGCAATGCATTAAAAGGACCAGAGGGCATAATCTCAAAATAATCGGTCACCAATTTTAAGGAGTTTTAAAAGGGACCTCAGAGGCAATTTTTTCACACTGAGGGTGATGCGTGTGTGGAATGAGGTGCCAGAGGATGTGGTGGAGGCTGGTACAGTTACAACATTTAAAGACATTTGGATGTGTACGTGATTGGGATGGGTTTAGACAGATCTGGGCCACATATTGCCAAATGGGACTAGATTAATTTAGGATATCTGGTCGTCATGGAAAAGCTGGACCAAAGCGTCGGTTTCTGTACTGTACGTCTCTATGACTCCATGAGGAGGAATTCTTTTCTCTCGTGGTGATTGAATATGTTTGCCACAGAGTAATTTTGCGACTAGATCATTAAGTGTGTTCAAGGTTGAGGTGAACAGATGTTTAATTAGTAATAGCATCAGGAGTTATGGGGAAAGTACAGTTGAGGATTATTAGATCTGTCATGATCTCATTGAACGGCAGAGAGTCTTGAGGGGCTGAATGGCCTAGTTCCCCTCTCACTGTTTTATAGCCTTTATTGACAAGCCTTTAACATGATTATGTGCTGAGAATTCCAACCTTTCTAGAAACATGCAATCCTGAGAATGAGTGACATAATGGAGGGTCTATTGATGCATATATCATTAATCAAAGAAGAACAGAGCTGCATTTATATTGCACTTGCCACAGTCAGCAGACAGCAGTGTGTTTTACAGTGTATTAAGGACCTTACTTTTGGAGTGCACTCGCTGCTATGAAACCAGGCTGACGAAGTGAGCACAACGAGCTTCTACAGCAGGACCATCATTACCACTTGTGTTGCTACTGTGTAGTCGCAGAGCGTTAACAGTGAGTTTCGCCTGTTGCTCAAACTTTTGAGGCAGTTAACGTCGCCGGGGTAATCGTCCGCAAAATCTGTCTCTTTCGGTGACATTTGCGCCACACAAAAGTGGTTGTGAAGGAGCCATAATGGGGTTGGAAGCTGACATAGATGGGTTGAGTGAGTGGAAGGTGAAAGAATCAAGCTGTGTGTTGTTACAGAATGATTGCAGAATTCTGAGGTGCAGAAAGATCCAGGTGTTCCAGAGGATGAATGACAAAATATTAATGTGCAGGTACAAAGATGGCTAGTGGAACCATAGTGTTTATTATGACAGGAACTTAACATAAAAGCGAGGCAGCTGCACTTCAGTTGTACGGGGCATTGGTCAGACCACGTTATGAATACTGTGTGCAGTTTTGGTTTCCTTATTAAAGGAAGGGATATAAATGCATTGGAGGTGGCTTACTAAATTGATACCTGGAATGAGCAGATTGCTGTGAGGAAACATCAGACAGACTGGGCTTCTTTCCACAAATTTTTAGGAGAGTGATGGATGACTTAATTAAAGTGTATAAGATCCTTGACAAGATAGATGTGGGAAAAATGCTTCCTCTTGTGGATATGTCCAGAACTAGGGAGTGCTGTTTCAAAACTTGGGATTGCCCTTTTCAGGCGGAAATTAGATTTATTTATTTTCTGTCAGAATGTTGTGCAATTTTACAAATTTTTACCTTAGAATGCAGTGGAGCAAAGTCATTGCATATTTTTGAGGTGGGAGATACATTTTTGTTAGATGGGCAAATGAAAGTTATTGGGGTAGATGGGAATGTGGAGTTCAGGTCACAGTCAGATCAACCATGATTTTAGTTAATGGGAGAATTGACCTGAGGGACTGAATGGCCTTCTTTTAATCCTAAATCATATTGTAAGGACAGTGTCTTTGTATTTTGCAGTTTCCTATATTAAAAGAAAACTATGGGAGAGTGTGCGTATATATAAGCAGGAGACAGAGAGTGTGTGTGTGAGAGAGCATGTGTGTGAGAGAGAGAATATCTGTGTGTTTGTGTGTGAGAGACAAGATGTGTGTCTGTGTGTGTATGTGAGAAAGAGAATGTATGTGTGTGTCTGTGTGAGGGAGAGAGACCGTGTGTTTGTGTGTGTGAGACAGAATGTGTGTGTGTTTGTGTGTGATAGAGAGAATGTGTGTGTGTGTGTGCGTGTGTGTGTGTGTGTGTGAGAAAATATGTGTGTTTGTGAGAGAGAAAGTGTGTGTGTGTGTGAGATAGAAAATGTGTGTGTGACAGAATATGTGTGTGTGAGAGAATATGTGTGTGTGAGAGAATGTGTGTGTGAGAGAGAATATGCGTGTGTGTGAGAGAATATGTGTGTGAGAGAATGTGTGTAAGAGAGAATGTGTGTAAAAGAGAGAATGTGAGAAAATATGTGTGAAATAAAATATGTGTGAAAGAGAATATGCGTGTGTTTGTGTAAGAGAGAATGTGTTTGTGTCTGAGAGAATGTGTGCGTGAGAGAGAATGTGAGAAGAATATGTGTGAGATAAAATATGTGTGTGAGAGAGAGAATGTGTGTTTGTGTGTGTGAGAATGTGTGTTTGTGTGTGAGAGATTATGTGTGTGCGTGTGAGAGAGAGAATGTGAGAGAGAATGTGCATGAGAAAATGTGCGTGAGATAAAATGTGTGAGAGAGAGACAGAATGTGCGTTTGTGTGTGTGTGTGTGTGTGTGTGTGTGAGAGAGAGAGAGAATATGTGTGTTTTTGTGTGTGTGTATGAGTGAGTGGCGATAGAGAGAGAAAAAGATTGAGTGTGTGGGAGAGGGGGGAGAGAGAGAGAAAGAGTGAGTGAGTGTGTGGGTGGTGAAGAGAGAGAAAGACTGTATGGGAGGGGGGAGAGAGAGAAATAGAACGTGTGTGGGAGAGGGGAGAAAGAAAGAGAGAAAGAGTGAGTGTGTGGGGAGCATGGAAGAAGAGTGAAGAACGTGGCGTAGTTTCTCACAAGAATTGAACACACGCCGCCACCTCCAAAATTCCCATTGGTCAAAACAACCTTGTTTACTAATAATTTCCATAATCATTTTCTAAGTATTGTTGCTGGCTATGAATTTGAAGTTAATAAACAGTGGTGCTCTCTGATGAAGGGTCTAGGCCCGAAACGTCGGCTTTTGTGCTCCTGAGATGCTGCTTGGCCTGCTGTGTTCATCCAGCCTCACATTTTATTATCTTGGCTGGCATTCAGCTCGTTAACTGACATTGATGATTGAAGTCAATATTCAGTGAATATTTTGAGGGGGTTATAACCATGTAGCATAATGCGACAAGTGCCAGAGGATCTGAGGTGAAAGGGTTGAGAGATTTTGTGTTAACAAAGTGTGGACCTGGATGAACACAGCAGGCCAAGCAGGTTTTTAGGAGCACAAAAGCTGATGTTTCGGGCCTGGACCCTTGCCCGAAAAGTCAGCTTTTGTGCTCTGAAGATGCTGCTTGGCCTGCTGTGTTCATCCAGCTCCACACTTTGCTATCTCGGATTCTCCAGCATCTGCTGTTCCCATTATCTCAGAGATTTTGTGTGGTTCCTTGATAAATAGATGTTGGGCCACTGACTCCAGTATTCTTGTAACCTTCAGATAGAGAGGCAAGAGTTTAACAGACGCGAGTTTTGAAAAGTATAATGTTTCTCTTATTTCAAACAATATCCCATTTTTGAGGTTTTTGGCATTGCTATGAAAACTAATAACTCACATCTATGCAGCAAGATAAAGTCGATTTTTGATTTTGATTTGATTGTCATGTGTACTCAGGTACAAAAGTACAGTGAAAACTGTATAATGTTGCCACACAAATGCTGCACATGCCCGACTCCGCAACATAGACCCCGCCCCCGTCCGCCATCGGGTCCCGCCCCTCGATCCGCTAACCACGCCCCTCTGTCTGCTGAACAAACACCCCACCATCGGGCCCCTCCCCCCAAACCGTGGTCCTCCCCCTCGCCAACGGGCCCGCGCCTCTTACTGCTGCACAAACCACCGCACCATCAGGCCCCGCCCCCACCCGTTGTCCACGCCCCGCCAGCAGGCCCCGCCCCTCTGCTGTATAATCCCCGCCATCAGGCTCCGTCTCTCGAACCGCATGCCCCGCCACAAAACGGGCTTCGGGTTCCTGCTCCTCTGGTGCTGCTCGGCCTGCTGTGTTCATCCAGCTCTACGCTTTGTTATCTCGCCCCCTCACCAACAGGCCCCGCCTCACGCGAACGGATCCCGCCCCTCTCTCAGCCATACTTAGCCACGGCGCTTACGGAAGGCGAGGGATAAGCTGCTGGGAAGTGGAAGGCGGAGGTTCTACGGTTTTGGCTGAAAGTTCGTGCGGGGCAGTTAGTGCCCAGGGATAATTCGGTTAGACATGACAAAATGCAGGGGTAGGGGAATGGATCTGGGTGGGATGCTCTTCGGAGGGGCGGCTTGGGACTTGTTGGGCCGAATGGCTCGTCCCCGCCTCCCGAACCTGTCCTTCCTCCCACCTCAAAGTCCCACCTCCATTTCCTTCCTACTAACCTCATCCCGCCCCCTTGTCCTCCCGGACTGACCTATCCCCTCCCTACCTCCCCGCCTACACTCATCTCTACTGGCTCCATCCCCGCCTCTTTGACCTGTCTGTCTCCTCTACCCACCTTCCATCCGCCTCCCCCTCTCTCCCTATATATTTCAGAACCCCCTTCCCCTCCCCTATTTCTGAAGGCGGTTCCAGGCCCGAAAAGGTTGGTTTGCCTGCTCCTCGGATGCTGCTGGGCCGGCTGTGATCGGCCAGCTCTGCACCTTGTTATCTGTGTTTCTACACGGTCGGGATTAATAGAGTGAATGGTTTTACTCAGCGCGCACGCGCACACACGACCCCTGTTGCCATGCTTTTGCTGGGCAATCTCTGCACCACGTGCTGGCTGCCATGTTTCTGCGGGGCGGGTTTTCCCGTCCCTCTGGTGCCCAGAGGCTGCCCGATATGTTTGTCGCTCAGTGCGAGGTGCCGCATCCTTGAGGCGTCCGGAGACAGTGAGAGAGAGAGAGAGAGAGAGAATGGTCAGAGAGCGGGCACCGAGGGAGGGAGAGCGGTCCGGGGGCGGTCAGAGAGCGGGCACCGAGGGAGGGAGAGCGGTCCGGGGGTGGTCAGAGAGCGGGCTCCGAGGGAGGGAGAGCGGTCCGGGGGTGGTCAGAGAGCGGGCTCCGAGGGAGGGAGAGCGGTCCGGGGGCGGTCAGAGAGCGGGCTCCGAGGGAGGGAGAGCGGTCCGGGGGCGGTCAGAGAGCGGGCTCCGAGGGAGGGAGAGCGGTCCGGGGGTGGTCAGAGAGCGGGCTCCGAGGGAGGGAGAGCGGTCCGGGGGTGGTCAGAGAGCGGGCTCCGAGGGAGGGAGAGCGGCCGCCGGGGGGGAGGTGGGAGGTGGGGGAGTGTTCAGGAGCGGGATCGGAGGGAGGGTTGGTGCTCTGGACGGTCAGGGACCAGGCACTGAGGGAGAGATTGAGGTTTAGTGACTGGATCCTGTGAATGAATGTGCCAGTGCGGCCTTTGGCAAGCACGGTTCGGACATCCAGCGGTATCCTCGGCCTGACTCCAGTTGAGGGAGTCAGCAAACTCCATAGAGTGGGTCACAGTTGATCACGACTGCCCTAGCCTCAGTGTGTTAAATTGCCCCTGTTGGATGCGCTGAGGCCTGAGGGGTGTGTGGGTATCACTGATCTTGTTGAAGTCTCTACCATGGCCTGGGGGAGAGTGGGACCACAATGATCCTTTCCAAGGCTGGGAGCATCATTTAAGGGGAATTTCTTTTCTTTGAAGGTTGTGCAACGTTGGAACATTGTGGGTGGTGATAGAGGTGTGATCATTTGAATATTTTTAAGGCAGAAGCAGATGGATTCTTGCTCAACAGAGGAGTCAAATGTTCTCTGGGATAGAAACTCATGAAGTAAGAGCATTCATCCCTTCAAGGCTGCTCTGCAATTCAGTAGATCATGGCTAATCATCGAACCTAGTCCCCATTCCTGCTTTCTCCCCATACCCTCTGATCCCTTTACCCATGAGAACCATATCTATCCCCTTGAAATGATGGGTATCTCGAAGTGTGGAGTGTAGAACTTAAACAGATCAGTCATGATCTTATCGAATGACCGAGCAGGTTCAATGGTTATCTTTTTTTCTATTTTGTATTTTTGTAGAGAGGGAGAGAGTGGAAAAGGGGTAATAGAAAAGGAGACTGAGATAGAAAGGGTGTGACAGAATGATGGAGATGGGGGTGAGGGTGGATGGAGGGATTGATGGATGGAGTGAGGAGGAGGAGGGAAGGACTGTGTTGGGGAACGGGGGGGCAATGTGTGGTAGTGGGGAAATCATGAGTGACAAATGGAGCTGGAGAGGGAGAGACAGAGTGGGTGGGGGTAAGGGAGGGTCAGAGATTGAGAGGGAGACCAAGGAGCCATGGTGTGCTTGGAGGAAGTACAAGGGTTTGGGGGAGATCACTGGGTGTGAAGGGATGTGAGTTTAGTGACAGGTAGATCTAGGTGGAGAAATGAAGATGGTTCTGTCTATCAGACAATAACAATTGAAATGTAACTAACCAGTGAGAAACAGATCAGACAGAGCCCTGAAGCAGGACACAGAGCTTAGTCAAATGGCAGTTAACAAGAATATAAGAGTCAGATGATCAGGTAAAAGGAGAGACATGAACTAAGCAGTATAATGTACTCTCATATCTCTACAGTCCAGAGGCTAGCGGCACTGTAACATTCAGAATGAGTGCTATAAAACCTAAGGGAGTCTCTGGTAAATCAAACAAGTAGAACTTTTGCCCAGGGAGTGGTGAAAATATGGAACTAGACACTGCAGGAAGTAGTTGAGGGAAATAGCAAAAGTGCATTAAAGAGGAAGTTTGAATAACATGCTGGAGCAAGGAGCACAAGGGAATCTTGATGGGGTGAGATGCATAAACACCCATATGTAGTTGGGCTGAATGGCCTTTTTCTGCACTGTCCCAATGAACTGTAATCCAAAATGAGCAAATGTGGCTGACACCCAGGACAGGAGTTGAGGAATTGCCTGAATCCCTCCAGTAGAGCATTGATCTCAGTAACATGAAACAGCAATGATTTTCTTCATTCTGTCATGGGATGAGTGTGCCTCTGGCAACACCTTTGGTGTGGGAGCCAATTTACTCACAGCAAGATCCCAAAACATGTAATGCGATAACTGACTAAATAGTCAGTTTCAGTGATGCTTGTTGAAAGATGAACATTGGCCTCTACACTGAGGAGAACTCTTCTGGTCTCCTTTGCAATGATGCTGTGGGATCTTAAATGTCTCATCAAAAGACAGCACTTGTAGCAGTGCAAGATTCCCTCATTACTGCCCCCTTTTCATGGGGCTGTGAAACTCTGAGGTGGGACTTGAACTCTCCACCTTCAGTCGGAGGCAAGAGTACTACCCACTGAGCCTTGCTGACACCCTTATAGTCTGTGTGCTCTCGTTGTTTATACTGGCAGTTACATTGGTGAGTGCAAGCTCCCTCTCACCTACTGTTTTGACAGTTGGTTCCTGGTCAAGGTAAACTAAAAAACTGAAAGGCAGAAACACTAATAGAAATGTTCTAAAACTAGCTTTCATTTCAAGAAGGTTAAATTCTTACCAGGATTACAAACTTCTTTTGTTTAAACTCACAAGCTTTGCACTAACCTGCTGACTTATGTACACAGTAATTCAAGAAACTGCTGTGCTGTTATGAAACACTGATGTGATCAAGATTATAGAAATACATGCTTTGTCTGAGAGAGTTTAAATAATCTTTCTATTCTTCTCCTCTGATAGGCTGGATAGAATGTATCCTCCCCCACATTTGATTTATCTTCTAACCAGACTTGGACAGTGTGTTCTCTTCGATGGCTGGCTGTTCCACCTGGCTAAAACCCGATGATCTCTGCTCCGTCATACCCTGAGAGGTTTTATTTGTGCGGACGTCCTGCTGGGTCGTTAATGAAAGGAATGACCAGAGAGAGGCGGCAATCAGACTGAGCAGGACACACAAGCTCGAGGGAAAGGAGTCCGGCTGTGCCACTTTCTCCGAGCCCTGCATTAGACTGGTTGCCTGTGGGGTGTGTATGTCTGTGCATACTAATGACCTCTCGCCGTATTAATTAGAACACTCGGACCTTTGCTGTGATGACCTAAGCTCTGCTCATTCTCCCGCCTGTCTATGCTGAGTGGTGATTTCCCCCTAGGGAGACTCTCTGATAAGGTGGAGAGTGTGCTCGGGGAGCCGGGTGTTGGGCCACAAAACACCTCCCGCAGTGAGAATGGCCAGTTCAGCTGTAATGCGCTTTACCGTAGTTGACTATGTCATCTTTGCTCTCCTCCTGATCTTCTCATCAGTCATCGGCCTTTTCTACGCACTGAGTGGTGGGCGGCAGCGGACGACCCAGGAGTTCCTGTTGGCAGGCCGCAGCATGACCTTCCTACCAGTGGCACTCTCCCTCCTTGCCACCTTCCAGTCTGCTGTCGCCATCCTAGGCGTACCAGCTGAGATCTACACCTTCGGTACTGAGTACTGGTTCCTCGGCTGCTCCTACTTCCTCGGGCTTCTCATTCCCGCCCACATCTTTGTCCCCATGTTCTACCGGCTGAAGATCACCAGCACCTACGAGGTGAGTGAGAAATGGAAAGCGAGGGATTGTTGTAAAACTTTACAAGGAGACATCAGAACTCCTCTGTCTTGTGGAGTGAACCTGAGATTGTTTTTATCGGATGGTTGTGTGGGAGGTGGTGGTGTAGTGGTCATATCACAGGATTAGTAACCCACAACCACAGGGTAATACCTGGGAACATGGGTTTGAATCCCACAAGGCAGATAGCTCAATTGAATTCAATAAAAAAAATCTGAAATTAAAAGATTAACCTAATCATATTCATGTAACCACTGAATTGTTCTAAAAACCCATCTGGTTCACAAATGTTCTTTTGGGGTAGGAAAACTTGTCTTTCCTGGTCTGGTTTACATGTGACTCCAGACCCATAGCAGTATGATTAACTCTTAACTGCTCTCTGGGCAATTAGAGGAACAAATTTTAAAGAAAAATTAATTGAGGCCTTCAAAACCATGAACTTTGATCACTGGAAATGGTTTCCAGTGACAGGAGGATTGGTAGGCAGCAGGGCTCAGATTTATCAGAGGAGACAGCTCATTCCACACTGCATGGTCGTGTTCTGGAATACGCTGCTTAAAAGGGTGGAGGAAGCAGATTCAGAACCTGCCAAAGGAAGTGGGTGAAATGTGGAGGGAGGAAGTTGTGGGATGAGTAAAAGGAAAAAGCTGGGAGCCAGATCAACTAATTCGAAATCAAAGAACTGTCACAAGAAGGGCGAGCCAACTGGTGTCCCTCTGTGTGCTTTTAAGATTCAATAAGTTAAGTGAGTATAACCTATTGGGAAAGATTGAACAGGCAGTGGTGCAATTTGCTCGAAGATGAGGTGGCAAGGTGACTGAAAAGTGTTCTTCAATGCTCTGGAGAGGTACCCACTGAGGAAAGGGTGTTCCCATTTGTGGGCAAGTCTAAAACTCGGTCAGACAGTAGACTAGCCACTAAAATGCCTTTACCCAAAAAGTGGTTGGAATGGTTTTTTAAAAAAAACTCACTACCACTGGGAGTGGCTGAGGTGAATGTTGACGTTTGTTTAAGGAAGCTGGCTATGTACCTGAAGCAGGAGGTGGGTGGGTGAGTGGGTGCAAGGGAAGATGGTAGTGTTAAATTAGGAAGAAGCTCATGTACAACATTAACTTTGGTATAGACTAGGTGGACGCAGTGGGCTGTAAATTTGTCTATTTACAGACCTTTTCTGGAAAATGACTGCGACTTTTCTTTAAGCCCAGTGCAGTTCAGTTGTTGACCAGTCGCAGTGGTTATGAAATGTTTTAGACTCTTTTAGCCCCCTTGCATGGATTGCTTTGGACATCACCTTACTCACATTTGAGACTTTCGACATGTGCATGTCGTAACACAAGGAAGTAAAGTTTTCCTATTGATCAAGTCAGCACTCCGTGCTTTTATTCTGATCATTGTTAACAGCAAATGCAAACACGTTCAAATATAAAAAGTAAAACAACATATTTGATTGCTAATGAAAGGTCATCAACTTGAAACGTTGACTGCTTCTGTTTCCATACAGGCTAAAGTTTCTCCGTATTTTATTTCAGATTCACATCTGCAGTATTTTACATTTGTGGCATGAAGTTCATTTGGTTAGTGGTTTTGGCAGAGGAGGAGGTAATTGAACCAGTCGAGGCATGTCTTTGCGCAGCAATCCAGTTCACTCCCCCACTCCAACCCTGCAAGTTAATTTCCTTAAAGTGCCCAGACAATTTCATTTTGAAATCACTGCTCACTTCTGCTTCCACCACTATGATAGTTCTAAGCCATTGCTGTTTACTGTATTAAAACTAAATTATTCCACATATCTGTTCCCCTTATCTTTTGTCCACAACTGTTAATCTATATCCCTGGTCCCTGTGTGCTTAGCTCATGGGAACAGCTTTTCATTGTCTGCCTTATCGCACCCTGTCAACCTATCTAAACACTGCACAAGTGTGGGCTTTCAGACTGAAGTCATGGTGATAGTTTCAGTTACCGATTTCTAGTATTTTTAATCAACCTGTCCCCAAATGTTATAGGGTGGGTGGATCTTGAATTCAGGCCTCCTAGCTCAGGTGTAAGGACAATACTGCAGTATCACAAGAGACCTTGATACAGGTTTTTGTTTATCTCGTATAGCTGGAATTGTTATCACAAATGAGAGAACAGCTTTTCTCCCTCCCCCACCACCAAGTCACCTGTGGTATCTTTCATCTGTTAACTATCACCACCAAATCACTCATGTTCCAACTGATTAATTTACATGGAAAGCCCATTTTAATTTATTTAAGGCTGAGATCCTGGATCAATAGGGGAATTAAAGACTGTGGTGAAAGGGCAGGGCGGTGGACATGAAGAATTTGAATCAGCTATGACCCTATCATGTACTCCTGTTCCTCTTTCTTATGAACTTACACATGCAATAATACCAAAAGGTGGAAGAGAAGGAGGGGAGAAAATCCAAATGGAGTTGGAGGCTAAGATAAAGCACTTAGCCATGTGGTTCCCACCTTTTACCAAGGCATCGAGGATATTGGCGTACTCTGTGCTCCCTCTCGAACGACACTTGAGCACAAACATAGCTATGGAATAAAGATAGGCAATTGGCAACTATATCCTCTCTGTGGCTGCTGCCTGCACCTTTTAATGGTCAACTTGCAAGGCCCAAGGACAGGCCTGGGGTGAGTTCCTCCAAGTTGCCCACACCTCTCCAAATTGGATAACCAAAGATCAGTGCTGTGTGTCTGAAGTCCAACCAAAAGTACAGCAAAATATTTTTCAAGTGATTTTAAAAAAGTTGTTACCGCTTTTTGTAATACATAATGCCATCAAACATACCTGGATTCCAAAATGGTCACTCTCCTATTCCCTGCTGATCCCAATGAATTGAAGTAAATGAGGTGGGTGGGGTGGCTGGTGAGATATGAGAAAAAGCAGTCCAGACTCTCTGATAGCAAGGACTGTAGATGTTGGAGTCAGAGACAACACAATGTGGAGCTGGAGGAACACAGCAGGCCAGGCAGCATCAGACGAACAGGATCACTGAAGAAGGATCCTGACATGCAACGTCAACTTTCGTGCTCCTCTGATGCTGCCTGACATGTTGTGTTCCTCCAGCTCCACACTGTTATCCAAGATTCCCTCTCCCACTTCGCCCTTGATTTCTGTCCTGTTCAAGGACACATTTGTATTTGTGGTGATTGGCATGCTAGCCACTCAGTTTCAATGTAGGGCAATTCCCTTGCCCCCTCACTACCGTCTCCTTTCCTCTCAGAAAATTATCTTCGACAACTTGCATCTAAATCCACAAAATGGCAAAGGAGTTAGATGAGAATCTTTACTCTAGCTGAAAACTGAAATTTATAATATGAGTGATGTTAGAAGCAGATTGAGTAATCAAAGGAGAATTAGGTAAACTCTAGGGAAGTTGCATGCAGTGGTAGTATTGTAATTAGACCAGTAATCCAGAACCCCAGTCTAGTGCTCTGTTAACATGGGTTCAAATCCAAACTTGAAATTAAGAAATAAACTGGAATTGAAACTGGTCTAATTGTCACCATATATCCATTGTTGATTGCCGATAAAAATTAAACATCTGATTCACTAATGGCCATTAGGGAAGGAAATCTGCCAGTTGTATCATTCTGCTACAAAGTCTGATGAAAGGAATGAAATTGAACAGTCCTCTCAGCATCGACCATGGTGCCAGGAATGGCAACGGGAACCATATCCCTCGGGATCCTGCAAGGTCTCATAGAGGAATAGGCTGACACAGCCAGATTTGTGGGATCATTCCTTCCACACACACTGTTTCTGATTATTGCCATCATGATCCTGTCCCACTGACAGGACAGACTCAGCACTCCCGAGTACGTTACTGCTGGAGATCTTCAAGGTAATGCCAGTTACCTTTAACTGTTTCATCAATGTTCTTCCCGCTTCTGATCTTAAGATGGTGAAATTGCTCATGATTTGCACAACATTCAGCACCATTTATGATTCCTCAGACGCTGAAGCAGTCCATGTTCAAATGCAACAAGATCTGGACACTAGCCAGGCTCAGGCCGACAAGTGACAAATAACAGATGCACTGTGCAAGTACTAAGCAATAATCGTTGCCAACAATAGAGAATCTGACCACCAACCCTTAATATTCAATGGCATTACCATCACTGGAAGCCTGACTATCAATATTCTGGAGGTATCCTTGACCAAAAATTCTGAACTAAATTAGCTATATAAATACAGAGGTTACAATAGCAACTCAAAGGTTTGGTATTCTGTAGTGAGAAACTTACCTCCAATCCCCAACTTGTCTGGCTGCTGCAATCCAATAGCATTCAAACTCAACACCATCCAGGACAAAGTATTGATCAATAGACACTGCTTTGTCGATGGACAGTGGCGGCAGTGTGCACCTTCTCCATCTTGCAAGGCTCCATCAGCATCTTCCAGAACCGTGATCTCTGACACCTAGGAGAGCAAGGGCAGCTGATGCTTGGGGTTATGACCACCTACACCCTTTCAAACCACACAACACCCAGACTCAAAGCATTAAAGCCATTGCTTCAATGTTGCTGCATCAGAATCCTGGAACTCCCTTCCCAACTGTTGTGGGGTATATGTACGCACTGATGACTTCAACGATTCAAGAGGTGGCTGTTCCCAACCTGCTTCAGTGAAATTAGGGATGGGCACTGAATGCTGACCAAGCCATCAAAACGCTCATTCTATGAACAAAGCGCAGAGAATGAAACTTTGTTCGATTGATGTAAATCCCCATCTGGTTCACTTGTTTAGATGAGAAATTGCTGTAATAGAAAGTAGCAGGAGTAGGCCATTTTCCCCTTGAAGTCCACTCTGCTGTTCAGGATGACAATGGCTGATCCTCCAACTCCGTGATTTGTAGTTGCTTTCTTTCTGTACAGTTTTGATCCCTTTAGCCCTAAGAACTATATCTAACTCCTTCCAAATATTCAATGTTTTGGCTTCAACCGCTTTCTGTGGCAGAGAATTCCACAGGTTCACCACTCTCTCTGGGTGAAGACATTTCCCTTCTTCTCAGTTTTAAATGCCCTATCCTGTATCTGATGCCTGATTTGACCCTCCCCAGATCAATGGGAGCACATTTCCTGCATTTAACCCCTGTCATGACATGTTAGAATTTTTAAGGTTTCACTGAGATCTCCTTCCAGCACCCCCACCTCCCCCCCCCCCCCCGCCCCCCCCACCCCCCCCACAATCCTCCTGCTGTTCTAAACGCCAGTGAATATCCAACCTAGCCGATTACTCCCTCATTTATTGACTCATGGTCATCAGTAAAGTGCTGGAAGGTGTTATCAACAATGCTATCAAGCAATAACCTGCTTACTGACACCCAGTTTGGGTTCTGCCATGGCCACTCAGCTCCTGACCTCTTTACAACCTTGGTTCAAACATGGACACGAGAACTGAATTCCAGAGGTAAGATGAGGGTGACAGCCCTTAAAATGAAGGCTGCATTTGACTGAGTGTGACATTAAGGAGCCCTAGCAAAATTGAAAACAATTGGTAATAGGGCAAACTCTCTGCTGGTTAGAGTCATACCTGGCACGTAAGAAAATGGCAGTGGTTATTGGAGGTCAGCCATCTCAGTTCCAGGACATCTTTGCAGGAGTTCCCATAAGTGGGGATGTGCGCCAATGATTGCGCGGTGTTCAACACCATTCACAACACCTCAGGCACTGAAGCAGTCCATGTTAAAACACAACAAGATCTGGACAACATTCAGGCTTGGGCTGACAAATTTGAGCAACACAAATGCCAGGCTATGACCATCACCAGTAAGAGACAATTTAACCACCGCCCTTTGACATTGAATCGTGTTACCATCACTGAATGTTCTGCTATCAACATCTTGGGCGTTGTCATCGATTGGAAACTCAATTGGACTCACCACACAAACATAGTGGGAAGAGGCTAGGAATACTATGGTGAGGAATTCACCTCCTGATGCCCCAAAGCCTGTCCACAAGGCATAAGTCAGGAGTGTGATGGAATGCTCCCCACTTGCCTGGATAGTGCCAGGAACACCACCCCTTCAAGTCCCCTCCAAGTCGCTCATCACCCTGACCTAGAAATAGTTCACCGACACTGAATCAAAATCCTGGAATTTCTTCCCAAATGGCATTGTGCCTGTCCACTGCAGGTGGATGGCAGTGATTCAAGGCACCAGCTCACCACCCCTTCTCAAGGGCAACTAGGGACGGGCAATAAAATGCTGACCCAGCTAATGCCGCCCCCCCCCCCCCATGTCCCACAGTGAATAAAAAAAAATTGTCTTAACCAATCCAATCTCATTCATATATCAGTCCTGTCATTCTCAGCCTGGTAAAGCTCAATTGCACTCGGTCCTCAACCAGAACGTCCTTTCTTAGAAAATGAGACCAAAACCGCACCTAGTACTCCAGGTATAGGCTCACCAAGACCCTGCAAGTCTGTAACAAACCATCCCTGCTCTTGTACTCTTGGCCCAAATTGGCCTATGTGTGACTCCAGACACACAACAATCTGGTTGATTTTTAACTCCTCTGAAATGGCCTATCAAAATACTCCATTGAATAGCAAAATGTTCTAACATTGCTAACAAATGTCCACATTCTGTCAAATAAAGGGCTATGGGAGTAGGTTGTGGCCTGAGTTTAATAGCTCATCCGGAGATCTCTAGCAGTGCAGCAGTTCCTGCGTATTACCACGAGTGCTCCGGTCCCCGGTGTGACTTTTACCCAGAGACTTCTGACTTGGGCTATGCTTGGCAAGGTGTTTGGAATTCAAGAATGGTATTTCTATTCTCTCTGTCTCTCTGGCTTCTGGTTCTAAATCTACTTCGACTGTTTTGGGTCCAGTTGTCCTTAACCTGAATCCTAATGTAGAGTTTGTGTTTCTCTTCCAGTACCTTGAGCTGCGGTTTAACAAGGCAACGCGACTATGCGGGACATTGACCTTCATTTTCCAGATGGTGAGTCTCGTCCACCAGATAGTTAATAGCTCTGCAATAATGATTCCCTTAAGTTGTCTTTATTGTGTGTGATTCACTCAGAGATAGTAAGAAGTGCTGATGCTGGGGCCAGAGATAACACAGTGTGGAGCTGGAGGAACACAGCAGGCCAGGGAGCATCAGAGGAGCAGGAAAGCTGACGTTTTGGGTCGGGACCCTTCTTTGGAAATAAGGAAGGGTAGGGAGCCTTGAAATAAATAAGGAGAGGAGGGGTGGGGCTGGGGAAGGTAGTTGGGATGGTGATGGGTGAGTGCAGGTAGGCAGTAGTGTGGATTGGTCAGTGAGGTGGGAGGAGTGGATAGGTGAGGGAGAAGATGGACAGATTATGCCAGATCAAGGAGGTGGGGATGAGAGGGACAGTTGGACATGGGATGAGGCGGGGGTGGAGAGATTTTGAAACTGGGAAAATCCACATTGAGACCACTGGGTTCTAGGCTTCCAAGGCGGAATATGAGGTGCTGCTCCTCCAGTTTGTGCTTGGTGTTATTGTGACACTGGAGGAGGCCCAGGATAGACATGTCACCCAGGGAGTGGGAGGGGGGAGTTTAAATGATTGGCAACCGGAAGTTGTTGCCGTTTGTTGCGCATGGAGTGCAGATGCTCTACAAAATGGTCTCCAATTGTCCGCTTGGTCTCACCGATGTAGAACAGGCCACACTGGGAGCAGCGAATGCAATGGACCACATTGACAGATGTGCAGGTGAACCCTTGTCTAATGTGGAAGATTTGATGGGTGCCTTGGATGGAGGTGAGGGGGAAGGTGTAGCGCAGGTGTAGCACTTCCTGCAGTTGCAGGGAGAGGTGCCGGGGATGGTGGGGTTAGTGGGGAGTGTGGAGCAAATGAGGAAGTCGCAGAGAAAGCGGTCCCTGTGAAAGGCAGATAGGGGTGGGGAGCGAAATATCTCTTTGGTTGTGGGATCAGATTGTAGTTAGCAGAAGTGGCAGAGAATGATGTGTTGGATATGGAGGTTAGCGGGGTGATATGTGAGGACAAGAGGGATTCTTCCTTTGTTTTTGTTGGGAGGTTGTGATGTGAGGGCGGAGGTGTGTATGACCTGTGTATTTTGACCAAAGGATCTTTTAGGTTTTATTGCTTATATAGTATCATAAAGGGACCTGTGTGATAGCATCATGGTAATTGTGTGGTCATGTGAACATGCACCATACAGGCAACATTGCTGCGCAGATGAAATTTTCCTTTAAAATAGCCGGGAATAAAACATAAACTTGTACATAAACCAAAAAAAAACTCATCAGTCACTTTGCTGTGGGATTGTGCCATCCTGGCCAGTAAGTCAATGTCCGTAACTAACCATGCAATCACTGCTCGGTTTATCTTCAATCTGCAGAAGTTAATTGTTAAGCTAAATATTCCCTGGATTCTGATTAGTTAATAAAATGTTTTGCATGCTGCATGTAAAATTTCAGAGAGTACAGCCCTTCATGTCCGTGCCAACGCTTTGAAAGTTACCCAATTCATCCCACTTCCCTGTCCCCCCGCCCAGTCTGACTTCCCTCTGGTTCCTTTGACAAATGCCTTAAATATGTGTTTCTTGGCCACCGACAGTGCTGTCAGCTGACCACTGTCGTACAAGTGGACATTGTTTGGTGTAGTTCCTGGATTGGCTATAAGGACTCAAAACTAACACATTTCCAGCATGTGATTTACAAAATTACAATAAAGTAATTTTTGAAGTGTTGGAACAAGCAACCAATTTGCACACAGCAAGCTGTCACAAAGAGCAGCCTGATAATAGCCATGTAATCATTTGGTGATCTCGTTGAGAAATTCACATTTAGTAGTATGCTTGAAGAGCATCCCTGCACCTATTCAGGTAGCGTTGAGGCATCTTTTCTACCCGTCTGAGAGAACAGTACAGCATGTTTATTTAACGTAGGACTTGAAAATCAGCTTCACTGACAGTGAAGCATTCCTTCAGTACTGTACCTCTGACAGAGCAGCATTCCTCAATGTGGGTTGCTCCTTCCTAAACCGATACCCTCGAGTCTGGCGCCCGCAGTACTCCCAGTTTTTCAACAAGGGGTTAAGATTGATTCAGCGATAGTAGGAACTGCCGATGCTGGAGAATCTGAGATAACAAGGTGTAGAGCACACAGCAGGCCGAGCAGCATCGGAGGAGCAGGAAAGCTGACGTTTCGGGTCTGGACCCTTCTTTAGAAATGGGCCGTTCTTTAGAAATGCGTCCAGGTTCTACACTGGTGAGTGGATGGGGGTCTGGCAGATGGAATTCCATGTTGATAAATGTGAAATCATCCATTTGGGTAGGAATAACAGTAAAGGGGCTATTACTTGAACAGTGAAACATTGCAGCATGTTGCTGTGCAGAGGGACCTGGGTGTCCTTGTGCATGAATTGCAGAAGGTTGGTTTGCAGGTAGAACAGGTAATTAAGACAAATGGAATTTTGTCCTTCATTGCTAGAGGGATTGAGTTTAAAAGCAGGGAGGTTATGCTACAGCTGTACAGGGTGCTGGTGAGGCCACATCTGGAGTATTGTGTGCAATTTTGGTCTCCTTACTTGAAAGAGAAGGTACAGGGGAGATTCACTAGATTGCTTCCAGAGTTAAGAAGATTGGCTTATGAGGAGAGGCTGAATAAACTGGGATTATATTCATTGAAATTTAGAAGAATGAGAGGGGGGTCTTACTGAAACATATAAAATTAAGAAGGGAATAGAGAAGGTAGAAGCAAGGAGGTTCCACTGGTGGGTGAAACTAGAACAAGAGGTAATAGCCTCAAAGTAAGGGGGAGCAGATTAAGGACTGAATTGAGGAGAAACCTCTTCACTAAAGGGTTGTGAATCTCTGGAATTCCCTGCCCAGTGAAGTAGTTGAGATTTCCTCATTGAATGCTTTTAGAGCTAAAGTAGGCAATTCTTTTGAAAAATAAAAGAATTAAAGCTTATGGTGAGAGGGTGTTTAAGTGGAACTGAGGCCATAAAAACATCAGCTGTGAAGAAGCTTGAAGGCCTGCTCCTGCTCCTGGTTCTTATGTTCAAAACTTAACTCTTGATTCTCCAAACCTGCCACCATTTACAAAGTCAGGAATGTCCTGGATAATCCCCACTTACCTGGATGATAACATTCAAGATCTTGACAACGTTTAGGACAAAGCAGCCCACTTGATTGATACCTGTCCTTCACGACTAACGCACAGTGGCAGTGTTATATATTGTCACGAGTTGCACTGCAGTAATTTCCCAAGGCACTTCCATCAGCACCTTCCAAACCTATGACCTGTACCGCCTTCAAGGGCAAGGTTTGTAGATGCGTGGAAACAACACCAACACTACACTCCCCTGACATGGGACTATACTGCCATTCCGTCACAGTCACTGCGTTAAGATCCAGGAACTCTGTCTCCCTGTGGGTGTACCTACATTCTAAGGGACAAAGAATTGTATTTTTTGATGTGAGTTTGCTTGCTGAGCTGGAAGGCTCGTCTTCAGACGTTTCATCATCAGTGAGCTTCCGATGAAGCGCTGGTGTTATGTCCCGCTTTCTATTCATCTGTTTAGGTTTCCTTGGGTTGGTGATGTCATTTCCTGTGTTGGTGATGTCATTTCCTGTTCTTTTTCTCAGAGGGTGGTAGATGGGCTCCAAATCAATGTGTTTGTTGATGGACTTCCGGTTGGAATGCCATGCTTCTAAAACACATTGATAATACCAGAGCTTCACCGGAGTCTCACTGATGATGTTACCTAGAATGGTGACGAAACGTCTGAAAACAAACCTTCCAGCTCAGCGAGCAAACTCACATCCAGAACCTCAACCTGAGCTACAAATCTTCTCAATTGTATTCTTATTTGTTCACAAAATGTAGGCTTAAACTAAATAGGCCAACATTTATTTCCCATCTTGATTTGCACATTTAAAAGTCAGCCTGATTCCTCTGGGTCTGGAGTCACATGTAGACCAGACCAGATAAGGGTGGAAGTTTTTCTTCCCTAAAGGACATCAGGGAGGTGATAACCTAGTGGTATCAGCACTGGACTGTTAATCCACAGACCCAGATCGCGTTCTGAGGACCCGGGTTTGAATCCCACCACGGCTGATGGTGGAATTTGAATTCAGTAATTATCTGGAATTAAGAATCTAATGATGACCATGATCCATTGTCAATCGTCAGGAAAAACCATCCTTACCCGGTCTGGCCTACATGTGACTCCAGACGCACGGCCGTGTGTTAGACTCTTAACTGCCCTGTGGACAATTAGGGGGCGGGTAATAAATTCTACCTTGTCAGCGACTCCCTCATCCCATGAATGAATAAAGAAAATAAAATCAGTGAACCAGATGGTACACAGTCGCCATTAGGCAAGCAATTTTATTCCCAAACATTTTGGAATTGAATTTAATTTTCACTATGTGCCTTGCTGGGATTTGAACATGTGACCAGAACATTAGCCTGGCATTCTGGATTACTAACCTAATGGCGTTACTGTAATGACACTACCTCCCCGACAGAAGGCAGCTCACTACACTCTCCGCAAGGCAACTAGAGATGAACTATAAACGCTGACCTTGCCAGTAGCTCTCCCACTCTTAAACAAGTTGAAAACATTGTGGTTTTAGAAAGGGTGAGATCCAACTTGGATAACTGTCTTGACTTCCTTCTGAGAAGTTGATGTCTCAAGATGGCAATGTGAATTCCTATAACATACACCCTCCAGAAGGCAAGTTTGATATAGTCACACATGAAAGACTGCCCAGTGAGCTCATGCTCCCAGTGCTTATGGTTCAGCATTGTTATTGGCTGACAGTCTTGGGAAAAATTAAACATAGGAACCAGAAGTAGCCCATTCAGCCCCTCAAGCCTGCTGTACCATTCAGTGAAATTGTGGCTGATCTGTGACCTAACTCCACATACTGTCTTTGGCCTGCATCCCTTCTTACCATTGCTTAAGAAAAAGTTATCCACCTCCGAATTAAAATTAACAGCTGATCTAGCATCAACTGCTGTTTGTGGCGAGAGTTCCAAACCTCTAACACCCTTTCTGTAGAGGTGTTTTTCTTTAGAATGGGCTGGCCCTTATTAGACAGCATCCCCTCGTTCTAGAATCTCCAACCAATGGAAATAGTTTATCTTAAGTCACCCTATTATGTACGGTACAGCACCTCACTATTGTCTGGAAATGTAGGTACTTAATTCCCATGGGGTTTCAACACAATGACTCGCAGATGGTAGTGCTGTCGCTGACAGTGAGATTGATTTCAAGCTGACAGAGCTGCATGGTGTGAGAGAAGCTTTTCTTCATAATAACAGCAATCCTTCTCTTCTAATTGCAGGTGATTTACATGGGTGTTGTGCTCTATGCACCTGCACTGGCATTGAATGCAGGTAAGTTAAGGTGGAACAACAGTATATTGAAATAATCCAGACATTCATTACTCACCTGTGCAGACTGAACCCCCTCAGACCTGAGGTGATTTTCCAGCTGTCAGTATAATAATGTAAAACGACTAATCAGTTATTTTCAGAAGACGCACTTATTGAAAAACCTAGATTTTAAACCCAGATCCGATCATTCACAGCATTGCTGATTTGCACCTGCTTAAAACTAATGAGTTCTGGTCCAATAGCAGTAAGGGTTTGGTGGTTCATTCACAAAGTGGTTCACTTTGTCGTAAGAAATTCTCCTGAGCTTCGCTCTAGTTTTTGTATTAATTCTCCTAACTTAGTTCCTGATCTTCTGCAAGCGAAAATGGATTATCTCTATTTTCTTGATTATTAAAGCCCACCAAATGTTTCCGATTGATTGCATTAAACGCTCAGCAGTGGGATTTGAACTCCAAAACGTACAAATTTACATGTTAGGATCATAGGTCACTGAACCCCTTGTATCTCCTTCACCATTCGATAAAATTGTGGCTGGTCTGATTCCTCCAAGTTCCCACCCATCCCAAAAGCATCTTAACCCCTTTCTTACTAAGACTCTATCAAACTCTGCCTTAAAAACATTCAAAAGCTCTGCTTCCAGCACCTTTTGGGAAGAGAGAACATTCTTGCTTATCTGTCTTAAATGGCAGCCCCATATATTTAAACAGTAACCCCTAGTTCTAAATATTCCCTTAATTGTGTTAAAATCTTGGATCTCCCCCAACCTGCCCCAAGGAATTCTAAGGGGTGTAACTGGTTAAATGTTGAGAGGGTGTTTCCCCTAATAGGAAAGTCCAGGACCAGAGGGCAGAGTCTCAGTCTTAAATTGGCACCCTTTATTCTGAGATGAGGAGGAATATCTTAGAGGGCTGTGAGTCCTGGAACTCCCAAACAGCTGTAGGGGCAGACCCCTTGCGTATATTTAAGGCTGAGATAGATTCTTGATCGGTCAGGGAAATGTGCAAAAGTGGATGTGAGGAGTGTCCGATCAACTACGATCCTGTTGAATAGTGAAGCATGCTCAGGGGCCTGAAAGGCCTGCTCCCCTTCCTATTTCTTCTGGTCTTCAGGCATTGTGAGTCTACCTAGGTGAAATTGCCATCGTCCCAGAGGACTATAGGACTGCTGCCTCATTCAAGAGAGATGTCTGATGGTAAACTTAATCTGAGGATCACCATGCTTCAGGTGAGGGGAGAGGTTGAGAAATCACGGTCAGCTCAGTTGGCTAGGTATCTGGTTTACAGCTCTACCAGCAGCACAGTGAACAGCAGTGGTTCAAGAAGGCAGCTCACCACTATCTCCTCAGGGCAGCTAGGGGCGGGCACTAAATGCTGGCCCAGGCAATAACGCCTACGTCCCACAAGTGAATAAAAAGTAACACGGAAGCATCCTTACAAGACCACTCTAACAAGACCCCTTGGAACCTTATATGTTACAGTCAGATTGTCCATTACTCTTCTAAACTGCAGTTGATGTAAACCTAGACTGTCCAACCATTCCTCATAAGACAACCTGCCATACCAAGTATGAGTCTAATAAACCTTCTCTGAACTGCTTCCATTGCATTTACGTGCTTCTTTAAAGAAGGAGACCTGTATTCTACACAGTACTCCAGATGTGGTCTCCCCAGTGTCTTGTGTGACTGAAACATAATCTGCTCCTTTTGTATTCAGTTCCCTTCATATTAAACAAGTGCATTTGTTTCTTATTACTTGCTGTGCGTCCAGACATAGCCTATTGCTGCTCATGCATGAGGACTCCTGGAACCCTCTGCATCTCAGATCTGTGTCTCTCATGATTTAAATTTTATGCTACTTTTCTGCTCTTCCTACCAAAATGGAGAATTTCCCATTTTCCTACATTATAATCCATTTACCAGGTCTTTCCCAATTCACTTAGACTATTTGCATCTTCGTGTAGCCTCCTTCTGTCCTCTCCAGAGTTCACTTCCTTACCTATGCATCATCAATAAATTTGGCAAACATGCCTCTGTTCCTTTGTCCAGGTCACTTATATAAATTGTGAATAGTTGAGATCCCAACACAGATGCCTGTGGTAGTTATTCTTTATATCCTGCCAATTTGAAACAAAAACATTTAGACCTACTCTCTGCATCCTGTTACCCAGTTAATCTTCTGTCCACCCCTTCACTGCATGTACTTTCATTTTTTTACAATGGTCTTGGAGTTGGCAGTTTTATCACATCTTCTGGAAATCAAAACATGGTGCGTACACTGTTCCCTTTTATCTGTAACAAGTTATTCCTCAAAGAGCTCCTAATGGATTAGTTCAGCATGATTTCCCTTTCACACATTGGCTGTGCTTGATCACCTTGAATTTAGCTAAGCTACAATTTCTTTAATGAAAGTAGAAAGTGCTGGAGAAATTCAGCAGGCCTGGGAGCATCTGTGGAGAGAAAAACAAGAGTTGATGTTTTTTAAGTTCAATATAACTCTTCTGAAGGGGAGTGATACCTGACTCAAAGCATTCACTTTGTTCTTTCTGCACAGATTTTGCCGGACATGCTGAGCTTCTCCAGCACTTTATGGTTCTATTTCAGATGTCCAGCATTCGCTTCAATACCTTTGAATATCTTCCCTATGACAGAAATAATGCTGACTCATTCCTAGTTTCCTCCTTTCTGTCTTTCTCCTTCATTTGAATAAAGGAGTCATATTTGCTACCTTCCTGTCTAATGAGAACTTCCTGAATCCAGGGAGTTTTGGAAAATTAAAGCAATTGTCTTTTCTGCCCTACTAGTTTCTCGTGGACTTGCAAATTGTTATTTCCAAACATATAATGATGAAGTGATTATAAGCAGTTTAATAGTGAATCTGAAGTTGTGGTTCAACTGCATTTCCTGCTCTCTGAAGCTTAAATTTAAAATCCTTGGCTGTTTAAGCACCCAGTGAAAGCTCTAAACCACTTAAAAAGGCACTGAATCCCTGGCATGTGATCTGTGACTAATCAAGTCCTGTAAAATTACACATGCCCAGCGGAAATTATGCCCACAGTAATTATATGTTTCGAATCAGTGCTGAGGAATTAAAGGCAGATGAACTGAACTAAATCATACGACAAAAGATACTGTAGAAATGAAAATGTTAAATTAGAACAGAGAAGTCTGAAATACAGTCAGCATTTCAGACAGGGGAGCGTAGTGAATGTTTTAGATCCATGGTCTTTCATTCCTTAACTTCAGATTAAATCATTGTAACACTTTTTAACAAAAGTACTTCAATGTTTCAGAGAAATGTGCCCAAAAGCAGGCCTCCTATCAGTTGGCCATGAACAGAAGGAGTAATTGACCTTGAAACACAGTGTTGAATCACCAGCACAGTTTTCCCCTTTGTGCTGCATTAGCTGTGTTACTGGAGAAATGCTAAAGGAATGTTTTGTTAAGCTTGTGGGGAGAAAAGGAAATGGTGGTGTTCGGTGTGTCACCTTGCTTCTTGCTGGAGTTAAATATGATCCCTAAGTAAAATTGAGGTACTTTCCAACAGTAAATGATTTTACCAGCACTTCAAACAGATTTGCGCGGCTTTCTAATGAATAGAATACAAATCTCACCCCATAAAATAGAAGGCAGAAAATGGCAGATCGGGGTAACAGTGACTGAGGTGGAGACGCAGAGCAGGACGGGAGACTGAGGTAGTCTGAATGGACCAGAGGCGGAGGGGGATGGGAGAGTGCAGAAGGGTGTGGGCATGATACGGGACGAATTTTCAGCAGAGGGCAACACAGATTTTATTTTCCTCACAATGGTAATGATGGAGAGATTACAATTCCATTAGTTTTGTCGTCTTGAGAGTACTGATTTTGGCTCTCTTGTTAGCTTTGCTGTGGCCTTCTGACATTTACTGTTGAAATATTAAAAGATTTTTTTTAATGTTTTCAGTGACTGGCTTCGATTTGTGGGGAGCAGTGTTAACCATGGGGTTAGTTTGCACACTGTACACAGCACTGGTGAGTAATCAATGGGTCAGCAAGCTCCAATGTTCCATTCAGTGTTGTCTTAAAGAAAGTCTTGACTTTATACAAAGCCTTTCACAACCCATGCTGCCTAAAACAGGAGACACATTTTTGAATTGTAGTCACCACTGCAGTCTCGGAAACACAGCAGGCTGTTGCACACAGCAAGATCCCGCGGACAGCAATGAGCGAACCCAGCAGAACTGTTTTCAAATAATGATGAAGGGTAAATTATGTAGGAACAGGAGAAAGTCCCTTCAGGTTTTCGTTTGGTTCTACCATTGATTTTGATCATAGATGGCTTGCATCTCCTTAATTTGCTTCTGTGGCTCTGTAGCCTCATTTAAACTATTGCTATCAGTTTTGAAATTTCAGTTTACCCCCACTAGCCGATCAGTTTTGTGGAAGCAAAAGTTCCTGACAAAAACATGAAGGAAAACATCCCTGCTCCTCTTCCCAGTGCTGCCTCAGTATGCTTTTCAGAGGGTGGGTAGAGACCCTGAACTGAAAACCAAACAGTCCTGACAGCGCAAGCATTTGCTGAGTATTATGTTCACCTCCAATATGTGGTTATTTCTCTGGAGCGTGCTCTTGCACACAGAACAGTTCAATAAAAGAGCAGTAATCCATTTTTGTTCTAAAGGTTGAGGGATAAATAATGACCAGTGCATAAGAACAGGCAGAGGTCGTTCAATCCCTCAATCTTGTCCCACCCATTCATTTAGATCACAGCAAATTCCCTCGTAACGAGTGTCAGTCAGTATTTTCTGCTGAAATCTCTGGAGTGCGAATTTGAATGGATAATTGTCTGACTGAAAGGAGCAGATGAAAGGCAGAGCCACACCTGGTGCCCGTGTTAGTGTCGAAGCTGCTTTTCCTGTTTCATTGCTGTTCACTGCACCTCTCCATGTGACCCTCAGGGTGGACTGAAGGCTGTAATCTGGACAGATGTGTTTCAGACGCTGGTGATGTTTTCTGGGCAGCTGGCTGTCATCATCATTGGAACAAAGGAGGCCGGAGGAATCAGCGAAGTGTGGCGAATTGCCAAAAACAACGGCAAGATCTCAGGAATTGAGTAAGTATATCTTTTTAAAGCAATTTCAAAAACTTGAAGAATTAATCTAAGACAGGAGTGACTTCATTGAACTGATGATCAGGGGAGGGTGGTAACCAGAGGAAACTAATTTAAAGGGCTTGGTTTAAAAGTGTGATGACCAATTTTCATGTGGTAAATTTTGTAATCTGGGAAACATTGCAGAGGCAACAAGTTTGATAAGGACTTTCAAAAAGGATTCCAGCAAATATTTGAGAAGCACAGATTTCATGGGTCTGTGGGGAAGAGCAGGTGAAGCAGGACTAATTGGATAGATTTTTCTTACCTAGCAGAGAGTGTGTGTCCAGCATACAGTCTAATTGTTTTGTTTTGCTGAAGTGTCCTTTCCTTCTGCAGCCTGAATCCTGACCCCTTTGAGCGTCACACTTTCTGGACTCTGAGCTTTGGCGGTGTGTTCATGATGCTGGCACTTTACGGGGTGAACCAAGCACAAGTCCAACGCTACCTCAGCTCACGGACGGAGCAGCAGGCAATTTTGTAAGTTATTGAACCAAACCAAGCTGGGCCCCTACTTTGGGCAAATTGCTATGTGTTAAGCTGGCATTGCTAAACCTGCGAGTGGGTTCTCCCTGTCTCAAGGGTGTCCACTCTCCTAACCTGTCTAAATCCTTCTACAGCCTCCCCACATTCTCAATACTACCTGTCCCTCTATGTGTCTTTGTATCAAACTTAGCCAGCATGCCCTTGGTTCCTTCACTTAGATCATTAATGTATAATGTAGAAGAAACCTCTATTTCAATTAGATCCCCTCTCGTTCTTCTAAACTGCAGTGAGTACAGCCCCAGATTTAACCTTTGCTCGTAAGACAATCCTGCCATACCAGTGACCTTCCTAGTGAATCTTCTCTACTCTGCCTAAAATAACATGTCTCTCCTTAACTAATGGAACCAAAACCACTCTTAGTACTCCAGGTATACTCTCACCAGCACCTTGTACAGTTGCAGTAAGACTTCCCTGCTCTTGCACTCCAACATACTTGAAATAAGAGACTACACTCCATCACCCTTCCTGATTACCTGTTGCAGTAACGTACCCTATAAATAATACTCTGTTCTTGTGTTCTCCCTTCCAAAATGAAAGATGCTGCTCAAATGTGCGTTTTAGGTCTAGTAAATCCTTGCATCACTATGCTGAGAGACAGTAGCATTGTGGTGATGTCACTGGATAGTAGCCCAGGGAACTAGGCTATGGATCTGGGGAAATCCCAACACAGCATCTGGTGAACTTTGTAGACAATTAATAAAATTTTGCAGCATTTAAGACTGGTCTGTATGCTGGTGACTACAAAACGATCATCAGTTGTTGTAAAACCCACCTGTGATTTAGAAAAGGAAATCTGCTATCCTTATGTGGTCTGGCCTACATCTGCCTTGAGACCCACAACAATGTGCTTGACTCTTAACTGCCCTCTGACATGGCACTAGCAAGCAACTCAGTTTGAGGGCAATTAAGGATGGAAAACAAATGCTGACCTTGTCACATTCGATGAAAGACAAATGTGCACAGTAAGGCTCTTCAATCCCCAAGAGGTATACAGCAGGTCCGCTGAGACCCTAATTGCAGAGCCCACCGCATCTACAGGAAGCGCTGATTGATTCTGGCAGCAGAGTCCGAGGAATTGTCAGTCTACCTCCCTCCCCAGTGAATTTACAGAGCATCCAACTGAACAGTACTTTTAAAAACTAGGCTAAAACAGTTTGAATGTTGGCATAAATGTGTTGGATGATCTTGTTTGTTCCTGTTATCCCTGTAGGTCGTGCTATGTGGTGTTTCCATGCCAACAGTTAGTTCTGGCTATGGGATGCATTTTGGGCCTTGTTATGTATGCTCGCTATGGAGAAAATGGCCCCCTTCAGCAGGGTTATGTCAACGCCTCTGATCAGGTAAGGCCTGTGGTTTTTTTTTAACAGAGCCAAACCACGTGAAAGCAAGAGGAAGAACTTGCATATATGTAACTGCCTTTCATAGCCCTGCGACATCTCAAATTACATCGATTTACAAAAAATTTACAGGTCATTTAATCCAACTAGTTCAAGGTGCACATGAACCTCCTCTTCACAATTCAGTGTATCCTTCCTTCTAGTCGCTTCTCCCTCATATTTTTCTTAAACACGTCTGTGTTATTCACCTCAGCCACTCCCTGCAGTAGTGAGCTCCTCATTCTAACCATAACGTGGGTGAAAACCTTTCTTTTGATGGATTTATTAGTGACTGTGTGCATGTGGCTCCTAGTTTTGAACTCGCCTAATAATACTTAAGAATCTACACTTGCCAGACCTGTGACCTCCGTCATTTGGAAGGACAGTGACGGGAGACAGATGGAGCACCACCACCTGTAGGATCCCTTCCAATTCTGTCACCTTCCTGACTCGAAGCTGTACCTTTCAGTGTCACCGGGTCAAATCCTGGAACTCCCTCCTTAACAGCACAGTGGGTGTACCTATATCCTACGGCTAGCAGCGATTCAAAATTAGCAGCTCACTACCACCTTCTGAAACATAATCAGGGATGGGCAACAATTTCTGGTCCAACTGGTAATACCCACATGCCAATGAAGGGTAAATAAAAAAAAGTCTTAAAAGACATATTATCTTCCCTTTACAATACATGCTGTTTGTGGAGGTTTATTGTGTGCAATGTGGCCGCAATCTTCAAAAAATACCCAATTGACCATGAAATTCTTTGGGATATCGTGAGGTTGCGAGAGGTGCTGTATAAAGCAGCCAGTGTGTCATAGATGGAGCCATTCGGCCTGTTGTCCATCCCATTCACCCACTCGATTCCTGGAATGTCACTATAAATTTTTTAAATCTTTGTTTTCCTTTTCTTAAGCTTTCCAGTTATATGTCCCCATGTCTTTGCAGAATCTGCACTGCCAAGAAGAGAAAACTGGTCAGATTTGATAGAGGCTTAGAATCTATGGGAGTTAAAGGATTGAAGATCTTTCTCCCAGAGGGTGATGAGAGAGACAGAATCAGGAGGGCAGGGCAACATAAATGCGCAGCGCCCTGAAGTGTAAGGCCTAACGAATCTACAGAAGTGGCAAGGGGCCAGGAGGGTTTGTAATTTGGTTTGGGATCGTGAATCCAGAAGGTGTTGTGGGTGAGGACTGGGCAGTGCTGGTGTTCTGGAGTCGGTGTTCTGTGACTCCTGCCAGGCTGTTGTGTGTGTTTGATCAGATGGAACAATGTTAAATTTGGTTTGAATTTCAGATGGTGCTTTACTTTGTCATGGACATTCTTCAGCATTATCCTGGCTTACCTGGACTCTTCATTGCCTGCCTGTTCAGTGGAGCACTCAGGTACTTTCATAGCTACAGAATGAAATCTTGACAAATTAATGGGGCTGAAACTGAGAAGCTAGAGTGCACAGACTGCCAAGACTTGCACTGAGATAATAGATGACCTTGCCAGTTTTAACATTATATTTGTTTAAAAAGTGCAGTCTGTACATTGTGTCTGCCAGTTTTACTGAAGAACCTACTTTTTTGATTCATTGGATGTATGTGTTGTCGGCTGAGCCAGCATTTATTGCCCATTCATACTGCCTTTGAACTGAGTGGCTTGCTTGGTTATTTCAGTGTCAGCCACATTGTTGTGGGTCTGGAGTCACGTGTACACCCAATTGGGTAAGGGCAGCAGGTTTCTTTCCCTAAAGGACATTGGATGAACCAGATGAATTTTTACAACAGTTATCAATGGTAAATTGATGACCAGTCGTGAGCTTTTTTTATTTTTTTTTAAATTAGCTTCACGTTTGGTGATCTGGCATGGTGAGATTCAAATCCATGTCCAAAGTCATTAGCCTGAGGTTCTAACTGTAAGTCTTAGTGACATTACCAACATGTCACCGCCTCCCAAACTCTGTCCAATATCCTTTTGCTTGCCTGATGCCAAGGAAGGTTCTGATTGGAGATAATGGGAACTGCAGATGCAGGAGAATCCGAGATAATAAAGTGTGGAGCTGGATGAACACAGCAGGCCAAGCAGCATCAGAGGAGTGATGAAGGGTCTAGGCCTGAAACTTCAGCTTTCCTGCTCCTCTGATGCTGCTTGGCCCCCTGTGTTCATCCAGCTCCACACTATATTATCTAAGGTTCTGATTGGAGTGTTTTCCCGGAAGGAATCGCCTGAGACTTAAGAAAATTATTAGAAAAGCAACTCTATATATTTAATGAGTGATAATGGGAACTGCAGATGCTGGAGAATCCAAGATAATGAAATGTGAGGCTGGATGAACACAGCAGGCCCAGCAGCATCTCAGGAGCACAAAAGCTGACGTTTCGGGCCTAGACCCTTCATCAGAGAGGGGGATGGGGTGAGGGTTCTGGAATAAATAGGGAGAGGGGGGGAGGTGGACCGAAGATGGAGAGAAAAGAAGATAGGTGGAGAGGAGAGTCCGAAGAGATTACAAGAGAGTTGCAATGGGAGAGAGATTCCCCGAGGTTGGTCCGGAGGGAGGAGGGTAACTTCTTCAGGTTAGGCATGCCTAGAAGAAGTTACCCTCCTCCCTCTGGACCAACCTCAGGGAATCTCTCTCCCATTGCAACTCTCTTGTAATCTCTTCGGACTCTCCTCTCCACCTATCTTCTTTTCTCTCCATCTTCGTTCCGCCTCCCCCCCTCTCCCTATTTATTCCAGAACCCCCACCCCATCCCCCTCTCTGATGAAGGGTCTTGGCTCGAAACGTCAGCTTTTGTGCTCCTGAGATGCTGCTGGGCCTGCTGTGTTCATCCAGCTTCACATTTCATTATCTATATGTTTAATACAAGGCCATTCTTCCCAATGAGTGTGTTCAGCCATTCAGTCAGACTTAAAGCTGATCAGTACTTCATCCATCTGCTTTGATTTCATAGCCTTTCAGGTATTTTACCCAACAAGAAACTATCTATCTGAGGAACGGTTACTGGACCCGAAACATTAACCCTGATTTCCCTTCACAGATGCTGCCAGATCTGCCGAGCTTTTCCAGCAACTTCTGTTTTTATTTCTGATTTACAGCATCTGCTGTTTTTGTTTTTGGTTTTTATTTAAAAATCTATTAATCTTAGTTTTTAAATTTTGAACTATTTTCAACCTCAACAATGACTTTGGGGAGAATTTCAGATTTCCAATTCCTTTTATGTGAGAAACAGGTTTCTGAAGTCACCCCTCAATAACCTACTTCTATTTTAATTTTAACATTGTACTTTCTTGTTCTTTTCTCACCTAATTAACCAAATCCCTGCCCTTACACGCACTTCCCTGTACTCCCTTTAGTTGACACCAACCAGTAATTTGTAAAGAACTTGATCAATACAAGAATAGACAGTTTAGTCCCTTAAACTGCTCTCCCATTTGATGCATTCATAGCTGATCTCATCTTGATGTCATAACTTCCTGACTCCTGTGTTCAATTTATGAAGCCCAGGGTGCTTTAATAACCACCTTCTTAACTTGCCCTGCAAGCAGGGCTAGTCCAGATCAGAAACAAAAATAGAAATTGCTGGTAAAGCTCAGCAGGCCTGGCAGCATCTGTAGAGAGAAATGAGAGTTAACGATTTGGGTTGAGTGACCCTTCCTCAGGTCCTAGTCAGACTTCTCTGTAACGTGGAGTCACCATTTCCAGTTAAGTCTAGTATCCAGGTGACTGCCCAACCATCCTCTTCAGTGACTTGTATCTGTCTATTGGTGGAGACAAGGTCTGGATCACCAGACCGCTTTGACCTGAGCATTCTCTGTCAGAACCTCACCAATGCACGAATGTCTTTAAGGATCAGAAATTGCTTTAGAATATAATGTGTTTTCTGATCATTGTGAAGCTGAGAGCCAAGGTGTTGACTGTAGTGCAATCCTTTATGTTTGTGGATCCAGCTCATTTGCTGCATGACAATTACAGCAAAGCAAGGATCAGATACAGTATGTCTTTTTTTTTAATACATTCATGTCATCCCATGAGGGTGTCACTGGCTGGGCAGCATTTATTGCCCATCCCTAATTGCAGTTAAAACAGCTAAGAGCCGACCAGGTAAGGATGGCAGCTTCCTTCCCTGAAGGACATTCGTGAACCAGATGGGCTCTTCGGACAATCGACAATGGATTCATGGTCATCGTTAGACTCTTGATTCCAGATATTTGTTCAATTCCACCATCTGCGGTGGCGGGATTTGAATCTGGGTCCCCAGTATGCTATCTGAGTTTGTGGATTGACAGTCCAGCCGTAATACCATTACGCCATCGCCTCCCCCTTGTTTCTTTTTAAGTAGTATAAGTGGTAGTTTCAAAGCCATCATTTGCATCAGAACTTTAGTAACATTCACTGCAAGGTATTGCAAAGCAACTGTGCAGTTCTTGGCACATGTTTCTTTGATGGAGCTCTGCCTGTACTGCTCTAGAGATGTTCTGAAGGTGACATCAATTGTTAGATTTATTGCTTACAAGCACCAGCTTTCACGTAACGATTAGTAAAAGGATGATCATTAATCCACAGCCAACTCTGGTTGGATGTGGAAGCACGTTAGGCTCTCTTTTTAATGCTGAATCATTGTTTGTGTCTCTTTAGTACAATATCATCTGCATTCAATTCGCTAGCTGCCGTCACCATGACAGACCTGGTGAAACCTCAGTGTCCACACATGACAGAGGCTCGAGCCACACTGATATCCAAGTGTCTCGGTGAGTGACAATGGAAAATACCAGCAATAACTTGCAATTATATAGCACTGTTCATTATAGTAAAATGCCCCAAGGCATTTCATAGAAGTGTCATGAGGCAAAATTTGATGAGCAGGATGAGGCGCTGTGAGGGTGGGTGACCAAAAGGCTGCTTGAAGAAATAAGCTTGATAGACAGCAATAGAGTTGGGGAGTTGGTTTAGGAAACAAATTGCAAAGTTGAAAAGATAGGCGCCAATGGTGGAGTGATTAAAACTGGTGATGCATGAGAGGCCAGACTTGGAAGAGGATACATATCTTGGAGGACTAAAAGAGTTGAAGAGTAAGGAAAGTTGAGGCAATGGAAGAATTCTAAAACAAGGGTGAGAATTTTAGATTCAGGATGCTTCTCTGTGTAAGTCAATGAGCACAAGGGCTGCTAGGTGGCTTGATGAGATTGAGAATGTGGAGCAGAGGGCCTGGGTCCTCAAGTTCCATGATCTGTTTGAAGTGACTATAGCATTGTTCATCCTGCCATGGCTGAGGATTAGATAACACAAGCCTTTCAGTTTCCAAGCTTCCCACAGTTTTGAGCAGTGAACCTGACTTAATTAATTTGTTAATCGGATTCTGCCTTTGATGTGATTATCCCAGCCTAGAATGCATTTTCCTAATAGATTGGCAGCAGTGATCATACTCCCAATGGCTGATTGTGAACATTCCAGGCAAAGAAAGCTGATGCCTGCACATTAGCAACAAGGCCAAAGGAATCTGTGCAGAAAGGAACAAAGGCTTGGATTTTTTACAGCACCTTTTATGACTTCGATATTCGAAAGTACTTTGGCCAAGATGAGCTGGGTTGCTTATGCAGATAGCTGACACAACTTTTTAGGGCTAAATGGCCTGTTTCTGTGCTGCACTAACTCTATGATCCAACATGGGTACTTTGAAATGTATTCGCATAACAAGCTCTCACACAGCAAGACAAATCATGTCCTTGTAATATCTTCGATGGGATAAATATTAACCAAGACACCGGGGAAAATGTAAGCTTGTCTACTTCAAAATAGTGGTATGGAATCCTCTGGATTCACTGATCGTGCCGAGATGAGGCCTGCTCACAGCCAACACCTCTGGCCCCTAAGCTACCCTATCCTAGACAATATTCTCACAAGTTCCCATGAGCAGGAGGGCTTTCAGTTCATCATGTTTGTACCCTCCAGAGCTTCCAGTCCTATTTCATCCCATACACTTCTCTGCGCTTCTCATGTAAGGCCTACCTGGCCGCCCCTTTAGTCACCTCTCCCAAGGTGGAGAATCAGTGTCTGAAGCATTTTACCACATAAGGTTAGATGCTAGAAAGGAGGTGCTGATTGAGATTAACAAGAGGTGATGAGGGATTGCAGACATTAGAGTTGTTATTTAGACAGTCTGTCAGTGGTGAGGGATTGCTGTGCAGGATCTTCTCTTGAAGCGCTTAGAGGGTGGAATTGGTACTGTGTTTTGTTGTATTGTGATAGCTTGGGGGCTTCACAGCTCAGAACCAAGCCATTCTGCCCGAATAGTTTATGCTGGTGTACGTGCTCCACACAAACCATCCCCCACTCCCACCCCTTTTGATCTTCATTTTGTCTAAATGCCTTGGAATGTTTATTGCACAGTAGGCCACCATTCAAATTGTTGTGTCTGCTCTGACTCTTGGCAAGAACATCTCTCCTCGGTTCACTCCCTCACCTTTTCCCTCTAATGCCTCAAATCCTTTCTTTTTGGATAGTTATCCAGTTCTCCTTCGAGGGCAGTGATTGTTTCTGTCTCTAACACTGTTCGAGGCGGTGTATTCCAGAACCTAAACACTTGGTGTTTAAAAAAAAATACACAAAATAAAATCTCATGGCCAATGCTTCTTTTACAAATCATGTAAAATTGGTGCCCTTTGCCGCTCGATCCCACACAAATGGGAATAGTTTCTCCCAGCCTAATCTCTCCAGACTCTTCATGATTTTGAACATTTCTATCAAATTTCATCATAATTTTCTGTTCCAAGGAGGACAGCCCATACTTCTCCAATTTATCTGTGTAATTTAAATCCCTCGTCCTTTGGAACTACTCTTGTGAATCTTTCCTGCATACTCTCCAGTGCCTTCATATTCTTCCTAAAGCCTGATGCCCAGGAATTCTCCACAAGACAACAACTCAAGCTTAACCAGTGTTTTATACATGTTTGTTGTAGCTTACTTTTGTTTTAAGTGATGTTCCTGTTAATGATGCCTGAATAAAAGTCTCTGCATGCTTTATCAACTGCATCTCCATTGGGGATTTTGAATCCCAGATTCCTCCACTACTGTAGTCCTGTACCCTATATATCATCTCCTCTCATTCTCCTTACCGAAATATATCACTTCACTGCGTTAAATTTAGTCCTCCACGTCTATTCATTTCTCCAGCCTGTCTTCGTTTTCTGGTAGACGAGGGCTAACCTCCTCTCGGTTCACAATGCTCCCCAGTTCTGCAATTTCCAGACATTTTGAAGTTGTGCCCTCCCAAGTTTAAGTCAGAAAGTGCAAGGATCCTAACGACAAACCCCAATGTAAAGCCTCCTCCAGCTTGAAAAACAAGCAGAAGTATTCTCTGAGACAGTCGGAACTGCAGATGCTGGAGAATCTGGGATAACAAGGTGTGGAGCTGGATGAACACAGCAGGCCAAGCAGCGTCAGAGGAGCAGGAATGCTGACGTTTCACGTCTGGACCCTTCAGAAATGGGGGAGGGGGAGAGGGTTCTGAAATAAAGGGAGAGAGGGGAAGGCGAATCGAAGGTGGATAGAGGAGAAGAGTGGTGGAGAGGAGACAGACAAGCCAAAGAGGTGGGGATGGAGCCAGTAAAGATGAGTGTAGGTGGGGAGTTAGAGAGGGGATAGGTCAGTCCAGGGAGGATGGACAGGTCTAGGGGGCAGGATGAGGCTAATAGGTAGGAGATAGGGGTGGGTCTTTAGGTGGGAGGAAGGACAGGTTAGGGTGGCGGGGACAAGCTGGGTTCGTTTTGTGATGTGGTTGGGGAAGGGGAGATTTTGAATCTTGAAAAGCTCCCCTCCCCCAACCGAATCCCAAAACCAGCCCAGCTTGTCCCTTCCTCCCACCTGGCCCTTCCTCCCACCTATCCCCTCCTCCCACCTGAAGCCCCACCCCCATCTCATACCTACTAGCCTTTTCCCACCTCCTTAACCTGTCCATCCTCCCTGGACTGACTTATCCCCTCCCTACCTCCCCACCTACACTCACCTTTACTGGCTCCATCCCCGCCTCTTTGACCTGTCTGTCTGCTCTCCACCTATCTTCTCCTCTATCCATCTTCGATCTGCCTTCCCCTCTCTCCCCATTTATTTCAGAACCCTCTTCCCCTCCCCCATTTCTGAAGAAGGGTCTAGGCCAGAACCGTCAGCTTTCCTGCTCCTCTGATGCTGCTTGGCCTGCTGTGTTCATCCAGCTCTATGCCTTGTTATCTCAGAAGTATTCTCTCTTTTGTTCACTGATGGGATATGGGAGTTGCTGGTTGGGCCAGGATTTATTGTCTGCCCCTAGTTGCCCTTGATGTGGTGGTAGGGTGCCTTCTTGAAGTGCTGCAATCCATTTCTAAAATGTTATTGACATACCTCTTGGATGAGATGGGACTTGAGCCCAGGTCTTCCAGTTCAAAGGTATGGACAGTACCACTGTGCCGCAAGAGCCCTGTGAAGGGCATGAGAATTCCTTTCTCCCTCATGTATTGATTGCCTTCTGTAATGATCCCAGGTGATGTTACTGTTGAATAAGACAGATCCCAGAGTGAAATCTGGCTGGAATCATCCCAATGGGGGCTTGTCCAGGGTTCTGCTACAGCTTATTAATTTTTAAACTCCTTCACAAAAATAAAACAACACCCATGCACCACTAGTTTAAAATCCGCACTCAACAAAAAAATATCCTTCTCTTCTCCTCATGTTCCTCGCTAGATGCTTCTGCGATATTTGCGTCACTGACTCCACGCAGCAGGGTGTTCTACATTCTCACCACTCTAAATGAAGAAGATTTTACCTGTGGATTCTGTCTTTTACCTGTAGCGCTCAGTAAATGTGATTTCCTGTGTTTTTGCAGCACTGGGCTACGGGTTGCTGTGTCTCGGAATGGCATACGTCGCGTCACTGATGGGCTCAGTGCTCCAGGTGCTGTATGAAATTGCCTCTCTTTAACTGTATTTCTGTCGCTCTCTACCAGTCTTGGTTTTGATGTGTCTCTCTTGTTCAAATTCAGGCAGCATTGAGTATTTTTGGGATGGTTGGTGGTCCACTGCTTGGAATCTTTTGCCTAGGAATGTTTTTCCCCATGGCTAACTCTATGGTGAGTTAATGTGAAACCAGTTACTTGAAAGTTTTTTATGGTGGAGAGTGGTAACATTTGAGTACAGTCAGGGTATGATGGCACACCAGGTAATGCCACTGGTCCAGTAATCCAGAACAGTAGGCTAATGATCTGGGGATATGAGTTTTGAATCCCACCATGGCGATGGTGACATCTGAATTCTGGAAGAAGAAGCCAGGCTAATGGTGACCATGTACCTACCAACTGCACAAATGTCCTTCAGGGGAAGGTATTTCTGACCTGCTCTATCCTGCAAGTGACTCCAGCTGTGTTGTTAACTCTTGACTGTCCTCTGGGCAAGTAGGAATAGGTGATAAATGTTGGCCTAGTCAGTGATGCCTATATCCCATGAACAAACCTTACTGCTTCTGTGGCTGACTATTAGGTTGTCTGATTTCTAACAGGGTGCAATCTCTGGACTGGTAGCAGGATTGATAATGGCATTCTGGATTGGAATTGGCAGTTTTATCTCCAACCGTGCATCTTTTTCATTCGTCAATGCAACCACAATCAAGAATATTAGCACTGCCTTGACAACTAACACCATGACACCTGTCAACCTGACGACAGTAGCGCCAAACAGTAGGTAAGTTCAGGACTTACCCCAAAGTGCTAACAGACAGAGTGTGTTGTTTATCTAGGAGACAGTCACATTTTAAATCCGTAGGTCTTGCCTGAGGTTAACCTACAGTGGGCAGGGAGTGACAATAGGAACTTTGGTTTCTGATCACCACAATCTCTCACCTCCTAGAGGTTTCAGCTCAAAAGTGGTTCATTTGGGCCGTTGTGATGGTAAAGGGTCTCCGTAAGAACAGCGCAGTTAGTCCCATTGCCCTGCCTTACTGCACAGTCCTGCAAATATTCCTGTTTAGCTAATGATCTAATTCCATCTTGAAAGCCACATTTGAATCCGCTTCCATCACACCCTTGGGTTGTGCACCTTCTCAGTAGAAATGTTTTTCTTGTGTTACCTTTAGCTTTCTTAGAACATAGAACAGTACAGCATTGTACACGGTCCTTGGGCCCACGATGTTGTGCCGATCTTTTACCCGAAACCTAAGGTCTATCTAACCTCCACCCCTACCTTATACTATCATCCATATGCCTATCTAACAGCCGCTTAAATGCCCCTAACGAGGCCGACTCCACTACCTCTCCAGCAATGCATTCCACACCCCTACCACTCTGAGTAAAAAACCTACCTCTGACGTCTCCCCGATATCTACCTCCACTCACTTTAAAACTATGTTCCCGCGTAATAGCTATCTCCATAGAGTCTCTGGCTGTCTACTCTATCTACACGTCAGATCATTTTGTACACCTCTATCAAGTCACGTCTCGTCCTTCGAATTCTTTGACTTCATCCTTTCTTTCAACCAGTCACCTTAAATTTGCCTCCTCTGGTTCTCAATCCTCCACAAATGAGAACAGCTTTTTTCTCTTGACTCCTTCCAGACAGTCATAATTGTGAGCTCCTCCATCCCATTCCCTCTCAGCCATCTCCTCCGCCCTGCCTTGTCTCAGACATTTCCTCTGCCCTGCCCCCACCCCTTCTCAGACATTTTCCCTATCACATCTCCATTCTAAAGTGAAGTCCCAACTTCACGATATTGTAAGTGTTATGATGCAAAAGGAGGCCATTCAGCCTGACAAATCTGCATTGGCATTTCTGAGACCATAAGTGCCTAGTACCAATCTTCTGCTTTTTCCCCATGTAAATGGTACATTTCACCTTTCCAAATAACTGCCCAGTGCCCTCCTGAATATTTTAATTGAGTTGACCTCCACCCCATCCAGACAGTGTATTCCATGCCCTGACTACTTGCTATGTGAAAATGGTTATTCTTCCTTCATATTTACTTCTATTGCAACTTCTTGTTCCTTTTACAAGCATGAACAGTTTCTTCCTAGCAACTATTCAACCTGTTCATGGTTTGTGAAATCTCTCTTAGCCTTCCTCTGTTCAGAATAGTTCCACTTTCTTCAATGTATCCTCCTGACTGAAGCTCTTCATCCCTCCAACCATTCTTATGAATACTTCCGAACTCAGTCTAATGTGTTTGTGTTTTTCCTATAATGTAGGCCCCCAAAGTATACAACGTCTTCAGTTTATCTATCTAACAGAAGTCTATCATGCCTGGAATAATTCTGGTGAATCTTTTCTGCCTCTTAAGCCTTCCCATGCTTCTGAAAGTGTGGTGGCAGAAATCCAGTTGATAACTCAATTGTTATTGTTGTTAGCCTGATGCACAGTATAACTGAAATCAGATGATGATGCAGTGCACACTCTTGAAATAGCCTACCCAATTTTCCTCCTCAAATTAGCAATAAAAATTGACTATGCAGACGTTGTAAAGAAACAACTGTTTCACTAAGGTTCTTTAAAGTAAGCTAGAACGTGCATGTGTAAAACATTGTTAATAATTTCTAAGTGTCCCTGACTACTTCAAATCAATGTAAATAATCTTGTATGGTTGTAATGGGAGGAAACAAGGCACCAATGTGCATACAGCAAGCTTCCAAAAGCAATAAGTTATTGACTGAATACCCTGTTGGTTGGGACTTCAGAGAAATCTCCCCTGTCCTTTACAGTAATATCCATAGGATCATATATGTACACTCAGATGGCAGATGAGGTTTCAATTTGTTGTCGCATTCTGAAAGATGGCACTTCCCTTAACTCGACAGTCCTTAAATACTGCGCTCTATGTCAGCCCTGTGTTCCAGTCTTTGGGTGCCTTTTAAGGAAGGAAACCTGATCTTTGTGTGTCTTTGGACCCACACAGAATGTGGATGACTTTCAGTTGCCCTGCCTCACAGCCTAGTAAGTCATTCAGTTGACAGAAAACTTCAGAATACTGAAGGAGGCCATTTAGTCCCTTCAGGCTTGCCAATGTTCTGAAAAAAAATTCATGTCTTTGCAATGTTAGTGGCTCAGATGGTAGTGACCTTCAAGTTCCACCCTGAGACTTGAGAACGAAACCTAGAACGAATGAAGTCTGCTATTGCCAAAGGTGCCACCTCAGGATGAGAAGTTAAACCGAAGCCCTGACTTCCTGGTCGAGAATGGAAAAGATGGTTAGGGCACTATTTCAACTAGCGTCGCTGGTGGGTCTCTGTCTAAACAGCTTAAACATTGCTGTTTACGAGAGATTGCTGTGGAGTTGAACTGTTGTTGTTTCCTATGTTATAACAGTTGAATACATTCAGAAAAAAAAATTCAGAGGTTGTGAAGTGTTTGAGATGCTCTGAGGTGATTAAAGGTGCTAGATAAATGCAGGGTTTTTTGTTTGTTCCTTTCTCCTCTAATTTTGCTTTTGCTTGAGTAGCTGATCCACCTTTACTGGTCTGAGGTTTTTTGTTCTGTTCTGTAGCCTCACAGGACTGAAGAAGTTCTACTCTCTCTCCTACATGTGGTACAGTGGGCACAATGCAGCCACCGTAGTTATTGTGGGACTGCTGGTCAGTTTCTTAACAGGTATGGTACAAGTCAATGCAGTGTGAACTGCTGCTTGTCAATTTCATCTTTTTCTACCACTAGCCGGAGATTCAGCTTCCAGTTTTGGGTATGGTGCTGTTGTAGTTTTTGTACTTTGGGAATAATTCCAAGATTGAGTGGTAAAATAACTGTTAATGAGTCTGAATTCATCTCTTACATAGCAGGTATTACCCAGAGCGTCCATTAAGACTGGTGGGCAGATTGCGATGTAATTGTAAAGTCACCGGAGGGCATTTAGAGAGAGAGAGAGCGAGTCGGGTGATGGTTTAACCAGAGGGTCACCTCAGGGAGGGGAAGAGGTTGAGAAGGAGAGTCCCTCATGGTAACCTCTGTCAAAATGGGGACTGAACCCACACCGTTGATACCACTCTGCATCACAAACCGATCATCCAGCTAACTAAGATAACCAATACCCTTAGTGATGTAGTGGTAATGCCACTGGAATAGGAACCCAGACATCCATGCCAAAGCCTTGCGGTGCATGGGTTCAAACCCCACCAAGGCAGCTGGACGAAGTAAAAAATTCAATGAATAAGTCTGGAGTCGAATGCTAGTCTCAATATTGGTGATCATGAAGCGATGATTGTTGTAAAATACAACTGCCAACTGTTCCACGCACACCCTTTAGGAAGGGAAATCTGCTGCCCTTATCTGGCCTGGCATACATGCAGCCCTTAGACCTACGACAATGTGGTTGACTTTTTACCACCTCCTGAAATGGCCAAGCAAGTTATTCGGTCTGAGCGCAGTTAGGGATTGGCAACGAATGACCACTTGATCACTAATGCCCGCATCCCATGAAAGAATAAAGGAAAATACCACAACTTTCTCCCTGATGAAGGAAATATTCCATCCTTGCCTTATCTGGCCTGTACATGATTCCATCCCATATCCAGCTCTGAATTGATACGTAACCTTGATAAGGTGTACTCTACACCTTCTGAAGAGCTGCTGCAGACAAGCAATAGATGGGTAGAACCCAGCAAAGAATGGATGAGAATAACTCAGCTCAACAAAGCCAGTTGAGTTCTCTGACAAGAAGCGAAACTGTCTGCGGTGGCATGACACTAACTGACGGGGTTGTGGGTGCATCGGTGATCAACAAGAGAAATGGAGGGAAGTGAGGAGAAATATGTATCACTAATGAGTGCCCTGTGACAGTTAACTGTGCTCTGAAATGACTGACCAAGACTCTAAGCTTGCTTGAGTAAACTGCTTAATACAGTTTGCAGTAATTCAAGAAGAAAGGACTTAAATGTTCTTGAGGGAAATTAAAGGGGACCATAAGTTGTGGGCTGTGCCAGTGGAACCAATATCCTGAGAGTGACCGTTAAATAAAATCTTATTGAGTCTCCATTGTTTCTCCAGTTTGTGCACAGGTATTTGCCTTTCTATTGTCAGTCTAATCGCATGTAGTGTAGCTGATTTGATTTGATGCAGTGTTCTCAGCACAGTATAACTCTGATTATCTGACTGTCTAAACTTCTACAGCCAAGGCCATCTCTCCATTTATTGCTCAGCTTTAAGCCTCTTAAATGTTCCATTGCGTGGGACTAATTGTGACCTGGCTATGTTTCAGTAATTAAAACCAGATCTACAAAGTTCACTGAACCTGCAGTGGAATGGCCTTTTTGAGAAATTGGCAATATTTTCTTTGGAAACATTGTTTAACTTGTATGCCATAGTGCTGAGTGCAGCATATCTCAAAAGCTTTTGAAATAACCATTTGCCTCATTGCACTTTTTAATGCGATGCTGTCAATTTTTTTTCCCTGTGCAAAGCAAGGGGATAAAACCTTAAAATTGGAGCTAGGCTGTTGAGGGCTGAGATCAGGAAGTATTTCACCCAAAGGTCTGTGGAAATCTGGAACACCGTCTCTAAAAAACTGCTAATGCTAAGCGCCAAGACTGCACAAACAACTTGTTCACTGAATGTGGGCATCACTGGCAGACCAGCATTTTCTTCCCACCCCCAAGTGTTAAGGATCAGCCTGTGGCCATGTAGACCCAATGTAGATTTCCTTCTCTGACAAACTTTAATGAACCAGATGGGTTTTGGTCACAAACAAACCCAGAAATTGCTGGAAAAGCTCAGCAGGTCTGGCAACATCTGTGAGGAGAAATCAGAGATAACGTTTTGGGTCAGTCTGAGTGACCCTCACTGGATGCAAAATATTAACACTGATTTCTCTTCACGATGATGCCAGACCTGCTGTTCTTTTCCAGGAGCTTCTGTTTTGTTTGTGAATTACATCTGCAGTTCTTTCGATTTTGGTCACCATTGGGTCAGTTTTCTAACTCCAGATTTTTCTTTTATTGAATTCAGATTTCACCTTCTGCCATGGTGAGATTTGAGCCCATGTCCCCAGAACATTATCTGTTCGTTGAGAACTGTCTATGTTACTTTGGTCACCTTAATTTCTCTGCCCCCACACTCATCCGCTCAAACCCAAAATACTCTGTGCTGTGTGCTGTCAGATCCCACCCTGACTTTGTCACCAAGCCTGCCAACAGGAATGGTGCTGTTGTTGTCCAGCGAACTGACCTCTACATTGCGGAGATTGAGCACCAGCTCTCGGTCACCTCCTCCCATCATCCCCTGGGCAATGACTTCACCGTTGAACATCAGGCCATTGTGTCTACCACTGTCACCAACCTCGCCTCATCTGGGATCTCTCCACGACTGCCTCCTGGGTCATAATCCCTAATCCCGGACAGCTGGCTTCTACCTTCTCCCCAGAATCCACACACTGGACTGACTGTGCTGACCCATTCTTTTTGCCTGTTCTTGGCCCAGAGAACCCATCTCTTCCTACCTCAACTCTTTTTTTGCCTCTCACCTTGACTTGTCTTCCCATTTTACATTCCCAATTCCTCTGACGCTTTACATCAGTTTCAGAATTTCCAGTTCACAGGCTCCAGCTGCCTCCTCTTTACTATGGATGTACAACCCCCATTTCCCCCATCAGAATGGTCCCAGGGCTCTCTGATTCTTCCGGGAGAAAAGGCCTGAACGGTCCCCACCCACCACCACCCTCCTGTGCTTGGGCAAGCTTTTCTCTCACCCTGAACAACTTCTCTTTTAACTCCTGTCACTTTCTTCAGGTTGGAGATGTGGCCGTAAATGCCCACTCGGAGCCCCGGTTATGCCTGTCTCTTTGGAGGGTATGTTCCTTGTGTTCCAGTCCTACACGGGCACCCACCCACAACTCTTTCTCTGGCACATTATTGCCATCATTGGTGCTGCTGCACACACGCACACGCGCACGCGCACGCACACACACACCCCACATCATATTTTGAGCAAACATACCATGTTTCCCTTGCTGGGCTCAATGTTAACTCTGCTTTCCTACCACAGGTGCTGCCAGATCTACTGAGTATCTGCAGGCCATTTCTGTTTTTACTCCCCAGAACGTTAGCCTAAGGTCTGAATGACCAGCCCAATGCCATGCCCCTAGGTCACTGCCCCCCCCCCCCCCCCCCCCCCCCCCCAATTGAATCCGACCCTAACTATAATGTCAGAGGCAAATCACATCTAGGTTATGGAGCATGTAGTCTTGTTCTGAGATGTTGAAGCTAAAAGTATCATCTAGAGGCTGAAGAAAGACTACCCCACAGCACTTTGTGGGTAGATACAATCTGATTGCTGCATTCCTCTCACTAAAAGATGTTTGGAGGTGTCTAGAATCGAGGAAGAAGCTAGAATTTAGTTCAAGACCGGCCATAATTGAATTGAATGAAGAGGCACCATTGGAGTTCCTGCCCTGTCGCTAGGCAGCTCAGGCCTGATCTTGTGATTGTTGCTTTCTCATCCTTGCAGATCGCGTTCCATCTCATTGTTCAGCCTAATTGCTTTTTAAATGTAACATAAAAATGTCTCCATAGGAGTGCCTCTGATAAATGGTATCAATCCATGTGCAGGATAACAAAGTGTGAGGCTGGATGAACACAGCAGGCCAAGCAGCATCTCAGGAGCACAAAAGCTGATGTTTCGGGCCTAGACCCTTCATCAGAGAGGTTCCAGCAATCCAGCCTGCCCCAGCTCAGAGCCTCCCTCTCCCAGACCTGCAAAGGACCTCTCCTGTTTTTTTTATCCTCTGCAGGATCGACAGACTGAATACCCAGTTCTACTCAGCTTTAAAAAAATTTGTGCTCCTGAGATGCTGCTCGGCCTGCTGTGTTCATCCAGCTCCACACTTTGTTATCTTGGATTCTACAGCATCTGCAGTTCCTGTTATCATCAATCCATGTGCATGTGTGCGATATTTTGTGCCTACCTCTGTCTGTGTTAGTGTGTGTCTTTGTAAGTTAGTGCATTTATATGCCTTTCATAGAGATTCATTTGCTTCTGTGCACGTTCCAGGCCCAGTGAAAGGAGAAGATGTGAACCCGTCAACGGTTGTTCCGGTTCTGCGTTATCTGCTCTTTTTCCTGCCAGAGCGATGCAAGGAGAAGCTGAGTTGTGGAGTCCGCTATCATCCTGCAGTATGTACAGACCCATCGATCATTTTTCATTCCGTCCCTCCTTGTGTTGACCAAATGCTGAGAGTTCAAATCAGCAACCAGTGAAACTTGCTGTCTGCAGCTCACCCCCCGTTTGGGTGCCCCTGTCTGTGGCCCGTGCAGTTAGGATCGCACTGAATGATTGACTGGCAATGCAGAGCTGAGACAAAGAGTTGCATAACATGGAAACAGACCCTTAGATCCACCTCGTCTGTGCCGACTAAACGTCCCAATATGACTTCATCCCCTTTGTCCATATCCCTCTAAACCCTTGCTCTTCAGGTACCCATCCAGATGCCTTTTAAATGTTGTAATTGCACCTGCTTCTGCCACTTCCTCTTGCAGCTTGTTCCATTCATGTGCCATCCTCTGCATGAAAAAGTTACCCCTTAGGCCCTTTTGAGATCTATGTCCTCGGAAAAAGACCATGGCTATTCATTGGCTGATGTATTATTCTTCGAGGATTCAATCTATCAGCTCTGCGAGATTAACATAAGAACATCGGAAACACAAGCAGAAACGGATTCTTTAGCCTGCGCTGCCACTCAGTCAGCTTATGGCAGGTCGCCTCTTCGCTTCCAATCCCCAAATTCCTTAATTTTCTTCCTGTCCAAAAATTTATCAAACTAGCCTTGGATCTACTTAACTACTAGACATCCCAACCTTCTGCAACAGAGCTTTGCAACCCTCTAAAGAAATTTCCCCTCGTCATAGTCTTAAATGTCAAACTGTGGCCCTGAGACTTTGTTTGACGGCTCTGTTCGACAGAATGTTGTACATTCCCTAATCTGGGAAAGATACAGACTTCTGAATGTTTTAATGGGACCCAATCACTTTCATCTCAACTCTGGATATTTATCGTGAACGCTCAGTGCCAGTTTGAGGGTGAATGTTGAGGTGTTTGCTGTTTCTCTGTTAATGTGAAGTTTAAACGTCAGTCTTTTATCTGATTTGTATCCTCTCCTCTTCCCTGTCTTGAACACAGCGCAATGAACCCAGCTTGCATCATTCTCTCGTGCCAACCAAAGAGCCAAACGGGATGATAAATAATGACGTGATGAGGAGAGAAGAGAAGCAGGAGTTTGGAGCTGAACCGCCAAAGGAAATGGAAATCAGGAAGGGGGATCAGGCGGTAGAGGTCCTGCAAGAGACATCTTTGTGAGAGTGGGTCCTGAATGATTATGTACTCCCATCGGTCAGTGGTGCTGGGATATCGCCTGGGAGAGTGAAATAGTTGTACCAGTTTTTAACCAAGGAAAGCCCACAGCATATTGATGTAACCCATACTTCGTGGATAGTTGGTGATCTCGTCATGCTGTGGTTTGCCTTTGCTATAGTTTGGAGCATACATGGGACTAGGCGACTCATAAATGGGAAGCAGGCGGTCAAAGAAAGGGGGCTAACTAATTAACCATTTACCACCATCTCTGTCGGATTGACAGGCGGTGCCATGGATTCCACCCCAATAGGTAAATGTTGAATGCAGCCCCTTTTGTTGACACGTTGCTATTTTCTGATGGGAGCCAGTTTATTCCTCACCAGGTCCGCCATTTTTTAGCAGTTAGCTTAAAGCTGGCACTTGAGCCAATTTCAGTTTAGACTCCAGGTCTGGGTGGGCAGAGAAGTGGCAGGGGCAGATCAGAAGCTTTACTTCCTCAGGACTTGGGCTACATGTTGGGTGAAGTTTTCTTTTGGAGAGAAAGCAGAGTTAATGTTTAACCCCCAGTCATTAACCGTACTTTCTCCTTTAGTGTTTTAATGAAAATTTCTGGCTTGGATTGTGGTTAGAGTTGTTGGTTAGATCGCCAAGCTGACTGGTTTCCATGCAATGATTTCATCTCCCTTCTAGGTGATATGGTCAGTGCGATGTAGCCTCCATTGAAGCGCTGTTGTTCTATCCTGCTCTGAATTTATATGGTCTGGTCTGTCATGGCGAGCAGTTTTGTTTCAAGTTTTATACCGTGCTGGTATGTAGATGGGGTCTATTCCAACGTGTTTGTTTACCCGTGGTTCACCCATCTTCGGTCTCATAGTGGAAACGTATGCAAAGACTGAAATGCACAGCCCTCCCCCAGATCCAGCCTAAACTATGGGTTAGATACATGGACCATACTTTCATTATCATTACACGAGCAAAGTTAGAAGAAATGCTCCACCGTATTAACAGAATATTCACTGTGATCAAGTTCACCAGGGAAGAGGAGAACAGCATTCAGCTCCCATCTCCATACATAATGGTGGAACAAACAACGGGTGAATTCCTTACCATTCAGAAAGGCTACACACACACACCAAATCCTGAATTACAACAGTAACCACTCCAGTGCACACAAACACTTAAATCATGTTAAAGTGAGTGATAATTCATTGCAACGCCCCAGAGCTGTGCAAACACAAAAAGGAGCACCTGTACAGAATCTCTAGAAAGAATGTGTATCCCAACACCTTAGTCTGCTGATGCCTGACAACACCAAGAAGACACTGTACACCCCAACACAATGGCCACCCTACCCTATATTAGAAACACATCGGAACTGACTACAAAAATTGTACAGAGATGACCTCTTGGCATAAGGATAATACATAAAACAACAGCTACACTTCGCCAGCTACTCTCAAAGATGAAGGACGCCATACTCACAAAGAGCAGGACAAATGTGATATGCAAAATACCCATTCCACAACTGCAAGAGACACTACATAGGACAGACTGTCAGGAAACTTGCCACTAGGATACACAAACACCAATTTGCAGCAAAATGGCACGACCAGCTCTCCCTCATTCCGATACACTCCAACACGCGCATGTGAATCTGTGGGCTGAATTTGTATTTGCAGGTACGTTCTGTTCAAAAAGCACACAATTCATAGATAATCAATGTGGCGTTTTATAAATTCCTACTTTAGAAATAAAACCAGTCTGATCTGACTCCAAACCAAAACTCAAACAGATTCTAAACAAGGCCTCACACGTGACATGCACTGTCTGACCTAAAATGTCACCTCTTCACAACACTAATAAAACCTTTAATTCTCCCAGGATAGTGACTTGAAAGGAATCCAGGGATTTACATACACATATTAATCAATTAAAACCTTATAACTGATTAAAGATTTAATAACATCTTGGTTTGTTTAGTACATCCTCTTCTGTGGTGTGGCCCTTTGATCTTTTACTGATAAATTCTGTGTCTGATACTATCCCTCTCACTAACACCTGAAGGAGGACTGAGGCTCCGAAAGCTTGTGTTTTCAAATACACCTGTTGGACAATAACCTGGTGTCATGTGCTTTCTAACTGGGGCAAAGTTACAGTACTCGGACAAGCAAAACAAAGACAAGAATTCCCGGAGGCTTGGTTTTCAACCATTGATGCATTAAACAAACATAATGAAATAGATCCCATCTACATACCACTCTGGTACAAAACAAGACTGCCCACTATGACAGAGATAATGGGAACTGCAGATGCTGGAGAATCCGAGATAACAAAGTGTGGAACTGGATGAACACAGCAGGCCAAGCAGAATCTTAGGAGCAGGAAAGCTGACGTTTCGGGCCTAGATCTATTTCAATTCAGAGTGGGACAGAACAACAGTGCTTCCTTGGAGGCTATACAGTACTGACTGTGTCACCTAGAAGGGAAATGAAATGTTTGCATGGGAACCAGTCAGCTTGGCGAACCAACCAACAACTCTGCTCTCTGTCCACAGATGCTGCCGGACCTGCTGACTTTTCCCAGCAATTTCTGTTTTTGTTTTGGATTACCACATCTCCAGTTCTTTGATTTTTTAAAAAAAATTTGGTATTTAATATTTTTCAAAGTTGGAATGTACTAATGACTGGTTTGTATGGTGACAGGCAGGTACTTTCCTACTTTTGCTGACAGAGACTCAGTTCTTGTTGTTTTGAAAACTTGGTTGAGTTAAGGTCTGAGCTCGCTGCTTCTTGTTATTCCTTTAACCCAATCAAGAGTCCGCTACCCCATCCAGAGGTTTCTGTTATTGCTACGCTGTAATCTATTGAAATGAGATGCACAAGCACAGCCTCACTGAGTGAGGATTGCCACTTCCCTTCCCTCCTTCCCTGCCCAAACTCCTTCCAGCTCTCAGTCCTGTACCTCATGACAGCTGAATTTGAGGGGGCATTTGAGGCTGTGGGAAATCTGCCGTTTAGTCTCCAGTACAATGAATCCAATGCTTCCATTCACTAGATGTCAGTCTGGTCTCGTTTGGTCGCACTCTGGACTCAAGTTCTTTTATTTATTAATTGGCTAGCCCAGTATTTATTAGCTATTCCTAATTGCCCAAAGGCCAGTTAAGAGTCACCCATATTGTTGTCTGGAGTCAAATATAGGCCAGACTGGGTAAGGATGGCAGATTTCTTTCCCTAAAGTGCAGCAGATGAGTTTTTATGACAATTGACAGTGGTCATCATTAGAATCCTAATTCCGGTTTTTTTTAAAATTCAGACTCTCATCACTGATCAGATGCCCAGGCCATTGCCTGGATCTCTGGATTAATAGCCCAGTGACAACAACTTCAGGCTGTCATCGTTCCTTATTCCCTTGCTCATTCTTCATTTAATTACTTATTTTTAAATTGCGATAGTGCTGTCCTATTGACATTCCTGATACACTGACGTTCAGGGCCTGGCTCAGTGGGTGACCTGACTACATCAGTCTTTCCTCAACATTAGTTTTGCATTGTAATACTGCACTCTGAGTAGAACTGTGGTTTCTAATGCTCATGACATGCAATGTGAGTTTCTGACTATCTTGCATACTTGTATGATTCAGTTTTCACCGTCCATGTCAGCACAAGGTGAAATCGCATGAAAGATAAACAAAACACCGTAAATGTCAGACTGAAGTCTCACCTTTCACTCTCTTGTGGTCACTCTGAATTTTCACCTTGTGGAAAGTTACACTTGTTTGGTATTAGAACTTTTCTTTAAAAAGTTATTGCAGATTTGTCAAGCTTGTTTCATCCCTAAACATGAACATGCTTTTGTTATTGTCTATAATCCAGGAAAAGGGAGTTCAAAAACATGACAGTTCGAAAACTTAAATGAAAATTGCGGAATAAAAGGCTCATATCAGTTAAAATGGCCATGAATCTGTCTGATGGTCCTAAAAACCCAAAGTGAACTGGATTTTACGACAGTTGACAATAGCAACATGTTCGCCATTAGACTAACTTCTTCTAATTAGGATTTTATGGAATTCAGATTTCACCATCTGCCTTGGCAGGATTTGAACTAATCCCCCCATTGCTAATCCAGTGGAATGACCTCCACACTTCTTTTATAGCGAGTTTTGAGACGATTTGTAGCTCAGGTTGAGGTTCTGGATGTGAGTTTGCTCGCCGAGCTGGAAGGTTAGTTTTCAGACGTTTCGTCACCATTCTAGGTAACATCATCAGTGAGCCTCCGGTGAAGCGCTGGTGTTATGTAGAAAGCGGGACATAACACCAGCACTTCGTCGGAGGCTCACTGATGATGTTACCTAGAATGGTGACGAAACGTCTGAAAACTAACCTTCCTGCTCAGCGAGCAAACTCGCATCCAGAACTACTTTTATAACCTGCCCTGGGCCCATATCTATTTGCAGTCTCTCAAGTCACACACCTGACTCTTAACTGTCCCATGAAGTGTATGAGGAAGCCCACCACCATTTCAGCATAATTAGAGATTGCCAGTGACACCCACCCATCCTGCAAATAACTTTTTTTTTATTTTCAAGCACTGAATCCTGCTCCCAGACTTGCTGTAACCTTTTAACTGACTAATCCCCAGACCTTTGGCATTTGCCCATCATCACCAGGTGAACTCTGAAACCAGAGGGGCATTTAAAACTGACTGACCCTTAGCCAATACTCATTAGGCTGGGGGTGTGCTGAACTCTGAACACAGCTGGAATAGGTTTGAACCAGCTGGACGCTAAATAGAACCATTTCTCACAAGGTACAGTTAATTTAATTTTAATTTATGCAATGCTTAAATTGTCATAGCTGAAACTTTTAAAATGATATTTGTAAATGACAGCAAGATTTGTTTAGTCTGCTGATTTTAAAGTTTGTCTTTCAAGATATTGAATTTTTTTGAAGTAATCAGCTGATCAGTTTGAGATAACTGTGCATTGTGTTTAGATATGTCTTGGAAATGTTTAATTTTTTAATATTGAATTGTCAGTGTCATACTGCAGTGCACACTACGCGTTGTGGTGTGGCAGTGCAAAGAGTACATTGTTATGTGGGCACTCTCACAGTATACCATTGTTCATGTGTTCTACCTTGTGTGTGTGTGTGTGCGTGCATGTGTGTGCATAAAATATATTGTAATATCTGTTTGTGCTCTAAATATTTTGATTGGTCTAACCAAGTTGTTGAAACTTAGGTGTGTACTTTGAGCAGGCGCAAAGTCAGCTGCACTATGAGGCACAGCAAAGTTCATGTTGTTGTGCACAAAGTACATCATATCCTGTGTGTCTACGCTCAAAGCATATTGTTTGGTCTAATCAAGTTATAAAACTTGATTATGATGACTATGATTACTATGTTTTACTTTCTGTTGTGCTGTGTGATTGGGCAACTTTTTGCAATGGTGTCTGTGTTCTAATCAGAACATGTTCAGTGTACAGTTGATTATTGTACAATCTCAATAATGCCTTGTTTATGCACCATGCTGCAATCAGCACGGTATCTGGGCTGGCTCCAGAGAGAGCAAAAATGACCATGAAAGCTGTCAGATTTGCTTAAACAGAACAGTAGTCCAATGGTTATATGACTGTTCTACTTCATGAACTAATGATTCTGAGATCCTATCTCATTAGTATAGCTGATGGATTTAACTTCGGTTAATAAATAAACCTGGAGTGCAAAACTTGTCTCAATACTAATGGTCACCAAACCAGATTGCTGCTAAAATCTGTCTGATTCACTGATATCCTTTATGGAAGGAACTGTGCCTTTCTTGTCAGGTCTGACCTATACGTGACTCCAGACTCTCATTGACGTAACTGACTCTTAACTGCCCTCTGAACTGACCCAGCAAAGCATTCCGTAATACCACACTGCCTCCATGGGTTTAACAGACCAATTATTAACTTAATAAAAGCTATCTCAGTTTCAAATGGTAGCCAGATCTAGTCGTTTTGTGTCTATACTGATTTAAATCTATCTGTTACAGTGTCGTACAGTGTCCATGCATATTTTCCCAGAGAAAACAGTTACTTGTCCAGTCTAATGTCTCATTTCTACTGGTGCTACCTATACAAAGCCACTGGAATCAAGGAATCTTAAACCCAACAGGAGGTCTTTTGGCCCATTATGCCTGTGCTAACCCTTTGAAGCATTTAGTCAATCAGTTTCACTTTTCCTGCAGTACTTTCCCTTAAATATTGATCCAGTTTTTTGTTTGGAAAGTTACTTGCACATTCTAGATCATAACAGATAAGTGGCTCTCCTCTGTTTCTCTTGCCAGTTGTATACATTTTGGTTCCTGCCCTCCTGCAGGTGAACAGATTATTGCTGTTACTCCTTCAAAAGGCATCTCAATCTTAAGCACTCTGTTAAATCTCCCCATATTGTCCTTTGCTTTGAGGAGAACAGTCCCAGCTTCCACAGTTTTTGTACAGATTAATTCAAAATCAAAAAGAAGACTCTGTATTGGGCCCTTGGAGTGAAGACTTCATATGTTTCCACAGGTATGTCCTTCTGATTGGGGACCATCATTTTGGATTGTTGCAGTTGGCGCTCCCATCTGATTTCTGTGTTCATGTTCACTAAGTAAGTGTTTAAACTTAAAAGTGAGGGTGTTCACTGAGCATGTTCAGCACCATTTGGTAATTCCTCCAATAATGAAGCATATGCAGCAAGACCTGGACTGTATTCATACTTGAGCTGATGGATTGCAAGCAACATTCACACCACACAAATGCCCCAGCAGTGACCATCCAATAAGCACCTCCCACTGACATTCAACAGCATTTCTGTCAATGCCCCTCTTTCTACAATCTAGGAGCTGTGACTGTAAGAGCAGGTCAGTAGCTGGGAACTTTGCAGTGAGTGACTTAACTGATTCCCCAACGCCTATCCATAGGATTGTGATGAATACTCTCCTCTGGGCTGGATGGGTGAGGCTCCAACAGCATTCCAAGAAGCTTCATCCAAGAGAAAGCAGCCACTTATTGGCACCCCATCACCTACTTTAAACATTCACTGTCCCTCTGGCCAGTGACAAATGATCTGATTGAGCTGTTGTATCAGTATGGATGCAGAGACTGTTTCCTCTGCTGGTGAAGTCAGGAGTAAGAGGACTGTATCTTGGAACTTTTAGGGGATAGGGGAAGGAATGAAGAATCATTTCTTTTCATTCACAGACTAGCGGAACTATCTGAACTCTCTTCTCCCAAAAGATTGGATCAATTGGGCTTTCCCAAACTGCAATGATTGGTTGGTTTGTTGAGTGTGTTTAGACCTGTTTGTATCCCCACTGCTCTGAGACAGCAGTGTGTTTTAGTTTTGATGTTGGTCACTGTGGACAACTCTTTAAGGTGTTGCCATCTCTGACAGCCAAACTTTGAGATATCTTTCTGATGGAATGTGCACTGAGGAGCTTGTGTTTTTCCCTGGGTTGAGACGACTTTTAACTGTGGTTTCATTTAAATCAGCTACTTTTTAACCATTGGCTTTGTAGCAGATGATATCTTTCATTTCCTTGCATTTGGTGAGCTTATTTATCACCAAGTATGTCAGTTTACCTTCTGATAGCTTCCTCTCTGGAGTTCTGAGTTTTCCAAGTGGATAATCTTTTCCCGGCTAAGTTGTTTGCACTATCCATTTTGAGTTGTGAAATGATGCACTGCAAAGCTTAGTTATGTTGTTTATTCAGTATTTATTGATGGAGTATAGCTAAGGTGAGAGACCAACAAAAGCAGCTCTGTTTTGGGCTCATCAAAAGGATATCAGGCTGAAATCAGTGTGACTCTCCCACTGCCACATATGGAAAGTTAGCCACCCCAGAAAGTCAAGGTGAGGCAAGAGGAGGCAGGTCAGGTAGCGTCTGCTCATGGAGAAAATAGTGAAGGCTACATCTTTAATTAGATTAGAATACACTTAATGATTAAGTGAGTAACAGTAAATATTGCACTGAGAAAACTGTGAATCTTTGTGTATTTGCAAACGTGTGTTATATGTATATGCATACATAAAGACATTTCTATATCAAATATGAATCTGTTTAGGTGCTGTATGTTTTATCTGTAACAAATACACAATGTAATTCTCTTACAACAGTATGAATCAGTGTAAATGAATAATATCTTCATTCATGGAATGTGAATGTCACTGGCAAGGCAACATTTACTGCTTGTCCCTAAAGGTCCTTTTGCTTGATTTGCTGCTTTCCCGGAAAAGCTGATTTAATGGCACGCTCAGCGGCCTTTGAGATGACAGGAAATTTGATCTAAGTTGGTGTAAAAAGGTGAAAGTCACGAGAAACCTGCCATTCACCCTCACCCTTGGAGAAGGTGATGCTGAGCTGCCTCCTTGAACAGTTGTTGACCATGTGCTGTTCGGAAGGAGTTCCAGGATTTTGACCCAGTGACAGTAAAGCAATGAAGCTCCCAGTCAGGGCATTGTTAGACTTGGGGGGGGGGGGGGGGGGGGGCTTGCCCTTGTCCTTTTAGTCAAAGTTGTCGTTTTAGAAGGTTTCATCAGAGAGTCTGTGGCAGTTTGCTGCAGTGCATCTTGTGGATGGTAAGTATGCATCGTGTGTATTGCATATGATCAATTTGATGACTACAGCTGTAACAGTAATCTTGAATATTCCTTTCTCCCCCACTCTATACGATTAAGGAAACTTGTCTCTGCCCATAAATACTGTCCTGGTGAGTTCGTGGTTTCTCTGTTCAACTTGGGGTTCTCAGTGTCCGCAGAATTTGGTAGTTCCAGTTGTATGTTTAATGCTTGTAATTGGTCATGTCTGTAACCTGGACCAATGAGGGATTAAACGCAGCCTTGTCCAGTCTCTTACACTTTCAGGCTTTGACTCTTATTGCATTGTCCCAGCTCCCAACTTCTCGTCACTCCAACGATTCCTGCTAAATTACCCCATGGGTTGATGCACCCAGTTATCAAGTTATCTTCGGTTGTCACAGCCAGGCCAAGAGCCATTGAAATCAGTGACAAGGACAATGTTCCCCCTGTCACTGGGGCTGGTCTGTAAGCTTTGTGTTAAGTGTAACTGTGGAACCTTAACAATGAGCTTATCTTTGCTCATACTTAAAGGAAAGTAGTTTAATATACTAGAAAGTTACCAAAGGAACATTGGAGGCATACTATCCCAAGAGGAGGGGAAGGGGAAAAGAAATTAGAATCAAAACGAAAGCTTAAAACCAGAAGCTTCCCAATTATGATTGTGAAAAGTCCATGTTCAAAAAATTGGAAACAGGGAAGTATTGATGACTTTCAGCACTGGTTAAACATATTTCTGAGGTATTGTCCAAGTCCTCATTCCCCACCTTCACCCTCCTGCCATTGGTCACAGAATTGCTTATGGCAAGATAGGATCCAACCAGGAACCAAATAGATTCTCCCTTACATGATCAAGTGAGTCGTAACTGTCAAACACGTAAACATAAGTGCAGATCAGAAACATTGAATAATTCTTCCAGTGGCCTAATAGGTTTTCTCCTGAGTTTGTTCAAGCAGCATTCTGAAGTTTAAACACTCGGAGTTTCAGCCAAAGGTGTCATGTTTCAAAGCGTTTGTGTTTAAATAGAGCTTTTCACACCCTCAGGATGTCCCAAGTGCAATTTGGGACCATAGAGAGTGAGCTTCTGTCAATGGGTTTTGTTAACCTGTAATCGGGGCACGACAAGGTCTCTCACGCTGCACTGTTCGAGGTGCTGGCTTTCGATGGAGGCATTGAACCAAGTCCTAGGCTGCCTGTGAAGTGAAGCTAAAGGACTCTCCACAGTATTTCATAGACAAACAGGGATGTTCTTCCCAGTGATCTGGACAATGTTTATCTCTGAGCCAATATCACAAAAATAGATTATCTGGTCACCATTGTATTGCTGTTTGTGGGATCATTTTGTACACAAACTGGTTGCTGCATTTCCTCTGTCAATGCAGTGACTGCTGTTTAGGAAGCAGTGAATTACTACTAAAGCACTTTGGGATGTCCAGGGATCACAAAAGTCATTAGAGTGGCATGGCTTTGCCTGGTGCCAGTGATTAAACTGAAACACACCTGTCAAACCCAGGTCACATCCAGACTTCAGGAGGGTGGGTTAGAGACCGAAGGAAAATCAGTGCCAATGGTTTTAAACGATAAGTTTGGATCCATCTGACTTTTTTGAAAGTGGCCTTGGGATTTTTGATTTCTGTTGTCCATTGCCCAGTTATACCAGAGCTGGGCTTTCCCATCAATAGTTGCTGACTGTTAAAAGAATTATGTCTAACATTTCGGTCCAAGATTGTGTAACTGTATAATCTAGTTTCGATTTGCACAGTACTGCTGTGCATCATGTAATGAAATCTTCGGTGTAAATTATTGGTCTGGTCCCAATGAGTGAACTGATGAGAATTCTTATATTTTGATTATTGTTTCTAAAATATGCCTTAATATAAAATGAAATTACTGCCATTTCATTGTCTGCACCATGGAAAAATTAAAAGATTATCTTTGGAGAATGTGCCGATCTTTGCTGTGCTGTTGCTGGGTCTTAGTGTTAAGTGTTTTTAATGCCAGCATTAACCACCTACCTTTGTAATTATTTCAGTCAGCCTATTTAGACGTGTCATGACATATCTCTGGGTCAATTGCTCATTAATGTAGTTAGTCAGAAACTAATTCCCCTGGTAAAAAAGCGAGATGATGCCTTAATCATAATATATCTAAACTAGTAATGCAGAGGCCCAACGCTGGTTTAAATCCGACCACAGCAACTGGTGGTATTTAAGTTTAATGAATAAATCTGGATTATAAAGCTTGTCACAGCAATGGACTCTAAATTCTGTCGGTGTGAAAATGTTTTTCACATATTGCTATTGCTTCTTTTGACAACTATTTAAATCTGAACCTTCTTATCCTGAATCCCTTCACAAGTAGATTAGTTTCTGCTCTGTCCAGGCACCTGCTGTGATTTTGAACACTTCCAACAAATCTCCTGCCAGCTTTCTCTCCAAGAAATAGAATACCAATTTCTCCAATTTTTCCATGTGACTGAAAGAAGTGAAAAATTAAAGGAATCAGACACAGCCATCTCAGAACCAGCATCATCCTCTCGGCACTTGCTAGTGCTTGTCCCTGTTCAGTATTCAGATCTCAAACTTGCAAACTACATCAGGCCAACTGTCAAAATCCAGTAGCCTGTCAAAATCTAAATAAGGCTGGACAATCAAAATGTTGCCATGGGAATGGCAAGCACTTTATGATGGTTCTAATTCTGTGAAATGTCAGGTGCAGAAATATTTGATCGAACTGGTACCTGCAGTAATTTACAGTTCACCAGGACCTCTTACCATTCTGCTCCATGTGCTTCCACTTTCTTTCCTCCACACATTGAGTTTCCTTTCAATGCATCAATATTATCTCCCTCAACGACTTTGAGATAGTGAATTCCATATTTTTAAGCCCTCACTGTTTAGTATATAAAGAAATGGGAATAGAATGAGGACATTCAGCCCCTGGAACCTACTCTGAAATTCTCTAAGATTATGCCTGATCTGACCCAGGTCTCAACTCTTCTTTCATGCTCATCATAGCCCTCACTTGATATTTCAAAATATGTCTACCTCCTGTGCAAATATTTTCATTAATCTAACTTTCACAACCCTGTAGAGTTGAGAATTCCAGATGTTCACTTCCCTCTGGGAGAAGATATTCCTTCACATTTAAATGAGTACTCCGTTGTTCTATAGCTGAATTCACTAGGTTGAGATTACCCATGAATGGAAACATCACCTCAACATCCATCCTGTGAAGCCCCTTCAGAACCTTGTATTTTTCACTAAGATGACCCCTCGTTCTTCTAAACTCTTATTAATAAAGGTGTAACCTTCTGAAGGGTCACTGGACTTGAAATGTTAACTTTGCTTTCTTTCCACAGATGCTGCCAGACCTGCTGAGTTTTTACAGGAATTTCTCTTTCTGTGAGGATACTGTATAATGTATTAACTGCTCCATCCACCTGCCCTGCCACCTTAAATGATTTGTACACAAATATGCCCAAATACAGCATCCCCTTTAGAATTGTAGCACGTACTTCATATTGTCTTTCAATGATCTTCTGATCAAACTGCAACACCACAGTGCTGCTCCTTTTTTTGAGGTTTTTTATTTTCAATGCTGGAAGCTGATTGCCTGGAGGACTAATTTCTTCTGGCACCTTTCTCAAGTTCAGGAAGGATGAAAGATAATGGCCTGTGTCCCCATAATTTTAACATGTCTTAAAAATCTTTGGATTCATCTTGACCAGTCCTGGCGTCTAGTCAATTTTAAATGCCAGCAATCTTTATAAGATTTTTTCATTATTTGTTTTGAATCCATGTACTGACAGTTTTCTGCTTTGTCACCGTGGCTGGAGCAGCATTGACAGATGCAAAGTGTTTATTTAACACCTCTGCTATTCCTGCTGCCTTCATCTGAAAATCCCCTTTTTAGTCTCTGATTCGCCCTGCACCTCATTCAACTCATCTTATTAAGTAACTTAATCAATGCTCTATCCACCTGCTTTCCATGTTTCCATGTTGCTTGTTACCACCTGAATTCTAATAAATTTGTCAGGCATGATTTTCCCTCTGTGAAGCCATACTGACTCTGCTTGATCATGTTCTGTCTTTCTAAATTATTTGCTATTACACCCCTCATAATAGTCACTCACATTTTCCTGATAACAAACATTAAGTAAACCGGCCTATGTTTTTTGTTTCTTTCCCTATTTAAATAAAGATGCTACATTGGTAGTTTTCAAAACCTCCAGCACTACATCTGAACCTTAGGATTCCTGGAAGATTACAACCCGTGCATCCACTAACTCTATAGCTACTTCTTTTAAAGTCTTACACACATCCCATCATGTTCAGGAAACCTATCAGTCTTCTATCATATTAGTTTCTCCCATACTTTTCTTCTGGTGATATTGCATTCAATTCCTCTCCTCGTTTTGCCCTTTGTTTATTTAGTAATTTTTGAATGCTGTTACAATCTTCTACTATGAAGACTGATATAAAGACAAACCTTATTCAACTCCTTTGCCCTTTCCTGTTCCCCTTATTATTTCCCCACCTTCATTCTCTAAGGGATTTGGGTTCATTTTGGTGTCTCTCTGTTTGTATGTATCTTCTTAAAAATCTCCTGCAGTGTATCTTGATATTATTTGTAAGTTCACACTCAAAGTTTGTCTTCTCCCTCTTCCATGATGACGATGGATTACCACCACTCCTGTGGGCTCTTTTGCTGAGGAGCCTGGAGCTTGTCTCCTTCATCAGCTTGTTACTTTTTAATCTATCTGCTTTTTTAAAAAAGTATTTCTTTATTATTTTACCTTCTGCCGAAGCTGTTAAAACAAGTATCTTCACCCAGCCCAGGCCCAGTGAAGAGGAGGCTTCCAGCCTGGCGTGGTGATCTTGGCCCAGTGATGACCTGGTATGGTGGCCTCATTCCACAGGGTCTGCCTCATCTTGGCATGTGAGCCCCCAGGTCTGACGGTCTGGTCCCAACGTGGCAGTTTCAGCACGGCGAAGCCGTTGCCACGTTCCAGAAGGTGGTCCCAACTTGGCATGTCAGCCCCCAGGTCTGGTGGTCTTGTCCTGGCATGGAGGTCTTCTTTGGCGGCAGTTGCCGGGTATTCCAGCGATTTCTCATTTTAATCAAACGGAAATTGATGAGATGAACTTTGTCTTAACTTTTACTTTTTTTCTTATCAATGACTTGTCATCAACACACGTGCTGTGGTACAGCAACTTATAAAATTTTTCACTTTTTTTTGTAAAAATAGGTGACAAAAAATTGCTGTTCTGTTATCTTTTGGTCATTTGTGTTTTTTTTTCAAACGTTCCCAATTCTTTGGCTTACCACTTATCTTTGCCACATTGGATATTTTATCTTTCAGTCTGATGCTATCCTTAACTTGCCTGGTTAATCATGGCTGGTTTATCACCTTCCCCAAATCCTTCGATGGTACATACTGCTGCTATTGAGCATCGGTGATAGAAATTAATGTAGTATAACTTAAACCGACTGATTTTCCCGCCTGCTGTCGAGCCTTTTGTGTTTTTGAGTTGTGTTCACTTCAGGCTTTTGGAAGCTTTAAGAGACGGTCCTAGCTTTTTGTGGCTTTAATAAAATTTCCCAAAAGTCCTCTGTTAAACCATATGGGAAATGCTCACATCTTGAGCCTGCCCAATGATTATCATCTTTTGCCTACTGGGTCCATGATGTCCTGACTCCCTGATCCCAGATTACAAGTTTCTGACATGGCCCTGTTACTTGTTTATTTTATGGCTATGTCTCATGTGAAAACACTATCAAAATGGAAGAAAGGACAATCTTGCTTGTAGCAGTGTAGACTTAAAAATGGGACAAGATACTGCTTTAAAACAAGGAAATGTGGAAAATGATGCTGCTGTTATTTTTAAAGAAAGTAGGTAAGCAGACCTCATGTCAAGGTACAAGGTAGCTTATGTAAGCTACAAGGTAACCTCATGTAAGCAATCAGGGAGGGTACAGACACCTCAGCTCGACAGGTGCATGTTCGGGGTAGTTTTGCCCACTGTTGACAGACTTATGATTGGTCTTCAACCAGGACCAATTTTGTATGTTCAGGAACACGCCGTGCAGTGACAACTTCTTGATTGAATCATAGAATCCCTACAGTGTGAAAGCAGGCCATTTGGCCCATCAAGTTCTCATTGACTCAGACCTACATCCCTACTCCATCCCTGTAACCTTGCATTTCTCAAGGCCAATCCACCCAGCTTGCATAGCTTTGGACTGTGAAATCACCTGAGGGTTGAATTGAACCTGGGTTCCTGTTGCTTAGTGGTGCTAACTGCCGAGCCACTGTTCCACCCCAGCATTGGCTCATAGGTGAGCAGTTACAGCTTTGTGTTTGGTCAATACAGTGGAAAATCTTTCCTCTTCCATTTGTGAGTGGAGATGTAGAAAAACATGCCCAGCAACTACCTTCTCTCCCTGCAAGTTCCCTTGAAAGAAAAAATGGATAAACCACCTTCACAGACAATGAAAGGAAAAATCCTGAACACGTCAGAATTGTGTCTACAGCCTCAACTCCTGCTTAAAAGGAACTAAAATTGAACTGAAGGAAACCAACTCAACAATGCCTGTATTCTGAACTAGTGCCTGAACTGTGCTTCACCATTTTTGTTTCTTCCTCAGTAATACTTGTGTCCTGTCTCTTTGTTTGTCTATTTCTATGGGTATAAAATACATAATAGCAGCTCAGAGCCTGGGGGCTCTGCAATAAGTAACTCAATTCCTGCCCTACCAGTTCCTATCCTGTATCAACAATGTACAACTCAACCACATGATGGACTACTTATCATTTACCTGGATATCTGCAGCTAAAGCAATACTCAAATCTTGACACCATCAGCACAAAACAGCCCACTTGAATGGCAATCTATCCACCATTTCCAACATTCACTCCCTCCACCACTAATATAGAGTGACAGCATTGTGTACCGTCCACAAACTGCACTGGTGTAAACTCTCCAAATTTCTTTCGACTTCACCTTCTAGACCCAAATGCCTCCCACCCAGGAAAGTGCAAGGCCAGCAGATATAGGGGAACACCATTACATGCAAATTCCACCTCAAGCCACACTCCATCCTGACTTGGAACTAGACTATCATTCTCGTCAGTGTCACTGGATCAGAATTTTGGAACTCCCTCCCAACTGCGCTGTGGGAATCTACACAAATGGATCGCAGAAGTTCAAGGGAACTCACCAGTGCTTTCTCCAGGACAATAGGAATGGGTTAATAAACATCAGCTTTGCCAGAGGCTCTGTTGTCACGTTAACCAATAACAAAGAGCTGACACAGATGTGATGGGTGGCATCTGTGCTGTTAGAATCTGTGAAATGTGGTATAAATTGATGCTAAACCTGAGCCAATATGCAGGTACAAAGAACTGTTTATTGCAGTGTTTACAATTGGCTAACTGCATCATCATATAAACTTTGATAGCTTGGCAGTAAAAGCATAGAATCGCAATTGGCAGCAGGTTCTCCCATTACATTTAAGGAGTTGGAAACAGCAATGGCTCTGAGCAAAGCACCTGTCATAATTGGTGTTTCAAACATGCGAAGCTCACAATCACTTCTGACCCATGAGCTCCATTATTTCAATCACTGATGAAACCTGTGGCTTGTGGACTGATCTGTTCAGTGCCTGTTTCTCAGCGGATAGAGTGAGTCTCCAAGCTGGGTTATAACCACACATCCCGCCCCCGCAAACAACATGCCTCCTCCAAACAGCACTCCAGCTGACCCCACGCCACATGGTCTACAGTGGTTCAAGAAGATTTACCACCACCAGACGTAACTCAAAGATCGGTGTGGGAGTAATGGATTTCAGTTTGTGGGGCCCTGGCACTAGTACTGTGATAGATGAGAGCTGTTCCAGGGGGGTGGGCTTCACTTGAATCTGTGCTGAGACAGGAATCCTAGCAGATCAAGTAACCAGAACAGAAGGAAGGGCTTTAAACTAATTAGCAGGTGGAGGGTTTAGGAGAAGGGCACTGTAGGCTTACAAAGCAAGAAGATACAGCAGCATTACAGGCAGTTATCTGGATAACGATAGCCAGAGTGGCACGGAAATGGATAGAATATAGACTTGAAAGGTCAGCAGTAAATAGGGTGAAAGGAGGAAAAAGATTGTAAGGCAAAATTAATGGTTCTTAAATGTGTGTTGTATCTGGAACAAGATAAATGAACTTACAGGTTAATGGATATGATCTTAATGACCATCACAGATACCTAGTCTGAACAGGATCAAAACTGGGAACTGAGTATTTAGAGATATGTAACTTTTCAGCAGGAAAATGTTGTGGGGTTGCTTTGTTAGTCCAGGATGAAATAAGCACAAGAGCAGAAAATGATGTAAAATCCATATGGATGGAGGTAAGAAATATCAGGTGGTAGAAGGCACTGGGAGTAGTAGTCTAGAGGGCCCCAAAAGTGGTCATAATAGAAAATAAACCGGGGGTAATCAGGGCATGTAAAGAAGGCCGTACATTAATAACAGGTGACTTTGACTTCATGTTGATTGGGAAAGTGAGATCAAAAGAAGTAGCTATGAGAAAAAATTAAAAGATCGTAATTGCGAGTATATTCCTTGAACAATATTTTGGTTGCGGTGATGTGAAATGAGGCAGGTTTTAAAAAATTATTTCAGGGTGAAAGAATCTCCCCAGGAAACATTTACCGTAACTTGGTAGAATTTAGCATTCAGTTTGGGGGGGAGAAAGCTGGGTTGGAAATAATGGTGCTCAACCTAAAGAAGGATAATTACAAAGAAATGAAGGCAGAGCTGTCTAAAGTGCAACAGGAAAAAATTTAGTGGCAAAAACAGTCGAGGAACAATAACAGACAGAGGAAAATTGTCTGTGGTTCACAACAAGAATATCAGAATGAAGACATCAAGCATATTCAAGGCTGAGACAGACAGATTTTTAATCAGGAAGGAAATCAAGGGTTATTGGGGAAAAGAGAAGGAAAGCAGAGTTGAGAATAATCAGATCACCCATCACCCGATTCAATGGTGGGGCAGACTTGCAATCTCAGAGGTGCTTTAGTGCAGAAGGAGGTCATTCTGCCTATCATATCTACACCAGCTCGTTAAACGAGCATGATTACTGAGTGCCAATCTCCTGCTTTCTACAGATATTTCACATACATCAATCCTTACTTCTTCAATCTAACATTGTAATTGAAGTTTCTCATTTCTGAAACCATTGTTGTAAATCGATTCTGTACATTCACATATTTCCTATAATGTAGCAGCCACAACAGTACACGCTACTCCAGCTGAGGTCTAACAAGTGTCTTGTGCAAGTTCAACATCACCTCCATGTACTTGTACTCAATGCCCCCATTAATAAGCCCAAGATAGCACTGTATGCTTTATTAAATGCTCTCTCCACCTGTCCTGCCACATCCCATGACTGAATAAAAGCAAAATGTCACAGATGCTGGAAATCTAAACAAACACAGGATGCTGGAAAACTCAAGATAACAAAATGTGGAGCTGGATGAACACAGCAGGCCAAGCAGCATCTCAGGAGCACAAAAGCTGACGTTTCGGGCCTAGACCCTTCATCAGAGAGGGGGATGGGGAAAGGGTTCTGGAATAAATAGGGAGAGAGGGGGAGGCGGACTGAAGATGGAGCGAAAAGAAGATAGGTGGAGAGGAGAGTATAGATGGGGAGGTAGGGAGGGGATAGGTCAGTCCGGGGAGGACGGACAGGTCAAGGAGGCGGGATGAGGTTAGTAGGTGGGAAATGGAGGTGTGGCTTGAGGTGGGAGGAGGGGAAAGGTGAGAGGAAGAACAGGTTAGGGAGGCGGGGATGAGCTGGGCTGGTTTTGGCTGGCAGTGGGGGAGGGGGAGATTTTAAAGCATGTGAAGTCCACATTGATACCATTGGGCTGCAGGGTTCTCAAGTGGAATATGAATTGCTATTCCTGCAACCTTCGGGTGGCATCATTGTGGCACTGCAGGAGGCCCATGATGGACATGTCGTCTGAGGAATGGGAGGGGGGAGTTAAAATGGTTTATGACTGGGAGGTGCGGTTGTTTATTGCGAACCGAGTGGAGGTATTCTGCAAAGCGGTCCCCACTTTGAGGAAGCCACACCGGGTACAGTGGATACAGTATACCACATTGGCAGATGTGCAGGTGAACGGTTGCAGCAGAAGGTGCCGGGTGTGGTGGGGTTGGAGGGGAGTGTCGAGCAGACAAGGGAGTCACGGAGAGAGTGGTCTCTCCGGAAGGCAGACAAGGGTGGGGATGGAAAAATGTCTTGGGTTTGGCAGTATTGGTGGAGACAGGAACAGAATATTTTGAGTCCAGTACGACTCGAATCAAGAATAGTTGTGCGAACTGTTCAGCATTCAGAGGATTAGATCGGGTGGACAGTGAGAGTCTTCTTCCGAGGATGAGGATGTCCGCTTGTACGAGGGGGCATAGCTACAAATTGAGGGATAGCTTTAAGACAGATGTCAGAGGCAGGTTCTTTACTCAGAGAGTGGTAAGGGCGTGGAACGCCCTGCCTGCCAATGTAGTTAACACAGCCGCATTAGGGGCATTTAAACAGTCCTTGGATAAGTATAAGGATAATGCCGGGTTAGTGCAGGGGGAGGGGCTGAGATTAGTTCACAGGTTGGCGCAACATCGAGGGCCGAAGGGCCTGTTCAGCGCTGTATTGTTCTATTCTCTGTAGAAGTTCTGAAGAAGGCTCACTACACTCGAAATATTAACTCTGTTTTCTCTCCATAGATGCTTTAAAAAGCTTACCTCGAGCGGGAGCGGTCTTCATTTTCGGGAGGAGAGCGAGAGCAAGAGCGAGACAGAGAGAGCACCAGGAGGCTGCCGGGAAGGTAAGGTTTTAAAAACTTACCGCGTGCATCGGGGCCTTCCACTTTTGTTTCAACAGCAGAAGGAGCGGGAGCGTTGACCAGGTAGCTGCCGGGAAGGTGAGTCACTGTTTTAAAAACTTACTGTGAATAGGCGGAGCGTACGCTGAGCAGGAGCAGACACGGGACTGGTGAGTGAGTGAGGTAGTATATTTGTGTGGTTGCGTTACCCGAAACATGACTCGGGTAGTGTCTCCCCCCCCATCCTCCTCCTCTAACCAAAAAAAAGGTTCTGTGCGCCAGATTGGTAAGGTACCGAGTTTATTTTTTATTCTTTATTTTTCAACAGTCTTTTTGGGAATTTAGAATAATGGGAACGGAGATCAGGGCAGTTGAATGTTCCTCCTGCAGAATGTGGGAGGTAAGGGTCACCACTAGTGTCCCTGCTGACCACATCTGCGGGAAGTGCACCCAACTCCTGCTCCTTGAAAACCGCGTTAGGGAACTGGAGCTGGATGAACTTCGGATCATTTGGGAGGCAGAGGGGGTTATTGAGAGGAGTTACAGGGAGGTAGTCACTCTTCAGGTACAAGAAAAAGGCAGATGGGTTACAGTCAGAGGACGGAAAGGGAACCAGCAGGCAGTGCAGGGATTCCCCTCAACAATAAGTTTACCGTTTAGGATACTGTTGGGGGGGAACGACTTACCAGGGGAAAGCAGTAGGGCACAAGTCTCTGGCACAGAGTCTGTCCCTGCTGCTCAGAAGGGAAGGAGGAAGAAGAGCAGAGCAGTAGTCATTGGGGACTCCATAGTTAGGGGGACAGATAGGAGGTTCTGTGGGGACGAGAGAGGCTCACAGTTGGTGTGTTGCCTCCCAGGTGCCAGGGTTCATGATGTCTCTGATCGTGTTTTTGGGATCCTTAAGGGGGAGGAGGAGCCCCAAGTCGTGGTCCACATTGGCACCAATGACATAGGTAGGAAGAGAGATGGGGATTTAAGGCAGAAACTCAGGGAGCTAGGGTGGAAGCTGAGAGCTAGGACGGTTGCCTGTGCCACATGCTAGTGAGGCGAGGAATAGGGAGAGAGAGGAGTCGAACACGTGGCTACAGGGATGGTGCAGGAGGGAGGGTTTTGGATTCTTGGATAATTGAGGCTCTTTCTGGGGTAGGTGGGACCTCTACAAGCAGGATGGTGTTCACCTGAACCATAGGGGTACCGATATCCTGGGGGGGAAATTTGTTGAGGCTATTCGGGTGGGTTTAAGCTAATTCAGCAGGGGGATGGGAACCAAAATTGTAGTTCGAGTATAGAAAAGGTTGCGAGTAGGGTGGTCTGAAATAAAGTTTCAGGGATTCAAGATGGTACCGGCGAGCAAGAAGTTGGATTGAAGTGTGTCTACTTCAATGCTAGGAGCGTCCGGAATAAGGTGGGAACTTGCAGCATGGGTTAGTACCTGGGACTTCTATGTTGTGGCCATTTCAGAGACATGGATAGAGCAGGGACAGGAATGGTTGTTGCAGGTTCCGGGATTTAGATGTTTCAGTACGAACAGAGAAGATGGTAAAAGGGGCGGAGGTGTGGCATTGTTGGTCAAGGACAGTATTACAGTTGCAGAAAGAATGTTTGGGGACTCGTCAACTGAGGTAGTATGGGCTGAGGTTAGAAACAGGAAAGGAGAGGTCACCCTGTTGGGAGTTTTCTTTAGGCCTCCGAATAGTTCCAGAGATGTAGAGGAAAGGATAGCAAAGATGATTCTCGATAGGAGTGAGACAGACAGGGTAGTTGTCATGGGGTCTTCAACTTTCCAAATATTGACTGGGAACACTATTCGAGTAGTATAGATGGGTCAGTTTTTGTCCATTGTGTGCAGGAGGACTTCCTGACACAGTATATAGATAGGCCAACAAGAAGCGAAGCCACATTAGATTTGGTACTGGGTAATGAGCCCAGCCAAGTGTTAGATTTGGAAGTAGGTGAGCACTTTGGTAATAGCAATCACAATTCTGTTATGTTTACTTTAGTGATGGAAAGGGATAGGTGTATACCACTGAGCAAGAGTTATAGCTGGGGGAAAGGCAATTACGATGAGATTAGGCAAGATTTAGGGAGCATAGGATGGGGAAGGAAACTGCAGGGGATGGGAACATTAGAAATGTGGAGCTTATTCAAGGAAAAGCTCCTGTGTGTCCTAGATAAGTATGTACCTGTCAGGCAGGGAGGAAGCTGTAGAGCGTGGGAACCGTGGTTTCCAAAGGAAGTGGAATCTCTGGTCAAGAGGAAGAAGAAGGCTTATGTTAGGATGAGATGTGAAGGCTCAGTTAGGGCGCTTGAGGGTTACAAAGTAGCCAGGAAAGACCTAAAGAGAGAGGTCAGAAGCGCCAGGAGGAGACATGAGAAGTTGTTGGCGGATAGGATCAGGGTAAACCCTAAGGCTTTTTATAGGTATATAAGGAATAAAAGAATGACAAAAGTAAGATTAAGTTGTGTGTGGAGTCAGAGGAGATAGGGAAAGCACTAAATGAATATTTTTCGACAGTATTCGCTCCAGAAAACGACAATGTTGTTGAGGAGAATACTGAGATACAGGCTACTAGACTAGGTGGGATTGAGGTTCACAAGGAAGAGGTATTAGAAATCCTACTCCTATTCTTGCTATTGAGGGAGTGCAGCGTAGGTTCACGAGGTCAATTCCCAGAATGGCGGGACTTTCGTATGTTGGAGCGACTGGGCTTGTATACACTTGAGTTTAGAAGGATGAGAGGAGATCTGATTGAGGCATATAAGATTATTAAGGGATTGGACACTCTGGAGGCAGGAAGCATGTTTCCGCTGATGGGTGAGTCCAGAACCAGAGGACACAGTTTAAAAATAAGGGGTAGGCCATTTAGAACAGAGTTGAGGAAAAATCTCTTCACCCAGAGAGTGGTGGATATATGGAACGCTCTGCCCCAGAAGGCAGTGGAGGCCAACTCTCTGGATATTTTCAAGAAAGAGATGGATAGAGCTCTTAAAGATAGTGGAATCAAGGGTTATGGGGATAAGGCAGGAACAGGATACTGATTGTGGATGATCAGCCACGATCATAATGAATAGTGGTGCTGGCTCGAAGGGCTGAATGGCCTACTGCAGCATCTATTGTCTACAGAGTGTGAAAATAGATAAGTCCCCAGGCCGGATAGGATTTATCCTAGGATCCTCTGGGAAGCCAGGGAGGAGATTGCCGAGCCTTTGGCATCGATCTTTAACTCGTCATTGTCTACAGGAATAGTGCCAGATGACTGGAGGATAGCAAATGTGGTTCCCCTGTTCAAGAAGGGGAGTAGAGACAACCCTGGTAATTATAGACCAGTGAGCCTTACTTCAGTTGTTGGTAAAGTGTTGGAAAAGGTTATAAGAGATAGGATTTATAATCACCTAGAAAAGAATAAATTGATTAGGGATAATCAGTGCGGTTTTGTGAAGGGAAGGTCGTGCCTCACAAACCTTATTGAGTTCTTTGAGAAGGTGACCAAACAGGTAGATGAGATTAAACTGGTTGATGTGGTGTATATGGATTTCAGCAAGGCTTTCGATAAGGTTCCCCTTCTCTCTAAAATGCAGAGGAATGGGATTGTGGGAGATATAGCAGTTTGGATCGGAAATTGGCTTGCTGAAAGAAGACAGAGGGTGGTGGTTGATGGGAAATGTTCATCCTGGAGTCCAGTTACTAGTGGTGTACCGCAAGGGTCGGTGTTGGGTCCACTGCTCTTTGTCATTTTTATAAATGACCTGGATGAGGGCGTAGAAGGATGGGTTAGTAAATTTGCAGATGACACTGAGGTCGGTGGAGTTGTGGATAGTGACAAAGGACGTTGTAGGTTATAGAGACACATAGATAAGCTGCAGAGCTGGGCTGAGAGGTGGCAAATGGAGTTTAATGTGGACAAATGTGAGGTGATGCACTTTGGTAGGACTAACCAGAATGGAAAGTACTGGGCTAATGGTAAGATTCTTGGTAGTGTAGATGAGCAGAGAGATCTCGGTGTCCATGTACACAGATCCTTGAAAGTTGCCACCCAGGTTGACAGGGTTGTTAAGAAGGCGTACAGTGTTTTAGCTTTTATTAATAGAGGGATCGAGTTCCGGAACCAAGAGGTTATGCTGCAGCTGTACAAAACTCTGGTGCGGCCGCACTTGGAGTATTGCGTACAGTTCTGGTCACCGCATTATAAGAAAGATGTGGAAGCTTTGGAAAGGGTGCAGAGGAGATTTTCTAGGATGTTGCCTGGTATGGAGGGAAGATCTTACAAGGAAAGGCTGAGGGACTTGAGGCTGTTTTCGTTAGAGAGAAGGTTGAGAGGTGACTTAATTGAGACATATAAAATAATCAGAGGGTTAGATAGGGTGGATAGGGAGAGCCTTTTTCCTAGGATGGTGATGGCGAGCATGAGGGGGCATAGCTTTAAATTGAGGGGTGAAAGATATAGAACAGATGTCAGAGGTTGTTTCTTTACTCAGAGAGTTGTCAGGGTATGGAATGCTTTGCCTGCAACAGTAGATTCGCCAACTTTAAGTACATTTAAGTCGACATTGGACAAGCATATGGACGTACATGGAATAGTGTAGGTTAGATGTGCTTCAGATTGGTATGGCAGGTCGGCACAACATCGAGGGCTGAAGGGCTTGTACTGTGCTGTAACGTTCTATGTTCTTGAGTTTTCCAGCAATTTCTGATTCAGTTTCTGATTTATACCATCCACAGTTCTTTGGGTTTTTTTCTGACCCTTATTCTGTTTCTTTCTAATAATCTGTGCACATATTTAAACCGGTCCCTTTGCTCCTGCACTTTTAGAATTGCATCCCTTATTTTATATTGTCTTTGAATTTTCTTCTGACCAAGTGCATGATCTCACACTTTTCTCCATTTGAATCTCATCTACCACCAATCTATCTACTGTGCCAACTTGTTAATGTACTTTTGGAGTTCCATATTGTCTCCTTCACAGTTTACAATTCTTCCCAAACTTTGTGTCATCTGCAAATTTTGAAATTGTCGCCTGCACGCCAAGGTTGAGATCATTAATATATATCAGGAAAAGCAAGGGTCCCAACATTGACTCTTGGAGACAACTCCACTATAAATCTTGCACCAGCCTGAAAAATATCCTTTAACTATTACTCTCTGGCCCCGATCACTCAGCAACTACTTTGTCCCATGACCTGTACCTATCCTCATAAGTCTGTTGTATGGCATTGTATCAAACGCTTTCTAGAAATTACTTTTAGAAATCTTCACAGAAATCCTCAATATCATCTACAATGTATTGTCTTCATTAGCCCTTTCTGTTACCTTTTCAAAAAATTCCAGCAAATTACCGAAACACAACTTCTTTCGAAATCTGTGCTGACTCTCTCTAATCAATCCACCTTTTTTTCCGTGTGATGACTAATTCTATTCCGATTAATTGTTTCCAATTAACTAATTCTCACCACTGAAGTTAAATTGGCTGGTCTTTAATTGCTGGACTTATCCTTACAATCTTTTTTGAACAAGGCTGTAATGTTTACAACTCTCCAGTCCTCTGGTGCCTTCCCCAAGTCCAGGGAGACTAAAAGATTAAGATCAATGACCCTGCAATTTCTACCTTCGCTTCCTTTAAATTCTTTGGATTTATCTCATCTGATCCTGGTGTCAACATGAAATATCAATGTCTGTCCAAGACTTATTTCTTGTTAATTTTGAACTCTTTTAGTGACAGAGGCCCCCTCTTTATCGCTGTGGTCTGAGCAGCAGCAGCATCCTCTTTCATGAAGACTGATGGAAGATATTCATTTAACACCTGCCTCCCTATTTTGGTTTCTCTTTGGCCCTGCTCCTCTTCTTATCACACTTTTACCATCAAATACCTTACAGAAAATGTCAGGGTTTCCCTTTTGTGTTAGCTGCATTTCCTCATAAATCGTTTTCACTTCCTTTCTTTGCTGTTTCACCTCCCCCTAAACATTCAGTATTCCTGTTGATTCTCAATTGTATTTTCGGCCTTACACCTGTCATAAACACACTTTTTATTTCTAATGTTAATTTCTACCTCCTTTGTCATCCAGTGACGTCTGGATTTGATTTATGGGCTGAATGATCTACGTCTGCACCTATATCTTACGGGCCTTACCAGTAATCACTGAGCAAGTGAGAGAGAAACACTGGAAATGTGACTGAATGTACTAAGAATATAAGTAAAAACATACCGCTAATGTGAGAATGAACCACCAGGAATGTGAGTGAAAAATGTCAGAAATAGGAAAAAATGTACTGGGCACCTGAAAACATAATTAGGATTGGGCAGGATATATAGGAATATGAATGAAAATACTGGAAATGTGTGAGAAAACATCAGGTATGTGTTATAATAACTTGGAATGGAAAAGACTATGTGGGAAAGTGTGAAGGTAATGGGAATATAAAAGAAAGAAAAAAGATTGGTTATATGAGTGAGAATAATTTGGTCATGTGTCATGATGGATACATGGCAACAGAGAAACAGGAAAGAGGCAAAATATCATTTAAATAGTGATAGATTGGGAACACTGAATGTTTAGGGGGAGGTGAAACAGCAAAGAAAGGAAGCGAAAACGATTTATGAAGAAATGCAGCAAATACAAAAGGGAAACCCTGACATTTTCTGTAAGGTATTTGATGGTGTGAGTGTACAAAGCAATCTGGGTGCCCTTGTACACCAGTCAATGAAAGTAACCAGGTATGTGCAGCAGGCAATTAGGAAGGCAAATGATATATTGGTTTTCATTGCAAGAAGATTTGAGTTCAGAAGCTGGCATATTTTACTGCAGTTGCACAAGGCCTTCATGAGTGATCATGCCTGGAATATTTGGGTGAAATTTGGTCTCCCTATCTAAAAAAGAATATACTTAGCATACATGCAGCGCAGCGAAGGTTCTCTAGGCTGACACTAGGGTTGGGAGGATTGTCCGCTGAGAACAGGTAGGGCAATTGGGCCTGTGTTCACTAGAATTTCGAAGATTAGAGGGGATCTGGTTGAAACATATATAATTCTAGCAGGTCTGTAGAGATTAGATGCAGCGAGGATGTTTTCCCTGGTTGAGCAGTCTAGAACCAGGGACAGTCTCAGGAACAAGAACAGAAATTGCTGGAAAAGCCCAGCAGGTCTGGCAGCATCTGTGAAACGTTTCAGGTCTGGTAACCCTTCCTCTGAACTGTCTCAGGATACAGATTAAACCATTTAGAACTGAGCTGAAGAAACATTTCATCACTCAGAGAGTACTACAGAAAGCTGTTGAGGCCAAGTCACTGAGTACAGTCAAGAAAAAAGATTAAGGAATTTCTAGATTTTAAAGATATAATTTTAAAAATTAATTCATGGGATGTGGGCATCACTGGCCAGGCAGCATTTATTGCCCATCCCTACTTGCCCAGAGGGCAGTTAAGAGTCAATCATATTGCTGTGGGTCTGGAGTCACATGTAGGCCAAACCAGGTAAGGATGGCATTTGCCTTCCCGAAAGGATATTAGTGACCCAGATGGGTTTTTCCAACAATCAGCAATGGATTCATGGTCATTATTAGACTCTTAATTCCAATTTTTTTTTAAACTGAATTCAGGGAAGGGAAAAGCAAGAATGTGGCATTAAGATAGAGGATCAGCCATGATCATATTGAATGCTGGAGTAGGCTGGAATGCTGAATGGTTTACTCCTGATATTGATTTATTTGTCTCTATGGAATAGTCTATTCTGCCCATCAAGTCTGTTCTGCCAGACCCACAGAAATGTGACTCACTTTTAACTGCCCTCTGGGCAATTAAGAATGGACAATAAATGCCGGCCCCAGCCAGTGATGGCTATATCCTGTGAATGAATTTTAAAAATTGAATAGCATGAGGAATTTTGCACACATGACCCAGGAATTTGCTTCTGCGGTTTCATGGGATGTGAAAATCAGTGGCATGACCAGCATTTTGTTGATCATCTGAACTGTCTTTAGGAAGATGGGAGTGCACCCCTGTCAAATCACACAATGGATGATCAGTAGAGCAAGTCCAGATTAAGTTGTGGAGTTGGAGGAGCACAGACATCAGACAGCACCCGAGGAGCAGGGAAGTCAACGTTTCAAGTCAGGACTCTTCATCAGGACTGTCCTGCTCCTCGGATGCTGCCTGACCTGCTGTGCTTCTCCAAATCTACATATTATTGACTCTGACTTCCAGCATCTACAGTTCTTGCTATCTCCCAGCTTAAGTTGCGAATAGGATTCAATGCAAGGTGAGTGGAACAGGTTTACATTGCAATTTGTACATGAAGTTTCTCAGCCATCTGTGATGAGTCAGTCTTACTCCTTCCTGGACACAAAACAAGAGCAATTAAAGTTAACCACATTGACAGTAAATAAAAGTTCCTCCTGTAACTTCAGATACCATGAGTGGCTGTTTCAATAGCATTCTAACCCCCACCAACACATTGGAAAGAACATCAGTATTTGTGTTCAACACTGATACTGTGCAGCCGTCCCTGTTTTAAAACAGAAAAAGCAAAACTTCCATTAATCTATCATCTTCAACACATCCTAAAGTCAAGATTACTGAAATGTAATTAGACAGTTTGACACCAAGTCACAAAGAGAATATCAAGACAAAACTTAACTAACCTGGGGAGTGTTGCTGAACCAAGAAGCCTTGGAATGCAGATTCCCTGAAAGTCAAGTCACAGGTAGATAGAATAGTGAAGAAGGCATTTGGTACTCTTGCATTGGTCAGTCCATTGAGTATAGGAGTCGGGAGGTCATGTTGCGGCTGTACAGGATATTGGTTAGGCTGCGATTGTAGGAAGGATGTTGCGAAACTTGAAAGGGTTCAGAAAAAATTTACAAATATGTTGCCAGGGTTGGAGGGCATGAGCTATAGGGGAAAGTCTGAATAGGCTGGGGCTGTTTACCCTGTAGCGTTGGGCTGAAGGATCTGTTTCCACACTGCAGGGATTCTATGATTATCAGGATTCTATGGTTAATTTAGGATATCTGGTCAGCATGGACAAGTTGGACCGAAGGGTCTATTTCCACGCTGTACACCTCTATGACTGTAATTGCTCAAAGATATAGGTTTTAAGGAGCTTTAGATTCTGTGTCCTTATGTCTTTATGTATTACAATGGGACATTTCCTATGTTAATAGCACTATACATATGTAAGTTCAGTCACAGCCATGAAATTCGTTTGGACTCTGCATAGATTCCATCAAATGAGTAGCCAGTTCCATCACTGGTCTCCTGATTGATGGAACTGAACACACAATGGAAGATCTCAATAAACAGAAACTGTTCTTTGTTACTGTTCCACTAAATCAGTATTTCCTAATAACAGATTGTTCAATTTTCATTGCAAAGCCTTCTGTTCAGTAAATCAGAATAATCTCGAATTGAGGAAGTTCAGGCATTTCAATTTCAATCAATTTTTTTAATGAATCATGAAGTAATGATGATTTCATATAAAAAAAATCAAATCAATCATGAAGTACTGGTTTGCTAATTCTCACATTTGCTGTTCCATAGTCAGTCACAGTGAATTTTAATTCTTACTTATCTATGTGTGAAGACCATGGGTACAATCTTATAGAGGTCTGTGTGAGGTGGACAAGATGTGTCGCAGACTTGGGTGAAAATTCCAGAGGGCCACCTCAATATCAAGATCATCTCATTCCAGCTTTTATGCTTTGCAAAAGTGGCATGGCAGTATCCTTAGGTAGCAATGAGTTACCAATTGATGGGGATAATTGCTTGTTAAACACATTGTTAATGCCAAAACTCACTTCTTTAATATTCAACCTCCTATCTTACTAAACCCACCAAACAAACTCTATATCAGTAAAATGTGACATAGAAACCAGAATGAGCAGCTGGCAGATTCATTTTCTCGGCTCCATAGCAGGAGATCCAGGACAGGGGTTGGCGGGGGGTGGGGAGGGGAGGGAGGGAGCAGTCCCTAATGCAGTTAGCAAACAGAGACACCAGTTAGGAGGATAGTCGGAACTGCCAATACTGGAGAATCTGAGATAACACGGTGTGAAGCTGGATGAACACAGCGGGCCGAGCAACATTTTTTTCTGAAGAAGGGTCCCGACCTGAAAAGTCAAGCTTTCCTGCTCCTCTGATGCTGCTCGGCCTGCTGTGTTCATCCGGCTCCACACCGTGTTACACCAGTTAGGGGTCTGGGCACATCTTGTATGTGATTGTCCGGTCATGTTGGTCATGGGGTGCGCCATGGTCAGCCTGCTGGGGTCTGTTCACATAACCTAAGGAAGGGGGCAGGGATGGAGGGCAAGTTTTGCCATTTCTGTAGAATTCAGCCTTGCTGGGTTATTGTCTGTGACTAGGGCCTGCAGGCTCTGGGCAAGGGCACTCTACAATGTTGGATGGAAAGGGGCTGCAGGAATTGACAAGGGGTATATAAAGTATGACTTGGTAGGATATGATAGAGCAAGGGAAGATAGTCATCCACAGTTATGAGGCCTGGTATGATCACCTCATGTGGCAGGGGCTGGAAGGGAAACATGAACAGGTTTTGCAAATGTCGGTGGTTGGGTAGGGACTACTGGAAATGTGAAGCCTGTGGGATTGGTGGATGGGGATGTTGGTGTTTGGGTCTTACTGGCATGGTGAGGCTGAGGCTGGAAACCAACTTCTGAGAAGTATTCACTGTTACCATCCAAAGTGCTGGAAATCAAAAGTGCACAACAGGAAAGAAAATGGCTGCAGCCACACTTGCAGAGGGCAGGGTAAGTGATTCGACCTGTGAAGGACAGAGCTGCAGCAAACACTGATCACTGGGCTTTTAAAGGAAAAGAACATTAGTCGCCAGCCAACACAGCATGAAGGCTGCTCTGCTCCCTGGCCATTCTACACCATTGACCCTCTCTGTGTGTTGCACATCCCTGCACCCCCACAGCCTACACCTTTGTGCTCAGAGGGAGCTGAACAGTAGGGAGATGTTGAATGAGGGCGGCCAGAGGTTTCACCCTGATCAAATGCCATGTTTGCAAATTGTTGTCCCTGGTCCCAGACAGGAACCTTCATCCATCCAGGGAACCTTCCTTCTGGCATCAAAGCATTGCTAGAAGCTGTGAAAATGTGTTTAGCACCTGCACATAGAGACTCTCAACTACAGGAAAGCTAACATCAGGTACACTTATGCAGAAACTGGCCACTTTTACCTTTGCCACCAAAGTGCCCTCAATGTGTTTTCTTCTTCTTCCCCCTCTCACTAAGTCCCTTGCTTCTACAGCTGGATGCTGTAAGCCCGCTCAGCCATTGAGTCCATTGGCCCTGGAGGTTTCATGGTGCAAACCTCAGAAATGCCTGTGTCGAGACAGGCCACACATGCCAATGGTCTTCTTGCCAAATGTAAGTTGACCCTCGCTGAAGGTGCCAGGAAGGGTGGAGCTGGAAGTTCTGGCTACCTTTGCAGTGCTTTGCTTGAAATGTGTAGAACGGTATATGTGCAGTTCAAAAGAACAAAAGAAGTACAGCACAGAAACAGGCCCTTCAGTCCTGCAAGCCTGTGCTGATTATCACGTCCGAACTAAACTTAAAAACAAACTTTCTGCCCTTATTCAGCACATATCCCTCTTTTCCCTTCCTATTCATGTAACCGTCCAGATGCCTCTTAAACGTCACCAATGTGCCCTGTTCCACCATCTCTTCTGACAGTGCATAACAGGCTCCGACTACACTTTGCATGAAAAACTTCTCTCGTGCTTCTCCCTTAAACTTTCCCTGTCTCATCTTGAACCTGTGCCCTCTTGTAATTGAAACTTCAACCCTGAGACAACGCCTTTGACTATCCACCCTTTCTATGCCTCTCATAATTTTGTAGATCTCTATCAGGTCTCCTCTCAGTCACCATCTTTCCAGTGAAAACAATCCTAGTCTTTTTAACCTTTCCTCGTAGCCAACGCTCTCAAAACCGGGCAATATCCTGGTGAACCTTCTCTGTACTGCCTCCAAAGCTTCCACATCCTTCTGGTAGTGTGGCAAGCAAAACTGCACACAATACTCCAAATGCAGCCTAATAAGGGTTCTACATAGCAGCAACATGGTTTGCCAATGCTTGGATTTCATGCCCCAACTGATGAAAATAAGCATGTCATATGCCTTCTTAATCGCCTTGGCCACCTATGTTGCCACTTTCAGGGACCCTCCTCCAGCTGGTTGCCTCCTGGCACTGCCCTGTTTTGATATGAGGACTGAGGTCAAGTTTCCCTGCCCTCATGTCACCAGGAGGTTGGAAGTAGTGAGGTCATGAATAAGGTTTCACGGTCACCGGAATGTGCCGGCCGGCAGGAAAGTAGTTTGAAGTGTGTCTACTTCAATGCCAGGAGTATCCGGAATAAGGTGGGTGAACTTGCAGCATGGATTGGTACCTGGGACTTTGATGTTGTGGCCATTTCGGAGACATGGATAGAGCAGAGACAGGAATGGTTGTTGCAGGTTCCGGGATTTAGATGTTTCAGTACGAACAGGGAAGATGGTAAAAGAGGGGGAGGTGTGGCATTATTAGTCAAGGACAGTATTACGGTGGCAGAAAGGACATTTGATGAGGATGCCTCTACTGAAGTAGTATGGGCTGAGGTGAGAAACAGGAAAGGAGAGGTCACCCTGTTGGGAGTTTTCTATAGGCCTCTGAGAAGTTCCAGAGATGTAGAGGAAAGGATAGCCAAGATGATTCTGGATAGGAGCAATGGTAACAGGGTAGTTGTTATGGGGGAAATGCTATAGGTCAAGTATGTTAGATGGGTCAGTTTTTGTCCAATGTGTGCAGGAGGGTTTCCTGACACAGTATGTAAATAGGCCAACAAGACGTGAGGCCACTTTGGATTTGGTTCTGGTGATGAACCAGGCCAGGTGTTAGATTTGGCGGTAGGTGTGCACTTCAGTGATAGTGATCACAGTTCAGTTACATTTACTTTGGCAATGGAAAGGGATAGGTATATAATGTAGGGCAAGAGTTATAGTTGGGAGAAAGGTAATTATGAGGTGATTAAGCAAGATTTAGGATACATAGGATGGAGAAAGAAACTGCAGGGGTTGAGCACAATTGAAATGTGGAGCTTGTTCAAGGGACAGCTAATGTGTGTCCTTGATAAGCATGTACATTTCAGGCAGGGAGGAAGTGGTCAAGCGAGGGATCTGTGGTTTACAAAAGAAGTTGAAACTCTTGTCAAGAGGAAGAGGGAGGCTTATGTAAAGATGAGGCGTGAAAGCTCAGTTAGGGTGCCTGAGAATTACAAGTTAGCCAGGAAGGATGCAAGAGAGAGCTAAGAAGAGCCAGGAGGGAACAAGAAGTCTTTGGCAAGTTATCACAGAAAACCCTAAAGCTTTCTATAGGTAGGTCAGGAATAAAAGAATGACTAGAGTAAGATTACGGCCAGTCAAGGACAGTAGTGGGAAGTTGTGCGTGGATCCAGAGATAGGAGAGGCGCTAAATGAATATTTTTTGTCAGTATTCACACAGAAAAAAGACAATGTTGTCGAGGAGAATACTGAGATACAGGCTGTTTGACTAGACGGGTTTGAGGTTCACAAGGCGGAGGTGTTAGCAATTCTGGAAGGTGTGAAGTCCCCTGGGCTGGGTGGGATTAATCCTAGGGTTCTCTGGGAAGCTAGGGAGGCAACTGCAGAGCCTTTGGCTTTGATCTTTACGTCGTCATTATCTTCAGGAATAGTGCCAGAAAACTGGAGGATAGCAAATGTTGTCCCCTTGTTCAAGGGGAGTAGAGACAACCCTGGTAATTACAGACCAATGAGCCTTACTTCAGTTGTGGGTAAAGTGTTGGAAAAGGTTATAAGGGATAGGATTTATAATCATCTAGAAAAGAATAAATTGATTAGGATAGTCAACACAGTTTTGTGAAGGGTAGGTCGTGCCCCATAAACCTTATTGAGTTCTTTGAGAAGGTGACCAAACAGGTGGATGAGGGTAAAGCGGTTCATGTGGTATATATGGATTTTAGTAAAATGTTTGATAAGGTTCCCCATGGTAGACTATTGCATAAAATACAGTGTCATGGGATTGAGGGTGATTTAAAATTTTGGATTTGGATCAAAAATTGGCTAGTTGGAAGAAGACAGAGGGTGTTGGTTGATGGGAAATGTTCATCCTGGAGTTCAGTTACTAGTGGTGTACCGCTAGGATCTGTTTTGGGGCCACTGCTGTTTGTCATTTTTATAAATGACCTGGCTGAGGGTGTAGAAGGATGGGTTAGTAAATTTGTAGATGACACTAAGGTCGGTGGAGTTGTGGATAGTGCGGAAGGATGTTGCAGGTTACAGAGGGACATAGATAAGCTGCAGAGATGGGCTGAGAGGTGGCAAATGGAGTTTGATGCGGAAAAGTGTGAGGTGATTCACTTTGGAAGGGGTAACAGGAATACAGAGTACTGGGCTAATGGTAAGATTCTCGTTAGTGTGGATGAGCAGAGAGATCTCAGTGTCCATGTGCATAGATCCCTGAAAGTTGCCACCCAGGCTGATAGGATTGTTAAGAAGGTGTACAGTGTGTTAGGTTTTATTGGTAGAGGGATTGAGTTTTGGAGCCATGAGGTCATGTTGCAGCTGTACAAAACTCTGGTGCGGCCGCACTTGGAGTATTGCGTACAGTTCTGGTCACCACATTAGACGAAAGATGTGGAAACATTGGAAAGGGCTCAGAGGAGATTTACCAGGATGTTGCTTGGTATGGAGGGAAGGTCTTATGAAAAAAGGCTAGGGACTTGAGGCTGTTATCACTAGCGAGAAGAAGGTTAAGAGGTGACCTAATAGAGAGATACAAGATGATCAGAGGATTAGATAGGGTGGACATTGAGAGCCTTTTTCCTCAGATGGAGATGGCTAGCACAAGGGGACATAGCTTTAAATTGAGGGGTGATAGATATGGGACAGATGTCAGAGGTAGGTTCTTTACTCAGAGAGTAGTAAGGGCATGGAATGCCCTGCCTGCAACAGTGGTAGACTCGCCAAGTTTAAGGGCATTTAAATGGCCGTTGGGTAAATGATAATATGGATAATAATGGAATAGTTAAGTTAGATGGGCTTCAGTTTGGTTCCACAGGTCAGTGCAATAGTGAGGGCCGAAGGGTCTGTGCGGCGCTGTAGTGTTCTATGTTCTATGCCTTGGTACTTGAGGACCAATGGTCGGGGCAATGGAGTACAGATGTGCACTCTCCAGCAGTCTATGATTGTGATGGACCTGACACTATGCTAGGTGCCATTCTGCACGTGGATATGGTCACATGATTCACTGCATTGTTGCAGCTTCTGGGCAGTGAAGACCATTGTCCCTCACAAACCTGTCTGCTGTTCTTCCCTGTGCATGTGGCTGAGGTTCCTGACAGCTGACAGCACAGGGTCCTCTCAACTTGGTGCTGAGCACTGCCTGGTCTTCAGCAGTTCTCAGAGTTGCAGTGGCTTAGAGTGTTTCTTCCTCAGCCAGCAGTGAAGCTTTCATAGTGTGGTGCTCATCAGGCAGTGGTCTCACACTTTCTAGGCCTAACAATACATCTGAGTGGACGTGAGGTGCAAGACAGAAGAGTATGACATTTACCTTGGTGACACAGAGAAGTTCATTGACCTTCTTTCTGAATTGCTGGCTGACATTCCATTTGACTTCCCTTTTACCCACTGAACTTAAATGTTAGCTTTTTGTGATTCATTGATGAGGACTACTATATCCCCCTGTTTGGTAGCCCTCTGCAATCCTTCTCCACTTAAATAATATTTAGTTCCTCTATTTTACCTGCCAAAGTGCAAAACCTCATATTTCCCCACGTTACATTCCATCTGCCAAATTTTTGCCACTCTTTTAGCCTGTCTTTATCCCTCTGCAGACTCTTTGTATCATCTTCACTGCTTGCCTTTCTAGCTACATTTGTATCATCCACAAACTTGTTTCCTATGTGCAAGGTGATGTCCATATACCAGGCTGGCAGAGTCTCCTCTGCCAGTCCCCTGGGCCAAGGGGTCTCTCTTCTGGACTGTTCTATTCACTGGGTCCTCCTGGTACCTGTCGAGAACTGCGGTGCCACCTTCCCCTTCTCCAACATGTTCTGCTTCCTTCCTTGAGTAAGCAGAGCAGCTTCAAAATGCCAAAGCCCGTCCAGGTGCACAATGGGCTTTTAAAGTTGCTGCAGGCACAAGTGCTATAGATATTTCAATGAATATCTGCTGAATGGCAAGTTGTTCTGGGACAGGGCAGAAACATGGATGTGACAGACACCATAGAGGCAGGATCAGTAATTGATGATCTGAAATTGGTAAGTTCCACATGCAGCAAAAAAACCTTCAAAAAATGTCATGCAACTCAGACTTAGCTAAAACGTAAGATTCAGCTCTCTCATGTGCTAATACTTTGGAAATTCAGTAAATAGGGGGGTATATTGTGTCGATGCGGTTCCCATAAGTGCAGGATCTACAGAGACATTACTCATCTACTGATTGATTAAAATGAAAATGAATTGCCCCAAAGTTATCAAAGGAGAAATCATTTTACAGAAGTGGTTCTTTTCAAATAAATGTAAATTAAACCCAAATGATAAACAAGAATATTAGAACATTACTTACTGATTTGAGCCCATAGAATGTAAAGGTAAAATGTATGTGTGGTCACCATAGCTACAGTATTTTGGATATACAAATTAAGAATCGACTGTTTCCATGGTTATAGTTGTGCAGTTTTAAAGCGGTTTTGTTACTACCTTTTTGATTAGTTAAATGGGATCATACAAGGATACCAACTAAAATCATATGAGCAAAAAGAACCATTTTTATATAGTCAATAAATCCAAATGATCAATCTAACTAAAGGAAACTCAGCCAATTATGTCATGTTGTTTTCCATGTCTTCATTGCACCTCCAACTTTTCATTTTGGCCTGTCAAGATCACAACCCAGTATCAAACAAGTAAAATTCATCTAATAAGTGTTGATATTTTTTAAGCAATAAAAAATGCCTAATTATGAATAAAGGGAATTTGTAAAATTAAATCAGAATCTTATTACCTGTGTTGCTGTGCAAGGATTCATTCACATGCAATGTAAATTCCAATCTAGAACAGTGTTGCCCAATACAACAAAACGTGTGGCAAATTGCTTCACTTTTAAATCCATAGAACACTGAGTTGTGATCAAATGCAGGCACAATGGGCCAATTTTCTCGTCCTGTGCCTTAACAAAGCTGTGATTCTGTGAAGTAGCAGGAGTGGGTACGAGAATGGGTGTCACTCGTTGGACCATAAGTTTTGTCTGTTATTAACGAGACATGGAACAAACAACTACATTGCAATTAGACAAAAGTTATGTATGGATCTACAATTACTATGTTGTTAGATATGAATATTGCCCAATGCCAGATCACTAGCGGCCTGGAAACTGAAGGGCCATTTGCTCAATGAGAGGAGAAAAGAACTTCAATGTTGTTACTTACTACTTCCTCTTTTATCCAGGTAACTCTAAACACTGTTTACATTTCACACAGTGATACCACTCTGAGGAGCTCTGAAATTTTCATGGGGAATCTATCCAGATATTTGATTTACAATCCATGTGATTGATTTATTGTTTCGTGTACCTAAGTACAGTAAAAAGCCTAATTTATGAGCAGTGCAAGCAAATCATACTAAGCAAGGACATACAGATCACAGGGTGAAAAAGAAAACTAGGATAGAGGCATACAGGCTACATCGCACAGGGCATGTGCTAGGCAGGATCAACATTACCAAGAATCTAATAACATGGAAAGCTCACTGAAGAACTTGGTTAGTAGTCGTCAGTTTTAGGAAGCCAGCTGAAGTCTTGTGATGGACAGGATTGCATGGCTGCTACTGAGAGCTGCTTTTCAATATTCTGTTTAAAGGATGTAGTCTGAAAGTAGGTTTAAGCATGGCAGAATTGCCCAGCTGCATGGGATGCCCATGGTATACCATGTGGCCAAGATGACCATGTGTAGAAAATGTCTCCAGCTGCAAAAAAGCATGAACTCTTGGCCTTGGAACCTGGGAAATGGCTGAAGTCACTATGGTATATCGATAACATTTAGAACTACACGGATTGTGTGTTTAACAACGTGGTCACACTGCAGATATAGGCCAGGGAAGGCAGAGAGTCAACTGTAACCACATATGCCAAAGTGGGTGTCAACAATACAGATAGAAAGAGGATGAGATCCTAAAAATAGAATTTAGGAAGGTAAACAAGAGGCTCTAAAGCAGGATCCTTAAGGCAGTAATCTTAGGATTACCCCAAATACTCCATTCTAGTGAAGTTAAGATAATAAGATGTATGGTCTTTTATTCACAAGCATGTAATTATGGAAATAGGAAAACTAAGTGAATGAATATATCACTCGAAAAATTGTGTAGAAGAGAGAGCTTTGGATTTCTGCAGCTTTGGGACTAGTTTTGGGTCAAATGGGAGGACAGATTATAACAGGGACTGAGACTAATATCCTCTCAGGGTGATTTGTGACCGCTGTTGAGCTGAGTTTAAATTAGCTTCTCAGGAGAGAGGGAACCTACAAGGGAATATAGTTAGAAAAAAACAAAACTGGTATCAGACATGGAAAAGAAATTAATGAAAATGGAAAGCAGCAAAAACAAATTCTAGAGTCAACGAGGGTCAAATTTCAGAATGTTTTTAACTAAGAATTAAAAGCACTCTATTTGGACGTAAGTAGCATTTGCAACAACACATATGTGAATTTCTGGTGCTTAAGAAGTTGAATGAATGATTTCATTCTCATTAGGGAGACATGGCTGCAGGATGCCCAAGACAGAGATCTGAGGTGTAAAGGATATCTGATGTTTAACCGTGTTGGGCAAAAAGGGAAAGGAGGTAGACTAGTGCTGATAACGAGATGGAATCAGTGGACCCCAGCAGGAGAAGACTTCTAAATGGGAGAACAGGAACTAGAATTTGTTTGGGTTGAGATACAAAACAGAAATGAGGCAAAAAACATTGGAAGATCTTGTTTATGGGCCACAAAACAATTTAAAAAAACCATAAGGACTGTGGATGCTGTAAATCAGGACCAGAAACAGAATTTACTAAAAAAGCTCAGCAGGTCTGGCAGCACTTGTGAAGAGAAATCGGAGTTAACGTTTCAGGTCCAGTGATCCTTCCTGGGAACTGATAGTAGCTGGGAAAACTGATAGTAGCTGGAAAAATGCAGAAGATAGGGTGGGAGGAGGGGGTAGGGAGTAAACAATAGGTCCAAATAGAGCACAAAGAGAGAGAAGAACAATTGAACAAATAAAGGAGTCGGAAATGATCTGGCTAGGAGGAGCAAATATCTAGTTAAACACCAGGGGTGACAGTGAAATTAACATCAGTGGACATAATCTACCATCAGTTCTGACGAAGGGTCACCGGACCCAAAATGTTGAATCTGATTTTTCTTTAAAGATTCTGCCAAACCTGCTGAGCTTTTCCAGTAACTTCTGTTTTTAGCGAGTTTTGAGAAGATTTGTAGTTCAGGTTGAGGTTCTGGATGTGAGTTTGCTCGCTGAGCTGGAAGGTTAGTTTTCAGACGTTTCGTCACCATTCTAGGTAACATCATCAGTGAGCCTCCGACGAAGCGCTGGTGTTATGTTATATTAACCAGATAAATAGAAAGCGGGACATAACACCAGCGCTTCGTCGGAGGTTCACTGGTGATGTTACCTAGAATGGTGATGAAATGTCTGAAAACTAACCTTCCAGCTCAGCGAGCAAACTCACATCCAGAACTTCTGTTTTTGTTCCTGACTTACAGCTTCCACAGTTCTTTTAGTTTTTATTTAGTATTTAACTCATTGCCACATCTTTTCTAGGCATGTGCACTTGAAGAAGTTTTGCTCCTCTCTCCTACGAGATTTCCAATCCAATATTTTTCTTGTCCTCTGACATTAATTTCACTGTCAGTCCTGGCAATGGTGGCACAGTAGAGAGCACTGCCTCTCAAAGCTCCAAGGACCCAGGTTTGATTGCAGCCTCGGGTGACTGTCTGTGTGGAGTTTGCACATTCTCTCCATGTCTGCATGGGATTCCTCCCAAGATGTGCAGGTTACATGAACTGGCCTTGGTAACTTGCTCATTGTGTCCAGGGATGCACAGGGTAATGCATAGGATATGGAGCGTGGGTCTGTTTGGGATGATGTTCGGAGGGTTAGTCCTGACTGATCTGAATGGCCTGCTACTACACTGTAGGTAGTGACCATCATATGAAAAAATTATTTCATTCTGAAAGTAGAGTCTTGGATCTAAACAAGGTCAATTATGAAGGTGTGTGGAGGATGTTGACTGCAGTGGATTTGAAAATTACATTATAAAGTCTGATGGTAGAAAGGTAATGTCCAGTGTTTAAATAAATAATACTTTATTTTAAACAAAAGCAAGCACTTCTTGAAAGGCAAAAATACCCAAGAGGGAAAGTGAGATAGTTGTCGCTTGGGGAGAAGCACTGAAACCAAAAACGGGCAATTTAGATCTCACTACAACCTGTGTAAAAATGATGGATCCTGGATTTGGTTATGAGACATCTGGATTTATGCCTCAGTGAGAAATGTATTTTCTCTTACTAAAAATGTACTTTAGTAATGTACTCAGAGGGAGTCAATGGCCGGGTGGTATTTTCGCTGGATTGTTAATCCAGAGACCCAGATAATGTTCTGGGGACCGGGGTTCGGGACCTGCCACGGCAGATGGTGGAATTTGAATTTGATAAAATATCTGGAATTAAGAATCTAATGATGACCATGAATCCATTGTCGATTGTTGGAAAAACCCATCTGGTTCACTAATGTCCTTTAGGGAAGGAAACTGCCATCCTTACCTGGTCTGTCCTACATGTGACTCCAGACCCACAGCAATGTGATTGACTCTGAACTGCCCTCTGGAAAATTAGGGATGGGCAATAAATGCTGCCTAGCCAGCAATGCCCACATCTCATTAATAAATAAAGAAAGAATGTTGCTAAATATTTCCAAATTTCCATTGATACAAAACTTGGTCAGAATATGAGTTGTGAGGAGGATGCAAAGAGGCTTCAAGTGGATTTAGACAGGCAAAAGTTGTAGAGTACTTCTTTAATATTTCAAGGTTGGAAAGTGTTCATGTCCATTAAACCACGTGGCCTTGTTCATAAGTCGATGAAAGCTAATATGAAGGTGAAGCAAGCAATTCAGAGGGCAAATAGCATGTTGTCCTTTATTGCAAGAGAATTTCAGCACAGGAGTAGCGATCTCCCTTCAATTCAATAGAGCACCTGTGAGACTACACCTGGAGTCCTGTGTTTGGTTCTAGTCTCTTTGCCGACGGAACGATAGACTTGCCATAAAGAGAGATTCACCAGACCAATTCCTGGGACACTGGAATTTCTGATAAGGAGTTATTAAGGAGACTGTGCCCATATTCTCTGCAGTTTAGACGTTGTGGTTGCCACCCTATAGGAAGAATGTTATTGTACTAGGGAGGGTGCCAAAGAGATTCACCAGGATGTTGCCTGGGCTGGAAAAATTCAGGTTTGGAGAGACTAGATAGGATTGGGTTGGTTTCATTAGAGCCGAGAAGGCTGATTGAGTGTATGCACTTCAGAGGGTCATAGACAGGTTAGATAGTCGGAGACCATTCCCCTTTGTAAAGGGATCAATAACCAGGGGCACAGTTTTAATGCAAGAAGTGGGGCAGGGCACTTAGAAGGGATTTGAGGAAAGCTTTTCACACCCAGAGGGTTGTAGGTTACTGGGACTCACTGAAATAATGGTATAGACAGGAACTCTCCCTAAGAAGTATTTTGATGAACACTTAGGCAGGTTTTGTTTTATAATAAACCGACAATTTTGGGATAGTGAAAGAAACTCGTTTGATGAATCTTTTCAATCCAAGTTTAACACATAACAAAAGTATATGATTGATCATTTGAAACTTGAATGAAATATTTTTAAATTTATGCTGTGACCCATGGAGCAGTGGGACTAGCCAGAGGGGGTGGGGAGAGAGAGAGACAGTGCACTCCTTCCATCCTAGTTGTAACAGCGGTGTCCATAAATGAAGGGTGATAGAGCATAAGTAAAACAAAACTCAAACAGCAGCAGCGTATGTGTGAAGATCATCATTTTTTGCCTTCCTAAGTCTCCAAATGTATCAATTCTGATCGTTTATTCTTAAATAAATTTGTGTATTTGTTAAATAACCTGAAGCATGCTGTGTGAAATGAAACGCATAAGACTATAAGGCACATAAGCAGAATCAGGCTATTCAGCCCATTGAGTCTGCATGGCTGACATGTTTTCACCCATTCGCCTTCCTTCTCCCCGTAACCCTTGATCCCCTGACTAATTGAGAACCTATCTCAGTCTTAAAGACACTCAATGACTTCCTTCCACAGTGTCCCATTCAGTAAATTCCACAGATTCACCATTCTCTGGCTGAAGAAATTCCTCCTCCTCCTCCCAGTACTAAATGGTCATCCCTTCACTCTTAGGCTGTTTCCTCAGGTTCTTCCTATTAGTGGAAACCCAAAGTCAGAGAGTCATATAGCACGGAAATAGACCGTTCTGTCCAACCAGTCCACGCTGACAATAATCCCAAACTAAACTAGTCCCATCTGCCTGCTCCTGGCCCGTATACCTCCAAACTTTTCCCATTCATGGACTTATCTAAGTGTCTTTAAAATGTTGTCAGAATGCCCACATCCACCACTTCCTCAGGAAGTTCATTCCACATATGAACCAGCCTCTAGTAAAAAAAGTTATCCCTCATGTCTTTTTTAAAACTTTCTCCTCTCACCTTCAAATATGCCCCCTAGTCTTGAAACCCCCATCCTATGGAATAGATATCTACTACTTACCCTATCTATACCCCGTATGATTTTATTAACTTATATAAGGTCACCTCCCAACATGGTAAGCTCCAGCGAAGAAAGTCCAGCCTACCCAGCCTTTCTTTATAACTTATAACCTAAAAACTCATCCTGGTAAATCTTTCCTGAACCCGCTCTAATTTAATAATATCCTTCCTATAAGACGGCAACCAGAACTAGACACAATACTTCAGAAGAGGCCTCACAATGTCCTGTACAACCTCAGTATGGCTCTGATAGTCAAAGGACTGAACAATGAAGGTATCTTCTCCATGTCCACTCTATCCAGGCCTCTCAATAAGTTTCATAGAAATACACCACTTAATCCTTCCAAACTCCAACAAATATAGGTTCAGAATCCTCAACTTTATGACAAGCTCTTTGTTCCCAGAATGAAAACCCTTTTGTTTTTTTAAAAATTAACCTGTTTAGAGGGATAATAAAGCACCTCTGGAGAAGGCATCTTAAACCCAGGCCTCCTGACCCAGTGAAACGGTGTTACACAAGCTCTTAAAATGGAAACATCCAGGTCATAGTGCAGAAACCCAGGATTGAACCGGGGTCTTCAGGCCTTCAGTGTAATGCTCTCCCAGCTGAGCTAGCTTTCAGTCTTGCTGTTGGATCACAAAATGTTTGGATTGTACACTTAATTCATTAATATTGCATACTTTTTGTATCATGTGTTGAATTTAATGACCTGATTGCCACAACTTTAGTGAGCATTAGAATCCAATTTGGTAAAACTGATTTAGAAAGAGATTATCAAGCCCTTTCAATAAAATGCTGTCATTAACGTGAAGAGTTCAGCACAGCGACAGCCATCACTGTCACCGTCTAAACAGCATCCAATACCCAAGGTGTTCTATTCTTTTACCAAGTATGGTGGTCAGTGGTTAGTGTTTTCCATGAAATTCGGTAGACTGAGATTGGAAAGCAAGTAGGAATCTGATCATCAATTACTGGAATAAAATTTAACTCCGTCAAGTTTTAATCCAACATCCCCTGAGGTTGTCATTTAAACTATCCTCCAGTCAATTGAGATGACCTGGGAGTAGCTCAGCACATTCATTCTGTGAGGAGCTAAATCATGTAAATCAGGATGGGGCCAGTTTTGATCCCCTGGTCTGAGCTGAGCTGTATTCTAGTTGGGGCTGTCAGGGCTCTCCAAGTGCTCTGTTACTGGGATAGGGAAAGAAAACGCAGGCCAAGGTTCCCACTCCTGCTGGTATCCAGTGACCTCTACTGGATGCATTACTGTGGGATTGTTGGCTCAACCAGGAGGTTCAAGTGTTTGAATCACCTACCAGTACACAAAGAGCAAAGTTTACCCATGAATCGAGCTTCAGGCATTTGAAGGTAAGAATCTGCCAGCAATATTCCATACCTGGTTTTCTCCCTGTATAAAATCATCCACATCACCAGAAGGGGAGGGAGTTTCACCACAAGTGGTATGCATAATATAGCAGTGGGGAAAGTCTCCGCAAATGAACAGAAAATGAGAGACAAATCAGAGACGAACAAAGGAGACAGACAGATAATCCAGGAACGGCTAATCAAATTCTGTGGGCTTGTGTGAAACTAGGTGCAGGATAAGAAGGCTGGAGTAATGAGCTACACTAAGCAGACTATGTGAATGGAGAATGCCAAATAACAGTGTTTCACAGAGGCAGGCTTAATCCCAAAGTACTTGCAATGAAGGGTTTAATTCGGTCATATTTTGTAATGATAGGATTAAAACTGTAGTATTTACAGTGATAAAGGTTAATGCTGTAGTATATGTCCATCACAACCAAAATACTATAGTTCAAAGTGATGTTGTTGAGTACTGCGATACAGTGAATTGCACAATATTCAGAGGCGAACAATGTCAGCAAGCTGATACAGGTAAATGCAGTAGCAATTCCTGAGGGTAAATAGTACAGTGGCATGGATAAATGCTGTTTCACTTGGTGACAAGGGTAAATACAATCATAATCACTGTAATCAGTCAAACTGTTGTAATTACAATGTTAAGGGGCAAACACACAGTGTTAGAAGTAAATAGAGTCATACCACACGGAAACAGACGCTTTGATGCAACATATATCAATCATTTGGAGATGGGAACGAAATGTAATATTTCCAAATTTGCGATGATACAAAGCTGGGAATGTGTTTGGTAAGGGAGATATAAAGTGGTTTGAGGAGGATTTGTACAGGGTCAGTGAATGGGCAAGACATGCTATATGAAATACAGTGTAGAAAATGTGAGGTTACCTATTTTGATAGGAAAAACAGAGGTACAGAATATTTCATGAATGTTAAGAAGTTGGAAGGTATAAATGGACAAAGGTCCTGTGTTGTATAGTAAAATGTCTTTTCCATAAATCACTGAAGACTAACATGGAGGTGCAGGAAGCTATTTGGAAAGCTAATGGAATGTTAGCCTTTAACCTTAAGAGGATTTGAGTATAGTAACAGTGAAGTTTTGCTGGAATTGTACAGGTGCTTGGTTAAACAACACCTGTGTGCAGTTTTAGGCTCCTTATCTTAGGAAGGATATTATTGTCAGAGGGGGAGTCCACTGAAAGTTCACCAGACTTTTCACGGGATGGTGGGATTGTCCTCCAATAAAGAGAGGGTGGGGTCTGCATTTTCAAGAGTTTCAAAGAATGAGCCTTCATCTCATTGAAACCCACAAAATACTGACTGGAATTGACAGGGTAGCTACAGGTCAGATTCCCCTGTTTGGGAAGTCTAGAATCAGGGAGTCACAATTTATAACTCAGGGGAATAGCATTTAAAACAGAAATAGAAGAATTGTTTTTACTCAATATTTTTTGGAACTCTGTACCCTAGAGGGATATGGAAGCTTAGTCTTTGAGCATATTTAAAGTAGCGATTGATAGATTTCTGTTAACCATTTGTTGAAAAGGGGTTATGGGATACATGTTTCAAAAAACAGTGAAATGTTCAATTACTAAGACTGTATTAAATGGGGCAGCACAGCAGCTCAGTGGTTAGCACTACTGCCTCACAGTGCCAGGGACCTGGGTTTGATTCCACTCATGGGTGACTGTCTGTGTGGAGTTTGCACGTTCTCCCTGTGTCTGTGTGGGTTTGGTCGAGTTTCCTCCCACAGACCAAGGATGTGCGAGCTCAGTAGATTGGCCTGTCATGTTCAGAGATGTGGAGATTAGGTGTGTCTGGGTGGGGTATTCTAATGGGCAGAATTTATGATAAATGTTGGAGCAGACTCAATTGCTGAATAATCTGTTCTTGTGCTCATATTCCTATTTTTCTGTGTTTCTCCTCATCTCTAGCTTAAATGAGAAATCTTTTATTTTGAAACTGTATTCCCTAATTCTAGATTCTACACCAAGTGAAACTTTATCTCAGAACTTACCCTCTCAAGATTTCTTGGTATTTTATTTGTTTTAATAAAATCACCTCCTATTCTTTTAAATTCCAATGAGTACAGGCCCAACATGTTCAATCTTTTCTCATCAGGTAATCTTTTCTTTCCAGGAATCAGCCTGGTAAGCCTTTACTGACCTGCTTCTAATGCAAGTACATCCCTCTGTAAGTAAGGAAACCAAAACGATGCACAATACATTAGGTGAAGTCTGACCAACTTCCTGTACAGTATTAGCAAGACTTTCCTTATTATATACTCAATTCTCTTTGCAATAAAGATCAATGTTTCATTCACTTTCTTAAGACAGACCCATACCTGCACACCGACATTTTGCCATTCATACACAAGGATACCCAGATTCCTCTGTACCAACACATTTTGCAATTTCTCTTCTTTTAAATAAAACTCTACTTTTCAATTCTCGCATTTCCCCACATTATATTTCATTGGCCATACTTATGCCCAGTCACTTAATCAAATGAAACAGTTTGGGGACTGGTTATCTTGCCAGCTGCTTTGCAATGCTGAGTGATGCCAACAGTGTGGATTCAATTCCTGTACAGGCTTAGGTTACCATGAAGATCCTACCTTCTCAACCTTGTCCCTCTCCAGTGGTGTGGTGACCCTGAGGGTAAATTCACCACCTCTTATGACAGCCTATGGGGCTGTGGTAATTTTATTATATCTCTTTGCAAGCTCATAACTTCTTCATAACTTGCTTTCCTACCTACCTTCATATCAACATAAAGTGTACGATTATAGTCAGTCCCTATTTATCCTTAGCAGTTGCTAGTCATTAATATAAATTGTAAATCATCGAACATTTAGCATTGACCACTCTGCACTTCACTGGGTTTAGTTTGCCAACCTGAAAATGAACCATTCATTCAAAATTTATATTTCCTGTTGTTGCCAATTCTCCATCCATTCTAACAAATCACTCACAATACTATATGCTCTAATTACAACTTTTATGTGACACCTTATTGAATGACCTTTGAAATTGCAAATGCACCATGTCTACAGCTTTCTCTTTATCCAACCTGTGTTGCATCCTCAAAGAACTCTAATGAACCTCTGTCAAACATGATTTCCCTTTTGTAAAACCATGTTGACTCTCCCTGATTATATCTCAATTTTCTAAATGTCCTATTAGTAACTCCTTATTAATGAATCCGAGCATTTTTCCCAATTGCGGACAGAAGACTAAATGGCCCATAGATTCCTGCCTTTGTATCCCTTTCTTGGAGAGAAGCATTATATTTCTGATGTTCCAATCCACCTGGAGCTTCCCAAATCTAGGGAATTGTGAAAGGTTACAACTAATACATCTGCACTCTGCAGCCTTTTCTTTAAAGACCCTAGGATGGAGGCAATCAGGTCCTGGGTCCTTAAATCCCATTAATTTTCCAAGCTTTTTGTCCTCCAGCAATTATCACAGAATCCCTACAGTGGGAAAGCAGGCCATTTGGCCCGTTGAGTCTGCACCCATCCTCTGAAGAACATCACATCCAGACCCACCTTATCTCTGTCACCCCACATTTCCCATGGTCATTCCAGTTGGCCTGCACAACCCTGGACGTCAAGGGCAATTTAGCATGGCCAATCCATCTGACCTGCACATCCTGGGACTATGGGAGGAAACCAGAGCGCCTGGAGGGGACCCAGGCAGACGTGGAGAGAATATGCAAACTCCACATAAACAGTTGCCTGAAGATGTAATTGAACCCATGTCCCTGGTGCTGTGAAGCAGCTGTACTAACCACTGAGCCACTGGGCTCAGTTTGTCCCTTCTTTGATTTGCTATATATGATTTTCTACTATTCTTGGGATATTTTTTGTGTTATCTTCTGTGGAGACAAAATCTTTATTTGAAGTCTCTGCCATTGCCTTCATCCCTACTATTAATCTCCGCTCATCCTGTAATGAATCAACACTCATTTTTAGATCTTTTCTTTTTTATATCTGTGGAAAAGCTTCTATTGCTGTTCTATATATCCTACTAATTTTCACTCAGAGTCAGGTGCAAAATGACCTCATCCCTAGTCGGTTTCAAAATGAGTTGAACTAAGAAACTGTCTTAAATATGCTCTATATGAATTTGAGATTCGAGGCATAGCCTCAGTTCAGTAACTTTGTAGAAAGATGGTGACTTCAACAGTGCAGGATTCCATCAGTGCTGCACTGGAGTGTCACACAATCTCAAGTGGAACTTGAATCCCTGGCCTTATAACTTGGAAGTAGGAGTCATACCAAAAATGCCAATGGCTGATAAATCCTTTTTCTTACTTCCCATCATCACTGTTACTCTCTATAGACTAAAGAACGCGAGAATGGTTTCTTACTAGGTATGACCTGTAGCCGTATCTCTTTCTGGATCAGGTACTGAAAATTGAGTCTTGATCTGTATTCCACTTGACAGGGGTGAGTGTGATTGTCTCTCACACTCAGCTGGTTTATCCTGGTCAATGCGTTTCCCGTCTCTGGGCTCCCGATGAGCTCGTACCGATTTCCACCCCTTACAATTGTCTAATTTCCCTTTGATTGGGCTGTAAATGTAACGATGTGTTGGTAGGGCTTCTTCCTCATCCAGGTAACAGTGGACAGAGTGTCGAAGTCTCTGGTAATGAAGACACAGGGTAAAGTAACTGAATTTCCCTCTGTCCCGCTCACCACTGAGAGAGTTCCCCGAGCATCTGAGGAAAGAATAAACATCAGAATGGATCAGTGCCTTGTTGAAATTAATTTAATTTAATAAAGTTCAAAGCTCTCCCCACTGTCTAGCTGGTAAAGGCTTTGGCTGTTGTCATGCAGAGCCACTAAAGATCCTAGGGAATGTAGGGTCAATGGGTCAGATAGCAGTGCAGATTTTAAAAAGGCTACAAATAGGGAATATGGGGTACGAGATATGGAAGTTTCTCAGATTAGCAGAAATGAGAAGTGGTTCAATATTCATTAACACATCCCAGTACCCTGCTTGTTTCGGCTTCTCACCATCAACAGCGCTGTCAAGCAGCACCCACTCAGTAATAACCCGAACAGTGATGCCCAGTGTGGGTTCTGCCAGGGACCCTTGGCTCCTGACCTCATTACAGGCCTGGTTCAAACATAAACAAAACAGCTGAAAACTAGAGGTGCAGTGAAGGTGATTATCTTTGACATCATCATAGCAATTGAGTATGCCATCAAAGGACCCTAACACAGCTTGTCATTGGGATTCAATGGAAAATTCTCCACTGGCTGGAGAAAGTAGGAAACATAGAATCATTAAAGTTCTTAAATGTCAGACATCTCAGATCTAGGACATTTCTGCAACACTTCATTGTCATGTTCCAGAGTTACAAAGTATCACATGGGACAGCGAAATAGTAGCAACTCCCGGTGAACAATGCTAAGTCTACTGTGTATGACTCCATTCCTGTGAGAAGAAGACAGATCTCCCAACCAAGACATGAAGCCATTGTACTATGACAAAAGATCAACTGTTCCAGTCCATAAAAATTAGATGCACCATCAAAACAAGATTACAGACTGAGTAAATGGCCATCTGTTTATCTCCCTCCTTCCTGTGTATGTGTACTAGCATTAATTCTCTATTCAAACATTGTAGGAGGCACTTGGCTATGATTAGATGCACAGAATCACATGTCTTAAAGATGACTGGGACATCAAATCATGTAACACCTAAGTTAAAGGTAGTTTAATAATCAATGTTTTATAATAGCTCCGGTAGATCCATTTTTCTGATGGGAAGAGTGAGTCTCCCTTGACACACATGAATAAACACGAGTAAATTCTCCAAGTGCCTCTGTCTGATTTTGTGGGTCAGTGTAAATTAAAGAAATCTCCGCTTACATTTTCAAATGTAAATGAATGATAAAGACGGAGGGTGGTTGGTTAAATGAGAAAAAATAAACTACTGAGATTATACGATACACAGGTTATTCACATGTGGATAATTGGGAAGCCCTACCATCGTCCTGGGAAAGGAGTGAAATTGAGGGAAGATGTGTGCGAATTGAGACAAGTATGTTATATAGAAACATAGAAGCAGGAGGAGGCCATTTGACCCTTCAAGGCTAGTTTGCCATTTTTCATGATCATGCCTGATCATCCAACTCAATAGCTTAATCCTCCTTTCTCCCCAGAACTTTTGATCCCTTTCACCCCAAGTGCTATATCTAGTCGTCTCTTGAATACTTTCAAGAAATGTCTCCTCATCTCCATCCTAAATCGTCTACCCCGAATTCTCATACTGGACATACCCACCATTGGGAACATTCTCCCTGCATCTACCCCATCCAGACCTGTTAGAATTTTATAAGTCTCAATAAGATCCCCCCTCATTCAATTGAACTCTAGCAAAAACAATCCCAATTTAGTTAAGATAATAAAGTGTGAGGTTGGATGAACACAGCAGGCCCAGCAGCATCTCAGGAGCACAAAGCTGACGTTTCGGCCTGGACCCTTCATCAGAGACAGGGATGGGGAGAGCGAACTGGAATAAATAGGGAGAGAGGGAGAGGCGGACCGAAGATGGAGAGAAAACAAGATAGGTAGAGAGGAGAGTATAGGTGAGGAGGTAGGGAGAGGATAGGTCAGTCCAGGGAAGATGGACAGGTCAAGGAGGCAGGATGAGGTAGAGGTAGGAAATGGAGGTGTGGCTTGAGGTGGGACAAAGGGATGGGTGAGAGGAAGAACAGGTTTGGGAAGCAGAGACAGGCTGGGCTGGTTTTGAGATGCAGTAGGGGGAGGGGACGAGCTGAGCTGGTTTTGGGATGCAGTGCGGGAAGGGGAGATTTTGAAGCTTGTTTTCGCTCCATCTTCGGTCCGCCTCCCCCTCTCTCCCTATCGACTCCAGTTCCCTCTCCCCATCCCCGTCTCTGACGAAGGGTCCGGGCCCGAAATGCCAGCCCCTGCGCTCCCAAGACACCGCCCAGCCCGCTGTGTTCATCCAGCTCCACACTCTGTTCTGAGATAATGGGAACTGCAGATGCTGGAGAATCCAAGATAACAAAGTGTGAGGGTGGACGAACACAGCAGGCCAAGCAGCATCCCAGGAGCACAAAAGCCGACGCCTCGGGCCCAGACCCCCCACCAGAGAGGGGGATGGGGTGAGGGTTCCGGAATAAACAGGGAGAGAGGGGGTGGTGGACCAAAGATGGAGAGGAAAGAAGATAGGTGGAGAGGAGAGTATAGGTGAGGTGGGGAGGGGATAATCTCTCCTCATACATCCGACCTGCTGTCGCCCAAATGAGCCTGATAAACCTTTGCTGCGCACCCTCGAGAGTAAGAGCATCACTCCTCAGGATGCACACAATATTCTAGGTGTGGTCTCACTAAAGCCCTGTATAACTGCAACAACACATCCCTGCTCCTGTACTGAAAACATCTCACAATGAGGCCAACATACCATTTACCTTCTTTACTGCCTGATGTACCTGTATGCTTACCTTCAGCAACTGGTGCACAAGGACACCCAGGTCCCACTGCACATTCTGCAGTCTCAATTTACAGCCATTCAGACAGTTATCTGCCTCTTGTTTTTACTTCCGAAGTGATTAACCTCACCTTTGCCAGCAGAGGTGGTAGATGCAGACACGTTAGCGTCTTTTAAGATATATTTGGACAGATACATGGATGGGCAGGGAGCAAATGGACACAGGCCGTTAGAAAATAGATGACAGGTTAGACAGAGGATCTCGATCGGCGCAGGCTTGGAGGGCCGAAGGGCCTGTTCCTGAGCTGTAATTTTCTTTGTTCTTTATCGAAATTATGTCACTGATTTGCCCACTCACCCAAATTGTCAAGATCATGTTGAAGGATCTCTGTATCCTTGTCACAGTTCACCCTCCCACCCAACTTGGTATCTTCTGCATACCTGGAGATGCTACATTTTATTCCCTCATCGAAATCATGTTCAAGATTAGCTACTGCGGAGGGAAATCTTCGGCTTAGGAATATAGGACCACAGATTGGAAGTGGAAGATGACATCATCAGAGCAATGGAGACAGATGGGGATGGGAACCTATGCAACACTCAGAGAAAGTGCGATCAGGACAAGAACAAAAGGCAGAAAGGGGAAGAAGAGAAGTGACAGGCAAAGGAATCACAGGCCAGAATCATACAAGGCTACAGTTAAAAAAAAGTGGAAATGGGACAAAAATTATTAAAAAGACGAACTCTATGTCCGAAAGCGTGGAGCATTCAAAATAAAGTGGATGAATTAATCATACAAATAAATGTAAACGGGTATGCTGTAGATGGGATTATGGAGATGTGGCTTCAGGGTAACCAGGGATGAGAGGAATGTGTGGGTAGAATTGAAAGATATCAAGGTGCAAAAACTAGTACTGGGGGTGGTGTACAGCCCACCAAACTCTAGTGGTGGTGTTGGGAACGACATTAAACGGGAAATAAGAGACATATGCAGTCCCGCGAACAGGATAGGCCCGGTAGAGGCGATGGCACATTCAGAGACACTCTGGAAGGAGTTGCCCTAGGAATCCTCACATTGACTCCAGACCCCATGAAGTATCAAGGTATCAAGTCAGACATGGACAAGGAAACCTCCTGTTGATTACCATGTAATGTCCTTCCTTGGCTGATGAATCAATGCTCCTTCATAATGAACCACACTTTGAGAAACTAGAGTGTGGCAAGGGCACAAAATGTACCCTGGGTGGGGGATTTCAATGTCTACATTCAAACATATTATTAGTATTACTGATTGAACTGGTCAGGCCCCAAAGGACATAGCTGCTAGATTGGGTCTCCAGCAAGTGGTGAGAGGATGAACAAGAGGGAAATACATACTTGACCTCATCCTTATCAATTTCCCAGCTGCAGATATGTGTCTGTCCATGACAGTATTGGTAAGAGTGCTTGTAGAGATGAAGTCCCACCTTTCACATCTCTTAAGTGTTGTCTGGCATGATCACAGTGCGAAATGGACAGACAACTGCCCAAAAGCTAAAGAACTGGGTATCCATGAGGTGTTGTGGACCAACAACAGCAGCAGAACTGTACTCCAGCATAATCTGCAACCTCAGGACCCGGCAAATTCTCCCACTAAACCATTGGTGTCAAGTCAAGGGATCAATTCTGGTTCAACAGACAGAATAAAGAAAAGCATGTCCCGAGAAGTATCAGGCATATCTAAAAATGAGGTGTCAACCTCGTGAAGCCAAGAAACAGGACTGTTTGCAGGCCAAACAGCATAAGCAGCAAGTGATATGCAGATTGATTCTACGACCAATGGATCAGATCTAAGCTCTGCAGTCCTGCTATATCCAGTCACAAATGGTGGTGGACAACTGAGCAACTCACTGATGGGGGAGGTTCCAAAATTATCCCCATCCTCCATGATGGCAGAGCCCAACACATCAGTGCAGAGATCAGGCTGAAGCATGCGCAGCAATCTTCAGCCGGAAGTACCAAATGAATCATCCATTATCCTTCAGTGGTCTCCAGCATCACAAATACCAGTATTCAGGAAATTCAGTTCACTCCACATAACATCAAGAAACAGTTGAAGGCACTGCATGGTGTAAAAGTGATGAATTCTGACCCCCTCACCCATTTCTAAAGAAGGTTTCCAACCTGAAACGTCGACTTTCCTGCTCCTCTGATGCCGCCTGGCCTACTGTGTTCCTCTAGCTCCACACTGCATTATCTCTGACTCCAGCATCAGCAGTTTTTACTATCTCCTAGATAGACTGGGTTTGTTTGTACTGAGGCGTGACCTGTTAGAAGTTTTTAAGATTATGAATAGCATAGATAAAGTGAAAAGTGTAAGGCTTTTTCCCAGGGTAGAGGGTTCAATTACTAGGGGATACAGGATCAAGATGTGGGGTGGGGGCGTGGGGCAAGTTTAAAAGAGATTTGCGAGGCAAGTTTTTCACACAAAGGGTGATGAGAACCTGAAACACACTGTGGAGGATGTGATGGAGACAAATACAATAGCAATATTCAAGAAGCATCTGGATGAACACATGAATAGGAAGGGAATAAGGGGATATGAATCCTGTAAGTGAATACAGTGTTGGTATGGAATTGCAAAATATGTCAGTGCAGGATTGGAGGACTGAAGGGCCTGTTCCTGTATTGTATTGTTCTTTGTTGTTAGGAATACTGCAGTGAGTAGCTCACCTCCTGACTCCCCCAAAGCCTCTCCACCATCTACAGGATACAAGTCAGGAGTGTGATAGAATGCCCCCACATTTGCCTGGATGAGTGCAGCTCCAACAACACTGAAGAAGCTTGACACCATCCAGGACAAAGCAGCCCACTTGCGCCACACCCACAAGCATCCATTCCCTTCACCACTGATACTCGGTAGCAGCAGAGTATACCGTCTATAAGATTTACGGCAGAAATTCACCAACGATCATTAGGCAGCACCTTCCAAACCCACCTGTAGGGTGAAGGTAGTTCAGAACACCACCACCTGCGATCTCTCCTGGAAGCCTGACTTGGAAGTAATTCGCCATTCCTTCACTGTTGCTGAGTCAAAATTCTGGAATTTTCTCCCTCAGGGCATGGTGGATCAACCTACAGCATTGTGACTGCAGCAGTTCAAGAAGGCAGCTCACCACCACCTCTGAACAGCAACTATGGACGTATAATAAAGGATGAAGATTCCATCCTGAGGATCATGGGATTGGTGTCCAATGAGAACAATCTCAAATCGTTCATCTAGACGAGTCCCAGGCTAGAAACAAGGAAATTCCCCAGTGGGGGGAAAGCTGAGGAATTTTTGTTCTAAGATACCAGCCCAGTTCGTCCCCTCCCCCCACTGCACCACACAACCAGCCCAGCTCTTCCCCTCCACCCACTGCATCCCAAAACCAGTCCAACCTGTCTCTGCCTCCCTAACCTGTTCTTCCTCTCACCCATCCCTTCCTCCCACCCCAAGCCGCACCCCCATCTACCTACTAACCTCATCCCACCTCCTTGACCTGTCCGTCTTCCCTGGACTGACCTATCCCCTCCCTACCTCCCCACCTACACTCTCTCCACCTATCTTCTTTTGTCTCCATCTTCGGTCTGCCTCCCCCTCTCTCCCTATTTATTCCAGAACCCTCACCCCATCCCCCTCTCTGATGAAGGGTCTAGGCCCGAAACGTCAGCTTTTGTGCTCCTGAGATGCTGCTTGGCCTGCTGTGTTCATCCAGCCTCACACTTTATTATCTTGGAATCTCCAGCATCTGCAGTTCCCATTATCTCTGAATTTTTGTTCTATTTGTTCAATCACAGGTACATAGCAGTAAAATGTTTTATATCTATCACAAATACAAAAACAGTAGCCACTCCGTGGGAAAGACAACAATCAACAAATAATAGGAGCATGGGAAAAGGATAGAGCAACAATTCTAGGTGATTTAAATCTTCGTGCTGATTGGGTTAATCAAATTGGAAAGGGTGGCTATGGCAACAAATTCATACAGTGCACTAGGGATAGTTTCCTCGAGTAATATGTCATACAACCAACCAGGGAACAGGCTAGCTTGGATCTGATGATCAAATAATATCTACAGTGTAGGTGGAGGACATTTGGCTTATTGAGTCTGCACCAACCCTCCAAAAAGCATCCCATTCAAACCCAGCTCCTACCCTATCATCATGACCCTGCGTCTACCACAGCTAATCCACCTGGCCTACAGATCCCTGGATTCTACCAGGCAATTTACCATTGCCAATCCACCTAAACTGCACATCTTTGGAATGTGGAAGAAACTGGAGCAACCAGGTGAATCCCGTGCATACACAGGGAGAATGTGCACAGCCAATTGCCTGTGGCTGGAACCGAATCCAAGTCCTTAGTGCTCTGAGGCAGCAGTAGTAAATACTGAGCCACTGTGCTTCCCCCATAGATAACCTCTGAGTAAAAGATCCCCAAGGAAATAGTGATCATCACATGACAGAATTTAATATTCAGTTTGAAAGTGAAAAACTTAGATTTTAAAAAAACTGTTTAACTTAAATAAAGTAAATTACAATGAAATGAGGATTGAGTTAGCTAAGGTGAAGTGGACAGATAGATTAGCAAAAATACATCTCAGCAAGGACGAAAGACTCTAAGAGAAGGATAAATAAATCACAGCTAACCAATGAAGTTAAAGAGAGTATTAAGTTGAAAGCAAAAGCACATAAGTCAGCGATAGCCTCAAAGACTGGGATAAATTCAGAATCCAGTAAAAGTGGATTAAAACAATAATAGAGATAGAAAATAAACTCAGGGCAAACTAGTGAACAATTCAAGAAGAATCCAAAACCTAACAATGAGACCTTCTTTAATATATAAAAAGGAAGAGGAAGATAAAAGTGAATGAAGGTCCCTTAGAAAATGAATCTGGGAGGATGATTTGGAGAACAAGGAAATGGCAGTGGAGACAACCGATATTTGTAATAATCTTTCTGGTGGCAGATGTGTTGAATGTCCCTTGAATACAAAAGAATATGGGGGAGGAATTAAGTATTATCATCATCACTGAAGTAGTAATATCAGATAAACAAGTTGGGCTAAAGGTAGATATATCCCTTGGCCATGATGGCTTGCATCCAATGATCATAAAAGAGGTAGCAGCAGGAATAATGGATGCAATAGTTGCAATTTTTCATAAATTATTGGATTTCTGGAGAAGCGTCAGAGGACTGGAAAATTGCTAACATGGCATCCCAATCCAAAAAAAGGGATGCAAAAGGTAGATTACTGTAGGCCAATTAGCTTAACAGCCATTGTTGGAAAGGTATCAGAATCAATCATTAAAGGAAGTAATAGCAGAACATTTGAAAAATCAGAACCTAATCAAGCAGCATCAGCATGGCCTCATGAAATGGGAGTCATGTTTGACTAATTTATGAGAGTTTTTTGAGGAAGTCTCAACCAGAGTGGCTACAGGGGAAGCAGCAGATATGTTATATTTGTAAGTCAAGGAGATATTTAACAAAGTACCTTACAAACGTAATATAAGCTCAGAGCCCATGGTGTTGGAGGTAGTGATATCAACATGAATAGAGAATTGGCTAATGGGCAGAAAACAGCAAGTGGGGATAAGGGGTTCTTTTTCAGGTTGATGACCCGTCAACAGTGGGGCTTCACAGTGATCCATGCTGGGATCCAACTGCTCACAACATGTATTAATGACTCGGAGGAAAGAAGTGAATGCAATTTAGCCAAATTTGTGGATGACATAAAAATAGGTGGAAAGGAATGCTGTTGGAGGGATACAGACAGATTACAGAGAGGCACTGATAGGTTAAATAAGTGGGCAAAAAATTGGCAAATGGAGTATAATGTGGGACATGTGAATTTGTTCATTTTGGAAGGAATCACAGAAAAACAGAATATTATTGAAAACAAGAGAAACTGAAGAAAGCTATAACACAAAAGGACTTTGGGTTACTCGTGCATGAAACACAGAAAGCTAGCACACAAATACAGCTGGTAATCAGGAAGACTAATGGAATGTTGCCCTTATTTGAAGAGAGTCAGAGAATAAAAGTTGGGAAGTCTTTCTGCAAATGTGCATGGTGTTGGTGAGACCACATTTGGAGTATTGTGAGCAGTTTTGATTCCAATATTCAAGGAAAGATGTCATATCATTGGAGGAGGTTCAGGCAAAATTCATTGAGACGATCCCAAGTACGGACGGATTGTCTTCTGAGGAAAGGTTATATAGATCGGAGCTTTTCTTACTGGAGTTTAGAAAAACAAGAGATGATCAGATTAAAACATAAAGGATTCTTAAGGGGCTTGACAGGGTAAATGATGAGACGATGTTTCCCCTCATGGAAGCATATAGGATCAGAGGGCGTAGTCTCAGAATAAAGGGGTGCCAATTTAAGACTGAGATGAGGAAGAATTTCTTCTCTTCAGGGGGTTGTGCTTCTTGGGAACACCTTGCCACAGAAAGTTGCAGGGGCAGAGTACATTTCAGGCTGAGATGGATAGATTCTTGAGCAGTAGGAAAATCTAGGGCTAAGAGGAAAAGGTGGGAAAGTAGATGTGGGGAATATTGGATCTGCCATGATCCTACTGACTAGTGGTGCAGGTTCGATGGGCGGAATGGCCCATTCCTTTTACTATTTCTTATAGTCTTACCCTTGAGCTGAATGGCTTGTTAAACCATTTCAGAGGATAATGGAGATGGGTCTGTGTGGTTTGAAATCACAGCCAACAGATTTTCTTCCCTGAAGTTTAGGAGTTTCAGATTTTTTTAAAAATTACTCAATGACAGTTTGATGGTCACAGTTGCTGAGATTAGCTTTCCTAATGGACAGCGGCTGTTGTCATGGGATTTCAATCCTTGTTACCAGAGCGTTAGTCTGACCCTATAGACTTAGTGATATTACACACTATTGTGAGAAACCGTGGGAGGTTTCAGAAACGGTGATGGATTGGTCTATAAATTTCGGCCTCACTCCTTCTTACTGCCTCCTGTGTGAGACCAACTGAAATTCCCAGGACAAATAGCCAACCCGAGAGGTCCCGGACCAGATGGAGCCTGTGCCCACAGAGTTATCGGGGCTGAAACACTATCCGAACACTATTCTTCACCTTTCACTTCTAGACGAGTGCTAATACTGCCGATATTGAGATTCACACGCCACGGATACGGACCAGCATTCTCCTGGCTCAGTCCCTCCATCATTACTGAGGCATCTTTTGTTGCTGAGGTTCCCCACGAATCGGAATCGATTCCCACCGTCCCGCGGTATCACATTCTCACACAGCTCACCCCGGGAACGGTCTGGACCCACATTTGTGCACTAAAGGAGAACTGCTGTGAAATCTTTAATCCATATCACAGAGCCGGTGAGTGTGGGTGGGTGATGCTGCAGGGTAAGACAGCGGAGGCTCCTTCCTCAGCCCTCACATCATCTGCAATTGTCATTGACCACCCATTAGCAAAAAACGCTGTGAGGAGAGAGATTAAGATTATTTACGCAGCATGAAGATCGATTTTGAAAACAGTCAACTCGCCTTATTACACTGAATCTGCCATTAAGTGACGACAAATATTTCATACAGTCATATTTGGGACGAGGGAGTGCTTGAGAGGCTGGAATCCACTTGAGGGCTTTCGGCGGTCTCTGACAATGGGCGGAGAAGCCCGGGCTGCATTTCAACCCAGGGTTTCAGTCGGGTTTGAGAATCCAGTCCTCATGCACGGTCACCGGGAGTTTGTTGTGTAGATCTAGTGTCCTTTGGTCACTTCAGCAATTAATACCAGTGCGAATGATCATATCGAGGCGTTTTTCATGTTTAATAGATTTCCTTCAATCGGACGGTTCAGAACAAAGGAGCAAATTTAAATCGAGAAGAGTGAGGTCAGGAAGCACAAACCCTGAAAATCATTAACTGCTTCCTAGGATTTCTGAGAAACAATTGAACGTGTCAGAATTGATCAATTTTGTTTGGAAGGATTTTGAAAGACATGGATTTAATTTCGATACTTATTGGCCATGATCTCATGGAGTCTGTGCACAGGCTGGATGGATTGAATAGCCTCCTGCGATCTCACTGTCTCCAATCAATGTTTTCTCCCCGTCTCTGTTTATCTGACTCTGACCGTGACTGCACTGGACCTTCACCACTCCTCACCTTTCGATGAAAAGATAAAACAAAAGTGTGTGAATTGAAGAGTTATTGGAAAATACTCATTGGATCCCAGCACAGAGACTGACAGCAGGACTGCAGAAAGCCAAATGTAGAGAGAAATCATTGCCGTGTCTTCAATGTTTCTTTGTTTCACTCACAGATTCTTGTCTCCTGACACTGAATGCAAAAGTTATTCAAAACACTTCTTCACTTCCTGTGAAAGTACCCAAAATGTGTTGGCTAACAGGAACTCTGTTTATGTTGAGCAAAAAACAGAGACATGTGCAGATGATGCTGCAGGGGTGTCCTTGTTGTACTGGTAATTAATTCAGTCTCACAATCTGTGAAACTTGGTACCTCTAGCCACTCCAGGGTTGGTGGTGGTGAAATTTAAACTGGAACCAGGTAAATAAAGTCAGTAAGTTCAAGAAATGGTCTAAAGATTGGAATGGGCTTCAGTTTGTGGGGCATTGAATAAATGAGCAAATGAAAAAGCACAGCACAGGAACAGGCCCTTCAGTCCTCCAAGCCTGTGCCAACCATCATGTCCTAATTAACCTAAAGACAAACCTGCCATTTTCCGATCCGTATCCCTCTATTCTATCCCTGTTCATGTACCCATCTTGGTGCCTCTTAAATGTCTTCAATGTACCCACTTCCTCCACCTCTTCTGGTAATACTTTCCAGGCTGCTACCACTCTCTCTGTGTGAAAAACTTCCCTCGCACATCTCCCTTAAACTCCCCCCGCCGACCTTGCACCAGTGTCCCCTTGTAATTGAAACTTCAACCCTGGGACAATGCCTCTGACCATCCACCCTCTCATAATTTTGTAGACCTCTATCAAGTCTTCTCTCAGCTGCTGTCTTTCCAGTATTTCCAATAGACCATATTGGTGTACTGGGAGCTGTTCTGATGGAACATGCTTCACTTGAATTATGCTAGAACCATTGTCTTGGAAATTGATTTTTTAGAATTCATTCATAGGATTTGTATTCATTGGTTAGCATTTATTGCCTATCCATATTTTGATATGGGGTAGTTAAAAATCAATCTCTTTGCTGTAGGTATGGAGTCACATATTGGCCAGGCCAGGTAAGGACAGCAGATTTCCTTCCCTAAATGGTCTTAGTGAAGCAGGTGGGCTTTCCCAACAATTAGCGATGGCCGTCATTAGATACTCAATTCCAGATTTTTTTATTTTAATTCAAATTCCACCAGGATTCAAATCTGGGTCCCCAGAACATTACCTGAGTCTTTAGATGAATAGTGTAATGCTAATACTACTGGGTGACACTAATTCAAACAAAGTAAATGAATTAATGGCACAAATAGATATTAACATATTATTTTGATATAGGCATTGCACAGACATGCATCCAAGGAGATCAACACTTTTTAAAAGGATAGACAGGAAGGAAGGAGTGCTGTGGGAGCTTTGTTTATAAAAGATAGAATAAGTACAATAGCAAGACATGAACTTGGTTTGGAAGATGTAAAATCCATATAGGTGGAATGGAATGGATAAGAAATTAAAAGGAAATGAACTGTGGGAGTAGTCTAATGGTTCCCGAACAGCAATTACACAGTGGGACAGAGAATAAATCAGGAGATAATGAGGGCATGTAAGATGGCAGCACGTTAATCATGGGTGATTTTAATCTTCATGTATCTGGCACTATTCCTGTAGACAATGACGAGTTAAAGATCAATGCCAAAGGCTCGGCAATCTCCTCCCTGGCTTCCCAGAGGACCCGAGGATAAATCCCATCCGGCCCAGGGGACTTATCTATCTTCACCTTCTGAAGGATTTCTAATACCCCTTCCTTGTGAACCTCAATCCCACCTAGTCTAGTAGCCTGTATCTCAGTATTCTCCTCAACAACATTGTCATTTTCTAGAGTGAATACTGTCGAAAAATATTCATTTAGCGCTTCCCCTATCTCATCTGACTCCACACACAGCTTACCACTACTATCCTTGATTGGGCCTAATCTTACTTGCGTCATTCTTTTATTCCTTAAATACCTATAGAAAGCCTTTGGGTTTACCCTGATCCTATCCGCCAACAACTTCTCATGTCTCCTGGCTCTTCTGAGCTCTCTCTTTAGATCTTTCTGGGCTACCTCGTAGCCCTCAAGTGCCCTAACTGAGCCTTCACATCTCATCCTAACATAAGCCTTCTTCTTCCTTTTGACCAGAGATTCCACCTCCTTTGTAAACCACGGCTCCCGCACTCTACAGCTTCCTCCCTGCCTGACAGGTACATACTTATCTAGGACACACAGGAGCTTTTCCTTGAATAAGCTCCACATTTCTAATGTGTCCATCCCCTACAGTTTCCTTCCCCATCCTATGCTCCCTAAATCTTGCCTAATCTCATCGTAATTGCCTTTCCCCCAGCTATAACTCTTGCCCAGTGGTATACACCTATCCCTTTCCATCACAAAAGTAAACATGACAGAATTGTGATCGCTATCACCAAAGTGCTCACCTACTTCCAAATCTAACACCTGGCCGGGCTCATTACCCAGTACCAAATCTAATGTGGCTTCGCCCCTTGTTGGCCTATCTACATACTGTGTCAGGAAGCCCTCCTGCACACTCTGGACAAAAACTGACCCATCTAACTCAAACCCCCTTATAAACTCTCTATACATATACATACAGATAGATACAGGCAGAAAATAAAACCATGGGTGTCGCTAGAAAAGATGGCAATGACAGTTAAATATTCCCTATTCACTGAATTTACTATGATTGTCCTCTTGGTTTGTCAGGATGTGCTGCACTGTGATCCTTCTTCTCCTGCTACATTTACTTGCTTTCAGGATCAGAAGTCTCACACAGCAGGTTATAGTCAAACAGATTTATTTGAAATCACAAGCTTTTGGAGCACTCCTCCTTCGTCAGGTGACTTCTCCTGTTGGACTATACCCTGTTGCTTTGTGTGTTCACCCAAGTCCAACACCAGCACCTCCACATCATTGCTTCCAGGAGGTACAGGATGACTGGCTCACATTTATGAAGTCTCTAGCTTATTCGTTAAGCGGCACAACTTACAGATTTTGCTGAATGAAAAATAAACTTTTTTTAAGGCTGAAGATTCCTTTTAAGAGGGAAAACATTTACTTGACTTTGCAGAGACCTAATGCCTTCTGGCTAAATTGTTCACAGCTCCAAGCTGTTCAACTACTTGTTCAATTACAAAATTCTTGGGAGGCAGAAGGCTTCTGTCATCTCAACAACAGCTTCTCCAAGCCTGCTTTGTGGAACACCTACACTCAGTTCATGACAAACGACAATACCTCCCAGTTACGAACCACTTCAACTCCCCCTCCCACTCCTTGGACAACATGTCCATCCTCGGCATCTTCCATTGCCAGAATGATGCTACCCGAAGCCTGGAGGAACAGCACCTCATATTCTGCCTGGGAACCCTGCAGCCCAATGGTCTCAATGTGGACTTTACAAGCTTCAAAATCTTCCCACCCCAACCTCATCCCAAGACCAGCCCATCTCGTCCTTGCCTTCTTGACCTGTCCCACCTATTTGCTCCTCCCACCTCACTGATCAACCACATCCCCACTTCCTACCTACTAGCCTCCTCCCTGCCTCCTTGACCTGTCCATTCTCCACCCACCTACCCGCCCTACCCTCCTTAGTGACCAACCCCTGTCCCTACTCCCTACCTACACTCACCTGTACTGGCTTCATCTCCGCCTCCTTGACCTGTCCGCGTTCTCTCCACCTATCTACTCCTCTATCCACCCTCTATCATTGCCTCCCCACTCTATTTATTTCAAAGTCTCCTTCCCCTCCCCCGTTTCTGAAGGGTCCAGACCCAAAATGACAGCTTTCTTGCTCCTCTGATGCTGCCTGGCCTGCTGTGTTCATCCGGCTCCACACCTTGTTATCTTCTACTTGCCCAACATTGTTTTTCCATGTTACTATATCCCACTCTACCAACCAAATAATCTACACAAAAGCTATAACTTGAGTCATGAAACACTTTCCTCGCTTTCCACCCCTCCAACATCCACGTCCGCCACCTCTAACAGGATGCCACCAGCAGACACATATTTATCTCCCCTCTCTTGTCAGCATTTTGCAGGGACTGCTCCCTCTGGGACTCCTTGGTCCATTCCTCCACCACTTTCAGCACCATCCAACACCCTGGCGGTGCTTCCCCATACAATTACAGAAGGTGCAGCACTTGCTCATTTGCATCCCCCTTCTCACTATCCAAGACTCGAGACACATCCTTCAGGTGAAGCAGTAATTTGCTTACATTTCATTCAATCTAACATATTCACTGCTCACAATGTAATTTCCTCTACACTGGGGAGAGGAAACACAAACCAGGTGACAGCTTTGCAGAACACCTACATTCTGTCTGCAAAAATGACCCTGAGCTTCCCATTGCCTGTTACTTCATTACAGCACTGTATTCCCTGGCCAATATCTCTATTTCAGGCTTGCTGCAGTACTTCAGTGAGGCCCAGTGTAAGCTCAAAGAACAGCATCTCTTTTTCCACTTGGGGACCCTACAGTCTTCAGGCCTCAATATCAAGTCCAACAATTTTACAGCCTGAACTCCTCTTCCTATGTCCTTACCCCACACCCAGGCCCTGTCATGGCATCAGTTGCTTTCAGCACAGCAAACCCATTTTCATCTACGCATTGTCACCATTACCAGCTTTTCCTCTTATCTCACTTGCTATCATCCAATCCTTTGCTTGCCTAACTTTCTTTGTCTCTCACTAAGCTCCATCTCCACCTGTCTACTCACTCTTCCGTCTCCACTCCACTCATTCACCACCTATCATCAGCATAAATATTGAAAAGTAGCTGGAGCATTCTTTAACCTGAATGGCATTACTCACTTGGTGTAAAAAAAACCTATCCGTTTATCAGTTACCTTCCTCCATCCAGACCAACCTCAGGGGATCTCTCTCCCACTGCAACTCTCTTGTCCTCTCCACCCACCTTCTCCTCTATCCACCTTCGGTCCGCCTCCCCCTCTCTCCCTATTTATTCCAGAACCCTCTCCCCCTCCCCCTCTCTGATGAAGGGTCTAGGCCTGAAACGTCAGCTTTTGTGCTCCTGAGATGCTGCTGGGCCTGCTGTGTTCATCCAGCCTCACATTTTGTTATCTTGGATTCTCCAGCATCTGCAGTTCCCATTATCTCTTTACCCCTTCATGGTAATGGCATTTGCCCTATAATAGATCAATCTTAGAAAGCAATAAGGCACTACTAAGTCTATCTACAATTAAAATACCAACAAAATAAGAATAAAAGAAAAGAATTAGCTTAACTGTAACTCTATCTAAATGCTTAACAAAATAATATATTTATACAAACTACTATTAATTAACTGTTTCAATATAGTAACATCACATAAACATACCCTTGGCAAAGGCAAATTCAGTAAAATAGATCGTCTCACAGGCCATTCCGGTCGCAAGAAGAGAACTCCAGCTTTTAGCCAGAACGGAGAGAGGAATAAGAGGTTCCACATTGAGCTTCTAAGATCCCAGCAACTGCAGAAAGCTAAAACTAAAAATCCTGGTTCGGTTGGAGTTTGTCCCTACCTGTTAAGGCTGCTTCTGTTGTTCCAACTTCGAAAAAAATAAGTCAAGGCCTCAAAAGCTATTTATTACATTTGATAAACCTGTTTGGCACCTCTGCCTCAACATTTCTTCATAAACAAATCCAGGACAAAATATACCCCTTAAAGCCATTGCATTGTCAAAACTCTCCCCTTAAAAAGTTGGAAGGAATATTCACACTTTATGATGGAAGGAAGGTCATTTATGAAGTAGCTGGAGATTATTGTGCCTGTGTCCTTGCCCTGAGAAACTCCTGCAAAGATCATCTGGAGCTGAGATGACGGACCTCCAACAACCACAACTATGTTCCTATGTGTCAGGTATGACTCTGACCAATGGAGAGTTTATCCCCGAATATATACTGATTCCAGTTTTGCTAGGGCACTTTGATGCCAAACTTAGTTGAATGGAGACTTGATGTCAAGGGCTGTCACTGTCACCTATCTCTGGAATTCAGCTCCTTTGTTCACATTTGAAGCAAGATTGTACTGAGGTCAGGAGCTAAGTGGCCCTGGTGGAACCCAAACTGGGCATCACTGAGCAGGTTAGTGCTGAGCAAGTGTTGCGTGATAGCACTGTTGTTGACAATGTCCGTCATTTTTCTGATGATTGAAAGTAGACTAATGGGGTGGTTATTGACCACGGTGGATTAGTCCTGCTTTCCACATTGTCAGTTAAATGCTGTAACTGTACTGTACTTGGCTAAAGGAATTGCAAATTCTGAAGCAAAAGTCTTCCTTACTATTGCTGGAATGTTGACAGGGCCCTTAGCCTTTTCAGTATCCAGTGCATCCAAACATTTCTTGACATCGTGTGGAGTGAATCAAATTGGCTGAAGACTGATATGCTGGGGACTGCTGGGGGAGACCCAGATGGATCACCCACCTGGCACTTCTGGCTGAAGATTGCTGCAAATGCTTCAGCCTTATCTTTTGCACTGATGTGCCAGGCTCTTCCATCATTGAATCCAGGGATATTTGTGGGGCACTTCCTTCAGTGAGTTGTTTAATTGTCCACCACCATTATGACTGGATGTAGCAGGACAGTAGAGCTTAGATTTGATTCATTGGTTGTGAGATCTCTTAGCTCTATCTATCACTTGCCGCTTATGCTGGTTAGCATGTACGTAGTCTGGTTTGGTGGCTTCACCAGGTTGACACCTCATCTTCAGGTATGCCTGGTCCTGTTCCTGGCATGTTCTCCTGCATGCTTCCCTGACATAGTAGTAATGGTTATGTGGAAAATATGCCTGGTCACGTATTTGTAAATTGTTGCTGGGGTACAATTCTGCTGCTGTTGAAGGCCCATAGTGCCTCATGGAAGACCAATGCTAAGTTGTTCGATATGTTCAAAGCCAGACCTCTTTAATACAATGTTAGCACCACACCACATGGTGGAAGATATTATCAATTTGAAGGCAGAACTTTGTCTCCAGAAGAACTGTACAGTGGTCACTCTTACCAATACTGTCATGGACAGATGCATCTGCAGCTGGGGATTGGTAAGGATGAAGTCAAGTATGTTTATCCCCTCTGTTGGTCCCCCTACCCCTTGCTGCAAACCCACTCTAGCAGGTATGTCTTTTTAAGACCCCACCAGCTCAATCAGTAGGCCTGTTTATGAACCACATGTCACAGAGAGAGTTAATTGAAATATTTAAGATCCTGAGGGGACTTGACCAGATTAATGTTGAAAGCATGTGTCCTCTTGTGGCAGAATGGAGAACTAGGATTTTAGTCTAAAAATAAGAGGACTCCCATTTAAGACAGAGGTGAGGAAACAATTTTTCTCTCAGAGGGTTGTCAGTCTTTAGAATTCCCTTCCTCAAATGGCAGTGCATGCAGGATCTTTAATTTTTTTAAGGCAGAGGTAGATAAATCATTGATGACCAAGGGGATGAAAGATTATTGGGGATTATGCAGGAATGTAGGGTTATGGTTAAAATCGGATCAACCATGATTTTATTGAATGGCACAGAAGGCTTGAAGGACTGCATGGCTAACTCCTGTCACTTGTGTGTTTGTAGACAGATAGGTTACTGCAATAGAAACTAAGGTGATGTAAACTTGCATTGATGTAATAGAAACTTACCAAGTCAAAACAAGTCCAGGGCAATGGAGCACCCCAGCCCCCTTAGTGCCCAACAATCTCTAAAGGTCTATATTCTGCTGTGGATACCACATGTTTCCTCACACTGTAATCAAAGGAAATTTATCACTTGTTCTAAGTGCCACAATGAGATGATCTGCTGTTACTGGTGGAAATTAGTCAACCTGATACTAAATCCTGAGGTGATCAGAGAGCACAGAGTCTGCGCAGCAAGTTCTGTGGCACTGTATCAGGGCAGGATTCTCAAACCTACCTATCACATTCATTCTGCACACAAAGAATGGTAGATGTTTGGAACTCTTCCATAAGTGGCAGTGGACACAGGACCAGTTGTTAATTTTAAATATGAGATTGATAAACATTTGATAAGCAAAGGCATTAAGGTCATGGAGTTTACCACTGATCAGCCAACATTTCATTGAATGGTGGAACAAGTTCGAGAGGCTCAGTGGCCTAAGCCTGTTCCTTTTTTTCTTCACACCTGAAACCTTGGAATTCTTTGCCCATTGTCAGAGACCACGAAAACCCTCAACTGGATTCCAGCCTCTAGCTCAGTCATGGTTCTGATGTCAGTGTTACCTCATCCCAAATCCGACTGTATGAAATATCTATTATTACTTCATGACAGATTCAGTGTATTCAGGCATGTTGACTGTTTTCAAAACCAATTGGCAAGCTGTGTTAATAATCTCAATCTCTCTCTCTTTACAGAGGTTTCTGCTAATGGTGGTCAATGACAGGCGCAGATGGTGTGCAGTCTGAGGAACGAGGAACCACTGTCTTAGCCTGCAGCTTCACCCACCCAGACACTGATCACACACTCACTAGCTCTGTGATATGGATTAAATATAACAGACGTGATGTCTTTATGTGTACATATTATGGTCTACGTCACTCCCAGGGTGAACTGTATGAAAATGTGATACAGCGGGATAGTGTGATTTGATTCAGATCGTGAGGAACCTCAGCAACAAAACTGTCTCAATAATGATGGAGGGACTAAGTCGGGAAGTTACTGGTCTTTATTGGTGTCGTGTGGATCTCAAAATTGATAGTTTTGAAATGCTGATTCAAGTAGATCTGAAAGTGGAAGGTGAGTTATAGCTGCCCTGATAGCTCAATGGGGCCAGGCTCTACCTGGTCCAAAGTGTGTGATGGAACTTCTCTGATTGGCTCAGTGATTCCATGGAGCCACCTATATGAGGTCAAATGGATAGAAGTTAAAAAGAAATTTTTTTCTGCTCTGCAGATTACTTTTGAAGGCAAATTATCTGTTTTTGAAATTGTTAGCCAGAAGGGAGTTGACAATTTTTATTAGGAGTCACAGAGATAAATACTTTGGTGCCAGTGACAGGAATTCAGGGAGCTATCGAAGGGGTGTCAGCATGAGTGAAAAATCGAAGGAGAGGGTGTCTGGCAGGACAAAAGTGTTGAATAGTGGATCTGGAGAAGAAGTCAAGGGGCAAGGCCATGACAGGGAAAACAGCTGCATGGCAGAGGAACAGATGGAGAAGGAGCAGAGAAAGAAACTCACGGGAACAGGGCTAGGAGAGAGGGTGACAAATACTACATGTATACTATATCTACTGGTTCCCCTTTATCTACTCTACTGAAGAAAGAAAACAACTTCTACATTTGTCATATAGAATTTCCCTCTTGTAAAATCATTTTGATTTGTTCCAGTAATATTCTGCTTTTCCAAGTGCATTTTTGAAGACTTTGTTAACAGATTCCAACATTGAAGTTAAGGTAACTTGATATAGTTCACTGCTTTCTCTGTCCTGCATTTCTTGAAAAGTCATTTAACATTTGCTGATTTCCAATCATGGGTTTGTTCCCAAATCTAAGAAATGTTAACATACTGTGAGTGTATCTACTATCTCTGCACCTACTGTTTAGAATCTTTAGGTGTTGCCCTTTGGAATCTGGTGATTTGTCAGATTTAGTCTCTTGTGTATATCTAGTACTTTGTTACTGTTGATATTAAGTTCCTTACTCTTTTTAGTCCCTACATTACAGTTAATTTCTATTCCAAAACTAAAATATTCATTCAATACCTCTGCCATTTTCTCATCCCCCACGATAATTTCTACTGTCTCTTTGACGAGATCAATGTTTCCTTCAGTCAGTCTCCTATTCTAACACCTGTAAAAGCTCTTACAGCCTGTTTTTATATTTCTGGCTATTTCGCTCCTATATTGCAACTTTCCCCTTTTGTATGAGTTCTTTGAGATGAGGGAGACATTGGCCCCAGTTTGGAGGGAATATTGACCCAGGTTGCTACTCATGATAACTCTCCAATTACACTTTCTGGAAGCTGTGTTTTTGAATATTGGATGAGACATTTGGCCTGATTATGATACATTCCACAATCTATTGACATACATTCACTAAGCTGTTGTTCGAAGAAAAAAACATTTGGGTAAATACAAACTTGATACAACACAGCATGCTGTTACCATTTTCTCCCCATACCTTTTGATCCCTTTAGCCCTAAGAACTATATCTAACTCCTTCTTGAAAACATTCAGTGAATTGACCTCAACCTCGTTCTGCGGTAGAAAACTCCGTTAGCTCATCACTCACTGACAGAGGAAATTTCTCGTCATCACAGTCCTAAATGGCCCACTTGTATCTTTCTTTTGTTCAAACGGATGTGATGTTGCTGTGTGGTCCTTAGTTGCCCCTTGAGAAGGTGATCATGATCTGTTTTCTTGAATCTCTGCACTCCATGGGCTGCAAGTTGATCCACAATGCCGTTAGAGTGGGAATTCCAGGATTTTGACCCAGTGACACTGAAGGAATGGTGATATATTTCCAATTCAAAATGGTGTGTGGCTTGCAGGTGAACTTGGAAGTGATGGTGCCCTTGTAGAAGGAAGTGACTGTGGCTGTAGATTTGGAAGGTGCTGTCTAAAGATCTGCAGTGACTTTCTGCAGTGCATCTTATCGTTAGTATACACTGCTTCCTCTGAGCATCAGTGGTGGCAAGAGGTGATGCTGGCATGGAGCCAATCAAGTGGGTTGCTTTGACTTGGATGGTTGTTGAAGCTGCATTCATCCAGACAAGCAGGGAATATTCCATCACACTCTTGGCTTGTACCTTGCAAATTATGGACAGACTCTGGGGAATGAGTTACTTGCTGCTGAATTCCAAGTCTCTGACCTGCTCTTGCTGCCACTGTGTTTACGTGGCAAGTCCAGTTGATTTTTTTTGGGTCAATTTTTACCGCCAGGATGTTGACAGTGGGGATCCAGTGATGGTAACACTGTTGAATGTCAAGGAAAAATAGTCAGATTGTCTCTTATTGCAGATGATCATTACCTGGCTTATGTGTGTTAAAAATGTTACTTGCTGCTTGTCCGCCAAAATCTTGTATCTGTACTGGAACAGCTTACAAAACAGGTATGGTAAGTTTTACAGCACATGTCTTACATACAATTGCCAGAATTTTATCAGATTTCATGGTCTCTGTCTATATGCTGGGGACATTTATCAAAGGGGAGGATTATTATTTGTGGAGCCTCCTCCTCTGGCAAGTTGTTCAGTTATACACCATGGTTCACAACCAGATGTTGCAGGACTGCAGTGGTTAGATTTGATCTACAGGTTATGGAATCACTTAGCTCCGTCATATGTCTTAGGGCTCACAAAAAGCTCTAATTGTAAAGGTGCAACTTTGTCTACACAGGATTGTGTGGAGGTTTGTTGAGGTGGTGGGGGCAACGGTAGTATAATAATCAACAGACATTTTCCTATTTCCTGCTTGATCTGATACATTGAATTCAAATTCTTTAAACAACGACCCCTGATTCTGGACTCCCCAGCCATCAGGAACGTCCTTCCAGCATTTACCTTGCTTTAAGAATCTTAAAGGTTTCTATGAGATATGCCCTCCTAGTCTGGAAAAACTTTGTTAAACTTCTTCCATAGCCAGAATATCCTTCCTCAGAAAAGGAGACCACAAACTATACGCAATACAGCAGTTGAGGTGCAATTGCAGCAACACATCCCTGTTCCTGTACTTGAATCCCTTCACTGTTCGGCCAACATTCTGTTCACCTTCCTCACTGCCTGTTGCATCCTCCTGCTTACCTTCAGTGACTGATGCACAAGGACAACCAGATCTCGTTGCACCTCCCCTTTTCCAATCTATCAACAATCAGGTTATAATCAACCTTCCTGTTTTTGCTCCAAAAGTAGATAACTTCACATTTATCCACATTTTATCTTCCATCTACCATGCATATGTCCACTCAGCCAAGTTGACCATGGAAGTTACTGGTGGTCATTCATAAGACGTTGTTTGGGGGTGCAGTTAGTGAGATACAAGCAAAATATTGGGCAAGGTCAATTTGAAACCCTGCTTAACCAACCTTTGGGAGTTTTTTGAGGTTGTCACCTGCAGCAGAAGTGAGGGAGCTGCATGGTAGATATAATGTGTTTGGATTTTCAGAACATTTTTGATAAGGATCGACACAAAAGGCTACTAAACAAAATTACAGCATAAGGGATAATTGACTGATATGGATTGAGAATTGGTTAACAGACAGATAACAAATTTAAATTAAGTGGTCATGCTCAGGATACCTGGTGGCTTAACGGGGAGGGGGGTGGATGGTTGTGGGCAGACAGTGGTAATGCCATACCATCTAGCACTCCAGACTAATGTTCTGGGCTCATGAGTTTGTATTCCTTAATAGGAGATGGTGAAATTAGAATTCTACGAAAACCTGGAATAAAAATAATTGCAGACTTTTTTAATCATAGAGGTCTGCAGCACAAGTAAAGATCCAACTTATCCTCATCAGTCAAAAAAAAACACCTAACTATTTCATTTCAATTATCCAGCACTTGGCCCATAGCCTTGTATGTCCTGGCATCACATGTGACAATCTAAATACTTCTAAGATATTATGAGGATTTCTGCCTCTACCACTCTTACAGGCAGTGTGTTCCACATTCCACAACCATTTGGGCGAAAATGTTTTTCCTAGACTTTCTGGCCCTTACCTTAAATCTATGCCCCCTGGTCATTGATGCGTCCAGCAAGGTTAAGTTTCTTCCTGTCCACCTTATCAATGCCCCTTATAATTTTATACATCTCAATCCTGTCCTCTCTGAGTCCCTTCTGCTTCAAGGAAACCACCCCAGACTGTCCAATCTTTCTTCATAACGGAAACTCTCCAGCCCAAGCAACATCCTGGTAAATCATTTCCACACCCTCTCCAGTGCAAACACATCCTTCTATAATGTGGATTCCAGAACTGCTCCTAATACTTTGTGGCCGAACCAACATCTTACATAACTCCAACATAACATCCCTGCTCTTAAACTCTACGCCTTGACCAATAAAAGGCAGGTATATCATATGTCGTCTGAACCACTTCATCCACGTTAAAGGATAGGTGCATATGCACACCAAAATCCCTCTTATCTCTGTGCTTCCTAAGATTCTACAATTCATTATGAATTGTCTGAAGAAGAATTACAGGATCCGAAACATTGACTGTGCTTCCTCTCCACAGGTGCTGCCAGATCTGCCGAGATTTTCCAGCAATTTCTATATTTGTTTCAGAATTCCAACGTCTGTAGTTCTTTGAGTTTGTTCATCATTTATTCACTTGCCTGGTTTTTGTAGAATCACAGAATCTCTACTGTGTGGAAACAGGCCATTCGGCCCAACAAGCCCACACCGCCGCTCTGGAGAGCATCTCACCCTGACTCATTCCTTCCACCTTTGCATTTCCCCATGTCTAACCCCCCCCAATCTAAACATCCCTGAACACAATGGGTAATTTAGCATGATCAATTCACCACCCTGCACATCTTTGGACTGTGGAAGGAAAGCACAGCAACTGGAGGAAACCCACGCAGACATAGGGAGAATGTGCAAACTCCACATAGTCACCTGTAGGGTGAAATTGAGCTCAGGTCCCTAGTAGTGTGAGGCAGCAGTGCTAACCACTGAGCCTCAGTGCTACCCACCATGTACTGTTCAAATGTATCGACTCTCATTTAGAACATAGAACATAGAACAGTACAGCACAGAACAGGCCCTTCAGCCCACAATGTTGTGCCGACCATTGATCCTCATGTATGCACCCTCAAATTTCTGTGACCATATACATGTCCAGCAGTCTCTTAAATGACCCCAATGACCTTGCTTCCACAACTGCTGCTGGCAACGCATTCCATGCTCCCACAACTCTCTGCGTAAAGAACCTGCCTCTGACATCCCCTCTATACTTTCCTCCAAACAGCTTAAAACTATGACCCCTCGTGCTAGCCATTTCTGCCCTGGGAAATAGTCTCTGGCTATCAACTCTATCTATGCCTCTCATTATCTTGTATACCTCAATTAGGTCCCCTCTCCTCCTCCTTTTCTCCAATGAAAAGAGACCGAGCTCAGTCAACCTCTCTTCATAAGATAAGCCCTCCAGTCCAGGCAGCATCCTGGTAAACCTCCTCTGAACCCTCTCCAAAGCATCCACATCTTTCCTATAATAGGGCGCCCAGCACTGGATGCAGTATTCCAAGTGCGGTCTAACCAAAGTTTTATAGAGCTGCAACAAGATCTCACGACTCTTAAACTCAATCCCCCTGTTAATGAAAGCCAAAACACCATATGCTTTCTTAACAACCCTGTCCACTTGGGTGGCCATTTTAAGGGATCTATGTATCTGCACACCAAGATCCCTCTGTTCCTCCACGCTGCCAAGAATCCTATCCTTAATCCTGTACTCAGCTTTCAAATTCGACCTTCCAAAATGCATCACCTCGCATTTATCCAGGTTGAACTCCATCTGCCACCTCTCAGCCCATCTCTGCATCCTGTCAATGTCCCGCTGCAGCCTACAACAGCCCTCTACACTGTCAACGACACCTCCAACCTTTGTGTCGTCTGCAAACTTGCTGACCCATCCTTCAATCCCCTCGTCCAAGTCATTAATAAAAATTACAAACAGTAGAGGCCCAAGAACAGAGCCCTGTGGAACTCCACTCACCACACTGAATTCCATTTGTCACTATCAGCCCATATGACCAGCCTATCTTTGCTCTCTTGCAGTCTAAAGCTCTCCTCCTCACTCTTTATCACCTCAGCAATTTTTGCTGGTTGGGTGCTGCAGTTGTCAGCCCTATGTTTGTTCATTGCATTACGGGTGGAGAACTGTGTCTCGAGGGATTCCCATGCATGTCCGTGTTTGGCTTGAGCTACTATGGTTACCTTGTCCCACTTAAACTGATGACTTTCATTGTCTGAGTGTACCGATATTAGGGGGAGCTCATCGTGCAGTTTGGCTGCGAGTTGATGTTCATGTATTCTGATGGCTGGTTTCTTGCGTGTCTGTCCAATGTAGTGTTTGTGGCAGTCGTTCCATTGTATTTGGTAAACTATTGTTGTTTCTGCATGTTGTGAGAATGGGGTCTTTAATCCTTGTGTTTGTCCTAGAGTGGCTGTGGACTTGTGGGCCACCATGATTCCTAATGGTCTTAGGATCTTGTTGTCAGTCCCAATATCTTCTTGGTGTAGGGCAGTGTGGCCAGTGTGTGTACAGTGTCCTCCTGTTGTTGTCTGTTTAGTAGGCATCTGTGGATGAAGCTGCGGGAATATCCATTTACAGCGAGGATTTTATATAGGTTATAGGTTACATAAACAAACCCGTACAGATCAAAACTGGAAATGACACTACTCACCGATAACAGACCAGACAGTATAAATTCCAAGCAGAGTAGAACAACCTTACTTCATCAATGGCTCAATGATGGTGTCACCTAGCATGGTGATGAGACATCTGAATGAAACAAGCCAACTTGGCGAGCAAGTCAACAAACTCACCCACAAGCTGAGCTATAGATTTTTGCCAAAACTGTTCACAATCTATTGAAATGATTTGAATCTGGGAACCAAATGCACTTATGCTGAATTTGCTAATTACATAAAACCTGGAAGAAACAAAATAACAAGGAGGATGGAAGGAGGCTTCAATAGGATTTGGATAGGCTAAGTGAATGGGTACATATCCGGTAGAAAGAATATCAGCAAGTGAGATGTTATTTATTTTAGCAGAAATAAGACAATGTTTCTTAGAGAGGATGAGACAGGTTAAGGCTCAACAAGTGTGCCTTTTCTCATGGTCACTTAAAACTGTCATGCAGGGGGCAACAAACAGTTAGGAAGGCAATTAGGAATGGTGGTTTTTATCGCAAGGGGATTTGAGCGCAGAAGTAAACATGACTTGTTGCAATTTTATACAACCTCAGTGAGACCCCAAATGAAGTATAATGTACAGAGATAATGGGAACTGCAGATGCTGGAGAATCCGATTTAACAATGTGAGCAGCTGGATGAACACAGCAAGCCCAGCAGCATCTCAGGAGCTCCTGTGCTCCTCTGGTGCTGCTTGGCCTGCTGTGTTCATCCAGCCCCACACTTTGTTATCATGAAGTATAACATACAGTTTTGTTCTCCTTAACTGAAGAAAATATATAATCATGATATGCTGTATGCAATGGATGTTGTCCAGATGAATCCCTGGGATGGCAAGATGGTCTTATTAAGAGATTGAGAAAACTGAACAGGTAATCACCAGTATTTTGAAGAATCAGATGTGATCACATTGAAACTTGTAAAATTCTTATGATGTGTGAATAAGATGATAATAGGAATGCAGATGCTGGAGAATCCGAGATAACAAGGTGTGAAGCTGAATGAACACAGCAGGCCAAGCAGCACCAGAGGAGCAGGAAAGCTGACGTTTCGGGCCTAGACCCTTCATCAGAAATGGGGGAGGGGAAGGGCGTTCTGAAATAAATAGGGAGAGAGGGGGAGGCGGACCGAAGATGGTTACAGGAGAAGGTAGGTGGAGAGGAGACAGACAAGTTAAAGAGGTGAAGATGGAGCCAGTAAAGGTGAGTGTAGGTGGGAAGGTAAGGAGGAGATAGGTCAGTCCAGGGAGGATGGACAGGTCAAGGGGGCGGGATGAGGTTAGTAGGTCGGAAATGGGGGTGTGGCTTAAGGTGGGAGAAGGTGATAGATGAGAGGAAGAACAGGTTCGGGAAGCGGGGACGAGTTGTGCTGGTTTTGGGATGCGGTGGGGGAAAGGGAGATTTTGAAGCTTGTGAAATCCACATTGATACCATTGGGCTGCAGGGTTCCCAAGTGGAATATGAGTTGCTGTTCCTGCAACCTTCGGGTGGCATCATTGTGGCACTGCAGGAGGCCTGGAATGGAGGTGTCGTCTGAGGAATGGGAGGGGGAGGTGAAATGGTTCGCGACTGGGAGGTGCAGCTGTTTCTTGCGAACTGAGCATAGGTGTTCTGCAAAGCAGTCCCCAAGCCTCCACTTGGTTTCTCCGATGTAGAGGAGGCTACAATGGGGACAGCGGATGCAGTATACCACATTCGCAGATGTGCTAGTGAACCTGTGCTTGATGTGGAAAGTCTTCTTGGGGCCTGGGATGGGGATGAGGGGGGAGGTGTGTGGGCAGGTGTAGCACCTCCTGCGGTTGCAGGGAAAAGTGCCAGGTGTGGTGGGGGCTGGAGGGGAGTGTGGAACGGACAAGGGAGTCGCGGAGAGAGTGGTCCCTCTGGAAAGTAGACAAGGCTGGGGAGGGAAAAATATCTTTGGTGATGGGGTCAGACTGCAGATGGATGGAATTCAAGCCCACCGATTCCCACAGCTACCGAGAATATACCTCCTCCCACCAACCTTCCTAAAAAAATGCCATTCCGTACTCCCAATTCCTTTGCCTCCGCTGCATCTGCTCCCAGGATAAAGCATTCCACTCCCATACTTCTCAGATGTCCTTGTTTTACAAGGACCACAACATCCCCCCCGCCACAGTGGTCGAGAATGCCCTCGACCGTGTCTCCCGCAACTCATCCCTCACACCTGTCCCCGCGATAACAACCAAAAGAGAATCCCCCTTGTCTTCACGTACCACCCCACCAACCTCTGGATCCAACGCATCATCTTCCAACGCTTCCGCCATCTGCAATCTGACCCCACCAAAGATATTTTTCCCTCCCCACCCTTGTCTACTTTCCAGAGGGACCACTCTCTCCATGACTCCCTTGTCCGCTCCTCACCCCCCTCCAGCCCCACCACACCCAGCACTTTTCCCTGCAACCGCAGGAAGTGCTAGACCTGCCCCCACACCTCCTCCGTCACCCCTATCCCAGGCCCAAAGAAGACTTTCCACATCAAGCAGAGGTTCACTTGCCAGGCTATGACCAAAACCAATAAACAACTGCACCTCCCAGTTGCAAACCGTTTCAACTCCCCCTCCCATTCCTTCAATGACATGTCCATCCTGGGCCTCCTGCCGTGCCACAACGATGCCACCCAAAGGTTGCAGGAACAGCAACTCATATTTCACTTGGGAACCCTGCAGCCCAATGGTATCAATGTGGATTTCACAAACTTCAAAATCTCCCCTTCCCCCACCGCATCCCAAAACTAGCCCAGCTCGTCCCCGCTTCCCTAACCTGTTCTTCCTCTCAACTAACACCTACTCCCACCTCAAGACACACCCCCATTTCCTACCTACTGACCTCATCCCGCCCCCTTGACCTGTCCGTCCTCCCTGGACTGACCTATCTCCTCCCTACCTTCCCACTACACTCACCTTTACTGGCTCCATCTTCACCTCTTTAACTTGTCTGTCTCCTCTCCACCTACCTTCTCCTGTAACCATCTTCGGTCCGCCTCCCCCTCTCTCCCTATTTATTTCAGAATGCCCTTCCCTTCCCCCATTTCTGATGAAGGGTCTAGGCCTGAAACATCAGCTATCCTGCTTCTCTGGTGCTGCTTGGCCTGCTGTGTTCATCCAGCTCCACAGCGTGTTATCACTGTAAATAAGATGATTTCACACTTGGTATATCTGGAGCCGGAGTCACAGTCTCAGAATAAAGGGCAAGTCATTTAAGACTGAGATGAGGAGAAAATTCTTCACTCAGAGGAATACTGTGGGTACTGCAAAGGCTATGGTCCCCGACAATATTCTGGCAATAGTAACAAACTCTTAGAACATAGAACATAGAAGAGTATAGCACAGTACAGGCCCTTTGGCCCACGATGTTGTGCCGTGGAATATTCCTAATCCAAAAATAAAATAACCTAAACTACATTCCCCTCAATTCACTGCTGTCCATGTGCATGTCCAGCAGTCGCTTAAATGTCAAGAATGACTCCGCTTCCACGGCTACCACTGGCAAAGTATTCCATGCGCTCACAACTCTCTGGGTGAAGAACCTCCCTCTGACATCTCCTCTATACCTTCCTCCTAACACCTTAAAACTATGACCCCTCGTGGCAGTCAATCCTGCCCTGGGGAAAAGTCCCTGGCTATCGACTCTATCCATGCCTCTCATTACCTTGTACACCTCGATCAGGTCACCTCTCTTCCTCCTTCTCTCCAGAGAGAAAAGTCCAAGCTCAGTCAACCTCTCCTCATAAGACAAGCCCTCCAGTCCAGGCAGCATCCTGGTAAACCTCCTTTGCACCCTCTCCAAAGCCTCCACATCTTTCCTATAATAGGGCGACCAGAACTGGACACAATATTCCAAGTGTGGTCTCACCAGGGCTTTGTAGAGCTGCAGCATAACCTCGCAGCTCTTAAACTCAATCCCCCTGTTAATGAAAGCCAAAACACCATATGCTTTCTTAACAACCTTATCCACCTGGGTGGCAACTTTGAGGGAGCTATGCACTTGAACACCAAGATCCCGCTGTTCCTCCACACTGCTGAGAATCCTGCCTTTAATCCTATATTCAGCATTTAAGTTCGACCTTCCAAAATGCATCACTTCACATTTATCCCTTTTGAACTCCATCTGCCATTTCTCAGCCCAGCTCTGCATTCTGTCAGTGTCTCGCTGAAGCCTGCAATAGCCCTCGATACTATCAACGGCACTTCCAACCTTTGTGTCATTCACTTCTGCTCTTGAATTTGCCACTCCCCCAGCCAAGCCTTTCCAGTACTGACAATGCAGAAAATTGCCCAAGTATGTCCTGTACACAAAAAGCAGGACAAATTCAACCCAGCCAAATACCATCCCATCAGTTGACTCTTGATCATCAGTAAAGTGATGGAAGGTGTCATCAACTGTGTTATCAAGCAACACCTGCTGCTAAGTGAGGTCCAGTTTGGGCTTTGCCAGGACCACAGCACCTGATCTCATTACAGCCTTGGTCCAAACATGGACAAAACAGCTGAATTCCAGAGGTGAATTGAGACTGACAGTCTTTGACATAAAGGCTGTATTCGACTGAGTGTGACATCAAGGAGCCCGAGCAAAACTGGAATCAGTTGGTATCAGACAGTAGTTGGAGCCATACCTGACACAGAAGAAAATGGTCGTGATTGTTGGAAGTCAGTCATGTCAGCTCCAGGACATGTCTGCAGGAGTCTCTCAGGGAAGGATCCTAAGCCCAACCATCTTCAGCTACTTCCCTCTATCATAAGGTCAGAAGTGGAGATGTTTGCGATGACTGCACAATATCCAGCACTATTGGTGACTTCTCAGATACTGAAGCAGTCCATGTTCAAATGCAACAAGGTCTGGACAATATCCAGGCTTGGGCTGACAAATAGCAAGTGACATTTGCGCCACAGAAATGTCATGACCATGACCAATAAAAAACAATCTAACCACTGCCCCATGGTATTCAACGTGTTACTGTCACTGAATCCCACTATCATATCCCGGAGGTTATCATTGACCAGAAGCTCAACCAGACTCACCACATAAACACAGTGGCTACAGCAGTGGGTTAGATGCTAGGAATCCTGCGGTGAGTAACTCACCTCCTGACTCCTCAAAGCCTGTCCATCATCTACAAGGCACAAGTCGGGAGTGTGATGGAATACTCCCCACTTGCCTGGATGAGTGCAGCCCCAACAACACTCAAGGAGTTTGCCACCATCCAGGACAAAGCAGCTGCTTGATTGGTAACATATCCACAAGCAACCACTCCCTCCACCAGCAACAGACAGTAGTAGCAACGTGTGCTATTTGCAAGATGCACTGCAGAAATTCACCAAAGATCCTCAGACAGCATCTTCCAACCCCAGGACCACTTTCATCTAGAAGGACAAGGGCAGCAGATACATGGGATCACCACCAACTCAAGTTCCCCTCCAAGCCACTTACCATCCTGACTTGGAAATATATTGCTGTTCCTTCAGTGTCACTGGGACGTACTCCCAGAATTCTTTCCCTAATAGCAATTGTGGGACAACCCACTTCAGGTGGTCTGCAATAGTTCAAAAAGGCAGCTCACCAACACCTTCTCAAAGGCAACTAGGGGCATACAATAAATGCTGGCCAGCCAGGGACCTGCACGTCTCTCAAATGTATCAAAAACAAATCTCTACCCACGGGGCTATGGAAACTCAACTGTCAAGTATGTTCAAGACAGAAGTCAATATATTTCTGAAGACTAATGATATCAAGTGATACGGAGATATTGCAGGTAAGAAATTTAACAAAGCTTCTCAGACAGCACCTTCCAATGTGTGACCACTTCCCTCAAGAAGGACAAGGGAACACTACCATCTACAAATTCTCCTCTAAACCACTCACCATCCTGACCTGGCAATATTGAATTAGGTTAATTGCATTGAACTGAATGCGGTTTATTGTCACATATGCTCACATGGGCACACTGAAAAGTTTACAAGTTGCCACTTATTCCGCCATCTTAGATACGAAGGTACCTAGGTACAGAATCTCTGTTGGAAAGCAAAACAAATAAGAAAACAAAATTAAAATGTTAAAACTTTAGAGTCCTTCTCACTAAAATGTAGACAAACAAAGAAATAAAGTTAAAAGTTCAACACCAGTTCATAAGTGCCCAGCCATGCTGGACTCGCACTTCCATCAAGGGCTTGAATTTCCCCGCTTTGGGTTCGATCTCAGCCCTGCTGCTGCCCTGGACTGCCTGCTTCCGTTCTCACCGCCAGCCGCCCCAGGCTGCCTGTCCTGCACTCACTGCCAGTCGTCCCGAGCTGTCTGCCCCAGCTGTCACCACCAGCCACCCCGGGTTGCCTGCTTCAGCTCTCGCTGCTGAAAAGAAGATGAAGGTGAAAGAAAAATGAAGAAAGAAAAGGAGAAGGAAGAATGTGGCTGGCATGGTGCTGGGGAAAAGACAGGCTCAGGAGCCAGAATGCTGCCTATCCAGCTACTACTCCTATCTTGAAAAATCCATCGATGTTCCTTCATGTATAGCAACGTTCCTTCACCGTCACTGGGTCAAAGTCCTGGAACTCCCTCCTTCAAAATAGTTGAGTCTATATACAGTACATAGACTGCAGCAATTCAAGAAGGTGGCTCACCGCACCCTCTCAAGGGCAACTAGGCATAGAGCAATAAATTCTGGCCCAACCAGCAATGCTCATGCTCCATGAATGAATTAAAGTGGTGTTAGGACATGATTTAGTTGATTGACGGAGAAGACTCAACCAGCTGGAACAGCCTATTCCTATTTCTCACCATCCAGTAACAGTGGGAAAGAGACTGTATCCTAAAGAATAGATGGCTGGTGGAAAGAGTGTGGAAAACTAAATAAGTTGCTGACAGCCACAATGTGCATGGCTTCTTCAGAACAATCAAAGATGGTGGAGAAGCAATATTGACATGAATTCATTACTTCATTGACCTTGTCTGGAAGGAAGGCAGCATGCCAGGAGATCTCAAAGATGTAGTAATTGTGACCATCTCCAAGGTAGGAGACAGGTCCGACTGTGGAAATTATAGATGGACTTCCTGGTGTCTGCAATGGAAAAGGTCATTATGTGAATCCTCCTCAACCACCTCCTCCAAATGGATGAAGAGTTCCTCCCTGAGTCTCAATGTACTTCTGCCCATCAAGAAACGCAACAGACATGATTTTCATTGGGTGAAAAATCCAGGAAACGTGCACAGGGTGGCAGCAGCCTTTGTATACGGCCTCCTTTGATCTCACAAAGGATTTTGACTCTGTCAACAGTGAGGGGCTTTTGAACAGCATCCTTAAATTTGGCTGCCAGCAGAAATCCACCTGCTTCTTGATGGCATGCAAGCCATGATCCTCACCAATTGATCAACCACAAAATGGGAACCGAGCAGGGTCGGCATCATTGCTCATCTTCCTCGCTGCAACAACCCATCGCATCTCCATATTAGGATGGGCAATACATGCTGGACAGCCTGTGACACTCACATCCTGCAAATGAATAAGAAATATTTCCAAGCAGATTCCCCACTAAAGTGGAGCAAACCAACAGTACATACAGGAAATTGTTCAACCTTTGACAATCCGGGCAAGGACCAAGGCCACTCCAACTTCTGACGCTGACGTTCAATGTACAGATGATTTCTGCATTTTTAAAAATTTACTTACAGGATGTGGACATCTCTGGTTAGGCCACCATTTATTTCCCTACCCCAACTGCCTAGAGGACAATTAAGAGTCAAACGTACTATTGTGGGTCTGGAGTCACGTGTAGGCCAGACCAGGTAAGGATGGCAGATTTCCTTCGTGCACGGACTCTGCTGCAACTCCAGGCCTGCTCAATCTGAGCTAACCTGGATGATCACAGCAACCCTCCCTTGCAATGCCTTGCCTTGACATTTTGCAACTTTCCCTCAGCCAGAGATACCAGGGGTTGTATTATTGCAACCTTGCCATGTTGTTTAGTGCAGATACAAAGCCGGGAAGCATGTTATTCTTCTTAAGGGTTCCTGGTGCAATAAGCCAACAGCAGCTTCTGGTACCAGACCAGGCCCTGCTCGGAGTGGTCAAAGACAGGCTCATCTCTTTATAAGGGATGAGGAGCCAAATGACAGGCAGAATACCACCTGTTTTAACTCTTTCTAAATTTGCCCATGGGATGTGAGCATCGCTGGCCACACCAGCACTTACTGCCCATCCCTAAATGCCCACAGGACAATTAAATGTCAACAATATTGCTGTGGGTCTGGAGTCACATTTAGGCCAGATACGTGATAATGGGAACTGCAGATGCTGTAGAATCCAAGATAATAAAATGTGAGGCTGGATGAACACAGCAGGCCAAGCAGCATCTCAGGAGCACAAAAGCTGATGTTTCGGGCCTAGACCCTTCATCAGAGAGGGGGATGGGGTGAGGGTTCTGGAATAAATAGGGAGAGAGGGGGAGGCGGACCAAAGATGGAGAGAAAAGAAGATAGGTGGAGAGGAGAGTGTAGGTGGGGAGGTGGGGAGGGGATAGGTCAGTCCAGGGAAGACGGACAGGTCAAGGAGGTGGGATGAGGTTAGTAGGTAGGAGATGGAGGTGCGGCTTGAAGTGGGAGGAAGGGATGGGTGAGAGGAAGAACAGGTTAGGGAAGCAGAGACGGGTTGGACTGGTTTTGGGATGCAGTGGGTGGAGGGGAAGAGCTGGCTGGTTGTGTGGTGCAGTGAGGGGAGGGGACGAACTGGGCTGGTTTTGGCCCAGCCCAGCCCAGTTCATCCCCTCCCCCCACTGCACCACACAACCAGCCAGCTCTTCCCCTCCACCCACTGCATCCCAAAACCAGTCCAACCCGTCTCTGCTTCCCTAACCTGTTCTTCCTCTTACCCATCCCTTCCTCCCACCCTAAGCCGCACCTCCATCTCCTACCTACTAACCTCATCCCACCTCCTTGACCTGTCCGTCTTCCCTGGACTGACCTACCCCTCCCCACCTCCCCACCTATACTCTCCTCTCCACCTATCTTCTTTTCTCTCCATCTTTGGTCCGCCTCCCCCTCTCTCCCTATTTATTCCAGAACCCTCACCCCATCCCCATCTCTGATGAAGGGTATAGGCCCGAAACGTCAGCTTTTGTGCTCCTGAGATGCTGCTGGGCCTGCTGTGTTCATCCAGCCTCACATTTTATTGCCACGGTAAGGAAACAGATTTCTTTCACTAAAGGACATGAGCGAACAAGATGGATTTGTATTACAATCCACAGTAGTTACCTGATGACCACCACCAACTCTCATCCACAAATACACAAATTATAAGGCATGGGAACAGAAATAAGCCACTCAGCCCATTAAGTTCACTCCATCATTCAATGAGATCAGAACTGATCTATTAATTCTCAACTCCACTTTCCTGCCTTTTCCCCATAACCCTTAGTTCCATTACTGATTGGAAATCTGAATCAGCCTTGAATATATTTAACGACCAGCCTTGACAGCCTTCTGCGGTAAATGATCCACAGACCCACTATCTTCTGAGAGAAAAAAATCTTCCTCATTTCTGCTTTAAATTGGTAACTCTCACTCTGAGATTATGCCCTCTAGTCCTAGACTCTCCAACAATAACATCTCTGCAGTTAACCTATTAAGTCCTCTAAGAATCTTATATGTTTCAATAAGGTCTCCTCTCATCCCCCTTACTTAAATGGTACAAGCCCAAGCTACTCAACTTCACCTCAGGAGAAAACTAAGTGAACTTTTCTGGATTACCACCAATATCAATACTTCTTTCCCAGATAAGGAAATCTTCCACAATATTCCAGCTGTGGTCTGACCAGTGTTTTGTAGTTTAACCTCCCTACTTTTATAGTCCTTTCCCCTTGACATAAAGAACAAAGAAACCTACAGCACAGGAACAGGCCCTTCGGCCCTCCAAGCCTGCGCCGATCAAGATCCTCTGTCTAAACCTGTCATCTATTTTCTAAGGGCCTGTGTCCATTTGCTCCCTGCCCATCCATGTATCTGTCCAAATATATCTTAATAGACGCTAACGTGTCTGCGTCTACCACCTCCACTGGCAACGCGTTCCAGGCACACACCACCCTCTGTGTAAAGAACTTTCCACACATATCTCCCTTAAACTTTCCTCCTCTCACTTTGAACTCATGACCCCAAGTAATTGAGTCCCCCACTCTGGGAAAAAGCTTTTTGCTATCCACCCTGTCTGTACCCCTCATGATTTTGTAGACCTCAATCAGGTCCCCCCTCAATCTCCGTCTTTCTAATGAAAATAATCCTAATCTACTCAGCCTTTCTTCATAGCTAGCACCCTCCATACCAGGCAACATCCTGGTGAACCTCCTCTGCACCCTCTCCAAAGCATCCACATCCTTTTGGTAATGTGGCAACCAGAACTGCACACAGTACTCCAAATGTGGCCGAACCAAAGTCCTATACAACTGCAACATGACCAGCCAACTCTTGCACTCAATACCCCGCCCAATGAAGGAAAGCATGCCATATGCCTTCTTGACCACCCTATTGACCTGTGTTGTCACCTTCAGGGAACAATGGACCTGAACACCCAGATCTCTCTGTTCATCAATTTTCCCTAGGACTTTTCCATTTACTGTATAATTTGCCCTTGAATTTGATCTTCCAAAGTGCATCACCTCACATTTGCCCGGATTGAACTCCATCTGCCATTTATCTGCCCAACTCTCCAGTCTATCTATATTCTGCTGTAGTCTCTGACAGTCCCCTTCACTGTCAGCTACTCCACCAATCTTAGTGCCATCTGCAAACTTGCTGATCAGACCACCTACACCTTCCTCCAAATCATTTACATATATCACAAACAACAGTGGTCCCAGCACAGATCCCTGTGGAACACCACTGGTCACAGGTCTCCAATTTGAGAAACTCCCTTCTACTACTACCCTCTGCCTCCTGTTGCCTAGCCAGTCTTTTATCCATCTAGCTAGCACACCCTGGACCCCATGTGACTTCACTTTCTCCATCAGCCTGCCATGGGGAACCTTATCAAACGCCTTACTGAAGTCCATGTATATGACATCTACAGCCTTTCCCTGATCAATCTACTTTGTCACGTCCTCAAAGAATTTTATTAAGTGGGTAAGACATGACCTTCCGTGTACAAAACCATGTTGCCTATCACTGATAAGCCCATTTTCTTCCAAATGGGAATAGATCCTATCCCTCAGTATCTTCTCCAGTAGCTTCCCTACCACTGACATCAGGCTCACCGGTCGATAATTACCTGGATTATCCTTGCAGCCCTTCTTAAACAAGGGGACAACATTAGCAAGTCTCCAGTCCTCTGGGACCTCACCCGTGTCTAAGGACGCTGCAAAGATATCTGTTAAGGCCCCGGCTATTTCCTCTCTCAGTTCCCTCAGTAACCTGGGATAGACCACATCCAGACCAGGGGACTTGTCCACCTTAATGTCTTTTAGGATACCTAAACTTCCTCCTTCCTTATGTCAACTTGACCTAGAGTAAGCAAACATCTATCCCTAACCTCAAACATCCATCATGTCGCTCTCCTTGGTGAATACCGATGCAAAAAGGCCAATACTTGCCTTCGTTATTACCAGCTAAAGTTGGAAGTGAGCTTTCTGTGGTTTATGCATGAGGATCCCAAATCCCTCTGTACCATGGTTTTCTGCAGTCTTTCTCCATTTAAATAACATTCAGCTCATCTATTCTTCTGGCCAAAGTACATAACCTTATATTTTCTAACATTATAGAAAATAAAACATAGAACAGTACAGCACAGCACAGACCCTTCGGCCCACGATGTTGGGACGAACTTTTTCCCGAAACCTAAGGTCTATCTAATCTCCACCGCTACCTTATACTACCATCCATATGCCTATCCAAGAGCCGCCTAAATGCCCCTAATAAAGCCAACTCCACTACCCTCTCCAGCAATGCATTCCACACCCCGACTACTCCCTGAGTAAAGAAACTACCTCTGATGTCTCCCTGATATCTACCTTCTTTCACTTTAAAACTATGTCCCCTCGTAAAAGCTACATCCACCCTAGGAAAAAGTCTCTGGCTGTCTACTCTATCTATACCTCTGATCATTTTGTACACCTCTATCAAGTCACCTGTCATCCTTCGTCGTTCTAAAGAGAAAGGCCCTAGCTCTCTCAACCTTTCCTCACAAGACCTTCCCTCCATTCCAGGCAACATCCTCGTAAATTTCCTCTGCACCTTTTCCAATGCTTCCACATCTTTCCAGTAATGAGGTGACCAGAACTAGACAACACTCCAGATGTGGCCGACCCAGGCTTTTGTATAGCTGGGGCATAACTTCACGGCTCTTAAACTCAATCCCTCTATTATTAGCAGCTAACATACCATATGCCTTTTTAACAACTTGGGGGTGGCAGCTTTCAGGGAACTGTGAACATGAGCCCAAAGATCCCTCTACTCCTCCACACTGCTAAGGATCTTTCCGTTAACCCCGTATTCTGCTTTTGAGTTTGTCCTTCCAAAATGAATCACCTCACACTTTTCAGGGTTAAACTCAATCTGCCACTTCTTAGCCCAGCTATGCATTCTATCAATGTCCCTTTGTAACCTAGAACAGCCCTCCGCACTGTCCACAACGTGACTCACCTTCATATCATCCATAGACTTGCTAATCCACCCTTCCAAAGGTGCCATTTACCAAGTTTTTACCCACTCCTTTAACTGTGTATATTCTCTACACTCATTATGTCATCTTCACCACTTGCCCCCCAGTTATTTTTAGTCATGTGCAACTTGGTGAGAGTACATTCACTTTTCTCATCCAAGCTATTAATGTATATTGGAAATACATGTGATTCCAGCAGTAATCCCTGTGGCACACCGCTAGGTACAAGCTTACATCCTGAAAATGCTCCCCCTTAGCTAACACTGTCTTCCATTCATCAGTCGATCTTCTGGCCCAGCTAATATACACCCCAACACCATGGGCCCTTATTAGGAAGCTTAATGTGCTGAGTTTTATCATGAGCGCTGTAATAAATTTGTCAGCATGATTTCTCCCTCATGAAGTCATACTAATTACTATAGGCTTCTAATTTCTACGTTCGACATCCTTTATAATATTGTGATACTTTTTCAATAACAGAGATTAAGCTAACTGGTCTATAGTTACCTGTTTTTATTCTGTCCCTTCACTTTTTCAAAAAAGCGTGTCATATTGGCAGTTTTACAATCCCCCAGGACTTTTCCAGAATCTAAGGTTCTTTCAGGATTATTACCAGTACATCCACTAACTCTGTAGCTATTTCCTTTAAAATGCTTGGATGTAACCCATCAGGTATAAAGGATTTACCAGTCTTTAGTCCCATTAGTTTCCTTAGTATTTCTTTCTTTGTTGTTATATTTACTTCCTCTCCTCCTTTTCTCCATTTTGGAATGGTGTGTATGTCATTTACTGTGAAGTCTAATGCAAAGTGTTTATTCAACTTCCCAGCATTTCCTCGTTCCCCATTATTTCTCCAGCCTTGTTCTCTAAGGGTCCTAAGTTCACTCTTCTTTTTTATCTCCTTGAATAAGGTTTTACTGTTCATTTTTATGTCCCTTGTTAGTTTGCTTTCATTGTTTATCTTCTCCCTTTATTATGTTTTGTTGGCTTTTAAAGCTTTCTCAAACCTCTGACTTACTATTATACTTTGCCAGATATATGTTTTTTCTTTCTATTTTATACTGTCTTTAACTTCACTGGCCTGGGATTCTGGATTGTGAGTCCAGTGACATTTCCACTATACCACTGTCTCAATGTTTTCCTCACTGAATAAAAGACAATTATGTACAATTGAAGATGAAAATGGGTGGCTCAGCTATTCCTGTTTGTGAAGATGGGAAGGTGCCCGAAGTGAGTAGACATGGCAGAGGTTATGGAAAGTTATTGTTCTCTGGAGTTAGGGTAGGTGACAGTGAATGGGGAACAGGGAACAGTAAAAGTTGTAGACCTTGCGCCTTGGTGAGAGATGAGCGAGTGTGAGATACAGGAGACAAGGTAGTGCCACTTACATTGGTGAAATGGAGAAGGATGTTTACCTTCTTCCAGTGCTGGCCTTTCTTCCAGACAGGTGAGAATGCTTGTTATTATCAGGGTAAATAGAAGGAAATTAATTGTAGCAAGTGGATTTTGATCAACAACACTATGGTTTTTAAACTAGTGAATTCATCAATAGACACTTAGACAATTATTTAATTTCCTCGCAGCACGAGTTCTGAGGTCTGCACAATCTGAATATTCATCGAGTTGACACAATGTATGCAAAGGTGGAGGGACACGGATGGCATGGTATAATGGGGTTGTTTGTTGGAGGGGAATAATTTGGTACAGGGTCTATAATGGGCCATGGGGTTGGTAGAGGGGTGTGGATAAGCATGAAGGATATGAGCACCCAAGGAAGTGGATGCAGAATTAAGTGACATGGATTTTCATGGTTATGACAAGGGGTTAAGGCTCAGAAAATTACTTTTTTTTTGCAACTGGGATAACGTGCTAGATCACCACTGTGAAGGTAGCCATGGACCCGTTAGATCATGCATGAAAGGCCCTGCATGTGATGCAGTTCAAGGTCAAATGCTGTTTTGAGACTCATTGACTAGTATTGTGCTCTAAGAAATACCGTATTAACCAATACAAATACAATAGATTTACTTTCAGTCATATCATTTTGCGATACACTCTATCTCAAACATCGTGCCTTTCAGGTTCTGCACTTTTGAAAAACATTTACCAAACAGTCAAACCCGTGGAAGAAGATCACAGAATTCCAACAAAATTTTCATCCAACTCAAACTGAGTCTTTGTGACAGTTCACCGGAATTTGGACATATCCAGAACATTGCCCACATCACAGATTGAATCGATCACTTGTGAAGTTTAAATTTTACGAAGAAACTGGTGAACGTACACCGATGTGTCTATCAAATGGCTCTATGTAATCTCTGTGTAAAATACATACGTCTGACATCTCCCACCACCATCCCTCCAATCACCTTAAAAGTAAGCCTCCTCATGTTAGTCATTTCCACCGTGGGAAAAAGTATCTGGCTATCCACTCTATCCAGGCCTCTCATCATCTTGTACACCTCTATCAAGTCACCTCCCATCCTACTTCGCTCCAATGAGAAAAGCCTAGCTCCCTCAACCTTTCCTCATAAGACCTGCCCTCCATTCCAGGCAGCATCCTGGTAAATCTCCTGTGCACCCTCTCTAAACCCTCCAAATCCTTCCTATGAGGTGATCAGAACTGAACACAATATTCCATGGGAGGTCTAACCAGGGTTTTATAGAGCGACAGTATAACCTTGCAGCTCTTGAATTCAATCCCCCGGCCAATGAAATCCAACACATCATACAACTTCTTAACAACACTATCAAATTGGGTGGCAACTTTGACAGATCTATGGATGTGGACCCCAAGATCACTCTGTTCCTCCACACACTGCCAAGAATCCTACTATTAACCCTGTATTCTGCATTCAAATTCAACCTTCCAAAATGAATCATTTCACACTTTTCCAAGTTGAATTCCATCTGCCACTTCTTTGCCCAGCTCTGCATCCTGTCAATGTCCCACTGCAACCTATATCAGCCCTCCACACTATCCACAACTCCATCAACCTTTGTGTCATCGGCAAACTTACTAACCCATCCTTCCACTTCCTCATCAAAGTCACTTATAAAGATCACAGAGGTCCCAGGACAGATCCCTGTGGAACGCCACTGGTCATCGAGCTTCAGGCTGAATATTTCCCATTTACCACCACCCTCTGTCTTCTCTTGGACAACCAATTCTGTATCCAGGCAGTCAGATTTCCCTGAATCCCATGCCTCCTTAATTTCTGAATGAGCCTACCAATGGGGATCCTTAGCAAATGTCTTGCTAAAATCCTTACACACCACATCCACTGCTCTACCTTCATCAGTGTGATGTCCTATCCTCAAAGAATTCAATAAGGCCCCCTTGATCATGACCCCACCCCCGAGCACCAAACCATCATCTCCAACACTATCCATGACCTCATCACCTCAGGGGACCTCCCACCCACAGCCTCCAACCTCATTGTTCCCCAACCCCGCACGGCCCATTTCTATCTCCTTCCCAAAATCCACAAACCTGCCTGCCCTGGTCGACCCATTGTCTCAGCCTGTTCCTGCCCCACTGAACTCATCTCCACCTATCTGGACTCCATTTTCTCCCCTTTGGTCCAGGAACCCCCTACGTACGTCCATGACACCACCCACGCCCTCCACCTCCTCCAGAACTTCCAATTCCCTGGCCCCCAACACCTCATTTTCACCATGGACGTCCAGTCCCTATACACCTGTATTCCTCATGCAGATGGCCTCAAGGCCCTCCACTTCTTCCTGTCCCACAGGCCCGACCAATCCCCCTCCACCGACACCCTCATCCGCCTCGCCGAACTCGTCCTCACCCTCAACAACTTCTCTTTCGATTCCTCCCACTTCCTACAGACAAAGGGGGTGGCCATGGGTACCTGCGTGAGCCCAAGCTATGCCTGCCTCCTTGCAGGTTATGTGGAACAGTCCCTCTCCCGCGCCTACACAGGCCCCAAACCCCACCTCTTCCTCCATTACATTGATGACTGTGTCGGCGCCGCCTCTTGCTCCCCAGAGGAGCTCGAACAGTTCATCCACTTCACCAACACCTTCCACCCCAACCTCAAGTTCACTTGGGCCATCTCCAACACATCCCTCACCTTCCTGGACCTCTCAGTCATCCCAAAACCAGCCCAGCCTGTCTCCTCTTCCCTAACCTGTTCTTCCTCTCACCCATCCTTTCCTCCCACCTCAAGCTGCACCTCCATTTCCTACCTACCACCTCATCCCGCCTCCTTGACCTGTCCGTCTTCCCTGGACTGACCTATCCCCTCCCTACCTCCTCACCTATACTCTCCTCTCTACCTATCTTCTTTTCTCTCCATCTTCGGTCTGCCTCCCCCTCTCTCCCTATTTATTCCAGAACCCTCACCTCATCCCCCTCTCTGATGAAGGGTCTAGGCCCGAAACGTCAGCTTTTGTGCCCCTGAGACACTGCTTGGCCTGCTGTGTTCAGCCAGCTTCACACTTTGTTGTCTTGGATTCTCCAACATCTGCAGTTCCCATTATCACCACACTGATCAAATCCTCAACTTCCACAGCAAGCAGCATCACAAACAAAGCTGCATTAGGACACTATTTAAACAGGTCAGGGCACACTGCAACCCTCTGGAACTACACAGGAAAAAGAAAGAGCACCTATACAAAACCCTCGCTATCAACAGATACCCCACAACTTCATCCACAGATGCCTACTAAACAGACAACAATAGGAAGACAGTGTACGCCCTAACACACTGGTCACACTACCCTACATCAACAACATATCGGAACTGACAACAAAACTCCAAAGACCACTAGGAATCATGGTGGCCCACAAACCCACAGCCACCCTACAACAACACGAACAAGGATTAAAGACCCCATTCCCACAACATGCAGAACTAACATGGCTTATAAAATACCATGCACCGACTGCCACAAACATTACATCAGACAGACAGGAATGAAACTAGCCATTAGAATACCTGAACATTAATTAGCAGCAAAATGGCATGACAAACTCTCCTTAATATCGGTACACTCAGACAATGAAGGCCATCAGTTTAATTTGAACAAGGTAACCATAGTAGCCGAAGCCAAACACAGACACACACAGGAATTGCTAGAGGCATAGTTCTCCACCCGTAATGCAATCAACAAACAATACAGAAGCATTGAGGATGACAAAGAGTGGCATATGGTAATCAATAGGATGTTTCATCACCATGCTAGGTGACATAATCAGTGGAGCCTATGATGAAACAATGTTATATTAATCTGCTTGGAATTTATATTGTCTGGTCTATTAAGGTTAGTAGTGTCATTTCTGGTTTTGATCTGTATGGGTTTGAATATGGGGTCCAATTCTGTAATTGTGATGAAACATCTGAACGAGAACAAGTCAGCTTGGTGAGCAAGTCGACAACCTCCACAACAGACATTGCTGGAAAAGCTCAGCGAAACTGGCAGCATCTGTGAAGAAAATTCAGAATTAACGTGTCGGGTCTGGTGACCCTTCCTCAAAAGTATATTTTTCCCTCTTGTTGGATTCCTCACTACCTGCTGCAGACACAATCGAGCAGCTATGCTGTTTCGGACTCAAACAACTCAATCAGTCGTGCTACTGTGAAGCTATTGTTGGTGATGGACATTGAAATCTCCCCAGAGCATATTTTTGACCTTTGTCATCCTCAATGCTTCCTCTAAGTGTTGCTCACTGAGCAAGAGTGGCATATGGTAATCAATAGGAGGTTGCCTTGCCCATGCTTAACCTGAAGCTGTAAATCATGTACTCACAAACAAACACACAAAATACGTGTCAAAAACACATGTCCTGACACAAAATAATATGAGGCTCAAATCAAAATAGTCCTGCCAGGCAGAGTGCTAATTTAACTCTTGCCATTAGGTGAATGAGATAATTTGAGGCAGGGAAGAACGGGGTGCTGTTCTGACCTTTAAAGAAACAAATTCCTCAATAGGGGGGAAGCAAGAGGCCAGAACAAGAGTTGAATCCCAGAAACATTAGTTTGGTGAGTAATTGGTAGTTTTAACATGTCTTGTTTCTTTCAATTAGTGCAACTGTTTAAAGTAGAATCAGAAAGTATAAGTAAATAGTCTTTGCATGGTCAGAGAGGAGAGACCACTTTTGAAGTAAGGCACAGCCCGAGTGTGTATTTTGGAGATTTTAGAGCAGTGTGGGAATTTGATGTAGAGGGGGCAGAAGCTCTTTGCTTGCTTTTTCTGTTCATAGTTTGTAAGACAAAGTAACAGGAAAAATTCAAGCTCAGGGATCGGGGCAATTATAAAGCAGAGTGACATCACAGATAAACCACAAGTTCATTGGTTAGTATTATCTGCTGCTTTGCCTATCTGTTATAGGTTACTTTCAGATTGAAGGTAAATATGAGAAACATTCACAGTTTAAGACCTAAAAGCCTGGTAGGAATTTTGATTTAAATCAAACTAAGAACTGAGAATTACAGCCTAGGAGTGGACCCTGTGGAGGACGAGCCTGCACTAAGCTGTGTGATAAATTTACTAACAGGTCTGTGAGGCTACTCAGTGGGAATTGGAGCGAAGCCTGTTAAGGAGGAGCTTGTGCTAAATGCTGAGCAATAAAAATAAAATAAACTTCATTCTGAATAGGGAGAAACAATCTGAGTGATGTCACAGGGAAGCAGTGCGGTGATTGGTTGCTTAGAAACCAGCTTTAGGGACTGAGGGAGAAGTACCCAGAAGGAAACAAAGTGTAAAGTCCTTTTGTTTTTGATTTGTAATTTATTAAGAATAGAGAGAGAGGGAGGGAGTGATTACCCTGAATTGTTGAGTTGTGGGTAAGGTTGAGTAATTTGTTCCAAGTTTATTGTGGTTGTTAAAGATCACAGTGGGAGGTATACTGGACCCACTGAATGCTCTTCTTGTAATATGTGAGAAATCAGGGAGACTTCCAGTGTCCATGGTGACCAAGTACGCAGGAAGTGTGTACAGCTGCGGTTCCCGCTTAACCGCATGAGGAAGCTGGAGCTGCAGATGGACTCATTATGGAGCAGCCATGATGCTGAGATGTTGTGAATAGTACATTTAGTGATCTGGTTACACCACAAGTAAGGAAAGGGAGAAAAATATTGGGTGACCATTGGGTGAAGTCTAGTAGGCACGGGCAGGTAGTGCAGGAGTCTGCTGTGGCCATCCCTGCTCACACAGTATCGGATACAGTTGGTGGCAGGGTGGGGGTGGGATATGGATTCTCTGCGGCATAGCAAGGGAAGATAAAGACTGGGATAACAAAGTGTGGAGCTGGATGAACACAGCTGGCGAAGCAGCATCTTTGGAGCACGAAAGCTGGTGTTTCAGGCCTAGATCCTTCCCGAAACGTCAGCTTTTGTGCTCCTGAGATGCTGCTTGGCCTGCTGTGTTCATCCAGCTCCACACTTTGTTATCTCGGATTCTCCAGCATCTGCAGTTCCCATTATCTCTGATACAATTTTAAACCCTGCCCCCTGCCAAGATAACGACTGGGACAGCTTTCGTGATAGGGGACTTGATTGTAAGGGAAAACTCACAGGTGATTCTGTAGCGGCAGAGACTCTCAAATGGCAGAGATAATGGGAACTGCAGATGCTGGGGAATCCAAGATAACAAAGTGTGGAGCTGGATGAACACAGCAGGACAAGCAGCATCTCAGGAGCACAAAAGCTGACGTTTCGGGCTTACACCTCTCAAATGGCATGTTGCTGCCTTGGTGCCAGGGTCAGAGATATCTCAGAGCGGCTGCAGGGTATTTTGAGGAGGGAGGGTGAACAGCCAGCATTCGTGGAACAGCACTGTCAATAACAGTGACATGGGTAAAAAAAAGAAATGGCATCCTGCAACAGGAAATTAGGGAGTTAGGTTGTAGATTAAAGTGGAGGACTACGAACGTTGGACTCTTCTGATTATTGCCAGTGCCACATGCTACTGAATATAACAATAGGAAGATAGGCTAGGTGAACATGCGGTTAAAGGGGTGGTGCAGGAAAGAGGCCTTTAGATTTATGGATCATTGGGACAAGTTTCTGGGACAGATAGGACCTGTACAAATTGGACAGATTGCACTGAACCAAAAGGGTCCCATTTTCTTGCTGAGATGTTTGCTCATGCTTTGGGAGTGGTTCTGTATATATCTGGCAGGGGGATGAAGCACAGAGTAGATTCAGTCAGATATAAAAGGAATACTAGGACAGTCCAGCAGGAGAGAAAACATGGGAAAAATAAGGCATGTGGGAAGTCTGGCAAGCTATCTTATTTCTATTTTAATGCATGGAACCTGACTGTTAATGGATGAAGTTAGAACGCTGATCATAGAAACATAAGCATCTCAACTTTAAAGCATACAGAAGTTTCATTCGTGATTATTGGGGGCGATGTAAGAGAGGTGGGGGCATTGCATTATTGATAGAGAAAACCATCAGTGCGGTAATGAGGGAGGATGTCCTAAAAAGACCTTCAAATGAAGCCATCTTGGTAGAGCTTAGAAATAAAAAAATGTCATTACTTTGCTGGGACTATACTACAGGCCTCCCAACAGTCAGAGGGAGATAGAGGGGGAGACATATAGGCAAATCTCAGAAAAGTGTGAGAGGAATAGATTTGTAGCAGTAAGAGATTTCAGCTTTGCTAACATTAACTGGGATCACATTTGTGTGAAAGGATGAGACCAGGTGGAATTTTTAAAGTGGATCCAGGAGAGTTTTACTTGCCAGTACGTAAATATTCCTACTAGAGATGACGTAGTGTGAGATCTAGTCCTAGGGAGTAAAGCTGGTCAAGTCGATGAATCTTAGTGGGCGAGCAATTTGGGGAGTTGACCATAACTCTGGAAGTTTCAAAGTAATTACAGAAAAAGGTAAGGATAGTGCAGAAGTTAAGATTCTAAATTGAGTGAAGATCAATTTCAATATCATTAGACAGGATCTGGCAAATGTAGACTGGGAGCAGATACTTTCAGCTATGACTGTGCAATGAATGGTCCAATCAGGAGTCCTGACTAATAGATGTAAACTGGAGTGCCAGGGGTTCTATTAGTTTAGGAACTGGCTCTGAGCTAGCTGGGTCAGTGTCACGTACTATGCACGTGCAAATAAAGGGTGACTTGATGAAGGGATATTGGCCTTCGTGGAGTTATGGTCAATGGCAACTGAGATTGAACAAGTGGGATTGATGATATGACCAAAAGCAGCTACTAGCTCAAATGGACTTCAAACACTACAAGTGGCTTTGTCAATACAAAATGCAGAAAGTGGAGCATTTGAGTTACAGGGTATACCAATAGGAGTGGACACCCTCGCCAGGCCAACTGAGTTTGGGGACACCACTTGAATGAAGGTAATTGCATTGCCTCATTCAGGACACATTATGAACAGAGGGACTTTTGGTCAGCTTACAGCAAAACCCCAAAACAAAGCAGCAGTTAAAATTTTCCCAAGGATCTGGGCCAACAAGCCATTGTGGTTTCTGCCAGTATACAGAGCAAGGCCGCAAAAGAGTCTGGGCTGGTGTCCAGAAGAGTGCACACCCTAGAAAGTCTACGTACAGCTGGTCTGGCATAGTTAAATTGCTTAGCAACATCCAAATCAGAACCAATCAAAATAAAAATCTGGTTAAATGGTAACCCCATTCTAATGGAGATCAAACTGGCAGAGCTCTATCGGCAATTGAGGAACCACTCTTTATCAAAATTCACTCTGGACTCATTGGGTGATCAATGGTATCCTGGCTCCCATGTCTGTACTGGAGCTTACGTCTTTCTTTGGGCTGGTGAATTATTATGAAAAATTCTTACATAACCTTGCCTCTATTCTGGCACCCTTACATCTGCTATTGAAAAAGGGTCAGCCTTGGAAATGGCTTCATTGCGAAGATGTAGCCTCCAGGGAAGTGAAGAAGCAACTATTATCTAAGGTGTTGGCACACTATGATCCCAAGCAAGATCTGGTGCTGACATGCAATGTCTCACTGTACAATATTGGGGTAGTGTTGGCTCACCGGTAGTCCAATGGAGAGGAATGCCCAATAGCATATACTACTCCGACTTTGGCTGATGCCAAACAGAAACGTGCCCAGATAGAGAAAGAAGGTTTGATGGTCATCTTTGGTATGAGAAAGTTCCATCAATACCTTTAAATTTAAATGATAAAGTAATGGACCACAAGCCCCTGTTTGGGCTACTTAAAGATGAAAAGGATGTGCCGAACATAGCTTCAGGTTGAATTCAGCTCTTATTCTGATTGCGTATCATTATAAGTTGGAACACTATCCACAAGGCCAGGTGGCAAATGCGGGTGCCTTCAGCCACTCTCAATGGTGGATACAGCTCTGGTGGTACTGCCACTCAAAGAGTCAGTTCTAGTTTTAAATTTTCTGGACACACTTCCGGTCACAGCTGACAATATGAGATTGCGGAAACAAAAAGATCCCATCCTGGCAAAACTAAAACAGCTGGTGGTGATGGGGACAACAAAAGGGCCACCACAACTAGAACTGAGACCTTTCTAGACCTGGCGAGACCAGATCACAGTAGAGGATGGCATATTATTATGGGAGCAATAGTGATTGTCTTGAGCAAAGATCACCTCCAGGTATCGACTGAACTCCACCGAGGTTATCCAGGGGTTTCCTATATGAAGTTGTTGGCAAGAAGTTGGCGGTCAGGATTGGATGCTGACATAGCTGCATCGGGGGTTCTATGCCCAGAATGCCAACCAGGACAAAAATTACCATCAGTAGCTCCCCCATTGTTGTGAAAATAGCTGGTAAACCCTGAACTTGGTAATTATGCTGGCCCTTTCATGGACTCAATGTTTTTAGTAATTGTTGACGCCCACTGAAAGTGGCTGGACATGTACAGTGTCCATTCATCAATCACAGGGAGGACCACAGAAAAGCTGTGAGCCTTTTGTTTGCAATATACTGACACCCTGAAGTGTTGCTCACAGACAAAGGGCCATCATTTACCAGGAAGGAGTTTGAGTATTTCCTAAGGTCAAACAGCATTTGGCACGGAAGGACAGCTTCATACCATCTGTCGTCCAATGGTCTGGCAGAAAGAGCAATTAAAACTTTGAAGGTAGGCTTAAAGAAACAGCTTACAGCTTCACTCGATACCAAACTGTCCAGTTTCTGTTTGATTATAGGACCACCTATCATGCAACTGCAGGGATAGCTCCACCAGAGTTACAAATGGGTAGAATACTTCATGCTAGGTTAAACGTAGTCTTCCAGGACTTGGTTGGGGGGTGGTGGAACAGCATCAGTACACAATGTCAAACTCAAAACACAAGCTTTAGAGGCAATTTGCTGCAGGGGACAAAGTATGGCATCGAAACCATGGGAATGGCTCTGCATGGGTAAGAGGCACAGTTGAGGTGACGTCAGGTCCTGTGATGTACAAAGCTCCAAAAGGAGATGCGGTCCTGAGCAAGTACGTGGACCCCTGCAAATGGGACAGGAGCAAAATATGTCCAGCCCCTCTGAACATCTGGCAAGGCTGCCTTTGGGTTCTCCCCATCTGCCTAGCATTGAATAAATCTCTGAGGATGAGATGGACACAGCAGGTGTTGCAACCTCAACACCATTACCACCCAGATAATGAATTTCAGCTGAGATGCTCTGGGCACGAGAGGTGGGCTACAGTCTGCTACAAACTGCAACTATCCCCAAGAAAGAGTTGGAGCAACCTGACATGGTGCAAAAATGACCCACAGAAAAAGAACAGGCCTACATCCCAGGACATACAGGGGGACAGATGTAGTGATTGGAATGAAGTTAGCCAGGTGGACTTCACAGAACACAGGTTTCCTGGTTGGATGAACACATCAGGCCAAGCAGAGCTTTTGTGCCCCTAAGATGCTGCTTGGCCTGCTGTATTCATCTAGCTCCACACTTTGTTATGTCAGAGATTCTGTTCACTCTAGGAGATGGGTCTGTGCTACCTGGACCAGTTTCAAGTACTATTCACGTGTAAATAAACGTGACTTGCTGACAGAATACTGGCCTTTGCTGAGTTTTCAGGAAGTTGACACACCATGCTTCATTCTAAATTTGCTTTGCCTCCATGGGACAGAGAAAATTCCAGCCAGAGTTACAGAACTGTTCTGACAATAAGCTTTTAACCTGACATGTTAACTTTGATTCTGTCTCCACAGATGCTGCTAGGGTGTGCAGCATACGGCGTGGATCTGTTCTGTCACCTTGTTTTGAAAATGTCAATTTGTTTTGCAAACCGCACACTGCCTCTCTAACTGTCATTCCTGGTAGCTATTAGAACTGAATATACCCATCCCATGTCTCTGTCAAGGGACTTGTTTGTTTCAAGCCCACTGGGTACCATTTTGACTGTGTTGTCGTATGAGTATCTAAGTGTCAGATGGTTGATTATGGTTTTAAGCCTTATTCCAACAATCAATCAAGGAAGACAACTCAGTGCATCACATGAGTGAATGCTGTTGTTTGGATCAGACAGTTAACTAAGGCCCTGTCTGCCTGTTCAGATGGATTTAATAGATCCCAAGACACAATGCAGAAAGCAGCAGGAGAATTTCCAAGCGTGGATCTTGATTTTGAGAGATTGTGCATAACAGGTTTGTCTGTTTTAATGTGTTTTTGGCCAAGTCAGTGTTTATTACATTTTCCAACCAACCTGTTCAGCAATGTTACTTTACATCTCTGGAGCAGGTGAGACTTGAACCCAGGCCTTTTGGCTCAGAGGTAGGGACACTATTACTGTGCCATGGAGCTCACCCCACCCCCCACAAGCCAGCATTTATTGTCCATCCACAAATCACTCACCATTTTATTCCATTCAAACCAGCTGCAATAAATATTGGAAGAGATGCCTGTTCCAAAACTTATAACTGACTTGTAATTTCAGCTTCATCTGCTGACATTTGTTCCATATTTCCTCATTTGGATACCATCTTTCACAAAAGATCATCACTTGCACTGTAGTGGTAAACTCTGTTATATGTTGTCTGGTGTGGCCAGGAGCCACACTCTGACAGAGCAGTCTCTGCTTCAGTTACTGTAGAGGAAGACACTGAGCTGAGAAGGTGCAGGATGCTCTGGCTTCAGTTTCTCTGAGCCCCTGTTCTCAGCAGCTGAGTTTTTTGTTTTCTCTCACCACTTCCAATGACCTTCTAGTCATCCTCCAGAGATCCCGGCCATCAGCGACTGTCCCCCATGTGGCAAAAATTTACCAAAAATCCTTGAATAGCACCTTCTAAACCCTCAACCACTTCTATCTAGAAAGACAGGGACAGCAGGTACATAGGAACACCACTTGCGAGTTCCCCTGCAATGCACTCACTCATCCTGACTTGACAATGTATCACTGTTCCTACACTGTTGCTGGGTCAAAATCATGAATTCCGTCCCTAAGGGCATTGTAGGTCAACCTACAGCACGTGGACTGCAGCAGTTCAAGAAGGTGCTCCCCACCAAATTCTCAAGGGCAACTAGGCATTAAAGCAGACTCAGCTGGAGATGCCTATGTACTACAAGTGAACAAAAAAGTCCTACGACAATCTTTTGATAATGAGGAGGAGAGTTCTTTCTGATGACCTGACCAATATTTATTCTTCAATCCATTTCACTGAATCACATTGACATTTGTATCTAATCTCGCTGCTTTGTTTTCTACATTACAACAGTGACTTTATCTTTTTCTCTGCTTGGAGGCTGTCCAAACTACAGAACCTCAACCTGTGCCACAAGGATCATTTCCAGATGGAACAGGGGGAAATGTATTGAACCCCATGCTGTTGGCTCCCATCTGAACTGGCCATTGAACCCACGACCCCCAATGAATCTAAGTATATGGTAATTCAGAGGATGGACTACCTGACATTGGTGTGTTGGATGAATTTCCAAGTCAGTACTCAACCTGTTTGACCATACATTCTGTGGCCACTACTTGTGGAGTATGGACTTGAGCCAGTTTTGGCTGAAGTGGAGAAGCTACCTACTGTGCCACAAGACCCTCCTACAACATTACACCTCCAAAGTTATTTCTTCGTAAAGTGATTTGGGATTCCTGAGGTTGTGAAAGCTGTGACAAATATATCAGTGATAATGGGAACTGCAGATACTGGAGAATCCAAGATAACAAAGTGTGAAGCTGGATGAACACAGCAGGCCAAGCAGCATCTTAGGAGCACAAAAGCTGACGTTTTGGGCCTAGACCCTTCATCAGAGACAAATATATCAATTTGTTTGTGTGATTATTGTCAGCAAAGTGCCCACTGTTTTTGCAATCTTACATCAGTAATGAAGGGGTGAAAAGTACTTAATGGCTGTAAAACACTCTAGGATGTCATAAGGTGTTGAACAGTTTGAGAGAAATTTGAGTTTTATATTCAGATGTGAGGGGTTTATAATGTTCTGTACTCATGGAAGCTGATCCTGTATATAAATACAAGTTATTTCTTTTACTGTACTGGAAGAATGTTAGATACTAAAGAATTCTTGATCCTGGGGCTACTGGCAAGAAACTTAACCATGTAAGTAAGATGGCTAAAACAGCAGGTCATAGGCTAGGAATCCTGCAGCGAGTAACTCACCTCCTCAATCTCCAAAGTCTATTCACCATCGTCAAGGCACAAGTCAGGAGTGTGACAGCATACTAGTCAAGACTTGTCTAGATGAGCACATTAACGTAGCATGCACTTTTATAGAGCATCATTTGCATTGCAAAATCTCCCAAAAGTATTTTAGAGGACTGATGTCAGACAAAATTTGACATTGATTTACAAAAGCAGGCGTTGCACCATCATCAAAAGTGTAGCGGGAAAGGGAGGTTTAAACCTTAAGGAAGAGAGAGCTAGAGAGGTTTGAGAAAGGAGTTCCAGAGCTTGAAGCCCGCATGGCTGCCCGTTTAATGTGACTGAAATCAGGAAATGCTCAGTGGCCAGAATTGGAAGAACGTGGAGATCTGGAGTACTGTGGAACTGGGGCAGATCAGTGAGGTGGGATGGGGAAGAGGCCATGGTGGAATTCACTGAATCATAAAAATCTTACAGCACAAAAGAAGGCCATTTGGTTAATTGTGTCTGCACAGGGTCTCCAGATAAGCATTATGATTTAGTGCCAATCTCCTGCCTTTTCCCCATACCCTTATATATTGTATCTATTAAAATAACCATCCTTTTCCCTCCTGAATGCCACACTCCACGAACCCCTACCATATTTTCAGTCAATGCTTCCAGTCCCTAAACATCCTGTGTTAACATTTTTCCGCCTCACGTCATTCTTACTTCTTTCATAAATCACTTAAGTCTGTGCTCTTTGGGTTCTTGATCCAAGGTGGAACAGCTCTGAAAAACAGTAGGATTGTTCCTTCTGAACAGTTGTGTTGCAGGAAAAAAAACCTAGCAGCCAATTTGCATACAGCAAGATCTCCTTAGCTAGCAACGTGACTGTGTTCTGATAAACAGAAAGAAAGAATACTGGAGAAAGTCAACAGTTCTGGACAGCATCTGAGGAAAGTTAGAGGCTGAGTTAATGTTTTGAAACCGGTGACCTGATGAAGCTGTTTGAGTGATGTTGATTGAAGGTTATGGATGATGTGCAGGTGCCAGTATTGGACTAGGTCAGCAATCACACCACACCAGGTTCTAGTCCAACAGGTTTATTTGAAAACACAAGCTTTTGGAGCCTCAGTGTTAGTGCGAGAGGAAGTATCGGACACAGAATTTATAAATAAAAAAATCAAAGGTTCACACCATTGATGAGGATGTAGCAAACAAACCTAAGATGTGTCAAATCTTTAATCAGTTCGGAGGTTTTAATTGATTAACATATTTAAATCCCTTAATTCCTTTGAAGTCACTGTCCTGAGAGAACTAAAGGTGACATTTTAGGTCATTTGTTTTCTTTTTCCACTCAGACTGACCGGCAACCTGTATTTTCTGGACGTAGCGAATTGACAGTGAATTTATACAGCCCACAGGCGGCGCCTGGTCCCTCTATCCTTCAGTGACAGGGTGGAGAATGAAGGAAGGCTTCAGTGGGGTGGGGGGGGCATTTCAACAGCGCCGCCTTCTACCGTGCCTACCACATATGGGAACACGGAGTGTCAGCAGCATACACACACACACACAGTGTGTGGGAGAGACAGCGTTCCGGAATAACACACACACACACACACCCCATCGATCACGCCCGGAGCACGATCCAACCCGAGCTCGCTGCTGCAATAAACGGAGCCAAACAAAAACAAAAAGAAGCGGAGCAGGAACGGCGGCGCTAAAATCGTCATTGTCGACGGGAACCGGGATCGGAGCTGGATCAGGGAGCAAACCAGGATCAAATCGACAGTGGGATTAGAGAGAGAGAGAGAGAGAGAGAGACCAGCATCAAACCAGCAGCAGGTTCAGACCTGGAGCAAGATTGGAAGGGAAACCAGGAACGGATTTGGAGTACAATCAACGCAGGAAGTCAGGATCAGACCAGGAGGATGTTTAGACCGGGGTCAGAATAGGAGAGATATCAGAGGAGAACCAAGACCTGCAGCAAGATTAAATCAGGCTCAAACCAAAAGCAAGGTGAGGGGAAGACTAGGGTTAGACCAGGAGCAGCATCCGAAAGAAAACTGACAGTTTACCTGGAGCTGAATGAGAGGGGAACCCAGAGCAAACTTGGAGCAGGGTTTGGGGAGGACTGGGGTCAGGATAAAGTTTGTTCAGGATTGCCTTTGGTAGAGCAGGCACACAGATTCCATCTCAGGGTTGTCGCTGTAGTTACAGTTTCACATTGTCCAAATTGAGCCCTGCTTTCAGGTTAGTGTTTTACTTGGGATTCCTCCCGGGAGGAGTACGTTTCAGGCACTTTACTGCTGAAAGGGTTGCAGAGATCCTGACATTTGGTCGTATATTGATGAATTGGCTGATTATCAATAAATTGGACCCTGATTATTGACTGATGAATTGTCACTGTATCAACCTGTCATTGTTGGATTATCCATTCATTGGAGCCAGGCTACCAATAGATCAGGATTTAATTATTGCCTGATGGATCACCAGTTAATTGTCGCTTTCTGGATTAACAAAACTGGATTATCACCCTATTGTTACTGGATTATCACTTGATTGAAATCAGATCACTGACTATAAATCAGAGGGTACTTGTCATCTTGCTAATTGATTGGCACTGAATGATTGATATCTGCTCTGTTGCCAATCTGAGCCAGTGCTGTATTATCAATTAGAGCTGATCAATTCTGATTAATTTTAAATAGCCTGCAGTGGACCCATCTTTGACTCTGGTGGTTTGAAGACCTGCCCATAAATCCTGGAAATCTTCCCTTCCCTTCTCTTCCTTTCCCACCATCCTGTCATTAAGAGTTTCTTGATTTGGGAAAAATGTGAAAAAGATTTCAGGAGTTGGGGGGGGTGGGGGATGTGAGGGGAGATGTCGAAAGAATCAGCACTCAGATTGGACCTGTCCAGTGATGTATTGATACCTGACCCTGGCCCATATTCTGCTCCAGTGCTGGGTGCGATACCTGGTTGCAGCCATCTCCGCCCCTCTTCGTACAGAGCACTGCGTAGCGCTGTCTCCACCTTGACCAGGATCGATGATTTTCACTGTGAGAAAATTGGGTCGGGATTCTTCTCTGAGGTGTTCAAGGTAGGTGGCTGTGAATGTTGCGCATGTTACCTGTGAACTTGTTGATTGATAATTTGGTTGAGAGAGAGAGAGGCACTACCAAATACCTGAGACAATAACTGCTGCTGGGGATATTGTGTACATGAGGGGTCAGACTGTACCTGAACAGTGTGTCTGTGCCTGCTCTGACTGTACTCGAGGATCTGTCTGCATATACCTAATGATCATACTATTTGTTTGTATGTGAGGGTCTATGTTTACCTGATTAGTCACTATTACACAAGCTGGCATCTGCTACTGTATCTCTGGTTTGGAAATGTGCTGAAATCTGCAGTTGAGACTATAATTGGAAACATAGTTCATTATCTAGAAGATTAAATGATTAGTTAAAAGCTTTATTGGTTGATGTGTACCTTTCAAAAGGATTAGTGATCATAACAATAAGAATGACTTACATTGGGTATTCTATCAAGTTAGAGTCTTGATATTAATGTGTTTCATGAGAAAATTATGTAACAAAACATGCTATCTAGCCACATTAGGTTAGATGACCAAAAGCTAGGTCACAAAGTGTAGGTATTAAGGAGCATTATAGAGGAAGAAAGTGAGGTAGAGAGGGAATTCTGGAGCTCCGGGCCCAAGAAGCTGAAAAATCAATTGTCAACAGTAACATGATTAAAACCAGGGATGCTGAAGAGACCAGAATTGGGTGAAGGCAGACATTTCTAAAGGTTGTACAGGAAGAGGGTGTAACAGAGATAACAAGGGGTGAAGCCATACAGGGATTTGAAATCAAGGATGAGAATTTTAAGTCAAGTTGCTATTTCGGTGGGAGCCAGTGTAAATTGCTGGGTGACAGGGGAACAGAAATGATGCAATTTGGGCATCAGGACTTGGATGACTCCAAGTTTATGGTAGGTAGACAGTTAGGCAGCAGCCTTTTGAAATCATTGAGTCCAGTGTGTTAAAGGTGTGGATAACAGTTTCAGCAGCAAATCGGCTAAGCTGCAGAAGTGAAAATAGACCCTGGGTGATTTCATGGATGTGAGGTCAAAAGCTCATAAACGGGTCAGACACAACACCAATGTTGACAAAAGCCTAATGGGAAAGCAAAATACTGTTGATTCTGGAGATCTGAAATAAAAACAGAAATTACTGGAGTAATTCAGCAGCTCTGGCAGTATTTATGGTGAGAAAAACAGAGTTAACTTTTTGAGCCCATTATGGATTCTTCAGAATTGCTAAATACATCCCAGGAAAGAATAAAAGAAATGTTTTTCCATTCCTCACGAATGTTTCTAAAAGGCAACCCTATAAATTGAATGCCTCTGATATGAAGAGATGACATTTTTTTTAAAAATCTGTTCTTTGATAAACAATCTTTGTTTTCTTTTGTAACAGTCAACAAAGAAACAGTTGGTACTGCTGAACACGGGTGTTGTCTGTGAGCTCTTCACAACAGAGAAACATCATTTATGTGTTCAGAAATATTCTACTGCACTAGCTGTTCACAAATCCAAACTCTTGTTGTCATGACTTCTGTCAATCCTACCTTTACAAATTGCTATGTCAACATTTCCCACTCCGTTTCCTTTCCTCACCTGTCACAGTGTAATTGCAAACCTTAGCCATTAGGTGGCAAGCATTCCAAAACTAATTATTGACATCATCATTTCTCTGCGCCAGCTGAACGTGGACAGTTTGGTGCCTGCCAATAAAGTTCCATGAATGCTCTCATGAATTGGCTGAATTCACAATCTGCTATGTTTAAAAGTCTTTTGAGGCAAAAGTCTGTCATCCTCACACGATGAAGAGGCTTCATTGCCATGATGATGCAGTTTTCCTACTGGAAATATCTACACATGTTCAGAAGGTGCACACATGGCTGTAAGACCTGTCCCACCCTAAGATGTGAAAATACTATATTCACTTGAGACTCCGGCTTTTAGAAGATGCTGGGGCCTTCAATTAAGAAAAACTAGTAAGGAGCACAAAGGTGTATAAATACAGCTGTACAATCAGAAGGTGTGTGTTACTTTATGTTGAAAACATTTTCTTTTAGAATTAGATGGGAGTCAACATCAGAGACAAATTATTTCTCAACATAGATTTTGAGAGATTCTCCTAGTTCATCAAAAAAAATCACACTTAGAGGTTCCCCGACTTACAGATGTCTAACATACCAGTGCTCATACTTCAGAATACAGCCCCTTTGCAGGGATGTAATTTCAAAGATCTGACACATGAAAATTTCCTGTATGTAAGAATGGCTATTTTATATTGTCCTATATTGTGTGCTGATCAACTTGCAAATGCACTCCATTTAAAACCCCAGGGCTGGCTGTATACAGCTGTTTCATGAGCTCAGGACAGACCAATGTGCTTTGTTGTGCAAAACTGAGTTATCTTTTATCTTTTGTTTTTCAATTGAAGTTGAAATCCTGAGGAGAGAGGCAGCAGGTATTATTTGAGAGCCTTTTTTATTTGTTCATGGGATATGGGTATCGTTGACCAAACCAGCATTTATTGCGCATTCTAGTTAAGAGTCAACCACATGTAGGTCTGGAGTCATATCATAGACCCAACTAGGTAAGGACAGCAGTTACCTTTCCTAAAGGGCATTAGGGTCTGGATTGCTAGTGTTGTGACATTACCACTTTGTCAACACCTCCTCTGTTCATGATTCTACAGTCTCAGAACTATTTATACTACAAGCTTGAAGGGCCGAATAGCCTCTTCCTGCTCCTAGCTTCTAAGCACATCTTATTGTGAGCAAATTCTGATTCTTTTTGGCTGACTTTCTCTTTCCCCATTTCCTGACTTGCACAAAGACCCATTCATCTATCAGTCCAGAGATAATGGGAACTGCAGATGCTGGAGATTCCAAGATAATAAAATGTGAGGCTGGATGAACACAGCAGGCCAAGCAGCATCTCAGGAGCACAAAAGCTGACGTTTCGGGCCTAGACCCTTCATCAGAGAGGGGGATGGGGGGAGGGAACTGGAATAAATAGGGAGAGAGGGGGAGGCGGACCGAAGATGGAGAGTAAAGAAGATAGGTGGAGAGAGTGTAGGTGGGGAGGTAGGGAGGGGATAGGTCAGTCCAGGGAAGACGGACAGGTCAAGGAGGTGGGATGAGGTTAGTAGGTAGCTGGGGGTGCGGCTTGGGGTGGGAGGAAGGGATGGGTGAGAGGAAGAACCGATTAGGGAGGCAGAGACAGGTTGGACTGGTTTTGGGATGCAGTGGGTTGGGGGGAAGAGCTGGGCTGGTTGTGTGGTGCAGTGGGGGGAGGGGACGAACTGGGCTGGTTGAGGGATGCAGTAGGGGAAGGGGAGATTTTGAAACTGGTGAAGTCCACATTGATACCATATGGCTGCAGGGTTCCCAGGCGGAATATGAGTTGCTGTTCCTGCAACCTTCGGGTGGCATCATTGTGGCAGTGCAGGAGGCCCATGATGGACATGTCATCAAGAGAATGGGAGGGGGAGTGGAAATGGTTTGCGACTGGGAGGTGCAGTTGTTTTTTGCGAACTGAGCGGAGGTGTTCTGCAAAGCGGTCCCCAAGCCTCCGCTTGGTTTCCCCAATGTAGAGGAAGCCGCACCGGGTACAGTGGATGCAGTATACCACATTGGCAGATGTGCAGGTGAACCTCTGCTTCATGTGGAATGTCATCTTGGGGCCTGGGATGGGGGTGAGGGAGGAGGTGTGGGGACAAGTGTAGCATTTCCTGCGGTTGCAGGGGAAGGTGCCGGGTGTGGTGGGGTTGGAGGGCAGTGTGGAGCGAACAAGGGAGTCACGGAGAGAGTGGTCTCTCCGGAAAGCAGACAGGGGAGGGGATGGAAAAATGTTTTGGGTGGTGGGGTCGGGTTGTAAATGGCGGAAGTGTCGGAGGATAATGCGTTGTATCCGGAGGTTGGTAGGGTGGTGTGTGAGAACGAGGGGGATCCTCTTGGGGCGGTTGTGGCGGGGGCGGGGTGTGAGGGATGTGTCACGGGAAATGCGGGAGACGCGGTCAAGGGCGTTCTCGATCACCGTGGGGGGAAAGTTGCGGTCCTTAAAGAACTTGGACATCTGGAATGTGCGGGAGTGGAATGTCTTGTCGTGGGAGCAGATGCGGCGGAGGCGGAGGAATTGGGAATAGGGGATGGAATTTTTGCAGGAGGGTGGGTGGGAGGAGGTGTATTCTAGGTAGCTGTGGGAGTCGGTGGGCTTGAAATGGACATCAGTTACAAGCTGGTTGCCTGAGATGGAGACTGAGAGGTCCAGGAAGGTGAGGGATGTGCTGGAGATGGCCCAGGTGAACTGAAGGTTGGGGTGGAAGGTGTTGGTGAAGTGGATGAACTGTTCGAGCTCCTCTGGGGAGCAAGAGGCGGCGCCGATACAGTCATCAATGTACCGGAGGAAGAGGTGGGGTTTGGGGCCTGTGTAGGTGCGGAAGAGGGACTGTTCCACGTAACCTACAAAGAGGCAGGCATAGCTGGGGCCCATGCGGGTACCCATGGCCACCCCCTTAGTCTGTCGGAAGTGGGAGGAGTCAAAAGAGAAGTTGTTGAGTGTGAGGACGAGTTCAGCTAGGCGGATGAGAGTGTCGGTGGAGGGGGACTGGTCGGGCCAGCGGGACTATCAGTCCAGTTGGTCTCTGCCACTGCCACCATATTAAAATTCTAATCCTTACCCCTCTGCCTATGTCCACAACTCTATACCTTCTAACCTCTCTAATGCTAACAGTTGTGCAAGATGACAAAGTGTGAAGCTGGATGAACACAGCAAGCCATCATCAGAGAGGGGTCTAGGCCCAAAACATCAGCTTTTGTGCTCCTGAGATGCTGTTTGGCCTGCTGTGTTCATCCAGCTTCACACTTTTATCTTGGGTGCTCCAGCATCTGCAGTTCTCATTATCTCTAACAGTTATGCATCTTGATTTTCATCGTTTCACCTCGTGGAATGCATCTTTAGCTACCCGGGACCCAAGTTCTGCAATACGCTCAACATTGATTACATCAAGAGTAAAGTTTTGGGTCATTTAGAACATAGAACATAGAACAGTACAGCAAAGTACAGACCCTTCAGCCCACGGTGTTGTGCTGACTTATTATCCTACTAAGACCAAACTACACTGCGTACCCTATGTTATACTTTCATCCATGTGCCTATCCGAGAGTCGCTTAAAAGTCTCTAAAGTATCTGACTCCACTACCACTGCCGGCAGCACATTCCACACGCCCACCATTCTCTCTGTGTAAAGATCCTACCTCTGACATCTCCCACCACCTTCCACCAATTGCCTTAAAATTATGCCCCCTCGTAATAGTCATTTCTGCCCTGGGAAAAGTCTCTGGGTATCCGCTGTAACTATGCCTCTCATCATCTTGTAAACCTCTCATCAAGTCACCTCTCATTCTTCTTCACTACAATGAGAAAAGGCCTAGCTCCCTCAACCTTTCCTTATAAGACCTGCCCCCCCCCCCCCCCCCCAGTCCAGGCAGCATCATAGTAAATCTCCTCTGCATCCTCTCTAAAGCTTCCACATCTTTCCTGTAATGAGGTGTCCAGATCTGAACACAATATTCCAAGTGTGAAGGGAGAGGAGGCCGATCAAGCGGATGTTGTGCATTTGAATTTTCAGAAGGCTTTTGATGAGGTCTCTCAGGAAGAGGTTTGTGTGCAAAGTCAAAGCACTCTGGGTAGGGGGTAATATATTGACATGGATTGAGAACTGGTTGGTGGACAGGAAACAGAAGGTGGGAATAAATGTAAGATAATAAAGTGTGAAGCTGGATGAACACAGCAGGCCAAGCAGCATCTTTAGACCAATATTCTGGATGAGGAAATCAGATGCAATATTTCCAAACTTGCTAACGACACAAACTCAGTGGGATTGTAAATTGTGAGGAGGATACAAGGAGGCTTCATTGTGGTTTAGACAAGTTGATTGAGTGGGAAAACGCATGACAGATGTGGTACAATGTTGCTAAATGTGAAGTTATACACTTTTGTGAAAAAAGGAAAGAAAGAGTATTATTTAAATGGTGATATATTCAGAAGAGTGAGTGTGAAAAACGATCTAGGTATCCTCGTCCACCAGAAAATGGAAGTAGACAAGGAAGTGCAGCAAGCCGTGAGGAAGCAAATTGGCCATCATTGCAAGAGGATTTGAGTTCAGAAATCTTACTGCAGTAACACGGCATTGCTGAGACTCCAGTTGGAGTATTGTGTGCAGTTTTGGTCTCTGTATCTGAGAAAAGATATACTTGCCATTGAGGGAGTGCAGTGAATGTTCATTAGGTTGAAAGTAGCTATGGTAGGACTGTTCTATGAGGAGAGATTGGTTTGGATGGGCCTGTATTGATAGAGTTTAGAAAGATATGGGGATCTGATTGAAACATATAAAATTCAAACAGGACTGGACAGATTAGATGTAGGGAGGTTACTTTCCCTGGTTGGGGAGGTTAGAACCAGGGCATACGGTCTTAGGATACAGGGTAGTCCATTTAGGACTGAGTTAAGGAAAAAAATTTCTTCATTCAAATGGCATTGAATCTTTGGAATTCTCGATCACAAGGGCTGTGGAGGCCAAGTTACTGAATACATTCAAGAAAGAGACAAATACATTTTTATATTTTAAGACAACAAAGGCTATGGGGAGACAATGGGAATATGCCATTGAGGAGGATTTTCCATGATCATATTGAATGGTGGACCAGGATCAAAGGGCCAAATGGCTGCTAGTTCCTATGTATGAGATACGTAGACCTGTTCTCAGTTCTTTCCTATCGCTGCTTAGGGTCGAGGAGATGAGCTGAGCGGTCACTGACTTCCCAGAATCCGAGAGGCACAGCAGCTATCTCTCATTGACTGGAAATGGTTAACTTTGCACCTTTCTAATGTGTCAGCCTGGCGCATAGCTCAAACACCGCCAAGCTGAAAGGACGTGGATTTGGGTCTCACGAAATTTTACAACAGAGTAGGAGGCCATTTGGCCCATTGTAAGAGTTATTTAGGCTAGTCCCACTGCCCGCTCCGTGAATCTCCCGTGGATCATCTCAACTGATGCTGATATCATACTGAGGGATAAGTGCACTGTCAGAGGCGCTATCACTTTGAAATGCTGAAGCAAGGCCCAGTCCGCCTCCTCAGTGCATGTGAAAAACCTACAGCAGAAGTTTTTCTCTTCAGTCAAACACATGTTTTAATAATGTTTGACTGTCGTGGTGTTTGTAGTAGTTGGCTCCCTTTAAGGATGTGTTCTGAAGGGGGAGTCCTGTGATCTGCTGTCCAATCAGAGACGGAGTGGGAAATCTGCACGAGGTATGTAGGGATTTGACCTAAAGTGGAATCAGAGAGTGAGGCACGTTAAGACACTCTAATGTCCTCTGTAAATGAATGTTAATAGTTTTATTAAATCATTGTGCTTACAAGGCACCTGGCTGAGCCAAGCCTTGAAATTATTAGCTTCAAATTCTATTCAGTGAGCAGCCTGTGAGGCAACTTGGTTTGTTTCATTATCTATATGTTGCTGTATAAATGCCAGTTAGTATTGTTGATGTTGGATTTGTGCTTCCCCTGACCCACCAGTGGGATGGGAATTTGATGATCACCCCAAATCACCAAGCAGCATGGGGGTTACATTCCACTGGCATGGGCTGACTAGCTTTTCTGAAGCACAGTGCCATGAAATTCCATTCTTAGCTTTAAGACAAATCTTTAAACCTGATGCTTAAACCAAAATGCGACAGGTTTCGGACTATGTAAGGTGATTTACTTGTTCTTTAGCTTTATGTAATCCCTTTTCACTCTGAATTGCAATCTGCCCAACAGTCTGAGATGTACAAGCAGGGGTCATCCAAGTTCAGTGTGAGAAGAAATGCTGTATGCCACTAAAAGATTAAATGTGCCTTATTAAACTGTAAATTATAACACACTGCAGCAATCTATCAACAGAAACGAGAAGCCTCATTAACCATGGATGCTTATACATTTGCACTGTCATTGTGTAAAAGGAGGCTACTCAGACAATTAAACCTGTGCCATCTTTTTTGAAAAAGAATAACAATTTAGACCCTGTCTTTCCCCATTACCATGAAATCATCTCCTTTTTCAAGTATTTGGCCAATTCTCTTTTCTTTTTCTTTGAAAGTTATAGTTTCTGCTTCAGGTGTTCACTCATGATCTCATCACTGCTCACAACCACATGTTACAACCTACCCACTTACACTGGATGACAGAAAGATAACTGTTAGAGAGAGGACTTATTCTAATGTGCACCAAGTCCAGTTCATTCACCAATCACCCATGCGCCTGCTGATCTACATTGGTTCTTGGTTTGGCAGTATCTCAACTGAAAGATTCTGAGATTCAAACTTTTGCTCGTTCCTTTCTCTGTTAGGCCCATAACCCTGTGAGATCCTTGTGCTTATCCAATTTTGGCCTCTAGTATCACCCATTCAAACTGTTCTACCATTTGAGTGTACAGTTTGGGCCACTAAGCCCCAGAACTCCCTTCCTATATCTCTCTGGCTATCCAATGTGTTTCCTCTTATAAGGTTTCAAATCTACCTTGGTCAGTGACTGGTCTTTTTGTTCACCAGTCATTACATTTACATTTCTTTCATCTATTCGTGGGATATGAACATCACTGTTTAGGCCAAATTTCAGTGCTTATCCTGAAAACACTGTACAAGACACTGTGAATACACATTCAGGATGCCACATTATAGGAAATATGTAAACTTATTGGAGAGACTGCAGAAACGATTGATAAGAATGGTTCCATGGGTAAGACTCTTCAGCTATGAGGATAGATGGAAAAAGTTGGGATTGTTCTCATTTTGAGAGGTGCAGGCTGAGGGGAGATTTGATAGAAGTTTTCAAAATCATGAGGGGTCTCTGGACAGAATAAGTAGAGACAAACTTTTCCTACTTGTTAATAGATCATGTACTGGGCGCTTGGTTTCAAAGTAATGCTTCTTTTACAAATATATGATGTGAGGAAAACACTTTTTCACTCACCAGACCTAGGGTTTTGAATGCACTGCTTGGAAATATGGAGGAGATATGTTTCATTGTGGCTATCGAGATATTATTGAAATGAAAACAAAACATGATGCAGAGTTGTTGACAAGAAGTAGGAGATTTGCACTCAATCAACATGACCAGAGAGCAAATACAAACAAACATGTTGGGCTGAATGGACTCCTTCTGGACCATGACAAATCTGTGATATCCCTTAGGAAGATGGTGACCTACCATCTGGCTCGGTCTCAGATTTTATTTAACCTGGGATGTGCTCTGTGATGTTTTATTGCATCAGTCATGCTATGTAAATGTAAGTTATCATTTTTCCAAATGGTAGAGAGTGATTTGGCTATCCAAGAGTGCTGGTTGTAGGTTGTCAGGGGAGAGGAATGACCCAGGAATAAAAATCGAAAGAACTGCGGATCCTGTGAATCGGGAACAAAAGCAAAGTTGCTGGAAAGGCTCAGCAGCTCTGGCAGCATCTGTGAAGAATATATCGAGAGTTAATGTTTCAGATCCAGTGACCCTTCCTCAGAACACCTGGAATATTCTGAGGAAGGGTCACTGGACCCCACATGTTAACTCTCTGATTTTTTTTTTCTTCTTAAATGCTGCTGAGCTTTTCCAGCATCTTCTGTTTTTGACCCAGGAATAAACCCTGGTGTAACTGGAGCAGAGTTGAGCTTCGGTTAGTGTTGTCCAATCAACATTTGAGTGAAGTGAGCAGTTTCATGATTCAAACAAGCAGCTTATCAATGCCATTTGAATGCTTGACTAGGCTCCCTGGAAGACACCATTCCTTTAATACCAGGAGTGGGCATATTGTGAGTTGCAAGATTTGAATGCTCTGTGATTGGCAAGTTAGGAACAGTCTAGTTTGTTCCCCTGCTAGATCCAGTGCCTCTTGTGGACTTAGTCGCTTTGTCTGTACCGTTTAATCTGCTTGACATGGATGTGGCAGCAATTGGATCCCATCCCTTCGGAAACTCACTCCATCTGAACTACCATTTGCCTTCTTTACTGCTGGCTGCACCTGCATACTTACCTTCAGCAACTGGTACGTAAGGACTCCTAGGTCTCACTGCACACTGCGCCCCCCCCCCCACTCCTAATTTACAGCCATTCAGATAGTAATACACCTTTGTGTTTTTGCATCTGAAGTGAATAACCTCTCATTTTCCAAATTAAGCTGCATCTAATGGTTTTTAATTCAGCATGCATTCAGGCGAGATGAAAATGAATAAGTAGTTGGAAGGAGCGAGACAGAGACAGTGCAAGTGGAGAAAAACAGTGAGACACAGATGGCAGGATAGAGGCACAGACAGACACAGCGGGATAGAACTTGGTGTAAAACTTAATCAGCAAGAGCTGAATTCAGGGTTCAGCTGGTTCACTAGACATTCATCTTGTCCACCTGGATATCCTGTCCCCTTCTCCCATGTATGAGAATGTCAGAATGGTCTGGGCTTCAACCTGACTCTGGACCCACAGCAACAGGCTGACTCCAAACTGCTGTCATATTAAAAGACATTAATGACATTCTGCAAGTTTCATCATCACTTTTTTTACTGAAATCAGTTTTTTATTAAATTTCCAGAGTTTGTTTAATTGGATTATAATTTCTGAAATGGTGAGACTGGCAGTCATTCTTGGGATTATTAGCCTCGTAATGCAACAACTACATTCCACCTCCTGAATGTATGTACTTTGGGACTGGCACTGGCCAAGGATGGGAGTAGCACCTTTATAAACATGTGTTTAAGGAACAGAAGGAAAGGATGCGGCCGATCAGCCATTGAAAGTGATTGTGGATTTATCTAAATCTCAACTCTATCCAATGAACTGGCACTTTAATTCCATTATAATTCTAACAAGCAAGATTGCATTTTTATAAGGCTTTTCAGAATGTCTGGCTCCAAATGAGAAATCCAATGAAGAGTAGTTACAAACAGGCAGAGAATGCTTGAGAAACTCTAAGGGGAGCTATTCCTCTGACGCTTTATGCCAGTTTCAAAACTGCCAGTTTACAGGTTCCAGCCACCTCCCTCTTTACCACACACATGCAACCCTTTATATGTCCATTCCCTACCAGGAGGGTCTTTGAGCTCTCCACGTCTTCGTGGAACAAAGACCTGATCTGTCCTTACCCACCATCACCCTCCTCCACTAGGCCAAGCTCATCCTCACCTTCAACAACTTCTCTTCTAACTCTTCTCGTTTTTCTTCAGGTCAGAAGGGTGGCCATGGGGCTTGCATGAGCCCCAGTCATGCCTGTCTCTTCATGGGGTACATGGAAGATTCCTTGTTCCAGTCGTATTCCAGACCCCACCCACAACTCTTTCTCCAATATATCAATGATATCATTGGTGCTGTTTCCCTCTCTACTCTGGAATTGGAAAAGTTTCTTGATTTCACTTCCAATTTCCACCCTGCCCCCGTTTTCACCTGGTCTATCTCTGACTCCTCCTTTCCCTTCCTCGACATCTGTTTCCATTTCTGGGGACAGACTGGCCACTTATCCACTATAAACCCACTGACTTCCGCAGCTAACCAGACTATACTTCCTCACACCCTGCTTCCTGTAAAGACTCCATCTCATTCTCTCAGTTCCTCCATCTCTGTCATTTCCGTTCAGACGAGGCCAGCTTCAATGAGGGAGTCTCCGAAATGTCCACCTTCTGCCTCAACTGAGGATTCCCAACACCATTGTCAACAAGGTCTGACTTATCTCCTGTCCTTCCACTCTCACCCCTTTTCTTCCCTTTCGCAACAGCGATAGGGTTCCCCTTGTCCTTACTTATTATCCCACCAGCATCCACATCCAGAAGATCATCAGAAGCCATTTCCGTCACCTCCAGAGAGATGCCACCACCAGACATATATTCCCCTCCCCTCCCTTGTCCACCTTCCGCAGGGACCCTTCCCTCCGGGGCACCCTGGTCCACTCTTCCTTCACCATCCCCCTGCAACCAGCGAAGGTGCAACACCTGCCCATTTACCTTCTCTGTCTCCACTATCCAAGGACTCAAACATACCTTCCAGGTGAAGCGACACTTCACCTGCACTCGCTGCTCACAATGTGCTCTACATTGGGGAAATGAAGTGTAGGCTGGGTGACTGCTTCACAGAACATCTACGTTCTGCTCACATAAAAGACCCTGAGCTACTTGTTGCCTGCCACTTTAATACATCATCCTGTTCCCCGGCAACATCTGTCTCTGGCTTGCTGCAGTGTTCCAGCGAAGCTCAACGCAAGCTGGAAGAACAACACCCGAAATGTCAACTTTCCCACTCCTCTGATGCTGCCTGGCCTGCTGTGTTCCTTCAGCTCCACGCCGCGTTACCTCCAACACCTCATTTTCAGCTTGGAGATCCTGCAGCCCCCCGGACTTAGTATTGAGTTCAATGATTTCAGGGCCTGAACTCTCCTTTCTCCTAGGCCCCTACTCCATACACCAGGCCTTGTAACCACATACTGCCATTACACACTAGCGATTGTTAATCGCTAACAGTCTCCATTAACAACCATCCACCCTCCCAGCAAGGTTGTTCTCAACTCGTTTGTCTATCCAACTACTCTTCTGTCTCTTTGAGCTCTATCCTATCGTTTAATCCCTTCCCCTCCCTATTTTTGACATATAAATTGACATTTTCCTAGCTACCATCAGTTCTGAGAAAGGGTCACAGACCTGAAACGTTAACACAGGTGCTGCCAGACCTGCTGAGTTTCTCCAGCACTTCCTGGGTTTGTTTCAAATGTCCACCTCTGCAATATTTTGGCTTTACTGAAAAGTAATCATCGTTGTGATATTGGAAATGTGCTAATTTGTGCACAGCAAGCTCTTTCAAACTGCAATGTTCTAATATCCTTGATCGATACCACAGAAAGATTGATTGAATGTTGGCCAGGGTGCTGGGAATAACCATCTTGCCCTTTTTTTTTGAAAAATCGTGCTATGGAATTTTTTTACATCCTCCAGATAGTAGAGGGTCAGGGGTGGGGCTGTCTCAGTCTAACATCCAAAATACGGTGCCTCTGACAGTACTGCACTCCCTCAGTTCTGCACAGGAATGTCAGCTTTGATATTTTTTTGTATTCCGCTTCCTGGAGTGGGACTTGTATATGGAACCATGTGACTCAGCAGGAAGTAAGTGTACCACCCAACTGAGCCACAGCTGGTGAAGTTTAAATTTGGAATTTCTAATTGAGTGAACAGCCATTGCTTTCTGCAAGCAAGGGTTCGACACCTCTACTGTCACTTGTGAAGATCATGTGCTGCAGTGGGTAGGATCCTGCCTCACCTCTGATGCATTGCCATAGGGGATGCATATATTAGTCACATTTGCAAGTGTATGTACTGGAGGGATGCCAGGTACATAGGCTGTTTGATCCAGTGATTGGCTCAGTGTTTTTAAAAAAACGCTCATTGTTTTGCTGTTTGCAACAGGCCGAGATTCTGACTGTACCCAGTCAGTTTGTGCTTGGCGCAACATAGCACCAAGTGTCCAGCATGAGATGTGATCCTGCAGATGAACAGCACTTACTGGATGACCCTGGCATGTTAAAAATTGCACTTATAACCAAATTAATGTTGTTAGTCAGGCACACAATGTCTCCCTGGCCTGACTGAGGACTGCACCCCATAGACTTTGCATCAACCTAATGGTCATGTCGCTGTGTGTTTTCTATGTACATTGCTGGCACATTATGTAGGTGTGAGATTGATGTAGCATGGTGCCAAACAGCACGTATCCACCCCGTGATTAACTGCTGACAACCATGACAAGCTGCCTGCACTGAACAGCAAGACAAGATAGAAGTACTGTGAGCCTCCAAGCTCTAGCTGAGAAGTCAAAGCACAATAAAGTAAGGCAGGAATGCTGTGAGCATAGAGTGAGTGTACACTAAGACAGCAAGCGAGGAGGCCTAGTATGCATCCTGATTCAGTCCACACTTTCCTATTCCTGTAAGCAATGTCCTAGCAGAAGCATTTCATGGAGGTGAAATGAGATGTTGGCATCTAAGGTTTTGGAGTAGACTTGTAGCTTGTGTGGTGGTCGGTTCACTGTTCCGCAGATGTTTTGTTACCCTGTGTTTTCCCACCTGGTTTTTAAACTCTGGGGTCCATTAAACTGGATTACCTCACTTCCGGTTTTCCTTCGTAGTGGAGTGTATATGGGGTCGAGTTCTATGTGTCGTGGAGTACCAGGCTTCTAGGAATTCCCATGCCTGTCTCTGCTTTGCTTGTCCCAGAACCTTGGTGTTGTCCCAGTTGAATTGGTGGTTCTCCTTGTCCATGTGGATTGAGATGAGTGAGTGTTAGTCGTGTCTTTCTGTAGCCAGTTGATGTTCGTGTATCCTCCTTCCTGTTTGTCCGATGTAGTGTTTGTCACAGCCTCTGCAGGGAATGTTATGGATGATATTGGTCCTACCCATAGTGGGAAGTGGATCTTTGGTTCAGGTGAGCAGTTGTCGTAGGGTTGATGTGAGTTTGTGGTCCACTCTGATGCCCAGTGATTGTAGAAGTCTGGTGGTTAATTTTGTATTCCTGATGTTAGGTAGTGTGATGAGTGTGCCGGGACCATGTAGTATCTCCCTGATGTTGTTCATGTAGGCATCTTCTGACCCAGTTTTTTTTCTTTTGGATATCCATTATCTTTGAAAACTGAGAAGAGGTATTCTTCGTCTTTTTGTCGTCGTTCTGTGCTGCTGCAGTGTGTTGCCCATTTAAATAGTGTTCACACACAGCTTCATTTGTGTGTGTCAGGATGGTTACTGTTGAAGTTCAGTACCTAGTCAGTGTGTATGTGTGATAATGGGAACTGCAGATGCTGGAGAATCCAAGATAACAGTGTGGAGCTGGATGAACACAGCAGGAATCTACCTGTCCATCTTCCCTGGACTGACCTATCCCCTCCCTACTTCCTCACCTATACTCTCCTCTCTACCTATCTTGTTTTCTCTCCATCTTCGGTCCGCCTCCCCCTCTCTCTCCCTATTTATTCCAGTTCCCTCTCCCCATCCCCCTCTCTGATGAAGGGTCTAGGCCCGAAACGTCAGCTTTTGTGCTCCTGAGATGCTGCTTGGCCTGCTGTGTTCATCCAGCTCCACACTTCGTTATCCTGGTCAGTGTGTGTGGCTTTTCTGTGTACTTTCATAGAGTGCCCCATTTGTCTTGCGCTCTACCATGATGTCCGGGAATGGGAGCTGTTTGTTCTTCTCCTCCTCTTCTGGTGAATTTGATTCCGGTTAGGTGATTGTTTATTAGTTTGTGTGTCTCCTCTAGTTTGGTCCATTTAATGATGACAAAGGTGTCGTCCACATAATGTATCCATAGTTTAGGTTGGATTAGCGGAAGGACAGTCCTTTCCAGTCATTGCATCACTGCCTCAGCTATAAATCCAGAGACAGGTGATCTCATGGGTGTCTCGTTGATCTGATCTTATGTTTGACCATTCAGAGTGAAGTGGATAGTGGTCAAATAGCTTCAGCATGTTGTCTATGGAGATGGTTTCACTGGGGTCTTGTTCTTTTCTAGTAGTGCTGTCATCGTTTTCCTTACTAGTGGAATGTCTCGTGATATGTACACGGCAGTGACATCAAACAATATCAATGTCTCCTCATCATCTATCCTTATGTCTTTGATGGAATTGAGGAATTCTTAGGTTGAGTGGGGTGACTTGTTGACCGGGTGTCTTAGTCTCCTTTGTAGTTCCTTGGCCAATCTGTGTGATGGAGTGCCTGGTAGGGAGACTATGGGTCTAAGGGGTACTTTCAGTTTGTATACTTTTGAGAGGCCGTAGAATTGGGGTGTTGGTTCCTTTGGGCTTCATTCTTTATAAGTCTGCTTGGTTGATCTGTCCTGTCTGTTTGTGTCTTTTCAGTGTGGAGAGGATTTTGTTGCCTAGTTGCGTTGTTGAGATGGTGGTGCTTAGTCTCCAAGATGATGGTTCAGATAAAATCAACATGAGCTGGATTTGTCAGGTACCTGTTTGGACATCCATGTCAAGAATTGTCAGTGTCTAGTTTCTATTCAATGGATAAGAGAATGGGGAATTTGTGTATCGATGATGCAAAATTAATTAATAATCTTCATTCCCTTTCATTTGTCAAGTCCCAATGCAGCAGCAGCTAGAGAAACTGGAAGGGAGAGCCTGGAAATGTAGGGGAGACATCTTCAATTCAAGAAGGGCAATGGATGATAATTTGAATAGAAATAGTTTGCAAAGGTATGGGGGAAATTAGGAGATGGCGTGTGGTAATAATGCTACTTTGAAGAGCTGGTGCAGACATGATCGACCAAAAGGCCTCCTGCATTGTTATAATTCTGTGAATGCACTGACTGTCACTGACAGTGACATTAGGTTGACACCATGGTTCAGTAGGTAGCATTGTTGCCTCCCAGCACTGGAGCACTGGGTTTAATTCCATCCTGGGGCGACTGTCTGTGTGAAGTTTGCGCATTCTCCCTGTGTCTGTGTGGATTTCTTATGGGTGCTCCGGTTTCCTCTGAGAGTCCAAAGATTTGCGGGTTAGGTGTCTTGGCCATTGGAAGTGTGGGGCCATGGGAATAGGCTGAGGAGCTGAGTCTGGATGGGATGCTGTTCAGAGGGTTGGTGCAGACTCAAATAGTCTCTTTTGTTCGATTCGATTCTATGTTGATCGGTGTGTGTAGAACCTCCCAATCTCTGTTTGAGGGAACATTGATGAGAATGCATGCAAATCAGCCTCTCAGCACTCACTGGTCAAGTCTTGCCTCACCATCCAAAGCCTGGTTGGAGAATTGTACCCTAACTGCTTGATGTTGGGAATCTTGCTTCTGCTGCTCTCACCCTATTTTCACAGTTGATTCACTAGTGCCCCTGTTGCTCAGAGGCTGAGAAGGAGTGGGTTCTAGCTTGTGGAGTCAATTTTAATAAAATGTAGTTTTCAGTTGAAATAGCCAGTGGTTTGAAGCAGAATGAGATTGTGGCGGATTTATTATTTTCACTTTGATTTGATTTATTGTTGTCAAGTGTACCTAAGTACAGTGAAAAGTTATTTTGTTTTATGTGCAGTACAGACAGATCATAACATACAGATCATAGTGTGTTCAGACTGAGTGAGACATACAAGGTTACAGCTGCACAGGAGGTGCATGAAAGCAAGGTCACCATTAGATTTAAAATTGGAGAGGCCATTCAGCAGACTAATAACAGCAGGGAAAAAGCTGTTTTCAAGTCTATTGATATGTGTATTTAAGCTTCTGTATCTCCTGCCTGATGGGAGAGGTTGGAAGGGAGAATAACCAGGGTGGTAGGAATCCTAGATGATGGCTGACTTTCTGCAGCAACGAGAAGTGTGGATGGAGTCCATGAATGGGCCGCCGGACCCAAAATGTTGGCTCTGATTTTTGTTTTCTTCACAAATGCTGCCAGACCTGCTGAGCTTTTCCAGCAACTTTGTTTTTTTTGTCCATGGATGGGAGGTTGGCTTGGGAGGAAGTTAACCGACAATAGTTTCTAGAATCCTCTGGGAAGCCAGAGAGGAGATTGCCAAGCCTTTGGCATTGATCTTTAACTCGTCATTGTCTACAGGAATAGTGCCAGATGACTGGAAGATGGCAAATGTGGTTCCCCTGTTCAAGAAGGGGAGTAGAGACAACCCTGGTAATTATAAACCAGTGAGCCTTACCTCAGTTGTTGGAAAAGTGTTGGAAAAGGTTATAAGGGATAGGATTTATAATCATTTAGAAAAGAATAATTTGATTAGGGATAGTCAGCATGGTTTTGTGAAAGGAAGGTCGTGCCTCACAAACCTTATTGAGTTCTTTGAGAAGGTGACCAAACAGGTAGATGAGAGTAAACCGATTGTGGTGTATATGGATTCCAGCAAGGCGTTTGATAAGGTTCCCCATGGTAGGCTATTGTACAAAATGCGGAGGAATGGGATTGTGGGAGATATAGCAGTTTGGATCGGAAATTGGCTTGCTGAAAGAAGATGGAGGGTGGTAGTTGATGGGAAATGTTCATCCTGGAGACCAGTTACTAGTGGTGTACCACAAGGGTCAGTGTTGGGTCCACTGCTGTTTGTCATTTTTATAAATGACCTGGATGAGGGCGTAGAAGGATGGGTTAGAAAATTTGCAGACGACACTAAGGTCGGTGGAGTTGTGGATAGTGATGAAGGATGCTGTAGGTTGCAGAGAGACATAGATAAGCTGCAGAGCTGGGCTGAGAGGTGGCAAAAGGAGTTTAATGCGGACAAGTGTGAGGTGATGCACTTTGGTAGGAGTAACCGGAAGGCAAAGTACTGGGCTAATGGTAAGATTCTTAGTAGTGTAGATGAGCAGAGAGATCTCGGTGTCCATGTACACAGATCCTTGAAAGTTGCCACCCACGTTGACAGGGCTGTTAAGAAGGCATACAGTGTTTTAGCTTTTATTAATAGAGGGATCGAGTTCCGGAACCAAGAGGTTATGCTGCAGATGTACAAAACTCTGGTGCGGCTGCACTTGGAGTATTGTGTACAGTTCTGGTCACCGCACTATAAGAAGGATGTGGAAGCATTGGAAAGAGTGCAGAGGAGATTTACTAGGATGTTGCCTGGTCTGGAGGGAAGGTCTTATGAGGAAAGGCTGAGGGACTTGAGGCTGTTTTCATTAGAGAGAAGAAGGTTGAGAGGTGACTTAATTGAAACATATAAAATAATCAGCGGGTTAGATAGGGTGGATCGGAAGAGGCTTTTTCCTAGGATGGTGACGGCGAGCATGAGGGGGCATAGCTTTAAATTGAGGGGTGAAAGATATAGGACAGATGTCAGAGGTAGTTTCTTTACTCGGAGAGTAGTAAGGGAATGGAACGCTTTGCCTGCAACAGTAGTAGATTCACTAACTTTAAGTACAATTAAGTCATCATTGGACAAGCATATGGACGTACATGGAATAGTGTAGGTTAGATGGGCTTGAGATCGGTATGACAGGTCGGCACAATATCGAGGGCTGAAGGGTCTGTACTGTGCTTAATGTTCTATGTTCTAGTTTCTTACAGTCCCGGGCAGAGCAGTTGCTGTGCCAATCTGCGATGCACCCAGATAGAATGCTTTCTATGTGCATCGGTTAAAGTTGATGAGTCCATATGCTTGTCCAATGATGACTTAATTGTACTTAAAGTTAGTGAATCTACTACCGTTGCAGGCAAAGCGTTCCATTCCCTTACTACTCTCTGAGTAAAGAAACTACCTCTGACATCTGTCCTATATCTTTCACACCTCAATTTAAAGCCTAGCCCCCTCGTGCTTGCCGTCACCATCCTCGGAAAAAGGCTCTCCCTATCCCCTGTCCTTATGGGCATGCCAAATTTGCTAAGCCTCCTGAGGAAGAAGAGGTGTTGTTGTGTTGCCTTGACCATTGCATCTACTTGGGAAGACCAGGGCATATTGTTGGTTATCATCACTCCTGGGACATTGACACTCTCAACCCTCTCCACCTCAGCTCCATTGATGCAGATGGGAGCATGTGCTCCTCCTTTCTTTCTGAAGTCAATAATCAGTTCTTTAGATTTTTTTTTTGTTTGGATTCAGGATAGTGTTGACACCAGGCAATCTTTGTGAACTGTCTATGGTAGGTCATCTTCTCAATCCTTCTGATTGCCACTGCAGAAATCTGAACCTGGGGCTTTCTGGATTGCTAGGCCACTGTATTTATATGGCAAGCTCAGTTCCATTTCTGGTTAATGGTGGTAGCCCCCAGGACGTACATAGTAGGGGATTCAGTGATGGCGATGCTATTGAATGTCAAGGGGCAGTGATTAGACTGTCATTTATTGGACATGGTCATTGCCAGGTATTTGTGTGGCATGAATGTTGCTTGTCACTTTTCAGCCCAGGTCTTTTCATTGTCAAGTTTGTGCTGCATTTGAACATGGGCTGCTTCTGTATCCAAGGAGTCATGAATGGTGCTGAACATTGTGCAATATCTGCGAACATCCCCATTTCTGACCTTTTATGGAGGGAAGGTCATTGATGAAACAGCTGAAGGTAATTGAGTCTAGACAGTACCCTGATGAACTCTTGCAAAGATGTTCTGGAGTTGAGATAACCGGACTTAGAACAACCTGTTCCTATGAGTTCTGAAGAAGGATCACTGGACTCGGAATGTTAACTCAGCTTGCTGTCCACAGATAATGCGGGTTTGCCTTTCTCCAGCAATTTCTGTTTTTGTTTCAGACCTACTGCATCTATTGTTCTTGTTTTATTACTATCTTCCTGCATGCCAGCTTTGACTCCAACCAGCGGAGAGTTTGTATCCGTTGATGCCTGTTTTGCTAGGGCTCCTTGATGTCACAATTAGTCGAATGCATCCTTGATGTCAAGGGCTGTCACTCTCCCCTCCCCTCTGGAATTCACCTCTTTTGTCCATGTTTGAATCAAACCTGCAGTGAGATCACGGAGCTGAGTGGCTCTGGTGGAACGCAAACTGGATGTCACTGAACAGGTGGAGAGAGAGATAATGGGAACTGCAGATGCTGGAGAATTCCAAGATAATAAATTGTGAGGCTGGATGAACACAGCAGGCCAAGCAGCATCTCAGGAGCACAAAAGCTGACGTTTCGGGCCTAGAGCCTTCATCAGAGAGCTCTCTGATGAAGGGTCTAGGCCCGAAACGTCAGCTTTTGTGCTCCTGAGATGCTGCTTGGCCTGCTGTGTTCATCCAGCCTCACATTTTATTGTCACTGAACAGGTTATTGCTTTGCAAGTGCTGCCTTAGAGCACTATTAATGACACCTTCCATCACTTTAGTGATCATCAGGAGTGGACTGATGGAGTAGTAATTGCTGGGTTGGACTTGTACTGTTTTTTGTGCATAGGATATACCTAGGCAATTTCCCTCCTCTTTTGTGCCGATGCACTAGATTCTCCCACCCCACTGAGGATGGTGATATCTGTGAAACTTCTACCTCTGTCTTAGTTAAATTGTCCATTTCATTCAGAACTGCATGTGCCCGGACTGCCGAGCTTAGATCTGAACTATTGGATGCGGAATCAGTTAGCTATATCTATCACTTGCTGTTTGGCATGCAAGTCATCCTAATTAGTAGCCTTACTAGGTTGACACCTGATTTTACAGACTACCTGGTGCTGCTCCTGGCATGCCCTCCTGATCGTGAGCTACTCTTTGTGATGGAAATTGAAGACCCCGCTAGGTGTCTGGCTCCTTTGCCAACCTCCATGTTTCTTTCCGTTGGTATTCAACTTGGAGAAGTGATTCATCAGCTGAGGGAGGAAGGTAGATGGTTATCTGCAGGAAGTTTCCTTGCCCATGTTTGATCTGATGTCATGAGACTTTAGATTTCAGAGTCAATGTTGAGGGCTCCAAGAGAGCTCCCTTCAAACTGTATACCTGGGCATATAGGGCCTGTCTTGCCGATTGGACAGGACAGAGCCAGAAATGGTGATAGTGGTGTCTGGGATCTGATCATACTCGTGGAATCATATCTACAGACAATGTCAGGCTGTTGTTTGACTCGTCTGTGAGACAGCTGTCATAACTTTGCACAAGACCCCAGGTATTAGTGGGGTGGACTCTGGAGGGTTGAGACGGCTGAGTTTCCTGTAGTGTGTAGTCTGTCCAGTTTTCTTCCTTTTCTGAGAGTACTAGTAGTTTGGTATAATTGGGTGGCGTGATTAGTCCATTTAAGAAGGCAGCTAAGGCTCGCCCAAATTGCTGAGAGTCTGGAGGCAGGGCTCTTGCAGACTCGGTAAAAAACAGTAAATTTTCTTCCTTTTAAAAGGACATTACCGAACCATTTGTATTTGTTTATGACATTGGCTATGGTTTTTATTAGATGATGCCCAATCTCGCCTGATCTCAGAAGCTAAGCCGACTCAGGCCTGGTTAGGTCTCTTGTGGTGCCCTACTAATGTCACCACCTCTGGACCAGGAGGCCCAGGTTCAAGTCCTACCTGCTCCAGAGGTGTTTGATAATATCTCTGAACAGGTTAGTGAGGAAAATAGATTAGACTTGCTTTTGATGCTAGATTTGCTAATGCTACTGCATTTCCAATATTGTCAATGGCTGCACAGCTCTTTGGGAGGTTGTGAAAGGTACTATGGAAGTGTAATTCTTGCTCCCTGTTCTGTTGCTGCTCATGCTGGGAGGATGGAGATGTTCTGTGATGTACTAAGTGAATGTTTGTCCTTTCCTGATATGTTGCATGTACTGCAGGGTAGCTGCTGTGTTGATACCTCAAGGTCATGGAATGTTGGGGCCATGTGAAACTCTGTGTCAGTCCAGGTCTTAGACTGAAGAATGTAAACCTCTGGATGCACTGTATGTATCATAACTTCAATGCTGCTGAATTAACTCTCTGAATCCTGTCCCAGTGTTCTATTGGCATAACCTCAGAGACCAGCTTATACAACCTAAGAGATTAAATCATTTAAGTCCTGGCTAGATACCCGAAGAGCAATAATCCTCTCCATGCTATCTAAATATCCAAAAAGCATGAATCCCCTAGATCCTGTGTAGTTACCTTTCAGAGTATTACTCTTCTTAGTTCTGTCTATATGGCATTATAATACTAATCCTCTTGGTCGTGTATGTATGCCTTAAGATTAATCCTTTTCATCCTATCTAAATACCTTGAGAGCACTAACCCGCTTGTTGCTATCCAGAATAACCAAGAGCATTAATCCTCTTAGTTCTGTCTCTACATCCAATGAGCGTTACCCTCTCAAAATGCATCTCTCTGGTGTCTTTGATTAATACGATGGATGTAATAGCAGAGTATTTAGAAATACTTAACATGATCAAGCAGAGTCAGCTTGGCTTTATGAAAGTTAATTCATATCTGACACATTTTTATTAGAATTCTTTGAGGAGGTAACAAGGAAGATAGATAAAGGGAAACCAGAAGGTGTCATGTATTTGGATTTCCAAAAGGCATGTGATAAGGTACCATACGTGAGGCTGTGTAATGACATAAGGGCCCATGATGTTGGAGGAAATGTATTAGCACAAACAGAGGTAGGGCAACTAATGGAGGACAGATTTGTGGTAAAAGAGGCCTTTTAAAGATGGTAACCTGCAACCAGTGGAGTGCTACAGTGCTTGGAGCCTCAGTTATTTACAATATATATTAATGACTTGGATGTTGAAAGTGAATGTGCTGTAGCCAGGTTTGCATTTGACACGAAAATAGTTGTGAAGACAAGAGGTGAGGATTACACGGAGTCTACAGAGAGAGATGCACAAGTTAAATGAGTAGGCACAAACTTGGTGAATTGAATATAATGTGGGAACTTGTGAAGTTGTGCACTTTGGCAGGAAGAATCAAGAAGTCGCATTATTTAAATGGAGAAAAACTGCAGAAAGCTGTAGCACAGAAGGATTTGGAAGTTCTTGTGTATAATTCAGAAGGGGCTTGCATCCAAGTTCAGCAGGTAGTAGAATCATACAATACAGAAGAAGCCTTGAAGCCTATTGAGTCTGCACTAAAAACAAAAAAATACTCTAAATCTACACAGGACCCACTTTCCAGCACTTGGTCCATGGCTTTGAATGTTATGACATTTCAAGTGCTCATCCAAGCACGGTTTATAGGTTGTGAAGCTTCTATTCACAGCTACATCTGACACACCACCACCTCTGGGTGAAAAAAAAGTCCACAAATTCCTTCTAAGCCTCCTGTCTTTCGCCTTAAAATTATATCCCTTGTTATTAACCTATTAACTAAGAGAACAGGCGCTTTCTATCCATCCTGTCCATTGTCCTTGCTAATTTTATACACCTCAACTAAGTCCCCACTCGGCCGCCTTTGCTCAAAGAAAGCAACCCAAGGTTATCCAGGCTCTTCTCATAGCTAAACTGCTGCAGCCCAGGAACGTCATGGTGAATCTCCTCTACACTGCTCCAGTACATCACATCCTTCCTTTAGTGTGGTGATTAGGATAGGAAAAGCAATTGGATTGTTTGCCTTTAGTTCACAGGAAATGGAGTATAAAAGTAGGGAGATCTTGCTAAAAGTATACAAGGCACAAAACACCTAGAATGCAGTGATAATGGGAACTGCAGATGCTGGAGAATCCAAGATAATAACGTGTGAAGCTGGATGAACACAGCAGGCCAAGCAGCACCTCAGGAGCACAAAAGCTCCTGAGATGCTGCTTGGCCTGCTGTGTTCATCCAGCTTCACACTTTTTATTACTTAGAATGCAGTGAACAGCTTTCGTCCCTTTTATCTAAGGAAAGATATCCTGGCATTGGAGTCAGTCCAGAGACAATTCACTAGGTTGATATCAGGTATGGAGGGATCCTCTTATGAGGAGAACATTAAGTAGGTTGGGACTGTACCCAATAGAAGAATTGAATACATAAAATTCTGAAGAAGGGTCACTGGACCCGAAACGTTGAGTCTGCTTTATCTCCACAAAAGCTGGAAGGCCTGCTGAAATTTTCCAGCAAGTTCTCCTTTTTGTTTTTTTGACTTCCAGCATCCACAATTTTATTTTTTTCTTGTAATATTCAGGAGTGTCTGATTCACACTGACCTCTGTTGGATTGAACTCTGAATAATAACTGCAGAAAAAAGAGGCAGCCCCTCCCAGAGATAGGCTGAAGGGCTGAGTGCCTCCATCTATTTTATTGAATGACAATACAGCCTTAAAGGGCTGAATGACCTGCTGTTTCTAGCTTCCCCTGCTGTTTGGATGGAGTTCCCAAAAAAAGGCACATTCCAAGACATTGATAATATCCCTGTGAATCAAGCCTGCACACTTTAATGGGACTCTCAAAACTAGAGACAACAGTCCAATTGTGGCCGAACTGAAGTACGTTATCCCTTTACTGTTATACACTGAATTGAGATACAAAACCACATGTTCTGCTTGCCTTTTGTTATCATTTATTTGTGTGGCAAACTTTTATGACTTCAGAGTACAACAAGTTCCTGCCTTGAGTGGTGTTGATAGAGTAAATAAGGAGAAAGTGTTTTCACTGGCAAAAGGGTCTGTCACCAGAGGACACAGTTTTAAGGTCATTGTCTAAAGAACTGGAAACGAGATGAATTTTTGTTTTATTCAGTGAGTTGTTCAGATCTGAAAGCGTGGTGAAAGAAGACCTAATAATTTTTAAAAGGATCATGCAGCTGCTGCAAAATTATGGAGAAGGGACAGTCAAAATAATTAGTGTAAACTGACGAGGTCAGTTGATGAGGGCTGGGGGTTGGTTCATGTCGATCATAAGTCAGGCATATCCGAGGGGGATAATTATCCTCTGAGGGGTTGTGAAATACACTCTTTCTTTCAAAAAGCAAAAACGAGCTCAATAGGCCAAATGTCTCTTCCTATGTCGTTTTGGTTCTATGCTGATTCTCTGCTCCACTGAAAATCTTACTATTCAAAGTATTTTCCATTCTCAATTACTTTATATTTTCTACACTGAACTGTATCTGCTTTCTGTTTGTCCTATCAGTGACCACATGCAGTCTACACAACCTTCTGAACTCTTTATAGAGGATCACAGATATGGCTGTTATATGGATAAAGATACTGAGAGTTTGACATGAGACTTTTAATTCGGGTCATAAAAGGCTCTATCTATGAATCCAAAGTGTTTTACGGTCTGTGAAGGAGAGGCGATGGCCTAGTGGTATTATCACTGGACTGTTAATCCAGAGATCCAAATAGTGTTCTGGGGACCTGGGTTCAAATCCTGCCACAGCAGATGGTGAAATTTGAATCCAATAAATATCTGGAATGAACAATCCAATGACAATCATTGTTGATTGTCAGGAGAATCCCACCTGGTTCCCTAATATCCTTGTAGGGAAGGAAACTGCCATCCTTACCTGGTCTGGCCTGTATGTGACTCTGGACCCACAGCAATGTGGTTGACTCCTAACTGCCTTCCGGGCAATTAGGGATGGGCAATAAATGCTGCCTAATGATGCCCTCGTCCTGTGAATGAATAAAGAAAATTCCTTTTGGAAATGTATTGAGTTATAACAAAAGGCATGCATTAGCCAATTTGCTCAGAGCAAGTTCCCACAAACAGCAACGTGATAATGACCATGTTTTTTTTTATTGATTTTTAGCCTTACCAGGCCATAGGCGACTCTCTCTCCTTTAGAGAAGCAACTAGTGGTGGCTTAACCTGAGGGTCACCATGCCTCAGGCAAAGAGGAAGGTTGAGAAGGAGTGTGCTTTGTAGTAATCTCAGCCAATATGGGAATTGACTACCCCCCCCCCCCCCCCCCCCCCCCCCCGCCACCACCACCACTGTTGACGTCTCTTGGCATCACAAACCAGCCATCCAAACTAAGCTCATTATAAAAATGTTGGTTGAGTGAGGCATATTGGTTGGGACATCCCAGAGAATCCCCCTTTTTATCATGTAGGTCATGGGAAATGGGACTTGAGAGGGAACATAAGACCTCGGATTAACATGTCTTCCGAAAGCTGTTACCTCTGATAATGTTGCCCTGTCCCTGTACTGCATCAGAGTCTGGATTATGGATTATGTCCTGGAGTCCAAGTTGTAAGAGGCCTTTTAAGAATATAGCACTGTTGGGTGACTGACATTCTTCAATTAAATGACAAGTGTGGAGCTGGATGAACAAAGCAGGCCAAGCAGCATCTTAGGAGCACAAAAGCTGATGTTTTGGGCCTAACCCCTTTTTCTGATGAAGGGTCTAGGCCCGAAACGTCAGCTTTTGTGCTCCTAAGATGCTGCTTGGCCTGCTTTGTTCGTCCAACTTCACACTTTGTTATCTCAGATTCTGCAGTTCTCATTATCTCTGATACATTCTTCAATTAAATGCCTGCTGCAGGAGTCAAGCTGTGAGGGTGGTAGTCTATCCTGTTGGTATCTGAAGCTGGTATTGTGTTGGAGAAAGTATCTACTTGTCAGGCTAAGCAAAGCTTCCCATGGCCAATATTGTATTAGTGGAAGCATCGCTCTTTCAATTCTGACCTTTTGCTCCTTCATGATTTTGATTGCTGAGAAGCAGTCTCAGCCTGAACTCTGGAACTGCCTCCCTAAACCTCCTCACCTCTCCAACTCTCTATCTTCTTTTAAGCTGCTCCTTTGTATTACCCCGAGATATTAACCCCATATTAGATGTGGTGTTTTATATTTTGTTTGATAATCGCTTCTGTGAAGTACTTTTGGCTGTTTAATTGCAATAAAGGCGGTATTAAAATGAAATTTTTGTTTTGCCCTTTATGGATTGGACAATCCATGGCAAGATGGGGGCAGCACGGCTCAGTGGTTAGCACTGCAGCCTCACAGTGCCAGGGACCTGGGTTTGATCCCAGCCTTGGGCAACTGTCTGTGTGGAGTTTGCACGTTCTCCCAATGTCTGTGTGGGGTTTCCTCCCAGGTGCTATGATTTCCTCCCACAGTCCAAAGATGTGCAGGCTAGGTGGATTGGCCACGCTAAATTGCCCGTAGTGTTCAGGAATGTGTAGGTTATGTGGGTTATAGCGGGGTGGGTCTGGGTGGGATGCTTTGAAGTTTGGTCTGGACTAGTTGGGCTGAAGGGCCTGTTTCCACACTGTAAGGATTCTTTGATAACATTTTACTCACTTAAGCTTAGGATATGCTGAGAGATGATTATTGATGAAGCCCATCCATCTGCTGGGCTTAATACATACTAAAGCTGTCAGAGGTTTTGGCTTTGCTGTGATTTTTGGATCTGTTTAATGTGAACTTATGTTCTCAAAGTTTAAAAAGATGAGTATTGTACTTTCCATTCATGTCACAAAGTCTTGAACAGTTATAACAATAAGTTATTCCTTAAAGGACATGTTTACTTATTACACTGAATTTCTGTACTGGGATTGCAGGATTGTTACATCATAATTAAAAACAGTGCAAGCAGTTTCTGAATATTTAGATTCTGTCTGATCAACTGTTAAATGTGCATAAATGTAAGTGGATATGTATATGGAAGGGTGTGGATATGTGAGGGTGTTTGTGTGGGGATGTACAGTTGTTTTTTTATGTGCACATGTATGGGCATGAGTGTATAAATTTGCATTTGTGTATGTGTGTTTGCATGTGGGTATGTGCATGTTTAAGTGCGTATGTGGTTTGGATTGTGTATGAACGTATGATTGTGATTACAGTCGGACTTGGTTGCAACGTCCTTCTGTGGAAACCTGCTGTCTGAATTTTGGACACGAGGAATTCTTGTTAGTATAGAGGCTTGTTTCCCCACCGGTCACGCAGGAGACTGGGGTTCGATTCCTCGATGGGTAGTATGAAGTATATTGACCTAGAGACTTAATTCTGGGGCAGCAAGGTGGTTCAGTGTTTTAGCACTGCTGCCTCACAGTGCCAGGGACTGGGTTCGATTCCAGTCTCAGCTGTCTGTGTGGAGTTTGAATATTCTCCCCGAGTCTGTATGGATTTCCTCCAAGTGCTCTGGTTTCCTCCCACAGTCCAAAGTTGTGCAGTTTAGGCAGTTTAGCATGGCCAATGCACCTATAGTGTCCAGGGATATGCAGTCCAGGTGGATTAGCCAGGGTAAACATGGCGTTAAGGGAATAGTATGGGGCACTGGGTCTGGGTGGGATGCTGTTTGGAGGATTGATGGAAAAAATGATGGGCCAAATGGCCTCTTTCTATACTGCAAGGGTTCGTTTATTCAATTAAGATCCTACTACCCAGCAAGAACCAGAGCCCAACATAGATCACCCAAGTACCAGGGCCCGATCCTGCCAAAAGTACATGAAAGTATAAGAAATAGGAGCAGGAGTAGGCAATTCAGTCCATCAAGCCTGCACCAGCAACGGTACCATTACAGTTGATCTTGGGATTCAACTCCACTTTCTTGCCAGCTTTGCATATCCCTCAATTCCTGAGACCAAAATTTCTCTTGGTCTTGAATGTATTCAATGATTAAGCATCCACAGCCCCCTCTGGGAGGAGATTCAACAATGTCTGAGTCAAAAAAGTTCTTGTCTAGGCCATAAATAAGTGGTTCCTTATCTTGATGATGTTATTCTCATGTTGTGGATTCCTCAGCCAGACAAATCGATCTTTCGGTGTCTACACTGACAGTCCTCTGAAGAGTCTTGTCTGTTTCAGTGAGATCACCTCTCTCTCGCTGTTCTAAACTCCAGAGAATTTAAACCCAGAGGCCAATCTAGTGAACCTTTGCTGGACTGGCTAAAATATGCCCTGCCTTAAATTTGTACACCAGAAATGTAAACTGTCTCCCAAATGTAGATTATAAAGACCACGTGCAATAGTAACAAAACATCTTAGTGAGGTAAATGTGGCATTCATCTACTTAATACCTTGCTGTACTCACATGATAACTTTGTCTCCATATACGAGGACATCCAGGTCTCTCTGACCATGAACATTTACATGTTCTGTGACTTTTTTAAAAAAAAATTCTGCTTTTCTATTATTACAATCGAAGTGAATACCATCCCACTTCTGCACATTTATACTTCAGCTATTGCAAAAAAAAATGACTGGAACAGCTCAGCAGGTCTGGCAGCGTCTGTGGAGAGAAATCAGAGTTAACATTTTGGTTTGACGTTCAGACTTTAAGTTTTTCCAGCAATTTCTGTTTTTGTTCCTGATTTACAGCATCCGCAGTTCTTTCAATTTTAATACTCTAGTCATCACCTTGTTGCCCTTTCCATGTTTTGCTGCCTTTTGATGTCCTCTCCATGGTTTCCACTCCCACCTTGTTGCCAAGTTAGGTACATTACTCTCCTCCATGCCTTTGTCTGATTGTGAATAGCCGATTCCTGTGGTACTTCACTCATCTAGATCTGCCTCCTTGAAAATGACCCATTGATGCCCACCCTTTGCTTCCTGTCTGTTAACCATTCCTCCATACATTCCCCTCCGAGACAGCCACAACCTAGTGAGATCTCTCAGGAGGGGTTCAGGAAGGCGATAATGGATCGAGGGAAGAGGTAGGGGAAAAATTAGTTTATTATTAATGGTGAGTCGCACAAACCAAACAATGAGATCTGCTCGTGTGGAAACATGTCGTCAGTGTTCTCCATACCCCCAGCTCTTTGCCAGATGGCTGTTGATTAATTTATTGAGGGCTGATAAATTTTTAAACTCTGTCAGATGGGATATTGCCGAGTGCCTTTCTGGTTGCCTGTAAACTCAGAACCAGGCTGTACCTGCCTTAGCTGGGAGTGACTGCCCATCAGTGAACTGTATGGCAGAATTCAGACAGAAGGATATTTGTCCTCAAAGTACACGTGCCCCTGCTCCTGTGATGATTGATTGGATTGTAGAGCTGAATCAGAGACCCCAATGACAAGATGGGCACAAGAAATGGGGACGGTTGAACCATCCAGATAAACCAGAGGCTGAGGAAGTGTGAGTTTCAGCAAGACTGTCGGAACGCCCCAGAGTGCTTCACAGTCACTGGGGCACCTTTTAGAAAGGTATTCACTGTTGTAATTGGGAAAAGCAGCAGCCAGTGCATTTATAGCAAGATCCCATTGACAGCATGAGATAAATGACCAGATAATCCATGTTGCAAGATTCAGAGACTTTATTCAGGTGAAAATGGTTGGAAGCATTTTGTGAAGTGCTGTGCATTTTGTGAAGTGCTGTGCACTCCACGCACCATGCACACACACAAGTGTTTCTGTGAGGTAGCTAAAGCTTATGGACTGTAGATATGAATCCAAATTGCTCACAGACTGTTCTTCCGGCCCTGCATCCTTTGCCAAAGTTCCTTTACACGAACCAAACAGCCCACTCTTCGTATTCCTGACAAAAAGGTACTGAGTTCTTCACCTGCTTTTGCCTTAGTGATGGACTTTATGCAATCTCAACTCTGATTCATCAGCGAAGCCATCCTGAGCCGAACAGTAGCAGCTGCTGGAAGACTACCCCAGGAACCAAGCAAGCAGCCAACATGGTACTTTGAGGGTTATAGCACAAGAACAGGCAGCAGAAAGTTTGTCTGATCGGATTAGGAGACTGAAGAGCAATTATTCGAAGTGTATGTTAAAAGGATTTGATAAGTGAAGACATGGAGAAGCATCAACTCTGTCAAGTTGAGAACAAAGGAGTTTAAGGTTAAAACTGAGGCTAATCATTGTATAGCAGGTCAATAATTCACTTCTTCACACCAGGTTGTGGAATAAATATCTAGTTCTTCCTATCAAAAGAATGTTGGTACATTTAAAATTTCATTTCTTGTGGAAGTCACTGCCTGAGTCAGCATTTATTGCCTGTCCCAGGTTGCCCTTGAGAAGGTGGTGGTGCCCTGCCTTCTTGAGCTGCTGCAATCTGTATGCTGTACAGTGACCCCACAATGCTTTTATGGAGGGAATTCCAGGGTTTTGACACAGACACATTGAAAGAACAGTGATATTTTTTCCAAGTCAGGATGGTGAGGGGCATGGAGGGGAACTTTGCAGGGGGCATGGTATTCCCATGTATCTGCTGTTCTTGTCCTTTTCTAGGTGGTAGTGATTGTGGGTATGGAACAAGAGGGCTGTGGTGATGAAGGTGTAAAATGTAGAGGAGATAATGGGGGCTTTATGATGGAGTTGGAAGGTGTTGGGTTGGGGTAACAGAGGAGATGTACGGTGTGAAGGAGGCAATGGGATTGGAGTGAGGTAAAGGGAGTTAATGGGAGAAAAATACTGGGCTAACAGGAGAAGCATCAGCCGTTTGAAGTAAGGGAGAAGCTGTAAGGTTTTGGGAGTGACGGTGCGGTTAAGGGGAAGGTGATTTGTTTGGGATGTGATGACAGCAGGGGACAAGGGAGGTTCCAAGGAACTGGGATCTAGACAGAGAAAAGACAGAGAGGGAAGCAGAATGGGGGCTGGATAGGTCTGATGGAGGTACAGCAGGAGAGGAGATGAGGTGGGGCTGGAGGAGTTGGATGGGAAGATAACCGTTTGGGCCCGTTGCTGTAATAACCACATTTTGAAGTAATCATTTTGGTGAAAATTGACAGTTATTTATGCAACTTCCCCAGAGACCATTGAGAAAGTGTTTGTTAAAATCTAGAAGTTAGTAAGTAGTTCCTTCTGCTCTTCTGACTTTCTAAAGGAGCAGAACATTCCCAGGTCATCGCTGAGTCAGATGTTAACAGAATAAGGACCCAGTCACAAACCAGAAAACACATCCCATGGGCAGACAGCCCCGGAGTATTGTTGTGAAGGAATCTCAAACAATGCAGTACACCATGAACCCACACTGCAGTCTCAGTAGGTGACTGGGCTATGGAGAGGAACTTGATACAATTTTTTGAACTAGAGTCAAGAGGGAGACTACTTGACCGTGATTTCTAAAATAATAGAATAACCTCTTGGGAATTGAATGGGAATCGGGTGCTATTTCGTATTTCAAATTAGCAAAGAAAAATCAAACATGCATGTATTGTTTATTGGTACCTGGTGCTCAAAATCATGAGGGGTCTGGGCTGGTTAGAGAAAAGGAAAATACTCAACCCATTGGCGAAAGGATCAAGAAAGTGCGGGTGCAGATTTGTGATCAATGAGAACAGCAAAGCCAATATGAGGGAAGAAATAATGGGAACTGCAGATGCTGGAGAATCCACGATAACAAAGTGTACAGCTGGATGAACACAGCAGGCCAAGCAGCATCTCGGGAGCACAAAAGCTGACGTTTCGGGCCTAGACCCTTCTTCAGAGAGGGTTCTGGAATAAATAGGGAGAGGGGGGAGGTGGACCAAAGATGGAGAGAAAAGAAGATAGGTGGAGAGGAGAGTATAGGTAGGGAGGCGATAGGTCAGTCCAGGGAAGACAGGTCAAGGAGGCGGGATGAGGTAGTAGGTAGGAAATGGAGGTGTGGCTTGAGGTGGGAAGAAGGGATGGGTGAGAGGAAGAACAGGTTAGAGAGCCAAGATGACTTTCCATATTTGGCAGATGTGCAGGTGAACGTCTGCTTAATATGTGGTGTATTGTATCCATTGTACCCGGTGTGGCCTCCTCTACATTGGAGAAACCAAGTGGAGGCTTGGGGACTGCTTTGCAGAACACCTCCGCTCATTTGGCAATAAACAACTGCACCTCCCAGTCGCGAACCATTTTAACTCCCCCTCCCATTCCTCAGACGACATGTCCATCATGGGCCTCCTGCAGTGCCACAATGATGCCACCCGAAGGTTGCAGGAACAGCAACTCCTATTCCGCTTGGGAACTCTGCAACCCAATGGTATCAATGTGGACTTCACCAGCTTCAAAGTCTCCCCTTCCCCCACTGCATCCCAAAACCAGCCCAGCCGGTCTCTGCTTCCCTAACCTGTTCTTCCTCTCACCCATCCCTTCCTCCCACCTCAAGCCGCACCTCTATTTCCTACCCACTACCTCATCCCGCCTCCTTGACCTGTCTGTCTTCCCTGGACTGATCTATCCCCTCCTCTCCTCTCCACCTATCTTCTTTTCTCTCCATCTTCGGTCTGCCTCCCCCTCTCTCCTTATTTATTCCAGAACCCTCACCCATCCCCCCTCTCTGATGAAGGGTCTAGGCCTGAAATGTCAGCTTTTGTGCTCCTGAGATGCTGCTTGGCCTGCTGTGTTCATCCAGCTTTACACCTTTGTTGTCCCCAATATGAGGGAAAGCATTTTTACTGGGTGACGACTACACTGTGTTATGGGGAGAAAGTAGGGCAATGTCAATAGGTGAATTGCTTTTGATGGGCCAAACAGTCTCCTGTGCTGTAATAATTCTGTGATACTGCACTGGTCCAAAATCATTCCACAGCCAGTGAAGTACTTCTTCAAATTTCACCAACATGGAGAATGTGGCAGCAAATTTTCACACAGTGAGATCTCACAAATGGTCATATAATATTGGTCAGTGCTTTTCTGGTGACCCAGGACACTGGGGAAAATTCCTCTTCTTTTCTCTGAAGTGTTACAACATGCAATGTTTTACATTTAATAAAGGAAAAGGGACAGAGTAGTGATGCTTTTTTAAATTAGGTTTGGTTAGGCCTTGTCATGTTTTTTTATTGAGTTGTGCAAAGGGAAATGGGGGAGGGGAGTTCTGTAAGGCAGTCCTGTGGTTCAGTGCAAAGATCAGAGTAAATTGAGCAGTGTATGAGTAGCACATCCAGACGGCACGGGGCTGGTGGAGGTGGGGAGGCAGAGAGAGGTGGTAGTAGAGCTGAATGATTACGTAATGATGCCCGGCCAAACACATTTCTGAGCATTTCTACAAAAAAGGCAAGAGAGCTGTTGCTGGAAGCTCCCTTTGGAACTCTGGAGCTGCAGGCATTTCAGACAGTGCTTAATTGCTTTGTTTTAAAAATATTCCCCCCAACACACACACACACACTCACACACACACTCATTCTCTAATACATTCACACATACAGACATACACAGATACACAAGCATACTCCACACACTTAAAGATACATATTCTTGGGCACACTTGCATACAGATAGGCACAACACGTACTCACTCTCATATATACACACACATGCAGACACACATATTGACAGCATAAACACTCGTTCAACACACACAACATGCTCACTCACTCCCCGAAACGTGTAAACTCAGGGACATTGACATACACGCACACAACTCTTACACATTCTTCCACACTTGCACTCTCAGACTCATGATGTAATTCCTTCTTTGCTAATGAGGGGGGAAAATGAGTAGTTGGGGTATGGAATATATTACCTGGAAATGTGGTGGAGGCAGGTTCAAGTGAGACATTCATGAGAATATTGGATGATTATTCAAAAGAAACAGTATGCAGTGTTATCAGAGATAAAGAACCGAGAAGTTGCAACATAAGAAATATAAACACAGGTAGATCATTCAGTCTGTTGAACTGCTGTATCATTCAATGAGATCATGGCTGATCTGATAACCCTCAATTCCACTTTCCCCTGCCTTTTTTCTGCCTTTTTTGTGGTTGGACCAAAGAGTCTGTTTTCATGCTGAATGACTCCTAAATCATGTTGTTCTGTAGTTTTCCACAGTCTTTAAATAATATTCAGCTCCTCAGTTCTTTTTCCCAAAGTGCATAATCTCACATTTCCTCAGATTATATTCCATCATCAGACTTTTTGTCCATTCGGATAACTTGCCTATATCCCTCTGCAGACGCTTTGTTACTCTCACCACTTGCCATCTAAGTCATTAATATGTATTGTGCAGTGCCACAGGGATCACAGTTATGTACAAGTTGCAGGCTGCCATCCTGAAAATGCTCCCCCCTTATCCCAGCTCTCTGTTTTCTGTTAGTATCCATGCTGATGTTTGACTTCCAAACCTTGTGTTCTTGTTAAGTAGCTTAACATGTGATGCTTTATCAAATGCCTTCCTAATTACTGCTGTTTTCTATGTTGGTTAAATCTCTTTTTTTCTCCCTGCCCCACCCTGGGTAATGATATCCAAATAGTTATGTTATAGTTGGGGGTGGGGGGGCGCTGGTGTCAGAGATAATAGGAACTGCAAATGCTGGAGAATCCAAGATAACAGTGTGGAGCTGGATGAACACAGCAGGCCAAGCAGCATCTCAGGAGCACAAAAGCTGACGTTTCGGGCCTAGACTACTCTTGCTTTATAAGCCTACACTTGCCCTTTCCCAAACCCTTCCACCTCCCCTTCTAATTAGTTTAAAGCCACCCCTACAGCCCTAGTTATTTGATTTGCCAGGAATAAATAATCAGTAATTGTTGTCCTTGATGATACCAGTGATGTTGATAGGGCTGTGACATTGAGAGGTCAGATTGGGGACAGGGTTGATTTCCATGAGGCTGTGGGTGAGGGTTCAGAATGTTGGGACCTGGCTGGGGGATGTGTAGATGTGGGTGTGAGAGAGTGTCTGTGCGATAATTATAAAGTTTATAGGAAGTAAATGTAAGTGGAAATAACTTTTCAATAAGTGTCAATATTTGTGCTCTGTCGTCTACCAAGTTGACATTGCGTGGTTTCTCCTGTACCAGGCTGTGATGTGCTTTGTTTTTGAACACTCTCTTTGTACCTTGTCCACACGCCTGTTAATCACGAGAGATAAGGTTATCCAGTACTTTGATATTTACATCTCCAGCATCTGCAGTACTTTTCTTTGATTTAAGATAAGGACCCTCTCTTGGATTTGATATCATAGTGTTGCCTGTGTCTGGGGTGGCCTGAAACAAAGACACCTGTCAACTAACCTTAACAGGACAAGATAGAGCCTCTTCACACTGACCTGGTCAACTGTGGAACCTCCTTGTCAAGAGGCAATGAAAACCTTGGGATGATGTAATCTACCTCAGATTGGTTGAGGTTGAGTCCCCATTTGGATGTGTTTTGAAATGCTCCTGTGCCAGTGTCGTGATTCCTCCCCTTCACACTCTCTTGTATTTGGTTATTTAATTAATGTGATGTAGATATCACAGTCAAGGGTACCATTTTTAGTGCACATCCCTAATTGTTCTTGAGAAGGTGGTGGTGAGCTGTCTTCTTAAACCACTGCAGTTCATGTGCTGTAGGTTGACCCACTGTGCCATTAGGGAGGGAGTTTGATCTAGTGACTGAAGGAACAGTGGTATATTTCCAAATCAGGATGGTGAGTGACTTGGAGTGGAACTTGCAGGGGACGGTGTTTCTGTATGTCTGCTGCCCTTGTCCTTCTAGATGGAAACGGTCGTGGGTTTGGAAGGTGCTGTCTGAAGATCTTTAGTAAATTTCTGCAGCCTATCTTGTAGATAGTACACACTGCTGCTACTGAACATTGGTGGTGGAGGGAGTGAATGTTTGTGGGTATGGTGCCAATCAAGTGGGCTGCTTTGTCTTGGATGGTGTCAAGCTTCTTGAGTGTTGGTGAAGAGCAGATGGACTTTTCCATCACTTAAGTAGTTTTGTGATAATCAACACTGAGATTAACTTTGTATTATTTAAATTTCCCAACTCGGTGCTTTTATGTGAGCTTGTGTCTCTGTATGAAAGTCCAGACCTCTGAAATACTGGTGCCCCCGCTTCCTTTTGCTGTACGCGATGTTTCGGAAGATATCCGATTATCCTACTAATGCAACCCAGCTGTGATTTGGTAACCCACTAGGGAACTCCTGGATTACTGCTGTAACAGTCCATGTATCTCCACAGGTACGACACCGGATATCTGGGCAGGTGATGGTTCTCAAGATGAACAAGCTGCCGAGTAACCGTGCCAACATGCTTCGTGAGGTGCAGCTGATGAATCGGCTCTCGCACCCCAACATCCTGCGGTGAGCTCTTTGCTGTTAATTTCTCCCTCTTTGTCTCTCTGTCACACTCCTTTCCCTAAAACCTACAATCTCAACTTCAGTTCTGCATCACTCTCAATGTGTAAGTATCACTAGTAGGGCCAGCATTTACTGTCCATGTTTTCTTGGGGCAATTGATGCTGGACACCATCCTTGTGAAGCTCTTGTGTAGGTCATACTGTTTGCAAAGGATATTCAAGTGATTTGATTCAGCGACAGCAAAGAAGTGACTGCTGTGTGTCAAGGTCAGGATGGTTTGTGCCTTTAAGGAGACCAAGGAGATGACCCTCCACTGCCCCTACTTGCCCACTGCCACATTGCTGTCCATGACTTCCCAGATCATAGGTTTGGGATTTGCTGCATTTTTCTCAGATGCTCTATCCCCACTGATTCCTTTGATAGTATTCTATGTGTATCTCATTCAATTTGCCTCGTTTCCCACAGTAAGAACATTTCCTTCTCTTGAAGTAGTGATTCCTTGAATGTGTCGAGAGAGGGAAGTTTCAGGACTGTAGGAGAATCAAAGGTGATGGGGAACGGGTGGAAGAGTTGAGTTAAGGTCAATATCAGATCAGCCTTGATCCTATTGAGTGGCAGAACGGGCTGAATGGCCTAATAGGGAGGTGGTAGCTTCGTGGCAATGTAGAAACTTAGAAATATAACGTAAAAGATACAAGCAGAGGAGGCCGTTCGACCCTTCGAGCCTGCTTCACCATTCATCACCACCATGGCTGATGGTCTAACTCAATAGCCTCATCCTGCTTTCTCTCCATAATCTTTGGTCCCATTCGCCCCCAAGTGCTATATCTAGTCACCTCTTGAATACATTCAATGTTTTGACGTTAACTGCTTCCTGTGGTAGTGAATTCCACAGGCTTGCCACACTTTGGGTGAAGAAATGTCTCTTTTCTTCTTTGTTCTGAATCGTCATACTGTGACGCCTGGTTCTGGACGGAGACACACACACACCCAAACCAACTATTCATCTGACCTCCAGCAAAAACAATCCTACCCTAGTCAATCTGCCCTCAGATGGCAGACCCGCCATCTCCAGAATCGACTGGTAAACCTTTGCTGTACAGCATCTTTCCTTAGAAAAGGAGACCAAAACTACACAGAATATTCCAAGTGTGGTCACACCAAGGCCCTGTTTATTCTGCAACAACACATCCTTGCTCCTGTACTCCAAACCTCTCGCAATGAGGGCCAATGTGCCATTTGCCTTCATTACCACCTGCTGCACCTCCATGCTTAACGTTCAGGGACACCCAGGTCCGCTGTACACTTCCCTCTCCCAATTTACAGCCATTCAGGTGGTAATCTGCCTTCTTGTTTTTGCTTCTGAGGTGAATAACTTCACATTGATCCAAATTATAATGCATCTGCCATTGATTTGCCCATTCACCTAATCGGTGCAGAGCATGCTGAAGGATCTTTGCATCTTTGTCACAGTTCACCCTCCCACCCAACTTGGTATCATCTGAAAACTTGGAGATCTTATGTTTTGTTCCCTCCTCCAAATCATTCCTAATATGTTGTGAATAGCTGGGGTCCCAGCACCGATCCCTGTGGCGCTCCATTAGTTACTGCCTCCCAATTTGAAAAGGACCCATTAATTCCTACCAAGATGTATAGCTGGACTAGTAATCAGAACTTGATTTATATTCTGGGGGTATAGGTTTGAATAACACTAGGATGTGTGGTGAAATTGAATTCACTAAAAATCTGGATTGAAAAGCTAGTGCAATCATGACCATGAAATTACTGCGAATTATTTTTTTTAAATGATCTGCTTCACTAATGTCCTTTTAGGGAAAGAAATTGCCATCCTTACGTGGTCTGGCCTACATGTGACTCCAGACCCACAGCAATGTGGTTGTCCGGCCAATTAGGGATGGACAATAAATGCTGGCTCAGCCAGAAACACTGTCATCCCAGTAACCAATAAATAAAGAAAACTCCTCCTTTTTCTCACAATCTGCCCACAATGTCATGTTAGATTTTACATGTTTGGGCAAGGTACACAAGTCTTCTCAGGAAGTTGGCTAGTCCACCTCATTCTCATTCCCAAGTTCAGAGCCACAATCAGCAGCCTGCCTACTATATGTAAGGAAGTAATTAAGTGACAACTGACCTTGTTAAAACTGAACTGATCTGAGTATGACAGTTTCATTGGCATAATGGGGTCAGCTAGGGTTAGAGTGGGATTGACAATTTTCACTTTTAAAGACAGAAGTTTCAGAAAAGCTCAGCAGGTCTAGCAACATCCATAAACAGTTCCGAGGAAGGGTCGCCAGACCCGAAACGTTAACTCAGCATTTGTGAAGAAAAATAATCAGAGCTTTTCCAGCAACTTCTGTTTTTGTTCCTGATTTACGGCATCCGCAGTTATTTCGGATTCATTTTTGTGAAGTTCTGAAAACATTGGGAAGGAATGGGTGTGCTTTCACTAAATGGTACTTCACACCACCCTTCCTGAAAAGGACCACACCCACTTTGTTCCCACAGGAGAGGGGAGGTGATGGCTGGTGGTATTATTGCTGGACTGTTAATTCAGAGACCTGGAAGACGTTCTGGGGACCGGGTTCGAATCCCACCACAGCAGATGGTGGAATTTGAATTCGATAAAATATCCGGAATTAAGAATCTAATGATGACCATGCATCCATTATCAATTGTTGGAACAACCCATCAAGTTCACTAATGTCTTTTAGGGAAGGAAACTGCTGCCCTTACCTGGCCTGGCCTACGTGACTCCAGACCCACTGCAATATGGTTGACTCTGACTCTGAACTGCCATCTGGGCAGTTAGGGATGGGCTATAAATGCTGCCTAGCCAGTGATAACCTCATCCCATTGATGAATAAAGTACAGGTTTTTTTTTAAAGCCCCTCCACCTTTGCTCCCTCTCCCTGTGTTGTTGAAAGAGCCTCCAGTTGTGTCTGGATCTGGGATCCACTGGGTCTCCTGAATGGGACCTGGAATCTGGCAATACCAGATCTTGGGGCTGAGCTGGGACTGGTTGGCTCAAGAGGTTGTGGCTTCCTCCCAGTGGGGATGGGGGTTGGTTCTGCCTCCTGCTGCACATTACGTCTGGGAAGCGGGATGGTGGGATTTTCACCAGCAACTAACTCTGTTTCCTGGTGGTTGGGGAAGGTAGTGGTGGGTGGTCAAGCCACTTGAGCCTTCAGTAATTTTCCATCTGATCATAGAATCATAGAATTTCTATGGTGTGGAAACAGGCCCTTCGGCCCAACAAGTCCACACCAACACAGAGCATCCTACCCAGACCTATCCCCCTACTCTACACATCACTGAACACCATTTAGCATGGCCAGTCCACCTAGCCTTCACATTTTTGGATTATGGGAGGAAACCAGAGCATCCAGGAAACCCACACAGACACTGGGAGAATGTGCAAACTCCACACTGACAGTTGCCAGAGGGTGAAATTGAACCCAGGTCCCCTAGCACTGTGAGGCAGCAGTGCTAACCATTGTGCTGCCTACTATCCTGATGCCACTCGCTGACTGTAGTAGTCTCTGGTTCCTCAGCTGCTCCAGACTAAAGCTCCAGGGTTTCGGATCCACTCTCTTCACAGTTTCATGTTTCTCTGCCTCCGCCACATTTTGCATCCCCAGAGCACCAGGCAAAACAACTTTCCATTCAGCCCTCGGGCCTCTCTGCATCTATCACCCTTGACAGCTGTGTGTTCAATCGTGTATGACCTACTCAATGGATTTCACTCCCTAACTTTCTCTTCCTGTGACTCATTGAGCAGAAGGTTATCCTAAGGTTTGAAACAATAGTATGTAAATAGTCCAACTGGGGAAGGGCCATATGAGACCTGATATTGGGGAATGAGACCAGCCAGGTGAAGTTTCGGTGGCGGAGCATTTTGGGAACAGTGATCATAATTCTGGAAGTTTTTAAGTTGTGTGTGGCCACAGGCTTACCAGATCATTGGGCTGCTCTCTCGTTACAGAGAAATGACCAGTGGCGATTTAACCTAAGGCTCAAAATATCTCAGGCAAGGGAAAGGTTGAGAAGGAAAGTCCTTACTGGTAACCTCAGCCAGTGATGAGAATTAAACCATCACACTACTTTGCAAACTATCTGTGTTATTTACGAATAAGCATAAGAGTAGTCCTCCGGTACAAGTACTCAACTGGGGGAAGGCTAAGTGTGCCCTTTTGAGGGTAAATCCACATCTGGCATGTGAGAATCTTTTGAAGCATGCGGAATCAGCCTGTTCTCATGAAAATGAAGCTTGGGGAACATTGAATAACCAAAGAAATTGAAAGCTTAGTCAGAAAGAAAAAGGAGGCATACATTGGGTTTAGTAAACTGGAGACAGGTAGGGCTCGCAAAGAATACAAAAAAGCAGAAAAGAACTCAAAACAAGGAATTAGGAGGGCTAAAAACGTCTTTGACAAACAGGATTAAGGCACTTTATACATATTTAGGGAACAGAAGGATCAGGAAAGGGTAGGTCTACTCCAGGATAAAAGAAGGAATCTATGCATGCAGCTGGAGGAAGGGGATAAGATCCTTAATGGAAACTTTGTAATGGTATTCACAAAGGAGGACACAGTGGATGGTGAGTCTCAGAAGGGGTATGTTGATATTCTGGGATAAGTCAGTATAAAAAAAGAGGTGCTGGGTGTTTGGAAAAATATTGAAGTCTGTTGACCAGGACTTGCTGAGATTTATCCGAGAATGCTGAGAGAAACAAGTGGGGGAGATTGCTGGGGCTTTGTACAAAATCTTTGTATCCTCTTTAGTCACAGGAGAGGTCCCAGAGGACAGGAGAATAACCAATGTTGTTCCTTTAGAAAGGCAACAAGGATTATTATCTGGGCTGGCAAGCCTTATATCAGTGGTAGGGAAATTATTTGGTAAGATTCCAAGGGACAGGATTTATTCACATTTGGAAAAATATGGGTTTATTGGCAATAGCTTTGTGCAGGGAAGGTTGTATATCACAAACTTGTTTGAGTTTTTCAAGAAATGACAAAGATGATTGATAAGGGCAGGGCAGTGGTCATTGTCTGTTTGTATGGACTTTCACAAGGAAAGGCCTTTGACAAGGACCCTCATAGCAGTCTGCTACGTGGGACCCATGGAGAACTGGTAAAATGGATACACACAAATAGCAGATGGAGTTTAAAGTGGGGTGATGCATTTTTGAAGATCTAATGCAAGAGGGAAGTTAATGGCAGAACCTTAGTAGTGTCAACATAGAGGATCTAGGTGTACATGTCCACAGTTCCCTGAAAGTGGCAACGCCAGTGGAAGAGGTGGTCAAGAAGGCATCATCAATCAGGGCATAGAGTATAAAAATTGGCAGTCATGTTGCTGCTGTACAGATCTTTAGTAAACCATATTTGGAATAATGTGTATGGTTCTGTTCACCATAAGGATGTGGAGGCTTTGGCAAGGGTTACAGAAAAGATTTTACCAGGATGTTGCCTGGTTTGGAGGGTATTAGCCATTGGGAGAAATTGGACAAACTTGATTTGTTTTCACTTGAACATCAGAGGCTAAAGGGCAAACTGGTAGAAGTTTACAAAGTTGTCAGAGGCATGGATAGTTGGAGTCTTTTCTCCCAGGGTAGAAATGCAATTACAAGAGAACGTTGGTTTGAGGGAAAAGGGGGAATGTTTAAAGGATATGTGACAGGCAGGTTTTTACAGAGGCTGGCAAGTGCCTGGAATGCCAGATGAGTTGTTGGAGGCAGATGCAATAGCAGTGTTTGAAGAGGCATCTTGACAGAGACAGGAATAGGCAGGGGATACAAACTGCATAGAGGCAAAATGTTTTCACTTTAGGAAGGCATCATGTGTTGGCACCAGCTTGGTGGCTGAAGTGCTTGTACCCGTTTTTGTTCTCCTTTAAGTCCCCCTGATCGGACAGATTGGACTGATTTTGGAATCTCATCCTGAAGGGTGACTTGAACCCACAGCCTCCTGAATTCTGCCGAGCCATGAATGTAGTCCCAATTCCACAGCAGTCTGCTGTTTCCAGATCCAGAGAAGTGAAAAAGAAATGTGGCGCCAATCAGCAAGGCTGAAGAAAAATAATGGGAGCAATGAAGGAGATGAAAGACGCAATATGTCTGGGGTTTAAAAACAACCCAAAAGAACTGCAGATGCTGGAAATCAGGAACCAAAACAGAAATTTCTGGAAAAGCTCAAGGTCTGGCAGCATTTTTGTTGGAGAAATCAGAGTTAATTTTTCAGGTCCAGTGACCCTTCCTCAGAACTGATAAGTCTGGGCTTGTTTTCCTTGGAGGGAAGGCTGAGGAGAGATGTGACTGAGGTGTGCAATGTTCTGAGGGGATAGACAGGGAGAAACACTTTTCTCTAATAGAGAGGTCAGTAACTGGAGGGCGCAGGAGCAGGAGGTTCAAGGGAGTTTGAGGAAAATGTGTTCACCCAGAGGGTGGTGGGTATCTGGAATTCACTGCCTAAATGGTTGGGAGAGGCAGGAACCGTCAAGATTTTTAATGAGCACTTGAAACACCATTACATACAAAGTTATGGGCCGCATGCTGTAAAATGGGATTTGAACAGATGGATTTTTGATGACCAGCACAGACACAACAGGCTGAAAGGTCTCTACCTGTTCTCAGAAAACTCTGACTCTATTATTCAAAAACAAAGAAAGGACTTGCGTTCCTTTGGCACCTACACGTCTTCAGGACAGCTTGGAGCTGTATATGTAACAAACTACTTTTTACCATGAGACCAGAGGAGGAGTAGGTCATTCAGCCCATTGAGTTTGCTCCACCATTCAATGTAATCTTAGGTTTTTAACATGTAGTTTAATTTAGAAAAGATGGCAGCCAATTCATACGTAGCAAGATACCATAAACTGAATAATCCACAGTTTCTTCACTGATTGGGCGAGGTGTAAATATTTACCAGGAAATCACCCCTACCTGACTTCAAAAGCAGTGTCACAGGATTTCTCCCAAGGCCATCCCAGGAAAGGCGGTGAGGTGGTGCACGCCGTGATTTTCATTTCTGATCCATCCAAAAGGCTGCGCCTCTCGTGGTTTGTCATTCCCTCTGTACTACACTGAAGGATCAGCTTGGATTTGTGCAGAGAAAGAAGTTACATTCAATGAGGGTGGGTGGAGGGACAGTGAGACTTTGTTAAACAAATAAGTCTCTAGGCGGGGTTTATTAATCTTGAAGGCTAAAATCAATTTCTTCCCACCACTGTTTTGACAAGAGGTGACAACTTAGAACATAGAACATAGAACATAGAACAGTACAGCACAGAACAGGCCCTTCAGCCCACAATGTTGTGCCGACCATTGATCCTCATGGATGCACCCTCAAATTTCTGTGACCATATGCATGTCCAGCAGTCTCTTAAATGACCCCAATGACCTTGCTTCCACAACTGCTGCTGGCAACGCATTCCATGCTCTCACAACTCTCTGCGTAAAGAACCTGCCTCTGACATCCCCTCTATACTTTCCACCAACCAGCTTAAAACTATGACCCCTCGTGCTAGCCATTTCTGCCCTGGGAAATAGTCTCTGGCTATCGACTCTATCTATGCCTCTCATTATCTTGTATACCTCAATTAGGTCCCCTCTCCTCCTCCTTTTCTCCAATGAAAAGAGACCGAGCTCAGTCAACCTCTCTTCATAAGATAAGCCCTCCAGTCCAGGCAGCATCCTGGTAAACCTCCTCTGAACCCTCTCCAAAGCATCCACATCTTTCCTATAATAGGGCGCCCAGAACTGGACGCAGTATTCCAAGTGCGGTCTAACCAAAGTTTTATAGAGCTGCAACAAGATCTCACGACTCTTAAACTCAATCCCCCTGTTAATGAAAGCCAAAACACCATATGCTTTCTTAACAACCCTGTCCACTTGGGTGGCCATTTTAAGGGATCTATGTATCTGCACACCAAGATCCCTCTGTTCCTCCACGCTGCCAAGAATCCTATCCTTAATCCTGTACTCAGCTTTCAAATTCGACCTTCCAAAATGCATCACCTCGCATTTATCCAGGTTGAACTTGTTGATATTCGGATTAATTTGGTCTGCTCTCATATTTTATACGCATGGACAGTACAACTATCCTGAAATAAAACCTTTGCTGGAGAAACTCAGCAGTTCTGGCAACATCTGTAGAAAGAGAAACAAAGTTAATGTTTTGAGTCCAAAATGACTCTTCCCTTTGTGTTCTTAGGACATGGAGCTGTGCAATAGGGGCATATGTTATTTACCGGCATGTTGTCCTCCTCTGTGTGGCTTTATAACAACTCTACATTGCAGAGATGTGGGCAGTCTTTACATCAGAGCCAGATCCAGGCTGAGTGTAATTAAATCCTCATCACGGAGCTCAGATATCCTGCTGCAGGTTATAAAACGTACAAAGTGATTTAAATTGCCAGATGCTGAGCCCTATCAGAGCCTGCTCATCCTGTGTGCAGATGGTAATGAAGGGTAGAACAGGTGCTAACTGGACCATGTGCTGTGGGTTTGTGAGCAGCTCCTTTGCAACGTGATGGATGGTTGCAGATACCCAAGCCCACAATTCTGGCTGATATGCTGGCAGATGTGCTGAGCATCTGTGAAGAAAAAAAAAATCAGAGTTAACGTTTCGGTCACCGGCCCTGAAATGTTAACTCTGTTTTCTTCTCAGATGCTGCCAGACCTGCTGAGCTTTTCCAGCATCTTCTGTTTTTTGTTCCTAATTTACAGCATCTGCAGTTCTTTTGATTTTTATTCTTGCTGATTTTCCTAGAGCAGTAATGAAGGAGTGCAGCACAGTCACGCACTGTACCTTGCCCACCCACCTTCTGAGGTAAAACAGACAAAAATAGGAGCAGGAGTAGGCCATTCGGTTACTCGATACTGCTCCAATGTTCAATATGATCAGTCCCCCATTCCTGCTTTCTCCCATATCCTTTGATCCCTTTAGTAATACGGACTGTATTTAACTCTTTCCTGAAAATATTCAATATTTTGGCCTCCACCGCAGATAATTCCACAACTGCACCACTCTGGGTGGAGAAATGTCTACTTATTTATGTCCTAAGTGGCTACCCTATATCCTCAGACTGTGGCCCCTGGTTCTGGGCTCCCCAGTCATTGGGAATATTCTTCTTTCTTTTACTCTGTCTAATCCAGTTAGAATTTACTACCTTTCTATGAGAACTCCCCTCATTGCTGTAGTTGGTTCACCTGCTGAGCTGGTTCATTAGTTCGCAGACGTTTCGTTACCCTGCTGGTAACATCAGTGCAGCCTCTGATGAAGCCCTGTTGTGTTTTCACATGTGGAGGCCCGAGTGACACCATCTCCATGCTAAAACTACTGGACCTATGCCTCACGACCTACTTTACCTTTTTAATGGCCAAATCTACAAATAGATCAACGGGACACCCATGGAGTCACTTATCTGTGAACTATTAGCAGAAGCGGAGTTGCAGAGACTCAAAAGCATAGCCCTTCCACTAATCCAACCCAAACTATGGATTTGATACGTGGATAACACTTCTGTCATCATCAAATGGACCAAACTAGAGGAGACACATGGACTAATAACACTCTCACCGGCACCAAATTCATCAGGGAAGAGGAAAATTATGAACAGCTCCCATTCATGGATGTCATGATAGAATGCAGGGCCAACAGGGAATTCCTAATGAAGGTACACAGAAAGGCCACACACACGGATCAAGTCCCGAATTTCAACAGTAACCAACCTAACACCCACAAACAAAGTTGCATCAAAACACTATTTAAACGAGAGACAACAATCTGCAACAACCCAGAACTATGCCAGAAAGAAGAAGAATACCTCCACCAAGTATTTAAGGACAATGGATATTCAAACAACTGGATCTGATGATCCCAATCACAGGAAGATACTACACTCCCTAACACACACATCATGCTACCGTACATCAAGAACATATCCAAACTGACCACAAAACTATTGGGCATCAGAGTAGAGCACAAACCCACAAACTGCTAATTCGAACCAAAGACTATACCTACTATTGATAGAATCAATGTGATATACAAGATCCCATGCAAGGACTGTGATAAGCATTGCATTGGACAGGCAGGAAGAAAATTGGCCACTCGAGCACATGAACACCAATAAGCAACAAAAAGACATGACCAATATTCGCTCATCTCCATCCACATGGGTAAGGGACAACATTGGGATACTGGGATGGCCAAACAGACAAGTACGGGAATTCCTAGAGCCCTGGTTCTCCCACCGAGAAGGCCATCAGCAAGCACATAGAACTAGACCCTATTATTACACCACTGCATAAGAAAATCGGAAATGAGGTAATCAAATTCACTGATCCCAGAGATTAAATATCAGGCGGGAAAACATAACAGCGCATCATTTGGAGGCTGCACTGATGTTACCCAGCATGGTAACGAAACATCTCTGAACTAGTGAACCAACCACAGCATCCATGACCCAAGCTACAAATCTACTGAAGGACCTTATCACCACACCGCACCCCCCCCCCACCCCCCACCAAACTGTCATTGTTGTAAATTCCAGTGAATGTGAATGTAGTCCTAACCAATCCAGCCTCTCTTCATGTATCTTTAGAAACGTGGAAAATGGGAGCAGGAGGACGCCATTCAGCCCTTCGAGCCTGCTCCACCATTCTTCACTATCATGACTGACTGATTGTCCAACTCAATAGCCTAATCCTGCTTTGTCCCCATAAACGTTTGATCCCATTCATCCCCAGGTGCTGTATGTAATTGCCTTTGGAATACATGCAATGTTTTGACATCAACTACTTCCTGTGGCAATGAATTCCACAGGTTCCCCAATCTTTGGTTGAAGAAGTGTCTCCTCATCCTCATCTTAAATCATCTACCCCAAATCCTCATACTGTGACCCCTGGTTCTGGACACACCCACCATTGGGAACATTGTCCCTGAATCTACCCTATCTAGTCCTGTTAGAATTTTACAAGTCTCTGAGATCACACCCCCAACCACCACCACCCCCCCCCCCCCCCACCCCAATTTGTCTGAACTCTAGCAAAAACAATCCGAACCTAGTCAATCTCTCCTCGTATGTCAGACCTGCCATCCCTGGAATCAGCCTGATAAACCTTTGCTGCACTCTCTCAAGAACAAGAGCTTCCTTCCTCAGAAGAGGACGCCAAAACTACACACAATATTCCAGGTGTGACCTCACCAAAACCCTGTTCAACTGCAATGAAAGGACCAATTCAGTATTTTCACAGTACAGCAGGGGAGGTCTCCTTTTCTTCTGGCCCACATTTATCCCTCCATCAAGATCACAAAAGAAAAGCAGGGTTTCTGTTCATTGCCACATTGTTCGTTGTGGGAACTTACTGTGCACAGCTGATTTTCCTACATTGGAATGTTGGAGAAGGCTTTTTTTTAACACGCTCAGAAGTTAGAATTTGGAATCTGCTGCCTGAGACTGATCCAACTGAGATCTTCAATTCGGAAAATTTTGAGTTACCTGTAGAGAGATTTGTAGGGCTATGAGGTGAAGCTGGAGGATGGGACTTAGGTGAGTTTCTCTTGCCGAGAGTTGATAAGATCAGACAAATGACCTTTATCTGTGACAGGACCGTTCTAACATCCTAAACTATTCAGTGAGAAAAATATGCATAAGGGACACAATGGCATAGTTGTAATGTCACTGAACTAGAAATCCAGGGGCCCAGGTTCATGCTCTTGGGGACAGGAATTGACCCAGCAATACTGAAGGAATGGCAATATATTTCCAAGTCAGAACAATGTGTGGCTTGGAGGGGAACTTGCAGGGAGCAGTGCTCCCAAGTATCTACTAACCTTGTGTTTCTAGGTGGAAGTGGTCGTGAGCTTGGAAAGTGCTGTCTGGATTGCTTTCTGTAGTGTACCTTGTAGATGGGATATGCTGCTGCTATTGTCAACTTTTTGAAAGGATAGGCAGAAAGGCGAGGCAGCTTTTTTAGTACAGGATTGAACAAATGTGATCTCAAGAAATGATCTTGGCTTGGAAGATGTATAATCCATATTGGTGAAAGTAAGAAATAACTACAGCCAAAAAACAAATGGTGAGAGTAGTCCATAGTACCTATCTGTTTAAACAGAGAATCAATCAGAAGGTTATAAGGGCATGTGAAAAAGGCAGCATTTATCATGGTTGACATTAATCTTCATGTAGATTTAGACAGTCAAATTGGCAGAGGAAGCCATGAGGAAGAATTCATGAAGTACGTTTGGGACAGTTTCCGAGAACTATATACTTGGATGCAAACAGGAATCAGACTATTTTGAATCTGGTGATGTGCAATGAGGCAGGTTTGATAAATTATGGTAGAGTAAAAGATACCCTGGAAACAGTGACCATAACGTGATAGAATTTGGCATTCCATTTGAGAGGGAGGAACTTGTGTTGGAAACAACTATGCTTAGCTTATAAAAGGGTAGATACATAGAGATGATGGCAAAACTGTCTGGATTGAACTGGGGAAGGACTTCAGCAGCAAAGATGATTGAGATACAATGTTTTTTTTTAATTCATGGCTCACAACAAAGACAATATTCCAGTGAGAAAGAAGAATTCTAGGAAGGAGATAAGCCAATCATGGTTAATCAGGGAAGTTGAGGATAACATCAAATTGAAAGAAACAATAGACAATGTGGCAAAAGCTAATGGTAAAGGAGAGAAGTTTTAAATGCCAACAAAACCATGATCAAAAATGTAGTAAAGAGGAAGATAAACTTTAAGAAGAATAAACTTGCAAGTAATATCAAGATGGACATCGAGTCCTTCTTTAAATATATGGAAAGGGAGAGAACCCAAATTAACATAGGCTTGTTAGAAAATGAGGCTGGGGAAACAACAGGAAAACAGAAAATAGCAGAGGAGTTGAATCACTTTGTTAAACACTTTGTATCAGACTTCACAGTCGAAGACACGAATAGTTTTCCAAAAATTCTCAATCAAGGGGATAAAAGGAGAGGGAGAAACTAAATACAATGTGACCAGACAAAAATATACTAGTGAAACAATGAAACTAATGCGCTAAAGACCAATAAATCAAAAGATGCCAACAGCATTGGTTCAATTCCCACACAAGCAGAGGTTACCACGAAGTTCTCAACCTGTCCCCTCAAATGAGGTGTGATGACTTCAGGTTTCCCTCTTCCCCCCACCCCGCGCTCTCTCTCTCTCATGTGAGAGCAGGCCTATCAGTAACCCTAGATCCACTAACAGCACATGGACTGCAATGGTTCAAGAAGGTAGCTCACCACTGCCTCCTTAAAGGGAACTATGGGCAGGCAATAAATGCTGACCCAGCGGTGGCTATGAATGAATGATACAAAATTAAACGTTTTTAACAAAAAATAAAGCTACTCACTTCCCTTCTGCTGATGTCATTTAAATTTAGGGAAGTTTCTATCTGTTTCACTCAGCTCTTGCTATCTTAATTTTTTCAGTTCCCTAGTTCCTCATACTAACTCCCTAATTTTGGAGATAAGGAAACATATCTGCAATACTAAACTCATGGCCACAATTAAAATTTCTTTCCTCTCCTCTTTCTTTTTCATTGCAAGTGTGGCTGGTCTGTGGTCTTCCCTAAAGTGATCCATGTGATTACACCTTCTCCCATCTTTCCTCAACAAATTTTACCAGCATTCCCATGTCTTTTTGGTTTTCTCAGAAGCTTATCTCCCTTTGCATGAGATGCATTGATACCATTCGGTGGCATGGTGGCTCAGTGGGTTAGCACTGTGCCAGGGATCCACCCTTGGGCAATCATCTATGTGGAGTTTTCACATTCCCCCCGTGTCTGCATGGGTTTCCTTCAGGTGTTCTGGTTTCCTCCCACAATGTGCAAGTTGGGTCGAATGGCTGTGGTAAATTCAGGGTTACAGGGATAGGGTAGGAAGGGTTCTGTGTGGGGTGCTCTATAGATGGTCAGTGTGGACTCAATGGGCCAAATGGCCAACTACCACAGTGTAGAGATTCTATAATTCACTTTAGCTGTTGAGGAATTTACCAAAGATCCTTAGACAGCTCCTTCCAAACCCATGACCATTTCCACCTTGAAACATGCTGGTAGAGACATGGGAACACCACCCTCTGCAAACAGGCCAAAACGATGGAAATCTTAAATAAGGAATTAGATATAATTCTTGGGTCTAAAGGGATCAAAGGATTATGGGGAAAAGTGTGGGAATGGGGCACTGAATTAAATGATCAGTCTTGATCATGTTGAATGGTGGAGCAGACTCAAAGGTCTGAAGGCCTACTTCTGCTATTTTTTATGTTTTTATATGACTCCGGCACACAGCAATGTGAGTGACTCTTAAATATCCTCTAATACCCTGACAAGCCACTCAGCTCAAAGGAACTAGAGAGGGCCAACAAATGCTGGCCTTGGCAATGTCCCGTGGAAAATTTTTTTTAAAAAAGACTCATAACATGTCATTCCCCTCAGCTCTCAGTTCTCTGGAGGACAGAACGCGGTCTGTTCAGATGTTCTGATAGCTGTAGTTGCCTGGCAATTATAACGATTTGTGTACACCACTCAAAGAACTGTGGATGCTGTAAATCAGGAACAAAAACAGAATTTACTGAAAAAGCTCAGCAGGTCGGGCAGCCACTGATGAAAAATCAAAGTTAACATTTTGGGTCTAGTGACCCTTGCTCAGAACTGATCTGATGTGGGTACATGTTTTCACTTTCCCCTGTGCTACTGCAGATATTTTTTCTCATCTCTCTGTTCAGAGACATTATTACACACCACAAGAACTCCCTTATTCTTCTATATTCTTTTCATAACATGAAGACTGGTATTGGTCCCAGTAACTCCAAGTCATGTTTAACTTGGAGTTCTGGACATGTGAATACCAGTCTTTTGTTTTTGACATCTGTCCTTTTAGAGATGAACCTTGGTGCTTCTCTGTCAATTTTTTTTTGCATTTAAGAATGTTCTGTTCCTACTTCAAACTGTTCATTGGAAAGAGAGCATTTTGTTTCGAATCAATCCCATTTGGAGTTTACAACATGTCAAATTTAGGATGTCCTTGCATGAAGCAATGGACATCTTTTCTTGGGTATTATCTGTCTATTAATGTTACTGTTGAGATTATGGCCTGTACTTGAGGCAAGAGACAGATTCACGGCTAATCTGTTAAAACAGCGATGAGGATGAGATAATCAGATGTTTGTGACACAAGTTGATTAGTGTATGATTCTTTCTTGCCAGGTTCATGGGTGTCTGTGTTCATGAAGGCCAGTTACATGCTCTGACAGAGGTAAGTGCCATTCCTGTTGTCAGAAGACTTTTGGGGGTGGTGCTGACGGGTGGATTGAGTACTCTCGTGCGATCACATTATCAATGGCTTGTCCACGATTAACTAGTTCACCCTCTCTCATACCTCTTGATATCTTTAAGATTGATAAACTTATTAATCTCTGTCTTGAACATATTCAATGATTTGAATTTCCATAGTCCTCTGCAGTAGACAATACCAGGATTCACAGCCCTCCGAATGACGAATTTCCTCCTCTTTAACGCTCTTGCTCTTGCGCTCTCTCTCTCTCTTGCGCACTCTCTCGCTTTCCATTCTCATTCTGTCTTTATCCCCACCAGTTGCTGTCGTTCATTTCCTCTCCCTCTTCCATCTCTCTGTCTCTTTCTTCTGTTTGACCTGTGTTTGTCCCTCTCTTTCCTGACTGTTATCTCACCCACTTCATCTGGGAGTCTGTGACCTGCCTCAGCTTACAATTACACGGGACTGCTGAGTGCAACACCCTCCAACCGAGGTCCTGGATGGAAAGTGGAAGAACACCCACATAGAGAGCCCTCCACTGGGGACCCTCGCTGCCTGCTGTGCCACCAAGGGGTGTCTGGGCTGTGCCTGAAGGGGTGAAAGTGGATGGTGTGCTGAAGTAATTTGTCAAAGAACTATCTCCATGCCAGATAGGAGGGCACATGGGGCATCTCCAGATTATAGGCTCCTGAGAGGGGTTCAGGAACCTTGGGCTGATGTGAAAATCCACCTGAGCAGAGGTACACATGGATGAGATCCCACTGTACCCCTGTGCACCCTCCAACTGGTGTCTTAAATTGGATCTGAGCACTGCTGTTCTCGGGTAATGGAGGGTGAAATACCTCCACAAAGCCATCACAAGGTCATGCTTTACTTACACATGGAGAGTCCTTGATCCACTGATCCAGCTCTCTCAAGTTGAACAGAATCCCTGACATTCCTGTTTCTGTCTGTGAACCGAGCTCTCTAACTGGAGCTGTTAATCTGGTCCAATCAGGGAATTCATTCAAGGATTTCCACCAGGGCTGACCTCGTTACAATCACTGCAGAGGGCCTCACCTGCAAGCTGGACCTCCGGCACTCACTGGTCATGGAGTTCCAGGAGCAATGGCTTCCCAGGCTTCCCAGCTCTCAGCACATTCACCAGTCTGGTCCCCGCTCCCCGCCATGGCTGGCACCCTCCCTGACTGGATTTCATTTTTAAGCAACCTGTTAACAAACTGAAAATGCTGGAGAAACTCAGTAGGTCTGGTAGAAAATGTGGGAATAAAGCTGAGTTACAACTTCAGGTCCAGTGACCCTTCAGAACCAGACACAAAACGTTAACTCTGCTTTCCCTCTGCAGATGCTGCCAGATCTGCAGAGTTTCTCCAGCAATTTTTGTTTTTGCTTTTGTTTCAGATCTACAGCGTCTGCAGTTCTTTGTTTTATTTTACTGTTACGACATAGCTCTGGAGCAGCTAGGACTTTAACCTGGGCTGCCTTATCCAGAGACAGAGACATTACCATAGCACCACAAGGGGCCCCGATTTGGATTTTTTTTCTTTTATAGTTAACTAGATATTTTCTAATCAACCATATCAGAGACCTTGTACGCCTCTCTGGAGAAAGTGGGACTTCTGGCTTATAAGTAGGGACACTATCGTTGTACCACAAGAGTCCTCCTGGCTGGATTTTTGTTTTATTTTTCTTTATTTCAATGTCTTGCATAGCTCTTACTCACAGCTGAACATTTTCTCTCCCATCACCAAATCACCTGCAATACTTTACTTTCACGTTAACCACCATCAGTAAATCACCTTGTTCTCTCACTGCATACTTTATCGAGGGCAATGCAGACCTTCAAAGGTGAGGGAGAGGGGCAGAATATTTATTAATGATTAATCTTCCGTTTATGACATCAGGTCTTCCAACTGAAAACATCTTCTCCCTGTCCACCCTAAACCAAACCTATCAGGTCACCTCACTGTTACTTTGAGAGAAAAAGGCTCCAGAATGTTTAGTGTTCACTGATCAGTGTATGCTTTGAATGAAGGAATCCTCCTTGTGAATCCTGCTTTGTACTAAATGTCATCGTAGTGTCTCAATGTCATTGTTATAATATTGGCCTTAGACCTGGTCACGTTAACTCCAAGCTTGTTCTAACTATCGTTCTATGATAGTTCAACGTAACATCTTGACTAGCGTTTTAAACAAGTTTGGTATTACTTCACTATGCTGTCAGAAAGGACTGTTTGACCAGAATTGTTTTGTAGGACCTGAGACGGTCTGAGTCAAAATGTAGCCTTAAAACATTGGGCAAAGGAGCAAATGTTTACACAGTGGGAACTAAATTTAAGCACTTTGAACCTTTTATATCTCTTTCATTCTTAGTTCTAGTCTCACCACGCATTCTGCGAAGCGGACCCTAGGAGTATTTTGATGGGAGTGTAGAGGAAGCTTTTCTTTGCATCTAACACTGCTGTCCCTGACCTGGAAGTGTTTGACGGATACAGAGCAGAAAGAGCTCTACTCTATATCTAACCCTATGTTGTATCAGATCTTGTCTTGTTTGAATACAGTGATACAAATGGAACACATTCCATTTTAAATAGATATACCAAATATAAATATGAATGGAATTAACAGAAGATTTACTGAAGTGGGAGTAGGGAATGGAGTAACCTGTGAAGAGCCAAGGGTTTGAAACCGGATTAATTCCTTTAAATCCAAAGTCCCTGAAAGGTGAAAGTCCCTTGAGTGTTGGGTCTATTATTTCACTGTGATTGGGGTCAGAGCTATTTGTGAGCCTGGGGCAAATAAAGCAAATTCCTACTGGACTCTTGGATAATAAAATGTGAGGCTGGATGAACACAGGGAGGGGATAGGTCAGTCCAGGGAAGGCGGACAGGTCAAGGAGGTGGGATGAGGTTAGTACGTGGGAGATGGAGGTGCGGCTTGGGGTGGGAGGAAGGGATGGGTGAGAGGAAGAACAGGTTAGGGAGGCAGAGACAGGTTGGACTGGTTTTGGGATGCAGTGGGTGGGGGGGAAGAGCTGGGCTGGTTGTGTGGTGCAGTGGGGGGAGGGGACGAACTGGGCTGGTTTTGGGATGCGGTGGGGGAAGGGGAGATTTTGAAGCTGGTGAAGTCCACATTGATACCATTTGGGCTGCAGGGTTCCCAAGCGGAATATGAGTTGCTGTTCCTGCAACCTTCGGGTGGCATCATTGTGGCACTGCAGGAGGCCCATGATGGACATGTCATCTAAAGAATGGGAGGGGGAGTGGAAATGGTTTGCGACTGGGAGGTGCAGTTGTTTATTGCGAACTGAGCGGAGGTGTTCTGTAAAGCGGTCCCCAAGCCTCCGCTTGGTTTCCCCAATGTAGAGGAAGCCACACTATCACTCCTACTGGACTCTTGGTTGCTAAACAACACAGTCCCTGGCTCATCCCTTGTTGTAAGAGTTACTCAGCATCTGAGACTGGGGAGATTGTACTAAAGAACATGTCATCGAGTGGCACTCTCCTGGCTTCATGTTCCACTTTATTTGTGTCAGTTTGCTGCTCACCATAGGTTCGGTGACAGTTTCTGAACTGTCAAGCCCACGGCAGCACGTTCTCTATCTGCTCTCACGTAGGGTACAACCCCCTTCCCCAACAATTAGTGTCACTCATCACTCCCTCTCTCTCTCTCTCTCTCTCTATTTTCCCCTCTCTCACTCCCACCACTAATAACTATGGCAATGATTCCCTCCTTCTCCTTTCAAATCTTAATCATAGTCTCAGTGACTAGCTCTCTGAGTCAGAAAGTGATAGGTTCAAGGATCTATTACGTATGGGAATGCCATCCCTTCAACACTGGCTCGCTCTCCTGTTCAGCTACTTGTTTAGTGCAGAGTTGTTTTCGTAAAACAAGTTGCTGTTGTTTCTCTTTCTCTGGCACAGGCTTTAACCCATGGAGCCCTTTTACCCACATTTGAGGCTTGTTGTACTGCTGGTGTCCACAATGGCTCAGTTAATATACTCACTTCTGAGCCAGAAAGATATGGATTCAGCAAAGACTGGAACACAAAATACACGTTGACACCTGAGGTACCGCTGCAGTGTCAGACGTGCCATCTGTCAGATGTTAAAAGGAAGACCCATTTGCCCTCCTGGGTTCATGTTAAAGAACACCACAGCTCTGCTTCAATGTCCACTAATCCACAACATTTCTATGATTCCTCTCTGCTTTTCCCTGTATTATTATTCTTCTTTCTCTCCACGCTTTTTCCAGCAATTTCTACATATCTGCGTTTGCTCACTACTTCCCATTCACAATGCCAGCTGTTTTCCCGCCCTCCCTAAAAGCTTGTTATCCTTTGGACTCTCTCATTCTGTTGTTCATAGTGTCTTTTGTTCTGCGTTGCTGACTGTTTCATGTACTTTTTCCCTGAGCAGCTGATAAAAATAGTGACAGCAAGGAGAGCTTTGGATTTACTCAAGCAGTCAAAAAGAAAATTGCTAATCTGCTAATAACACTAAGTATAATTAAGCATGTGTTATTGGGTCTGAAGAATTTCCTGTAAATATGTTGCCCGTTGATTTTTGCCTTGCCTTTCTGTTTGTGTGTGAACGTGAGATATATTGGATCTTTCACAGTTGACAAGGGGGCTTGGACAGAACCTCCCCCCCCCCCACCCCCGTCATCCTGGGCTAGCTGTGGGATCTTTTACCTCAAGCCCAGGATAAATTCCGTAACATGTTACAAACTGTTTGTGCAATGTCAGGAGACTTTCTCTTTCACAGAACCACAGAATGTTATGGTGCAGAAAGAGGCCATTTGACCATCGTTCCATCACCAGCTCATTGAATGAACATTGTTACCAAGTGCCAATGTCCTGCTTTTTTCTCCCATACCCTTGTGCATTTTTTTTAATCTAAGTAACCATCTAATGCCCTCTTGAATGCCTCAGTTGAACCTTCCTCCACCACGTTTTCAGGCAATGCATTCCAGACTCTCCAGACTGAGAGATAATAAAGTGTGGAGCTGACTGAACACAGCAGGCCAAGCAGCATCTTAGGACCACAAAAGCTGATGTTTTGGGCCTAGACCCTTCATCAGAAAATCTATGCCGTTTTGTTCCTGTTCCTTCAAAAGGGTTCAGCTTCTCGCTATCTATCCAGTCCACTTTGTGATTTTGAAAACCTGTCAGATCTCAGCCTTCTCTTCAAGGAGAACAATCCTAACATCTTCAGTCTAGCCTCATAACTGACATTCCTGTTCCTTGGAACTATTGCTATAAATTGCTTCTGCATTCTCTCCAATGCAGTCATACACTTCCTGTAGTGTGACCAGAACTGTACACCAGTTGAGATCTAACAAGTATCTTCTACTATTTCAAAACCACCTCTCTGATGAAGGGTCTAGGCCCGAAACGTCAGCTTTTGTGCTCCTGAGATGCTGCTTGGCCTGCTGTGTTCATCCAGCCTCACATTTTATTATCCTTGCTCTTGTACTGTGTGCTCCGATTAATAAAGTCAAGTATTTTATTCATGTAGATGCTTTAGTTACTGCTCTCTCCACCTTTTCTACTACTTTGAATTTTCTATGCACATATATGGGTTAGAGAGAAAAAAACTGCAGATTCTGGAATCCCAAGTAGACAAACAAGATGCTGGAAGAACACAGCAAGCTAGGCAGCATCTGGAGGAAATGAGAAGTCAATGTTTCGGGTATTACCCTTCTTAAAGTCCTGAAGAAGTGTAATACCCAAAAGTTGACTTCTTCCTTCCTCCAGATACCGCCTAGCTTGCTGTGTTCTTCCAACCTCTTGTTCCTCTACTATGCACGTACACACTCTGATCCCTCTGCTCCTGCGCCCCTCCCGCCCCACCACTTGGAATTGTAACCCATTTTATATTGTCTTTTCTCCCAAATTTCTCCGCTTTGAATCTCATCTGTCATCTATTTGCCCATTCCACCAACTTGACTCTGTCCTTCTGAAATTGACATTGACCTTATGGTTTACAATTCTTCTACATTTTGTGATATCCGCAAACTTTGCAATTGACCCCTGCACAACACAATCCACGTCATTAATGTACATCGGGAAAAGGAAGAATCCCAATATTAACCCCGGGTTCATCCTTTCAGTGACTTTCTCTTAGACGAATTCCTTCTAAATGGTGTGTGTGTGTGAGAGAATTAGAATTGGATACAGCAAAGCTGGTGAATTAGCCCTCTTCCAACCTGTCTTGTGTCCAAAGCCTCCCGTGCCTTTACCACCAGCACACCCCTGCTTCCATACCCAATCTTTATGCCCTCATCTGGTCTCATAGCCAACAATGATCTCTGCGCTCTTCCAATTTTGGCTACTTAAATATTCTCTGTTTTACTAAGTCCACTATTAGAAGCAATGTCTTTAGTTGCCTGGAGATGGGTTCTTGAATTCTCTCTTCAGACCTCCAAGACTTTCAACCATCTGCTTATGTTTTGAGGTACTTTTTAAGCCTGTATCTTTGACTGGAATCACAGAATTGTTATAGTGCAGAAGGAGGCCATTTGGCCAGCGTGTCTACCCCAGCTCTGAGTTTTAGTCAATCACCAACCTCCTGCCTTTTCCCCTTAAACTCTGAATATTATTTCTGTTTAAGTAATCATTCAGTCCAGTAGTGTTTTGATTGAACCTGCCTTCACCACATTTCCAGGCAGTGCATTCCATACCCTAACTATTCGCTGAGTTAAAAAGATTTCTTCTGCAAAACACTTAAAACCTGTGCTCACTGGTTCTTGATTCTTTTACAAATGGGAGCAGTTTCTCTCTAACTATTCTGTCCAAGTCCATCGCGATTTAAAAACTTCTATCTCACTTCCCATTTACTTTCCCCTCTCCAATGAAAACCATTCCAATTTCTCCAGTTTGTCCTCTGAACTGAACAGTCTCATCCTCCTTCTCATAAACCCCTTGTGCAGTGTCCCCAGTGCGTTCACATCCTTCCCATAGTGTAGTGCCCAAAACTGTACACAGTATTCCAGCTTAGGTCCGACAGAAGTTCATGATAACTTCCCTGCTGTTGTATTCTACACACACACATTGGTGAAGTCTAAAAAAGCATATACTTCATTCACGGCTCTCTCTCTTCCTGTCCAGCCACCTTTTAATGACCTTTATTGACATATGCACCCAATTCTCTCTGCTCCTGCTAACCCTCTAGAATAGTACCCTTTATACTATCTGTCCGAGCTCTTTACAAAACTGGTATCAAACTGTACTTCTCTGCTTTGAACTTCATCTGCCACCTAGCTGTCCTCTCCAAAAATATGTTAATCTCCTTTTAGAGTTCCTCACCGTCCTCCTTACAGTTCTTACAAGTTTTGTATCAACCACAAACTTTGAAATTATTTGTCCCCTGCACACTAAGATCCCAATCATTAATGTTTGTCAGGAAAAGCTTCGGTCCCAATACTTAACCCTGTGATACTTCACACAAACTTTCTTCCACCCAAAACGTACCCATTAACCATTATTTTCCATCTACTATCCCTCATTCAATTTTTTACCCACATTACGACTGACCCCTTTAATCCACGACTTGTAGTTTTTCTCAAGTCTGTTGCATGGCACTGTATCAAACACCACCTAGACGTCCATGTACGTCGCATTAACAGTATTTTCATCATCAACCCTTTTTGATACTGCTTCAAAATCTCTTAAAAAGTTAGTTAGACATGATTTTCCTTTAACAAATCCATGCTGACTTTTCTGAATCAAAGCCACATTTTTCCATGTGGCTATTAATTCTTACATGAAGAACTGTTTGTTTCTACAAGGTTACTCACCAACAAAGTTCAAGTGACTGGACTGTAATTGCTGCTCCGCCGCATCTGCTCCCACGACAAGACATTCCACTCCCGCACATCCCAGATGTCCAAGTTCTTTAAGGACCGCAACTTTCCCCCCGCGGTTATCGAGGCCATCTCCAGCACATCCCTCACCTTCCTGGACCTCTCAGTCTCCATCTCAGGCAACCAGCTTGTAACTGATGTCCATTTCAAGCCCACCGACTCCCACAGCTACCTAGAATACACCTCCTCCCACCCACCCTCCTGCAAAAATTCCATCCCCTATTCCCAATTCCTCCGCCTCCGCCGCATCTGCTCCCACGACAAGACATTCCACTCCCGCACATCCCAGATGTCCAAGTTCTTTAAGGACCGCAACTTTCCCCCCACGGTTATCGAGAACGCCCTTGACCGCGTCTCCCGCATTTCCCGCGACACATCCCTCACCCCGCCCCCGCCACAACCGCCCCAAGAGGATCCCCCTCGTTCCCACACACCACCCTACCAACCTCCGGATACAACGCATTATCCTCCGACACTTCCGCCATTTACAATCCGACCCCACCACCCAAAACATTTTTCCATCCCCTCCCCTGTCTGCTTTCCGGAGAGACCACTCTCTCCGTGACTCCCTTGTTCGCTCCACACTGCCCTCCAACCCCACCACACCCGGCACCTTCCCCTGCAACCGCAGGAAATGCTACACTTGTCCCCACACCTCCTCCCTCACCCCCATCCCAGGCCCCAAGATGACATTCCACATCAAGCAGAGGTTCACCTGCACATCTGCCAAAGTGGTATACTGCATCCACTGTACCCCGTGCGGCTTCCTCTACATTGGGGAAACCAAGCGGAGGCTTGGGGACCGCTTTGCAGAACACCTCCGCTCAGTTCACAAAAAACAACTGCACCTCCCAGTCGCAAACCATTTCCACTCCCCCTCCCATTCTCTTGATGACATGTCCATCATGGGCCTCCTGCACTGCCACAATGATGCCACCCGAAGGTTGCAGGAACAGCAACTCATATTCCGCCTGGGAACCCTGCAGCCATATGGTATCAATGTGGACTTCACCAGTTTCAAAATCTCCCCTTCCCCTACTGCATCCCTCAACCAGCCCAGTTCGTCCCCCCCCCCCACCCACTGCATCCCAAAACCAGTCCAACCTGTCTCTGCCTCCCTAACCGGTTCTTCCTCTCACCCATCCCTTCCTCCCACCCCAAGCCGCACCTCCATCTCCTACCTACTAACCTCATCCCACCTCCTTGACCTGTCCGTCTTCCCTGGACTGACCTATCCCCTCCCTACCTCCCCACCTACACTCTCTCCACCTATCTTCTTTACTCTCCATCTTCGGTCCGCCTCCCCCTCTCTCCCTATTTATTCCAGTTCCCTCCCCCCATCCCCCTCTCTGATGAAGGGTCTAGGCCCGAAACGTCAGCTTTTGTGCTCCTGAGATGCTGCTTGGCCTGCTGTGTTCGTCCAGCCTCACATTTTATTATCTTGTAATTGCTGTGCTGATCGTTTCATCCTTTTTTGAACAAGGATGAAATGCTTGCAATTTTCCTGTTCTCTGGCTCCACTCCAGAAATCATTGTGGATAGGAACCAATGAAACTCTACTCTGATTAGAAAGGGTAGATGCAGGAAGAATGTTAACATAGAACATTACAGCACAGTACAGGCCCTTCGGCCCTCGATGTTGTGCCGACCTGTCATACCGATCTCAAGCCCATCTAACCTACACTATTCCATGTACGTCCGTATGCTTGTCCAATGATGACTTAAATGTATCTAAAGTTGGCGAATCTACTACCGTTGCAGGCAAAGCGTTCCATTCCCTTACTACTCTCTGGGTAAAGAAACTACCTCTGACATCTGTCCTATATCTTTCACCCCTCAATTTAAAGCTATGCCCCCTCGTGCTCGCCGTCACCATCTTAGGAAAAAGGCCCTCCCTATCCACCCTATCTAACCCTCTGATTATTTTATATGTTTCAATTAAGTCACCTCTCAACCTTCTTCTCTCTAACGAAAACTGCCTCAAGTCCCTCAGCCTTTCCTCATAAGACCTTCCCTCCATACCAGGCAACATCCTAGTAAATCTCTTCTGCACCCTTTCCAAAGCTTCCACATCCTAAGACTTGACTTTTCCTAGGGTCGGGCAGTCTAAAACTAAACAGCATAGATTTAGGGTGAGAGAAAGATTTAAAAGGGACCTAAGGGGCAAATCTTTCACACAGAGGGTGATGCGTGTATGGAATGATCTGCCAGAGGAAGTAGTGGAGGCTGGTACAATTACAACATTTTAAAGACATCAAGATGGGTACATGGATAGGAAGGGTTTAGAGGGATATGAGCCAAACACTGACAAATGGGACAAGTTCAATTGAGGATATCTGGCTGGCATGGACGATTTGGACCAAAGGGTCTGATTTGGTGCTGTACAACTCTGTTTCTGGGGAATCCAGAAACAGGGATCACAATCTAAGAATGAGGAGTAAGCCATTTAAGACTGAAACAAGGAATTTCTTCATCTAGAGGAGTGAATCTGTGGAATTCTTAGCCATGGGAAACTGTTGGGGCCAAAACATTGAAGACTTTCAAGAAAGGTGTAGATATAGTTCTTAGAAAAAAGGGATCAGAGGATATGGAGAGGATGATCAGCCATGAGCATATTAAATGGTAGAGCAGGCTCGACGGTCTGAATGGTCCACTCCTGCTTCTATCTTCTTTGTTTGGATGAAAGATCATTGCCAGTGGCTCTGACTTCCTTCAATATCCTTGGATGCATCTCATCCAATTGAGATTTCTTCTCTGTCACCATGATCTAGACAGCATCTGCCATGTAGGTGAAGACAAATGGAAAGTATTCCAATGTAATTGCATTCTTTACTTGGCCAAATTGACTCCGTCCATTTAAAACATCCTCTTTCCCTAATACGCTCCTTAACTAACCACACCACACAGTTTCCCCTTCCCTATCTTTCTTTTCTTTAACCAGGAATATTTAGTGCCCAGATCTGCTCTTCCTTAACCCAGGTCCCCATTATCACCATAACATCACAATCTCACAAGGTAATCTGTGTCTATAACTTCCCAATTTTATTAATTTGACTCTATACATTCCCATACATGCACTTTAACCCTGATTTGGACTTCATTACTCCCCCGCCGCCGTACTCTAACTCTACCTATGAACTTACTGTTTTCTATTCCTGAGAAAATTATTGCACCCTAGTAATACTTTCTTATATTTTCTCCTAGTTCACACGCCACCGCGCCCCCCCATTAGCTTGTTTAAATCTTCCCAAATAAGACCAGCAAAATGTGACAATGAACTTTGTTCCATCTCCTTTCTGATGCAACATGTCCAGTTGGTAAAAGTGCCATTTCCTCCAGATCCACTCCCGGGAATAGAAAGCCCTCTGTCCTACATCAGCTTTCGTCATATATGTTTATTATCTTCCAGTTTCTGTACTCGCTTGTGGCACTGGGAGTAAACTGGAGATTACCACTTCAGCAGTCCTGCTTGCTAATATTCTACCAACCTCCCTAAATTCCCATTGCAGGACCACATGCCCCTTCCTACTTAATTACTTCTAGTGTGAACCATGACATCTGGCTGTTCACCGTACCCCAGAAGCAAGTTCTGAAGCTGTCCTGTGACGTGTTCTTTACTCTGGTAGTTGGGAGGCAACACACCATCCTGGAAACGTGTTGAGAGCTGCAGAAATACCGAAATTTTTTTGATCATTTAATATCTACTTATAAGGCTTGGTGTCAAATGTTTGTTTATCGCTCCTGAGAAGGCCTTTTGGGATGTTTCACTGCAGGAAAGGTTTTCTATAATTACAAGTTGGCATTATTTTCTGAAGGATGAAATAGCTTCGCACTGACAGGTGGGACTATTGCAGAGATGGCAAGGAATGAAAGTTAGCCCTGCTTGACAGTTCCAGCAATTCTCTCTCTTTCTCTCTCTCTCTCTCTCTCTCTCTCTCTCTCTTTTTCTCTCTCTCTCTCTCTCTCTCTCTTTCTCTCTCTCTTTCTCTCTCTCTCTCTTTCTCTCTCTCTTTCTCTCTTTCTCTCTCTCTCTCTCTTTCTCTCTCTCTCTGTCTCTCTCCCCTGAGATTGCCTTTTCAGGCCCTTGTTCTGGGAGTTGCCAGGACTTGTTGCTGTTGGCTCATTACTTGGTGAGTCATTCCTGAAACCAGCTTCCAGACAGGCCCAGTAAATCACTTGTGTGTTTGTTAAGATTACAGTTAAACGGGAAGCATGCTTCTCCTGAACATCCTGTTGTGGAATGTTAGGGCCTGTACTGAGCAGTTTCTCTTCACTGGGAGCTAATGCACCACCTTGGCCCAGCCATGGTTTGATAATTCATTCCCCCCTCTTTTTCACTAAACAACCCCTACATAACCATGCCCCATCCCCAGCCTGTGTCCGATATGAGGGTCATTCTCTTCTCCCAAGTCTCTTGCCAGGCACTCGACAGGGCTAAGAGTCTTTGGAACGCCTTTCTTGAAAAGAGGGTCAAAGTAGAGTCCTCAAATAACTTTAAAGGAAGTGTTAAGATCATAATATCACAAGATGTGGGAGCAGAAGTAAACACTTCACTTTTGCAGTAAAGACTAGAAATATTCACCAACTCTACTTTCTAATCAGCTGCGAAAACAGAAATCAGGAACAAAAACAAAGTTGCTGGAAAAGCTCAGCAGGTCTGGCAGCATCTGAGAAGAAAATATCAGCGTAAACGTTTCGGGTCTAGTGACCAGTTCTGAGGAAGGATCACCGGACCCAAAATGCTAATTCTGATTTTTTTTTTCCTTCTTCAGATTCTGCCAGACCTGCTGAGCTTTTCCAGCAATGTCTGATGTTGTTCCTGATTTACAGCGTCAGTAGTTCTTTCAGTTTCCCAATTAACTGTTTTGTTTAGGCAGAAATAACCAAACAGTGCTTCCTCCACTGAATTCCTTGAGATGCTCGACTCCAGCAATCTGGTGCTAAGTCACACTAAGTTGGCTCCTTATGTATGGACTCAATAGATAGACTTGGCTCAGTAGTATCACAGTTTGCCTGAAAAAAACTGACTACAGCCATGCCAACTGAGCAAGAAGCTTTGCTGCATGGAGATAAGCGTGACTCTTCACTGAGGTTTGAGTGCCTATATGGACGTTGGTGGGATGAAAGGATTTCATCTTTCTTTGTGATGTTTGTACTGTGATTATTTAATAATTATTGTCTGGTGTAAACTTTGTTTATTATGCAAAAGAAAAAAACACATGTTCCTTTGTTAAAAGTACATTGGCAGCTTCTTGTGAATATGTTCCATGAGGAACCTCCATGGTAAACCGTGGAAAAATAAAACTGATGATCTATCAAGCCAGGTTTCACTCTGGGATGTGAATTGTGTAGAATTACCATCAATTTGGATCATAATAGAGAAAATGATTTCTGTCTTAGGTGTTATCGAAAATAATAGATGACAAATATCAAGACTACTAATAAATCTGATAGGAAACTGACACAAACCTTATCCAAGGGAGTGGTGAAAATGTGGAACTTAGCTCAACATACAGGAGCAAGGAAATTACAGAAGTTGTAAAACTGATAGTGGGGGACTGTGTGAGTGATAATGGGAACTGCAGATGCTGGAGAATCCAAGATAACAAAGTGTGAAGCTGGATGAACACAGCAGGCCAATCAGCATCTCGGGAGCACAAAAGCTGACGTTTTGGGCCTAGACCCTTCTTCAGAGAGGGGGATGGGGAGAGGGAACTGGAATAAATAGGGAGAGAGGGGGAGGCGGACTGAAGATGGAGAGAAAACAAGATAGGTAGAGAGGAGAGTATAGGTGAGGAGGTAGGGAGGGGATAGGTCAGTCCAGGGAAGATGGACAGGTCAAGGAGGCGGGATGAGGTGGTAGGTAGGAAATGGAGGTGCGGCTTGAGGTGGGAGGAAGGGATGGGTGAGAGGAAGAACAAGTTAGGGAGGCATAGACAGGCTGGGCTGGTTTTGGGATGCAGTGGGGGAAGGGGAAGAGCTGGGCTGGTTTTGGGATGCAGTGGGGGGAGGGGAAGAACTGGGCTGGTTTTGGGATGCAGTGGGGGGAGGGGAGATTTTGAAGCTTGTGCATTGAAGCATTGATACCATTGGGCTGCAGGGTTCCCAAGCGGAATATGAGTTGCTGAAAGACCCAATGGGTGGCATTTTTTTTTGTCTCCAGTGGTTAGGATCTGGAATGTACTGACTGGGACAGACATGAAGACAGATTCAACTGTGGCTTTGAAAGGGACTAGATGAGCATCTGAAGCGAGAAGATTTGCAGGGATCTGGAGAAAAGCCACGAGAGTGGGATTTATTTCAAGAGTGAGAACTGACACTGAATCACCTCCTTTGTGCTGTCACCATTCTATTCTTCAGAACAGCACTGCAGTGCTGAAAGGAAATTATGATAAATGCATGCAGTAGAAAGTAACGCAAAGATATGCAGATAGTGTAGGATGAGATGAGATGGGGTGGGTGGAAGCTCATGTGAAGCTAACCACCAACATAGATCAGTTAGGTTTAAGGGATTATTTCTGTCCTGTTGAATCAATGTAAAAGGCAAGTTTCTACCAATGTCACCTGTTCATAAGCAGCCAGATAAACTGATTTAGGGCTAGCAGCATCTCACATGCATCAAGAAGATTATAACCTGGACTTTTTTTTTAACCTCGTTTTGAAGGTTTATACAAGTAGATCCAGAAATTCTCACGTCAATCAGATAGGAGTGAATGGGTCTCTTTTACTGCTCTACACTGCATGAATACAGTAACCGAGACTAAGACACGCCAGTCCTAACATATTAGACCTGAATGAAATGTTCACTTTAATCCTAATGTGTACTGTACATGTAAGGGAGATAATACTGAGACCTGCATGGGAACAAACAGTACCAGCTGAATTATTCCCTTTTTACCCAGTTGTATCAATTAGAGCTGGGACTAAGCAACACCGAAGGGAACTTGTGATGCAGCTGCCCACAATTTGCAGGAGCTGCCTCTCCTGTGTAGCCCATGTAAATTGCATTGTAAGTTTCAGATAAATATGTGGAAAGATCGTAAATGCACTGATATTTACATAAATAATATTAATTAATCAGGGCCTTTCTTCTTTCCTTCAGTATATCAATGGAGGGAGCCTAGAGCAGGTACTAGGCAGCAATGAGTATCTGTCTTGGTTGGTGAGGATTAAGCTGGCGCTGGACATTGCAAAAGGCCTGTGCTACCTGCACTCCAAGGGAATCTTCCATCGTGATTTGACGTCAAAGGTAAAAAAAATAGCAAAACAATGTCAGATCAGAACGGTGTTCAGCTTATCTTTAGTCTAATCCATCCAGAACAGCTCACACTTTCCTCAATGCTCTACCTTGGTCAATGCATTCTAGAGAAATTTTGCACAGTGGAGGTGGGAAGGCCAGTATACCAGAAAACAAATAATTGACAAAAGAACCCATAACCCACTTGCACCTAGAAGGACAAGGGCAGTGGATACATAAAAATATCACCACCTGCAAGTTCCCCTCCAAGCCACTTACCATCTTGACTTGGAAATATACTGCCCATTCCGTCACTGTCACTGGGTCAAAATCCTGGAATTCCCTGTAGGGGCATTGTGGGTCTACTTACAGCACATGGACTGCAGCAGTTCAAGGTGGCGGCTCACCACTATCTTCTCAAGCCCATGTAGGGATGGGCAATAAATGCTAATCCAGCTGGTGACACTCAAATTCCCGAATGAACTAAACAAAAAGAGTTGAGGAAAAGCAAGGGAATTCTCCCCATTGTCCTGGCCAATATTTGTCGCTCCACGAATATGACTTGAAGTGAGAAATAGGCTATTTGTCTTTTTGCTGTTTGAGAAAGTTTGCTGTGCTCAAATTCACAACTGCATTCTGTATGTCACAACAGTGACTAAACTTGAAAAGCATTTTGCTAGCTATAAACCTGGTTGGTTGATTGCTGTTACATGCACTAAGAAATAGTGAAAAGTGTTGTTCTGCATACTACACAGGGAGATCATACCGAACAAAGCGGATCAGCGTAGCAGAATGCTGGGAAGGCGAGTGGCATTTTTGCTGGACTGTTAATCCAGATCCCAGATCATATTCCGGGGACCTCAGTTCAAATCGTGCCACAGCAGATGGTAGAATTTGAATTCAGTGAATACCTGGAATTAAGAATCTAGTGATCATGTATCCATTGTGATTTGTCAGGAAAAAGCCCATCTGATTCACCTACATGTGTGTCCAGACCCACAGCAATGTGATTGACTCCTGGTTGCCCTCTGGGCAATTAGGGATGGTCAATAATTGCTGGCCTGGCCATGCTCTCACCCTGTGAATGAATAAAGGAAAAAAAATCTAAAAAGAAACAGGGTGCAGAATATAGTGCTAAAGTCACACATAGGGTGCAGAGAGAGATCAGAATTAACATTTGAGAACTCCATTCAGAAGTCTGATAGCAGCAGGGAAGAAGCTGTTCTTGAATCTAATCATACACGTATTCACTTTTATATCTTCTGCCTGATGGAAGATGGTGGAAGAGAATAAAACTAAAGTGGGAGGTGTCTTTGATGATGTTGGTTGCTTTCCTGATGCAGTGGGAAGTATCGATGGAGTCAGTGGATGGAAGGCTGGTTTGCTTAATGGACTGGGCTGTGTTCACGACCCTCTATATAGTTTCTTGCAGTCTTAGGAACAGCAGTTGCCACATCACACTGATAAATCCAGATAGGATGTTTGTAAGAGTCTTTATGGAAATACAGATTTTTCTTAGCCTTCTGAGGAAGTAGAGCCATTGTTGTGCTTTCTGGACCATTTTGTCAATGTGGGTGGACCAGGATAGAGTGTTGATAATCATCATTTCCATGAACTTGACACTCTCGACCATCTCCAACTCAGCACCATTAATACAGACAGGTACATGCCCACCACTCCACTTCCTAAAGTCAATAACCAGCTCCTTTGTTGATGTTGATGGAGAGATTGTTGTCTTTATACTATGCTGCTAAGCACTCTTTCCTGAATTGTCTCATTGTCATTTGAGATCTGCTCCACAAAAGTGGAGTGGTCGGCAAACTTATAAATGGAGTTGGGACAGAATTGGCCACGCAGTCATGAATGTATGAGAAGTAGGGCACTTTGTACACAGCCTTGCCGGCCACCGGTGTTGAGGATTATAGTGGAAGAAGTGTTGTCACATATATTTTCCTGATTGCAGTTTGTGGATCAGGAAATTCAGGATCCAGTTAGAGAGGGGGGCCAAAACCTAGATCTCGGAGTTTAGAGATGAGTTGGTTTGGTACTATGGTGTTGAAGTCAGAACTGTAGTGGAAAAAATAGGAACCTGACTGGTATCCTTGTTATCCATATGTTCCAGGGATGAGTTTAGGGCCAAGGAGATGGTGCCTGCTGTGGACCTATTCCAATGGTAGGTGAAATACAAAGGAACAAGGCAGTGTGGTAGGCTGGAGTTAATGTGAGCCAGGACTAACCTCTTGAAGCACTTCATAATCACAGAGGTCACAGCTGCCGGGTGGTAGTAATTGAGGCCCTCTGTGTGATTTTTCCTTGGCATTGGGATGATGGTGGCAGATGGGGTCTTCAGATTGTAGTAAGGAGAGGTTAAAGATGTCTGCAAATACTCCCACTAGCTGGTTCACACAGGACCGAAGTACACAGCAGGAACTCCTGGCCTCATATGTGTACGTTTTCCTTGAATCTGCCAGTCTGCCTCCCTACAATAGCAATTGGATCTAAATGTCCAGACTTGTGAACTACAAATGAAAGGGAAAGTATGAAAGAAGCAAGGTAATTTTATTCATTACAAAGACTCTATACAGACTCCAGCATGGGAATTTTCTCACAGATGGAGACATCTCATATTATACATGCTTCAGCAATTATTGTAAATTTTTGACTTGTACCTTTTTTTATAGATATTGGACAGGCTGTGGGGAGTCAGGAGGCAAGTTAACTTATTTCAGTATTCCTGGCCTTTGATTTGATTTAGATTAGATTAGATTTGATTCTGTACAGTGTGGAAACAGGCCCTTTGGCCCAACAAGTCCACACCGCCACTTGAAGCATCTCACCCAGACCCACCCCCCTATAACCCACACACCCCTGAATACTACGGGCAATTTATCATGGCCGATCTACCTAGCCTGCACATCTTTGGACTGTGGGAGGAAACCGGAGTATCCAGAGGAAACCCACACAGACACGGGGAGAATGTGCGGAGTTTGCACAGACAGTCACCCGAGGCTGGAATCGAACCTGGGTCCCTGGTGCTGTGAGGCTGCAGTGCTAACCACTGAGCCACCGGGCCGCCCTTTGACCTGCACGTATAACCACAAAACTTGTATTGTTGATGTTGGGGCTACTCAGGGATGATCACACCATTGAATTTTAAAGAGATCAGTTAGATTCTGTTTTGTTGGATTTGGTCATTACCTGCAACTTGTCTGGCACAAACATGATTTGTCACTTGTCAGACCAACTCTGAATGTTGTCCAATGTTGCTGCTTATGGTCATGATCGTGCAACAGACTATGAATGGCGCTAACAATGTAGCTCTCGCTTTCGAACTTATAATGAAGGAAATGTTATTGATGAAGCAGCTGAAAATGGTTGGGCCTGGGATGCCACACTGTGGAACTAAAGGCTCTCGTGGTACTCTGGACCAAGAGACTTGGATTCAATTCCCACCTGTGGGACTTGAGGTGTGTAATAATATCTCTCAACAGACTGATTAGAAAGTACTACATTCAGGAACTCTTACGGTAAAGTGATAGTGTCCCTATTTCTGAGCCAGCACGCCTGGGTTTCATGTTCCACCTGCTCCAGAAATGTGTAATACCATCTCTGCTTGAGCTAATTAGGAAAATATCTACACTGAGGAACTCCTGCAGCGACGTCCTGGAGCTGAGATACTTGGTATTGGAAAACTATAACTAACCCTTGTGCTGAGTATGACGTCGGTCAGTGGTGACTCCCCCACTCGGTTCCAACTGCCATTAATTTTGTGGGGGCTCGTTCCTGTCAAACATAGTCAAAAGTTGCCTTGACATCGGGGCCAATCATTTTGACATGGCATCTGAAATGTAGCACTTGAATGTAGTTTGTACCAGGCTGCAATGAGATCTGGAGCAGAGTAGCTTTGGCAGAATCCAAATTGGTCATAGGTAAACAGGTTACTCCACTGTGAGTGCAGCTCAATAACATTGCCAATGACCTTTACTATTGCTTGACGATTGACAGTAGTTTGCTCGGGCCTTTGTGTGGTGTGAATGTTACTTGCCACTTGGATCAACCTGGGCCAGAAGGTCCAATTTCCTGTCATACCATGGAGGTAAGACAGAACATGTCTCAAGAGGTTGATTAAAAATATCTATACTTGGGCAAGCTGTTCCAGAACAGTTACAACACTGGTATCTACCTACCAATGTTGAAAATTGTGCAGGTATGTTGTGTACCTGAACAAAAGCAGGACAAATCCAATCCAGCCAATTACCACCCCATCAGTCTACTTTCGACCATCAATAAAGTAATGGAATATGTCATCAGCAGCACTATCAAACAGCACCTGCTCAGCAGTAACCTACTCAGTGACACCCAGTTCTGGGTTTCGCCAGGGTCACTCAGCTCCTGACCTCATTATAGCCTTGGTTCAGATAAAACCTTTCAGCACGGAAACAGACCATTTGGTCTGACTGGTCCATGCCAAACATAATCCCAAATTAAACTAGTCCCACTTGCCTGCGCCTGGCCCATATCGCTCCAAACATTTCCTATTCATCTATCCATTCAAATGCTTTTTAAATGTTGTAATTGTACTCGGATCCACCACTTCTTCAGGAAGTTCATTCCATATGTGAACCACCCTCTGTGCAAACAAAACACATTTCCTCTTATGTCTTTGCTAAATCTCTCTCCTCTTACCTTAAGAATGTACCCCCTAGTCTTGAAATTCCACAAAGACAACTACCATCAACTCTATCTATACCTGTCTATTTACAAACTTGTATCAGGTCACCTCTCAACCTCCTACACTCCAGTGAAAAACGTCCCACCCTTTCCTTATAACTCAAACTTTCCGTATCCGACAACATCTGGGTAAATCTCTTCTGAACCCTGTCTAGTTTGATAATATCCTTCTTATAACTGGTTGACTGGAACTGGACATAAACATGGACAAAAGAACTGAATTCCACAGATGAGGTGACATCAAGCCTGCGTTCAATTGAGTGTGGTAAGGATTATTGGGTGCAAACCCTCTGCTGATTGGAGTGATACCTGGCCCAAGTAAAGATGGTTGTGGTTGTTGGAGGTCAGTAATCTCCGCTCCAGGACATCTCTGCAGGAGCTCCTCAGTGTAGTGTCCTCGGCCCAGCCATCTTCAGTTGCTTCTTCGGTGACCTTCTGTCCATCATAATATCAGAAATAGGGATGCTCACTGGCTCTGAACATTGCACATTCACAATTCCTCAGATACTGAAGCAGTCTTTGTCCAAATGCAGCAAGACCTGGATGATGTTGAGGCTTGGGCTGACAAGTGGCAAGTAACATTCAACCACACAAATGCCAAGCTATGATCATCTTCAACAAGACACGATCTAATGACTGCCCCTTCACATTCAATGGCATTACCATCACTGAACACTGGGCTACAAGAGCAGGTCAGCATCTAGGAATGCTGTGGTGAATAACTCCCCTTCTGATTGATTCCTCAAAGTTTGTCACCATCTACAAGGCACAAGTCAGGAGTGTGATGGAACATTCCCCACTTGCCTGGATGGATGCAGCTCCAACAACACTCAAGAAGCTTGACAGCATTCAGGGTGTAACAGGCTGTTTGATTGGCACTACATCCAAAAACATCCACCACCGATGCTCAGTAGCAGCAGTGTGCACTATCTACAAGATGCACTGCGGAGATTCAACAATCCTTAGGCAGCACGTTTTAAACCCATGACCACTGCCATCCAGAAGAACAAGGGCAGCAGATACATGGGAATACCACCTGTAGCAAAATCCCCTCCAAGTCACTCATCATCCTGACTTGGAAACACTTCGCTATTCCTTCAGTGTTGCTGGATCAAAACCATTAAATTCTCTCCTTAACGGCATGTGGGTCTTCGTACAGGACATGCATATAGCTGTCTAAGAAGGCAGCTCACCACCACCATGTTGAGGGAAACAGACAATGAATGGTGGCCCAGGCAGTGATGGCCACATCCACTGATACCCAGGCTAATTCTCTGAGGACATTGGTGAAATCCCACCATGGCAGCTTGTGGAAATTAATTTAGTTTATGAAGTCTTGAATTCAAAGCTAATATCAGTAATAGGAATCATTGAACTATTATTAATTGTCATAAAATCAGTCTTGTTTTTCAATTGAGATAATAAGGTGTGAAGCTGGATGAACACAGCAAGCCAAACAGCATCAGAGGAGCAGGAAAGCTGACGTTTTGGGCCTAGACCCTTCCCGAAACGTAAGCTTTCCTGCTCCTCTGCTGCTTGGCCTGCTGTGTTCATCCAGCTCTACACCTTGTTATCTCAGATTCTCCAGCATCTGCAGTTCCTACTACCCTTGTTCATTAATGTTATTTTTAAAGAGGAAATCTGTCATCCTTACCTGGTCTGGCCTACATGTGACTCCAGACCCACAACAATGTGGATGTCTCTCAACTGCCCTCCTGAAATGGCAACACACTCTCTGGTCAAGGCCAATTAGGAACTGGTGGCTTTATCAGTGCTGCCTCAAATAACGTCAAGTGAGTCGAATTGGCTGAAGACTGGCATCTCTGATGCTTGGAACCCCTGGAGAGGGCCGAGATAGATCTTTTACATGGGCCTGCTTGGTTCCAAATCATTCAACATGGGGGTATTTGTGGAGCTGCCTCCTCCTATTAATTGTTCAATTGTTAATCATCATTCACAACTGGATGTGGCAGGACTGTACGTGCATTGGCTGTGAGATGGTGTTTGGCGACGCAAGGCTTTGGGGATTTTGATCCTGGATGATGAAGGGCTGGCTGTATACGTCCAAGCAATTAGAGGTGGGCATTTTGGGGTAGGCAATAAATGCTGGCTTAGCCAGAGATGCCCGAATCCCATTAATCAATAAAACAACTCTCACTTTAATTTGAGGGAGAGGACCTGTGGGTTTCATGCAGAAACATTGGAAATTTATGGAATATTGCTGTGTTTTCCTTTCAGAATTGCTTGGTGAAACATGAAGGGAAGTCGTACACAGCTGTGGTGGGAGACTTTGGCCTTTCAGAAAAAATCCCGAATTATAGGTGAGTGAAAATAAAAAGCAAGAAAGAACTTGCATTCATATACTGCCTTTTACACATCTTTAAGTTCCAAAATGCTTCCAATGAACAACTTTAAGGTGAAGACACTGTTGTAATGTAGCAATTGCAGCAACCCATTTGCATACAGATGAAATTGAATGGACTGATTTTATGTTAGCAATTAAGAGGTAAATATTCATTGCAACACCTTGGAGAACCTCCTTTTCTTTTAAATAATAACTATAAAATCTTGAACACTCAACTAAGGCGGCACACATGGCCACTGTTTAATTTCATCAAAATGCCTCACCCTGGCACTGCAGCATTTCCTCTGTTACTGCACTGCAAGTGACCGTCTAGATTTGTTCCTTTAGGCGTGTGGTGAGAGTTTGAATCTGACTGTGAAGTGAGAGTCCTGTCCAGTGAAACAAAATTGATCCTGATTAGCTGACTTAAAAGGAAATGACAGAAGTAAGGTATAAGGTCCAGTGGAAAAGATGCAAAGTGATTCATGAGGATGGTACCAAAAATGAGAGGGTAAAAATATCCAGAATGGCAAAACAAGCTCGGGTTCTTGCCTCTAATGGTAACCTGATAGCCATCTTTAAAACTATGATGGGACTTGATCATTCCACTTGTTGGCCACATCCAAAGCTAGGGATAAAAGTTGTAAGATAGTCACATAAGATGGTAACATAGAATAAATGACTTGAGGGTTTAGAATGTGGAAATTGTTCCTGAAATGATGCTGGTTCTTCTGAAGCACTGTGCAGTTTGAGGAATTCAACTGTTGCATATAACACTAAATAAATAGATACAACTGAGAATTTGTACTGATGGCTGGTGCTTCAGTGTAAAGGCTAAGATAACCATTCTTATGCCTCTTCCCTTGTGTATAATACACAGCCTTAATTCTTAGTACCATGTTTTACTTAATTGTTTAGACTCAAAAGACACATGGCAGACAGAGCATATGTTATATCTGTTTCCATTGTTAGATTTACCTGGGATGGGTAACTGGGTCCAAAGTCAGAGGCTTTAGTTAGAGGGGTGCCACCCCTCAAGACTAGCTGATCAGGAGAGATAGTAGGGACTGCCGGTGCTAGAGTCTAAGATAACAAGGTGTGGAGCTGGACGAACACAGCAGGCCAGGCAGCATCAGAGAAACAGGAAAGCTGACGTTTCGGGTCTGGACCCTTCTTCAGATCTGATCGGGTCTGATCAGGAGACTCCACTGCTCCTACTGCCCATTGTAAACATGTTCATACATTTTACAGCATGATAATCAACCTGCTTGGTGTGTTATGAATGTACCTTTCATGGCCAAACAGGCTCTCACATATTGAAGAGAAAAACAAAAGGACTTTACTGTAGTAATTGAAATGAGGTCAGCCAGGTGAGCGTAATAGAGTAAGAGTTTCCTCATTGGACCAGACTAGCAGCCTCAGTCAGGGAGCCCTGACTGACAGGAGGGTCAGAGGTACTGTTGACTCAGAGCAGGCTCATTTTGAAGGACTCTCCGTGTAAATAAAGGTGATGTGGTAATGGGATACCAGCCTCTGTGGAGTCATTTCACTTACTGTCTGAAAAGGCATGTTTAAAATAAAGTCTACATCATTTCCTTAAAACCTGAAGTCTTTTCAAGAAAATGAGCACATCCTCTTAAATTAAGTCATGTGAAAATAATAACTGAGGTTCTGTTTTCAATTTGATAGGTGTTTTGATTTTTAACAGAGCCACCTTTACAGACATGTAATGAAATGTTGATGCAAGGCAAGTCTGAGACCGGTAGCTACTCAAGAATTTCACAGTCAGTTACACCCAATTTATAGTTCAGGCTAACCCCCAGAGAGATTCGATTAGAATGTGGTACTTACAGGCCACAGTTGTGCCTAATTGTGTCAATGCATTTGTGGGAAAGTTAGTGAACACATGAGGGGTAGAGGAATAAAGGGATCAGCTGATATGCTGATATTCTATGTGGATTCTGCTTGATGGTTAGAAGCAGGTTCTTCCTCCCTATGGAAACCAGACAACTTCTCTTGGGCTGCAGGACACCCTGACCTCATGTTCTGGTTTTCATTAGAGAAAGCAAGGCCAAAAGGAGACATGATCCAAATGTCTAAAAATGCTGATTTAGAATGAAAGTAAAGCCAAATCTCAAACACAAACTGTGAGCATGCTGTGAGACATTTTAAAATGAACTCTTTTGCACACCATAGTTGGTGGTGAAGGAAGCTAATTAGTCCATGTAAATTCACCTATCCAACAATATCTGGTCGTGCTCTCTTTGCTATTTGTGAAATCTTGCTTTGCGCAAATTGGTTTCCATGTTTTCTCTGTTATGTTTAGTTGGTGGCATTCAGTCATAATCCCACAGATGGTAATTTTGCACCAATGGCTCCTCTGCTAAGCATATATTCCAAATGTTTCAACCTGAGATTCCCCTGGTTTTGAATCAAATTATAATTGCAACAACATTTATCAATGTTGCTTGGTTAAAATCCTAAAACTCCCTTCTGAACAGCACTGTCATTGCATCTACACCACATGGACTGCATTGGTTCAAGAAGGCAGCTGACCATCACCTCCTCTAGGACAATTAGGGACGGTCAATAAAGTGAGTAACAAAAACAGAAATTGCTTAAAGGTCAGCAGATCTGGCAGAATCTGTGAAGAAGAAAAATCAGAGTTAACGTTTTGGGTCTGGTGACCCTTCCTCTGAACTGACAGCACCCGTGAAAATGTTGGTTTATAATGTTTTGGGCGGCACGGTGGCTCAGTGGTTAGCACTGCAGCCTCACAGCTCCAGGGACCCGGGTTTTATTCCAGCCTCGGGCGACTGTCTGTGTGGAGTTTGCACATTCTCCCCGTGTCTGCGTGGGTTTCCTCCCACAGTCCAAAGATGTGCAGGCTGGGTGGATTGGCCATGCTAAATTGCCCATAGTGTTCAGGGGTGTGTGGGTTATAGGTGAAGGGGTCTGGGTGGGATGCTTCAAGGGGTGGTGTGGATGTGTTGGGCCGAATGGCCTGTTTCCACACTATAGGGAATCTAATCTTTAAAAAAAAGCAGAAAATAGGGAGGAGAATAGGGTAGGGAATAAATAATAGGATAAAGGATGGAGCCCAGCGCGAGAGAGAGAGAGAGAGAGAGAGAGAGAGAGAACAGCAGTTTGATAGACAAGAGTTGATCATGATCTGGCCGGGAGGATGAATAGTTGTTAATGGGGACAGTTAATGACTAACAATAGGTGGTGTGTAATGGCAGGCTATGTGACCATCAAGGCCTGGTGTGTCAGGTACTGGGCTAGGAAATGGGAGAGTTTAGGCCGAACAATTATTGAACTCGATATTGAGTCTGGTGGGCTGCAAGGGGTCCCCGAATGGAAAATGAGGTGTTATCCTTCCTCTGTTCTGAGGAAGAACCATCCTTCACAGATGCTGCCAGACCTGCTGGGCTTTTCCAGCAACTTTTTTTTTTGCTGCTGTTGTTCTTCCAGTTTGTGCTGAGCAGGAACAGGGTGGTGTGTTAAAGTGGCAGGCAACAGGTAGATCAGGGTCTTTTTTGCAAGCAGAAAGTGTACGTTCTACGAAACGGTCGTCTAGTCTGCTTCGTTTTCTCCAGTATAGAGGAGATTACATTGTGTGCAGCTAATGCAGTAGACTAGATTCTGGAGAGTGCAGGTGAAGTTTTTTGTTCTTTGTTCCTTCACCTGGAAGGTATCTTTGGGCCCTTGGATAGTCGGGAGGGAGGAAGTAAATGGATGGATGTTGCACCTTTGCTGGTTGCAGGGAAAGGTGCTGTGGGGGAGACATTGGGGGTGAAGGAAGAATAAACTTGGGTGTCCCAGAGGGAATGGTCCCTGCAGAAGGTGGACAAGGAAGGGGAGGGGAAGATAATAAAATGTGAGGCTGGATGAACACAGCAGGCCAAGCAGCATCTCAGGAGCACAAAAGCTGACGTTTCGGGCCTAGACCCTTCATCAGAGAGGGGAGGGGAATATGTCTGGTGGTGGCATCTCGCTGGAGGTGGAGGAAATAGCGCCTGATGATCTTCTGGATATGGATGCTGGTGGGATGGTAGGTAAAGACAAGGGGAACTCTATCGCTGTTGCGGTAGGGAAGAAAAGGGGTGAGGGCGGAAGTGCAGGAGATGGGTCAAACCCGGTTGAGAGCCCTGTCAACAAAGGTGCTGAGGAATCCTTGGTTGACAAAGAAGGTGGACATTTTGTAAGCTCCCTTTTAAGGTTGTTTTCCTCTGAACACCTGCAGCATATCCCAGAATCTAGTTGACAAGGAATCCCCTTAAATGATCCACTCTTCCCTCATTCCTAACACCCCTGCCACAGCCTCATGGCACCACCCCCCGCAACCAGCGAAGATGCAACACCTGTCCATTTACCTCTCCCTCCCCACTATCCAAGGGCCCAAACATACATTCCAGGTGAAGCAACACTTCACCTGCACTTCCCAGAATCTAGTCTGTTGCATTTGCTGCTCAGTGTGGTCTCCTGTACAGTGGGGAAACGAAGTGTAGACTGGATGACTACTTCACAGAACATCTACGTTTAATCGCAGAAAAAGACCCTGATCTACCTGTTGCTTGCCACTTTAACACCCCACCCTGTTCCCTAGCAGCATCTCTGTCTCGGTCTTGCTGCAGGTGTTCCAGCGAAGTTCAGCCTGAGCTGCAAGAGCAACGCCTCATTTACTGCTTTTGGACCCCTGCAGCCCTCCAGACTCAATATCAAATTCAATAATTTTAGGGGCTAAACTCTTCCATTTCCTAGCCCCGTACCCCACACACCAGGCCTTGTTGTCACATAGCCTGCCATTACAGACTGCCTTTTGTTAATCATTAACAGTTCCCCATTAATAACTATTCACCCTCCTGGCCAGATCGTTACCAACTCCTTTGTCTATCCACCTGCTTATCTCCCTCTTCAAGCTCTATCCTCCCATTTACTCCTTACCCCATCCCTCTCCCCATTTTCTGCATATAAACTGACATTTTCACAGCTACCATCATTTCTGAGAAAGGGCCACTGGATCCGAAATGTTAATTCTGATTCTTTTCTTCACAGACTCTGCAGACCTGCTGACCTTTCAGCAACTTCTGCTTTTGTTCCTGATTTATGGCATCCGCAGTTCTTTCAGTTTTTAATCAATAAAGCTAGTGATATCCTTTCACAAATACGGCTAAAGAAAACATTAGAACAGTGACCGCACTTCATTGCCTATGAAGCTGTTTCAAAATGAGGAATTCAACAAAAATGGAAACTCTTTAGACTTGGAGTGATGAAAACAATTAATATCAATTGGATATCAACTGATTAGATGAGGATGGGTATACAGATCAAGATGATTGAATACTGTCATGGGGAAATAACTGCAAGTTGATTCATTTAAGATTGTATTTACTACAGTTCGGTAGAATAAGGGTGGTGAAATCTTGGAGATTATAAAATTCTGACAGAATTAGACAGAATTATAGAGTCATAGTCATACAGCACAGAAATACAGCTTTTGGTTTAACTTGAAGAATGTCCCTGATGGCAGGTTCGGCCAGAAGCAGAGATCACAATCTAATGATATGGGATAAATTGTTAAGCACTGAAATGAGTAAGCTTCTTCTTCACCCAGAGGGCGATGAGCCTGTGAAATTCATAACTACAGAAAGCAGTGTAGGCCAAAACATTGTATGATTTCAAGAAAGAAAAGGATGTAGCATTTGGGGCTTCAGGGATCGAAGGATATGGAGGAAAGCCAGAGCAGTCTATTGAGTTGAATGATCAACCATGATCAAAGTGAATGGCAGAGCAGACTCGAAGGGCTAAATGGCTTTCTCCTGCTCCTATTTTCAATGTTTCTATTCAAGTCAAGGATCAGTGATTAGCTCTTCTCTTCCCATTCCTCTTTTCCCTCTGCTTTACTCCTCTCTTCTCCCCTTAACAGTTTCAACTCCCCTCTCTTCTCTCTACTTTACCTTCCTCTTCCCTTTCCCTCTTGTCCATTTTCTGTCAATTCTCCACCCCCCCCCCCCCCATTTCTATTCCCTTCCTTCTCACAATCCCCTCACCTTTGTTTCTCTCCTTCACTTTCTGTTCCCCCACTCTCATTTATTAGTCTCCTTATTGCTGGGAAATCCAATGTGTTGTCCTGCTGTCTGACCCTGTGGTGATTGGTTTGTCAGTATGTTGTAGGCCTCTCAGTCTGAGAGAGCGAAGGTGTTTTCAATAGTGAAGATGAAGCTGAATGATTGCGACACTGAATCTCAATGGCGACCAACCCATTCTTTGGAAAGGTTATGAGCTGCCATTTAATGAACAAGCACTGTCCTGGTTTTTAATATACTTAGAAATCCCAGTTCTTTTTCCTGAAAATTTGAGAAATTATTCCAGAACAAATTTAAATTGTTGCAAATCCACCTGGAGCTGGAAGAAAAGGCAGCCTGAATGAGCTTAGCTGGACACAGCTTCAACTGAGGCTAATGTCACAGAGATTTGGCCCCTGATATTGATGAACAGTCAGTGAGTTTCCAGAGGTGTTTGGGAGTGAATAAAGAATCTGCAAAGCCAGAATGAGGAGGCCCTGTTGGTTTTAACCTCAGTGTCCTGGCTGGAAAGCAGACAAATTGATAGGTTTCCCTTGGTGTCCCCGAGGGACAATCTTCTTCAACTGGGAGGGAAGTAAAGAGTGCCAGAGATCAAGACTTGGCAGTTAAAAGAAAAGAGGCAAATGTGGGTGTAAAGCAGTGAGAATTGGGGGAGGGTTTGGAGAGATACCTTTGTGGGAGGGAACAAGAGATTGGACTTTCTTGAGAGTAAGAGAAGTTATTGCAGAAGGAAATGAGAGATTATTCTTTGAGAAGAAGGGCAAGGTGAGGAAAAAGGCCACCTACAGAAGTAGGACTGAAGGCTTCATTGTGAGATCAAGGTGGAGAGTACTCTTGTTCTATTTGACCCACAGGGAGTGCTGTAAAAGCTATTTAAGATAGCAGCTCCTGCTTCCTTTTCACTACCAAGTTTATGGATCTCTGGGAAATGATGTGTCCTACATGGCACATCAGCATTGACTCAGGGACTAATTCTTTGTTTACATCTGTCTCCCACCCTTTATGTGTGGAGGGAGTAATTATCAAGGCCATGGCCTTCCCAATGAATGGATGTTGCTGAGAGCTGACCTTTGTGAATAGTTGATGGTATTAAGAATAAGTGTTTCTAAAGCACTGCCCATATAATGGATGCCTTTACAGATAATGCAGGATGCAGTTCCAGTTGCCTTGAGGAATTTTCCAGAATATATCTTCCCTTATGATTTCATTAGTGTTTCTCTCTGAAAAGTGCAGAGAGAAAAGCTTTCCGACAGCTCTCCTATGCAATAGGTTGTAACTAAGAAACGGTCTGTCTGTATCAAAGGCACTAATGGGAGTTGATTTTTGCAGAACAATGTTGCTGACAGATGCTGTCCATAGAGCAGATGTAGATGATGAATGGGCTTTGCAATGCTGCTACTGCCTCTCATTCTCTCTCTTTCTTTGTCTTTAGCTGTTGCTAGGAAATTGCCTCTCCAAAAGGCAGATGTGCCAACTATTGACTCTTGAAAAGTGAGATTATTATCATTTAGAACATGATAATGGTTGAATGGCATATGTCCATGCCACCTGGTGTACTGTCTGAGTTGCATTAAACTACACCTTATCCTAATTAGAATTTAATTGCTTTTCAATTTTTATTCTTTATATTTTTATCCTCGGTGTGCCTCTTCAGTTCTCCTTCAAACATTAAGGTTTATATCTGAGCTCTCATACTTCCTGCAGTTCTAGAGACATTACAATTATATTTTGAGGAGAGTTCAGTCTGTTTTACTTCGAGTAAATGTCGTCCAGAAGAATTCAATTAACTTTTACTCTCATCAACTCGTTCTTAATTTTAGTTTATTGTGACACCTAATTAGAATCTGACAGACTCATTACAGATTAGTGATTAAATTTATTATAAAAACAGAAATAAACTCAACAGGTCTGGCAGAATCTGTGGAGATAGAAATAATTGACGTCTCCAGTATAATATGGCTTCATCAGAATTGATCAAATTTGTTATCCTTGCTTGTATTTCCTATCAAATTTGACATAAAGTGGCAATGAACTTTACGGCATTGAATCTTACAGAACAGAACCAGATCGTTCAGCCCAATAGGTGTCTGCTGGTGTATATATTCCACTCAATCCCTTATCAATCTGATTTTATCTAATCCTTTCAGCATAATCTTTCTTTGATATCTTTCTCAATCAAGTTTGTACAGCTTTCCCCTTAAATGCATCAATGTTTTTTTTGTCTTGGCCAAACACTGTGGCATCAAGTTCAATTTTCTCATGAATCTCTGGGTAAAGAGGCTTCTCCTGAATCCCATCTTGTGAACTTGTTAATGACGGCCTTATTGTCCTAGTTTTGGATGCCCCTACATTCAGAAATATCTTTACTGTGCCTACCCTATCAAACTCATTCAATTTTAAAGACTCTTTTTGGATTTCAGCCTTCTTGACAGTAGAGTTGCAGCCTCTAACCTCTTCCCAATAGTTATAACAGCTTAGCTTTGGTATCATCCTCAAATCTTTCTTTCACTTCCTCATTTTTATAGATTTCTTTTTTAAAATAGAATCTAAGTATGGTTGATCTAAGGTTTCCTGTGGAAATGAACTCGTGCATTGTTATATTTTTGGTCATGTTAAGCTGCTTTCTTACATGATGTGACTTTTTATTCTTGGTTCACATTCCAAGTCTCAGCTTCCATCAGTGTAAAATCCAACATGACCAACTTTTGAGATACCCTCTTTAAATTTACTAAGCTGATAAATATTGATGTTGGTTCTGTGAAGAAGCAATGACCCCAGGAACAACACTGTAGTTAGCGTATTGCCTCACTGCTCAGAAGATTTGTGGAACGCCATTGAGATGGCTGGTGAACAGGAAAAGATCTGTTGTTCAATCCAGCCTGACCTACACTGACGAGATCACAGGATTATTACAATGCAGAAGAAGGCCATCTGACCCATCATTTCTGCATCAGCTATCCAATTTTAAACTTCGTACCATCTTCCCATTTCTCCTAAAACCCTGCACATTCATTCTTTTCAGATTATAGTTCCCTCTTGAAAGATTGAATCTGCCTCAACTCTACTCTCAGATATTGCATTCCAGAACCTCAAAACTTAATGCGTGAAGAGTGCTTTTTTTTCTTTAATATTGCTTTTGCCCATTTTACTGTTACTTTAAATCTGTGTCTTCTTGTCTGTGTTTCTCCAATTCCCTTGGCTTAGTCTAAAGAATATTGAAATTTTATGGCCAGTGTCTCCACATTTTCTACTTGCTTCCCTTGCATCCATTTTCTGGTCATAGTGCCATTTAACTATAATCGGAGCCTGTCCAACTCCTGTCAATTTTAAACCCTTCCGGTATCTAAATTACCTCCTGTACCTCCATGACTTGCCTAGCACCTTCTTTCTTAATAATACAAAATGCAAAATATTAGTTTAATACCTCAGCCACGCCTGCTGCCACACGTAAATCATCTTTCTGGTCTCTAATCTGCCCTACACAGCATTCTACTACCCTTTTACTATTTATATGTCGACAGATGACTTTGAGATTCCCTGTTGTGTTAGCAGCTGTACTCTTTCTATACTGCTTTTATTTCCCTCTTCACCAATTATCTGAACCTTCTACATTCAGCTTGTACTTCAGTTGTATTTGCCATCTGACATCTGTCCTAAGCACACTTTTTCTTCCTTAATTTAATTTCTATCTCTTTTGTTATGTATGGAGTTCTGGATTTGTTTGCTGTACATTTCCTCGCAAAAGAAATGTACCTTAACAGTGCCCGAACCATCTCCTCTTTGGACAAAGCCCACTGTTTAGCTACTGCTTCTCTTGCTAATCTTTAGCCCCAATATATTTGGCTCAGATCTGTCCCATTGAGGTTAGCTTTCTCCCACTTGATTATCTTAACTTTGGATTGATTGATTTTTTTTTTCCTCCCTATTTGCACAGTCAAATCTACTTGGCACACCTCATTCCCAACAAGGTCTCTTTTTCCAATTCCTGGGGTATGGGTGCTGCTGGCTAGGCTAGCAGTTATTGACCATCCCTACTTATTAGTGTCTGTAGTGTTGTTATGGACAAAGTTCCAGGAATTTGACCCAGCTATTTTGAAAGAACGGCAATATGTTTCCAAATCCGGGTAGTCTGTAGGTTGAAGGGGAACTTGCAGGTGTTGGTGTTTTTATGTATCTGCTACCTTTGTCCTTCTAGATAGTAGTGGTCATGAGTTTGGGATGTTTTGCCAAAGAAGCCTTGGTGAATTTCTGCAGTGCAACTTGTGGATTGAGTGAGAAGTGGTTGTGGATATGGTGCCAGACTTTGGGCTATTTTGTCCTAGATGGAGTCAAGCTGCTTGAATGTTGAAGCTGAACCCATCCAGGCAATCCTGACTTCTGCGTTATAGATGGTCCTCAGGCTTTGGGGATTGAGAAGGTAAGTTACTGGCAGCAGTATTCCTCACCTTTGACCAGTTCTTATAGCCACTGTGTTTATCTGGCTAGTCCAGTTCAATTTCTGGTCAATGGTAATCCCCAGGCTGTTAATAATGAGGAAATTTAGCAAGGTTAACATCACTGAATGTCAAAGGGGATTACTTGGGTTCTATTTTGTTGGAGACAGTCATTGCTCTGCTTGTGTAACACAATTGTTATTTGCCACTTGTTAATTAAAATAGTGCTTCCTTTCTTGTTGAACAGGACTTGTGCTACTGTACAAAATTCTCTGGAACAAATCTAGGAACTATTGTCCCTTATTGCCCTTTTACAGTACCATCACACCAATCTATATTTGGGTAATTGAAAGTACCCATTAAAACTGCTCTTTTTTGCAGCTGTCTGCAATTTGCTTGAAAACTTGATCCTCTCTTTCTTCCCCCCACCCCTCACCCACTTGTTGGTGACCAATGGACCACACAGAACAATGTAATTGCACCTTTTTAAGAATCATAGATCTTTATAATACAAAAGGAGGCCTTTCAACCAGTCATTTTAGTACAGGGTGCTGAAAGAGCTACCCAGCTAGTCCTATTCTTCAGGCCTGTCTCTAGCCCTCAAAATTCATCACAAATAAATGGCCAGCTCTCTTTTGAAACTTCTTATGGAATCCACCTGCACCACGCTTCACGGCAGCACATTTCAGATCATAAAATCTCTTGAGTGGAAAAAAAATTCTCATCATCTCCCTCCTAAATGCCTTCCTGATAATCTTGAAATTGACCTCTTGTTATTGACATACCAACCAGAGGAAACAGAATATCTTTTGTACCCTGTTAAAATCACTCATAATTTTGAACAACCCAATAAGATCACCTCTTAATTGTCTCTGCTTCAAGGAGAACAAGTCCAAATTCTCTAATCTTTCCCTGCATCTGGAATCCCTCATTCCTTGTGGGAAATCTCCTTTGAACTCTCTCCAGCACTTTAACATTCTTCTTTAATAAAGTGTCGAGATCTAAATGCAAATAATTTGTAGAAGCATCATTTCCTTGCTTTTATACTCTATGCCTCTATTTATAAACCCAAGGGTCCTATAAGCCTTCTTAACAATGGTTTCACCTTGCCTGGTCACCTTCAGAGAACCATGCACGTGAACCCCAAGGTGCCTGTGCTCCTGTACACTCCTCAAAGTCATACCATTGAGACTGTATTGTCTCTCCATGTTTCTTCTACTAAAATGCATGACCTCATATTTCCCGGCATTGAAATTCATCGACCAGGTGTCTGCACATTTGCCCATATCAGTGTGCCTGTGAAGTCACTCAGCATCATCCTCCAATTCATTTTTCTCCCTAGCTTCGTAGAAATGTGCAAATTTAGATTTTTTTTTCCCTTGACTCCCATCTCCAAATCTTTTCTTTTAATCAGAAAAAGCAAGGGTCCCAACACCAAACCTTGAGGAACACCACATTCAACTTGTCTCCAATCTGAGTACAGCTCATCTATACCTACCCGCCAACTTCTAATCTATGCTGCCAAGGACCCATCAATCCCAAACACTTCTAACTTGCAAACGAACTTGTCGTGTGACACTATATCAAATTCTTTCTGAAAGTCCAAATATACAACATCCATAGCACTACCCTCATCCATTGCCTTTTTGTTTCTTTGGTCCAGCCAAATAGGTTCTGTCCTTGAACCATCTGGGTTCCACTCCTTCTCCACCACTACAATGCTATCCTTAAGCTGGGTTAATTAGCCCAACTGACGTCAATGTCACACTCATAGTGTGGGTTCAGCTCCCTTACTGGTTGAGGTTACCATGAAAACCCTACCTTCTCTACCTCACCCTTTATCAGCTCTCCTTAGCCGACACTGTCCACTGTCCACCTCTTCCCACTTTTCATCTTTTTCCTACTTTCCTGAACAATGTGTATCCAGGAATATTTAATACTCTACATTCTACCCTTTCAGGACTCCCTTCAAGACACAATATCATATTTGAACATTGTAATCTGCGCCTGAAACTTATTCAGAATCTTATTCACATTCCACCTATTCACATACATGCATTTGTAACCCTTCCTTTCTCTGACCCTCTCTAATAGCTTACTTTACTGCAACGTATCTTTTGTGTACCTCGGTATTCCTCTTTACTCTTGGCTCCTGGCTCTATCGCCTGCTGAGTTAGTTTAAACTCTCCACAATATATCCAGCAAAATGTCACACAACGCACTCAATCCTCATGCTTTTCAGATGCATCTATGCAGCCTGTACACATCCCATCTCCTCTATGTTAACTTGCAATGTGCTAAGAAGCTGAAACCTTCCCTTTTGCACCATCTCTCCATCCATGCTTTCATCTGCTTCATCCTCCTGTAGTGAAACTCTGTCAGATGTGGTAATGGGAATAATCTGCGGATTAATACTTTTGAAGTCCTGTTTATTAATTTCCTACTTTAGCTCCTAAAATGTTCTTTGCAAGAACGCCTCCCTTTTTTTCTACCTCTATTATTTGTATCAATGTGTACTGCTGGCTATTCAATCTCCCACTCAGGATGCTCTGAAACTACTTAGTGACATATTGACCCAAGGACCAACAGAATACACCAGCCAGGATTCATGTCTGTGGCCACAAGTTCTTATCTATTCCTTTAACTATCAAATCTCTGACCACCATTGCTGCTCTTCCAGTCTTCCTTATATGTCCCTGTCCAGCTGAGTCACCTGTGATGCTGTGGACCTGGCTCTGGCTGCACTTCCCAAACAATCCATCTGTCTTATCAGTGTGCAGAATTGAGAACTAGATCAACCAAACAAGCTGGGAGCATTTTGTTCTCATGATGCGCACCTCCAAAGGAACTGACATGGCCTGGTAATGAAACCGTATGACGAAGCAAAAAGAAAAGGCAAACATATTTTGAGTCCCAGTGTTGCCTGTTGGGGAGTTAGGAGTCTTAAATAAGATATAGTGACTAATGAATGCAATAGGGAATCCAGGAGAAACTTATTGATTCTCCAGATAATGAGAATATAACTCAAGGAGTTGTTAAAGTGAATAAATTGAATAAAATTAAGAGTGAAGTTAGATAAACACATGAGGAAGAAAGGTGTGCTGAAGCGGGTGGGACAACAAGGGATGATGGAAGGCTGGTGTGGAGAATAGACAATGGGGATAAAGATCAGTTCGACTGAATCATTTTGTTTTCTGTACTGAAAACCTGTGTAATTGTTGCATCTTAAGAGAAATACATCTAATGGCAACAATAAAGAATGGAAAACTACCCTGGTGTGTTGTAAGATGTTGAACTGTACTATAGGAAACACACTTGATCTGGTGGAAGGAGAACTTCCTACCACTTCAACTTATTTACCATCAGCCTCAAACATGGTGGCTATCTTTGTTCTGCTTGATGATCAAAGAAAATTTGGCTCTAGGATCTGTTAACTTTGGATATCAATTGGATATCACACTTGACAGAAGGTGCCTTTCAAAAATAAATGAAAATCAAACTCCCAGCATCCATTTTGGACTCCATGTCCAAGGCACAGTCTGTTACACAAAGAGAGATAGGGCTTGAGGTATTGGGATTATAGATTAATGGGGAAATAGAATGTCCTTTATCAGAGTAGAATATCTTTTATTGACACATCTGTTCCATTGTAGAAGTACAGCAAAAAGCTTTTACAATGTCTGCCTCCTAAGGCAAAAGTACCTAAGTACAAATCTTGGATACATATGAGGAATAAAAAGTGGTCGCATTATTTTATAAAGTCGGAGGTCACACAACACCAGGTCCAACAGGTTTATTTGAAATCACAAGCCTTTGGAGCATAGCCCCTTGGTCAGGTAAAGTGAGAGCAACACACAAACACAGAATTCATAGACAGAGATCAAGGGCAGAGAAATCAAAAGACCATACAAATGGTGTGAGTGGAATGTCAAATAACAAGTCTCTGCAGGCGACCAAGACTGTTAGAAGGTGTGAGTAAAGTGTCAACAGCTGAATAACCTGCAAAGGGATGACCTATAATCCTTTTAAATGAGGCAGAGAGATAATTACAAAATATTAAAAGTAAGTCAGTGCTGGAGACAAACCAAATGATTGGTATAACACGATAGATATAAGAGTTAAACCGCCAGATCCCATCCAACAGCTGTCACTGCTCTGCTCCAAGCCTCCAGTCTGCTCTGTACCGGCACTCAGTACAGTGTTGCCACTCCTTTGATGTTGCTGCGTCAAAGCTCTTGAATCCCCTCCCTAAAAACATTGTGGGTGTCCTCACACTGAAGGTTGAGGTTGGTTAGCCCAGTTCCATGCAGAGGAAGCAGGCTAATGTTTCGAGTCTAGATGACTATTCATCAGAGCTGATATAGTGTGGAGGAGACAGCAATTATGCTATGGTGGGGTAGGGGGTTGGAGTGCTGCAGGAGAAAAGATGTTGATAGCTCAGATTAAGTATCGGAATGTGAGAATGACAGAACAGTAGTGTCTAAATGCCAAACGAGAAAGTGCAGACAGTCCCACTGGAGTTTGGGGAGGTGCAGAAAGAGAAAAAGCTAAAAGGAAGGGATAACACGATAGATATAAGAGTTAAACCGCCAGATCCCATCCAACAGCTGTCACTGCTCTGCTCCAAGCCTCCAGTCTGCTCTGTACCGGCACTCAGTACAGTGTTGCCACTCCTTTCCAACAGCAAGTAATATTTTAAGAGATTTCCTCTCAGAATTATTAATGACTTGAATAGTAAAGCCGAGGTAAATTCTAGGACTGCCTTGCCTATGGTGGTCTTTGCCTGGGAATCACAGCTGGCACACTGCTCCAGGACTCTCAGCCCTCGCTGCTCTGGGACTTGTTGCTTGCACGCAGCTCCAGGACTCGCTGCCGGTGATTAGGCTGCAGACATTCAGTAGAGAACTTTAATATGATGCAGAGTTTTAATGACTTGTACAAAGACTTGGTTTCGGAGTCAGTGATAAGGAATCATCACAAGAATCACAGTGAGCACAGAAATAACGAGAAATTTATTGACAGTGGAAGATTAGTGAGTGTGGAATGCTTTGCTATTGTGATTTTTTTTGAGGCAGAGTCCATTGCATCTTTTAAGGGAAATTTAGAAAAAGAGGAAGAAGGCAGCAAGGGGAAAATGGATTCAGCTCCGGATCACCCAATAAAGAACCGACAAATTTAATACACCAAATGTCCTGCTTTGTTGCAGTAACATTTATGTAGTTCCATGATACTCAAGATTTTCTGCTTATTGCACTGGATGCTTCACTTTTTTAACTTACTCGGAGGGACAAGACCATTGCTGTCTAGGCCAGCATTTGTTGCCCTTGATGAGGTAGTGGTGAGCTGCCTTCTTGAAACATGTACTTTTGTGTAACCTCAGACAGTGTGGGAATGGCCTCATTCTGTGTTGTAAACCAGCCATCCAGTCAACCAGCCAACTCGATATCAAGTTCATCACCTTCAGATTGTGAACCTATTCCTTCCCTTCCTTTTAGCTTTTTCTCTTTCTGCACCTCCCCAAACTCCAGTGGGACTGTCTGCACTTTCTCGTTTGGCATTTAGACACTACTGTTCTGTCATTCTCACATTCCGATACTTAATCTGAGCTATCAACATCTTTTCTCCTGCAGCACTCCAACCCCCTACCCCACCATAGCATAATTGCTGTCTCCTCCACACTATATCAGCTCTGATGAATAGTCATCTAGACTCGAAACATTAGCCTGCTTCCTCTGCATGGAACTGGGCTAACCAACCTCAACCTTCAGTGTGAGGACACCCACAATGTTTTTAGGGAGGGGATTCAAGAGCTTTGACGCAGCAACATCAAAGGAGTGGCAATATATTTCCAGGTCAGGATAGTGAGTGGCTCAGAGGGGAACTTGCAGCTGGTAGTGTTCCAACGTATCTGCTACCCTTATCCTTCTAGCTGCAAGTTGTCTTGGGTTTGGAAGGTGCTGGCTAAGGATCTGTAATGAATTTCTTGTAGATAGTACACACCTCCAATGCTCAGTGAAAAAAGTCCCAGCCCATCAACCTCTTTCTAACTCACACCTTCCATACCTGGAAACATCCTGATAAATCTCTTCTGAACCCTCTCCAACTTACGTGTTGTTGGAGCTGCACTCCTCCAGGTAAGTGGACAGTCTTCCATCACACTCCCGACTTGTGTCTTGTAGATGGTGGACAGGCCTTAGGGAATCAGGAGATGGGTTTTACAGCATCTTTTTGAAGTATTTCATTTCCTACAATGCAACATGGAAAACTTTTATGATTTTGCTGTGATATTCTGATGTGAGAGTAGCTATTCAGCCTGGTTCACATCACTGTCACGTCTTGAATTAAGAATTTAAGCCCATCTCCAGAATATGAATCTGTAATCCAGACTGATGCTGCTGTGTAGGACTGGGAGAATGCTGCACTGTTGGAAGTGCCGTCTTTCAGATGAAATGCTAAACAGAGCCCTGTCTAATAATTCAGATGGATGTTAAAGATCCCACTATAATATTTAAAGAACAGAAACATTTTCTAGTGCTTTAGCCAGCATTACTTCCTGAGGTCAAAAGGGATTGCTTCTCAGTTGCTGATAAATGAGACCTTGCTGTGGGCAATTGGCTGCTTTACAACATAAGACTACACATTAAAATAAATAATTAAGTGTGTCAGGGTGTACAGAGAGTTGCACATTTGAGATTTCTTCTTATGATCACTAATTATTCAAAGTACACTGCCCAGCTCATTATTTGCAAGTTGTTGCTTTCCCTTGGTTGTGATTTAGTTACTGAACACCCCAGATGTACCTTGATCTGTGCAACCAACTATTTTTATGCCAATTAATGAGTGTGGGATTTAAATGCTATTTAATGTGTACTCAATACATAATTTTTGTTGGATAAGGGTTTCAAGGGACGTGGAGCTGAGGGGTAGGTCAGCTGTGACTTAATTGATTAGGGGAGCAGCTCAAAGGGCTGATTAGAATTGTCCCAGATCTAATTAAGTCCTTTGAGCATTAAAGCTTCGAACATAGTGTTTTGTACTGGAAGGTTTCTCACAATTAATACATATTACCTGATAGTAAAGCACTTGAACATTGTTACAAAGAGACACATGTTGTTGAAGCTTTAAGAACTCCACAGATAGGAGAATTCAAATTCATTAAAGTCAGAAATCACAACATCAGATTATAGTCCAACAATTTTGTATGAAAACACTAGCTTTCAGGATCTTGCTCCTCCTTCGGACTCCGAAAGCTTGTGTTTTTAAATGACCCTATTGGATCATAACTTGATGTCATGTGATTTCTGACCATGTCCACCCCAGTCCAACACCAGCACCTCCACATCATGGCTACCAAATTCATTAATACTTCAACTAAATATTTCAAATTGGGCTGGAAAGAACTGCGTGGTGCTTAGGGGAAAACAGGGGTGAAAAGTCAGTGTGCTCGCCCATCACCATTGCAATGAAACAATAACCTTTGAACAACAAAGGCAATAGCCACTAGAGTTAGTTTCATCAAATAACAACTCCCATATCCCTGGTATATTTCTGGTAAATCTCCTTTCTATTGTCTCCAAGGCCCTTATCAAAGTTTGGTGCCCACAACTGAACACTATTCCAACTGGAGGCCTATGTAGTTTGTAAAGATACTGTAATGACTTCCTTGATCTGGTATTCAGTGCCTCTATTTACAAAGCCAACTATCCCACATGCTTTCTTAACTAGTTTAACAACCTGCCACTTTCAAAGACTGTGAACATGCTTCCCTCAGGTCTCTCTGTTCGTGCATTCTCACTGCCACCCACTTTCCATCTCCAAATCTAAGCCACTATATGCCATGATCCAAGTACAAACCTTGGGGAACCTTACTGAATCCTCCTCTCCAGTCAGGAAAAAAAGGCCCATTAGCCACTCTCTTCTGTATAATCCATATCCAACTGCACACTCCACTTATTACTCCCCTTTCAATATCAATGTGCATTTGATTTACAGACAAGTATGTACAGAATGCACAAGGTGTACAAAATGATCAGAGGTATAGATAGAGTGGACAGCCAGAGACCTTTTTTTTTTAAGGGTAGAGGTAGCTATGAGCAGGAGGCATAGTTTTAAAGTGAGTGCAAGTGGATATAGGGAAGTCGTCAGAGGTAGGTTTTTTGCTCAGTGGTAGGGGCGTGGAATACATTGCCGGAGAGGGTAGTGGAGTCAGCCTCATTAGGGGCATTTAAATGGCAATTAGATAGACAGATGAATGATAGTATAAGGTAGGGGTGGAGGTTAGATAGACCTTAGGTTTGGGGTAAAAGATCGGCACAACATCGTGTGCCAAAGGGCTCGTACTACGCTGTACTGTCCTGTGTTACAAAATACTTTATCAAATCCTCTTGGAAAGTCCACATATACATTTTACTGCATCAACTGAATCAACCCTCACTGTTAAATCAAAGAACCCAAGAATGTCAGGTAGACACAATATGCCTTTAACCGTAGATAATAGGAACTGCAGATGCTGGAGAATCCAAGATAACAGTGTGGAGCTGGATGAACCCAGCAGGCCAAGCAACATCTTAGGAGCACAAAAGCTGACGTTTCAGGCCTAGACCCTTGACAGCTTCATTTCCTTTGTTACTCAACAGCAGTAGATATTCGTGTACATGTGAAGGATATTCAATGGTTAATGTTTTGGGTTCAACCTCCACTTCAGAGATTTCAGCTCACAACTGACATCTCCGTGTAGTACCAAAGAAATGCTATGTTGATGGTAATGAAATGTGAGGCTGGATGAACACAGCAGGCCCAGCAGCATCTCAGGAGCACAAAAGCTGACGTTTTGAGCCTAGACCCTTCATCAGCTCTCTGAAGGGTCTAGGCCCGAAACGTCAGCTTTTGTGCTCCTGAGATGCCGCTGGGCCTGCTGTGTTCATCCAGCCTCACTTTTCATTATCTTGGATTCTCTAGCATCTGCAGTTCCCATTATCACATCTATGTTGATGGTGCTGGCTTTCAGATGTGTTATCAAAGCATGACCTATTTGCATTTTCAGCTACATGTAAAGAATCTCATGGCAGTATTTTAAAGTGGAATAGAAATGTTTTCACCAGAGTCCTGGTGAATATTTAACCCTCAACCAATACTTAAAATACAGCAATCTGAAAGCAAAATACTGTGGATGTTGTAAATCTGGCATAAAAACCAAAAATGCCTGAAATACTCAGTAGATGGTAGCCCTCCAACTGCACTTCAGGCGGCAGGGGGTTTATAAAGGACTTTTTAGAATATCCTGAATGCACATTAATGCAAATCTGTTTTCTGCACCTGTATCTAGAAACTTTTCAATTAAAGTGAGCACATGTGGCTGGGTATAACAGTGCCTCCCTTGTTGCAGTTGCCATACAGTGGGACTGGTTTAGAGTGAAAGTTTAAGGGTGTCCTGAAAATTACTGCCCTTGTACTGCTCAAGTGTATCCCAGGAGTTAAGGTGAAAAACTTCAATCACTGTGAAGGAGTTACATGAGCTGCAGAGAATAACTGTGCTGGAACTGGTTGTATAATCTGTCATAAAGTTTTGGCTGCAGTTTTACATTATGTTAATTGCCTGCCCCCTCCCTCCCTCTTGAACTGATTGGACTTCAGCAGAGTGAGAGTGTACACAGTCAGTTAAAAATAGACTGACCTTTGCTTTGCTTACTCCGTCCCCTGTACAAATTGCAGAAGGGACCCCAGGGAAGTTAGCCTATGTACTCCTGCAGGTAGTGGGGTAAAGTCACCAGCGTAAAGGTGGTGAGGAACATCTACCTCCCCCTCCTACTAAGCAATCACTTCATATCCATTCACAACACACAGCCTTTGCACTTGCTGACTGAGCTGTTATTTTAGACCGTGTAGTTTATTTGAAGGAATGCAGAGCTGGAGGGGAGGTGTTTATTGTCTAGTTTCCCTCGCCAGGAACTAATTAGGCCTGGGGCTGAACCACCCACTGCAGCTTGTCTTTTCACATCAAAACAGCTGGAAAGCTATGTTACAAAGGGGTGTAGAGAGACAATTTCTGAAATATTAAATGGCACTCTGAAAGTTTCACAGGTACCCGTGCAATCCAGCTTTGAATGTCAACATTTAATTTTCATCATTCAGGTCTGTCCACTTTGAAGTTGCCACCTATACAATGTGGGGAGATACATGTTTTCAAACCATACAGGATTGCTGTCATGTGTTCACTGCTACGTGTAATCAAAGAGACATACAACACAGAGAGAGACTATTTGGTCTGACCCGTCTATGCAGACTACATATCCTAAGTTAACCCAGTCCCATTTCCCAGCATTTGGTCCATATCTCTCTAAGCCCTTCCTATTGATATGCCCATTCAGATGATTTTTAACTTTGTAATTGTACCAACCTCTACCAATTCCTCCAGCAGTTCAGTCCGTACACACCACACCCTCTGGGTGTAAAAGTTGTCTCTTGGGTTCCTTCTAAATCTTTCCCCTCTTACCTGCAACCTACGCTCTCTAGGGGAAAAGACCTTGGCTATTCACTCTATCCATGCACCTCGTGACTGCCTAACCTCTATAAGGTCACCCTACCAGCCTTTGTTGCTCCAGGGAAAGTAGCCCAACCTCTTCAGCTGCTTTCTACAGCTCAAAACCCTGGAAACATCCTTGTAAATCTTTTTTGAATCCTTTCAAGTTTCACAACATTCTTTCAATAGCAGGGAGACAAGAATTGCATGCAGTACTCCAAAAATGGCCTAACCAACATGACCTCCCATTCCTATACTCCATGCGTTGACCAATAAAAGCAAGTCTGGATTCTGTCCACAGATGCTGCTAGACCTGCAGACTTTCTCCAGCAATTTCTGTTTTTGCTTCAAATCTTCTCATCTACAATTCTTTGTTTTATTTCCGGGCAAAGCTGATTCTCTTCCACTGTCCTGTGATACTTTATGGAACATAAACAAGAATCTCCTCATTGTTCCATTTTAACTGCCATATCGTTAGTTAAATAATTCCAGTTTCATTGCTTCGGTTACAACCAGATCCTGATGAGGTTCCCAAGTTGTTATGCCTCCAGATGGGATAGTTGAAACCATTAAGTTCCTGAATAAGGAAGGGTGAACTGATTCCCCTTCTTTATTCGCACCCCTCAGTTGGTTGCAACAAGATTAACCCATCTGGTTCACTAATGACATTTAGGGAAGAAAACTGCCATCCTTACCTGGTCTGGCCTACATGTGACTCCAAATCCACAGCAACGTGTTTTGACTCTCAACTACCCTCTGGGTAATTAGGGATGGGCAATAAATGCTGCCTGGTCAATGACCCCCTCATCCCATGAATGAATTTTTTTAAAATTGAGAAAGGACCCCTCCCCTTGTGGATATCTTTCTCCCAGACCAAATGAATATAAGGAGACAAGTTAAGTAGGCTTTCTTGAATTAACAAAAAGAGTTTATTAATTATTACAGACAACCCAAAATAGAAACACAACAACTATACACACAGACAAATAATGAGTGAGTCCAAAAAGATTTTAAAAAATTTTAAATGATCCATAGATCAGTCTAGGAATTGTCTGTGAACAGTAAATGTTACAGCTGTTGTAGTGAAGGATGCCAGTAATGTTTCTGTTGGAAGTTAAACAGTGATTTTCATGATCCTTAGTTATGCAGATAGGTTGATATTCTGTAGAGATTGTAGGAACTGCCGGTTCTGGAGTCTGAGATAACAAGGTGTGGAGCTGGAAGAACACAGCAGGCCAGGCAGCATCAGAGGAACAAGAAAGCTGATGTTTCGGATCTGGACCCTTCTTCAGAAATGGAAGTGTCTTTCTGAAGATGGGTCCAGACCCGGAACGTCAGCTTTCCTGCTCCTCTGATGCCGCCTGGCCTGCTGTGTTCCTCCAGCTTTCCACCTTGTTCTCTCTGATATTCTGCAGTACTGATTCCTTTTGGTTGTGATTGAATACCTGTGTTCCGGCTGAAAGAGTCCTTTTGTTGTCCTGTTTCCTTTTGTCAGGCTTGCAGCACTCCGAAGTAAGAAACAATGTTTACCTGCAGTACAAGGATGACAGGATGGTTTTTCAACTGTGACATTCATAAATATGCTAACACTCAAACACAGGTTTGTACACACCAGAATATTCAGTTCCAATAGGTTATTCCAGCAGCGTTGAAACTGGCTTTTGATACACTGTCTTTGTGCTTTTTAAAAAAAAAATCATAGAATCTGAGCATTGCTGGCTGGATCAGTATGTATTGCTATCCCTAGTTGCCCTTGAGAAACTGGTGATGAGCTGCTTCTTGAACCACTGTATTTCATTTGGTGCTACTGTACATGTTATTTATATGGATAAACAGTTGAGTTTCAGGATGTTGATAGGAGGGGATGTGGCAGTGGTAATGTTATTAAATGTCAGGAATGATGGTTAGAATCTCTCTTGTTGGAATTAGTCATTGTGTGGCATTTGTGTAGCGCAAACATTATTTACTACCTGTCAACGCAAACTTGGATTGTCCAGGACTTGTTGCATGTGGACATGGGTTGCTTCAATATCTGAAGAGTCATGAATGGAATTGAGTATTGTTCAATGATCAGTGAACATCTCCACTCTGACCTTGGAGTGGAGGGAAACCCATTGATGAAGCAGCTGAAGATGGACACTATCCTGAGGAATGCCTGCAGAGATATCCTGAACTTGAGATGACAGACCACCAATAACCACAGCTATCTTCTCCCAATTTGCACTGACTCTGATTTTGTTAAGGCTCCTTAATGCAATCTTAATGTCAAAGACAATCACACTCTCCTTTTTTTTGTTACTCTTCTTCAAAGGAAAAAAAACACAAAATCTGCCCACAGTTTAGGACATAATCCAAAAGAGATGGTTTGCTGTTCCGCAGGAGCTTGACAGCCTCTCATTATCTGATCTGTTTAGACTTGCTTCTTCCCCTGTCTTGGAATGCCCTTTGCATCCCCAAGTATGACATTGCATGCATTCTCTTAAGAGAGAACCTTCCTTTATGCATAGCCATTTATGGCTGATTCAGCCCTCTTTTTTCATTTTTTAAAAAAAGCTCTTTGAATTACAAGTTTAAAAATATCTGCATTACTTCAGGGTTCCAGCATTATCACTGTTGTCATAACACTTTCCATGCAGATGAATGAAATAAAATCCTTTCCAATTTATTACTAAGTTTTTTTTAAAAAAATTAAATTTATAAAACAACAAATCCACAAGCACACATACATTTAATCTCTTATCCTCAGTCAATATAATCTTTTCAGTCCTAACCAGGCCTCTGGAAATTCTAGACAGGTTCTGCAATCACATTTGATTTCTTGGCAATGTGGATTATATTCCACTGGTATGGTTGAAGTAATAAACTCTAATGGAATAAGCTGCTGATTTGGGTCTTAAACTTTCCATGTAAGTTAACAAGTCAGCACAGAGGTCAATATAGACTGTAGTCTCTCTGCATCCATTCCAGATCTATGTGTTTGTGTTTGACAGCCAGTTTACAACTTCTCACGTTATACTATCTCTGCTTTTTCCTGTAGTAGGTCTGTCAGCAGTGTGGCTATTGTGCTTAAGTTTGACACAAACCATCAATCAAATTCTCACACTCCTGAGATCCTCATGATTTCCCATACTGCAGAAATGGGAATTCTGCTACTGCTTCCACTTTTTTGCACCCATGAGCAGTACTTGTCCTTGACCAACTACATGTCCCAGAAAGATTGATTTTTTGCAAGATTGGCTGCTAGGTCAGCTGATCCTATTTTCTGGAAGAGGGCTTGCTCCAACTGTTTTTCCCAGGTGTTGCTGTGCCCTAAGGGAATGTCAAGGTAAACAACACAATTAGATGAGCTTGCTATTATCTGGGTCATCAGAATTTAAAAAGAGGCTGGGGTATTTCTAAATCCAAATGGCATGACTCAGTTCTGGCATATTGCATCTGGGTGATAGGAACGGAGGGGCTTCCTTTGTGTGGGCTGTCAAGGTAACCTCCCATACTCCTTAAATAAATCTATTTTGGCAGTGTCATGGCTTTATCTGTGTTCAATACTCTGTTCAATCATCCAGCCAGTTCTTGGGTAAGACTCAATCTGGTCTCCAAATTTAACTATTCGATAGTCAATGTAGAGCCTTGTGTAGCTTGGGCATAAGCACATCCAGGTAGTTCCAGCTGTGATGTGACGTTGGTGCTTCAGCATGTAGTTAATCTCCTTCTGAACCTGGGCCAGCTCTTCAGGACCTAGCCATTAGAAATGTTACCTCCATGTGAAGGGTCTCATCCCATGACAAGCTAGGGTGGTATGACCTGGCTGGTCTCTGCACAAGCCTTGAATGCAGTGAGTGGCCTCATTAAGTCTGTTCACTGTTCTGTGCTTAAGAGGGTGAATAAAGAGCCTAGGTTTTCCAGTATTTCTATATTGGTTAGCTGGGTAGTAGAGATTTCAATGTGGGCCTCACTGTGTCTCCACCCAATTCATGTATATTGTTGTCCTCGCCATTTAGGACACTGGCAATGGGACAGACCATTGCCTGACTGTTCCCTTTTTTGGCGGTGGTGTTGCATTAACATGTTGAGATGATGGAGCCATTGCATTTTTCCCTGATCTGGGGTCTCAATTCCCCAAGTTTCCTAGCATTGATGAAGTCTTATTGCAGGCTGGGTCTAATCCACAACCTGGCGCATGTGACAGGGTCTGCAAAAACCTTACTGTATCTTTGTGAAGCTTTGGCCAGTAAAAATACTAGCTGACGTGGGCTAGGGCTTTGCACATACTGACATGCCCAGCCATTGGAATCTCGTGTGCTACCTGAAATATTTCCCATAAGGCACCTCAGAAACAAGACCACCTGTTGGATAACCATCCATAACTGTGTGGAGGAACAGAGGGATCTTGGAGTCCACATCCATAGATCCCTCAAAGTTGCTACCCAAGTAGATAAGTTTGTGAAGGTGTATGGTGTGTTGGCTTTCATTGGCAGGGGAACTGAGTTCAAGAGCTGTGGGGTTATGTTGCAGCTCTATAAAACCCTGGCCAGACCACACTTAGAATATTGTGTTCAGTTCTGGTCACCTCCTTACAGGAAGGATGTGGAAGCTTCAGAGAAGATGCAGAGGTGATTTACCAGGATGCTGCCTAGACTGGAGGGCAGGTCTTATGAGGAAAAGTTGAGGGAGCTAGGGCTTTTATCGTTGTAGTGAAGAAGAATGAGAGGTGACTTGATAGAGGTTTACAAGATGATGAGAGGTATAGATAGAGTGGATACCCAGAGACTTTTTCCCAGGGTGGAAATGACTATTATGAGGGGCCATAATTTTAAGGTGATTGGAGGAAGGTATAGGGCAGATGTCAGAGGTAGGGTCTTTACACAGAGTGGTGGGCGTGTGGAATGCACTGCCAATGGTGGTAATGGAGTGAGATACATAGGCACATGGATGATAGTGTAATGTGGGGTATGCAAGTTAGTTTGATCTTAATAGGATAATAGTTTGGCACATCATGGGCCAAAGGGCCTGTATTATGCTGTACTTTTCTACGTTCATTCCTTGTTTGAATGTCCATGACTGGAAGATGGTTTCCTTTCCACATCAGCACCTTGTTCACAATGTGGTGGTATTCAGGGACTGCTTCTGCCTCAGCTTCAGTGTGAGAAGTCTGAGCTAGAGTTTTTAAGTGTGTCAGCTTGTTGGGCTGCGACCAAAAATGTTCTATTTATTACCCCCTTGGAGCTCTTCTAAATGCCAAAAAAGGTTTTGGAATGACCAGACTGAAACATATTCTGTTTGCAGTGCCACCTCTGCCTCCATTAGCTGAGCCTGTCTAGTTATAAACTGTATGAACACAGACTTGGAAAATGCGAAGCACTTCCTTCTGTAGTTGTTCAGTCTTCTTGATCTCAGCAGGCTCCTTTAGTGACCACTGGTGATGTTGTTACCATTGGTCCCTCCAGGTTGTTGCTGAGAAGCAGGCTGATCCCATCCACAGACAAAATGGTGACGACCCCCATGGTCACTGGTCCAGCATAAGGTTGCACTACACTCCAGATGCACAGAGTAAAGTCGGGATGTTCATATACTCTCCTTCAAAACATTTCATCAGCACCTTAGTACTTACTGCATGCTCTGGAGGAAGGTCATCTTCAAACTGGGGTAATGTGGCCAACCTTTCTTTAGATAAAAAAAATGCTGGTAATTCTCAGGAGTACTTTATAACCACAGGCAGAGCCATAGCCTGATTTGCTATGCTCTCTGACTCTCATTCTCTGTATTGTAAGTCCCACTGTTTTTTCCTGTGGCCTCCAGTGGTTGGTCTGGATGTACTCTACCTTATATTAGTTAAAACTGACCAGTTTCTTGCCCTCACCATTCATCTCAGCACCATCCTTTCTGTCCTGAGAAGGTGTCCTAGCATCTCCCTCTCTCCCGATTGAGGGTGACTAGGGAAGGTTTTCTCTGGGTGCAGGGGTTTGTGGATCAGCTCTTGATCATTAGTGTGGCAGCTTGCCTGGATCCAGTCACTCTCTATTCCTTAAGGTACATTCTTATTAAGAAGGGTACAGAACTTCTAAGCTCTTCAAGGAGAATTAGTTCAGAGGTTTTTTTTTTTATAAGTGGCTTCTCTCGAGTGTTTGTACTCACTGGTGAAAAGCAGGCTGCCCATACCTTTTTAAATTCCAGGTAGGTCGGGCCAAGCCTGAGGGCTTCGAATTTCTGACAGTACACCTCCAGCATAAAATAGAATGGCCTTTTTCAGAGCTTTGCAATCAGTGGCATTTTCCTCTTCAAGAAAGAGTAAACCTTGTGCATTCCTTTTACAAACACTTACCCTGCGATTATAAAGGCTAGCCACTTTGAATATTGTGCTATCTATTTGAAAGCGATAAATACAGATCCTACCCCTGTCTTCTCAAACTTAGGAATTAAATGAGCAAACCAAGTTTCCTGCGATCTCAAATCTGAACCAGTGATGTTTTCATGAAATATTGTATGGTTCCTGATCCTCACCTCAAGCTATTTTAGTTCAAATTTCTTTTGCTGCCGTTTTTCAAGATCCCCTCTCTTTTGTCCTCCTTTCTCTTTCCCATTCATTCTCTGTTCTTGAAATTCTATTTCCTACTGCTCCAATTTTATTCTGTTGTTAATCAATCTATTTCATTGCCCTCAGTTTCCACCCATAAATTCCTGGCCACCCCATTAAAATTGTGGTTTTTCGGCGTTTGGGTCATAACAATCTCTGTACAAATAATGTCCAACTTCTACAGCTAGCACCTGTCAGCCGCCTTGGTTTCCAACTCTCAAGCAACAAATAACAGAAGTAAGCTTCTATCTGTCTAACAAATAGAATTGTGTGTGTAGCCATCCACCTTGACTCAGTAATAGTATCCAATGCTGAGTAACAAGGCATTTAGATCCACTGCAGGGACACAAGTGCATGATCCAAGATGATCCTTAGGTAAAAGTGCTGCATTATTGGAGGCGTTGAAGTTTGGATAACAGAGGACTGGTTGGTCCTCTAAAGTGGAAGTTTCAGGGCACTATTTTGGTGTCTGTGCCAATACTAATCTTTAAACTGACATGATAAAAAAAATAGGCTTATCAGATCATTTAGTCATTGCTGTTTGTGAAACTATGTCATGTGCATGGTCCACACTTTTAAAATGGGCCCTCTGGCTGCAAAATGCTTTGAGATGTCATGAGGTTGTATTGGGCACAATATAAGTAATTTCATTGTTCTGCAGTGTAATGAACAGTGGGGCAGGATTTTTCTGCAGTTAGTTACCATTAATATGGTACTTCAGCTTCATTCTCAGGTTTCATGATTTTGTTGGAACTTGTCTGTATTCTATAGCTTATGACATATTCCAGACCCCTCTTGCTATTATGTTACATATAAACCATCCCTGACTCTTGATGCATTACAACTTGTAAAGCGCTGCAACTTGGGATGTGTTCCTGCACAGTTGCTTTAAGTATAATTCTTGTACATCATGGTGCCTTATCTCAGCATCTCATGCCTCCTGTTCCTGTAATAAGGACACCGGATTATCACAATGTGCTGGATAGAAGGTGCCTCCTACCAAGACCCAGAGAGTCTGAGCATTTATTAGTAGGCCAGTGCGCTCATGTGATATTGGGTCAAACACGTTTCAAAAAATAATTTCAATTGTTGGGGCCAAAGAGTTTGCAATGAGAGCATTAATTGGAAGAGAGAAATATTTCTCAGTTACATTCAAATCTCTCTCGAATTGATATAAAAACCTTACACAACTTTCTCACTCTTTCATAAAGGTTTTTTTTAAATTCATTTGCAGGATATGGGCATCACTAGCTGGCCAGCATTAACTACCTGCCCAAGTTGCCCTTGAGAAGGTGGTGGTGAGCTACCTTCCTGAACCGCGATAGCCCACCTGCTGTGGGTTGACCCACAATGCCATTAGGGAGGGAATTCCAGGATTTTGACCCAGCAACAGTAAAGGAACCTAGTTGCAGTTAAGAATTATTTTAAATATGTAAAGTCATCATTGTGCTTGTTCAGTCTGATCACTGAAGTCCTATGGACCTGGTTACTTACAAATATGACCACCCTAAATCATCTAAGCATAAAATGAAGCAGACAAGCAGCATGAAAGTAGAAACTTTCAAAGGTAAAGAATACCAACTATCCTGTTAATGAGGTAAATACAGATCAAGTTTAAGTACAAACATTTCTGAAAAAGGGTCCTGACCCAAAACATCGACTTTCCTGCCCCTAATGCTGCCTGGCCTGCTATGTTCCTCCAGCTTCACACTGGGTTATCTCTGACTCCAGTATCTGCAGTTCTTGCTATCTATGTCTGTGAGGGTCCTTTTTTGTCCAGAAGAACCTGTCTCAAATTTTCAAATGTTTTGGTGCTTCCTTCAACACACCACACTCACACAGCTTGATGTAGTGCTAAACAGCAGCAGGTTCACATATGACCTGGATGTAGAACAGGATGCTGAATTGCACTCCCTATGAGTATGGTAAAGGAAGGTACAATCGTCTTTCAAAAAAAAATTGGATAAGTACCTGAACAGAAAAGAAATTTGCAAGTTACAAGTAAAGAGCAGGACTTGCCAAGTTGTTTCTGCAGAGAGCAGCCTGGACACCAAACACTAAATGAACTCCTTCTGCACTGCAATTATTCTATAAATCCAGGCAGCATCTGTGGGAATGAAAGTCTTAACATTTGCAGGCCAATAATGTATCCTTAAGCCTGGTAGGTACAAGGTCTAAAACTTTTTAATCAGTTATGGATCCAGGGAAGTAGGCTGGAGGAAGGCACAGAGAATAGGGTACAGGGGCCCGGTGCTGCACAGTAAAGACAAAGAGAAGGGCTGCGATAGATTGAGAGTAGATTACCTCATTCTCCCCATAGAGATTAGAGATGTTCCCTTGAATAATTTTTGCATTCACATAACACTTGCTCACACACTCCTCCTGAGTTACAAGATTCCAGATTCAAGTCCCACTCCTGCACTTGAACACATGAGACTGACACTCCGGTGCTACACTGTTAGAGGTGCCAACTTTCACATGAGACATTAACACGACACCCTATCTGCCTGCTTTGCAGGGACATAAAAGATCCCGTTGCACTATGTCAGGCAAAAGAAAGTGCCGGGTGAATATTTATCCCTCCATTAACAGAACGAAACCCAGGTTATCTAGTCATTATCACAGCACTAATTTATTGTTGCTTGTGCACAGATCACCTGCCACATTTCCTACACTGAAATAATGATTATGCTTCAAAAAGTACTTTATTATATGTGGAGCAGCTTGAAACATGGTGGTCGTGAAAAGTGTGATATAAATGCAAGTCAATTTTTCATAACCTCAAGATGACCCAAATCACCTTACAGCCAATTCAGAACTTTTTAAAAATGCATTATGCATTGTAATGCAGCCAATTCAGTAGCCAGTTTGTGTACAGCAAAATCTGTCAGTCCACAACATGATGGCATCCAGATAATGCCCAGTTTTACTTGCAAATAATATCTTTGCTATGATCTTTAATGTCAATCTGAGGGGCTTGAACACCTCACTTTCTAATTTAAAGGAATGAGTACTATCCAGTGATTTTTGAAATGCATTTGTCAATACTTTGTTGGAATCAATTAAATCAAACCTAAAGGGCAAGCATCAGGTGTATAAGATTAGAGGGTTCAGGATATTTGGACTGAGGTTATACAGGCATAGTCCAGTCTCCAATTTAAAGATTGAAGTTTGGGCTTAGTTTTAGATAATCGTCTGATTTTCAGTTTATTATATCTGGCCCGTATAAAAACTGACAACACTGTTGGTTGAAGCAGAGTGTTCCTTTTACAGCACTTGCTGAGTAGATGTTAGCTGGGTGTGTAATTAGTGTGACACATGTATATTGGCTCTTAATTAAAAATGTTGCATTAGAAGTATAATATGATTATGTTTGGATAAAGAGGAAAGATGAGTAAATATCCTCATGGGTCTGGATGATTTGGTATGATCTGTTCACAGTCCCCAAAGTCTGGGTTGATCTTTTGCTAAACGTTGGGCTTTGTTTCTGGTGGATGAGCCTGGTGTCTCACGGCTTGATGTTCAATAAGCCCGTAAACATTTTGGTATGACATCTCATTTTCTCTGACCTTTGGGTAATTTGTTGAGTGGAGCTGTTAAATCAGCAATTAGATGACAGCATTGGCCCTCTGGCAGCCTGTAAAATGTCTCCCATTTGATTAGGTCATCCATATACTTGTCAAGATAGTGCAACCACTTCGATGTAGAGCAAATCTCAAAAGGTCAAACTCCAACTGCTCAGCAGGCTGCCTCTAATAAAGTAGATCAGAATGTGGCATTGAATTTATTCATAAATTTCTCGGACTGGCTCTGATGGAATACTGAAGCCCAAGCCTGTTTACCTTTTTAATACTACTTAATTCAGTAAACTGATGCACTTTTCTGATGCTCGTCTCTATCTCCATTCAAAGGCCAATCACAGAGATACCCTTGTAGCTCTCAATTACATCCATCTATTGAAACCAGCATCAGTAAATTTGCTGAGGCACTTCACAGGAGCATAATGAGATGAAAATACAATGCCAAGCCATAGAAGGAGTTATAGGGGCAGGATACAAAACCGACAAGGGGTATTGACACTCCTGAAAGCGACACTTCCTCAACAACAACTTGCCTACGGGAAGTTGGTCTATATTCTACCAGGCTCATTCAGTTCCTGACCTCATTAAACCCTTGTCAAAACACTGGAACAAAAACAAAGTTGCTGGAAAAGCTCAGCAGGTCTGGCAGCTTCTGTGAAGGAAAACAGTTAATGTTGTGGGTCCAGTGACCCTTCCTCATTAACTGTTTTAAGTACTTTGGCTAAGAGAACAGGTCAGAGCCTAGGAATGTTGTGACAAGAAACTCTTGTCGCCCATTGCCAAACTGCCATTGAAAAAGCATAAGTGAGGATTTTTTTTTTCAGAATACTTGTCCGGATGAGTGCAACTCCAGCAACATTCAAGAAGCTTGACACCACTCAGGACAAAGCAGATTAATCAATTGACAACACAAACAACACTTTCAATGTTCATTCCCTTCATTACCACGTGTACTATGTATAAGATAGAATTCACCCTGTGTTTGAGAGGGAAAAGCAGGAATCCGATGAAATTGTATTACAATTGAATAAAGGTAACCACAGAGACATGACGGAGGAGTTGGTCAGAGTTGAAACAGCGAGTCTAGCAGGGAAGACAATGGAACAGCAATGGCAGGAGTTTCTGGGGCCCGTTCAAGAGGCACAACAGAGATTCATCCCAAGGAAGAAGAAACTTACTAAGAGGAGGATGAGGCAACCATGGCTGACAAAGCAAGTCAGGGACAGCATAAAAACAAAGGAAAATGCATACAATGTGGCAAATTTAGCCATAGGATTAGAAAGCCTTTAAAAATCAACAAAGGACAACTAAAACAACTGTAAGCGATGGGGAGGAGAAGATGAAATATGAGAATAAGTTAGCTAGTAACATAAAAGATCATTGAAAGTTTTTTAGATATCTAAAAGGTGAGAGAAAAGTAAGAGTGGACATTGGACCACTGAAAATGATGCAGGAAGGGTAGTAATGGGGAACAAAGAAATGATGGAGGAACTTAAAGGTACTTTGCACTTTTCATAGTGGAAAGCACAAGCAGCATACCAGAAGTTCATGTGTCAGGGGACAGAGGTGGGTGTGGTGGCCGTTACTGGGGAAGCTGAGAAGTCTGAAGGTGGATAAATCACCCAGACTGGATAGACTACACACCATGGTTCTGAAGGAGTTAGCTGAGGGTATTGTAGAGGCATTGCTGGTGATCTATCAGGAGTCACTGGAGTCGGGGAGGATCCTAGATGTCTAGAAAATGACTAATGTAACACCCCTGTTTAAGAAGGGAGGGAAGCTGAAAACCGGAAATTTGAAAGGCCTGTTAGCCTGAACCCTCTCATTGGTAAGATTTTAGAATCCATTATTAAGGATGAGATTGCTGAGTACTTGGAACAGCATGATAAAATAAGGTTGAATCAAGCTGGCTTCATGAATTATTTTGAGGTGGTAATGAGCAAGTTAGACATGGAGCCACTGGACATGTTCTATTTGAATTTCCAGAAGGCCTTTGACAAGATGCTGCACAGGAGGCTGCTAATTAAGATAAGAATCCATGGTATTAGGACAAAGTACTAGTATGGATAGGGGATTGGCTGACTGGCAAAAGGCAGAGAGTGGGGATAAGGGGGTCTTTTTCAGAATGGCAGCCAGAGACTAGTGGTGTTCTGCAGAGGTCATGTTGGGACCATAACTATTCACCTCCTAAATTAACAATCCACACAAAGGAACTGAGGGAATTGTTACTAAGTTTACAAGGATAGGTGGAGTATCAGGTAGCATTGAGGAAGCAGGGAGGCTGGAGAAGGACTCGGACAGGCTAGGACAGTTGGTAAAGAAGTGGCAGATGGCCTACAATGTGCAAAAGTGTGAGGTTATGCACTTGGTAGAAGAGTTGAGGGACAGATTGTTTTCTAAATGGGGAGAGGTTTCAGAAATCTGAACACAAAGTAACTTGGGAGTCCTAGTTCAGGATTCTCTTAAGGTTAACATGCAGATTCAGTTGACAGTTAAGAAAACAAATGCAATGTTACCATTTATTTCAAGACAGCTTGAATATAAGAGCAGAAATGTACTGCTGAGGCTGCATTAGGAATATTGTGGGCAGTTTTGAACCATGTATCTAAGATAGGATGTGCTCATTGGAGAGGGTCAAGAGGAGGGTAACAAGAATGATCCAGAGGATATGGTCCAGGAGGAGGCAGGTGGGACTAGTTTAGTTTGGGATTATGTTCAGAACAGACTGGATGGACCAAAGGGTCTATTTCCATGCTGTAACACTCTGAGTGCTTGTCATATGAGGAACAGTTGAGGACTCTGGGGTCTATAACTGATGGGGGTTTAGAAGGATGAGGGGAAAGGACCTGATTGAAACTTACAGAATACAGAGAGACATGGATGGAGTGAACATGGAGAAGATGTTTTCACTATTAGGAGACACCAGGACCCAAGGGCACAGCCTCAGAACAAAGGGACAATCCTTTGGAACTAAGATGAGGAGGAATTTCTTGACCCAGAAGGTAGTGAATCTGGAAATACATTGCCACAGAAGGCTGTGGAGGTCATTTCACTAATTGTATTTAAGACACAGATAGAGGTTCTTTAGTTAGTGGGCAAGGGTTACAGTGAAAAAGCAGAAACCATGGACCTTCAAGCCTGGTCTGCCATTCAGTAGGATCGTAGCTGATATGACAATTCTCTCATCCTGTTTTTGTCATCTGCAAATTTGGTTGCATTATATTCAGTTCCTTACTCTAAGTCAACTTTATTTATGTATATTATATACATACACACACACACACTTCTATTCTCAACATTTATAAAGTTTGTAGAAATTGACCTAAAATTCAGTAGTGTTCACAAGATGAAGTAGTCACTTAGTACTGTTGTGTGTTCTATCCTAGTGGTGATGGAGAGAAGGAGCCCTTAGCAGTGGTTGGATCACCATACTGGATGGCACCTGAGGTTCTGAGGGGAGAATTATATGATGAGAAGGTAAATCAGGCAGCTAAAAGAAACAGTTCTGAAGAACAGTCATATCTGACACTATTTCTCGCTTTGCTGGCAGACCTGCTGAGTTTCTCTGGCATTTCCTGTTTTTATTTCAGATTTCCAACGTCTGCCATATTTTGCTTTTATTTAGCCAAAAGAAACAAGCAAACACTCCCCACTAACTCTCATTTCCCTTATCCTGCACTGAGGAAAGAGACCGATAAAGCTTTAACTGGAACTGAGCCCAATCACAGTCCAAAGACACATGCCCAAAGAACTTCGTGTGTAATGTGCTGAACAAGAGCAATACTTTATATAACAGACCTCCTTATTGACAGCGAGATAGTGATACTGTTTATAACACATTTGGTATCTTTGTTTCCATGCTCCATAACCCCTACGTCCACAACCACTCTCACCAGGAGTCACTGTTGCCCAAAGGGCTTTTGACCAGACTCTCTGGCCCTCTCTGGTCCTGGAGCAGATAGGCTGTCCCTCCTTTGACTCTGAACCAGATTGTCTGGTACGGTTTATAACCTGGGGGAGATTGCAGATCTCTAGGCCTGAATGTAGTTTGCAGGGTGAAAATTCCAAAATATTCTTTAAAAATATTCTAAAAAAATCTTTATTAATCAACCTGTTCAGAGATGTGACTACATACCACTATAAACACAGGCCTCCTGTTTTTATTTTATGTCTTTGTAAGTTAATGGAAGTTACGTGACATGTTTTTTTTAAAATTAAAAATGTGAATCTGGCATTGATGGGTGACATAAGAGAAGTGTGGAGAAAGGACTAATAGGGACCTAACAAGCAAAATTTCCATCGTCCTCCCGGAGATAGCTCATTGAACTGCCTCATCAATGACCTTCGTGCCATCGTAAGGTCAGAAGAGGCTATGTCTGCTGCTGATTACATAATACTCAGCATCATTCACAATGACTCAGATACCAATACAGTTCATGTCCATACTTACTAAGACCTAGACAACATCCAGTTTTGACCTGATATGTGCAAGTAACATTCACACCACACATATGCCAGGCAATCGGAATCTCCAAAAAGAGAGCATCTAGCTATCATCCCTTGATGTTGAATAGTATTACCATCACTTGCACACCAAAGATTAACATCCTACTTGTTACTGTTCACCAGAAACTGAATTGGACCAGGTCAGAGGAATTGTGCAGCAAGTAATTCACCTTCTATCCACGCATGGCTTGTCCAAATCTATAAGGCACACATCCGGAGTGTAATGGAATACTGTCCATGTGCCTGGATTTAAGTAATTCCATCAACACTCAAGGAGCTCAATATTATACAGGTCAAAGTAACCCAGTTGATTGGCACTCCATCCACCATCTTGTGCATTCACTCCATGCACCACTGATGATGGAAGCAGTGTGTACCATCTACAATATTCACTGCAAGATCATTAGACTGTACCTTCCAAATTCACAACCACTACCATTAAGAACGACAAAATCAGCACATGCATGGGAACACTGTGACCTACAAGTTCTCTTCCAAACAACGCACCACTTTGAAGGAACAGTGAAATATTTCCAAGTCAATGTTGCTCGGTCAAAATCCTGTAACTCCATCCCTAATGCATTACAGTTGTCCCCATATTCCAAGGACTGCAGCAGTTCAAGAAGGCAGCACACCATCACCTTCTCAAAGACAACTAGAATAGATAATAAATGCTGGTCTAGTCAGAAGTGCACACATCCCATCAGTGAATTTTTAAAGAAGCAGCAATACACAAGCATAGTGATAAGACTAATAATCCAGAATCCCAGGCTAACATTTTGGGGACGTGGGCCCTAATCCCACCACGGCAGATAGGGAAATTTGAGTTCAATTAAAATCTGGAATTAAAAGTTAGCCTAATGATGATCATGTCACCACTGTTAATTGACCAAAAATCCAACTGGTTCACTAATGCCTAGCCGTCCTGTGACTCCAGACCCTTATAGCAACATAGTTCACACTTAACTGCACCTTAGGCAATTAGGTACAGGCAGTAAATGTTGGTTTAGCCAGCAACACACACATTCCATGAACAAAGGTTTATGTTGTAAGGCTAATTTGCTGTAAATAATCAGGCTTTAAAGATCTCCCTTTACTCATTCTGATTGCATATATCCCTGTTGCAGACCGATGTCTTCGCTTATGGCATCATTTTGTGCGAGATCATTGCCCGGATACCAGCTGATCCAGATTATCTGCCCCGCACTGCGGTAAGAACAATTCACGTTCATTTAAGTGCCTTTAACACAGCAAAATGTTAAAAAATGTAATGTAAAAGATAATCAGGTAACATGTAACCAAGACACAACAGGAACCGTTAAGACAAAGACCAAAATCTTGTTCAATCATGGAGATTTTAAGGAGCACCACAGAGACATTTAGTGAGGAAATTCTGGGGTTTACGGCTTAGATTGCTGAATGGTGGAACAAAGAAAATCATGATGTGTAAGAGGCCAGAATTTGAGAAGTAGAGATCTTGGAAGGGTTGTATGGTTGAAGAAGGATACAGCTATAATTGGCTGGCCAACAGAAGACAGCGAGTGGTAGTAGAAGGAAAATATTCTGCCTGGAAGTCAGTGGTGAGTGGAGTTCCACAGGGCTCTGTCCTTGGGCCTCTACTGTTTGTAATTTTTATTAATGACTTGGACGAGGGGATTGAAGGATGGGTCAGCAAGTTTGCAGACGACACAAAGGTCGGAGGTGTCGTTGACAGTGTAGAGGGCTGTTATAGGCTGCAGCGGGACATTGACAGGATGCAGAGATGGGCTGAGAGGTGGCAGATGGAGTTCAACCTGGATAAATGCGAGGTGATGCATTTTGGAAGGTCGAATTTGAAAGCTGAGTACAGGATTAAGGATAGGATTCTTGGCAGCGTGGAGGAACAGAGGGATCTTGGTGTGCAGATACATAGATCCCTTAAAATGGCCACCCAAGTGGACAGGGTTGTTAAGAAAGCATATGGTGTTTTGGCTTTCATTAACAGGGGGATTGAGTTTAAGAGTCGTGAGATCTTGTTGCAGCTCTATAAAACTTTGGTTAGACCGCACTTGGAATACTGCGTCCAGTTCTGGGCGCCCTATTATAGGAAAGATGTGGATGCTTTGGAGAGGGTTCAGAGGAGGTTTACCAGGATGCTGCCTGGACTGGAGGGCTTATCTTATGAAGAGAGGTTGACTGAGCTCGGTCTCTTTTCATTGGAGAAAAGGAGGAGGAGAGGGGACCTAATTGAGGTATACAAGATAATGAGAGGCATAGATAGAGTTGATAGCCAGAGACTATTTCCCAGGGCAGAAATGGCTAGCACGAGGGGTCATAGTTTTAAGCTGTTTGGAGGAAAGGATAGAGGGGATGTCAGAGGCAGGTTCTTTACGCAGAGAGTTGTGGGAGCATGGAATGCGTTGCCAGCAGCAGTTGTGGAAGCAAGGTCATTGGGGTCATTTAAGAGACTGCTGGACATGTATATGGTCACAGAAATTTGAGGGTGCATACATGAGGATCAATGGTCGGCACAACATTGTGGGCTGAAGGGCCTGTTCTGTGCTGTACTGTTCTATGTTCTATGTTCTATGTTCTATAGTCCCTTAAGGGGTTTAAAAATGAAAATTTTGAAATCAACATGTTACTGATTAAGGAGGCCATGATGGTCAGTCAATACAGGCCACTGAGTGAACAGGGTTTGGCAGGAGCTAAAATATGGGCATGAAAATTTTGGATGACTTCACATTTTACACAGAGTGCATTATGGAAGGCTGGATGTTACCAAATTGGCCCCAGTAATGTGTTATCATGAACATGACCTGTGGCGATCACTGACCATGAAGTGGAAATATGTGGGCGCAGAACATGGTCAATTAATTATAGAAAAGTGAACTTCTGCAGGGCCAAGACATCAAAATCAGAAAACGCTGGAAACACTCAGTGGGTCAGGCAGTGTCCATTGAGAGGAAGTTCCTCAGGATGGTAACCTAGGCCCTCGAATATAACTTCAGAAATAGGGATATTTGCTGATGATTACACAATGTTCAGCACCATCCACAACTCCTCAGATTCTGAAGCAGTCTATGTTCATATGCAACACCATCTGGACAATATCTAGGCTTAGGCTGACAAGTGACATGCTTAATGAAGAAAAACTGAAAGAACTGCAGATGCTGTAAACCAAGACACAACAGGAGCTGTTAAGACAGAGACCAAAATCTTGTTCAATCATGGAGATTTTAAGGAGCATCATTTTGTGCGAGATCATTGCCCGGATACTAGCTGATCCAGATTATCTGCCCCACACTGCAGTAAGAACAATTCACGTTCATTAAGTGCCTTTAACACAGCAAAATGTTAAAAAATGTAATATAAAAGATAGTCAAGAAAAAAAATCAGAAGTTGCTGGAAAAGCTCAGCAGGTCTGGCAGCATCTATGAAGGAAAAAATCAGAGTTAATGTTTCAGGTGCAGTGACCCTTGCCACACAAATGCCTGACAATGATTATCTCCAATAAGAGACAATCTAACCACCACCCCTTGACATTCCATGATGTTACCATCACCGAATTCCCCCACTACCAACATTCTTGGGGTTACCATTGACTAGAAACTGAATTGGACTTGCCATATAAATCCTGTGGCTACAAAACAGATCAAAGGCGAAGAATATTACGGCAAGTAACTCAATTCCTGACTCCCCCAAAGCCTGTCCACCACCTACAAGGCACAAGTTTGGAGTTTGATGGAATACTCCCACTTGCCTGGATGGATGCAGCTCCAACAACACTCAAGTTTGACAGTGTCCAGGTCAAAGCAGTCCATTTGAATGGCACCACACCTACAGGCATCCATTCCCTCAACCACTGATACTCAGCAGTAGCAGCGTGTACTATCTACAAGATGCATTGCAAAAAAAAAATCACCATGGCTCCACAGACAGCACTTTCCAAAACCTGGAAGGACAAGGGCAGCAAATACCTGGGAACATCATCGCCTGCAAGTTCCCTTCCATGCAAGTAACGATCCTGACTTGAAAATATACTGCCATTCCTTCAGTGCCACTGGGTAAGAATCTTGGAATTCCCACCCTGAGGAGGCTGTAAGTCAATTTATGGCATAAATATTCCATTCCTGACAATATCTTTGCACATACTTCTGTACCCTCTCTGGTGCAATCATATCTTTCCTGTGATGTGGTGCGCAGAACTGGTCTGGCTAAATTACGTTTTTAAACAGTTTCAGCATAACCTCTGTTATTATAGTCCATGCCCTAACTATTAAGTATCTTATCTACCTGTTCTACTACCTTTCCAGAATAAGTAGACATGGACTCGAAGGTGCTTCAACGTTTCTTCCATTTGGAATGTATTCCTTTGCCTTGCGTGCACTCTCCAGATGCATCACTTTATATTTTTTCCGGATTTGAATTCTATTTGCCATTCTTCTACCACCTAACGGGCCCATTGTTGTTTCCCTGTGGTCTACAGCATTCTCACCCTCAACGCCAACATTCATGACATCTGTGAACTTCTTAATCATGACCCTTTTCATCTAAGTTTAAATCAGTGGTATATAAGCACAAGAGGCAAGGTATTTAATACAGCAAAATCTCACAGGATACAATTGTCCAATAATTTTAAAAAACCCTGTTGCCCTTCTGTTTTTGCTTTTTTCCACTGATGAATTTTTGTTCAACCTAACTCTTTTCTCTTTGATCCCATTTACATTTGAACTTTTCTTACTGGTCTGCCATTTGCAACCTCAAAATGTCTTGCTAAAATCCAAATAATCCACATCAAAGGCTCAACTTTCATCAATCCCCCCCTTAACTCCTCCAAAAATTCAATCAATTTCATTAGCCCAATCATGCTATTGATTGATTATGCCTCTCTAGATGACAATTTATACTGTCCCTCAGACCTTAATCTGAACATTTTCCACCACTGAAATTAAGCTGTTCCCTATAATTATGCAGTCTTGTTGTATTTTCTGTTTCATTTTTGCTATTTCATACTCCTCAACTGCAGTGTCTATAATATCCCTCCCTTTTGTGAAGATAGATGAAAAGTGCTCATTAGGAACCCTTTTGCCTTCACTCACAAGTCATCCTTTAGCTCTTTAACAGCCCTACTTTATTTATATTCCTATCTATTTATAAAACACTTTGCATTTTCCTTACAAATATGTTTTTATACCGTCTCTTTGCTTTCCTAATTTTCTTTTTATTCTAACGAAGTACCATTCTGATATATGTACTTGACTTTAGAGTGGGGCCGTACCTCTCAATTTTATACGACAGTGCTAACAAGCTGATACTTGAGCAGCTGTAGAACTGCTAAGAGTGTGAGCATGGAATTTAAACCAGATGCAGTTGTCTTTCACGTACCTGCTTGTTTGTATTTCACACAAGGAATGCAGCACCTGCCAATACATTCCAGTTCTACACCCTTTTTCTGCATTAAACCAGAAATGTTTCTACTCTGGTGACAGGGCTGGGGGTGGTGTCAGTGAGGATGGCAAGGTGAAATGTTCATTCGTTTATTATACATGGATATGTGCACCATTCCTTTCCCAATCCCATTTTTAAAAAACTTTCAGTGAAGAAACTGCTTTGGCAGCTTGATTATTCAGAAACAGAAACAAACTATGCTGGAGAAATCAAGCAGGTCTGGCAGCATCGTTTCAAGAAAACAGCTAACATTTTGAGTTCAGTGACTCTTTGCCAGAATGTTCTGACACCTGGATAAATGCAGCTCCAACAATAATTAAGAAGCTTGACACCCTCCAGGAAAAAACACAGCCCACTTAATCGGAACTACATTCACATTTATTCCCTCCACCACCAATGCTCAGTAGCAGCAGAGGGTACCGTCCACTGCAAAAACTCACCAGGACTCCTTAGACACTCCCTTCCAAATCCATGACCACTTTCATCCAGGAGAAGGACATCAGATACAAGGGAACACCACCAACCTTTTGTCTAAGCCACTTACCACCCTGACTTAGAAATATATCACCATTCCTTCAGTGTCATTGTGTCAAAGTCCTGGAATTCCCGCTATAATAGCATAGTCGGTTTGCCTATAGAACGGGGTCTGCAGCAATTCAAGAACACCCCTTTTCAGGGGGTAACCAGGAATAGCAATAAACACTGGACCAGCTAGCGAAACCTGTGACCCACAAGTGAATAAAAAATGGAGTCTTCATTCCTGCTTAATTCCTTGTTTGTAAATGTGCTGATCACGAGCATTGTGACGTTGGCCAAGTCTCTGGCATAATTTGTCTCTTCTTTAAATGTCATAGGACGTTTTGTGCCTTCTTCAGAGGTCTCCCTCAGTACTGCAGTGAAATTTCAACCTGGATTATAAGCTTAAGATTCTGAAATCCTTTTAAATGGGCAGCATAGAATGAGCCTTACTCTGTACAGTCTCTCATTCAGACTGGGCAAGGAGAGTTCAGTACTGACCCTGGGTTCTGTCAGTAAACGAATTATGTACAATTTCCCCAGCATGAAGTTCCATTGTCAAACAGAAGATGTTTTTCCCTATCAGTCCTTTGCCAGTACATTAATTTTGAATGGCTAGCCTGTGGCTAGGCTCCGTACAATGTGAATTATTCAGAATGTGGCTGTGTGTCCTTTCTCCCCATTCAGTGGAGTCTTTGTTTCGTTTCTGTGTGCATTCTAAGTTGATTATGATGGCTCAGCCTCTATACATAGGGCATTGTTTTATGACGTGTGAAGGGCAAATAAATCACTTATGACACCTCATCAGGAAGTAGCTGTCAGTGTGACAAGTCCCTGCCAAGATGGACGGACGTACTGTAAAATTCAAGACCCTGATATGTTGGTGAAAGCTTATCTTAACTTTAGCAACATATTGAGCACTAAAATGCCGTTGTGGGGGAAGGGAGGATAAGAAAGATTTGCATTTTTATGGGACTGTTTATTACTTCACTATCAAAACTATTCAGAGGTGCGGCAGTGCTTTTGTGACAAGAAGAGACTCCAACAAACAACAAAGATCCACAAGCACTTTATTTTTGTTCTGGTTGAAAAAATTTGCCCAAAATCCCAAATAACCCTCATTCTCTCCTTCAAGAAGCAACTGATACTCTACCTACATAAGAACTGTTGAGAACTCCAAAAGCCCCAGACCTAGACAAATATCAAGAGAATCAAATTGGTATCATTTTCTGATTTGAGGTAGCTGCAGATGATAGAGGCCAGTTAGTCCATCTTTATTCATCGATCCAGAAAAAAACCTTACATTCTCTTCTTTCAATCAATTCTTTCTTAAATGATTCTGAGCTTGTGCCTCCATAATTCGATCTGGAAGTTTATTCTAAACACCAGTGACTCTCTGATGATATGAATTTCCTGACATCAGTCTTAAAAGTCCTCTTCTCTGTTTAAACATGCACTCTTTTAACACTGTGTCACACTGTTGCTGGACTAATAATAGGAACATTGGAACAGGAGTAGGCCATTCAGCTTGTTGAGTTTGTGCCCCCCATTTATTTTCCATTCATTTGCAGGATGTGGGGATCATTGGCCAGGGCAACATTTATTGCTAATTGCCAAGAGGACAGTTAAGTGTCAACCACATTGCTGTGGGTTTGGAGTCACATGTAGGCCAGACCAGAGAAGGATGGCATACCTTTCCCTAAAGGGCATTAATGAACCAGATGGGTTTTTCTGACACTCGACAATAGTTTTTCATGGTCATCATTAGTTTCCTAATTTCAGATTTATTTTGTGAAATTCAAATTCTACCATTTGCCCCCTCAGGATTTGAATTCAGGTCTCCAGAACATTATCAGGATCTCTGGATTAATAGCCTAGTGATGATACCACCAGGGCATTACCTCCCCCATCTAATATAATCAGCTGATCAAACACTACAATGTCTTTTACCCACCCCATCTCCATAATCCCTTGTGCCATTGATAATCAAATATTTGTCAATGTCTACTTTTAAAGACATTTTAAATTACCCACCCTCTGAGTTTAAAAAAAAACCCATCTCAGTCCTAAATGTCATCATCTTATATTTTTAAACTGTGCCTCTTGGTTCTAGATTACCTAACTAATGGAAACCTCTTACCTGCATTTACCCTATCTATCCCTTTCAGGTATTTTATGGGTTTCAGTGAGATCACCCCTCATTCCTCAAAACTCTTGAGAACACGGACAGCAGGAACTGCAGATGCTGGAGAATCTGCGACAACAAGGTTTAGAGCTGGATGAACATCACAGGCCAAACAGCATCAGAGGAGCAGGAAGGTGGATGTTTCTGGCCTAGACCCTTCTTCAGAAAAAAAGGGTCTAGGCCCAAAACTTCAGCCTTCCTGCTTCTCTGATGCTGCTTGGCTTGATGTGTTCGTCCAGCTCTATACCCTGTTAGCTCTTGAGAACATAGGCCCAGTTTGCCCAATATCTCTTCATTGAACAGTCCCACCGTCCTGGGAACAAGTCTGATGAACCTTCATTGGACTCCCTCTATGACAATAATATCTTTACAACCAGAAATGGAAATTCAGATTCTTTTTATGGCATTTTAAGAATTTTAATTCAGTTTGAAGCAAAATGTTTGTATCCATACAAATAACTGTCAAGCTAATTCGCCTGGCATAAAAACCCAGCAGGTCACAGATGTCCTTTAGGGAATGTAAGCTGTCCCTCCCACATTTGACCTATCAGTGACTCCAATCCTAAGTCAAATGTGGTGGACTCATATCAATTCAGCTGAGTCATTCTATCACCCAGGAACAAGGAGGTCCACCACCTTCATCATGTGGATCGACAGATGGGCAAAGATGCTGGAGGATTGAAGGTGATGACAAATATATGATTTAAGGATCAGAACAGCACTGTGTGTAATGGGCCAAGACAGAGTGTATTTTGCTGTGGAAATGGGAGATATGGATAAGAAAGACAACTGTCGTGCTCATCTATCCAGAATAAATGTGAACTTTCCCAATCACAGTATCAGATTGTTTCACAAGTTTGTTACCATACCTATAACAAGCATTATCCCCTAGTCATTATCCCCTAGTCGTGCCTTTTGACAGTTTGGAGGTCAGTCATGTATTACAGTTCATTGTGTAAAGTTCACAGCTTGTTTGTTTCTGAGCAGAGTAGCTCACAGAGACTCTACACTACACTCCCTTGCATCAGGAGTACTGCACCATCTGCTGGCTTCACTCAATGCTGCAGAAATAGCATTACAAAATCCATCCAAGTCTTCACCTCACAGGTACCTCCAAGCATTTGCTAACCACAACAGTCTTGCTTGTGGAATTGGAGAGTAGCACTCATTTTCTCTTCCTGTCATTCACAGGGGTGAAACAAAGCAAATAATGAGAGAGAACACTGTGGAGCTGGAGGAACACAGCAGGTTAGGCAGCATCAGAGGAGCAGGAAAGCTGACATAGTGGGTTGGGACCCTTCTTCAGAATGTCAGCTTTCATGCTGCTTGACTTGTTGTGTTCCACCAGCTCCACACTGTATTATCTGACTCCAGCATTGGCAGTGCTTACTATCTGCAAATAATGAGAGACTCGGTGATATTGTGAATCAGAACATGCAAATCCAGCCTATACCAATGGTATGAAAGTACATGAATTGAATTTGGCCAATCACAGTTAAGTTGTTGATGAAGACTGGCCCATTTTAACTTTCTTTTCTCTTATTACCTCTCACTGTAACTTACTATTAGAGGGTTTGAACTAGGAGTGTTCCACACTACCAATTACCATAAGATGCAAGCACAAAAGTAGGCCACTCAGACCGCAAGTCTGCTCTGACATTCAATGAGACAATGGCTAATCTGACAATCCACAATTCCACTTTGCTGCCTTTTCCCCAATAACCCTCAATTCCTTTCCAGATTACAAACCTGGCTATGTCAGCCTTGACAACCCACTGTGGTAAAGAATTCGACAAATTCAGTACACTCCAAGAGAAGAAATTCCTCATCTATCTTAAATGGACAACCCCCTTACTCAGATTATGCCCTCTGGTCCTAGACTTTCCCTCAAGGGAAAACAACCTTTAAACAATTTCCTAAGAGTCTTGGATGTTTCAGTTGGGTCTCCTTTCATTATTCCAAATTCCAATAAGTACAGGCCCAATCCACTCAAAGTCGCCTGATTAGGTAGGCATTCCACACCAGGAATCAAACTAGTAAACTTTCTCTAGACTCCCTCCATTGCCAGTATATCTTTCATTAGATGGGGTTCAAAATTGTTCACAGCATTCCAGGTGCATGCCTCCAAGTAACCGAGTGATCTGACGTCTCCATTCTCCTTTAGGACTTCGGCCTAGATGTGAATACTTTCGAGACAATGGTGGGAGACTGTCCGCCTTCATTCTTGAAGCTGGCGATCCACTGCTGCATTGTGAGTCTCAATTGAAGTTTATAGGAAGGGGTTGGGGTAGTGACATTGTCCAGTCTGCAAACTCCGGTTGCTGTCTTCATCATATAAGAACTTTCATCTGTTCCATATCAAACTATGCTAGAGGAGGGTATTCCAACATAAATTGTTGACAAGATGGCAATTCTTCAGACCACGTTTCTGACATCTTCTTGAGCAAGGCTGGCATGACATTTGGAAATGCACTAAACACTGCTAAGTTTCATTTCAAGTTGGTGTAATTTAACGATATAACTTGATACTCCACATTTAACCTTGTGCTAAACCTGTCCTGGGAGTGTTCGACGAGACAGTGTACAGTGAGCTTTACCCTGTGTCTAACTCGAGACTACATTATCTGGTAGCTTGATAGGTAAATTTGCTCAGCGCACGTGTGGCGTTCAGAGTGGTGACTTCCTTCCAGCCTGTTGAGTGATGTTATTCTGGTGGTACAAGTAAGCTGTAAGCTAGTGAGACATTTAATTTGTGAAGGGTTTCCCCAAAGCACAACCCTCACCTCAATGGAAGGTCACTGAAGGAACATTTTTGATTTTGCAGATTTTCTAGCCAGCAGGCAATATTAATGGAGCAATATCCACACAGTGATGTGCCCACTCTAGCGGTTATATTTCAAATATGATGAGCTCCTCTCCCAGCTGTATGATGGAATCTTATCTTGGGGTGTGTGTTCATGCTATTTCAAACTGTCCAATAGTAAGACTGCTGTTCTGGTGATTTGGACAGTCATGGATCTCTAAAAAAACATTAACTGTAATGTAGCCTGTGAAGTTAGACACTAGAACTGGAAAAGTGTAAAATTTTTAACTACTGCCTGGTTTTCTGACACGTTCTGTATTCCTGCTTTGTGTGTTAAAGATGGATTCTATCCAACGGCCCTCCTTTGCAGAGATTGTCCAAAAGCTGGAGACGATGCTGAATCTCTGTAAAAACACAGATTCTGGGCTGGAGAATGCAGAACAGCACCTTACTGTGGAAGTTTCAACTGTACACAATGGTAAACTGAATCTGAGGAGTTAAAGATGTCCAATGAATTCAAGAATGGAGGGACAGACATAAAAAGAAAGACAATGATGGAGGAAAAGACAGATAGAGTGGCAAAAGTACAAAGGTGAAGGGAGAGAGTGGTGCAAAGGAAACAAAAAGAGAAATTATCTGACACAAGAGGTGCTAAAATCTACAGATATGAACTTATAGCATCAACTCACTAGCTCCTCATTATTCTCAACTTTCAGGATGTAAACTGATTTAGTTCCATCCTTCAGGAACAATTTTGAGTCAGTTCTTCGCGTTTACTGTGGGTCTAAAGATACATGTATGTCAGATCAAATATGTTTTCAATAACAATGGTTACATGAATCCCATGAGGCTAGTTTGTAATTCCAGATTTTACTGAGTTCAGATTGCAATATGGTGAGATTTGAACAATGTCCCCAGATCATTAGCCTAGGATATGGAATGCTGGTCCACTGTCATAGCCACTATGCTGTCATTTCTCTTTCAGCTATGTGAATAACATTAGGAATAGACCACAAAGCACCTAGTCTATGCCACCATTCAATCAAGGATGTTGGTAGCACAGGTAGTGTCCCTACCTCTGAACTAGGTATCCCAGGTTCAAGTCCTTATCCCTCCACAGGATCATAATACAATCTCTGAAGTGGTTATTAGACGATATCTAGTCCACCATTCAATACAATTATGGGTAGTGTAAATATAAAATGCTGTGACACTGAAGATCTGAAATAAAAACAGAAAATGCTGGAGAAACTCAGATGGGCTAGTATTTCTGGAGAGAGATAGAGTTAACATTTCAAGTCCAATATGACGACACAGATGCTGCCATATCTGCTACGTTTCTCCAAGATCATGGCTAATCTACCTGAACTAGTTTCCAGCCTGATAGACTTTTCACTTTATTGTCTACTGACCTCATTCTTAAATATACTCAGACTCATTCTACATGCATTTGGGGTAGAGAATTCTAAAGATTCACACAAGAAATGTTCCCTCATCTCAGTCAAACCACTTGTCTCATGTCTACAACCCTAAGTTATAGACAGCACAGCCAGAGAAAATATGCTGTCGGGATGTATCCCATAGATAGGGCCATACTGGTTCTTTGATAGTTGGACATGTCTTCAGATTGTGACTGCAGCTGATGGACAAGGGTTACGAATGAGGATTGAGTGGCTCAATTTGGCAGTGGATTGTCGCCCTTGGGCTTTACAATACATTCCATCCTCACCAATGGCTGGACCTTGCTCCTCTTGTCCTAAAGGATTTAGGAAGGACAGAAATTGCATTCAATCCAACATAAATTGAAGTCAAATACAGGAACTAATGTCAAAACACAGCACACCTGTCAGAAACCAGAAACCTGTCGAGTCCATTTACTCTTCATTAGAACAGAACTTGAAACAGTAATACTGCTTTCTCCACACAGTTTCTGCCAGACCGACTGAGTTTCACCAGCCATTCCTGTTTTTGTTTCAGATGTCCAGCATTCATAATTCTTCATTTTATATAAAATGAAATCAAATTGCCTGTATCGTGCAACACCAAAATCAGGCATAAACACAGAATACTACAGATTTTTAATATTTTTGTTCCGATATGATTAATCTTTGGACTTCAGGTTAATCTAGGGACTGAAGGCACTACTAGAGGGACTGGCTGTACTTAAAAAGTTCTTCATTCGTCAGGATTGGATGGGTATACAAAGGCTACCTCAAGTTGCCAATATAAATAAGACAACAATCTACCAGTTCTCCTTACACATTGAGAGGATTCCAAAGCATTGGAGAATTTAAATGTAACACACTTGCTTAAAAAGGTTTCAGAATATTCTCAGCAACTAAACACCAGTTAGTTTAATCTCAGTTCAGACATGGGAAATTTCCTTGTGGGAAAAAATTAACAGTTACTTGGAGAAATGGATTAGTTACAAAAAGCAAGAATGGCATTGTCAAGGACACGCCGCATTTAACAAATTTCATTGAGCTTTTGGGTGAAGGAGCAGAAAAGCTTAATGTAGGTGTTACAATTAATCTGCTGCACAAAAATTTCAAAAGCCATTTAATAAAGTGCCTTTTATCAGGTTTGCAAGCAATGTGTTGAAGCCTGTTGATAGTGGAAATGACAGGATAGATAAGAAATTAGCAGAATGGTTACAGTACAGGAGGTTACTCAGTCCATTGTAGCTACACCACCTTGCTGATTGAACCAATTTACCAATTGCCATTCCCCAGCTTTCTCCCTGTAAAAGGATACATGAAGCAGTGATAGTAATGAAACCAGAAATTGCTGGAAAAACTCAGCATATCTGACACCATATGGAGAGAAAGCAGAGTTGACATTTCAGGTCCAGTGACTACTCTTCTGAATAGTTCAAACCTGAAACATTAACTGTACTTCCTATCCACAGATGCTGCCAGACCTGCTGCATTCTTTCTAGCAATTTGTTTTGTTTAGTAGCAATCGCAATGTTTCTTGGAATGGGGTTTCCCGGTGGGTTGTAACATGGCTGCTGCTCTTTTTCATCAACATTACTAATGTGGATCTGTGTGTATAGGACACCATTTCAATATCTCATGTCAAAAAGGAAGCATTGTGAATTATGAGGACGATCGTGATGGATCATGATGTGAAATATGATTTAGACCAATGGGAAATTATACATTTTGGAAGAACAACAAAGTGTTATAAATCAAAGTGTACATTTCAAAATGGATGAAGTAAGGTAATTTATTTTGGGAAGGAGGTTAGGTGTGAGGTGCATCCATAAATCATTAAGGTGGCAGCAAAGGTTGATAAAGGGTTTGTATCCTGTACTTTATAAATAGAGGCATAGGGTAACACATCATGAAATTGAAGAGGGAGACTCCTACATGAAGTGGAAGGTGTTTTAAATGAGCAGAGCACCTGCCCTTTGGTAGCTTAATATTACCACACTTCAGTACAAAAACGTGAAGGAGTATGTGATGAATTTGTATAAAACACTGATTCAGTCACAGCTGAAAAGTATCGTGTGTGTTCTAAACATTATACTGTAGAAAGGACCTGAAGTCACTGGAGTACAAAAATGATACACCAGACTTGTTCCAGAGATGCAATAATTCAATTCAATAAATTGATTGGTGAAGCTGAGGTTGTTCTCATTCGAGAGAGAACAGCTTTGATATCTAGTAATTTGGGGAAACTGTTCCCTTTTGGTAGAAACGTTATGAAGCAGGGATATTGGTTCAACTTGATTGGCAAAAGAAACAGAAGTTAAGAGAAAAAGCTTCGCATGAACTTAGATGTGAGATGCAGTGCAAGCTGTGGCAAAAAAATGCCTCCCTTTAAGAAACAGATGAGAATTTTTTTTTCTCTCAAAGCGGTGTTGTATGCTCCTAAGATACTGCTTGGCGTGCTGTGTTCATCCAGCTCCATACTTTGTATGTGGAATTCTCCTCACCAGAAAGAACTGAAGGTTGGCTCTCAAAATTTATTCAAAGCTGAGCTGGATAGATTATTGAGAGACAGGGAAGTCAAAGGTCATGGTGGGAGCTAACTGGAGCTGAGACCAGAACCAGATCCACCATGAGCTTACTGAATAGTCCTACGGCAGAGTGAGCAAAGGGGCTGATTCCCAGAGCAGCGTTGGAGCAAGTCCTGGTTGGAGATAGCATGGCCTTGTGCACCGGGACTAGCGCACTCAGACTGGAACTTGAGTATTTATTGTCACTTATTGTTGTTCTGGACTTTTTCAACTGTTCCCATAATATATTGTTTACTCTGTAACACTAATTTTCTTTACTTTGTAACTACACACTAAAAAGTATCTGTACCTAAGATGGCACTAAGAGGCAACTTTACAAACTTTTCGCTTAACCCATTTCAGTGCACACGACAATAAGGTTTTATTCTATTCTATTTCTAGTGGAGCTGGCTCACAGTGTGAAATGACATATCGCTGCTCCCAAGTCTTATGTCCCTGCGGTGGAGGCAAATCATGACATTCAAAGAGCAGTGGATCAGTACCTGAAGGGCTTACATTTCCAGGACTCCAGGGGGAAAGTGAGGAAATGGAAAATGCACATACTGCTGCTGCAATAATCCACACAATCACAATGGAGAGAGTGGCCTTGTTCTGTCCAGTAACCATTCTGTGAGGCTTTGAATATTTCAGGAAATTAGGCTGATATTTAATGGCAGTACAGAAGGAACATTACTCAGGTTTAGATACAGTGTTGTACCTGTCCTGCAAGTGTTTGATGGTTACAGAGTAGACAGCTTTACTAACCCTGTGCTGTACGGTCCTGGGAACGTTGGATGGGGACATTGTCTACTGTGTTAAACAAGCAGTAGACAGAGGTTTACTCTATCTCTGGCCCCTGTCTGAAATTCTACTTGTTTATCCCCTCAGGAAACAAAGAATGTGCATGGAGTGGAAGCGGAGGCCTGGCCCGAGATGTTTCCAACAGCCTGCGAGTGCAATGCGAGCCTCGTTTGTCCCGGAGCTACTCGGACATGTTTTCCCGGACGGCCCTAGGAGCTGAGGGCCTGGGCCCGGCCGCTCGGGTTAACCCGTTCTCCGGCCGGGACGACCTGAAAGGCGGCAAGACCAAACTGTATGACTCGCCGAGCCGCTCGGTCATCTCGCTGAGCTTCGAGCTGCTGCCACTGCCACCACCTCCGCCGCCGTCCCCCTCGGCGATGATGGCCGCCCAGCCACTCACCCCGGAGCCGCTGAACCCAGCTCGAAGCGGCCTCCCCTGCGGAGCGCCACCCGCCCGACGATGCCGTTCGCTGCCTGAGCTCCGACGCCTGGGAGGGCGGGGCCAAGCCGGATCTGACCTCTCACCCCGGCAGGGTCGGAGGGAAGCGGAGGGTCAGGGCGGCCGAGGAGGCGGTGACGGCGCTAGTGGAGAGACGGGGGAGACAGGAGCAGACTCACCCGGTAGATCGCCGCCCGTTGATCGCACCGACAGGCCCTCGCTCTCCAGCACCGTCCGCGCTGACGGCGGGCCACCACGTTCTCCGGAGACCGACGCGGCGGTGAGCGAACGGCATCGGCGGTCCTTCTCCAACATTCCGTGCTCCTCCGAGCCGACGGGGGGCGTGCGTGCGCAGCATCTGCCGGGAAGCGCGCCTGCGTTCAGCGTCCCGAACCTGGCGGTTGAGTTGACTCCGCCCGCACTGCCGTGCCGGCCCGCCGACGTGACTGCGCATGCGCCGCTGTGCCGCCCCGTTGATGTGAATTCGCCGGTTGTCCGGACGCTCTCGCAGAATGCGCTTGCGCCGGTGTCCGGTTCCCTCTCGGGAAGCGCGGAGCTGCGACCAGAGCAAGAGACAGACGAGCGGCTCGCATGTCCCGGCTGCTGCCTGGGTGCTTTCGCCTTTCCTTTCCCCCCGGTCTGTTTGCGTTCCAACAGCCAGCCGGCCCGATACCCAGAGCTCAACTGTGAGTCTGACCGCCTTATTGGTGAGGAGGAGGGTGTGGCGATGCCGGCTGGTAGCGGTCACCCGGCCTAGGAGCCTGGGGCCTTGTCTCCGTGTGTGACCCGAGATTACAAGGTGTGGAGCTGGATGAACACAGCAGGCCAGGCAGCATCAGAGGAGCAGGAAGGCTGATGTTTCGGGTTTCTGAGGATAAGTCCACGCCTGAAACGCCAGCTTTTCCTGCTCCTCTGCTGCTGCTTGGCCTGCTGTGTTCATCCAGCTCCACACTTCTTTATCTCGGATTCCCCAGCATCTGCAGTTCCTGCTATCTCCGTGTGAGATCCAGTTTGTCACCCTCTCTCTGAACTCATCCTCCCTGTCCTCAAAAACCACCCTCCTCCGAACACCACCACCTAATATCCTCCAAGAACTACTTTCAAAATCACCCTCTGAGCGCACACACACACACACTCCCCAATACCACCTTCTGAACACACACACACGTACTCCCCAATACCACCTTCTCAAAACACACACACACACGTACTCTCCAATACCACCTTCTCAACACACACACACGTACTCTCCAATACCACCTTCTCAACACACACACACACACGTACTCCCCAATATCACCTTCTCAAAACACACACACACACGTACTCCCCAATGCCACCTTCTCAACACACACACACACACACACGTACTCTCCAATACCACCTTCTCAACACACACACACGTACTCCCCAATACCACCTTCTCAACACACACACACGTACTCCCCAATACCACCTTCTCAACACACACACACACACGTACTCCCCAATGCCACCTTCTCAACACACACAGACTCCCCAATACCACCTTCTCAACACACACGCACACACACACACACACTCCCCAATACCACCTTCTCAACACACACACACACGTACTCCCCAATACCACCTTCTCAACACACACGTACTCCCCAATACCACCTTCTCAACACACACACACACACACACACGTACTCCCCAATACCACCTTCTCAACACACACACGTACTCCCCAATACCACCTTCTCAACACACACGTACTCCCCAATACCACCTTCTCAACACACTCACAGGTACTCCCCAATACCACCTTCTCAACACACACACACACACACGTACTCCCCAGTACCACCTGAACACACACACGTACTCCCCAATACCACCTGAACACACACACGTACACCCCAATACCACCTTCTCAACACACACACACACACACGTACTCCCCAATACCACCTTCTCAACACACACACACACGTACTCCCCAATACCACCTTCTGAACACACACACACACACACACACACACACACACACACACACGTACTCCCCAATACCACCACCTGAACACACACACGTACTCCCCAATACCACGTTCTGAACACACATACTCCCCAATACCACCTGAACACACACATGTACTCCCCAATACCACCTTCTGAACACACACACACTCTCCAATACCACCTTCTGAACACACACACACTCCCCACTGTCCATGTCCAAATGCAAATATTCCCTGAACCTTCCTCTGAACTCAAGCTAGTCACCCTCTGAACACAAATGCTGCCATATCACTCTCCAAAAACACATCTACTCCCCCAGTATCAATCTCCAAAAACAGAAATTGCTGGAAAATCTCAGCAGGTGTGACAGCATCTGTGGAGTATCAGTCTCCAAAACCAACCCTCCAAACACAATTTCCCCCATTATCTCCCTTTCCCCAAACCCAAATACTGCCACCGGTGGCTCAGTGGTTAGCACTGCAGCCTCACAGCACCAGGGACCCGGGTTCGATTCCAGCCTCAGGTCACTGTCTGTGTGGAGTTTGCACATTCTCCCTGTGTCTGCGTGGGTTTCCTCCAGGTGCTCTGGTTTCCTCCCACAGTCCAAACACGTACAGGCTAGGTGGATTGGCCATGCTCAATTGCCCATAGTGTTCAAGGGTGTGTGTGGGTTGTAGGGGGATGGGTCTGGGTGGGATGCTGCAAGGGGCGGTGTGGACTTGTTGGGCCGAAGGGCCTGTTTCCACACTGTACGGAATCTAATCTAATCTTCACAAAAAATATTGCCCTCCCCTAAACACCAACCCCCATATCACCTTCCTCCAAACAACATCTTCCTGAAATCAAACACCTCCCGTCCCCAAAACCCGGTTATTGCCCTCTTTGACATAAATATCACTTCTGCGATGTCAAGGGCAAGGGGTCCCAGAGCGCTGTCACTGTGCAAGATTCATTGTGAATGTTGCATTCACACCCAACCCCCAAAGGCAAGGATTACCCTCCACATACCCCACATTCTTCCAGCGCCCCAGATTTCACTCACCCCACCCATCTCCAATAGCTCCCTCCCCTAAACCCTTGGTGACAGAGGGTCCATAGGGCTCTCTCATAGTCTCTGAGATTCACCCCAAATATTGACTCCATGCATCTTCATGCGTGTGTGGAATGGACATTTGGGGGGTGAATCTCAGGGATTCCCTCTGTATGCCCCCCACCCCATGCCACCAAATATCAACTTTCCTATCACACCCTACCACAAAGATAACCCTGCACTCAAATTTCACTATCCAAATCAGCACCATCCCCAGAAATCATCCTCTCAGAATCCATGGGTCAGTGGGATAGAGGGTTTGCAGGGCATTCTCACTACCCTGCAGGATTTATTCTTCACATCACCCTCTTCCCCCTGCCCTTTTTGACATATGGACCCCATACCATTCTCCCCATCTCCCTGCCCCATTTCTTGTCTTCCTTCCATTGCCATCAAAAGGCCTCACTCCAGACGTTGTATATAAGTGCATGGCTGCTTTGGTTAAAAAGGCTTTACTTAGACCTTGAAAACGCCTTATAATAATCATTTCTGTTCAGTTTAGTTTAATCCAAATAAAGGGGAGGGGGGTCTTGGTTAATGTGGTATTGTTTATATTCAGCAGCAGACAAGTGCTGTAGTCTCTCTGTTACAAGAGTCTGGTGCAGCCCCATCACTCTCATCTGTGTGCAGCCAAGCCTGCTCTTTAAGGAATATATGGACCCAAAGGGGTCCCTTTCTCTTTTTTTTAATCCATACATTCTGTTTTATTCACAGTGTTTTTGTTTTGACTAAGGATGCTTGCTCACACTGTGCTTTAAGCAATATCAACTTCTCACAGGAGACGGGTTTATTCTCCAAATTCCCTTCGAAGGGACGTACCAGCCTTTCCACTGAGTGCCACCTAATGTTACCACTATAAAGTTGGCTATTCACCTGCCAACCTCTGAGGGTTCTATGGGAATGAAAATGAATTTGAATAAATACTTCTATAGCTCAAGAATGTAATTTTATGATGAATTTCTTCGCTGTTTAAAACCTTATTTTAAATTTTGGCTGTATTTTGCAATTTGCCATGATGTGTACAGACTTTGGGAATCAGCTGTTTCACAAGTGGTTGGATGCCTGTTGTTAATGCTTGTGCTGCTGTGGGGTTAACAGAAAGCGAAGAAGTACTTAGTGTTTTTTCCTTCATTCATCGATGTGGACAAGGCTGGCATTTATTGCCCATTTATTTGCCCTTGAGAAGGAGATGGCAAGCTGAAAAGATGCAGTTGTTGGGGTTTATAGCTTTTTGGGGTTGTTTTTGATATAACACTGGCTTTCTTGGCCATTTCAGAGGCAGTTATGATTCAACTACAATGCTGTAGGTTTGGAATCAAATGTAGGCCAGACCTGATAAAGATAGCAGATTTCTGTCCCTAAAGAAAATTAGTTATCCAGATGGGTTTTTACAATAATCTGGTAGTTTCTTCTTCATTGCTGATATTCGCATTTTATTTTAAATGACTGAATTCAAATTGCCCAACTACTGCGGTGGGATTTGATTATTAATCCATGCCTCTGGATTACTAGCAACATAATCACTGTGCTACTATACTTACCTATCTATGTGTATATGTTGGTATGTTTGTAACTCATTGTATGGGAACAGGAGAGTAGAATAGTGAAACAATTAATATCTGCACGACCAAGGCTGGCCAGATAGTGCATAATGTGTCACTGATCTAAATATCTCCCAAGAAAGAGGGACTGAGACAACATTCTGTACAGACATATCTCCCTAACAGGGGAACTGAGAGACTAGTCTGCCTACAGATTTATCTCCCTTAGAGACTCCTGTAAGTGCACAGGTAATTTGTTGTAAATTGGGCGAATATTGTTCTGTTTTGAGGACATCTTTTGTAACCGTTGAAGTTAATATTTGCTCTATATTGTCTGTCTGACTGAGGAGTCAGATTTTAATAAAGCTTTGATCTCTGATATCTCCTTTCTTATTCTTAATTGTGCTACTCTGGGTGATGGGGAGTGCTGGTGTGGAGAATGATGGCACAGAGTGGAAGATTGTCTACCTTGTCCAAAAACATATTGTGAAAGCATGTTCGAAGGCATTATGTCTGCTGTCAAATGTTTCGGCTGTTAGTAGAAATCTCAGAAGAACATTAGGTCAACAGGTTGGGGGTGGAGGATGACTGGAGCAAAAGGACTGGCTTGGGGTATTCAATTCCCCCTCCCCCATACTGAATTGATACATGTTGAGCCTGATTTATTATCACCAGAAATGCATAACTTGCCTCAGCCTATGAATCAAGCAACTACTGCATGCCAGAATTCACAGTATCTCTGTGAAATCATAAATCCTATTTCAACATAGCAGCAATTGCTAGTTGTATGATTGCATGAACAGCAGCTGCACTCCAGGTTGGGTTCAGCAGAATTCAGGACGAACTTTTGAGCTCAAACCTTTCCCTGACACTCTGCTATCATTCATTTGATACTTGCCAGCTGTTCCGAAATAATGTTTTGCTCGTCAGCAGTCTTTTGGAAAATGGGAGCTGCTATATTCATGACTGGAGAGACAGGGACCGTGAGTCGTCATCAGCTCATCTCCACAGTAGGTGAAACCCATTACGGTGTTACAAAGTGATAATGGACGAATGAAAACTATCTGTCCCAGAGAATCATGATTCCTGGAGCATCATGATGAGGCACTGTGCTGCCCACCAATAGCAATGTGACTTCCTGGGAGAGAGATTTTAAAATCATTTAAAAGACCAAGGGCAATTGAAGCAAAAACATTTACAGATTGTGATCTGAATATAATTGTCCACATGCTTAGAGCAGATGACCGTTTCCAGCTTGATTTAAAGCACCGTAATATGGCGGGAAAGGATGAGACACCACTTTCCTGCATCTCCACATGCCTGCCTCTCATAATCCTATGCAGTAGTGACTCAAAATCTGTACCCTAGAGAAAGTAAGGATTTATCCAGTCACTCTCCTCTCTGTGCTATGTTGATGTACCAAATTCTATCAGCGTGCATCGTGCTAAAATAAACAACTAAAAGTTGGAAATGGGAAATGCATCCTATTTCTGTGTTATCATTTTGACAAGAAAGTTTCAAATTCTTATGGAAGTAAGGACAGATAGAGGGGGGGAAACCCGTATCAGGGCACAGAGGACAGACAGAACTGCTCCTGTCTGTGAGAGGACAAAGAAACACCTGCATGGGGGAATGAGAACAGACAGAAGAAACAACAGAAATTGCTAGAAAAGCTCAGTATCTGTGGGAAGAAAGCAGAGTCAGGTGACACAAGTTCTGATGAAGAGTCACTGGACTTGACGAGTTAACTCCGCCTTCTCCCCACAGCTGCTGCCAGACCAGTTGAGCTTCCCCAGAAATTTCTGTTTTTGTTTCAGATCTCCTCCCTCCCACTATCCAAGGGCCCAAACATACCTTCCAGGTGAAGCAACACTTCACCTGCACTTCCCAGAATCTAGTCTGTTACATTCACTGCTCAAAATGTGGTCGAGTCCACATTGGGGAAACGAAGCGTAGATTTGGCAACCATTTCACAGAACATCTACGTTCTGATCGCAAAAAAGACTTTAAACTAGCTGTTGCCTGCCACTTCAATGCACCAACATCTCTGTCTCTGGCTTGCTGCAGTGTTCTAGTGAAGCCAAACGCAAGCTGGAGGAACTACACCTCATTTTCCACTTGGGGACCCTACAACCCTCCGGACTCAATATTGAGTTCAATAATTTTAGGGCCTAAACTCTCCCGTGTCCCAACCCCACCTCCACTCACCAGGCGTTGTTACCAAATAGCCTGCCATTACACACGCCCGTTGTTAGTGACTAAAAGTCCCCATTAACAACTATTCACCCTCGCAGCTTGATCGTTAGCAACTCCTTTGTCTGTCCAACTCTCTCTCTCTTTTTGGGCCCTAATGTATTGTTTACTCCCTACCCCACCCAACTCCCTATTTTCTGCACATAAACAGACGTTTTCCCAACCACCATTAGTTCTGAGGAAGGAGCAGCAGACCTAAAACGTTAACTCTGTATTCTCCTTCACAGATACTGCCAGACCTACTGAGCATATCTACCAATTAGTCCATTTGCCAACCTGGCAGGACTGTCCTCTCACACAGTGTAAAATGTTGTTCCCCTTATATTTGCAAATGTCCCAATAAGTGTTGAGAGAGCAAGTGCAGACATGATAGATTGAATGGCCTCCTTCCGCAGAGTAACAAATTTGTGATTCTGAAGAAGCAAGATGAATGCGTAAACAAAATGTGTCTTCTCTCGGCAATAAGAAATTTATTTCCTTCTGCCTGACTTCCCAGGAAAAGGTGTTCCATCCACGCATGGGTAAAGTTACTTTGATTCTTAAATCAGCACTGGGCGCTGTTGTAACGATGTCCAGTCTGAAAAACAGCACCTCTTGGAGCAGCAATCCAGATTTCCTATTCCCGTCCCTGTTGTACTCCACCACCAGATGGCAGAGTCATTCCAAGAGTGTGGATCCAGAGGGAGGTTGCAGAGACTGGCATGGCTGGTGTTTCATCTGATAGAAATGTGACATGAGGATGCAACAAGTGGTACATTAGCAGCACTTCTTTCAATGCAACCATCTTTAATCCAGAGAACTTTAAAAATTTTCAAAACCCCATTAAGGCACTTGGGAGAATAATTGTGCATATTACTGAGGATATGAATTAGTTTTACTGTCTTAGTAGGGGCTCTGTTAGCTGAGTTTTCTAGACAGCTGGTTTGCAATATAGAGTGATACCAACAGCATTGCTTCAATTCCAGCCACCGGCATAAAAGACTCTCCTTAAGCTGTCCCCTCACCTGAGGTATGGCGACCCTCAGGTTAAACCACCTCCAGTTGTGGTCTCCTGAGACTATGACTTTACCATACTGCTTTAGCACTGGCATCTGCTTGCGAGGAAGATTACCAGGGATGAGAGAGTTTTAGTGCCAGTGGAGAGACTGGAGAAGTGTGATCATGTTCCCGAGAGACAAAAAAACTGATAGATGTTGTTTGAAATTAGGTGTATTACTATAAACCCTTCTCATGAAAAGTCCCTGGACTCGAAACATTAAGGTTAGGTTACCTACAGTGTGGAAACAGGCCCTTTGGCCCAACAGGTCCACACTGCCCCTAGGAGCATCCCACCCAGACCCATCCCCCTATAACCCACACACCCCTGAACACTATGGGCAATTTAGCACGGCCTATCCACCTAGCCTGCACATCTTTGGACTGTGGGAGGAAACCCACGCAGACACGGGGAGAATGTGCAAACTCCACACAGACAGTGACCTGAGGCTGGAATCGAACCCGGGACCCTGGCGCTGTGAGGCTGCAGTGCTAACCACTGAGCCACCGTGCCGCTTTCTCCCTATGGATGCTGCTAGATCCGCTGAGTTTCTCCAGCAATTTCAGTTTTTGCCTTAGATCTCAATCATACGAGTGCTGAGATCATTTGCAAAAGAACTGGAGGGGAAATGAAGAGAATTTTATTTGTTAACACGGCAATTTGTTGTGGTTTGAAGGGCACTGCCTGAAAGAATGTTAGAAGTACATTGAATAGTAAATTCCAAAAAGGATTTGGATAAATATTTGATGCGAGAAATTTGCAGGACTACGGGGAGAGTAAAGGGGATGGGACTAAATTGATCACTTTCACAAATGTGGTATACTGCATCCACTGTACCCGGTGCGGCTTCCTCTACATTGGGGAAACCAAGCGGAGGCTTGGGGACCGCTTTGCAGAACACCTCCGCTCAGTTCGCAACAAACAACTGCACCTCCCAGTCGCAAACCATTTCCACTCCCCCTCCCATTCTCTTGATGACATGTCCATCATGGGCCTCCTGCACTGCCACAATGATGCCACCCGAAGGTTGCAGGAACAGCAACTCATATTCCGCCTGGGAACCCTGCAGCCATATGGTATCAATGTGGACTTCACCAGTTTCAAAATCTCCCCTTCCCCTACTGCATCCCTAAACCAGCCCAGTTCGTCCCCTCCCCCCACTGCACCACACAAACAGCCCAGCTCTTCCCCCCCCCACCCACTGCATCCCAAAACCAGTCCAACCTGTCTCTGCCTCCCTAACCGGTTCTTCCTCTCACCCATCCCTTCCTCCCACCCCAAGCCGCACCCCCATCTACCTACTAACCTCATCCCACCTCCTTGACCTGTCCGTCTTCCCTGGACTGACCTATCCCCTCCCTACCTCCCCACCTATACTCTCTCCACCTATCTTCTTTACTCTCCATCTTCGGTCCGCCTCCCCCTCTCTCCCTATTTATTCCAGTTCCCTCTCCCCATCCCCCTCTCTGATGAAGGGTCTAGGCCCGAAACGTCAGCTTTTGTGCTCCTGAGATGCTGCTTGGCCTGCTGTGTTCATCCAGCCTCACATTTTATTATCTTGTAAAAATTCCGTGATGGGTTTCAAATGTTCATTATCAATTGTTCAGACACATTATGGTATGTGAACCCAGACCTCTGCCCCAGACTTGGACGCAATCAATGTACCGTTAACTCCATCTACTGACAGATTTTATGCTGTTTACAAAGAGAGTGGGGGAAGAAGATCAGGTGCAACAAATTGTCAGCCCCGGGACATTTCTGCAGGAGTTCCTCAGTAATGTCTTCCAGCTACTTTGTCAATGACCTTCCCTCGATCTCATAAGGGGATGTTTACTGATATTTGTGCAATGTTCAGCATCATTCACAACTCCTCAGATACTGAAGCAGTCCATGTCCAAATGCAGCAATAATTGGACAATATCCAGCTTGGGCTGACAAGTGGCAAATGACGGTCACACCACGCAATTGCCAGGAAATGACCATCTCCAATGATGGACAGACTCTAACTCACTTCTTGCCATTCAATTGTGTTACCATCACTGAATCCCTCACTGTAACTACTGACCAGAAATTGAACTGGAATAGCCATATAAATGCTGTAGCTACAGAGCAGATCAGAGGCATGGAATACTGCAATGAGTAACTCACCTCCGGAATTCCCAAAGCCTGTCCACCCAACGACAAATTACAAATCAGGCGTGTGATGGAGTACTCAGATGAGTGCAGTTCCAACGACACTCAAGGATCTTGATGCCATTCAGGACATAGCAGCTGTACTCGATTGTTTGTGGATGTGGTGTCGCTCACTGTCTCTGCCACAATCAAAGTTCTGCAGAAATCCACCCAGACTTCTCAGACAGCATTTTCCAAATCCTAACCACTTTGATCTAGAGGGACAAGGGCAGCAGCTACATGAGAACATCCCACCTGTACAGTCCAGTCCAAGCCACCCACCATCCTGACTTGGAAAGATATTGCTATTCCTTCAGTGTCACTGGGTCAATATCCTGGAATTCCCTCCCTGACACCATACTGGGTCTATCTTCAGCAAATAGACCGCAACAGTTTCACAGACAGCAGCTGCCCACCACCTTCTCAAGGACAAGGGCACGCATTCCATAAATGAATTTAAAAAGTGAACAGGGTAGATTAGGGAGTGGCAAGCAGCAAAGGAATTGCCAATCATTGTTGTAAAGAAACAGCGAATGAGCCCAGAGTAAACATTAACAGAGGAGTAAAAGACAGCTGTATCTGAAGGCAAAAAACAATGAAAAGCAATAGCCAGAGTAGAATAATAAAATGTGAGGCTGGATGAACACAGCAGGCCAAGCAGCATCTCAGGAGCACAAAAGCTGACGTTTCAGGCCTAGACCCTTCATCAGAGAGCTCCTGAGATGCTGCTTGGCCTGCTGTGTTCATCCAGCCTCACATTTTATTATCTTGGAATCTCCAGCATCTGCAGTTCCCATTATCTCTGATACTATTTTAGCCAGAGTAGAACTTGGTTAACAAAAAGAAACAAATCAAATGGAAAGTTCACGGTCTGAAATTGTTGAACTTATTGCTATGTCCAGGGAGCTGTAAACAGCCTTCTCCCAGCCCCTTTTAAAAACAATCGAAAGTTGCTATTTGCCCACTCGTGACTGTGCTCATTCTTTGAAAGAGTCGTCATTTGTAGTTCCAGATCCTCAACACTTGATGTACCTCATCCTCAAATATCTGTTACCAATAACTTTCTCTCTTGCACTGTATTCCTGAAACCAGGAATTAGCTCTAAATCCCATTAACACCGAGGCAACTTGATCATTTACTCTCCAATATTCCTGAAAACAGCAGAATTTGCATATTGCTATATAATAAAAAAATTGTCAAAATTTTTCATCGTGCACTCAACTGGACATCCCCTTTTAAGTTTGTATGTCTTGGGAAACAACATATTACACTGTGTGAGAAGAGAATACTGATTGGTTATCAGTGGATTCTGATTGGCAGTAATGCTGCCATGGTGATTTACTAGCGTTCAGTTTCTAGGCAACCAATCATTACTCTGAGTTCATACAGTATTGTTTTCCCCTGCCCCCACACCTCAGTTATTCACATTTATTGATTAATTGAATAATGGCATTGAAAGTCATAAATCCAAATTTGCCGAAGACACAAAGTTAGGTGGCTTTGTCGTGCATAATATAATTTAAAACAACCACGGGATATTAATTGTCTACATTAATGGGCAAAACTACAGAAGATGGAATTCAGTGTAAGCAAAGGTGAGGACATCCATTTTGCACTAAAAAGGATAGATCAGGCTATTTTCTAGATGACATGAAGTAAAATCCAGCGGATGTCCAAACAGCCTCGGGGGTTCAGGGGTTTAGATCTTTAAAATGTCACAAAGAGCTGCAGAAGATAATCAAGAAAGCGAATGGAACAGCGGCCTTCCTATCTAGTGGACTGGGGTATAAGGATGCAGATGTTACGCTGCAGTTATACAAAACCCTCGTTAGACCCCATTTGGAGGACTGAGAGCAGGTCTGGACGCCACACCTTAGGAAAGATAGATTTGCAGCGGAGGGAGTACAACATAGTTTACAAGAATGATACCTGGATTTCAGGAGTTATGAGCAGAAGTATACAAATTAGACCCGTTTTCTCCAGAATTTAGAATGTTAAGGTGGGATCTGATCAATGTTGTCTGGATATTAACAGGAAAAGAAAGAGTAAATTAACTGTTTCCACAACTTGAGGATTCTAGAACTAGGTGCCATAGTTTGAGAATTACAATCAAACTGTTCAGGAGAGATGTTAGGAAGCATTTCTACACACCAAGGTTGGGAGAGGTTTGGAACTGTCTTCCTCAAATGGCAGTGGATGCTGGATCAGTTGTTAATTTTAAATCATAAGAGTGATAAATTTTTGTTACTCAAAGGCAGTAATGGATATGGGCCAAATACAGGGATATGGAGTTAGACTACACATCAGGCATGATCTCATTGAATGGTGGAACAAGCTTGAGGGGCAGAACGGCCAATTCCAGTTCCTGCATTCAACAGAAATTTCAGCAGTACTCTCGTTCTGTACAACCAAATTACAAAATTGTTCACATTCGATATTTATAATCAATTGAGTGTTTGGTATATTAGTTTCTCCTGCCTCTGCTGACATAGTCAGTCTGTGTGGGTGTCAGAAAGGTTCTGTGTGTTCTTGTCATTTACTCCTCAAATCCATCATCACTGAATATGAAGTCTTTCAGCTTTATTAAATTTACAGTTCTTAATGGACACTTAAAAAGAAACAGCACTTAACCGGGGCTTGTGGTTTATTTGTGGGCTGGAACTCAATTGCATCAATCTTGAAAGTTGGTTATACATATTGATCAGAACTTAATCAAATTCAATGTCGAAACAGGAGTAGTCCATTCAGCCCTTTAAATGTGTTCTGTCATTCACTATGATCATGGCTGATCTGTGGTCTAACTCCATTTGGCCTAATTAGTATTTCTTCACCGTTCTGAGGGTCCTGGCTTGTCTGGTTGCAGACTCAACCCCAGGTTCCTGTCCATGTTCTCTCCCCCTGCAACCCTCACCCATCCTTTTGTCCCTTCCGCCACCCCCCACACTGAAAATAGTTTTCATCTGCTGTAAAATACCTCATTCTCAAACTGTGTCGCAACAAAATGAAATGTCCTCCCGGTATTTACCCAGTCTAGTTCCCTCAGGATCTTATATGGTTCAACAAGATTCACTCACAACCCTTTTCCCTCACTCCATCTCAGAATCAGCAAGACACAGAGGCAGAGAAGGGGACTGTTCTGCCCATTAGGTCTGTGCCAGCTCTCTGTACAGACCAAGTAAACCTGCAGAGATTTTAATGAATGCATGGGCGTGGTTCTTTTAATTAATTTAAGAGGCATTTGAGAGGGCATTAGATGATTATTTGGACAGAAAACGTGTGCAGAACAGGGGCAAAAAGGCAGAAGATTGGAACAATACAACTAGTGCAGACACAAATGGCTTACTGGACCATAACCATTCTGTGGGTGTGTAGAGCAATTTAATTAGTCCCATTTCTCCATTCCTTCCCTGTCACCTTTCAACTCTTATTTCCACCAGGTGCCTGCTCTCTCTCCTTTTTAAAATCATCAGTTATCACGGATGGGAGTTCCAGTCATTGTCACTTCCTGTGTAAAAATCCTCCTAATATTTCTTGTGCAAAATTTTAGATCAGCGTATCCTGATCTTTGTACCATCAGCCAGAGGTAACAGCTTTTCTTTGCCTGCCTTATCTAAACCTGTCATAATACACCCTCAGAGATAATGGGAACTGCAGATGCTGGAGAATCCAGGGATAACAAAGTGTGAAGCTGGATGAACACAGCAGGCCAAGCAGCATCTCAGGAGCACAAAAGCTGGTATTTTGGGCCTAGACCCTTCATCAGAGAGGGGTATGGGGAGAAGGTTCTGGAATAAATAGGGAGAGAGGGGGAGGCGGACCGAAGATGGAGAGAAAAGATAGGTTGAGAGGACCGTATAGGTGGGGAGGTAGGGAGGGGATAGGTCAGTCCAGGGAAGACGGACAGGTCAAGGAGGCGGGATGAGGTTAGTAGGTAGGAAATGGAGGTGCGGCTTGAGGTGGGAGGAAGGGATGGGTGAGAGGAAGAGCAAGTCAGGGAGGCGGCGACAAGCTGGGCTGGTTTTGGGATGCAGTGGGGGAAGGGTTCATCCACTTCACCAACACCTTCCACCCAAACCTCAAGTTCACCTGGGCCATCTCCAACACATCCCTCACCTTCCTGGACCTCTCAGTCTCCATCTCAGGTAACCAGCTAGAAACTGATGTCCATTTCAAGCCCACCGACTCCCACAGCGACCGAGAATACACCTCATCCCACCCACCCACCCTCCTGCAAAAATTCCATCCCCTATTCCCAATTCCTCCGCCTCCGCCACATCTGCTCCCAGGATGAGGCATTCCACTCCCGCACATCCCAGATGTCCACGTTCTCCAAGGACCGCAACTTTCCCCCCACAGTGGTCGAGAACGCCGTTGACAGCGTCTCCCGCATTTCCCGCAACACATCCCTCACACCCTGCCCCCACCATAACCGCCCCAATAGGATCCCCCTCGTTCTCACATACCACCCCACCAACCTCCGGATACAACGCATCATCCTCCGACACTTCTGCCATCTACAATCCGACCCCACCACCCAAGACGTTTTTCCATCCCCACCCTTGTCTGCCTTCTGGAGAGACCACTCTCTCCATGACTCCCTTGTCCGCTCCACAATCCCCGCCAACCCCACCACACCCGGCACTTTGCCCTGCAACTGCAGGAAGTGCTACACTTGCCCCTACACCTGCGCCCTCACCCCCATCCCAGGTCCCAAGATGACTTTCCATTATTAAGTAGATGTTCACCTGCACATCTGCCAATGTGGTATCTTGTATCCATTGTACCCAGTGTGGCTTCCTCTACATTGGGGAAAACAAGCGGAGACTTGGGGACCGCTTTGCAGAACATCTCCACTCGGTTCACAATAAACAACTGCAACCTCCCAGTCGCAAACCATTTTAATTCCCCCTCCCATTCCTCAGACGACATGTCCATCATGGGCCTCCTGCAGTGCCACAATGATGCCACCCGAAGGTTGCAAGAACAGCAACTCATATTCCGCTTGGGAACCTGCAGCCCAATGCTATCAATGTGGACTTCACAAGCTTTAAAATCTCCCCTTCCCCCACTGCATCCCAAAACCAGCCCAGCTTGTCCCCTCCCCCCACTGCATCCCAAATCTAGCCCAGCTCGTCCCCTCCCCCCACTGCATCCCAAAACCAGCCCAGCTTGTCCCCGCCTCCCTAACCTGTTCTTCCTCTCACCTATCCCTTCCTCCCACCCCAAGCCGCACCTCCATCTCCTACCTACTAACCTCATCCCACCTCCTTGACCTGTCCATCTTCCCTGGACTGACCTATCCCCTCCCTACCTCCCCACCTATACTGTCCTCTCCACCTATCCTCTTTTCTCTCCATCTCCGGTCCGCCTCCCCCTCTCTCCCTATTTATTCCAGAACCCTTTCCCCATGCCCCTTTCTGATGAAGGGTCTAGGCCCGAAACGTCAGCTTTTGTGCTCCTGAGATGCTGCTTCGCCTGCTGTGTTCATCCAGCTCCACACTTTTTTATCCATAATACACCCTCAACCTGTGGTAAAATCCCACACCTTTCGGATATATGTGAAAAGCACTTGAGCCACAGTTTAGGATTTGCTCCATGCAACCATAACACTGGTTGTTGAATTCCATCATAACTCTACCACATCTTTGGCAGAATCTCTTTTTAATAAATACATCAATGGGCTTTCCCCCTGACCTCCAAAATGAATAGTGGAGGTGCAGGAAGGACCCATGCAAAATGCACACAGCAGCATTTCTCATCCCCTCATTGAATCCATACAATGCAAAAACAGGCCAGACCCTTCCCCCACTCTCTGTAACTCTGCATGGGGTTTTTACCATGGCTAACTCCACCTGACCTACACACATTTGGACTGTGGGAGGAAACCCACAGAGACACAGGGAGAATACGCAAACTCCACACAGACAGACGTTGCCCAAGGCTGGGATTGAACCTGGGTCCCTGGCACGTGAGGTCGCAGTGCTAACCACCATGCTGCCCTTCATCTTTCACACCTATTCATCTGTCCCCTAGCTGATCAATTTCTTTTTTGGGAGGGGAGGGATATGGTCTTAGTCTTCACCTCAGCACTCAACCCAAACTGGATTCTCTGCAGATTATGCAGTAAAAACATTTAACCTGGCGCTGAGCAACTCCCTTATTAACAGTCTCCAACTAGAATTTATAACACACCCTCACCTCATCAGGATGCCTCAAAAGTGCTCTCCAGCCTATGAAGTAGTTATGAAGTGTTGTTATAATGTAGGAAGTTTAGCAGTCAATTTGAGCACAGTAAATTCCCACACATTTCAATAAGACAGTATAATAATCTATTTTAGTGAAGCTATTTGAGGGATAAATATTTACCAGGATTGGGGAGAACTCAGTTGCCCTTTTTGAAAATGTTCAATCTGATTTTCTTACACCTATCTGTGAGAAAAGACAGATTTCAGTCTAATACATCTTCAGAATGACAGCACTGATGACAGTGCAGCACTCCCTCGTGTCATAACAAATTATAATCCCAAAATACTTAAATATGTTGAATGATTAAGTAACTGAAGACAACAAGTCAAAAAATGACTCAATGCAAATTCAACAGCTGTCTGTAACATTTCTGTGTTGATTACACCTATTTCTGACATGAATTGTGGAATGTCGCACATGATGAATGTCAAGGGAACTTAAACAACAAAGCTTCAAACAGAGGGTACCATTCCAAAAACTGAACCATAACCCCCGAGCTACAAAGATAATGAGGGTTTGATTGATATGAATTGAAATAAAGATGTTCTGGGCAAAAGACAAACTTGTGTTTTATGAGATAGCACAGTGTGGAGCTGGAGGAACACAGCAGGCCAGGCAGCATCAGAAAAGCAGGAAAGTTGATGTTTCGGGTTGGGACCCTTCTTCAGAAATGGGGAAGAGGAAGGGAGCTCCGAAATAAATAGGGAGAGGAGGTGAGAGGCTCGGGAAGGTGGTTGGGAAAGTGATAGGTCAGTGCAGGTAGAGAATGGTGGGAATTGGTTAGTAGTGGGGGGACGGATGGATAGGTGGGAGAGTGGATGGACAGGTTGTGTCAGGTCAAGGAGGTGGGGATGAGAGGAAGGGTTGGACATGGGAAGAGGCCAGGGGTGGGGAGATTTTGAAACTGGTAAATCCACACTGAGACCAATGTAGGGTCCCAAGGCAGAATATGAGGTGCTGCTCCTCCAGTTTCCAGGTGGCATCATTGTGACACTGGAGGAGGCCCAAGATGGACATGTCACCCAGGGAGTGGCAGGGGGAGTTAAAATGGTTTGCAATCGGAAGGCGTTGTCATTTGTCACAAACAGGGTGCAGGTGCTCTACAAAATGGTCTCTGAGTCTCCGCTTAGTCTCACCAATGCACAGGAGGCCACATTGGGAGCAGCGGATACAATAGACCACATTGTCGGATGTGCAGGTGAACCTCTGTCTAATGTGGAAGGTTTGTTTAATGCCTTGGATGAAGGTGAGGGGGGAGGTGTAGGGCTGGTATAGCACTTCCTGCAGGTTACAGGGAAAGGTGCTGGGGTTAATGGGGAGTGTGGACCGGACGAGGGAATCATGGAGAGACTAGTCCCTACAAAAGGCAGATAGGGGTGGGGAGGGAAATATCTCTTTGGTTGTGGGATCAGATTGTAGGTAGCAGAAGTGGCAGAGAATGATGTGTTGGATGTGGATGTTGTTGGGGTGATACATGAGGACAAGGAGGATTCTGTCTTTGCTTTTGTTGGGCTGAGGGGGTGTGAGGGAAGAGGTGTGGTCGAGGACGTTTTCGACTACAGAGAGGGGGAAGTTGTGGTCCTTGAAATACGAGGACATCTGGGATGTTCAGGAGTGGAACGCCTCATCTCAGGAGCAGATGCTGCGGAGGCGAAGAAATTAGGAGTAGGGGATCACATTCTTGCAGAAGGATGGGTGAGAGAAGGTGTAGTCTAGGTAGCTGTAGGAGTCGGTGGCCTTGAAATAGATATCAGTTTCAAGGCAGTCACGAGAGATGGAAACAGAGACTCTTCTGCTGTTACACCGTCTCCACCCCCCACCTCTTCCTCCACTACATCCAAGACTGTTTCAGTGCTGCCTCATGCTCCCATGAGGAGCTCGAACAGTTCACCAACTTTACTAAAACCTTCCACCCCAACCTCAAGTTCAACTGGACCATCTCTGATACCTCTCTCCTTCTTGGATCTCTCCGCCTCCGTGCCTGTGGAATTCTCTACCATAGAAAGCGGTTTGAATGTTTTCAAGAGGAGTTAGTTATAGTTCTTAGGGCTGGAGGGTATGTGAAGAATGTAGGAACAGGGGACCGAGTTGGATGATCAATGATCACAATGAAGTACAGAGAAGGCTGAAAGGGGCTAATGTCCTACTCCTGCTTTCTATTTCTATGCTTCTAAGATTGTGCGCCCCTTCATTCTGGATTCTGTCCTCAGTACAAAATAGTTTCATCCAGGGTGACTCTGTTTGTGTCTAAGTCAACACGGTCAGTTCCAGCTGGTGATATTGGGGTTACCAGAACAAGCTGTGCGGGCCTGGACCATGTTGCTGTGGGCTGTGTGTTGTTCCTGAGTGCTGAGGTGATGAATGACCATCAGGTACCTGTAGTTACACACTCTCCAGTTCACATTGTGTTTGGTGAAGCGGCTGCTCGACAGTGCAGGGATACCAGCCGCTTCTGCCAGGATCCCAACGTACGCATCCTCAACGGGAATGGGGCGGACCCAGGCTGCTGCCCTCAGGATTGCAGCAGCTGCATCCAGAGAGAGCACATAGCCCACCCCACTCACGTAGGGAGGGTAGCGCTCTTTCCCGTAGTCCCGCCATGACACGTACCATTTGCTCCAGGGATTCCGGATGACTTCCCGCTTCTCGGGTGCAAACAGAGAGCCAGCGTAAAGGCCCGTCTGGATCGGATTGTCCCGGACCAGAAAGCGAGGCAGCCTGTCTGTGTTTACAAAGCAGTCATCATCAGTTTTGAGGATGTACAAAGGCCGGCAAGTGCTCACCGCCCACTTTAAACCGTGCATGACTTTTAGCGTAAGGTTTCTGTAAGTATCCAGGTAGTTTCCCACTAACACGTCTTGGAACACTTCCTGCTCCGATTGGATTAGGTCGGCTGCCCCTTCTCCCGTGGCCTGGCCAACCAGGAAGACCACTTGCCAAGGGAAGGCACTCTGCTCCCAGCCCAGTGCCCATGTGTTGCGAATAGCATTCCTACGGTCAACATTGGGCTGGGCAGATGTCACAAGGACCAGGAGGACCTGCCCCTTCTGGCAAGGAGGTGGTTCATACCGGCGGCTGTGCAGAGCCTCAAAATCGATCCTGAAGCGCTGGTTGACGACCTCGTCTTCGTCATCCTCGCTCTTCACTTGCTTCAGCAGAGTGCGGGGATCTGACCCACCAGAGACTTCAGTCAGCCCACGGGTCACATGGAAACTTAGCACCAGAAAAGCAGACACCAGGAAGGACGCAAGCACAAGAACTTTAAAGTAGGTTTTTGACCCCATTGCTTCAACACAAACAGTTACAAATGTCTGTACGCACAGAAGAATTATTCACCTCCAGACTGCTCGGGTTAAAGACACGTGAGATCCAGGTTGATTTGTACGGCTTCAGCCACACAGCCAGGTGCAGAAATACACAGGGGTCTAAACATTCCTACCCTCCCCACTCTCTCACAACTGCAGAACATTCCAAAACACATCACAGCCGAAAGGAGGTCAATTCAAATCAAATCTGGAAATGCTGAAATCACAGTGGCCAGCATCTGTGGAGAGAGGGGAAACATAATTAAGTGATTGAATGGATGATCTTTCAGTGAAACTGGAAGAAGTTAGGGACTGAACGGTCTTTATTTTTGAAAGGAAAGCAAGGGTAAAGGGGTGATAGTGCGAGACTTAGTAACAGTGCAGGTCAAAAAAAAAGAGAAGTCCAAAGGAAGGTATAAATGGCTACAACACAGTCAGTGCCTCGTCCCAGAAAGTGGAATTAATGTGAATTGTAGAATATGAAAGCTCTGAATTGCCCAAAATAAAAGACAGCGTTGTTCCTTGAGCTTAAGCTGAACTTCACCACAATAGTGTCAGACAGAGAAACAGTGCAGGTCTGTAGATTCAGAGGAAATTTATGTGCCAAAGCACAGTTGTATGGGGAAGTGAGAAAAAAAAATGGGGAAATAAAACAGGTCAGCAAACTGCCACTTAGTAAAGAATGAGATTCCTCACACTTTCTCCCTCAGTCAGCAAGTTACTGAAGTAGTCCTACCTTTACTGACCTCTGCCTGGCTCAGTGGCATAGATTTTTAAGGGAGCAGGAATGCAAGAGTGAGAGAGAGAAAATAATCAGTGCATTGGGTTAGAATGAAATGGATTGTGCAGCGTTCGACCATCAGTGTAGTGTCTCACTGATTGACAGGGCACATGCATACACAAAACAGTAACTGTAGAAGGGCAGGGGAGAGGGGACTCAGCCAGTCATTGTGAATCAGTTGTCCTGATGGAAGTCAAGGACTTCTGAAACAAATCAAAGATTCGGCCTGCCCTTTCTCTGCTGTTCTTGGTATAAGAAGCAGCAAACACAGATTAAGTGCAATTGTTCTAGCTAGCTACTGTCACACTGACTTCATAAATTTTAGATAATTTAGTATTTGTAGACTCTCCTTATAGCTTAACATAAGAAATAGGGTATTCGGCCCATCGATAAGATTGTGGTTGCTCTGAAAATTGTAATTTCCACAGAGGTATTTCTGCCAGAAATTCACATTCTCCTCAAGCAGTCCCATAACATAAATTAATCTTTGTTTCCTGACCAGGAGTTGAACCCAACCCACAGAGGTGAAAGTACTGATTCTAAACTGTACACCACCAGGGAACGTAAGAACTAGGGACAGGAGTGGACAACTCAGCCTCTCAACCAATCTCATTCTTCCTTAAATTTACACAATGTCCTGGCATCCACTGATCTTTGGGAGAAGTGAATTCTACAGACTCATGACCCTTTGAGACAACTAATTTCTCCTCATCTCTGTTTTAAATCTGCTATCCCTTATCCTAAGATTATAACCTCTCCTTCTGGATTGTCTCGCAAGGTGAAATATCCTCTCTACATCTGCTTTCCCAATCCCCTTCAGCATCTTACAGACCTCGATTAGATCTCCTCTCATTCTTCTAAACTATTCAAGCTCTCTCCATTAAACAAAAGTCCTCACTTCTGGAATTGACCTAGTGAACCTCTTATGAACTGCCTCCAATGCAGATTACATCCCTCCTGAAGTAAGGGATCAAAGGGGAAGTGCAGACTTCAGAAATTATTCTGCTAAGGCTATACTGTGTTCCCTCCAAGGCCAACGTGTCAGGCACAAAGCCAGTACAAGCTCAGGCAGGAGTCTGTGCACTAACTTGTCGCAACCTCAGGAACAACTTATGGGGCTAGTAATATTCATACAGCAGCTTCAGCATAACAAAATACACCAAGGAATCTCTCAGGAGCATTACAGAGGAAAAGAAGATGCTGAGCCACATAGGAGCTGGAGATCAAACCATCAAAAGCCTGGTCGAAGAGGTAGGGAAGGAATTCCAAAGTGTATGGCCGAGCAATTTCTGAGCTGTATGACTCTGTTACTGGGACTGCAATTAACATTGGGTCTCTGTAGAGACTAGAGGACAAACAAGTACAGATATGTTAGTGGGTTGCATGACTGGAAAGTTTGAGATAGAGAAAGTCACAGCAATCTTTCAATATCGAAGTATGGTGTCATGAGGATCTAGGTAGAGAGGCGAGTGTGGGTATAAACGGGGTTTGGTGAGAATTAAGCACAGTATGGGAGTTACCAGGGTGGATTGTCAGAGGGGATGGCAGTGCACTGACTGGTTGAGTGGTGTAGCAGCAAGGGCAGGAGCTGCCACAGAATCTGATAATGTCATGGTCTTAGCGATGGCTTGGGGAGGCTCAATGTGGGGACAAGTCCAACACCAAGGATGCAAATTGGTTCTGTTTCTGGTATTCACTTGTGGGACATGAGGAGTTGCTGGCTAACCAATATTTACAACATTGACAGACTACCTTAAAAGGGGTCCTGAAGAAGGGTCATACCCGAAACGTTGACTGCTCCTTTCCTCTCCAGATGCTGCCTGGCTTGCTGTGTTCTTCCAGCCTCCTGTTTGCCTACCTTAGATTCTAGCATCTGCAGTATTTTCTTGTCTCTACCTTAGAGGAGAACGAGGCACAGGCAGCAAATACTGGCTCAGTCAGTGACAGCCAAGTCGCACCAGTGAATTTAAAAACTACATTTTTCAGGCAGAAATGTGGGATCAATAGCTTGAGAATTCCTTATGCGTGATGAATCTGTTTACCCAGGTCCGGAAACCTGGCTGGAGGCGCACAGATTCAAACATGCGGGCCGGGCAAGATTGCAGTCAATTCACTGGGCAGACAGTGACATGCTCACAGAGTTAACACAAACTCTCAGGCAAACGCTGCTCAGACTTCCCACAAACTCTCAGCAGTCCAGATACAGGCCAGCAGGCTGCATGCTGCTCCCTGTCCATACCCGCACCAAGCCCCAGTACAAACCTCAGCACGGAGGCAGCAGAGGGAAGAGCTGTAAGGGCCTTTCTCACCCTCTCTCTGGTCCCGGTTTCACTTCCCACCAACAAACCAGTCTCTCCAACTCTCCGCTGTCTGACACACCCCTCCCCTGTGATGGACACAGCAAGCTGGCAGGCTCACAGCCAAAAGTGGGAGGAGGCTGTGTGTGAGAAATTGTTACATTCCTGGGAATCTAGGACACTGTTTAACTGGTTCATTTGATCCTGGAGGGAAAGTGAACTGCACTGAATTACTTCAATTTGGGAATTAATTCAATTTAAAATGAACATTACCACAAGAAAAGTTTATTTTAAGAGCTAAGAGGGTCAGAACAAGATTGTTGAGCCTTAATGTTCCTAAGTCTGAAGGGTACTCTTTTACAGTGATACAGTCTACTAGTCTGTGCTTCTTACAGGAATCTAACCTGTTTTATAATGTATTACAGAAATTGCCTTGTTGTTCAGATTAAGTTTTCTTGTGTGAAATGTGAAACATACAAGCATGGCTGCAAACCAAAACACTCTCTGTCTCCAGCTCTAAATTGCTCTTACACAGCAGCTACAAGAGTAGGCCAGAAGCTGGGATTGCTGTGGCAAGTAACTCACCTGCTGACTCCCCGAAAGCTTCTCCACCATCTACAAGGCACAAGTCAGGAGTGTGATGGGATACTCCCCACTTGCCTGGATGGGTACAGCCCCAACAACACTCAAGAAGCTTGACACCATCCAGGACAAAGCAGCCGCTTGATTGGCACCACATCCACAAGGATCCACTCCCCCCACCACCGACACTCAGTAGCAGCAGTGTGTACGATCTACAAGATGCACTGCAGAAATTCACCAAAGATCCTGAGGCATATGACCTCCACCGTCAATAAGCAGAAAGGCATTGCCTTCGAAACCCACAACCACTTGCGGCTAGAAGGACAAGGGCATCAGACATACGGGAACATCACCCCCTGCAAGTTTCCTTCCAAGCCACTCACTATCCTGACTTGAAAATGTATCACTGTTCCTTTGCAGTCACTGGGTTAAAAGCCTGGGAATTGCCTCTCCAGCAGCGTGGGGGATGTCTCTACACCAAATGGACTGCAGTAGTTCAAGAAAGCAGCTCAGCACCATCTTCTCCAAGGTATGGCTGGAGACGCCAACATCCCATGAATGACTTAAATTTCCTGGCACAATCAAGCACAAGGGTTCCTATTCAGATAAAATCTACACCAAGCCCCAGAACAAACCTCAGCACGGAGCCAGCAGAGGGAAGAGCTGTAAGGGCCTTTCTCACCCTCTCTCTGGTCCCGATTTCACTTCCCGCCAACAAACCAGTCTCTCCAACTCTCCGCTGTCTGACACACCCCTCCGCTGTGATGGATACAGCAAGCTGGCAGGCTCACAGCCAAAAGTGGGAGGAGGCTGTGTGTGAGGAATTGTTACATTCCTGGGAATCTAGGACACTGTTTAACTGGTTCATTTGATCCTGGAGGTATAGTGTACTACACTGAATTACCTAATTTGGGACTTAATTCAATTTGAAATGAACATTATTGCACAAGAAGAAGTTTATTTTAAGAATTAAAAGAGTAAAAACAAGTGTGTTAAGCTTAATGTTCTTAAGTCTGAAGGATCCTCCTTTACAGTGATACATTTCTACAGAAATCAGACCCGTTTTCTAACATTAGAGGGGCTGCCTTATTGTTAGGATTAAGTTTGGTTTGTCTGAAATGTACATGGCTGTAAATCACCCAGTGTTAGCCTAAAACGTTCCCCAAAACACTTTCAGCCTCCAGCCCCAAACCCATTCACAGCTCCCACCGTAGCCACGAACCCACACACTGATCCCCCCCACCCCCAGTACCAGAGCCACATACAATCCCCCCTCAAACTCACGCACAGCCCCGAGCACAAACCGACATACACACATCCCAGCAGAAACCCATGCAGAGTCCCCAGCACAAACCCACACACACATCCCAGCAGAAACCCATGCAGAGTCCCCAGCACAAACCCACACTGAGACCCCAGCACAAACCCACACACACATCCCAGCAGAAACCCATGCACAGTCCCCAGCACAAACCCACACTGAGACCCCAGCAGAAACCCACACACACATCCCAGCAGAAACTCACGCACAGCCCCGAGCACAAACCCACACACACATCCCAGCAGAAACCCATGCACAGTCCCCAGCACAAACCCACACTGAGACCCCAGCAGAAACTCACGCACAGCCCCGAGCACAAACCCACACACACATCCCAGCAGAAACCCATGCACAGTCCCCAGCACAAACCCACACTGAGACCCCAACAGAAACCCACACACACATCCCAGCAGAAACCCATGCACAGATCCCAGCACAAACCCACACTGAGACCCCAGCACAAACCCATACACACATCCCAGCAGAAATCCATGCACAGTCCCCAGCACAAACCCACACTGAGACCCCAGCACAAACCCACACACACATCCCAGCAGAAACCCATGCACAGATCCCAGCAGAAACCCACACACACATCCCAGCAGAAACCCATGCAGAGTCCCCAGCACAAACCCACACTGAGACCCCAGCACAAACCCACATTGAGACCCCAGCAGAAACCCATGCACAGTCCCCAGCACAAACCCACACACACATCCCAGCAGAAACCCGCACACACATCCCAGCAGAAACCCATGCACAGCCCCCAGCACAAACCCACACACACATCCCAGCAGAAACCCATGCACAGTCCCCAGCACAAACCCACACTGAGACCCCAGCACAAACCCACACACACATCCCAGCAGAAACCCATGCACAGATCCCAACACAATGTTGTAGAAGAGACCCAGCACAAAATGAATCCCCAACAAGCCTGAAATAAACATACCAGCTCCGCAGCCTCAGCTGAGAGTCAAACACTAACCACAACCACAGGTTCTACCTGCAGGAATCAAATTGCTGTGGCTGAGCTGCTGTTGGTGTCAGTCACTGTGATGAACCACAAGGGCAATTATTCAAAGGACAGCACATCTCAACGTGTGGCCATGCTGTTTAAGAGTACACAGGAACAGAGCAACCATGCAACCTTCTGACGGACAAGCAGAACAAGGCTGGGAGTACAGGTAGAGTATGAGATCTGTGCGTGGGTTTGTGCTAGGGTCTTAGTGTGGGTTTGTACCCTGAGAGAGTGCATTATGCTGTCCAGCTGTATTCAGTTCTAAGGTGTGATGAGGGCGTTGGTTCCTTTGGGGAGTGCAGAGCCAAGTCCACAGAATCTGGGTCGGCTAAACTGTGCAGACTGAAAAAGCAATGATACTAGAGGATTCAATAATTTTTAAAAAATCAGACATGACGCTAGGATTTCATGTTGTTTTCCTGGTGACAGACTCAAGAATATCACCAGAAGGCTAAAAAACGTCTGAGGAGGAACACCACAACCTGCAAGTTTCCCTTCAAGCCACTCACTATCCTGACATGGAAATATGTCGCCGTTCCTTCACTGTCACTGGGTCACTATCCTGGAATTCCCTCCCTCAAGGCATTGTGGGTCTACCGTCAGCACATGGACAGCAGTGGCTCAAGATGGCAGCTCCCCACCACCTTCTCAAGGGGCAACCAGGGACAGGCAATAAATGCTGGGCCCAGCCAGCAACTCCAACGTCCCTTGAGTGAAAATGCAAGAACAAAAACAAAAACAGGTAGCATTACAGGGAGTGTCAATAACCTTAACATCAAACCTCATAACCAGAGGTACAGTGTGGATAATTTTTTAAAATGCATTCAAGAGAATGTTTTCAAACAAGCCCAACAAAGAATCATTTGGGACCTAGTTTTAGCAAATGGATCTGTACAAAAGCCAAGAGGCCCTGAGGCAATACTCACTATCAGTGCCAAAAACACAGGCTAAAAGTGAATTGAGTTTCTTGCATTTAAAAGTCAGAGAGCTATAATCATAGACTCACAGAATGAAGGGAGGATATCTGAAGAAATTAAGCATATGAATCTCAATCCTTGGATTACTTCCAGCACCATGCATGAGTGAGTACAGATATAGGAGGATATAGCAGATGAATGTTTGCAGAGATGGTAAAAGAGACAGTGCTTTAGAGTCCAGAAAACCAGGAGCAGTTCTGGGGGAGGCAGGACCTGTACAGGTCAAACAGGTTACACCTCATATGGATCAGGACCTACATTTTGTCAGGGAGGTTTGCTCGGATTGTTAGTGTGTGTTTAAAGAATACACAATTGTACTGTCGATCTGTTAGAGGTCAATAAAAGAGCAAATATCTAAAATCACTAAAAAGTGCAAGGACAAAAATAAGGAGTTTCAACTACCTTAATATCACCCCTAATGAACTCAATCTCAGAGATACATAGTTTGCAGCTCTCAAACATATCTGGAAGAACTTTCATGGGATAATGCGTCGCAAGCCAGACAGGAAAGGAACTATTCAAGAATGTGGTTTTAAGAAATAAATCTGGGCAGCTGCCAACCCCAATGGGTGTAATCAATAGTCAGTTAGATTTGGAGTTGTTATGGAAACAAACGAGAGTAGAGCAGGATTAAAAGTTTCAAAATGGGGAATTGCCAATCGCTGAGATGTAATTTGGAAAATGTGGACTGGATATGGTGAATTGAAGGTAAATTGACATGGAGTACGTTAGGAAAACAGAGAATGTGAAGAGCTGTTGGCAACTGAAAACAAAATCAAAGAAATCCTGAAGACTTGTTTTTAAAAGTGCATGCAGAACAACAGGCTATCTAAAGAACAGGTTTGTTTAATTAAAAACCAGAATGTAACTTGTGTGTGGAGATGGATATGTGAGCATGCTTCTCAATTAATGCTTCACACAATAGAAAGGAAATGAAAGCAAACATTGCTGTTAAAAAAGGGAACATGAAATATTAAATTGGATTAAGAGTGAGGGAGGAAATCTTTTGTTTATTGCCATCATGAAATGTGAATGTCACTGCCAGAACCAGCATTTAATGCCCATCCATAACTGCCCTTCAGTAAGTGCCAGTGAGCTGCTGCAGTTCTTGAGATGTGGAGATATCCACAAAACCACAAGGGAGGGAATCCCAGGATTGTGACCCAGTGACAGTGAACAAACAGCAATAAATTCCCAAGCCAAGCTTGGAGAACTAGCAGGTGAATTTTTTTGGTAACCTATTTTCCTCATCATTCTGCCCAGAGATGTTATTACACACCTCTGAAACAGATAGGACATGAACCCAGGCTGCCTGACTCAAAGGTAAGACATTACAGCTACACTTCAGACTAAGTTTAATTTTTTTTTTCCTCCCCTCCCCTCCCCTCCCCAGAGTGTTGCAAGACACAACTTGATGCCTTCAACCACCAGAATGACTATGATATTCTTTTTAAATAGTAATCCCCACCCAGGTGAGTAGCCAATTGAGTATTTACTAGCAAAGCCCATTATGGACAATAGCTTGCAGGTGGGGAATCTGTTGCATCAGCACAGTCTTCCTTTTGAGGTAATTATCCACAGACCGCATGACTGCTTCAATTGAACCTGCCTCCAACTCATTCTCAGGCAGTGCCTTCCTGTTGAAGGAGCATTGTGGTTTGCTGTGTTGCATCTTATGCTTGGTACAACTTGTATAATCCAGTTGGTTTGAAGGGGGTTAATTTGGAACTGGGTTGCCTGTTGATAAGAAAATGGGGGTAGCTAGTCTATTTGTTGTTTGTTCTTAAATCAGTTCTACAACCATGTAGCATTGACCTAGCTACTATCTGTTAGGGAGTAATAATAATAATAATAATAATAATGCTGCCTCTTCCCTTGTCTTGACAAAACAATTAGTCTTAAGCTAGTGTGAGATGTTGTCTTGTTATATAATGAATTATTGCTTGTTATACAAATTTGTGCTGTTCTGTGGAAGGTTTATTCACTGTTAATCCTTGACCATGTCCAAGGCCTGGTGAGTAGTCTTGGATGAAAAATAGCTGACAGCATATCTACCAGAAGGGGCTTTTAGCAGAAACAGGAGCTGGCTGAGGGTATCTCTTATAAGCATGCACACTGCTGACTGCCCTTGCCTGAAACATTAATGGTGTTTGAAGGAAGTATTTGGCATTGGAGTCCATTTCATGAACTCAAGATGTCCCAAAATGCTTTTTTTAAAAAAAATGCATTCACAGGATGAGGGTGAGGCTGGCCAGGCAGCATTTATTACCTATGTCTAATTGTCTCTTCCCCCACCCCTACCCAGAGGGTAGTTCAGAGGCAACCACGTTGCTGTGGGTCTGGAGTCACATGTAGGCCAGACCAGGTAAGGATGGCAGTGATAATGGGAACTGCAGATGCTGGAGAATCCAAGATAATAAAACGTGAGGCTGGATGAACACAGCAGGCCCAGCAGCATCTCAGGAGCACAAAAGCTGATGTTTCAGGCCTAGACCCTTCATCAGAGAGGGGGAGGGGGTGAGGGTTCTGGAATAAATAGGGAGAGAGGGGGAGGCGGACCGAAGATGGAGAGAAAAGAAGATAGTCGGGGAGGGGATAGGTCAGTGCAGGGAAGATGGACAGGTCAAGGAGGTGGGATGAGGTTAGTAGGTAGGAGATGGAGGTGGAGCTTGGGGTGGGAGGAAGGGATGGGTGAGAGGAAGAACAGGTTAGGGAAGCAGAGACAGTTTGGACTGGTTTTGGGATGCAGTGGGTGGAGGGGAAGAGCTGGGCTGGTTGTGTGGTGCAATGGGGGGAGGGGACGAACTGGGCTGGTTTTGGGATGCGGTGGGGAAAGGAGAGATTTTGAAGCTGGTGAAGTCTACATTGATACCATTGGGCTGCAGGGTTCCCAAGCGGAATATGAGTTGCTGTTCCTGCAACCTTCGGGTGGCATCATTGTGGCACTGCAGGAGGCCCGTGATGGACATGTCATTTAAAGAATTTGGGGGGGGGTGAGTGGAAATGGTTTGCGACTGGGAGGTGCAGTTGTTTATTGTGAACCGAGCGGAGGTGTTCTGCAAAGTGGTCCCCAAGCCTCCGCTTGGTTTCCTCAATGTAGAGGAAGCCACACCGGGTACAGTGGATGCAGTGTACCACATTGGCAGATATGCAGGTGAACCTCTGCTTGATGTGTAATGTCATCTTGGGGCCTGGGTTAGGGGTGAGGGAGGAGGTGTGGGGGCAAGTGTAGCATTTCCTGCAGTTGCAGCGGAAGGATGGCAGTTTCTCTTCCCTAAAGGGCATTAGAAGTGTGATGACTGTTGTAATGTAGAAAGTGAAGCAGTCAATTTGCACACAGCAAGTTCCCACAAATGATAATGAGCTACTTCTTGTAATATTGATGGAGTGGTAAGTGATTCACCAGGGAGGAAAACCCCTACATCCCAGCTGTTTCTCTTCAAAATAGTGCTGTGGGAATCTTTAACATCCAACTCTCAGCATGGTTGTGGCTTTGGTTCAATGTTTAATCTGAGGTATGGCTCCTCCATACCTGCTGATAGTCATACAGATAGAGGTTAAAAACCTACTAACCAGTTTGTTAATGTGCCCTATACCTATGCCCATGCAATCAGAAGATTCACAAAATTTAATGTTATTTCTCATGTATCACCTGTGGAGTAGGTTTTTTTTAAAATTTGTACTTATCTAGTGACTTTCACACTAAGTCTTTGTGCTTTAGAAACTCACTATATAAAATACAAAAACTTTTTCTTTAAAGGGCAGTTAGGGAAGAGCAATAAATGCTGGCCCAGTCAGTAATGCTCGTATCCAATGAGTGAATGTTAAGAAAAGGTGTACATACTTGCAGGACTCTGAGAAGAACTTCCCCACTCTTTGAAGAGTGGCATGAGATTTTCTTATGTCCCCCAGACCAGAGCTCAGTGTCAGTTTCAGCCTGCCCAATTCAACATTGCAGCACTGATGTGCCAGATAAAACCAACATACTGTAAGATAATAAAATGTGAGGCTGGATGAACACAGCAGGCCAAGCAGCATCTCAGGAGCACAAAAGCTGACGTTTCGGGCCTAGACCATACTGTAAGATACTACTACTTCTTGAAAAAAGTTACATCAGGCTCAAAGCATTAACTCTTTCTCTCTCTCTGCAGAAACTGCTAGGCCTGTAGAGTTTTTCTGACAATTTACTTGTATTACTAAAGTGCCAGGTTTGGATGATGCACAAAGTTTTCTAAACTGGGGCCTGAACACAGTGTCAAGAAATCAGAAAGTAGTGCACTCCCAACCCCAGCACAGGGTGGCAGTGATGCAGTATTAGTAATGTCACCAGACTCATCATCCCAGCGGTATGGTTTACACCATTGGCTGAATTTAAATTTAGATTGGGAAGTTGATGGCCTATTGGCATGATCACTAGACTATTAATCCAGAAATTTAGCTAATGTTCTCGGGACCCAGGTTCAAATCTCACCATGACAGATTGTGGGGTTTGAATTCACAAAAGAATCTGGAATTAGGGGGTCTAGTGGTGACCATGAAACCATTGTCAATTGTTAGAAAAATCTATTTGGTTTAATTATGCCCTTTCGGGATAGAAATCTGTCATCCTTACTCAGTCTGGCCTATGCATCATTCCAGACCCACAACAATGTGGTTAATGCTTAACTGCCCTCTGGGCAGCTAGGGATGGGTAATAAATGCTGGCGTGGTCAGAGATGCCCACATCCCATGACTGAATAAAGAAAAATAACACTTCTGGAATTGAAAGCTTGTCTTAGCAATGATGCCATGAAACTATCATTGATTATCATAAAGACACATCTGGGTCACTAATGCTGGAGAATCCAAGATAACAGAGTGTGGGGCTGGATGAACACAGCGGGACAAGCAGCATCTGGAGGGTCTGGGCTCGAAACGTCAGCTTTTGTGCTCCTAAGATGCTGCTCGGCCTGCTGTGTTCATCCAGCTCTACACTGTTATTCTGGATCGCTAATGTCCTTTTGGGAGGGAAATCTGTTGTCCTTACCTGCTCTGACCTACATGTGACTCCAGACCCATTGCAATTTAGTTGAACTGTGGAAAGTCTAAGACCAGACGGCAGTAAATCTGCAGAATATTTTACAGAGAGCTGTTGAGGCTGAGTCAGTAAGTACATTCAAATCTGAGATTGATTCCCATCCTGATTAAAAATCTAAGGTTACAGAGAAAAGGCAGAAAAATGGAGTTGAAGGTTACCAGATCAGCCATGATCTCATTAAAAAGCAAAGGAGCAAAGTAGATGGGCTGAATGGTCTAGTGATGTTATGGACTCTTACTGTCTGCAACTGCCCAGAAGGCCACTCACTAAGGTTAATTCAGGATGGGCAATAAATGCTAGCCTTAGTAATGCTCACTTCCTATCAAAAATTCAGTTGGGTGCAGCACATGAGCTATATAGGAATGTCATTGTTGTAAAGAAAGCAGTTAGATGTTTAAATGGATTAAGAGTAATAATTAGAAAGCAATATAGATGGAGAAAAAATAGTCCATATCTCTCAAAACATATTGGATTCTTTAAGGATTTGAAAGACTTAATGGAAAAGTTAGTGTTTGGTTTCATATGCCTTGAATTTCAGGAAGCATTCGATACAACATCTCACTTGAGAAGCATGGCTCCTGGAATAAAGAGGAGTCTTACAAATTAGACAATGAATAGGTTAAACAATGGGAAGCGAAGGGCAGTGATCGATGGTACTTGTTCTAATTGGGCAGCTGTGCCTCGAGCAAGCTTTTCTGGTGCAGCGAATAATTGTACGGGTAACCTCACGAAAAATGGCCCTCAGGAAATTTGAGGGGAAAAAGGTTTCAGGGACTTGCATATAATTTACAGGCCAGTCAGCCCAACAGTTCCATACAGCTCATGCTCCATACTGGTGTCGTCCCACTTCTCTTCTAACCCTGGGAGGATATATTTCTGTACACCTAGTGTTGAACAGTGCAGCTCCAACAAGACTCAAAAAGGTTGACACCATCCAGGACAAAGCAGTCTGCTTGACTGGCACTCCACCATGCATTCACTCCCTCCACCATTGATGCTCAGTAGCAGCAGTGTGTACCATCCACAAAATGCACTGCAGAAACTGACCAATGATCCTTAGACAGCTCCTTCCAAATCTATGACCACTTCTGTCTAGAAGGACAAGGGCAACAGATACTTAGGAACACCACTAATTGCAAATTCCCCTCCAAGCAATGTATCTTCTTGACTTAGAAACATCTTGTCGTTCCTTCCGTGTCCCTTCAGGGTCAAAATCCCAGAATTCCCTCCCCTCATGGCACTCTGGATCAACCTACAGCACATGGGCTGTAGCAGTTCAGCTCATCACCATCTTCTTAAGGGGCAACTAGGGATGGGCAATAAATGCTGGTCTAGTCAGCTATGCCCACCTTCCGCAAGAGAATTTAAAAAGAAGCTCTATCTTCCCACTTAGCTTACTTGCCCTAAGATGCCTACACTCTGCCTCAACTAAACCCACTTAATTCTTTATGCTTCATTCATGGGATGTGGAGTTGCTAGCCAGGACAGCATTCATTGGCCATCCCAACTTGTCCTACGTTCTCCTTAAAATGGCACTGCACACATCTCCTAAAATTTAAAAGAAACAGTGGAGTGAAAGAGATATACAAGACTATACCTTATTGAGATAAGGCAGACCAGAGAACACTTGTTCCTTTTAGCAGATGCTTCAAGGAATAGAGGACCCTAATTTAATCCTTTTATACAGAGATGCTGTTGGGCGTGAGGGGAGAAGGTGAAGAGTATTTTTTTTTAATTTAGTGAGCGGTAATGACCTAGAGCCCACAGCCAAGGATGATGGTGCGAGCAGATCTGATGAATGTTTGAAAAAGGAAATTGTATATTTACTGAGGTCTTCTAGAGCCAAGGAGGTATAGCCAGAGAATGGACTGAATGGATTTCTCTGCAGAGAGGTGGTATAGATTCGCTGGGCCGAATGGCCACATTGTGCACTTAATGACTATGTCCTCAGAACAGATGTGAATGCACTGGAGAGAGTGCGGAAGTGATTGATTCCAAGCATGAGGAACATCAGTGATGGGGATAGATTGAGAAGCTGTGACTGTTCTCCTTGCAGGGAAGAAGACTGGGAGGATCAAACACAAAGTTGCTGGAAAATCTCAGCAGGTCTGGCAGCATCTGTAAAGGAAAAAACAGAGTTAGCGTTTCAAGGAGGTTTGTTCGAGATTTCAAAATCATGAGTGGGGTTGGGTAAAGTTGATAGGGAGACACTGGCCCTGCTTGGCAATGGAATAAGAATGAGAGGGCATGGAATTAAAGTGATGTGCAAAAGAAACAAAAGTGATGTGAGAGAAACTCAGTGAGTAGGTTAGGAGGTGGAATGCTCTGCCTGAACCTGCAGGATAGAATCAGGCTCAATCGAAGCATTCATAAGAGCATTGGATGATTATTTGGATAGAAATGGTGTACAGGGGTCTGGGGAGATGGCAGGAGACTGGCAGTGGGTAATGGTGCTCATTTGAAGAGCTAGTGCAGGCACGATGGACCACATTCCTTTTTAATCATTGACAGGATTTGGTGTTGTCGGCTGAGCCAGCATTCCTCCTTCTCCCAGAGGGCACTTAAAAGTCAACCATGTTGCTGTGGGTCTGGAGTCACCTGTAGGCCAGACCAGGTAAGGACAGCAGTTTTCTTCCCTAAACTATATGAGTGAACCAGATGGGTTTCTCCGATTACAGTTTCGGGGTCATCAGTTAATAATTCATTGAATTCAAATTCCACCATCTGTCAGGGCAGGATTCAAACCCAGGCCCCCAGAACGTTATCTGGGTCTCTGAATTCATAGTTTAGCAATAACACCACTAAGCCATCACCTGCCCAGAATTGGAGATAATGGGAACTGCAGATGCTGGAGAATTCCAAGATAATAAAATGTGAGGCTGGATGAACACAGCAGGCCAAGCAGCATCTCAGGAGCACAAAAGCTGACGTTTCCGGCCTAGACCCTAGCTGTGTTCGTCCAGCCTCACATTTTATTAACCTGCCCAGAATTGTTCTGGTCAAGGGTCACTGGACTTGAAATGACAACTGTTTTTCTCTCCACGGAAGCTACCAGGCCTGCTGAGTTTCTCCAGCAATTTCTGGGGTTTTTTTGTTTCAAATCTCCAGCATATTCACTCTTTGTGTTTGTTCTAGATATGCTGGTGTTGCTTTTCTTAGAGCAGAGCAGACTAAAGGGGGATCTGACTGAGATATATAAAGTGCTGAGGAGCATAGACAGGGTAGACTGGGCTGACAGCATCAGTGCTGCATCCCGGACCCAGACCGAGCTGGAGCAGTCCGTCGACTTCGCTAACAACTTCCACCCCACCCTTAAATTCACTTGGTCTAGCTCAGACAGCCCCCTCCCCTTTCTTGGCCTCTCTGTTTCCATTTCTGGCAACAGTTTACAGACCAACATTTACTATAAACCCACAGACCCCCACAGTTACCTAGACCGGACCTCCTCCCACCCTGTCCTGCAAAAACTCCATCCTGTTTTCCCAACTCCTCTGTCTCCATTGAATCTGTTCTGACGAGGAGACATTTCACTCCCAAGCATCCCAGATGTCTGCCTTTTTCAAACAATGCTCTTTTCCCCCATCTGTCATCCAGACAGCCCTCCGTTGCATCCCCCCATTCCCCACTCCACAGCTGTTAACCTCTTCGCCCCCTCCATACATCATAAAGATAGGGCCTCCCTTGTCCTCACTTCCACCCCACCAGCCCCTACATCCACCGTATCATCCGCAAACACGTCTGCCAACTCCAATCAGACCCCACCACCTGGAATGTCTTCCACTCCCCACCCCTTTCTCCCTTCTGCAAGGATCATTCCCTTCGCCACACCTTAGTACCACACTCCCCACCAACCACTCCAACATACCTGGTACCTTCCCCTGTAACTAAAAGATGCAACACCTACCCATACACACTTCCCTCACCTCTATCCAAGGCCCTAAACAGCCCTTTTGAGTGAAACGGAGCTTCACCTGCACCCCCTCCAACCTAGCCGTTTGCATCTGATGCTCCCGATGTGGTCTTCTCTATGTCGGTGAGACCAAACATAGTCTAGGTGATCATTTTGTCAAGCATCACCACCAGCCTGTAACGGCCAACCTAATCTCCCGGTCACTACCCATTCCACCTTCTGGCCCTCCCTTCCGGCCAACAACTGAATTCATCCCTCCCATTGACCAACCAGGCCGTACCTACCACCAGTGTCCACCATTCCACCTCCACCTGTACCCTTCCTCTTTATCTACAGCTCTCCCCCACCCTCACACCCAGCTCTGAAGAAGGGTAATACCCAAAACTTTCCTCCAGATGCTGCCTGGCCTCTGTGCTCTTCCAGCCTCCTGTCTACCTTAGATTCCAGCATTTGCAATCTTTTTTTGTCTGTAGGTTGGGGAAGGATGTTTACCGTTTGCAGAAGGGTCAGTACCCAGCTAACACAGTTTTAAGGTACGGGGCAGGCAGCTTTGAGGGGATTTGAAGAAAAGAAAGTCGTGGAGGCGAGAATCCTCAAAAGACATCAAAGTACTATTTAGATGAGCACTTGAAATGTCATAGTATATAAGGCAAATCCCACCTGCTCAGTCGTGTGCAATAACACCTCTGAACAGGTTGCTTTAAAAAAAATAAGACCAGGAGTCAAGTGCAGTTCAAGATCCTCCATAGTGGTGTGGTTAATATTTATCCCTCAACCAGCATCACCAAAAGCAGATTAGAACATTATGCTATTAGCACATTGCTGCTTGGGGGAGTTCGAATGTAAATTACCTTCCTTATTTTCTAATTACAGCCACGACTGGACTTCTAAAAAATTCTAAATTGGCTGGCAAAGTGCTTTAGAGCCATCTGATGGCACTAAAAAGTGTTTATATGCAAGCCTTTCTTTTATATTTTTGACAAGAAATGCGACCTACAATTGTCTTTCAGTTTGCAGATTGGAACCAGCATAAAAAAGATGTGAAGCTGTTATTGCGTCTACCTATCTACCTGCACACGGACTGCAGTGGTTCGAGAAGGCAGCTCACCACCACTTTCTGAAGGACGACTAGGGATGGAGAAGAAATACTGGCCCAGCCAGCAAATTGCGTATTCCACGAGTGGATGAGAAAAACAAATTAGAGCAGCGGCCTCCAACCTTTCAAAGCAGGTGGTCACATTTTGAATTTAAGAGCACCTCAGGATGCACCCAAAACAAAACATAGAATTATGAAACATAGAGATAGTAAGAACTGCTGATGCTATAGTCAGAAATAACACGGTGTGGAGCTGGAGGAGCACAGCAGGCCAGGCAGCGTCAGAGGAGGAGGAGGAAAGTTGATGTTTGGGGTCAGGACCCTTCTTCAGAAAAAGGGTCCCAACCCGAAATGTAAACTTCCCTGCTCCTCTGATGCTGCCTGGCCTGCTGTGCTCCTCCAGCTCTACACTATGTTATCTCAACAGTAAAATAAACTGTTAATTCTATGTAATGTAAATCCAAAGCCAAATTTATATCATTTTTCATTCTTTCCTCTACGCACTAATTCTCAGTGTGATACTTCAGAGTGCAGAGCACCTTGAAGTCCGGTTTGTAGTTTGAGGCAGCTAGTCATTTACAATCCATCAAATGTGTATCTCTTCAGGTGAGTGTGATACTTGAACTTGATTAGCTGCATTTGTGAGAACACATTCTCACTGGCATAACAAAGTGTGACGCTGGATGAACACAGCAGGCCAATCATCATCTTAGGAGCAAAAAAGCTGACGTTTCAGGCCTAGACCCTTCATCAGAGAGGGGCATGGGGAGAGGGTTCTGGAATAAATAGGGGGAGAGGGGGAGGTGGACCAAAGATGGATAGAGGACAAGATAGGTGGAGAGGAGAGTATGTATGTAGTGTCCATATCAAGCAGATGTTCACCTGCACATCTGCCAATGTGGTATACTGCATCCACTGTACCCGTTGTGGCTTCCTCTACATTGGAGAAACCAAGCAGAGGCTTGGGGACTGCTTTGCAGAACACCTCCGCTCGGTTCACAATAAACAACTGCACCTCTCAGTCACGAACCATTTTAACTCCCCCTCCCATTCCTCAGACAACATGTCCATCCTGGGCCTCCTGCAGTACCATAATGATGCCACCCGAAGGTTGCAGGAACAGCAACTCATATTCCGCTTGGGAACTCTGCAGCCCAATGGTACCAATGTGGACTTCACGAGCTTCAAAATCTCCCCCGCCCCCCACTGCGTCCCAAAGCCAGCCCAGGCCTACCCGTCCCCCCCCCCACTGCATCCCAAAACCAGCCCAGCTCGTCCCCACCTCCCTAATCTGTTCTTCCTCTCACCTATCCCCTCCTTCCTCCTCAAGCTGCACCTCCATTCCCTACCTACTAACCTCATCCCGCCTCCTTGACCTGTCCTTCCTCCCCGGACTGACCTATCCCCTCCCTACCTCCCCACCTATATTCTCCTCTCCACCTATCTTCTCCTCTATCCATCTTCACTCCGCCTCCCCCTCTCTACCTATTTACTTCAGAACCTTCTGCCCATCCCCCTCTCTGAAGGGTCTAGGCCCGAATTGTCAGCTTTTGTGCTCCTAAGATGCTGCTTGGCCTGCTGTGTTCATCCAGCTTCACACTTTGTTTTCTTGGATTCTACAGCATCTGCAGTTCCCATTATCCTTTTTCGATGGCATATGCGAGACCAAAGTCAGCTTTCACTTTTAAAACAGTGTAAATATTTTTCTCTGTTTCTGAGTCCTCAAAAGCCAGTGTCCATTGATCTCGTTTTCAGCTCAATATCATTTTGCAAAGTAACTATCTCCGTATCAGCTCCGCTGTTTTATCAATCAAACAGCTCATGGAATTTTATTTGCAACCCTATTGAATGAATGGATTTGAGACAAATATGGCAATTTATTCCAGCACAACTAAATCCTAAAATCTGAAATGCAACCAAGAAGTGCTGGACCAACTTAGCAGGTCTGGCAGCCTCTGTGAAGAGAAAAGCAGAATTAATGTTTCAAATCCAGTATGACTGAATGGATTCATCAGACTGAAGTGAGAAGCCTTCACAGTTTTTCAGGTCCTGCTGTAGCTGCCAAAAGATATCTTCAGACAAAGATTCCAATGCAAATTGCTATTGTCGAACTATCAGGTAACACGTTCTGGATTCTTGTTGTTATTTCTTTTTTGCTTAAAATCTTTGAATAAAGAGTCAGAGGTGACAGTCATTACTTCTTTAAATTACATTGCCATTTAGGATCATTCCCATATTTTGCCAGAAGGTAGCAAATACAAATTCATGCTCCAATTCAGGCCTTACCTTTTGCGAACAAAAACGGAAAGTGCTTTGAGTCAGAGATGATGGGAACTGCAGACGCTGGAGAATCCGAGTTAACAAAGTGTGTAGCTGGATGAACACAGCAGGCCAAGCAGCGTTTTAGGAGCACAAAAGCTGACGTTTCGGGCCCAGACCTTTCATCAGAAAAGGGGGATGGGGAGAGGGTCCAGAAATAAATAGAGAGAGGGGAAGGCAGACTGAAGATGGATAGAGAAGATAGGTGGAAAGGAGTGTATAGGTGGGGAGGTAGGGTGGGGATAGGTCAGTCCGGGGAGGATGGACAGGTCAATTGGGGGGATGAGGTTAGTAAGTAGGAAATGGAGGTGCGGCTTGAGGTGGGAGGAGGGGATAGGTAAGAGGAAGAACAGGCTAGGGAGGCGGGGACGAGCTGGGCTGGTTTTGGGATGCAGTGAAATCCAGTGGTTTGGAAAAGTGTTATATGCAAGTTCTTCATTTTTATTTTTGACGGTAAATGTGACCTACAACTGTAAAAAGCTCAGCAGGTCTGGTAGTATCTGTGGAGAGAAATCAGGGTTAACATTTTGGCTCAAGTGATCCTTCCTCAGAACTGACGGTAGCTCGGTAAATGTCAGTTTATATGCAGAAGATAGGGTGCGGGTGTGGAGGTAGGAATAAATGATAGGGGCGGATAGAACCCAAAGAGAGAGAAGAACAGTTAGACAGTTAAAGGAGTGAGAAATGATCTGGCTTTCAGGGTGAATAGCTATTAATGAGGATTGTTAATGGCTAACAACAGGTGGTGTGTAATAGCGGATTGTGTGATAAGAAGGCCTGGTGTGTGGGGATTGGGGGTAAAGATGTGCGAGAGCTCAAGCCCTAAAGTTATTGAGTCCAGAAAGCTGCAGGGTCCCCAAGAGGAAAATGAGACTGCTGTTCTTCCAGCTTGTGCTGGAGCATAGCAACAAGCCTGAGGCAGAGACATTGGCCAGGGAACATGATGATGTGTTGAAGTGGCAGGCAACTGGAAGCTCAGGGTCTTTTGCTTTTGCTGCTGGTTCACAAAAGAAAACTATTGAGCTTTTAAAACTTCTTTCAGCTTGTCAAAGTTCTTTGTCCAAAGCATGTTATCCCAGGGGAAACTATCCTTGAATTCACTGTGTAGTTGTGATGTCATTCCAAATTCCCCTTTTTACTTACCAATATTCTTTCATGGCATATAAGACAAATGCTTTTAATTTTTGTAGTTGTGAATAGAAATTCATGTTCCCACTCCTGTGGAAGTTGTATATCTTTTGAATTATATTTTCATTGGTTCAGGTAGCTTCACCATGATGTCACTCTGCCACTAGTCATACCACCGATAGGTCCCTGAAATATCTGGAGTGTTGCTGCTGATGGAGGTCACGTCTGCAGTTGCAATTTGTTTCTGGGGCCCCTGGTCAGATGCAGATGTGGGCCACAGCAGCATTCCCTGTAATCTTTCCTCCTCCTGTATGGACCCATTCGACAAGCAGCTGAAGATTAAAAAAAAAAGATTGGTCTAAAGGAAACAGGACTGACTGAGCTGTTCTTCCAGACAGCGTACATGGATGTGATGGGCTGAATGGCCTCTAATGTCTCTAGTACTGTGACATGCTAGCATCACACATCAGATTCCAGTGTCTTTCTTGTTCATTTTATTTTCATTGTTATGATCAAACTTACATAATCTTCATTATTTGTCCATCTAGATCGAACCGAAATTGATACAACAAGCTGACTAAGCCTGTTACGAGCATGCACTTCCTTCTAGCTCGCAGTTTCTGGAAGCTGAAGTCATGCAGCAATATGATGATTGACATGTATGCAACAAGGAACAGGGATAGACAGTGAGATCAACTGTCAGAGACTCCGTGATGAACTAGTCCATCATTACTTGTGTGCTAGAGACCTATGAATCGGAGTGTCCTCTCGACAGAACCACAAACGTGAAATTGAGTGTGACAAATTATGGGTTCTTTGAGAGATGAACAAGCAGGATGGACAAAGGGATATCAGTAGATGTAATGTATTTGGATTTCTAAAAGGCATTCAGTAAGACAGCACACGAGAGATTAATTCTACATGGTCTGAAGAGAGAGTTAGCAAATGAAAACAAAGTCAGGATAAATCAATCATATTCACATGGGCAAACTTGTGAAATGTCACAGATATCTGTGCTACAACGTCGGCTATTTATGCGTTATATTAATGACTTGGATAAAGTGATTGACTTAGATAGGTAGAAAGGCAAGTTGCAAGAAGGATACAGAGTCTGCAAGGGATATAGATAAGTTAGGTGAATGGACAAAAAATTGGCAGTTGGGTAAATGCAAGGTTGCCCATTTTGTTCGGAAAAGCAGTAAAGCAGAATATTACTTAAATGGAATACATCTGCTGATCACTATGGTACAGAGGGATGTGGGTGTACTTGTATATGAGTCACAAGAAGTTAGCGTGCAGCCACAGGAAATAATCAGGAATGTCAAAGGTATGTTTATTGTTACTTCAAGGAGGTTGAAGTATATGAACATTCAAACATATGAATTTGGTGCAGGAATATATTGGAGTAGTACCAGGGAATACATTCTTATTGAGAGGATAAGCCCAATGATTACAGTTTAACTAATCCATTTAACTTCAGTAGTGGCGAAGCATCTAGAAGCAATTATTGAGGACAGCATTAGCAGTCACTTGGTAAAAGGGGGGATTAATTAAGAAGAACCCGTATTAATTTCTCGTTGGACAACTGTGCTTAGCAGCTAGCTGGAGATTTTTTTTTGAAGAGGTAGTAGAAGGGGTCATGTTGTTGAAATAGTGCTGACAGAAGATGCAGCTCCAACAATTTGCTCAGTGCCAAATGTTGATCTTGCCAAATACTTGTCCTGTGTGATGGCCTAGTGATATTATCACTGGACTATTAATCCAGGGATCCAGATAACATTCTGGGGATCTGAGTTCGAATCCCACCACTGCAGATAGTGGAATTTGAATTCAATAAAATATCTGGAATTAAGAATCTAATGATGACCATGAATCCATCGTTGATTGTTGGGGAAAACCCATCTGATTCACCATTGTCCTTTCTCTGAGGCACCAGGTAATAAAACCTTTCAGGAGTTGACACATTATTTAAGGGGTAATTACAAGCCTCCTCTAATTCTCAGATGCGATCGGTTTTAAGCAGCAATTTGATAACCAGAGCATCTGTATCAGGATTTTTAATGAGGTTAGTGTGACTGGCAGAAAAATTTGACTTTGGTTTCATCCTTAATGAGATGCTGAAAAACTGTTTGGAATGTGGAATTAATGATGTAACCATGCAAAAGCACCTACTAGCTGAAGCCCAACTGGACTTCAAATTGGTACCACAACTAACTTTATTATTGGAAAATGCAGCCAGTAGAGCATCTGAGTTGCAGGGTATTCAAATGGAAGTGGACACCCTCGCCAGGCCGACTTGAGCTCGGGTGCACCACTTAAGTAAAGGCAATTGCACAGCCTGGCTCAGGACATATCCTGAACAGAGGGACTCTAGTTCGGCCCACGGCAAAAACCCCAAGACATAATCAAGCCTCGGCCAAATAGTTAAAATTTTCTTCACGATCTGGGCCAGCAAACCATTGTAGTTGCTGCCGATATGTGATCTCGAGGCAGCAAAAGAGTTCCACTGGACCTAAATTTAGTAAAGAATCCTTGGGTCGGAATCCAGGAGAGTGCACACCGTAGAAAGCCCATCTACATCTGCTTAGCAACACCCAAATCTAAGCTAATAAAAATAAAACTCTAATTAAATGGTCACCCAGTTCTAATGAAGTTTGATACCGGTGCAGCCACTTCAGTGATCGCAGAACTAGTTCTTAACAAAATTCACTCTGAACTCCAACCATTAAGTTTGCCCAAGACCTCAGCTCGACAGAGAACTTATACCGGGGAACCGTTAATGATGAAGGGTGCAACTTTGATTCTGGCCCTTTATGAGAAGCAGCTGGTTCAGTTACCATAGATTGTAGTAAAAGGCTTGGGCCCAAGTTTGATGGAGAGAAATTGATTGACAAAGACTCATGTAGATTGGCTCAACATTTTTGATTAGAAAATGGCTGCCTGAGCAAAGTCCAAATTAAATACCTGGAGTGTTTTCATGAAGGCCCAGGGACTATAAAAGGGGCCAAGGCCACCTTGCATGTTGACCAGAAAGCAATTCCACGATTCTGCAAGGTCCACCCATTTGCCTTACGAGCATAAATCATGGCAGGAATCGGAAGGCTGGAAACAGGAGGAACCATCAAAACAGTCCAGTTTGCAGAATGGGACTGCACTGGTCATACTGATTGTGAAGCATAATGAGGGACTTTAAACAAACAGTAAACCGTTTTCCACAGCTGGATAAATACCTAATCCCTCTCAGCCTGTGCAGGGAATCATGCGACAGGATCCACCCTCTCCTTTTCCATCAGGGTCTCAACAACACTACGTGCTGACCACTTCCTGATGGACATGTGGTCAAAGCTGTTTTACCTTGTAAATTTCTTTATGAAGAACAGGTGATACAGAATGGTGCATTCTGTAGCAATGAGACCAGTCTCATCCTTTGCAACACTGGGGACAGATAGAATCTCAGCACAGAGCAACTCTTGGTATTTGTGTGCCGAAGGTCTGCACATAGCTTGCTGCAGCAGTGCACAAAGGTGGCCATCAGGACAAGGGGTCATTGGGTACGTTCTCCCCTCCGTTTCCCTTATCCGGAGTTTTGTACATGGAGTCCCTGCGGACAGCCCATCTTAGATCTCCAGATGGAGTGGAAGATGGCTCAAGTGACTGAAACAGCGCAGTTTTGGGGGATGGATCAGACTTACATCACGTACAACAACAGTGCCTCACACCTGATGTCAACATTTTTGCCCACAATGGTGAGGGAGCGGGGCTCCCAAAAGACCAGTTTCTGCTTCACTTTAGCAATGCGCTCCTCCCAAGATTTTGCCTATGCCCCGCCCCCTCTGAACCATATTCCCAGCCCCTTCAGGTAATTTTTCCTGACAGTGAAAGAATAAAGGATTGGTCAGAACAAAAAAAAACTGCAGATGCCAGAATCCAGGTAGACAAACAGGAGGCTGGAAGAACACAACAGGCCAGGCAGCATCTGGAGGAAAGCAGCAGTCAGGCCCAGTTCCCAAAGAACATTGCCTCAGTCTTGCCTTGATTTTTACCTTGCCTCCCCAGGCCAGTTTGAACTGGTTGTGGATGCTCATGAGTCAGCACATTGACAGTGGATCCAGCCAGAAAACAGCGACATTGTCCATGTAAAGGGAGGCTTTGATTTGCAGGCATCCACTGCTTGGGATAATCGACCCTCTCAGGCTCCAAATCTGTTTGGGAAGCTTTCTGATTGTTACCCATTGTTTGAGACTACACTAATGATGCTGGTATAGAGCAGTTGGATCCATTGCCGATACCCTGCCCAAAGCCTATTTTGGAATGCACGTCCTACATGTACATGTGCGATATCCTTCTCTTGGTCAAAGCTGATGAGACAGGCATCCACCTTCCCCACCCCCTTGCCCTACACGTGGGCTATCGTATCCCTGAGGACTGTGAGGCTTTCAGAGGTCCATCCTACATTGTACTGCACAGGTTTGGTCTGGGTGAATCACTGATCCCAGAGCTGTAATCTGCATTCAGCAATGGGATTGGTTGCCAATTTCTAATTTCACCCCTCTTCCCCTTCTGCTTGTAGAAAAGATGATGATACTTTTACTCATGAATTTACACGCAGTACCTGACAGAAGCATGCTGTTGTACACTTCCAACAGGTCCTGGCCAATTAAGTCCCACAGGCTTGAGGGGCTGAATGGCATACTCCTGTTCCTATATTTTTAGGTCTCCTAGCAGCTCTCTGAAAATGGCCAAGCAAGCCACTCAGTTCAGGGGCAGTTAGGGATGGGGATTAAATGCCCGCCTGGGCAGTGGATGCCCACATCCTACGGATGGATAAAGAGGGTTGGATACAGCTGGTGGCTCTTCACTTGTTCCCTGTTGCTGTTGTGGTGAGGCCATACAGTATTCAGGTTGCGGGGTGGATGTCACACTGTATTCAGAATTCGGGCAAGTGGTGTGAGTTGGGTATTCAGATTCCGGGGCCGGCGATTTTGTGTGATATTCAGATGCTGGGGCGACTTGTCCCTTTGCCGTCCGCTGCCTGTCGCAGGTGTGGCCTGACTCACCTGTCGCCGCCTGGCAGTTTCCTGAATTGGCCAAGGCCCGGAAAAAGACAAAAAAAAAGGGCAAGTGAGCGGATTGAGACCCCCAGGGAAGGGGTCTGAGGGGGTGGCAGCGACCAGGGACCACCCGTCAAGATGATTTCGGCCTCCGGGGCCCGTTACCAGAGGGTCCAGGCCGAGGACTGGAGTGAAGAAGAGGAGGAAAAAGTCACCGTCTACTTGCACTCGTAAGTTTGAGTCTCTCAAATAACAGTACAGTCTGCTCAAAAGAAAAGTAGGAGAAAATGTTTTGGGTGCATTGCTTTCTATAAATGTTAAACTAACACCATACTTGCATCAACAAATAATAATGCATAATATTTCCTGAACACCATCGTGTTTAAAGTCTAGTATCGCACAGATGATTTTTGGACTGAGAGACGTAAGGTGGATGGTGGTGGCTGTGGAGGAGGTGACAGGTGCTATGGCTGCGGACAGAGTGAGAGGAAGTGAAAGAGGGACTTATATGTGGAGAGAAAGGCTGATTACAATGTGCCTGTTTGAGGCTGAGCAAGTGATGTTTATTTGCTGTTTAACCTAAGAAAATGCATGGAGTTCATTCCAGTCATAATTGTCAGATTTTTGAACAGAGACTTCTTCCAATAAATTTAAATCAATAAATGTCAGCTCGGCTCCTTCCGATTGAAGACATTGGGACTGTTTGCTTTGGAGAGAAGAATGTGGAGAGGAGATTTGACAGAGTTTTTCAAAATCATAAGCAAGTTGGATACAGTAGTCTGGAGGAAGCTGTTCCCGCTCATTTAAGGGAACAAAAATGAGACAGATTCAAAGTGATGTGCAAAAATAGCAATGGTGATAATAAGGTAAAAAATCATTTTCTCACACCAAGTAGTTAGGGTCTGGAATGCACTGCCTGAAAATGTGGTGAAGGCAGGTTCAATTGAGGCATTCAAGAGGGCATTGGATGATTATTTGGATAAAAATTATGTTTAGGGATGAGGAGAAAAGCCAGGAGATTGGTACTAAGGCAGGCGATGGGCACTCTCTGTGCTTGAAAGTCCTGTGAATGTCTGATCTCGTTCTGGGATCTATTCATCATAAATGAGCAAAAACATATTATGCATAGATTTCAAGTAAAAGACATAGTAATGTGCTGTATCTACACAATCCTCGGTATTCATGCCATCTTATTTAGTTTAAGAAGCAAAGCATAAAACCATAAAAATGATACAGCATTATTCATCCCATCTTGTCCATGCCCATGCCAACCCAGATACACCCAGTGCCCTATTTAATGCTATCGTCCTGCACATGGCCCATAGCTGTGCAGCTTACAGCATTTAAGGTGCAGATCCAGCTACTTTGTAAGAAGAGTTAAGGGTCTCTATACCTCCATCACCAAGAAAGAAACCCTGAAAGAAAATCCGAAGAAATGCATTATTACGTGACAGCATCATCCAAGAAATTAATTGAGGAGGATGTCAAAGGAGCCCCTGAATAAAATCAATATTTACTCCTCAAGAATATTTTTCAGACTGTTGGCCTGTGGCCAAGACTGTGCTACAAGATCCAGTGCTGATCTACTGTTTTTTGGCATTTATATAATAATGATTTGTATGTAAATTTAGGAGGTATGGTTCGTAAGTTTCCAGATGACACCAAAATAAGTGTTGTGGTAGACAATGAAGAAAGTTGTTTCAGAATACCATGGGGCCTTGATCAGCTGGGCCAATGGGACATGGCAGATGGAGTTTAATTTAGATAAACATGAGGTATTGCACTTTGGTCAAGCAAATCAAAGCAGGACTTATAGTAAATAGCATGGCCTTGGAGAGTATTACCAAACAAAGAGACCGAGGGATGGAGGTTCATAGTTTCTTGAAAGTGGAATCAAAAGGTAGACAGCCTGGTGAAGGTGTTTTGCACGCTTGCCTTTGTTAGTCAGTGCATTGAGTATAAGAGTTGGGAGGTCATATTGCAGTAGTGCAGGACATTGATTAGGCCACTTGTAGGATACTGCATACAATTCTGCTCTCCTTGCTAAAGGAAAGATTTTATTAACTTGAGTGGGTAGAGAAAAGATTGATAAGGATAGTGCAGGGATTGGATGTTGTGAGCTGAACGGAGAGGCTGCGTAGGCTGGGACCTTTTTCACTGTAACGTTGGAGGTTTGTAAAATCATGAGAAGCATGGAAAGTGTGAATAGCCAAGATCTTTTTCCCAGGGCAGGGGAGTTCAAAACTAGAGGGTATGTTGAGTGGGGAAAGCTATAAGTGGGATCTGAGGAGCAGCGTTTTTATGCAGAGGGTGGTATATGTATGGAATGAGCTGCCAGTGGAAGTGGTGGAGGCAGGTACAGTTACAACATTTGAAAGGCATCTGAATGGGTACAGGAATAAGAATTGTTTGGCGGGATATGAGCCATACACTGGCAAATGGGACTGGATTAATTTATAATATCTGGTCGTATGGACAGGCGCACTAAAGCTTGGGGCAGTCACCACCAAGGCGCGGTGGGGAAAGACCACCATGTAAGACCCCTCGGCCGGAATGTAGCAGGGGCCCTATTCAGTAACTGGGCCTAGCTGGCGCCTTCCCCAACTGGTCAGGGGGCTAACTGGGACTGCGCGGAGAGACACCGCCGGTGTTTTGTTTTCCTTTAGTTGGTGTACGTACCCCCAGGGTAACCCGGAGCAGCTAGCATAACTGGGTGAGTGTGCAAATGTGTTTTTTTTTGTATTTTCTACGAATAAAGTATAATTTTTTAAAATTAAAAAGATCTGGTTGTATGGACAGGCTGGACTGAAGGGTCTGTTTCTGTGCTGTATGACTCTATAATGTGTGTGAAAGAGCTCCGCTGCTGATTTGAATATTGCTGAAAAAAAAGACATGTTTATTGGGAGAGAAGCAAGAAATTTCAAAGGGGGCAACAAGCTACACTCCATGAGGAAAAGGATGCCTGTTGTTTGGGCAATTGGACTTTTGCCGTGGCATTGCACCTGGGATGTGTGGGATATAACTTCCCAGGTGCATTCTTCCTGAATACAAGACAAAGAGCAATTTTTCAGCCCTGTTCCTCTCATCTTCCTATTCTCTCATCTCGTCTGTCCTTGCTCTTTATCTGCTCTCTTAACAGTCTGCTGTGAAATGGACTAAGTGAGCTAACCAATGCTTGCCCAGCATTGTGGTGGGAAGCTGATGAAGGGATACAGAGGGAGTGGTCATTTGGTAAATCTGCAAAAACTGTGGGTGCAGCTCGAACCCTGTGGTGTTTGAGGACAAGGGAGGAGGGAAATCAGGCAGGAGCCAAACTGTAGTCTTGGCTGTCTTGCTGGAGGCTAAGAATAGGTAGGGAGTGCTGGGTCACCAATACAAAGGTGACCATGGAAACAATTATAAAGTTACAAATAAATATAACTTTTACAACCTTGTAAAAACTTAACTGGAGATCAGATTGGAATGACAGCTGAGGTATCAATGGCAGATGCGCAATACTGCCACCTACCTTGGAGGTCAAATACTGCAGGACTCAGGAAGGATAAAAATGAAGGAAACAGAACGTGAGTATGCCATTCAGCCCCTTGAGACTGCTCTGTCATTCAATCAGATCTGTGGCTTAACTCCATATGCCTGCCTTGTGTCCATATCCCTTGATAGCCTTGCTTAATAAAAAAATGTCTATCTCATATTAAAATTTAACTACTGAATTAACATCACCTGCTATTTGAGGAAGAGTATTCAGAACCTCCACTACATTAATTTAATGTGTAGAAGTGCTTCCTGACATTTCTTCTGAATGGCCTGGCTCTCATTCTTGGAGTATTACCCCTGGCTGTAGAATCTTCATCCAGTTGAAATCATTTACCTTTATCTCCCCAGTCTTACCCTGTTAATATCCTGAAGATCTTGATTAGATCATCCCTCAACCATCTAAATTCTAGAGGATAAAGGCCCAATTTACCTAATCTCTTCTCATAATGTAACCTCTGCAGTATTTGGTATCATCCTTGCAGACCTGTGCTGAACTCCTTCCAGGGCCAAAACATCCTAAGATGTGGTGCCCAGATCTGCTCACGCTGTTCTAAGTGGGGTCTAAGTAGGGTTTTTGTATAACTGCAGCATAGCATCTGCATCCATTTCTCTAGCCCTTTAGATATGCAGGCCAACATTTCATTAGCCTTTTTGACAATTTTCAGCACCTGTTTATGGCATTTTAAAGAGCTGCGCACCAGAACCCCCAAACCATATTGGGCATCCGCTGCATTTAAGGGAAAAAGTCTAGAAGATAGTAGTAGTTTTTGTTTATTCATTCATGGGATATGCGTGTTGCTGGCTGGGTCTTTGAGACCTCATTCCTACATTACTTTGGTTGGCCAATAAAATAAGGTCCCATCTCCCTCTTCAGTGAATGCAAAATATAACAATTCAGAAGTCCAAAGATGTGCAGGCTAGGTGGATTCGCCATACTAAATTGCCCATTGTGTTCAGAGGGTGTGTGGGTTATGGGGGGATGGGTCTGGGTGGGATGCTTCAAGGGGCGGTGTGGACTTGTTGGGCCAAAGGGCCTGTTTCCACGCTGTGGGGAATCTAGAAGAAAAGCAAAGACATGGTGTCCTCACAAACATTTATTAGTCAACCAGCATTAATCGTCATTTATTTCATTATAGACAATAGACAATAGGTGCAGGAGTAGGCCATTCGGCCCTTTGAGCCAGCACCACTAATTTGCATGAACATGGTAATGTAACTTGTGCTAACTGTTCTTCCCAATGTTCTGGCAATGTCTGTGCTTCAGGAGTACTTCATTGCTTATGAAATTCTTTGCGAGGCCATTCACAGCCTAAGCGCAGCCAAAGTGTCAGTTTGTTTTTAACAGCACTTTTGTGATCAGACAGTCAGACTCTAACACTTTATACAGCTGCCTTGCAAATTAATCTGCTGTGTTACTATGTCCCAATACTTACACCTCTCCTGTGAATAGATAGTTGCAACATTTATTCTATATTTATACATAAAGCCTCATGGCTCCTGTATTAGTCACATTTTGATGCATAATAAGTGCCACTTAAATCACCCAATTTTATTTTGATAAATCTGTAAGCTGCCTGATGAAATGGATTAAAGAGCATTTTACTAATTATGTTGGTTTAAGAGCGTTCATTACCATTTCTGGAAGTGCCAGGAGCCTCTTGAGTTTATCTAGCATGGATTATTAATAGCCTCTGAGAGCATCTAGATTCATAAAATGTCTAATCTTTATAAGTCTATTTGAAAATTGTCTTGAAGGTGCTCACAATTTCCTCCGTAAAACACTCGAAACCTCCTGATGTATCAAGTTCTTTTGTCTCATTCATTTTGTCATGCAATTCCTATTGTGACTGGGTGTCACAGTCTTTGCATTCCCTGTGCTTTGATTTTAAGATATATGGTACCATTACACTCATCTGTTTCACCTCCCCACACTAGATGGCATTGCTCTTATTCCAAGGTCCATCTTCCAAGATTGTATTCTAGGATTTGTCATCTATTTGTGTGACTTCCTTGTAAAGTAAGCCTCATTTTAAATCGCCAGAGTTTTCTTCTTCCAGTAGCTTGCAATGCGACTCTATTGAGAAAGAATTCCAGTCTGACCTCTGACTTGATCTTAACAATGCTTGGAGTATTACCCCTGGTTCTAGAATCTTCAACCAGTTGAAATCATTTACCTTTATCTGCCCAGTCTTTCCCTGCTAATATCCCGAGCCATCATATTTGAACGATTTTGCAACGACACTGAAGCAGCAGAGTTACACATTACACCATTGTATGTAATAATGTTAACATGCTCAGGGGCAAATGACCATAAGAAGCTTCCGATGCGCAAAGTACAGAAGGAGGCTCCCTGGCCCATTGTGTCCATAGTGGTTCTGTGTAAGAGCAACTCCGTTAGATGCACTCCATGTGTTTTGTCAATAAATGTGAAGAACATTTTCCCTTCAGATAATTATCCAATTCCTTTTAAAGGTATCAATTGAATTGGCCTTCATCATAGTTTCAGGCAGTGCATACCAGATCCTAACCATTAACATAAAAGAGTTTCTTCATGTCAAAGTTGCTCCTTTTGCCAGTTTCTGTCCATCTGCTCTTCCCATAACTCTCATCATTTTGAATGCCTACGTCATCTTTTCTTAACGGTGAACATCTCCAGCTTCACCAATATCAATACAATCGATTCCCTCAGCTCTGAAACCATTCTTGTTAACTTTTTCTGGGTTCCTGTTCTTTTAGCATGTGGTGCTCCGAGTTGGATGCAATGCTCAGCAAAAACCGATCTAGAGTTTTATACCATGCATGATGAAAGTAGGCGAGATTATATTCACTAGGCATGACTCCTCTCCATTTGTAACCAAAGGTTGTGATGGGAACCTTTATGTTTTCAGAACTGTAGGAAGGAGGTATATCGCAAAACCTGCCCCACCGTCATTTATCAGATCTGAATAAATGGCTCATGGGCTGCACTGAGATCGGAAAGGTGAGAAGGTGTTTTTGTTTTTTTTTAAAAATTCATTCACACACAGGACATGAGCATTGCTGGCTGAATCAGCATTTATTGTCCATCCCTACTTGACCCTTGAGAAGCTCATGAACTGCTTCTTGAGCCACTATGGACCACGTACTCTAGGTAACAGTGATGTTAAAGAGGGAATTCCAGGATCTTGCCTTTCAAGATGGTAGTGGTTCAAAGTTTGGAACGTGCTGTCTAAGGAGTCATATTGAGTTTCTGCGGTCATTGATGAAGCAACTGAAGATGGATGGATCAAGGACACTACCTGAGCAACCCTTCCAGAGATGTCCAGGACCTGAGATGACTGGCCTCCAACAACACAAACAACCGTTTTCCTATTTGCCAGATATAACTCCCAACAGCAGAAAGTTTTGGCCCTGAGTGCTATGCCTGCAGTTTGGTTACAGCTGCTTGATTCCACACTTGGTGAAGTTCAGCTTGATGTCAACGACTGTCACTCTCATCACACCTCTGGAATTCAGTTGTTTTGTCTATGTTTGAACCAGAGCTGTAGTCAGGTCAGGAGTTGAGTGGGCCTGGCAGAACCCAAACTAGCCACCAGCGAACAGGTTAATAAAATGTGAGGCTGGATGAACACAGCAGGCCAAGCAGCATCTCAGGAGCACAAAAGCTGACGTTTCGGGCCTAGACCCTTCATCACCACCCTCTGATGAAGGGTCTAGGCCCGAAACGTCAGCTTTTGTGCTCCTGAGATGCTGCTTGGCCTGCTGTGTTCATCCAGCCTCACATTTTATTATCTTGGAATCTCCAGCATCTGCAGTCCCCATTATCTCTGATACCAGCGAACAGGTTATTGCTGGGCTTGATTGCACTATTGATGACACGTCCAACACTTTCCCGATGATGGAGAGTAGACTGATGGGATGGTGATTGATAGGAAACAAAAATGGAAGTTGCTGGAAAAGCTCAGCAGGTCTGGCAGCATCTGCGATGAAAATATCAGAGATAATGTTTCAGGTTCGGTGACCCTTCCTCAGAATTGATGGTAGCTGGGAAAACACCGGTTTACATGCAGAAAATAGGGTGGGGGATGGAGTAGGGAATAAACAATAAGATAGAGCCCAGTGAGAGAGAGAAGAGTAGTTGGATAGACTAAAGAGGCGATAATGATCTGGCTAGGAATGTGAATAGTTGTTAATGGAGACTGTTAATGACTAACAGCAGGTAGTGGATAATGGCAGGCTATGTGAGAACAAGGCCTCGTGTGTGGGGATACGGCTAGGACATGGGAGAGTTTAGGCCCTAAAATAATTGAACTCGGTATTGAGTCCAGAGGGTTGCAAGGTCCCCGAGTGGAAGATGAGGTGTTGTTCTTCAAGCTTGTGTTGAGCTTTGCTGGAACACTGCGGCAAGCCAGAGACAGAGATGTTGGCCAGGGAGCAGGTTGTTGTGTTAATGTGGCAGGCAAGAGGTAGCTCAGGGTCTTTTTTGCATAATGTTCTGCAAAGTGGTCACCCAGTCTACACTTTGTTTCCACATTGTAGAGGAGACCACACTGTGAGCAGTGAGTGCAGTAGATTTGATTCTGCGAAGTGCGGATGAACTGTTGCTTCACCTGGAAGGTATGTTTGTGCCCTTGGATAATGGGGAGGGAGGAGGTAAATGGGCAGGTGTTGCACTTTCACTGGTTACAGAGGAAGGTGCTGTGGAAATGTGGAGGGGTGTTGGGTGTGAAGGAAGTGTGGACCAGGGCATCCCGGAGAGAATGGTCCCTGTGGAATGCAGACAAGGTGGGGGAGGGGAATATGTGTCTGGTGGTGGCATCTCGCTAGAGGTGGCAGAAATGGTGTCTGATGGTCTTCTGGATGTGGATGCTGGTGGGATGGTAGGTAAGGATAAGGGGAACCCTAGCGCTGTTGCGGGAGAGAAGACAAGGGGTGACGGCAGAAGTGTGGGAGATGGGTCGGACCTGGTTGAGGGCCCTGTCAACAACGGAGCTGGAGAATCCTCAGTTGAGAAAGAAGATGAACATTTTGGAGGCTCCCTTGTTGAAGTTGGCTTCGTCTGAACATACGCAATGAAGACGGAGAAACTGAGAGAATGGGATGGAGTCTTTACAGGAAGTGGGGTGTGAGGATGTATAGCCCAGATAGCTGTGGGAGTCAGTGGGTTTGTAATGGATATTAGTGGCCAGTTTATCCCCAGAAATGGAAACAGAGATGTTGAGGAAGGGAAGGGAGGAGTCAGAGATAGACCATGTGAAAGTGAGGGAAGAGTGGAAATTGAAAGCAAAATCAATGAACTTTTCCAATTCTGGACGAGAGAGGAAGGCAGCACCAATTATATCAACAATATTCCAGAGAAAAAGTTGTGGGTGGTGGCTGGAATAGGACTGGAACAAGGAATGTTCCACATACCCAACGAAGAGACAGGCATAACTGGGGTCCAAACAAACATGTTTCAAGAAAGGGTCACTGGACCCGAAACATTAACTCTGTTTTTTCCTTCACAGATGCTGCCAGGCCTGCTGAGCTTCTCCAGCAACTTTGTTTTTTTTCCTGATTTCCATCCACACTTTTTTCGTTTTTTTTATATAACTGGAGCCGACGCGGGTAACCATGGCCACCCCCCTGACCTGATCTGCTGCTAATTGACTCAGTTGGATTGTCCTGCTTTTCATGCAGAGAGATGTAGATAAGCTGCAGAACTGGGCTGAGAGGTGGCAAATGGAGTTTAATGCAGACAAGTGTGAGGTGATGCACTTTGGTAGGAGTAACCAGAAGGCAAAGTACAGGGCTAATGGTAAGATTCTTAGCAGTGTAGATGAGCAGAGAGATCTCGGTGTCCATGTACACAGATCCTTGAAAGTTGCCACCCAGGTTGACTGGGCTGTTAAGAAGGCATACAGTATTTTAGCTTTTATTAATAGAGGGATCGAGTTCCAGAACCAAGAGGTTATGGTGAAGCTGTACAAAACTCTGGTGCAGCCGCACTTGGAGTATTGCGTACAGTTCTGGTCACCGCATTATAAGAAGGATGTGGAAGCTTTGGAAAGGGTGCAGAGGAGGTTTCCTAGGATGTTGCCTGGTATGGAGGGAAGGTCTTACGAGGAAAGGCTGAGGAACTTGAGGCTGTTTTCATTAGAGAGGAGAAGGTTGAGAGGTGACTTAATTGAAACATATAAAATAATCAGAGGGTTAGATAGGGTGGATAGGGAGATCCTTTTTCCTAGAATGGTGACGGTGAGCACGAGGGGGCATAGCTTTAAATTGAGAGGTGAAAGATATAGGACAGATGTCAGAGGTAGTTTCTTTACTCAGAGAGTAGTAAGGGAATGGAACGCTTTGCCCGCAACGTTAGTGGATTTGCCAACTTTAGGTACATTTAAGTCATCATTGGACAAGCGTATAGACGTACATGGAATAGTGTCGGTTAGATGGGCTTAAGATCGGTATGACAGGTCAGCACAACATCGAGGGCCGAAGGGCATGTACTGTGCTGTAATGTTCTATGTTCTATGTATAGGATATACCTGGGCAATTTTCCACATACTCGGGTAGACAATGACCTCTTTTCTTTCTCTTCTCCTTCTCCCAGTCTTGTCATTCTCCAAACTGTAGCCTCCTTTGCTATTGGATTTTACAATCAACTCGCCAAATGTGATGACAACAGTTTTGTTCTGTGCCATTTGATAGACTGAATGCAAAATCTTTCAATTACCAGTCTCATGTGCCATAGTACATAAAGGTAATGGTGTAACAGGGAATAGACTGAAATGTTACGGACAGCCCCTTCGGGGTGATGGGAAGCATTTCAATGCACACAGCCTGTTTGCTCCAAATTTGCCTCTGGTTCTTTTGCCATTCACCTTCAATCCATGTCCTACAGATACGTCTTGCCTCTGTAAATAGTCTGTCCTCATCTACTGCGCTAAAACTCTCCTTGATTTTGAACACCTCTTAAATCTCCACCTAGCCTTCACTGCTTTAAATAACAATAAATTATTTCTAAAAAAAGCAAAGAATTGTAAATAAAATTTACAATGTACTGAGCTTCAAGCACTGCTGGCAAATGACTGTCAAATTTAAAACCAGGGCTTCAGTGGTGGAGACAGCAAATATAAACTGAAATGTCTTTGCTTGGGAGGTTTACGGGATTATCTGAACCACTCAATTGGATTACTGCCTTGTAATTCACTGAGATATCTATTGTCCTTTGTGTAATGACATTTTTACTGCTGTATTCTGACTTGCCCATTTGCAAATATTTACATACCCTGTTCCATATCAAAAATCTAGTGGCTCCCCAGAGTTTAGAACCAAGGTTTACACCTGCTGTCCTCATCACACCCCAATGTTTTCTCAGTTACTCATTTTGGGCGAGCTGGGGGAATGTCAGTCAAGTCCATATCTCTGATTTTGTAAGTTGGCTTTGACAAAGGGTTGTTGAGCACTCCCTACTGAAGTAATGCTTATAATTTAAACTGGGGTTTGGTTGGTTGGTGGGTTGATATTATGAGGGATTTAAGTAGAGAGGATTAAATTTATTTCAGCTGGCAGGGATGTGTGAAATAAGTAGCTGTTTTTTAAAATTATCGTCCAGCTGCATTCTGCAGCTGTCTCTGTTTTTGATCATTTAAAGCATCTATTAAATTGTGACGTTGAGCACTTGGAATTAATACAGGAAGTCCGCTGATGTCATCTTCTAAAGGTTACATTGGATCCTGGGAGTGAACATCGAACCCAGAATTAAACCAGGCAATTTATAATTCATGCTCCCTTTTTCTGTGTCATCTGACAGGGCCATAATTTTGGCACAAATCTAATCAGTAAAAAGCTGTCAAATCCCAGTTGAAACATAGAAAATAATCAGAGGGTTAGATAGGGTGGATAGTGAGAGCCTTTTTTCTAGGATGGTGACGGCGAGCACGAGGGGGCATAGCTTTAAACTGAGGGGTGAAAGATATAGGACAGATGTCAGAGGTAGTTTCTTTACTCAGAGAGTAGTAAGGGAATGGAACGCTTTGCCTGCAATGGTAGTAGATTTGCCAACTTTAGGTACATTTAAGTCGTCATTGGACACGCATATGGACGTACATGGAATAGTGTAGGTTAGATGGGCTTGAGATCGGTATGACAGGTCGGCACAACATCGAGGGCTGAAGGGCCTGTACTGTGCTGTAATGTTCTATGTTTTATGTTCTTCCTTTCCTGTGCCAGTCAGTGAGGTGACCTGCTGTTTTGAAATCTGTGACACCCTTGTAAGAAGGTCATTCTTGGGACATTGCCAGGTCATGCCTCGAAATCTGTGCCATTGCCCTGACAAGCCTCCCAGAGACAGAAGCTTTGAGGCTTTTGACCACTTGGCATCTGCTTGACCAATTGAGAATAGATTGCCTCCACTCTGATTCAGTGGGTTCTGATCAGTTCAGTGAGCAATCTGGCACAGGTATATAAATAAAGAGGGTTTAGAGGGATATGGGACCAAATGCTGGCAAATTGAACCAGACATATTTAGAATATCTAGCCAGAGTGGACACGATGGACCGAGGGGTTTGTTTCCATGTTGTACATCTCTGTGACTCTAAGTGGGGCACCTGGTGTTTGAAGTATTGGATAGCTGTGGTGTTTGGAGGCTTGGCACTACTTCGATGCCTTACCTTTAGTAATTCCAGAGTCAGTGGAGATCATTTAACCTCTTCAGAAATGGTTTAAGGATATCGCTGAAGTGGCCCTGCTGTCCTCCCAGGAGTCTCTTGCCTCTACTGATATCAGAATAGAGCGTCTCCTTGAGTCCAGTTTCAGGCGTCTGAACTGCAAGGCCTGCCTGGGGAGAGCTGATTTTTGGGTAATTAGTACTTTACCACAGAACAAGGTATCATGGGAGAGGACGTTGTTGCTGGGCAACATTTTTCTTCTCACTGGGTTTGGAGTATCTTGCAAGGCCTCTGCTGATACTTCTCCAGGGCTTTAAGTGCTCACTAAAGGTTGTCTCCATCTTTAAAAAACATGGAAGTGCAGAGTATGGATTGAGGATTACTCTTTTAAAACCTTGACACCGTGTAGCCTTTTTGACCAGATTTAAGTTAGAGACTTGGAATAGGGGGGAGGAGAAACTTTTTTTTTCTCTCACAGAGCTGACAGACAGTGGAACTAGAAGTAAAGGCACAAAATACATCAACAGCAAAAATTAAATTGGAGAGGGCCATGAAGTAGCAGGTAAACGTAATTGAGATTTGAGAGGAAGGTGATTTTTAACATATTGGTTGGGCCAAATGGCAAGTTTCTAGTCTGTAGTTGACATGTTTTCAACATGTATTCATTCAATCCCTTGTAGGAAGTGGATGTCACTGGCTAGGCCAGCATTTATTGCCTATCCCGAGTTATCTTTCCAATGGTGGTGGTGAGCTGCCTTCTGGAACTGCTGATGTCCATATGCTGCAGGTTGACCCATATGCCCTAAGAGAGGGAATTCCAGGATTTTGAGCAACGCTGAAGGAATGGCATTATGTTTCCCAGTTGGGATAATGAGTGCTTGGAGGGGAACCTGCAGGTAATGGTGTTCCCATGAATCCGCTGCTCTTGTCTATCTAGATGGAAGTTGTTGGGAATTTGGAAGGTTCTCAAAGGAAATTTGCAGAAATTCTGCAGGGCATCTTGTAGATAGTACTCACCAATGCTACTGAGCTTCGGTGGTGGAGGGAGCGAAAGTTTGTGGATGTGGTACCAGTCAAGCAGCTGCTTTGTCCTGTATGGTGTCAAGCTTCTTGAGTGTTGCTGGAGCTGCACCCATCCAGGTAAATGTGCAATATTCATATTTCTAACAAAACATTAACCATTTATCCCACACATTTGCTCTGCTGGAGCTATTTGGAGAAGGGCATGGAAGGTGTCCCACAGTGTCCTGGATGTTTATCCTACATCCATCATCAGTGAATTGGATTATTTTGTCAATATTACCATGTTGGTTATGGATGTTTGCTGGCTGTAAATTAACTGCCACATTTCCTACCTACAACAGTAACTAACCTTCATAAAATACTTAATTCGCTGTGAAAAGCTTTGGAGTGTGAAGTGGTGAATTGTGTACATGTGAACAGATCTGTTTTCATCTTCCTCTTTGTATTTTCCCCAGTTTGGCTCTTTACCAATATGATGAGTTCAACAAAATTAAAACCAAAAGAACTGTGAATACTGTAAATCAGGAACAAAAACAAAGTTACTGGAAAAGCTCAGTAGGTCTGGCAGCATCTGTGAAGGGAAAAACAGAGTTAACGTTTCAGGTCGGGTGACCTTTCGTTAGTAGTTGAACAGTGAGTTGAACGCTGTTCTCTCAAAAGTCTGTCGACTTTTTTTCAAAAAAAGTTCCTGAAAAAATGATTTTGAATTTGTATTTATACAATACGTCCAGTCTTTTTTAAATGGTCAGAAAATCAATTTGGGTCGATGACTAAATACATCAGATCCAAGAAAGCATGTGACTACAATGGGATGCCTGTAAAACCTAGCTGTATTATTAGTGGATTGAATATTTATACTTTTGGGTTTATGGTAGGCCCAGCAAATACATTAAGATGACTAGATTAGTTTAGATTTTAGAACAGAAACTTTTCTATTCAGAAGGTAGAATATTTTCTCCCCAGAAGAAAATCAAATTCTCTCAGGGAACAAGCTATCTCGGCAGAAGTGATTTCTAGTCTGTGGAGCTTCTAAGCCAGGAGAGTTTGGATGGAAATCTTTAATTGGTTACAACTGAAAAAATTTGGGCCTTCAGAACTTGAGAATTTCATGTCAGCAGACTGCAAATGGAATCATAGTAAATAGTGTTAACAGTCCAAAGGAAAGAAACTGAATGCGTTAGTTTTAAAAAAGCATAAATAGGAGCGGTATTTCACTACAAGTGAATCTCTGTGAAGAAGTCTGTTCAAAAGCAGGTTGAAACTTTGTTTTCATGCTTATATTTAAGATCTTTGATCCTACAGCTTTGTTTATTTTTCCTTTGTTTGAAAAACATGTGTTCTGTTGTAACAGATGTTAACCAACTGTTAAAAAAAATTAAACCTATGATTTATCAAACCGTGTTCCATTCTGTGACCTGGCTTTTACATTGTCTGGTATTATCATCAGCTGGGATCATAGTGATGGCTGAGAGTAGATGGATGAGGAATTAGTTGACCAGATGAATATGTCCTAGTTTTGTGACCAGTCACACTTGCAAAATGATCCACATTTGTCAAGTAGATTCCAATTCTCAAGATTTGCTGGAACAGCTTGATTAAAGCCATTGGTTAGTTCTGGAGCAATACTGACTGGATGTTTTTGAGAGTCCTTAGCCTTTGTTATATCCATTTCATTGAACCCTCAATATCAGGGGAGGTGATCACCTGGTGGTATTATCGCTGGTCTGTCAATCCAGAGACTCAAATAATGTTCTGGGGACCTGGGTTCAAATCCCACCACGGCAGATAGTGAAATTTGAATTCAATAAATATCTGGAATTAAGAATCTAATGATGACCATGAATTCATTGTTGATTGTCAGAGAAAACCCCATCAGATTCACTAATGCTAAATTCACTAAACCTGGTTTAGCCTACATGTGATTCCAGCAATGTGGCTAACTCTTAACTGCCCTCTGGGTAGGCCATTTAGAACAGTGTTGAGGAAAAACTTCTTCACCCAGAGAGTGGTGGATATATGGAATGCTCTGCCCCAGAAGGCAGTGGAGGCTAACTCTCTGGATACTTTCAAGAAAGAAGTGGATAGAGCTCTTAAAGATAGTGGAATCAAGGGTTATGGGGATAAGGCAGGAACAGGATACTTATTGTGGATGATCAGCCATGATCATAATGAATGGTGGTGTTGGTTCAAAGGGCTGAATGGCCTACTCCAGCACCTATTGTCTGTCGTCTATTGTCTATTCTAAATATTGTGTTCAGTTCTGAGCACCTCATTTGAAGAAAGCTATGAAAGATCTCAAGGGAATGCAAAGGAGATATAATAGAACAGGAATGAGGGGAATGAGGGATTTCAGACACCAGGAAAAATTGGAGAAATTAGGCTTATTCTCCTTGGAGCAGAGAAGATTAACAGTTATCTTCATGCAGCGTTCGGCTCAAAAAATGAAACCAGATCAATAAGAATCGATTGTTAAGGATTAATTGGTCATGGCAATAAGCAGTTGAAGGTAAATACATGAAAAATTGGTTTAGTGTAAAAGCAGCCTATTTTGGCAGGAATTTGACTGCAAAATCAGGTGATGCTGTGGCTCAGTGGTTAGCACTGCTGCCTCACATTGCCAGGGACCCAGGTTTGATTCCACCCTCGGGCGATGGTCTGTGTTGAGTTTGCACGTTCTCCCTGCGTCTGTGTGGGCTTCCTCCGGGCACTCCGGTTTCCTCCCACAGTCCAAAGATTTGGAGGTTTGGTGGATTGGTCATGCTCATTTGCCTGTAGTGCTCAGGGATGTGTAGTTTAGGTGCATTACAGGGGAATGGGTCTGGGTGGGATGCTCTGAGGGTTGGTGTGGACTTGTTGGGCCGAAGGGCCAGTTTCCATACTGTAAAGATTCTATGATTCTATTAAGAAACCTTAAACAGAAATAGCTGGAAAAACTCAACAGGTCTGGCAGCATCTGTAGAGAGAAATCAGAGTTAACATTTCAGATCCAGTAATCCTCTTCAGAACAGATGGTAGCTAGGAAAAGGAAGTTTATGCAGAAGATGGGGTGAGGTCAGGGAGGAGAGTAAATGATAGGTGGAGTTGGAGCTCAGAAACAGAAAACCAGCTGACGAACAAAGTGGGTAAAGATCAGTCTGGGAGAATGAATAGCGGCTAATGGAGACCATTAGTAGCTGACAATGGATTGTGAGTAGTAGCAAGCCATGTAAAGACAAGAGTTGGGGTGTAAGGATATGGGAGATGGTATCTCAAGCCTTTCAGTGATGAATTTAGAGGGCCTCAGAGGTAGATCTGGAGAATGGGAATGCTGGGTAGTTGTTCTGGGATACGGTACAGACATGATGGGTTGAATGGACTCCTTCTGTATCGTAAATTCTGTGATTTCTTTTTCCTTTATTCATTCATGGGATGAGGGTGTCACTGACCAGGCAGCATTTATAGCCTGACTGTTTGAGGAGAAACAGATTCAAAATCAGACTTTTCTTTCAGGTCAGATCTTAAACCAAGATCTGATGTGCCCCCCAGATGACTAATTTTAAAGATCATGGGAGTTCTAATGGTGTATTAGACAGTATTTATCTCTAACCAATATTCTTAGAAAAAAGATAATCTTTGATTTTCTTCTTGCTGTTGGAGATACCTTGATGAGTTCCTGCAATTCCTACAAGACAACAAATAAAGTTGCCATAGTTCCATAGGTTGCTCTGTCATAACAGCGAGGTGAATGGTGGTGGTTTATCCTGAGGTTCAGCCAGCATCAGGCCAGGGGTGAGGTTGAGGAGGACACTCCTTCGTGCTAACGTTAGCCAGTGCATGAGTTGAACCCATGACGTTGTATTGCTCTGCATCACAACACAGCTGTCCAGCCAACTGAGCTATTTGATGTGACAGCTGTCATACTCCCAAAGTAATTAATGGGCTTTTTGCGATGTCCTAAGATCTCAACAGGTGCTATAAAATTGGAGGTCTGTCTGTCTTCCAGGACCAGAAACATTTTCTGCTAAATCTGGTTGAGGCTGAAGTGTAGTGCATAATCCTCCTTGGGCTACAATCGTTACGATATAATTACATCAGATAATGAGTATGTTGATATCGCATTAGGTTTGGCTGGGGTTCACTTTGTACTTGAACTTGTAGTTCTCACAGCTCCCAGCACGTGCTATTTCGGGTCAATGTCGCTATTCGGATAGGACAAATGGGTAGAGCTGATCTTGTTTCTTAAAGAAGAAATGTACACAGGGAATCTGTGTCTGTAAATAGAGCACAAAAACATTTAAAATATTTGCAAGGGCACCTGCAAGAGAGGAAAAGGGAATGAGAGAGACAACTGGTGTTGGGTTTAACCTGAGGGTGTTCATACCTCAGCTGAGGGAAGAGGTTGAGGAGGAGCAGAAAGCGAGAGTAAGAAATCTGATTTATAATGACTAGTGGGTAAGGTTGTGTATTTGGTTCCTAGATTCTTTCCTGTAGTTTTTTCAGATTAGATTCCCTGGAGTGTGGAAACAGGTCCTTCGGCCCAACAAGTCCACACTGCCCCTTGATGCATCCCACCCAGACCCATCCCCCTATAACCCACACTAACGGCAATTTAGCATGGCCAATCCACCTAGCCTGCACATCTTTGGACTGTGGGAGGAACCCGGAGCGCCCGGAGGAAACCCATGCAGACACGGGGAGAATGTACAAACTCCACACAGACAGTTGGCCAAGGCTGGAATCGAACCCAGGTCCCTGGCGCTGTGAGGCTGCAGTGCTAACCACTGAGCCACCGTGAAGGCAGGTTCAAAATGGCAGAAGAATTTGGACCCATGGACTACTCCTTCTGCAATATGTGGGAAATTAGTCTCCATGGTGACGATGAATGCTGGAAATCTTTTCAGCTCCAGCTCCTGATTTGCTGCATGAAATGGTTGGAACTGCGGATGGACTCACTATGGAGCATCCGAGAGGCTGAGAATGGTGTGGATAGCATGTTTAGCGAGCTAGTCACACCAACAGTAAGGGCTACCCTGACTGGAAAAATGTGGGTGACCACCAGGAAGATGACTAAGCATGGGCAGGTGAAGGCCCCTCAGAGGAAAACCAGATCAGTGGCACCGCGACTGGCGCTGTTGTACAGCAGGGAGGGTCGGAGTGTAGACGAGCAGTAGTGATGTGGGACTTTACAGTCAGGGGCGCAGATAGGCGTTTCTTTGGTATAACCAAGACACTGCTATGGTGTTACCTCCCTGGTGCCAGGATCAAGGATTTCTCTGAGCGGGCACAGGATATTCTGAAGGAAGGAGGAGGGTGAGCAGCCAGACGTGGTCCATATTGGTAGGAATGACATAGACAGGAAGAGAGATGAGGTCCTGTGAAGAAAGTTTAGAGAATTGGGGGAAAAAGGTGAAAAGCAGTACTTCTTGGGTTGTAATCTTTTTATTCTCTGTGCCACATGCTAGTGAGGCCAGAAATAGGAAGATGATGCAGTCGAATGTGTGGCTAAAGTGTTGGTGTAGGAAGGAGGGATTCAGATATCTGGATCAACGGATCCCTTCCAGGGCAGGTGGGACCTCTACAAGAGAATGAGTTGCACCTAAACTGGAGGGACACTAATATTTTGGCAGGGAGGTTTGCCAAGTGTCTCTGGAAGGTTTAAATTCGTGGTGAGGTGTGGGAACCAGACCAGTAGGTCAGCAGATGAAATGTTTGAAGAGATGGGTTAAATAAAGTAAGTCGAGTAGGAATGATGGGTGGGGCTAGGTTAATGAACATGGTGGAACTGGTGGTCTAAAGTGCATTTATTTTATTGCAAGGAGTATAACAGAAAAGGCGGATGAGCTCAGAGTATGAATTAATACATGAAATTATGGCATTATATCCATTACTGATTTTTGGTTGAGAGAACGACAGGACTGGCAGATCAATAAAACCATTGTCAATTGTGGAAATAACCCATCTGGTTCTATCATGTCCTTTCATGGAAGAGAATTGCCATCCTTACCTAGTCTGGACCTGTCTCCAGACCAACAGCAATATGGTTGACTTTTAACTGCCCTCTGGGATGGACAATAAATGCTGACCTAACCAGCAACACCCTCATCCTGTGAATTAATTAGAAAAAATGGTATAAGACTTTGGTCAGGCCATATTTGGAATACTGTGCGCTGTCTGGTTGTTACATTATGGGAAGGGTGTGGAGGCTTTAGAGAAGGTGCAGAAGAGGTTTACAAGGATATTGCCTGGATTGGAGTGTGTTAGCTATGAGGAGAGGTTGGAAAAGCTTGGATTGTTTTCCTTAGAACGTCAGAGGCTGAGGCTTGACCTGATAAAAGCATATAAAATTATGAGAGGTGTGGATAGGCAGATAGTCACACTTTTTTTTCCCAAAGTGGAAATATCAAATACTAGGGCACAGGTTTAAGGTGAGGGGAAGGCAAATTTTAAAGGAGATGTACAAGATATGTTTTCTTACACAGAGGAAGGCAGGAACATGCTGCCAGGGGAGGTGGTGGAAGCAGATATGATAGCAATGTTTAAGACAGACACATGAACAAGTGGAGAATGGAGGGATTTGGATCATGTGCAGGCAAATGGGATTGATTTAGAATAGCATCATGATCAGCACAGACATGGTGGGTCAAAGGGCCTGTTCCTGTGCTGTACTGTTCTGTTTTCCATGAGAGTCCTTCATGGTAATCTCAGCTGGTGCAGGAATTGAACTTATGTTGTGGGCGTCATTCTGCATTACAAACCAGCTGTCCAGCCAACTGACCTGATGGATCCCCTCTACGAAGTGCAACTATAATATTATGTACAATTCTGCTCATTACATTTTAAGGATGAATGTATTGTGCCGAACTAAAATTGAGGATGAACGATCTCCATCATGTGGTGAGGCTAGAGTAGTTCCCTGTAAGCGTAGTAAAGGCAGAAATCCTCATAATATTTAAAAAGTATTTAGATGTACACTTAGGATTCCAAGGCATACAAAGCTATGGGCCATGTTGGAAAATGGGATTAGAATAGCTAGGTGCTTGTTTTTGACCTGCTTAGACTTGGTCGGCCAAAGGGCCTTTTTCTGTGCAGTAGACTTATGTGATTTTGTGACTTTAAGTTGAAGCTGTTCTTCTTGGAGCAGAGAAGATAAATAAGTGATTGAATGGTGATAGGCAAGATCCTGAAAGTCTTTGAGGAAAAAGTAGAGGGAAAACTATTTCTTGTGATAGAAGAATCAGCAATGCATATTTAAGGTCAACAGCAAAGACATAGAGGAGATGTTAGAAATAATTGACGCAGGGAGTTAGTGTGATCTTGGATGCACTGTCAGAAAGAATGGAAGTAGATTTAGTTGTAACATTTGAAAAGGAATGAACAATTGAAGGTGAGATCTGGGACTAATTTAGAGAGGTCTTCCAAAGAGTCTTGAGTCGTTTGCACCTGCATACCAGGCTGCACAATCATTAAGAATTGACCTGTTTTTCCAGCGGCGATAGCATCACTGCAGGGCCCCACACAGCAATGATAACTCCACATTGCAAGTACTTTGGGTTGTTTTGCTCATTACAGGTGCTATAGAAATGCAGGTTTATGTTCATGAGTGTCACTTGCGCTGTATGGTTCGGTGACAGCGCATAGTGTAGTGTCACTTGCAGGAAAGTGGCCACTTGTCAACTTGTAGGAGCTAATGGGAGGACCTTGTGTTACGAACTAAAAACAGGCTTGAGAGAGTCATAACCTGGAGATTTCCACATGTAATGTATACCTCAACTTGTCACAGCTTGAACTGTCCCAGCCTTACCTTCAGCAATTGCTGGGAGCTGAGTGTTTGCAGTAGCGATTACGTGCATTGTAGTACTATAGTTACGCTCTAGTGATTGGTTTAAGTTCAGGAGAGATTAAATTCCAAATGTCCCTGAGCATTCCCTTATGACAGGATGGGGCAGGATGTGTGTAGTTGCCAGGGTGATTGGTTAATGTGAAATATGTGCTTAGGTGCAGTTCTCAAGTGTCACAGTAAACTGGGGTATATGACAGTTAGAAATAATTGCAGTTACAGGAGATATGTAAATATGAACGTGAGAAATAGGAGCTGGTGAAGACCGTTCAGTCCCTCAATCTACAAGATGCTGAAATCTGAATCAGTAACCGAAAATGCTGGAAATACTCAGACACCATGCGTGGAGTGAGAAACGTGGTTGATGGTTTAGATCAATCATACTTTGTCAGAGCTGGGCAAGTTAGAGATGCGTCAGGCCATAAGATTTAGAAGAAGAAGTCGGCCATTCAGACCATTGAATCTGCTCTCCCGTTCGATGAAATCATGCTTGATCTGATAATCCTCAATTCCAGTTTCCTGCCTTTTCCCCATAACCCTTGATTCCCTTTCTGATTAAAAACCCGTTGATTCCTACTTTGAATTTACATTTACTTAACGACCCAGCCTCGACAGCGCTCTGCAAAAAAGAATTCCACAGATTCAACACACCCTGAGAGAAGAAATACCTCCTCCTCGCTGTCTTAAATGTGAAAGCCCTTATTTTGAGATTCTACCCTCTGGTCCTAGACATTCACAAAAGGAAAAACAACCCTTCCACGTTTACCCTGTCAAGTCCCTAAGAATTTTGTATATTTCATATTCAATAAAGTCAATTTGTAGTTGCCCTGGAGAAGGTGGCAGTGAGCTACCACCTCGAACTCCTGCAGTCCTTTCATGTGCAGGAGCACTAACAATGCTGTGAGTGGGGAGTTACAGAGTTTTGACCCAGGATGGAGTGACCTATTCCTGTTCCTTAGGCCTCTTTTGGCACAATGGTTGTGACCCAGTCTGTGAGCCGGGAGGCGTGGATTGCTCTGGAGGTCATAGAGCCAAAGCTATATACAGCGTAGAAACAGGCCCTTCAGTCCAACATGTCCGTGCCAACCAGATATCCTAAATAAATCTAATCCTATTTGCCAGTATTTGGCCCATAGCCCTCAAAACCCTTCCTATTCAGATGCCCATCAGGATGCTTTTTAAATATACCAGGCTTCAACACTTCCTCTGGCAGTTCATTCCATATATGCACAGTATATACCATATATTCTCTCTGTGAAAAAAGTTGCCCCTTAGGTCCTTTTAAAATCTTTCCCCTCTCACCTTAAACCTATGCCCTCTGGTTTTGGACTCCCCCTCCCCAGGGAAAATACCTTGTCAATTTACTCTATCCATGCCCCTTATGATTTTATAAACCTTAATAAGATTGCCTATCAGCCTCCAACTCTGGTGAAAAACCTTAAGTCTTTTTCTTGAACCCTTTCAAGTTTAAGAACATCCTACCTATAGCAGGGAGAACAGAATTCCACTTCATAACATTCTGTATGATAACATCATTGAACAGTTTGATCAAGAATACCTATTCCTGTTCCTATCAGTCCTTTAGTTAGAGTGGGAGACAGTGAAATGATTTCTACCTGATTTCCTTCCTTTCCTTTCCTTGAAAACAAAATTGACTGACTCTTGATTTTGTATCTCTGCTTTCTGCACTGTTTCAGAGCAGTTATGTGTGACTGTAACCTCTTGCAACTCCGAGTGCTCTCCAGGGGGCACTGCAATTGGTCTGCTGGCCACAGGGTGACAGTTGTCGAACAAACTGGTGTCTATAGAGATAAATAAAGGCAGAAAACACAGCATCTGTGAAGAGAACAATATCAACAGCTGGTCTAAGTATGATGAAAAGCTTCCATCCAGAATGTTAACTTCCTTTAGTTACTAGCAGTTGCTTGGGTCAGCTGTAGTTTTGTAGGTAGCACTCTTGCCTCTGAGTCACAAACTCCATCTCCAGGACTTGAGCAGAAAAGCCAAGACAAATGCTGCAGTGCAGTACTTGTCACTGCTGTCTTTAGGGTGATCTGTTGAACTGGGTTCCAACTGCTAACTCTGGGAGATGTAAAATATTCCTTGGCACTATTTCAAAGTCCGTCAAGGGAGTTACCCTCGGTGTCTCAGTCGACATCACAAAAACAGATGCTGGCTGTTATTATGTTGTTTGTTTTGGGAGCTTTCTGTGCTCAAAGCGGCTGTGTTTCCTCAATTTGTAAGTGACTATGAACTACTTCATTGGTTTTTATAAATGTAAATCTTTTTCCTTGTCATCTGTGTAATGTCTGGCATTTCTTCATTGAGCTCATTGTCATACAGCATAGAAACGGGCCCTTCAGTCCATTATGTCTATGCTGACCAACTGCACTTACCCCAGTTGTCTGCACTTGGTCCGTAGCCTTCAGCAGCCTGGCATTTTAGGTGCTTATCTAGAGTTCCTCCTTGTGTTCTTTTATAGCGTTTACAAACTTCGCCAATGGGAAATGAACTCTGCTGTTATGACCAGGCTTGACTTAAGTGATTGTATTTCTAAGACTGAAGGTGATTTGGATAAGATGGTCAAAGTTAAATGCTAATCGAACCAACTGCTGTTAAAACCTCATCAGCACAGACTGAAATGATCAGGGTTTATTTGGTGAAGGCTAAAATTTTCAAAGTGGAGATGAAGACAGTTTGTTCAATTAAATGTTTGTATTTGCATTGTTGACTCATGCAAAGTAAAAGGAAAAGTTAGATTCATTGGTAAATAATAGATGGGGGTCTGTACATGAATAGGTCATTGAATAAACAGCCTCCAAACAGCGCAGAATGCCACACAGACTGTGCTGCCCATCACAATAGTCCTTAAGAAAAGGATGATAATAACATGCTAAGTCTTTAAATTCTGTTTGATTTCCTGCGCTCCACACTTTCATCTCTAGCTACCAGATAACAAGAAGGAACTCTGACATGGACTGTCTTTATCGGCTTGAACTTCACTTTCATTCAAGCTGCACTTCATTTCCTTGTTTCATGTATGTATTCTGAAAGCACAGTTTTGTTGACACCTAGTTTAATCCCACTGTCTCCTACTTGGAACTCCAACGCAGATCTCTGCAAATCCTTACTTGTCTTTCCCAGGTATCTGTGACCTTTTAAATCCCAAACATGGTGTTGCCCAGTTTACCTAGACTTCCCTTCTACTGTATTCAAACATGGCACTTATGTACTGATGCTTTGATTCTTTGATCCTTCAGAAAAGAACATAGCAACATAGAAACCAGTAGCAGGAGTAGGCCATTCGGCCCTTTGAGTCTGCTCCATCATTCGCTATGGTTATGGCTGATCATCCAACTGAGTACCCTGGTCCCACTTTCTCCCCTTACCATTAGAGCTCTTTAGCCCAAAGAATTATATCTATCTGCTTCTTGAAAGAATTCAGTGTTTTGGCCTCAAACACATTGTGTGGCAGAGAATTCCACAGGCTTACAACTGTCTGGATGAAGAAGTTTCTCCTTATCTCAGTCCTGTTTCTAGGCCTACTGCAGATCTTTAGAATGTGACCCCTGGTTCTAGATTCCCTGGTCATTGAATATTGTCCCAACCAATCCAGTCTCTTGCTGTACATCAGTCCTGCCATCCCAGGAATCATTCTGGTAAACCTTTGTTGCACTCCCTCCATAGCTAGAACATCCATCCTCAGATAAGGAGACCAAAACTACACACAATACTCCAGGTGTGTCTCACCAGGGTCCTGTACAGTTGCAGCAAGACGTACCATTACCTGTACTCGAGTCCTCTCATTATGAAGGCCAACATGCCATTTGCTTTCTTCACTGACTGTTGACCGACATGCCTCCTTTCCCAATCCATTGCCATTCAGATAATAATCTGCCTTCCTGCTTTTGCTATCAAGGTGGAAAGCCCTCACATTTATCCTCACATCATACAGCATTGGTCACGTATTTGTCCACTGTCTCAACTTGTCCAAATTGCGCCGAAGAATCTGCATCCTCCTGGCTGTTCACCACCAAATTTGTGTCATCTCTAAACTAGGAGATGTTGCATTTAGTTTCCTCATTTGGATCATTAATATATATTACAAGTAGCAGGAGTCTAAGCAGTAATCCATGAGGCTCCCCACTAGACACTGGCTGCCACCTGGGGGGAGAAAAGGCCTGCTTATTAGTGCTGTTTGTTTCCTGTCTGCCAACCAGTTCTCTATCCATATCAGTACACTACTCCCAATCACACAAGCCTTAATTTTACATATTAATCTTTTATGTGGGAGCTTGTTGACAGCCTTCTGAAGATCCAAATAAACCACATCCACTGGCTGCTCTTTATCAACTCTTAAAACCTCTCTGCATACTCTCAAAACATCAGTAGATTTGTCAGGCATGATTTCCCTTTTGTAAATCCATGCTGACTCTGTCTGACCCTATCATTGTTTTCCAAGTGCTCTGCTTTTATAATGGACTGCAGCATTTTTCTCCTGCTGATGGCAAGCTAACTAGTCAATAATTTCCTGCTTTCTCTCTCCCTCCAACTTTTAAATAGTGGGGTTACATTAGTTACCCTCCAACTCATCTGAACTGTTCTAGAATATGTGGAATCTTGAAAGATGACCACCAATGTTTCTAGGCCACTTCCTTAAGTACTCTGGGATGTAGATTATCAGGCTTTTAATCCTATCAATTTCCCCAACATCATTTGCCTATTAATAATGCTTTCCTGCAGTTCCTTCCTCTCACTAAACTCTGTGTTCCCCAAAATATGTGGGACTACATTTGTGGCCTACTTTGTGAAGACAGAACCAAAATGTGTATTTAATCACCTACCATCTTTGTTCTCCATTCTCACTTCCCCTGTTGTGATTGTAAGGGACTTATCTTTGTTTTCACATACCTATAGAAGTTTTTGCAATCCGACTTTGCATTTATGTCTTGGCCTGCTATCTATCAAAGATTTGTGAATATACAGTTCTAGGCCCTTCTGTCCTTCCAATCTCCTCTTCAGAGAGGTCAGAGACTAGACCTGGAGCAAGTGACTCACCTTCTGCCTCCCCAAAATCAGTACAAGGTGTAAGTCAGGAGTATGATAGTACATACTCCTAATAGTGACCATGTAAGCCACTGTCACTTGTTATAAAACCCCATCTGGTTCACTAATGGTTTTTTTAAGGATGTAAATCTGCTGTCCTTACCTGGCCTGGCCTGTGCAAGACTCCAGAACCATAGCAAATTTGGTTGACTCTTAACTGCCCTCTGGGACAATTAGGGATGTGTAATAAATGGGCAACAGCTTCCATATCCCATGAACAAATGAAAATAAAGCACTGCGGTTCTACCTACACCACACAAATGCAGTTATTTATAAAAGGAGCACCCCACGACCTTCTTGAGGGAAATTCAGGTTACACAGTAAATGCTAGTTTAGCCTGCAGTGCTCAAACCCTGTGAATGAATGAAGAAAAGTACCATTCATTTTATACTGGCTGTCTATGTTCCTTCATCCAGGGTACATCACTTGCACAGATGAACGAATTTAACTTAGCAAAATGCTTATATTACTGCAATAGTAATCCAGAGGCTGGTACTGATAATCCTCCAGAGACTTGAATTCAAATTTTATGGCAGCTTAAGGATTGAAATTCATTTAATTGAGTAGGCCTGAAATTAAAAATGTAATTATCAATAATCATGACTATACTTACTGGAATATCCTAACGTTACAGTGGGCTCACTGATTGCTTGAGGTGGGGGGAGGCGCCGTTTGTGGAATTTGCTATCCTTATATGGTCTAGCCCATGTGTGACTCCAGACACACAGCAATGTGCTTGATTCAACCATTTTCTGAAATTTCCTAACAAGCCACCATGTTGTCATTGAATGCACCTTCTGGAGAGCAGTAATGGATGGGCAATAAATGCAAACTGTCATTCACATTTTTAAAACAGAAGTTATTTTGCTTTTGGTTCGTGCGCTCATATTGCTTATTTTGAAGGGAAAATATTGATACCAAGCCGAGAAAGACCTCCGCTACTCCTCCTTGAAATGCTGGCATGGCATTTCACCAGCCTCCCAAAAGAGCTGTTGGAATCCCTGGACACGAAATGTCAACTTTTCCGCTCCCCTGCTGCTGCCTGGCCTGCTGTGTTCCTCCAGCTCCACACTCTGCTATCTCTGACTTCAGCATCGGCAGTTTGTACTATCTCGTAGTGTAACCCCCAACAGGATTCCCTCAGTATTGCACTGTGGCTCCCTCAATACCACATTGGGACTGTAAGTCTGGATTTTTGCTGAAAGCTCTGAACTTGCTTAGGCTTCTGATTAATACTGTTCAAACTTGGTGCAAAAAGTACAAAGGAGCCTGATCTTTCACCTAGTTCACAACTGAGGGGAATAAATGACAGCACATGATATAAGAAAAATTTATCTTCCATGACAGATCGTCAAACTGTCAGTGAACACACTCTGGGTGCACATTAATTTATACAAATGGCTTGCCTCATCAGATATATTTCAAGAGGACTATACTCTTGCAGTTCACCAATAATTTTGTCATTGGTCCAAGTATTTTGAAGAAATTTAATGGCAGATGTTCCCTTGACAAATCTGTAGTTGTTACATTGTAGTTGATAATCCAGGTTCCCTGACAAAATGTGATTACTTGAGTCTTGATTTGTACTGACTGCAGGGCTCCTCATGAGTGTTCTTGCTGAGTTCAGGGAAATGTGTGCGCTAGATAAGAGATCCCGGCCGAACAATGCACCTACTGGGGTCCAGTGCAGAGAAATGATTTAGTTTGCATAATGGCCATGAGCGATTCAAACCTAGCTCTCTAGATTTATGGCACTATTTTGATTAGATTTCTGCCATGTTCAGAAAGCTTCTTCACTTTGATAAAGGTACACATATAGATTTTAGCATGTACATGCTTCCGCGTATCGATTGTATATAAACTGCATAAACTGTTCAGTTAGGTTTCATCCTCCAAGAACAGAGTTCCCTACCTTTATTTTACCATTCGTCCCTGAGGTAGAAACTCATGAGATCACCCCTGCTTTGGAGGCTTGGAATGATAGAATCATGCTGTGCAGAAGAGGCCCTTCAGCCCATCAAGTCTGTACCCACCCTTCTAGCAATAGTTCCATAGTCTCAAGTTCTCAATCTCAGCTGCCAATCACAGACCAGCGCTGAGGGACTACTGCAGTGTTAGAGGCGCTGTTTTCCAGGTAATGCATTAAACTAAGGCTACTTCTGCAACCGCCCCCCCCCCCCCCCCCCCCCCCCCCCCCGCGAACCTCTGGTAAATGATCCTGTGGTATCGTCTCCAAGAAAAGCAGAGGGTTTCTCAGTTAAATTTATGATCTGATCTATCCTTCACCCAAAGGTCACTAAGTGTGCCTTCTTTCTCAGTCTATGCTATTAGATCTCATTTCCATTTGTGGTACAGATTTGCAACAGAGACGACATGTCAAACTTACTCTATTGGCTCGGGAATGTTCTGAGAGACACAATATCAATTAAAGGGAGGTGGTGGCACAGTAATAGTGTCACTGGACTAGTCATCCAGAATCCCAGGTTAATGTTCTGGGGGCTGTGGGTTCAAATCCCACTATGGCAGATGGTGAAATTTGAAATCAATGGGAGCAAAATCTGGAAAAAAACCAGCTCACATAAACAGAATCAATTGTTGTAAAATCCCATCTGGTTCACTAATGTGCTTTAGGGAAGGAAGTACACTATCCTTATCTGCTCTGGATTACATGTGACATCTGGGCAGTTAGGGATGACAAACAGCGACTGGCCTGGCCAGCGATGCCTGTACCCTGTGAATAAATTCAAGAAAAAGTTTGTTTTTCTTCCCTCAGCTCTCACCTCTTTCTTACTTTGAGATTGTTTCCCTTTGTCCCAGATATTACACTTCTCTCTGAACTGCATGGCAGCCGCTCAGAGGTTCAGCATACACTCATTGGCATGCCAAAACCATTTGAGTATAGACTTTTGGTTTTGGAGGTCACTCTCTCTGAGGTCTATGCAGCAAACACGTTACCTCGAACTCCACTGGGTGGGGTATTGTACTTAATGTAGAGACCTAGTTTTCAAAAGTGGTTCCAGTGAAAGACTTAAAGAATGCATGCTGTTGGATGTAATTTTAAAAAAAAATCTACATTATACCCCCCCACAGAATGTGAGTGTGAATGACTCGTCAGCGTTTTCTCCACCTAAAACTGCGACAGTCCACTTGATGTGGCTATGCCCTCAGTGCCATTCAGAAGAGAAATCCAGAATATTGATCTTGCAACAACGAAGTAATGTCAAATAGTGAGTGACTTGGATGGATCTTGCAGTTAGTGGTTTCCTACGTATCTGCTACCCTTGATCTTCTAATTAGTTGAGATTGTGGATTTGGAAGGTGCTGTACAAGGAGCTTTAGTGAATTTCTGCAGTGTTTCTTGTAAATAGTACACACAGTTGGTGGAAGGAGTGAATATTTGTGGATATGGTTCCAATCAAGTGTTCTGCTTTGTTCTGGATAGTGACAAGCTTCTGGAGTGTTGTTGAAGCTGCATCCACATCTAAACAAGTGGGGAGTATTCCATCACACTCCTGACTTGTGCCTTGTAGATGGTAGTTAGGCTGTGTGGAATCTGATCTACTTGCCACAGAATTCCGAGGTTCTGGCCTGTTCTTGTAGACAATGTCATTTTATGACTGGTCCAGGTCGGTGTTTGGTGGATGTTAATACCCAGAAAGTTGACTGTGGGGAATTGAGCCAAGGCATGCTACTTAGCTGGAGTACTGTGTCCTGTGTTGTAATGCTTGCAGAAGGATGTGAAGGCTTTCAGTAAAGTGCAAGAAAAGTTCATGCAAATGTTTTAAGGAATAGGAAACTTCGCTTGTGAAGATAGATTGTAGACATTAGGACTGTAGAAGACAGGAAGCATCCAAAAGGGAATTAGACTGTTAACTGAAAATGAAGAATGTGTCAGAATACAAGGAGAAGAAAGGAGAATGGCACAGAGTAAATTGCTCATTTGGAAAGTTGGTGTAGATACAGTGGACTGAATGACCCCCTTCTGGAAAGCAACATTAATGATTAGATGGTAAGATGTAGGAACAAAAGTGGGCAATTCATCACATCTGCTCTGTCAGTCAATGAGATCATGGGGTTAATCTGACAATCCGCAGAATCTAAGGATTCTTGGAAGGTTCCCACAGCTATTTCTGCAGCTTTTTTTCCATATCCTAGGATGTATCCCGTCAGGTCCAGGGGACTTGTTGATCTTTAGTCCCTATTGGTTCCTTGAGCACTTTTTCTCCTGTGATAGTTAGTGTATTTATTTCCTATCTCTGTTTACATAGTATCTTTGAAATGCTATCTGTATTAAATATTTTCCTGAAAAGTCTGATGCAAAGTATTTATTCAATACCCTTGTTATTTCCTGATTTCCCCATTTATTATTTTTTCCAGTCTCATTCTCTACAGGTCTGTGTTCTTTTTGGGCCCTCTCTTCCTTTTTATGTATTCAAGAAGCTCTTGCTCTCTGTCTTGATTTTACTTGCAAGTTTCCTCTCAAATTTTATAGAGTTGTACAGCACGGAAACAAACCTTTCAGTCCAGCTCATCCATGCTGACCAGTTTCTCAAACTAAACTCATTCCACTTGACCGTGCTTGGCCCATATCCCTCTAAAGCTTTCCTATTCATGTACCTATCCAAATGCCTTTTAAATTTTGTAAGTGTACTTGCCTCTATCACTTTGTTTGGCAGGTCATTCTACAAGACAGCTGCCATTTATGTGATAAAAATTGTCCCTTGGGTGCGTTTTAAATCTTACTCCTCACAGCTTTAAATTATGCCCTCTAAGTTTGAACTCCCCTACTCTCGGGAAAAAACCATAAGACCATAAGACATAGGAGTGGAAGTAAGGCCATTCGGCCCATCGAGTCCACTCTGCCATTTAATCATGGCTGATGGGCATTTCAACTCCACTTCCCTGCACTCTCCCCAGAGCCCTTGATTCCTTGTGAGATCAAGAATTTATCGATCTCTGCTTTGAAGACATTTAACGTCCCAGCCTCCTCTGCGCTCAGTGGCAATGAATTCCAGAGGCCCACCACTCTCTCTGGCTGAAGAAATGTCTCCTCATTTCCATTTTAAATTTACCCCCTCTAATTCTAAGGCTGTGGCCACGGGTTCTAGTCTCCCCAGCTAACAGAAACAATCTCCCAGCGTCCACCCTTTCTAAGCCATGCATTATCTTGTAAGTTTCTATTAGGTCTCCCCTCAACCTTCTAAACTCTAATGAATACAATCCCAGGATCCTCAGCCATTCATCGTATATTAAACCTACCATTCCAGGGATCATCCGTGTGAATCTCCGCTGGACACACTCCAGCGCCAGTATGTCCTTTCTGAGGCATGGGGCCCAAAATTGGACACAGTATTCTAAATGGGGCCTAACTAGAGCTTTATAAAGTCTCAGAAGCACATCACTTTGCTTTTCACCTTGTCCATGCTCTTCATGATTTTAGAAATCTTTATAAGGTCTCCTACACTCTAGGGAAGAATATCCCAGCCTTTCCAGCCTCTTCCTATAACTCAAACCCTGCAGTCCAGGTAACATCCTTATGAATCTTTTCTGTACCTTTTCCACTTTAATGCTATCCTTCCTATAGCATGGTGACCAGAACTGCACGGTCTACTCCAGAAATAGTCTCACCAACTTCAAAATGATATCCCAACTTCTAAACTCACCAGTGTGCCAAACCCCATCTTGACCACGCTGTCTACCTGCGATTCCACTTTCAAGGAACTGTGCAGCTGCACCCCTAGGCCTCTTTGTTTGGTGACACACCCCAGGGTCCAACCTTTAACCATATGAGTCCTGTCCTGGTGTGCCTTACCAAAATGCAACATCCCACATTTATCTAAATTAAACTCCATCTGCCACTCATCGGCCCGTTGGCCCAACTGTTCCAGGTACCATTGTATTCTGAGGTAATCTTCTTCACTGCCCACTACACCACCTATTTTGGATGGCGTCTGCAAGCTTACTAAGCATGCCTCTTATATTCACACCTAAATCATTTATGTAAAGGATGAAAAGCAGTATATTGTAGTATCCTGCCTTATCCTTGATGTCAGGAACATTTGTAACATGCCACCTATAAGACTGAGGCTGAATGAAATAAACAAAACTCAGTGTTGCCAGTGTTTGAGCACTGAAATTGGCCTGAATCCTAACAGCAAGGATAAGGTTTTCATGGTGCAAATAGCAGCCCAGAGCTGGAAGAAAGGAACAAAGTGTAATCACTTCAAGGCTCTATCTCACTTCACACATTTTCTTAAAGTGAAAAAAAACTCTTATGCAGTGAGTCGTTGTGACCTCTAGTACATTGCCTGAAAGGGCGGTGGAAGCAAGTTCAATAATTTCAAAGGTATTTCAATTCAGCATGTGAATCAGAAGGGAAAGATGTGCAAGGGGAAAGAATGTCGAGGATGCTTCCAGACACTAACACGATGGGCTGAATAGAAGTCTTCTGTGATATCTGAATCTATTTCCCTTGCCCACTCCTTCCCTCCCCATCCCAAATAAATTGGGCTTGAATGCAACAAGAGTTTTCTCTGTTTTTAGGGCATCAGCGCGCTCCTTACTTTCTCGTCAGAAGCGGGAGTCCTGCGTCCGTATTAGTGCGTCGATGGTGTTGCTTGGCATTGGCCTTTATTTTGGGTTCCAAGTTTTAAGTTACGGCAGCGTGGAGTTTCCTGGGAAAGGCAGCAGTTCCAAAGATGAGAAAGTTCATCGTGGGGAAGGCCACCATTACCATGGCAACAAGGGGGCTCCTGCTCATCACCACGAACGTGGAGTCTATCACCATGCCGCTGTGATTTCTGATTCAGGTCAGTGAAGAGATTCTCCACCCTTCACTTTAAAGCCGTTCCTGCTCACTACTTGCTCGTTCACGCTGGCTGCCATGACCTGAGGATCTCTCAGGCTATGATCCTACAGTGAATGCAATGAAGGCCAATGAACAAAAAGTGCTACATTTTTGCAAGGATTGGCGGTTAGCTTATGAAGGAAGATTTGATGTAGGCCCAGCTTTTCTGTTGGACTTTAGAAGAATGAAAAAACACATAAGACCCTGAGCAAAATTGACTGGATAAGCTCAGAAGAGGTGTCTCCCCTTGTGAGAAAGACTAGATCTCAGGGACACAGTTTGAAAATAAAAGGTTTTCAATTTAAAATTGCGTGGAGGAGTTTGTTGTCCCCTCTGAGGGTAGATGAGAACATGGAATCGAAGATGCGGTCAGATCAGTTATTATCTCATTGAATAACGGAGGGGTAAACTAGCTTAACCCTGCTCCCTACCTTGTATGTTCATATGGTTCTGCTGGCTGAAATTAGTAAATGAGTGTTTTAAAGGTCTTGGTGTGCTCTTGCTGTGCTCTTCCACGTCTTCCCTGTGCTGATCATCTCAGGGTTAATGGGTCACTGGCGAGGAGTTGCAAAATCAGTAACTTCGTTGAATGTCCTTGATTAAAGCCATTAAGCAGGCGAAAACTCGAGTAATTAATCCGCAGAACCATGAAATTGAATTACTTGCAGTCTTGAACACCCTGACAGTTGGTTCACTTCAGGGTCTTTGCTTCAGTTTTAGTTTTGCTGGATGAAGACATTGTTATGACACCTCAACTCTCAAGTGTGACAGGATGTACACACTTTTTATTTTGCACACTGCCAATATTTAATATATAGATCAGTAGTGAACAAAACACCATCCTCTATTACATAACATACATTTTATGAAGAAGGCTCAAAGGGTTGAATTCTGAGCACCAATCGTATAGATTTGGCTAGAATTCTCCTGAAAATAAAAGATTAATGGATGCTGTAATTGAGGTATTTAAAAGAATTAGGGGAATTGATAAGGTGGAAAAAGATAAACTATTTCCTCTGGTATTGGAATCACGAGCAAGGCAACATAATCCTAAAATTAGAGTTTGACCATTCAGGGTAATGTCAGCATGCACCTTTTTTTAAAATTCATTTGTAGGATGTGAGCATCGCTGGCTGGGCCAGCATTTCTTGCCCATCCCTAGTTGCCCTTGAGAAGGCGGTGGTGAGCTGCTTTCTTGAACCAGTGCAGTCCTCCTACTTGTGTTGACCCACAATGCTATTAGGGAGGGAATTCCAGGATTTTGACCCAGCGGCAGTGAAAGAACGGTGATGTATTTCCAAGTCAGGATGGTGAGTGACTTGGAGGGCAACTTGCAGGTGGTGGTATTCCCAAATGTCTGATGCCCTTTTACTTCTGGATGGAAGTGATTGTGGATTTAGAATGTGCTACCTGGAGATCTTAGGTGAATTTCTACAGCGCATTTTGTAGATAGTACACACTGCTGCTACTGAGCGTGGGTGGTGGAGGGAGTGAATGCTTGTGGATATAATGCCAGTCAAGCAGGCTGCTTTGTCCTGGATGGTGTCAAGCTTCTTGAGTGTTGTTGGGGCTGCACTCATCCAGGCAAATGGGGAGTATTCCATCATGCTCCTGACTTGTGCCTTGTAAAAGGCGGACAGGCTTTGAGGAGTCAGGAGGTGAGTTATTCACTGCAGTATTCCTAGCTTCTGGCCTGCTTTTGTAGCCGCTGTGTTAATGTGGGGAGCCCAGTTGAGTTTTTGGTCATTGGTAACCCCCAGGATGTTGATTGTGGGGATTTCAGTGACGTTAACACCATTGAATGTCAAAGGATGTTGGTTAGATTGTCTCCATCTCTTATTGGTTATCGTCATAGCCTGGCATTTGTGTGGCACGAATGTCACTTGCCATGTGTCAGCACAAGCCTGGATATTGTCCAGATCTTGTTGCATGTGAACATGGACTACTTCAGTACTTGAGGAGTCATGAATGGTGCTGAATATTGCACGATCATTGACAAATATCCCCCATTTCTGACCTTATGATGGAGGGAAGGTCATTAATGAAGCAGCTGAGGATTGTTGGGCCTAGGAGACTACCCTAAGGAACTCATCCACAAAGAGTAATGGAAATCTGCAACAGTGTTTGTGAAAAGGCTTTGGATCCTAGAGATCAGTTGGAACTTTCAAGACTGGATAGTTAGATGAGGGCGTCACCATTAAGGTGTGAGGAGGGCAGATGTTGTATATAAGATAATAACTTATGGAGCAGACTCTGGGCTGCACCTGTTCTCCAGTTCTTTGAGAATGTCACTCAGATGGGTCTTTCTCATCATCATAAGTTCAAGAACAATCCAGACATTTGGTTCAGGTAGGATATTTAAGAAATATTTATATGAGCACTTGCAACATCATAACATACATATTATCAAGTGCAGTAAAATAGGTTTAGAAGCTTAATTTCTGACCTGCTGTTGTAGCCACTGTTTCTGTTGCAAGTCCAGTTGAGTTTCTGGTCAAATGTAACCCCAAGGATGTTGACAGTGGAGGGTTCGGTGATGATAACACCATTGAATGTAAAGGGATGCTGGTTAGATTGTCTCTTAACAACAATGATTGTTACTTGGCATTTGTGTGGTGTGAATGTTATGTACCATTTGTCAGCCTTAGCCTGGACATTGCCTGGATTTGAACATGGTCTGCTTCACTATCTGAGGAGTCATGGATGGTACTGAACATTGTGCAATCATTGGAGAATATCCCCAGTCTGGCTGTATGATGGAGAGAGTTCACTGAGGAAGTAGCTGAAGATGGCTGTGCCAAGGACACTACCCTGAGGAACTCCTGCAACGATATCTTGGAGGTGAGATGATAGACCTCCAACAACCACGACCATCTTCCTATGCGCCAGGTATGAGTCCGACCAGGGTATAATTTGCCCCTTGCCGATAAGCTTTGATTTCAGTTATGCCAGGGTTCCTTGATTCATACTCAGTCAAATATGGCCTTGGTGTCATGGCCTGTCAGTCTCACCTCACCTCTGGAATTCAGCTCTTTTGTCCATGCTTGAACCAAGGCTGTAATGAGGTCAGGAGTTAAATGGCCCTGGCAGAACCTAAGATAACAAGGTATGGAGCTGGATGAACACAGCAGGTCAAGCAGTATCTTTGGAGCAGGAAAGCTAGTGTCCAATAAAGCTGAGTAGAATTGTGAGTTCAGGTTGTGGATCCTACGAAGAATAAAAAACAGGAGAGGTCCTGCTCCTAAGATGCTGCTTGGCCTGCTGTGTTCATCCAGCTCCACACCTTGCTATCTCAGATTCTCCAGCATCTGCAGTTCCTATTATCTCTGGCAGAACCTAAATTGGGTGTCGCTGAGCAGGTTATTGTTGAGCAGGTGTTGCTTGATAGCACTGTTTCTGACGCCTTCCATCACTTTACTGATGATCAAGAGTAGACTGATTTGGGTGGTAATCGGCCATGTTGGATTTGTCCTACTTTTTGAGTACAGGATGTACCTGGATAATTTTCCATATTGTCAGGTAGATGCCAGTGTTGTAACTTTGCTGGAAAAGCTTGGCATGGAGATCATAAGTTCTGGAGCACAAGCTTTCATTACTATTGCCAGAATGTCAAGTATGTATTTCCCTCTTGTTGGTTCCCTTACCACAAGCTGCAGACCCAGTTGAGCAGCTATGTCCTTTAGGACCCAACCAGCTCAATCAGTAGTACTGCTGCTGAGCCATTCTTGATGATGGACATTGAAATCCCCCACCCAGAGTACATCTTTTTTGCAGTGGAGAGCGGCGTGAGCCGGGCGGATGTGAGGTCAGGGCAGAGAGGCAGTTGGGAAGGTAAGTGAGTGCTATTTAAGCACTTAACTCAAAGCCAGCGGGTCTTTTTTGCAGTGGAGTGCTATTTAAGTAGGTGTGTTCTCAGCCCCAGGTCCTACACGGTAGGGCCTCCCTCCCACCCTCCTCCTCTAACCTAATTAAAAGTCCACAGACTCACAGCAAACACACAAGGGCTGAGGGAAGTGCCTGGTGAGTAAAGTGCGAGTTTTTGGTGAAGAGGCTCAGTGAGGAGATTACGCCACTGTTGAAGAGGGTGAAGGCATGACTGCCAAGCTCATTCAGTGTGCTGCATGCATGATGTGGGAGGTCAGGGACACTGATGTTGTTTCTGGCTCCTATAGCTGTGCTCAGTGTGTACACATTCAGCTTCTGAAGGAGGTTGTTGCAGCACTGAAGAAAGAACTAGAAGACCTCAGGCTCATCCGAGAGAACGAGAATTTTCTGGACAGGACCTTCAACGAGGTCACTACACCTAGGATACCTGAAGAGAGAAGGAGGATGCCGATGACAAAGGAAGACATGAATGAAGTACAAGAGACCCCAGGGGAAGCACCTATTGTAAACAGGCTGACTGTCTTGGAAACTGCCGAGACAGACGACACTGCCAGTCCGAGAGGTGGACAGGTCTGCGAGTCAAAAATTGCTGTAGAGGCAGAGCCGAGAAGTCAGACATCATGGGGAGCTGTGGTAATAGGGGACTCCATTGTGAGAGGGACTGACAGGGGTTTCTGTGGCAACAGGCAGGATTTGAGGATGGTGTGTTGCCTTCCTGGTGCCAGGATCCAGGACGTCACTGATAGAGTGCAGAGAATCCTCGAGGGTGAAGGTGAAGACCCAGAGGTGATGGTGCATGTCGGCACTAATGACGTCGGGAAGAAAAGGAGGAGCATTCTACAGCGGGACTTCAGAGAACTCAGAAGAAGGCTGAAAAGCAGGAATTCCAGGGTGGTTATCTCTGGTTTGCTTCCAGTTCCTCGGGCTGGATAGGGCAGGAACAGAGAGATAATGGACCTGAACGTGTGGCTGAGGGACTGGTGTCAGAAGCAAGGATTTAAATTCTTGAATCACTGGGGTATATTTTGGGGTAAGAATAAATTGTACAGGAGGGACGGTTTGCATCTTAATAATTGGGGGACCAGCTTTCTGGCAAGCAGGTTTGCCACTGCAACACAGGTGTGTTTAAACAAAGTAATGGGGGGGAGGGGCCAAACTGGAAATTTAAGAATGAAGTTAAAGGGAAAGTGAGAATAAGAGAGGTTAAGAAGGACAACAGAATCAACAGAGCAGAAAACTCAAGAAGGGATCTTACAGTATGGCCAAGTGAAATAGGGATTGATAGGAAGGGTGAGGCGAGAAACAAATTAAAAATATTATATATGAACGCATGAAGCATAAGAAATAATGTGGATGAGCTTGAGGCTCAGTTGGAAGTTGGCAGGTATGATGTTGTGGGGATAACTGAGACGTGGCTTCAAGTGGACAGGGCCTGGGAAATGAATATTCAAGGCTATACGTGCTATTGAAAGGACAGACTGGTGGGCAGAGGGGGTGGGGTAGCCCTGTTGGTGAGGAATGATATTCGGTCCCTTGCGAGGGGGGACATAGAGTCAGGAGATGTAGAGTCAGTATGGATAGAGCTGAGAAATTCTAAGGGTAGAAAGACCCTAATGGGAGTTATCTACAGGCCCCCAAACAGTAGTCAGGAGGTAGGGTGCAGGTTGAATCAAGAGGTGAAATTGGCCTGTCACAAAGGTTTCACTACAGTTGTTATGGGAGATTTCAACATGCAGGTAGATTGGGAGAATCAGGATGGTACTGGACCCCGAAGAAAGGGAGTTTGTGGAGTGCTTCTGAGATGGATTCTTAGAACAGCTTGTACTGGACTCTACCAGGGAGGAGGTAATTCTGGATCTGGTGTTGTGCAGTGAACCGGATTTGATTAGGGACCTCAAAGTAAAGGAGCCATTAGGAGGTAGTGACCATAATATGACAAGTTTTAATCTGCAGTTTGAGAGGGAGAAGGGAGAATTGGAAGTGTCAGTATTGCAGTTGAATAAAGGGAACTATGGAGCTATGAGGGAGGAGCTGGCCAAAGTTCAGTGGCACAATACCCTCCCAGGGATGGCAGTGGAACAACAATAGCAGGTATTTCTGGATATAATGCAGAAGGTGCAGGATCAGTTCATTCCAAAGAGGAAGAAAGATCCTAAGGGGAGGCGGGGGCAGCCGTGGCTGACGAGGGAAGTTAAGGACAGTATAAAAATAAAAGAGAAGTATAACATAGCAAAGATGAATGGGAAGCCGGAGGACTGGGAAGCTTTTAAAGAGCAACAGCAGATAACTAAAAAGGCAATACACAGAGAAAAAATGAGCTACGAAGGAAAACTGGCCAAAAATATAAAGGAGGATAGTAAAAGCTTTTTTAGGTATGTGAAAAGAAAAAAAATTGTTACGACTAAAATTGGGCCCTTGAAGTCAGAAACGGGTGAATTTATTATGGGGAACAAGGAAATGGCAGATGAGTTGAATAGGTACTTTGGATCTGTCTTCACTAGGGAAGACACAAGCAATCTCCCAGATGCAGTAGTGGCTGAAGGACCGAGGGTAATGGACGAACTGAAGGGTATTTAAATGAGGTGGGAAATGGTGTTGGATAGATTGTTAGGTCTGAAGGCTGATAAGTCCCCGGGACCTGATGGTCTGCATCCCAGGGTACTTAAGGAGGTGGCTCTAGAAATTGTGGACGCGTTGGTAATTATTTTCCAATGTTCTATAGATTCAGGATCAGTTCCTGTGGATTGGAGGGTGGCAAATGCTGTCCCACTTTTCAAGAAAGGCGGGAGAGAGAAAACAGGAAATTACAGATCGGTTAGCCTGACGTCAGTGGTGGGAAAGATGCTGGAGTCAATTATAAAAGATGAAATTACGACTCATTTGGATAGCAGTAACAGAATAGGTCAGAGTCAGCATGGATTTACGAAGGGGAAATCGTGCTTGACTAATCTTCTGGAATTTTTTGAGGATGTATCTATGAAGATGGATAAGGGAGAGCCAGTGGATGTAGTGTACCTGGACTTTCAGAAAGCCTTTGATAAAGTCCCGCATAGGAGATTGGTGAACAAAATTAGGTCACATGGTATTGGGGGCAAAATACTGAGTTGGATTGAAAATTGGCTGGCTGACAGGAAGCAAAGAGTAGTGATAAACGGGTCCCTTTCGGAATGGCAGGCAGTGACCAGTGGGGTACCACAAGGTTTGGTGCTGGGACCGCAGCTGTTTACGATATATATTAATGATATAGACGAAGGCATTAGAAGTAATATTAGCAAATTTGCTGATGACACAAAGTTGGGTGGCAGTGTGAAATGTGAGGAGGATGTTATTAGAATACAGGGTGACTTGGACAGGCTAGGCGAGTGGACAGATGCATGGCAGATGCAGTTTAATGTGGATAAATGTGTGGTTATACACTTTGGTGGCAAGAACAGGAAGGCAGATTACTATCTCAATGGAGTCAAGTTAGGTAAAGGGGAAGCACAACGAGATCTAGGTGTTCTTGTACATCAGTCAATGAAAGCAAGCATGCAGGTACAGCAGACAGTGAAGAAAGCTAATAGCATGCTGGCCTTCATCACAAGAGGAATTGAGTATAGGAGCAAAGAGGTCCTTTTCCAGCTGTACAGGGCCCTGGTGAGACCACATCTGGAGTATTGTGTGCAGTTTTGGTCTCCCAATTTGAGGAAGGACATTCTTGCTATTGAGGGAGTGCAACGTAGGTTCACAAGGTCAATTCCTGGAATGGTGGGACTATCATATGTTGAAAGATTGGAGCGACTGGGCTTGTATACTCTTGAGTTTAGAAGGATGGGAGGGGATCTGATTGAGACGTATAAGATTATTAAGGGATTGGACACTGTGGAGGCAGGAAGCATGTTTCCGCTAATGGGTGAGTCCAGAACCAGAGGACATAGTTTAAAAATAAGGGGTAGGCCATTTAGAACAGAGTTGAGGAAAAACTTCTTCACCCAGAGAGTGGTGGATGTATGGAATGCTCTGGCCCAGAAGGCAGTGGAGGCCAACTCTCTGGATGTTTTCAAGAAAGAGATAGATAGAGCTCTTAAAGATAGTGGAATCAAGGGTTATGGGGATAAGGCAGAAACAGGATATTGATTGTGGATGATCAGCCATGATCATAATGAATGGTGGTGCTGCCTCGAAGGGCCGAATGGCCTACTCCAGCACCTATTGTCTGTTGTCTATTGTCTATCTTGTGCCCTTGCCAACTTCAGTGCTTCACCCAAGTGTTGTTCAACATTGAGGAATACTGATTCATCAGCCAAGAGAGGATGGTACATCTTTGACCTGAAGCCATGAGACGTCATGGGGTCCAGAGTCAATGTTGAGGACTCCCACAGCAACTCCTTTCTGACTATATACCACCGTGTCATCACCTCTGCCAGGCCTGTCCTACCAGTAGTACGACAGGGTATATCCAGAAATGGTGGTGTCTGGGACATTGTCTGTAAGATATGATTCTGTGAGGTATGACTTTGTTAGGCTGTTTCTTGACTGCTCTGTGAGATGGCTTTCCCAATTTTGGCACAGATGTTAGTGAGGAAGATTTTGCAGAATCGACAGGGCTGTTTCTGCCATTGTCTTTTCTGATGCCTCGGTTGGTGCTAGGTGATCTGCCTCGTCTCACTACTTTGTTGATACTTCATAGCAATTGATACAACTGAGAGGAAGGACAGTTTTTCAGATTTCAGAGGGCAGTTGAGAATCAACAATGTTACTGAGAGCCTGGAGTCATATGTAGGATAGTGCATTTTCTTCCCTGAAGGACATTAATGACCAAATTTTTCTGATGATCAATATTATATTCTCAATTTATTTCAGATGTTTCTCGTTTAGTTAAAATTCCACTGCCTGCCGTGATGGATTTCGAACCTGGGTTCTCAGACATCAGCTGAGTTTCTGGGTTAATAGTTCAGCAGTAATACCATCACCTTCCTAAATCTGATCTGATTATGGCCTTAAATTCCCTTTCCTGCCTACTCTCATTTTTTTCCCCTTTGACCCCTTAGACAATTAAAAATCTATCTACCTGTGCCTAAAATAATATTCACTGTCTTCACTGCTGTTTAGGAAGAGGCTTCTCAGAGTTATGGCTATCTAAGCAATCAAACCTTGATCCCACTCTTCTACTCCCAATTTTTGTGATTCCAGTTTTGAGAATACTGAGCAAGCAAGCCTTTACTAAGACCTGGCTTCATATATCATGATAATTTGAAGAATAGAATACATGGAACAAGGAAATGAATGGCAGGGTTCCAGGCTTGAATCGAAAGCTAAAAAAAATCCTTATTTTTTGATCAAAAAAGGAGTCCAAGGTTACAGGGAACAGGAAACAAGAGTTAAGGCTGCAGTGAGCTCAACCCTGATCTTATTGAATGTTGGAGCAGGTTTTATGGGCCAATTGGCCTACTCCTGGTCCTGTTTCATGTGGCTAGAGGAAGTAAAGGACTGAAATGACAGTGGGGTCTGTCAAGACTGAATTTTGAGCCATTGTGCTGAAGACATGCAGCTCTGCAGTGGGCAGCAGTGACGTAGTGGTAATGTCACTGATCTCATAGTCCAGAATCACAGGCCAATGTTCTGGAAGCAGGGGTTTGGATCCCACTGTGGCAGATGATGAAATCTAAATTTGTAAGAGACCATACGTTTTATTTTTGGGACTACAAGCTGAAATGGAAGTTGAACTGCTGCAACTGAACAAACATTCAGAGCCTACAAATAGCAAATTTGGATCCTCTCTCTCTGACACTGTTTGGTCAAAGACATTAAAACCAAGAAGGCTTTAGAGAGAGAAGTCTAAAACAAGAGAAGACCTAGGTCAAACTGATCAACTGTGAAATCGAAGAAAGACTGTCACCCTACAGACGACTGAGAAAATAACTTTGCATCTTTTTGAGATAGCAGGAACTGCAGATGCTGGAGAATCTAAGATAATAAGGTACATCTGTTGTCTGGATGCTGATCGGAAATCCTGTCTTTTGCTTTTGTTGGAGTTAACTGTTAGAATAAAAAGTTAATTTCTATGGAACTTGGTACAAATTGCTCTTGTCCAGAGCAGCAGTCAATCAGGCTATTTGGTCGTCTAAGTTATCTCATTTATGATTTTATACATTTTTGGACTGCCTGTGGGACATTTGATAATGCTTCCCAGTTAAGTGGGATTAATTATTTAATTGGAAATTAAGTGACAAATTCATTTGAAGTATTTGATTAAAAGGTTAGTCTAATGGTAGCCACATAACCACTATCGATTGTCAAAGCAAAATCTAGTTCACTCATGGGGAAGGGAAGGAAATTTGCCATCCTTACCTGCTTTGGTGTCTGTTACTCCAGACCTGCACTGGCTGATTCCCTTTGGAGAAATTAAGGATTGGCAACAAATGATGAGATAACAAGATGTAGAGCTGGATGAACACAGCAGGCCAAGCAGCATCATAGGAGCAGGAAAGCTGATGTTTTGGGTCTGGACCCTTCTTCAGAAAACATATGAAGGGTCTAGGCCCGAAACGTCAGCCTTCCTGCTTGTCTGATGCTGCTTGGCCTGCTGAGTTCATCCAGCTCTACTCCTTGTTATCTCAGATTCTCCAGCATCTGCAGTTCCTACTATCCTTGGCAATAAATGTTGGCTTAGACAGCAATACCCACATCCCATGAATAAATTTAGAAAAGAATGTCTGCATGGGGTGCACAGTGAAGTTGGTGTGGGTGAAATATTTCATAGCTGAGTAAAAGAGAATCCTTGCATTGATACAGCACCATTCACAGCCTCAGAAAGCCCTAAAGCATTTGCTACCTGTTAAAATCATGTTGAAGTGTGTCGCCACTTTTGCAGTATTAAACATGTGGTAACCAGACTCTGCACAGCAAACTCCCAGATATAGCAGTGAGTTAATGAGCAGATAATCTGCTCTTCAGTGTGACAGGTTAAAGGATAACTATTATCCAGTACACTGACTGAACCATCCCTGCTTATCTTCAAAATAGAATTCCACAATTGTTATGGAGCAGAAGGAGGTCAACTGCCTGCACCAGTTCTGTTACCAAATGCCTTTTCTCCACATCCCTGCACACTGCTTCCAATCTTGCCCTGGTCAATCCCAGCTGTCCAGCCTAAGGATCACAGGTTCTCTCAGTGCTGCATTGGCAGTGTCAGCAAAAATGGGTGCGGTTTATAGATGAAGTGAACAAAAATAGCAGATGTGATTTCGAGGGAAAGCTCTCGGGGAAAGTTATAAAAAATAATTATTGCAGCTCTTCAGGACTAATCCTATTAAAGAGCATTTTAAGAGGTCGCATTTTGGCGAAACCTCGGTCAAAGCCAATAAAACAGGCTGGAGAAAAGATAATTGTGAGAAGATACTAAATAAGTCAAGACGTAGCGATTTTGTGCTGTGAAGCTTGGCTTTTCAATCACCCTGTTACTCATCAGTGAAGAATCAAGCTGTGGAAACTTCCTGAAATCATGACAAACGAATCGCTAGATAGTTAACGAGTTGGAATGTGCCTGCGAATCTGCTTGAGGTCCACAACCATTCTTAATTATTGCTAATGTCACACTGCTGCCCATTAGGAAGTCAACGAAGTGCTGTGCCGTGATCAATTCAGTGTGTGAAATTCAAAAGCAAATTTTTGCTGTTACCCCAGCTCTTGATGTAGTGGAAAGCAAAAGAGGTGTTCACAGTCAGTGACATGTGATCCCTCAAAACCATCTGACATTGCCCACACCCTGCACAGTCCACAGTTAACACTAAGATCCACAAAGAGCATCTGATCTAACCTTGGACTCCAAAAACTGCAGAAACTTTATGGAGTGATAATGGGAACTGCAGATGCCGGAGAATCCAAGATAACAAAATGTGGAGCTGGATGAACACAACAGGCCAAGCAGCATCTCAGGAGCACAAAAGCTGACGTTTTGGGCCGAGACTCATCAGAGAGGGTCCCTCTGATGAAGGGTCTAGGCCCGAAATATCAGCTTTTGTGCTCCTGAGATGCGGCTTGGCCTGCTGTGTTTATCCAGCTCCACACTTTGTTATCTTGGAAACTTTATGGAGTATTGTGAGCCTATCCAGGTTCCAGCCCCTCAGACGCATCAGCTAATTTTGTTTTATTCATTCACTGGCTTCATTGGCATTTATTGCCCAGAGGGCAGCACGATGCTGTGGATCTGGAGTCACATGCAAGACAGGCCATGTAACAACAGCAAATTTCATACTGTAAACCTCATTAGTGAATCAAATAGGTTTCTCCTTAAATTGACTTTTTGTTCCAGATTTTTTTATTTACTCACATTCTGCCATCTGCTGTGATAGCATTCGAACCTGTGTCCTTAGACTAAATCTAGATTGATTACTTCGTAGTAATACCACTAGGCCATCACCTCCCCAATAATACAACCTAGGAGCTGCCAAACCTGGACATATTGCTGAAGGTTCGTCATGCGACATCTTCCAACTGCCCAACCCGGTGAAATAGAATCTTTTAATCCTTCTCAAATAATTTCATAAATTTTGAGATGATTTGTAGCTCAGGTTGAGGTTCAGGATGTGAATTTGCTCGCTGAGCTGGAAGGTTCGTCTTCAGACGTTTCGTCACCATTCTAGATAACATCATCAGTGAGCCTCCGATGAAGCGCTGGTGTTATGTCCCGCTTTCTATTTATCTGTTTAGGTTTCCTTGGGTTGGTGATGTCATTTCCTGCATTGGTGATGTCATTTCCTGTTCTTTTTCTCAAAGGGTGGTAGATGGGCACCAAATCAATGTCTTTGTTGATGGAGTTCCAGTTGGAATGCCATGCTTCTAGGAATTCTCATGCATGTCTCTGTTTGGCATGTCCTAGGATGGATGTGTTGTCCCAATCAAAGTAGTGTCCTTCCTCATCTGTATGTAACGATACTAGTGATAGTGGGTCATGTCTTTTTGTGGCTAGTTGATGTTCATGGCTAACTTTCTGCCTGTTTGTCCAATGTAGTGTTTGTTACAGTTCTTGCCACAAAAAGACATGGCCCACTATCACTAGTATCCTTACATACAGATGAGGAAGGACACCACTTTGATTGGGATAACACATCCATTCTAGGACAAGCCAAACAGAGACATGCACGAGAATTCCTAGAAGCATGGCATTCCAACCGGAAGTCCATCAACAAACACATAGATGTGGAGCCCATCTACCACCCTCTGAGAAAAAGAACAGGAAATGACATCACCAATGCAGGAAATGGCATCACCAACCCAAGGAAACCTAAACAGATAAATAGAAAGCGGGACATAACACCAGCGCTTCACCGGAGGCTCACTGATGATGTCACCTAGAACGGTGACGAAACGTCTGAAAACGAACCTTTCAGCTCAGCGAGCAAACTCACATCCAGAATTTCATAAATAACAGAAATGAAAAATAGATCATTTTTCACACTGTGTTATTCCACAGTGGTGAACTGGAGATTAAGCATCTTTTATTCACGAGATTCCAATAAGATGATCTATTGATTAGTTTGTAGGTGTGTAGTTATTGCAATTACTCCCTGCCAACCTTTTCTGTTTACTGTCTCCTTTAGGTCATAAATTCTAACCTGCAATAATGGTTATTTTTGGAATGCTCAGCAGAGTGCACCATACTAATTGAATGCCATCTGTTTCTTTCCTCCACACTGAAGAAATCTGTTCCAGCTTTGCGAAGGAGATCCTGATCGAAGGTGGGAATGCAGTCGATGCTGGAGTTTCAGCGATGCTGTGTTTGGGAGTGGTGCATCCACACAGTACCGGAATAGGTACATGAGGCTTAAGAAGGAGCCGATAATGGGCATTCTGGAGTTTCTAACTTGGGGAGTGTGTGGTGGGGGTCCTCGCGGTGCGTGAATATAGAAATGCTGATTACCTGAGCCTCTCTCTGATATCACACCTTAATGTGTCCATTCCTTAGTGTCTGCACTGACTGGAAATAGGCCCAGTTGGACCAGCTAGTTGATTTTATCCGAGGTGACAGTAAAGGTTATTAAAGCTAACTTCTGAATGAGCAATGTAAATTTGGCCAAAGGAACAGAATAGGCCATTCTGCCTGTGGACCGTGCCCTGCTATTCAATATGATCTTGGTTGCCTGATACATGTTCCTCAGCCTCATCCCCACAATCCTGCACGTTGTCAATAAAGAGAAATCTATCAAGCTTTATCTTAACCATCTCAAAGAATCAACTTTCATAGCACTCTGAGGTAGAGAATTTCAAAGATTCACAACTTACTGAATAAATTCAAATGCTCTCCTCATCTTGGTTTTGGGAAATGAACTTAGCGATAGGTGAGTAAAGTTTCACTTGGGGAATATTTCTGGAGTAGTGACCATGAGTTCTGCAGGGCTCCCTATTGGCTGCTTCACTGCATATGGAATAGATCAATGATTAAATGTAGGAATGGTGGGGATTCTGAGATGTTTGCAGGTGATGCACAAATTGGCTATTTCGGGGAGAAAGTAGGGGGAAGGAGAGAATCAGTGAGAAAAGGCCGAAGAGAGGAAGATGGCTGAGAATCATTTGTGGAATTTGACCGTTCAGCTTCATTGGAACTCTGCTAATGTCAAGATTAAATCTCTCACTCAGAAACTGGAAGACAGACACGTCCAGCAACTGAGCATTTACTAATGCTGCAGCAATTGTGAAGCGATGACTTTCACAGTCACTGAATGAAACACTATAAATTCACCTTTTAGCTTAGAAAAGAGATGACTGAGGGATGACCTGACAGTGCCAGAAAGTCATTCATAACACAGCAGGAAACCATTTGGCCCATCGAGTCAATGCTGGCTCTTTGAAGAGCAGTACGATACCATTCTTCCACTGTGAGCCCTGTACGTTTTAAGTGTCCATTCAGTTTCCTCTGATTATTCTGACTTCCACCACCTGCAAGACCTTGTTTGTTAACAGTGACTGCAGGAAAAACAATTTCCTTCTCATTTGCCCTGCATCTTTTGCCCATAACATTGAATCTGTATTCCCTTGTCTTTTAACCATCAACTCAGCGTGAACATAGAACATAGAACATTACAGTGTAGTACAGGCCCTTTGGCCCTCGATGGTTTCACAGGTTGTGCAACAATCTGAAGCCCATGTAACCTACTCTATTCCATTATCATCCGTAAGTTTATCCAGTGACCACTTAAATGCCCTTAAAGTTGGCGAGTCTACTGCTGTTGCAGGCAGGGCATTCCACGCCCTTACTACTCTCTGAGTAAAGAACCTACTCTCTGACATCTGTCTTATATCTATCACCCATCAATTTAAAGCTACGTCCCCTCGTGCTAGCCATCACCATCTGACGAAAAAGCCTGTCACCGACCACCTTATCTAATCCTCTGATCATCTTGTATGTCTCTATTAAGTCGCCTCTTAACCTTCTTCTCTCGAACGAAAACAGCCTCAAGTCCCTTAGCCTTTCCTCATAAGACCCTCCCTCCATACCAGGCAACATCCTGGTAAATCTCCCCTGCACCCTTTCCAATGCTTCCACATCCTTCCTATAATGCGGCGACCAGAACTGTACGCAATACTCCAAGTGTGGCCACACCAGATTTTTGTACAGCTGCAACATGACCTCATGGCTCCAAAGCTCAATCCTTCTGCCAGTAAAAACACAACGTATGCCTTCTTAACAACCCTATCAACCTGGGTGGCAGCTTTCAGGGATCTATTCACATGGACACCGAGATCTCTTTGCTCATCCACACTGCCAAGAATCTTACCATTAGCTCAGTACTCTGTATTCCTGTTACTCGTTCTAAAGTGAATCACTTCACACTTTTCAGGATTAAACTCTATTTGCCACCTCTCAGCCCAGCTCTGCAGCTTATCTGTGTCCCTCTGTAACCTGCAACATCCTTCCGCACTATCCACAGCTCCACCAACTTTAGTGTCATCTGCAAATTTACTAACCCATCCTTCTACGCCTTCATCCAGGTCATTTATAAAAATGACAAACAGCAGTGGCCCTAAAACAGATCCTTGTGGTACACCACTAGTAACTGAACTCCAGGATGAACATTTCCCATCAACCACCACTTTCTTACAGCTAGCCAATTTCTGATCCAAACCACTAAGTCACCCTCAATCCCATGCCTCCATATTTTCTGCAAGATCCTACCGTGGGGAACCTTATCAAATGCTTTACTGAAATCCGTCTACACCTCATCCACCTGTTCAGTCACCTTCTCAAAGAACTCAATAAGGTTTGTGAGGCACGACCTACCCTTGGGTGAAGAAATCTCTCCTCATCTCAATCTTAAAATGCATGTCTCTTATCCTTTAAAAACTGATAGATGAGAAATTTCTAGTTGTAAGGACTCTTTTCAGCTCCTACGGCCTCCTTTCATAAGTATTCTAAAGGCCTATGAGGTCATACGTTCAAGTCCCACCATGACAGCCAATGGAATTAGATTAATAATTCTAAAATTGTAAGCCAATCATAATACGAATGACTATTAAATGATCACTGGTTACTATAAAAACCCATCTCGTTCGCTAATGTCCTTTATGGAAGGAAACTGCCAACCTTACCTGGTCTGGCCTACGTGTGACTCTAGACCTATAGCAATGTGGTTGACTCTCAACTGCCCTCTTAAATCTGAAAAACTGGCCTCGTTCTGAGTTGTATCAATCGCTATGAAGCCTCAACAAAACACTGAAGTCAACCACGCCACACAAATCAAGGGAAACTTAGGAGTGGGCAATAAATGTTGGTTTTGCCACATCCTGTGAAAAATGCAATTTGTAAAGAATATCTTCTAGGTGCTCCAGCTTTTCCTCCGCACATTCCCAAGATGTGCAGACTAGGTGGATTAGCAGTGGTAAAAATGCAGGGTACAGGAAAAGGGTCTGAGTGAGATGCTCTTTGAAGGGTCATTGCAGACTTGATGGGCCAAGTGGCCTTGTTCTGCACTGGTGAGATTGTATGAGTTATGATTTTAAAGGGATCAACGTGTATGTGGAGGAACTGGAACAGGGTACTGAATTGATGATTAGCCACGATCATATTGAATGGTGCAGCAGGCTGGGATCCCGAATGGCCTACTCCTCCTATTTCCTGTGTTCCTGTTGAGGATAATTCTCCAGCTATCTTGCAGAATAAAAATTCTGGGATCATTCTGTCCAAATGGGAGGACAGACTTTGCTCAGTTTTCACGTGCAATATAGCATTTCCATGCAGGGCAGTAAGCTCTCAGGTGGCAGTGCAGCTTTCACACTTGAGTTTGTGAAATGGGGTATGAATCCATGATCCTCTGACCCTGAGGCAGGAGCTTTGCAAGCCCTGCAGATGTGAGCACTGTGGGTAACTTGCTCGCATGTGTCCAGTTTAATGAATTGTTGTATCTTTGCTGTAGGTGGAGCTATCTCGGCAGTGTTTCACAGCAAGGTGTTGGGGGTGACGAAGGTTCTAAATGCCTATCCTATGGACTCCCTGAAACTGAGCTTTGGTGTCCCATCGACCCTCCAGGGTCTCCGACTATTGCACCAAGAGTACGGCAGTCTGAGCTGGGCCAAGCTGTTCCAGCGGCCGGTGGAGCTGGCGAGAAAGGGCTTCCCCATTGATCGCATCCTGGCGGGGGCTGCGAAGGAGGTGGAGGTACAGGGGGGTGAGCTATGTCCACTCCTCTGCAACAGCGGACGCGGGCTGAAGGGAGCGGGGGTCAACACCACTAACTGGAAGCTGGCTGATGTCCTCGAGAGGGTCAGCACAGAGATGGAAGAAGCCTCCTTCCCAGAACCCCTTGCCCGGCAGCTAGCTGGAGACTTGCCGAGGAAGGGTCGGCAGGAATTCGTGCGGGCCGTCACGAGACAGGGAGCTAACCTGACTGAGCCTCTGGTGACCGAGCTTGACCGTTTCTTCCTGTACGCCGCTCCGCCTCCTGCCTCTGGGGGCACCCTGATGCAGATCGTGAAGGAGGCTGGGCGACTCAACCTGTCGCTTGCAAGCATTTCCAGTGCGGAAAACACGTCCATCACTTACCGGGATATTCTGGATGCAGCCCAGCGTGTTTACCAGAGCCGACCTGGTTTCCCGTCACCAGTTCCCTGGAGCCTTCAGAAACAGAGCGAGGACAAACTCTCCAACAAGACATCTCCAGCCGGCAGTCAGGTCGTGGTTATTGACCCCTCTGGTAATATGTTGGCAATGGTGGGCTCCCTGAATAGTGCATTCGGGGCAAGGTTCCTATCTCCTTCCACGGGAATCTTCCTCAGTGATTTCACCGGGAGAACAGACTCTGTCATCCATCATTGGGCCTGTCCAGCAGTGCTGACCTCTGTGGCCGGGGATGATCTCGTGGCTACGGCCAGTGCAGGAGGATCCTCTGTTCCATTTGCCGTTGCTCAAAAGGTGGTGAACAAAGTTTATTTCGAGAGGTCGACCAAAGAAGCGGTTTCTGGTCCATGCTTTTACCTGAACACTGGAGAGGGAGGCACTCTGCGTAAGCTGGTGTCTGGAGTGCTGAGAGATTCCAAAATTTATCGCCTCTTGTTACAGCAGGAGCCAGAGCTGGAGCTGGTTAATGAAACTGCAGGAGGTGTGACAGCCACAATGGTGGGAATCCACTTGGGCCACCTCAGTGCATTTGGACAGCCGCAAGAATGTCTTTATGCTGACGGTTATTAACACCATGGTATTCTTGTTCTGTTCATCTGCTTCCCTGCCCCTCCACCTGGTTTCTCCTAAATGATTTTGGGAGTCTTCAGTTACCCCTGTTTCACCTTAAATTCATTCCCACGTATCAGCCGTTCCTTGATTGGTACCTGCTCCCATCTTTGTATTAAATGGTCATTACTGGCTCGAATACATCATTAGTACTCTCCCCTCCAGTACAAAGGGGGTATGTTGTATTGGTCAGACATCTAGTCTTTCAAATTAGACATTAAACTAAGACCTGTCTGCTCTCTCAAGTAGATTTAAAAGCATCAGAGCAGTTGTAATGCTCAGGAGGGGGGAGTTCTACCCAGTGTCTAGCCAATATATAATCCTTAATCAATACCTACAACAGATTATCTGTTCCTTAATTCATTAATGTCTGTGGGAGCTTGCTGTGCATAAAGTGGCTGCTGCATTTCCAACACTTCAATGGAGACTTTACATGAGCTGCCCTGCATTGGTTGTAGAGCACTTTGGAACATGCTGAAGTTATATTAGGCGCTATAGAAATGTAAATCCGTCTTCTAACTTATGCATCATTCACTTTGAGAAAAGACTTATTGGATAAAACTAATTGTTGCTAATTGCACATTATCAGAATTGCATACAGCGATCTCACATTAATTAAAGATATATTCTTTTAATAAGAAAAGTGCAAGGTTTGAAAATGTGAACAACAGGAATACCACAAATAAACAACGCAGGGCTATCATCCATTCTGACTGAGGGTATCCAGCTTAAACAGTAACCTGCCTCTTCCTCTTTATGATGATTACTGACCTTTCATCTCTCAATATGTCATGCATTTCCCTGGTGGGAGATTGAAGGAACTCGCGGATTGAAGAGATTTGATTGCACTGCATTAAGCTGTGAGTCGCGCCTTTCGATGATACACCCACCGAACCTTATTCTGCATCGCCTGGAAGATCAGATTGCACTGAGGCCGAGAAGTACTAGTAAATGCATCCTTCTTGGATTTTCCCTGGAGGACATGAACAGGGAGTGAACTCATTGATCGCGACTGCTTTCAAATCCCACCTCCTTTCACAGATTGCATAAAGAGGATTGCATTAAAGTGTGAATAGAGATGTCTCAGTCAAAGTTTTGTTTTCTACATGCTCTTTGGGAGATGGCGTTGGCACTAATGTTTTTTTTGTAGTGGAATTTTGTTTTCAGTGTCCTGGTTCAAGATACAGATTGATTTGTGTTGTGTACTTTGAACCGTTATTGAACAGGAGCACAGGTAGTTGTTTTCCCAGGACCCAGTTAATGTCATCGAACGTTAATTACATATAACATCCAAGATTAATCACCTCAGCAGACTGTCAACGCTGTTTGTCTGAGCAGTTGTAACCACACTTCTGTTTTAAATTTTAAAAAGATTGCACTTCCCAAGCTGATGTCTGTTTTTCCCCTGGAGCTGTATATACTCGCAGCTAGCTTTTTCATTCAAGATACTATTGATGGCAGAGGAATTGAACAAATACTTTGCATCATCTTCTCAGTAGGGGGCACTAAGTAATCAAGGGGTAGTAGTGTGGAGGAAATAAGTGTAATACTACTCCTCAAGAAAAAGTGCAAGGAAAATTAATGGAATGAAAGGTTGCTATGTCCCCTGGATCTGATAGGAGGTATTCCAGGCCCAGGATACGAAATAAAGTAGCTCCAGTGAGGAGAAAAGATATAGGAGCAGAATTGGGCCATTCAGCCAATTGAGTCTGCTCCTCCATTTGATCAAAAAGATTTTTCTCAACCCCATTCTCTTGTGTTCTCACTATAACCCTTATTCTCCTTTCTAATCAAGAACCTATCTGTATCTTAAATACATTCAATGACTTGGCCTACACAGTCTTCTGTGACAATGGGTTCCACAGATTGATCACCCTCTGGGTGAAGAAATTCCTCATTTTAGTTCGAAAGGTTTATCCTTTCACTCTGACACTGTGCCCCCGGGTCCTAGTGTCTCCTACTCTTGAAGACATCTTTTCCACATTCAATCTATCCACTATTGCGTAAGTTTCAATGAGAACCCATCTTCATCCTTCTAAACACCATTGAGTACAGACCTAGAATCCTTAACCACTGCTCATATGACAAGCCCTTCACCCCTGGGGGATCATTCTTGCAAACATCTTCTGGACCCCTCCAATGCGAGGACATCCTGCCTAAGATATGGAGCCTAAACCTGCTCACAATAATCCAAATTCAGTCTGACCAGAGCCTTTACAGCCTCAGCAATACACCTCTACTCCTGTATTCTAGCCCTTTTGAAATGAATGCCAATAGTGCATTTGCATCCCTAACTGCCAGCTGAACCTCCATGTTAACCTTAAGAAGGTCCTGAATTAGGACTGCCAAGTCTCTCTGTGCTTCAGATTTCTTTTCCTCATTTAGAAAATAGTTTATGCCCCTATTCTTTCCTACCAAAGTGCACAACCTCACAGTTTCCCACATTGTCTCCCATCTGCAACTTTTTTGCCTGCTCTCCTAGGCTGTCCAAGTCCTGCTGTAGCTTCCCCACTTCCTTAACAGTACCTTCATAGAACATAATAGCACAGTACAGGCCCTTCAGCCTTCGATGTTGTGCTGACCTGTCATACCGATCTGAAGCCCATCTAACCTACACTATTCCATGTACATCCACATGCTTATCCAATGACAACTTAAATGTAGCTAAAGTTGGCGAATCTACTGCCGTTGCAGGCAAAGCGTTCCATTCCCTTACTACTCTCTGAGTAAAGAAACAACCTCTGACATCTGTCCTATATCTTTCACCCCTCAATTTAAAGCTATGCCCCCTCGTGCTCGCCGTCACCATCCTAGGAAAAAGGCTCTCCCTATCCACCCTATCTAACCTTCTGATTATTTTATATGTTTCAATTAAGTCCTCTCTCAACCTTCTTCGTTCTAATGAAAACAGCCTCAATTCCCTCAGCCTTTCCTCGTAAGACCTTCCCTCCATACCAGGCAACATCCTAGTAAATCTCCTCTGCACCCTTTCCAAAGCTTCCACATCCTTCTTATAATGCGGTGACCAGAACTGTACACAATACTCCAAGTGCGGCCGCACCAGAGTTTTGTACAGCTTCACCATAAGCTCTTGGTTCCGGAACTCGATCCCTCTATTAAGAAAAGCTAAAACACTGTATGCCTTCTTATCAGCCCTGTCAACCTGGGTGGCAACTTTCAAGGATCTGTGTACATGGACACGGAGATCTCTCTGCTCATCTACACTACTAAGAATCTTACCATTAGCCCAGTACTTTGCCTTCCGGTTACTCCTACCAAAGTGCATCACCTCACACTTGTCTGCATTAAACTCCATTTGCCACCTCTCAGCCCAGCTCTGCAGCTTATCTATGTCTGTCTGCAACCTACAGCATCCTTCGTCACTATCCGTAACTCCACCGACCTTAGTGTTGTCTGCAAATTTACTAACCCATCCTTCTATGCCCTCATCCAGGTCATTTATAAAAATGACAAACAACAGTGGACCCAACACCGACCCTTGCGGTATACCACTAGCAACTCCAGGATGAACATTTCCCATCAACTACCACCCTCTGTCTTCTTTCAGCCAGCCAATTTCCGATCCAAACTGCTATATCTCCCACAATTCCATTCCTCTGCATTTTGTACAATAGCCTACTATGGGGAACCTTATCGAACACCTTGCTGAAATTCATATACACCACATCAAACGGTTTACTCTCATCTACCTGTTTGGTCACCTCAAAGAACTCAATAAGGTTTGTGAGGCACGACCTACCCTTCACAAAACTGTGCTGACTATCCCTAATCAATTTATTCTTTTCTAGATGATTATAAATCCTATCCCTTATAACTTTTTCAAACACTTTACCAACAACTGAGGTAAGGCTCCCTGGTCTATAATTATCAGGGTTGTCTCTACTCCCCTTTTTGAACAGGGGAACCACATTTGCTATCCTCCAGTCGTCTGGCACTATTCCTGTAGACAATGACGAGTTAAAGATCAATGCCAAAGGCTTGGCAATCTCCTCCCCGGCTTCCCAGACGATCCTAGGATAAATCCCATCCGGCCCAGGGGACTTATCTATCTTCACGCTCCATAGGATTTCTAACACCTCTTCCTTGTGAACCTAAATCTCACCTAGTCTAGTAGCCTGTATCTCAGTATTCTCCTCGACAACGTTGTCATTTTCTTGAGTGAATACTGTTGAAAAATATTCATTTAGTGCTTCCCCTATCTCATCTGACTCCACACACAACTTCCCACTACTATCCTTGATTGGCCCTAATCTTACTTTCGTCATTCTTTTATTCCTTAAATATCTATAGAAAGCCTTAGGGTTTACCCTGATCCTATCCGCCAACAACTTCTCATGTCTCCTCCTGGCTCTTCTGACCTCTCTGTTTAGGTCTCTCCTGGCTACCTCAAGTGCGCTAACTGAGCCTTCACATCTCATCCTAACATAAGCCTTCTTCTTCCGCTTGACCAGAGATTCTGCCTCCTTCGTAAACCACGGCTCTCGTGCTCTACAGCTTCCTCCTGCTTGACAGGTACATACTTATCTAGGACATACAGGAGCTTTTCCTTGAATAAGCTCCACATTTCTAATGTTCCCATCCCCTGCAGTTTCCTTCCCCATCCTATGCTCCCTAAATCTTGCCTAATCTCATCGTAATTGCTTTTCCCTCAGCTATAACTCTTGCCCAGGGTATACACCTATCCCATGCCATCACTAAAGTAAACATAACAGAATTGTGATCGTTATCACCAAAGTGCCCACCTACTTCCAAATCTAACACCTGGCCGGGCTCATTACCCAGTACCAAATCTAATGTGGCTTTGCCCCTTGTTGGCCTATCTACATACTGCGTCAGGAAGTCCTCCTGCACACATTGGACGAAAACTGACCCATCTATAGTACTTGAACTATAGTGTTCCCAGTCAATATTTGGAAAGTTGAAGTCTCCCATGACCACTATCCTGTCTCTCTGACTCGTATCGAGAATCATCTTTGCTATCCTTTCCTCTACATCTCTGGAACTATTCGGAGGCCAAAAGAAAACTTCGCCTCAACACATCTTTTGTCATCTGTAAATTTAGCAACAATACCCCTGGTTCTTTCGTCTGGACTGTTAATGTCCAATGTGAATAGTTGTCCCAGTAGGGACTCCCGCAGAACTCCACTAGTCACTGGCTGCAACACTGAAAAAGACCCCTTTAACCCTACTCTCTGCCTACTGCCAGTCTGTCAATCCTCTATCCATGGCAGTACCACTACCCTAACACCATGGCTGCTTATTTAGCAACCTTCTGTGTGGTACCTTGTCAAAAGACTTCTGAAAATCCAATTAGATCATGTCCACTGGCTCTCCTTTGTCTAACTTGCTCATATCTCCTCAAAGAATTCCAACAGATTCGTTAGGCGTTACTTCCTCTAGATGAAGCCCTGCTGATTCCACCCCCCCCCCGCCTTTTTACCGTACACTTGCAAGTACTCCACAAACTTGTCCTTAATAATGGGTTCTAAAATCTTACCAATGACAAAGATCAGGCTAACTGTCCTACAATTTCCTGTCTGTGTCTCCCTTCCTTCTTAAATAGGGTTGTCACGTTAACCATGTCCCGACATCTGGGAGCATCCCTGATTCCAGTGATTCTTGAATGATCACCATCAATGCATGTACAATACCCTCAGCAATCTCCTTCAGAACTCTTGCGTTTATTATCATCTGCTGTATGTTGATTTATTTACCTTCATCATTTTTGCTTTCCCATCATGCTGTCCTCATTTTTAGCTGTCCAATGTCCTCTCTTGCCTCCCTCTTTTCGGAAATCTAAAATAAAATCTTGTAATCATGAAACACAGTGGATGCACTGGTAATAATCTTCTGAGAGCCTTTAGATTCTGGAAAAGTGCTGGAAGATTTGAAAACAGCCAATTTATCATGCTCGCACAAAAAGGGAAACGTGGAAGGTAACTACTAAGTCATAACTGTTCCAATTATAGGAACATCCCATAAACACACCCCTGGCAAAGGCAAATTCTGTAAAGTACATTGTCTCACAGGCAATTCTCCACTCCAGGAAGAAACCATTAAGAGAAACCTCTGAGATATAGAAGGGAGAGGTGTACTGCAGCTTCCAAACCCAGCTTCAACACCTCAGCAATTGCTACTGAAAAAAACTAAAGCTAAAAACCCTGGCTCTGTCGGGGCTTTAACCTATTTCAGCTGCTTCTATTGTTCCAACTTTAAAAACAAGCACAAGAGGGTCTCACAAGCTGTCTACTTCATTGGGTTCAAATAGATAGCTCATCACCTCTGTCTTAAAACCTGTCTTCAAAAATAAAGACAGAGTACACCTCTGAAAGCCATAAACCTCCAAATTAGTTAGACACTATTTTTCCTGAGCGATTCCACATTGACATGTCTGAAACAACCAACGTTTTGTTGTGCGACTATCAATTATACCCTGAGTAAGAGCTTCTGAAAGTTTCTCTATCAATGAATTTAAAGGGAGTGACTTTAAAACTAAGTACACAAAGATTCCTTAATTCACTTGATTTTCAGGCCCAGGTTGGTAGAACACACAGGTCAGATTTCTTTCCTTAACAAGGGCTACCACATATGACTGGTAATTGACTCTCGCTACATGTAAACAATTATTAACTATCAGCGTAAAACTCCACCGGTTAAAACTCTAAACTCTTATTGACTCTGCATGCACACAAATATAGAAGGGAATGGGTAGAGATAAAACCTGGAGAAAGCATTCTATAGCCACTGTTAACAAGAACTGTTGGATTGACCTTTGTTGATCAGAAGGCTTTTTCATGGCATTCCTTTCATGAATGCTCCCATTGATTTACAACAGGCACATGATAGCAGTTTTGCTTACAGAATATCTCTGATTTTCCAATGATGACTGGCCTCTAGTCCATAGACCAATTTTTGTCAATCACAGCTCCATCTATACACAGAACCACTTGGATCCTCAGTAGTTGCACCTGTTAGTGCTTGTTCAAACAGTTGTATAAACAATGCTTGCCATGAGTGTCAAGTCACTTATTTATCAACGCATACAATAATGATGGTTGCACCTCCATGCAAACCAAATACCAGCATTGCAACCAAAGATTATGTTATATTCTATTTACATCTTTCCCCTGCGGGTAGTACGATTCCTTTATATCCCCCACCCAAACACACCAGGTACTCATGTGTGCTCTAGGATGTGAATAAAATCATAAGGGCCATAAGGTAAAGACTTTTCTCTAGGGTAGGGGTGGTTAAAACTTCGAAAGTATATTTTTAAGGTGAGAGGAGAAAGATTTAAAAAAGAACCGAGGGACAGCTTTTTCATTTATGTTCCTGTGGAATGACCTGCCAGAGAAAGTGGGGCTAATTTAGTTTGGGAAACTTGGTCAGCATGGATGAGTTGGACCGAAGGGTCTGTTTCCATGCTGCATGTCTCTATGACTGTATGTAGGGGTCTTGGCAGCTACCAGGGTAGCGAGTACACACCTCTAGGCAATTCTAACAATGATCACAGATCACCTGAGCTGTAATCAAATGGTGCTCCTTCTTGTTGATGAATTTTGTAGCATTGTGATACTGCCCTCTCAGTGCCACGGGTGCACAGTTGATGGGCACTGTGTATTTGGGAGGACCCAGCCGTGCTTCTGAATCCCATTGACCCAGCTGCAGTGATGATAACTCCATTGAATATCAATGGGTGGTGATCAGTGTCTGGCACTTGTGTGGCGCCTATGTTAGTTACCAATTGTCAGCCCAAGCCTGGATAGTGTCCGTATATTGCTGCATTTGCAACTTCAATTACCCTGTGTTCAGCAGATGTGAATCTTGCATTTTCCCTCATCAAATTGTCACTGTCTCTGCTATTTTCCAGTTACATTTCATATCCAGTGAATGTTAAGTGATGGCAGGGAACACAGCTCAAGAGTGGGTACCATCAGCAACAGCCTGTACCCAGTCAGAAGGGAAGAATTGTTCTATCCCCTTTTACCTCATGTCACCCTATTAACCCATTCCATACAGACTGCTATGTGGAAACTCACCTCAATGAACCTCGCCTTTAACTTGCCTCCCCGAATGATGCACACCCCAGTCCGATAAAGTCCCCCTTTGAAACTATGTTGATCATCACCATTATTCATACTCCCCAGCACCCCTGCCCCTTTTCCCATACTCTCCAATGCTGTCTTGCATATTTCCTAATACCTTAAGATTCCCCCCTCCAACCCTATCACCTTCCTTGTCCCGTCCTCAATGCATGCAGTTGCTTTTCCACACTGGCTGTAACTGACACCCCTCTTGCCCCTCCTGAACAATCAGTGGACTGATCCCCTAGGCTGTATTTGCCCCAGACTACTGAACAACTTGGGCAAGTAGGTCCCAGACATAATAAAAACCAAAAGAATTGAGGATGCTATAAATCAGGAACACAAACAGAAGTTGCTGGAAAAGCTCAGCAGCATTTGTGAAGGAGAAAACAGAGTTAACGTTTTGGGTTCTGAGGAAAGGTCCCCAGACCTGAAATGTAGGCTCGGTTTTCTCCTTCACAGATGCCAGACCTGCTGAGCTTTTCCAGCAACTTTTGGGCCCAACACCTCAGGAAGGACATACTAGCCCTGGAGTGTGTCCAGCGGAGATTCACACGGATGATCCCTGGAATGGTAGGTTTAACATATGATGAACGGCTAAGGATCCTGGGATTGTACTCATTAGAGTTTAGAAGGTTGAGGGGAGATCTAATAGAAACTTACAAGATAATGTATGGTTTAGAAGGGGTGGACGCTAGGAAGTTGTTTCCGTTAGGTGGGGAGACTAGGACCCGTGGGCACAGCCTTAAAATTAGAGGGGGTAACTTTAAATCTGAAATGAGATGACATTTCTTCAGCCAGAGAGCGGTGGGCTTGTGGAATTCATTGCCGCAGAGTGCAGTGGAGGCCGGGACATTGGATGCCTTCAAGGCAGAGATCGACAAATTCTTGATCTCAAAAGGAATCAAGGGCTACGGGGAGAGTGCAGGGAAGTGGAGTTGAAATGTCCATCAGCCATGATTTAAATGGCGAAGTGGACTTGATGGGCTGAATGGCCTTACTTCCACTCCTATGTCTTATGGTCTTATGGTTTTTAGTCCCAGACATACTGACCAGAGCCCTGACTGCTCCCTGGCTGACAACATGGGGTTCTCTGACAGCTTGTAATGACATACAGGATTGATTTATCTGTGTGTCTGCATAGAAGGGCATGTCAATACAGCAGAACTGAGGGCCTTAAGGCTCTGGCAGAAGTGCCAATGGCATGAGTACAGCAAGCATGCAGGTAGACACTAAGTGAGCAGTCTTGAGATGCTGCCTGGTCCAATCTATGAGTTGGGTACATGTCCATGTTCAAAAAATATCCTTTCACCTTTCAATGCTAGTAGTTGGTGCACCTCTCAATGCATATCTGTACTTTGTCAGTTTTCCATGTAGTTTCCATTGGCAGGAGAGACTAGGACCCGAGGGCATAGCTTAGAGTAAATGGAAGACTCTTTAGAATTGAGATAAGGGGAAAATTCTTTAGCCAGAGTGTGGTGAAAAGATGGCACTCATCTCTAAAGTAGGCTGTTCTGGCCAGGTCGTTGAGTATGGTTAAGACAGTGACAGATTGGTTCTTGAGATAATGGGAACTGCAGATGCTGGAGAATTCAAGATAACAAAGTGTGGAGCTGGATGAACACAGCAGGCCAGTCAGCATCATAGGAGCACAAAAGCTGACGTTTTGGGCCTAGACCCTTCATCAGAAAAGGGTCTGGGCCCAAAACGTCAGCTTTTTTGCTCCTAAGATGCTGCTTGGCCTGCTGAGTTCATCCAGCTCCACACCTTGTTATCTATGATAGATTGATTCTTGATTGTCAAGGGGATCAAGGGTTATGGGGAGAAAGCAGGAGAAAAATGTTGAGAAACCTACCAGCTACGATTAAATGGCAGAGCAGACCCGATGGGTTGAATGGCTTAATTTCTGCTCCTATGTCCTATGGTCTACACCAGTTGCTGAAAGTAAGCATGCAGGTGTGGCAGGCCGTGAAGAAGGCAAATGACATGTGGGCTTTCATAGTGAGGATTCGAGTATAGGAGCAGGTATGTCTTTACAGGACCAAGTATGTCTTGCTGCAATTGTGCAGGACCTTGGTGAGACCACACTTTGAATACTGCTGAGATAGTAGGAACTGCAGCTGCTGGAGAATCCGAGATAACAAGGTGTAGAGCTGGATGAACGCAGTAGGCCAAGCAGCATCATAGGAGCAGGAACCCTGATGTTTCGGGACTAGATGGGTCTACACCTTGTTATCTTGGATTACTGGGTGCACTTTTACTCTCCTTGTCTGAGGAAGGATGTTCTGGCTCTGCAGGGTGTGCAGTAATGGTTTACCAGATTGATTCTTGGGATGGTAAGGCTGACATATGAAGAGAGACTGGATCAGTTAGGATTATATCACTGGATTTTAGAAGAAAGAGGTCAGATCTCATGGAACCCCTAAAATTCTAACAGTACTAGACAGAGTAGATGCAGAAAGGCTGTTCCTGATGACCAGGGAGTCCAAAACTAGGGTCATAAGAACATGAAATATAAGAACATGGAGCAGGAGTAGGCTGTTTGGCCCTTCGAGCCTGCTCCGCCATTCAATAAGATCATGGTTGATCCTTTTGTGGACTCAGATCCACTTACCTGCATTCTCACCGTATCCCTTAATTCCTTTATTGTTCAAAAAAAAATCTACCTTAGCTTTAAAAATGTTTACTGAAGTAGTGTCAACTGCTTCACTGGGCAAGGAATTCCATAGATTAACAACCCTCTGGGTGTAGAAGTTCCTTCTCAATTCAGTCCTAAAAATAGTCTAAGGATACAGGGTAGGCCATTTAGGACTGAGACGTGGAGAAATTTCTTCACTCAGAGGGTGGCCAACACATTGAATTATTTCAAGAGTTTAAATATAGTTCATAAAAACCAAAAGAACTGCAGATGCTGTAAATCAGGAACAAAAACAAAGTTGCTGGAAAAGCTCAGCAGCAGTTGTGGAGAAAGGGTCTCTGCTTTCTCCTTCACAGATGCTGCCAGACCTGCTGAGCTTTACCAGCAACTTTGTTTTTGTTCTTGCTTAAATATAGTTCATAGGGTTAAAGAGCTCAAAGGGAGTGGGAAGAAAGCTGGAATAGGGAACAGAGTTGGATGAAAACTGCAGATGCTAGAAATCAGAAAGAAAACCAGAAATTGCTGGTCATGTCCAGCAGGTCTGGCAGCGTTTGTGGAGAGAAATCAGAGTTAATGTTTTGGGTTCAGTGACCCTTCCTCAGACTTGCTTGGGTCTTTCCAACAATTTCTGCTGTGTTGGTTGATTAGCCATAATCATATTGAATGGTTTAGTGTGCTCGAAGGGCCAAATATCCTACTTCTGCTCCTATTTTCTATGTTTTTAAGTTTCTGTTGACAACTCTGCTGTTAAGCGAGAAACTGCCCTTGAATCCGAAAACATAGTTTAAAAAATGCACCAAGCTATACCTGATGTTGAGATAGGCCCCACCCAACTTCTCCTGTAATTCTGTGACTTCTTTTTTACAGTCCGTGTTGGCTGTTCAGGGCCCTCTAAGATTCTGCCCAAAGCATTTTTCTTTTAAAGTTTATAAATTTTTAATTTTATTCTTCTAAATATTTTAATTTTTACTGCTATAGTGGTTGATTAGCAGTAATTAACAATTATCATGTAATATTTCATTTAGGTTGGAGTGCAGCAGATGCAAACTGCATATAAATAAGAGTACTGTTAGCCTCACCTTTATTTTGATGGAAAATTATAGAACGTTATATTAAATATGCAACATCTAAAAAAACCTGGAGTTGAAACTTTTAAATATTTAATGCTTCTGCCTATTATCTCCAGCTTTCACTCAGGACTGAAAGATGGCAGAGTAAGAACATCAACTCTCACTTACTCACTTCAGTAAATTATAAATTAATAAACAGAAACACTTCCTTACAGCACAAAACTCTGAAATTACACAGGAGATCCATCAGTGTGTGGAAATAGATGGGTGAACATTTCATAACATCAGTGATGCAGATGGATTGAAGAAAGTTGGGACTGTTCTTAGGGAGAAGAAAGCTGAAGGAAGATCTGATAGTTGTTTGCAAAATCATGAGTGGGGCTGTACACAATAGATCAGGAGAAGCTCTTGTTAAAGGAACAAGAATGAGAGAGCATTGAATTAAAGTGATGTGAAAAAGCAAGTGTGATGTGAGAAATAATTTTTTCACACAGCGAATAATTAGGGTCTGCACTGCTTGGAGATGTGGTGGAGGTGAGTTTGTTGGAGGCATTCATGTAGGGCATTGGATGGTTATTTGGACAGAAATTTTGGGCAGGAATACGGGGAAAAGACAGGAGATTGGAGCTGGATAATAGAACAATGCAGACATAATGGGCTTCTCCTACATTGTAGCAATTCTGTGATTCTGCCCCTAATTTACTTTTTCTCAGTTTCTTCTAGGCAGCTAAAATTTTTGTGTTCTCATTTTTAATGCCTTTGAGGGGAAGATAGATCAGCCTATAAAGGGGAAGGGAGTCATATTTTCATTCATTCATGGAATGTGTGTGTCGCTGGCTGGGCCAACAACTGTTGCCTATCTGTAATTGTCAATAGGGCAGTTAAGAGTCAACTGCATGGCTGTGAGTGGGGAGCCACATGTAGGCCAGTAGAGAGAGGATGGCAGTTTTCTTCCCTAGAGGACATTAATGAACCAGTTATGTTGCTAAATTTTAATGCAGTAAGATGAGAGGAGGCTCATCCAGATTACAAACTCTGGCATGGATCAGATTATCCATCTTTGATCCACCTCCTGTGAAGGGTCTAGGCCCAAAGCGTCAGCTTTTCTGCTCCTAAGATGCTGCTTGGCCTGTTGTGTTCATCCAGCTCTACACTTTGTTATCTCGGATTCTTCAGCATCTGCAGTTCCCATTATCTCTCGGCTGAATGGTCTGGTTTTGTGCCATAAACACAATGTAACTCTGTGATGTTGGGATACAGCTCTTTTCTCAGCAACCAAAGCTAATGGGAGAGTGTGCAGGGTAAATAGTTTGGTGGGTGTGGTGCTGGAATGGTGCTGATGAATCACTTGCTGAAGCACGATGTGGGTTAGATAATCAGCAAATGGGTTTTCTGAAAGTCTTCAGTGAAATGACGACTAGGCACGGATGGATAAAGATCAGCCCGGTGAGACCACCACGAGCTAAGGTAGTGAATTAGAATCTGGAGCTCTTCAGAAAGCTGTCAAGGCTGGAGTGTCAATTGAAAATATAAAAATTGATGTTTATAGATTTTTATTTGGTCAAGTTATGGGAGGATATAAAATGAAGACAAGTAGATGGAGCTAAGATACAGAACAGCTGTGACCAAAGCATTTGGAAGAACAGGCTGAAAGAGCTAAATGACTTTTTCTCTTTCCTGTGTTCATATCCAGCTGGTTTTCCTGTGTATCCAAAAATGTTCAGTCAAATTTAGTACCTCGGCAGATACTGTAACTGAGAGCTATTGACTTCCAATTTACAGAAAACCTGAAAAGTTAGGTTGAGTTACCTTCACATACTTACAACAATTTCTGAATCGCATTCCACTGAATTGCATTTCCATGTTCCATTTATTTTAATTATTCATTGGAAGTTGCTATCTCTGGCTGGGCCGGCATTTATTGCTGTCTCTAGTTGCCCTTGCACTGATTGGCTCTCTAGGCCATTTCAGAGGGCAGTTGAGGGTCAGCCTCATTGCTGCAGGTCTGGAGACCAGTTGAGGTTGGCAGTTTCCTTCCCTAAAAGACACTAGTGAACCGAATGGGTCTTTCCTGATAACCAGCAATGAGTTTCATGGTAAAAGTCGAAAGAACTGCAGATGCTCTAAATCAGGAACAAAAACGGAAGTTGCTGGAAAAGCTCAACAGGTCTTGCTGCATCTAGAACATAGAACATAGAAAAGTACAGCACAGTACAGGCCCTTCGGCCCACGATGTTGTGCCAAGGAATAATCCTAATCCAAAAATAAAATAACCTAACCTACATTCCCCTCAATTCACTGCTGTCCATGTGCACGTCCAGCAGTCGCTTAAATGTCACTAATGACTCTGCTTCCACGACTACCACTGGCAAAGTATTCCATGCGCTCACAACTCTCTGGGTGAAGAATCTCCCTCTGACGTCTCCTCTATATCTTCCTACTAACACCTTAAAACTATGACCCCTCGTGGCAGTCAATCCTGCCCTGGGGAAAAGTCTCTGGCTATCGACTCTATCCATGCCTCTCATTACCTTGTACACCTCGACCAGGTCACCTCTCTTCCTCCTTCTCTCCAGAGAGAAAAATCCGAGCTCAGTCAACCTCTCCTCATAAGACAAGCCCTCCAGTCCAGGCAGCATCCTGGTAAACCTCCTTTGCACCCTTTCCAAAGCCTCCACATCTTTCCTATAATAGGAGGACCAGAACTGGACACAATATTCCAAGTGTGGTCTCACCAGGGTTTTGTAGAGCTGCAGCATCTGTGAAGAAAAAATCAGAGTTAACGTTTGGGTCCTGTGGAGGTAGGGCCAACAGACCTGAAACGTTAACTCTGATATTTTCTTCACTGGCACTCCCAGACCTGCTGAAATTTTCATGGTCATCAGTAGATTCTTAATTCCAGATTTTTAAAATTGAATTCAAATTCCATCATCTGCCATGGCAGCATTTGAGCCTGCATGTCCAGCACATTAGCTGGGTCTCTGGATTAGTAGTCTAGCAATAATACCACCAGGCCATCATTTTCCCTAAGTTGTAACCTACCCAGGTAGAGACCAGGTGCTGTAATGCAATTTCATTATTTTGGGCAGTGATATGTGATCTTGTATATTTATCATCTTTATGTTACAGGGGCTAGCATAAGAATCATAGCCCAATGGTAGTAGATTGCAAATACAACACCCCCCCCCCCCTCCATCATGTCGTTGCAGCAATGGATGTCATCTACCATCATCTTTTCCTAGGGGGAGGAAGAATAAGGTCATGCCTGAGCCTGGCCAAGCAAGTAATCAGCTGCGTGGCCTTGTTATACCTCAGTTAAGTGAATCCTCTTGAAATTAGGCTGTTCTGTTTGGGTTACCACAATCCAGAAAAAGTCATGGGCCATGAAATTGGACAGGCCCCAAATTCAGGATCTGGGATTGCAATGCAGGCAGTCTGCAGACTGATCGTCTTGATTTTCTGAAGAAGGGTCCCGACCTGAAACGTCAAGCTCTCCTGCTCCTCTGATGCGGCTTGGCCTGCTGCGTTCATCCAGCTTCACACCGTGTTATCTCAATGGCTGGAAAGGCTCAGCAGTTCTGGGGCAGCATTGCTGGAGAGAAATAAGAGGTAATGTTTCAGGTGTAATGATAATTCCTCAGAACTGATGGTAGCTAGGAAAAGGTTGGGTAATATGCAAAAGATAGAGTGGGGGGAAGGGGATAGGGAGTAAATGATAGGTGGAGATAGAGCCCAAAGAGAGAGAAGAACCATTGGACAGGCAAGGAAGTGTATAACGATAGGCCCGAGAGCATGAGTAACTATTTATAGACAATTGCTGGCTAATGAAGTGTAATAGCGGACTTTGTGATAACAAAGCCTGGTATATGGAGGCTGGGGTTAGCATGTGTAAAGGTGCATCAAGCCCTAAAATTGTTGAACTCAATATTAAGTCCAAAAGCCTTAAGTGTTCCCAAGGTGAAAATGAGGTGCTGTTCTTCTAGCTTGCGTTGAGTTTCACTGGAGAACTGCAGCAAGCCAGAGATGGAGATTCTGGCCAGGGTACGCAGTGGTGTGTTAAAGTGGCAGGCAACAGGAAGCTCAGGGTCTTTTTTGCAGACAGAACATAAGTGTTCTGTGAATACTCACCCAGTTTATTTCGGTCAGTTAGCAGTGGACAATAAATGCTGGCCTCACCAGCGACACCCACATCTCATGAATAAATAAAAAAAAAGCAAAGGGAAGTAGACGAAATGCAGAAAGGAAGAAGAATTGGAGGAGCACAGAATTTCTGGAGGACTGTAGCACTGCAGAGATTGCATTGCGAAGGAGGATGAATGCCTGAATGGATTTGAACATCGGGGTGAGAATTTTAACTTTGAGGGATTGGTGCACCAGTAGCTACCGGTCTTGAGCATGAGGTTGCTGGTTCAATGGGACAAAATGATACATTCGGCAGAGTTGTAGATAAACTCAATGGAAACAAATACAAGACATTGTAAGAAGATTCCTGATAGCACTGAAAGCACAGATGCAGAATTTAGATAATTTGAATTATTTAAGCAACGTACATAGCAGTTAGTTACCTAGAATTGACGTGTGTAACAGACTGTAGTTTCTTTCATTAGCTCACTCCATTACTTAGCCTTCTTTGGGTGTGCTGTGTTTCAGACACCGATGAACAAAAATGCTTGTTTTGTGCGCGTGCGTGCAAACAGCAATACAAATCTTGTCCTTTGAGTGTTGGCGATGGTGGGACGTAGGTTCCCACCTCAGTACCATATTTCTAATGACATGAGCACAATTTTGCAGCAATCCCTACCATTTAATGGGCAGCCTGCTTTCTGCAGCTGCATTCCCTGCTATATTCCCAAGGCAGCAACCTGATTCTTCTTTACTTTCCCGGAAGGAGAAACCAGTAAAACTGGCGAATGACACATGCTGGTCTGAATTGCGTACTTCAAAGTGAAGGATCAGTATATTCATTTCCTAGCTTTACTGCTTATTGACTGTTCTTTTCCCTCTGGTGCAGTTTAGAAACAACAATGACTTTTAGATCTCCCTGGGCCTGAATCCTGCAGCTCCCTCCCTGCATCACATGGACTGCAGTGGTTCTAGAAGGTAGCTCACTACCACTTTCTCCAGGGAGGTTAGGGATCGGGCCACAAATGCTGACCTCACAATGATGCTTTCCACCGTGAAGTTATTTTATGGAAGGGACTATGCCCTGTCGTGATTGCAGCATGGCCTACCCCACTGGTGCCACAATGTAACCTTCTCACTAGGAGAGTCAAACAAACCTGTGCAAGCATCCAGGTTTAATGAGAAACGGGGCAGTTGGGGAAGGTGGACTCTGAAATTCCTCTCCATGTTCCCTACTCAAATATGTTATAACACACTTCCAGGGCAGGTAGGGCTTGAATCCAGACCTCCTGGACCCGAAGGTTTGGTCACTACCATGGAGAAGATGGTGGAGTGCAGCCTTTGTGAATTATGGCAATCCTTCATATAGGTGGATCTATTCCAGGATTTTACCTGTTGACACTGAAGGAACGGCGACATATTTCCGAGTCAGGATGGTGAGTGTTTTGGAGCGGAATTTTCAGGGGGTGGTGTCCCCATGTATCTGCTGCCCTTGTCCTTCTGCATTTAGGAGGTGCTGTCTAAGAAGCCTAGCTGAGCGTTCCAGCTTGTCTTGTAGATAACACACAATGCTGCTATTGAGTGTCAGCAGTGGCGGGAGTGGATGCTTGTGGGCATGGAGCCAATCAAGCAGGCTGCTTTGTCCTAGTTGGTGTCAAGCTTCCTGTGTGCTGTTGGAGCTGCACCCATCCAGGCAAGTGGGGAGTATTCCATCACACTCCTGCCTTGTGCCTTGTAGATGGTGGACAGGCTTTGGGGAGTTGGGAAGTGTATTCCTAGCCTCAAACTAGCTCTTGTAGCCACAGTAGTTTTACATCCAGTCCAATTCAGTCTCTGGTCAATGATAACCTCCATGATGTTGATTTTGAGGAATTCAGTGATGGTGATGGCAATCTGTGCACTTACCTGTGTAGATAGGGTTGTGTTAGGTAGTAGTAGATAAACCCTCCAGGCCAATTTTTCAGCTGAGACATTGGGAAAGAAGAGCTCATCTGACTGCATCATTTTGAAAAGAATTTCAGTTCATGTTAAAGCTCCATCATGGTATTTTTACATGCTGCTGAAAATTTTAAAAAATAACAAAAATATGATCTATATTTGGGAATATGCAAGGGTATGGCAAGGTGGGTGTCATCCCATCACTGACATCGCAGAATCTAATCCTACAGCCTTTTGCACTCAATATTGATTTCAACAACTTTAGGACTTGGGCTCTCCCACATCCTTACCCCAGGCCCCACACACCAGGCCTTGTTATCACACAGACTGCTATTACACACAACCTGTTGTTAGCCACTTACAGTCCCCATTAATAGCTCAGAGATAGTAGGAACTGTCAATGCTGAAGGCTGAGATAACAAGGTGTAGAGCTGGATAAACACAGCACGCCAGGCAGCATCAGAGGAGCAGGAAAGCTGATACTTGAGGTCTGGACCCTTCTTCAGAAAATAAGAATTTCTGAAGCTGAATTTTTGAAGAAGGGGCCAGACCCGAAACACCAGCTTTCTTGTTCCTCTGATGCTGCCTGGCCTGCTGTGTTCATCTAGCTCTAGACCCCATTAATAGCTATTCGCCTTCCTATCTTGATTGTTATCCACTCCTTCATCTGCCCAACTGTTCTCTCTCTTTGGGCTCTATCCCCACCTATTGATTACACCTTACCCACTCCCAATCCTATCTTCTGTATAAAAACCAACATTTTCCTAGCTGCAAACCCAGAAATTGTTGGAAAGGCTGAGCAGGTCTGGCAGCATCTGATGGAGAGAAATCAGAGTTAACACTTCGAATCTGATATGACTCTCTGCCGAAACAGAAAGATATTGGAATAATATTGAAAAATATTAACCGTCACCGGACTTGAAACATTAACTCTGATTTATCTCCACATATGCTGCCAGACCCATTGAGCTATTGCAGCAATTGCTACGTTTGTTTCTGATTTGCACCATCCACAATTCTTTTGGTTTTTATTTTCCTAGCTACCATCAGTTCTCAGGAAGAGCCACTGGAACCAAAACGTTAACTCTGATTTGTCTCTACAGGTGCTGCCATAGCTGGTGAGCTTTGCCAGCAATTTCTGTTTTTGTTTCTGACTTCCAGCATCCACAGTCCTTTCAGTTTCTATTTAGTTCACCTGGAGTTTCTCACTTGGTCACAGAGCCCTCCTGACTTTGCTAGTTCTATTGCTTCATCCTTCTTAATGGTATTTTGTTTTATTAATTACCCATTTGCTTTAAAGAACAATGTATTGCTTGGAATTTTTCTTTTAAATTAGCATTTGTTTTTGTGCCAAACCTTATCTTTCCCAAAATTTGGTCTCTGATCACCTGAATGAGTGAACTATTAAATGTGTCTCCACCTGATGTGAAAAGAACAGTCCAGCTTTGAGTGTAGCCCGAGTTCCAATATAAACAAGAACTCTGCATCGAGTATACACTCTCTCCCTCTTCTCCTTTACAAGGCAAGATTTGAGTGAAATTGATTTCAAGCAGAAGACATCATGATGGGATTTAGCAGCTCTGTAATGTCCATTTAACCCTGTCTTTCTTTAATAAATTCAGTAATGCAGTAATGATTTGTAGCACTTTATTTTGAGTAAGTATCTGACATCAGTAGCTTGCAGGGACAATTAAGGTAGGTAGTGGTTTAAATTGTCTATCGTAAGGATTGCAGGCAGTGATTTCAATGATAATGGCTCTCATTGAGATTTAATTTCCTTGAAACTGTTCAAATCATCTGTCTGTATCTGAGCTGTAATAGATTCATACAGCTTGGTTAGTCATCAGCTGAAAGGGCAGTACTTACTTTATATTAAGTGTTGTAGATGATATGTATTTTTAGCACTTAGGACCATAGGAGGCTATTCAGTCCTTCAGTTGGTTCATGACCTTCACCTGCCTGTCTCGCTATATATCCCTTAACCCAACCTATCCAGCCTTTCTTTATCACTCAAACCTTCCATACCCAGCAACGTCCTGATAAATCTCTTCTGAATCTTTTCCAGCTTAATATCCTTCCTATAATTGAGTGACAATAACTGGACACAGTATTCCAGAAGAGGCCTCACCAATGTCCTGTACAACCTCAACATGGCTTCCCACAATCAAAGGACTCAGCATATTTTAATCACCCTGCCTGGAAGACCTGCTGTTCCTGCTATCCTAGAGCCACCTATAAACTTTATTTCATCACCCAACCCAGGGTGGAGATTTGATTCCCCAGTAAAGGGAAATATTGCCATATTCCACCATTCCCTTTGTATCACTCTCAGTTACTACCTTCTGTCCAATCGCAGACTCACTGTCCTCAGACCACCAGCAGCTCTGTTTGCTTTCATTATTGTTCTCATCTCCTGTGTGAACTCTTATTAAATGCCTTCTGGATGTGTGTAAACAACATTCATAGATTTTCCTCTCAGTGGTGAGGATTGATTGAATAAGTTGGGACTGTTCTCCTCAGAGAGAAGAAAGCTGAGAGAAGATTTGGTAGATGTTTTTCCAAACCATGAGCGGGCTGGATAGAGCAGATAAGAAAAAAAACTATTCCCACTCGTAAAATATAAAAGAACAAGAGGGCACAGATTTAAAGCAATTTGCAAACAAAGCCAAGGTGATGTGAGAGAAAATTTTTTCACATAGCAAGTCGTTAGGGTATGGAATGCACAGTCTGGAAATGTGATGAAGGGAGATCCAATTGATGCATTCAAGAGGGTATTGGATGATTATTTGGATAGCATTAATGTGCAAAGGTATGGAGAAAAGGCAAGAGATGAGCAGCAGGTAACAATGATTGTTTGAAGATCTGGTGCTGCCACAATGGGCCGAATGGCCTTTTTCGGTGCTGTAACAATTCCTTACTTCTCTGCCACCACTGGATCTCCTGATACAAGTTGCTACCTGTTTGTTCTGGTGACATATTGTGAACTGATCCTCAGATTTACCACAATTCCATTCGCAAGGAACGCCACTTCCCCTCCATATCCCAGAATATTGCCACATCATTCCGGATGTATTTGCCAATGGCTGTGTCCCTGGTTATATTTAAGAAAGTGATTAATGCATTTTAAACTATTAAGACATTTCAGGGATATAGAGAGAAAACAGGAATATGGTTTTGAGGTAGTGGATCAGCCACGATCATATTGAATGTAGGAGCAGGCTCAAAGGCCCTTCATGAACCATTGTTGACTCTAATTGGCCATATTATATATTCCTAATTACATCAAATATCATAGAATCATACAGAGCAGAAGAGGCCCTTTAAACCCATCCAACAAAAAAACTACCGTAGCTAGACACTATCCAGCACTAGTCCCATACCCATGAATGTTACAACATTTCAAATGCTCATCCATGTACTTTTTAAAGGCTGTGAGACTTCCTACCTCAAATACTCTCCCAGGTATTGCTTTCCAGATTCCCACCACCCCCTGGGTGAAAGAAAAATTCTTCAAGCCCCCTCTAAACCTCCTGCTTCCTGCCATCCTTTATAATTGACTGTAACATTTTCCTAAGGTGACACATATTTAGCTAACTGGCGAACAGTTACCTCTTTTTCCTGTGTCCTTTCCATTTTAAATAAAGGTGTTACTTTGACAGTTCTCCAATTCTCTGGCACGTATCCAGAACCTGTGGATTCTTGGAAGATTACTGACAACTGCATCACCATTATCTCTGTAGCTACTATAAATTCCTTTAAACTTTTTAAACTCAGCAGGTCTGACAGCATCTCTGCCGAATGAAACAACATTTGTGTTTCGGTCCAATATGACACTTCTTTGGAACTGGAGGGATGTTGAAGTTGGTGTTTTTTTAAATGCTGCTCATAGAGCACATGGAACAGATGGCAAGGGAGCTCAGAACAGAAGACAAAGGGAATGCTGATAGTGATAAAGGAGAGATAGAAATGTAAAATAGGTTGAGCTCCTCCAGCACATTCTGTTTTTATTTCTGAACTAATTGGCACGGCAGTTGCCAATTCAGGGCAGTGCTAAAAAAGAGAGAACAATACCCTGAACTCAAGCATTAAATAATTTAATACGCTTTATTAGATTTTTGTGCTGCCAGAACAATAGGAAATGAAATGTGACAGCAGTGTATGAAATATTTCCTTTGAGCACTCCTCCTTCCAAAGACCAGTTCAATATATAAATAAATATAGACAGAACCATGATATCAGGAGGCAGCTATTAAATAATAAATAAGTTCCATGGGATTCACGTGCTAATGAAATATTTTAAACATGTAGCACACCGCTGTATAAATATAAATCAAGAGAACTGAGGATGCTGGAAATCTGAAATAAAAACTGAAATTGCTGGAGAGTCATACCGCGCGGAAACAGACCCTTTGGTCCAAACTGTCCGTGTTGATCAAGTTTCCCAAACTAAATTTGTCCCACTTGCCTGCATTTGGCCCATATCCCTCTAAACCTTTCCTTTTCATGTACCGAGACAAATGTCTTTTAAATGTTGTAGCTGTACCTGCACCTACCGCTTCCTCTGGCAGTTCGTTCCACATTCAACCCCTCAGGTTCCTTTTAAATCTTTCTACTCTTACCTTTAAAATGTATCTGCTAGTTTTGAACTCACCCACCTCATGAGAGACATAAATAATGCAATTCACATTATCTATGCCCCTCATAATGTTATAAACCTCTGTAAGGTCACTCCTCAGCCTCATTTGCACCCAAGAGTATTGTACCAGTCTATCCAGCCTTTCCTTATAACTCAAACACTCCAGTCCCGGCAATGTCCTGGTAAATCTTTTCTCTCCAAATTAATAATATTCTTCCTACTGCAGGGTAACCAGAAGTGTACTCAGTACTCCAGGCGTGGCCTCACCAATGACCTGTACAACCTCAACATGACATCCCAACTCCTACACTTGTTGGTCTGAGCAATGAAGGCAAGAGTGTCAAATACTTTCTTCACCACTCTATCTACCTGTGATGCAACTTTCAAAAGAACTATGTGCCTGAACCTCCAGGACTCTCTGTTTGACAACACTACCAGGGCCCTACTGTGAACTGTGTATGTCCTGTCCTTGTTCATTTTACCAAAATGCAATACTTCACACTTATCCAAATTAAGCTCCATCTGCCATTACTTAGCCCGTTGACCCAATCTATCAAAGTAATTTTAGACTTCATTGTCACTTATACCACCAATTTTGGTTCCATCTGCAGAATTCCCAACCATGCCTCCTATATTCATGTCTAAATCTTCAGAAAGGTTTGAAGAAGGCTCCCTGGACTCGAAATGTTACCTCTGTTTTCTCTCTACAGATGTTGCTAGGCCTGCTAAATCTCTCCAACAAATTCTGTTTTAGTGACTGTGTAAATGTACTTCATTTCAGGAAACCACTCTCAGTGCCCAGTTTTTTGTAAATACATAAGGAAAAGGGCATAACTGGAGGACTGGGTAAGAAATAATTCATTAGATTAATTCTACATTAATTCCTACATTGCAATAGTGACGACAGTTATAAAGTTCTTCATTGACTGTAAAGTGCTTTGGGACAACATTTAAAGATGCTATGTAAATGCAATGTCTTTCATGTCCTACAGGCACAGCATCACCTCAGGATATACATGAAATTAACTTTCAATGATTGTTTCAATGTATTGGTGCACAATTAAATAGTTAATGGAATGTGCTTGATGTAAAGAAAACTATGTCTATCCAGCTTAAATTTATTAAAATAAATAACATAAATAATTAATAACTTTTCACACATCAGTCCCTAAGTGGCTCTAAGGCTCACTGGCTCTAAGTGGTTAGTACTTGCTACTATTTTGGCACCAAGATGATTCATGAATTTTCCTGATCCAATCTGGAAGTGATTGATGTATTCTCCCAATCCAATCATTGAAATGATTCTTGATCAGTAAGTGATTAATTACATCTCCCAATCAAATTAATAAACAACAAATGAATTCTCCCAAAATATTGGACTGGATTGGAAAATTCATGAATGATTTATAGATGGGATTGGGAGAAGTCATTAGTTATTCACAGATTGAATTGCGGGAATTATTCATCATTCGTGTCTTCGATTGTGATACCAATCCAATATGTGAATGATTAATTAATTCATCCAATTCAATCTGTGAATAATTAATGAACTCTCCCAGAAAAAAATCAGTAAAACAGTCAAATAATTCCTGCAATCCAATCACTGAATGATCAATGAATTCTCCCAATCCAATTTATCGATCTTTAATGAATTTCATAATCCATCCCTAAATGTTTACTAAAATCTCCCAAACTAATCATGAAACGATGAAAGAATTCCCATAATCTACTCATAAATTAATTAATTTGATCAATCCAGTCTGTAAATGATTAATCAAATCTCTCAGATACAGTCAGTTATCTATTTGTGAATTTGTTATTTTCCATCAGGAATTGATTAGTTCTTCCAACAACAACAGTAACTTATTTGTAAATTCTACCAAACCTATCCTTAATGATTAATGATAACCCAGAATCCAATTAATGAATGATTATTGAATTATTCCAATCTGACTTGGAATTAAATAATTAGTTCAGTCATTCTGGGCAGAATCTTGTGTCCCAAAGAGAGAGGGAATGTTACTCAGTTAGATCATGCGCAAGTCCCTGTATATTTTTGCCTCAGACATTAGATTCTGAGTGGAAGCCTGTGTTTGGCCACCAATTGAGGTCTTTAATCGTCCAGTTAAGGAGAATTTAAGGGTCTCAATCCTTTGCCAGTGAGACTAACCAGCATCATATGAGGCTATCACCTGTGCCCTTCACAGCAGGAGGGGCAGCGGTTTGCCTTAGACCGAATTAGCTAGACAGGACAGGCCTGTATCGTCTGGAGTTTGAAGAGTCAGAGATGAGTGAATTGAAACATACAAGATCCCAAGAGGACTTGGCTGGGTGGATGTTGAAAGGATGTTTCCTCTTTGGCAAAAATCTAGAATTAGGGGTTTTAGTTTAAAAATAAGGGAGCGGGGGGGGGGGCGCCCATATAAAACAGAGATGAGGAAACATTTTTATTTTTTCAGAGGATTATGCGTTTTTGGAATTCCCTTCCTCAAAAAAAGGCACCGAATGCAGAATCTTTTAAAATATCTTTTAAGGCAAATGTAGTTAGACTCTTGATTGTTAAGATGATGAAAGATTACCAGGGATTTGCTGGAATAAAGAGATAAGGTTAAAATCAGATCAGCAGTAATGTTATTGAATGGCAGAGCAGACTCGAAAGGCCAAGTGATCCTGATCCTTGTGTGGATGTTTACATGTTTGCTGATGGGTTTCAGGGAAGATCCTTGATCAAAGACAAATGTGTGTGTCCATTTTGAGGACTGGAAATCAGGTTGGCGGGTGCTCACCAAGAATACCTTTCCTTCCCAGCCTCCCTTCCCCATCCCCAGAAGTCGTCTGCCCCACACACACATCACTTACCTTATACTGTCATCCTCCACAATCCTATGCGTCCTGCCCAATAGACATGTGCTCCTTCCTGAGTGGGATATCCTATTCCCTGGGGGCTTGTATCCAAGCGAATGATACTGTTTGCAAATACCTGATTATCACTAGATTTTCTTTATAGGTTTTGGGTTTTCTTGTAGCTGACAAGGCCATATCTAATTGCCTACATGCTGTATGTCTAGAGTCATTTGGTGGCCTGAGAATGGCCGGTTTCTTTTCATAAAGGGCATCAGTGAAGCAGATGGGAATTTCTTTCTTTAAAATTCTCCATTTCTTTATTATTCCATTGTGGAAGGACTGTTATTCCGAACTTTTTATTTCTTGATTTCTTTTCCCCTAGTTTATTGCTGTGAATTTGTGCTTTTGAAGGTTTGTAAGGCTGGAATTTTACCTTTTTTTCCCAAGAATTTGCTGGAGAATCCGTACCAAGATGCCTTTGTAAATCTAAGATGGTGCATGAAGGTGGCAACTTATACTGTTTTTCCCTGTGCTCCTGTGAGTGCATGTGATAGTAAAGCTTATTCATTTAATTCTATTTTCCAAAGAATCGTCATGACACACTGGGGTAGCTTAGTGGAAGTCTAGCCCTGCTACTTGCAGAGATTACACAGAATTTAGCATAAATTTGCAAAATCCCCAAAACAACTGGGTTTTCAGACTCACATTGATGGAAAGCATGGACCAGGTTTCTGAACTCGACAAAACAAAATAATCATATATCACAAGTCGTTAGATGCTGGTGTTGCAAATTTGGATAGAAAACTTGTGGATTGGAAAGCAGGACATTAGAATTTGGTGTTTGTAAAATATTGATGTTTATAAAATGATGGGGGCGGGTACAGAAGCAGTGTATGTTCACTTTAAAAGATGATGTGCATTTTCTATGCTTAGAGATTCAAAGTGGATGTCTGTGAGCAGCAGCAGCTTGTAAGTTTGCAGATACACAGAGCACTCGAACTGAAACATTTGTACCAAAAATGCTATACTGTCAGCAGGCAAAGCAGCATTTTTACCAAGACAACAAGCCGTTGGATTTAGCTTAGTAATTTAAACCAGGCCCTTATATACTAAAAGGCAATTAAATTTAAATTTGATGGTTTTGACAATGTAGGACCAATCCTATTGTAAGAAATTGATATGTCATCAAGGGTATAAAAGTTGAGGGCATTTGGAAAATCGAGAGAAAGCCAACTGTCATCAGCCACAAGAACAACTCTCAGCTCTGAAAGAAAGAATCGCTGGTTCTCACAGAAATCTCTAAGCCTTAGAGTAAGCTCCATTTAAATTAAAGGCACTGCGGCACTCTTAGCTAATATTCCTGATACAGCAGATCAGCAGAGAAGGCACAGAGCATTCTCAAAGTTATTCCCAGGCTGTATTTTCAAGGGACTAAGTTTTAACTTTTTAAAATTATTTTGGTTTATACAAATGGGACTTATGTTTATTAGAACAGCATGCCATTAGAATTGTGTTTTATTCAGGAATAGTTAGTAGTTAGAGGGAAACTGCTCAGCTTGTTAATAGTTTAGTTAATTTGTTCACTGTTAGATAAATAAATTGTTGATAATAGAGTGAGTGTCAGGAGTTCATTTCATTTAATCGCTCCTTTATAACAGATTGGGGGTGAGAGGCAGGTTACACCACTTTTCACACTTCTTTTAACAGGTTATAGGGTAAGATGAGCTTCTCTGCTTCAGATTTAGTTATCGGAAAGAGGTCAACTTCTGTTTTAAACAAATAAACTAAACAAATAAATTAAATTTAAGTAAACTGTATGAATTAAATCTCTAAACTCCTTATAAATGACAAACCCCCGTCCACACACATACACACATACACATGCACATACACATATACACATGCGTGCGTACATACATGCACATACATACATATGCATACATGTGTGTATTATAATACACATACACAAGCACATAAACACATGCATATTAAAATACACACATGCATTTACGCACACCCATACACATGCACATATACGCATACACACACGCACAGAGACACACACACGCACGGACACACGCAGGCACATGCGGATACACGCACATACATGCACGGATGCATACATGCACAGATGCTAATACACACATGTGGATACAAACATGCATGCATAAACACACACACACACATAAGCATACATACACATGAACAAACGTATGCGGCTACATGCTCGCATTCATACACCTCGTACACACATGCACGCACACACACATACATGTGCATACACACACGATTACACACACATATGCACATGTACACACACATAGCCATGCATATACACAGACACACACACACACACATACATACACGCTCACATGCATATACATACAGGCTTATATACACACAAATGCACGCATAAACACACATACAAATACATGTGGATACAAACTCACATGTATGCATACACACACGCACAAACACACACGCATACTTGGCATACACATACGCGGATACATACACACATGCATATACACATACACGGATATACACTCATGCATGCACACACACAGGTACACACACGTGCGCATGCACACAAAAACAAAGTATGGCAGAGCAAAAATTGAGGAAACAGTTCAATAGTTTTTGTTCATAAGATCTTTTGGCTTTTGGCACGTGTGTGTACCTGTGTGTGTGCATGCATGAGTGTATATCTGTGTATGTGTATATGCATGTGTGTATGTATCCGCGTATGTGTATGCCAAGTATGCGTGTGTGTTTGTGCGTGTGTGTGTATGCATACATGTGAGTTTGTATCCACATGTATTTGTATGTGTGTTTATGCGTGCATTTGTGTGTATATAAGCTTGTATGTATATGCATGTGAGCGTGTATGTATGTGTGTGTGCTTTTGATCTTGCTTATCTGAAGGTTTCTGCTGGGCCTTCCTTTCTCCAAATCATTACACTGGTTTGCAAGAGGCACAGGGTGGCTGGTTCACTTATAAAAGGTCTCTAACTTTTCCAGTTCAGAGTTACAGCTTGCACTGACCGCTGAAGGAAAGATAAGCTGGTTCTCATCTGGTTTAAAGTAGTTCACTGCAGGGAACTGAGAGGGAGTTTCTGACTGCTACAAAGCTGCTGGTTTCTCTTCTGAGCCAAACTAGCTTCTCTCTGTCTTGCTCACAGCCCAAGCTGTTCAGCTCCCTGCAGAGGAACTTTGTCATTGATAATTTGGTCCATAGTCCACAATTCAATCAGTTCCTCTTGTAAACAATGGCTCCAGTTTGTCTGCACATTTCTGTACAGCTACACAGAGTTCACAATATTTATCAAATTGCTTAATTTCAAAACATGCAGCTATGCTTATTAATCCCTAGATTTAATATGGTTCTTTCTCATTTCAGTACACAGGTTTTAAAAAAACAGAAAAAGTAAAATGTTCAATGGTCACCAATACTGGGGCTTGGTTTCGATTCCAGATTTATCAATTGAATCAAACTTTCACCAGGATTTGAACCAGTGCCCCAGAACATTAGCCTAGCCTCTGCATTACGACCCAGTCATAACACCACTATGCCACCATCACCCATTACTGTTAATATGCCTTGATTTAAGATTCTCGATGTGGCTGTCCCATCAGCTGATGAAACTCCCACCTCCTCCACAAGATCTTTCCCTCATGATTGCACGAATTCTCCCAGTCACCCCTCCAAATGGCCAGTGAATCCTTTCAATCCAATCTTGAAATATTTAATGCATTCTCCCAGTCCAGCCAGTAAATAATTGATGAATTCTCCCAATCCAGGCAGTCAATAATTAATGAAGCCAACAAATCTAGCCTTGAAATAAATAATACATTTTCCAAATGCAATCACCGAATGATTAGTGAAATTTCCCAGCCTGTTCTCGAAATGATAAATGGATTCTTAAAATCTGATTGCTCAAGATTTAATTAATTCATCCAATCCAGTTTCTAAATGCTTGATATATGCTCCTAATCCAGTCACTAAATAATTAATGAACCCCTTATTCCAACTTTTAGGCTGTAATTTATATCACACGACTCTAATCTGTAAATAAGTAATGATATTATCAATCTATAAATTATCCTGAATTTCCTGCAGGAAAAGTCTTTCATAGAACATAACATAGAACATAACAGCACAGTACAGGCCCTTCAGCCCTCCATGTTGTGCTGACCTGTCATACTGAACTCAAGCCCATCTAACCTACACTATTCCATGTACGTCCATATGCTTGTCCAGTGATGACTTAAATGTACCTAAAGTTGGCGAATCTACAACCGTTGCAGGCAAAGCGTTCCATTCCCTTACTACTCTCTGAGTAAAGAAACTACCTCTGACATCTGTCCTGTATCTTTCACCCCTCAATTTAAAGCTATGCCCCCTCGCGCTCGCTGTCACCATCCTAGGAAAAAGGCTCTCCCTATCTACCCTATCTAACCCTCTGATTATTTTATATGTTTCAATTAAGTCACCTCTCAACCTTCTTCTCTCTAATGAAAACAGCCTCAAGTCCCTCAGCCTTTCCTCATAAGACCTTCTGTCCATACTAGGCAACATCCTAGTAAATCTCCTCTGCACCCTTTCCAAAGCTTCCACATCCTTATAATGCGGTGACCAGAACTGTACACAATACCCCAAGTGCGGCCGCACCAGAGTTTTGTACAGCTTCACCATAACATAGAACATAGAACATAGAACAGTACAGCACAGAACAGGCCCTTCAGCCCACAATGTTGTGCCGACCATTGATCCTCATGTATGCACCCTCAAATTTCTGTGACCATATACATGTCCAGCAGTCTCTTAAATGACCCCAATGACCTTGCTTCCACAACTGCTGCTGGCAACGCATTCCATGCTCTCACAACTCTCTGCGTAAAGAACCTGCCTCTGACATCCCCTCTATACTTTTCACCAACCAGCTTGAAACTATGACCCCTCGTGCTAGCCATTTCTGCCCTGGGAAATAGTCTCTGGCTATCAACTCTATCTATGCCTCTCATTATCTTGTATACCTCAATTAGGTCCCCTCTCCTCCTCCTTTTCTCCAATGAAAAGAGACCGAGCTCAGTCAACCTCTCTTCATAAGATAAGCCCTCCAGTCCAGGCAGCATCCTGGTAAACCTCCTCTGAACCCTCTCCAAAGCATCCACATCTTTCCTATAATAGGGCGCCCAGAACTGGACGCAGTATTCCAAGTGCGGTCTAACCAAAGTTTTATAGAGCTGCAACAAGATCTCACGACTCTTAAACTCAATCCCCCTGTTAATGAAAGCCAAAACACCATATGCTTTCTTAACAACCCTGTCCACTTGGGTGGCCATTTTAAGGGATCTATGTATCTGCACACCAAGATCCCTCTGTTCCTCCACGCTGCCAAGAATCCTATCCTTAATCCTGTACTCAGCTTTCAAATTCGACCTTCCAAAATGCATCACCTCGCATTTATCCAGGTTGAACTCCATCTGCCACCTCTCAGCCCATCTCTGCATCCTGTCAATGTCCCGCTGCAGCCTACAACAGCCCTCTACACTGTCAACGACACCTCCGACCTTTGTGTCGTCTGCAAACTTGCTGACCCATCCTTCAATTCCCTCGTCCAAGTCATTAATAAAAATTACAAACAGTAGAGGCCCAAGGACAGAGCCATGTGGAACCCCACTCACCACTGACTTCCAGGCAGAATATTTTCCTTCTACTACCACTCGCTGTCTTCTGTTGGCCAGCCAATTCTGTATCCAAGCAGCTAAGTTCCCCTGTATCCCATTCCTCCTGACCTTCTGAATGAGCCTACCATGGGGAACCTTATCAAATGCCTTACTGAAGTCCATATACACCACATCCACAGCTCGACCCTCATCAACTTTTCTAGTCACATCCTCAAAAAACTCGATAAGGTTTGTAAGGCATGACCTACCCCTCACAAAGCCTTGTTGACTGTATTTGATCAAGCCATGCTCTTCCAGATGGTCATAAATCTTATCCCTCGGAATCCTTTCTAACACCTTGCAGACGACAGACGTGAGACTTACCGGTCTATAATTGCCGGGGATTTCCCTATTTCCTTTCTTGAAGAGAGGAATTACATTTGCCTCTCTCCAGTCCTCAGGTACGACTCCAGTGGAGAGCGAGGATGCAAAGATCTTCGCAAGTGGCGAAGCAATTGCATTTCTCGCTTCCCAAAGCAGCCAAGGACAAATCTGATCCGGGCCTGGCGACTTGTCAATCTGAATGTTTGACAAAATTTTCAGCACATCAGCTTCGTCTATCTCTATCCATTCCAGCATGCACACCTGCTCTTCAAAGGTTTCATTCACTACAAAGTTGGTTTCTTTCGTAAAGACAGAAGCAAAAAACTCATTTAGGGCTTCCCCTACCTCCTCAGGCTCCACACACAAGTTCCCTATGCTATCCCTGATCGGCCCTACTCTTTCTTTGACCATTCTCTTATTCCTCACGTAAGTGTAAAATGCCTTTGTGTTTTCCCGGATTCCTTCTGCCAAGCCTTTCTCGTGCCCCCTCCTGGCTCTCCTCAGACCATTTTTGAGCTCCTTCCTTGCCTGCATGTAATCCTCTCTAGCTGAACTTGACCCTAGCTTCCTCCACCTTATGTAAGCTACCTTCTTCCTTTTCACTAGAAGCTCCACCGCTCTCGTCATCCAAGGTTCCTTAATCTTACCCCTTCTTGCCTGTCTCAGAGGGACATATTTACTCATCACTCCCAACAACTGTTCCTTAAACCGTCTCCACATGTCTATAGTTCCCTTACCATGGAACAACTGCTCCCAGTCCATGCTTCCTAACTCATGTCTAATCGCATCATAGTTTCCTCTTCCCCAATTAAATATCCTCCCATTCTGCCTAATCCTCTCCTTCTCCATAGCTATGTAGAATGAGAGAGTGTTATGGTCACTATCACCAAAATGCTCTCCCACCACAAGATCTGATACCTGCCCCGGCTCGTTTCCGAGCACCAAGTCTAGAATGGCCTCTCCCCTCGTCGGCCTATCAACGTACTGCGTTAGGAAACCCTCCTGAACACACCTTACAAAAACAGCTCCATTCAAATCTTCTGCTCGAAGGAGGTTCCAATCAATATTAGGAAAGTTAAAGTCACCCATTACAACAACCCTACTGCGTCCACACTTTTCCAAAATCTGTCGACCTATGCTTTCTTCAATCTCCCTGCTGCTATTGGGGGGCCTGTAGTAAACCCCTAACGAGGTGACTACTCCCTTGCTGTTCCTAATTTCCACCCATACTGACTCGGTAGGCAGATCTTCCTCGACAATGGAAGCTTCTGTAGCTGTGATACCCTCTCTGATTAGTAGTGCTACACCCCCTCCTCTTTTTCCCCCCTCCCTATTCTTTTTAAATGTTCTAAACCCTGGAAGATCCAGCAACCATTCCTGCCCATGAGAAACCCATGTCTCTGTTATGGCCACAACATCATAGCACCAGGTACTGATCCATGCTCTAAGTTCATCACTTTTATTCCTGATACTCCTTGCATTAAAGCAAACACACTTTAACCGATCCCTTGGTTCCTTCCCAGGAAAATCCTTCCCACTAGCTGGTCTACCTCTTGCTACTGCCTCACCTGCATCAAAGCTCACCTCTGGTATACAGCTCAGGTTCCCACCCCCCTGCCATACTAGTTTAAACCCTCTCGAACTACTCGAGCAAACCTTCCACCCAGGACATTGGTCCCCTTCCAGTTCAGATGCAACCCGTCCTTCTTGTACAGGTCCCACCTTCCCCAGAAGGCATCCCAATTATCAACATATCTGAAGCCCTCCCTCCTACACCAGCTGCGTAGCCACGTGTTCAGCTGCGCCCGCTCCCTGTTCCTCACCTCGCTATCTCGTGGCACCGGTATTAAACCAGAGAACACTACTCTGTTCGTCCTGCTCTGCAGCTTCCATCCTAACTCCCTGAAATCACTTTTTATATCCTCAAACCTATTTCTGGCTATATCATTTGTGCCAATATGTAACACGATTTCTGGCTGTTCGCCCTCCCCTTTTAGAACTTTATACACCCGATCGGAGACGTCCCGGACCCTGGCACCAGGGAGGCAACATACCTTCCGGGAATCCCGATCTTGCCCACAAAATCTCCTGTCGATTCCCCTAACTATCGAGTCCCCTACCACGAGTACTTTTCTATTCCGCCCCCTTCCCTTCTTTGCCACAGTGTCAGGCTCAGTGCCAGAGAACTGACTACTGTGGCTTTCCTCTGGTAGGTCATCCCCCCCAACAGTATCCAAAACGGTATACTTATTGCTGAGGGGAATGCCCACAGGGGATCTCTGCACTGTCTGTCTGTCCCCTTTCCTCCCCCTAACTGTAACCCATCTATCCTCATCCTGAGCCTTAGGAGTGACCAACTCCCGGTAACTCCTCTCAATTACCCCCTCTGCCTCCCGAATGATCCGTAGTTCATCCAGCTCCAGCTCCATTTCCCTAACACGGTTTTCAAGGAGCTGTAGCTGGGTGCACTTCCCGCAGATGTAGCCAGCGGAGACGTGTGCCACATCTCCCAACTGGCACATTCTGCAGGAGGAGCAAGCAACTGCCCTAGCATCCATACCCCACTTATCTGAACACCCACTCAATACAAAACCAGAAAGCTTACTTCAAGTAATAATAACAAATTAATAACAAACTTTCCTTGTTCAGTTGGTGACTGCAGGCATGCCTCCATTGGTAGACCTCTTTTCATCCTGAAATCCTGTGAAATTCAGGTCCCACTCCAGACTTGGTTCCTGACTCTATAAGTGCCGAGGAGATGCTGCAATGTTGGAGGTACCATTTTTCAGATGAGAGATGAAATCAAGGACTGAAGTAAAAGTCATGGACTGTGGAGGCTGTAAATTTGTGACAGACTCAGAACATTGGAGAAACTCAGCAGGTCTGGCAGCTTCTACGGAAAGAGACGCAGAGTTAACTTTGCGAGTCATAATAATCTTTGGAATAGCGAAAGAGGGGTACTTTTTCTGTGCTGCAAATGGGCTCTTCTTGTGTGACAAGATGCCCTTCAGGGGAGCATTTACATTAATCAGGCACTTTTACAGTACAGGTATCATTGTGCGTAGGAACATGAGATGTGGACTATTCAGCCCATCAAGTCTGTTCTGCCAAACAACGAGATCGTGGCTGATCTAATAATCTTTAACCTTGCTTTCCTACCTTTTCTCTATAAACCTTGGGTCTTTTACTCATTAAAAATCTGTCCACCTCAGCCTTGACTATAATGAATGACTCAGCCTTGACAGCCCTCTGTGGTAAAGAATTCCATAGATTCACCACTGTCTAAGGGGGGAAAAGTACCTCTGCATCTGTCTTAAATGTGCGTCCCTTATTCTGAGATGATGCCCTCTGGCCCTAGACTCTCCCACAAGGGGAAATAACCTCTCCACTCTTAGCCTGTCAAGTCTCCTCCAAATCTCGTCTCTTTCAATAAGGTCATCTCTCATTTCTCTAAGCTCCGATGACTAGAGGCTCAACCTGCTCAACCTCTCCTCATAAGACAGTCCGTCTATACATGGTATCAGTGAACTTTATCTGGACTATCTCCAGTGGCAGCGTATCTTGTAAAATTCATGCAGTGTACCACTGTGTGGGGTGCAAATGATTGTCACATTATCTGAACTATGTCATGGTCATTGCAGATTTAACATAAACCAGGGGTGATTTCATAGGCTGCACAAGGGCATGGAACTGCATCCCTCTCATCTTGAATTGTAAGTACTTACCAACATGCATTTATTCTAATGATGCCTTTCTTGAGTGATGTGGGGTGGAAAGGAGAAGGTCAGTGCTCACTCAATTCAGCATCGCCTCATTGTGACCTGACTGTCGCTGTGTTCATAAGGTCACGATGTGAAAGATATGCGTGCAGGTGTTCCATAGCCGTCCTTGTCAGAGTGTTCATTGTCCCACAGTATGGAGGACAATGGTAAGCAGTTTGTGAGTGCTGTGATCATTGACTGCTCACATTTACCAAGGATCCGTTCTGTTTCTTGTACTCCCCACGCTGGTTCATTGCAAGCCAGGCCAATATTTACAACTATGGCAAGGGTTATTGTCGGACCACTGTAGAGACCAGGCCTCATAAAGACTAGATCGACTGGTTCTTTGATCTCTGGAATTTCGAAGAATAAGGGGGATTTCACGGAAACAGAAAAAATCCTCGTGGGACTGGACAGGCTAGATGTGGGGAGAATGCTTCCAATATTGAGGAAGACCAGAACAAAGGGTCACAGTCTAAGAATAAGGGGGTAAACCATTCAGGACTTGAGATGAGGAAAAATTTCTTCACTCAGAGACCTGTCAACCTGTGGAATTCCTTCCCACAGAAAGCTGGTGGGGCCAGCTCACTACATATATTCAAGAGGGAGTTGGACGTGGCTCTTGCAGTTATAGAGTATGGAGAGAAAGCGGGAACAGGGAACTGACTTGGATGATCAGCCATGATCATATTAAATGATAGAGCAGGCTTGAAGGGCCAAATGGCCCAATCCTGATCCTATTTTTCTACTTTTCTTCCAAGGAGCCACTGGGGACCTCAACCATCCACCCACAAATGTAGCAAATCAGTTACTGAGACAATTTGTACCAGACGGCACGGTGGCTCAGTGGTTAGCACTGCAGCCTCACAGTGCCAGGGACCTGGGTTCGATTCCCATCTCAGGCAACTGTCTGTGTGGAGTTTGCACATTCTTCCCGTGTCTGCATGGGTTTTCTCCGGGTGCTCCAGTTTCCTCCCACAGTCCAAAGATGTGCAGGCTGGTTGGATAGGCCATGCTAAATTGCCCATAGTGTTCAGGGGTGTGTGGGTTGTAGGGGGATGGGTCTGGGTGGGATGCTTCAAGGAGTGGTGTGGACTTGTTGGGCCGAAGGGCCTGTTTCCACACTGTAGGAAATCTAATCTAATCTAATCTAACGAGACCATCTTGTTTCCCTGGGACAGGATCAGTGCTGTAGGTTTCACCAACATAACTGGCTTCCCCGAGGGGTAGGTGCTCCAGACTAGAAACAGACCATGCAGAGATGGTCATTTCATAAAGCAGCTGATCTCAACAATAGAAAAGGCTTCCATTCCATTAATGTATAAGTCATCTGTGATCATACCACATCTTAGAAATCTGTGCCAGGTACCCTGGGAACTACCATGATACCTTGATCCTTGAGAACTCTCCTGTTCCTGTTTTAAGGGTTAGGTTTTTATGAGAATGGTTACCAGGAGATAAGGTCTCCTCTCTGCGCCCATGCCTAACGACTCTTTTACAGAACCCCTATCTGGGGCTAGACTCCAGACAGTGTGTGCCACACAATGCCACATGCTGAGCTCCACACAACTGGAGTGGTCATAGAGAGCGTGTGACAGACCCTGAAGAGCCTGGAGAGCAGCAGCGCTTTTGTGAGGAGGAAGGTGAAGACATTGAGCAGGAGGGACATCACCTTCTTCAATATGCGGGGGCATTGGGTGCTACAAGTCAGACAGGAGTTGGCTGAGCCCCAGTTCCAGTAGGTGACAGCTTGATGCAGTGATCACTCTTTGACTGTAAATTTCTTGCTGCTGGAAAGGTAAGCAGTTCCTGTCTTGTTTGTGATTGCTGTTCCAAGCTGGTGAAGGGCAATTCTGGACCGAAAGTGCTAGACCGGATGTACAACTAGGATTAAAAAAAATGGCACTAGTGCCAGTGATCCGACGATATCCAGGCAGTGTCAGGAATGCCACCTGAGATGAATGGGACAATATGATGGCCAGGATGCTACAGGGGCAAGGTGCATCGGTAATGAGAGAGAGATAATGGGAACTGCAGATGCTGGAGAATCCGAGATAACAAAGTGTGGAACTGGATGAACACAGCAGGCCAAGCAGCATCTTAGGAGCACAAAAGCTGACATTTCGGGCCTAGACCCTTCATCAGAAAAGCATCTTCCAGGATGCCTAACCTGAAGAAGTTACCCTCCTCCCCTTTTCTGATGAAGGGTCTAGGCCCAAAATGTCAGCTTTTGTGATCCTAAGATGTTGCTTGGCCTGCTGTGTTCATCCAGCCCTACACTTTGTTATCTTGCATCGGTAGTGAGATGAGTTAGGGAAGATGGAACGAGAAAACTCACTGGACCTTCTGGGGAGAAACCCTCCCTGAAACTCACCAAAAATGATACTTAGCTGTTTTTTGGTGAGATTCAGTTACCATTTCAACATTGCACTGCACCCATATAATGACCACACTATTTAACAGTAATAGCGCCGATTCGCAAATAAATTTGCAGCATGAATAAAAACTGAAAGAACTGTGGATGCTGTAAATCGGGAACAAAAACAAAGTTGCTGGAAAAGCTCAACAGGTCTGGCAGCATCTGTGAAGAAAAAAATCAGAGTTAACGGACCCGAAATGTTAACTCTGTGTTTTCCTTCACAGATGCTGCCAGACCTGTTGAGCTTTACCAGCAACTTTGTTTTTGTTGCAGAATGATTAAGATTGTTGCTCCTGGATCTTGCAACTATTTGAAAATTTAATGTTAAACATCTTTGCAGTCTGGGTACCTCCCTCTTGCTTGGATTGAATTTCAGCGCAACATGTGCAGTCGCCTTTTTTGTATTCAGTTGGGACCGTCTCCCCTTCTGTGCTTCCTCCACCTAATGCTAGTGTTGGCCATCGACGCAACATTTGTGAAAGTGAGGGCGTTGTTCAAGCTGGAGAGAGCGAAGACATGAATTTTTGTTCTCAGGTGTTTTATTTTGTTAAACAACATGATGGGCTACCTCATCAGCTCAGATGTACCAACATGACATTGTTTAAGTACAGCAGTGTGCAGTGTTTGATGAAGGCAGTCCACCACAGCCTTCTCTAGAGTGATAAGGATGTACAATAAAAGCTAGTTTAGCCAGCAACACCCACATCCCATGATGAATATGTTCAGATTCAATTAAATCAATTGCTTGATGCTATTTCAATGCTGGATGTGGGAAAAATCCAGCAATGGAACAGTTCTGTTTAATGGATGGATTTCTGAATCACCCTGTTTTCTATCATCTGCTGTATCGCCCCACTCCAGGGAGAAGGGCAGACTCTGCAAAATGAAATTCCAACAGCTTTAACCGATACGCTTTTCAAAAAAAAATCCCTCATGCCTCTTCTCAAATTCAGGTTTGATTTAGCAAATCCTTCCTTATCAAACAATAAACATTTCAGCTTGCGTTCATAAATATACAGCATTTAAATCCAAGCACTTAAGTCTGTACCTCTGAAATTTTAATTTGTATCAATTCTGAATTTTGAAAGTCTTTAATTATTAAGGAAACAGGTAATTTGAAAGCTACAGTTCCTTTCCAGAATCCGCAAAAATGACTGGCATTTGCGTAGCGCCTATATTGGCCCAGGTCATTTCAAATCACTAGTGTGGTCAATGTTGTAATGTACAGAATTCAGCGGCCAACTTACACACATCAACCTCTCTCAAACAGCAATGTAACAATGACCAAATAATCTGTTTCAATGGCATGGAAGCCATTAGAGTGAGGTGATGGCCTAGTGGTATTATCAAGAGGCTGTCAATTCAGAGACCCAGGTAATATTGTGGGGATGCTGTGGTTGATTTGCTCACCAATCTGGTTCATTGTTCTGCAGACGTTTCATTACCCTGCTGGGTAACATCATCAGTGCAGCCTCCAATGACGCTTCGGTGTGTTTTCCTGCCTGGTATTTAAATTCTAGAGTCTGTTTGGAATTTGTTACCTCAATCAGTTTTTCTTCACAGTGGAGTGTATATAGAACTAACAGCAGAAGCAATGATGCAGAGAATTGAAAACATGGACCTTCCTCAGGTCCAACCCAAACTATGGATCCGTTATGTGGACAACACTTTCGTCATTATCAAACTAGAGGAGACACACCGACTAATGACACTCTCCCTAGCACCAAATTCACCAGGGAAGGGGAAAAGAACAAACAAGTTCCCATCCCTGGATGTCACGGTAGAATGCCGAGAATGGCGAATTCCTGATGAAGGTACACAGAAAGGCCACACGCATGGATCAAGTCGTGAATTTCAACAGCAACCGCCCCAACGCTCACACATGGAGTTGCGTAAAAATACTATTTAAGCGAGTGACAACAAGCTGCACAAACCTGGGACTACGCCAAAACAAAGATGAATATCTCTAGCAAGTATTTAAGGGCAATGGATACTCAAAGAGCTGGGTCTGACGATCATATGAGCAACAGGAGGATGCAGTACACCCTGACACACTCATCACGTTACCGTACATCAAGGACATATCCAAATTAACCACAAGACTCCTACGCCACTGGACATCACAGTGGCACACAAACCCATGTCAACCCGACACCAACTGCTAACTCGAATCAAAGACTCCCTACGCCCCAGGGACAGAACCAACACAATATACAAGATCCCATGCAAAGACTGCAACAAACATTACAGACATGAAGGAAACTGGCCACACGAGCACATGAACACCAACTAGCAACAAAAAGACACGACCAGTACTCACTCATCTCCATTCACACAGATAAGGAGAACAACCCGTTCAATTGGGACAACACCAGGATACTGGGACAGGCCAAATAGGGACAAGCAGGGGAATTCCTAGAGGCCTGGTGGTCCACCAAGAAGTCCATCAACAAACATACAGCACTAGACCTTATATATACACCACTGTGAAAGAAAGAGAAAAAGACAGGAATGAGGTAATCAAATCCAATGACCCCAGAGTTTAAATACCAGGCGGGAAAATACAATGGCGCTTTATTGGAGTCTGCGCTGATGATGTTACCCAGCAGGGTAACGAAACATCTGCGAACTGATACACCAGCTCAGCAAGCGAACCAATCACAGCATATACAACCCAAGCTATAAATCTACTTCAGAACCTTAAATATTCTGGGGACCTGGGCTCACTTCCTGCCCTGGTAGGCAGTGGAATTTGAATTAAATACAAATCTGGAATAAAGAGTCTAATGATGACCATAAATCCAATATTGATTGCATTGAAAACCCATTAGGAAAGTGCCATCCTTCCCTGGTCTGGCCTACATGTGAGTCCAGACCCGCAGCAATGTGGTTGACTCTGAACTGCTGCCTGGGCAATTAGTGATGCCCTCATCCTGTGAATGATTTTTTTTTAACAATCTGCTCGTCTCCCCTGTGGCCTGTTTATTACCATCAATCTGTATCCCTCTGGTCGCTGCCAGCCTTCCAATGGAGTTTTCCTATTTACTCTGGCAAAACCTCCATTGTAATTTTGAACAGCTCTGTCAGATTTCCCCATAAGTTTCTGTATTAAGAACATAGGACTATACTGCTCAGCTCATCAGGCTTTTCTTTTCATTCCCCCCAGGATCTGGACATTGCTAACTGGGACAACTAGCATTTATTGCCCATCCTAAATTACCCTTGAGAAGGGGCTGGCAAACTGCTTTCTTGAACCGCTGTAGCCCACACGCTGTACGTTGACCCACAATGCCCTTAGGGAGAGACTTCCAGGATTTTGACCCAGCAACACTGAAGAAATGTTGAGGTATTACTGAGTCAAGATGGTGAGTGGCTCGGAGGAGAATGTGCAGGGGGTGGTGTTCCCAAATGCCTTCTGTCCTTGTCCTTCTAGATGGAAGTGGTCATGGGTTTGGAAGGTGCTGTCTGAGGAACTCTGGGAGTGGAAGGGGTGGATGTGGTGCCAGTCAATGGGCTGCTGTGTCTTGGATGGTGTCAAGCTTCTTGAGCATTGCTAGAGCTGAGCGTATCCGAACAAGTGGGGAGTATTCCATCACACATTTGACCTGTGTGTTGTCGATGGTGGACAGGCTTTGGGAAGTCAGGAGGTGAGTTATTCACTGCCTCTGACATGTACTTGTAGCGACTGTGTTTACATGGTTAGTCCAACTGAGCTTCTGGTCAATGGTAACTGCCAAGGATGTTGATATTGGGGGATTCAGCAATGGTAACAACATTGAATGTCAAGAAGCTGTGGTTAGATTGTCTATTATTGAAGGTGATCAATGCCTGGCATTTGTGGGGCACAAATATTACTTGCCACTTTTCAGACCAAACACAGGTATTGGCCAGATCTTGTTGTGTTTGGACACGGACTGCTCCACTATTCAATAAAAACAGACAGAATAGGAACAGGAGTAGGCCATTCAGTCCATCAAGCCTGTCCTGCCATTCAGCATAATAATGGCTACTCTCATCAATTCCTCTTTCATGCCAGCTTCTCATAACCCTCAACTCCCCAATATTTCATAGAACATAGATCATAGAACACTACAGCGCAGTACAGGCCCTTCGGCCCTTGACATTGCACCGACCTGTGAAACCAATCTGAAGCCCATCTATTCTACACTGTTCCACTATCATCCATATGTTTATCCAATAACCATTTAAGTGCCCTTAAAGTTGACGAGTCTACTACTGTTGCAGGCAGGGCATTCCACATCCTTACTGCTCTCTGACATCTGTCCTATATCTACCCCCTCAATTTAAAGCTATGTCCCCTTGTGCTAGCCATCACCATCTGACGAAAAAGGCTTCCATTGTCCACCCTATCAAATCCTCTGATCATCTTGTATGTCTCTATTAAGTCACCTCTTAGCCTTCTTGTCTCTAACAAAAACAGCCTCAAGTCCCTCAGCCTTTCCTCAAAAGACCCTCCCTCCATACCAAGCAATATTCTGGTAAATCTCCTCTGCACCCTTTCCAATGCTTCCACACCCTTACTATAATACAGTACGCAATACTCCGCACCAGAGTTTTGTACAGCTGCAACATGACCTCATGGCCCCGAAACTCAATCCTTCTACCAATAAAACCTAACATACCGTACGCCTCCGTAACATCCCTATCAAGCTGGGTGGCAACTTTCAGGGATTTATGCACATGGACACCGAGATCCCTCTGCTTGTCCACACTACCAAGAATCTTACATTAGCTCAGTATCTGCATTCCTGTTACTCCTTCCAAAGTGAATCACCTCACACTTTTCTGCATCAAACTCCATTTGCCACCTCTCAGCCCATCTCTGTAGCTTATCTATGTCCCTCTGTAACCTGCAACATCCTTCCACACTATCCACAACTCCACCGACTTTAGTGTCATCCGCAAATTTACTAACCCTCCTTCTACATCCTCATCCAGGACATTTATAAAAATGACAAACAGCAGTGGCCCCAAAACAGATCCTTGAGGTACACCACTAGTAACTGAACTCCAGGATGAATATTTCCCATCAATCAACACCCTCTGTCTTCTTACAGCTAGCCAATTTCTGATCCAAACCGCTAAATCACCTCAATCCCATGCCTCCATGTTTTCTGCAACAGCCTACTGTGGGGAACCTTATCAAACACTTTGCTGAAATCCATATACATCACATCGATTGCTTTACCCTCATCCAACTGTTTGGTTACCTTCTCAAAGAACTCAATAAGGTTTGTGAGGCACGACCTACCCTTCACAAAACCATTTTGGCTATCCCTAATCAAATTATTTCTTTCTAGATGATTATAAATCCTATCTCTTATAATCCTTTCCAAAACTTTACCCATAACTGAAGTAAGGCTCACTAGTCTATAATTACCAGAGTTGTCTGTATTCCCTTTCTTGAACAAGGGGACAGCATTTCCTACCCTCCAGTCTTCTGGCACTATTCCTGTGGACAATGATGACATAAAGATCAAAGCCAAAGGCTCTGCAATCTCCTCCCTAGCTTCCCAGAGAATCCTAGAATAAATTCCTTCCGGCCCAGGGGACTTATCTATTTTCAAACTTTCCAGAATTGCTAACACCTCCTCCTTCTGAATCTCAATCCTGTCTAGTCTAATAGCCTGTATCTCAGTATTCTCCTCAACAACATTGTCTTTTTCCTGTGTGAATACTGACAAAAAATATTCATTTAGCGCCTCTCCTATCTCTTCAGACTCCAAGCACAACTTCCCACTACTGTCCTTGATTGGCCCTAATCTTACTCCAGTCATTCTTTTATTCCTGACATACCTGTAGAAAGCTTCAGGGCTTTTCAAAAACCTTTCCACATTGTCTATAACTATTTCAGTGATCTAGCCGGCAGAACTCTCTGGGGTACAGGATTGCAAACAAGAAATTCCTTCCTCTCTGTTTTAAATCTATCCCCTCCATTCTGTAATTGTGTTCCTGATGTCACGAGTGGAAACAACTTCTCACGTCTATCCTGCCAAGTCCCCTCAGAATCTTAGATAACAAAGTGTGAGGCTGGATGAACACAGCAGGCCCAGCAGCATCTCAGGAGCACAAAAGCTGACGTTTCGGGCCTAGACCCTTCATCAGAGAGGGGGATGGGGTGAGGGTTCTGGAATAAATAGGGAGAGAGGGGGAGGCGGACCGAAGATGGAGAGAAAAGAAGATAGATAGAGAGGAGAGCGTAGATGAGGAGGTAGGGAGGGGATAGGTCAGTCCAGGGAAGATGGACAGGTCAAGGAGGTGGGATGAGGTGGTAGGTAGGAAATGGAGGTGAGGCTTGAGGTGGGAGGAAGAGATGGGTGAAAGGAAGAACAGGTTCGGGAAGCAGAGACAGGCTGGACTGGTTTTGGGATGCAGTGGGGGGAGGGGACGAGCTGGGCTGGTTTTGTGATACAGTCGGGAGAGGAGGGGAAGAAGTGGGCTGGTTTTGGGATGCAGTGGGGGAAGGGGAAATTTTGAAGCTTGTGAAGTCCACATTGATGCCATTGGGCTGCAGGGTTCCCAAGCGGAATATGAGTTGCTGTTCCTGCAACCTTCGGGTGGCATCATTGTGGCACTGCAGGAGGCCCATGATGGACATGTCGTCTGAGGAATGAGAGGGGGAGTTGACATGGTTCGCGACTGGGAGGTGCAGTTGTTTGTTGCGAACTGAGCGGAGGTGTTCTGCAAAGCCGTCCCCAAGCCTCCGTTTGGTTTCCCCAATGTAGAGAAAGCCACACCAGGTGCAATGGATACAAAATACCACATTGGCAGATGTGCAGGTGAACATCTGCTTGATATGGAAGGTCACCTTGGGGCCTGGGATGGGGGTGAGAGAGGAGGTGTGGGGGCAAGTGTAGCACTTCCTGCGGTTGCAGGGGAAGGTGCCGGGTGAGGTGGGGTTTGAGGGGGGTGTGGAGCGGACAAGGGAGTCGCGGAGAGAGTGGCCTCTCTGGAAGGCAGACAAGGGTGGGGATGGAAAAATGGCTTGGGTGGTGGGATCGGATTGTAGATGGAGGAAGTGTCGGACGATGATACGTTGTATCATATTGTATGATATTGTATCCATTGCACCCGGTGTGGCTTCCTTTACATTGGGGAAACCAAACGGAGGCTTGGGGACTGCTTTGCAGAACCCTTCGCTGGGTTTGCAATAAACAACTGCACCTCCCAGTTGCAAACCATTTCCACTCCCCCTCCCATTCTTTAGACGACATGTCCATCATGGGCCTCCTGCAGTGCCACAATGATGCCACCCGAAGGTTGCAAGAACAGCAACTCATATTCCGCTTGGGAACCCTGCAGCCCAATGGCATCAATGTGGACTTCACAAGCTTCAAAATCTCCCCTTCCCCCACTGCATCCCAAAACCAGCCCAGTTCTTCCCCTCCTCCCCCCACTGCATCCCAAAACCAGCCCAGCCTGTCTCTGCTTCCCTAACCTGTTCTTCCTCTCACCCATCCCTTCCTCCCAACTCAAGCCCCACCTCCATTTCCGCCTCCCCCTTTCTCCCTATTTATTCCAGTTCCCTCTCCCCATCCCCGTCTCTGATGAAGAGTCTAGGCCTGAAACGTCAGCTTTTGTGCTCCTGAGATGCTGCTTGGCCTGCTGTGTTCATCCAGCTCCACACTTTGTTGTCTTGGATTCTCCAGCATCTGCAGTTCCCATTATCTCTCCCCTCAGAATCTTGTACGTTTCAACAAGAGCATGCCTCGTGATTTTAAACTCTGACCAATGAGACCTAACCTTTTTTATAAGTCAGCCCCATCATCTTAAGATTCATTGATCAAACTGTACACTGTAGTCCTGGTACATCCGCACCGACATTCTGAATATTTGTAACAAGACAGCCCTGTCCACAGCCTTCGAGTAAAGGGAAGATCTTTTAGAACAGAGATAAGGAGAAACTTCTTCGGCCAGAGAGTGGTGAATCTATTAAATTCATGGCCATAGAGGGCTGTGGAGGCCAGGTCAGCGAGTATATTAAGAAAGAGATAGATAGTTTCTTGACCCTGTCTCTGCCATTTGTGGGGAGGAGAGTTCCAAAACTCATGTGCACTGAGAGAAAATATCCTCTTCGTCTCTGTCTCAAATGGGATCAAGTGTTTTGGGAGAAAGCGAGAGAATGGGGTTGAGAAACTTATCAGCCATGATTGAATGGCAGAGCAGAGTCGATGGGCTGAATGGCCTAATTTCTGCTTCTATGTCTTACGGTTTTTAAACTCCAAACCCCTTGTAAAAAATGTCAAATTTCCAATTGTCTTCTCAATTACTAGCTGCATCTGCCTGTTAACAGTTTGTGTTTCATGTAAAAAAACATGCAAATTCCTCCATGCTGCACTTTATTTGGGAGTCTCTCTCCATTTAAATGGTAGTCTGCTTGTGATTCCTCCCACCAAAGTGTATGACTTCGCATTTTCATACATTAAACTGTATCTGCCAAGATTTTGCACTCGCTCAACCTACCTCTAGCCCCTTTCATATTCTTCATGTCCTCCTCCAAACATGCCCACCTACCTATTTATCCTCCTCACAACATGCCCACCTACCTATTTATGCATCATTAATAAGTTTGGATACATTACACTTTGCCCTCTCCTCTTTCTCGGTTATTAATACGGGTGGCAAATAATTGAAGTTCCAGATCTGATCCCTGGCACTCCACTTGTTATATCTTTCCAGCCTGCAAAAGATCCATTGATCTGACTGTCTTTTGTGTTAACAAATCCTCAAACCTTGCTAATACATCATTCCCAATATCCTGAGCTTCTATTTTGTGCTATGGCACCTTTATCGCATGCTTTCTGGGAATTGAAATGCACTTCATTTACCAACATCATTTTGCAAACTCTGCCTATCGTATCCTCAAAGAACTCAAGCAAATGTGTCAAATATTTTTCTGAAGAAGAGTCTAGAAACATCAGCTTTGCTGATCCTCTGATGCTGGTTGGCCTGCTGTGTTCATCCAGCTCTACACCTTGTTATTTCTGTTGTGTCAAATATGATTTCCCTTTCACAAAACCATCAGTTCCAAAGAAGAGCCAAACCAGATTCAAAATATTAACTGTCTCTCTCTCCATACCTACTGCCATACCTGCTGAGTTTATCCAGCAATTTCTGTGTTTAGTTGCATTCAGCTTTCCTAAATGTGTTTGTATGATATACCAAAAGCCAGGATATGATCAGCATAGTCATTATCTCTCTAGCTAGCTTTTTTTTGTTTCCTGTTTCAACATCTAGACTGCTGGGTGAACAATTGGCCTGGATTCTATTTCCCAGATAGCTGACACCTTAGAATGAATGGAACTGCGCGACGTACAAATATTCAATGACCCTGCCTCTGCCACTCTGTCGGCAAGAGAGTTCCAAATCTCATGTGCACTGAGAGAAAATATCCTCTTCACCTCTGTCTCAAATGGGATCTCCTCGATGTCTAACCTATACCATCTCCTCATCAATGTGAATCTTATAAATAATTTAAATCAACTTATTCAGAGACACCATGACGCATCTCTGTTGAAGTGAGACTCGTACACAGACCTCTTGGTTTAGAGGCAGGGACACTGCCACAAGAGCCGTGTGCAGAATTTTATACATTTGGAAATGGTTTGAGTTAGTTATGGTGATATGGCTGACTTTACAGAGATATTTATGCTTCTTTATAAGTGTAGGAAAAGCAGCTCTCTGGAAATATTTGAGACTGCTTGAGATTATTGATCATCAAGAGAAACAGTGTTAAGTGGAAATATACTTTATGAGTAATCCCTGAATGTTTGAAGGAGAGATGTTATTGCTTTGGGCTTTCATTGCTCTGTATTGGTGCACTTCATACATTAACATTGTTCATTTGAGACAGTTAGGGAGCAGACGGTTTGCATGGAAGTCCCTGACACAAGAAATTCTGCCCAAGGAACTCAGGATTGGTCAGGTGGTTAGGGAAGGACAGTTAAACAGGTATTAATTTTGTGTAAAATAGATGTTAGTGGATAAAATGCAAGTAAATGTTTGAAATGCATGTTTACATTTGAGGATGTTGTGAAAAAACTGATCATTGAATATTGAATTGTTTGGACACTTTCAGTATTAAACAGGGTTTTGTCAAGAGTTGAGACCAACAATTTAATTTGGGTTGTAAATCATCGGCTGTTTGCAGGAAGGTCAAATGACTTTGGAGAAAGTTTTCAAATAGATTAGAGATGGATTCATGGCCCTTCATTACTGGAAAACCTGGTTCTGAAGACTATGAAGACTTCTGAAGAAGGGTCAAGGCTCGAAACGTCAGCTTTCCTGCTCCTCTTCTGCTTGGCCTGCTGTGTTCATTCAGCTCTACACTTTGCTATCTCTGAAGACTATGGGTGCCTCTATGCTAATGATTTCCCAGCAGCCCTTTCTAGACTTAGTTTTCAGTTTCAGAGACTCAGGTAGTCAGATGGGGAATGACATCCTTGAGGCTTTCAGTAAAAGCAAGTTTGTGTCTCCCTCTCGGTCTGTCTGTCTGTCTCTCTCTCTCTCCTTCCTGTCAGGAGTAGTTCCAGGGAATCTGGCCTAGTTTCCAAATATCAATTTTTCTGACTACCGGTAAAGCCATTTGTGGAACCAGCTTAGTTTCTGCCCATATTGAAGCCCTTGTTTGGAAAAGACACTTCATCAGTCTACATATACCAGTATTTTGATTTTTGCCAACAGGAAACCTGAGAAGTCATCACATTCTATACTTTGTTTTATGATTCTTGGCTCGGTTATTTTTTGTAACCTTTGCCCTTTTCAAAATAAAACTCATTCTGCAGAGAATGTTGTCTGTTTGCATTTTGTGAGCGTTTCCGTGCTTTACATTAAGGAAATATATTTATGTTCTGGATTTTAGATTAGACATTAACCAATGTTTTATGATAATAAAATGTGAGGCTGGATGAACACAGCAGGCCAAGCAGCATCTCAGGAGCACAAAAGCTGACGTTTCAGGCCTAGACCCCTCATCAGAGAGGGGGATGGGGAGAGGGAACTGGAATAAATAGGGAGAGAGGGGGAGGCGGACCGAAGATGGAGAGTAAAGAAGATAGGTGGAGAGAGTATAGGTGGGGAGGTAGGGAGGGGATAGGTCAGTCCAGGGAAGACGGACAGGTCAAGGAGGTGGGATGAGGTAAGTAGGTAGCTGGGGGTGCGGCTTGGGGTGGGAGGAAGGGATGGGTGAGAGGAAGAACCGGTTAGGGAGGCAGAGACAGGTTGGACTGGTTTTGGGATGCAGTGGGTGGGGGGGAAGAGCTGGGCTGGTTGTGTGGTGCAGTGGGGGGAGGGGATGAACTGGGCTGGTTTAGGGATGCAGTAGGGGAAGGGGAGATTTTGAAACTGGTGAAGGCCACATTGATACCATGCAACCCTGCAGCCATATGGTATCAATGTGGACTTCACCAGTTTCAAAATCTCCCCTTCCCCTACTGAATCCCTAAACCAGCCCAGTTCATCCCCTCCCCCCACTGCACCACACAACCAGCCCAGCTCTTCCTCCCCACCCACTGCATCCCAAAACCAGTCCAACCTGTCTCTGCCTCCCTAACCGGTTCTTCCTCTCACCCATCCCTTCCTCCCACCCCAAGCCGCACCCCCAGCTACCTACTAACCTCATCCCACCTCCTTGACCTGTCCGTCTTCCCTGGACTGACCTATCCCCTCCCTACCTCCCCACCTACACTCTCTCCACCTATCTTCTTTACTCTCCATCTTCGGTCCGCCTCCCCCCCTCTCCCTATTTATTCCAGTTCCCTCCCCCCATCCCCCTCTCTGATGAAGGGTCTAGGCCCGAAACGTCAGCTTTTGTGCTCCTGAGATGCTGCTTGGCCTGCTGTGTTCATCCAGCCTCACATTTTATTATCTTGGAATCTCCAGCATCTGCAGTTCCCATTATCTCAGATCAGACAGCATTACAGGAGCAAATCAATGTTTTGGGCTAAAACCCTTTGTCAGGACTTGGGAGGGGGTTGGAAGCCCAGAAATAAATAGAGGGAGGGGGGATGGTGACAAGTAGATGTAGGTAAGGTATTACAGTGATTGGTCTGTAGGAAGGATGGAGCGGATAGGTGAGGAGGAAGATGGACAGGTTGGGACAGGGCAGGAAGGGGGGCATGGGATAAGGTTGGGAGTGCTGGGACTTGGAAACTGGTGAAGTCCATATTCAGGCCCTCGTGCTGTAAGCTCCCTTTCCCGCTCCAACTCCCCTGGTGACATGTCCATCCTTGGCCCTCTCCCACTGTCAGAGTGAGGCCAAATGTAAACTAGCCGAATAACACCTAATATTTCACCTTGGGTGTTTATAGCAAAATGGCCTGAATATTGACTTCACCAGCTTCAAAATCTCTCCACCTCCAGTCTTATCCCATGTTTCGCCTTCCTGATCTGATCTAACCTGTCCCACTGACTAACCACCCCTTACCTGCATCCACTTATAATGATCCCACCCACATTTCCCCAGCTCTACCTCCCTCCCTTTATTTTTCTCTGGGCTCTCCTCCCCCTCCCCAGTCCTAATGAAGAGGTTTGGCCTGAAACATTGGCTTTCCTGCACCTTGGATCCTGTCTGACCCGCTGTGCTTTACCAGCTCCACATTTATTGACTCTCAGGCTTCCAGTATCTGCAGTCTTTACTGTCTCCTAGTCATTTAGAAACAATTAGCCATTTGGATGATTGAATTAGCTGTTAATAGTGCAATTGATAGATTAGTGTGACTTGATTATCAAAGAATTCCTCCTGTCACAGTCATAACATTAGTGAGGATGAGGGCAAACCTGTTTATGTAGAAGTATCCAATGTAAGAGACAATGGGAACTGCAGATGCTGGCGAATCCGAGATAACAAAGTGTGGAGCTGGATGAACACAGCAGCCAAGCAGCATCTCAGGAGCAGGAAAAGCTGACGTTTTGGTGATGAAGGGTCCAGGCCCGAAACGTCAGCTTTTCATGTTCCTGAGATGCTGCTTGGGCTGCTGTGTTCATCCAGCTCTACACCTTGTTATCTCCAATGAAAGAGGCTGGATCTGTGAGAAAATCAGATTGCATTGCACCTCCTTTAAGGATATGCCTTGCGCCTTCATTCTCTATATTTTACCTGTTAGCTTCCACCCTGACAAGTCCTCTCAAACATGTTTTATGTTAATCTTCTTACAATTGAATAATTTTGTTTGATTATGTTTTAACAGCTTCTCTGATGCTTGTTATGTCAGCTGTGGTCACGTTATGATCACTGACACCTACACCTTCACTGGCCAAAGTTTTGTGGATTCACACATTCACATTACCCATGTGATCCAGCTGACACCGTGAACCAGTACACAAGTACTGAATTTAAGTACAAAAACCCCTGGATGAGTGGGAAGGCTGGTCTTCTGCCATTATTGGTACACTGTCATTCTGCAAGAGCCCTGCAATGTCATGTGTGTCCCCCCCTCGCCACTTGCACTACCACCACAGAATTGGATTACATCCCCAGCAGCCTTCCTCTGGTCTCAGCGCGTGACCTTAGTTCTCCCCAGTTTACTGAAGTGGAACCTCAAATTCTGCCAGGACTTATAGAATCATAGAATTCCTACAGTGCAGAAAGAGACCATTCAGCCCGTTGAGTTTGCATTGATTCCCCCCCGAGGATAATCCCACCGAGACCCAACCACCCCGCCCCACCCCTGTAACTCTGCATTTCCCAAGGCTGGTCTACCTAGCCTGCACATCCCTGGACACTATGAGCAATTTAGCATGGCCAAACCATCAGCAGTATTCTCACCTATTTCCCTTAAAACTCTTGGCTGAAAGTGGTGATGTGTTGGCTCAGTGGTTAGGACTGCTGCTTCACAGCACTAGGAACCTGGGTTCAATTCCACCCTCAAATAATTGTGCGGAGTTTACACATTCTCCCCATGCTCTCTGTGGGTTTCCTCTGGGTGCTCTGGTTTCGTCCCACAATCCAAAGATGTGCAGGTTAGGTGAGTGCTAAACTGCCCATAGTGTCGGAGGATGTGCGGGCTGGGTGGGTTAGCCATTGGAAATTCAAAGATAGGGTCTGGGTGGGATGCTCTTTGGAAGATTGGTGTATGTTTGATGGGCTGAGTAGCCTGCTTCCACACTGCAGGGACTCCATGATTAAAAAAAAACAATGTGGGTCTGGAGGCTCCCCATTCCTTCTTGAGTTATTCTAACTGGTTAAGAAGGTTAATGTGGAGCATGTGGAGCATCACACTATCAGAGATTTGATGGGCTGAATAGCCTTTTCTATGCTATAAATTATAACTTAACTCAATGTATGTTTATGCATCAATGCGTGCGTGTGTGCACATACATATGTGTACATTGTTTGTGCTTACATTCCTGTGTGTGTGTGTGTGTGTGTGTGTGTGTGTGTGTGTGTGTGTGTGTGTGTGTGTGTGTGTGTGTGTGTGTATAGAGTTTCCTCCTGGTACTCTGATTTCCTCCTGCAGTCCAAACATACGGCCATGGGAACGTGGGGATAGGGTGGGGGGGTGCTGGGCCTGGGTGGGATGTTCTTCAGAGGTTTGGTGTGGACTCGATGGGCTGAATGGCCTGCTTCCACACTGTAGTGGGGATTCTAATGGTGGAGCAGGGCTCAGGCCCCTTTCTAATTCGTGTTCTTAAAATGTAAATATGTGTCTGTGAGGGAGAGATAAGAATATTATCATCATTGAGTGACACTTTATGTTTCAAAGAGACAGTGATTAGAAAGCATGGTCAGAGAGAGAATCCTAATGTGTATTTATGTATCAAAAACATTTCCTGACCAAAAGCAATTGAAATCAGCTAATTACCTCACCTGGGTTTACATTGGCAGTTACAAAAACCCCTTATCTTGTTCGAGCAGAGATTGTAAATCTCCTATGAGTCAGAGAGAGGGAGATACACAAGGAATGGTGTAAATCGATAGACAGACTGGTTCATAATTAATGTCTGCCTTCTGATTTTATTTTAAAACGTAAGTTGACAGAACAACTGGTAAGAGTGAGGAAGATTAAGAATATCAGGATTGATAACAGAGAAAGGGAAGGATCAGCTCAAAGAAATGATGCTTCAATCAAAAGAGAAGATGCTGGTTTAATGATGATATCACTGACCTAGAGGGCCAAACTAATTCTTTGGGGGACAACAAAGTGTGAGGCTGGATGAACACAGCAAGCCCAGCAGCATCTCAGGAGCACAAAAGCTGACGTTTCGGGCCTAGACCCTTCATCAGAGAGGGGGATGGGGAGAGGGAACTGGAATAAATAGGGAGAGAGGGGGAGGTGGACCGAAGATGGAGAGAAAAGAAGATAGGTGGAGAGAGTATAGGTGGGGAGGTAGGGAGGGGATAGGTCAGTCCAGGGAAGACGGACAGGTCAAGGAGGTGGGATGAGGTTAGCAGGTAGATGGGGGTGAGGCTTGGGGTGGGAGGAAGGGATGGGTGAGAGGAAGAACAGGTTAGGGAGGCGGAGACAGGTTGGACTGGTTTTGGGATGCAGTGGGTGGAGTGGAAGAGCTGGGCTGGTTGTGTGGTGCAGTGGGGGGAGAGGAAGAACTGGGCTGGTTTAGGGATGCAGTTGGGGAAGGGGAGATTTTGAAACTGGTGAAGTCCACATTGATACCATTAGGCTGCAGGGTTCCCAGGCGGAAGATGAGTTGCTGTTCCTGCAACCTTCGGGTGGCATCATTGTGGCACTGCAGGAGGCCCATAATGGACATGTCATCTAAAGAATGGGAGGGGGAGTGGAAATGGTTTGCGACTGGGAGGTGCAGTAGTTTGTTGCGAACTGAGCGGAGGTGTTCTGCAAAGCGGTCTCCAAGCCTCCGCTCAGTTCGCAACAAACTACTGCACCTCCCAGTCGCAAACCATTTCCACTCCCCCTCCCATTCTTTAGATGACATGTCCATTATGGGCCTCCTGCAGTGCCACAATGATGCCACCCGAAGGTTGCAGGAACAGCAACTCATCTTCCGCCTGGGAACCCTGCAGCCTAATGGTATCAATGTGGACTTCACCAGTTTCAAAATCTCCCCTTCCCCAACTGCATCCCTAAACCAGCCCAGTTCTTCCTCTCCCCCCACTGCACCACACAACCAGCCCAGCTCTTCCACTCCACCCACTGCATCCCAAAACCAGTCCAACCTGTCTCTGCCTCCCCAACCTGTTCTTCCTCTCACCCATCCCTTCCTCCCACCCCAAGCCGCACCCCCATCTACCTACTAACCTCATCCCACCTCCTTGACCTGTCCGTCTTCCCTGGACTGACCTATCCCCTCCCTACCTCCCCACCTATACTCTCTCCACCTATCTTCTTTTCTCTCCATCTTCGGTCCACCTCCCCCTCTCTCCCTATTTATTCCAGAACCCTCACCCCATCCCCCTCTCTGATGAAGGGTCTAGGTCCGAAATGTCAGCTTTTGTGCTCCTGAGATGCTGCTTGGCCTGCTGTGTTCATCCAGCCTCACATTTTGTTGTCTTGGATTCTCCAGCATCTGCAGTTCCCATTATCTCTAATTCTTTGGGGTATTTGGGTTCAAATCCCAAAGTAGAGCTTATATTTCACAGTTACTATGCTCTAAACTTTTAAACAGATATGCTCAGGATGTCATCACTGTGTCAGAGCATGTGATGTGAGGCCATGAAGGTTTCATACTCCATCATAACTGGGGCTATATGAAGCATGACAAGCTAATGGAAATGTGCTGTTTTATGTAATCACATACAAATAGTAATCAAATCACACAAATGGAAATCACCAGATCAGTTGCTAATTTTAAATCCAAGAGAGATATGTTTTTGTTAAGCAGAGGCATTAGTTGATACATGCCAAGAGGTAGGTGTCTAAAATTAGGCCACAGATCAGCCATGATTTCACTGAATGGGGGAACAGGTTTGAGGAGCTGAATGGCCTATTCCTGTTCCTATATTCATATTAGCCCAGACACTACAATACCTGTGACTGTAACATTTGTATATATCGAGAACTATAATAAACATCTGTTGAATCTTTCATAGAACATAGAACATAGAACAGTACAGCACAGAACAGGCCCTTCAGCCCACAATGTTGTGCCGACCATTGATCCTCATGTATGCACCCTCAAATTTCTGTGACCATATGCATGTCTAGCAGTCTCTTAAATGACCCCAATGACCTTGCTTCCACAACTGCTGCTGGCAACACATTCCATGCTCTCACAACTCTTTGTGTAAAGAACCCGTCTCTGACATCCCCTCGATACTTTCCTCCAACCAGCTTAAAACTATGACCCCTCGTGCTAGCCATTTCTGCCCTGGGAAATAGTCCCTGGCTATCAACTCTATCTATGCCTCTCATTATCTTGTATACCTCAATTAGGTCCCCTCTCCTCCTCCTTTTCTCCAATGAAAAGAGACCGAGCTCAGTCAACCTCTCTTCATAAGATAAGCCCTCCAGTCCAGGCAGCATCCTGGTAAACCTCCTCTGAACCCTCTCCAAAGCATCCACATCTTTCCTATAATAGGGCGCCCAGAACTGGACGCAGTATTCCAAGTGCGGTCTAACCAAAGTTTTATAGAGCTGCAACAAGATCTCACGACTCTTAAACTCAATCCCCCTGTTAATGAAAGCCAAAACACCATATGCTTTCTTAACAACCCTGTCCACTTGGGTGGCCATTTTAAGGGATCTATGTATCTGCACACCAAGATCCCTCTGTTCCTCCACACTGCCAAGAATCCTATCCTTAATCCTGTACTCAGCTTTCAAATTCGACCTTCCAAAATCACCTCGCATTTATCCAGGTTGAACTCCATCTGCCACTTCTCAGCCCATCTCTGCATCCTGTCAATGACCCGCTGCAGCCTACAACAGCCCTCTATACTGTCAACGACACCTCCAACCTTTGTGTCGTCTGCAAATTTGCTGACCCATCCTTCAATCCCCTCATCCAAGTCATTAATAAAAATTACAAACAGTAGAGGTCCAAGGACAGAGCCATGTGGAACCCCACTCACCACTGACTTCCAGGCAGAATATTTTCCTTCTACTACCACTCGCTGTCTTCTGTTGGCCAGCCAGTTCTGTATCCAAGCAGCTAAGTTCCCCTGTATCCCATTCCTCCTGACCTTCTGAATGAGCCTACCATGGGGAACCTTATCAAATGCCTTACTGAGGTCCATATACACCACATCCACAGCTCGACCCTCATCAACTTTTCTAGTCACATCCTCAAAAAACTCGACAAGGTTTGTGAGGCATGACCTACCCCTCACAAAGCCACGTTGACTGTATTTGATCAAACCATGCTCTTCCAGATGGTCATAAATCCTATCCCTCAGAATCCTTTCTAACACCTTGCAGACGACAGACGTGAGACTTACTGGTCTGTAATTGCCGGGGATTTCCCTATTTCCTTTCTTGAAGAGAGGAATTACATTTGCCTCTCTCCAGTCCTCAGGTACGACTCCAGTGGAGAGCGAGGATGCAAAGATTTCAATACCACATTACCGCATTTAGATCTTACAGGAGCAAAAGTAAACATTGCTGTAGCACGCCTGGATACCTATTGGAGGCAAAGCCCACACGATTTTAAATGAGGAAATCTGGAATTGGAAACCAGTCTCAGTAAGAATGATTGTGAACTTACCATCGATTGTTCTAAAATTTGATTCACTAATATCCTTTAGGACCAGAATCTGTCATCCTGCTGGAGAACAAAGAAAATTACAGCACAGGAACAGGCCCTTCGGTCCATCCAAGCCTGCGCCAATCCAGATCCTCTATCTAAACCTGTCGCCTATTTTCCAAGGATCTGTATCCCTCTGCTCCCTGCCCATTCATTTATCTGTCTCGATACATCTTAAATGATGCTATCATGCCCGCCTCTACCATCGCCGCTGGCAACGCGTTCCAGGCGCCCATCACCCTCTGTGTAAAGAACTTTCCACGCATATCTCCCTTAAACTTTCCTCCTCTCACTTTGAACTCATGACCCCCAGTAATTGAGCCCCCCACTCTGGGAAAAAGCTTCTTGCTATCCACTCTTTCCATACCCCTCATGATTTTGTAGACCTCAATCAGGTCAACCCTCAACCTCCATCTTTCCAGTGTAAATAATCCTAATCTACTCAACCTCTCTTCATAGCTAGCTCCATACCAGGCAACATCCTGGAGAACCTCCTCTGCACCCTCTCTAAAGCATCCACATCCTTTTGGTAATGTGGTGACCGGAACTGTATGCAGTACTCCAAATGTGGTTGAACCAAAGTCCTGTACAACTGTAACATGCCCTGCCAACTCTTCTACTCAATAGCCTGTCCAATGAATGAAAGCATGCCATATGCTTCTTGATCACCCTATCCACCTGCATGGCCACCTTCAGAGTACAATGGACTTGAACACCCAGATCTCTCTCTGCATCAATTTTCCCCAGGGCTTTCCCATTTACCATATAGTTTGTTCCTGAATCGGATTTTCCAAAATGCATCACCTCACATTTGCCTGGATTGAACTCCATCTGCCATTTCTCCTCTCAACTCTCCAATCTATTTATATTCTGCTGCATTCTCCAACAGTCCCCTTCACTATCTGCTGCTCCACCAATCTTAGTGTCATCTGCAAACTTGCTAATCAGACCATCTATACCTTCCTCCAGATCATTTATAGATATCACAAACAACAGTGGTCCCAACTTGGATCCCTGTGGAACACCACTGGTCACAGTTCTCTATTTTGAAAAACTCCCTTCCACTACAACTCTTTGTCTCCTGTTGCCTAGCTAGTTCTCTATTCATCTAGCTAGTACACTCTGGACCCCATGTGACTTTACTTTCTCCATCAGCCTACCATGGGGAACATTATCAAACACCTTACTGAAGTCCATGTATAGGACGTTCAAAGTCCTTCCCTCATCTATCAACTTTGTCACTTCCTCAAAGAAGTTTCCTGGCCTGGCTTCAGTTTTGGAACAGTGTGGGTGGTTTTTAATTGCCCTTTGATATGGCCTCAGCAAGCCAGTCAGTTCATGGGTAATTTATGATGAGCAGCAAACACTCAAATCCCATGAAAGTATCAAAAAAAATCGCAAGTTAAGAGATAGGTGTAATGATGATCTGGAGGGAAATTGGTCAGAAGGGGAGAAGGTAGGATGATGTTCAAGAGAAAAAGAGACTTGCCAAGGATAAGAGGATGGGATGTGGAGGAGAGATTGTGAGTGAATGTGAAGAAAATCGAATGAGGGTCATACCTTCCCCATGACTCTCACTCCAAGTACCATCCACCCACCCACCACATGTCTCACCTTGAAAGGGAAGGTAGAGAGGAGGATCAATAGTTAACAGGAGAAGTTGAAGAAATGAGACACAGAGCTGAAGAGAAAGAACTGAAATAGCAATGTTGAAGCCAGCAGGGAAGATCTCACCACGTGTAATGCCAGTACATTGCTGAGGAATAGCTTCTGTTTGCACACTGTGCCAACCTTTTCCACTTAAAATGCATAAGTTGCTGTTTGTAACAGCAGCTGCTTCCATGAACCTGTCCAATTCCACCCCCCTCCAGCCTGTTCAATCTTTCCAGAAAGTTCTAACCACACAGCTCTGGTTTCATTCTTGTGATTCTGTTGTACCACTTCTCCAATGGCTCCATATCCTTCATATAAAACAGGGAGGGACCAGAATTTCACACAGTCCTCTGATCTAAAGGAGGTTCCACTTAATCAGTTCATGTCAAGATGGAACCTTGAGCTCCACAGCATTAAATAAATCTTTGTTTCAGTATTTGATGAAAAGTTATCCATGTGAGTGAAATATACTCCCATAGCTTCACTGTAGATTTGTCAACTCTGATGGATATATATACCCAAAGTCTTCATTACATGACACCCTCCTTCTCCAAATGTCCCACTGTTCATTTTCCCTCACTGGACTACTCCTGAGGACCTCTTTCCATGCTGTTAAAAACCCTGAATCTATGACTTAATTATTTGATATGCCTCAACAACTGCTGTGACTGCATGCACAAGTGTATTTTTTCCTTTATTCATTAACGGGATGAGAGCATCGCCGGCTAGGCTAGCATTTATTGTCTGTCCCTAATTGCCCGCAGGGCAGTTCAGAGTCAACCACATTGCTGTGGAATCACATGTAGGCCAGGCCAGGTAAGGATGGCAATTTCTTTTCCTAAAGGATATTAGTGAACCAGTTGGGTTTTTCCAACAATCAGCCATGGATTCACGTCACAAATAGACTCTCAATTTCAGATATTTATTGAGTTCAAATGCCACCATCTGCCATGGCAGGATTCGAACCCTGGTCCCCAGAACATTATTTGGATCTCTGGGTTAATATCACCAGTAACTATCTGTTTGGGAGGAGTGTTTCTGGTTATGCAAACTTAGGAATATGTGTTAGCCAGAGACACAGTGGGAACTCTAAGTTCTTCATCAAACATTGCCAGAGGATCTTTAACTCTCAATATAACAGCATATCTGAAGAATAGTACAACAAGTAGGAATTTTACAACTCTAATTTGTACCTGATCAGATCACAAGCATACCTTTTCTATTCGTGCATGGATGTAGGAACCCCAATATTTATTGCCCATCAATAACTGCCCTTGAGAAGGTGAGCTGTCTTCTTGAACCTCAGCTATCTATTTGGGCACTTCCACAATGTCGTTAGGGAAGGAGATCCAAGATTTTGATCCAGCGACACTAAAGGAATGGCGATATATTTTCAAGTCAGGATGGTGAGTGGTTTGGAAGAGAACTTGCAGGTAATGTGTTCCCATGTACCTGCCACCCTTGTCCTTCCCAATGGGAGAGGCTGAGGATTCGGAAGGCTCCTGTTGAGTTGCTTCAGTGTCTCTTGCAGATGTTGCAGACTACTGCTACTGAGCGTTGGTGATGGAGGGAATGATGATTGAAGATGATGGATGGCAAGCAGAAATGTGCAACACCAGTGAACATGAATGTCCAAGATCATTACGCACAGTTCCACAGTGCGCTACACCACACAAGCAGCTGTGACTGGACTCAGTTCCTATTTTTGTCAGTTTACTGAAGGCTATAGCGAAAGGACATTGATCACATCAGACACATAAGTCCAGACGGGAAAGAAAGATGCAGAAACAAGTTAAGCCAGATTCAAAATGACAAGAGCTTTCAGAAGATGACATGACTGATCATCACGTCAAAACCTATTTAAAGTTTTTTGAATAAAATTGCTTTGTCGGTTCCCACTTTAGCAAGAAAGGAAATTCCATCAACAGGATCAAGGCAGTTTGTCTCCGGCAATTCCTGTACTTCCAGTTCACTCTCTAATCGAGGACTGATTGAGAAAGCAAAGGGGATCCCATCCAACCACTCCGATCAGCAATGGAAACTTGCCAGAAGTCATCTGATGATTTGAATGTGATGAAACAAATGTAGTTCCCTCATCCAGATCAGTGACATTTTCTGTGGGTTCTGCTCATGTAATTGGGAGGAATCAGTGACTAGTGGGGTACAGTAAGGATCAGTGCCAACTATTCGCAATATACATTAATGACCTAGATGAGGGAACCAAATGCAACATTTCAAAGTTTGCTGACCACACAAAACTGGGCAGTATTCAGAATTCTGACGATCCAAGGAAGCTTCAAGGTGATTTAGACAAGCTGAGTGAGTGGGCAAATATATGGAAGATAGAGTATAATGTGGCTAAATGTAATGTTGCACACTTCAGTGTGTAAAACAGAAAGGAAGAGTATTATTTAAGTTGAGATATATTGGGAAGTGTGGGTGTAATAAGGGATCAGGTGTCTTTGTACACCAGTCAGTGAAAATAGTTAGGAAGGTACTTTATTGCCAGAGGGTCTGAGTTCAAAAATTGGGATGTTTTACTTCAGTTATACAGGGCATAAGTGAGACTTGAGTATTGTGTACAGTTTTGGTCTTTCTACTGAAGAAAGCATACACATCTTAGAAGGAGTGCAGCAGAGGTTCACTAGGTTGGCACCAGAGATAGGAGGACCCTGTTGTTTGGGGAGAGATCAGTTTGACTGGGTCTGTATTCACTGGAGGATGAGAGGGGATCTGATTAGAGCGTATAGAATTCCAACAGGTTTGGACAGGCTGGATGCAGGGAGGATGTTTCACCAAGTTGGGGAGTTTAGATCAAGAGGGTAGATTTAGGATTGAGATGAGGAAAGATTTCTTGACTTATAGGGCAGCGAGTGTAAGGAATTCTCATTCACAGAATGTTGCAGAGGTTAAATCACTAAATATGTTCAAGAAAGAGACAGATACATATCGACATTTTGAAGGGATATGGGGAGAAAACAGGAATATGACATTGTGATAAAGGGTCAACTATGATCGTCTTGAATGGTGGAGCAGGCTGGAAAGGCCGAGTGACCAATACCTGCTCCTAGTTTCTATGTGGCCATTCAGCCCCTCAGTCCTGCTGTCCAATTCAATTAAATCATGGCAATGACATACCTCAGCTCCATTCACCCTTCTTTGTCCCATATCCTCTAAAGCCATTCTCGACAAAAATCTATCAATCACAGTCTAATTGAAAACGCCTGCCAGCATCTCGATATTTTGGGATGTGTGTTCCAGATTCCCAGCCTCCTGCAGAGTGAAGAAGTGCTTTCTGGTTTCACCCTGAATGAACTAGGTTGAATTTAAACTTGGGGGTTGTCTTGTTCTTCTACCCCTCCCCCTGCCCCTCAGCACAAATTGGCTTTCTCCAGTCTCCCCAATCAAAGTCCTTTAATATTTTCCATCAGACCTCACCCATGAGCTTCTAAAGCTCAGGGGAATTGGACCAGGTTCATATAAACTGTCCTGACCATTTAAACCTTGCGACCCCAGTACCACCTCGGTGAATCTAATCACACAAGCCAGAGGTACAGGGAAAAACAGAAGTTTTAACAAACTTTTTCTTTGCTTGACAATGCAGAAGTTGAATATTGCTAAAAGGAGAGAGTCAGACAAAGAAAGGCAAAACTTTTCATCAGGACAAAACACAAGAATACCAAATTTGTAACAGTCACATTAATTTATACTGCAGGACCAAAAGTGGCTGATGAGTTAACTTTTTGACTTGCTGAGAAAGTAACAGGAAATTATAGCCTACCCTAAAGGCTTGAGGTCAATCCTCTTTGCTCCAGGGTGAGTAACCTCATCATCTCCGATATAACCTGGTAACTAAAATTCTTCATCCCTGGAACCTTTCTAGCAAATGTCCTCTGTATGTACTCAAGGATGATCACATTCTTCCCAAAGGGTGGTGACCTGAAAAATGGATGCAACACTCTAAGTCAAAAACTTCGCTAGTGTCAACCTGATTAAACTTATATTGTGAAGACTTCAATCAACCAATCCCCTCAGTCCTCTCTTTTCGATAGTAAGAAGTCCCAGCTTGTGCAACCTTTCCTGCTAGGCATGACCTCTCAATCCTGATATCATCTGATCGTGAGATATGATGGTAGGTGATCGATCCTCTTGCTCATGAGTCATGCAGCCAGCGAGTCACGGAACTGTACAACACAGAAACAGACCCTTTGGTTCAAATTGTCCACACCCACCAGATACCCTGAAATAATCTAGTCCCGTTTGCCAGCATTTGGCTCATATCCCTCTAAACCCTTTCTATTCATATACCCATCCAGACTCTTTTTAAATGTTGTAACTGTGCCAGCCTCCACCACTTCCTCTGGCAGCTCATTCTACGCACGCACTACCCTTTCCATGAAAAGGTTTCCCATTCGGTCTATTTTAAGTTTTTCCTCCTCACCCTCAACCTTTATCTTTGGATTGTCACACCCCAGGAAAAAGACCTTGGCTATTAGAGCCATAGAATAATACAGCATGGAAACAGGCCCTTCGGCCAAACTGGTCCATGCTAACCATGGTTCCCACTAACCTAGTTCCAGTTGCCTGCATTTGGTCCATACCCCTCTAAACCCCTCCAATCCATGTACCAAATGCTTTTAAAAATGTTGCTATTGTACCTGCCTCAATCATTTTCTCATTCCATGCACACACCACTCTCTGTGTGAAGTTGCCCCTCAGGTTCTATCTAAATCTTTTCCCTCTCACCTTAAACCTGTGCCATCTACTTTTCAGTTCCCCATCCCTGGAAAAGGGATGCATTAATCCTATCTATGCCCCTCATGATTTTATGCATCTCAGTAAGGTCACCCCTCATTCTCCTACATTCCAAGGAATAAAGTCCTATCCTGGCCGGCCCTTCCCTGTTAGTCAGGCCTACTAGTCCTGGCAATGTCCTCATAAACCTTCTTTGCACACTTTCCAGTTTCCTATAACAGGGTGAGCAAAATTTTATTCAATAGTCTGAGTGTGGCCTCACCAAAGACTGTAACATAATATCCCAACTCTGAAACTCAGTACCTCGACCGATGAAAGCCAGCATGCTAAATGCCTTCTTCACCAGCCTGTCTACCTGTGACACCGTTTTCAAGGAACAATGTACTTGCACTCCTAGACTCCTCTGTTCCACAAAACTCCTCAGGACCTTACCATTTACTGTGCAAGTCCTACCTTGGCTTGACTTTCCAAAGTGAAACACCTCACCCTTATCTGTATTGAATTGCATTTTCCAGTCCTCAGCCCCACTACCCCATCTGATCAAGATCCTTCTGTAATTTATGATAACCTTTCTTACCATCAACAATACCTCTTGTTCACCCTATTCATGCCCCTCATGATTTTATAAACTTCTGTAAGGTCACCCTTCAGCCTCTGACGCTCCAGGAATAAAGCTCCAGCCTATTCATCCTCTCTCTATGGTACAAACCCTCCAACTCCCGCACCATTCTTGTAAATTTTTTAGAGCGAGCCTCACACATTTTTGAAACAAAAAATGTGAATTCAGAATTTTTTAATGCAATTTTATTGAGACACTAATGGGGGAGCCCTCTTGTCCCCATCCTTGCATTTCAAATAGTTCTGGAGGGGTCGCGAGTGGGGAGGTGAGAACACACGAGGACATTCCATTGACAGAACAGAAAGGTTCTGGAGCTGCCCAGTCTCAGTTTTGTTTTATGTACAGAGCACCTGTTCATGTTTCCCTCTCTCTCTCTGTTCTCTCTTCTCTCCCAGTTGTTCATCAAGGTTGTGGTGCAGGTTGGTGTGTAGTGAGAGAGAGTGAGAGAGAGAATGCTTGTCATTTTACTGCAGGTCCAACTCCCAGGAACATCAGCTGCTGCAAATGCTGTTCACAGACACTAGGCCTGGATCAACCAGTCCCATCTCCTCATGCTCATTGACACAGAGACGATATCCGCAGCCCCTCTTCCTTGGCAGAGGGACCACTCCTTTGGCCCCAGCCCCTCCCTGGGGTCTGGTGGTGGGGGGCAGCAGGAAGCCAACACTGCCAGCGATCAGCATGTGCCAGATGCTGTGGATGTAGAAGTAGTTCTCCTCGGTCTCCACGAAGGCATACAGTGCCACAGCAAACGTGGCAATGACTGTGCCAGGGAAGAGGTAGAAAACCCAGCGCTTCCAGGTGGGAGGGTAACAGTGACGTCTCCGGATTGTACGTACAGTCTGCGACAGAAAGGGAAGCAGAATGTTACGGAGGTAAGCCATAATTTTATCAGGTCTATCACTTGAGGTGTTGAGTATTAAGGCGAATCTTTATCATGAGTGGTGGGGCATAGTACGGTACGTCTCAAGTCTTGCTGAAAAGACAGACACGTCCCTGAAGCTTTTCACCTTGCCACCCCATCAGGACCATTGCAAGAATACCACATTTCAAACAATTTATCCTACTGGAGCCTAGGGTGCTGATCGGTTGGAAAATCAATTCTGATTGGCTGAGGCATGGCCACAGAGTAAGTGACAGGGAATTATAGACTCCCCAAGCTCCTGGGTCAATCCAAAGGACAAAAGGCTCCATTTGTTTGCACTTGCTCCAGCGGTAGGAATTGTAGAAATTTGGTATTCTTGCATTAGTCCTGATGAGTACTTATTTAATTCCTTCATGGGATGCAGGTACGACTAGATAGACCAGTATCTATTGTCTAGCCCCAGTTGCTCAGAGGGCAGTTAAGAGTCAAGCACATTGTTATGTGTTTGGAGTCACATGTTGGCCAATCTAGGTAAGGATGGCAGATTTCCTTCCCCAAAGGACATTTGTGAACCAGATAGACTGGCACAACGATTGACAATGGTTACATGGCCACCATTGGACTAGTTTTTTTTAGTGTAAAATTTCACCAATTGCTGTAGAAGCATTCAAAACCACATCCACAGCACATTAGCCTCAGGCTCTACAATTAATAGTCAACCGACAGCACCACTATGCCATCACCACCAGCAAGACAAGGCCACAGCACGTCAGCCACATCTCTGTCTTTGCAGCAACATTCAGATTCCGTATCAGCGAGTGATTGTGTGCGGTAAATCGTTTTAACACCCAGTGTCAGCTGAGGTGTTACGTTCTGAGTGCCACACTTTCAAAAGCGTTGCCATGGCTATGCAGATGGCGCACAGAAGATTTCCTGTCGTGGTGCCAGCTCCTCAGTTATGTGGAGAGACTGAGAAAACTGGAGCTATCCCCCTTACAGCAGGAAAAATTAATGGGAGCTTCGATTGAGGTTTCAGTCATCTCGGGTTTTGATAAGGGTAGACGCGGAGGAGACATTTTCCACCCAAAGGAATCACTGTAACTGGAGATTTAAAATAATTGGCCAGAAAGTCAGAGGGAAGACGGGGAGAATTTCTTTTTTGATTCCAATTCTGAACCAGAAATTACAAAATTCTTGATGTCAATGATATGCTTTTGAATCGTAGTCCCTACTGTATTGTAGACAAAGGCAACAGCCAATTTACACACAGGCAGCTCCCACAAACTGTACCTTGAAAATCAGATCATCCTGTGATTGAATGATGTTGTTTCTGTGATAACTAGTGAACACTCTTCCTCAAGTTTGCATTGTGCCACCTGAGATGGGCAGGTGGGGCATCCATTTAATACCTTATACAAGAGAAGGCACATCTGACAATGAAGCTCCATCCTGGTACAGGCACTGGGGGAGGCAGCTCAGTTCTAGTCTCTGGGATGAGACTACAGATCCACCAATTTAGAGACACAGAGACAAGAATACGAGCCTTCGGACCACATCCAACACCATGGAGTTGCACAGTACCGAAACAGACTCTGTCTTGCCCATGCCGACCAGATATCCAAATTAATCTAACCCCATTTGCCAGCATTTGGTCCATATTCCTCGAACAACTTTCTGTCCATATGCCTGTGCAGATACCTTTTAAATGTTGTAACTGTACCAGCCTTGACCACTCCTTCGGCATCTCTTTCCATATATGCCCTATCCTCTTGTGAGAAAATGTCCCTTTTCAGGTCCCTTTTAAATATTTCCCCTCTCACCTTAAACCAATGTTCTCTAGTTTTGGATCCCTTGTCCTGAGAAAAAAAGATTTTGGCTGTTCACCCTATCCATGCCCTTCATGACTTTATAAATATCACCCCCAGTCTCCGATGCTCCAGGGAAAATAGTCCCAACCGATTCAGCGTCTCCTTACACCTCAAACCCTCCAAACTCAAGTTGGCTATCGACACAATCTGGCTGACGAATTAGACCAGAGCCACTCAAAAATATTTCTGATGCTTCCCACAAACACAGATTTGTGTTTAATAAAATCAAACTCCGGTGGATTGCAGAGATTTGAAATTAAAGCAGAAATTGCTGAATATGCTCTAAATAAGGATTGATTTAAGGAATTGTCACAGACTGGGTGGGTCGAAGGGCCTGTTCCTGTGCTGTAGTGTATGGTATATTGTATAGGTCTGACACATCTGTGGAGAGAGAGAGAAAGAGACAACATTTTGAGTCTGGCGTGGCAAGACTTTAGCCTGAAACATTACCTGTGTTTCTCTCTCCACAGATGCTGCCAGAGCTGCTGAGTTTCTCAAGAAATTTAGGTTTGCACTTCAGACTTGTAATTCACTGACTGAGGTTTGATAGAGGTTTACAAAATCATGAGGTCCGTGACTGTTCCAGCTCGTCAAAGGGCAAAGAATGAGAGGGCGTTGATGTAAAGTCATGCGCAAACAAAGCAAGGGTGATGTGAGAAAAAGAACTTCCCCACACTGCAAGTGGTGAGGCTCCGGAATGCACTGCCTGGAAGTGCGGCAAAGGGAGATTCAGGATGTGAGTTTGCTCGCTGAGCTGGAAGGTTAGTTTTCAGACGTTTCGTCACCATTCTAGGTAACATCATCAGTGAGACTCCGGTGAAGCGCTGGTGTTATGTCCCGCTTTCTATTTATCTGGTTAGGTTTTAGGTTTTAGGGAGATTCAATTTAGGAGACCACTGGATGATTATTTGGATAGGAATGGTTGGCGGGGGTACAGGGAAAAGGCAGGAGATTGGCACTAGGGGTTGGAATCCGTGCAGGCACAGTGGGCCAAACCACCTCCTTTTGCATCGTAACAATTCTGAGATGCTACAAACTGGTTACAGCCAATGCGGCGTACACATAAAAGGATGGACATTGTTCTCCATACCCAGGCAATGGCCATGATGCCGAGAGCAAAGAGGCTTGGTCCCAGAAGATTCCACAGTCCATGCCGGTCCAACTGCAAGGCCATTGACAGCAACATGGCTCCCAGCAAGTACAAGATCTGTCAAAGTGCAAAGGTCAAGTGTCAGCAGGACAGTTATATGACAAAGTAGACCATTGATGGCAGATATTTTAATTGTTCATTTTAATTTTCAACTGCTTTCAGTAAGAAATAATTTACTCTTGCTTCGTTGGTCAGAACACATAGCCAATCATCTTGGAGTACGTTTCGCAGATATCAAGGGCTTCAGAACAAAGGCTGAGGGTGAGGTCCATGCAATGGGATCGGAGAATCAGAGGGTGGTTACAGTACAGCAGGGAGCTGTTTGGACCACTGTGTCCATTGCAGCTCTCTGCAAGAGCACCGCAGCCTTCTTTTTATTCATCTGCATGCAGGACGTGGGCGTTGTTGGCTGGCCTGCAGTTACTGCCCGTCCCTAGTTACCCTACAGGAGCTGGCGGTGAGCTGCCTTCTTCAGCTCGCGCAGTCCACATGCTGTGGGTAGACCCACAATACCACTAGACAGGAAATTTCAGGATTCTGACCCAGTGATATTGAAGGAATGGTGATGTATTTCCAAGCCATGATGGTGGGTGGTTTGGAGGGGAACTTACAGGGGGTAGTGTTCCCATGTATCTGCTGCCCTTGTCCTTCGAAGTGGTTGTGGGTTTGGAAGGTGCTGTCTGAGGGTCTTTGGTGAATTTCTGCAGTGCATCTTGCAGATGGTACACACTGCTGCTACTGAGTGTCGGTGGTGGAGGGAGTGGATCCTTGTGGATGTGATGCCAATAAAGCGGGCTGCTTTGTCCTGGATGGTGTTAAGCTTCTTGACTGTTTTTGGAGCTATAGTCATCCAGGCAAGTGGGGAATATTCCACTGCAATCTTCATTTATGTCTGACAGATGGTGGGAGAGACTTTGGGGGAGTCAGGAGGTGAGTTACTTGCTGCAGTATTCCTGGCCTCTGACCTGCACTTGTAGCAACAGTGTTTAAGTGGTTAATCCAGTTCCATTTCTGGACAACGGTAACCCCCAGGATATTGATAACTTCAGTCCCCTGCCCTTTCCCAGCAACCTGCAAGTTCTTCTCTCTTCACATAATTATCAAATTCACTCCCAGTTGAATCTGCCTCAGACACATCTTGTAGCACACAGATACAGATCAGCCATGATCCATTTAAGTCATGGAACAGGCTCAGGGGGATGAAAGGCCTAATCCAGTTCCCTTGTCCTTCCAGCAGGCAATTTCTGCCAAGCAGTGAATTAAGGATTTCTCTGAATCAGGGATACCCTGCACTCAGAAGCTACATTTATCCACTTCCGACCTGCTGCACTCACACAAGGTAAGGCCAGTACCACCACATAACAGCTTGGATTTGACCCGCTCTGTTCCAGACAGCCTCACAGTGAATGGCACAGATTGCAGTGTTTCCTGGTGGTGAGCCCGGGTCAGAAAACACAAGGCCTTTCTCTGGCCAATGATAGTCTCTGCGAATAGGTGAGAAGGAAAGTAACAGCTTGCATTTATGTAGCACCTTCCATGACCACAGGCTGCCCCGGTATGTTTCACAATCAATGAAGCACAATGTGAGAAAATGTGGCAATCGGTACACAGCAAGATCCCATAAATAGTGAATTGATTATATGTTTTAAATTTATTTTCTTGTCAGATGAAAGAAGGCCAGGTGGTAAGGCCAACCTCTGTTGCCCATCCCTAATTGCTGTTGAGCTGAGTGGCTTGTGAGGCCATTTCAGGGGGCAATTCAGAGACAGCAACATTGCTGTGGGTCTGGAGTCACAAACAATGCAGAAGCAAGAATAGGTCATTCGGTCCTTTGAGCCTGCTCTACTATTCAGTATGATCATGGCCGAACACCCAACTCAGTTCCCTTTCCTGCTTTCTCCCCATATCCTTCAATCCCTTCAGCTCTGGGAAATATATCTAACTTCTTCTTGAAAAAAGATCAGGGAAGGATAGAAAATTTCTTTCCTTGAAGGACATTAGTGAACCAGATGGGTTGTTACAGCAATCAATGGTAGGATGAAAATAGCAGTGAGGGGAGAAACCAACTACGGTTAACCAACGAGGTTAAGGATAACATCAAGTCGAAAGAAAACATACTCAATGTGGAAAAGGTTTGTAGTAAGCCAAGAGGTGTGAAACTTTTAAAAAACAATAAAAGATGACCATTAAAACAAAAAGAGGGAGGAGAAAATCTTCGAGGGTAAACTGGCGAGTAATATCAAGATGGACAGTAAGAGCTTCCTGGAATATATCAAAAGGAAGAGGGAGGCCAAAGTGGGCATTGGCTCCTAAGAGAATAAGGCTGGGGAAATAAGAATGGGGAACCAAAAAATGACAGAGGAATTGAAGAAATACTTTGCGTCAGTCTTCACAGTAGAGACACCAACAGCATTCCAAAATACTGAAATATTCAAAAAGCAAAAAGAGGAAAAGAACTGAATACGATGAGTATCACAAGAGGAAAAGTGACTGGGAAACTGGGGCTAATGGGAAATCTCCTGGACCTGACGCGCTGCATCCTTGGCAAAAAGAAGTAGATCAGAGTGTGGATGCACTGGTAGTAATCTTTCTTAAGACCATAGGATACAGGTCAGTCAACCAAATCAGTCCATCGAGTCTGCCCTACAGTTTCATCATGGCTGATATGTTTCTCAACCCCATTCTCCTGCCTTTTCCCCATAACCCTTGATCACCTTATCAATCAAGAACCTATCTATGTCTGTCTCAAATATACTCACTGACTTGACCTCCACAGCCTTCTGCAGCAATAAGCTCCACAGATTCCCCACCCTCTGGCGGAAGAAATTCTTCATCTCATTTCTAAAGGGTCATCCCTTGACTCTGAGGTTGTACCCTGAGGTCTTAGTCTCTTTTACTGGTGAAAACATCTTCTCCACCTCCACCCTATCCAGGCCTCTCAGTATTCTGTAAGTATCAACGAGATCCCTCCTCATCCTTCTAAACACCGAGTTTAAAGTCAGAGTCCTCAACCGATCCTCAGATGAAAAGTCCATCATCCCCGAGATCACATCCTCTGGACCCCCTCCTATGCTAGCCCACTGGGGGCCCAAACTATTTACAATATGCCAAATGTGGTCTGACCATAGCCTCATACAGCCTCAACAGTGCAGCATATCTCTGCTGTTGTGTTCTCACCCTCTTAAAATGAATGCTTACATTGCATTTAACTTGCTAACCACCAACCGAACTTGATGTTAACCTTAACAGGATCCTGAACAAGAACTTCTAAGTGCCTTTGTGCTGCAGATTTCTGAAGCCTTCCGCATTTAGAAAACAGTCTATGCTTTTATTCTTCCCCATCAAAGTGCATAATCCAACACTTTCCCAAATTGCATTCCATTGGCCACTTCTTTGCCTACTCTCCTTGCCTTTACAGTCCTTCCAGAGCCTTCCCCCTTTTTCAACACTACCTGCATCTGCACCTGTCTTTGGGCCTCTGCAAACTTAGCAACAGAGCCCTCAGTTCCTTCCTTCAGATGTTAATATGTAACGTGAACAGTAGTAGTCCCAACATGGACCCCTGGAGGCTCAGTGGCTGTAGCTACCATCCTGTAAAAGAACTCTATATTGCCACTCTCTGCCTTCTGCTGGTCCTTTATATATGCCAGCACCTTGCCCCTAACACCATGAGTCCTATTTAGCAGCCTCCTGTGCGGCACCCTGTCCCTTTGCTCTGGAAATCCAATTAGATCATATCCACTGACCCTCCTTTGTCTAACTTGGCCATTACGTCCTCAAATAATCCTTACAGACTTGTCAGGCATGACCTCCCTTTGATGACAGATGGCACAATGGTTAGCACTGTTGCCTCATAGCGCCAGTGACCCAGGTTTGAGTCTACACTCTGGCAACTATCTATGTGGAGTTTGCATGTTCTCCACGTGTCTCTGTGGGTTTCCTCCGGGTGGTCTAGTTTCCTCCCACAGTCCAAGGTCTGCAGTTTAGGTGGATTGGCCTTGCTAAATTGCCTCGTAGTGTCCAGGAATGTATAGGCTAGGTGCATTAGCCACAGAAAATATAGGGTAAGGGGGATGGGTCTGGGTGGGACGCTTTTCAGAGGTCTGATCTGGGCTGAATGGCCTATTTCCACACTTTCGGGATTCAGTAGAAGCTATGGTGACTTTTCACCCCATCTTAACCAGACGTGTAACATCAGGCATTTTCCAGTTCTCTGGGACCCTCCCAGACTCCAGTGATTCCTGAAATATCACTACCAGTGCCTCTACAGCCTCCTCAGCTATCTCCTCAGAGTATGGTCCACCTGGCCTGGCTGATTTATCCACCTTCAGACCTTTCAACGTCCCCAGCACCTTCTCCTTAGTGATGGCCACTACCTTCACCTCTGCCCCCTGACTCTCTTGAAGTTCTGGTATGCTGCAGCTTCCACTATGGAAACTGATGCAGAGTACGTATTCAGTTCCTCTGCCATTTCCCGGGTCCCCATTACTACTTCTCCAGCCTCATTTTCCAGCGGTCCAATGCCCACTCTTGCCTCTCTATTAGCTTTTTTGATGTCTAATAAAAAAACTCATGCAATCTTTCATATTATTGTGAACAATTTTGATCCCCTTATCTCAGGAAAGATGCATATTTCTAATCAACCTGTTCAAAGGTATTATTTCACACCTCTGGAGCAGGTGGGAATTGAAACTGGGCCTCCTGGCTCAGTTGCAGGGACACTGCCAGTGCCCCAGAAGATCTGAGGAGAGATAAACAGGAATTGGAGGCAGTTCAGAGAAGGTTCATTAGGTTAATCTTGGATATGGAGGGACTGTCTTATGACGAGAGGTTGAGTATGTTGGGCCTGTATTCATTGGAGTTTAGAAGATTGAGAGGCAACTTTATTGAAACATATAAGATTCTGAGAGGACTTGACAGGGTAGATGTGGAAAGGTTGGTTCCCCTTGTGGGAGAGTCTGGGACCAGACAGCATAATCTAAGAATTAAGAGTGAGCGATGAAGAGGAAGTTAATCTCCCAGAGGATAATAAATCCGTGGGATTCTTTCTTGCTGAGTGCTATAGAGGCTGAGTTATTAGGGATATTCAAGTCTGAGGCAGGCAGATTTTTAATCTGTAACAATTATGGGGAAAAGGCAGGAGAGTGGAGTTGAAGATTATCAAATCAGCTGTGATCTCATTGAAATGTGGAGAAAGCATGATGGGCTGAATGGCCATCGAACCCTGTGTCACAATATTAGCCTCTGGATGACTTTCCCTGTGATATTACAACAGCACAATCATCTTCTTTTGTTCTCAAAGAGATGGCAGAAGATGAGCAATCCAGCAACTGATTGATGCTCTGGGGCCATGGGTTCGAATCTCATCGCAGAAGATGGTGAAACCTGACTTCAATTAATAAATCTGGAATTAAAAGCTAATCAAATGGTGACCATTTAACCATCATCAATTGTTGTGAAAATCCATTTGGTTCACTAATGCCTGCTAGGGAAGGAGCTTGCTGTCCTTACCTGGCCTACATGTGACTCCAGACCCACAGCAATGTGGTTGACTATTAACTAGCTTCTGAAATGACTGACAGAGAGACTCAGTTCAAGTACAGCTAGGGAAGAGCAATAAATTCTAGTTATGATAACAATGCCCATATCTAATAATAACTCCTTTGAGAGAGAGATACTGACTGGGAAGCCAGGAGAACTTTCCTTTGTCCAGAAATGGCTGTGGGATCTTCATTTCTGGCCCCATTAGAAGTGAACAACGTTTGAGAATATGTTGGAGTGCAATTCCTACAATGGGATTACTCCTCTGTCAGATACGTTATGAGTTACATACAATGTGAAGCTTCTTCTACTCTGGAAAGTAAAGCTTTCTGTAATCGTTTAAACTGAAAGTAAGGCTCTCTCTACTCTTAAACTGAAAGTAAAACATCCCATACTTGTTTAAAATGAAAGTAAAGCTCTCTCTACTTTTTAAACTGTAAGTAAAGTTTGCTCTGCTCTTCTAAACTGAAAGTGAAGCTCCCTGTACACTGTCCCCACTAAACATACACAGGACAGGTACAGCACAGGGTTAGACACAGAGTAAACCTCCCTCTATACTATCCCCACTAAGCACACACAGCACAGGTTAGATACAGGGTAGCCCTCCCTCTATACTATCCCCACTAAACACACACAGCACAGGTTAGATACAGGGTAACCCTCCCTCTATACTGTTGCCCGTCAAATACTCCCAGGAGAGGAACTTCACGGTTAGAGATAAAATAATCTGAAGATGCTGGAATCCAAGGTAGGCAAACAGGAGGCTGGAAGAACACAGCAAGCCAGGCAGCGTCTGGAGAAAAGGAGCAGACAATGTTTTGAGTACTACCCTTCAAGCAGGGGGATTGAGTTTAAGAGTAGTGAGATCTTGTTGCAGCTCTATAAAACTTTGGTTAGACCGCACTTGGAATACTGTGTCCAGTTCCGGTCGCCCTATTATAGGAAAGATGTGGATGCTTTGGAGAGGGTTCAGAGGAGGTTTACCAGGATGCTGCCTGGACTGGAGGGCTTATCTTATGAAGAGAGGTTGACTGAGCTCGGACTTTTTTCATTGGAGAAAAGGAGGAGGAGAGGGGACCTAACTGAGGTGTACAAGATAATGAGAGGCATAGATAGAGTTGATAGCCAGAGACTATGTCCCAGGGCAGAAATGGCTAGCACGAGGGGTCATAGTTTTAAGCTGGTTGGAGGAAAGTATAGAGGGGATGTCAGAGGCGGGTTCTTTACACAGAGAGTTGTGAGAGCATGGAATGTGTTGCCAGCAGCAGTTGTGGAAGCAAGGTCATTGGGGTCATTTAAGAAACTGCTGGACATGCATATGGTCACAGAAATTTGAGGGTGCATACATGAGGATCAATGGTCGGCACAACATCGTGGGCTGAAGGGCCTGTTCTGTGCTGTACTGTTCTATGTTCTATGTTCTTAAAGTCCTGAAGAAGGGTAATACCCAAAACGTTGCCTGCTCCTTTCCTCCAGATGCTGCCTGGCTTGCTAGGAACAGCACGGGGTTGGCTACAGAGTAAAGCTCTCTCTACACTCTCCCCATCAAACACTCGCAGGACAGGGGCAGCACAAGGTTAGATACAGAGTAAAGCTCTCTCTACACTGTCCCCATCAAACAGTCCCAGGACAGTGTCAGCACAGGGTTAGAAACAGAGTAAAGCTCTCTCTACACTGTCCCCATCAAACAGTCCCAGGACAGTGTCAGCACAGGGTTAGATACAGTGTAAAGCTCTCTTTATACTCTTCCCCTACCAAACTGTCCTACTGTGAATGCAGATTCTGGAGATTCCGAGATAACAAAATGTGGAGCAGGATGAACACAGCAGGCTCATAGGAGCTCGCTGCTTGGCCTGCTGTGTTCATCCAGCTCTACACTTTGTTATCTCTACTGTGAATCTGTGCTGTTTTAATGGGTTTTCAGATGAGTCCTTCCCAGATTGTGTCTGTGTCTGGCGTTAGCTGGACAATTTGGTAGTTTCACAGGCCCTGTTACTGACTTTAACTGTTCTTCCAAGTTTTTATTTAATTAGCTGTAACTTAAATGCCTGTGATGAATTTTGAACTTGTATCCACAGGTCCCTCATTCTGATTTGTGAATTATTGGTGCATTTACATAACCAAGCTGCTGCCATTTCTAATTATGCTGATGCTGTGCTAACTGGGTCAGTTCTACCTTCACTCTGGGAATATCCTAACTCAGTTCACATGGAACACATGGAGACTGGAGGAACTTCAGGATTGGAATCTGGAATCTAGAAAGAGAAAACTTGCTGATGAAACCATTACACCATCAGATCTAAGAATAACAAAGTGTGAAGCTGGATAAACACAGCAGGCCAAGCAGCATCTTAGGAGCACAAAACCTGACGTTTCGGGCCTAGACCCTTCATCCAAAGGGTCTAGGCCCGAAATGTCAGCTTTTGTGCTCCTAAGATGCTGCTTGGCCTTCTGTGTTCATCCAGCTCCACACTTTGTTATCTTGGATTCTCCAGCATCTGCAGTTCCCGTTATCTCTGAACACCATCAGATCTGTTCACTAGTAGGAGCTGAATGATGGGCCAATTCCTGAATATCCAATGTGTATGAAATGGCAGACCAACATTATTCATAATCATCCAGGGGTACTTTCAATGAAATTAAAATGCTGTTAATACGCTGACATGGAAACATATCGCTGTTACTTCAGAGTCGCTGGGAGAAAATCCTGGAATTCCTTCCCTATGGGCATTGTGGGTCTATCTACAGCACACGGACAGCAGCAGTTCAAGAAGGCAGCTCACCATCAGCTTCTCAAAGGGCAACTAGGAATGGGGCAATAAATGCTGGGCCCAGCCAGGGACGCCCACATCCCATTAACAAATTAAAATGAAGTTGATGCTTGACTCCTTTGAAATAAAATGAGTAAGTCCGAACGTGGGCAATGTTTGAGAGGGAGGGGTGACATTTGGCACGTTGGCCTCCCTGGGTCTGTCGTAGACTCATTGACAGAAACTGATCATGTGCACAGATGAGGGATGAGGATAAACCCCAGCCTTGTCCCGCAAAACAACAAACTAAGAAAATCCTGAGAGCAAACTTCTGGGAAAGTTGTCAGCGACATGTGCTTGATGTTTGTTCAGAAAGAGAGGGAAGAGAGGGAGACCACCGGTGAGGATGGGATGAACAGCAGGATGGTCCCTGATTGTTGTGAGATTGGGTCCATTAGGCCCATCAAGGTGGACACTAACCTGCTTGATGATTGGTTGCAGTCTCGCCATGGCAATAACCGTGACCCAGACAGACATCAGTGATCCAAGGAAGTCACAGAACTGCAGCACATCGTACTCCATGATACAGAAGACCACGATTCCAGGCTGGTCACATGCGTGGTAAAACTGTGGGGGGCAGAGGGAGGGGAGAAGGAGCAAGTGTCACCATACAGACAATCGGAAAAGGGGTGGAAGTTTCAGGAAGCCACTCACAGACAGAGGAGGACAGTCAGGTGGAGGGGCTGAAGTGTTTGCCCTTGTGAGGAATTAGGGGGAACTGTTTCAAATTAAGGAATAGGACATGCACAGGAATCTCTTACAGGGTCTTTGGAATTCTCTTTCTCCACCACCCTTAGAAGCTTGGTCAAGGAGTAGGTTCAAGATTGATTTCGACAGAGTTTTGATTGACAAAAGAGTCTAATGTTTTGGAGGAAAGGCAGGAAAGAGGTGTTTCATCGAGGAGCTGAATATTATTCAAATGGGCAAAATCTGGAGAAAGATACAGAATGGAAAGATTGGGATCAGGGATTGCACATCTAAGACAGAGTTGAAGAGGAATTTCTTCTCTCGAGGAGAGTGAATCTTTACCACAGAGAGTTGTTGGGGCTGGGTTACTAAGTGTATGCAAAGCTAAGAGAGACATATTTTTAATCAGGAAGGGAATCAAGGCTTATGGAGATAAAGTGGGAGAGACAGACAGATATCACTTCATACACACTGATGGTCAGAAAGGCTGTACACCAGACGCAGAGATGGAAGTGAGATAGACAGTGATGAATACATTTACGAAGTCTTCTTTCATACCATGACATCATGATACTGCAGGTACAGACCTTGAGCACTGAGGAGCTTTGGTGGGCCAGGTGAAGGCTCCTTCATCCTACAGACTCACTGCCAGAGGAGGAAGTATTCAATTGGGTAATCAATGGGGGCTTTTGGCTGGTAGGATGGTGAGGTTGTGGGAAGAGTTAATAATAGGATTGGAAGGGAGGGATCAGGGCAGAGATTGCAAGTCACGAGTGAGTCTACAAGAGTTCAGGGGATAAATAGTCATGGAGAAATGGAAAGTCAGGGCTTTAAGTTTTAGAAGTGAGGGGTTGAAGGTCAGAGGGTCAATGGAAGGTGTTGAAGGTCCCACAAACAAGAGTTGCTACAGGAATGTGTTCAGAGTGGGAGGGTCTCCTTTGTTAGATCACATGGGGCCTCGGCTCTGAGTGGAGATGGGTATCAGGATCGGGAGTTGGGATCGGGATCAGGAACCGTATGTGGTCTTGCACACTCCTAGTGACCCAGAGGCTCCGAGGGTGAATGGTCACCTTCCCAACCATCAGCTCAGGCCCAGCTGTGCTCTCTAAGCAAAGGTCAAAGATCAAACAGTTACCATCCTGCTTGGAGTGACCCTACCCACTGTCCTCAGCGAGATTGACCCATGGAGATTCTGACTGGGCAAATTCTGGCACTAACCGTCGAGAAGAACATGGTGAAAATGTAGACAGAGGCCTCCAGGAGATACTCGCTGCGTATCGCTATGGCGACAGGTGGGACGAACATGAGGTTGCTGAGGCACAGGAGGAGGGTGGAGAGGAGCTGAAAGCCATACGAGTAAGCCTCCAGGTTATCAGTGCAACCCCAGCCATTCCAACCTGTAACAGGACAAACTAGTCAGAGTAACAGACAGAGACCATTCAGCCTCTCCAGTTAATGCTGGCTCTTTCAAGGCAATCGTCACTCACCCTGCTCCTAACCAACCTGCAAATTTGTGTTCATACTGTATAAAATTGACACAGTTTATCTTTTGGAAAGTGGCTGTTGGGTCTCCTTTTGAGACACTGAATTCTAGATCATGACTCCTCGGTGTATAAAAGAATTTCTTCTCATCTCTCCTCTGCTGCCTTCGTCCATGACCAGAATCCAGCAGACCAGCTGCTCACGGTCTGGGTGGCCATCATCCTCAAACACAATGTTACAGAAACCCCATGACTGTGCCCTCTCCCCAAGCTCCTCTTACCCAACGTTCTGGGATCCACATCAGGAGGTTGTCTCAGTGACACTGTCATTCAGAATGGAGTTGCTATCCTTGACAGCTCAGCAGCGGGCACTATGTCCATCTCCAGGGTCTCTGGCCCCCAGACAAAACTCCTGCCAGCGTGTCAAGAACCTCAGGTTCTGGTCTCTTCCCTGTTCCTTATGGGATGTGGGCATCACTGGCTAAACCAGCATGCATTGCCCATTCCTAATTGCCCAGATGGTAGTTTAGAGTCACCACATTTCTGAGAGTCTGGAGTCACGCTTAGGCCAGGCCAGGTATAGACAGCAGATTTCCATCCCTGAAGGATGTTGGTGAACCAGATGCAATTGACAATGGTTACACAGTCACCATTAGGTCAGATCTTTGCTGAATCTAAGTTTCACCATCTGCTGGGGGATTGAACCCATGTCCCCAGAATGTTAACCTGAAGTTCTGGATTACTAATCCAGGTACATTACCACTGATTTGGGCAAGGTTCAAAGCGAGTTGACATGGATCTGTCACTAGCTGTGCGGCTGGCAGATTAAACCATCTCAATTTGCGACAGACCTTCACTCGGTTCCTGTCCCACCCTTCCTATTGTTAAAACCGAATACACTTCAAACTCTCCCCAGTTCTGGTGAAGGGTCATCAACATGCAATGTTAACTGCTTCTCTCTCTCCACACCTGCTGCCTGAGTGTTTCATTGTGCAGTGGATTGTGCAGTGACCCTCCTTCCTGGTTGAAGTTCTGACAAATAAACACAAGCACCCAGCCGGGCTGGAGCTAGCTACAGCTTACCTGCCTTACACTCACAAGCAGCGTACAAGTACTTGTTGGCACGCAGTAGCTTGCACTGCCCATATGTGCCGCATTCATTTATGCACGGAGTCAGGTACGTTCTCAGATACACCTCTGCTGTCACGTTGTTGCACTCTTCATACCTGCCAAAGCCAGAGATCGCTCCAGTTACAAAGAATTTCTGACTGGTTGCTGAGTTAGTACATGCTCAGTCACCACACCTTTGTTACAAGTCCACACTAGACGGGCTGAAGGGTCTTCTTGTGTGCTCTAACATTCTACGATTCTACAAGGACCCCTGTAAGTGAGATATGAAGATGGTGGATAGTGACCCTGACGACTGGGGGACAGTCAGTGATGGCTGGGACCTCTGGAGGGTGACTGGAAGGTCATTGGAACAGAAAGCTCAGCTGCTGAGAAGAGGGGCCCAGAGAAAACTGAGGCCAGAGCATCCTGCACCTTCACAGCTCAGAGTCTTCCTCTGCAGTAACTGAAGCAGAGACTGCTCTGTCAGAGTGTGGTTCCAAGATGATGCTCAACACAGTGACGTCCAAATCCCATGAGTGAATAAATTAAACTGAACATCACAAAACTGGATTATCGAAGCATCAGCATCTTGATGCTTCGGGAGCTTCTTGTGTGCAAATTTGGCCTCTGCATTCCTCACAGAGGCCACGTTTCTGTGGGTGTAATGCTGTCAGAGGCACTCACTGTTCCCAGCTCACTGCTACGTTCAGTGAATGAGTGAGTGATTACTGCTAAAAGTCCCTCACAGCTGATTTAGCAATCTCACTCCGCAACAGGCTAATTCTGGTTGAACCTTTCAGCACGAGTTCACATTCTCCCAACATCCCTTTTATTTTGTTTGTTGTAAATCGGAGCCTGATCCAGATTAAACTGCTTGGGTTTAGCCAGGATCTCTCTGATAAACAGGTTTCCAATTACTTTCAAATCAAATTGTATTTAATAAAAACTCCAGACATCAGCCTCTGGTTTATTCAGCCATTTCTGTTGTCATTAGCGAGATTTGGATGAGGACAAATCAAATTGTTCACAACTGGGCGACAAATAGTCTCTCTAGGTGATAGAGCAGGCCAGGACAGTAAGGAAAGAAGAAACAGAAAATGCTGCAAATACTCAGCTCGCTGAGAGCAAGAGTCATTTTGGCTCAAAACATTAACTCTCTTTTATTCGGTTACAGGAGCGGACATCGCTAGCTAGGTCAGCATTTATTGTTCCTCCCTAATTAAGGTAATTAAAGGTCAACCACATTGCTGTGGGCCTGGAGTCACATGTAGGCAAGACCAGGTAAGAATGACAGACTTCCTTGCCTGAAGGATATTAGTGAACCAGATGGGTTTTACTGACAATTGACGTTTTCTATGGAGGCATTTGAGGGGGACTAGACAAGCCAAGGAGGGAGATAGGGATAGAGGATGCCAATGTTAGATTCAATGGAAAAAATGGGGCAGGAACGTAGGATCATGGAATCCCTACAGTGTGGAAGCAGGCCATTCAGCCCATCAAGTCCACCCAACCCTGCAAAGACCATCTTACCCAGATCCGGCCCACTACCCTATCTGTGTAACCCTGCATCTCCCATGGCGAATGTACCCAGCCTGCACACTATGGAAAATTTAGCATGGCCAATCTACTGAGCCTGCACATCTTCGGACTGTGGGTGGAAACTGGCACGCCCAGAGGAAGCTCGCACAGACACAGAAAGAATGTGCAAAATCCACACTTACAGTCACCCGAGGGTGGAACTGAACCTGCGTCCCTGGCGCTGTGAGGCAGCAGTGCTAACCGCTGAACTACCATGCCAAGTAAAGCATAGGCGCCGGCATGGCCTGGTTGAGCGAAATAGCCTGTTTCCATGCTGCTTATCTGCTAATTGTATAGATTCCAAAAGCGAGTGGGCTGGTGTGGGTGAGAAAGGTTCAAAATCTAATTCATGATGCCAACTTTACTCATAGAGTGGCAAAAGTGTGAAATTCACAGGCACACCAAGTAGTCAAGGAGTGTACGGAATTTATGACTGAGGGAAAGGTAGGGAGAAAGAAGCAGGAGGATGTTTTGACAAATTGAGATGAATAGGAGGCTCGTGTGGAACTCAAAGACCAGTATTGTTCAGTTGGACTGAATGAGGAAATGTGGATTTGAACCCACAATCAGTTCAGCTTGCTAAATAGTGAAGCAATCCAGAGTGACCAAACAACCTAGTCCTGTTCCAAACTTGGGAGTGTGTTCATTTGTGTGTTTCTGTTCTGTAATTTAATGTGTTTCAGAGAAATAATATCCTCAGTCCTCAGGGACCTTCCCCATCACAGAATTCACAGCCCCTAAATTGAATTATTCCTCTGTACTAAGTGAACAATGTCCCATTTCAACAGGGAACCTTACCCATAGTCAGCTGAGCAGAGGGAACGTAGACTGATGTACCAATTTCCTGTCTGAGGGTAAGGGATACGCAGTCTAGTAACATTTGAGGTAGAGTTGACCAATAAGAGAAACCCTGTGGAAGTCTCTGGAACAGAAGATAAGATGGGAATGTTTCAGTACTGAGTGAGTTGAATAGCCTTTTCTTGTCTGGGAGTGGAATCTCCGTATTTATATCTCTTTTACAGAATTGCCCACACTCCAAGGAGTGTCCTTTGGGAATGGTGGGGGAGAGGCAGGCAGCTCCTGAGCGTGGGACACAGAGCCAGAGGGTATTACATTCCGAATGAGGTCCTTTGGCAATTGTGTCCATGCTGGTCAGCAAGCATCCATCTCTTCTAATCCCATTTTCCAGCACTTGGCCTGTCACCTTGGACGCAGTGGTGTCTCAAGTGCTTCATAGAATCCCTACAGTGCATTCAGCCTAACATGTCCACACCAACCCTCTGGGGAAGCATCCCACCCAGACCCACTACTCCTACCTTAACCCCATAACCCGAAAATCTCATGGCCAGTCCACCTAACCTGCACAATTTTGGATTGTGCGCAGAAACCAGAGTACATAGAGAAAACCACACAGATCCTGGTAGAATGTGCAAACTCCACACAGACAGCCATCTGAGGGTGGGATCCTGGTTCGATTTCTAGTCCCACGAGGTTGCACTGTTAATCACTGAGCCACTATGCCACCCTATGCTTGTAAAATAACTTGAGGGTTCCTCCCTCTACCACTCTTTCAGGAAGCGAGTTCCAGATTCCCACCACCCTCTCGGTGAAAAGTTTTTCCTTCAATTCCTTCTAATCCCCTAGAAGCATAGGAGCAAGGAACAGGAGTAGACCATTCAGCTCCTTGAGCCTGCTCTGGCACTCGATAGGATCATGATTGATTCTCTGTATCAATGCCACATCACTTAAAAAGCTGAACATTTAGCTCCCGCTGTTTTATTCCCTGTTTACCTGATTCACAACGGATTGAGGTGTTGTCTGATGATACTAAAGGCATTCCGTGATTCAAGCAGCCAATCACAGTCACATTCTCTCCTTTCACTGAGGACTGTGTTGAAAGGAAAGAGTGAGAGAAAGGTTAGTGGATACATGACTAAAAGAAAGATACTTCATTTCTGTTCCAGTTTTGGAAGTGTGCTTGTGGAGGGAACTGGGTCAATCCATCTTCATTGTAACCTTCAAGGTCCTGATTTCCCCTGTCCATCCATTCCCACCCACAGCCTCCAAGCTTTGGCTCTGAGCATCCCACTTCTATCTCCCCCACCAACACACCTCACATTCATTGTGTTCTCAGCCATTTTCAAAATATAAAACACACACAAATAAACCCTTCATGAGCTCTGATGGAACCTGAAACATTAATTCTCTGTTTCTCCTCGCAGATACTTCCTGACCTATTACGTTTTATTGCTATTTCTGTTCTTACTCAAGATTTCTAGCATCTACATAGCTCTAAATTGAGGGGTGATAGATATAGGACAGATGTCAGAGGTCGGTTCTTTACTCAGAGAGTGGAATGCCCTGCCTGCAATAGTAGTAGACTCGCCAACTTTAAGGGCATTTAAATGTTCATTGGATAAACATATGGATGATAATGGAATAGTGTAGAGTAGATGGACTTCAGATTGGTTTCACAGGTCGGAGCAACATCGAGGGCCGAAGGGCCTGTACTGCACTGTAATGTTCTACAGCACTTTTCTTCTGAGCTGAAATAGATCGCACTCTGTTGTAATTTCCAAGTCATTAATTCATGAAGGCAGGGTCGTAACATTAGGGTCAGTCCATTCTGGATAGGTGGCTTTTTAAAAATAAATCGTTCGTAGGCATGGGTGTCGCTGGCCGGGCCAGCATTTTTTGCCTGCCCTTCATTGCCTTTGGGAGGGTGATGGTGAGCAGCCTTCTTAAATCACTGCAGTCCATGTACTGTAGGTAGACCTACAACGCAATAAGCTCCTAATGAGGAGTCTCATAGAAATAGAGAGGGCTACAGAAGGTACAGGTGATTGGTCTGAGCAATGTTTCCAATCCTACCGTGTCAGGTGTTGAAATTTGAAAACGCAATAAAATTTGGAATGAATAGCTAGTCTAATGGTGACTATGTGACCACAGTCATAAAAGCCCAACTGTTACGCTCATGTGCTTCAGGGAAGGAAATCTGCCATCCTTACTGGTCTGACCTACATGTGACTCCAGATCCACATGGAATAACTGCCCTTTGAAAAATGAATACAGGTCAAGGGCAATTACTAATGAATCATAGAATCGCTACATAGTGGAAGCAGGCCATTCAGCCCATTGAGTTTACACTGACCGTCCAAACAGCATACTACCCGGCCTCACCCCTTACCCTATCCCTGAAACCCTGCATTTTCCATGGCTAACCCACCTCGCTTTCATATCTCTGAACGCTTCGGGCAATTTAGCATGGCCAATCCACCTAACCTGCACACGTTTGGACTGTGGGAAGTTATCTGCGCAGACACTGGGAGAACATGCAAACCCCACACAGACAATTGCTGAGCCTGGAATCGAACCCGGGTCCCGAGCATCCTGAGGCAGAAGTGCCAGCCACTGAGCCACAGTGCTGCCTTTTGGCCTGCCAATAACGCTCATTTTCCTGAAGGAAGAAAGGTCCAGGATTTTGACCCAGGATCAGATAATTATTTTAATTTGTTCATGAGATGCAGGCATTTCTGGCTAAACCAGCATTAAGAGCAGATAAGAATTAACCCTGTTGCTGAGCAAAAACTCCCTACCTATGTCCATGATACCACTCATGCCTTCCACCTCCTCCAGAACTTCCAATGCCCTGGTCTCCAACACCTCATTTTCATCACGGACGTCCAGTCCCTTTATACCTGCATTCCCCATGCAGATGGCCTGAAGGCCCTCTGCTTCTTCCTGTCCCACAGGCCCGATCAGTGCCCCTCCACCGACACCCTCATCCGCCTAGCCGAACTCGTCCGCATCCTCAAACACTTCTCTTTTGATACCTCCCACTTCCTACAGACAAAGGGGATGGCCATGGGTTCCCACATGGGCCCAAGCTATGCCTGCCTCTTTGTTGGTTACATGGAAAAATCCCTCTTCTGTACCTACACTGGCCCGAAACCCCACCTCTTCCTCCGTTACATTGATGACTGTATCGGTGCTGCCTCGTGCTCCCAAGAGGATCTCGAACAGTTCATCCACTTCACCAACACCTTCCACCCCAACCTTAAATTCACCTGAACCATCTCCAACACATCCCTCACCTTCCTGTACCTCTCTGTCTCCATCTCAGGCAACCACCTACAAACCGATGTCCATTTCAAGCCCACCGACTCCCACAGCTACCTGGAATACACCTCCTCCCACCCACCTTCCTGCAAAGATTCCATCCCCTTTTCCCAATTCCTTCACCTCTGCCGCATCTGCTCCCAGGATGAGGCATTCCTCACCTGTACATCCCAGATATCCTTGTTCTTCAAGGACCACAACTTCCCCTCCACAGTGGTCGAGAATGCCCTTGACCGTGTCTCCCGAAACTCATCCCTCACACCTCGCCCCTGCAATAACTGCCAAAAGAGAATCCCCCTAGTCCTCACATACCACCTTACCAACCTCCGGATATAACGCATCATCCTCCGACACTTCCGCCATCTACAATCCGACCCCACCACGAAAGACATTTTTCCATCCCCACCCCTGTCTGCATTCCGGAGAGACCACTCTCTCCGCGACTCCCTTGTTCGCTCCACACTTCCCTCCAACCCCACCACACCCAGCACCTTCCCCTGCAACCGCAGGAAATGCTACACTTGTCCCCACACCTCCTCCCTCACCTCCATCCCAGGCCCCAAGATGTCTTTCCACATCAAGCAGATGTTCACCTGCACATCCACCAATGCGGTATACTGCATCCGCTGTACACGGTGTGGCTTCCTCTACATTGGGGAAACCATGCGGAGGCTTGGGGACCGCTTTGCAGAACACCTCCGCTCGGTTCGCAATAAACAACTACACCTCCAAGTCATGAACCATTTCAACTCCCCCTCCCATTCCTCAGACGACATGTCCACCCTGCGCCTCCTGCAGTGTCACAATGATGCCACCCGAAGGTTGCAGGAACAGCAACTCATACTCCGCTTGGGAACCCTGCAGCCCAATGGTATCAATGTGGACTTCACAAGCTTCAAAATCTCCCCTCCCCCTACTGCATCCCAAAACCAGCCCAGCCCATCCCCGCCTCCCTAACCTCTCCTTCCTCTCACCTATCCCCTCCTCCCACCTCAAGTCACACCTCCATTTCCTACCTACCAACCTCATCCTGCCCCCTTGACATGTCCGTCCTTCCTGGACTGACCTATCCCCTCCCTACCTCCCCACGTATACTCCCCTCTCCACCTATCTTCTCCTCTCTCCATCTTCGGTCCGCGCCCCCCCCTCTCTCTCCCTATGTATTTCAGAATTCTCTCCCCATCCCCCTTTTCTGATGAAGGACCGAGGCCCGAAACATCAGCTTGTCTGCTCCTAAGATGCTGCTTGGCCTGCTGTGTTCATCCAGCTCCACACTTTGTTTCCTCAGAATATTAGCTGCATGCCTGGATTAACAGCTAATACCACTCAGCCCTCTCTGCCGTTTCAACCTGCTCAAACATCCAGAGCAGGTAGGACTTGGACCCAGATCTTTTGTCCCAGAGTCAGGGCCGCTTCCGCTGTGACACAGTAGTCTGTATGAGTTTCCTCCATGTGGTCAGGTTTCCTCCCACAGTCTGAAGATGTGCAGGTTAGACGGATTGGTCATGCTCAATTGCTCATAGTGTCCAGAGATACGCAGATGAGGGGGGTTAGCCATGGGAAATGTAGGCTTACAGGAATAGGGTAAGGCGTGGGTCTGGATGGTAGGTTCTGAGTTTAGGAAGTGCACCTGGAGTTAGGAAGCACACAAAGGCTGATGGAAATCCCAAACTCTCTGGCCCAAAAAGCTGGGGTTGGGAGCGTCAATTAAAAAGCATCAAAATGTGATGGACAGATTTTTTTTGTGAATAAGAGAATGAAGTGTTACAGAACTAAGATGGATCAAAGGGGTTAGGTACTGATCAGCCATGACCTGAAAGTATGGTGAAACATATTTGAGGGGCTGAATGGCCTCCTCTAGCCATTATACATCCAAAGAACTATGTCGGGACATACTAAGAGATGTAGATCGGATGCAATGTCTACAAAGTGTATTATCAGTTGGTACAAATGGATGCCTTTATTGTCAGCTTTTCATGTGTGCGTGGTTTGATTAAAGGAGCTAGTTCCATTAACATCTTTGTTTCTTGCCGTTAGAGCTTTTGGAGTGAACTGAATTGTTGTCACATGTTTTGATTAATCCTGGACAGCTTGGAGCTCAGAGGATGAAGCAACAGTTCTGGCAGCAGTCCACTTCCTCAAATAAGCGCAGCCAGCCCTCAGGCTGTTTCAGTCCAACATTAATCCACACAACATGTTCACAGAAAGCTACAACGCAGACTTCAAGCTAAACTTATCATCGCAGGCCTAAGGTAATAAATTAATTAGAGCCATCCCAGATCAGTCGGTAATGGACTAGCTGAAGGTTTAGTCTGCTTGCTGATTATTTCACATTGAGTTGAACAAGAAAAGGCCTGCAGCCTATATTCCCACCAATGTGAATTAAGTTCAGCGATCGCGACTCCAGTATTGAAAATATTACACAAACAGTGGGAGGCAATTCATCCTGTCCAATTTGTACTATCCTGCAATTACATCGTGGTCTGCTAAAATGAGAGTACTGACTTTAAAAACACAGAACATATCAAGAGCTAAATGTCAAAGTTATGGTCAGAAACTATGTTAGGTCCAATCCATTTTGTTCCTAAAATTGTGTCCCGCTGTTGATCAGGCTGCAGATGTCACAGCTTGAATTATAAAAGCAGTAAAAGCGAAAAATGTGTTATTTTCTGCCGACTCTGTGCTGTTCATTTACCTCAGCAAATAGTAATTAATTTCTGATCGACCCAATCTAACCCCTGACCCACAGGCAATATTTGACACACTTTGCTTAAAGGGCAAGGTCAGGCTTTGAGTCTCGCAACACAACACTGACATTCAAACACAATATCAGAAAGGATCAGTGGATAGATATACAGACACGAGAGACAGAGAGATAGCGGGAAATAGTATGAGAGCAAGAAATAAAACAAGCGAGACTGGGCTAGAGAGAGAAGTAGATAACAGAGAGAGATGGGCTTGTGAGGGAGAGAGAAAAAGTGAACAAAGCACAGAGAGGGAGAGACAGGAAGATGGAGGGAGAGAGGTACACACGTGCCCAGCAAAGGCATGTCCTGTTCATAACTTCAAACATATGGTGGGGAAGGTAAGATCAATTCAAAAGAATCAGAGATGAGATGGATAGATGCTTTGTGAGTAAGAGAATGAAGCAAGGTGTTTTGAAGGCGTTAGGTGGGTTAAAGTATTTTTCAACCCTGACCTGATAGAGTGGTGGAATAGGTTAGCAGGCTGAATGGCCAGCTTCAGGCCTTGTATAACTAAAGAACTAAGTAGAGGCACACTGAGAGATCGCGATCTGATACAACATGTACAAATTGTTTTATCAGTATAATTGGTATGGAAGCTTCTGGTACTTCTGTTTATTTCTTCAAATGGATGGAAACAAGCTGACAGGCTACCTCGGGTCAGGACACTTCTGATACACATGTGAAGTCGCTCAAGTAACTCAAACTTCCAGAAGCTCCTAAATGAATCACCCTGGGTGTGACCGTTCCCACACTATAGTGGGCATGTCTGCCTGGGACCCTTCCCGCACTGGAATGGACATGTCTGGCTGGGACCTTCCCCTCTCTGGAATAGCTTTCTCTGGCTGGGACCCTCCCTGCACTGAAATAGACATGTCCAGCTGGGATGCCCCTCATGAATGAACATGCCCAAGCCGAACCTCTTGGTGGAACTCACATCTGGCATGGCTCCAAACTTTGAATCAATGGACCTTCAGGTTCATGTCTCCAAGTTTGCAATGTAACAATCCAGAAAGTTAGTCACATGGTGGTGTGAAGGGGCCCCATCATCTATCTCCATTGTGTAGGAATGGCTTCAACCTTTAAACCATTCTGGGTGGACTATGGCCATTCAAGGGGCCAGAACAGGCTACAATCAAAATGCTTTGTTATCTGAGGGCTTGGGAGACCTGGGCATTCTGGGAAGAGCACCACTTCATAATATCAGCTGTAGTCCAAGGCAGTGAGAGATTGAAGTCTTTATAAATGTGGAGGTGGATGCATTTGAACAAATAGCCTGATTCCTGATACTCATGACAGCAAACCCACCAGAAAGCAGATGGCTCTTAACTGCCCTCTGAAAATACCAAGCAAACCACTCAGTTACATTCATAGTGACGCAGCACCACAGCCTTCTCAAGGGAAAATAGAAACGAAGGACTGAATAGAAGGAAAGCTTACAGTGTTTAGTTTAAGCTCCATATTCAGGACACCACCACTGTCTAGAACTGGAACCAGATTGATGACAAACACGGCCGGTCTGTCTGGAGGCACAGAGATGTTTGGGCCAAAAAATATGTAGAAATGGACAGAGAAAGTATCCAACTCATTCCTGAGGGTGGGGCGGATGGGCCAGCATTGGTTTTGCCCAGAAACTGCACCCCGTTGGCCCAGGAACTCCTGGGGTGGCTGCTCTGCTGAGCTTCTCTCCGAATCATTCAGTGCTGGGGGACCAAGTCCTGTGATGAGCAGGGTGTCAAGAATTGACGGACCTCTGGGAGAACCAAACGACTGAGGTATGTTGAGCTTTGGGGTGATCAACTCAGAAACACTCCTGGAGATGGCCGGTTTGGAGCAATCTGGAAGGAAGAGAAAGTGTTTTCTATTATCACAGCATTTACGGGGTAGGGTGGAGGAATGGGGGAGGGGTGGGGATCTGGCAGCTGGTGAAAGAGGATGTGGGGTGGGTGTGGGTTGGGAGAGTGGGTGGGGATTGAGGACGTGGGTGAGGGTGGGGAAGGTGAGTAGGGATGGGGGGTGGGGTTTGGGTAAATGGATGGGGATGGTGTGTGGGTGTGGGTGAGTGGGGAATGATATGTGGGTGGGGAATGGTATGTGGGTGGGGTTAGAGGTGTAAGTGGGTGTTAATTGGTGGGAGTGGGAAGGTGAGTGAGAGATGGGCATGTGGGTGAGAGGTGGCGGGGAGGTGGGGAAGGGATGGGGATCTGGGTGAGAGATGGTGTGATGGTGGGAGAGTGGGGAGGTGGTGAGGGATGGTGTGATGGTGGGGGAGGGGGAAATGGTGAGGGATGATGTGATGGTGGGGGAGGGATGGTGTGATGGTGGGAGAGTGGGGAGGTGGGTGAAGGATGGGGATTTGGGTGAGAGATGGTGTGATGGTGGGGGAGTGGGGATGGTGGGTGAGGGATGGGGATGTTGGTGAGAGATGGTGTGATGGTGGGGGAGTGGGGAGGTGGGTGAGAGATGGTGTGATGGTGGGGGAGTGGGGAGGTGGGTGAGGGATGAGAACATTGTAATCTTACCAGCAGACAAAGGATGCCTGAAAGTAATTCTCAATATCGAGAAAGCTAATGCTCGTCGAGCAGATACTGACAAATTACTTGTAAAGCACAATCCACCATTACCTCCGAGACAGACCAACTGGAGCTCTATCAAGAAACACATTGACTTAGACCCTGTGTACAAACTACTGAGAAACTAAACCGGATAAAATACACACAACCCCAGCAAACTGAGGCAGAGAAATAGCAAGTGGGACAGAACACTGACACTTCACTAGAGGCACACAGACGATGTTATCGAGCAGGGTGACGAAAGGTTTGCACCCGAACCCATCAGCTCAGCCCGCGTGTCTATAACCCCATTTCTCACCCACATCCCCATCCCTCACCCACATCCCCATCCCTCACCCAAATCCCCACTCCCCACCCACACACCATCTCTCACCCACACACCATCTCTCACCCACCTCGCCATGCCCCCACCCACACACCATCTCTCACCCACCTCGCCATGCCCCCACCCACACACCATCTCTCACCCACCTCGCCATGCCCCCACCCACACACCATCTCTCACCCACCTCGCCATGCCCCCACCCACACACTATCTCTCACCCACCTCGCCATGCCCCCACCCACACACCATCTCTCACCCACCTCGCCATGCCCCCACCCACACACCATCTCTCACCCACCTCCCCACGCCCCCACCCACACACCATCTCTCACCCACCTCCCCACGCCCCCACCCACACACGATCTCTCACCCATATCCCCACGCCCCCACCCACACACCATCTCTCACCCACCTCCCCACGCCCCCACCCACACACCATCTCTCACCCACCTCCCCAAGCCCCCACCCACACACCATCTCTCACCCACCTCCCCACGCCCCCACCCACACACCATCTCTCACCCACCTCCCCACGCCCCCACCCACACACCATCTCTCACCCACCTCCCCATGCCTCCACCCACACACCATCTCTCACCCACCTCCCCACGCCCCCATCCACTCACCATCTCTCACCCACCTCCCCATGCCTCCACCCACACACCATCTCTCACCCACCTTCCCACGCCCCCATCCACTCACCATCTCTCACCCACCTCCCCATGCCTCCACCCACACACCATCTCTCACCCACCTTCCCACGCCCCCATCCACTCACCATCTCTCACCCACCTCCCCATGCCTCCACCCACACACCATCTCTCACCCACCTCCCCACGCCCCCACCCACACACCATCTCTCACCCACCTCCCCATGCCTCCACCCACACACCATCTCTCACCCACCTCCCCACGCCCCCACCCACACACCATCTCTCACCCACCTCCCCATGCCTCCACCCACTCACCATCTCTCACCCACCTCCCCATGCCTCCACCCACACACGATCTCTCACCCACCTCCCCATGCCCCCACCCACACACCATCTCTCACCCACCTCCCCACACTCTGTGGTAGGGATTATGTTGTTCCGGACTGGCGTCAATATCGCATTAATTCTGGCACTGCATTAACAGTAACTGCGCAGGAACAGCATAAAATGACATATTTAACCTTTTGTTACTGGGTGTTGTCCGGGTTGAGAAGCATGTGGTCTATCTTAAAGTACCCTGGAAAGTTGACACATTTCAAGCATGTGAACAAAATTCTGTTTCTGGACCCTAAGTAGTACATATTACTACCTGGTGATATGCTGATGGAAGACAACACCTTCACGTGAGCTGTCAGTCTCTGCAAATACTTCAACCGCAGGAAATGCTACACTTGCCCCCACACCTCCTCCCTCACCCCTATCCCAGGCCCCAAGATGACTTTCCATATTAAGCAGAGGTTCACCTGCACATCTGCCAATATGGTATACTGTATCCATTGTACCCGGTGTGGCTTCCTCTACATTGGGGAAACCAAGCGGAGGCTTGGGGACCGCTTTGCAGAACACCTCCGCTCGGTTCGCAACAAACAACTGCACCTCCCAGTCGCAAACCATTTCAACTCCCCCTCCCATTCTTTAGATGACATGTCCATCATGGGCCTCCTGCAGTACCACAATGATGCCACCCGAAGGTTGCAGGAACAGCAACTCATATTCCGCCTGGGAACCCTGCAGCCTAATGGTATCAATGTGGACTTCACCAGCTTCAAAATCTCCCCTTCCCCCACTGCATCCCAAAACCAGCCCAGTTCGTCCCCTCCCCCCACTGCATCCCAAAACCAGCCCAGCTCTTCCCCTCCACCCACTGCATCCCAAAACCAGCCCAGCCTGTCTCTGCCTCCCTCACCTGTTCTTCCTCTCACCCATCCCTTCCTCCCACCTCAAGCCGCACCTCCATTTTCTACCTACTAACCTCATCCCGCCTCCTTGACCTGTCCGTCTTCCCTGGACTGACCTATCCCCTCCCTACCTCCCCACCTATACTCTCCTCTCCACCTATCTTCTTTTCTCTCTATCTTCGGTCCGCCTCCCCCTCTCTCCCTATATATTCCAGAACCGTCACCCCATCCCCCTCTCTGATGAAGGGTCCAGGCCCGAAACGTCAGCTTTTGTGCTCCTGAGATGCTGCTGGGCCTGCTGTGTTCATCCAGCTCCACACTTTGTTATCTTGGATTCTCCAGCATCTGCAGTTCCCATTATCTCTTTCTGTGCTTTATATTCTTTATCACTTCCCCTCTGAACTTTCCTACCTCCAGCTTGGCTCTTGTTTGTTCTAATCACCCTGGTATTGGTTTTCTGTTCCCGTCCCCCACAACTGTCTCTGTGCCAAATGCCAGCTGTGGCTTGCTTGATGGCACTTTCAGCTCTGGGTCAGCAGATTCCCAGGTATGAGTGTCCACCTCAGCTTGAGCAGGGAACGCTATGTGTATTAGCCCCTGGTGCAGGTTTGAGGGAATACTGCACCATTGGTGGTCCAGGCTTGTGCATTAGGCAATAAAGCCATCTGCCAGCTTGGAGAATGTATAAGATGCTAAAGTATTAGTTGAAAGAAAGAGAGAAAATTACCCCGGTGTCCTGGCTAATTTTTATCCCTAAACTACAATTACAAAAAAGCAAGCGGATGACCTGGTGATTATCACCAATCTCTCTGTGAATGTTTGATATGTGAAAGTTGGCTGCTGTGTTTGTTACGCTAAAACAGTGACTACACTTCACAAAGTACTTAATTGGCTTTAAAGCAGTGTGAGCTATTTAGTGGTTGTGAAACGCACTATGTAAACATCAGCCTGCAATTTCTCTCATTCCATCTTATTCTCCATCTCTTTTACCACCCTTGAGGCTCTGTGTTGCCCTACAAGAGTTAGATTCCTCAAGCCTTTACAGCATGGCCCATCATGTCCCTAACAGTCATCAAACCATATTCACCCTGTCATGGGATGACTCTTGACTGCAGTTGGAAGAACTCCTGCTTAAGGACAGCTCATTGTTCCATTAGTTTAGTCTGATGGTCTTCGATTCTGACTTACCTGGGCCAAAGCTTTTCTGCTGAAATTGGTTCTTTTTTGGTCAATTACTTTTATCCTGAATTTTCCTGACCTTTTCCTGATTATATTATGATCACTGTTCCCTAAGGTTAGGTGACTTGGTATGGGTCAGGTGCAGGTAGGTGGGGCTAGTTTAATTTGGGATTATGTGTTCGGCATGGGCTGGTTGGACCGAAGGGCCTGTTTCCATGCTGTATGACTCTATGACTGTATGGTTTACGTAATTCCACAGAACTAGGTCCAGTAACACCTCCTTCCATGTCGGGTCGCAAATCTAAACATCTTGAAAGCTCTCCTGAACACACAGCTCCTTTCTGCCTTTTGTAATATTACTATCCCAATCTATATCATGGCAATTCCAACTGGAGGATGTGACATAGCCGTGATGTCACTGGATGAGTAATACAGAGGCACACGTGTTCAAATTAAATGGCAGCTGGTGGAATTGAATACAATTGTTAAATTTGGGATTGAAAGCTAGTCTTGTAGAGTGTCATTAAAATCTCATTTGGTTCATGAATCAGAAAGGAAGTCTTACCCAGTGACTTGTGGGTAAATTTTAAAGGCCCTCTGAAACGGCTTGGCAAGCCACTCAATTCAAGAACAATAAATTCTGGACTTGTCAGCAATGCCCACATCCCATAAAAAGTTCAAGATTGAGGGACAATACAGATTTAAGGGCTCATGGACATAATTGGCTAAACGCTAGTGCAGAGGCACCATTTATAATCGGAAATGCTGACAAAATACAAATGCAAGAAAGATGAAATTAAAGCAAAAATCCCAGACACACAGAACAGGACAGGCAGCACATCAGGAGAGACAAACAGAGTTGACATTTCAGGTCAGCGACATTTCCTCAGAACTGTGTGTAACTAGAAGTGAAGCGAAGATCATGAGCAGTTTTAGGTTGATGCAAGGGAAAATCAAAAATGTGACTTTGTGACAGATCATGAGAGATTAAATAGCAAGAATGTTTTTATGCATTCATGAACATATCATCACTGGCTGGACCAGCATTTAATGCCCTCTCCTCAGTTGCCCCTTGAGATGGTGGTGGTGAGCTGCCTTCTTGAACTGCTGCAGTACATGTGCATGTCCCTCAGGGAGGGAATTCCAGGATTTTAACCCAGCGACACCAAAGGAACAGTGATGTATTTCCCAAGTCAGGATGGGTAGTGGCTTGGAAGGGAATTTGCAGGGTGTGATGTTCCCATGTATCTGCTCCCTTTGTCCTTCTAGATGGTAGCGGTCAGGGGTATGAAAGCTGTTGCAGAACGATCTTTGGCAAATCTCTGCAGTGCACCTTGTAAGCAGTACACACTGTTGCGACTGTGCGCTGGTGGTTGAGGGGATAGATGTTTGTGGGTGTGGTGCCAATCCAGCAGGCTGGGTGGTACCAAACTTCCTAAGTGTTGTTGGAGCTGCATCCATCCAGGCAAATAGAGAATATTCAATCACATTCCTGACTTGTGTCTTATACAAGGACAGACTTTGGGGTGTCAGGAGGTGAAATACCTGCTGCAGTATTCCTAGCTTTTGATCTGCCCTTATAGCCACTGAATTTATGACATGAGCCTAGTTCAATTTCTGGTCAATGTTAACCCCCAGGTTTACAGTATGGGGGGTTGCGGTTTAGTGATGGTAACACCATTGAATGGGACGGCCCGGTGGCTCAGTGGTTAGCAGTGCTGCCTCACAGCACCAGGGGCTCTGGTTTGATTCCACCCTCGGGCGACTGTCGGTGTGGAGTTTGCACATTCTCCCCGTATTTGCATGGATTTCTTCCAGGTGCTCCGGTTTCCTCCCACAGTCCAAAGATATGCAGGTGAGGTGGATTGGCCATGCTAAATTGCCACCGTGTTCAGGGATGTATAGATTAGGTGGGTTATAGGTCTGGGTGGGATGCTCTGAGGGTCGGTGTGAACTTGTTGGGCTGAAGGGCCTCTTTCCACACTGTAGAGATTCTAAGTCTAAGAAGGTAGTGACTAGATTGTTTCTTATTGGAGATGGTCATTGCCTGGCATTTGTGTGGCGCGAATGTGACTTGCCATTTATCTGCCCAAAGCCTGGATATTGTCCAGATCTTGTTGCATTTGAATGTGGACTGCTTCAGTATCTGATTTGCTACAAATTATCAGAATAAAACAGTGAGGTACATAGGTTGCAATTTCAGGAATGTCAGGTTTGCTCCCATTCCATGTTCACTTCTGGCCACTGAAACTTGGGAATACCATATAAGAGAAAATACAATTCAGATTCATCCTTAACCCGCCTAAGTTACCTTCAGGGAAGAAAATCTGCTATCCTTACCTGATCTGGATTTCATGGGATTCCAGACCCACAGCAATGTGGTTCACTCTGAACTGACTCCTTTGAAATCGCCTTAGCATACTATTCAGTCTAAGGGGCAAATAAGGACGAAGAACAAATGCTGGCCAATATCTCATTAGGAAACAAAATGCTGTCAAAACTGAGGTTGCCGATTAAAAGAATCTCAGAGTTGAGATAATAGAGTCTTGTTTGGCAAAGATATTAAGCATTCAGAAACCATGGCAAACCAACGGGGCTGAGATACAAATCAGCCACAATCTTATTACATTCTGATTCAGGCTGGAGTTACAAAACACAACCTTCTGTTGCAATGTCCCTAACAAGATACAGAGAGAGGGAGAAGCTATCTATTTGTGGTTTGCATGATATTGATAACAAGACAGATGGATTTTGTCAGAATTCAGGTAGACTAAACATTATTGTACAAAAGTAGCTGGAATGCAAATTAGATCTACAATTGAATTTAAACAGCACAGATCACTGAAATTTAATTGTCTTCCCATATTTTAACAAAACAGTCCTTATTTCTTTTTGCCTTTGGGTCTGATGCAAATTATTCTACGAATGAAAGGCTCATTATAAACTGCCGGCAAGGAGTCAGGAATGAAACAAGAAGCTTCGAGGCAGCAGACATGACCCAGAATAATCAGAGCCCCAGAAGTGAGAGATTAACACAGAATGACTCTTAAACCTACAGTATTTCCCCAGAAACCTTAAACTTACACATACAATATCACTCAATTAAAACAGTTCTACAAAATAAAAGGTCTTCCTTTCCCAGATGTACACACACATGTGCTATCAGCTGTATAAGCTATCACACATACATACGCTGTCTCTCTCTCTCTCTCTCACACACACACACACACACACACACACACACACGTTTGCCCGGAGTTGGCCAATATCCCTCTATCCCCCTCCTATTCATATACCTATCCAGATGCCTTTTAAATGTTGTAAATATGCCAGTCTCCACCACTTCCTCTGGCAGCTCATTCCATACACGCACCACCCTCTGTTTGGAATTGTTGCCTCTCAGGTCATTTTAAATCTTTCTCCTCTCACCTTAAACCTATGCCTTCCAGCTTTGGAGTGCCTTACCTTTGGCAAAATACCTTGGCTATTCACCCTAAGCATGCCCCTCATGATATTTTACAAACCTCGACAAGGTCAGCCCTGGGTCTCTGATGCTCCAGGGAAAGTAACCTCAGCCTGTTCAGCCTTTCTCTATAGCTCACATCCTCCAGTCCTGGCAACATCCTCATAAATCTTTTCTGCACCCTCTCAAGTTGAACAACAGCCTCCCTATTGAATGGTTTTGTAATACTTTCTTAAAAAAATAAAATACTGTAGGTGCTAGAAGTCGGAAACAAATGCAAAATGCTTGAGGAACTTGGAAGTGTTTTGAATCCATTCTGCAAACACATACCAGACCCAAAGCATTAACTCTGCTTTTCTCCCTCTATAGATGCTGCCAGACCTGAGTTTCTCTAGTGTTCTCTGGGTTTGTTTGTGCAGCCTTATGTTTATCTACAAAGATAAACAGAAAAAATCATCTGCCTTCTAAGTATAGTGCAGCTTCAGTCTGTTCTAGTTTCTACGCACTCAAGTCAATCCCAAATTAATGCTCACCACCAGCAATGTAATTAAACAGGATGAATATCCAATTAACAGATAATTCAGTTTTGGGCTGAAAGTTTTCTCATGCTGAAATCTTCCTCTAATTCTGCTGTAGCTGCTGTCACCTGTATCTCTGCCTGTGGAGGATGTGCTATCAGCTGTATAAGTTCTTAAGAAACAGGAGTACAAGGAGGCATTTCAGCCTGTCAGTACTACCTCATCATTCTACGATCTCAAAGCTGATCGGTCCCAGGTCTCAACTCTTCTTCCCAGCTCCTCACAGCCCTCAACTCCTCAGTATTTCAAAAACCTCTTTAAATATTTTTAGTGATCTATCCACCATAACTCTCAGGGGTGAAGAATTCCAGAATACTCTCTAAGAAAAGAAATTCCTTGCCATCTCAGTCTAAAATGAGTGTATCCAGCTGACATAATTAAAGAATCCTCCCACCCCAGTTATAATCTCTTCCTCTCTCTACCATTGGGCAGAAGATACAAAAGTTTAAACACATGCACTAACAGATTCAAGAACAGCTTCTTCACTGCTGTTATTAGATTGAATGGACCTCTCAAATTTCAAATTTATTGCTGGTCTCACTCTTTGTGCACCTTCTCTGCAGCCATAACATTATGTTCCTTGCTCTGTTCTATTATCCTAACATACTTTGTATGGTATGATCTGCCTGTACTGCACGTAAAACAGAACTTTTCACTGTACCAAGGTACATGTGACAATAATAAATCAACTCAAAAGAAGTATTTGCCAGCTCACTCGTTGCCTCAACAGTCATACAGTCAAACAGCACAGAAACAGATCTTTTGGTCCAACTAGTTGATGCCGACTGTAATCCCAACCTAAACGAGTCTCATCTGGACCCATATCCCTCCAAACATTTATTATCCAGTACCTGTCCAAATGTCTTTTACATGTTGTAATTGTACCTGCATCCACCAATTCCTCAGGAAGTTCATTCCACACATGAACAACTCATCTTCTCAATGTCTGCCCTGTCAAGCCCCTTCAGAATCTTGAATGTTTCAATAAGATAACCTTCATTCTTCTAAACTCGAACAAGCAAAGGCCAAAGCTGTTCGCTGTTTTAGGGATCTCAAGCTCATAGAACAAAGAACATAGAACATTACAGCACAGCACAGACCCTTCGGCACTCGATGTTGTGCCGACCTGTCATACCGATCTCAAGCCCATCTAACCTACACTATTCCATGTACGTCCATATGCTTATCCAATGATGACTTAAATGTACCTAAAGTTGGCAAATCTACTACCATTGCAGGCAAAGCGTTCCATTCCCTTACTACTCTCTGAGTAAAGAAACTACCTCTGACATCTGTCCTATATCTTTCACCCCTCAATTTAAAGCTATGCCCCCTCATGCTCGCTGTCACCATCCTACGATAAAGGCTCTCCCTATCCACCCTATCTAACCCTCTGCTTATTTTATATTTTTCAATTAAGTCACCTCTCAACCTTCTTCTCTCTAATGAAAACAGCCTCAAGTCCCTCAGCCTTTCCTCCATACCAGGCAACATCCTAGTAAATCTCCTCTGCACCCTTTCCAAAGCTTCCAAATCCTTTTTATAATGCGGTGACCAGAACTGTACGTAATACTCCAAGTGCAGCCGCACCAGAGTTTTGTACAGCTTCACCATAACCTCTTGGTTCCGGAACTCGATCCCTCTATTAATAAAAGCTAAAACATTGTTTGCCTTCTTAACAGCCCTGTCAACCTGGGTGGCAACTTTCATCTGCCTTGTGCTATCCTCACCCATCTGTGTTAGCTTGTCTGCCATCTGTCTTTGACAGCATCAATCAAGTACATCGAGGTCCACATCTCTCTCTGCTGCCCTCCACTTTATCTTCTCTGTAGCTCTTTCTGATCAAATGCCTGGCATGCTGATGTTATCTTTTCCAGATGTCACATTTTGCAGTTCTTTTTACTCTTGCAGTGTCAAGTATCTCTTCATTTCTCTTTAGAAGGATTGCTAAATGGTCTTTTAGTTAAGGATCCTGTTGGAAAGAGTGAGCTCAATATGCCGGAGTTTCAAATTCAGATTGAAAGAGTGAAGACAAAGTAGCATATGAGCGTATTAGTGTTAAGCAAAGGTAATTATACAGGTCTGAAAAAGGAGTTGCCCTAAGTAGATTGAGCAAAAATATTAAAGGGCAGGACAGTTGAAGAGCAGAGGCAAATGCTTACGGAGATACTAAATACCTCTCAATTAAAGTATAATCCTGAAGGGAAGGGGAATTGTGAAAAGGTGAAAAATCATTATGACTTGATAAGGGTAACATAAAGACAAAAACTGGGGCATATCATACTGCAAAAGTTAGTGGCACTCTGAAGGATTGGTTTGTTAGCAAAGCATTACTAAAAACAAAATCAAAAGAGTTAAGATGAACTATGAAACTAGCAGTAAACATGGGCACTGATACCAAAAGCTTCTATAAGTATTTCAAAAGGGAAAGAATAGTGAAAATAAAATGTTGGCCCTTTAGAGGAGGAAAACAAATGGACACTCAGAAATGGCAGAGGCTGTAAACCAATATTTTATCTCCGTTTTCACAATGGAAGATAAGAATTTCTTCCCAAAACCTACAGTTACTACAGAGGAACCTGAAGAAATTTCCATAACTAGGAAGAAGGAATTAAGTAAACTGATGGGATTAAAGGCAAATTAGTCCCCAGGACCCGCTGGCCTGCACCCTAGAGCATTAAAGGAGGTGGCAGCAAAGATAATGGATGCATCGGTTATGATTTTCGAAAATTCCCTGGATTCTGGAAAGGTGCCAGTGGATTGGAAACATGCTAATGTCACATCCTTTTGGAAAAAAGGTTAGCAAGGATTGGGAAACTATAGACAGGCTAGTTTGACTTCTGTCATGAGGAGGTTGCTGAAGACTCTCAGGCATGAAGGAGGAGATAACTGAACGCTTGGAAAAATGAAAGCCCAATTCACCAGTGTCAGCACAGTTTTATGAAGGACAAGTCATGCTTGGCAAATGTGTTGGAGCTCTTTTCGGATGTAACCAGCCAGGCAGATGATAGGGGCCTGGTATATCTAGACTTCCAGACGGCATTTGACATGATGTCATGTAAAATATGCACCCGGAAGGTCAGATCCCAAGGGTTCAGGGTAGAGTATTGGCTTGCATAGAGGACTGCCTGGCTGACAGGAATCAGAGGCTTGGGATAAATGGGTCCAATTCTGAATGCCAGCTGTTATTTCTCAGCGTGGCCAACATGTCACTCCAGATTCACAATCACTGGGTTGACCCTTAAAATGCCAAGCAAGCATTTCAGTTCGTGGGCAGCTAAGGATGGGCAATAATTGCTGGCTCAACTAGCAATGCCAACATGCCATGAATGAATATAAAATAAATTGTGTAATCCGCTAAATACAAACGGCGGTTGTGAAAAGGATATTGCAAATAAATAAATGTCACTGGTGTTTAGAAATTGGCTGAACCATGGCAATGGCAGAGTTATCTGGATAGGGTAGTGTAGGAGCTATGTTACTAGATAAGTCATCCACAAGCTTGGGTTTGTTAGACAGTCAAGTATGAGTTGAAATCCTCCCCCAGGTGCCTTTTGAAAATTGAAGTTTAGTTTTTAAATTTAAAAATCTAGTAGAAGTAACCACAATGCCATTCAAGATAACAAAGTGTGGAGCTGGATGAACACAGTAGGCCCAGCAGCATCTCAGGAGCACAAAAGCTGACGTTTCGGGCCTAGACCCTTCATCAGAGAGGGGGATGGGGAGAGGGTTCTGGAATAAATAGGGAGAGAGGGGGAGGCGGACCGAAGATGGAGAGAAAAGAAGATAGGCAGAGAGGAGAGTATAGGTGAGGAGGTAGGGAGGGGATAGGTCAGTCCAGGGAAGACGAACAGGTCAAGGAGGCGGGATGAGGTGGTAGGTAGGAAATGGAGGTGTGGCTTGAGGTGGGAGGAAGGGATGGGTGAGAGAAGAACAGGTTAGGGAAGCGGGGACAAGCTGGGCTGGTTTTGGGATGCAGTGGGGGGAGGGGACAAGCTGAGCTGGTTTTGTGATGCGGTGGGGGGAGGGGAAGAACTGGGCTGGTTTTGGGATGCAGTAGGGGAAGGGGAGATTTTGAAGCTTGTGAAGTCCACATTGATACCATTGGGCTGCAGGGTTCCCAAGCGGAATATGAGTTGCTGTTCCTGAGTTGCAACCTTCGGGTGGCGTCATTGTGGCACTGCAGGAGGCCCATGATGGACATGTCATCTAAAGAATGGGAGGGGGAGTTGAAATGGTTCGCGACTGGGAGGTGCAGTTGTTTATTGCGAACCGAGCGGAGGTGTTCTGCAAAGCGATCCCCAAGCCTCCGCTTGGTTTCCCCAATGTAGAGGAAGCCACACCGGGTACAATGGATACAATATACCACATTGGCAGATGTGCAGGTGAACCTCTGCTTGATGTGGAAGGTCATCTTCGGGCCTGGGATGGGGGTGAGGGAGGAGGTGTGGGAGCAAGTGTAGCACTTCCTGTGGTTGCAGGGCAAGGTGCCGGGTGTGGTGGGGTTGGAGGGCAGTGTGGAGCAGACAAGGGAGTCGCAGGGAGAGTGCCCTCTCCGGAAGGCAGACAGGGGTGGGGATGGAAAAATGGCTTGGGTGGTGGGGTCGGATTGTAGATGGCGGAAGTGTCGGAGGGTGATGCGTTGTATCCGGAGGTTTGTGGGGCGGTATGTGAGAATGAGGGGGATCCTCTGGGTGTGGTTGTGGCGGGGGTGGGGTGTGAGGGATGTGTTGCGGGAAATGCGGGAGACGCGGTCAAGGGCGTTCTCAACCACTGTGGGGGGATAGTTGCGGTCCTTGAAGAACGTGGACATCTGGGATGTGCGGGAGTGGAATGCCTCATCCTGGGAGCAGATGCGGTGGAGGCGGAGGAATTGGGAATAGGGGATGGAATTTTTGCGGGAGGGCGGGTGGGAGGAGGTGTGTTCAATTGTTGTAAAAACCCATCCAGTTCACTAATATCCTTTGGGAGAGAAATCTGTCACCCTGATCTTGGTCTGGCCTTCAACGGTATTAAATCGCCATAGTACAGCCAGCCAGCTACCATCTCAGGCACATTCTGGCTCAGTGAGTGCCGCTTAAGGTGATGAGTTGGTCTTTAAGACATTATTCAACTCTGATTGGCTGTACATCTTATGTTTATAAGACAATCAGACTGAGGAGCAGAAGGAGGCCATTCAGCCCATCGAATCTGCTCCATCATTCAATGATTTCTTGGCTGATCTGATAATCTTCAACTCCACCTTCGTACCTGTTCCCCTTAATTCTTGATCCCACTACTATTTAAAAATCTGTCTATCTCAGCCTTGAATACATTGAACATATGAACAAGAGGAAGCCATTCAGCCTGTCCAGGCTGTCCCATCATGACGGCTCTGTTTCTTACTCCCATCTACCGACCTTAAAGACATATCCACTGATAAAGTTTGCCCACAAAATTCTCGCCTTCACAATTTAGAAAGCTCTGTTCTCTACCCTTCCAAATACCTTTTCACATTTTAAAAACTAAGTTTTTTTTTCTTCTTATTCATGACTTCTGTCGTTAATTTCGGTGCCATAGTGCGGCGAATTTTAAAACTTTTCTTTTTTTTTGTAAAAATACACGTGATAATAAATTGCTATTCATTCCTATTGTACTTTAATCCTCCGGATTCCGAAATGCAAAAATGAAAATGTCACATTAATTTTCTGTTGTTTCACAGAGCCAATGTGACAGATCATTGTCTGGTTATCCCTGTGAGGGATGTCACTGAGAATCCTGTTCAGCTGCAATGACCGCCCCCCCCCCCCACTGCAGCATATCCACATAGTTATCTTTCTAATTCAAGGCGAATGGCTTCTCAGTAACATGAACATGCCAGAGGCTCTCTGTAGCCGAATGTGAGTCAGGAGAGAGAAGGATGTTAGGGTCACTGGCTCTGCATTGCAGCAGCTGCTTCCCATTCACCTGGCTCACTGAAAGAGACTGCAAATGTAATCGCCCCTGCAAGTTTCATGGGGAAGCACAAATTAATCTCCCTGTGGAGCCCACTGAGTGTAGGTAACAGGAAATGGCTTGCCAGCTGGAACTTACTGGCTGAGCTCGAGATAAAGCACACCCCATCCTCTTCTACAGTTACCTTCAAACCGGGGTGTCGTTGGAGAGGGAGCAGGCTGGTGTCCATCAATGCTCTCGGTGCCTTTCAGCGGGCACTGGAGGGGGACACTGAGCTTTATTTCTATCTCCAACTTCATTTGGTTTAGCGCCTAACTGCTCTCCCTCCCCTGCCATCCACTTTTGATGGTTCACATCAATCATAATGAGCGTTGCATGGAAATGTCAAATTAGCTGCACTGGTGACTATTGGAGATGGCTAACAGTTAAACGTAGATTTGGTGGTGGAGAAGCCACTGAATTATGTGTGATAACACCTCCGGATATAAAAGACAAAACAAAGCAGGCCTTTAGGACGCTTGCCTACCTCTGAGCCAGGAGGCCCAAGTTAAGGGCCCACCTGCTCCAGAACTGTGTCATCGTATATCCGAACAGATTAAATTTAAAAAAAAGAAACTCTCTCCTTGGAGTCATGTGGTGCAGTGGAAGTTTCTCTACCTCTAAACGAAGGGGGCTGACTTTCAGTCTCACCTACTCCAGAGGCACATAATAACATCTCTGAGCGAGTTAATTAAAAATACCCATAAAACAGGCCCAAGTAATGTGTCTGGTGCTTTGAGCTCAACAATAAGATCAGTAAAGTAGTTCATACTTTCCTTCCTGGTGACAATCACCTGGCAAACACCATGAGTTTGGCTGTCCGAGAAAACAAAGCAAAACCAGTGCCTGGGTCTCATTGGATAAGGAGCTTGTGGAGGGCTGTGTCCAGTTCTGGTCCCCCTGTTATAGGAAGGACATTATTAGGATGGAGAGGATTCAGATGAGTTTTACCAGGATATTGCCAGGAATGGAAGGTTTAAGTTATAAGGGACAACCCAGATAGGCTGGGCTTTATTTCACTGGAACCTAGGAGGTGGAGAGTGACCTCATAGAGATTTATAAAATCATGAGGGGCTGAGATAAGGTGAATGGCAGGTATCTTTTCCCTAGACTAGAAGAGTTCAAAACTAGGGCATATTTTAAGGTGAGAAGAGAAAGATTTAAAGAAGACATGGGGGCAATTCTTTTTACACAGAGAGTGGTTAATGTGTGGAATAACTGCCAGAGGAAGTAGTGTCCATTAGTATAGTTACAATGTTTACTAAACTTTTAGATAAGTACATGAATAAGAAATGTTTGGAGGGATATGGGGTATTGGTCGGCATGGACTGGTTGAACTGAAGGATCTGTTTCTGTGCTATATGGCTCTATGACTCTTGATGCCTTTATTTCCATTTTATTTAGCTCTCCTTACCCTTCCCTCACTTTTGATGGCTTGCATTGCTTGTAATAGGCTTTTCATTTAAATATTTAGTTGGGTACATGGGTGATTTACTGGTGGCAGGTAATAGCAAGTAAAAAAGTCATGTGATTTAGTGATAGAAAAAGAAAACCTTTCAGATGTGTTTAAGAACCCTTCTGGACATAAAAAAAAAGCAGACCCAGGGATGAGCTATGTACACTACTACTCCTAATTAACTGTTCCAATATCGTAACATCCCATAAACACACCCTTGGCAAAGGCAAATTCAGTGAAACATGCAATTCTAGCAGCAGGAAGAGAACCCCAGGTTTTAGAAACAAGATCTTCCACATCCATCTTCAAGACCCCAGCAACTGCAGAAAGCCAAAATTAAAAAAATCGTGGTTCTGTGGGAGCTTGACCCCACCCATTCAGGCTGTTTCTATTGTTCCAACTTTAATATAAAAATAGCTTGGGTGGTGGGGTCGGATTGTAGATGGCGGAAGTGTCGGAGGATGATGCGTTGTATCTGGAGGTTGGTGGGGTGGTATGTGAGAATGAGGGGGATCCTCTGGGGGTGGGGTGTGAGGGATGTGTTGCGGGAAATGCGGGAGACGCGATCAAGGGCGTTCGCGACCACTGCGGGGGGAAAGTTGCGGTCCTTGAAGAACGTGGACATCTGGGATGTGCGGGAGTGGAATGCCTCATCCTGGGAGCAGATGTGGCGGAGGTGGAGGAATTGGAGGAGAACTTTTAAAAAAACCCCCAGGCCTCACAAGCTGTTTACTTTATCCACTCTGAGCAGTCCACTTGGTGCCTCTATCTCAACCTTTCTTCATAAATAAAAGGACAAAATACACCACTTCAAGCCAGAGTATTGACATAGATTGTTGATTCCCAAGGAGGAGAACGATTATCAAGGATATAGTATTATGGTTAAAATCAGATCAGCCATGATTTTATTGAATGGCAGATCAGGATGGAAGGGCAGAGTGGCCTGCTCTTGTTTCTTACCCATATGCTGTAAATATTGTGTCCGATAATTCACCTGTGGAACATGTAAGATTATTTAACTACAGCAGACCTTGCTATATAAGTGAGCATTGTTCTTCTACCTCTTAAAAGTCTTCACTGTCCTGCTTGTAGTCAGTCAGTTTCGAGGTTGGATATGGTTTGGATTTTGTTGCAGTTTTGAGCAAATTACTGCAACATTGGACTCAATTATAACACGGAACACTGAGACAAAAATAGAATCTGCTGGAGAAACTCAGCAGGTCTGACAGTATCTGGGGAGAGAAAGCAGAGTTAATGTATTGGGTCTAATGGCCCTTCTTCAGAACTGATTGTAGCTGGAAAAGAGAACAGATGCTGCCAGACCTGTGGAGTTCTTCTAGCAATTCCTGTTTCTGGTTCCGATTTCCAGCAGTTCTTTGTTTTTGTTTGCTCCGTGTCAGAACGCCGAGATCCAATGTGGGGCAGAGTCGGAGGGTGGGAGATTGGGAGTTGCTGTTGTGGTACTATCGATAATCCTGGAACTGTACATGGCGTCTATAGCAGGGGGTCTGGGGTGGTGGGTGGGGAGGCTGAAGAGTGGTGGATTTCTCTCTTCAGCCCCCCGTAAAAATCTCACCCATCCATTGCTAAAAATTAAATTAGCCAAGAAGTAATACAAAGTTGACGAAAGCCAATTGACTCTAGGGCCTCACACAGCTCTTACATAATTCATTTCCTAGTGATTGCGTTCTTCATAATAAAATTTACTACTCTTTTCAATATAGAAACATCCAATCTGTATGATTGAATATGACCAGTGCATGTTTACTCATCATGCAGCTTTATCCATTATTTAATGCCCCTGCGGTTTGTGCAGTGATAGTTCTTGTTGCAAAAGAAGAACACATTGCACTCTCCACTCACTCATCTCCTCCCTGAACTACCCTCCTCTGGCTGTGGTAAAATCAATTGCCAAGGTTTTCACCAGCCGAACAGTATATAAACACGTTCCACCCTCCGGGGAGTGAGCAGGCTTTTATACGCAAATTAAAATCAAAGATGCAAACGAAGAGTTGGTCTTCTGAAGACTTTGTCTTTGAAGACGTCAGGTCAAAATAGATTCGGTGATGGACCTGGCTTTGCAACTATCACGACGACAATATTTTCCTTGAATTTCATGTCCTGCCTAGAATGTTCTGAGGATGTGAATGGTGCTGGACAAATTCTGGCTCTGTTTGTATGCATCATGACACCTTCACTAACATAGAATCAGAGAATTATACAGTGCAGAAGGAGACCCTTCAGCCCATCATGCCTCTTTGATCAGCGTATCTGCATGATTCCACCTCACCGTCCTATTCTCACAGCCCTGGATATCTTTCCTATTTCATCATTTCCTTTCAAATGTTATTCTTGAACCTCCCTCCACCGATCTTTCAGGCAGATCATTACAAATCTCTCTGTTAGAAAAGTTCTTTATCTCATAATAAGATAAAGAAGCAGAAGTAGGCCATTCAGCCCATTGAGTTGGCTCTACCATCCAATGAGGTCACGGCCGATCTGATCATCCTCAACTTCACTTTCCTGCCTTTTCCCCATAACCCTTGTTTCCCTTTCTGATTAAAGATATGTCTGTCTCAGCCTCGAATATACTTAAGTCTCAGCCTCAACAGCCTCTGCGGTAAAGAATTCCACAGATTCAAGACCCTCTGAGACAAGAAATTGCTCCTCATCTCTGTCTTAAATATACGATCCCGTATTCTGAGATGATACCCCAATGGTCCTAAACTCTCCCACAAGAGGAAACAACCTTTCCACATCTATTCCCTTAAGTCCCCGAAGAACACTTTTTGTCATCAACTTTCTTAAATCATAAATTATCTTAATTGGAGCAAGGGGCCATGATTGATATAAAATGTGATTGGTTGAACATTGACATAACTTCCCTAAGAGACACCAGGCTTAGCAAGACTGGATCACTGAAAAGAAACTCATGACTCTAACTCATGAATAAATGGCTCAGAATGTGTTCTCTCCCTATGTCTCTCAACTGAAATGGGACTGGTAAACCTCATAAGCAACTGCACTGTAATGTTATGCTCTACTGTAGAGGTGAAATACCAGCTGCATGAGGAACTTGTCTCTGCTATTGGCAGAAAAATATTCTTTGGTCTGCCCAACCACAACTTGCTGGTCTTCCAGCTGAAAGAACAGACCCTGACCAAGTGTTGCAGACTGGCGCACTCCAAGGTCCAGGACTGCGCGCTGAGGGACGTGCTAAAGCTTGGGGCAGCCACCGCCAGGGCACGGTGGGGAAAGACCACCATATGAAACCCCTCGTCCAGAATAGGAAAAAGAACCCTATCTGGTAACTGGGCCCAGCTGGTGCCTTCCCCAACTGGTCAGGGGGCCAACGGGGACTGTGCGGGGTGACGACTGCCGGGGTGTTTTCTTTGCTTTGTGTTTTTTTTCCTTTAGTTGGTGTATGTACCCCCTGGGTAACCCAGAGCGGCTTGCATGACTGGGTAGGTGTGTAAATATGTTTTATTTTTTGTGCATCTCATGAATAAAGTATATTTTTTCAAATAAAAAAAACAACTTGCTGGTCTTCCAGCTGAAAGAACTGACCCCGACAGGGTGTTGCAGACTGGCGCACTCCAAGGTCCAGGACTACGTGCTGAGGGACGTGCTAAAGCTTGGGGCAGCCGCCGCCAAGGCGCGGTGGGGAAAGACCACCGTATGAAACCCCTCGTGCAGAATAGAAGAAAGGGGCCCTATCTGGTAACTGGCCCTGCTGGTGCCTTCCCCAACTGGTCAGGGGGCCAACAGGGACTGTGTGGGGAGATGACCGCCGGGGATTTTTTTCTTTGTTTTGTTTTTTCCTTTAGTTGGTGTACGTACCCCCTGGGTAACCCGGAGCGGCTTGCATGACTGGGTCGGTGCTTAAATATGTTCTATTTTTTGTACATTCTATGAATAAAGTATATTTTTTCAAATGAAAAAAAGCAACATGCTGGTCTGCCAGCTGAAAGAACTGACCCTGACCGAGTGTTGCAGACTGGCGCACTCCAAGGTCCAGGACTACGTGCTGAGGGACGCGCTGAAGATTGGGGCAGCTGCTGTCAAGATGCAGTGGGGAAAGACCTCCGTATGAAGAAGCCCCTTGTCCAGAACAGAAAAAAGGGCCCTATCTGGTAACTGGGCCCAGCTGGCACCTTCCCCAACTGGTCAGGGGGACAACGGGGACTGTGCGGGGTGACGACTGCCGGGGTTTTGTCTTTTAGTTGGTGTATGTACCCCCAGGGTAACCCAGAGCGGCTAGCATGACAGGGTAGGTGTGTTAGTATGCTTATTTTTTTGTGTGTTCTGCGAATAAAGTATGTGTTTTTAAATTTTAAAAAAAACTTGACTCTGCTATCGGCAGAATCCTGAAGTGAGAGCCTCATTACACACCTGGGATTTAAATAAAAGATTGGTCATGGATCTTAAGGCATAACATTTCAACTCCACCACAACACCATGTACCGGGAAAGATCAACAGGCTGAGATTATCTGAATTCTGTAGCCCCCGTGAGCTTTATAATAACTAACACTTTCTTTCAGAACCGACAACAACGAGTCCTGAAAACATTCTCATTCACCAACTTTCTCTCAATTCCATGTGCTTTAACCACCTCAACCAGTCTCCCATGTGGGACCTTGTCAAAAGCTTTCCTAAAATCCATAACAACTGCATCAACTGAACTTCCCTCATCCACACACTTGATCACATTTTCAAAAAAATTCCAAAAAGTTTTTTGGCATGACCTCCCTCTGACAAAGCCATGCTGACTATCCCTGATTAACCCATGCCTTTCCAAGTGGGTATTATTTGGCTCCTTCAGAATTTTCACTGATAATTTCCCTATCACTGGTCTGTAACTCCCTGGTTCATCTTTACCACACTTCTTAAAACGTGGAACCACATTTGCAGTCCTCCAGTCCTCTGGCACTTTCCCTGTAGCCACGAAGGAATTAAAAATTTGTGTCAGAGCCCCTGCAATTTCCTGCAATCCATCCAGGCCGGAGGATTGGCCTGTTTTTATGCCTGATAGAGCCCCCAATACCTCCCATTTCCTATGTCAAACTGTGCAGTTCTGAGGAAGGGTCACTGGACCCAAAACATTAACTCTGTTTTCCCCTTCACGGATGCTACCAGACCTGCTGAGCTTTTCCAGCAACTTTGTTCTTGTTCAAACTGTGCAACTTCCTCACAGTCCCTTTTCCATTCCTGTGTTCACCTCTTCCACAGTGAAGACCAAAATGAAGTATTCATTCATCATCCTTCCAACATCTTGCCCCCTTGGTCCTTGAAGGGCCCTACTTTCCCTTGTTAACCTCTTTCCTTTAATTATTTAGAAAAATATTTTAGGATTCTCCCTAATCCTGTTTGCAAGTTCTTTTCCCTGTGCCCTTTTTGCCCTTCTAGTTGCTTTCTTATGTTCCCTCCTGCACTTTCTCTAGAGCTGCAGCTGAGTTGCAGCTTTTACACTTGCTAAGAGCCCCACTTCCCTTCCTTATTAGTCCTAAATTGTCCTCGATATCCAGGATTCTCTCAACTTATTCCTCCTACACTTCCCTCTAAACAGTACATGTTAGACCTGCACTTTTCTCAGCTCGTTTTTGAATCCCCACTGTTGTTCTGCTGTAGACTTACCCATCAGGAGCTGTCCCCAGCCTACTGTGGCCAGATCTTGCTTCATTTTAAAAAAAACTGCCTCGTCCAGTCTAAAGCCATCTTTCTCAGGCCATCTTTTTCCTTACCCAGAACAAATTTGAACCGTACTGTGTTGTGGTTGCTGTTGACTAAATGCTCCCCTACCGCCACATTGAACTTGTCTGGCTTCTTCCTCCAAAACCAGGCACAGCACTATGCTGTTCCTTGTTGTGCCTTTCAAGTATTAAGGCAAAAACTCCCTGGGACACATTTAAAGAAATCCATCCCCTCTACACCCTTAAAACTGTGACTGTCTCAATTTGGGAAGCACAAGTAGGAAAAATGCCTTATGGTTTGAGTCTAACATAACTGTAATGGAACCTAACATTAGAGCCAAGTATTTCACTCTCATTAATTACAGGAGCAGCTCAAGTGAGAAGGGTATGAATGCACTAATAGCTGCTTGCAGTAAAGTCCAACAGACAGCTAAGCAGTGTGCATGTGACGACTCATTACAGTTTTCCCAGAATACCCTGATGTCCTTTGACACAGAGAATATCAGGAGCATGTACGAAGGAGTCAAGAAGGCAACATGTCAATCAGTAAAGAAAATAGATCCATTGAAGACAAAGACAGGGGAGGTCAACCCTGATTGGCATGAACAACTGGGAAGAACGCTGTTGGTAGACACCATCATGGCAAAGCAAGTGACCCTCTGATACTGTATCACCTGAATTCATCAAGCGCCCTGGACTCCCACACTCCAGCTGCATCAGCACAGCCCTCTCTGCCTCTGCTGGAGTGCCCCATGAATAATGTCCTGCAACGACTGCAGGCGCTGTGCAACCACAGGAAGAAGGTGACTGCTCTCGAGATCTCCCCTGCTGATCAGGGTGGCAAAGTATTCACTGGGGTTGCCCTTGTCAGGCAGACTCCTGACAGATCTTAGCTGAACTCATCTGTCCTGAAGCACGGATTAGTTCCAGAACTGGAAAGTCGTCGCTCACTATGACCTTCCCAGTCTGGCAGCTGCAGGAGAAATATTGCAAACAAAGCAGGCCACAATATTTTGTCTTCATTGATCGCACCCAGACTGTGAGTGGAGGTCGCTGATTTAGCTGCTCAGTGTGAACCTCCTGTTTCCATGACAACATGGTAGGTAGGGTCAACTCCAATGGGGAAATTTCAGAGCCTATTGAGATCCACAGTGAGGTCAAACAAAGTTGTGTTCTGGCTCTGACAACCTTTTGATGTGTTTTTCTCTTTGCTGCTGTCAGATATACAGAGGTTCTCACTGTACACACGGTGGCTCAGTCATTAGCACTGCTGCCTCACAGCACCAGGGACCCAGGTTCAAATCCACCCTCGGGTGACTGTGTGGAGTTTGCGCACTCTCCCTGCATCTGTGTGGGTCTCTTCCAGGTGCTCCGGTTTCCTCCCACAGTCCAAAGACGTGCAGGATAGGTGGATTGGCCATGCTAAATTGCTCATAGTGTTCAGGGGTGTGTAGATTAGGTGAGTTATAGGGGGATGGGTCTGGATGGGATGCTCTGTGGGTCAGTGGGGACTTGTTGGGCCAAAGGGCCTGTTTCTGCAGTGTAGGGATTCTGTGAGTCAACACACCAGAACTGATGGAAAGCCTTGATCATCTCAGATATTAGGCTAAGGAGCTTTGCTTCCTCTTCAGAAGGTTGCTGATGATGTTGCACTAGCATTCCACACTGAGCAGGTAGACAGACTCTCTCAGGCCTGTGAAGAGTTTGAGTTTAACCATCAACAGCCGGATGTCAAAGCTCACGTCCTAGGACATTGCTGAGCTGCCATCCCACAGCATTCACAATGTCAGGCTCTTTCTTGTCTCACAATCACCAACAACAACCTGGCACTCAATGCTGAAACCAACCCTGGTGTCGCAAAACATAAACAGAAACTGCCGCAGAAACTCGGCAGGTCTTGCAGCAGAGGGAAAGCGCAGTTAGTGTTTCTGGTCCAGTGGCCCTTCTTCAGAACTGATTGTAGCTGGGAAAAGGTTGGTGTACCTGCTAGAGAAGGAGTGGGGAAAGGGGAAGGAGTAAACGCTCGGCAGAGATGGAGCCCGGAGAGAAGAAAGCACAGTTGGGTGGACAGCTTGGGCTGCTACCAAGAGCTACCCATTGCCAGCCACTAATGGTCCCCATAAGCAGCAGATCATTCCCCCAGGCTGCTCTCTCCCCATTTCTGCCCTGAAGAAGGGTCACAGGGCCCGAAATGTTAACTATGTTACTTTCTCCACCGATGGTGCCTCACCGCTGAGTTTTTCCAGCAATTTCTGATTTTGTCTTTGATTTCCAGCATCCACTATTCTTTCAGTCCTTTGTCTACCTAACCATTTTGCTGTCTCCCTGGGCTCCATCTCCACCTATTGTTTAGTCTTCCTCCACCACCCCCTCACCCCAGTTTGCCCCTTCTCTAGCAGATATGCCAACCTATTCCCAGCTTTAACCAATACTGAAGAAGTGCCACCAGATGTGAAACATTAACTCTGCTTTCTCTCCATTGATGCTGCCTGACCAGCTGAGTTTTTCCAACAATTTCTTATTTTGTTTCAAATTTACAGCATCCTCAGGTCTTTGGTTTTTACTTTGTTTCTTGCATCACAAAAGCAGAGATGTTGCTGCTTCTCACAGTAGAGTTCAGGACTAGTGGGCATATTCTCAGAATAAAGGGGCACCAATTTAAGACTGAGATGAGGGGAATCTCTTCTCTCAGAGGGTTGAGAGTCTTTGGAACTCCTTGCCCTAGAGAGCTGTTGGGAGCAGAGTCCTTGTGGATATTTAAGCCTGAGATAGATAGAATCTTGATCAGTTGAGGCATCAAGGGTCATGGGGAAAAGGCAAGAGAGTGGATGTGAGGAATGTTGGATTATCCATGATCCCATTAAATGGAGGAGCAGGTTCAAGGGCCTGAATGGCCTACTCCTGTTCCAATTTCATACAGTCTTACAGACCTCCAGGGTGTGCACTCCCCCCACTACAAGAGAGATTTGAAGATGGTGGACAGTGACCCTGGCGACTTGGGGACAGTCACTGATGGCTGGGACCTCTGGAGGGTGACTGGAAGGTCATTGGAAGTGATGAGAGAAAACAAAAATCTAAGCTGCTGAGAAGAGGGGCCCAGAGAAAACTGACGCCAGAGCATCCTGCACCTTTTCAGCTCAGTGTCTTCCTTTCCATTAACTGTAGCAGAGACTGCTCTGTCAGAGCGTGGCCACAAGTGATGATCTTACGAAACGGAAGTCTACCAGCATCTTACACCTACGTACCCTCCTCATCAAGCCTCCTGCCAGTGGAAACACTTTCCAAAAATCTTCATAATTCCAGACTCTTCTCATACCTGAAGTTCCTCCTCCCAGCACCAGGGAAATGAACAATGTCAAAAAAAGCACGGTCAAACAAGCATTGTCAAAATACAACGTTGGCTACAATGAAACCAAACTTACTTTATCCCCTTCTCATTCTTGAGTGAGAGTTATTAACCCGTTCTCCCATCATGCAAGCTCTTTTTATTTATAACAACTAGAAACATTCCCTGTCGATTAACAAGCCCAGTTTCAAAAATACTGCCACTTCACAAATCTACAGTACAGCAAAGTGTGGGTCTGGATGGACACAGCAGGCCAAGCAGCATCTTCGGAGCACAAAAGCTGACGTTTCGAGCCTAGACCCTTCAGATCTTTTCTGATGAAGGGTCTAGGCCCGAAACGTCAGCTTTTGTGCTCCTGAGATGCTGCTGGGCCTGCTGTGTTCATCCAGACCCACACTTTGTTACCTTGGATTCTCCAGCATCTGCAGTTCCCATTATCTCTGATCACAAATCTACAGTCATTTATTTCCAGATTCTGAGGTGAAAGTTACGTTATGTGTCAAAGCTCTGCCATGTTTCTCTCACCCTCTCACTGTCTCATAGCCAGTGTCTGACAACAGCCATGTCGCCAGCTCACAATTCCACTCTTTCACAACAGACGCTATCTGAGATAACACTGAAGGCAGCACAACACTCTGATGAAGCGTGTGACGATACAATGGCTTTGGGAGGCATATTTTGTCCTGTTTTGCTTATGAAGAGAGGTTGACACAGAGGCGCATGTCAACCCACTACAGGTGAACTGCAGCAGTTCAAGAAGGCAGCTCGCTACCCCCTTCTCAAAGGGTAACTAGGGACGGTGCAATTAATGGTGAACCAACCAGCAACATCCACGTCACACGAATGAATAAACAAATGATCAACATCATAAACGAAACAGCTTATTCATCTCCCTGGCTGCTTGTGGGATCTTGCTGTGTGTAAACTAGCTGCCAGGTTTGCCAGCAAAACAACAACAACACACAGACACACGTGGGATCAAACTTTGAAACAGTTATATGCAGAAGTGCCAAGTGATCGACTGCAGAAAGCTACACTTGGGAGTAGGCACAGTCAGTAATTAACAGTAGATCCCACTCTTTACAACACTGAATTAATCTTACACATTCATCTCTCTGTGAATAAAGAAGACAAAACATGAATCTTTCATAACTACAAGGACACCAGCCTTCGCTCCCTGAATTCAGACTAATTGAAATCACTTCCTACTTGTGTATTTTAATTAGATTATATTTGATATTCATTATCTGCATCATGTTTTATCATGTCTGTCACACAATCAGTGATGCCCTCCCTCCCCATATGTTTCTCCACACGAGCATCTGTCCTGAATTTTACAGTGTTCTGTTACCCTTCCACTTTCTCATAGGGGTTGGAGCAGGAGGGACATGTCGCTAACCAACAAAAGATTGTCATCGATGAATAACTGCCAACACTGAGAAACAAATTACTACAGATATCACGGCTGATCCAATATTCCTCACATTCGCTTTCCTATGGTTTCCCTGTAACCTTTGATTTCCTTCCTGATGAAGAATCTATCTTAGACTTAAATATACTCTGCGACTCTGCCCCTGCAGCTGTCTGTGGTAAGGAGTTCCAAAGACTCACAACCTTCTGAGACCCTTTACAACTGAGATGAGGACTAATTTCTTCAGCTAGAGGGTGGTGAATCTGTGGAAGTCATTGCTGCAAAGGGCTGTGGAGGCCGGGTTATTGAGTGTATTTAAGACATAGATGGGGTCTTCATTAGTAAAGGGATAAGGGACAGGGGGAGAAGGCAGGAGAATGGAGTTGAGCAACATATTAGCCATGAGTGAAAACGAGGACCAATTCGAAGGGCTGAATAGCCTAAATCTGCTCCTATATCTTGCAGCCTTATGATCAGAAATTGCAGTTTAATGTCAGTTTAAACTGTCACCATGGGTTTCTTGTGAATCTACATTTCATTCTCGCTGTGCACTTTCTACCCGGTCCGAGCCTCCCAACTGGGCTCAGGGTCTGTGTATCAGGTCAACGACTTTGACCTCTTACCTCTGATGTGAACCGCGACCCGGAAGGTGACGTTGACGTTGCGGACGGTCTTCTCCACCAGGATGTAGTACCATTGCTGCCAGAATGGAGTGCTGTCATGCAGCTCACAGAGCCGCTGGTCCTGGCAGTCAGCCCGGCTGGAGTTGTGGAGTGGAGGGGCCTTCGGCCTGACCTTCAGCAGCAGTGGGCAGCCACTCACTGTCCTGTTACTGTTACTGCAGTCTGAGAGCTGCACTGTCACTCGCGAGCTGTAGCTTGGTACAAAAACCCTGAGGGGGAACACAAAGGGAGAAACTCAGGGGAATGGAGATGAGATGGAGCACAGACCGATTCAGATACATGTCTAAACAATACCCTGTCAGTATCCCGTCGGGGAAGGAGCAGCCTGTTCAGCCCCCCTTTGAACGAGCTCCTCAGAGCTGCACATAATTGCATATCGGCAACACAAGCGGATAAGGTGATCAAGAAGGCAGGAACTGAAGAAGAGACAGAGATATTCATGCGGGCAGGGTGGAAGATGTAGTGTATAAAGACTTCGGCTAGGCATCTGACAAGGTCCGTCATGACAGGCTGATACACAGGTCTGATACCCATAGGATCTGTAGTGAGCTGGTAAGATGGATTTAGAACTGGCTTAGTCATAGAAGACTGAGAGTAGTGGTGGAAGGGTGTTTTACTGACTGGAGATCTGTGGCCAGTGGTGTTCTGCAGGGATGAGTGCTGGGACCCTTGTTGTTTATAACACATGTAAATGTTTTGGAGGAGAAGGTAGGTGGTCTGATCAATAAGCTTGCAAGGGACATAAAGATTGGGGGAGCTGCGGATAGTGAAGAAACAGCAGGACATAGATAGGCTGGAGAGTTGGGTGGAGAAATTGCTGATAGAATTTAATCCAGACAAATGCAAGGTGGTGCAATTTGGAAGATCTAATGCAGAAGGGAAGTGTACAGTAAATTGCAGAACCCTGAGTAGATTGAAATACAAGGGATCTCAGCCTATGGAATTTGCTTCTGCAGAAAGCTTTCAAGGACAAAATATTGCATAACTTCAAGAAGGAGTTAGATATCATTCTTAGGGCTAAAGGGATCAAAGAGCACGGGGAGAAACTGGGAACAGAGTACCAAGTTGGATGATCAGCCATGATTGTACTGAATGTTGGACAAGGGATCTCAGTGTACAAATCCACAATTCGCTGAAAGTGGTCAAGAAGGCATATGATATGTTTACCTTCAACAGTTGGGGCATTGAGTATAAAAATACCAAGTCATATCGCAGCTGTACCGCAGCCACAGTTGGAATATTGGTTACAATTCTGCTCACCATGCTACCAGAAGGATGTGGAGGCTTTGGAGAGGAGACAGTAAAGGTTTACCAGGTGTTTGTCTGGTTTGGAGGGTATTAGCTATGAGGAGAGATTGGACAAACCTGGTTTGTTTCCACTGGAACAAAGAGTTAGCGACAATGTGCTAAAGGTCTACAGAGTTATGAGAGGTATGGATAGAAAGGATAATTTTTTTTAATCTTAAAAGTCTTTTCCCAGGGTAAAATGTCAATTACCAGGGGACATAGGTTTAAGGTAAGAGGCGGAAAGTTTAAAGGGAAATTTTTTTTACACAGAGAGGGTAGTAAGTGTCTGGAATGTACTGCCAGAGGAGGTGGAAGAGGCAGATACAACAGCAACGTTTAAGAGACATCTTGATAGATACATGAATAGGCAGGGGCAAAGGGATACGGTCAGCATAGAGGCAAAAGGGTTTCAGTTTAGAAAGGCATCGTGTGTTGGTGCAGTATTAGTGGACCAAAGGGCCTGTTCCTGTGCCAACTATTCTTTGTTTTTTTGTTCTGAATCATAACAAGGGATGCACAACACATTCCATGAAAGAACATGTTTAAGCAACTCTAGATAATCTGCTTTCTGATGGACGGTAAAGGGAAGATAAACACAAAGCAGTAACAAGACAGATATCCACAGTAACAGCAAAAACCAGGCAGGCATAAGAGTACCTGACTGGTGATAGATTGGGAAAGGGGGAGATGAAACAAGGTCTGGGTGTCCTTGTGCACCAGTCGCTGTAAGTAAGCGCACAGGTGCAGCAGCAGGTGAGGAAGGCAAATGGTATGTCGGCCTTCATAGTGAGAGGACTCAAGTGCAGGAGCAGGGATGTCTTACTGTGATTGTACATGGCCCTCTAGCTATGGACGGAGTGCAACAATGTTTACCAAACTGAGTTTTTGGATAATATTCATGGAGTTTAGACAAATCAAAGGGGGAATCTCATGGAAGCCGATAAAATTCTAACACAACTAGACAGTGTAAATGCAGGAAGGATGTTCCCAGTGACCAGGGGGTCCAGAACCAGGGCTCAGAGTCTAAGAATACAGGGTCAGACATTTGGGACTGTGATGAGAATAAGTATCTTCACTCAGACCATGGTAAGCCTATGGAATTTGCTTCTGCAGAAAGCTTTCAAGGACAAAATATTGCATAACTTCAAGAAGGAGTTAGATATCATTCTTAGGGCTAAAGGGATCAAAGAGCACGGGGAGAAACTGGGAACAGAGTACCAAGTTGGAGGATCAGCCATGATTGTACTGAATGTTGGAGCAAGCTCGAAGGGCTGAATAGCCTACTCCTGCTTCTATTTTCTATGCTGCTATTTTTCCACGTAATTCTGTCATCTTCTTCCAAAGTTGCTTTTGGATTTTTTAAATCACTATCTGACAGTCATAGAATCATACAGCACAGAAACAAACCCTTGTCCAATGTGTCCCAAACTAAACCAGTCCCACTTGCCTGCATTTGACACATATCCCTCCAAAGCTTAGCTATTTATGTACCTGTCCATTTGTCTTTCAAGTGTTGCAATTGTAGCTGAATCCACCACCTCCCCTGAAAGTCCATTCTACACACAAACCATCCTCTGTGTAAAAAAGTTGCACCTCAGGTCTTTCTCTTCCCACGTTAAAAATGTGCCCCCAATTCTAACTCCCCTACCCCAGGGAAAACACCTTTGCTAGTCAGCTTACCTATGCTCCTCATGATTTTATAAAGCTCTACAGGGTTTGCCCCCTAACATCCTATGCTTCAGTGAAAAATGGCTGAGCCTATCCAGTCTCTCCTTTTAACTCATCCTGGTAAATCTTTTCTGAACCCTCTGCAACTTAATACTATCCTTTCGATGTCAGGTTGGCCAGAACTGGACACAGTATTCCAAAAGTGGCCTCACCAACATCCTGGAGAACCTCATCATGACGTCCCAACTCCTACACTCAAAGCTCTGAGTAATAAGGCCAGTCATGCTAAACGCCTTCTTAACCAACCTGTCTACCTGTGATGCAACTTTCAAAGAACCATGTACCTGAACTGTTAGGTCTCTCTGTTCCACAACAATTAGCCAAGATCCTACCATTAATTGTATAAGTTCTGATCTTACTTGTTTTCCCAAAAAGCCAGTCCTCGCATTTATCCAAATTAAACTTCATTTTCCACTCGTTGGCCCAATTGATCAAGGTCCCTTTGTTATCTTAGACAGTCTTCTTCATTGTCAACTATATCACCAATGTTGGTGTCATCTGCACATGTAATAACAATATGTCATAAATTCTCATCCAAATCATAACTGACAAGCAGCAGTGGACCCAGCATCGATCCCTGCAGAACACTGCTGGTTACAGGCCTCCAGTCCAAAAACCAATCTCCACTACCACCCTAAATAAAAAAGTCTGAGGCTGGATGAACACAGCAGGCCAAGCAGCATCGCAGGAGCACTAAAGCTGATGTTTCGGGCCTAGACCCTTCATCAGAGAGGGGGATGGCGAGAGGGTTCTGGAATAAATAGGGAGAGAGGGGGAGGCGGACCGAAGATGGAGAGAAAAGAAGATAGGTGGAGAGGAGAGTATAGGTGAGGAGGTAGGGAGGGGATAGGTCAGTCCAGGGAAGATGGACAGGTCAGGAAGGCGGGATGAGGTGGTAGGTAGGAATGGAGGTGCGGCCTGAGGTGGGAGGAAGGGATGGGTGAGAGGAAGAACAGGCTAGGGAAGCGGGGACAGGCTGGGCTGGTTTTGGGGTGCAATAGGGGGAGGGGACGAGCTGAGCTGGTTTTGTGATGTAGTGCGGGGAGGGGAAGAACTGGGCTGGTTTTGGGATGCAGTAGGGGAAGGGGAGATTTTGAAGCTTGTGAAGTCCACATTGATACCATTGGGTGGCAGGGTTCCCAAGCGGAATATGAGTTGCTGTTCCTGCAACCTTTGGGTGGCATCATTGTGGCACTGTTTCCCTACCTCCTCACCGATACTCTCCTCTCTACCTAGCTTCTTTTCTCTCCATCTTCGGTCTGCCTCCCCCTCTCTCCCTATTTATTCCAGTTCCCTCTCCCCATCCCCCTCTCTGATGAAGGGTCTAGGCCCGAAACGTCAGCTTTTGTGCTCCTGAGATGCTGCTTGGCCTGCTGTGTTCATCCAGCCTCACATTTTATTATCTATGTAGATAATGTCTGCTGCTCTGCTCTCATCATTCTTTTTGGTTACATCCTCAAGAAACTCAATTTTGTGAGATACGGTTTCCCTTGCGCAAAGTCATGCTGACTATTTCTAATCAGTCCTTGCCTCTCCAAATCCATGTAAATGCTACCTCTCAGAATCGCCTCCAACAACTTACCCACCACTCATGTCGGATTGAGCAGTCTATAGTTCCCAGGCTTCTCTTTACAAGCCTTTCTAAAACGTCTCAAATTTCATATCCAATGTTGATTTTGTTTTTTGTGCACTTTGTTTGCAGCCGTAACTTTGTATTCTTTGCTGTTCTATCACCCTGTGATCTTGTATGTTATGAGCAGCCTGTCCTGTATGCAAAACAAAACTTTTCACTGTACTTCGTTACATGTGACAACAATAAATCAAATCAAATAAAGACACAACTTTGCAACAATCCAGTCCTACAATGCCTCACCTGTGTCTGTAGATGATACAAATATCTCTGTTAGGGTCTTTGCAGTTTCTTCCCTAACTTCCCACAACATCCTGGGATATAATTGAGCAAGTTCCAGAGATTTATCCACCTTTATGTCTTTTAAGATCTTCAGCACCTCCTCATCCCTAACATGGACTGTTTTCGAAACATCAATATTTACTTCCCTGCGTTCCCTAGCCTCCATGCTTTCCTCCACAGTAAAAACTGAGGTAAAATATTCATGTAGTATCTCTCCCATCTCCTGTGGTTCCACACATTGATGACCGCACTGATCTTTAAGGGGCCCTATTCTCTCTCTAGTTGCTCTTTTGCTCTTAATGCACTTGTAGAATTTTTTTGTCTTATCCTTAATCTTATCTGCCAAGGCTATCCATATCCCTTTTTTGCCTTTTTCTCTTAAAAATGCCCCGACTTAGCTTATAGTCCTCAGGAGATTTACTTGATCCCAGTTGTCTATACCTACCATAGGCTTCCTTCTTATTCTTGATCAGAGCCTCAATATCTTTATTATCCCTATTCCTACCAGCCTTATCCTTCACTCTAACATGAACGTACTACCTCTGAACTCTCATTATCTCAATTTTGAAAGCCTCCCAATTGCTAGTCAGCTCTTCAGTTGAGAATAGTTCTTTTTAATTCATTCACGGGATGTGGGCGTCACTGACCAGGCAGCATTTATTGCCCATCCCTAATCGTCCAGAGGGCAGTGAAGGGTCAACCACATTGCTATCGGTTTGGAGTCACACGCAGGCCAGGTCAGGTAAGGATGGCAGTTTCCTTCCCTAAAGGACATTAGCGAACTCGATGGGTTTTTCTGACAATCAACAACAGATTCACAATTACAGATATTCATTGAATTCAAACTCCACCATGTGCCTTGGCGGGATTTGAACCCAGGTCCCCAGGACATTATCTGCGTCTGTGGATTTATAGTCCAGCAATAATACCACTAGGCCATCGGCTTGATAGGACTCTATCAAGTCTACTCCAAATCAACTTTTGAGAGTTCCTGCCTGATTCTGTCAATATTTGCCTTATTTCAATTCAGAACTTTAGCTTTTATACAAAATCTATCCTTTTCTATAACTATTTTAAAGCTTATAGAATTATGGTCACTAGCCCCAAAGCGCTTTCCCATTAACACTTCATCACTTGCCTAGCCTCATTTCTCAAGGTTAGGTCAAATTTTGCTCCTTCTTAAGTGGATACATCCACAGATTGACACAGAAAATTTTCATGTATCCATTTGACATTCCTCCCCATCCAAGTCCTTAACTATAGCAGCTCCAGTCTATATTTGGAGTTTAAATTCCCCTTGTTTTCACATCCAAAGGATGGCACGTCTGACAGTTTAGCACTCCCTTTGCACTGCACAAGAAAATGTGCTCAAATCTCTGAAGTGGGGCATGATGTATGATCATCATCTGCCCACTAAGCCATGGCTTGCAATGATGAAAGGTGTATAATGTGCATATATATCAATATCCTTTTTGGAGTGTAGGCTTCAAAGTGGTGGCATGTGAATATCTGTTACTTTTATGAAGAATTGTAGAATAAACATGGTCAGAGAGACCTTCTGGAACTGTGGCCTAAGCCAGCATTGCTCAGGAAGCAAATGCTGTAGACCCTTGTGGTGTATTTTTTGGAGAGCAGTTTATACTATGGTGGTATAGCACAGATGGGTAAACATTGAAGGCATTAGTTCATTTTCAGTTCAGAATAATCAGAGATTGATTTCAGGTTCAAAAATCCAGAGATGACAGTTTTTAGAGCAGTTTGGAAGAGACCTGACTAGAGTCAGAAGGTATTTTTTTTCATGTGAAGAGGCATGTCAGAGCTGTTCAGGGAATCCATTAACTGAGCAGGAGTTTAATTTGTATAGCTTCAAGACCAGAAAGGTCGGGGAAAAAATTTGCAGCTGAGAAATTTTAAGCTCTCTGTTTTAAGGATATTCATGCAAGAAGATTTCACAGTTTGCAGGAAGGAAACTGGGGAGAACAGGCTAAATAGAACTTTTTGGGCAATTTTTTGGGGCTTGAATTTCTGTAAATTAGTGATGTTGGGAACTTGGGAAATAGTTGTCTTGCTGTACGTTTTGTAATTTTCTGAACTGTGTACCACGTCTAGATAACTTGTTTTATTTTATTTGAATCATAGAGTCATACAGTGCAGAAAATACCCTTTGGCCCATCAAGTCTGCACTGAAAAAGCTGCCACTAAAGGCATGCTAATCCCAATTTTGTGCTTATTCCATTTCTTGAATGTTATTATATTTCTAGTACTCATCCAAATTTGGTTTATATCTTTGTGTAATAAATTTCTGATCTATTCTGCAGCCCTGTTTCAGTAACTGATGCTGCATTGACAAATCTAAAGAAGATATGATCTATCAATCTGGGGTCTGTCTTGTCTAATAGCACCATCAGCTGGGATCGTAACAGTGGTGTGATTAGTGAGCTTGGACGAATGGAGTAATTGGAAGGAATAGGAAAGATTGGGTAGTTTAACATCTCTTAAATCTACAGGCAGAATTCTTCAGAAAAGCTCCATTGAGTCTCCCTCATCAGTGTCCTTTTGTGGGAAAAATAAATCCAGATTTCTAGCCTGTTTTGTGAAAAAAATTAATGACACACAAATTTCATTCCTGAACTGTGTGGCTCTATTTTAAGATTCTTTGAGCTTATTCAGCTCCATGTTCACAAAATGTTCTCATCCACAAAGCTTATTGGTCAGCCTGCAAAGCTGCCTACTACTTCACACTTAGAGATAGTAGGAACTGCCGATGCTGGAGAATATGAGATAACAAGGTGTAGAGCTGGATGAACACAGCAGGCCAAGCAGCATCAGAGGAGCAGGAAGGCTGACGTTTCGGGGGTCTAGGCCCAAAACATCAGCTTTCCTGCTCCTCTGATGCTGCTTGGCCTGCTGTGTTCATCCAGCTCTACACCGTGTTATCTCATACTACTTCACACTGCTCTCCGAGGGAGGAGTGTGATGTCACAACAGCAATTTACATTTATGTAGTGAAACATTAGTGTAGTGAAACATTGCCATTATTGCTTTATTGGGGCATTAATCAAACAGAATTAGACACCAAGCCACATAAGGTGATTGTGGATGAAGTGAATAAAAGCTTAGTCACAGAGGTAGGCTTTAAGGAGCATTTCAAAGGAGGAGGGAGAAGCAGAGACATGTAGGGAGGGGAATCTCCATAGCCTAGGGGTCCTACAACTGAGGGCACCAAAGGTGAAGCAATGAAAACTGGGAGCTCATGAGTTAATTGGAGGAACTCAAGAGGCTTGTGGGTTGGGGTGAATACAGGGATGAGCAAGGATAAAGAGGGATTTGGAAAAGAGGATGAAAATTTTAAAATCAACACATTGATGGCATGGAAACCAGGGTACGACACGCAAGCCCAATGGGTCAAAACCGCTGCTGGAAAAGCTCAGCAGGTCTGGCAGCATCTGTGAAGGAGAAAACAGAGTTAACGTTTTGGGTCCAGTGACCCTTCCTTAGAACATGGGTGATGGGCAGGTCAGTAAAGACACAGGAAGCTGTGACTTGGAGAAACTGACATCTTGGGACAGTAGAATGTGGGAGACTGGTCAGGAATGCAACAGAATAGTCAAGTCTTCGAGGCAATATGGGTATGGTTGAGGGTGTCAGCAACTGGTGAGCTAAGGTGGGAGAAGAGAGGGTCATGGTTATGGTTGATACATAACAGAGGGATTTGAGACTCTTCATCCAGGAGTCATAAAAAGCTAGTCTCTAAGTTCAGTGGGTAATAGGGAAGGCAAATGGAATGCTGGTCTTTATTTTAAGGGAGGAATATGGAAGTAAAGAGATTTTAGTAACACTATACAAGGCACAAGTGACTGCCAGAATTGTTTTGGGCCTCTTATTGAAGAAAAGGTATCCTGCCATTGGACGTAGTCCAGACAAGGTTCACTAGGCTGATACCAGGTGTAGAAGCTCTGTTCTTATGAACAGAGGTTGAGTTAGTCAACCTGTACTTTTATATTCTCTCATGGGAAGTGGGCATCTATGACTGGGCTAGCATTTATTGCCCATCCCTATGTGTCCTGAGAAAGTGATGGTGATCTGCCTTCTGTTATTAGATTTCTGAATGGACCTCTCAAATTTTGAATTGAGTGCTGACCTCGCTCTTTGTGCACCTTCTCTGCAACCGTAACATTATATTCCTTGCTCTGTTCTAATACCCTAATGCACTTTGTGCAGTATGAACAGAATGCAAAACAAAACTTATCATTGTACCTAGATACCATTGACAATAATAAATCAAATCAACTCAAAATTCTTGAACTGCAGCATTCTATGTGCTGTCAATGTTGGAGTTAGAGTTTAGAAGAATGACAGGTGGCCTTATTGAAACACACAAAATTTTTGAGAGACTTGGCAGGGTAGATGTGGAAATAGTATCAGAGATAGTGGGAACTGCAGATTCTGGAGAATCCAAGATAATAAAATGTGAGGCTAGATGAACACAGCAGGCCAAGCAGCATCTCAGGAGCACAAAAGCTGAGGTTTCGGGCCTAGACCCTTCATCAGAGAGGGGGATGGGGTGAGGGTTCTGGAATAAATAGGGAGAGAGGGGGAGGCGGACCGAAGATGGAGAGAAAAGAAGATAGGTGGGGAGGAGAGTATAGGTGGGGAGGTAGGGAGGGGATAGGTCAGTCCAGGGAAGACGGACAGGTCAAGGAGGTGGGATGAGGTTAGTAGGTAGATGGGGGTGCGGCTTGGGGTGGGAGGAAGGGATGGGTGAGAGGAAGAACAGGTTGGGGAGGCAGAGACAGGTTGGACTGGTTTTGGGATGCAGAGGGTGGAGGGGAAGAGCTGGGCTGGTTGTGTGGTGCAGTGGGGGGAGGGGACGAACTGGGCTGGTTTAGGGATGCGGTGGGGGAAGGGGAGATTTTGAAACTGGTTAAGTCTACATTGATACCATTAGGCTGCAGGGTTCCCAGGTGGAATATGAGTTGCTGTTCCTGCAACCTTCGGGTGGCATCATTGTGGCACTGCAGGAGGCCCATAATGGACATGTCATCTAAAGAATGGGAGGGGGAGTGGAAATGGTTTGCAACTGGGAGGTGCAACAAACTACTGCACCTCCCAGTCGCAAACCATTTCCACTCCCCCTCCCATTCTTTAGATGACATGTCCATCATGGGCCTCCTGCACTGCCACAATGATGCCACCCGAAGGTTGCAGGAACAGCAACTCATATTCCGCCTGGGAACCCTGCAGCCTAATGGTATCAATGTGGACTTCACCAGTTTCAAAATCTCCCCTTCCCCAACTGCATCCCAAAACCAACCCAGTTCGTCCCCTCCCCCCACTGCACCACACAACCAGCCCAGCTCTTCCCCTCCACCCACTGCATCCCAAAACCAGTTCAACCTGTCTCTGCCTCCCCAACCTGTTCTTCCTCTCACCCATCCCTTCCTCCCACCCCAAGCCGCACCCCCATCTACCTACTAACCTCATCCCACCTCCTTGACCTGTCCGTCTTCCCTGGACTGACCTATCCCCTCCCTACCTCCCCACCTATACTCTCTCCACCTATCTTCTTTTCTCTCCATCTTCGGTCCGCCTCCCCCTCTCTCCCTATTTATTCCAGAACCCTCACTCCATCCCCCTCTCTGATGAAGGGTCTGGGCCCGAAATGTCAGCTTTTGTGCTCCTGAGATGCTGCTTGGCCTGCTGTGTTCATCCAGCCTCACATTTTATTATCTTAGATGTGGAAATGTTATTTCTCCTTATGGGATGGTCCAGGACCAGAAGGAGCCTTCTCAGAATAAGGAGCCACCCATTTAAGACCGAGATGACAAGGATTTTCTTCTTTCAAAGGGTGGTGAATCTGTGGGGAATTCTTTACCACAGACGGCAGTCGAAACTGGGTCATTAAGTGTATTCAAAGACGAGATAAGCATATTTTTTAATCAGGAGTATGGGGAAAAGGCAGGGAAGTGGAGTTGATGATTATGAGATTAGCCATGATACCATTGACTGGCGAAACAGACTTGATGATTTGAGTGGCTGAAAACTGCCACTCAGCCGTTCTTATGGTCTTATGATGGCCTACCCTGCTGAAGTAAAAGTCATGAATGGAGGGATTGTGTCCATTAATGCATGAGGATTAAAGAAAGGGTTAATTAAACAGGATTGATGCTTCTTCATAATTGAAATTTCGGAGCTTTTTAGCCTATTAGCTTCATAGTTAGGAGAAAAAAAAAGGATAATCATAAAATAAGCTACCCTTTTTTGATAAATGTGAGTTTTAATTGACAATGCCATATTTCAGATAAAACCATGGACTTAGTATAAGTACCAGGCAGAGACAGTCTTTAGTTGATTGGACATTCAGCGGTCGGAACTAAAGTTCAACCAGTGCAATTAAAGAATATTCAAGTGCTATTAACTTCTCGAAGGAGGCAGCTGCAGTAGAGAATGTGGTTAAATGATAATATAGTCTTTGTCCATTCATCTCCCTGTAACTGCCTTCAGTTGAATGGTTTTATTGGCAGTTCAGTTGAGGTTTGAAACGGTTTTGTTTTTTTATAACCAAAGTTATTGATAAACGGATGAGGAAAAATGGCTGGTTCACCCAGAAATGTAGAAATTAGGAGCAAGAGTAGGCCATTCAGCCCATTGACACTGCGCTGTGATTCCACCTACTTCAGTATTGTTTGACACCATTACCCTCATGTCCCCATTTCTACCTACACATCTATCGACATCTATTTCCAACAAATTCAATGATTGAGCTTCCACTGTCCTTTCAGGTGCAGAATTCCAAAAATTTACCCCGCTCTGAGTGAAGAAATTCCTCATCAACCCAGTGCCCTTATTCTCAAACTGTGTCCCCTGATTCTACAGATCTTGCCTCCTGCCAACCAGGGAGCTATTTTTCACGCATCTCCGTGTTGAACCCTTTGAGATCTTTCTATGCTCCAATGAGACCAACTCTTATTCTTCCAAACTTGAGAAAATGCAGGCCCAGTCATCTTAATCGCTCTTCATAGGGCAATCCCATCATCCCAGAAATCAGATTGGTGAGCTCCCACTAAGGAATTATATCCTTCCTAACATATAGAAACAGAAACTGCACACAGGTGGGGTCTTATGAGGACTCTATACAGCTGTAGCAAGACATCTTTATTCCAGGGCTCAAATCTCCTTGTGATAAATTATTTGCCTTCCGAACAGCTTGCTGTACCTTATCTAAGAAATGATAATACTGGCACTGCAGACATTCCAGAGAAAATTCACAGAGCTGAGACCAGGGATGAAGGGAATTTCTTATAAGGCGATGTTGAGTAGGCTGGCCCTGGAATATTGAAGAATGAGAGGTGACCTTTTTGAATTGTTGGGGACTTGACAGAGTGGATGTTGAAAGGTTGTTTCTGCTTTGTGCAAGAGTCCAGGACCAGATGTCAGAATAAGGGATTGCCCATTTAACACAGAGATGGGGACGAGTTGCTTCTCTCAGAGGGTAGTCAACCTGTGGATTTTTTTAACCACAGAGGACAGTCAAGGCTGGATCATTAAGTCTATTCAAGGCTGAGATAGGCAGATTTTTAATCAGGAAGGGAATCAAGAGTTATGGGGAAGAGGCAGGAATGTGGAGTTGAGGATTATTAGATCATGGTAGACTGGTTAGTAAAGTTAGGTCACATGGGATCAAGGAGGAGTTAGCCAATTGGATACGAAATTGGTTTGAAGGTAGGAGACAGTCAGCTTTGGTACAACGTTGTTGTTCAGACTGGAGGCCTGTGACCAGCAGCGTATCACAAGGATCGGCGCTGGGTCCATTGCTTTTATATAAATGACTATGGAGGTATGGTTGGTAAGGTTGCAGATGGACACCAAAATAGGCGGTGTAGTGGACAGTGAAGGAGATGATGGGATCTTGATCAGATGGGCCAATGGGCAGGGGAGTGGCAGATGGAGTTTAATTTAGATAAATGTGCATTTTGGAAAGGCAAATCAGGGCGGGGGTTAGACACTTAATGATAGACCTCTGGGATTTGTCACCGAACAAAGAGACCTTGGAGTGCAGGTTCATAGTTCTTTGCAAGTGAAGTCATAGACAGACAGGGTGGTGAAGAAGGCAGTTGGTACGCATGCCTTTATTAGTCAGAGCATTGAGTATCAGAGTTGGGAGGTTGTGTTGTGGCTGTACAGGTCATTGGTGAGGCCACTTTTAGAATACAGCATACAATTCTGCTGGCACTTTATTTGAATATAGGATATGGAATCTAAAGGAATAACTTGGAATATTTTGGTCACCACACTGCCAGATGTTTTAGAGAGGGTACAGAAAAGGTTTACCAAGATGTTGCCTATTCTGGGGGATTTTAACTACAAAGAAAGGTTGGATAAACTGGGTTTTATTTTCACTGGAATGCAGGATGCTGAGGGGCAACCTGAAAGACTTTAATAAAATGGTGAACGGCATGGATAGAGTGGAAAACATGAGGCTTTTTCCCAGATGGAGGGGTCAGTTACAAAGTGACTCAGGTTCAAGGTGTGAGGAGGGTGGGAAGTTTAAAAGAGATGTGTGGGGCAGGTTTTTCACTCAAAGGGTGGTGGGTGCCTGGAACGCGCTGCTAGAGGACGTGGTGGAAGCAGGCTCGATAGCAGCATTCAACAAGCACCTGGGTAATTACATGAATAGGAAGGGAATAGAGGGATACCGATCCTGTAAGTGAAGACAGTTTTTGTTTGGATGGACACTTGGAGGGCTGAAGGGCAAATGCCTGTACTGTATAGTTCTTTGTGTGTGTGTGTGTGTGTGTGTGTGCGTCTGAGTTCAAGTGGCTCAGCCCATGAGCACAGCCAACAGCATCATTTCCGCAAGGCAAGGTCTTGTCAAGCCTGTGTCAAACACGTACATTCTGCACTCCAGTACCAAGCAATGACCAGACCAAAGTGCCTTGTGGTTTAAGACCAGAGCCACTGGTTAATGACACCAAGTCACAAGAAAGGCTGTGCAGCTCCAGCAATTATAATGTCACCTCAACTCTTTCATCATCTGGTGTCTGACCTGCATTTTCACTGCCTCGGTTACAGGATGTCTGGCAAGGCTTACAGTGGGGCTACTCCAGGGGAGAGCTGGGTAGACTGAAACATGTAGCAAATGTCTGAAATAACCAAGCACGATAGGGTTGTGGAAGAAGTATAATCTCTGGACCTGTTTAGGGCGGCATGGTGGCTCAGTGGTTAGAACTGCAGCCTCACAGCACTGGGGACCCAGGTTCGATTCCAGCCTCAGAAGACTGTCTGTGTGGAGTTTGCACATTCTCCCCGTGTCTGCATGGGTTTCCTCCGGGTGCTCTGGTTTCCTCCCACAGTCCAAAGATGTGCAGGCTAGGTGGATCGGCCGTGCTAAATTGCCTGTAGTACTCAGGGATGTGTGGGCTATAGGGGGATGGGTCTGGGTGGGATACTTCAAGAGGCGGTGTGGACTTGTTGGGCCGAAGGGCCTGTTTCCACACTGTAGGGAATCTAATATCTAATAAAATAAACAGCACTGAGCTCTATAAGGAGACAGCACTGATTTGAGAGCATCGTTTCTGTGTCTGCTTCACACGAGCGGTTACTACCCAGTCACATATACATTCAAAATAAGGTGCAGAAGTAGGCCCCTTGGCTACCGTTCAGCAACATTCCAGGTGATTCTATCACTCCACATTCCCTCCTCATCCTGATGACCTTTCACCCCCTTTCTTAACAAGAATCTATCTACCCTGCCTTCAAAATATTTCAGGATGTTGCTTTCACTGCCTTTTTAGGAAGACAGCATCAAAGACTCCTTTTAGAGAAAAAAAAATTCTTCTCATCTCTGTTTTAGAGGGTGACTCTGATTTACAAACAGTAACCCACAGTTCCAGACTCCCCCACACCTACTCTGTTAAGACCCTTCAGGGCGATGTGTTTCAATCAGGAACTCTTGCTCGCTAAACTCCAGTAGGTACCAGCCCACACCGTTCAACCTTTCCTCACAAGGCAACACAGATATTAATGTAATAAATCTTCTCGGAACTGCTTCCAACACATATATAAATAAGGTGACCATTACTGTACACAGTGCTCCAGACGTGGCCTCATTAGTGTGCTGTCTCACTGAAGCATAACCTCTTTATTTTTGAATTCAATTCCACCAGCAGTAACGATAACATTCTCTGACCTTTCTCACATATTCGTTGTACCTGCGTGCCAACCTTCTGTGTCTCAGGACACCCGGGTACCTCTGTATCGCAGAGCTCTGCAACCTCTCACCATTTACATAATATGCTTCATTTTAATTCTTCTTGCCGCAATAGACAATCTCACATAATACTCTACTAGCCAGTTTTTTTGTTTAACTAACTCACAAGATGTTGCTGGTCTGGTCAGCGATTAGTACCCACCTCCAACTGCCCACAGAGCAGTTAAAATTACAACACATTACTGTGTGTACGACAAAACGACATGACCCATTATCACTCGTATCCTTACATACAGATGTGGAAGGACACCACTTTGATTGGGACAACACATCCATCCTAGGGCAAGCCAAACAGAGACACGCATGAGAATTCCTAGAAGCATGGTATTCCAACCAGAACTCCATCAACAAACACATTGATTTGGAGCCAATCTACCATCCCCTGAGAAAAAGAACAGGAAATGACATCACCAACACAGGAAATGACATCACCAACCCAAGGGAACCTAACCAGATAACTAGAAAGCTGGACATAACACCAGCGCTTCGTCGGAGGCTCACTGATGATGTTACCTAGAATGATGACGAAACGTCTGAAAACGAACCTTCCAGCTCAGCGAGCAAACTCACATCCATTACTGTGGGTCTGGAGTCACATGTAGGCCAGACCAGGTAGAGGTGGCAGATTTCCTTCCACAAAGGACATTAGCAAAACAGTTCTTTTTTTCAATGGCAATCCACAGTGGTTACACTGTCAACATTGGGTTAGCTTCTTTTTTTCATTTCAGGTTTTGAATTGAATTGATGGGATTTGAACTTATGTCCCCAAAGCATTCATCATTCAGTATTACAAACCCAGTGATATGACTACTATGCTACCATTTTCCCCAGGGGATAAACTGGCTAACAGTTGGACAGTGATGAGTGGTCACTCACTCTCCTTCTTGGCTGTCCCCTTCCCCCACACGTCCAAGCTCTGAGCTCCTAAACTGTGCTCCTTGGGTAACTGAGGCTCATACCCCAGGGAGCAATTTGCCTGGATCGACTACCCCTTTCATCATCTTGAATTAGGTCACCTCAAATTCTCCTCCTCATCTCCAGGCAGCGCAAGCCCAACATTTGCTGACCTGCCGCGATTGCATTACATTTCCCAGGGCAGAAGAGTGCTCTTACCAACCACATGATTGACAGGCTGTTGGAGAAATGAATAGGAAGTTTTATCCATTTCCTATAAATGACTGTCAACACTAACAGGAAGAACGCGTTTCACACAGTTACTGTGCTCTCATACGCCATTATGTCATTGCCTCGGTAACATGAGCCAAGCAGATCTCAGTTTAACTCACTTACTTGTAGAGTACTGATCTGTTGTGGCCAGGAATCATCTGATCTATCACGTAACCAGGATACAGCACGGGGATGCCAATCAATCTCTGCACAATCAATTGGGGCTGGAAGAGGTATTGACATTCATCATAGAGGCCCTGGCAACACAAGGCAAAACAAATTAAATCAGACAGAATGCCCACTGATTACCCAGTTTGATATCCTGCCCTTTGCACAGTCCTGTGCTTACAGTTGAACACAGAATCATCAGTTTAACAGCAAGAACTAGTTACGTTGAAATATCAGGAATGAGCTGGGTCAAATGGATCAACTACCAGTCAGGCAACATTTAGCCAGCAGTGAGGATTGTATTATAAGGCTTAGCTAGTAGGCATGCTGAAGGATAAGGGTCAATCTAATGCAAAATAAAGTAATTGGAGAACGTCTAATTTCAATGCCTTGGTCACCTTTACTGAAGAAATGATAGACCTGCTGTAAAGCCAGTTCGGAGCAGGTTTACTCAGCTCATTCCTGGCATATGCTGCCTTATTTAGGAAAAGTGAATGGTCTGGTCCTGTGCTCATTGGAGTTTAGTGAATAGAGGGGTGATCTTAGTGTTATCTTGTGAAATCTGAGGGGGTTTGATCAGGTGGATGGTGAGAGGATGCTTCCGTTTGAGAGAGAATTTACAACTGGGGGCACTGTTTCAGAGTAGGTGATTTCCTGTTTGCAGTGAAGGAACAAAGGAATTTGTTTTACCAGACAGTTATTCATGTAACCTCAGTCAATCATTGTTAAAAATCCATCTGGCTCACTAGTGTCCTTGAGAGGGGGAAATTTACCAGCTTGAGACAGGATGGGTACAACAAAAGTGGCACAGCGCAGTACTGTACAGTTGGGAGGAAGTTACCTTGGGTGTCCCCAATATTTACCCTGGACCCCGTGAAGTCTCATAAAATTACTTGTTAATTATGTTCCAAAAACCCCAGAACACTATCCTGAGGAACTCACCCAGGCTCCTCAGACAGCACCTTCCAAACTCATGACCACTTCCGTTTAGAAGGACAAAGGCAGCAGATACATGGGAACACCACAGCCTGCAAGTTCCTCTGAAAGCCACTCACCATCCTGACTTGGAACTATATCACTGTTCCTTCACTGTTGCTGAGCCAGAGTCCTGGAATTCCACCACAACGCCCCCCCCCCCCACCCCCCAACAGCATTGTGGGTCAGAAACAAAAACAGAAATTGCTAGAAAAGCTCAGCAGGTCTGACAACATCTGTGGAGAGAAATCAGAGTTAACGTTTCGGGTCAAGAATTCTGAGGAAGGGTCACTCGACCCGAATCATTAACTGTGATTTCTCTTCATAGATGCTGCCAGACCTGCTGAGCTTTTCCATCAATTGCTGTTTTTGTTTCTAATATTCAGCGTCCACAGTTCTTTGAGTTAGTTTTGTGGGTCCACCTACAGCCTGTGGACTGCAGCTGTTCTATAAGGCAGCGTCCCACCACCTTCTCAAGGCCAACCAGGGACAGGAAATAAAGGCTGGCCGGCCAGCGATGCCCACATCCCATGAAAAAAAATTCATCCCTCAAATAACCAGTAAAAATGGTTTGCCGCTCCTTGTCGCTTTGCTGTTCTTGGGCCTTGCTATAAGGCAATCGGCTGTAAGGGTCTACACCTCAGGAGTACACGATGCATCTCAGAATGTCCTGAGACGTTAATGTCCGTGGGTTTTACCTTGACTGAGATTTTCCCTTTGTCCTTTGGTAGGTGGGCAGCGAGGAACCAGTCTCCCAGAAGTGGATTGGTAACGTTAAACACCCCGGTTGTACGGTTTGGCAGTGTCCATGTCAGAGTGATGGTGAACGATTCCGGTACAATTGTATCTGCTGGAAACCGGGTGTGAAGGGGGTTAATAACTGGTGGAGCCCCAGACCTGAAATACCTGTTGGAAATTGGGAGTGGGTTAGATAGAGAAGTAGCAACAACTTCCATTTGTCCATAAAGTGAAACAGAACGATATTAGAAATAGCTTTACAATAGCCACACAAGGTCCTTAGAAATGTGTTGACTACTATAGAATTATTAGACAGAAAGTCTATTAGCAGCCTTCTGGCTCAGAAACACCAGACCAGGATTAACACAGTGTGGAGCTGGAGGAACGCAGTTGGCCAGGCTGCATCAGAGGAGCAGGAAGGCCGACGTTTCAGTTCTGGACCCTTCGTCAGAAAAGGGCCCCAACCCGTAATGTCAACTCTCCTGCTCCTCTGATGCTGCCTGGCCTGCTGCATTCCTCCAGCTCCACACTGTGTTATTTCAGGCTTCAGCATTGGCAGTTCTTACTATCTCCAGGCCAGGATTGTTCTCTCTGCTGATGACGTCTCTATAGTATTGACAATCCCAATAATGTTGAATCTCATAGCCTACCTATGAACCAAACATCTGAGAAACGTGTTAAAAAGAGGCTGTTGAGAGGGAATAAATCACTTCAAACAGGAAAGATTTTGCCAAGTGGTCTCAGACTTCAGCCCTCTTCAGATTGCAGAAGACCAGGGGAAGATTGAGGAAGATCAGGAAAAGAGTGATGAAGATACGGGGAAAACTGAAGAAGCCCGGGGAGGTTTGGGGAAAGTGAGGAGAAGACTGAAGAAGTCAAAGGAAGATGGGTCAAGTCTGGGACAAGATGAAAGAAGATGAGGAGAGGATTGAGGAAGATGAGGAAAGGTTGGGGGGAGACCAGAAGAAGATGGAGGAAGATAAGAGGGAAGATGAAAGAAGACCAGGTATGATGAAGGAAGACTTAGGGAAAATGAGGGCAAGATTGGTGAAGATTGGGAAACGATTGAGGAAGACTGGGGGAAGATGCAGGAGAACTGTGTGGAGGAATTCCCTAAGAGTTCAGCTAAGGACAGAAGGCTGGTATTAACAGCTCCTCTTCTACACCATCATCGATTTGTCCTTTGAGATGAGCAAACTATCCTTACCTGTCATGAACTGTGAAGTGGCCTTTGCCTCTGTTTACCTTATGCACTATTTTTGGATTGCTACTTCTTAATAATTTACTGAATAACCTACTTCAAAATCATGACCGCATTCAGCACCGCCCCTCCCCATTTTGAGGTAACCTGTACCTCTCCAACCAGAATCAGGTTGGGATCTGGATTGTGCTACCTGTGAGTGTTTTGGAGGCAGATATAACCAAGGCCTTCAAGAGGCAATGAGATTATGACCTGAAAGGGACATATACACGGGACATAAGGTGAATTGCTCCTTCAGGAAGCCAGCAGAGACGCAATTGACTAAAGGCCCTCCTGTCCTGTGACCCATGATTCCATGGAAAGAAAGAAAGTGAAGCCACAGGAAGAAGTTGGGAGTGAAGAGGAGGAGAGCTGGGCTAAGAGGTGGGGGGGCAACAGAATGGAAAAGTGAATCGAAGGAGAGATACATGAAACAACTGAACCATTGACACCCTCAGTCTATACCAGCTCTTGCTGAAGAAGTCCAAATCCTGGCGACTCTCCTGTATCCAATGCAAAATGTTCCCTTAAAGGACCATCTCAGCCTGAGTTACCCTCTGATGCAAAGTGTTACACCACGCCAAAGACCACCTGTGTGCAGCCAATTCATCTAACCTCACTTTAGACTTCACTGAGAAGTTTAAAATGAATTGGTCAGTTACTTCAGTTTGCAAATGCAAATCCCTGAAGCCAAACAACTGCCTCCTCATTTGCCAAGTTGAAGGTAATGAGCTTGCCAATTAGTCTGTAGTGGAGACACTCCTTTGTAATGAGCAGCGTTGTTTGTGAACTTCCACAAGTGCACAAGGGACCTGTGGGTACATTATTAACATCAAGAACACTTAAGTCGCATTGGGGCACCACAGAGTGGAACATGTTGTACCTAAATAAGTTTAATTCAAATATACTTTCTGTAACATTGGATTTGATATGAATTGCCCTTGACATGGCAATGTAAATTGCAAATATTAAGAGTATTACAATTGCATGAGGGTGCCTAAGACTACAATGTCCTGAATGGAAACAAGTTGAATTTTATTGCACTTTCCATAATTTTTCAAATCAAAAACATTCCAGAATGCACTTTCACAGATGTTGTGAATGTTCTATTTTTGGGTAAAATGGGAGTTTGTACTGCGGCTTTATATTTAGGTTTTATTGTCAAATGTGCTTAAGTACAAGGTATGGGGGTACAGTGAAAAGCGTACAATGTTGCCACACACGGCACCATTTTAAGTACAAAATCTCAGTTACAGAAGTAGAGAAATAAAGAACTAAATTAAAAAGTTCAGCACTACAGTCTTCTTAGTATAAAGTTGAAAAATAAAGACTTAAAATTGAAAGATCAAACATCAATGTCCTTTTTTTAAGCCAGGACTGCAGACACTCCAGGATGGGCTTTCCCAAAGAGGGCTTGCTCTCCTCTCCCCTGCTTTTACCTACAGGTCTGGCAGCATCTGTGAAGAAAAAAAAATCAGAGTTAAAGTTTCAGGCCCGGTGACCCTTCCTCAGAGCTGTTCTGTGGAAGGGTCACCCTTAACGCTGATATTTCCTTCACAGATGCAGCCAGGCCTGCTGAGCTTTTCCAGCAATTTCTGTTTTTGTTCCTGATTTACAGCATCCGCAGCTCTTTCGGTTTTTATGCTTTTGCCGGCGCTGGGCAAAGACTCTCCTGGTTGGGCAGAGGGTTGGTTGCACAGCTACTGGCCTGTGCTGAAACTGCTCTTGCCTTGTAACTCCATCCCTACCATTTAGCAGATGGCATTTGTCACGAGGGACATGTTACTGCTTTCCCTATTTCCCGCTCCTTCTCCCAAAAGGATATCTGCTAGGAATGCTGTCCCAAATCGATTCCTCCTCACTGGCTCCCCAGTCAGTGCAAAGTGGCTTTCCCTGTTCAGTGTAACAAACCTCATCTTAATTTTATAAACTTCAACAAATGCCCAGCTATTTATACTAACCATTGAAGGTAACAAAGAGTGTAGAAGCTGGAAACCTGAAATATAAGCAGATAACATTGGAAACACACAACAGCGTTGTGCAATGTGCCCTATTGTGTGCTTCCAGCATTGTCCGTTCATATTAAAAGCAGTTATTCGGGTTAACAATGCCATAAGGAATGCAAGAAGAAAAAAAAACTGCAGTTCATTTGGAGAAGAATAGAATTGAAAGTCAAAAAACTAATTTGGACTTTAGTTAGCCTACATGGAGTAGTATCAAGAAAAAGAACTATGGAGGAAGTCTGCAGAGGATGCGAACATATATTTACCAGGACAATATCAGAACTGACAAGTTATAAGCATCTGAAAAGATTCAATAAGTTGGAGGGCCTTTCTCCAAGAAAGAGGAAGTATAAAAGTGACTAATACATTATTGAAGCAGTGGATGACTTTTCTAGGTTAGCAGTGGAGGAAGTTGTGCAGGAGATTGAAAATACAGACCAGTTAACAAACAGAAATGATTAAACTCAATTGGGAGAATGTGGAACTGACAGCATAAAGAGTAGTTAGGGTGCTATTGTGGGAGAGCTGAATAAACACAAAGGGGAAAGGATAGAACAGGGGGATATGCTGATGGATGTGAGACAAGAAATGTAAGTTGAGGTTCCCGTGAAACTTAAATAACAGCTTAAACCAAGTGGGCCGAATGGCCTGTTGCTGTGTTGTAAAGTCTGAGTGGCACATCCCAAATTAATAATCAATTTGTTCTGCGCTAAATGGCAACCCCCTCCCCTCGATCATACCCACCTCCTGCACCCCACCAGTTCCAGCAGGGGGAGGGAGTAGGGTAGCTCTGGCCCAGGAGTACTCACACAGTGATGTCCCAGTCTGGGCAGTGGTCTCCGAAGCTGCCTCCTTGCTCCTTGAAGGTGATGAGGTTCCAAACTGCCACCACTGTGTCTTCAGGCACGTGGAAGTGAAAGAGCTCGGCGCTAGCAAATGAGGTAAAGGAGTTCAGCTTGCGAGGTGTCCGGGTGAAGTAGTCAGTCACAAAGAGACACTCTGGGGGAGACAGAAAGAAGCAGAGCAGAGCGAATGGTCAGGGGCTATCAGCCTGATACCAGGGACAAGCTTCAACGCTCCCCTAGGACTGTCTGCCCATCCAATCAGCCATTTGTATTAATCCCTCAACCTCTGTCGCCCAGAGATGGCCCCTTCGCAGTTTTAATGATTTGAAGTGAAGTACATGTTAGAAAGAGTTCACAATCAAAAATGCATTAAGTTTACTTGAATCACAGGGACACCACTGTAATATTTCCTCTGACTGACACTTAGCGTACAATGGTGTAGCCTGTAGAGGTGATGGCCTAGTGGTATTATTTTGAGACTGTTATTCTGGAGAGACAGATAGTATTCTGGGCTGATGGGTTTGAACCCATCCAATGCAAATGATGGAGGTTCAGTCATTAAAGCAATTATGAAACTGATGTTGATTGTGTCAAAACCCACCTGGTTCACTAATGTCCCACAGGGAAGGAAACTGCCATCCTTACCTGGCCTGGTCTACATGTGACTCCAGGCCCACAGCAATGTGGTTGACTCTTAACTGCCCTCTGGGCAATTAGGGATGGGCAATAAATGCTGACCTAACCAGCAACACTACCTTCCAAGAATGAATAAATAAAAATACAGAAAGAGGGCATTCAGACCATCATAGCTCTGTCAATGTCTTGAAAGAAATAATCAAATAACAAAGAAGGTACTGCCTTAAAATAGGCCATTCAGCCCAGCTTGTCAATGGCATTGTTTCTGCTGTGCACTCCTCCCTCACCTCTTCATTGAAGCCTATTAACATTTTTCCAAATGAATCCCAATTTGACTGTCCTTTCCCTGAAGTCCTCCATGCTTTTATGTTTAAATGATTCAAGGGGATTTAGCCTATTGCTGGGTTTTTATTAGCTCAGTTGGGTGGAAAGTTGGTTTATAATGCAGAGTGATGCCAACAGCGTGTGTTTGATTCCTGTATTGGTTGAGGTCACCATGAAAGACTTACCTTTTCCACCTTGCCCCTCACTGAGGCATGATGATCTTCAGGTTACACTCACCGCCAGCTATCTCTCTCTCTCTCTCCCTATGGTTCTCTGGGACATTGGCATCCTCCAGTATATATCTAACCCTGTCCTTTTTCCTGTCCTGGGAATGTTTGATGGGGTCAGTGTAGTGGGAGCTTTACTCTGTATGTAACCCTATGCTGCCCCTGTCCTGAGAGTGTATGATGAACACAGCTCTCATAGAGTCATAGAGCGATTCAGCATGGAAACAGTCCATGGTCCAACTAGTGCATGCCAACCATAATCTCAAACTAAGCCATTCCACCTACCTGCTCCTGACCCATATCCTTTCAAACAATTACTATTCACGTACTTATCCTAATGTCTTTTAAACATTGTAACCCGCATTCGCCACTTCCTCAGGAAGTTCATTCCGCTCATGAACTACGTTATGTGTAAAAAAATTGCCTCTGATGTTTTTTCGAAACTTTTCTCCTCAACTTAAAAAATATGCCCCTTGTCTCGAATGGAATCACTTATTTATTGTCACATGCATTCGATATAAAATACGGTGAAAAGCATATCCCGTCACCATACATAGGCACCATTTACTTTAACTTAGAACAAAATAATTTAAGAAAAGATAACTCAAAGAGAGACCAAAGATAATGGGAACTGCAGATGCTGGAGATTCCAAGATAATAAAATGTGAGGCTGGATGAACACAGCAGGCCAAGCAGCATCTCAGGAGCACAAAAGCTGACGTTTCGGGCCTAGACCCTTCATCAGAGACTCTGATGAAGGGTCTAGGCCCGAAACGTCAGCTTTTGTGCTCCTGAGATGCTGCTTGGCCTGCTGTGTTCATCCAGCCTCACATTTTATTATCAAAGAGAGACCAACTTTTCTTCTTTGTAGCTACAGTCCCACTCCAGGGCTTCTCAGCCCACACCATGTTGCCGCTAGGGGCCCACCGCATGTGAAAGTGAAAGACCTCCTCCAGGCTTCACAAGACAACCAGCTGACTCTGGAGCCAGGCTGCCTCTAAAGATACCGCCACTACTCGGGAGCCCATTGAACACACCTTCCTGAAAAGCTCCCTTCATTTGGCAAGTTTCAGGGGAAAAAAAGGGGAAGAAGGAAAAAGAGAAAGCAAAAAATGCAGACGGAGAGAACAAGCCTCAGCAGAGGTGTCCAGACACTGCCTACTCCTCTTCCAACATCTTGGGCTGCATCCCCCATCATAGGGAAAAGACACCACTCGTTAACACTATCTATAACCCTCGTGATTGTATAAACCTCTGTAAGGTCACCTCTCAGCCTCCTACTCTCCAGTGAAAGTAAGTCCAGCCTTTCTTTATAACTTAAACCGCCTAAGTGCCTTACTAATACCTTTAACACAGAGCAATAAGCAACATTGAATTGCAATTTGGTAGCTCAGTGGCTAGCACTGCTAACTCACACTACCAGGGACCTGGGTTCAATCCTAGCCTCAGGCAACTGTCTGTGTGGAGCTTGCACATTTTTCCCAGGTCTATGTGGGTTATTAGCCTCACAGGCTCTCCAATTTTACTAAACACCACCATGTGACCTGTTAAAGGAAACAGGAGCAGATATTTTTCTTTTCTTTATTTGTTTATGGATGAGGGTGTCGCTGACCAGGCAGCATTTATTGCCCACCCCTAATTGTCTAGAGGGCAGTTAAGAGTCAACCTCATTGCTATGGGTCTGGATCCACATGTAGGCCAGACCAAGTAAGAATGGCAGTTTCCTTCCCTAAAGGAAGTGAACCTGATGGGTTTTTCCCAACAATCAACGGTGGATTCATGGCCATCATTAGACTTTTAAATCCAGATTTTTTAAAACTGAAATTCAAATCCACCATTTTCTGTGGCAGGATTTGAACCCAGGTCCCCAGACTAAGAGTCCAGCAATAATACCACCAGGCCATCACCTCCCCAGTGATGCAAACAATGCTGGAATCTGCTCTTACTCCAGGTGGACTGAAGCACCACATTCTGACTCTCAAGCAAAACCTTACTGGAGATCGATGACGTGAACAGCCTCCGTGTGAGCAGCAGGAGAAGGATGTGCTGGAACCCAAGCTGCAGTGCCATCATTCTCATGAAGAACAGTGCAGGAGGTACCTCTTTCCTCCACTCACTATCTCAGGGGTCCATCATGTCAAGAGCCAATGGGGGCAACTAGGTATGGGCAAGAAATGCTGGCCCAGCCAGAGATGCCCATATCAATCAGAGAACTAAAGAAAAAACAGCCTGGGTAAACTTTATGACATTCTTCTAAATCTGTTGTGGTGCCTGCATGGAGTTGGAACTAAACAAAACTGAATCTCAGCAGTAAATTCAGTATAGTCTGCGTTAATTAAAAACCTGAAGTTGAATGTCTCACTGAGTGAGTGTGGGATTCAGTTTGATAACTAAACGACATTGTTTAGATGGACCTGATCACAGTGCGGACATTCTGCTGGGATGGGAAGAGGCATTCCTACTCTGGATCTTACACAAGAAGCCCTTGTGGAAGACAGGGTCAGAATCAGCAAGACCCAGCCTCTGAACTGAGTCCTTGTCAAGCCCATGATGTGATTCATCACCATATGTGGACTGAGCATTTGCCAAGGTGACAGAATGTGCTGAATCTCACACAGATCACAGACAGCGAGAATATGATCCATCATCAGCACTGCAATGAGCAATTAGTTGTATTGGGACCATGACATCAGAAATAATAACAGTAAGATATCAGCATTAGCAATCTGTCTTTTACTATCTCAACAATTCTTCAGTTTACCATCGATGTTTTAACACATGTTTCGATCAAAACATTGATGGAGACTCTTCTTAAATGATTACTCAGACAACAGCTACAAGTTTGGTTCCGAGGGGATTTATATCATTTCACAGAGACATGAGCGAAGGAAGAATTGTTGGTTTCTTTTTGAAGGAGGGAGTGACCACTGGAGTCAATGTGCATATGAATAAACAATAAGGCTCACAAGTAAGGCCATTCGTCCCCTCAAGCCTGCTCTGCTGTTCAGTTGCCAAACAGCTTCTTCCCTGCTGCTATTAGACTTCTGAATGGATCTCTCAAATTTCAAATTTAATATTGACCTCACTGTTTGTGCACTTTCTGTTCTGCCAAAGATTGTTTTCCTCGCTCTGCTCTATTACCCTTATGCACTTTGCATGGTATGAACTGCCTGTACTACCCACAAAACAAAACCTTTCACTGTAACTAGGTACATGTGACAATAATAAATCAAATCTAATCATATAATCAAAGCTGACCTGATTTCTCCACAACACCACCTGGCACTGGTGATCTTTCACTGCCCCTTTCCCCTTGCTTATCAAGAGTCTATTTCTATCTTTAAAATACTCAAAGCTTCTGTGTCCACCACCTTTAAGAGAGTCCTCAAATTCTTCCTATCCCTGTCTTAAATGGACAGCTTCTTATTTTTAAACAGTGACTCCCTAGTTTTAAGGGAGGGCGAATTACCCATTGGGATGCCAGTAGGGGGTGGATTATCCAAAGGAATGACTGTTACCCAATGGGATGGACATTCTGCTGCATAGAATCATAGGACCCCAGAGTGTGGAAGCAGGATATTCAAGTCCACATCGACCCTCCAAAGAGCATCCCACACAGATCCAACCCCTCCCCATATCCCCTGTAACGCCTGTATTCCCCATGGCTAACACACCAAGCCTGTACGTCACTGTACACTACAAGGTAAGTTAGCCTGGCCAATCCATCTGGCCTGTAGGAGAGAACTGGAGAACCCAGAGGCAACCCACACAGGCACAGGGAGAACATGAAAAGTGCGCACAGTTTCCTGAAGCTGGGATTGAACTCAGGCCCCTGGCACTGTGAGGCAGCAGTGCTAGCCGCTGTGACACCATGCACTCACCTGATAGGACTGCGCTGTAGTTCATTTTAAACTGTGCACAAATATCTTTTCTGAAACTTCAATTTCTTCTCTTCTCTGTCACTTTAAAACTAGGCGATAGGTTCATACCGCAGCTTTATCATACGATTGGCAAAGATAAATTTTTCCCCTACCTTCCTCATCAGAAGGACCTACAATATCCAAGGGAACATCGGGGGAGTTGTCCATGACCAATATTTATCCCGCAGTCAAACATCACAGAAATAGGAACAAAAGCAAAGTTGCTGGAAAAGCTCAGCAGGTCTGGTAACATCTGTGAAGGGAAAAACAGAGTTAATGTTTTGGGGCCCAAAACATTAACTCTGTTTTTTCCTTCACAGATGCTGCCAGACCTGCTGAGCTTTTCCAGCAACTTTGCTTTTGTTCCTGATTCGGTTCTTTCAGTTTTTATTTACCACTGAAATGGGTTAGGCTCAGAACATACAGCTTGGGTTCTGGATTAAAGGTGAAGACAATGTCTACATACACCCACTGGGTAGAGATGACTGGTAGTAGGTTTAATCTGAAGGTCTCCACACTTCAGGCAAGGGGTGAGGTTGAGAAGGTGGACCCTTCTTGGTGACCTTTGAGGTTGGTATGAGAATTGAACCCATGCTGTTGGTATTGCCACCTACAATGAGGCTAACCAACACCCTGAGCTAGCCAGTGATAGAGTATTGAAAGGTGATCTTATTGAACCATACAAGATCCTGAAGGACTTTGACGGGGTTGATGCTCTTTGCCCTTGCCAGCGAGTTTAGAATGAGGGGACTCCATTTAAAAATAAGGAATTTAATACAGAGATGAGGAGGAATGCCTTCTCTCTAAGCACTGTTAAGTCTTTGGAATTCTCTTCCACAGAGGGCTGCTGATTGTCACACATGTCCAAGACTGAGTTAGACAAGTCTTTGATCAAGTGAGGGAATCAAAGGTTATCTGTGGGGGTGGAGTCAGCAAGGTGTTATTGAGGCAAAAACTGGATCAGCCATGATCTTATAGATTCATAAATTGAGAGAATGCAGAAGAGGGCCTTCAGCCCATCGAATCTTGCACCAATGTAACCACTAAAGGTACAATAATCCCAATTTCCTGCACTTGTCCTGTATCCCATTATTGAAGGGCAGAGTGGGCTCGAGGGGCCAAATGGCCTACTCTTGCTCTGATTGGTTATGATCTTCCTACCACAGGAGGGCAGAACTGGCGAAAGGGCCGCCTTTCAGGTGAGATGTTCAATCCACGCTACCATCTGCCCTCTCAGCTGTCTGTCTCCTGCACCTTTCCTCCATCCATGGGGGCCTGGCCAGTGTCCATCCGTCAAGCAACATCACCAAACTGATCACCTCAGCCCCACACAGCTACTTTTGGGATCTTGCTGTGTACAAAACCATCCACCATGATTCTTGCATTATGACAATGGTCCCAGGGATGAGGAATTCCAGTGATCAGGATGGACTGAAGGAGTTGGGACTGTTCCCTTGGGAGAGAAGATAATTGAGTGGAGGTTTGATGGAGATTTTCAGAATCATTAGTGGGTTGAATACAGCAGACAGGGAGAAGCTGTACCCCCTTGAATCAGACGAGAGGGGCATTGATTTAAAGTGATTTACAAACAAAGCAAGCATGATGTGACAAAAAGAGCAAATGGCTAGGGTCGAGAATGCACTACTTGGCAATGAGGTGGAGGCAGGTTCAATTGAGGCATTCAAGAGGGGCATTCGGGTCGAAATGAGATGCAGGGATATGAGTAAAAGGCAGGAGATTGGCACTAGGTGATGGTCTGGTGCAGGTATAATGGGCTGAATGGCCTCTTTCTGCTCTGTTACAATTCTATGACGACAGTGCAAAAGCTCCCCCACTGGCTGTAAGGTGCATTGGGAAATGCTGTGAATGTGTTCGTCACTGTCAGAATGTGAATCTGTCCCTCCTTGTCATATAGAAGGACAGAGCAGCTGAGACAGCAGGCTGTTTTGATTTGGAGCTGGCTGCAGGACTTTATGAAGCATTGCTTCAAGATGCAGCTGTGGTTACAGTAAACCGGCCTTGACCCTGAATCAGTCACCCCAACCTTCACAAGCAGTCAAACCAAAATGACTGAAAGAACTACAGGTGTTGTAAATCAGGAGCAAAAACAGAAGTTGCTGGAAAAGCTCAGCAGATCTGGCAGTGTCTATGAAGAAAATATTTTTTCGGGTCCGGTGACCCTTCCTCAGAAACGAAACGACCTTTTATCTCTTTCTGTCTCTCTCTCTCTCTGTCCCACAGATACACCACTACAGAAATTACGCACACACTATTGTAAGCTCTCTAACCCCGAGTGGCTTCTCAACAACAACACCGCTTTGTATTTATATCGCACCTTTCTCACGGTGCTTCACAGGAGTAGAAATTGAATGAAACCTTGCACTCAATCACGAAAGGGGGTCAAAAGTCCTAAAAAGGAGGGCGGTTGTTGCTGAGTGAGAGGGGTGCCGTAGAAGGTGAAAAGGTTTCAAGAAGGAATTCCCTAGAGGTTGGGGCTCAGGCAGCTGAAAGCATGGCTGGTTTCGACAAAGATGTACAATGAGTCCCACTGCAATCTGAGTTCTCTCAGAGGGCTGGGCAACTTTTGAAACTTTTGCCCCAGAAGACACTGGCAACATGGGTTAAATTGGGCTGAAGGTCCAATTTCCATCCTGTGGACCTCTATGACATTGAAAAATTAAACATTTTGACAGCTGGAGATGGATAACCTCTTCTTCAGTGAGAGATGAAAAGGTTGGCTGGAGGAGGTGGGAGTGTGGATTTAGAAATGCTGACAGATCAGTCACGATCTTATTGAACAGCAGAGCAGGTTCACAGGGCTGAATGGCCTACTTCTGCTCTTAATTCATTTCTCAGAATTCCCTTTCCTTTCCCCTTAACCCTTCAATATGTATTGCCTTTTCTATTGCTATTTCCGAGCTCTGGCAGCTGCAGTACTTTGCTGTTTGTGACTCCTGAATTGTTTGAACCCACGTTAAGCCTCAAATCCAGACTCTTTGTAACTTTTGCAGTTAAACAGAAAATAAGACTCACCCAGGGCTGCAGGGGGTGGGGGTGGGGCGGGGTGTGTGGATTTGTAGGGGTGCGGATTTGTGGCTGGGGCTTAGTGTGGTGAGTCCACTCACAGTCAGATGCTGTGTCGGTGCGGTGGGTTGGACAAACTGGATGGAACAAATTGACCCACTAATCACTGACTATTGACAGCACCACGTAAGTGTGTTTAACACACGAGGAGGTCATTCAGCCCATCATGCCTGCACCAGAATGTTATTTACCAAATATGTCTGTGGGCGTCCCCGAATTTGCTGCCGTCTCACTGCGGACCCTGTTCACCCTCAGCGCCTTGCTACCCTTTCCCAGCTGCTCCACTCTGTCAGATAGCCCTTGAGACTGGGATAACAAAGTGTGGAGCTGGATGAACACAGCAGGCCAAGCAGCATCTCAGGAGCACAAAAGCTGACGTTTCGGGCCTGGACCCTTCATCAGAGAGGGGGATGGGGTGAGGGAACTGGAATAAATAGGGAGAGAGAATGGGAGGCAGATCAAAGGTGGGTGGAGGTGAAGATGGGTAGAGAGGAGACAAACAAGTTAAAGGGGTGGGAATAGAGCCTGCAGAGGCGAGTATAAGTGGGGAGGTGGGGAGGGGATAGGTCAGTCCGGGGAGGACGGACAGGTCAAGGGAGCGGGATGAGGTTAGTAGGTAGGAAATGGAGGTGCAGCTTGAGGGGGGAGGAGAGGATAGGAGAGAGAAAGAACAGGTTAGGGAGGCGGGGAAGAGCTGGGCTGGTTTTGGGATGCAGTGGGGGGAGGGGACGAACTGGGCTGGTTTTGGGATGCGGTTGGGGAAGGGGAGATTTTGAAACTGGTGAAGCCCACATTGATACCATTAGGCTGCAGGGTTCCCAAGCGGAATAGGAGTTGCTGTTCCTGCAACCTTCGGGTGGCATCGTTGTGGCACTGCAGGAGGCCCATGATGGACATGTCATCAAGAGAATGGGAGGGGGAGTTGAAATGGTTCGCGACTGGGAAGTGCAGTTGTTTATTGCGAACCGAGCGGAGGTGTTCTGCAAAGCGGTCCCTATGCCTCCGCTTGGTTTCCCCAATGTAGAGGAGGCCACAATGGGTACATCGGATGCAATATACTCCATCCTAGGAGCAAATGCAGCGGAGGCGAAGGAATTGGGAATAGGGGATGGAATTTTTGCAGGAAGGTGGATGGGAGGAGGTGTATTCCAGGTAGCTGTGGGAGTCGGTGGGCTTGAAATCGAAATCGGTTCCTGAGATGGAGACAGAGGTCCAGGAATAGGAGGGATGTGTTGGAGATTCCTCCCACTTCCTACAGACTAAGTGGGTGGCCATGGATACCCGCAGGGGCCCAAGCGATGCCTGCATCTTTGTAGGTTACGTGGAACAGTTCCTCTTCCGCACCTACACTGGCCCCAAACCCCACCTCTTCCTCCGTTACATTGATGACCGTATCGGCGCCGCTTCATGCTCCCAAGAGGAGCTCGAACAGTTCATCCACTTCATCAGCAGCTTCCACCCCAACCTCAAGTTCACCTGGACCATCTCCAACACATCCCTCCCCTTCCTGGACCTCTGTCTCCATCTCAGGCAACCAGTTAGAAACTGATGTCCACTTCAAGCCCACTGACTCCCACAGCTACCTAGAATACATATCCTCCCATCCACCTTCCTGCAAAAATTCCATCCCCTATTCCCAATTCCTCCGCCTCCGCCGCATCTGGTCCCAGGATGAGGCATTCCACTCCCATACATCCCAGATGTCCTCACTCTTCAAGGACCGCAACCTCCCCCCAAACAGAGGTCAAGAATGCCCTCAACCGTGTCTCCCACATTTCCTGTAACTCATCCCTCATGCCCTGTCACTGCAATGGCCGCCCAAAGAGACTCCCCCTCATCCTCACATACCACCCCACCAATCTCCGCATGCAACACATCATCCTCCGACACTTCCGCCATCTATAACCCAAAACCACCACTAAAGACATTTTTCCATCCCCACCCTTGTCGGCCTTCCAGAAAGACCACTCTCTCCGTGACTCACTTGTCTGCTCCACACTCCCCTCCAACCCCACCACACCCAGCACCTTCCCCTGCAACCGCAGGAAGTGCTACACTTGCCCCCACACCTCCTCCCTCACCCCTATCCCAGGCCCCAAGATGACTTTCCATATTAAGCAGATGTTCACCTGCACATCTGCCAATGTGGTATACTGCATCCACTGTACCCGGTGTGGCTTTCTCTACATTGGGGAAACCAAACGGAGGCTTGGGGACCGCTTTGCAGAACATCTACGCTCGGTTCTCAATAAACACCTGCACCTCCCAATCGCGAACCATTTCAACTCCCCCTCACATTCCTTAGACCTTTGATCCACCTCACCCGCTCTCCCTATTTATTTCAGAAGCCTCTCCCCATTCCCCCTTTTTTGATGAAGGGTCTGGACCCAAAATGTCAGCTTTTGTGCTCCTAAGATGCTGCTTGGCCTGCTGTGTTCATCCAGCTCCACACTTTGTTATCTCAGATTCTCCAGCATCTGCAGTTCCCATTAGTCCTTGAGACTGCGTTCAGCTTGATTGATTCAGTGGTACACCCTTTCTTAATAAGGCTTCATCATCCCAAAAACTGTACAATCTACTGACTGCAACCACTAAATTCCCCAGGAAGCTACCTCTAGAGTAATAAACACCATCTATTTTCCTGAGTGTTCAAATAACAAGACTGTGTCGAAAAGGGCATAAAGAATAGATCAACCACTATACAGACCTCTCTGCTTAACCTCAGCAGTCAGAAAGCTTTCGTAAATGGAAAGTTGGTATTTATTGCTAAAGCAGTAGAATATAAAAGTAGGGACGTGTTGCTGCAACTGCACAAAGAATTTGTGAAATCGGACCTGGAGTATTGGGTACAGTTTTGGTTTCCTCGCTTCAAAGAGGAAATAGTTGTGTTAGAGACAGTTCACAGTAGGTTCACTAGATTAATTCCAGAGAGGAGCTATTTGTTTTATGAAGAGAGATTGAGCAGTTCAGATCTCTACTCTCTCGAGTTTAGGAGAATGAGATGAGATCTAATTCTGGTATATGTGCTGCTAAAAACAAATTACAGAGTAGACATAGAGAGGACATTTCCTCATGTGGGCCAATCTAAAAGGAGAGGTCATGGATTTAAGATAAGGGTAGCAGAATTAAAGCAGAGTTGAAGAGGGATTACTTCTCTCAAAGGGTCTCAGATCTGTGGAATGCGGATGCTGTAAAATTTATGAGGAGATAGGGCAGGTTTTTAATGTGTAATAGGTTGAAAACGGTTATGAAGAGTGGACAGCAAAGTGGAGTTGAGGCCGAGATGAGACCAGCCACGATTACGTTGAGTAGCAAAGCAGTCCCGAGGACCTGAACTGCCTGTTCCTTCTCCTAGCTCTTCTTGTAAGTGGTTATCTGGATGATAATAAGTAGTGAGGAAAAATTAAGCAAAGTCAACACTTTTCTGTCAAGTAACAGAAATAAAAATTGCTGGAAAAGCTCAGCAGGTCTGGCAGCATCTGTGAAGAGAAATCAAAGTTAACATTCAGGTCCAGTGACCATTCCTGAGATTTACAGGATCTGCAGTTCTTTTGGTTTTTACTTTTCTGTTATGGGTTGTGATGATGATTTATAATATTTCATTAGTATTTGGGAACCTGGGTTATAAAGTAGAGGTAAGTGCAATTTTGGTTTTCCGTTCTGTGAAGATGACTTGTAAGGGGTTAGGAAAGCTTTGGGTTTTTTCTAGCAGAGCATCAAAAAAACATTTCCAAGAAATAATCTGACTTAAGCTAATTTATTAGTGAAGCTACCTGGTGAGATAGGTATTATTAATTGAAGATTTACAGCCCAGAGAGAGAGAGAGAGAGAGAGAGAGAGAGAGAGAGAGAGAGGGGCTGGAAGAAGGTCCAGTTCAGACAGAAAAAGCCCATTCTAGCAGATGCACTGTTTGGCAACCACATAGTTGTTAAAGTAACTGGTTTTGTTTTCCTTACTGTCAAGTGAGCAATGTCATCAGGTCAACCTCTGTCTGTCGCTGTTGGAGCAAATCACACCTGGTCAATGTACAAGGTATTACAGTAAGGAAACAGTTTGCAGCCTCTTCAGATATGAGGCTTGATTTAACTAGAAAACCACATTTAATGCCAATATTTACAAGGATGGTGTTGAAGAATACATCGCCTCATTTGAAAAGATAACTGTGAATAAGAATTAGCCAAATATTGCTTGCACCTTAATGTTACAGACTGTCATTCTAGGTACAGCTATGAATGTGTGCACCAGTTGATCTGCTGATTATGAAGCTATGAAATAAGTAATAGTCGATGCTCATGACTTGGTCGCTGAATCTTTATTAGTTAAAGTTTGGGACTATAAGAAAGAAGCTTAAAATCAGATAGTTGTAGAATTTGCAAGATAATGAAATTCCATGATAGACTGGAGAAGGTTGAGCCAAGATCTAACAGAGCTGTTCAAAATCATGAGAAGTCCAGACAGTGCAGAATGGGAAATGGCTCCCATTGGTGGGAAGGTCAGGAACCAAGAGGCAAATAGCAGAAAAATCCCAACAGCAACTTTCGGAGAAATGCTCCTTAGGGACTGGTTGGGATCTGGAATGAGAATGTGGTGGCAGCGGATATAATCATGGCTTTGAAAAATGAACTATGTCAGCATTGGAAATGGAAAAACATGCATGACTGGGGAAGAGGGCAGCAAGGTGCCATTGGTGACTTGCTAGCATTAACATGAGGGGCTGAATGGCCTCTTTCAATGCTTAACGGTTCATTAGGATTCCAAATACTGATCCTCGTAACACAGCGATTAAATCAGATTCACAGACTGTGCAAATTGATAAACAGAAACATCATTTTCACATTTTTGGTGACAGTCACAGACTCAAAACATTCCTACAACAGGTACAGCATGGGGTTAGACACTGAGTAAAGCTTGTTTTACACTGTCCCAATCAAACACTCCTAGGAGAGAGACAGCTTGCTTACAGAGAATGACTCTGTCTGCACTGGTCTATCAATTATTATGTCTGAATTGTATTCTCTGCCTTCTTTCTGTCTGTGCTTTTAGTGTTACTAAATCATATTGGTTAAGTTTGAATTTGGAATCTTTTTGATCCAGGGGAGGATGTAACATTGTTAATGACACCTCACATATGGTTGAACGAACAATCCCTTTCAATCTCCCTGTCTCTGACAGCATCTGTCTTCCTGCCACATCAGCTCCAGACCCTGAGAAGAATCTGCTCCAAGATATCTGCTGATCATTTCCACGGAAGGGAGTTGGGGGTGCGTATGTGGAGAGCAGGTTTCTGCGTACCCCTGCCAGCTCAAACACACCCCAGAACTCTCAGCAAGCAGCAAATTCTGGTGAAGAGTTGCTATGGAAACATAACCTGGCAGTTATTGTGTCTTTCTGAGCCTGGAAAACTAACGAATAGGAGGGTGCTTTTGTTAGCACGATGTAATGGTCTTGATGCTGTTGGTTTAATTCCTCAGTTGCAGCTTGTATTAATGATGGGATGGCCCTCTAAATGTGAACTCTACACTCCACTCCCCCATTTCCCCTTGGAGAGATGGACAGAGTTTGACTAGGAATCTGTGCCTGGGTCTCTCTCAGCCCCATTCCAACCCTCCTGGTGAAATCCAAGGTGAGAACATGGCTCTTGGACAGAGTCTTGTTCCAGCGACTCTCTCCCCTTCCCACAGAGACAAAACGGAAAGATGGCAATATCCAGCAAATCAGGAACTCTGAGCAGCAGCGAGCGTTACAAAATCATTGAAGTTTCACCTTTGGACCTGCCAGTTTGTTGACAGAAAGAATAATCTGCATTTGTAGAACAAGAGGACCTCACGGGGAATTCTACGGCCTGTTTTAGAAGTGTGATCCTTCTTGTGACATCAAACCTGCAAAGGAAGCCGCAAATGTCAGTGCGGTAACTGTGATAGCAACGGGGAGACAGCATACTTGTTTTGAGAATGTTTGGTGAGATTTGAACTCCCATGCTCAAATCATAGCCCACAGAATCTGTTAGACCCAGCTGACTAGGGCAAACAGGGCCTCAGATTGAAATCTCTTGAAGGGCACAACACTCCCTCAGTAGTTGTCAGCCTGAATGAGACACTGGAATGTCCACAGAGGGACTGGGTTCTAGGAACATCAGATGGAGAGACCATTGTAGCGCTGACTGGGCCACAACTGACACCAACTGTCTTTGGGAAGTCCACACTCCTCTGAGTGTGTCTCCTGGTCAGTCTCTCTCAGTGTGTCTCGGGAGTGCAGTCGTATCTCCTGTACCCGCTGTCTGGTTTCTCTTTAACTTTGAGCTCTAGAGCATCTACTAACTTAACATGTTGGGTATGTTTTCTCTGACCAAGATCCTCAGCTCTCTAATTCCTCTACTCTAGACCTCCAGCCCTCAATCTGTTTTCCTCTTCTCAAGCAACAGCAGTAATAACTTGGGGAGCTTGACAGAATAGATGCTGAAAAGTGTTTGTCTTGATGGGAGAGTCTGAGACCAGAGAGAACCATCGCAAAATAAGGGGTTGCACATTTAATACAGAGATAAGGAGGAATTTCTTTTCTCAGAGGGAAGTAAATCTGTGGAATTCTTTAACTACATGGCTGTTGAGGTCAGGACATTACATATATTCAAGACTGAGATAGGAAGATTTTTAATCAGCAAGGGAATTGACACTTGTGGGAAAAATGTAGGAAAGTGGAGTTGAGGACTATCAGATCAGCTAAGATATCATTGAATGGTGGAACAGAATGGCCTGCTCCTCCGTCTTAAGGTCTTATGAGCTCCCTGCGCTGATCAAATCCAGTCGTCAATGAGGTGGTCTGAGTGTTATTGATAAAGCCTTAATGTGATGTGACCTCTTTGCCAGAACTACCTTGAAGTTCAAGGGACAGAATGCACTGCAACAGCTATCAGGAGATCCTGGAGGCTTACAGCTCTTAGGAAAAGGGGAACGACCCAACCTACCTTTAAACAATTTGAACGAAGTTTCACATGTGATCTCGAGGATGAAATTTTCTCTCGGGTCATGGTGAAGAGGCAGGAAAGTGGGGTTGACGATTATCAGAGCAGCACTAATCTCATTCAATAGCAGAGCAGACTTGATGGGCTGAATGGCCTACACTGCGGCTGTGTTTGATGGACTTACAGATGAACCACCCACTTTAGGTGCAGGCTATTTGAACACAACTTTCGCGGGAAGCTTTGCTCAATAGCAAATCGCATCCTCGGTTTGCTGAGCCTCTCTGCGTGGCCTCGGGGTGGAGAAAAGCTAACACTAAATTCAACACTTCAGCCAACATCCCCTCCCCCACTGGAGGGAGTCACGCGGTTCCTTCTCTCCAAAACATGCACAAGACATTGTGAGGATTTGACAACACAAGGATAATGTGTGGGATGATAGATTAAATGGCATTGCTGAGTCAGGACGCCTTCCCTTGACGGAGAGCTGATGGCTGCTCCTGAAGAATGATAAATGGATTTAATATTTTCTGCTGGGCTAACTGCCAACGGGATCAAGAAAGGAATGAAGCCTTAGATGTGGCAGCTTGGTGCTGGTGCTTTGGTAAATCCGAGGGGGAGTAGGGAGTGAATGGGGGTTACCTTGCAGTCTGGCAATGAGGTGAGAATATTAGTAACAAGGGCACCTTTCCCCTCTTGGTATCAGCATCATTCCAGTTGCCATAGGTCACACGGATACACAGCTCACTGAGCCGACAGAAAACGGTGGCAGTTCGCCAAGAATAAAGAGCAGAAACTATGTAGGCTCAGTGAGTGTCCTGAAATTTTCCCTGATTACCCATGGGAATGGGCAATTTGACAAAGAGGGCTCTGAACATAAGACTGTGATCTTAAGTAGGTCAATTAGCACATCAAGTCTGTTCTACCATTCAATGAGAACACGGCTGGCCCGAATTTCTGTTTGCTTGGAAATTTAGGAAGCTGGATCAACACAACGTGGAGATAGGAAGAGAGGAGGATTTACTGATTGGGTTAGAAGACGGAGGCATGGGAGTGGATTCATGTGGAGCATAAATGGAGCAGAGTTGCTGAATGGCCTGTTTATTTGTTTCCAAAGTTCAATGGAAGTCTACAAATATGGATTACGCCCGAGAGTGGGCTTTCAGCTGCCTCGCTATTAAGCTCTTAAACATCTTCTCCTCTCCGTCCCACCAATCAAGTCCCCCCGCCAACCCTACCATTCTCTACTCTCTACTATGCAGAGATTGCCTCTTTGACCAAAATGTTGTCAACTTTTTTTTTTACTCATTCATGGGATGTGGGCGGCACTAACTAGGTCAGCATTAATTGCCCATTCCTAATTTCCCAGAGGGCAGAGAAGAGTCAACACATTGCTGGCCTGGAATTTGGAGTCACATGTAGGCCTGAACAGGTAAGCATGGCAGGTTTCCTTCCCTAAAGGACATTGAGTTTCTGAAGAAGGGTCCCAACCTGAAATAACAAAGTGTGGAGCTGGATGAACACAGCAGGCCAAGCAGCATCTTTGGAGCACAAAAGCTGACGTTTCGTGCCTCGACCCTTCATCAGAAAAGCTTTCCTGCTCCTCTGATGCTGCCTGGCCTGCTGTGTTCCTCCTGCTCCACACTGTGTTATCTGACTCCAGCATCAGCAGTTCTTACTATCTCTAATTGAATTAGATCTGCCTTTCCTGACAGTCAGCAGTGATTTCGTGGTCATCATTAGATTCTTATTTCCACATATTTACAGAATTCAAATATTCTATAATCTGCCATGGTGGGATTCAAACCCACATCTGCAGAACATTTGGGTCTCTGAATTAATAGTTTAAGGATAATGCCACAAGGCCCCTGCTACTTTCATACCTCCTGCTGTGATTTGATGGTTGATTTTGCTTATGTGAGGTGCTACAGAAATGCACTCTGCGGGGCTGAATTCCTCCTTTTTTAAAATTTTCTTTTCTAAGTGAGATAAATGCAATACAGTAAATGGCTATTTTTCCACCACAGCGCCTGCTGTATACCTCATTACTTATGCAATGGACCTGGTTGGTGCTTGTTTGTGGATTCATGCAGAAGGAGTAATGAAAGGGAATCAGTCGCTTTGGATTTTCAAAAGGCGTTTGATAAGGAACCGCATGTAAGGATACTTAATAAGAATTCATGTTGTCAGGAGTATTATTTTAAGCATAGATAGAATATCGGCTAATTAACATGGAAAAGGACATAATATTTTATTCTATCTTTTTGATTGTGGATTAAAAGTGAAAAGGATTGTGAAAGGATGATGCACTTTTTAAACATGGATTACTGACACTCATTATTAGTGTTGTTTACATTGCTGTTTATTCAAGAAGTAGACAAATTGAATCGGAGATGAACTCGAAACAGGGAGTACACTAAGAGATTCAGTCGGCAACAATTCATTGATTGGTCAATGGAACGATGGCCAGTTATTAAACAACAAAGGCCTTCTACCTGCCAACAACAATGTAATTGGTTCCTGAACAGCTCAGGGGCATGAATATTTGGGAGAAGCCTCGAGTTCCAGAAAGGAAAGAGTTATCCATCTCTCTGCAAAGAAAAAACAACACCCCAAGCCTGAAGCAAGCTAATTTATACCTCTCATCAGTTGTTGTAAGCTGTGGCTTTTAACCAAGAAATCAAAGACTGTATATGTATGAACCAGCCACCCTGCAAACAAGTGAAAGAAACCTGGTAAAAGAAGATTGAGGAGCAGCAAGTCCTGGTGAGACAAAAGGATCATCTCCAGAGCCCCTGTAGACAGGGGCCATTCAACTGCCTTCCCCATCTTCCCTTCCGACCATAACACTGATGTTTTTGTGTTTGTCTGTGTCTACACATATGGTGGTGGGGTGTGTACGGTTTATAAGGGATTATAGTATGAATGAGTCGAGTTAAATGTCAACTGTGTATGATTATTTACCTACAAGTAGCATCTATTAATTTGGAATAAATAGTAATCCTGGTTAAATACAGAAGCTTGGCGTGCACTTTCCTTCAACCTTAAAGAACTGGCAGACTGGTAAATTTTGCAGACTATTATAAAATCGTTAATGTCTGCGACAGCTCCAGGAATAGTGAGGTTTGAGTTCCAGAGCACTAACCTGATGGAGGTGGAACAAATAGAGAACAGAGCTGTGATAAGGGAAGCATTTTCAGGATGGTAACCTGTAACTGGTAGAGTACCATAGGGTTCAGTGCTAGGGCCATAATTTGCAACATTGATTATGAAAGTGAACGTGCTATAGCCAAGTTGGAGGATGACGCAAAAATAGGTGCAAAGGGTAAATGGTGAGGATTACAGAAGGAGTCTGCATAGGGATTATAGACAGGTTAAATGACTTGGCAAAAACTTTACAGATGGAATGTAAAGCAGGAAATGTGAGGTTTATACATTTTGTTAGGAAACAGAAAAACTAAATATTACTTAAATGGAGAAAGACTGCAGAAAGCAACAGAACAGAGAGATTTGGGACACCTCATCCCTGACCCACAAATCACATGAATCTGGGGAGCCACTGTCAGGACTTTAATGCTGACACCAATGTCACTCTATTTAAAATCCAACTGCACACCATTTCAGACACTACCAGCCAGAAACTGTCCCTTACAATATGGTGCAATACCATTGTGCCCAGGGAAATAAATTACCTCCTTAAATAACAGCAAAATTTGGCAGAAGCTGAAGATCTGAAGTAAGAACAGTAAGTGCTGGAAAAACTTAACAGATCTGGTATCATCTGTGCAGAGAATGCTGTGAGCTTCGTATGGCTCTTCTTTGAATAAGGCCCATTAACATCAATGCTGTTTCTCTATCCACAGATACTGCCAGAACCTACTGAGTTTCTCCAGAACTTTATGCTTTTGTTTAAGACAGTTCTTGGGTTTGTCCATGGGGAGCCAGGAGTAGAAAGGAGGATAATGTTTTCCCCCCCCTCCATTGACCTGCAAAGAAGGCCACACTACCAAAGCTGGCCAGGAATAACAGCCTGGGTCAGTGCAATGTCCTGGGTGAAACATGGTGCACTGCATCGCAGGAGAAAGATCAATGACCTGATATGCACCTCAAAGGAAAGTGTTGCCATCTTCTGTTTGCTACCTCACACTCAGAGTAACCACTCACTCTAACACTGTCCCCACATACACATCTCAAAGATCATGGGCTACAATTCTCATTATTATGTACTTCATTTACTCTCTTCCATCTCATCCTTCCAAGCTAATAACCCTTCTTGTCTTCCTCACATCCTCCTCACTCACTAGGATGGGGTGGCCCAGTGGCTCAGTGGTTAGCACTGCAGCCTCACAGCACCAGGGATCTGGGTTCAATTCCAGCCTCAGGCGACCATCTGTGTGGGGTTTGCACATTCTCCCCGTGTCTGTGTAGGTTTCCTCCGGGTGCTCCAGTTTCCTCCCACAGTCCAAAGATGTGCAGGCCAGGTGGATTGACCATGATAAATTGTACATGGTAGTCAGGGATGTATAGATTAGGTGGGTTATAGGGGAATGGATTTTGGTTGGGTGCTCTGAGGGTCGGTGTGGACATGTTGGACCAAAAGGGCCTGTTTCCACGCTGTAGGGATTCTATGATCTATGAGGACATTTCAGCTAATCTTCTCCTCATCGGTCACCGCTAACTGCACTCCATCTGGCTTTGTAACACAATCTCTCGCTTTGCTTCACTTTAGGAAACTCTGGGCTAGTGTCCCCACCTTGCCCTGACTGACTTACCCAACATCCTTAGTCTGGCAGGACTGACCGTGGTGGACCCCTGGGTGGGAAGTGGAGGGATCCCTCTAAGGACTGGTCCTCTTTGACAATCAGATGTCGCCATTTGGTTGAAGCATTTGCAGTGTTTACCACTGCTGGCACATGCCATCGGCTTGGCATGGGGGTAGAATGATGGTATACAGCAACTTGTTCACCCCCCCCTTAAACATTTGGATCTCCAAACAATGCCATTCTCCCTGCCTTTCCCTCTGCTGTAAACAACAGTAGAAGCCAAGGACCCTCCAAGTGAGCATAATGTGACTGAGTGCAAACAGGTAAAGCTTACAGTGGGAGGGTGCCTCCTGTATAGATATATGAGATGCACGGATGTTCCTGAATCCAAGGCAAAGTGTCCTTGAGTTCCAGAGCTAAGTGCTGAGAGCTGAACAGTGAGAGAGTTAGTCTGAATGTAGCCAGCATGTGATGAGGCTGGTGGCATTGGAAGAGAAAGAGGATGGTGTCCATGGTGAATGCATGGAGACTGATGGAGGAATGGTAAAGCTCAGGACAGTAGGCTGCAGCCACCAGAAACCTCTGGTTATCACATCAGGAATTGGGCATCTTCCAGCTCCTTGAGGAGACATGGGAGCTGCTTAGAAAGGAGGAGAGAATAGCTAATAATGAGATACAATATGGTAGTGGCATTCATTGTGGTTCAGAACTTCCCGATAAAACCACTGGGGAGAAGGCCTTTGGGGCTCGTGGTAGTGTCCTCACATCCAAGCCAGTACAGCCTAGGCCCAAGTACCACCTGCTTCCGAGGTGTGTAATAACATTGTTGAACAGACTGATTTGGGAACATCTAAACCATTTGAGGGAAAAAAAGAGAATCAGGAAGTCTTGATGTTGAGAATCTAAATTTTCCAAGTTCATCCTATCTTCCTAACATTCCCACCATTGTCTACACCACTCAATGGGATTGGAAAATTTAGAATTGAGGAGAAGCACATTCTTCAGCAATACTGTGTCTTCTATTGTTACTAATAGAGAGGGGTCTAGTACTTGCCCTGTGCCCTACACACAAAAGCAGGTCATGATGTGGAGGTGCCTGTGTTGGGCTGAGGACAAAGTCAGAAGTCACTCGACACCAGGTTATAGTCCAACAGGTTTATTTGAAAGCTTGTGATTGCAAACAAACTTGTTGGGCTATAACCTGTTGTCATGTGACTTCTGACTCAGCAGGTCAGAAATGCAGTCCATTAACAAAACAAATTTTAGTTCCTCTTAACTTGGTCTTTACCAGATTTAAATGTGAACAGATGGTACAGAGTCCAGTGTGATTTGGCTTCATTGAATAATTACAGCCATATTTTCATTGAGGATAAATACAATCCAAGCAGGTTAATTTATACTTTGTGTCAATTGTATATTGAATTAGAAGTCATTCATTGAATTTCATTTCCCCCCCCAAACACAGCCAAATTATCCCATGGGATGATTCAGGACATGTTTTTTACAGTTCAGAATTACATCAGCTGTCAGGGGATAAAAGATAGAAGCTCCCAGTAAATATGCTGAACCTTCCCTTAGCATTAGATTATGGAGTTAAGCACTGAGATGCTCAGAGCATCATGTACAATAGTGTTGCAAATTATTTGCGGCAGTGAAGGAACGAGAGCCCATAATCCAGGCTGACACTCTCTGGTGAGTGCTGTACTCTCAGTGGTGCCACTTTAAGGGAAACTCTAGAATGAAGACTTTAGCTCTGTGAAAGGGGACTGTACAAACTAATGCAATAGGAGCAGATGCAGACCATTCATCCCCTCAAGTTTTCTCAGCTATTCAATAAGATCATGGCTGATCTGCTTATGTTTCAGATTCCACACTCCCTTCTACCTCCAGAATACACTTGATTCCCTGCTTAACATGTAGGCCAGACCAGGTAAGGATGGCAGTTTTCTTCCCTGAAAAGGTCATCAGTGAACCAGATGGGTTTTTCCAACAATTGACAATGGATTCATGGTCATCATTGGATTCTTAGTTTCTGAATCGGTTATTGAATTCAAATGCCACCATCTGCCAAGGTAGGATGCGAACCTGAGTCCACAGAATGTTAGCTAGGTCTCTGAAGTAACAGTTCAACTATAAAACCACTGGGCCATCACCTCCCATTTTCTCAAAACAACCCACACCTTCCTGGCATCAGTCCAGTAAACCTCTTCTGAAGTTCCACGAACACATTAACATTCTTCACTGAGACAACAAAGGTGCAGAGCTGGATGAACAGGCCAAGCAGCATCTTAGGAGCAGGAAAGCTGATGTTTCAGGCCTAGATCCTGCAGGTCTAGGCCCAAAACGACAGCTTTCCAGCTCCTAAGACACTTCTTGGCCTGATGCGTTCATCCAGCTCTGCACCTTGTCTGATTTTCCAGCATCTGCTGTTCCTACTATCTCTGATACAACATTCTTCACTGCTGCTTCGAAGAAGAGGAATTATACAATCCCTACAGTGCAGAAGCAGGTCATTTGGCCCATTGAGTCTGAACTGACATTTGGAAGTGCATTCCGCATAGAATCATCCCCTCCCTAGCTTTATTCTCTGTAATCCTGAATTTTCCATGGCCAATCTGCACGTCTTTGGACTGTAAGAGGAAACCCACACAGTCACGTTGCAAAAGAGAGAACGTGAAAACTCCACACAGAGTCACCCAAGAGTGTAATTGAACCCAGATCTCTGGAGCTATGAGGTAACAGTGCTAATCACTCAGCTGCCATAATGTCCCAAGGAGAGGGGTTCTTCCTAATGCATTGACCAATATTTATCTCTCAAACAGAGATAAGTTAGAGCACGCCTGGGCAGCACCTCATTGTTTGTGGGATAGTACTATGCACAAGCTCATAGGTTACAACACTGGCCATGATTCTAAAATATTTAATTGACTAATTGGTTATGAGTGACGTTGAATAAAAAAGCCTCTATTTCCTTAAAACCCCATCAATAAAACGAGGTTATGAAATTACCCTGGACATTCAGTATGAGTATAAATTCCAGCACAGTGGTTATAAAACTTGAATACAGCTTGATACCCTCCAGAAATGAAACATCCACCAATTGTCTGTGAAACTCAACTGGTTTGCTCACTTCCTTCAGGAACAGGAAAGTTCTGCCCCTCTCCTTTGAGACTACATGTGACTTGAATCACTCGAACAGTTCATCCACTTCAACAGCTTCCACCCCAACCTCAAGTTCACCTGGACCATCTCCAACACTTCCCTCACCTTCCTGGACCTCTGTCTCTATCTCAGAGAACCACCTGGAAGCTGATGTCCATTTCAAGCCAACCAACTCCCACAGCTACCTAGAATACACCTCCTCCCACCCACCTTCCTGCACAAATTCCATCCCCTATTCCCAATTCCTTCACCTCCGCCACATCTGCTCCCAGGATGAGGCATTCCACTCCTGTACATCCCAGATGTTGTCATTCTTCAAGGGCCACAACTTCCACCTCATGGTGGTCAAGAACACCCTCGACCGTGTTTCCCGCATTTCCCATATCTCATCCCTTACACCCTGCCCCCACAATAAGTGCCAAAAGAGAAGCCCCCTCGTCCTCACATACCACCCCACCAACCTCCAGATCCAGCGCATCACCCTCCGACACTTCTGCCATCTGTAATCTGACCCCACCACCCAAGGACATTTTTCTCTCCCCACCCTTATCTGCTTTCCAGAGGGACCACTCCCTCCGTGACTCCCCTGTCCGCACCACACTCCCCTCCAGCCCCACCACCTTACCCTGCAACTGCAGGAAATGCTACACTTACCCCTACACCTCCTTCCTCACCACCATCCCAGGCCCCCAGAAGACTTCCTGCATCAAGCAGATGTTCACCTGCACATCTGCCAATGTGGTATACTGCATCCGCTGTACCTGTTGTGGCCTCCCCTACATTGGGGAAACCAAGCGGAGGCTTGGAGACTGCTTTGCAGAACACCTCCGCTTGGTTTGCACTAAACAACTGTACCTACCAGTCACGAACTATTTCAACTCCCCCTCCCATTCCTCAGGTGACATGTCCATCCTGGGCCTCCTGCAATGCTACAACGATGCCACCCGAAGATTGCAGGAACAGCAACTCATATTCTGCTTGGGAACCCTGCAGTCCAATGGTATCAATGTGGACTTCACAAGCTTCAAAATCTCCCCTTCCCCCACCGCATCCCAAAACCAGCCCAGCTCGTCCCCGCCTTGTTAACCTGTGCCTCCTCGCACCTCAATCCCCACTCCCAGGTCCTACCTACTAACTTCATCCCACCCCCTTCACCGGTCTGTCCTCACTGGACTAACCTATTCCCTCCCTAACTCCCCACCTACACTAACCTCTACTGGCTCCATCCCCACCTCTTTGACCGGTCAGTCTCCTCTCCACCTGTCTTCTCCTTTATAAATCTTCTATCTGCCTCCCCCTCTTTCCCTATTTATTTCAGAACCCCTTCCCCTCCCCCATTTCTGAAGGAGGGTCTAGGCCTGAAAGGTCAGCCTTCCTGCTCCTCTGATGCTGTTTGGCCGGCTGTGTTCATCCAGCTCTACACCTTGTTTTCTCAGATTCTCCGGCATCTGCAGTTCCTACTATCTCTTGTTGAAAGAGAGAGTCTTTATAATGAATTAGCAAGAAATCCTTTCAGCTTTAAAACCAAAGGTGGTGGTTTCAGGGGCTTGAGTCCGCCATATAGTATAGCACTGCTGGAGTGCTGCACAGTCAGACATCAAAACTGAGATATAATTCTGCAAACCTAGGCACATACAAATTACAAAAAGACAATATGTTTCTGAGACAATGGATTGACAGTCCTTCCTCCCAAGGACAATTCCAGCGTACAGCAATCTGCCAATGTATATAGTCACAGCCCTGTCGCTTAAAACCTTAAAGGCATATCTTCAGATTTATTTCCCTACGTAGTTTTTCACTCTCAGGGAGACTCCGTCAGCAGCTCAGGCCTGGTTCAGTTTGATACACCCACATAAATGCTGACAGAATGTGTAGGTTGCTCTGGGACATTGACAGGATGACGCAGAGGTATCTCAAGGCACTACCACATCTTGTGCAAAGAGACTTGGGATTCTAGTCTCAAGGTAAACTTGCATGGTTGAGTCAGTAGTCAGGAAGGCAAATGCAATGTTGGCATTGGTTTTGAGGACTTGAATATAAAAGTAGGGATGCACTATTGAGGATTTATAAGGCCCTAGTTGGTCTACATTTAGAGTATTGTGTGCAGTTTTGGGCCACATGTCTCAGGAAGGATATATTGGCCCTGGAGCAGGATCAGAGGAGGTTCATGAGAATGGCCCCAGGAATGAGGAGCTTAACATGACAAATGTTCGAGGACTGTGGGTTCATACTCATTGGAGTTCAGAAGAATGATGGGAGGGCATGGGGAGTGGTGGGGGATCTAGTTGAAACTTAAGGAATACTGAATGGCCTGGACAATGTGGATGTTGGGAAGATGCTCTCATTGGTAGGAGAGTCCAGGATCTGACAGCACAGCCTTAGAGTAAAAGGAAGACCTTTTAGAACGGAGATAATAAAGTAGTGTCTGCAGCCAGAGAGTGGTGAATCTATGGAATTCACTGCCACAGAAGGCTGTGGAGGCTGGGTCATTGAATACATTTAAGACTGTGTTAGATAATTTCTTGATTAGAGGGCATCAAAGGTTATGGGGAGAAAGCAGGAGTATGGCGTTGAGGAACTTATCAGCCAACTTATCAGTTGAGGACCTTATCTGGTGGAGCAGACTCAATGGGCCAAATGGCCAAATTTCTGCTCCTAAGTCTTATGGTCGTCAGAATCTAATGATTCGAAAGAAGAAAAGGAGGGCTTGCCATCTGGTTTTCCAATTCAGATGAACCAGAGACAGACAGTCGATTGCTGTCCCTGCAATTTTACTAAAATGTAAAATGGTTGACCCACTTTAATGCAAATCAATTCTCTTGAGACATTTGGGACAAATGGACAGCTTTTCATAGCTAGTTAGTTAATGTTGTGATGTTTAACTACAAATTCTCCCTGTGTCAGAGGAACAGGAGCAGTCCCTCGAGCATTCTCAGTCAAAGAAAGCGCAACATCTCGAATTCCTCAGGTGACTAAGGAAATTCAGCATGTCCGAAAAGACTCCTACCAATTTTACAGATGTACATAGAAGCCATTCTTTTCAGATGTGTCACAGCTTGTTATGGCAACTGCTCTGCCCAGGACGATAAGGAACTAGAGTGAGTTATGAGCACAGCCCAGTCCAACATGCAATCCAACCTTGCATCCATTGACTCCATCTATATTTGTCACAGCCTCAAGAAGGCAGCTGACATAAAAGACCCCTCCCCTCCCAATATGAATCTCTTCCAACCTCTGTTAGGCAGATGATAAACAAGCTTAAACACACAACAGATTCAAGAACTGTTTCTTTCCTGCTGTTATTAGATTTCGGAACGGACCTCTCAAACTGTAAATTTAATGTCAATCTCATTCTATCTTCTCTGCAGCTGTACTTTTGTATTCCTCACTGTTTGGAATGGCATGAATTCCTCTACTGCTTGCAAAACAAAACTTTTCACTGTACTGAAGTATATGTGACATTAATGCATCAAATCAATAAAACAATGTTGAACTTTGACTGAACCACATCCCTTTTTTTCCCCATATTCCTTTATATCCTTTGGTGATCAAAAACTCACTGAGATTTAAACACCTAGACTCCATAAGTACCACCAATAAGCGGCCTTTCCATTTGTCTGAATTTCAATAATTCCATTTAATTTCCTCAATAGCTTGTGGGGATCCAGGACTTAGCTGTTTAGACAGTGGATGACTGTTAGCTGATCATGAAGGAAGGTTTCATTTTCTAAGAATCTGTCAAAGCATCTAATTTAGTTCCTATATCCCCATCTGCTTCCAAACCTTGAATGAGAGCTAGCAAAGCAGCAGGGAGAAGTATTTAGAGAAGTTGAATTAGCATTCTGGGACCTCAGGGGCTGCCTGCAGCACAGAGGGATCTGAGGATCCATGTCCATGAATCACAAAACAGCTAGTCGTGGGTGATAGAGAAGGCAAATAAAACGTTGGTCTTTATTTCAAACTGAATGGAGTGTAAACATAAAGAACGAACACAGAATGCTGGAGAAATTCAGCAGGGTCTGGGAGCATTTGTCGACAGAGAAACAAAGTTAACATTTTGAGTCCGTTATGGGCTCTTCTTCAGACCTATCTGGAGTGGGATTGTTTTTTAGTAATGTATTAGCAGTATGGAGCAGGGTAGTTAGGGGTTAAATGCTATTCTCTGCAGCTGACAGCAAGTATCCCAAAGACTGTTATTGGCACAGGCCAGAACATCTGCTCGGGGCTGGAGAGACACTCAGTGGGAGGGTAACAATCCAATCATCATGGTACAACTAATTACCAACAAGACAGGTAGGATCAGAAAAGAGGCTCTGTTTAAAGGAAATAAGCAATTAGAGCGGAATTAAATGGAGGTGGTAATCTCTGGAACATCACGGCCCAGACTCACCATTCAGTGTTGCTGGGTCAAAATCCTTAGGCTCTCCTCCATAACAGTTACTGTGGGCATGCCTGCACTACATGGACTGCAGCGGTTCAAGAAGGCAGCTCACCACCATCTTCTCAAGGGCAACTGGGGACATGAAATAAATGCTGGCCCAGCCAGGGATGCCCACAAACAAGTAAACCAAAAACATACTGATCCACAAAGCAAATTGGAATTTTGCAAGATTAGAGAGCTCACAGAGCGGCTCAGAGATTAGTTTGGGAAGATAAGTTCTGATTGATGGGGCATTGGCACCTGTAGTGGGGTAACTTGCGTTGTACTATTGGGACACTTCATCTGAACTGTGCTGAGCCTTGTGCTCTGGTAAGACATATGAACTATGACCACTGAGTGTTTTAAAGTGAATAGTGGGGGCAAAGGATCAAATGGGGAAGCCATTATGAATTAAGGAAAGAGAACAAGGCAACAGAGCAAATTAGCAATAAATAAAATTATAATCCAAGTCCAGCAGGAAGGGAAACAGCATAAAAACATTGCAGTGTGAGAGCAGGTAAGACTGGAGGGTAATCAGACCAGAGGAGCAGGGAAGTGAATGGACTGGGGAAGAAAGGATTGAGGGATTTGGCAAGGTGTGATTTTTGCTTTTAAATATATAGTGTTTGCAAATCCAGTTTTCTCAGATCAATACAATAATATTATATAACACCCACAATATTTATGAGCTCAGTGTCATGGCATCAATTGTGTGAACATGCAGAAGCTAAAGTGTCTAAATTGTGAAGACATGTTCAATAATTGAGGCTTATATTCCCTTTGCTGTAGAAGGTCTTGGCCCTGGTCGTATTGAGGCACCTGTGATGGCTACATGAGTTGATGAGGTGAATACAAAACTACTGAGGGTGAGTCCAGAACAAGCAGATGTATTCTCAACATTACAGCCACGCTGCTCAGAGGTGATATGAAGAAGCATATCTTTACTCAAGGTAGCAGAAATCAGGAAACCTCTCCCTTAGAAATGCGGAGAACGTAGAGAGTTAATTGAACATTTCAAAGCGGAACAGAGTGGATATTTTGTTGGGAGCCGAGGTGGGCAAATGGGTCTTCAATTCCTTTCAGCTGAGATCTCATTAAATGGTGAAACTCGCTCGAGGGCATGTGCTGCCTCTTGTTGTTCTGTGTTTTGGTAAAGCTGGCTGTTCAGTATGCAGCACTACGTCTAGGATCCCTCCACTTGACTCTGTGGAGAAAGCCCTGTGACTACATTGAGTGAGCAGGGATGTGTATCAATCTGATCTGAATGCTCCCGGTGTGCTTGTTCTCTTTCAACTCTCCGGGTTAGTCTTTTGGGAATCTCTCTAGCTTGATAGAATCAGAACCATACAACAATACAGTCCACAAACAGTTGGTGCTGGTGTCTTAGCAGTAGTACCTTGTTAGTGCCCCACTCTTACTACTTATCCCTGCAACATTTTTTCCTCCTTCAGGTAATTATCCAATTTTAAATCAGGTATCAAATCTAAATCCATTGTTCTGTCAGGCAGAATCCCATACTCAGGCTGATCATTGACTAAAGATCTACTCCCTTATGATGACTCTGGTACATTTGCCTATTGCCTTGGATCTACATCTTCTGGATGATTAATCTTTCAGCAAGTGAGAGCTGTTTTTCTTTATTTACTCTTTCAAAGCCTTTCATACAATCACTTGGCCTTTTCAAGCCTGCTCCCACACTCAATTATATCATGGTTGATATGATTTTAACCTTAACTCTGCATTCCTGCATATCCCCACTAATCATTAATCCTCTGGGTAATCAAAGTATCTACCTCCATCTTAAAACTATTTAAAGATCCTGTATCCACTGCCTATTGAGGCAGAGAATTACTAGGCTCACAACCGTCTGAGGAAAATAAATGTTTCCTCATTTCTGGCCTGATGGGTGCCCCTTATTTTTAAACTATGACACCCAGCTCTCGATTTTCCCCACAGAGAAAACATCCTTTCAATGTGCACCAGGTGAAGTCCTTTAGGAATGTATTTTTCAGTTAAATCACCTCAATATGCTTCTTGCAGCAAATTTTCATGCCAAATACTTATTTAGTACCGCCCCCATCTCCTGCAGTTCTACACATAGGTGGCGTTGCTGATCTTGTTGATCCAAGAGACTCTATTCTCTCCCTAGTAACTCTTTGGTCCTTGATTTATCACCACAAATGCATAAAAGAGGTTAAAGAGGTGGCGAAGTGACCTGCGTTCTTCACAATCTACATATGACTTAGATAGGGCGGTGGTGGGTATGGTTGCCCAATTTGCTGATGACAAAGAAAGGCAAGAAACCAATCTGAGCGTAAATAGTATGCAGGAATGTGGGGAAAAGGCAGGAGATGACATTAGAAGGATGCATAGGGATAGAAATAGGTTATTTGAGGGCGGTGGTGCAGGGTTAATTTCAGGCTAGAGGCCTGTGACAAGTGGTGAGCCACAAGGATTGGTGCTTTTTGTCATTTATATACGGTTTTGTCATTTATATATGGAGGTACGGTTAGTCAGTTTGTGGATGACACCAAAATTGGAGGTGTAGCAGGCAAAGAACATTACCTCAGCATACAACAGGATCTTGATGATTGGATGGCCCAAATGAGCTGAGGAGTGGCAGATGGAGTTTAATTTAGATACATGCCAAGTGCTACATTTTGGAAAGACAAATCAGGGCAGGACTTATACACTTAATGGAAAGGTCCTGAGGAGTGTTGCTGAACAAAGAGACCTTGGAATGCAGGTTCATAGCTCCTTGAAAGTGAGTCACAGGTAGATAGGATAGTTAAGATAATGTCTGGTACACTTGTCTTCATTGGTCAGTGCATAGAGTACAGGAGTTGGCTGTACAGGACACTGGTTAGGGCACTTTTGGAATACTGTATGCAGTTCTGGTGTCCCTGCTAGAGGATGGATGTTGTGAAATTTGAAAGGATTCAGAAAAAAGGTTGACAAGGATGTTGCCAGGGTTGGAGGGTTTGAGCTATAGGGACAGAATGAATAGGCTGGGATTATTTTTTCATGGAGCACCAGAGACTGAGGGGTGACCTTGTCGAAGTTAATACAATTTTGAGAAGCATGGATAGGGTGAATACCCTGAGGTCTTTCCCTCAGGGTAGCAGAGTCCAAAACTAAGGTCATAGGCTTGAGGAGAAAGGGGTAAGATTTAAAAGGGACCTTAGGGGCAAATTTATCATGCAGAGGCAGTGCTTGTCTGGAATGAGCTACCACAGGAAATGGTGGAAGCTGGTACAATTACCAGCCAATTGAAAGGCATCTGGATGGATATATGAAAAGGAAGAGTTTAGAGGGATATGGGCCAAATGGGACTAGATTTATTTAGTAAATCTGATCAGCTTGGATGAGTAGGACTGAAGGGTCTGCCTCTGAGCTGTACTTCTGAATTTATGGCATGCCCTAAGCTCCAGAGAATACAGGTCTAGACTGTCTAGCATTTCCTCATATGGTAATATGCTCATTCCAGGTATTATTCTACTAAACCTCACATGATTGTCATCACCTCCATTGAATCATTTCGTGGTTTTATCTGCTCCAAGCTGTACAACGTCAAGTCCTCTCCCAACCTTTCCAAGTTACCACCATTCCTCATCACTAATGACCATTCTTGTGAATTTCTTCTGCGCCCTCTCCAAACCCCTCAGCCTTCCTGAAGTCCAGTCCCAGGATTGAACACCATATTCCATTTGGGGCCAAAGCTGGTATTTAGTGAAGGTTTTGTACAACATCCTGGTGCTCTAACAAAGGTAGAGAATGCTGGAGAAACTCAGCATTCTGGGGAGAGAAACAGAGATAACGCTTCATGTCCACATGAGTCTTCTACAGAAGAACACTCTTGTTCTGAGGGATCAGTAGACCTAAAATTACATCTGTTTCTCTCCCCACTGATGCTGCCAGACCTGCTGAGTTTCTCCAGCATTCTATGTTTGTTTCACATCTCCAGCATCAGCAATATTTTGCCTTCATTGCCAATACTTGACAGGTCTACCTATAACACTCAGTATCCTACAGGGTTTATTAACTGCCCTTTCATCGGACTTACCATCTTCAGAAACTTGTGCACAAACACCACTAAATCTTCTTGCAACCCCTTTAATTTGGTACAATCCAAAATCTATTGTCTCTTATTCTTATCACTAAAATCTATTGTTTTGCACTTTGGAAGTGAGCTTTCACCTCATCCAGCGTGGAAAATACATCAGTTCACACATTGATAATGTGATTCCAAAAGCAATTTCAGAAAGTTTAGTTTTCTTCCTTAAAGTGATTTAAAAATTTGTAGGGAAAGGAGAAGCTGGCTCTTGAAAAATGATTAGACAATACTTCATCTTAAAAATATCTGACACCAGTCTAACTAGCAACTACTGATTTACTGTTTCTCTTATCGGTCCTGAATTATCATCTTTTATTGATCTGTCAACCATTAACAAGCTACCCAGAGAACCATAAAAAAATTTACAGTCTAGCATGAGGCCATTCAGCCCATTGAATCTGTGACAGCTCTTTGGTGGACCAATTTAAACCATTTCATTGGCAATAAGTGAATCACTATTGTAATTGCCCCTTTCTTAAATTTATAATCAGGATCTGGGTATCACTGGGAAGGCAGACATTGCCCACACTACGTCTAACTAAAAAAGGTCAAGAGCTGCCGCTGTGTGCTGGTGCAAAGTCCCTTCAGGGGACAGTGAAGAGCCAAACTCAATGGGAGTTGCATGTTGAGACAAGATGAGTGCTTCAGATTTCCTTCCCTAAAGGACCTTGTGAATCCAATCACTACAATCTAACAATTATGGTCACTCTTCCTTATGTTTCATTTCTTTGTTACAACAAGTCTCAGCTTTTTCAAATATTTTCCTGTAGAAACAAATCTGTGTTTTGGTTACTTTTTTTAAAAAGTATGACCTTAACAAGCTGCATTTTATAAAAAAAAAGATCCTTTAATGATCCCATAGATCTTGCTGGAATTTCAGTCCATTTAACATCTAATTTCCAAGTTTAACATCATAGTTTGTTTCCCCCAATATACGATAACTCATAACTTTTCTACATTGAAGTTCCCTTGCTAATGAGACAGCCATTCTGAGAGTTATTAATGGTTTTGTCTGTATTTTGTTGCAGTCCTCCTCAATTTTAACTGCAGCCCTCAATTTGATGCTATCCACAATTTATTTTAAGTTGCATCCAGTATGGATTTAGCAGAGAATAATTGCCAATACAGTGTAAAAACCTTTATCCCCACACTGTGCTGGATTTAAAGGCAGGTCCCACAGGACAGGGTATTGTGCATTAACCCATAGGTTAACAAGTTTGACTTTCATCCATGAAGCAGTCAGCAATGTGTTTGCAGCCCCTGTCAGTTTAATTAACTACTGACCAGGCAGAAGCTTGGAACCTTGGCCCTAATTAGTAGGAAATGGGATGAGTTTTGCCATGAAACTCCAGTTCACAATGTTGGAATTGACAGGTCCTAAGCCAACATCCCACTATCGAAGAGCATTGACATTTAAAGGACAATGGGCAGATAAAGAAAATTGATGCTCAGAAGGCATATGATGAAGCCCCCCCCCCCCCACCTCCATGGGAGGCTGGTTAAGAAATTAAAGCACATAGGATAGAAGGTAATGCACTGGCAATAGACTACTGATTGTTTTCAGTCTGTTAGCCAGAGTAGGAATAAATGGGATGGGTCATCCTCACATTGGCAGGCTGTGATCAGTGGGGTACCATAAGAATAAGTATTTGGTCCCCCAGCTGTTCAAAATCTATATCAATGATTGAGGCGGAGACCATATGTGATCTTTCTAATCTTGCAAATGATCCAAAGCTAAATTGGAAAGTGTGTTGAGGATGTTGTATAAGTGGCTTCAGGAGGATTTTGGCATATGGGCAAGAACCTGGCAGAAGGAATATAAAGGTGGAAACACTTGAGACTACCCACTTTGGTCAGAGACACTGATGTGCAGAGAATTTCTTAAACGTTAAGAGGTTGGAAAGTACAGATGTACAAAAGGGTCTAGGTGTCCTAGAAGGCTGAGCTAACCCATGCCTTCCCTCAAAAATATGGGGAAAAAAGGTGAAAAGACAGCCTCTCAGCATGAGATAAAAGTGGATGAGTGAGGCTCAAGTGGAGTTTATTGCAGCAGAGGTGAGCTGGGCTGACTCTCATGTTGATCTGAACAAACATGAACAGGAGCAAGAGTAGGCCACTCGGCCCTTCAAGCCTGCAATGCCATTCAATAAGATCATGGCTGATGTACATTCTAACTCTACATTCCTCCATAACCCCCAAAGATCTTTCATCCCCTTGGTCATCAATAATCTGCCTTAGAAGATTTAAAAGATTCTGCATCCACTGTTTGTTGAAGGAGGGATTTCCAAAGACACTCAGCCCTTTGAGAGATAAGAATGTTTTCTCATCTGTCTTAAATGGGCATTCCCTTAAAATTAAGGGATGACCTCCCAGTTCTGGATTCTCTCAAAAGGAAAAAAACATGCTTTCAACATCGACCTAGTAAAATCCCCTCAGGGTCTTTTACATTTCAATTAAGCCACCTTTAGGTCCGAACTCCAGAGGATACAGGCCTAGCCACAGAGTTGAGGGGTTATTGGAGGGTCCCAGATCCCTGGTATTTGCCCACCACAAGTGTCAACATTGCAAATAAGTGGAGTTGATTTACTATTGCCACATCGACTAAGATAGTGAAAGTATTGTTTCTCATGCGATATTGACAGCTAGTATCTTACATAAGTACCACAGGGAAATACAGCACAATGCAGAATATAGTGTTACAGTTACAGAGAAGGTGCAGAGCAAGACTAGCTCTAATATACGAGAGGTCCATTTAGAAGTCTGATAACAGTGGAAAGAAGCTTTTCTTAAATCTTTTGGCATGAGTTTTCAAATCCTTGTATCTTATGCACAAAGGAAGACAGTATAATTGGGGTGGGAGGGCTCTTTGGCAATGCTTTGAAGGAAATAAAAGATCACATAGCAATCTTTCAAAGAAGAGCACGAATTTCTTGGGAAGTTGAAACTTCAGTAGGCAAATAACTAAGTTAGGTTCAAGATGCTGGAGGATGTCGATAGAATTATTTGAATAGTTACTGGGGAAATATCACAAGAGTGAAAATCTGTTCAACTCCTGGCTAACTACAAAGTTGACTCCTTCTATTCACTGCTGACATACACTCCAGTCCTCTGCAGATTCCTCTCCACCCTCCACCCTCAGGACCTGACCCCCAACTCTCCCACTGACCCTCCTCACCATGGTCTTCACCCAACCCTGAACAATAACTCCACCTCCAATCCTCCCCTGAACTCCAATCCCCTCATGTACCTGACAGCCTGTCTCCTCACTTACATTACAATTTCACTCAGTAACTGAAAGAGGCTTAGAGGTCAAAGATCATAAGACAGAAGTAGAAATTAGGCCATTCAGCCCATTGAGTCTGCTCTGCCATTCAATCATGGCTGATAAGTTCCTCAACCCCATTCTCCTGCTTTCTCCCCATAACCCTTGAGAATCAAGAACCGATCTATCTCAGTCTTAAATGTACTTCATGACCTGGCCTCCACAGCCTTCTGTGACAGTCAGTTTCATAGATTGACCTCTCTCTGGCTGAAGAGGTTTCTCCTTATCTGTGTTCTAAAAAAGCCTTCCCTTTACCCTAAGGCTGTTCTGTCAGACCCTAGTCTCTCCCACCAATGGAAGCATTTTCCCAACATTCACTCTGTCCAGGCCATTCAGTATTCTGTAAGTTTCAATTAGATCCCCCGTCTCAGCCTTCTAAACTCCACTGAGTATAGTCCAAGAGTCCTCAAACATTCCTCATATGTTAAGCTTTCCATTCTGGGGCTATTCTCGTGAACCTCCTTTGAACCAGCTCCAGGGCAAGTACACCCTTCCTGATATGGGAACATAACTGCACACAATACTTCAAATGTGGCCTGACCAGCACCTTATAAAGCCTCAGGAATACATGCTTTTATATTCAAGTCCTCTCAAAATCAATGCCAACATTGCATTTGCCTTCCTGACTACTGACTCAACCTGCAAGTTTACCGAGAGAATCCGGGACTAGAACTTCCAAGTCTCTTTGCATGTCACACTGACTTCTCCCCATTTAGAAATTAGTCCAAGCTTTTGTTTTTAAGCAAAGTGCACGACCTCACACCTACCCACATTGTATTCCACCTGCCATTTCTTTGCCCACTCTCCTAACCTGTCCAAGTCCTTCTGCAGCCTCTCCATCTCCTCAACACTACCTGTCCCTCCACCTATCTTTGTATCATCTGCAAGCTTAGCCAGAATGCCCACAGTTCCTTCTTTTCAATCATTAATGTATAAAGAGAAAAGTTGTGGTCCCAGCTCTGACCCTTGTGGAACACCACTTGTCACTGGCTGCCATACTGAGAAAGACCCCTTTATTCCAAAATATCCTGAAATACAACAGGAATCCTTATGGGAAAAAGGTGTAGTTTTAACACTGATCCCACCGGCTTTGTGGATTGCTGGTGTGGGCTTCCGTGGAGAGGCCTCCTGGCCCAGGGATTCACATGGAGACCTCCTTTAAAAGGCACATGTGGGTTTGACAGATCAGAATCAGGAAAAAAATGTTCCTAATCCCAAATGGAAGATCTGGGCCATGGTTTACCTTGCAACTCTGACTGTACTTCAGAAAGTACTTCTGCATTTGCAAAGCCCTTACGCAGTGATTGGGAGCTGTGAAAGGAGATATAGAAATGCAACATTGTCCTTTCTTTCAAGGATCAGGGCAGGGGAGGTAATTCAAGATTTTTGTAGAATATTGTTACACATCATCCTGGAATTGACACTGGATCTCTCTGGCCAGGTCAGCAATCCTAAGTCAGCTACACCCAGCTGGAGCCTGGAGATGGGGAGGTCAGTGAGCAATGCCTGTGGCCCCAGACATTTCCACCTCCCCAGATAGAACAGTCTGTATGGAAAACTAGCCAAATATAATTACACACTGATGCTAATCTGAGCCATTGAATGTTTTCAAGGAGTTAAATATACAGCTTATGGCTAAAGGGATCAAAGGATAAGGGGAGATGACAGGAAAGGAGACTAAGTTGGATGATCTGCCAATATCATGTCAAACAGCAGAGCAGGCTTGTGCCAAATAGCCTACTCCTGTTTTCTATGTTTCCAAAGGCCAAGGAATGAAGGTCAGCAGGAAGCAGGAGGGAAAGCGGTGTGTAATGCGGAAAGGGAGACAGAGACCCCCTCGTGTCAGAAGGTGGACCCTGAATGGAGGACTGGAGAAGTGATCCTAATCTCACCCTGAAGGGACAGGGAGTGAGGAGGCAGTGCAGGATGCAGGGGTAGGGGGTAGGGTGTGAGGCTGTGTAAACCTGATACAGCGATGATCTAAGATAACAAAGTGAAGCTGGATGAACACAGCAGGCCAAGCAGCATTTCAGGAGCACAAAAGCTTCTCCAGCATCTGCAGTTCCCATTATCACAGCGATGATCTATGTCCCTTCCAATCCCTTTTCCTGGCCTTCACCCCCATGACCTTGCTGGATTGAACACAGACATGGGCCAAACTGTCTTCAATACTCCTACGCAAACTCTAACGATATTAACAGCCACATTGGCTGGAGAATTGTACCAGAGCTCAGTGTGCGGGAGGCACAGTGCCATTTAATCAGGATGACATGTGGGGACCTGCCAATGTCCCATCTCCACCCACGCTGTGGTATGAAGTCTCCTGGACAACCCGCTTGCTCTGGTACCAAGTCATTCCCTAAAATGGGCAGTTAATGTGTTTTGGAGTGTTTGATGGGGATAGTGTAGAGGGAGATAGTTGCTGTATAGAACATAAAGTACAGCACAGTACAGGCCCTTTGGCCCATGATGTTGTGCTGTGGATTAATCTTCATCCAAAAATAAAATAACCTAACCTACATTCCCCTCAATTCACTGCTGTCCATGTGCATGTTCAGCAGTCGCTTAAAAGTCACTAAAGACTCTGCTTCCATGACTACCACTGGCAAACTATTCCATGCGCTCACAACTCTCTGGGTGAAGAACCCCCTGATGTCTCCTCTATACCTTCCTCCTAACACCTTAAAACTATGACCCCTTGTGGCAGTCAATCCTGCCCTGGGGAAAGTCTCTGGCTATTGACTCTATCCATGCCTCTCATTACCTTGTACACCTCGATCAGGTCACCTCTCTTCCTCCTTTTCTCCAGTGAGAAAAGTCTGAGCTCAGTCAACCTCCCCTCATAAGACAAGCCCTCCAGTCCAGGCAGCATCCTGGTGAGCCTCCTCTGCACCCTCTCCAAAGCCTCCACATTTTTCCTATAATAGGGCGACCAGAACTGGACACAATATTCCAAGCGTGGTCTCACCAGGGTTTTGTAGAGCTGCAGCATAACCTCGCAGCTCTTAAACTCAATCCCCCTGTTAGTGAAAGCCAAAACACCATATGCTTTTTTAACAATCTTATCTTTGAGGGATCTATGCACTTGAACACCAAGATCCCACTGTTCCTCCACACTGCCAAGAATCCTGCCTTTAATCCTAAATTCAGCATTTAAGTTCGACCTTCCAAAATGCATCACTTCACATTTATCCAGATTGAACTCCATCTGCCGTTTCTCAGCCCAGCTCTGCATTCTGTCAATGTCTCACTGAAGCCTGCAATAGCCCTTGATACTATCAATGGCACCTCCAACCTTTGTGTCATCAGCAAACATACTAACCCACCCCTCAGCCTCCTCATCCAAGTCACTTATAAAAACTACAAAGAGCAGAGGCCCAAGTACAGAGCCCTGTGGGAAACCACTCAGCACTGACCTCCAGGCAGAATACTTACCATCTACAAACACACTGCCTCCAGTCAGCCAACCAATTCTGAATCCAGACAGCCAAATCACCCTGTATCCCATACCTCCTGACTTTATAAATGAGCCTGCCGTGGGTATCCTTATCAAATGCCTTGCTGAAGTCCATATCTATCCAGTGCGAGCCCAGTGTTTAATGGCAACAGTGTACAAGAGAGTTTTACTCTATATCAAACACCATGCTGTCCTGGTCCTGGGAGTGCTTGATGGGCGCAGTGTATATGAAGCTATACACCGTATCTCGCCCAGTGTTGTACCTGCCCTGGGAGTGTTTGATGAGAAATGTATTAAAAAAAGGAGCTTTTCTCTGTATCTAACCCTGTACTGTGCCTGTCTTTGGATTGTTTAATAGCTTAAGATTCTTGAAGGTTTGTAGCTCAGGCTGTTGGCTTGCTCACCGCGCAGGATGGTTATCATACAGATGTTTCGTCATCATGCTAGCTAACATCAGTGTGGCCTCTGATGAAGCAATATTGTTCTACTTCACTTGGAATTTATATCATCCAGTCTGTTAAGTTGTAACAGACCGGATCATATAAATTCCAAGTGGACATAGAACATTACAGCACAGTACAGGCCCTTCAGCCCTCGATGTTGTGCCGACCTGCCATGCGGATCTGAAGCCCATCTAACCTACACTATTCCTTGTACGTCCATATGCTTGTCCAATGATGACTTAAATGTACCTAAAGTTGGCGAATCTACTACCGTGGCAGGCAAAGTGTTCCATTCCCTTACTACTCTCCGAGTAAAGAAACTACCTCTGACATCTGTCCGATATCTTTCACCCCTCAATTTAAGGCTATGCCCCCTTGTGCTCGCCGTCACAATCCTCGGAAAAAGGCTCTCCCTATCCAACCCTCTGATTATTTTATATGTTTCAATTAAGTCATCTCTCAACCTGCTTCTCTCTAATGAAAACAGCCTCAAGTCCCTCAGCCTTTCCTCGTAAGACCTTCCCTCCATACCAGGCAACATCCTAGTAAATCTCCTCTGCACCCTTTCCAAAGCTTCCACATCCTTCTTATGATGCAGTGACCAGAACTGTACACAATACTCCAACTGCAGCTGCACCAGAGTTTTGTACAGCTGCAGTATAACCTCTTGGTTCCGGAACTCGATCCCTCTATTAATAAAAGCTAAAACACTGTATGCCTTCTTAACAGCCCTGTCAACCTGGGTGGCAACTTTCAAGGATCTGTGTACATGGACACAGATCTCTCTGCTCATCTACACTACCAAGAATCTTACCATTAGCATTAGGAGTAGAACAACATTCCTTCATTGGAGGCCACACTGATGATGTTACCTAGTGTGGTGATGAAACATAGGTATGATAACCAGCCAGCCCAGCAGGCAAGCCAACAACCTCAGTGTTTAATGGCAACAGTGTACAGAGAGCTTTACTCTAACTCCATGCTGTTCGAGCTGGGAGGGTTTGCTGGGGGACAGTGTAGAGGCAGCGTTACACTGTATCTAACCCCATACAACCCCTGTCTTGGCAATGTTTCATGGGGACTGTGCAGAGGCACAGAATGCACCACCTATAAATCAAAAGAATTACACACAAATTTCAACAGCACTGTTCCTAAATCATTTAGAGTGTAATTAGAATCAAGATCAATCCATTGTGAAATTTTGGTTGCTCGGCTCCAGTTTTAATATTTTCTAGTCCCAAATGTCAGTCATTTAATATTAATTTCTGTACAGTTCACCTGCATGGGTACCATGGGAAGAAGGAGGAATCCCCACTCCTGCTCATTTATCATAAGCCAGGTTTGCACAGAAAATTACATCTGTAGATTTTCACTTTCATTAACAATGCTCTTTGGGAAGTGGGCTGTTGGCTCTGAGAGAGGAAGCTGCTGTTCTGAGAGAGCCCCGAGTGAGGAATTAGATTTTATTTAAATCCTAACTATTCCCCCAAACCATGGGGGAAATTTGCAGGCATGGAGAATGGAGTGCAGAAGCGTAACTGTGCTGAAGACGCAGCAGAATAATTTCAGTGATTCTTGATGCCAACAATTGAGCATCTTTTGGAAAACCGCATTCAATTTTGGTTTCCCTGCCAAAACAAAGAAAGGGTGTAGAAAAGATTTACAAGGATGTTGCTGGGGTTGAAGGGAGAGGCTGAATAGACTGGGTTATTTTCCCTGGAGCATCAGAGGCCAAGGGATGACTTTATAAAGGTTTATAAAAGCATGAGGTGCATGGATAGGGTGAAAGCCAAGGTGTCTTTCCCCAGAGTAGGGGACCCCAAAGCTAGAGGGCATAGGTTTAAGGTGAGAGGGGACAGATTTAAAAGGGACCTAACAGACATCTTTTTTCATGCAGAGGGTGGTGCATATATGTGATGAACTGCCAGAGGAAGTGGTGAAGGCTGGTACAATTGCAAGGCATTAAAAAGACAGGTGCATAAACAGGAAGGATATGGGCCAAATGCTGGCAAACAGGACTCGATTAATTTAGGATATCTTGTCAACATGAAGGAGTTGGGCCAAAAAGGTCTGTTTCTGTACTACACAGCTCTATAACTATGACACAACTCCTACTCCCAACACAAACTACGCATTTGGAGCAGAATGAACTGCCCTGGACAGATGTCAACACCCCCATCTAGAAGGAAAGGGTATTCCTCAGTCACATCTGGGTGAACCCTGCCACATATAACAGAATGTCCATAAAACCAGCTGTACCAACCTCCCAACCTGAAATTTCAGCTATCTAAAAACAAGTGTGCGTGTTTATTTGTCACTTCATTGCATCAAAACATTTCAAAGGACATCACAGGAATGGTTATCAAACAACAGACCAGCACAGAACCAAGAGTCAGTGATTTCATTCAAGTGAATAGATTGGAAAAGCTAGGGTCATTTTCAGAGAAGAGAGGACCAAGAGGAGACTCACTAGAGGTGTTGAAAGTGATGACAACTCGGAATAGAGTGGACAGTGAGAATCCGCTCCTATTGTGGGATATGGGCCACTACATAAGAAGACAGGCAGACGAACTAAAGCTGACATGAAGAAAACTTTCTGTTTATGCTCTGAATGGGTAGGATTTGGATTGCTTTGATGGAGAGACGTTCACTTGTGGCTTTCAAAGGAGATTTCATAACTATTTAGAATGAAATTGTGTGCTGGTGGTAATGTCACTAGGCGAGCAATGGAGAAACCCTAGAGCTCTGGGGACGCGTGTTTGAATCCCAAATTTGAATTCACTAAAATAAAACCTAGAATAAAAAGCATACAGTCTAATGGTTAAAACCATTGTTGTTAAGTGATGTAAAAACTCAACTGGTTCACAAATGATTTATAGGAAAGGAAGTCTGACATGCATACCTGGTCTGGCCTACATGTGCCTCTGGACCCACAATGGTGTTGACTTTTAGCTGCCCTCAAATTGCCAAGCAAACCACTGAGATCAAGGGGCAATTAAGGATGGGCAATAAATGCTGGCCTTAACAGCAAAACCACATCCCAGGAAAGAACAATTTTTAAGAAACCTGCAGGGCTTCAGAGAAAGTGCCTTAGGAATGAACGAATGAATGATTTATTTATTGTCACATATCTTAAAGATTCAGTGAAAAGTGTTTTCTCATCACAGTCCAGTGCCTCGTTGAGTTACAATGAGGATAAAAATAATTACTTAAATAAGAGTTCATCTTCTGTTCAAACTGATGTCAAGCATGACTCCAGGGCTCCTACAAGGTGTTCTGGTCCTCAGGCTTGGAAATAGCTAGATTCTCATAGGGAGTCACCACAGCCATGGGCCAAATGGCCTCCTTTGAAATTGTCACTGAGATTGAAACAATGTGATCAGCTGCTTCTACTTCTTCCTCCATTTCCCACCATGTTGTTTCTATACTGTGAGGCAGTTCGAGGGCAGGAAATGCAGTCAAAGTGTTGGCTTTAGGGCCATAAAGGAATGAGTGAAGTAGAAAAAGAGGGGAGTTTAAGGACAGAATTTCAGTATTGAGAGCTTGCACAGATGGCTGCCAATGATGGGATAAGGGAATGTGGGAGTTTGTAAAAAGCCAGGATTAGCATTGTACAGGGCTCAGGGACCGAGGGAGATGACAGGGAAAGGGTAGACGTCAGGAAGGGGTTTTGAAGCACGGCACATTTTAAATTTTACATACGTTACGTATTTAAATGTTACATCTTTAATCATTTTAAATTTCTGAGTGTTGGCTCAATGGAGTAAAGAGAAAAGGACTTTTTTAAAATTCATAAAGACAAAGAGGATGGCATAAAGCAAACGGAAAGGACCTTCTTTTGGCTCACAGTTCAAGTCAGGTCTTATTGGCCCTCTCACAAAAATAGTCAGAAAGCAAGTGATGGGAATGGCACCAAGATTCTGTAGAGGGATATAAACAGATTGATCAAGTGGGCAAAAACTGGGCAGATTGAATGGAATGCTGGAAAATGTGAGGTTATGCATTTGTAAGGGATAAAGGAGCTGAATTTTACTTAAAGGGCAAAGGCTACAGAACTGAGAGATTGGGAGTTCTCATCCATAAGTCATAAAAAGCTAGAATCGAAGTTCAGTGGGTAATAGGGAAGGCAAGTGGAATGTTGGCCTTTATTTCAAAAAGGAATGGAATATGAAAGTAGGGGGGTTTTGCTGAAACTGTACAAGGCACTAGTCAGACCACAGTTGGAATATTGCAAATAGTTTTGGACCCCTTATCTAAAGAAAGATAGACTGGTATTAGAGGCAGTTCAGAGAGAGTTTACTAGGCTGAAACCATATATGGACAGAATGCTTTATGAGGAGAGGTTGAGTAGGTTGGGCCTGCACTCGTGGAAGTTTAGAAGATTCATAGATGGCCTTATTGAAACATACAAGATTGTTAGGGACCTTGACAGGGTGGATATGGAAACATTGCTTCATGTTGGCAGGTGGAGCATGGAGATGGTGGTGGAAGTCCAGAACCAGAATGTATAATCTCAGACTAAGGGGTCACCTGTTTAAAACAGATGAGGAAGAATTTGTTCTCTCAGAGCAGAGTGAATCTGTATGGTCTTATGGAATTCTTTACCACAGAAGGATGAATCATTAAGTATATTCAAGGCTGAGATGGACATATTTTAGTAAGTAACAGAATAAAGGGTTATAGGGAAAGGGCAGTTAAGGATTATCAGATCAGGCAATGATTTTATTGAATGGTGGAGATGATGCAATGGGCTGAATGGCCTGCTCCTGCTCTTATATTTTGTTTCTATGCCTGTGCTGCATGGAAGCACCAGTCTAAATTATGTTCTTGAGATCCTGGAATGAAGTCAAAGCTCAATGCCTGGTTCAGAGGTTAAAGAGCTGCCAGTGAGCTGAGCCTGACAGTCACTGCTCTAAGGTGTTTCCTCCTGTACTTCAGTGTCTGGCCAGGATAGTCAACAAGGTTAACAATAGGCTGTCGGGTCCACACTAAATCATGAAGGGGAAGTTAATCTGGAAACTGGTATCCATGTGCGAGCCTGCTCACGGAGCAAATCAGGAGAGGAGAAGCAGAAATATGTCTGAAATCTTCCTGTTTCTTTCTGCACATGGATGGGGCACATCTTTTTGGGGAAAGTCACATTTTAATGCATAATTGCTCTTGTTTGATGAGCAAATTGTGAACAGACTCAATGGGCTGAATGGTCTAGTTGTGCCCTAAGATCCTAATACAGTCAGTTAACCTTTACTTTTCTCTTCCTGGTCTCAGACACCTGACTTCACACAATTTACAAGTGCAGCACCTGTGTGTGAAACAGACCAATGCTGGGTTATCCACAGGGAGAGCAAGTAGAAGGAATGAGTCAGAAAGGGAAACTGAGAGATAGAAACAGATAAATACCAGCGGATGGACAGACGCTAGCACACAGCATTGGACTGATAGAGAGAAAAAGAACTGGCAAATAGTAGAGAAACAAAGATTTACAGAGACTAGAAGCTACACAGAACTGGCAGAAAATAGACTGGCAAATACAAAGAGATTTGCACATGCAATGGGACTGGCAGATCAAGATACTTGGAGACAGAGAGTGGCAGCCATGTGCAGCAGCTAACATTTTTTACAGCCCTTTGATATAATCAAGCTTTCCCTGGTGTTTCACAGTGGTGTTAGACAACACAATTTGACACCAAACCACATTAAGGCAGAAGACCCAAAACTTGTCAAAAGATACAAGTTTTAAAGAACATCTAAAAGGCAGAAAGAAAGATGGAGAGGTGGAGTTATTTATGACCCAGATTGCTGAAGGTATGGCCACCAATTAAAATCAGCAATTCAAGAATTTGGAATTAGGTAAAGAGAGGAGGCTGGATGAATTGGGAGGTTCACTTTCTACTGAGGTCCAGGTCTGAGGCATACAAGTCAGGTGACCTGGAAATATAGGAAACCCCCGTACAACCTTTGTAAGGCCATCAGAGATGCCAAGAGACAACACTAAACTAAACTTGAGACCCTGGCTAACCACATGGACACCATTGTTTGTGGCAAGGCCTTACAAAACATAATGGGCTACAAAGCAAAGTCGAACAGAATCACAGGCAACAGTACATCCTTCCCTGACAAGCTCATTGCATTCTACACTTGCTTCGAATGGATGGGTCAGTTGAATGATGTCATCTGTCCCATTAGCTTTGGTGCACATGTATCCATGGTAACCACTACAGATGTTAAATCGGCCTTCGAGAGACAGAATCCATGGACAGCAACTGCCCCTAATGAAATCCCTGCTGTGCACTAAGATCTTGTGTGGACCAGCCAGTGGGAGTATTTGCAGACATCTTTATCCTCTCCTTACTATGATCTAAAGACCCCATCTGTTTCAAGAAGACCACCATCATCCCAGTACCAAGGTAAAATCGTGCAGAGGGCCTCAAATGATACTAACTGCTGGCTCTGACCTCCATAATTATGTAATGCTTCAAGAGGATAGTCATGGCTCACATCAACTCTAGCCTACCAAATTTCCTTGATCCTTTGAAATTCGCCTACTGCCACAACAGGTCTACAGCAGACACCATCTCCTGGAACATCTGGATAACAAGGATGCCTATGTTAGGCTCCTACTTATTGAAAACAGTTCTGTCTTTAATGCCATAATTCCAAACAAATACATCTCTAAACTCTGAGGCCTACGTGTCAATTCCCCTCACTAAGTGAATCCTTGATATCCGGACCCATAGACTGCAATCGGTAACAACAGGTGACAATACTTCATCCACCGTGAGGATGACATGGCGAGGCAATGGCCTAGTGGTATTATTGCTAGACTGTTTATCTAGGGACCTAGATAACATTTTGGGGACCTGGGTTCAAATCCCACCACGGCAGATGGTGGAATTTGAATTGAATAAAATATCTGGAATTAAAAATCTAATGATGAGCCTGAATCCATTGTCGATTGTTGGAAAAACTCCTGATTCATTAATGACCTTTAGGGAAGGAAACTGCCATCCTTACCTGGTCTGGCCTACATGTGACTCCAGACCCACAGAAATGTGGTTGACTCTGGGCAGTTAGGGATGGACAATAAATGCTGCCTAGCCAGCAATGTCCTCATCCCGTTAATGAATAAGGAAACCATAATCCATAACAGCAATGCCTTGCAAAGCTGCAGACTCAGACCCTGACAACACTCTTTATACACTCAGCTGTGTAGCCGAATTCCACCCCAACTCCATTTCCCAAGTTTGCTGACAACACCACCATTGTAAGTTGGATCTCAAATGATGATGAGGCAGAACACAGGAAAGAGAT